>NC_142872.1:165765000-168165000 GCF_051225735.1 Oryctolagus cuniculus
AAAGAAATCCATACATGGCATGAATGAAAAATTTTCCCATGAAATTGAGAAAAGAAAATGAAATATCGGAAATGAAGAATTCAACAGATCAAATTAAAAAATGTAGTGGAAAGCCTTAACAACAGACTCAATGAGGCAGAAGAAAGAATATTCTACTTATAAGACAAATTTTTAGTCAGACTAAAAATAAAGAAAAAGAAGAAATTAGAAAACTAAAAGACAGCATTGGAGATTTATGGGATACTATCAAACAATCCAACATAGAGGTCTTAGGAGTTCCTGAAGGTGTGGAAAGAGAGAAGAGATTAGAAGGCCTTTTTAGTGAAATAATCAGAGAAAACTCTCCTAATTTGGAGAAATATAGGGACTTCCACGTACAGGAAGCACACAGAACTCCGAACAGACATGACCAGAAATGATATTCACAATGATACATTGTAGTCAAACTCACCACAGTAAAACAGAAAGAAAAGATTCTAAAATGTGCATGAGAGAAACCCTAGACCACATTCAGAGGATCTCCAAAGACTCACAGCAGACTTCTCACCAGCCCCTACAGACAAAGGAGAGAATGGTAAGATACAGTCCAAGTCTTAAGAAAGAAAAACTGTCAACGCAGAATACTGTACCCTGTAAAGCTCTCATTTATGAATAAAGGTTCAATAAAAACCTCCCACAACAAACAGAAATCGAGAGAATTGGTCACCACTCTTAGTCTTACAAAAGATGCCTAAGGTGAAGGCAGAAAATCTCCCAGTAAAAGTTCAAAGGAAATGCAAAGTAAATGATAGGAGTATGTATGGAAAATAGCAGGGCCACGTCACCTTGAATGTAAATGGCCTCAACCTGCAGTTAAAAGATACAGACTGGGGCCAGTGCTGTGGTGTAGTGGGTAAAGCTGCTGCCTGCAGTGCTGGCAGCCCATATGGGCACCATATCACACCAAAGGACTTAAACAGGCATTTTTCAAAAGAGGACATCCAAACGGCCAGCAGACACATGAAAAAACGCTCAGGATCACTAGCCGAAAGAGAAATGCGAATCAGAACCACAATGAGGTTTCACCTCAACCCCGTTAGAATGGCTCTCACACAGAAATCAACAAACAAATGCTGGCGAGGACGTGAGGAAGGAGGTACCCTAACCCACTGGTGGTGGGAATGTAAAGTGGTACAGCCACTGTGGAAGACAGCATGGAGATACCTCAGAAATCTGAATACAGACCTACCGTACGACCCAGCCATCCACTCCTGGGAATTTACTCAAGGGAAATGAAATCAGCATGTCAAAAAGTTATCTGCACCCCCATGTTTATTGTAGCTCCATTCACAACAGCTAAGACATGGAATCAACACCATGGAATACTACACAGCGGTAAACAAAAAAAGAATGAAATCCGGTCATTTGCAACAAAATGGAAGAATCTGGAAAACATCATACTTAGTGAAATAAGCCAGTCCCAAGAGGACAAATACCATATGTTATCCTTGATCTGTGGCAACTAATAGAGCACCTAAAAGGTAATCTATGGAAGTGAAATTGACACTTTGAGATGTGATAATTCTGAATAGTCCTTGTCTGTTGAGGAACAGTTTTTTTCATACTATTCACTGAATTCTTTACTTAGTATAAACTTAATCGCATGTGTATAAAGTTAATTGAAAATATATCTTAGTAAAAAATAAGAATGGGAATAGGAGAGGGAGGAAGAAGAAGGGTGGGGGTACGAGTAGGAGGGTGGGTATGGTGGGAAGAATCACTATGTTCCTAAAGCTGTATTAGTGAAATGCATCAAGTTAGTATTCCTTAAATAAAAGGTTTCTGGGGAAAAAGAATAAAAATAAAACAGCCACATCCTGCCTCTGATTGGCAAAGGTGATCTGACCGTTCTATACAGCTTACACTTTTACTTCACTGACCAGTGTACAGCCTATTAACTGACCATGATTTTTGATGAATTGCTTACAAATGCAAGAAAAAAGAGGGAAAAGAGACAGTAAGGGGATCACCAACTAGAATCCCTGAGTTCAGGCCATCCATGCAGTTAGCCCTCTAAGTATCTGATGAAAACCAATGACCCAATGGCCTCCAGTCAGGGTACAGATCGCCTGTTCTTCCACAGCTCCAGATGGGGGAACCTGCCTGGCCCTGTAGGCATTCCTCCACCTTGATCTAAGTCGGCTCTGTAGGCCAGTGTATCAGCTCAGTAATCCAGTCACTCAAAATATACACCAAGAAGATTTCTCTGAATGGGGCAGACTAACATCAGAGATCAAAGATGAGAGGCAGAGACCAGTGAAGACAGAACATGCTTCCATTCCAGCTCTCCCTGCTTCCTGGAGACGGGGCAAGTGGAAGAGGTCAGTATCTGTGAAACGGGGTGCTGTAAACAGCAAATACAATGGCAAACACTAAGTGCGGAGCACACAGATGGCACGTGGTAGGAACTCAATAAATGGCTGCCCATTGTCGTAATTATTCATAAGACAGGACTTTTGGGGTAAACATAACGAGAAGTGGAGAAGAGGGTGGGGGGTTGCCCTATGCATTTTTTAATTGAGGTATAATTCATTCTTTGAAAGTATAAAATTCACCCTTTAAAAGTGCATACAACTCAGGGGTTTTTAATATATTCCCAGTACTGTGCTGTCATCACCACTACCTAATTTCAAAATATTTTCACTACCACAGAAAGAAATCCTGTGCCCATGAATAGCCACTCCCCATCCCCTTCCACCTCCTCCCAAGCCCACTGCACACACCAATGCGCTTCTTGCCTCTGCAGAATCATCCACTCTGGCCACTGCCTCTAAGTGGCACCAGACTACGTGTGGCCTTTTGTGTTTGGCTTCTCCCACCTCACATAGCGTTCTGGTGTGGCATGTTGCAGCAGGTATCAGAACTGCACCCTGTTCTACCACACGGACAAACAACAGTTCGCTTACGCACTGCGCAGCCATATGACAACGCTGCCGTGGGCGTGCCTGCACCAGCTTGTGAGCGAACATCTGTTCCAGTTCTCTTGAGGATGCATCCAAGGCAAAACTGCTGGTTCATACATTAACACCACGTTTGTTTTTGAGGAACCACCAGACTCTTCTCCAGTGCACCTAGGGACCGTTTTCTGTAAGCTAAAGCCAAAGATATTTTTTAAACTCTTTAGAACTTAACAGAAAAGAAAAACATGGCAGTAGTGGTGTTGCCTGGTTTCAATCATCAAATCTCAAAATCCATTCAATATAATTAATTTCCATCAGACAACCACTTACCACATTGCTACTGAAAACAGCACACACAGCTAACTGGAAAATCCGCCAACAGAATGATGCCAAATGACATTCATCCCACAGTTCCCAAAGTAACTGCTTTGTGAACTACAAACTTCCACTACCCTCAGGGTCAGCAGGAGATTTAATTCTTTTCTTTAAGGGAAACAGAACATGCAAGAATTGGCATCAGAGTTGTCACGAGAGTTTTCTGGGCTTATGTCACACAGTTAATTTGTTTACTGCACAATGAAGCAAGCAACAGTGCCGCTCAGCTCAACGCCTGGCCAGGTTCTGAAGACTCAAGTTCCGCAACATTTTCCACCTCCAGTCATTCACCCAAACAAAAGACAATGATGTCAAAGAGATCAGAAAAGAGTTCCCATCCCCAAAGCGAACTCCACTTGCCAAAAGGCTAATTCTACAAACAGGAAAGTCACTGTGTCTTCAGCACAGGCAGGTGACAGCTGAAATCTGTGTGTGAAACAACAGAACCCCCCGGCTTCCAGGGGTTCAGTCCTAACACTGCCATGAGACAAGTACCGCAATGATCTGACCTCCAGTCCTCTGTGTGGTCCACTTTACATTACCATAGTGCAAGCACACTGCTGCCATTTCTGGAATGTACTGAGGATTCTTGACTCGTGCACAAACGTTGATCAAGAACTAAAGTAATAAAAGTGCCCAGCAGTATCCTGGGTGCAGAGTTAGGCCATCAACACATGGCAGCTATTATTCTAAACACACACATCCCTGGCACACAACGGGGGATGCTGCGGAGAGGGTCCCGGGCCCTGCAGACCCAGGAGGCAGGGAGGGACGCGATGACAACACAGGGTGTGCTAAGTGACAAGGAGACAGAAAAGCACACAGTGCCACCAAACTGAAGCAATTTGGTGAGGAAAGACTGTCCAAGCAGACTCTCAGAACGAGGAAAATAAATCAATTCTACTAAGGAATGATCAGCATTCAATAAAATGCTACCACGTGAAGTACTCTTAGAACAACCTTCAGTTGTTTAACGTGGTGGTGCAGTCACCCCACAACCAACAAGACTCCTTCTGGGCTCCCCCTGTCAATGCCAATGCCCGCCTCTCCTGGAGTCACCAGCGCCTGATGGCCTGCTGACATCATTACAGTCTGTCTTCACACCTTCTAGAATTCCCTGCAAGCAGAGCCTTCCGCTATGTCTTCCTTTGTTTCTGGCTTCCTCGGCAGAGCGACAAGTCCGAGATCCGCCTGTTACTGGGAGAGCAGCAGTCCATTCTATGTCGCTGCTCAGTGGCGTAGTGGTATTCCATCTTGCGGAGCTGCCACAGCTCACCCTTCTCCTGCCCACAGGCACTGCTGCTGCCACGTGGGGTCTATTACCAACAACGGAGCTGTGAACACCCATCGTGTCTTTGGGTGGGCCCACGTTCTCCCTTTTCTAGGGCAAACGCCCAGGAGTGGAACTGCTGGTCCTAATTCGGTGCGGAGAGGCCGCGTGGCCCTACAGGGAAGCTGCACTCTTCTGCTTGCTCAGTGCCAGCGCAGGCGAGGGCTCCGCTTGCTCCACAGGCCTCAGCGGCAGTCACTGGGACTGCCATCAGTGCAGTGGTGGGCCGGGGCGGGCTGCCAAGAGTTCACATCCCCCTACCGCAGGGCAGCCGAGCATCTTCCCGTGCGTTTCCTTGCCACACAGGTATCCTCTCTGGTGAACTGGGATTCCAGTCGTCTCCCGATTTTAAAATCATGCTCTGTCTTACTGGTTGGAGAGTGTTACGTGCACTCGGGATACAGGTCCTTTATCGGATGCACGTTTCACTCACACTTCCTCCAGGGCTGGGGCTTGCTGTTTCGGGTCCTTAAAAGCGACTTTTGAAGAGAAAGTTTTAAGCTATCATTTCATCCCCTGCGTGCCTTTCATGCTTTCTTGTGTAGGAAATCTGCACCCACCCAAGGCTGAGAAGATTCTCTGCAGGGGTTTCTTCCAGGAAACCGACTGCCTCGCACCTTCTAAATTAGAGGCAGGGTCCATCTTGTTCAGTGTTCATGTCTGTGTGGGGCAAAGGGCAGTCAGTCCTCCGCGCTGATCACTGCTTTTTCAAGCATCCCTTGTTGAAAATGTCAGCGTCTCCTCTGTTGGGTTATCTTGGCACACCGGGCAAAATCGGGGACACGCCTGTGCAGGGATCTACTGCAGCACTCCGGCTTCGCCCCCATCGCCTCTGAGCTGATCCTTAAGCCAACATCACACTATCCCAGTCAATGTGGCTTCGCTGTCTGTGGCATTTCAGTTCCAGTTCACTTCAATATAACTTTCAGAATAAAGCAATCAATTTCTTTAAAAATAAGTCTGCTGGAATCTGATTAGAACTGCATTAAATCCAAAGGTCAACTTGGAAAAGACTGTCATCTTAATATTGGACACTACAGTCTGTGAACATGGGTAGCTTTCACGATCTTTCTACTTATTTATGTCTTTATTTTCTCAAGGCAGTTTTTTACAATTTTAAATGTACAGTTTTGTACATCTTTTCTTAAATGTATCTCCAAGTATATATTTTTGTTTTTGTAAACAATACGATATTCCTAATTTTATTTTCCAAATGTCAATAAATAATATACAGAAACAAAACTACTTTTGTATGTCAATTCTGGATTCTCTTTACTTGCTAGATTATCTTACTCTAACAGACTTTTCACCAATTTCTTAGTGTTTTCTATGTATACAGCCACGAATAGGATTTAGCTTTTTCCTTTCCAATGGGGCATTCATTCCTTTGTTGTTACTTATGTTGCTAACTAGGCTTTTCAGAGCGACATTGAATAAGAACAGTGGAAATGAACACCCTGGCCTTCTAGGCAGCCTTAGGCAGCAAGCATCCCCCATTAAGTTCCACGGTAAGTTCAGATTTTTCTGTGGATGTCCATTAGAAGCTGAACAAGAGGCCTTCTCATATCACAGACCTGTGCCACATTTTATACATCTCTCACTATGACCATGTTTTTCATTCTCGTTTATTCTGACTACATGGTAAAATATACGGATTGAATTCCGGATGTTTAGCAAGCTTTGCGTTCTGAGAACAAATCCCACTGCGTCATAATGAACGACCCATTTTACATTATTATTGCATTCTTTTTCTTTTTAAAAGTACCTATATCTATGAATTCCAAAAGCTCATTCTAAGGGCTTTTTGCATACATGTTTATGAAGGATGATGTTCTATAGTTTTCTTGTAATGCCTTTGACTTCTGTATCAGGAAAATGCTGGTCTCATAAATAAATTGGGGCCGCCGCCGCGGCTCGACAGGCTAATCTTCCACCTGCAGCGCCGGCACACCGGGTTCTAGTCCCGGTTGGGGCGCCGGATTCTGTCCCAGTTGCCCCTCTTCCAGGCCAGCTCTCTGGGGTGGCCAGGGAGTGCAGTGGAGGATGGCCCAAGTACTTGGGCCCTGCACCCCATGGGAGACCAGGAGAAGCACCTGGCTCCTGCCTTCGGATCAGTGCGGTGCGCCAGCCGCAGCGCACCTGACGTGGCGGCCATTGGAGGGTGAACCAACGGCAAAGGAAGACCTTTCTCTCTCTCTCTCACTGTCCACTCTGTCAAAATAAATAAATAAATAAATAAATAAATAAATAGGGAAGCGTTTCTTGCTATTTTCTGAAAGAGTTTTTAATAAAACTGGTACTACTTCTGTTATGTGATAACATTGACAAATGAAACTGCTAACTGACGTTTTGTTTTGCAAAATATTATGCAATGAGTTGCCTCTCTTCTGTTAAAGAAAGGGCTGTTGGGGCACTCTATTTCATCCTGACTCAATTTTGGTGATATGTATCTTTCGAGAAATTCTTCCATTTCATCTAACTTATCAAAATTACTCACAGGGAACTGTTTAAGTGCTTTTTTACCTTTTAGTATCTGTAGAAAATACTGATGTCCTCGTTTCCATTCCTAGTATTGACATTTAATGTCTCCTTTTTATCTTGATCAGTCTGGCTGGGAGTGTATGCATTTCATCCACCTTTACAAAGAACAAATCTCCTGCTGTCACTTTTTTTCTGTACTGTTTACCTATTTTTCATTTCACTGGTTTCTGTTCTTTATTTTATTCTTCTTTATGGTGACTTTGGCTTTAATTTCCTTTTTGATTTCTTTCAGTGGAACACAGTTCATTAATTTTAAACTACTTTTCTTTCCTGGTATAAGCATGCACAGCTCCAGATTTCCCTGCTAGGATATGCTGTGTTTTTCTTTTTTTAAAAGAGTTAATTTATTTATTTGAAAGTCAGAGTTACACAGAAAGAAGGGGAGGCAGAGAGAGAGAGAGGTCTTCCATCCACTGGTTCACTCCCCAGATGGCTGCAATGGCCAGAGCTGCACCGACCTGAAGGTAGGAGCTTCTTCTTGGTCTCCCACAGGGGTACAAGGGCGCAAGGACTTGGCCATCTCCTACTGCTTTCCCAGGCCACAGCAGAGAGCTGGATTGGAAGTGGAGCAGCCAGGACAGGAACCAGCGCCCGTATGGCATGCGGGCACTATAGGCAGTTGCTTTATCCGCTACACTACAGCGCTGGCCCCTATGCTGTGTTTTTAGTCAACTCACAATGTTTTCATATTGCCCTTTTTGCTTCTTCTTGTAGCCTGTAAACTGTTTAGAATTGTGTTACTTAATATTCAAATGATTGGGACGTATCAGACATCTTATTGTTATGGATTTCTAATTTACTTCTGTTGTATTCACAGATCATTACTCAATATAATTTAAATACTATCAAGTTTAACGAGAATTTATGGCCCTGCATATGTCCATCTTACTAAGTGTCCAACATGCCCATTAAAAAATGTTTATCAATTTGTACTGGATAATCTACAATGTTCAACTAGACTAAGTTAGTTCTGAGTACAGTTCAGGACTTCTGTATCTTTACTGGTATGCTATCTGTTTGACCTACTGATTACTAAGAAAAGACTAGTGAAATCTCCAACTGTAATTATGGACTTGTCCATTTCTCATTTCAACTTTGTCAGCTCATAGCTTCATGTAGTCTGAAGCTCTGTTATTAAGTGTATGCACATTTGAGGATGTGACATCATCCAGAAGAATTTACCTTTTAATCACTGTGAAATGTTTCACTTTGTTCCTGGTGATATTTCTGGTCTAGTTTGTCTTACATTAATGTCTGTTTTCTTAAGGTTAGCATTTGCATGGCATATGTTTCCTCACTCTGAACCTACCTGTGTTCTTGTATTTCAAACAGTTTTACTACAAACACATAAGTGTTTTGCCCAATATGAAAGTCCCCAGTGTTAATGTGAAGTTTGTAGACTACTTACGTCTAACATAGGATAAATATGATTGGGGTCAGTCTACCACCTTGCTATTTGTCTCATTTCTTCTTTGTTCCTTTTTCCTCTTTTCCTGCCTTATTTTATGGGTGTTTTTTAGGATTTTTTCCTTTTTTTTTTTTTTTTTTTTTTGGACAGGCAGAGTGGACAGTGAGAAAGGTCTTCCTTTTTCCATTGGTTCACCCCCCAATGGCCGCTACAGCCACCGCGCTGTGCCAATCCAAAGCCAGGAGCCAGGTGCTTCTCCTGGTCTCCCATGTGGGCGCAGGGCCCAAGGACCTGGGCCATCCTCCACTGCCTTCCCGGGCCACAGCAGAGAGCTGGACTGGAAGAGGAGCAACTGGGACAGAATCTGGTGCCCTGACCAGGACTAGAACCCAGGGTGCTGGCACCGCAGGCAGAGGATTAGCCTAGTGAGCCGTGGCGCCGGCCAGGATTTTTTCTGCAATCCTGGCTTACCAGCTATAATACTTTGTACTTCTATTTTGTGATTTTTTCTATAGCTATAATGTGCATCTTGAGCTTATCATAATCTATCTTCAAATATCATATAACCTTATGTACAGTATAAGAATTTATCATTTCTTTCAATTCTCCCATTCTACATTGGTTACATGTTTTTATATATGTCTCTAAAATACAATAAAAGGTTTGGGGGCTTGTTTTTCCTTAAAATGTAGTCAATTTCCTTTTAAGAAAACTTAAAAATTTTAAGAGTGAGTATTTTTTATATTTATCCTTACATTTATCATTTTCTGCTATTTCCAACACATTTCAACACGTGGGACTGGGCTACTTCTGTCTTATGGACCTCCTTCAAGCCTCAGGCCCTCCTGTGGAGCAAGTTTGCTGGTGATGCCTTCCTTCAACTCTTGTTCGTAAGTACTTTACCTTTATTTCTTAAGGATATATTAGCTGGATACAGAGTTCTTGGCTTTTATCAAGTGAAGATGAAATTCTGCTACCTCCACCTGCACTTCTTCCTGACAAGCCACCTACAGTCATCTCTATCTTCACTCCAATGCATTGTGTTTTTCTCTGGTTGTTTTAAAGGCATTCCTCAACACAACCAGTTGTTAGCTATTTGATTTCAATGGATCTTGGGGTGATTTTCCTTGTGTTCACCTTGCTTCATTTCAGTTTCTTGAGTCTTTATCATTCTAATTAAACTTGAAAACATATACCCTGCTGGACATGGTAATTTGAGAACTCCTGCCTACCAGTCATCATCTCAGAATATTTCTCTCTCCAGGACTTTTTCTGCCCTCTGTTCCTGGAAGGCCTGCAGGACACATATCTCAGAGTGCCTTCTTCTACTCTTAACTACTGTGCACATTTTCCTCACCATAACCCCCCGGGAGCACCCCTAAGATCTATCTTCCACTCCACTTACTGTGTCTTCAATTGTGCCTGGTGTCCACTTAACTCACCCACTCTTTGTTTTTAACTTTTTCTTTGCACCTTAATGCCTATATATGAAGAGGCTTCCAAAAGCTCATGGAATAACAAAAATAAAAGAATGCAAAACGTCCCCTATCACTCCTCCCCCCTCCCCTCCTCTGCTCCCCCCACCACCAGTGGTGGTCTGTGACCACACACTCCACTTCCTCACATCTCTCTGGGAAGGTTCACCTCCCCTGGCCGGGGAAATGTCTCCACCAGCAGTTCTGCACCTGCCACAGCTGCCCTGCAGGCCTCAGGAAAGTATCCTCCGGGCAACTCTTTGCAACCCTGCAATGCTGAGCCATCACACGCTGCCTTGCCCTGCCCCAGTCTGGGGAGCAGGCATTCCTGGCCCAGCTTCAGCGAAGCCCTTTGGGACTCAGAACCAGAGGCCGGCAGCCTGCCTTCCTTCTCCGAGTTGGCACCAGAGCCCGGTGCTGGTGGAAAGCTTAGTGCAAGGAGGCAAGTCACGGTTAGTTTCAAACACCTGCAGGGGCTCCGAGTTTCTTCTCTGCTTCAGGCACCTGGAGATCTTTCCTTTAGGTCTCTGGTGTGGGCATACACCAACACTCCTGAAACTTTAGTCTCTGGGGGCTGGTACAGTGGGCTAAACTGTTGGCAATGCCAGCATCCCACACGGTCACCAGTTCAAGTCCTAGCTGCTCCACTTCCTATCCAGATCCCTACTAAGACACCTAGGACAGCAGTGGAAGATGGCCCACATGCACAGACCCCTGCCACCCACACGGAAGACCTGGATGGTATCCCAGCGTCCTGATTTGGGCCTGATCCAGCCCTGGAGGAGTGACCCAGTAGATGGAAGATAGACAGACAGACAATTTTTCCAACTCTGCATTTCAAATGAAGAAATAAATCTTATTTAAAAAATTACCATCTCTGGGTTGAGGCAGGTAAATGTTTCAGAAGCCTTCCTTACCCTAAAAACTCAATCTATTAATCTATTTTCTGCATATTTCAACAAAATCAACAGAAAGACAGCTTAGGAATATTGGCTTCCAAAAATAACTGCCCCCTACTTTAAACTGAATTTCACAAATATTTCTGAGCGGCCGCCTCCCCAAGCTGCATTCAGTAGCTGGAAAACAGCCCCACTGCTGACAGGCTGATGTCTCCAACTCTCCACCTGCACAGATCCACCTCCACCCTGACTTTCAAACCATTTAGTGCACATCGATCCACTGGAAAGTGTCATTTTGTTAAGTGCACTCTTAGCCTCCTGCGCACAGTCCTCCCATTTCATTCTCCAATAAAGAATATCAGGAGCTGGCAGAACGAATCCCTGGGCCATCTGACTATTAAATCCTAAGAGCTCACTTTAAGAAATTTCAAATGCTAAAAATACAGTCTCTTGGCAATCAAGACCTTTGTGACCTGGCCTTGACCTACCCTGTCATCCACACATGCAGTCATACCCACCATGCCTTGAGCCACGCGCCCTTCAAAGCACAACGCCATCTTCAGCTCCTCAGGGCAACATTCCCAACACACAGGAACCGGGACACTCTCTCTCTTGCAGCCCTTTTTCCACTCCATTAAATTAGCTTAAACCACCTTCCAGAATAAGCTAGAAGCTTCCATATGCATCACCTTGGATGTGGAGAAAACGTACAGTTCCGACTTTGGCCTATGTCCTCTCCCCTCCGCACCCTGGGTCTGGTTTTCTCCACCACTAACAACTTCCTTCAGGGAGAGGACTGTGCCTCCACTCATCCTTTAATCCAGAAAATACGTCCCAAGCCTCCCAGATGCCGCGCCCCATGCTGGGTATCCAAACAGGAGTAAAAATTAAAGAATCAAGCCCTGCCTGGAGGTGCTCCCACAGGGCTGGGGACAGGACACTGCGGGACGACCTGCTCGCATGCTGACATGGAAGGGACCGGTCCTTCTTGTCTCCACATGCCCAGCCCTGGGAATCTTCACAGAAAACAAGGGGAGGGGAGCCGGGCAGGGAGTGGTTAGAGACTGGCGAGTCCCATGACACAGCCAACACAGCCGCAGGGACCAGCCTAGCACAGCGTGAGGCCATCAAGGAAGACAAAGTACGGAATCCTCACCTCTACACGCCACCTCCCTCAATGCAGCAGTTCTGCAAGTTCAAGGCTGAATGCAAAAGGCCCAGGCAACACCAGCTGGTCAACAGTCCTAAGCCTCTGACCACAGGAAACTGAGAGACAGTGTCTGAGCACCAGCCTCTCCCGGCGGTGAGGAGGCCTGACCCTGTGACTGCTGAGCAGGCTGAGAGAAGCATCAGAGCCATCAGCTCCCCAGCAGGAGTGGGCTGCGGCGCGGGCAGTACAACAGCTGGTGGGAAAGGGCACAACGCAGTAGACACGCCTGTAGGCCTTGAGCACAGGTCAAGAATGCCCTCTCTCCAGTACAGACTAGTTTACTTCAACCAAGACATGGCACATGGCTTTTTCCATTGTAAAAATGTTCCACTCTTCCCCGGGGGCCAGAGCCGTGGCTCACTTGGTTAATCCTCCGCCTGCAGCACCAGCAACCCATATGGGTGCTGCGTTCTAGTCCCAGCTGCTCCTCTTCCAGGCCAGCTCTCTGCTGTGGCCCGGGAGGGCAGTGGAGGATGGCTCAAGTGCTTGGGCCCTGCACCCACATGGGAGACCAGAAAGAAGCACCTGGCTCCTGGCTTCAGATTGGTACAGCGCCAGCCGTGGCGGCCATTTGGGGAGTGAACCAACGGAAGGAAGACCTTTCTCTCTGTCTGTCTGTCTGTCTGTCTCTCTCTCTCTCTCTCTGTCTATAACTCTGTCAAATAATTTTTTTTTTTTAAAAATGTTCCATTCTTCCTTAAGCAGCAATGTGCATAGAGAAATGGACTGAGGAAAAATGTGCGCTAAGTTGATCCTGGCTGTCTAACTGCTAGAGGTAGTGGTCATTTTCTTAAAGCCGTTATTATATTTAATTTAAATCGGCTATTTCTGAAATACTTTTATTATAAAGTAAAACGTGTTAACAAAAAATGCCCCCAAAACAGAAAGGTGAGCTCCATGGATTATAACAAAGCAAACATCCAAACCCAGCAGCACTCACTCAGCTGGGGAGAGAACGCAGCCTGCACGCCAGGACCCTCCGCTGCCCAAGCCCAGCCACCAAGCCTGGCTCTCCCCAAAGCAACCTCTCCTGCTCGCCAATTCAAAATCTCAGGTTGGCACGATGTATGCACAGAAACAGACTTCCCATTGGTAAAGCCACTGCATCCGTTCCAGAAAGAAGCACACTCTTTCCGTGCGATATTTTGGGAAGCTGTTGACCAAATGACCCCACTACATCCTCAAATGCAGCCATCCGTGCATAGGATGGACAGAATTTCACAGTCACAGACCACAGCCCCTGAGCACCCGCTGGGACCCGGGCACTGTGGGAATCAGCCAAGGGGCACACAGGTGACAGGCACTCATCAGCACAAGTGACACAGCAGCCTCCAGGGGCTCATGGTCGCGGGTGGTGCCCACACTCAGCTATGGAACCGGGTGGTGGGCGGGATGCTGGGCACGACACCCAACTTGAGAACAGGGAAGACTGAAAGGCAAAGAAGAGAGCAGCAGGAGGCGGGGGGAGGGGCAATGGAGGAGACCACCGCAAGATGCCAGAGACTCGGAGATGACACAACCGTGTTTCTCTCTTGTAACGGCCCACACCCACGTAGCTCAGGCCCACGCCAGCTCCAGGAGGCTGAAGACAGCCTCACAGCCCCGTCACGCCCAGGGGGTTGCCTACTCCTCAGCAAACAAGACTAACCCTGCCTGAGGCATTTCCACGAGACCACCCTAGGCCTTGCCCACAGCTCTGTCACTGGCCCACACCAAAGACAAGACGAGGCTGCACCTGGCGGGAAGCAGGAACCACAGTGCTGAGCACTCCGTGTGCTGCATCAAGGGACCGGAGCTCTCCCCCAGATGATGGGGAGACCTGGAAGAGTCTCAGCGAGGGGTGCTGTAGAAGATGTAGCAAGCAGCTTGACAGCAGAGACTAGAGGCACAAGAACCAGGCAGGGCACGCTCGTGGAACCCAGAGACACTCAAGGCCTGGCCCGGAGTAGGCGGCAACTACCACAAAGAAGGGGCCAGCTAGATGAGCCTGCACGGTGTGCGAGAGGACCATCTCTGTCGCTGGAGTTGGGATACTGACACCCACACTGTTAGATGGCAGTATTGAAGGCCAAACAGCGCACAGGAGGTTGAAGACCCATGGGAAAGTACAAATCACTCCACAAACCTCAGAGTAAGATTTCTCAAGTGTAATTCGATCAACTTACAAAACAAATTTAAAGAACCCAGTTAAAGAATTTCTATAATCCACAAGGTAGGCATTTTATAAACTTTTATTATTACTCCTTGTTAAATAGAAACAACTGTGTTCGTTGGCAGTAGATGTATGGATTTATTTGAGGGCTCCCCGTTCTGTTCCACTGGACCAGGTGTCTGTTCTCTGTCCATACCATGAAATTTTGATTGCTACAGCTTTGCAGCTTTGAGTATGTTCTGAAGTCAATTGTCTTGTGCCTCCATCTTTGCTCTCTTTGCTCAGGACTGCTTGACCACTGAGGTTCCTGTTGTTCCGTGCAGAGTTCACGACAGCTTCACCACTTCTGCGAAGGAAGCCACTGAGGTTGCGTGAATCTGCAGATCTTGTGGAGCCCATGGACAGCTCAGCGATATTTCTTCTAATTCATGAACACAGGCACTTTCTGTTTACCTGTGTCATCTTCAAATTATTTCAGTAATGTTTTATAGTTTTAAATGTACCCATCTTTCTCTTCTCCAGTTAAATTCATTCCTGAGCACTTCAGATTTTCTGGAGTTACTGTAAAAAGGATTGTTTTAATAGTTTTTCAGATCATTTGCTATTCATGTATAGAAATGCTACCAACTTTGTTGGTTGATTTTATCTATTCATTTACTAGCTCTAAAAGAATGGTTGTACACAGAATTATTTTTAGGTGTTTAAATCCAATTGAACAATGATCCCTGTAAAAAATAAGAGTGGGAATAAAAGAGGGAGGAGATGTACAGTTCAGCACATATTCCCACGGACTGACACCTGAGGGTAAAGCTAAAAACTTGCCATGGGACTCCAATCCCATTAAGTTGACAGGTACTAATGCCATCTTACTAGTCAAAATGATCATTTTAAGTGCATAACTGATCATAAAGATAAGAGTAAGTATCAAAGGGATTACACAAATAAGACCAAGTGTCTGGTAATAACAGATAGAATTAAAAAGGAGAGTATGATCCAACATGGGAAGCAGACCACACAGCAGACTCATAGAATGACAAACGCCCTAAACAGCACTCTGGCCTCAGAATGAGCCCCTAAGGCGTTCAGATCTGGCTAAAAAGCCCATGAGAACATTTCAGGCATGGAATGTGGCAAAAAATGGCCTTCATAAAAGATCTCTGTGAGTGCAATCCCAGTGGAAAGAAGGGGCCAAAGAAGGTGGTACCTTTCTCTGAAGGGAGGAAAGAACTTCCACTTTGCTTATGGCCCTGTCTAAATACTGATGGAGTTTGTGGACTCAAAAGGCTTCCATAGCCTTGGCAACTCATGACAAAAGCCTTGTTGATCACTGACATCATAAATGAGAGTGTCAATTGTTAAATCAACAACAGGAGTCACTGTGCACTTGCTCCACATGTAGGACCTCTGTCCATGAGTTGTACTATAATTAATGGTAAAACTGGTCTTCAAACAGTACGTTATACTTTGTGTTTCTGTGTGGGTGCAAACTGTTGAAACCTTTACTTAGTATAGAGTTGATCTTCTGTATATAAAGATAATTAGGGGCCAACGTTGTGGTGCAGCAGGTTAATGCCTTGGCCTGAAGCGCCAACATCCCATGTGAGCACCGGTTCAAAACCCAGCTGCTCCACTTCCCAACCCAGCTCTCTGCTATGGCCTGGGAAAGCAGTCGAACATGGCCCAAGTCCTTGGGCCCCTGCACCTGCGTGAGAGACCCAGAGGGAGCTCTGGCCATTGTAGCCAATTGGGGAGTGAACCAACGGATGAAGATCTCTCTTTTCTCTCTCTCTCTCTGTCTCTCCCTCTCTCCCTCCCTCCCTCCCTCCCTCCCTCTCCTCTCTCTATGTAACTCTGAATTTCAAATAAATAAATAAATCTTAAAAAAAATAAAGATAATTAAAAATGAATCTTAATGAAGAATGATATGGGAGAGGGAGTAGGAGGTGGGATGGGAGTGGGGGTGGGAGGGCAGGTATGGGGGGAAGAACCACTATGTTCCAAAAAGTGTACCTATGAAATTTACAGTTATTAAATAACTGTACAGTCCTTTGGGTTCTCTATGACAGACAGGAGGACTTGCAAAAATTTGTGGAAAATGGAAGCAAAAGATAATGCACATTTTCCATAAACTTCTAGAAGTCTTCATGTGCGATTTTATCATCTGCAAATAGGGAGTTTTAACTTGTTCCTCTCCAAGGCAGAGGTCTTTTCTTTCTTTTCCGGGGTGATGCTCTGGCTAAGACGTCCAGGACTTTGTGGAATCCAAGAGGCCAGAGCAGGCAACCTTTATCTTGTTGCAGATCTTAAAGGAAGGTTCTCAATAATCAGCTGACATCAGTAGAAGGTGTATCAGACACGGACTTTACTACTCTGAGATGTGTTCCTCCTCCACCTATCTGTTCAGCATTTTCATCGTGAAGGGGTGCTGCACACGCAATGGGGAAGCACAGAGTGCTGGCACACCGCTGTCTACGTGCAGAAGGAGAAGAGCAGACTCTTATCTCTCACATGCGGCGCAATCAACTGCAAGTGGGTTAAAGCCTAAATCTGAGGGCCAAAACTATGAAACTTATGTATTAGGGGGGGAGGGGAGATACCGGACTTTAGTCTGGGAAGTGATTTCTTGTAAATGACCCTCAAAACGCCAAAAGCAAAAACAGAAAAATAGAAATACACCACACACACACACACACACACACACACACAAATACTTCTACACAGCAAAAACTCCAAGTGAAGAACCCACCTGCAGAAGGGAGAAAATGCTCAAGAGTCGCCCACGGGAGAAGGGGCTGGTATGCAAAATACATATTTGAACTCAAACTAGTAGATAACAAGAGAACAAAAGCCTCTATTTTCAGAATAGGCAAAGGACCTGAATGGACATTTCTCAAAGGAAGGCATTCAAATCGCCAACAATACATGAAAAGGGGCCCAAAAAGTCAATCATTACAGAAAGGCAACGTAAAGCCACAATGAGGTCACTGCATACCTGTGGGATGGCCTATTGCTAAAATGCGGAAAGACAACAGGTACTATCGAGTATGTGGATAAAGAGAAACCACGTTGGTGGGAACATAAATTAGTGCAGCTACTGTGGAAAATACACAGAGGTCCCGTTCAACATAGATTTACCCTACGACCCATCAATCCCACCCCCGCGTCTGTCCCGCAGGAAGTGAAGTCTGTCAGGGGACAGCTGCCCTCCCGTGTCACTGCATCCCACAGGAAGTGAAGTCTGTCAGGGGACAGCTGCCCTCCCGTGTCACTGCATCCCACAGGAAGTGAAGTCTGTCAGGGGACAGCTGCCCTCCCGTGTCACTGCATCCCACAGGAAGTGAAGTCTGTCAGGGGACAGCTGCCCTCCCGTGTCACTGCATCCCACAGGAAGTGAAGTCTGTCAGGGGACAGCTGCCCTCCCGTGTCACTGCATCCCGCAGGAAGTGAAGTCTGTCAGGGGACAGCTGCCCCCCCGTGTCACTGCATCCCACAGGAAGTGAAGTCTGTCAGGGGACAGCTGCCCCCCCGTGTCACTGCATCCCGCAGGAAGTGAAGTCTGTCAGGGGACAGCTGCCCTCCCGTGTCACTGCACCCCGCAGGAAGTGAAGTCTGTCAGGGGACAGCTGCCCTCCCGTGTCACTGCACCCCGCAGGAAGTGAAGTCTGTCAGGGGACAGCTGCCCTCCCGTGTGCGCACTGCATCCCACAGGAAGTGAAGTCGTCTGTCAGGGGACAGCTGCCCTCCCGTGTCACTGCATCCCACAGGAAGTGAAGTCCCTGTCAAGGGGACAGCTGCCCTCCCGTGTCACTGCATCCCGCAGGAAGTGAAGTCCCTGTCAAGGGGACAGCTGCCCTCCCGTGTCACTGCATCCCACAGGAAGTGAAGTCCCTGTCAAGGGGACAGCTGCCCTCCCGTGTCACTGCATCCCACAGGAAGTGAAGTCTGTCAGGGGACAGCTGTCCTCCCGTGTCACTGCATCCCGCAGGAAGTGAAGTCTGTCAGGGGACAGCTGCCCTCCCGTGTCACTGCATCCCGCAGGAAGTGAAGTCGTCTGTCAGGGGACAGCTGCCCTCCCGTGTGCGCACTGCATCCCACAGGAAGTGAAGTCCCTGTCAAGGGGACAGCTGCCCTCCCGTGTCACTGCATCCCGCAGGAAGTGAAGTCCCTGTCAAGGGGACAGCTGCCCTCCCGTGTCACTGCATCCCACAGGAAGTGAAGTCCCTGTCAAGGGGACAGCTGCCCTCCCGTGTCACTGCATCCCACAGGAAGTGAAGTCTGTCAGGGGACAGCTGTCCTCCCGTGTCACTGCATCCCGCAGGAAGTGAAGTCGTCTGTCAGGGGACAGCTGTCCTCCCGTGTCACTGCATCCCGCAGGAAGTGAAGTCTGTCAGGGGACAGCTGCCCTCCCGTGTCACTGCATCCCGCAGGAAGTGAAGTCGTCTGTCAGGGGACAGCTGCCCTCCCGTGCTCACTGCATCCCGCAGGAAGTGAAGTCTGTCAAGGGGACAGCTGCCCTCCCGTGTCACTGCATCCCGCAGGAAGTGAAGTCTGTCAAGGGGACAGCTGCCCCCCCGTGTCACTGCATCCCGCAGGAAGTGAAGTCTGTCAGGGGACAGCTGCCCTCCCGTGTCACTGCATCCCGCAGGAAGTGAAGTCGTCTCTCAGGGGACAGCTGCCCCCCCGTGTCACTGCATCCCGCAGGAAGTGAAGTCTGTCAGGGGACAGCTGCCCCCCCGTGTCACTGCATCCCACAGGAAGTGAAGTCTGTCAGGGGACAGCTGCCCTCCCGTGTCACTGCATCCCACAGGAAGTGAAGTCTGTCAGGGGACAGCTGCCTCCCCATGTCACTGCATCCCGCAGGAAGTGAAGTCTGTCAGGGGACAGCTGCCCCCCCGTGTCACTGCATCCCGCAGGAAGTGAAGTCTGTCAGGGGACAGCTGCCCTCCCGTGTCACTGCATCCCGCAGGAAGTGAAGTCTGTCAGGGGACAGCTGCCCTCCCGTGTCACTGCATCCCGCAGGAAGTGAAGTCGTCTGTCAGGGGACAGCTGCCCTCCCGTGTCACTGCATCCCACAGGAAGTGAAGTCTGTCAGGGGACAGCTGCCCTCCGTGCGCACTTCAGCCAAGAAACGGAAGCAACCTTTAGGCTCTCAGGAAGTTAATGCAGCTGACTGGGCTCTAAACATGCGGAATACACACACTTAGGGAACGCTACGCAGCCAGAAAAAATGACAAAGTCCTGTCATTTGCAACACATGGATGAACCAAGTGGACGTTACGTTAAGCGAAATAAGCCAGGCACAGAGGGACAAATACCACATGAACCTCACTTGCGAAGGGGAACCTGGAAACTGGTCTCATCAGAGTAGAGAGTAGAATGGTGGCGACCAGAGGCCAAAGCAGGAGGGAGCCGTCACTCCACAGCACCGAGAGACAAGCAGGCAGGAGGCATGGGGGCTGCTGTGCGACCACACGGCTCGACTCCAGGTGACAATAATGCACTGCAATTGCCAAACAGCTACGAGAGAGGATTGAATGCTCCACCCACAGAAAAATGATAGCTGTCAGAGGCGGCAGACACGACAAAACTGATTTAATCATCATGCAAGGTGCTAGTGCATGCAGAGAAACACCACATTGTACCCCCAGATATGGATCCTAATTTATCAATGAAAAATAGAACTTTATAAAAGTGACCAGATGGCTTCCACGTGCACTGTGGTTTAGCACCAGCAATTTTCCTTTCTTCCTGGCTGCACACATCACTCAAAACGAAGTGTCTGCGCAGGCATTCAGCCCAGCAGCAGTTCAGACACTGGCTGGGAGGCCCGAGTCCCACACCCGAGTACCCGGGTTCAATGCCCAGTTCCAGCTTCTGATGCCAGCTTCCAGCTCACGCAGACCCGGGAGGCCGAGGTGATGGCACAAGTAACCGGATTCCTGGCGCTCCGGCAGGAGACCTGGACTGAGTTCCCCACTCATTCCCAGCTGCTGCAGGCTTCTGGGGAGTGAACCAGCAGATGGGGGTGCATCTGCTCACTCTCAAATGAATCAAGGTTTTTTACGTTAATGAAGTTTCTGTGTCCCTTCATCATTCCTGATTAAGGAATCAGGTACAAAGAGCAGAACCCTGCAATGATCAGCCCTTGACGATGCCGGTGAGACTCAGCGCATGGCGCACATCTACCTCTGGGTGTAGAATCATCAGGGTTTCTTAATTATTTTTAACACTGAAAGGTAAACCGAATGTTTCAAGATCCTCCCGTGTTTTGTGATCCACCAAATCAACAAAACTACCACAGCCAGCCAGCTGAACACGAGAAGCACGCCCAAGGTACACGTTGTTTTATTGCTGCAACGACATTCCGCTGGTACCCAGCTCTGCGCGACGCTCTAAGGAGCTGCAGCTGCCGCAGGTCCCCCCTCACTGCCCAGCTCTGGGGGGGCGTCGCCCAGGCCTAGTTCAGGGCCACACTTCCTGAAGCACAGGTCAACAGCCAGGTGCCACTGAAAGACTCCTGCCTTCTCTCTGGTCCCTGGAGGAGCACTGGAGGAAGCTAACTTAGGGGAGGGGCCTGGAGCCCCAGGGAGCCCCAACCCCCACCCACTCCGCCAGTCCTGGCCTCTCCCATAGCTCCTCCTCCTCGTTCCACTCCACACCTGCAGGCCCTCTGGGCTTGTTTTGCTCTTCCTGCTAAATGGGTGAGCAAGACCAGAATATTCTTCAGCACATTGGTGGGGAGCAGAGAAGGGGACCTCACAACCTCCCCTACATGAGTGGGAAATGGTGCCACGGCCTTCAGGGAATCTAAATGTTAGACACCCCTAGTATCTCACCAGCACATGAAGTACACATAGCGGAAGCAAGGCACAGAAACGCGGCTGCCCCTCAGGGGCTCACCCTCACGCCCCTCTTCTGATTTGTTCCATGGAATCACACACAAGCCCAGCACTGCCCACAGGACGGTGATCCCAAGCTGACGCACAGCAGGGCCCGCCTCAGGAACCCGGCTGGTACTCCCTTCCCTGCCACAGGGCGGGCGGTCACGGGCAGCCCGGCAGCGGCCTCCAAAGCCTGCCCTCCAGCCCACAGGACGCTGCCGTCTGCTGCATGGCCGAGCTTCCCAAACCCACTCCTGACACCCGTGACGCCAGGCCCCTCGCAGACACGCCCCTGCAAGCCCGAGTCACCCCTCGCTCCTGGGCCCTTTCCTGGCGTTCGTGAGGACACTGAATAAAGCCCGCGCAGACACGGGATGAAAGGCACGTTTGGGTGCAGAACTGACATCCACGCTCAGTATTTTTTCATTTTCAAGGGCCATTGCACTCGCCAAGACAACGCTGCAGGGTGCACACTTCTCCTGCACCCAGGGTCTCCTCCTGCCAGCCTCAGGCTCCAGGTGACGTGCAGCTCCTTGCTTGGAAAGGTGCGCCCGTTCACGGTGGCCACCCAAGCCTCACACGGGAGGCCGTCCCGCTGTGTCGCCTGCTGGCCTGCAGTGAGGAAGTCGTTGCTACTTTAGTGCAATGGACAGAGGGCTAGACCTCCATGAAGTGCAATCTCACCTGAGCAAACAGACACACAAGCCAGGATGGAGGGAAACACACCGAGCACAGGCAGAGCGCCATCCCTGAGGGGCAAGACTGTGGGGAGTATTTTGCTCTTCTCTTTTACATTTCTGTGAACTTTCCGGATTTTTCTTACAACGATTATTCATTACTTTTGTTAGAAGCAAAGAGTAAGCAGGAATAAAAGAACAAACTCCACAACCTTCTGCTCTGAGCTCGCAGCACACGCCCTCTGGCCGCCAGCTCTCTCAAGTCCCGTCTTCCCTTCCCCTCCACCCCCATAGCAGTCCCCATGCACCAGCCCGGCTGCAGCGGCCAGGACACACGTGTTGTCTCGGCATGCCCCGGTGGGTTCCGTAGGGAGTCTGGAAACAGATACTTCCAGAAGGAGGTGACGGATTAAACTGAGAACACAGATATCAAAGCTCATAGGCACCTGTCGATTGCTGTCCTGTACCAGGAGTGCTGATCAGAAACCACAGGTGAAAATGACACTAAAATCCCAGGGAGAACAGCTAGCAGTACGAGGCTGACTGGCAGCTTTTTCCAGCACAGCAGACTGGCTGGAAGAGTGAGTCCAACCAGAGTTGCTGGCCCTGGATCCACCCTCCTTGAGGAAAGGTGCTCGGTCTGTTACACCAAAGACCGTCACGCAGGGCCAGCGTGTGGGCAGTGGTTAGGCCACCGCTTGCACTGCCGGCCTCCCATATCAGAGTGCAGGTTAAGTCCCGGCTGCTCTGCTTCGGATCCAGCTCCCTGCTAGCACACCTGGGAAAGCAGCAGCTGACGGTGCAAGTACTGGGCCCCTGCCACCCACATGGGAGATCCAGGTGGAGTTCCTGGCTCCTGGCTTTGGGGTGACCCAGAGCCGGCTGTTACATCCATTTGGGGAGTGAACCAGTAGATAGAAAAGTTCTCTGTGTCTCCTCCATCACTCTGCCTTTCAAATATGTAAAGCTTTCAAAAAAAAAAAAAAAAGACTTACAGAGAGAAGGTGAACATTCAACAGAACAAGCGACACGGCTCTGATCTCACTTGTCAGCAACCTCAAGAACTTACCGAGTTTCGTCGCTCGGATTTCACCAAGGGAAGAAAGTGAAACACAGGGACAGCAGCCAGGGGCATTCCTGCTGCTGCTGTCTCTGACGCTGCTTGGGTGAGCGGCACCAACCGTGGGATTCTCAAGGTCACTGTCCAGGACCAAAGTCACGCCTGCAAGTCCATGCTCTCACGTGAGCAGAGCTGGCAGTGTCTCAGAGAGGCCAGCCGACCTGGCAGCAGAGGACTGAGCCGGGGGGGAGGTGCCATGACCTCAGACTCTCAGCACCCGCCCCTCCCAGGCCCACGTGCAAGCACTCAGGCTCTGATCGCCAAGACTTCTCCTGAGGACCTGCAATGGGCTGGAGGCCCCACGTGCACTTTCTCCCGCCTCACAAGAATCCTCTGGGGGTGCACATTATTCCCATTTTACAAAGCAAACGGAGACTCCCAGGAGCTCAGCAACACGCCGACCGACGAGGAGATGGACAGCAGCGGCCCCCTGGATGGGAAGCCGGGTCTCACGTTCCCTCCAGCAACACCACACTGCCGACAAGCAGATGGTCCTGGGCTCGCACCCCACAGCATGACGGAAGAGACAGGCAGGCAGCAAACCTCACTGTGAACCTCCTCTCCTGCTCTTCCCCCCGACATGACACTACTCGTCGACGGACTTCCCCGGGGCCTACACGTCCCTGAAGGGAGATCAGTGTCTGCCGCTCAAGACCAAAATGAAGATTCAACAGAACTGCGGATGTAGCCTGGCACACGCTGGGCATCTGAGAAATGTGGCATCCTTTCTCTCCCTTAGAAATGTTAACATCTTGGAGCTCAGATTACTCAAAGGCCTGAATCAGCTGTGTCGACTCCGGACGCCAGCCCTTGGCGCAGGTTCCTTGAATGGGCTATGATTTGCAAATCCGGATCCAGGCAATAAAGGCCGCGCTTAGGAAAGAGTTCCGGAAGGCGCAGGCAAGGGCGCAAGAGCAGCACGCGAGTGGCCACTTACTGAACTGGGGGGGGAATCCATCAGCACCGCCTCGGGGCTAGGTGGGAAGACCCCGGCTAGGAGCCCCGGGCCCGCGACTGACCCTCCGCAAAGGCAGCAAGAGCATCCAGTGCAGAAAGCAAACTCAACACAAGGAGCTGGGAAAACCAGCGGCACACACGCAGACACCCTCCCCCACCTCTCACCACACACAACCCGACCCCACCACAGGCGCGCGTCTGAGACCCCAGGAGGAAACACAGGGAGCCACCTCAGGACGCTGGTCTGGAAAAGACTTTTTAGAAAAGAAGCCAAACGCACAGACAACAGAAGCAGAAGTTGACAAATGGGATTCCACTGCACCACAGCGCTTCTGCAAGAGAGGAGCAAAGGGACGGGCTGCTGGAGGGGAGAAGCGCGTGCAAGCCGCTCGCCGGCAAGGGCCTGCCACCCAGAGCAGACAGCAGCCGCAACTCCACAGCAAGAACAGTGACCTGATTAAAAAGCGGACAAAGACCTGGACAGACAGCTCTCAAAAGACGACATACAAAGGGCCAACAGTTACATGAAAAGAAGGCTCCACATCAGCAATCAACAGGGAAATGCAAACCAAACCTACAGAGAGATGCCCTCAAACCCACAGTGGCTATTACCAAAAAGACAAGAGAGCAGCAAACGCTGGGGAGGGCGCGGCGGGGGGTGTAAGGGAGGGAGGCCATTATGGGGAACAGTCCAAAGTTTCCTCAACACTGAGAGGGCCACCGTGAGATCCACTAACCTGGCCAGCGCCGTGGCTCACTAGGCTAATCCTCCACCTGTGGCGCTGGTATCCCATATAGGCGCCAGGTTCTGGTCCGGGTTCCTCCTCTCCCAGTCCAGCTCTCTGCTGTGGCCCGGGAGGGCAGCGGAGGATGGCCCAAGTGCTTGGGTCCCTGCACCCGCATGGGAGACTGGGAGGAGGTACCTGGCTCCTGACTTCGGATCGGCACAGCACCGGCCGTAGCACCCATTAGGGGAGTGAACCAACAGAAGGAAGACCTTTCTGTCTCTCTCTCTCACTGTCTATAACTCTCTCTCTCTCTCTCTCTCTATCTCACTAACTCTGCCTGGCAAAAAAAAAAAAAAAAAAAATCCACTAACCCCACTGCTGGGTGCACAACTAAAGGAGATGCAATCAGTCTGCCAAAGAGGCATCTGCACCAGCATGCTTTTAGCAGCACTATGTCAAGCAGCCTAGATGCTGGAATCAACCAGCTGAAAATGTGACACACACACATACAATGGAATACTACTCAGCCATAAAAATGGGTGACAGTCGGCCATTCCCAGAGACGAGGAGACAACTGGAGGTCATTATGCTGAGTGAAACAAGTCAGGCACGGAAAGACAAAAACTGTGTTCTCACTTGTGCAGGGAAGCTGCAACGCTGACCTCAGCAGAGAGCACCTCACCAGAGGCCCGAGTGGGGGTGGGGAAGGAGGAAGAATGGGGGACAGTTTCAAGGGTGCAGGTGAACAGGACAAACTTCTGGGGTTCCACAGTGAACCAAGGCTGCTGACAACTAACTGCATTTCAAAATAGCAAGTTCTCAATTCAAAGAAGTGTAGACACTGGAGAGGACAGATGCGGCAGTTCCCCTAATCTGAGCAGTACACACTGTACACGTGAACTGAAGCTCCCCACCGCCGTGAACACGTACGAGTGCTGTGTCCACTAAACACGGGAAGGAAGTCACGGCAGGCTGCTGCAATCAAGACTCAGCCACAAAGCATGGTGACAGACGACTGCCCAGCACAGGGCCTGGGACACACGTCACGGTGAGAAGAGGCTGCCGGCGCAGGACAGAGGGCCCAGGCGGCTGCATCCGGCCTCCCCACAGGAGGCCAGGAGGGGAGCAACCTGACGTGAACTTAGCTCAGCCCCTGTTAACACCCACTCCGCCAGGGTGGCAGTCAGCAGCGGGCACCTGCTGAGCATCCTAACCAGCAACAACCGGGGACCGCCTCTGACCAGCAGCGCTCCCGGACCCCCGGGACACAGCCGCCGCCGCCACAATGCAGTGGCGATGCGGCACCCAAGTGGCCCACGGCGGGCGACAGCCCCTCGCTGCCTCCGCTGCTGGTCCCTCCATTCTCTGCTTGCTTGCAGAGCTCTCTCTCAACATGTAAGCTTCGAAGTCCCTGGCTCTCCACCTGAAGTGTGCAGGTGTGCTCTGAAGCGATTTTCTGGAGGAGATCTTAGCTGTTCCCCCGCAGGAATACACTCAAATCGCACACGTAAAGCCAAGGCTTCGATTCTTGCAGATCTCAGCTTAAAACTCGTAGGCACAGATGTAACCCAGACTGGTCTAGCTGCAGGAGGGGAGCAGGCTCACCGTGCAGACCCGGCAGGGCGAGCTCTCACCCGCAGCTGAAGGAGGAAGCTTGAACACAAATGTGCAAGCATCCATGAGGACGGAGCTGTCCATTTCCACGTGACTAGCGAGTGGAAGATGTTCAGATCTGAACCGGAGGAGAGAAAACGACATCTTCCCACGAAGTGGAGATCAAAAGGGAATACCTACTTTCAGGGGAAAGGGCACACCCGGAAAGTGTACCGGGACATCCCGAGAAGCCTGAGGCTGCACCACAGGAGCCCAGCCCTGCCAACACGGCCAAGCTGTGCGCTGTGGACACCCACCCATGCCAGCGCAGAAGGCGAGCTTGCTCACGAGATTCTCCAAAGGAATTTCACCCCTACTGTTCCTTTCCTTAAAATGCCCATGACCACCCATTTCATACCCAAAATCCTGACTGCAGCTAAGGCCCTCAGGCACTGCCCTCCTAACTGACCCACCCACAATCCTCCACTGGCTCAGCCATGCAGCACACCCCCGAGGAGCTGGGAGCTCCTGAAACGCACTCGCTGAGCACTGAGACCTGGGGCACTCGCTGACTGTAGGGCCCTGGAGGAACCTGACAGTCTCCCAGCTTTCCTACCCAGCTCACCTAGCAACAGTCCTTCCACACTGCACACACACCCCTACCCAGGCCTTCTGTGCAGACAACACCTGGGCCTCTGGCACGCACTTAAACTGTCTACACCGAACTCCTCTGGGGGAAGTATGGTGTCTTTTCCATAGCCACAGCACCCAGCAATTGGCAGAGCCGAGCAGTGATCAGCAAACGGAAACGACGTGCCTCAGTGAACGCACACTTGGATGTGGACTCATACAGAACCGTGGCAGGGCAGTTACGTCACCACGGCGACACGGCGTCACTGGTGGTTCGTCAGGCAGGCTGGAACTCCTGTATCTGCAGAGTGGCGCTGTCTCTTCAACTGTCCATTTCATACTCATCCCTCCCCAGGATGCACCTGCCACGTCTGGGACCAGGGCGCAAGCTGAGACCCCTCCCCGTTTATCATCCAAATGCAGCACCACCCGCTTCCTCATCAGAAGAGGCGGAAAGCAGGAGACAGCATTCCCCGGCCACGGAGAGGTCTGGGACGGGCCTCCAGATCTCTCACCCGCAGAGGGACCCTGCCAACCACGGGCACCGTTTTCGGTTTCTTCTCCTCTCGTCATGGGAAGTCCCTGACCCACTCGTGTTGGGTATTTCTTGTGTAGAGCAGCTCGCATTTGCATGTGATTGTGTGTTTACTCCCTCACTGCTAAATAAATTTTATTCCTATTTGCACAGGACACCAATCTCCACTTAGTATTTTCTAACTACAGGAGGCAAGAACCTGGACTAAAAATTAATATCTTCATTGCCTGCGTCAATTTGGGACACCACATTCTATACTGAAGTATCCAGGCTGGAGTTCTAGTTCCACTCTGGATCCCAGCTTCCTGCTGACGGGCAGCCTGGGAGGCAGCAGGTGATGGCTCAAGTGCCTGGGTCCCTGCCACCCACACGGGAGACCCAGATGCAGTCCTTGGCTCTCAGCTTTGACCTGGCCTAGCCCTGGCTGCTGTGAGCATTTGGGGAGTGAACCAGTAGACGGAAGACACTCATTCTCTCTCCCTCTCCCTCTCCCTCTCCCCTCCCCTGCCCTGCCTCCCCCCATATATTAAATATACAAATACGTTTAATGAATTGATAAAAACTGAGAGGATGGGTTGGGAAGACTACAGGGAAAGGAGGAGAGGAGGGCAGGGAGGCAGGGAGGAGGAGAGCAAACCTGAGGACACACTATGCAAATGCCCACATTCGGACACAGCCAAGCACAGTGTACCGACGCTGACCTGAGAGCACTACAGCCTTGACACGCCCATGGCTTCCCTCTGCGCTCGGGGAAGGACTGTGAAAAAAACAGAGCTGGAACCACCCTCCCCACTGCAGAGAGGAACCGAGGCTCAGGGCGGCGCAGGGACTTTGCCAGGGACCCCGGAGCCAGGGGTCTCCGTCGGGGGACCCTGCCCTAGTGCTGAGGACCCTCCAGGTGAAAGGCAGCGATTGAGGCTGCAATGTCCTCTTCCCCCCAGGTGGACGCTGAGACTCAGCCCTAGCCCACCCTCAGGAGGGGGTCGTCGAGCCACATAGCCCACCCTCAGGAGGGGGTCATCGGGTGAGACTCCTGATGCTCTGTAAAACAGCTGCATCTCCTCACAGCCCAGGGCAGTGCGGGGGGAGGGGGGGTTGTCACGGGGAATCTGCGTGCACAAGATGAGGGCAGAGCAAGTGGGCTTCGGGGCTCAGTAAGAGCCTGTCCCTGAGCTCACAGGGTGCCCAGGGTGCTATGGTGGAGCAGGACTCGTCCCCCCAAAACTCATGCAGATGTTTAAACTCTGATGGCTTCATGTTAACAGGTGACAAGTTCAAGCCAGAGCCTGGATCTAATCGTGGTGTCTGGTGGGAGGTGTTTCGGTCAAGGGGTGGGTGGGTTCTTGCCAGAGGGCTGACTACCTGAGTTCAAGTCCTGCCTTGCTGACCTCTCTCCTTCCCGCTGACCAGTGTGATCGTTCCTCTGCACCGGCCACAACCAGCCACCACCTACTGGGCAGTGTGAATGCCTCCTCCTGAGCTGTCCCCTCCAAACTGTGAGCTGAAATAAATCCTTTCCTCCCAGGGCGCTCCTCGCAGGCACTCTGGTTAAAGGAACAAGAAGCAGACCACTGCCGCTGCCACCTGCTGCCATGCCCACGACTGGCTCTCGAGAAACCACTGCGTCCAGCTTCCCAGGATGCCTGCGCGGAGCAGGGAGGAGCCCAAGTCACCGGCGGGTGAGTCTTCTGCACCGGGTGCCAGGGCACCACGCCGGGGAGCTGGCCCTGCTGCCCTCCCCACCTGGGCATTCCCGCGGCCAGGGCTCAGGCGCCTGCACTGTCACGGGCCACCTCCCGTCTGCTCCCCTGTGCGGAGGGCGCCTGAATGCCAGGGATGCTGTCTTTGCTCTTGCAGTCTCAGAAGCTGGCCTAGAACCAAGAACATTCTTGTATTCAGCAAATATTTATGAGCACTAAATTGCTATTATCCTGGAGCTCATGAGAAGGGAAGCAGGAGCAGAGGGTTATCAGCCGTGGATGGGACGAGGCTCAGAGACTGGAAGATGACCTTGTCTGGTCAGCACATGTGCCCTGAAGACACTTGCAATGCAGGTACAAAGAGAACGGCCGCACCGCAGAGTGGGACACCTACACACCTGTGCGCACACGGTAAGAGCCACAGCAGAATGGGAAGGAGCCAGAGCTTCCGGAGACTTCAGACCACAGCAACCCTATTTAGTAGTTGTGCCAACTTCCACAGAGTATCTTCTCAAGCCTCCACTTCCCCATTCCAAAGGGAGAAGTTGACATCTCACCTGCTGCTGGTCAAGTGAAAAGAACGAGACCTGCGGCACAGCCCGCACAGGGCAGTGGGGTGCACGAGGGAGATGGGAGTGTCCAGTAGCACCCCGTGTGGTGCACAGACGCAGACAGGCGCAGGCTGGGAGAACAGGACCCCTGGATTTCATTGTGGGGAGAGACGGGTTCACAGGGAATCTCAGAGAAACACATTCCACCAGGCCGCTGAGGGGTAAAGCCAGACGCCAGAAGGCTCGGGAGGCAAAAAAGAGAAATGACAAAAGAGTTCGTTCAAGGAAGTCAGGAGTCACCTGCGGAGATGTCAGTTTAGAGACAGACAAGCAGCAGGTGCAGGAACGCCCTGAAGAGCTGCAGGGCGACCACAGGAAGTGCTCCTGAGGTCCCTATCGCCATGTCTATCGGGTCACAACTATGCCGCCTAGGAAGTTCTTAGAGTCACCGAGGGTTACACAAGATGTCACTGGTATTCAGAAGGTACAAAGATGGTCAGAAACATGGCTAAGTCAATTGACCACTCAAAATGTATCACAAGGAAGTCACAACACCCAGGGCACGCACTCCTAGTCTAAAGTCTGCGTAAATGTGTCCATTTATCTTTAGCGCTGCAAGAACAGCAGCCTAGGGGCCTGCACTGTGGTGTAGCAAGTAAAGCAACCACCTGCTGTGCCAGCATCTCATATGGGCACCGGTTCAAGTCCCGACTGCTCCACTTCCAATCCAGCTCTCTGCTGTGGCCTGGGAAAGCAGTAGAAGATGGTCCAAGTCCTTGGGTCCCTGTACCCATGTGGGAGACCAAGAAGAAGCTCCTGGCTCCTGGTTTTGGATTGGCCCAGCTCTGGCCATTGTGGCCATTTGGAGAACAAAACAGCGAAGGGAAGACTTCTCTCTCTGCCTCTGCCTCTCTGTACCTCTGCCTTTTAAATATATACATAAATCTTTTTTTAAAAAATCCATATAAAAATAGCATCCCAAAGTCATGATATCTGGAAAGATCGAGAATCATCACTAAAACACCACTTGGAAAGAAAGTGTTGTATAAATCTCAGAACGCAGAATGCGTGTGACCCAGGATGGCGATTAGGAACTGCTGACCTAGAAAACCTCAGGACATGGCCCTTTCAAGGCCTGTTTGAAACGAGAGGTTTTCAATCAAGAGTGTAGTAAGCAAACTGTCTTTAAAGTCTAAGAGAAGAACTCAGATTAATGAGGATTCAGGTGAGCAAGGAGCCTTGCCGGATGCTCTAACGGCCATCCTGGAGGCAGTTAGGGCAGCACTGGGCAGCAAATCAGAATGCGGGGCTCCTGCTGGTCACCACTGCCCAAGCCTCGCAGCCTCTCTTGTCAGCTCACCTCACACTCTCCGTGCTCAGTCACAGCACAGGGCAGAGCTGGCGTTAGCTAGGAGGGGCCCTGCTGAGTGGGCACGCCCGCCCCCAGCCCGCTCCCTGCAGCCCCTTCCCTGCTGCCCATCTGAGCGCAGGGCTCCTTTGCTCCGGTGTCAGACATGCCCACGACTTCCCAGTCTCGAGCTGGACGCTGCATCGAGACGAGGGGAGGCTCTAGCTTAAGAATGCAAAGTTGGTTTCTATCCCACAGCGGACCAGTGCAAGGCGCCATGTTAACAAACTAGGAAAGGAAAACCATGCGATCATCTCAAGACACATGAAAAGCTTTTGAGAAAATCCAGCATCCACTTTCGGTTTTAGAAAACAAGTTCTCAACCAACGAGGAACAGGAAGTGCAGAAAGGAAAGGCAATGATTTTCTAAAGTTGGCCGAAGAACCTGACTTGTGCACACCCAGTCTTACTGTCTGGCTTCTTTCTCTTGCCTTCACACCTCCTTCAGGGGCTTTCACTTATAAAAGCTGCAGGTTTCCCTCTCCCAGGGCGTCTCTGCCTAGAGGCCGTGCTGCCGGTCCACCTAGAACAGCAGGCCGGGTCACAAGCGCTACCATCTGTTTGCCGCCTGTCTCCTCCACCAGCAGTGAGCCCTGGGACTCAGTCCTGCTTACCACCACATGGCCAGCATAGACACCAGGGTGTGCCATAGCCTCTCACCAGACACGGGCTAGCCAAACGGATCAGATGCAGCGCTTCCAGGGGAGGCAGGGGCTCATCAAATGGACAGTGATTACCACACATGGCAAGAGTGCTAAGGGGCCAGGGAAGCTGAAGGAACATTCCTCTGACCTCTGCCCCCACTGTGTGTTCTGGATTCCACAGGCAGTACAGACTCTCTCCGTATATCTCACTCTTAAATTTCTTATTAAGTTTTGAAATTGTTGAGCAGATTAAAGGATTCCTTTGAAGCTTTTATGCTTATACTTTGTAGAAAGAAATTCCCTGTCTCCGTGACTATTACTGGGGCAGATTAGCAATAATTTGGAACTGAATTGGATTTGCCATTCTGTAAGCCTTTCTTATCTACCAGGGCTAATAGCAGACACTTAACTCCGACAAAAGCCCAGGAGGAAGTATTATTATCTGCACTGCACAGAACGGAAACTGAGGGTCAGAGAGGCTAAAAAGCTTAGACTCAGCGGCTCTCTAAGTGTGCCTTCAATCAATAGGGAATGTCTTGTATCCCATGATAAGTTCGGAAACTTAGAAATTACGCGTAGAGAAACACCATGATACCCTGGAAGCAGCTCAAGCTTTTGGTTTGCATTTTAACTTCTACTTGGGAACTGCTTGTCCCTGGGCACCCCATTCAACCTTCCGAGCTGCTTGGTAATTTCCACTTGAATCCTGTGACGTTGCAGTCGGGAGTGAAGCCATCTGTCAGAGCTGCTCAAAGTGCCAAGGCCCCCTGGTGTGGCACGGCAGCCTCCCAGGCCACACTCGCCTCTGGCCCAGGCATCCTCAACTGCTGGCCATCCTCAAGTGAGCTGGGGGCCAGGGAGGACGACAAGTTGTGCACTGGACAGCCAGTGCTGACCCCCCCCCCCCGTCGCCCCACTGAAGCCCTGGGGTGACCTGGGCAGGTCACCTAACAGGTGCAAGCTACCACGTCTCCAGCTGAAAACCACGGCTGGTAACAGCCCCCTCGTAGGTGTGCGGTGAAGACTGCACAGTGCCTGTGAGTAAAGAAAGTGCTGGGCACGGGGCCAGCCACAAAGTGGACACCAGGAAACACGGGCAGGATAGCTGCGGAGACTGCTGCTGTCCGGGTGTTTTTCCCCTCCACTCTGGATTTCCCATTCATTGCCTTGTCTGCCTGGGGAACCCCATCCGGAGCCCCAGGACTGGTACCTGCAGCCCTCATTGGGTGAGGCCTTCACTTCTCCTGACGCCTCAGCTAGCCACGCCTCCCACCCCTTCCTAGGGACTTTTCTCTCCTCGGCCCACTCCCCTTCACCTGCACCTCTTCTCCCCCCTGGCAAACAGATGACTGCAGAATGCCCCGTGAGTAAACGGTTTATCAAGGTGTCCGAGGAAGTCACCAGCACCAGTGCGAACCCAAGGACAAGAGCAGAGCCTGGCTTCAGTGCTCCACTCTGCATCTCCTCCCGAGCCTGGCTTCAGTGCTCCACTCTGCATCTCCTCCCGGGCCCCCAGAGCACAGCTAGCACAAGCCTGCAGCCAAAGCCTCACACCCATCCCTGTGCTGCAGGCATTTTCAGGGAACAAATGCATCACATCGCAGCTGACGAGAGCCTTCCTTCTGCTGGCCCAGGCCCGAGAGATCCGTGGGACCGGTTTTCATGTGTGAGTCAGCCCGATCAGAGAGTGTGCCGTGCAAGGCATAGCTCACCAGTTGTTCCTAAGTTTTCCTTGCAGATGCACCCAGTCAGCCCCATTGTCCCATTTGAACTACAGTTATTAAAATGTGAAAGCATGGAAGAACTTTATGAATGTTCCACCATTCTTTATCTTAAAGACCAAAACGATATAAAACATTATTAAGTATTAATGATCTTCATATTTACATTACATATAAAATATTATTATGAATATTATTATGAGCTCAGGTTCTCTCTGGAGTGAGGAGAAACAAACTCTTGGAGCGTTCTTGTGGTATGGCAGGTAAAGCCACCACCTGCGATGCTGGCATCCAACGTGGGTGCTGGTTCAAGTCCTGGCTGCTCCACTTCCAATCCTGCTCCCTGCTTATGGCCTGGGAAAGCAGCAGAAGATGGCCCAAATGCCTGGGCCCTGCACCCACATGGGAAACCCAGATAAAGCTCCTGGCTCTTCTTGGCTTCCACTTGGCCCAGTGGATAGAAAATCTCTCCCTCTCCCTCTGCCTTCCAAATACATAAATGCATCTTAAAACATAGAAGAGCTCATCTTTTCCTCCCTTGAGTGTTCAGCAGTAGTGTCAGTGAAACCATCTGGGTCTGGAATCTCTACGGGAATGTTTTAGAAGCAGCAGCAGCAGCAAAGACCTGCTTCTCCCTGGCTCTAGGACCACTCAGGTCGCCTCTTTCTTTCGGTGAGTCTTTCAAGCACACCTCAGCTCAGTTTGCAGATGTATCGGCATAAAGGTGCTCACGGTATGTTTAACATCTGGCAGATCTGTCCTGGTGGCCTATCCCATGCCTGATATGGGTCATTCATGCCTTTCCTCTCACCCACCCTGCTAGAAGCTAATAAATTTCACTGCTTGGGGTGCCTTGCCTATATTGGGTTTTTCATTTCCTAGTTCATTGATTTCTGCTTTAATCTCTGCTATTTCCTTTCTAGTCACCTGGACTTTAATTTCCACATTTCCTTCTAGTGTCTTAACTTGCAGCACAGTCCCTGGCTGCCAGGAGGAGCGTCGTGAATGAGGCTGCAGTTTAAGACAGGCCGTGGCCTCCAGGTGGCCGTGGTGCAACAAGCTCTTCACAGGCCGAGCCCAGATCTCTGGGGAAAATTTGGTTTTGTTGAGATATCAAAACTGCTTTCCAGCCAGTGCCGCCATAGCTCACTAGGCTAATCCTCTGCCTGCAAGCCGGCACCCTGGGTTCTAGTCCCGGTCGGGGAGCCGGATTCTGTCCCGGTTGCTCCTCTTCCAGGCCAGCTCTCTGCTATGGCCTGGGAGTGCAGTGGAGGATGGCCCAAGTGCTTGGGCCCTGCACTTGCATGGGAGACCAGGAGGAAGCACCTGGCTCCTGGCTTTGGATCAGCGCGGTGCGCTGGCCGCAGCAGCCATTGGAGGGTGAACCAACGGAAAAGGAAGACCTTTCTCTCTGTCTCTCTCTCTCACTGTCCACTCTGCCTGTCAAAAATAAAAATAAAAATAAAAAATAAATTAAAAAAAAAACCACTTTCCTGCGGGCTTGCAGAGCAAAGAGCAGATGGAGGGGAACGGACTCTGCTGGGCAGCCGGGCACCGCGAGGATCGGCTTGCAGACTGCCCACTCTGGGCCTTGGCCAGCCCCCCGCTCCCTGAGGAGCCCAGCTCTAGGAGCCGTGAGTAAGGGGACCCCTCTGGGGGCGGGCAGGGCTGCAGGTACCCTGGCACGACCATCAGCAAGCTGGGGAGCAGCCTCCCTTTCCCGGGCACTTCTGCGGCCCCAGACAAGGACACAACCCTCAGCTCGGCCACCCTGGGGAAGCTCTCGGCAGAGCCCCAGCCACGTGCTGGTCACACTGCCACATCTCCTGCACCTCATGTGGGAGTGAAGAGGAGGGCACCAGTGGGGAGAGAGCAGGACTAAGCAGCACTGGGGACCTGCCCAATGATCTGGGCCAAGACTGGACTCCAGGCCCCTGGGGGGACCCCAGGCCCTGCTCACCACCCACGGGGCAGCTACTGAGCCAGACTCACTCACCTAAAACTGTTTTTCTCTTGCCAGACAAAAGTCAAGTCCCAATTCACCACTTTATCCTTGTCTTGGTGTAGGTTAACTCCTTCCCCGCTGAGCTCCTGAATTACTGAAGGGTCCGAAGACTCCTGAGAGCAGCAGGTGGGGGCGGAGGGGCTGTCCCATGCATCTGTCTGCCCTAAATAGAATCTCTACTGTACGCCCACGTGACACACGTCCTCTTCCAGCCCCAGAGGACTCTTCCCGGGGTGTGCAGAGCAGGCAGCCCCTAGCACAGACAGACATGACCCCTGCTGGCTACTTGGGAAACCCCTTTCCAGGCACCTGAAGAACAGCGCCAACCCACCATGCACTCCCAGAAGCCACTGCACTGAATCAGTTGTTTCCATGGCTACGCCATTCCTCAGGGATCATTTTACAGGTTTACAGGACTCCAGTTAACTCCCATCACTCCTGCTTCAGGGACAAGAGCTCAGCAACCAGCGCAGGGGCGCCAGACACCCCACCACCTCCCAGACAGCCCGACGAGCCTCCTCCCTCCTCTGGGACACCAACTGTCCCATGGGGACGATCCCGACGCTGGGGAGGCTGCACCAATGCAGAGCCTCCTGCCCACACTGTGCACACGCCCCTGCCCGCCCGCCCTGGACGCTGCCACGCCCTTTTCAGCCCTCACTCCAGATCTACCCAGACAGGTCTGACCCTGGGATGGAGCAGAGCAGAGTGGAAGGGAGTGGTGCCCTAAGTCCATGATCCACTAATTCCATGAGCTTGGTAGGTTCTCCTTAAACTTCACTCCTCCAACCACGTCACGGGGTATCTGCAGGGACTGAGAAAACCTAGGAACAAGCACCAGGCGCAACTCTTGACCCCAAAAACATACTCCATGAATGTGAATCCTTTGATGTCCAGGTTCACTTGGTAAAAAACCAGCAAGGGGCTGGCACTGTGGCATAGCAGGTAAAGCTACCCATATGGATGCCAGTTCGAGTCTTAACTGCTCCACTTCTGATCCAGCTCTCTGCTATGGCCTGGGAAAGCAATGGAAGATGCCCCAAGTCCTTGGGCCCCTGCACCCACGTGGGAGACCTGGAAGAAGCTCCTGGTTCTTGGATTCGGATCAACGCAGCTCTAGCTGGCCACTGTGGACGTCTGGGGAGTGAACTAGCAGATGGAAGACCTCTCTCTTTCTCTGCCTATCTAACTCTGCGAAGGGGGGAGAGGGGGGAGGGAGTGAGGGAGGGAGGGAGAGAGGGAGGGAGGAAAGCAGCAGAAGAGGCAGCCAGGCCCCATAGAGCTGCAGGAACTCAGCCTGCCTGGAAGGCTGCACAGGAACACGGGGCACAGGCCCTCATGTGCAGGAGCCAAGGCCCACTGGCCCTGAAGGCAGGCAACAGTGCTCTGAGACTGACTCCGTCCAGATGTAGTAGTGAAAGAAGACAGGGTCACAGCACATCGGGGAGAGCATGCGGCAGGGGGCTTGGACTGCAAACATCATTCTCTCCAGGGGATAACACCATCCACCAAAACACCCTCGTGAGCACCTAAAGGGTACTAAGCCTCTGCCTGCAGAGGGGCACTGGCTCATGTCCCAGCTGCTCCACTTCCAATCCAGCTGTCTGGTTTATGGCCTGGGAAAGCAGTAGAAGATGGCCCAAGATGGCCAACCCTATACCCACATGCAAGACCAGCAAGAAGCTCTTGGCTTCAGATTGGTCCACCTCTGGCCACTGCAGTCATTTGGGGAGTGAACCAGAGGATGGAAGACACCTCTCCCTCTCTCTCTCTCTCTCTCTCTCTCTCTCTCTCTCTCTCTGCAATTCTGCCTCTCAAATAAAAATAAATGAATCTTTTTTGAAAAATGCATGCACAAACATCCACCTACATCCACACACATCTATAATCATTCCAAGAGAAAAACAACACATTTATCCATGCCACACCCGATGGAGGTAAACAAAATTCTTGCTGCAGGCACCGATACTCAGCCAAGTGTGAACAGTATGTCCTGGGATTTGAAATTTCACCCTCAACTGTAGGGGTTTATTCTGCAGGAGGAGGAGAAATCCTCTTATCATCGAACAGAGTGCCTGATATGTGATAAGTGTCCCCAAAAGAAGTACGAGTGAATCACCAGCGACGAACCTGGCGCACGTCCAAACCTTCCCAGCCAGACCCAGTCTCCCTGGGCCCTGCCCACGTCCCTGTGCTCCAGGACCCCAGACCCACAGGGCTGTGATGGGCACCCCCCACCCTGGCTCCTGGGTGCATCCAGTTGCCCTCCCCGCAGCTTTCCACCTGCGTGCCACTTCTTTGGCTTCCTCTGTGCCAACACAGAGATGCTTCTTTTGGCTTCTAATCATGTCTTCCTGTGTGGTTTATGCCTGTCTTGCCCACCAGCCCACCCTGAAGTCAAGTGTGGCCTATCTGCCGCTGCCTCCCCACCCCCTGGCACACTACTCAACTGCAGCAGGTGCTGAGTAAACCCCAGCGAGGGCCGGTGCAGGACTAACAGTCTCTGAGCTGCTGACTTACACAACCGCTCCTAGAAAGGACACCTCTGAATTCAGCCACTGTGTCCCATCGCCAGGCCAGGTGCACAACCGGAGCACCACATACATTGTGCTTCCACTAAGCACAAAGCAAACAGGCGGCCGAGGATGGGTCAGAAAGGGGCCTGAGCCCAGCTGAGGAGAGGACTCAGAACTGCTAGGACAGGGATTTGTCCAGATAAATGCCATCATCCCCCATGCTGGCCACATGCTCAGGGCCAGCGGGCGCAGGGCAAAAGGTTGTGTAAGTGGGACCTCCCCTGTGGTCCATTACACCCATGCACAATGGATGGAAGGGAGATGGTCTGGCAAAACCAAGATGCAGTCTGTGGGCTGGAGGAGCTCCTACCGGCGAAGAAGCTGGGATAACACCAGAAGGTGCGAGAGGAGGATACCGGGCAGCCGGCACCGGGACAGAAACCTGCGTGGGGCAGCTGCAGTGAGGCAGCATTGCTCGGTGGAGAAGGCATCAGGACAGTTGGCAGCCCCGACGGGGCTGAACGTACACAGCTGAAGTGGGCACCAGGCAGGTTCCTTCCCAAGCAGACTCCGCACTCCCAGTCCACATTTGCATGACAAACACATCCAGGGCTCTGTGGTGGCAGCACCAGGACCATGAGGGACCTGCCCCAGCTAAGCCCTGTTCCAATAAAGAGCGATAACCTCAGAATGACAACGCTGAGCAGGCTATTGTATCTAAAGCAGTGGGGGAAGTCTATGAGGAGTTCATCGAGACAAAGGCATGTTGACAATCTGCATAGAAAACTGCACCTGTTCTCACAGCAAAGCTGCAAACGCTCACCACAACACTTACACAGACCTCACCATCACTCTACCAACCTTTGGGACACAAATGCTAGAGACAGTAACAGGCTCAGAGGAACATCCTTCCAAATAAGCATCTTTCATTCCACCCTCAATTCTGAAAGAATAAACAAAAGGGAAACTGGCTGAGGGCTGGGACCTCCAGAAGAGCTGAGTGACAAGCTCAGGGCAACCTGAGCACAACACACGAAGACGGAACAGGGCGAAACCCTCAGGATGCCCATCCGAAGGCTCCTCGGACTAACCAAAGGCATACAACAAGCACCTGTCTGTGGAAATTCACTCGCTCCTGGTAAGAACAGGGGAGACCAGGGGCTATTCCCACCCTAAGTCCTTGAGCACAAGTTCTAGCTGGCAGGCGAGGCAGGTGTGGAGTTGGCAGCTCACCACCTGTGGGGAGGCTGTCTCTATCTGGAGCCCCACTGGGGCTCCAGGAGCAAAGCACCAGGAAAAGCCGATGCTGCTGCAGCTGGCTGAAGCCACGGAACGAGCTGGGGCAGACAAGATCTGGCAGGGAAAGCCAGCGCATCACAGGGCAGGGGAGGCCCGGCGGCTTACAAGGTTCCACACACTCTCGGGAGAAATCAGGGAAGTCCTCAGGGAGCCACTAGTCCCTGGCTCACGTTGAGGCCTTGTGAACTCAGAGAGGAAAACCCGAGGTAGACCCATCAACTCCCTGAACTCGGCAAACCGTCCACAAGGCACACGTGGCTCCTCTGGTGAAGGGTGGACTCAGCGGCACGACCTCCAGCCAGACTCTCCCGGCCACAGCTGAGCCTGGGGCAAGCCCTGGAGCACGGGCAGTGAGAATCAACAGACAGCAACAACCAAGCAGGGGCTTCCAATGCCACAGGGAAACAGACACCACAGAAGGAAGCAAGGGACCAGACAGGCCCCAGACCCAGGGAGCAGTCAGAACCCAGTGTCACACCACGTCATCCCGGACACGCAAGTTGGTGAGAGGCAGCTGGGTAGAAGCTGTACGCTCCTCTCCCAGCACCACATTGTGGGAGAGCAGATGCATAGAATAAGTCTTTTTTTTTTTTTTTTTTTTTTTTTTTTTTTTTTTTTGACAGGCAGAGTGGACAGTGAGAGAGAGAGACAGAGAGAAAGGTCTTCCTTTTGCCGTTGGTTCACCCTCCAATGGCCGCCGCTGCAGCCGGCGCACCGCGCTGATCCTGGCAGGAGCCAGGAGCCAGGTGCTTTTCCTGGTCTCCCATGGGGTGCAGGGCCCAAGCACCTGGGCCATCCTCCACTGCACTCCCTGGCCATAGCAGAGAGCTGGCCTGGAAGAGGGGCGACCGGGACAGAATCCGGCGCCCCAACCGGGACTAGAACCCGGTGTGCCGGCGCCGCAAGGTGGAGGACTAGCCTATTGAGCCACGGCGCCGGCCAAGAATAAGTCTTAATTCCAGTAACAGTATAGTCCGAGTTGCTCCCCACAGTCAGGTCAGGGGTGCAGGAAGTTGGAGGGGACGCCAAGCGGCAAGGCTCCCAGGAGCCACCTCCCGGCCCCCTCCACCCCTCCCCACCACAAAGCCAGCCCTATGGCCACCCAGGCTGGACTGCAGCGCCCAGCGCCCAGAGCGTGGGCTGCCGCTTCCTGTCCTGCACCTCTGCTCTATCAGGGCATCTCCTCACCACACACCAGGTCACCCAAGAGTGCTAGGGACAGGAACAGGAGCTCTCCAGGGAGGGTCAGCTTCCGGCTCATGGCCACCTGCCTCTGCAAGCCCTCGGTGGGCAGACTCTGGCTCCTCCAGGCCGCCGCCCACTGATAAGACCACCAGTGAGCACAGTTGCCCTCTTTCCCTCCAGCCAGGGCCTCACGTAAGATGGCGTCCCGTCTCCCATCACCCTGCATCCTGGCTCAATCACAGCAGCCCCAGGGCCTCCACGCCGGTGGTGCCACTGAAACGGAGCAGCCTGGCCTAGCTCACGGGCAGGCCCGCCACTGCATGCCCTTCTTGGTCCTTGCCATGCAGTGTTCCAAAGGCTCCTCCGGAGCACTGCTCCCTGCAACACAGCCCAGTCACGGCTCCCAAGCCATCTGCCCCCCACACAGGAGCCCTGGGCAGGTGCACAGCGCCGCAGCTCTGCTGTGCAGTGATGGCTATGACGCTCAGGGCCGTCACACAGACCCCTCCTTAAAGCCATCTGCCCTCCACACAGGAGCCCTGGGCAGGTGCACAGCGCCGCAGCTCTGCTGTGCGGTGATGGCTATGATGCTCAGGGCTGTCACACAGACCCCTCCTTAAAGCCATCTGCCCTCCACACAGGAGCCCTGGGCAGGTGCACAGCGCCGCAGCTCTGCTGTGCAGTGATGGCTATGACGCTCAGGGCCGTCACACAGACCCCTCCTTAAAGCCATCTGCCCCCCCACACAGGAGCCCTGGGCAGGTGCACAGCGCCGCAGCTCTGCTGTACGGTGATGGCTATGACGCTCAGGGCTGTCACACAGACCCCTCCTTAAAGCCGCCAATCTCTACCGGGCTGGCCCCCAAGGCTCAGGCTTCCCACTCTTGAGTGGGTGCTCGCCTAGGATCCAGCCGCCCACTATGGCTTCCATAGCACCCACAAACCAACAACGGGAAGGAGCTGCCACAGGATTAAGTAAAACCTGAGGGATAAACACCCAAACCGAGAACAGCGAAACAGAGCAGCTTTCCGAGTGGACGGGAAACAGGCAGGGCACGCTCCACTCCAACGTCCTCTCTGATTTCGCCCCAAATCCCCGAGTTCCAAGGACACGAGAGCTCCCGACACCAAAACCCCACGCCCCTGGGGTTCAGTGGGGGCTGCCTTCTGAAGGCTCCCACGCACAAAGAAGAGGCCAGCCACCCATGCTCAGAGAGGGCGCTGTGGGGACTCACCTTCCCGTGGCCATGGCCCAGGTCCCCCGCTCTGCCGCCTTCAGTGGGGTTCGCAGGCTTGCCCTCCGCTCGTGGCCTCACGACCTGTCGGAAGGGGCTGGACAGGGGGAAGCCGCTCACGCTGATCCCATCTGAAAGGTAAGAAGAGAGGGGTGAGCAAGCCATGGCCAGCTGGGGTTTGTTTGTAGGCGGAAGGGGATCAAACACAGGGACCAGAAGGAACACTTCCCACACTCACCATCACTTCACGCAGGGATCATCCTGGAGCAACATTCACACCTGCTCTGCCCCCATGTGGGGAACATGGCCCTCCCTACGAGAGGAGAGTCACTGCTACCCGAGTGGGACGGCCCACCCAGGCCAAGCCCACCTCTCGCTGGGGCTAGAGGTTTCTCCTTTCCCCTTCCCCCAACTTTGTGTGGCCAGCTCCTCTGACAAATGTCTAAATGCCACTTCCTCGCCCAATGTTAAGTGACTACTCCCCCAGCCACAGAGCCCTATTTATTTTTAAAAAGACTTATTTATTAATTTGTTTGAAAGGCAGAGAGAGATCTTCCACCTGCTGTTTCACTCCCCAGATAGCTGTAATAGCTGGGGCTGACCAAGGCAGAAGCCAGGAGCCAGGAGCTTCACTTGGGTCTCCCAGGTGGGTGCAGGGGCCCAAAGGACTTGGACTACCTTCTGCTGCTTTCCCAGGCCATTTGCAGGGAGATGGATCAGAAGTGGAGCAGCCGGGACATGAACGGTTGCCCATATGGGATGCTGGATTGTGGGTGGTGAATTTTTACCCACTGTGCCACAACACCAGCCCCATGGAATGTTCAAACCACTCACGAGCACTTGCTGCAATGGGCTCCCTGTCTTACTGCTAACATTACAACTGATCTACCTATCCCAAGCCTAATCCTTGGGTGCCCGCTGTATCTCACAACCCACATCCAATCCAAGCTCACGGGAGACACTTAGCACCTGCCTTCATGGCAGCCTCCTAGCCTGTGTCCCTAAGGCAATGGCCTCCTGGCTGCTCTCCCAGGTCACCTCATTCTTCCACCCCCTCCACCCTGCACCCTGCACAAGGGGCCGAGGACGCTCCTGGAATGTGAGTCACGTGCTGGCTCTCTCGCAACGCCCGTTTCCCTCAAGGGGAAACACCGAAGTCTGCACAGGTCTCCAAGGGCACTGCGTGACCTCACCTGGACACCCTCCCATTCCCAGCTCAAGCAGTGAGCTTCCTGACTATAATCTTATTACTTTCATAAAGAGACAGTCTTCTAGGAAATTTTTTCATGTATTTGGAGTTCCCTGACAGAAGCCAGCTGGCACGTAGAGGCATACCTGTGAGTGTGTCAAGTACAACAGACTCGAAGAACAAACCCCATCACAAGAACCAACCGCCACCAGCAGTCCTTGCAAGAACAAAGTTAACACTAATTTTGGCGTAAGATGCATGGAACAGCAGAGATGGTACATGTCGGAAAGTCACACCTTTCACCCTCTTCTTAAAGAAGAGCAATGAACGTGCCCAAGTCCATGCTGGCAACAAGGAATGCCAGGCTCAGTTCCAGGCACGAGCGGATGTTTGGCCAACCTGACTGGATGGGTGGGTGTGCAAGTGAATGGAGGGACGGGCGGGTGGATGGGTGGATGGAAGAATGGGGGGTGGGCGGATGGGTAGATACACAGGTGGGTAGAAAGGCTTGTGGACAGGTTGCTGTTTGGGTGGGTGGGCGACGACATATCTGAAATTCACACTCAGTGCCTCTGATGTCAAGTATTCTCTTTATTACAACACAATGTAAATGGCTGGATATCTCACACAAGCCCACCTAAGTAACTTCGTATTAAGAAAGTTCCCTGTGATAAGATAAAAAGTATTTACTTTTAATTGATACAAAATATATTTCCAAATTCCTAATCACCTCCACTCAAAGCTTTCTGCCTAATACCTCCTTGCGAAAACTGATAATTAACTATGCATGGCAGAAATGGTTCACGATTCTTTCAAAGAGAAAACTTCTCTTAGACATCATTTGCTAAGGCACTTTCCCCTTAAGTAATTCCATTTTCAGTACATCAAACAGTATTCAACAGAGATAAAGAAAAATAAATAATTATCTGTTCAGACACTTCAAATCTTCAAACACCAAGTTATCTTGAATAAGTTTTTAAAAATACCAACTTGAAAGATTTATTATCATTTAAACTCAAAATAGCACATGTAGGAATAAGACACTGAACAGCTCTATAGTAAGACTAGTTGATCTGTTTCCAGTAGCAAGCCTGTGGCAGACACACAACAAAGACCATGATTAAGCACTGAAGTCCATCCGTGCACTTCCAAGGAAAACATGGGTGCCAAACAGGCCCCTGTGGGAGCGCCAAGTGCAAGCAACTGAGACCTGCTGGGTGTCTCAGACGCAGCCCCAGCTGAACAGGTACCCAGTGGACCGAAGGCGACTCCACTGCTGACACCCTAGATCAATCAGGCCGCCCCAGCCGGGGACAACAAGAGGGAAACACACAGCTCCCAATCTGTTCCGGCATCAGGACAAACGCGGCAGTGAGAGCACCATGGGACTGTGGTCTGGCAGGAGGAGGCACCGTGGAGCTGAGCCTGGCCTGTGCCTGCTGGAGGAGGGGCCTACAGACTCCAGATCGGTGGGCCATGAGGCTGAAACTCTGAGCAGAGCGCTCGACATACTCACAGGGCTGGGTGTGACCACAAGTGGCCTTCACGGATGGCAAATCTGAAAGCTCCAGTGAGGGCCCCAAAGGGTGATTTGGTGCATGAAGAGTAGACTGGAAACCAGCAGCTGTCACAGGGACGGGCCAGCCTTAGAGCCACATCTCCCTGCCCCTGTCACAGGAATGGGCTGGCCTTGGAACCACATCTCCCTGCCCCTGTCACAGGAACGGGCCAGCCTTGGAACCACATCTCCCTGCTCCTGTCACAGGAATGGTCCAGCCTTGGAACCACATCTCCCTGCCCCTGTCACAGGAATGGGCCGGCCTCAGAACCGCATTGCTCCCTGCCCCATCACAGGGATGGGCCAGCCTCGGAACCACATCTCCCTGCCCCATCACAGGGACGAGCCAGCCTCGGAACCACGACATTCCCTGCCCCATCACAGGGATGGTCCAGCCTTAGAGCCACATCTCCCTGCCCCTGTCACAGGAACGGGACGGCCTCGGAACCACATCTCCCTGCCCCTATCACGGGAATGGGCCGGCCTCGGAACCACATCTCCCTGCCCCATCACAGGGACGGGCCAGCCTCAGAACTGCGTCGCTCCCTGCAGCTGGACTTAGGCACCGCTGCTGCCGCGGTGCAGCCTCATCACTGGCCATTCTCTTCCCTTCGACAGCGACCTTCTCATATCCCCGATCTTCCCAATTTCCTGGTCTCATCCGAATGCTACCTTTCCCTAAGGCCCCCCGCGCCTGCCCTAACGGGAGCACACACTCCTTCCTCCGAGCACCAGCGTCCCCTGCACCCTGCGCTTATGGCTGCCCTCACAGGCAGAGAGGCTGTGTAGAGGGGGTCAGAGGGCTTGGGACCTGCATCTCAGCTCCTGCGCTATTTCTCTGAGTGACCTTTACCAAGTTATATAAGCTGCGAGGGCTCATTCCTAGGACGGGAACAGGTGCACCATTCTCCAGAAGAAAAGAAACTTCGACTAAAGCAGTTATCACAAGGCCTGGTGTGTGGCACTCACTCGCCCAGAAGGGCTGGGAATATTACTACAGCAGCTTACATACCGTCTTGGGTTCCTCGCTTGACTACAGCCTTGAGGCCCAGATTCTTGTCAAACTCATCCCTGTGTCCCTCATGGCCCACGACGCAGGATCTAGCAAGCTGTAAAGCCCTCAGTCAGTATAAGCTAACCGAACTGGTAAGCTACAAGGTCAAACTTGATATGTAATTGATACACACAGGCTCAGTAAAAATTCTGTCAACCCAAGTCGCACTCAGCAGCAACTCCTGGCTCACTGAAGGTCAGCATCGTGAGTCAGGCAGACCGTCACAGGCTGCTGTGTCCGGGTGAGCTGGTGTTCTCTCTCCTGTCTCCACGGCCAGGATTTATGACACTCCCCCTTCACTGCAGTGTCTCCAGGACGGAGACTGTGTGAGCACAGCCACTCGCAAACCACAAACCCCAGTTAGCACCCTACCCTAGAACCTAGGTCAGATGGAGTCTGCACACAAACCTGGTCCTGAGACCCACGCAGTGACCCGGCCCCAGGCGGCATCCTCTGCCGGGTTAAGACAGGTGCCCAGGAGGTTGTGTTGTGTTACATGCCTTCTCTCACACACATGCACACGCAGGGCCTGGGGCACGGCTTGGTGCTCCCAGGCTATGAGCTCCTAAAGGGCTCGGATCCCATTTTGCCTTGGAAATACCAACCCTGTTCTATACACAGAACGGTGCTAAGTGGTTCACTTCTGGAGGCGGCGTGCGGTAGAAACGCACAGTGGCGCCGGGTTCTGTCTCCCAGTCTCCTCTTTGGGAGCAGCACCTTCTCCCTCCCCGGTGACTCGTGTACAGCCGGAAGAGGCCCTGAGCCCGCGTGGCCACCCATGCAGATGTCTGTCCACTGGGCGATCCAGAGGGTGGACAGAGGACACGAGAAGGGTCACACAGAGCCGTTCCGTGAGCTTCCATCTACAAAGTCCAGGAGGAAGAACGGGTGAGGCTTGTCCCCCTCTACACCGCCTGCAGCTGTCCTGCCCCACCACCCACACTGAGGCAGTCTGGGAAACCCACACAACTCCAGAAACCTCGGCTGTGGGGGCTCTAAAACAGGAACCGACTAAGGGGATCTGACGGGGAAAGCTAGTGCAAAATGTCTGAAAGACACAAATCTGCATCTGAGATGATGGAAGCATCTGAGATACAGGTACTTTGTGGAAAGTTTTAGAAAAAGGATAAAAAGCACCTCTGAAATGTGCCTCTTTTGGGAGGCACAGACCTCAAAATCTCAAAGTAACCTCAAAAACCTTGAACGCTCCCACTCAGAACGCTAATCGCCGCGTGGCTCCTTTACAGACCACACGGGTGTGCTGTCCCACCCCACGGAAGATCGCAGGGACGACGGACGAGCACATCAAACACAAGGGGCAGACATGACGTCACCCCCGCAGGCGGGAGGCCCACTCCGCACTTGGGGGAGCGGAAGACGAGCCCTGTGCCCGCCCAAGAGCAGAGCTGGGGAGAAGGGACGGCGCAGAAGGCTGTAAGGGTCTGGGTGGCAACAGCTCCCTGGGGACGCCAGGAAGGGACTCTGCACCGGGCAAGGGGTGGCAGCAAGGAAAGTGTGTTCAGCCGCTGGGCCATTCCTTCTGCCAACACAGACTCTCACAAACAGGGCGGGGTACAGACTGGGATGACAACTGCCCAGAGGTCAGGGCGGGAGAGCTGCCACGGGGGGAGAGCTCGTGGATGGACCAGGATGGGGTGCTTCAGCATGGCACAGTGCAGTGGCGCATCATGAAGAAAACAGAGCTTCCAGAGAGAATTTCAGTTTCCAGCTACAGTCCTCAGTGCCTCTCTGCGGGCAATCCAGACACAGAGCCCTGTGCGCTGCAGCAGCTTCTCACGGAGTTCAGCCATGGCGACAACCAGGAAGGACAGCTGGAAGCTGGGTGTGCAGGTGGAGAAAAGCAGCGGGCTAAGAGAAACAGCTCTACACGTAAGGATGGCAAGCCAGGGCGGCGAATTTTAGGTGTCAGCTGGACTGGGTAGGGAGCTGACAAAGGACTAGTTCCAGCTGTGTCTATGGGGGCAATTCCAGAGGAGATGGGTGTGGGAGGCGTGGACTGAGTGGGAAGACACGCTCTCATAGTAGGCAGTGCCACCCAGTCACATGGGACCCAGAGGAGGAAAAGGCAGGACAAGGACGAACTCACTCTCCATCTGCTGAACTGGGACTCTCTTCTCACCCCACCCTTGGACATCAGAACTGTAGGCTCTACAGCCGGGGGACCCCAGGAAGTGCACCAGGGCCCAAACCCCCGCCCCCATTTCTCAGGCCTTCAACCTCGGACATAAAATTACACCATCATCTCATGCTGAGGCTTCTGAACTTGGACCAAGCCTTGCTACCAGCACCCCAGTCTGCCCAGCAGGGACAATCTGTCACGTGACTCCTCAGCCTGCAAGATTACAGGAGCCAATTCCCCTAATAAATACCCTTGTGTCTATCTAGATGAGGGGACACATGCATGGGGGGACAGACAGCATACGGCACCTTCTCTAGGGAGAACCCTGACAAATACAGCAGCTGAGTACTGTGCCCCGGGTGTGGCATGGGGCACGTGGCACCATCCAGCTTACCCCTCAGAGCCTGCAAGGCAGGCTTCATCTTCCTGGGTTCTATGGATTCTACAGAACAGAGAAGAAGCCGGGGCTCCTGGAAGACAGTAGCTTCTTCACTATCACACAGCTCCCCGGAAAGCACTGCCAAGCAAGAACTTGGGACTGTCAGGTGTGACAACCCAGCAGAACCAGGCCAAACAGCACGTCAGCCCCATCGCTGAGCTGCTGTGAAAGCCCAGCCTGGGCAGGTTGTTTGTTTGTTTGTTTGTTTTCCTAAGATTGATTTATTTGAAAGGCAGAGTTACAGAGACAGAGATAGACAGAGATAGAAATGATACAGATGATAGAGGCAGAGGCAGAGACAGAGACAGAGACAGAGACAGAGACAGAGACAGAGATAGAGATAGAAATAAAGAGATTGATCTTCCATCTGCTGGTTCACTCCCCAGATGGCCACAATGGCCAGAACTGGGCCAGGCCAAAGCCAGGAGCTTCACCTGGGTCTTCCACATGGGTGCAGGCACCCGAGCACTTAGGCCATCCTCTGCTGCTTTCCCAGGTGCATTAGCAGGCAGATGGATCAGAGTGGAACAGCCAGGACTTCAACCAGTGCCCGTTGTGGTGGTGGCTTGACTACCTATGCCACAGTGCTGGCCCCCAGCCCATGTTGCTGCACAGTGCATCACAGGGTCAAGACTGTACACCAAGCACCCCACTAAACTTCCTGTAAGGACCCTCACCATAGTTAGAGTTCATCTCCAGGGATGGACAGCGGGTCTACTCAGGGAACAGGTCCTTTTCTGCAGACTTTCAAAAAGACACGAGTAAGGATAAATATACATTTCTTCTCTCTTATGACAGGCATCTCAAGTAAACCAGAATAACATATATTCACAAAGGCAAAAGGAGGCAACCAGTTTCCCAGAGGAGTTTGTCGGAGTGTGCTGTTTCAGGTAGAGCACATTTCAGACACTTCCCAGTTATTCATAAAACCTACAGGTTCCAAAAAAGCCCATCTGGTTATCATAAAATATCCTCAAGAAAACCAAAGTAGCAGACACAGTTGGCTAAGAAATTAGCCAATACTCATCCTCAGTTTCCGTAACGAAAGCAGCATGCTAATTCATTCAGCAACATGGGAATATGCTGTGGAACGACAACAAAAACACACAGTAACTCACACAGACACCACAGTCTCCCAGTCCTACGCACGTGGGAACGCACTAATGCCCACGGGTGGCCCGCTGAGGCTGGTCTCCATGCTCTGGGTGCTCCCTGCCAGGGGCCCAGACTCAGCCTCCTCCCCCCTGCAGCCACCAGGGGCCTGCCTGTGCCCACTGACCACCAGCTGAGCACACAAGATGACCCCTACTTGCTCTGAAGTTAGACCATGGGGATAGACGCGCCCCTCTGTGAATGCATGGGACACCACTGGCTTGCAAAATGGGCAGGAATCCCATTTTGACCAGGATGTACCAGACAGTGCTACCACTTCCTTAGGATGGAAATACACTTCAAATAAACAAAGCAAAAATATTAATAATAACAAGTAAATAAAGGAAGATGATAGATTAGATCCAAGCGAATAACAATCAGATCCACAGCGAAATTTTAACAATCATGGAAGTCATTAGATCGTAAGAATTCATCATCAAAATACTTAGTAAATTTTAATTGCAAAACTAAATTTAGGAACACAGCCTAACTATTCCCCAGGATGATGATGAGGCCAGGGCATTTTTGGACAAAAACAGAGAACTCACACCAGCACATCATCACAAAGAACTTCTAAATGACACATTTCAATAAGGCAGAAAATGCAACGACCGAGATGTCACAGAAGCAAGCATGTGTGAGAAGATTCCGGAACATCCACGGAAGGGCCAGCACTCAAGAGTAGCGGATAACGCTGACATCCGCAGTGCTTATATACCATATGGGCACCGGTTTGAGTCCCGGCTGCTCCACTTCTGATCCAGCTCCCTGCTAATGAGCCTGGGAAAGCAGAAGAAGATGGCCCAAATGCTTGGGTCCCTGCACCCACGTGGGAGATCCAGAAGAATCTCCTGACTCCTGGCTTCAGTCTGGCACAGCCCTGAGTGTTGCAGCCACACAGGGAGTGAACCAGTGGATGGAAGATCTCTCTCTGTCTCTCTCTCTGTGTCTCTCTCTGTGTCTCTACCTCTGCCTTTCAAATGAATAAAATAAATCTTTACTAAAAAAAAAAAAAAAAAGGAAGAAGAATGGGGGCCAGCACTGTAGTGTAGCAGGTAAAGCCACTGCCTGCAGTGCCAGCATCCCATACGGGCACTGGTTTAAGCCCCAGCTGTTCCACTTCCAACCCAGCTCTCTGCTAATGGCCTGGGAAAGCAGCAGAAGATGGTCCAAATCCTTGAGCCCCTGTACCCCACATGGAAGTCCCAGAAGAAGATCTAGGCTTCTGGCTTCAGATTGGCGCAGCTCTGGCTGTTGCAGCCATTTGGGGAGTGAACCAGAGGATGGAAGACCTCTCTCTCTTTCTGCCTCTGCCTCTCTGTAACTCTGCCTTTTCAAATAAATAAATAAATCTTTAAAAAAAAATGTTCATGAAAAATTGAATCAGAGATATGTTTATCTTGGTGCCAAAAAATGAAATTCATTCATAGTTTTCTCTCATAAAATGCATTTTCTATGAACTTTTTGAAGACACATAGCACACACAGCTCCAAAGTTAACTTCTTGGCACTGAAGTACGGTTGTCTGCCCCTCCAGTCTCCACGCACTGTGTGAAATGCCTTACGTACATGTCAGCACTGTACCTGAGTCAACTCCGTGCTCTCAACCCCACAAACACCCCAGCAGCCCGTGTGGTGCACAGGGCCGCGTCTCATGGACCAAGCATGCCCAGTAAAGTCACAGGGCGTGGGACTCCTATGGCGCACACAGCCCTGTGCCTCCCACAGTAGGATAGAGAGAATGAGGCCCAGGCCCCACCGAGGGAGGTGCAAACATTCCCCCAGCACCAAGGCCTTCTCAAAGCAGACCCCATGTAACGTGTGCACCAAGAGCAAGTTTCCAAAAAGACCACATGTGGAGCCTGCTGATGATAACAATCGCTTTCGTTGGTCAGTAATGCCATTTGGGTCATTGGCCACACAGAAAACCAAACACAAAGTTGGTATAAGAACTTATTGTGCAGTCGGCGCCGCGGCTCACTAGGCTAATCCTCCGCCTAGCGGCGCCGGCACACTGGGTTCTAGTCCCGGTTGGGGTGCCGGATTCTGTCCCGGTTGCCCCTCTTCCAGGCCAGCTCTCTGCTGTGGCCCGGGAGTGCAGTGGAGGATGGCCCAAGTGCTTGGGCCCTGCACCCCATGGGAGACCAGGAGAAGTACCTGGCTCCTGCCATCGGATCAGCCTGGTGCGCCGGCCGTGGCGGCCATTGGAGGGTGAACCAACGGCAAAAAGGAAGACCTTTCTCTCTGTCTCTCTCACTGTCCACTCTGCCTGTCAAAAAAAAAAAAAAAAAAAAAAGAGAGAGAACTTACTGTGCATTCTTCTCCTTTCAGGATGAGCAAGAAACTCAGAAAAGAGGCAGGGACGAGCCTCGAGCAGGATGAGGAGCACGCGGTGCCGACCGGGGCGGCCCAGGAGCCGTCTCCAACCACAGGCACTGCCTTCTCCAGGAAGTTTGCGGGGAACAGCACACCTTCCAGGGCTGGGGCCAGCTCAGAGTCCCCGACTGGGGACTTACAACACCCTGAGAGGGGGCCAGCTACCGCCTGTGACACCAGCATCCCATATGAATGCCAGCTGCCCCACTTCCGATCCAGCTCCCTGATTATGGGCCTGGGAAAGCCGCAAAAGATGGCCTGAGTTCTGGGGGCCCCTAATACCCACGTGGGAGACCCTGCTAGAGTTGGGGTCCTGGCTCCTGCCACGGTTTGCAGCCATTTGGGGACTGAACCAGTGGATGGAAGATCTCTCTGTGTCTCTTCCTCTCCCTCTCCATCTGTAATTTTGCCTTTCAAATAAATAATCTTTAAAACACACACACATACACACACACACACACAGTCCTCTGAGAAACACTCAGAGCTTCAGGTGCTACCCAGCACACAGGTGGTCCACGGCACGCACACACATTCACAGGGCCATGATGCACAGGTGTTCCTCCAAGTCATGCAATAATACAGTGGCCCAGAACTGCATGCCTGCTTTGAAAGAAATCTCATAAAAAGGGGATGGCGTGAACACCTTCATGAATAAACAGGCAAGTGGCCAACTTTCCAGTGAAAAGAGAAGGCAGCGGGCTACTGCCAGGCTTTCAACCCCAAGGATTATTATAGAAACATGCTAATAAATCACTTCTTCAGGCCAGTGCTGTGGCACAGTGAGTAAAGCCGCCGCCTGCAGCGCCAGCATCCCATGTGGGTGCCAGTTCCTGTGCTGGCTGCTCCACTTCCGATCCAGCTCTCTGCTGTGGCCTGGGAAAGCAGTGGAAGATAGCGCAAGTCCTTGGGCCCCTGCACCCGCATGGGAGACCCAGAAGAAGCTCCTGGCTCCTGGCTTCAGATTGGTGCAGCTCCGGCTGTTGCGGCCAAATGGAGAGTAAAGCAGTGGATGGAGGACCTCTCTCTTTCTGCCTCTGCCTCTCTGTAACTCTTTCAAATAAATAAATAAATCTTCAAAAAATAAATAAATCACTTCTTTCAGAATAACAACGTCAGAATGGACTGTTTTGGAGAGTACGGAATCCCTTGTCACAAGAACTGCCAGCCAGGAGGTAGGCAACTTCCCCCGACCCCTCTGACACACAGGGCACTGGGCATCAGAGCTGTGACCCTCACGGTGCTGGAACTATGCTCCTCGTATGTTTCCAATCTGGGGTCTGCATCTCTCAAATTTTGTTTACATGTGTTGCTGCATTTCTACTTGAAGAGAATCACAAATAAATAAACGTCAATTCTCCAGAAACAGCCACGGAAAGAGCTCAATTAGCATCGGCTACTTTAGGATAGAAATCAGGGAAACGGAACCAGAGAACTCCCAGCTTGAGTTTGAAGTACAGTGAATGCCTTTCTCAAAAGGCAACACAGAGGGAAGACAGGTGTCCTGAGCCAAGGCGTGACGTCTGCTCGTGCCCCTTCTAGACCCAGGGCTCTGCGCGTCCCTCCCCGGAGGGGGCCTCCTTACTTCTTCATGGAGCGCCCAGCCAAGCCATCGCGCAGCAACGCTCACAGCTTCACAGTCGGACACGGATTCCAAACCTGACTTCCCCACAAATTAGTTTTAAAACCTATGGCCCAGGCCAGCGCCGTGGCTCACTAGGCTAATCCTCCGCCTAGCAGCGCCGGCATACCGGGTTCTAGTCCTGGTCGGGGTGCTGGATTCTGTCCCGGTTGCCTCTCTTCCAGGCCAGCTCTCTGCTGTGGCACAGGAGTGCAGTGGAGGATGGCCCAAGTGCTTGGGCCCTGCACCCCACGGGAGACCAGGAGAAGCACCTGGCTCCTGGCTTCGGATCAGCGCGGTGCGCCGGCCTCAGCATGCTGGCCGTGGCGGCCATTGGAGGGTGAACCAACGGCAAAGGAAGACCTTTCTCTCTGTCTCTCTCTCTGTCCACTCTGCCTGTTTAAAAAAAAAAAAAAAAAAAAACCCGATGGCCCAAATCTCTTAAGGACTAACCTTAAGAGTTTTCTCTCTCCCTCATCTCTCTCTCTCTCTCTCTCTCTCTCTGTGACCCTTCCCCCGCCTCCGTCTCCCTTGCCTCACCCCTCCCTCTCCCTTCCCTCTCCCCTTCCACCTCCCCCCGCCTCTCTCACACACACACACACACACACACACACACACACATTTCTCAAAGGTGACAGGTCCCTGAGCCCACTTTGTCCTTTCTTGCCACACCCCTCCCTCTCCCCCGCCACACACACACACACACACACACACACGCATTTCTGAAAGGTGACAGGTCCCTGAGCCCACTTTGTCCTTTCTTGCCACATGCAGCAACATTGCCTCTTCCACCCCATGCTCTTCGACCCAGTGTCGTGCTAGTTATTCTGTAGATTTTCCTTCAACATCACTTCCACAGGAAAATCTCCCCAGAGCTGCAGACCTGGGTCAAATCCTCCTTAAACACACATGGCACCATGTGCCTTTGGGCCGCCCATCAGCAAAGTCACAACCTCTCACTTCTCTGCGAACCTGCTGGTTTCTCCCACTAGGCCTGTGTGGTCTAACACAGGGACCACTGGAGAGCGTGGGTACTCACGGTCATCACCGTCAAGGTACAGTGACTATCACTCTTTGAGAGCCCTGCCCACTTGAAAAGTGACTAAGGGCACACAGCTCCTGGTCCCTACAGTGGAGGGCACAGGACAGGTCAGTTCAGCCAGCGCGGAGAGCTCAGCTGGACGGCACCACACTGGACACTGCACTGGACACGGTGAGGCCTGTCCCCCGATCAGAGCACAGCAGTACTACCAGTGCTTCCTTACCCTGAAGCTGCCTGACTCGATGCCTAATATGCTGCCGTGCCCATTCCTGTTCAACAAGTACTTGTGAGAACGCACTGCACGCAGAAACTGATTCAAGAGGGCTCACGAGCCTAAATGCAAAAACTAAAACAGCCAAATCTCTAGCAGAAAACATAAAGTGATATTCCCATGACTGCAACGTAGGTAAAGTCTTCCCAAACAAAAATTAGCACTAAGCAAAATGAAAAGAATGACAATAAAATTGACAAATTGTGCTCTCAGAAAACAACAGTAAGAGATTAAAAGGCTTTGCCTTACTGTAAGAAGGTATTGGCAGTTGTCACTGTTGACAGTGGACTATGTCCAAAATATGCACAGTTCTCCAATAAGAGATTAACAAAGAGGAGCTGCAAAGCCCCATGAAAAGAAATACTGTGAGACACTCCTACAAGGGTGAACATGACCCTAAATAAGCAGAGGAAGGCTGCAGCAGCATTAATTACTTGGACAAAGCTCATCAGAACCCCGGGAAGGCTCAGCCACGCCTGGTGTAGAACACTGTAAGTTCAAAGCCTGGCACGGGACCAGCGCTGTGGCATAGCAGGTAAAGCCACCGCCTGCAGTGCCAGCATCCCATATGGGTAACAGTTCGAGACCCGGATGCTCCACTTCCAATCCAGCTCTCTGCTACAGCCTGGGAAAGTAGTAGAAGATGGCCCAAGTCCTTGAGCCCCTGTACCCCGCTTCTGGCTTCAGATTGGCCCAGCTCCGGCTGTTGCAGCCATTTGGGGAGTAAACCAGCGGATGGAAGACCTCTCTCTCTCTCTCTCTCTCTCTCTCTGCCTCTCCTTCTCCCTCTGTGTAACTCTTTCAAATAAATAAATAAATCTTAAAAAAAAAAAAAAAAAAAGCCTGGCAGCACCTGGGGTGGTGAGGAGCTGGGGCAAGAGAGAGCTTGCACACGTCGCTGTGTGAGCGGCACTCACCGTGACCACTCTGAGAAGGTGTGCGGCTCTGGCTCCGTGAAAGTCAGCAGAAGCATGGGCCATGTCCACCAAGTGCACGTGGAGACTGAACACGGCGGCACCATCCCTGACGCTGAGAAACTGGTGAGATTGAACACAGCGGCACCGTCCCTGACGGTGAGAAACTGGGGAGACTGAACACGGCGGCACCGTCCCTGACGGTGAGAAACTGGGGAGACTGAACACGGCGGCACCGTCCCTGACGGTGAGAAACTGGGGAGACTGAACACGGCGGCACCGTCCCTGACGGTGAGAAACTGGGGAGACTGAACATGTCAGCACCGTCCCTAAGAGTGAGAAACTGAAGACAACCGGATGTCTACCACAAGTGGCATACACAGTGCTATTCTCGCACAACTGCACACAATCCAGCAACAAGAGAGAACAAACAGCACAGAGCAGAGCCCCTGCGTCGGGGAGGAGATGCGTCGCTGATCCCTACTGCTAGCTGACAAAAATATGAGCGAATAGGGATGTCACTTTTATTTCTTTGTTTTCATCTACTTGAAAAGCAGAGTGACAGGGCAGGGCGGGGGTGGGGAATAGTGGTACATCTGCCATCTGCTGGTTCACTCTTCAAAGGCCTGCAACAGCGAAGCTGGGCCACCCCAAAGCCAGGATCCACCCGGGTCTCCCACAGGGGCGGGAGGAGCCCGAGCATCTGCTGCCTCCCAGGTGCATTAGCAGGAAAGTGGATCAGAAGTGGAGCAGCCAGAACTCAAACCAGCGCTCCAGTGTGGGATGCAGGCGTCCTGCACCAGCCTAATCCACTGTGCCACAGACACGCCCCACACTTGCCATTTTTAAGACAAAGAAGGGGATAAAAGACTGAACAGATGTGTTGTGCAGCTGTCCTCTGTTAGGCAACAGGGACTGGGTCCAGGGTCCCCTGGAAGGGCTAAGTATCAAAAAAGCAGCACTTTTTCCTCAAAGTACTCCCTAGACTGGACGGAGCCCCAATCTCTGTGACGGGCTACCCCGAGGAACTGGACACACTGGTTTCTAAATTGGAACAGAAGATCATAGGGCAAGGACATCCAGGAAGCCCCAGAGCCATCACCTGGAAGCAGCATCGGGAAGCACCGAGCCTGAGAGGGGGAGAATGAGCAAGAGCTTCCCAGGAGGACCAGCGGCAGGTGCTCGGCACCTCGGGTCGGGCAAGGTGCCGTAGACCCTCAGGGCAGTGAGCTCACGGGGCTGGCGGCCCCCAGGCGAAAGCCTAGAGACTCATGGGCAGCACACGGGTGAGTGCACACTAGAGCAATGCGAGGAATTCAACAGAGGAGACTTCAGCAGTTGCTAGAAAAGTGGAATTGAAAGATCGGTCTACGGGCCAGTGCTGTGGCGCAGTGGGTTAAAGTCGCGGCCTGCAACACTGGCATCCCATATGACTCCTGGCTGCTCCACTTCCCAATCAGCTCTCTGCTATGGCCTGGGAAAGCAATAGAAGATGGCCCAAGTCCTTGGGCCCCTGCAACTGTGCGGGAGACCCAGAAGAAGCTCCTGGCTCCTGGCTTCAGATCAGCTAAGCTCTGACCATTGCAGTCATTTAGGAAGTGAACCAGCGGATGGAAGACACCCCACCCCCGGCTCTACTTCACTTTGTAACTCTATCTTTCAAATAAATAAAATAAATATTAAAAAAAAAAAAAAAGATCAGTCTAGGGACCGGTGCTGCGGCGTAGTGGGTAAAGCCGCCACTTGCAGTGCTGATATCCTATATGGGCGTCGGTTCGAGTCCCAGCTGCTCCACTTCTTTTTTTATATATATAGATTTATTTGTTTATTTGAAAGTCAGAGTTACATACAGAGACACAGAGAGAAGGAAAGGCAGAGAGAGAAAGAAATGTCTTCTATCTGCTGGCTCACTCCCCAGTTGGCTGCAACGGGCCAGAGCTGAGCTGATCCAAAGCCAGGAGCCAGCAGCCTCCTCCAGATCCCCTACGCGGGTACAGGGGCCCAAAGACCCAGGCCATCTTCCACTGCTTTCCCAGGCCATAGCAGAGAGCTGGATCGGAAGTGGAGCAGCCAGGACTTGAACCGGTGCCCACAGGATGCCGGCACTGCAGGCAGCGGCCTCACCAGCCAGCCACAGCTCCAATTCTGCTCCAGCTCTCTGCTATGGCCTGGGAAAGCAGTGGAAGATGGCCCAAGTCCTTAGGCCCCTGCACCTGTATCGGAGACCTGGAGGAAGCTCCTGTCTCCTGGCTTCAGACTGGCACAGTTCCGGCCATTGCCATCTGGAGAGTGAACCATAGGATAAAAGACCCCTCCCTCTCCTTCCCTCCCTTCCTCCCTCACTCGCTCGCTCTCTCTCTCTCTCTCCCTCTCTGTAACTGACTTTCAAATAAATAAATAAAATAAATCTTTAAAAAAATCATCTATTTTGATGTCCCCCAAAAATTTTAAATCCATGCATAGTTTTTCATAAAACACATTTTTCCATGAACTTTTAGAAAACCTCCTACATAGATGGATCTCAAAGACTTCTCTTTTTTCGCACCAAAATAAATGCATCTTTTAATTCACTTGTCCACTAATGTGCACGTTTCTGGAATATGAGCTCCATGAAGGAGAAGGGCGGGCAACAAGGCTCAAGGACAGTGAGGGCACGGCCGTGCTGGTGACTCCACGCTGAGGGTGGCAGGCGGCCGCAGGGAGTGGATGACGGGTGGCAATGTGGAGGCTGTGGGGAAGGGGCAGAACCAGCAGCTGGGAGAGCAAGCAGAAGACTGCAAAAACACTAAGGATGAGACGTGACAAGGGCATGAGTCACAGAGGTGAGGACAGGCACGGAGGAAGAGCTAGAAACACACAGACGACGAGACAGACAGGCCTCGGCCATGGCTCCCCCGTGAGCTAACAGGGAAGCAACCCGCAGGGGTCCACGGAAACCACTGTCCCTCTCTGCAGACAGAAACGCTCTTCAATCCTCTCTGCCCAACGCCTTCCTACTCTGTCTCACGGTGAGTCACCACCAGCTTGGCTGGAAAAGGCCATGATGAGAACATGAGATCAATGGTCCAGGAGACTCCAGCTCTGGCTGCTTGCAATAAGATCACCTGTTGCTGATGAATGACGAACACCTGGGCGTTCGTTCGGTCCTGGGGGTTCAGGAAGTCATTTTCCAAGCTTCATTTAAATCAAAGAGCGGAATCAACCCTCCCACCTGCAGGGCTGACAGTGCTGGGGGGCAGTGCACGTCACAGGCCAGCAGACAGAAGTCTGGGGGTGTCATGAAGAAAGCCCCGGCACTCAGAGAGGTCTCTGGAGACGTGGGAGCCGGCCGACCTTTCCCCCGCTCAGCCGCCGTGCTGTGAGATTACTGTCTGTGAGTCAGAAGGCGGGTAGGTGGTGCAGCTAAATATAGCGACGGGCAGCTGTCCGGTGCGTCATTCACCTTCCTTCAGAGCAAAGGAGATAGCCCACTGAACGCAAAACAGAGCGGGCTACAGCATGACGGCCGGCGCACTGCGAAGATGAGCGCAGGTCTCGCTCAGAACTGAAGCCCTGGACTAGCGAATGCAGCGGCAAGAGGCGGAGCTGGAGGAAGCAGTGGCCCCAGCCCTACGACAGGAGGGGAAGCGAGAAACCAACTTGCCCTGACTGCTCAGAAAGCCGAAATCCCAGGGAAAACCAAGATGCTGACCAGGGCAAGAGGCACTTGCAGGGGAAGCCACCGAACACCAGGCAGGCCAATCAAAAGTCTCAGCCACAGGACCAACCAAGGCCAGCGCCTGGGAGGGCGGGGCAGGCACCCACCTCTGGTGGGGGAGGGGCGGCAGCCAGGAACCCACCCCGGGGAAGTGAGATGCAGGAAGGGATCTGCCCCTGAAGCCACTGGAGAGGGGGTCTCGGGAACAGGAGAAGTGGGGGGAGTAGTGCCTCAGGGTTCCCGCTCCCTACTTGAGGGGAAGAGGAAAGGGAAGAATGAAGGAAAAGCCGAAGTGAGGAGCAGGGAGGCACCTGCAGGCCCGGAGATGAGAGTCAGAAGACAGAGAAGGTGTGGGCACTGCCCTCAGCACCCACGCCTTGCAGGGAGATGGACCAAAAGGGTACAGGCCACTCTGCCCTGGGCCCTGCCCAGCACACAGGCAGGGTGGAGGAGCCCCCAGCCAATGCCCCCTCTCCATCACTCCTGTTCTCTAGCCTCAGGAAAAAACGTAAGTTTGAATTAAAACCCCTAGTCTTCTGAAAAAAAAAAAAAGTATGACAGTGAAAAACTCAGTATCTAGGAACGGCAGAGCAAAAAGAAATACGGCAGCATGATGATTCCAATCACCTTTGCCTGCCTCGTGAGTAACTCGGGATGAGTCACTGCTCTGTGGAAAATAGGACCGAGGATTTCAAACATCGGTATTTTCAAAGGGAGCAGCACACGAGGACAAGGGGCTGAACGACTGTGTCAACCTCAGACTCCAGTGGTGGGAGAGGCCCTGCAGAGGGGCGGCCCTCACATGCAGGGAACGCTGGGAGCCCCAGCACCCGCTGCGGCTGAACTGTGAAGGGGCCACGAGGACAGGGACTTTTCACACTAGTCTCTGATTCTGGACACAGAACAGAGCTGATTCCAACTTCTCAGGGGCAGAGTCTGCCTTTAGCTTCTAGCTAACAGGAGGTAATTCAGGGAAGGGAGAGCCCATTTTTATCTCGGTGAGAATAGAGGCTAGCAGGAGCTTGCCAAGCTGCCTGGCCCAGGCCTAAATTCTGCACAAGCCCTCCGAATGCTTTGGGGAGGTGCAAGCCACCAGGGGAGGGGAGCCCAGGCCAGTACAGGCTCCCACCTGGCACCTGCTAGTTAAGACCTGCACACCTTGCCCTTGGACGCTGATACCACCTGCCACAGCCAAGTGCATTTCAGAGGACACTTCCAGGCCCCTCTCCCCTCCCTCAAACACTCTCCTCCTATAAAGTACTCCCAGATGCTCCCCGGCATCTTCCCAGTGAAGCCCAACGGCCTGCGGGGGCCCTGGCCCTCTGAGCCTCCACCCCGACAAGGGTGCCCCTTGCTCCAGCAGCCCGCCCAGCCTCATCTGTATGTAGGACAACACGCAGCCTCCGTCCCTGCCCGCCCAGCCTCATCTGTATGTAGGGTGACACACGGCCTCCGTCGCCGCCTGTGATGCCCAGCTCATCTTCGTCAGGCTCCGCTCAAGGGCCTTGACTTCAGAAGGCAACCCCGGCCGTCCCTGCCCACTGAAGTCAAGTCCAGGACACTGAGCTGGGCTCCAGGACTTGCCTTCCGTCTCCTCCTTCGGTGGACATTTCCTGGGAATCGCCTCTGAGCTGACCCTATACTGAGCACTTCTCTTGAAAGAAGTGAAGGGAACAGTGTGGAGAGACTGGGGCAGCACTGGAAGGGAGGACACGGGGGTGGGGGCCACAGTGGGGTCTGCAGGCAGAGGGCGGCAGATACCCTGTGTGGAGGGCAGAGTGCCTGGGGCTGGCAGTGAGCATGCAAGGCAGGGCCTGGGGACGGCTAAAGGGGCCTGGAGGACTCCAGCAGCAGCAGGGAGGAAGGTCGGGACCCGGCCACACAGGCCCTTAGGTGCCCAAGCCAGGAGCATATCTGTGTTTGAGAACAACTAAGACACAACAGAAGATGGACTCGGGACGGTAAGGTTCGTCACCGGGAGAGTACCCAGGCTCCCAGGCTGCTCGGAGGGAAAGACGCTCAGAAGGTGGACCGCAGGCAGGGCTCGGCCAGGGCTGACGGGCGCTGGCCGTGTGGGAGCAGAGGGTTCCGGAACGACGGCCGTCCTGGCAGACAGATGGCCAGCTGCCGGCACTCGCCAGCAGAGAACACAGAAAGAGGAGCACGTCTGGGGGCATTACAGCGTGATTCAAGCAGGCTCGAGGCCTGCGGATGGTGGTGGAGGTGCCTGGGGGCCTGCCAGGTACAGATGTCAGGGAGCTGGCTAGAAATGCAGGGTGGAATTCAGGACAAGAAAGCAGGATTTCGGAGTCGTTACCACGGCTTTGGAGCTTGCAGAATCGTTCCGCAGGGAGAAATGCGGCAGAAGAGGAAAGGATAAGGACAAAGTGTCAGGTGTGACAGAGGCTGGGACACAGAGGAGAGGAGAGCCAGGAACCCAGCCTGGCAAACAGAGCCCCGACAGGGGGCATCCCGGTGGGAGGGGCCAGGCCAGGCTGCTGCAGCTGCCGAGGACAGATGAGTAGCAGCTGCACAGGAAGACACAGTTCTGTCCGGGTTTTTGAAATGGACCACGACTGAGCGCTTTTGCTACAGGACGGGATCAGACTGCAGAACCCCAGCGGGCAGAGGAACGCCAGGGAAATGTTGGGCAGTGGGCGTGCACAGGCCCCCGTCCAGCGTGCAGAGCTGAGTGGATCCAGGAATCTGCATGTTAGCGAGGACCGACCGTCTGATACAGGCTGACAATGGGCAGGGCCTGGGGAGACAGGCCAGGTCCAAAGCTCAGAGGGAGAGCCTGCCTGATCCAGAGCTGCAGCCACAGGAGGGTGCATCTTCCCCCAGAGTCAAACAAAGGAGCACGCAAAGGCATCCAGGTGGGCGGGAGGGGGAGGAACATATTCCCCGACGGCCCCCACTTGGTTTTGAAAGCAGGTCTCTGGCGGGGGCAGGGGGGCAGGAGCGGGGAAGGTTTGAAAAGCAGGACACCCTGACTACAGCCCAACGAGGCATGCAAGCCTCCGTACACTTCCTGCGGTTTGTTTATCTATTTATCTATTTATTTATTTATTGACAGGTAGAATGGACAGAGAAAGAGAGAAAGAGAAAGAAAGAGAGAGAGAGAGAGAGAAAGGTCTTCCTTTTTGCCGCTGGTTCACCCTCCATTGGCCGCCGCGGCCGGCGCACCATGGCCGGCGCACCGCGCTGATCCGAAGGCAGGAGCCAGGTGCTTCTCCTGGTCTCCCATGGGGTGCAGGGCCCAAGCACCTGGGCCATCCTCCACTGCACTCCCGGGCCAGAGCAGAGAGCTGGACTGGAAGAGGGGCAACCGGGACAGATTCCGGCTCCCCGACAGGGACTAGAACCTGGGGTACCAGCGCCACAGGTGGAGGATTGGCCTAGTGAGCCACGGCGCTGGCCTCCTGCAGTTTATTTATTTACTAATTTATTTGAAAAGCAAAATGACACAGAAAGAGGGACTGAACCCAGAGAGAAAGATCTTCCATTTGCTGGTTTACTCCCCAGATGGCCACAACAGCCAGGGCTGGGCCAAGCCAAAGCCAAGAGCCCAGAGCCTAGAACTCTGGATCTCCCACATGGGAGGCTGGGACCAAGAATCTGAGCCACCATCTGCTGCTTTCCCAGATGTAACAGCAGGAAGCAGGGGTGGGACTTAACCCCATGCACTCCAATATGGGATGCGGGCCTCCCAAGTGGTGACAACCCACTGTGCCACAACGCACACTGGGCCGCGGATCCTGAGTGAGTGAGCGTTCCATGCCGGAGAGCTGCCTGTGACAAAAGTAAGTACACTGTTCCCTAGGGCACCACCATCACGAGATGAAATCAAAGTCAACCAGAACCTTCTCAAGAAAAAAGCAGCAGAGGACATGAAGGATGGGATCAACCACGAGCTGCCAGGGGTGAGCAGACACCTCACATGTCCCGGTATCAGGTCCCCACCCAGAGTCATGGAGGTCTCCATTTGTCCACAGAGCCACACCGACATCTCGGTTCTTAGCAGGCCAGAACTGTGTCTCCAGAAGCACCTCAAAGATGCCCCTGAAAATCATTTCCTGGGGCCGGTGTGTGACAGAGTGGGCAGAGCTGCTGCCTGCCACGCCGCATCCCATGCCGGTGCTGGCTGGATTCCCAACTGCTCCACTTCTGATCCAGTCCCCGGCTAGTGCGCCAGGGAAGCCAACAGAAGATGGCCTGAGTACCTGGACCCCTGACCCCCAGGTGGGAGACCCTGATGGAATTCCTGCCTCTTGGCTTCAGCCTGGCCCAGCCCTGACACAGCCATTTGGGGAGAATACCCGTAGATGGAAGATCTCTGTGTGTGTGTGTCTCCTTCACTCTCTGTAACTCTAGTTTTCTAATAAGTCAATGAAAAAAAAAAGTGACTTTCTGCTGATCTCTGCGGGAAAGGTGGATGAGGGAATGATCAGACTGCAGCAGGGGCAGCACCGTGGGCAGCGAGAGCCCCAGACATCCTTCCACCTTCTCAAGACTCGAGATCCTGCTTTGTAAACCAAGCCGACCGGACCCGATGACATCAGCTGTCTCGCCCTGCTCTGCAGTACTTACGGATCACTATTTCCCATATTGAAATTGAAATGCCACATTGAATTACCAGGTCTAACAGAAACTGTCAGCAGGGAAAGCTGACATTTGTCTTACAAAACTGAGAGCCAGAAAGTAAACCACATTAAAAAAAATTAATTGAAAAGGAAGCCAAAAGGCAGGTGACGCTTCCATTGCACTGTCAAGAAGCAGCACGCCCTGGAGGCGGTTTGCATCCAAAGCATCAATCCCAATAAAATCAAAACACCCATTTATCGAACGCTGAGAACACTCCTGCACTCAGACGGGTCCGCAGACAAAGAGGGCGTGCACAGCGTCCTCACGGGCCCTTTAAGACAACACCACGGAGACAAACTTCCCAGGTACACGTAGCGTTCCATCTGGTCCTGTGAGAAAGCCGTTTGCCCCGCAAAAGTGGTGTTGCCAAGGCACTGCTCACTTTTGTTATTTTAAAAAACATTTTGGGGCCAGTGCTGTGGCATAGCGGGTAAAGCTGCCGCCTGTGGTGCCAGCACCCCATTCGGGCACCAGTTCAAGTCCCAGCTGCTCCACTTCTGATCCGGCTCTCTGCTATGACCTGGGAAAGCAGTAGAAGATGGCCCAAGTCCTTGGGCCCCTGCTCCTGTGAGAGAGACCTGGAAGAAGCACCTGGCTCCTGGCTTCAGATCGGCACGGCTCTGGCTGTTGTGAACCAGTGGATGGATGACCTTTCTCTTTCTCAGCCTCACCTTCTCCCTCTCTGTACCTGTGACTTTCAAATAAATAAATAAATCTTTAAAAAATTTTATAAAATATAGCCACTGACAACATTCCATAAAACAAACGCATTGCTTAATGACTCATTACAAACAATTGCCCTGGAAACCACCCACAGGTCAAGAAGTGGAAATTTTCAGGCACATCCCCTGCCCTCCAAGGAGCCCTCAATCCGCCTCATCCCAAGCACATCTCCTCCAGGGAGTGCCCTCCTGACTCTGTGAAGCCACTTCCTCGCTTTTCTGTACCATCCACCACCCACTAACGCAGACACCAACCCTGTAGGTCAGAATCTTCCAAAGAATAGATGGCCCGCTCGTCTCCTTTGCTGTGTGTGTAAGATACACAATGTAAGGCCGCCCAGGGGCCAGCACTACAGCGCAGAGGTTAGGCCACTGCCATCCTCCCATATGGACAGAGGTTCAACTCTGCCTGCCTCTCTTCCAGTGCAGCTCCCTGCTAATGGTCTGGGGAAGCAGCAGAAGACGGCCCAAGCGTCTAGGGCCCTGCACTCACGTGGGAGACCCAGAAGAAGCTCCTGGCTCCTGGCTCCTGGCTCCAGCCTGGCCCAGCCCTGGCTGATGTGGCCATCGGGGGAGTGAGCCAGCGGACAGAGGATCTCTGCCTCTCTCCCCCTCTCTTTGACACTCTGCCTTTCAAAAAATAAATCTTAAAAAAAAAAGCTCGCCCACCGTCACATTTCTCAGGTGCATCGCTTCAGGTCCCTCTCCAGGACCTCCCCTTGCCCAGCACTACACGGGGAGGACGCCAGCCCGACTGCCCAGCTTCCTGGCGTCTGCACTGCTGCCCACAGCGCATGCTCAGGACACTGCCTCTCCAGCGAGGTGCCGGCCACCCCCGCCCCAACCCCACAGGAGCCTCGGGAAGGAATCCTGAGGACACAGCCCTTCGTCCCTGCGTGGGCCACAACGTGTCTGAGGCCTTTAAACGGGAAAGTCACACAGGGAAGCCTGAACTCTCTGCCTCCCATCTGCACTGCCTGTTTCCTGTCCCCCAGTACCCGTAATCAGAAGCTGGAGCCAGGGTACCCACCAGCATCGGGTGAGAATCCGGCCGAGCAGCCGCAGGTGTGGCTGCTTCCTATCTGGTGACACATGCTAGCCATCCCACGCACTGACCTGTGAGGGACTGTAGACAACGGTACTCCCACCCCGTCACCCTGCTCTGCTACCACGGGGCTCCATCTGTGACATGCAATTCCCTCCGTCAGCCCTCAGGTTGTCTCCAGAAAGGTAACAGTATCACTCATAATTTACCAGACAACAAACTGGCTCCATCGTTTCCAGGAGTGAGCAATTAGAAACTCACAGCTGAAACAGTCACCGCCCCGACGCACGTTACCAGCGCGACCCTGCAGGCTGTCCTTTCTGCAGCCGTCATGCTCTCTAGTAACCCTTGTCACCGGGCTGACAGGCGTTCTGGGACCGCGCTGCTCTCCAGTTCCTGCTCCAGACCCAGAATCTGCCCTCTCTCCATGCAGCACTGGCTTCTCCAGAGGGGGAAGTGTGTTTCAAGACCATGAGGCACAGAAATGGTCGCTGCCGCTGGGCTAGCTAGGATCTGGGGTCTGGCAGGGTGCAGTGCTTGGAGACAGACAGAAGAACGATGGTTGGTTGGTTGGTTGGTTGGATGGATGGACGGATGGATACACAAATAAAAGGAATGATGGGGGGCACAGTAGGTTAATCCTCCCCCTGTGGCGCTGGCATCCCATATGGGTGCCGGTTCCAGTCCCGGCTGCCCTTCTTCCAGTCCACCTCGCTGCTGTGGCCTGGGCAGTGGAAGATGGCAAAAGTGCTTGGGCCCCTGCACCCACATGGGAGACTGGGAAGAAGCTCCTGGCTCCTGGCTTTGGATCAGCACAGCTCCAGCCGTTGGAGCCATCTGGAGAGTGAACTAATGGAAGGAAGACCTCTCTCTCTGTCTCTCCCTCTCACTGTTTGTAACTCTACATCTCAAATAAATAAAATCTTTAAAAAATTTTAAAGAAGAATGATGGGATGGATGAATGGATGGACGGATAGAAAGAACACTGGATGGATGAACAGAACAATGCAAAGCTGCGTGGATGGACAGAAAGAATGATGAAAGGCTGGATGGATAAGACAGAATCATGAATAGATGACAGAATGATGATTTAACTTTAGATAGCTAACAATTTCTCTTTTAAAAAAGATATTTATTTATTTGAAAGGCAAAGTTACAGAGAGGCAGAGGCAGAAGCAAAGAAAGAAATCTTCTATCCACAGTTCACTCCCCAAATGGCCACAATGCCCGGACCTGGGCCAATCCAAAGCCAGGAGCCAGGAGCTACTTCTGGGTCTCCCATGCAGCTACAGAGACCCAAGCACTTGGGCCATCCTCTACTGCTTTCCCAGGCCATAGCAGAGAGCTGGATCGGAAGTGGAGGAGCCAGGACTTGAACTGGTGCCCATATGGGATGCCGGCACTGCAGATGGCAGCTTTACCCGCTATGCCACACCACTGGCCCCATAGGTAATGATTTCTTACTGATTTTTTTTTTATTTTTAAATATCTACTTATTTATTTGAGAGACAGAGAGAAGTCTCACTCATAGGTTCACTCCCCAAATGCTCACAACAGCAAGAGGTGGGCCAGGCCAAAGCTGGGAGCCAGAAACTCAATGCAGGCAGTCTGTGTGGGCAGATGGAACCCAGCTGTTTGAGCCATCACCTGCTGCCCCCCAGGCTGTGCGCTAGCAGAAAGCTGGAACTGGGAGCGGAGCCAGGACTTGAACTCAGGAACTCTGATATGGAATATAGGTGTCTTAACCAGCATCTTAATCACTGTGCCAAACACTCACTCCATCACACTGATTTTTTTTTCAATATTTTATGTATTTGAAAGGCAGAGTGACAGAGACAGAGAGAAGGGATCTTTCATCTACTGGTTCAATCCACAAATTGCCACAATAGCCAGGACCGAGCCCAGGAGGAACCCAGAACTCCACCAGGGTCTCTCACATGATTGGCAGAGAGCCTAGTACTTGGGCCATCGTCCACTGCCTTCCCAAAAGCATTAGAAGGGAGCTGTGTCAGAAGCAGGTAGCCAGCACTTGAACCAACGCCACAATGTCAGCCCCTTTACTGGCATTTTTAATTCAAATTCTAGACTACAAGGTTTTAACTCAACCTCTTGTATCTTCCATCAGTTACCTCCCATCTCCCGTATGAAAATCCTACTCAAGGGCCGTATTAAAATCACAGAACTGGATTCTCACAAACTTAAAGAGTTACTTCATTCCACATGAAACCACAGTTTCAGAATATCAATACAATACCAACATTATCTCTAGCAAAATAATTACAGAACACAGTTTAAAAGTCACTTTTACCTATGTCTTCCCACACTGCCCCACCTCTTAAAGTAGCGTCGTGTACAGATACTGTCCCAGTGCTGGCCACGACGTGCCACCCTCTCCCTTCTGACCATCGCTCGGTCCTCGCCCCACAGGCAGCGGTGTGCATCCTGAGGACACTGCCTCTCCAGCGAGGTGACGGCCACCCCCACCCCACCCCACAGGAGCCTCGGGAAGGAATCCTGAGGACAGAGCCCTTTGCCCCTGCGTGGGCAACAACGTGTCTGAGGCCTCTAACCGGAAAGTCAGCGCTGGGAAGCCCTCCGCCCCCACTGCCTGAGCGCCCCAGCTTTGCTCCTCTACCGACTTCTGCCAAGAAGCACTGCTGCCAGGGTCCAGGGAGAATCTGACTCTACTTCATCAACCGCTGCAGTCACCCTAAAGAGCCAGAAGACCGTTTCCAGGTCCGAGAATTCTCCTGGGCTGTCTCAGTCGCTCTGGGTCACTGTTCTCGGACAGAGAGGACCAGATCAGAAACACAGTTCCAGGCCGGCGCCGTGGCTCACTAGGCTAATCCTCCACCTTGCGGCGCCGGCACACCGGGTTCTAGTCCCGGTCGGGGCACCGGATTCTGTCCCGGTTGCCCCTCTTCCAGTCCAGCTCTCTGCTGTGGCCAGGGAGTGCAGTGGAGGATGGCCCAAGTGCTTGGGCCCTGCACCCTCATGGGAGACCAGGAGAAGCACCTGGCTCCTGCCATCGGATCAGCGCGGTGCGCCAGCCGCAGCCATTGGAGGGTGAACCAATGGCAAAGAAGACCTTTCTCTCTCTCTCTCTCTCTCACTGTCCACTCTGTCTGGAAAGGAAGGAAGGAAGGAAGGAAGGAAGGAAGGAAGGAAGGAAGGAAGGAAGAAAGAAAGGAAAAAAAAAAGAAACACAGTTCCAGGGAGTTTAAGTTTCAGAAAGTTCTCTCACACTAATTTTTACTGTACTCTGGTTGCCTCCACGGTGTCTCACAGCGGATGAGGCATGTATCTTATGAACATACAACATGTCGTGTGCACTTATGATGTGTGTCATATGTACATGACATGCATGTATGTGTGCACATGGTGTGTCTTGTGTATGTGCCGTATGTCGTATGTGCATGTGGCATGTATCTTATGTATATATAACATGTGCCGTATGTACTGTGATGTATACTGTATGTACATATGGCGTGTATCTTGTGTGTATACTACATGTGACATGTATCGTGTGCACATGACATGTGCGTGCCAGGTCTTTTTCCTTGTTTTCTACATGTGCTGCTCTTCTCCTTAATCATTTTCCTCTCTTGATTCTTCCTTTCCTTTCCCCTTCATCTCCTTTGTATCCTAAGGTATTGTTAGGTACACTCACTGAAGCCTACCACTGAAAGCAAGCTTTATCTTGTCCCTCCAGTTCCTTCCCAAGTTCCAGCCCTCCCCTCTGAGCGGTTCCGATCTGCACGTATCTGACTCCCCTGCAGCCATGACGTCAAGCAAAGCAAAGCTCCCGCTGAAAGCACACTGGGAAGCAGCCCAGTACTTCACACCAGGAAGCCGGACGGCATCCCAGTAACTACAGGTGGTCCCAGCCCTCCCCCACGAAGACACCCCAGGAGACTCTCCTGTGCCCAGTGCCAGGTGGGCTACACAGTCTCATAACACTGGAGAATAAAACCTTAGGAGGCATTTTACCTGCTTCACCGCCAGCAGACCCTTTGTGCACAAGAAGAGGGTTGGGGGAAGGAGAAACGGCGGGAAGAACTGGGCCCCGCTCCCTCAGAAACCCAGTCCGAACGCAGACTGCGTGCTCAGCTCTCAGCGCACTGCTGAGCCGCCCACCTGGCCTGTCAGGTGTGTCCTGTCCATGAAACCACGTAACCTGCTTTCCCCGGTCTGGATAAACAGGCACTCTCAGATTCTGTATGAGAGGTGCCCATCCATTCTAACAGATGCCCTGCCCAGCAAACCTCACCGCCTCGCTCATGCCTCGCCGTCTCCAGGACCAAGTGTTTCTTGTGTGATCCACAGGTCTTTGCTAACCGTGAGCGCGTGCCGGCTACCTGGACACCGGAGTCCGAACTGCACTGCTGCCCCTGGCTTTCCTGCACCTGCTTACATCTGGGGGCCCCTGACCACACACACTGCCGTGGATACTGGGTGTTCCCACTCTAATCACACAGATGCTTGCCTGGATCACGCAGGGCCACAGCCTGAGACCGTTCACCACAGTTCCTGATTTCCAGTCTTACACAAAACCTCCCACGAGTCAGAGACTGCTGCGTGCTGGTCAGACTCCTGGGGACGGCAGATGCCAGCTTCGGGGACAAAGGCTTTCCCCCCTCCCCCAGGCTGGCTGCCGGTGTGAAAGAAGACAGATCTCACTTGAGAATCTGAAGACAAGGGAAATAATTTGCTTTCTGAGAATTCATTTAGAATCAAGACATAATGGATTGCAGCAGCACTCTGCAAAGCCATCATTTCCTCACGGTCTTTCACTTTGAAAAATACCAAACCTACATGAAAAATACAATAGAAATGAGGGGGAAATGTGGCGCAGCAGCTGAGCCATCACCTGGGACACCCACATCCCCCATCAGAGTGCCTGGTCCAAGCCCTGGACACTGCTTCCAACCCTGCTTCCACTAACACACACCCTGGGAGGCAGCAGATGGCGGCACGAGTGCTTGGGTTCCTGTCACTCGCAGGCAAGACCTGATTTCAGTTCCAGACTCCTGGCTTTGGCCTGACCCAGCCCTAGCTGTCGTGGGTATTTGGGGAATGGACCAGAAGATGGAGGATTTCTCTCTCTCTCTCTCTCTCTCTCTCTCTCCCCCCCTCCGCCGAAATAAAATGAAAAAAAAAAAAGTTTTTAAATTACATAAAAAGAGTAAAAATAGCCATCAATCAACTATTTATCTACAACCACTGTTTTGGAACAATTCAATACTCACTTTACTTCACATTCCCAGTCTTTATGTCTCCTGAACTATATCAAAGTTAAGTGCAGACATGATGATCTTGCACCTGTAACTACACCTGCATAGGTTTCCTAAGAACAAAAACATTCTGATATAATTTCACTTTCATAATCACACTCAGTATATCTGTGACTAAATAGCAATATCAGGTCCTGTACAGCATACATTAAATTTCTCCTATCGTTCCAAAAATATCTTTAACCTTTTCTTTTAATCCAGAGTACAAGGGGTCTTCAGGAAGTTCATGGAAAAAGAATTTTATGAAAAAAATCTATTTGTGGATTTCCATCTTTATGCATCAAAATAAGTTTATTTTCATTCTATTTTTCTAAGAACTTATATGATTAGGGACAGCGTGGGCCGGTGCTGTGGCACAGTGGGTTAAAGCCCTGGCCTGAAGCGCCGGCATCCCATATGGGTGCCGGTTCGAGTCCCGGCAGTTCCTCTTCAGATCCAGCTCTCTGCTGTGGCCTGGGAAAGCAGTGGAGGATGGCCCAAGTCCTTGGGCCCCTGCACCCACCTGGGAAACCAGGAAGAAGCTCCTGGCTTCAGATCAGCGCCGCTCTGGCCGTTGCAGCCATCTGGGGAGTGAACCAGTGGATGGAAGACCTCTCTCTCTCTCTGTCTCTACCTCTCTCTATAACTCTGTCTTTCAAATAAATTAATTAATCTTAAAAAAAAAAAAGACAGTGCATAGCACTGGATTGTTCTCTCTCTTCTATCTACCAAGCAGGGATTGAAATACCAGTATCTACCTTACAGAGTTGGTGGAGAGCGACAGGAATCACAGGAAGAGCCCAGCGCAGCCTCCCACACGGCACTAAGGACGCCCAGCACCATGGACTCCCCCGTGCCCCCACGGCATCCAGCAGCCTGTTCTCTGCTGCGCTTGTTGGTGGGAGAGGGCACTAAGGACGCCCAGCACCATGGACTCCCCCGTGCCCCCACGGCATCCAGCAGCCTGCTCTCTGCTGCGCTTGTTGGTGGGAGAGGGCACTAAGGACGCCCAGCACCATGGACTCCCCCGTGCCCCCACGGCATCCAGCAGCCTGCTCTCTGCTGCACTTGTTGGTGGGAGAGGGCACTAAGGACGCCCAGCACCATGGACTCCCCCGTGCCCCCACGGCATCCAGCAGCCTGCTCTCTGCTGCACTTGTTGGTGGGAGAGGGCACTAAGGACGCCCAGCACCATGGACTCCCCCGTGCCCCCACGGCATCCAGCAGCCTGCTCTCTGCTGCACTTGTTGGTGGGAGAGGGCACTAAGGACGCCCAGCACCATGGACTCCCCCGTGCCCCCACGGCATTCAGCAGCCTGCTCTCTGCTGCAAACAGCAACACCTCACTCCAGGAGTCCGAGTTCGTGTGAGTGCTTGCCAAGGAGCAAACGGGGCCACAGGTGCTCCCCAGTTAGATGCTTCTGATAGGGGCAGGCTGAGAGCCACTGCAGGGTCAGCTCCTGCTCCCAGGAGGCCACAGATGAGCCTCTGCCCCCGAGCCTGCAGCTGTCCCTAGACGAGGGCTTCACAGTGGCCTCGTGAATGCACAGGTGGAACTGCAGTGACAATTCACAGCCTGGACCAAAATCCCCAAGGGCCCTGAGTGTCCGCCTTGCTCCCCCATGACACTGGCCTGCCCTGCCTTCTCCTGTGCAGTCAGCCTTGGGCGTCTGTTAACCATGATCAGCAAGGAGGGCATCACACACCCATGTCCTGTCCCATGTATGTGCGTGGCTCCCTCATAGCACTTACAAACCACAGGGTATCCAGCATGCTAGTTCTGATTTGCTTTCATTTCAAAAGACAGAGGAAGGTGTTCCCACATGTGAGCCACAAACTGCCACTTCGCTCTCCACTTAGGATGGCAGAGGGAACGCCGGAGCCTTTCCCGTGACAGACGCCAAGGCAACGACAGCACCAAGCAGGTCAGTGTCACACACTGAAGGTGCCACCAAAACCCACACAGCTCAGATGTCCACGGGAAGCTTGTATGCTGTTCCCAGGAAACGACACGACATGGGTGGCACTGCCCCCGCTGCTCACAGACAATCCCCACTGGGAGCCTGACGGCCGAGCCTGCCCAGGACAGGCATCTGCCCAACTCCCTTATGGAGAACTCGGGATCTGTTTACCCTCTGCCCACTGAAAGGAGCACGCAGTGCCGCGGCACAGAGCACCGCACAAACCGAGGAAACCCACCGCATCTGATGCTTGAAGCCTGCTAAGACGCCCCTCGACTGCCTCCGTTGCTACCGTGCCCAGTGCTAAGCCTGCTTGTGAACGACATGAAGAGAATGTTTTCTTAAGCACCAGCACAAGACAAAGGAACTTCCCTATGGGTCGTCAGACACTGCAGAGACAGCAAATTCTGTGCAGGCTGCCATGGACTGAACTGTCTGTCCCTCTGACATCCATGTGCTGAGGCCCTGGACCCCAAGGCGAGGGCTGAGGAGGCGAGGCCATTGGGAGGTATCTGGGGTGGCTAAGCTCAGGAGGGTGGGGTCTCTCCCTGATAAGAAGAGGTAGAGGCCGGCACAGTGGCTCACTAGGCTAATCCTCCACCTAGCGACACCGGCACACCAGGTTCTAGTCCCGGTCGGGGTGCCGGATTCTTTCCCGGTTGCCCCTCTTCCAGGCCAGCTCTCTGCTGTGGCCAGGGAGTGCAGTGGAGGATGGCCCAAGTGCTTGGGCCCTGCACCCTCATGGGAGACCAGGAGAAGCACCTGGCTCCTGCCATCGGATCAGCGTGGTGCACCGGCCGCAGCGCACCAGCCGTGGCGGCCATTGGAGGGTGAACCAACGGCCAAAAGGAAGACCTTTCTCTCTGTCTTTCTCTCTCTCACTATCCACTCTGCCTGTCAAAAAAAAAAAAAAAAAAAAAAAGAAGAAGAAGAAGAAGAAGAAGAAGAGGTAGAGGGCCAGCGCACAGCGCACAGGCAGACTTGGTAAATCCTCCGCCTGCAGCACCAGAATCCCATATGGGTGCCAGGTTCTAGTCCCGATTGCTCCTCTTCCAGTTCCAGCTCTCTGCTGTGGCCCAAGAGGGCAGTAGAAGATGGCCCAAGTGCTTGGGCCCTGCACCCGCATGGGAGACCAGGAAGAAGCACCTGGCTCCTGGCTTCGGATCAGTGTAGCTCCAGCCATAGTGGCCATTTGGGGGGTGAACCAACAGAAGGAAGACCTTTCTCTCAGTCTCTCCCTCTCACTGTCTGTAACTCTACCTGTCAAATAAATAAATAAATAAACTTTAAAAAAAGAAGAAGAAGAAGAGGTAGAAACACCAGAGTTCCCCTCGGCCTCCTCCATGTGAGGACACAGTGAGTGGGAATCCCACTCTGCCAGCCCCGTGGTCCCGACCTTCCCAGTCTCCAGACGTGAGAAGGCAATTTCTGCTGCCTGAGCCATGTGTCCTGCGGCGCTCTGTTCCAGCAGCCCCAGCTGCCCAACGTGGAGTAGAAGAGACCCCAACAAGCTCCCTATTACAGGAAAGTAGGTGACATGGCCATGCAGGAAGCTGAGCCACACACGCACGGATCGGAACTCTGAGATCTGGAACAACTCCCCAGAGAAGCTGGGGGAATTCTGAGGGGGACATGCTTACAAGAAAGAACAGGAACACAACCCAGAACCCACACACTCGGGGAGGAGCAGGCGAAAGAGGCCCCACTCATGATCCACGCCACAAGACACAAAGCCCTTTGCCTGTCACGGCCAGAGCACTGGGAACACAGGACAGAACGAGACAGGGCCCTGTGCCACACACCTTCTAAAGGATGGCATCTGGCCTCGGGCTTAGGACACCCATGTCACACGTCAGGGCTCGGCTCCTGACTCCAGCTTCCTGCCAGGGCAGACCCTGGGAAGCAGTGGTGATGGCTCGAATAACTGGGTTCTTGCCACCAATGTCGGGGACCTGGATTGAGTTCCTGATTCCTAGTTTCAGCCCTGGGGCCACTGGGGGCATTGTGGGAGTGAACTAGAAAATAGGAGATCCCTCTCCCCTCTCTCTTTCTCTTTCTCTCTCTCTGCCTCCTTTGCCTTCCAAATAAAATGAAAATAAATTAAAATTAAATGCCTGTGATAGTGGTTTGTGCTAGAGACTTGATATCTATATATGCACACATTCACACATACATACACACATATCCCAATAAGTAAATAAATAAATAAATAAATTTTTGATCATAAGACCCAAAACTCTAAAACGACTAGAGGAAAGCAGAGGGAAAGGTCTATGGCATTGGTCCGAGCAGTAATTTCTTGCATGTGATCCCAAAGGCGTGGGCGACAAAAGCAAAAACAGACATATGAGATCACATACAAGAAAATCCTTCTCCAAGCAAAGGAAACAAGTAACAGAGTAGAGAACTGACCCGCACACTGGGAGAGGATATCTGAAATCATTTATCAGGTGAGGGGCTACTATCTAAATACAAAGAACTCAAATGAATCAGTAACAAGAGAACAAACAGCCCCTGAATGGATGTTTCTGGAAAGAAGACATACAAGTAACCATCGCCAATTATCAGAGAAATGCAAATCAAAATCACAACGGAGAGGCCAGGGCTGTGGCACGGCGGGTAAGCTGCCACCTGGGACGCGGACATCCCACGTGGGCACTGGTTTTTGTCCCACTCGCTCCACTTCCGATCCAGCTCCCTGCTAATGACCTGGGAGAAGCAGTGGAGGACGGCCCAAGTGTTTGGGCCCCTGCGTCCAGATGAAGCTCCTGGCTCCCGGCTTTGGCCTGGCACAGCTCTGGCCATTGTGGCCACCTGGGGAGCAAACCAGCAGATGACAGAGCCCTCGCTCTGTCTCTCCCTCTCACTGTAACTCTAACTTTCAAATAAACATATAAATCTTTAAAATAAATAAATAAAAATAAAACCACAATAAGTATCAAGTCACTCCACTAGACTGGCTATTACCAAAAGACCAGGCTACAGGTGCAGGTGAGAATGTGGAGAAACAGGGATCCGGCACACTTCTGATGGGAACGTCAGTCAGTACAGCATGTTGAAAACGAGCATGGAGGGTCCCTAAAAGCTCACACACACAAACACACAGAGAGGGACAACTCAAACTCTCCCACGACCCTGCCAGCCCACATCCCGATTTATGTACATGTGCATGAAGTATACATGTACATGGGTGTAACGTGCGTGTGTACATGTGTGCGATATCTGTATGTGACACGTATATGTGTGGATGTGTGCAATATGTACGTATGAGTGTGATGTGGTATATACACGAATACACATATGTATATGGCAGAGCCATGTCTGCACTCACATGTCCACTGCAGCACGGCTCACCACAGCCAAGACCATGGAAACGCAAGAATGACCCTTGGCAGGTGAACGGACAAGGAACGGGAGCTGCAGCGCACCCAGGAATACCCGGACTCAAAACACCCACAGGAGGGTTTGTCGTTTGCAGCATGTTCATGGTGACGAAAGTCACACGCTGTATACGAGGACTCCAAAGTCCTTACAACACAGGACTGAAATGTTCTCACTGGGCTGGTGTTACAGCACAGGGGTGAAGTCACCTGCCACACACAGTGGAGACCTGGATGGAGTTCAAGGTTCCTGGCTTCTGCCAGGCACAGTCCCAGCCATTGTGGCTATTTGGGGAGTGAACCAGGAGATGGAAGATCTTTCTTCTCTCCCTCTCTATGTGTTTGTGTGTGTGTGTGTGTGCACGCACACACGTCCCTGTGTGTGTCTCCCTCACCACACCCATAACAGCCCTTCAAGTAAATAAATAAATCTTAAAAAAAAAAAAAAAAAGAAAGAAAAGAAAAGAAAAGGAAAGGGAAGAAATCCCAGAGAGCTGATCTGTCTCCACCTCGTGAGAACACAGCAAGCAGATGGCCGCCCTCACCAGGAGCCACCATGCTAGCACCTGGGTCAGATTGCAATGCTGAGAACTGTCAGAAAACCAATGCCTGTGGTCGGGCCGGGCCAGGCCAGGTGTGGGGTTTTGTTATGGCAGCCTGAGCTGACTAACACATCCCCAAGGCCTCCAGAAGAGCATGTGACAACCTGACACAGCTAACCCCACGCGGCCAGGCCTGGTGCTGCAGCAGATACACACTGCCCCCGGCTCCATCTCCTTACTGGCATCACCAGATGGGAGAACTCCTTCATCACCACCGTGTGTCCCACCGACACAGCAGGTACACTTGGGGGAAAAAAATCACAGCATTCCACTCCCTTAGGACGACCTCCTAGCACATCAGGACAAGGCGGTCAAGAGTGGGAATTGAGAAACTGTCTCTATAATGTGCCTGCAGTAAGCCACGCTGCTAACAAAATGCCGGGGCGAGGTCTCGGATGGGCGAGTCACAGGGCCGGTGGCGGGCGCCATGGAGAACTGGCTACACACACACCTGGGAGCAGGTGAGCTCTCAGAAACAAGGGAGCTGCTTACCGTCACTCAGGTCCTGAAGGAGACCCTCCTGGCAGGAGAAGTCCAGGCTCGCTTTGATGGTGACAGTGAAGGTGGCCGCCTGCCCAGGCTGCAGGGGGAACTGGGCGAGGGTTTCTTCCAGCTTCCAGCTCAGGAAGTCGCCGTACAGTTTCTCTGCAATGATAACAACAATAGTGATGTTGATGGTGACGGCAGAGCAGAGGCACAATGAGACTGATACCAACCCAGCTGGAAAATTCTGGCACACGCTCAAAAACAAGATGAGAAGCGTTCAAGATGTCAGAGAGAAAAGTCCCAGGAAAAGTCCTGAATCAGAAGAGGCCGTGAGGCATAAAGAGGAGGGAGAATGCGTCACGCCCGGCCCCGGGCCCCGGCCAGGCCACCATCCCTCCTGGGGTGCCGCAGGACCTGCAGACGGAATGAAAGTCTGTGGCTCCGGCAAGTGAAGCTACGTTTCTCCACCATGAACATTTTCTGTATTGTCCAGCTGTGGGGAACCAGACCCACGTTAAGCCAGGACACCGCTTCAGAGAAAGGAATCCAGAATCAGAAACACACAGCTAAGAGCAGAGCCTCAGGCAGGGCCAGTGAGGAAGCGGCCTTGGGCCTGGAGCACCGTGCAGAATGGTAAATCCTCGGAGAAGAGGTTTGTCTGCAGACAGCATGGGGGGACAGCCACTGCATCAGGGCTGGTGCAGAGGCTGCACAGGTGACCTCTGCAGAGAAGGGGGGGACAGCCACTGCATCGGGGCTGGTCAGAGGCTGCACAGGTGACCTCTGCAGAGAAGGGGGGGGGACAGCCACTGCATCGGGGCTGGTCAGAGGCTGCACAGGTGACCTCTGCAGAGAAGGGGGACATGTCACTGCATCAGGGCTGGTCAGAGGCTGCACAGGTGACCTCCGCAGAGAAGGGGGGACATGTCACTGCATCGGGGCTGGTCAGAGGCTGCACAGGTGACCTCTGCAGAGAAGGGGGGGGGGGGGACATGTCACTGCATCGGGGCTGGTCAGAGGCTGCACAGGTGACCTCTGCAGAGAAGGGGGGCATCGTCACTGCATCAGGGCTGGTCAGAGGCTGCACAGGTGACCTCTGCAGAGAAGGGTGGGGGACAGCCACTGCATCAGGGCTGGTCAGAGGCTGCACACGGTGACCTCTGCAGAGAAGGGGGGGGGGGGACATGTCACTGCATCGGGGCTGGTCAGAGGCTGCACAGGTGACCTCTGCAGAGAAGGGGGGCATCGTCACTGCATCGGGGCTGGTCAGAGGCTGCACACGGTGACCTCTGCAGAGAAGGGGGGGCATCGTCACTGCATCGGGGCTGGTCAGAGGCTGCACAGGTGACCTCTGCAGAGAAGGGGGGGGGACATCGTCACCGACAGCAAGGCACCCTATGGAAGGACAGGAAGAGACATGGGGACACCCAGTGTGGCCTGGGAAGCGGCCATCCCTCCTTCGTTGGCAACTGGGAGCAAGGTGCGAGACATCCAACCAAGGCCCAGTATTCCACACCTGGGGAAACTGGGACAGCCTTCAACGGCTGCACCACAAGGTCCCCTTCCAACTCTGCTCCACTGAGAGGCTCCCAGCCCCACTGCCCTCCTGCTCACAGGGGCAAGCACAGAGGCCGCACAGCCCTGAGCAGTGAAGTCCAGCGTTCGGCCAGCCAGAACGACAGACACACCAATCACCTGCAGGGCGGGTCGGTCGTGGCTCCCGGGCAGTGCACTGCAGAGCCCAGGGTCCAGGTCTGGAGCACGAGGAACCTTCCCAGAGAGACTTGAGGGGAGGAGGAGAAGCCAGGGTTAGTTAGGAGGAGGAGGGTTCTGGACTTGCGCTGTGTCCAGCACGATCTTGGCATGTGGCACAGCTTAACAGACGTCACGCTCAAAACCGCCTTCACACACTGGCTTTGTGGTCTGCCTCCGGTGTAGCCGCAGCACGTGGGGACTTCAGACATTCCCAGCAGCTATCCTTGGCGGCCACGGCACTGCCCTAGCCCTCAAAGATCCCTGAAGCCTTGTGTGTGTTCCTACTCCCCAGTCTGCACTGCAGCCCTGAGGTCCAAACTGCCCCAGGACACCTGCTCTGGTGCTGTACCAGCTCCAGAACGGATGTTACGCCATTCCTCCCGCACCACGGACGGGACCGAGACCCTCCAGTGACCCAGAAAGTCTATAAACATATTACGTGGATTTTAAGGAACTCCACTTTTTCGCTTTTCAGCCCAGTCAATCTATTCAGAAATGGAACGGGTAAGAGACGCCAGGTGACAGAGAGCCAAGCGGGCCCTGCTTGCTGGGGCCAGTTCCAAGGCCCCAAGAACAAGGAAATGCAGGCTGACTGCCTCCACAGCCTGTGCATGAGCCACACCAGCAGCGGCCCCCTTCCTGAGCACTGCCCCTGTCAGACAAGACACCGGGGCCTTGCAAAACCTCAGTCCCAACATTCCCCCAAGCTGTTTCTAGAGCACAGTCCGTAAACGGCAGCCACTGTGTCAGCTGCCCGGTTCACACAGCCGGGGGTGGGCAGGAAGCACAGGCAGGCCCTGAGCGAGCGCACCTGCAGCAGGAGGAGCACACACTGAGGGGCCTCGGGAGGGCACTCCAGCCCACATGCCGCACGGGCAGGCCCTGAGCGAGCGCACCTGCAGCAGGAGGAGTGCACACTGAGGGGCCTCGGGAGGGCACTCCGGCCCACGTGCTGCACGGGCAGGCCCTGAGCGAGTGTACCTGCAGCAGGAGGAGCGCACACACTGAGGGGCCTCGGGAGGGCACTCCAGCCCACATGCCGCACGGGCAGGCCCTGAGCGAGTGCACCTGCAGCAGGAGGAGCGCACACTGAGGTGCCTCGGAGGGCACTCCAGCCCACATGCCGCCCGCTCTCCTCCACCAGCACAGCCTGCTGCCTCTGTGGAGAGGGCCAGGCCCAGTGTCCCCACAGTGGGGTCCCACCTGTCCTCCACAGCCCCACTCACGGGCTGCGTTCCTGTGGGCCTTGTCCCCCCACACACACATATACATACATACACACAACCCTTCCACGCCCCGACAAGTAGGACACTATATCCACGGGACTCATTCTCCCACCAATCAATCAATCAATGGAAGGCACCAGCCCCCAACACTGAGACCCAGCACCTGCCTGGAGAGGCAGGCACCGTGAGGGTTAGGAGCACCTGCTACAGGACAGGGCACCTGGGCTCACCTGCCAACACTGGCTGCGTGTCCTAGGTGAGCCACCACACTTCCGTGTCTGTCAGTTTAGCCATCTGTAAAATGGGCTGTCGTGCCAGGTCAACGAGGTAATGGAAGCCAAGTGCTTAGAACACAACCCGGACTAGAACAGCACTTGGTCAGTGTGATTCCTCCCATGCATCAAAAACCCCTCTCTCTTGTCCTAAGTGAGCAGTCCCTCCCTAGGGCCCCGTGAGGATGAGCTAGCCCTGCAGATTGTGGGACCCCGGCCAGCAGTCAGCAGACATTCTAGCACTAGCTGCCACCAGAGTTCCGCCCCTCCAGCCATGAACAGGACCTGGCACAGGGGAGCAGACAACAGTGACCATAGCGTGGGCCAAGCCACGGTGTTCGGTTTATAATGAGAAAATGGAAACAAGTTACACGGAAAAAAAAAAAACACAAGTAGAAAAAAATGGAAACATATCTGTAATATTAGTCATGGGATCATGGGTAATTGCAAATGGTTTTGCAGTTGTTGAATTTTCTGCAATGAGTTTTTATCATGTTTTTATAAAGAAATACACACAAGGATACTTCAAGAAGTTCACAGAAAATAGAATTAAAGGGTAAGTTTATTTTGACGCCAAAAAAAGATGGAAATCCTTGCATATGAGGAAACTTCAAACCGTTCACGAGAAATGTACAATATGAATAAAGCATGCATGGACATCAAAAACGTTCGGCACCAAAATAAATTACTTTTAGTTCTGTTCTTCCATGAGCTTTGGGAAGTTCCCTTGAGCCTGCAAACACACACACACACACACACACACACACACGTATATATATTTGTATAAACCTGGGCTAACAGCTTTAAGTCTAGGCCCCTGCCCCCCTACCCTGGTTTCATGCAGGGAGAAGCCCTGTGGGTCCAGCCTACACATCCACATGCGAGACCAACCACACCAAGGCCCACCTGACAGAGAGAGATGGGTTCTGAGCCAGTGCAGATGCCCTCATGGTGCCCCACGCTATGGCCAGCAGTAATGTTTCCTGATGACAAGGGCAGCAAATCACAGGGACTGTGTGTCCCCAAGTCCCAGGCTCGTCTCAGCCAGCTGAATAAACTTCCCTGGGGCAGCGGATTAACTCTGTGGCAGCCATGCGCATTGGCAGGCAATCAGATGCCTACAAAAAGTTTGGCCAGGCTAAGGAAAACTAGCCCACACTAATTAGGTGAGCTCTGCCTCTCCACGCCACTACCGCGCTCACTTGGCAAGGCAGGGACCATCCGGAGGGACCATCCAGCAGGAACAGCCCCAGGCAAGCAGGGCAGGGATTGGAGCAACTGCCTACTGAGCAGCTTCCCAACAGAGACGCTCCATCCCAAGTCATAAAAGAGCCAATTACAGCACAGAGAGTGCCAGCAATTTGCCCAAAGCCAAGCAGCTGTAAGTCGTGGAACCAGGAGTCGGTGCCTGCCTGGCAATGGCCTCCTCCCGCGATCTGAGGCCCTGAACAGAGCCAGAGTGAACTCCGAAGTGGAGGCTGCATACCAGGGAACTTCATGGAGGGCATGCAGAAAACAACACGGAACACTCCAGTACAGCAGCTCTGGCGTCCGCCGACCCGAGGGTGAAGCCCAGCTTTGCCCTTCACAGCTCTCGGGACAGGCAGGACTGCGAGTCCTGTCAGCCAAGATGCCCTGACCTCCGAGGAGGTGGTAACGGAGTCAGCGTGACGGTAACACAAAGCAACGCGAAGTCTTAGCACAGCAACGCGGCGCCCAGAAACTGCTGGGATGGTGGATGAGAAAGCCCGGGCCCCAGCGAGGTTTGCTTCTCGCATTGCACACTGCCCGTTTCACTCGTGCAAGGAGCATTCGAAGCTGCACAGCCGCTGAGGGCCTCATGGCATGCACGAGGCACGGCTCTGAGCATGAGGAGACCAGGAAGATGTGGCCTGCCCTCGAGAAGGGTCGGGGAGAGGTCTCTGACTGTACCACAGAAGCCCCAACATGGGCCAGATGGAGAAGAGCTCCGTGAATCTGAGTAATGCCTAAATACCACCACCACTGCGTCACAGAGAACGGGGACAGTAATGCCTGCTGAGCTCACTGCCCACTATCCAGGGGCCCGGAACTAAAGGAAGACTCATTGCCCAGTGGCTTGAACTGCTGCGTCCCAGACTTGGCGGCTGCCCATCTAGCCTGTCAGAAATCCATAACTAGTGGGGCGGAGGGCTACATGTTACAACCGGCTACAGCACTCTCCTCGCCTGTCCAGAGGGCTTTTCCTTCCTCAGAAGTGCTTCCCTGGAGAGATGAACTCTGGGGCTGAGGCCACAGAGCTCTAGGGGCAGGGGGACTGAGAGGCGGTGGTGTACGGCGGAGAAGGGAGGTGCGAGGAACATCAACCCTGACTGTAGCTAGGCTGCAGGAGGCACCTACCAACCGCAAACCCCAAGGAAGGGGAGGAGCAGGGGGCAAACGTGGGCTCAGTGCTAAGTGCTGTCCCCGAAACACCAAGCGCCAGGCAGCTGGTGTCTGCGTGCTCCCCTAAGCAGGTACCTGCTAAGATCTGTGTATATATTTCCCCCTGACTTCTGCATGGGCTCTGCTCCCCATCCCATCTTAGGAGGGGCACCAAGTCCACACAGCATCCGGCACTCGGCTGTCAACCCTGACCGCAAGCCTGTGAAACGGTGCCATTCTTTCAAGTGTAATTCTTTACATGAGCGTGGCGCACCGAGATCCCGGGATAACCGCCTGGGAATCTGCACCCAGTGGTCTCCGAGCTGCAGGGGCAGGCATCCTGTGTTCTCCTGCCCTGCTCACCTAGGTCCCATCTGTGCTCCCATGAGCGGAACTTAGCAAGCCCCACAGTGCGCACCTAAAGCCTTTCACTTTCTCTCGAGATCAAATTCCTCCATGATGACCCTGGTAAGAAAGCCGCTGCCATGTGGCGCTCAGTAGGCCAGCAGGCTGGAGGGCTCTTAGTCACTCAGCAGTTCCCAGGTCCTTCTAGGAGGCACACCCAGAAATCCACTCACTGTGGCAAGTGGCGTGGAGCAGGAAAACACAGGATGTGTACCGAGAGCTCCATTCCGGTAGGTGAGTGGGTCTGACTCCTACACCCCACCACAAGCCCCCCAGCAGTGTTTATGTACTAAGCACGTGCCCGGGATGGCGACTGGCGTGTAAACGTGGTGCACGCACGTTCAACTGTTGCCAAGTGAGGTGAGCATCTCTGCAACAGAGCGCAAGCAGACGTGTGAGGTGGAGAGGCGGACTTCATCCCGCTGGACGGGGAAGCTAAGCATTCGGGAGGGGACACAGGGCCTGGGCTGCAGAGAGGACAGCAGGAGTGCGTGCAGAGACCACGGAGCCCAGTGGCACAGAGGTGGGTCCAACTCATCCTCAGTCTCCAGGGCACAGGCAGCCCCAGCAGCGGGAGGCGCTCAGTGTGGGCTCACCCAGCAGAAGATGAACAGCTGATGGCAAAGGACAGACACCCGGACAGGCAGAGGCAGCAACGGCGGGGAAGGGGAGCGGAGCGCCTGACCCCTCCCTGGACGGCCCCGCCCTGTCCCTCTGCTTGCACAGGACACACTGCACCCACCCCTGTCCAGCTGTGGTACCTCATCCTCAGCCCCATGAGGACACAGATCACGGTCCCTGAAGCACAGTGGGCACCAGGGGAGGACAGAGGGAGAAATGTGGGCAGGGAGCCTCTGAATGTAGGCTAAGAAACTGAGCAGAGGAAAATGATTTTAAAATGTTCAAGAAAGGTGGGGGCCTGGCTCTGTGGCGTGGCAGGCTAAGCCTCCACCAGCGACGTCAATATCTCATACAGGCACCCGTTCGAGTCCCAGCTGTTCCACTTAACTCAGCTCCCTGCTGACTGCCTGGCAAAGCAGCAGAGGATGGCCAAAGTGCTTGGGTCCCTGCCACCCATGTGGGAGACCCAGAAGAAGCTGCTGGCTCCTGGCTTCAGTCTGGTTCAGTCCTGGCCGTCACGACCCTCTGGAGAGTGAACAAGCAGATGGAATATTTCTCTCTCTCAGTCTCTCTCACTCTCTCACTCTGCCTTTCAAACAAATAAAATAAAATAAATCTTTTTTTAAAAAAAAGAGTTCAAGGGGCCAGCGCTGTGGCATAGTGGGTAAAGTTGTTGCCTGCAGTGCAGGCATCCCATATGGCTACCAGTTCAAGTCCCAGCTGCTCCTCCTCCAATCCAGCTCCCTGCTAATACACCTGGGAAAGCCGAAGAGGATGGTCTATGTGCTTGGGCCCCTGCACCACATGGGAAACCTGGATGGAGTTCCAGGTTCCTGGCTTCAACCTGGCCAAGCCCTGGCCGTTACTGCCATTTGGGGAGTGAACCAGCAGATGGAAGATCTCTTTCTTCATCTTTCCCCCTCTCTTTGTAACTCAGCCTTTAAAGTAAATAAATAAAATTCTTTGTAAGATAGATAGATAAATAGACAGATAGACAGACAGACAGATAGATAGACAGATAGATAGACAGATAGATAAATAGACAGATAGATAGACAGATAGATATGACCTGAATAACTCTGATGTCTCCCAGGCACCAGCAGACCAGGGCAGCAAACCTCAGCTCCTGTCCCCACTCACTGGGTGGTGACACAGCAGGCACTCCTCAGGCACTCTGGGGAATTACTCGTTCTAGAATTACTGCATGAGAGGGAGACTAGACCCGGTGAGTATCCAGGGAGCTCATTAAGCCTGCAGCAGTCGAATGGCTCAGGCCTCGTCAGGCAGCTGGTCACCAGCAACATCCGGGAGAGGGAAAGCAGCCCTGAGGAATCTGAGGAGTGCAAGGGGCGGGGCCGTCCCACATGTGTGCGGCAGGAGCAACGCACGAGCAGAGGTGTGGAAACTGCCGCTTTGTCCACGACCCACCCCGGCACAAGGCCAGAGTGTCAGTGACGCTCCAGGTCGCATACACAGAGCCCTGGGAGGCCAGCACAAGGACACTCAGACACCGAACACTCTGCTTATAGTGTAGGAAACTCTGCGCCTTACGTGGTGAGTGCAAATCACAGGCAGCACCACGCTCAGGACGGTCTGATGCCAAACAACCAACGCCTTTAAGGCTAAGACACAGCACGCAGCAGCGGGCAGGGCCAGCGAGCCGTCTCTGTGGCTGCAGTGTCACGGAAAGCTACACAGCTCGGGCGCCAGATTCAAGACCAGGCCCTGCCTCCCAGGCGGCCCTTCCTGTTGGTTTCTTCTCTGTATTTCTGTGCTACCAGACTGAATGAAGAAAGCTTCTCAAAATCCCACAGAAGTCAACCGTGGGGCGCCCGTCACTCATTCTCCCCTGAAAACAGCGGCGTCAGCATCTTCACACCGAGCAGCACTGGATGACCACACAGCTCTGCCTGTGCTCGCTGGCTTCTCCCTGCACCCGGCTGAGCTCCAGCACCCGTGGGAAAAGACGCAGCCCAAGAAGCTCGGCCCCGTCAAAACCTGCGTGAACCTTCAATCGCACTGGCATGGAGTCCGCACTTCTTTTGAAGGAAAAAGACATCCCGGAGTGCGTGTGGGTGTGGCTACGCATGTGCATGCGTCTGCATGTGTGCACACCCTCACACACGTGGATCACAGGACATTTGCTGGAAAGCTTAAACAGCAGGCTTCTCTGAATCTGGGACTATTTAAGCAAGAGTGAGAGTTGACATCTCTCCAAGTCTACAAAGGAAGACTTGCTGCAGGTGAATTATAGGTAGGAGGGTTAACCCACTAGATAATCCTGGTCTTGAAATGGGATGGAGTGTGACGGCTCATCTCCCTGGAGGGAATGTGTACACGCGGGGACAAGCTTGTCCCATGAAAGCTTGAGGGGTCCATGAAGGCTGGCCCGATACTTCATAGCACTGATCCTCACCGCACACTGAACATTCAAAGGAGTTAAAATAAGCCAGGAGGGGCAGGAGTTGGACAGGAGTCCGGCACAGTGGTTAAGACGTCACCCAGGGGGTAGGTATTGTACTGCAGCAGATTAAACCTCCGGGTGGGGACCCACATCCCACTCTGGAACACCTGGCTCAAGTCCCAGCTAATCGGCTTCCCTGGGGCAGCAGATGACGGCTCAATTACCTGAGTCCCTGCCACCAACGTGGGAGATCTGGGTGGAGGTCAGGGCTCCTGGCTTTGACCTGGCCCAGCTGCAGCTGTTGTGGGCATTTGGAAAACTAACCAGAAGATGAAAGATCTATTTCTCTGTCACTCTGCCTTTCACATAAATATACCAACAGTTAACAAGAAAGGAAAAAGAATTTTATTTATAAAAAAAAAAAAAAAAAAAAAAAAAAAAACCACTTGAGACGCCTGCAAGTTTGAACCCCAGCTCCACTTCTGACTCCAGCTCCCTGCTAATGCACACCCTGAGAGGGAGCCAGCAAACGGGACCTCTCAGTCTCTCCCTCTCTCTCTGTCCACCTCAGCCTCTGTCTCTGACTTCCAAATAAATTAAACAGATAATTTTTTGTAGTAAAATAGGTCAGGAAAGCAAGGCAGACGGGAGGAGGGAAAACAGAACAAGAAACTTCTCTTTCTCTGAGGTTGGTATCTGAAGAAGGGGGTTATTCAGGGTGAGTGCAGATGCGTGCAGGGGCTGTGGGGGCCCTGCCGGGACCCTCGGTGCCTCCCAGCAGTCAGGCAGGAGCAGGAAAGGCCACAGGGTGCCGGCAGGTTCAGGCATCGGGCACTGAGACCACAAACGCAGTCCTGCCGAGGAGGGTGCACCAAGCACCACCACTGCCAAAGTAATCCTGGGTCCAGCGCTTTGGTGCCCAGTGCTGTCCCCCTGTGTCCTGCATCCTCAGGACGGCCACAGGAGGTGAGAACCGGGGTTGACACTTGTGCAGCACCTGCTAAGTGACAAGCGCTGCTCTGGGCTCTCAGGCACGGAGGATGTCACGGTGAAATGAACAGATTACCAGAGCACCCACCCGATAGCCCTCCTGTGGCCGCTGGGACAACTTCACATGGAAAAAGAGTGTCAAGTGCCTCACACCGGGCGCATGGAACGAGCTGCAGGGTGGGAGCTCTTCCTAATATTAAGGTAGAAAATAACTCTACCAGCGGCACAAAGAAAGAGAATGTTGCAGGCACCAGAGAAGCATCCAACCCACAGAGCAGCCATTCAGTAGGCTCGGTGGGCCCAAGGTGAAGCTGAGGCGAGAATGGAAATGGATGCTCGTTAATATTCACAGGCAAACTGCCGCTGTCGTCAGGGCCCACACAGGAGCCTTGCGCACGTTCCCAGCTTCCAGCGCCAGCAGTCATCTGTCAGCACTGGCAACCTTGCCGTGCACGGCAAAAGCACCAGGAATTATTCCTTTTGTATATTCTGGAAAAAGATGGTTTGTTTCCATTAATTTAATTACACATGTAAATGTATGGCAGCTTGGGAGGAAACTAAAGAAAGAATGATGGCTTTAATTTTTCACTGGTAACTGCGTTGCTCTGAGATGGCTACACTGAGCAGTGTGTTACATGATTATGATTATCGTGTTTCTGCCTCCTAAGGGTGAGGACACCAAAGCTGAGAATCAGGAGACTTTGGTCCTCGCACTGGTTCCCCGCCCACCTGCCATGTGACCTTAGTCAGTCACCTCTTCTGCCTTAAAGGGAGGAGAGTAACACAGGCCCCAGCCATGCCAGGCCTAACTAGAGACAAGCCAGGCAAAGCAACGCAACACAGGGACACATCAGGGGCCAGCATCTGGCTCAGCCATTAAATGCCTGGGACCCCTACATTTCATGTCCAGGCTCAGCTCTGCTCCGGATTCCAGCTTCCTGCCAGTGCACACCCTGGGAGGCCATGAGTGATGGCTCATGTACTTGGATCCCTGTCACCCATGTGAGAGGCCTGAATAGAGTTCTGGCTTTGGCCTGTCCTGGCCCCAGCTGTTGTGGTCTTTTGGCCCTTTGGGAGTTAAACAATCTATGGATAATCTTTGTATCTCTGTCTTTCTGCCTTTCAGACAAATGAAAGTAATTTTTCTAAGATTTATTTTATTTGAAAAGCAGAATTACAGAGAGAAAGACACAGACAGAGAGAGAACTCTTCCATCTGCTGGTTCACTACCCAAATGGCTCCAACAGCCAAAGCCAGACTAGGCTGGAGCCAGAAGCCAAAAGCCAGGAGCTTCCTTCGTCTCCCACAGGGACTCAAGCACTTGGACCACCTTCCATTGCTTTCCCAGGCATACTAGCAGGGAGCCGGATCAGAAGTGGAGCCGCTGGGACACAAACCAGCACTCACGTGGCATAGCAGTGCCACAGGTGGTGGCTCAACCAGCTACACCACAGTGCCAGCCCGAAAATAAATGCCTTTAAAGATTTTTAAGACTGACCAGGTGTGGGCAAGACCCAGCAGAAAATTAAACTCGAGGCAGGGAAGAGAAGGTGACTGGGCTGCACATCTGCCAATTGCCACCTGCCGGTCACCATGCATGTCACCCACACCCTGCATCACCAGCAGTAAACACCCAGTGGGGCTGCCCCGCACACAGATGACAGACAAGAACGTTTGTGCCTGGGTTGCACCAGGACTTGCTGGGAGAAAAGCTGGGGAACTTTCTGGGGTAATGGAGATGTTCTGTATTACATCTTGATGAGGGCTTAGATTACAGTGACATGGGCCAGCACCTGCTGAAACTCATCGGATGGAACACGTCACACCTGCACATTGCAGCGCATGTGCATTTTACCAAAAACATCGAGCTCAGAAGCACTCACAGGTGCTTCTGAAATCCGGAACTTTAGACAAGATACTGGGAAGGGGGGTGGGTAGGAGGCCAGAGAGATGCGTTACAAGGCAAATGCAGCATTAGCTAAGTATGGAAGCTACATAGCAGGCACATAATTGTTTAGATAGGATTCCTGCAAGTCTCCAAGGAATACTGTCCTGATAAAAGGCAGGAAAAAAAGGAATGGCTGACACGGGACTGAGTTCCAGAAGAGTTCAAAGGCACAGCAACAGCAAAGGAAACAGCGCCCAGAAAGGGGGAAAAGCTGCATCCTGGGCTTGGCACTGTGGTGCCAAGGGTTAAGCAGCCTCCGGCAAAGCCGGCATCCCAGATGGGCATCAGTTCGAGTCGTGGCTGTTCCACTTCTGATCCAGCTCCCTGCTAATGAGCCTGGGAAAGCAGCGGAGGTTTGCCCAAGTGCTTGGGCCCCGGCTATCCACATGGGAGTCCTGGAAGCATTTCCTGGCTCCTGGCTTCAGCCTGGCCCAGCCCTCAAGGGCTGTCAGGAGGTGGCCCGGGGCTGCGGGCACCATGGGATCGGCCTGCTCCTGTCTCCCGGTCTTCCACTCAGTGACCAGTCTGCTGAGGATCTGACCCCTGTTCAGAGCCAGTAATGGGAACCAAGGGCACGAAGGGGTCAGCCTCGTGTCTGCAGCATGTGCTGTGTGATCTCCACCCCCACCAGGACTGCACCAAACTAAAGGAAGCTTTGAGGTTTTCTGAACAGTAGCTATGTAAAACATCGCTTGTGCAAGGCAACAACGCAAACTTCCCAGGGTCTGATGCACAGATCACACCTACCCTTGGTGGGGAGCAGTTTGGAGGTGACCTCCAGTGTCTCCAGGGGTTCCAGGCCAATGTTTTCTAAGGTGACGACGAGCTGCTGCGTCTCCCCGTTGAACAGCTGCATAGACACGTTGGTAGATATCTCGTCACCAGAGGAAGGCTGCAACGAGTGTGCCGATCTAAACCAAAAGCAGGGAGAAGAAACTGAAGGAAGAAACCAACGCTGTGCAGGAATGATTCACATCAGGGGTCGGTGCTGCAGTGCAGCAGGTAAAGCCGCTGCCTCAGCACCAGCAGCCCATGTGCGCGCCAATTCGAATCCCAGCTGCTCCACACCCAATCCAGCTCTCTGCTAATGTGCCTGGGAAAGCAGCGGAAAACGACCCAAGTGCTTGGGCCCCTGCACCCACGTAGGAGACCCAGAAGAAGCTCCTGGTTCCTGGCTTTGTCTTGGCCCAGCCCCAGTCATTTGGGGAGTGAACCAGGAAATGAGATTGATTCATTCTCTCTCTCTCTCTCTGCCTTTCAAATAATAAATTTAAAAAACTGATTCACATCAGATAAAAGGACGACCACATTTTGGCATTTCAGAAATAGGAGCTAGAGAATCTTGGCTTTGAATGAGAAATTTGGGAGCCAACCATGCTGAGAACAAGTCGGGTTCTGTAAGCCAGGCACACCATGTGCCTCGGTTCCAGGCTCCGATCAGAGGCACTTTTTTTCCCAAACCAAATCCTGAGAAAATAACAACACAACAAGCTGAGGCGACGTCCTCTGCACCATCTGTAACAGCACCCCTCGTTCCTCGGTCAGGGAAAGAAAGCCGACGCACAACCTCTCTGCTTGACCCTGTGCGGCTCGCACATCAGTCGCTCCCGGGGGAAGGTGTCAGGAGGAAACAAAACAGCCAGGACTACTCACTGGGTGTCTCGCACAGCAGGGCGCCCAGGCCCTCTGTGCTGCAGGAGAGAGGGGCGGAAGGAGGCACCCACAGCGCAGGAGCCCCAGAGCTGTGGGCAACAGTGTCAGAGTGAGACTGCAGCTGGCACTGCCACAAAGGCGCACCCGGGACGTGGCACTGGGACCCAGCTCCCACCGGCAGCACTGTCCTCCTCGGCCCTGCGCTGGCCCCAGAGCCTTCCCAAGGCAGGAACAATGTTTCTGTCAGTTCACTATCAGCTCCTAGCCAGACACCTAGTGTCTAATGGGGGTACTCATTAAGAATGCACTGAGGGCCAGCGCCGCGGCTCACTAGGCTAATCCTCCACCTGTGGCGCCAGCACACTGAGTTCTAGTCCCGGTCGGGGCGCCGGATTCTGTCCCGGTTGCCCCTCTTCCAGGCCAGCTCTCTGCTGTGGCCCGGGAGTGCAGTGGAGGATGGCCCAAGTCCTTGGGCCCTGCACCCCATGGGAGACCAGGAGAAACACCTGGCTCCTGGCTTCCAATCAGCGCAATGTGCTGGCCACGGCGGCCATTGGAGGGTGAACCAACAGCAAAGGAAGACCTTTCTCTCTGTCTCTCTCTCTCACTGTCCACTCTGCCTGTTAAAAAAAAGAATGCACTGAACAGACCGATAAGCACCTCAACTCTGAACCTCTTGTGTGGCACACAAGAGCATCTCGGCAGGGACTGCCCGAGCCCAGGACAGAGTGACCACCGCGTGTTCAGCAGCTGCTTGTTTTGTGCCTGGCCTGGTGCGGCATCTCTCAAGGTGCGCAATGCAAGAGCTGGTGTTGTGGCGTAGCAGGTTAAGTCACCGCGTGCAACACTAGTATCCCATAATGGGTGCCAGTTCAAGTCCCAGCTACTCCACTTCCAATCCAGCTCCCTGCTAATGCACCTGGAAAAACAGAGGAAGATGGTTCAAGTATCTGAACTCCTGCCACCCACACAGGAGACCAAAATGAAGCTCCTGGTTCCTGGCTTCAACCTGGCCATTGTGGCCATTTGGAGAGTGAACCAGCAGATGAGCTTGCTCGCTCTCTTTCTCTCTCTCTCTCTGGGCGTGTGTGTGTCTCTCTCTGTAACTCTGCCTTTCAAATAAAAAAAAATAATAAATAAATCTTAAAAAAAGAGACAGGAAGGCAGGCACAGCCCCATGTGTGCCCATACACGAGCCCTGAAGCCACAGGCCCAGCCTCAGTTCTCCTGCCAGGCTCTGTGCCCCCACTGCCCACAGGGTTCTGCTCCTTTGCGTGGCCGACCCACAGGGAGCCTGTGCCCACTGTTCCACGCGCTGAGCTTCCTTCTGTCTCTGGGGAGCTGCCTCTCCAGGGCTCTCAATCTGCCCCGTCCTGCTGTTCTCAGCCGCATTTCACTCCCTTCCTTACGGTCTGTGTTTGACCATGCTTTGTAGATCCCACACTGTCTGTGGAGCCTTCCTGAACCCCAGAAGGCAGGGTCGGCGTCCCCTCCTCTGGTTCTCACGTTACAGGAGTGGTCAGCAAATCCTGATGATTGCTCCAACCGCCTAAACCCCCCATCCCCACCGTCAGGGAGCTCTTCTAAGGTCATGGCCTAGGTCAGGGTCCTGGAGCACACGGTGGCGCCCACAGATGCTGGTGAGTGGATTTCAGCAGTCACAGGGGCCTTTATAGCAGCTGAGTTACAATCAACACTCACCTAATCAAGAGTCACTTGAAAAAACATTATTTTTTTATTTATTTGAAAGGCAGAATTACAGAGAAAGAGAGAGAGAGAGCAAGCACACTTCCGTCCACTGGCTCACTTCCCAAATGGTTATGAAGGCCAGGGCTGGGCCAGACCAAAGCCAGGAGCCAGGAGCTTCCTGCAGGTCTCCCACACAGGTGCAGGGGCCCAAGCACTTGGGTTATCTGCTGCTGCTTTCCCAGGCCATAGCAGGGAGCTGGACTAGAAGTAAAGCAGCCAGGACACAAACCAACACCCACATGGGATGCCAGTGTTCAGGCAGCGGCTTTACCCACTACACCACAAAAGCCAGCCCAGAGAAATAGGGGGCCTTTTGAAAAACACGTCTTACACCATTTTTTCAGTAAGAGTCAAAAGGCAGTCATCCTGGCCTTCTGTGCCCCTGCTGGAGCATGTGTGGAGCGGGTGTCAGGCCCCCGTGTGCCTCTACCACTCAGCCGCACCCTGGGTGTAAACGGGCCATATTTGGTTCCCATGTCAGGGCCCCGCTTGCCTGTCTTGCTCAGCGGCAGCCACATTTTGTTGAGCCATTTGCCAGGTGATGGGCATCCAAGTTCTGCCCGCTTTCTGGACTATTACAAAAAATGCAGCTGTGAACATTCACATACAAGTTTCTGAGTCACTGTGTGCTTTCCTCGGTCTTGGGTAGATGCCGAATTTCTGAGTCATACGGTCAATTTACGTTCAACATTTGTAGAAACGGACAGGGTGCCTTGGAGACGGCACTCACATGGTGAGGGCGCCAGCGTCTCCAGCACCGCACACGGCCACCGCCTGTCTTCTGACGACAGCCACCCGGCAGGTGCGAGCAGGACCCGCACACCGTCCCAGCTCCAGAAAGACTGATGATGCTGCACACCCCTCCAGGTTGCTCATTAGTTCCTGGGAAGTCCTTCATGGGGAGAGGGCTAGCCCATTCTTCTGTCAACCTTTTTAATTTAGTTGTTTGCCTTCTTAGTACTGAGTTTGGGTGTTAAGTAGAGCTCCTTACCAGAGACATGAAGTACAAATATTTGCTTCCAGCCTGTGAGTTGTCTGTTCATTTTCTTAATGGTGCTTCTGGAAGCACAGCAGTTTTTAATTTTGATGAAGCCCAATTCATCAGTGTTTCCTTTTGTGGATCTTGCTTTTGGTGACATGTCAAAGAACTCTGGCCAATCCAAGATCATGAAAACTCTCACCAGCTTTCTTTTCAAAGGCTGGTGCTCTGAGCTCTCACAGTCAGGTCTGGGATCTGCTTCCGAATTCATGTTTCCTGCGTTTCACTGCAGTCCCCAGTCACCGATGCTTTCTCCACCTCTGACAAATGCTCCCAGCTGCCCACTGCGCATGGCTAACTCCTGCTCCCAGCCCCCAGCGGGGTCCTCAGGGCAGTGCCCATGCTGGTCCCGCCTTCTCCATCTCTCCTGCTAAACACAGCCTCCTTGAGCACCGAGCCCCGGAATGCTGGGCCCACGGTTTCAGCTCTGGCACCCGGCCCGCTGCCCAGCAGGCAACACGCGTGCATCAGACACACAAACGAGCTTAAAACCTTTCAGAAAATCCCAGACACATCTGATAAAAATAGCCAAAGGATGTCCAAGGAGTGTCACCCCTGAGGGCAACAATGAGAACGCCCCAAATCCAACCGCAAGGAAAGGGTGGTTATGCACTCCTGAGATATCCTCAGGGTGTCCTTTCTCTGTGAAAGTGTGAGGAAAAGCTTACTAATGTGATTTCAAAGAACTCATCTATGACACCGTGTTCAGACACGCGTTTTCCCAAGTGGCAGGAAGCACCTCCAAGCATTTACGGGGACTGGCTCCGGGCCTCCCGACACCCACTTCCCTTTCTCCTTTACGCTTCCCTGTGATGCTGAAAATCTAAAACAAAAATAAAACAATCCCATATGGGTGCCAGTTCGGGTTCTGTCTGCTCTACTTCCAATTAAACTCCTGGCTAATGGCCTGCGAAAAGCAGCAAAGGACGGCCCAAGTGTTTGGATCCCCGCGCCCATGTGGGAGACCCGGGTGAAGCTCATGGTTCCTGGCTTCGGCCCGGCCCAACACTCCCCATCGCAGCCATCTGGGGAGTGAACCAGAGGACGGAAGAGCTCTCACTCTGTGTCTCTCCCTCTCTTTGTGACTCTTTCAAAATAAATAACTACTTCTTTAAAAAATAAAATAAAATAGTTCTGTCAAAGAGAAGAGTGATTTTCTTAGATGCCCTAAGATCCTGACTATTTTTGGAAGAATAATTTCACATTCAGTCCTAGCCTTAGTATGGGAGATCTTGACTGCTCCAATTTGCTCTGGGCAAAACACATGAATGACTACGCACTCTCAAGGCCCCCTCCTGCAGATTCTAGGCCTGAGAATGCTGGATGCACGCAGAGCCTGCGTGCCTCACGAGGGGAGGTTCCCCGGGGCTGCTTCCTGCCCGCGGCTGGACACCTGCGCTCGCCGGGTACCTGGGCAGGGAGGTGCTGATCTGCAGTCTTGGCAAAGCAGGGATGACTTCCACGGTAGAGCCGCTGGTCTTTATTCCCGGGAGGTGGTCCAGCAGGCAGTCACTGACAACACCAAAGACGGTGGCGTGGTAACCTGAGGCACAGGAAAACAGAGACGTCACAACTCCCAGCAAAGCTCCATGCCCTGCGTCCACTGCTGAAGTCCCCAACCAGCAAGGGCAGCCCTGCAGAAGACCTGGGTCCCGGTGCCGGCTCCATCACCTGCCGGTCCCTGCCCACAGCCTCAGCATCCCTCAGGCTCCTCCTTGGTGGTGGGGGTTACAACAGCACCTGTACTCCCATCCCACCAGGCTGACTGGGCCCAAATGGGGAAGCTCCTGTAAGCCATCAATCTCTGCACAACCCGTAGTCAGCATCTCAGCCCGGGACTCATTTGCTTTTCAGATTTATCCATCTCCACAGTGAGGATGACAGTTAATATTCCTTCCCGGGACATAATGCAATTTAATGAGTATTTGAAAAATGCTTCAGAACCTTCTGTTGAGAGACGAAAGTTCAAGAGCCCATCATTATTACTGCAGCGGCTTCGTGACGGGGCGAACCGGCTGTGTGTGTGTGAGCACTGCCGTTTAAGATGAGCAAATTTTCCACTGGTGAGATAAGCACTTGAAACTAGTTAAGCAAAGCTGTGGAATGGCTTTTGAAATTTAACTAATTATTGTCAACAACATTTACTGTGCAACAAAATGAAACCATACCCAGCGGCTCGAGGCTCAGGTGACAACCTGCCTACGCGCGTGTGAGCCTGGGGTGTGCTCAGTGGAGAAGCCAGCATGGCTTTCAAGGGCTCCCGGGGCCCCAGCAGCCTCCTCGGCCCTCCTGCGGCTCCTGCTGGCTGGGAGCCGCTCTCTCAGCACCACTCCAGCTCACCTTCCCCCAGAGGGTGGGCTTGTCAAAACACCCCTGCAATGGGCAAACCACTGGTTTCCTCCCAAACCCACACCTGGACCCAGGGCCTCTCGCACTTCTCTTTCAGTAGGAACCTGATACATGTTCTGCCTGCTGAGCAACCACTATTTTATAATCCCTAATCAGAATCAGGCCTTTCCTTACCATTGCTGAAAATGGCTGTCACATGACAGTCTGATGACAAACACTTGGGGTCCACACGTTACTGTGCCCAGCAGTACAGGGTCAGCCTGTCTAGCTTTGTGCACAAGACACACCAAAGAACAACACCAACTGTTCTGCACAGAGACGCACGGCTCAGGGCCACTAAACCCACACAGGTGGCGGAGGAAGTGGAAAAGGATAGGGCACTCGCAAGACAGCACAGGCAGAGGAACAAAGTGTAACCCAGCAGGAAGGCTCGGCAGAGGAGCACAGAGATGGACCACACAGGGCTGGGGAACTCAGCCTGATGACGAGGGAAAGTGACTCCCACTGGCTGACCATGATGCCTTCAGAGGAGAGAGGGGTCTCCTCTGAGACCCCTCTGCTTTGGGGAGGGGAGGCAGTACACTTGGGTTGGACGTGTCGAACATGCGTGTCCCACCCACTGGACACCAGGGGGATAGCTGGGAAGTGCTGGGGCGCAGGCCAGGGAAGGGCACCCGACCCCAGGGGTGGTCAGCAGTCTGCAGGGCTGTGAGGCTGGGGACACCCTCACCACAGGTGACTTACGGAGGACAGAGAGGAGGACAAGAAACACAGAGCAAGGAGCACCTGTCAGAGGGCTGGGCTGCCCAGGGGCACCTGCACGAGACCAGCAAGACTGAGGAAGAAGGGCCAAAGAGGCAGCGGAAAATCTGGAGGGTGTGGTGTCACCGAGGCTGGAGGACAGAGCTCGCCACACATGCAGGGTGGCAAATGAGCACTAAAGTGCCAAGCAAACCAAACAACTGGTCCAGGTTTAGGCAGAAAAATGCCACTAGTGACGTCACAGACAGGAGTTAAACTCAGGACGCGGAGGGGTGCAGGACCATGGCACCGGCGGCAGAAGGGCTCAGCGTGCACAGCCAGCTCTCCCAAGAGGTCCAGCAGATGACAGGGGCTTCCTGAGAGCGCGTGGGACACCATGGCCTCAGGAAAGGTCAGGGTGCAGAGGTAGGCACCACGCGTTGGAAGGCTGTCGGAGGAGCACAGGAAGGGCCCCGCCCACCGCAGCAGGGGCCTGGCAGGTGCCAATCACACCCCACACACTCGCACCACATGCCACGGAAAGGCAGTCTTTCCCCATCCCTTGATGGACAAGGACTAACGAGACGGGTGAGAGGCTCTGGCCCCCGGTGTACGGAGCAGCAGTGTGGCAGCCCCGCAACAGCAGCCATCGGAAAAGCCCTTACCGTTCACGGTGATCGTTCCAGTCGTCTGCGGGACCCCCACGAGTGTCACCGGGTACAGACCAGACTCAGCCGGAAGGGAGAGCGCTGCGGGGAGCGACTCGAACTCCACTCCGCTGGTCAGCAGCCCCTGCAGCAAGGCACAGAGCAACGTGAGCAGGACCAGCCTGCACCGCACGCCTGGCAGCCCAGAGCAAGGCAGTGGAAGGCTGCGGCTTCTAGAACCCACAGAGAACTGCAGAGCCCAGGCACACGTGACGCACGGGGCGTCAGGTCAACAGCCGCTGCCTGGATTCTGGCCCTCTCCACCATGTTTCTGATGTTCGCTTTGCTTTCTTCTTGTACCAAATGGGAATATGAACACAAAGGAAAAATTTTATTTATCTTTTTTTGAAAGACTTATGTTTTATTTGAAAACAGGAGGGAAACAGAGACAGAGATCTTCCATCTACTGTTTTACTCCACTAATGGCTGCAATGGCCGGGGCTGGGCCAGGCCAAAGCCAGGATCCAGGAGCTTCTTCCTGGTCTCCCACAATCTAAAAGATGTCAACAATCTACCAGTCAACTATTGGAAAATAAAATGTTTAAAAAAATTAACAAGACACCAAAAACTCCAACTATCTGGGAGTAAATCTAACAAATAATGTGCAAGATTTCGTCACAGTTACAGAACCCTGCTGAGATAAATTAAAGAACTCAAGACACAGAGAGTCCCGCCCTGTTGGGGGGGGGGGGGTCCACTTTCCACAGTTGGTAGTCAAGGCAGCCCTCAAACTCTCAGATCCAGGGTCGGCACTGCGGTGTAGCAGGTAAAGCCGCTGCCTACAACACCAGCATCCCACATAGCTGCTGGTTTGCATCCTGGCTGCTCCACTTCCGATCCAGCCGCCTGCCAATGTGCCTGAGAATACGGCAGAAGACAGCCCAATGTGGGAGATCCAGACAGAACTCCTGTCTTCAAGCCTGGCTCAGCCCTGGCTCGGGCGGACATTTGGAGAGTGAACCAGCAAAGGGACTCTGTGACTCAACTTTCAAATAAATAAATAATCTTTAAAAAGAAAAAAACAAACCTCTTTTATCTGTGGCAGGACAAGGCAGGAGAGTGGGTGTGCTGGGAGAAAGGGCGCGAACACGGAACGCAGGGAAGCAAGATGCCGGGCCTCGGTGTGAGGTCGGATGTCTGAAAACGGCATGCACAGATGTGCGCGTGGTGTAGACGGCTGGATGTGTGGAATGCACATGCACTGTCTAACCCTGTGCACAGGGAACACCGGCAGCAAAGACACTCTGGGAGCAGTACGCACGCCTGCCGCCCGCATGTGAGGCACAGGCGTGGAGTGATCTGCCTGTGTGCGTGTGGAGGGGTGCAGTGGACAGGGCACGTCCATCTCTAACAGACACTCTGGCCTCTCTGTCTTTTTAGAACAGCCAGGGCGGTGTGGCCACCGCCGCCTGCCTGAAATGTGGGTGGCGTGTGCACGTCTGAAGCGTTCCACAAGTCAGCTTTCAACACAGCACCGTGGTATGCCGGCTAGACCCAAGTGGTGCTTTGCCCTTGTCTAAGTCTCCACCCTTGCTGATTTATTAAAATACATCATTTTTTACTTTTAAACCAGGTAAAAATGCTACTTTTAAAATGAAAAAAAAAATGTACAAGAAACAGCAGCAGGCATCTGACAATTCAACCACTTCGGGGTAAATTCCCCCCTTGGATTCCAAGAGCCAGACGGCCACTGTAGAGGCTGACCACGGCCATGTCCTGAGGCCAGTGCAGCCTTGTCCGACAGCTGGGGAAACACCGGTCCTCAGTGAGTCTCAGGACTGCAGGCTTAACACAGGCTCGGGGAGCAGCCACACGCAGCAGGGCTGCCCAACAGTCCTGGCCCACAGCAAACTGTGGCTCTACCCTGCAGTCTGGCCCAGCCAGCAGGGGCGTCTCTTCCAGGCAGACGCCATGCACCCCCACACCAGGGATGAGGCTATGGGCCCTCGTATCCCCAGGTCCCACCCAGGGCCTGGCACGGGGTATGGCCCTCAGCGGCTATGGGCCCTCGTATCCCCCAGGTCCCACCCAAGGCCTGGCACGGGGTATGGCCCTCAGCGAGACACCAACAGGAAGAGCCTGGCTCTCACCTGGAACACCAGTTATGAAACTAGAAGGAACCCAACCACGTCGCACACAGACAACCTTGGGAAGGGACCCACGGTAGCCTGAAGGTGGCACAAGTGCCCCAAGCAAGCATGGGCCCAGGGCGTGACTCTTCCACAACCTACGTGGCGCAGCAACACAGCACCTCCCTACAGCTCCCTCTGCGCCCGTCCCTGTGTCCCCTCCCAGCAGCACAACAACCTCCAGGAAGCTCTGTGCACTCCAAAGCGCTGACTTCCAACCTCAGCCAATGGGCGAAGCTCGGTGCATGCACAAGCCCCAAGTTGCTCTGTGCCTCCGATGTCTACTCGGCAGCAAGCATGAGACATGGTAATGCCAAAACACGACTTCACTCGCCAAACGCTTACCATCTCGGCAAAGCAGACATGTGTGCCAGAATCAGTGCCTCTAACACTAAGCAAAGACGCGTTTCAGTGACACGCTGGAGTTCTCGGTCACAGAGGCCCCGGCGGCGGTACGTACCATGTTCTCCACTCGGAGCTCAAACGGCATGGGGTTGTACACCATCAGCTGGACTTCACACACGTCCCCTTGAACCCACTGGAAATCTGGACACACACGAAAGAACCCTGGGGTTAGCAGTAGTTCTGAACTTCTCACGGGTTTCAGATCAGCCCGCTGACGGCTAGTTTTCTTCCCACCAAGGCGGTCCTGCCACGGCCATCGCAAGATGGGAGTTCAAAGCGTGGTGTGCCCCTGCTTTCTCTGAAACCACGCAAAGCAAGGTATCGCCGTCGTCCTGACAGTACACACAGGGTGCCTCCCCCACCCTCTGCAGGCTGCGCTCCCGCTGGCACGCCCAAGGCTACCTCACAAAGCTACAGCTGGACCTGGTGTGGCCCTTACAGCACACAGCACTGAGGGCCCACAGGCTGTCAATGCAGGAAGAAGGCTGGGATCACTGGCAAGAGGCCCAGAGTGTGGGTCACCTGTGCCCCCCAAGACCATGCCTTCTCCACCCAGCCCACCTCCTTGTCAGTTGTAACTCAGCAGCCACTGGGGGAGACAGAACTCTGAAACAACCCCAAGACCCCAAGCACACCCTGAGTGTGAACATGATGACCAGGCCACACGACAGAACACAGGTGAATGGTTCCTGTAGACCTAATGAAGGTCCCCAACCAGCTGACCGAGTTCCTCAAAAGGGAGATTGTTCTAGATGGGTCAGACGTGATCAAGTGCACCCATAAAAGCGGCCAGACCCCTCCTGGAGGGGTGGCCCCTAGGAACTCAAGCCTGCAGCACAGGGAACTGAAGGAGGGGCTGGGGGCTAGCAGGGGAACAGGGACCTGAGGGAGGGGCTGGGGGCCAGTAGGGGAGAAGGGGGACCTGAGGGCGGGGCTGGGGGCCAGCAGGGGTGAACGGGGACCTGAGGGAGGGGCTGGGGCCAGCAGGGGTAAACGGGGACCTGAGGGCGGGGCTGGGGGCCAGCAGGGGTAAACGGGGACCTGAGGGGGGGGCTGGGGGCCAGCAAGGGTGAACGGGGACCTGAGGGCAGGGCTGGGGGCCAGCAGGGTATGGGGACCTGAGGGCAGGGCTGGGGGCCAGCAGGGTATGGGGACCTGAGGGAGGGGCTGGGGCCAGCAGGGTATGGGGACTTGAGGGAGGCCACCTCAGGGAAATGGCTGAAGACACAAGAGGGGTATAGACACAGACCTCCCCTGGACGAGCCTCAGATGTGGACACAGCCTGGGCACAGGACTGCACTAGACGCCCTGATCTCACAGACAGTGAGGAAATCAATCTGCATTGCTCTAAACTGGGAAGCTGGTGATTTCTTACAAAGCAACGAGACACCAGCAGGGCACCTACGACCGGCGTCCAAGATACGCCAGCAGGCAGAGCCTGGCTCTCACCCGGAACACCGGCTATGAAACTGGGAGGCAGAGAAGGAAAGTCAGACCCCGCGTGAGGCAGGAAGCCCTTCCACACGGCTGCCCCACTGCTGTCTGTATTCACCCCAGGGCAACAGCAGTGACCCCGGGGTCACAAGGCAGGCACTCGGGGTCTCAGCAGGTGGGCAAAGCTGCCTGGGAATACCACCGCCGGCAATTTGTGCCACAGGGACTCTGGCCCAGGCCTGGGAACTCCGGGGGGGCCTAGCAGAGACATGGTGGCAGAAGGGAAGAAGAGACTTTTCCAGCATTTGCTGACCGGAATTCCTTGGCTTTCACGGAGCCTTCGGCTTCTGCAAACACCCTGTGCCGGGGCAGCCTGCACAGGGTCCAGGACCAGCTCCACCACACCGGTGATGATGACCGGGAGCTGGCATCTTGGATCCACTCACGAGAGGATGGCACCGAGTAACACAGTGCAGGACCGACCGCCAGCTGGTCAGAACCAGCACTTGTCTTATTTTACAAAGAAGGAAAACTCTACCTGACAGGCGTGGGGGCCTGCCCATCCTAAGCCCTGATAAATCATTGCTGAGACTCAAAACACAAGGCTGTCAGCTCCGGAACCCATGCTCTTTCTCCCTCCACCAGGCTGCCCCTCGGTAGCTCCTGGGACTTAGGCTGCCCTCCCTCTGCAGGGGTCTGACGTCAGCCTCTGGTAAGCTGCAGGGGCTTCTCCACAAAGGGGCCAGGGCAGCTGTGCTCATCCCACCTGCCCCCTCCACCCTTAGCAGCCTCCCTTGGCCTGCAGGGGACTGGCACCCAGCCCACCCCCAACCAAAGATGAAGAACTCATTGTGTCTTAAACAGCTCCTTATGCCTGGTATCACAGATCCGTTCTCTCTCATGGTCAAAAAATCATCATTGTGCTTTCCAGGGTGCCGGAAAGAGTAATTTGTACTTTGATGGTCTTCGTCCACGTCAGGTAAGTCTAAGGTCAATCACTGAGTCTGTGAGAAGCGATTTTTGTCAGAAACAGACAATCCCCTGCCCATGCCCCTGCCTCAACAGTCCCTCCCTGAAACAGCAGGGGAGCAGGAGTCAGCGGCAGTGAGAACGGCCCATCCCCTGTGCCCGTTATCACCTGTGCAGACAGGTGCTTCCGTGGCCACGTCTGCCTCCGCCTGTGGGAGGAAGCGCTCCTGACTGCCTGCTGCATCCCAGAACCGAGCCCCAGGCACGCGAGTGCCGCTGCAAACGTCATCTGCAGGGACTTCAGGAATTCTCTCACCTGACCCTCAGCACAAGGCTCCCAGTGAGCTCCCAGCGTGCCCACAGTATGGAGGGAACATGTGCAGCCCAGGTGGCCTGGTCACACGGTGTCCAAGGTCACACGGTGCAGAGTGGGGGCTGTAGGGCTAGGCTGCAACCCCAGGCTGCCACATCCTGTCCAGGCCACGCTGCCTGGCAGCAGTGACCTCAACCTGATCTGTGGATACCACAAGGTCCTTTCACAAGAGGGAGGAATCTATCTCTTCACCCCTCCAGGCCTTGCCTGGGACCCTGGGTGCCGTCATCCCTCTCAGAGCAGGGCCCAGACGAAGCCTGCACACAGGCACTCAGGCCGGGAACTCAGTGCAGGCAGAGCACAGGTGGTTAGCACTGGCCCTCAGGGTCTGCCTCACCTCCAGTGCCCGGTTAAAGATGGACTTACAGAGACTAGAATCTCAGGCTAAAGGGACACGAGTCTTCACACTGTAGGCAGAACTCTGTCAAAAAGCTATCAGAAGTCGCGGAACAGAGTCTACTCTCCCACCCGTGAGTGTTCAACAAACACCATGCGTCTCAGCTGAGCCTCCAGTTACAGGCATTTCAGAAAAGCACGAAGTCTGACATCACCCACTGAACGAGCAGATGAGCAGGCACTTCCTACTGTGATGGAAACCGTACCACAGAGGACAAGAGCGGAGGGCGTGTGGCACGGCGGTTCAGACACCACTGGGGATGCCTGCATCCCAGATCAGAATGCCTGGGTTTGCATCCCTGCTCCACCTCCAATTCCAGCTTCCTGCTAACGTGCACCCCGGGAGGCAGGAGGTGACAGCTCGGTACTCAGGTCCTTGCCACCTGGATCACTGAGTTCTGGGCTCCCGTCTTTGAACTGGCCCGGCCCTGGCTGTTGTAAGCGTTTGAAGAGTGAACTTGTGGATGGAAGATCTCTCTCCACGTCTCCCTCCCTCCCTCACTCTCTCTCAGTCTCTCCCTTTCAAATAAAATGAAAATAAGTAAACAAACCGTCAGTCCCTGAGTGCCGAGCTAAGCCGAGGGAAGGAGACGGGCCCTGCCGTGCCCTGGCTGGCCGGCCCAGGGCAGGCGATGTGCACCCCTCGGTCTCCACCCTCTCCGTGAACAGGCACCTGCAGCACCAGCATCCCACCACGATGAGAACTCCCACCTGGTGTCGGCGCCGGGCCTCGTTCACAAAAGGAAGCCCATCAACTGCTTAAGAACAAAGAACAGTAATGAGGCTGGATGCTGGGCACGAGCCACAAAGGCAGAGACTCCAAGCCAAGCTCCGAAGCCTTGGGTTTAAGGCTCTGATGTTGCTGTCTTTGAATCCTTAATAATGTTGTAACCAGGGGCCCCGCGATCCCCTGCTGTGCTGGGCCCCGTGGATCACACAGCTGGCCTCAAGAGGAGGAGCCTGGCCTCCAGCCCCTAAGCCCTCCGTACAAGTCTGCTCTAGAGCCTCTCTGGCCCCGCCTCCCCAGCGCTCAGTCTTTGCTCAGGCTCAAAGGGGAGGTACCCAGGAGCACCTGTGCTGTGCTGGCCTGTGGTTCTGGAGAACGCTCACCGACATCCTGTCTCCCTGTTCGACTCCCCATGCACTTGTCCGGCCTGCATGAACTGGGTGGGTAGGGGCAGGCTGCACCCCTCTGGCTTAGCTCAGTGCAGCCCAGTGTCAACGTGGTTGGAATACTTACACAGCCAGGAGCTGGGCTCACATGATTTACTGAACACTGACAGCAAAGGACAGAATGGTGTACAGGTGGCTGCCACGCCACCATGAAGCCAGGACGCTGTACCTGAGCCCTCAGGAGCCAGGCGTCATCTGCATCTAACTGGGGCCCACACCAGGTGCGCATGTGCGTTAGAGCAAACCAGAGAGCACCCCTCGGAGCGGGATACTTGGTCTGGGGATGTGCGAGCCCAGCTCTTGGCTTTGCCACTAACCAGCTGAGTAACCTGTAGGAAACCCTCTCTCTTAGTCTGTTTTTCCATCTATAAAACGAGATAAAAATCAACTCCTCCAAAATTAACAAGACAACTAAAGGCACAAAACTACGAGCCAGCCTCTTCTCAAGCAGCGTCTGAACGAAGAAGTGATCTGCAGGGACAGAGAGCACAGGTCTGTCTAGGACTCCCACCTCGGCCTCGCCCTGCAGCGGAGCAGACAACTTTACCTCCAGACGCACTGTTTCCAGGGAGTTCTGACAGCCTGCAGCTGCTGGTGATGGTTACGGTGAGGCCCTGCCAGGAGCTAAGGCCAGCAGTGCCGGATTACAGGAGACACACTCACTACGATGAGGAGCTCCACACAGCGCTCCGGTGTCCCTTCTGCCGGGGACAACGCGGCACTGCGGACAGCACAGACTGGGCTGCGAGGCCAGTTCCCCCGGCAGTGAGGTCCTGGGCAAGCTCCGTCCACTCCATTCACTCTTTCATTGTGCTGTGGGCACTAGGGACGGGGCAGGGAGCAGCACAGAGCTCCCGGCCTCTTGCTACATTGCGGGAGGGAAGCCATGAAGAGGCAAACGTCTATTTGAGTAGGGGAAAGGTACTACTGAGGGGCAAGCTAGGGATGCTGAGGGCAGGGTAGCCTCCAAAGTGCTGGGAGGCCGGCGCCGCGGCTCAATAGGCTAATCCTCCGCCTAGCGGCGCTGGCACCCCGGGTTCTAGTCCCGGTCGGGGTGCCGGATTCTGTCCCGGTTGCTCCTCTTCCAGGCCAGCTCTCTGCTGTGGCCCGGGAGTGCAGTGGAGGATGGCCCAAGTGCTTGGGCCCTGCACCTGCACGGGAGAACAGGAGAAGCACCTGGCTCCTGGCACGATGCACCGGCCGCAGTGGCCATTGGAGGGTGAGCCAACAGCAAAAGGAAGACCTTTCTCTCTGTCTCTCTCTCTCTCACTGTCCACTCTGCCTGTCAAAAAATAAATAAACAAACAAACAAAGTGCTGGGAGCAGCAGATTCCCCCTCTGAGAAGGCGACATTTGAACAGAGACCCAAACTGCGTGACTGTGAGTGAGGCAGGGACAGCAGCGGGACAAGGTCCAGGCAGAGACCAAAGCCATGGGACCGGGACAAGTCGTGGTGTTCAAAGAGCAGAAAGGAGTCACGTGGCTGGATCTGAGAAGCAGAGGTGAGAGAGGCGGGGGGTCAGGACAGGCAGGTGGCGGGGGTCAGAACGTGTCGGCCACATTCTGGAGGAGGCACGGGAATCAAAAATGGAAATAAAGAGGCAGCACAGAAAGCGCCGAGGATCAAAAGCCGAGAGCGAGAGAGCTGCTGGCGGCCTTGGGCCTGCACACCAAAAGGGGACCAAGGGTGGTCAGCCTCTGGCCAGGGCCAGCCCTCCCTAAGCTCGGGCTCCTTGTCTAGGAAATGCAGGCCCCTGCCCCCTGCCCCTTGAGTCATGGGGACGCACAGGCCAACCAGCATGACGGGCGATCCCCGCCCCACATGCAAGGAGACCCTGGGGTCTGTCTCCAGGGCAGTGAGGGAGAAAGCTCAAGCCATGGCCAGGCCTTGCAAAGGACACCAGGACACAGGTCAGGGCAGGCCTGGGGCACACTGTGCCCTGGGCCAGTGACAGAAGAGACATGAGCGGCTGTAGCTGGGAAGGGGCGGGGAGCTTGGAGACGGAAGGGCAGAGGCAAGGTCTTCAAGAGAACCAGGGTTCTGCTCCCCCTCTCCCCGCATTCACAGGGAAACAGCACCAGGGACACGGCCCAGCCCCGGAGCGGAGCTTTCTCTGCTGGGTGGGAAGTCGGCACGGACCGTGTGAGATCACGCTCATCTCCACTGCCACTCGATGAACACAGCTCTTTCCAGTTCCTGGGACCTTCCTGAAAACGCCTTCGATGAAACAGATCTTTAAAACTCAGCTCCACGGACAGCTGCCTGCCAAAGGCAGCCAACCAGACAAGCTTCCGAGGGAGGAAAGGCACACACGTGGCCAGCCTGGGGCTTTGCGCTGACATCCAGAGGCGCCAGGGGCAGCGGGAGGCAGGGCGGGGGACAGAGCTGGGGCCACGGGGCCTACCTATCTTCTTGTTGCGCTCTTCCCCGCGGTTGTGCGCGATGATCGGCGAGTAGATGAAGGGGCTCTTGGCCGACACGTTCTGACCCAGCGCGCTCTTCATTTTCTGTGGCCGGAGGCTGGCGGGGAGGTTCAACAGCTTCACGCGCCTGTGACAAATGGCACAGAGACGTCAGCGGCCACAATGGCCTGGCCTCAGACACAGGACGTGTGGGAGCAACAGTGGATCGGTCAGAGGAGATGAACCAAAGGAAGGGAAAGCCCTCAAAGTCAGCAGCCAGGCAAGGCGGCCAAATGCCACACACAGTGAGCCCAGGAGGTCCCAGAAACGCGCCCGCCCCGGGGCAGGGGCACAGCCGCTTTCCCCTGGCCCCACAGACAAGGTCCAGGGTGAGCCCCCACTGCTACTGCAACCAGCAGGCTGGGCTGCCCTGGGCTCCAGGAGGTCAGAGGCCAACAGCACCTCTGCTTTCCCGTCAGTGCCACCTGACCCTTACTCTGCCTCCCTGGGGTGGGTCGGCTCACAGACACTCACCGAGAACCAACCCCACACTTCATCTGTGTGGTCTCACTGACGCATCACATCCACTGTCTCAGCTTGGGTGTCGTTACCAAACAAGAGATTAAGTGCACAGCCCCAAATCCCACAGCTGGACATGGATGACAGCAGGAGATGCTGGCTCTGAAACCATGGCGGGGGGGGGGGGGGTGTCTCTCCTGGGAGATTGTCTTGGCAAGGTGGTGGATCAGCTCAGGAATACTGCTGGGTCTGGGACCCAGACGACAAGGAGCCCCCTTTGGATGGGGGAGAACAGGTATGACAGCAACCCTGCGGCAACGCACCTGCATGCCCCTCCACCCCCACCTCCCAGAGATAAGGCCACGGGAGCAGCTCTGACCCCGGGGAAGGGGTGGGAGCCAGGCCGGTCCCTCCCAGAGGAAGCATGGCAAAGCGATACCCGGGCCTCCTGCTTTCTCCCTACACGACTGTAAGGCCAGACGCAGGGAAGGTGAAGCAGCCAGGACCACGGAACAGCCCCAGAGAGCTCGGGGGCCTGGAAGAGGGCCCGGCTGGCATCAGACTTCATCGCGGCAAAGCACTGAAGGCAAGGTCAGCCAGAAAAGCACCCTGCTGAGTGGTCATAGCTCAAGTTTCTGCGTCTATGTCATTTTATAAAATATGCCCCCACCACCACCACAGAAAACTGTCCAAGGTCCTCCCTAAAGACAACATAATTTGTTTGGCACAGATCGCCACAGAACTCACGCATTCGGCCTGTGACACTGCCTGTGGCGGAGCAGGATCCCTGGGGCAAGCAGCCCCAGAGAAGGAATGTTCTTTCAGATTCCATCTGGAAAGCCTGGCTCTGCTCAGCACACCGTGGCTAACTGGAATCAGGCAAAGCAACCAAAAACCAAGTGGACGGGAGGGAAGAGACAGAACAAACAGCACCCCTTTCTCTCCTCCCCTCTTAGTTCCTCAGCCTGCCTTCTGGGGAAGCGTGGAAGGCAGCACTGGAGAGCAGGTAACAGAAGGGCGATGGCTGTGAGAGGCCTCACCGGGCCACAGGTGGAGGCCGCCCACGCTCCAGGTCCTGCACTGACCACACTGCAGGGGAGGACAGGACCTCCCCGCTCTGACTCCCGAATGCAACAGACATTCCTCACTGGCTCCAACAGCCCTGGCTTGAGAACTACTTCCAGGAGGATACCAAGTAGGGGAGAAAATGCAGGACCAGGGCTCACAACTGCTGAGAGCACAGGGCCCGCACCCTGGGCACCTGTGAGGCTGACAGCTTGCCTCAGTGCTGGGCCTCTCAGCCTCTGTGTGATTAAATGTGTATGATCCCTCCTCACGCTGCGTAATTAAACCTAAACTTTAAGTTGCAAAAGCACCAAAGGCACTCAGAACTCTAACTGGAGGATTCAGATCCTTGATTCTTAGCAATTTCAATGCCTTCAGTAACTCTAGGGCTCTTTGCCAGGTAGGAGCTCAGCGATAGCTCCTAAAAAAACAGACTCCCCACCCATCACCACCCCAACTCGGAGGCTCACTGGAGAGCGGGAAATGGCACCTATTTCTTCTTTAATAAGGTGTGCTTTTGGTCTGCATGGTTATTTGTGGCTGGTGCTCTAACTACTGGTCATCCCCCTCTGTGGGCAATTCTGTGGAGAATCAAGTGGAAGGCTTGTAATCTGAACTGACTGTCCTCGGCAGGACCTCCGGACAGCAGTGCCCACGGAGGGCTTGGCAGCCCTCCTGGCAGATGAGGTCACCCTTGACCATGACTGAGTCCCTGGCAGTTAGCACAGGGCCAGACCCGTCTTGGGCACTCAATACATATTAGATTAATTGAATTCTGCAATAGAATTAAAATAGAAATGCACTTTGTCTCCTCTTTTATTATTAATTTGCATCATAATTACTTGAAACCATTTAGGGGTGAGGTTAGTTCAGGCTCTCCTGCTCCAGAGAAGAGGTAAGTATTTTCCTGTAAATTGCTAAAACGGTTTTATCGTCAAAAACTGAGAGACTTCAACAGAAAGGAAAGCGGCTTCAATCATCTGTTCTGGCACCAGAATCAGGAGGAGGGCTCTCCTCAGGTGCGTGTGACAGCTCTGTACCGCAGGTGTGCTCCCTCCCTCTCCAGCACAGGCAGGGACCTTCCAGGCAGCTTATGCGTAGCACTAACAAGGTGCTTCACTCTCCACAGGCACCTCCGCTGAGGCTTCCTGCAGCCAGCAGGGGGACGTGCAATATTTTTTTAAATTAAGCGTTCCTGGGCATAGGACTTTGAAATCATCGGCTACTACATTAAAAGAGCCACAGACTGGATTGCTGAGGAAGACTATGGCCCAGTCCACAGAGCTGCTGTATAGGACTAGCCAGCAAAATACCTGGGACAAATACCCATGCAGAAAGACGGGTTTATGTAGCTCACTGTTTTTGGAGGTTCAACTCCAAGACTGGACGCGGCATCTGGTGTGCATCTCTGAGGGCAGCAGATGGCAGGAGTGGAGCGCACACAGAAGAAGGACCCCCTGGCCAGCCAGGAAGGGGACACAACCGCTGGGCCGACTCAGGCATCCACAATCACATGAGAGCTATCTTTTCTGGGTGACACCCACCAAAGACCTGGGATCTCCCAGTAGGCACTCCTAGGCCATGGGACTGCAGGAGGCTTCCACCCTCGCATCCCATCAATGCAGGATCTCCCAGTAGGCACTCCTAGGCAGTGGGACTGCAGGAGGCTTCCACCCTCGCATCCCATCAGTGCAGGACTTGGCTCTGACATCATGTTCCAACTCTAGGTGAGGATGAGAAGCAAGACTGAGGAGGAGCAGACCACCTGCATGCGGTGCCTCTAGTTAAGCATCCCATACCAGCTCGCCGGCCGACTGCCAGGAACCAAGCACCTGTGACAGGCAGCTGCCGCCCTCAGTCAGCACCCCCACGCCCAGCCGCCTCTCTCTGATGCCTGAGAACATAACTCTGCAAGGTGCTGCCTGACTCCTGCCAAAAGCTCACTTAGGAGAAATCACATTCACCAGGCAAAGCTGATGTGTCAGCAGTCCATCCGTCATTCTGGACATTCTTGGTGGTGGTGCTGGAGCAAGCCAGACAGCAGCCAGCCAGCCACACCGCTGGCCGTCGGTGAGCACACTGGGGCGACACACCCTGCGTGTGCACAGCCGACTGCTGGGACTGGAGGAGACCTCTGCAGTGATGTTGTGCAGGAAGCCATCCTCTGTACCCAAGGTCTCCCGAGACCCCACGAGCCTCGTCACCAGGAAGACGTGTCTCCCCAGGGGGACTGGACGTGTCTGCTCATGAGACAGAGGACCTCAGCACCCAGCAGGCTGACTTCTTGTTGGCCACAGCCGGGTCATGCTTTGCCCCTTCCAGCTCTCACATGGTACCTTAAGACTACTAGGTACTAACAGAACTTGTCCTTTTATTTTCCCATCGCGCCCTTGCTCTCCCATCACTCTGGCAGGACTATTTTTAATGTATATTTATGTGTGCTGCTGCAAACGCTCTAGGAAATAAGGCAGAACAGCACCCGCACAATAACCACTTGAACCATTTCTAGGCGAGCCGAGCAGGCTAGACTAAGAGTCTAAGGACGAGTGTCTTCACTGATCAAAACGCATCCAACAGCACTCACCCCCTTCCCTTCCTGCCCCTAACAAGTCAGTCCTGATGCCACCAGGGAGGGCAGAGCCAGGTGGGTGCCTGCACCGGCCCAGCATGGGTGACGGGGTCCAGGCAGAGCAGGACGGGCCCATGGGATGGGTGCAGCAGTGGCCCAGCACAGGCAGGTAGAGCTGCACAAGGAGACACACAGGACAACAACAGGTGACAGACGAGAAAACAGAGAGGTAGCTGTCCACGACAGTGGAGGGCAGGGTCCTCACTTCCAGAGAAGGGGCTGCAGATGTGAGACACCTGCAACACAGCCGGCTGGGCTGGGCTGCAACTGCAGGCACCCACATGACCCCGTGGTTTTCAAGGTGTCCAAATACAGAAATAACTCCAGACATAACCCTGGGTGCACGTAATACATGTACGTAAACAGACACTCTGCCTAGCAGGCCCTCCGGGGGCAACGTGTACACCCAGCACCTGCGATCTCGTTCTACATGCCATCCTCCACTGCAAGGAGCCAGAGCTCTTGAAGAAATGGCTGACTGCAGGGCTGGAGCAGGGGAGTGTTAGATAAAACGAACCCTACGCATGTGACAAAGGACACAGCCGTCTTCTTGAAGGGGCCCCCACTGGCCAAATCAGGAATGATGCAAGCATCAGAACAATAGGATGGAGTTTATCATATAATAATATGTTACAGGAAACCATAAGTATACATATAGCAAAGTAGGCAGGTGGACAGATGGGTGGAAGGACAGACAGTGGATAGATAGAAAGATGGATAGATAGAAAGACGGTCAGACAGACTGGTAATCGACAGATATATAGACAGATGGGCAAACAGAAAGGTAGGTGGGTGGATGGATAGATTATAAAAACAGATGGGGAGAGAGAGACAGGAAGATGGATAAATGGATGGATGGACAGATGAGAGGGTGAGAGTGACAGAGAGAGATGACAATCGGATGAGAGACACATGGACCAACACAAGCACTCCTCATTTCCTAGCTCCAGCTCTAAGTAACATGAATTTTCAAGAGTAAATAAAGTCACATTTCATTTCATAGGGAGCGATGGATTTACTTCAGCTGACATAACTTAATACTTGTATGTATAGGCAAAAGCATTAACTGGCAGGAAACGGTAAAGTCACTTTAATCAGTGCAAGAGCTCCCTGGAGCTTCCAGAACACGGACCTGCAGAGACCTCTGCTGCTTCCACTGCACTTCCCCAGCGTCTCACTCAGTCCTCGCAGGAGCTCGGCACCAGCGGCTCACTCTGCGAGGAGGAGATGAAGGCACAGAGAAGCGAAATGGTTCTCCCACAGTCACACGATTAATTACAGAAAACAGAGTTTGGATACAAGTCTACTGGGCAGAATCCTATGGTTTTTCCAATTTTACATTAAAGGAAGTTATTAATGTTTGGCCTTAAGAAGTCCCATCAATAACTGTTAGCTACAGTTCCTCCTTCCTGAAGCCCAGAGAAGTGCTTACGCATCAGATGCCTGTGACGGAGAGGGATTCGGAGGAGGAAGCTCCCACGGCCTGTTCCAGAAGCACGACCCAGGGCATATCTCTGGAGAAGAAAGATCTTGCTTGGACAGGAGAAGAAAAACACTAGAGGCTGAAGAATTACAGAGCAAGGACATCACGTTTGTCCTAATTCCTTATCTTTCCAAGCAGCGGAAACTGAGGAGAACAGCACACAAGCAAAAGCTGGCAAGCACGTTAAAGTAGGCGAATGTGTATCTGCGCATGAAAATCAATCTTGGATAAAAACACAGGCCCCCAGACCCAGCCCCTCTAGCAGACCATGTCACGAGCTCAGGAAGAGGCAACACACCTCACAAAATAGAGCGCTGTCCACGGCCTCCCTCTCGGAGGAGGGAAGGGCAGCTCCCACCAGTGTGCTGTCTGGCCCCACAGCATGGCCTCTGTGCCCGGGACAGCATGGCAGGCTGAGTGGGTTACAACGCACTGCATGGGGCCTGGACTGAGGGCTGACTCCTAACGTCCACTCCCCCACCCCCGCCCCAGTGGCCAACAATCCTGCAGCTTCACCGCCATCATAAGGTTTGGGGGCGTGGACCTGGGGCGGTGGAAAGCACAGCGACACTTGTCGAGGCCCCTGGGAGGATGGCCCCCACCTTTCCTTCTGTTTTCCTGGACACTGTGCGATGAGGATGCGAGGCAGGGAGCTGCTGCTGTCACTCTGACACCACACCAGGCCTACGTGATCCATGCACTGTTGGGAAGTGTGGGCATAAAAATGTCTCCAAGAAGAAGAAAACGTGGCCAGCGTTGTGGCTCAGTGGGTTAAGCAGCAGCCTTCAAAGCCTGCATCCTACTTGGGTGCTGGTTCAAGTCCCGACCGCTCCACCTCTGACCCAGCTCCCTGCTGGGAGCACCTGGGAAGCCAGTGGAAGATGGATGGCCTAGGAATCTGGGCCGCTGTCACCATGTGGGAGACCTGAATGCAGCTCCTGCTCCTGGCTTCAGCTTGGCCCAGCCTGTTGTGGCCATCTGGGTAATGAACCAGCGGATGGAAGACCACTCTCTTTCTCTAAGTCTGCCTTTCAAACAAACAAATAAATCTTTAAAAAAGAAAAACAAATCTTTTAAAAAGAAAAACAAAGGGCTGGTGCTGTGGCATAGTGGGCTAAGCTCCACTTGCAGGGCCAGCATCCAACATGGGCATCAGTTCAAGTCCCGGCTGCCCCTCTTCTGATCCAGCTCTCTGTTAATGGCCTGGGAAGGCAGTGAAAGATGGCCCAAATGAGTGCACCCCTGCTCCTGTATGGGAGACCCAGAAGAGGCTCCCGGCTTCAGATCAGCCCAGCTCTGGCCACTGCAGCCATGTGGAAAATGAACCAGTGATTGGAATACCTTTCTCTGTTGTTCCCTCTGTCTGTAACTCTAGCTCTCAAATAAACAAATTTAAAAAAAAACTTTAAAAAAAAGAAAAAAAAAAGACAACAGAGATTCACTGAGTGTTTCTATGGGCCAGGAACTATGCTGGTGCTGGTGTATGTAGGCGCCATGGCGAAATAAAACCAAACAGCCCGTGAAGGGGCCATTTCTAAGCCTGTGGGAAACCTGAGAGCGAAGCTCAGAGAGGCTACGTCCTTGTCCAAGGCCCCAGGTTAGTGGAGAACAAACCCAAGGCCTCAAGTCTCAGCTCCAGGGCTGCCTGGACAGCTCAGCCTCCCTCCCCTCCGGCGTCTCTGGGAGATCAAGTCCCCTCTTGGTGGCCATGCCCTGTGAGGAACAGCCCTTTCCAGCTCCACTGATGAGAGGCCTGCTCGCATCAAAGGCCCAGAACGTTCCATGAAGTGCAGAGTGCTCTATTATACAAGGTTTTCTAAATTTAAAAATGATCCAAGCCACGATGCAGATAAAAATTAAGAAAGGCTTTTCTAGTCTTTTATTAAAAAAAAAAAAAAAAAAAAAGAATCATGCCCTTAATCCCAAATCAAACACTTTCCACTCGACGCCTTAGAGAGAAGCCCACAAGGAAGCCCCCCCTTCCCAGCAGGCAGGGGGCACGGCGGAGCACCTGCGCTCTCCTCGGGCCCACCCATGCCTCACTGCTGCACATCCCTCCCGAGACAGAGCCAGTGGCAGCCAGAGCAAGCCCTCAGGCTGCAGCCCAGCCTGTGGGCACTGCCCTGGCCAGCTCCAGCTGAGCAGCCACTCAGGAGTGCCCTTTGGACGCCTGCCAGGAATATGTGTGCCAGGTGCCCTGCCAGCCCAGCTCTGGGGGTCACTCAGCTCTGGCTACACCACACCTGCCTTCAAGGAGCTGCGGGGAGAGAGACACTGAGCAGCCCCACGCCACACACTCCTGCTGCATGAGGTGCTCACAGAAGCCTCATGCCCTAGGGCTGTTCTCAATGTGGGGGCAGGCGGGGACCAGCAGCCCAACCCCAAGAAGACTGAGTGATTCCACAGACACCTAGGGTCACAGCACCCGCATCAGCAGCAAAGCCATGTCCAAGCTTCTTTACAGTCTTCAGATGGGTCAGGGACACGGAAATCACTTGAGGTCAGTTCATCCATTTCTACAGGTGCCCACTCTGTAGGAGTCACAGGCCTCCACCGTCTCAAGTCTAGACCCGGCAGGAGAGACGGTCACATGGGAAGGCAATTCCTGGACCACACACGATGGCGAATGCCAGGACGGAGGTGACCAATGTACCATGGAAACCAGAGGACTGGCTTTGCACCCAGAAGGCAACTGAGCTGGCCGTGAATCTACAGGCGCAGGGAGGGGAGGCAGGCATTTAGCCTAGTGGTCAAGACACCACCCAAGGTGCCTGTTTCCCACATTCGAGTGCCTGGGCTCAACACCGAGCTGACTCCGGCCTCCTGCTAACGCAGACCGCAGGAGGCAGTGGTGACAGCTCAGGTGATGGGGTTCCTGACACCCCTGTCGGAGACTTGGACTGAGTCCTGGCTCTGTGCTTCAGGACTGGGCTAGACCACTGCAGCCATTTGGAGTGAACCAGAGGACAGAATCCGTATCTCTCTATCTCTATCTGTCTATTTCTGTGCCTCTGGAATTAATCGTAGAAAGAAAAATCTCTCTAAAATAAATGAACAAAGGAATGGGTGACACCAAAGTCAGGGACAACGAATGCCAGGAGGAGGCAGAGCGCGTGCAAAGACACCGAGGCCGGAAAGCTGCTGGCGTGTTCCAGAAGTTTCTCCCATTCCTGTGCTGCTGGGCCATGTGGCCCGAGAAAAAGGAGCTGACTGGAAGCTTGTAGGTAGGAGAGTGACGAGGTCACACTGGTCTCAGTCACAGCCCAGGCAGACCTGGGTCCGGATGTGGCTCTGCCGTTGAACAGGCAAGTGCCTGGGGTCACTGTGGGACGCCACAGGCCTGGGCTCTCGCGTCCACACGTCCCAGGATGGCTGTCAGCCGGGAAAGCATGGAAGTTCTTCTCCAGATCTCTACACGTGGGGTGGGGGAAGCCCCGCCCACCTTACCTGACAATGGGGAGCTTGGTGAAGGGCACAGGGGGCAGGGTGAGGCCATCCGGGAGGGTGATGGGCTCCATGGTCCCAGGACACTTGGAGGTGTAGTTCTCCAGGCTCTGAGTCACATCTTTCTTCTCTGCAGAGAACACAAACACAAGATAAAGGCTCATAAACAGACGGGCAGCCGCGGTGTGTCCTGAGCGCCCCGCGGCAGACAGGTTCGGACACGGAGGCGAGGGCTGTGCAGGGCGTCCCCTGGTGGATCCAGACATCCAGCAGCAGCTGCTCCACGTGAGGGCCTAAGGATGGAGGCAACATCAAGACAGGCTCCTCGACGAGGTTTCCACTGGCCCAGGAAATGCATCCGCACCAAGTTCCAAGGCAGCCAGCAGGCAGGACGGAGGAGGAGTGTGCCTGCGACCGAACAGCACTTTCCCAGCTGTCACAAAGGGGCCAGGCTGGACGCCAGACTCGTCCCCAAGGAGTCTACAGTCTGTTCTGTGTGACAGATGTTTAAGCAAGTAATAATTAGAAATCAGCATTTCTGCGCGAATGCAGAGCTTTCTGAGATAAAGAGTGCTGTCCTGTACCTCACCCCGTCCCTCTCATCAGCAGGGAGGGATGGAGGGAGGCGGCACCACCATGCCCGTGAGCCTGCTGTCTGGGACAGGCTGCACATGGACATTCAGACTCCTGACACCCACGCCAGAAGCAGCTGACCGGGCACCGACTCAGGACAGGAGCGTTATCAGCCCCCTTTTCCAAATGAAGAAAATGGAGACCAAGCGCAGTTAAATGCATGTGCGGCCGTCTCCCTAAAGGATTAAGGAAGGAGCTGGGGGTGAGTGGGGCTGAGGAGGGCAAGGCCTCTGGCCTCAAAGGTCAAAGTCACCATGGAAGGGAAAGGCACAGATCCTGAGGACCACAGCAGCAGAGGGGTCTGCGTGAGGAGGGGCCTGGGGCAGGGCAGTCAGACCCACGCCTGAAGAAATGGCTTGGTCCTTCCCCATTCCTCACGCAATCCTTTAAGGGACATCACTCAACCCTGCTGAGAGCCGTTTTGCTGCAGCAAGGAGCCAAGGAATCACCAATGATAAAATGAGATAATGCGCCAAACAACGGTGACCCACAGAAACCAGCACTGAATAAATCTAACCAGTGACAACTATAACGCCATCAGCATCCTGCTGCACCAAAGTAAATGTCAGAAAATGGACAGAGAGGGGCTGATGCTGTGCGCAGCGCTTACAGCCCAGAATTTGTCCACGGGGGAGGACAGTTTCCCCACCAAGCGTTTGGGGATCCTGAAACACAGGACACTGACAGGAGGGCCAATGCGTGGTGCGGAAGACGCTTTACTGAGGAAGGAGCCGGAGTCCATCAGTTCCAAGCTGTGTGCACACTGGCACCATGACGAGCAGGCGGGCGCTGGTGATGATCTGACTGGCTGCCACCTCTGTGCTGCTCAAGTGGTACCACCTTTGGCCAGCAGGAGTCTCTCTGGGGTGGTCCTTGTGCCCATTTCTCATCGACAGCCTCCGTTCCTCTGGCTCGTCCCCAGCCCCTGACCTAGAACTGAATCCCTTCTCCATGGAGCCCTGAGCTCTTTCCGTGGGAAGCGGCATTTCAAGAATGGAATCTGGAGGCCAGGGCCCCTCACTATCTCCCTTGGCCTACACACAGATCAACTCAGAAAATGGTGGATGTGGTCACAGCATATGTGATTTTACTGTGAACTCTTTTTTAAAGGTTCACAAGTAAAGATACGGCTTTCGGGACACAAACTCCTTAAAGGGAAGAAAACCCGGCCATTGCCCATCCTTGCATTTTCTGAGCACTAATGCAGGCCAAGTACCATGCTGTGCTCTTCAGGCTACAGAATCTGGAAGGAGGGGCCGGCGTTGTGGCATAGCGGGTAAAGCCGTCACCAGCAACGCCAGTATCCCACATGGGTGCCGGTTTGAGTCCCAGCTGCTCCACCTCCAATTCAGCTCCCTGCTTATGTGCCTGAGAAAGCAGCAGAGGCTGGCCCAAGTCTGTGGGCCTCTGTACCAGCACAGAAGACCCAGACGGAGCTCCAGGCTGCAACCGGCCTAGCACCGGTCATTAAGGGTATTTGGGGAGTAAACCAGTGGATGGAAGATCTCTCTCTGTCTCTCTCTCTTTCTGTTATTCTGTCTTTCAAATAAATAAAAACAAATCTTTAAAAAAAAAAAACTTGAAGGCAAGAAATCTTGGTATATTTACAGAACTTCAATACTTTTTATACAAAATAGGTACATGATACTTTCCCACAAAATTTCTGTAAAAGAAGGGGTAAAGAGAGGGTCCCGTGCAGTGGCACAGAAGGTGAAGCCTCCACCTGCAGGCCAGCATCTCACGGGCGCCGGTTCAAGTCCTGGCTGCTCCACTTCCGATCCAGCTCCCTGCTAATGGCCTAGGAACACACTGGAAGATGGTCCAAGTGCTTGGGCCCCTGCATCCACATGGGGGACCAGATGAAGCTCCTGGCTCCTGGCTTCAGCCTGGTTTACCCCTGGCCACTGCAGCCATTTGGGAAGTGAACCAGTGGATGGAAGATCTCTCTGTCTCCACCTCTCTCTTGATAATTTTGCCTTTCAAATAAATAAATCAATCTTTTTAAAAAATTCTTCAATTATTATTGCAACAAAAGTGGAGGGAGGCTTTATTATCCCCTTTGGAACATGATAGACTAGCTCAAGGATAATCTGGAAAATCTCATTATGCATGGTTATCAGTGCTACCAAAATCTAATTTCTTTAAAGACTTATGTTCAGCACCCATATGGGATGCCAGTGCCAGAGGCAGAGGCTTAACCCATTGCACCACCGTGCCAGTCCCTAAACATTAATTTTTAACTATGATATTAACATTGTGGTAATATAAGAGTATGTCCATTTTTTAAAGGCATACTAAAGTATGAAGATGTGAAATGACATAATGTGGCCAGGATTTTCTTTTAAATAACTCAAACAAAAAAAGCAACAGATAAAATAAGTACACAAAAAGCTTGGTAACTACTGAATTTCGGTGGCTTACATTTGAGATGCACCTTACTATGCTTTGTGCCTCTGTTTTTAAGATTTTTTTCAGCTGAGGAGGCTTCAAAAAGTTCATGAAGGGGCCAGCGTTGTGGTGTCGTGGGTGAAGCTGCTACCTGCAACACCAACATCCCATACAGCTGCTGGTTCAAATCCCAGCTATTCCACTTCTGATCCAGCTCCCTGCTAATGGGAAAGCAACAAAAGTTGGCCCAAGTGCTTAGGTCCCTGAATCTCCATGGGAGACCTGGAAGAAGCTCCTGGCTCCTGACTTCAGTCTGGCCCAGCCCTGGCCATTGTGGCTACTTGGGGAGAGGACCGGCAGATGGAAGATCTCTCTATCTCCCTCTGTCTGTAACTTCACCTTTCAAATACATAAAATAAATCCTAAAAAAAAAAAGTTCATGAAAAACGTGTATTATGGAAAATCTATTCATGAATCTCAAAAATATTTTTTACTGAAACAAAGTTTTCTTTTAATTCCATTTTCCTTGAACATTTTGAAGGACAGGACATGATTTCTTCCGGGTTGCACAGAGAAACGGGGTCGGCTTGCATCCTCCTGTTCCAACCTGCCCAGGCACCCATGTGACAGAGGGGAGCGGGCACAAGGCCCCACGCGGCGGCTGCTGACATCCACTCCACACACCCAGCTTCTCACCCCAGACACTCTAGTCAGTGGGAGGAGGGCACTCATTATTCCACTAAAATCCAATACATCCTGTCCATGTTGACCAGAGTATCTGCCAGTGACTGTAGACAGAGCATCTAACGCCTTTGAAACTCAATTTTTCCACCCCAGAAATTAAAGAATTCACACAGAAAAACAGCATTCTCAATGAAAACGAGCTGTCGCCTCACTAAGCGGCAGGAAACCCGACGGCCAGAGCTTCCGACCATGAGCGGTCCCAGGCCATTTTGCCATTCCACGAGCCGACACCGGCGAGAACGCCGGCACGTCAGGATGTCACAGCTCACGCCTGCTTCTCCCCAGCATCCACGCAAGACAGCCGCGTCAGCACCCGGCCAGTGCGGTTTTCTAAACAGGCAGACCACAGGTCGAGGACAAGCAAACGCGCCCCCGTTCTCTGCAGCAAAGTGAAGAAGGCAGAGGTGAAAGCAAGGCTGAGGCCGGACCCCAGCTGAAACAGTGTTTCCCGGATCTGACCCGGACTGTCAGCTAATAAGCGGGGACCACACTGACGCTCAATTCTCACAAATGGCACTGTTGGTCTGCGTGGGAAGAGAGTCCCAGCACACGGCTGGTGGGAATGCGGCTGGGAAAACTCCACGGAGGCTCCCAAAGAAACTTAAAAGTAGACTTTCCAGTCCCGCCCTTAGCTACCGACCCAAAGAGGGAGAACGGCCTTGTGCAGATACGTGCACCCTCATGTTCACTGCAGCCAAGACACAGAAACAACCAACACACCCACTGGTGAGGGAGTGAATAAAGAACCGTGTGTGTGAGAGAGAGAGAGACAGAGAGAGAAACGGGATACTATTCAGCCTTAAAGAAGTACGAGATCCTGCTATTTGCCACAGCACAGAGAGAACTGGAAGACTTCCTGTGTGAAATAAGCCAGACACAGGAAGAAAAACACTGCATGATCTCATTTACATGTGGCATGTTTAAAAAGAGCTCAAGGGGGCCGGCGCCATGGCTCACTAGGCTAATCCTCCACCTTGCGGCGCCGGCACACCGGGTTCTAGTCCCGGTAGGGGCGCCAGATTCTGTCCCGGTTGCCCCTCTTCCAGGACAGCTCTCTGCTGTGGCCAGGGAGTGCAGTGGAGGATGGCCCAAGTGCTTGGGCCCTGCACCCACATGGGAGACCAGGAGAAGCACCTGGCTCCTGCTTTCAGATCAGCGTGGTGCGCCAGCCGCAGCGCGCGGCCATTGGAGGGTGATCCAATGGCAAAGGAAGACCTTTCTCTCTCTCTCTCTCATTGTCCAACACTGTCAAAAATAAAATAAAAATAAATAAAATTTTAAAAAAAAGAGCTCAAGGGGCCAGGGTTCTGGCACAGTGGTGTGGGGAGCAGCTCGGACTAGACTAAGTTACTGGAATTAAGACTTATTCTATGCATCTGCTCTCCCACAATATGGCGCTGGGAGAGAAGTAAACAGCTTCCGCACAGCTGCCTCCAGTTCAACTAATAAACTGTAGGACTTGCTCCTGATTGGAGGAGAGCAGCGTACTCGGCGTGTGGGCAGCCGAGTTGGGATTGGCGGAGGAGGACTATAAAGGAGGAGAGAGACGGCATGCACCAGGAACATCTATGGGGAACATCTAAGGGAACCCGTGCAGCCCCCGAGAAGAGCCGGCCGGCGGTGTGCCGCTCCCCTGCGGAAGTGGGGAATGTGGCCAGGGGGAACTGCCCTTCCACGGAGGTGGAAGGGATAGTAGCCAACCCGGGAAGAACCAGCAGCAAACCCGGGGAGGGCCGAGCAGACGAAAGAACAGCGCAGGGTCCTGTGTTGCTCCTCCACGAAGAGGGGGAGCGACATAATGGTGCCGTGACTCGGATATGAAGCCTAGGCAGGGTTTAGTGTCGTTCCTCCATGAAGAGGGGGAGCGACAAGTGGGTCAAAGCTACTTCTTGTGATGCCAGCATCCCACACCGGAGCACTGGTTCAGGTACAGGCTTTGTGCTTCCAATCCAGTTCCCTGCCAGTGCACGTGGAAAACAGCAGATGGCCCAAGTGCTTGGGCCCCTCACCCAGGCGGGAGACCAGGAAGAAGCTCCTGGCTCCCAACTTTGGCTTGGCCCAGCCCCAACCACTGCAGCCATTTAGGGAGTGACCCAGCAGATAGAAGATCTCTCCCTCTCTCTCTCTCTCTCTCTCTGTAACTCTGTCATTCAAATAAATAAATAAATCTTTAAAAAATATCAAATGCACAAAGATATTCACTGCCCACATCAAGATGACACGTTAATACACTCCACTCTAGTAGCCATTTTACTACCTATACAAAGAGTACTCAGAAAGCTCATGGAAAAATTCACATTTACATATATATATATATAAATGCATTACATATGTATAGATTTCAAACATGTCCGCATTAACACAGGCTTACCTCGTAATTCCATTTTTCCATGAACTTTCTGGAGGCCCCTCATAGGCGAGTCATGAAACCATGTTGTAAGCCTCAGACAGACACGCGGACCTTTATTTTAAGTAGGTAAATCGGGAAGAACAGAGTCACGGTGTCTCTAAAGCTGGAGGCCTTGTGAAACAACTGAGAGAACGATGGTCAGCGGAGCAGAGAGGACGTACAGCAACCGCGACTGAGCGACACAGGACGGCGGAGGCCCAGCTGCAGACGCACGCTCTTCTCAGACGCTCACAGCGCCTGCAGGCTGGGCCGCTGCTCCGCCAGCACGCAAGTCCCCGTCCTTGGAGACTGGGGCCACAGGCTTCCCGCTAACCTAACAGTACTGAGAGTTACCAGTAACAGCACCACATCTACAAAGTTCCAAACACCTCTTAGTTAAGCAGCACACACAAAACAGGTCGAAAAAAAGCCAAAAATGACAATTTAAAAACATTTCTGTTAACAAACACACAACCTGCTGGTACTTGTGACTTGTACCTGAGGCAGTACTGAAGGGAAATTTGCAGTTTTGAGTGTTTTTCCTAGGAGAGAAGGAAGGCTGAAAACCAAGGATCTGTGTCTTCACTGTAAAAGCTAGAAAAATCTTATAATTAAACCCAAAGTGCAAAAGTCCATGTCATAGACAATACAAATTAATTTTAAAAATCAACAAAGTCAAAAATTGGTTCTTAGAAGAAAAATTAATAAAACTGATAAATCCCCTAGGAGAAAAATACAAATCATCTAAATTGGGATAAAGGGGCACAGATACTATGCTCATTAAAAGGATATTAAGGGGGCCAGTGTTGTGGTGCAGTGAGTCCTGGCCTGAAGCACCAGCATCCCATATGGGCGCCGGTTCAAGACCCAGCTGCTCCACTTCCGATCCAGCTCTCTGCTATGGCCTTGGAAAGCAGTAGGACTTGGCCCAAGTCCTTGGGCACCCGCATGGGAGACCCAGAAGAAGCTCCTGGCTCCTGGCTTCGGATCGGCACAGCTCCATCCAGCCTTGTAGCCAACTGGGGAGTGAACCATCGGATGGAAGACCTCTCTCTCTCTCTCTCTCTCTCTCTCTCTCTCTCTCTCTCTCCCCTCTCTCTGTGTAACTCTGACTTTCAAATAAATAAATAAATCTTTTTTTAAAAAGGATATTAAGCAAAAATTAATAGCCATATGCCAACAATTTTGACAACTTTGGTGAAACAGGAAAATTCCTTGAGGGAAAAATGATAGAAGACAAACTGACAGTCTGAACAGCCCTGCATTCATTAAAGAATCTGAATCTGTAATCAAAACTCCCAGAAAGAGCGTCCCGCCCCAGGCGGCCTCGCTCCGAAGTCCCATCACACAGTCCAGGAGGAGTGTTACCAAGCTCACCGCTTAGACGAGTGCTCCAGAAGACAGAGAAGGAGGGCGTACTCCCCTCCATGCAAAACACTGACACCAAAGCCCAGGCAAGAACTGAAAGGACACCAGTTCACTCAGCAAAGGCAGCCTGGAGTCTTCAGCAGTCTCACAGAGCTGAAGAGACACACGCCCAGCTCTCACAGGGACCCACCGTAGGGCCATCACGGGGACCCTGGGCAAAGCCAGAGCACCACACAGGGAGAGTAACCCAAGCCTCCACACAGGGCAACACACCGATGCTCAGACAGAAATCACGGAGTGTCTAAGAAGCAGGAGGTAATGGGGGACAGGGGAAACACCTAGGTGTGAGTCCAGCCAAATATCTACACCACCAACTGTTGTCACACAGTGGGGCCGGCGCTGAAGCAGGTAAAGCCGCCACCTGTGACACCAGCATCCCATATTGGCACCGGTTCAACTCCTAGCTGCTCCACTTTGGATCAAGTTCTTACTAATGGGTCTGGGAAAAGCAGTGGAGATGGTTCAAGTGCTCAGGCCCCTGCTAAACCCGTGGGAGACCTGATGAAGCTCCTGGCTCCTGGCTTCGGCCTGGCCCAGCACTGGCTATTGTGGCCATATGGGGAATGAACCAACAGAGGGGATATGTCTGTCTGTCTCTGTCTTTCCCTCTCTCTATATAACTCTGACCTTCATAATAAATAAATAAATCTTTTTTAAAAAAAAATGGTTGTGATACAGTGGGGTGCCGAGCACAGTACAAGGATCTGGAGATCCAAGATGCACAGACCTAAGTAACTTCCTTATTACTAGTGAGTTACAGCAAAACAATTCAATGTTCAAATGGACACAGGAGCTGAAGACAAAGATGGAGACAGGGCTGACACCAAGGGAACAGCTCTGGACTGGTAGGAGAAGCCCTGAGCAAGGCAGGAGTACAGAAGACGAAGGTCAAGGTGACCCCATCTGCGACAGGGGCACCGAGGGACCACCTGGAGATGAAGAGCACACAAAAGCTGTGGCACAGCCACAGAAAAGCGCACGGGGCACAGGGAGAACCCCCAAGCACCAGGAAGACCAGCAGAGACAGCATTTCCTAAAGAAGGTGACAGAAGGAAGATGCGGGGCCCAAGGACGACACCTGGGAAACACAGAGGTCAAGGGCAGTGGGGAAATGAGGGTGGAAAGAACCCTACAGGTTCAGGACTCAAGAAGGTGATGGGGGGGGGGGGGCGGCAGCGTTGTGGCAAAGCGGGCAAAGCCGCTGCCCACAGTGCCAGCATCCCACATGGGCGCCAGTTCAAGTCCCGGCTGCTCCACTTCTGATCCCGCTCCCTGCTAATGCACCTGGAAAAGCAGTGGAAGACAGCCTGAGTGCATGGGCCCCTGCACCCACGTGGGAGACCCAGAAGAAATCCATGGCTCCTGGCTTCAGCTTGGCCCTGCCCATGGCAGCCATTTGGGGAATGATCAAGGTAATGGAAAATCAATCTCTCTCTCTCTCTCTCTCTCTCTCTCTCTCTCTAACTCTGTCTTTTAAATAAATAAGATAAATCTTAAAAAAAAAAAAAAAGGACAACAGTGGTGGGGGGGTTGTTCTCTGGAAAGAAGAGAAATGGGCATGAATGTGACGGGAAGGAGGTGTGGTCATTTGTCATCTCCAAAGCAAACAGCAGGTGCAGGACCCCCCCAGGCAACACGAAGAGTTGGGTGGGAGCAGGATGAGCAGCAGGGCTCCTCGGTCCTGAGCGCTGCTCAGCGGGTGCCCAGGCAGGACCCCCAGGATGAGTGTACCACCAGGGGCTTCCCCGGCTCTGCCTCACACAGAATTTGCACTCGCCCACGGAGTACAAAACCATCCCCAGCCCCACACAAGGGACCATCCAACTAGGCCCCGAGACACCCAGTCCCTTTCCCAAGGTCACACAGCTCGTGAGCAGAGCTGAGGTTCTAGGCCAGCCCGTCAAGCCCGTTCCAGTCCCAGTGCACAGTGCATCCCTGGGCATCACAGCGCCCACTTCACAGACCTGGAAAGGTGACATGGCCTTCACGGGGTTCCTGAGGTTCTTCAGACTCGGAGCCATGAGCTCCGCTTTTCCTTTTGTCACACTGCCCACCCGCGGTGCCCCAACTTGTAAAGTGTGGAAGAAAACACAGATATCCTGAAACAGCCAACCCACCACAGCCAGCGAGTTCAGCACCTTACATGGGCAAGAAAAATCCACTCGGCTCTCCTGGACTCTGCACATATGTCCTTGTGGCGTGGCGGTCCCACCACACGAAGTGAGGAAGACGCGTGCCACCACCGTGAAGACAGGCCGCGACACACCTGCACCCTCGCGGAACACTGGTAAACAGGGATGAGCCCTGCCTCCCTCCCTCCCGGCAGCAGCGGCTCCTGTCTGCGATCACTTCATTTACATACGACAGGCTGCAGGCCCTGAGAAGCAATCATTCAAGTAGATCAAGAGACTAAATATTTTCCTTGTTCCTTTCAAGTGCATAAACATGTTCCACCAAACTGCAAGGCAATCACGTGAAGTTGTCAGCTTATTACATAATCATCTGTGAGAAGCACTACTAGGAAATTAAGTATTTCTACGGATCTTAACATAATATCCAGATGGAGAAACTACCTTAGTAACAAAGACTTGGGGCTGGCAGCATGGCACAGCGAATTAAACCACTGCCTGCAATGCCACCATCCCACATGAGCACGGTTGCAGTCCAGCTGCTCCACTTCTGATCCAGCTCTCTGCTAATGCACCAGGAAAACAGTGGGAGACAGCCAGGTCCTTGGACCCCTGCCACCCACAAGGGAGCCCCAGATGCAGGTCCAGGCTCCTGACTTCTGCCTGGCCTGGACACTGCAGCCATTCAGAGAGTGAGTAAGCAGACGGAAGAGCTCTTCCTCTCTTTCTTCCTCTCTAACTCTGCCTTTCAAATAAATGAAGAAATCTCTTTTTTTAACGTTCGTTCATTTACTTACTTGAAAGTCAGAATTACAGAGAGAGAGGGAGAGATAGATAGAGAGCTTCCATCCGCTGGTCCACTCCCCATATGGCCACAACAGCCAGGGCTGGGCTAGTATGAAGCCAGGAGTCAGGAGCTTCTTGCAGGTCTCCCATGTGGATCCAGGGGCCCAAACACCTCGGCCATCTTCCCAGGCACATTAACAGGGAGCTGGATTGGAACTGGAGCAGCTGGGACTCCAATGGGTGCCCATATGGGATGGTGGCATTGCAGATGGTGGCGTAATCCACTGTGCCACAGTGCAGGCAGGCCCCAATAAAAAAAATCTTTAATAAAAATAATTTTAGAATACTATTGACTATGAACTGGTGGTTATAAAACCTATGGCACAGGCCGGCGCCGCGGCTCACTAGGCTAATCCTCCGCCTAGCGGCGCCGGCACACCAGGTTCTAGTCCCGGTCGGGGCGCCGGATTCTGTCCCGGTTGCCCCTCTTCCAGGCCAGCCCTCTGCTGTGGCCAGGGAGTGCAGTGGAGGATGGCCCAGGTGCTTGGGCCCTGCACCCCATGGGAGACCAGGAAAAGCACCTGGCTCCTGGCTCCTGCCATCGGATCAGCGTGGTGTGCCGGCCACATCGCGCTGGCCGCGGCGGCCATTGGAGGATGAACCAATGGCAAAGGAAGACCTTTCTCTCTGTCTCTCTCTCTCTCACTGTCCACTCTGCCTGTCAAAAAAAAAATAAAAATAAAAATAAATAAAAAATAAAAAAAAAAATAAAACCTATGGCACAGGCCGGTGCCACAGCTCAATAGGCTAATCCTCCACCTGCGGTTCCGGCACCCCAAGTTCTAGTCCCAGTTGTGGCGCCAGATTCTGTCCCGATTGCTCCTCTTCCAGTCTAGCTCTCTGCTGTGGCCCGAGAGTGCAGTGGAGGATGGCCCAAGTGCTTGGGCTCTGCACCCGCATGGGAGACCAGGAGAAACACCTGGCTCCTGCCATCGGATCAGTGCGGTGCGCCGGCCGCAGCGGCCATTGGAGGGTGAACCAACGGCAAAGGAAGACCTTTCTCTCTGTCTCTCTCTCCCACTGTCCACTCTGCCTGTCCAAAAAAAAAACAACAACAAAACTATGGCACAAAAACATTCCAAACAGATGCAGTGATTAAAAGTGACATTTAGGAACCAGTGCCATAGTATAGCAGGTTAAGCCTCCACTTACAGTGCTGTAATCCCATACGGGCACCAGTTCAAGTCCTGGCTATTCCACTTCCAATCCAGTTCCCTGCTAATGGCCTAGGAAAGCAATGGAGGATAGCCCTAGTTCTTGGGCCCCTGCATCCATGTGGGAGACCTGGAGGAAGCTCCTGGCTCCTGGCTTTGGATCAACCCAGCTCCAGCTGTTGCAGCCATTTGGGGAGTGAACCAGTGGATGAAAGACCTCTCTCTCTGTCTCTTGCTCTCTAACTCTGCCTCTCAAATGAATAACCTTTAAAAAAAAAAATAAAAGTGACATTAAAAAAAAAACCTTCATAATATGGAAAAGGCTTATGCTGCTTCAAAAATCAGAATACAGATTTATAAAATAAATTCAATTTTTAAAATCAATCCAATTTTTAAACGAATAAACAATACTAAATAGACACATAGAATGTTAAGTGTGCCTGTCTATGCAGTTAGGATGCAGGATGAGGAATTATTTTTTTCCTATCCATTTATATTTTTCAAGATTTCTAAAAGGAACATACATAATTTATAAGCTAAAATTTATCATTAAAATCCTTCAAACTGCGGCAGGCATTGTGGTGCAGCACGTTAAGCTGCTGCTTGGGACACCCGCATCCCACACTGGAGAGTCTGGTTCAAGTCTCGGCTGCCCCATGCCACAGATCTGGTTTCCTGCTCACGTGCACCATGGGAGGCAGCAGGTGATGGCTCAAGTGCATGCGTCCCTGCTACCCACACGGGAGACCCACAGGAACTCTGGGCTCCTACCTTTGGCCTGGCCCAGCCCTGGCTGTTGCAGGCATTTGGGGAGTGAGCCACTGGATGGAAGATTTCTCTCTCTTTTTTCTGTTACTCAGCCTCTTACATAAATACACAAACAAATTTTTTAAATGCTTCAACTTGAATTTTCAAAAAGCTTTTACAAAGAAAACTCGGGGTCTGCTACCACCCTCCATCCGGGTACAGAAGCCAGCACCATAAAAGTCAGGCGGACAGAAGCTGCAAGGTGCCTTGGTTTGAATGCCGGCAGCTCGTGGGCATGCCTAGACCCGAGAGGACGGCGGCAGCAGTGACAGGTATCCAGGACTGTGCAAACTCAGGACACACAGTCACTGCCATCCCTTCTCCACAGATTAGGAAGCCAAGGCTCAGAGACTCACGCCAGGCCGGGGGTCTGCCACTCCTCCACCACATGCCCAGATTTCACTCCACTCCCCCAGCACACAGACACTGCCTAAGCAGCCATCATCCTGTGAGGAAGACCCTTCCTGACACCACGCAGCGCGATTCCATCTGGTGAAGAGAAGCAGCAGTCCTCTAACTGCTGGCTCTCACTCTGCCTGCGTTACTAAACCTTCAGAAAAGGCAATGTCAAGTCGTTCAGCTCCACACAGACTTACAGGGAAAGAAAGACAGCAGGTTCCCCGTCCCCGGGAGTGCACACCCCAGGGAGAGATCAGCTAGCTAAGGGACGCTAGGAGCAAATGAAATGATCTCACTGAGCACTCAGCCAGGTAATCAAAAGGAGAGGAGGAAGAATGTGCTGACTTCTTAACCGCAGGGGAGCTGGGGAAAGGACCAGCAGAGCTTCTGCTCCGGCAGGACAGCACCAACTACATGACTGCTCCAAGAACCAAAAATGCCCAGTAAACCAAATACGCACTATGTAGATGGGGAGAGTATGAAAGCAGGCTAAAAAGATGGCTTGAAGCAAACCATGAGTGTCCTTGAGATAAAGCCAACACTTCACAGGGTACACGAGGCCAGTCCCACAGGCTCCTGAGCTTCGGAGAAGGCGCAAACTCTCCCTGTGACGAGCAGGCTGGAAAGGGCCAAGCCAGGGGACGGGGCGTGACATCGAGAGGGTGCTGCAGAGCAAGAGGGGCCCAGAATCTGAACCAGGGCCATGACAGTGGAAAGGGGAAGACCTGGCCCAGGTGAGATCAACTCACATGGACATAGGACACACCAGGCAGGTGGGGCCCAGGTGAGATCAATCACATGGACACAGGACACACCAGGCAGGTGGGGCCCAGGTGAGATCAACTCACATGGACATAGGACACACCAGGCAGATGGGGCCCAGGTGAGATCAACTCACACATGGACATAGGACACACCAGGCAGATGGGGCCCAGGTGAGATCAACTCACACATGGACATAGGACACACCAGGCAGGTGGGGCCCAGGTGAGATCAACTCACACATGGACATAGGACACACCAGGCAGGTGGGGCCCAGGTGAGATCAACTCACATGGACATAGGACACGCCAGGCAGATGGGGCCCAGGTGAGATCAATCACATGGACATAGGACACGCCAGGCAGGTGGGGCCCAGGTGAGATCAACTCACATGGACAGGGGACACGCCAGGCAGATGGGGCCCAGGTGAAATCAACTCACATGGACAGGGGACACACCAGGCAGGTGGGGACCAGGTGAAATCAACTCACATGGACATAGGACACGCCAGGCAGATGGGGCCCAGGTGAGATCAACTCACATGGACATAGGACACGCCAGGCAGGTGGGGCCCAGGTGAGATCAACTCACATGGACATAGGACACGCCAGGCAGGTGGGGCCCAGATGAGATCAACTCACATGGACACAGGACACGCCAGGCACATAGCAGGACAATTCAAGTGACTCCAAAAGTCTCAGCTTCCAAGACTAAGAAGATGGTGGCACCCTTGACTCAAAACAGGAAACTCAGGGCCGGCGCCGTGGCTCACTTGGCTAATCCTCCGCCTGCAGCGCCAGCACCCTGGGTTCTAGTCCCGGTTGGGGCACTGGATACTAGTCCTGGTTGCTCCTCTTCCAGTCCAGCTCTCTGCTGTGGCTCGGGAGGGCAGTAGAGGATGGTCCAAGTGCTTGGTCCCTGCACCCGCGTGGCAGACCAGGAAGAAGCACCTGGCTCCTGCCTTCGGATCAGCGCAGCACCAGCTACGGGAGTGAAACAACAGAAGGAAGACCTTTCTCTCTCTCTCTCACTGTCTTTAACTCTCCCTCTGTCTCTCTCTCTCTCACTAACTCTGCCTGGCAAAAAAGAAAAAAGAAAAAACCAGGAGACTCAGGAGGAAAAGACAGAGCATTCAACAGAGGAGACAGTGACTTAGGCTCCCATGAGGCAGCCTCCAGTTGTGAGCTGGAGCTCAGAGGTCAGGAACAAAACTACGAGCAGGAACTCTATTTTGAATGCACTCTGAGTTTCACCATTGAATCCCTACCATAAGTCTTCCCACAGTTTCTAAGTGTGAGTCCCCACTGACCCTCCTTGTAACTCCTAGGTTTTTAGAACCTGTTTCTCAGAACCCAAATCATTACCTTTAATGAATGACTAATTTCCTAATTTTTCTGAAATCCAAATTTCTGTCCCAGCTGCTTGGTTTTCTTCCCCACCCTGAGGTGCTTGAGGGGTGCTCCCCTGAGCCACACGGGCTCTAGGTGGTGGCATTGGGAGCAGGAAGTGAACAGCCTTCTGGGCTCCATGACCTCACGGTCCTAAGTCACCACAACACAACGAGATCCTGACTGGGCGAGATCCCCACGGCTCTGCCATCCTGTAGAGGATCCCAATGCTGCCTGCTCTGCCTCTGATACTCTCTGCTCTGATGTGGAGCTGGGAGAAGGGCAGGGCAACATCAAAGCTGAGGACCACAAGAAACAGTTGGGAAAATGCACCACTTCTTTCATTTCCTGCCTCTCAACAGCCCCAGGAACACGGTGAAAGGAGAGACCGGGGGTCCCCAGCATGAGGATCCGGGCCCTGGTGGAGCACAGCTTTGCCTGGCCAAGTCCCATCAACGTGACAACAATGGACAGCAAACTTCTAACACATTTCCTTTGAGCTGAGTAGCAAGGTAATGAGCTGACAGCACAATGAAGGAGCAGCTGAATAAATTAAACTTGACATCTCCTAGCTCATCCCATCCTTGTCTTTCAAACAAAAAACTATTGTGTCTGAGTGGACAGGTACCCTCCCCGTGACAGGCACAAACACAGAGGTATCAGATGCAGCTGGCACAACCTTGGTGGGGTCAGCTCCTGGTGGGTGCTGGGCAGCACTGAGCTCATGCTCACTGGCACACGTGGCCGGCTGGGGACAGGGGAGGGCAGGAGTAGCATCAGGGCCTTCTGAGCCAGTAAGCCCCCAGTGCCCTTCCCAGTCCTGCAGACGCCACCCAGGAGGCCTGGGTATGGTAACAGATGCCTTTATGCTCCCTGTAAAATGGGCTCTTTGGGCAACCAGGAGGGTGGACAAGGCCAGTGCTTGTAAAGGCACGCACACAGGGTCTGCATACAGAAGGTGCTCAACAACGCGCCCTCAGACCCCTCTCGCAGCAAAGTCCGGGCCACCTTCCTCTGCATCTGAGGGAGATGTAGCAGAAGGGCATTCTAGAAAGCTAACTACAGGCTAGGTGGGAGCGAAGACGCGTCAACCGAGCTGCATGCCACATCAGGGACAGTCGAGCCACAGCTGAGACGACCACGACTTGTCCATCTGGAAGCCAAGACCAGAGCTCAAACCAAACAAGATGTGAGAAGGTCGAGAACAAGTCAGAGAGGCAGGCGCGGGATCCACCTGCTCTGAGCAGGGGCAAAATGGGCCTAGGGGGTCCAGCAGAGGCTGTGAGAGCAGGGACGTGGTGGACGTCCAGCGTACGGGGTGCTGCAGGCTGTTGTGCACCTTCCTCACCCACACGCAACATGCCACAGCACAGGGCTGGCGACAAGGGAGAGAGAAGGCTGGTGACTACAGCTCAGATCCCGGCACACGCCCCGAGCACAGAGCATCTCACTGGAGCATTTCAGAGACGAATGAGGTCGGTCTCAGAGGGTAGGCAGCTGTTTCTGTCCGCACCACCATGACGGCCCCATGGCATGTCCCAGCTCCTAAGGCGCACCTGTAACCTCACTGGCTTCAGGAGCTCGGGGGGGGTGGGGGGGGAGTCACATCCTCCACATCTCCAATTTTTGTGGAATTGCTTTTTTCTCTTCAGTCTGGAGCCCCAATAAACCACACCCCTCTCTTACACCACCACCTGCAGCAAAGCCTTCATATGCAGGAGACGTGGCCGGCACTGTCACACTGTGGGCTAAGCTGCCACTTGGGACACGAGCTTCCCGTATCAGGGTGCCAGCTGCTCCTTTTCCAATCCAGCCTCCTGCTATGGCCTAGGAAAGCAGCGGATGATGGCCCAAGTACCTGGGCCCCTGCCACCCACATGGCAGACCCAGAAGTTGCTCCAGGCTCCTGGCTTCAGCCTCGCCCAGACCTAGCTGCTATGACCATTTGGGGACTAAACCAGTGGATGGAAGATCTCTCTCAATATCTCTACCTTCCCTCCCTCCCCTCCTCTCTGCCTTTCAACTAAATAAACGAATCTCTGTACAAAGTACAGGAGAAATGAGTCCCTGGACCTTTGCAACTTCCATAGCTCCACAAGAACTTTCCCGGGAAATGCACAAGCTGGGCGAGGATGTGCACAGAGCCCTGGACACCCTGAGAACCTTGCACTCGGGATAACGACTGGAGAGAGGCAGCCACACAGCGACACGTCGGCCAGGATCAGCCATCGGCCACACAACACCTTCTCACACGAACCTCACATAGGTCCAGTTCAAAGCCCCGGTCCTGCAGAGCCTGATGTCTCCTCCACCACCTGGACCCTGCCATACTGGGCCTTGCCATCTGCAGCCTGGCACAGCCGTTCTGGAAGTGGCTCTGAGAACAGGCTGGGCCCTATGGGCACCCACAAGCCTGAGAAGAGAGGGGATAAGGGCAGGCGGCCACAGAGCAGATAAACACTAATAATCTAAGATGGATCTCTGCTTTATCTTACTAGGGATATGCCAGTGTTTTCCCTAAGACAGGTCCTGTCACCTACAGGTTACTTAATAAATACCATCTTCCTTAAAACGATATGCAAAGAAGCCTGGACACAGGCCTTCCGTCCTCTCCAGAGAGATGTGACGTCTACGCAGGGCAAAGGAACACTGTGCACAGGCACCGCGACTCAGCCAAGCTAACAGACCCTGGCCCCCACCACCCAGGACCCCAGGAGGCACACAGCTGACTCATGTCTAGGGTGTCAATTCCATCGTGTTTTTTTTTTTCCAAAGAAACCTTTTATTTAATGAGTACAAAGTTCATAAGTACAACTTCAGGAATATCAGTGATTCTTCTACCATACCCGCCCCCCACCACTACTCCACCATCTCCTCCCTGTCCCATTCTCCACTAAAAAATTTAAAAAAAAACCTGTTCCTCAACAGTCAAGAAAAGGGTTGTTGAAGTCATTGCTTCTCAAAGTGTCAATTTCACTTCCACAGATTTCCTTTTAGGTGCTCTATTAGTTATCACAGATCAGGGAGAACATATGGTATTGGTGCCTTTGGGACTGGCTTATTTCACTAAGTATGATGTTTTCCAGATTCATCCATCTTGTTGCAAATGACCAGATTTCATTTTTTAACCGCTGTATAGTATTCCATAGAGTACATATCACATGATTTCTTTATCCAGTCTTCAGTTGACGGGTATTTGAGTGGATTCTATCTCTTAGCTATTGTGAAATGAGCTGCCATAGACATGGGGGTACAGATAACTCTTATTTGCTGACTTCATTTCCCTTGGGTAAATTCCCAGCAGTGGGCTGGCTGGGTCTATATTCAAATTTCTGAGGTATCTCCCAACTGACTTCCACTATGGAAGTCACACCAACAGTGGATTAGGGTACCTTCTTCCCTACATCCTCACCAGCATTTGTTGTTTGTTGATTTCTGTATGAAAGCAGTTCTAACTAGAGTGAGGTGAAACTTCACTGTGGTTTTGATTTGCATTTCTCTGATGGCTAGTGATACTGAACATTTTTTCACGTGTCTGTTGGCCATTTGGATTTCCTCTTTTAAAAAATGTGTGTTTTAGGTCATTTGCTCATTTCTTCACTGGGTTGTCTGTTTTGTTGTTGTGGAGTTTCTTGATCTCTTTATGTATTCTGGTTATTAATTCTTTATCAGTTGCATTGCTTGGAAATAATTTCTCGCATTCTCTCAGTTGCCCCTTTACTTTCCTGAATGTTTTTTTGAACTACAGAAGCTTCTCAATTTGATGTAATCCAATTTGTTAATTTTGGTTTTGCTTGCCTGTGTCTCTGGGATCTTTTCCAAGAACCCTTTTCCTCTGCCATTGTCTTACAGGGTTTCCCCAATGTTCTCTAATAATCTGATGGCATCAAGTCATAAACTTAGGTCTTTCATCCATTTTGAATGGATTTTTGTATAAGGTGTAAGTAAGGTAGGGGTACTGCTTCATATTTCTGCATGCAGAAATCCAGTTTTCCCAGCACCATTTGTTGAAGAAATTGTCCTTGCTCCAGGGACTGGTTTTAGTTCCTTGGTCAAATATAAGTTGGTTGTAGATGCTTGGATTGGTTTCTGGTGTTTCTATTCTGTTCCATTAGTCTATCCTTCTGTTTTTGTACCAGTATCAGATAGTTTTGATTATAACTGCCTTGCACTATGTCTTTTTGTTTGTTTGTTTGTTTGACAGGCAGAGTGGACAGTGAGAGAGAGAGACAGAGAGAAAGGTCTTCCTTTTTCCGTTGGTTCACCCCCTCAATGGCCGCTGCGGCCGGCGCACCGCGCTGATCCGAAGCCAGGAGCCAGGTGCTTCTCCTGGTCTCCCATGCAGGTGCAGGGCCCAAGGACTTGGGCCATCCTCTATTGCACTCCGGGCCATAGCAGAGAGCTGGCCTGGAAAAGGGGCAACCGGGACAGAACCCAGCACCCCAACCGGGACTAGAACCCGATGTGCCGGCGCCACTAGGCGGAGGATTAGCCTGTTGAGCCACAGCGCCGGCCATAGGTGCATATACTTTCATAATAGTTACATCTTCTTGTTGAACTAATCCCTTAATCGCTACATAGTGTTCTTCTTTGTCTCTTTTAACAGTTTTTATGTTAAAGTTTACTTTTTCTGATATTAGGATGGCTACACCAGCTCATTTTTGGTTTCTGTTAGCATGAAATATATTTTTCCATCCTTTCACTTTCAGTCTGTATGCATCTTTGTTAGTGAGATGTGTTTCTTATGGGCAGCAAATTGATGGGCTTTGTGTTTTAATCCATTCAGCCAATCTGTGTCTTTTAACTGGAGAGTTGAGGCCATTTATATTCAAGGTGACTATTGATAAGTAACGACTTTACCCTGGCATTTTTCCATAAATATTTCTTTTTTGTTTACTTTGGATTTCCTTTGTTCTTTTACTGGCAGATCTCCTTCCTGTATCTTATTCCATAGTGATGACCATGTTTCTGTGTTTCTGTGTGCAACACCTCCTTAAGCATCTTTTGCAGGGCTGGACAGGTGGTGACAAATTCTTTCAGTTTCTGTTTGTCATGGAAGGTCTTTATTTCACCTTCGTTCTTAAATGAGAGCTTTGTGGGGTATATTATTCTGGGTTGGCAGTTTTTTTCTCTTAAGATTTAGACTGAATCTCGCCATTCTCTCCTATCCTTGTAGGGTTTCTGATGAGAAGTCTGCTATGAGTCTAATTGGAGATCCTCTGAAAGTAATCTGGCGTTTCTCTCATGCACATTTTAGAATCTTTTCTTTATATGTTACTATGGTGAGTTTGATTATAATGTGTCATGGTGAAGATCTTTTCCGGCCATGTCTATTAGGAGTTCTATGTGCCTCTTGTACTTGGATGTCCCTTTCTTTCTCCAAATTGGGGAAATTTTCTGTTATTACTTCACTAAAAAGGCCTTCTAATCCTTTCTCTCTTTCCATGCCTTCAGGAACTCCTAGAACCTGTATGCTGGGTCATTTGGTAACGCCCTGTAGATTCCCAACAGTGTTTTTTAGCTTTCCAATTTCTTCCTCTTGTGTTTGGTCTGACTGTATAATTTCCTGTGCTTTGTATTCTAAGTCGGATACTTCCTTCTGCTTCTCTGATTCTGTTGTTAAGGCTCTCCAGTGTATTTTTTATTCTATTAAATTCTTCATTTCCAAGATTTCACTTTGATTTCTCATTAAGATCTCAATTTCGTAGGAGAAATTGGTTTTCATGTCACATATGGGTTTCATTAGTTCGTCACTTGCTTCTGATTACTTCTAAGTATTCCTATGATCAATCTTTGGAATTCCATTTCTGGCATTTCTTCAATCTCATCATCTTCACAAGCCAGTACTGAGGTGTCATGTTCTTGTGGGGGTGTCGTGTTGTCTTCCTTATTCTTGTTTCCTGAACTGGTGTGTTTGTTATTTGGCATTCGTGGAGATACTCATTGGTGTCTTTGTTTTTACTCTGTGGCAGCTTTTATCTTTGGACTATGTCTGTACAGATTAGTGGAGTGTAGAGTGTCTGCTTCCAGGGAATACCTAGAGGCGTGTGGTGGGAGTGGCCAGGGAGCTCTGTTCAGTGCTCCAGGGTAAAGGGCATGTCTAGGTGGCAACCCCAGGTTTTCCATGGTAAATCTTATTTTTAATCATAGGGGAGGTTTCTTCTTGTCTGTTGGTATAGACTCAGCTGAGCTCCTCTACTTGAAGGAGACCAGTGCGGGGGTGCTAGTCCCAGTGAGTATATTTGTCTGCTCCACAAGGGCCACACACAGGATCTGTGCAGCCCTCAGCGTACGCTCAGATTCCCCAGCAATGCCCATCGCCGGGTAACCAGGGAGCCTCCCACCACGAGTGCCCAGTGTCCCAGCCACACCCTGAGTCCCCCACACAGTCTCCGTGTTTTCACAGTCCCAGCACACAAGCCTCCCACAGTCATGAGCACCCAGCCAGTTCTCCCCACCAGACTCAGGAGTCTCCGCTTGGCTGGCTGCTGTGCACGGACACGAGCTGGTACAGCTGTTACATATGTGCAAAATGGCGCCTGCCCTGTCAGCTTGTTACAGGATGTCTTTACAGGATGATCGGGGAGAGAGAAAACGTGCCCCCACCTTTGTTTTTTCTCCTCTAGTTTGGCAGGTACACAACCTCCCACAGGGCTCCAGTCTGAAATCCCTCTTCCTGCAGCTTTTTCGCCAGTGGCTCGGGCTGCTCCAGTCCGGTCTCACCTTGCTCTACAACGCTGGTGTGAAGGCTCTCGGCTGCTGAGGTCCTGAGCTGTGCACGTCCTTGCCCTCCACATAGGTAAATGGTTTTCCTCCAATTTGTGTAGAGTTCTCTCTGCTGTTTTCTCCCTATCTCTTCCCTGAGACTCAATTCCATCACTTGTAAAGGAGCCATGCAGGGGCTGGCGCTGTGGCGTAGCAGGTAAAGCCACCGCCTAGGACACCAGCATTGCATATGGACACCAGGTCAAGTCCCAGCTGCTCCACTGCCAATCTAGATCCCTGCTAATGTGCCTGGGAAAGCAGTGGAAGATGGCCCAAGTGTTTGGGCCCCTGCACCCACAGGGGAGATCCAGATGAAGCTCCTGGCTCCTGGCTTTGGCCCAGCCCAGCTCCAACTGTTGCAGCCATTTGGGGAGTAAATCAGTGGATAGGAGATTTCTCTCTAGTAATTCTGACTCTCAAATAAATAAATTTAAAAATATATAGGCCAGCGCCATGACTCACTAGGCTAATCCTCCGCCTGCGGCACCAGCACACTGGGTTCTAGTCCCGGTCGAGGCGCTGGATTCTGTCCCAGTTGCTCCTCTTCCTGTCCAGCTCTCTGCTGTGGCCCGGGAAGGCAGTGGAGATTGGCCCAAGTCCTTGGGCCCTGCACCCACATGGGAGACCAGGAGAAGCACCTGACTCCTGGCTTCAGATCAGCACGATGCGCCAGCCGCAGCACGCCAGCCACAGCGGCCATTGCGGGGTGAACCAACAGAAAAAAGGAAGACCTTTCTCTCTGTCTCTCACTGTCCACTCTGCCTGTAAATAATAATAATAATAATAATAATAATATAAAAAAATATATATATATTAGCCATGTTAGTGGGTATCACACTGCAAGTCACTGTGACCCCTTCCTGGGTCATAAACTTCAATTTAGTGGATGCAGGGTGGGATGGGATGAGACAGGGGGGACATACCAGGGAAGGACAGCCCCCAGGTGCTCACAACTTGACTGCACTTAGACACAGGCTCTTTGAAGAGGCTGTGAAGCAAAGTGAAGCCCTACAGGTGGGCCCTCATCTTATGCTGGAAAGAAGCAGGTGCCACATCAGGGCAAAACCCTCACCATGCATCCAAGGCTGTGAAGGGGCCCAGCTTCTGGGCTCCCACGGCTGTAGGTGCGGTGCCGAGCAGTAGGCACCTTGTTCCTGATACCCCTGCACTAACCAGACACCAGCTTCCTAATTTCACAGTCAGGAAAACAGGCTTAGGAGAGCCAATCGACAGTCAGATTTAGTAAGTGGATGAGGCAGAATGCAGACACAGCTCAGCCTGGGTCCCAGGCTCACAGCCTACACACCTTCTGATAGAACAAGGACATAAGCCTCAGCCATTCTCCCTCATTGCCCAAAGGAGATAAACTTGGGAATGCATTCCTTGTCCTTGAAACTCAATTGGGTCTCACACCCCACCCTGCATTATTTTCCAGGTTCCCAAGGCCCCCTGCCCAGTTCCTGGAATTCCCCTCCCTGCTGCCCCTTACCCCCACCCCCAGCCCTAGCCCTCCTTAAAATGGCCCGGCCCCCAGGGCTCAGAGCCTTCTGCCACATGCTGCATCGTGTACAGGCAGGCAGCTGGTCACCGTCCTCTGAGGATTTATTTTCTCTGAATAAATACGTCATGGCTGTAAATCCGTGCACTGCCTCTTCTCTACTCTGTGACTCTTTCCCTAACATTTTGGTGCCCCGTGTGAGGAGGCACCAATCTGCAACTCTTTTCCTAACACCATCCTTTGCCAAAATTAAGTGTCACTGTCCCAGTTCCACACACCTGGCAGCCCAGACCCAGGCCCACTCAGCACACGGCCCACAGTCCTGCAACTACCCAACGAGTGATAATGCACACATCACCAAAAGAGAACTGCACGATGCTCGTCTAGGAAAGGCATTGCTGAACCACGACTCTGCCGCTCAGAAACTAAGTGACACCAACGAGCACCACTGTTTCCTGAGAACCCGTTAGGGGTCAGGTCCTCGGCAGACGTTTTAGAAACCACAGCAGACAGGTGTCCATCCTCAAGCAAGAAAATCATTTAACAAGCTATGGGGGTTAAATTAGAAAAAATATGGCTCCAGGGCCAGCAGGTTAAGCTACCACCTGCAACACCAGCATTCCATATGAGTACCTGTTCAAGTCCCCGCTGAACCACTTTTGATCCAGCTCCCTGCTAATGTGACTAGGAAAGCAGCAGAAGATGGCCCAAGTGCTTGGGCCCCTGCACCCACGTGGGAGACCCAGAAGAAGCTCCCGGCTCCTGGCATGGGCCTGGTACAGCCCTGGTCACTGTGGTCATTTGGGAAGTATACCAGCAGATGAAAGATCTCTCTCTCTTTCTGTAATGCTACCTTTCAGATAAATTTTTTAAAACTTTTAAAAAATGGAATGTGGTAAATATGGCTCTACACATGGGAATAAACTTCTGGAGAAAAGGAAATTGTTTGCTGCCTGAAGGAGTGAAGGAAACAGACTGCAAGGTGAGGTCTGCACTGTGCGGTGGAGGGGGGCACAGGACAGACACAGGGACAGAGCTCTGTGCAGTGGACAGGGGCACAGGACGGGACACAGGGACAGAGCTCTGTGCGGTGGGCAGGGGCACAGGACGGGACACAGGGACAGAGCTCTGTGCGGTGGACAGGGGCACAGAACGGGACACAGGACAGAGCTCTGTGCGGTGGACAGAGGCACAGGATGGGAAACAGGGACAGAGCTCTGTGCGGTGGACAGGGGCACAGGACGGGACACAGGGACAGAGCTGTGCAGTGGACAGGGGCACAGGACGGGACACAGGGACAGAGCTCTGTGCGGTGGACAGGGGCACAGGAGAGGACAAAGGGACAGAGCTCTGTGCGGTGGAGAGGGGCACAGGAGAGGACACAGGGACAGAGCTCTGTGCGGTGGACAGGGGCACAGGACAGGACACAGGGACAGAGCTCTGTGCGGTGGACAGGGGCACAGGACAGGACACAGGGACAGAGCTCTGTGCGGTGGACAGGGGCACAGGAGAGGACAAAGGGACAGAGCTCTGTGCGGTGGACAGGGGCACAGGACAGGACACAGGGACAGAGCTCTGTGCGGTGGACAGGGGCACAGGACAGGACACAGGGACAGAGCTCTGTGCGGTGGATGGGGCACAGGAATGGACACAGGGACAGAGGCACAGGAATGGACACAGGGACAGAGCTCTGTGCAGTGGACAGGGGCACAGGACGGGACACAGGGACAGAGCTCTGTGCGGTGGACAGGGGCACAGGACAGGACACAGGGACAGAGCTCTGTGCGGTGGACGGGGCACAGGAATGGACACAGGGACAGAGGCACAGGAATGGACACAGGGACAGAGCTCTGTGCAGTGGAGAGGGGCACAGGAGAGGACACAGGGACAGAGCTCTGTGCAGTGGACAGGGGCACAGGACGGGACACAGGGACAGAGCTCTGTGCGGTGCACAGGGGCACTGAACGGGACACAGGGACAGAGCTCTGTGCAGTGGACAGGGGCACAGGACAGGACACAGGGACAGAGCTCTGTGCGGTGGACAGGGGCACAGGAGAGGACAAAGGGACAGAGCTCTGTGCGGTGGACAGGGGCACAGGAGAGGACACAGGGACAGAGCTCTGTGCGGTGGACAGGGGCACAGGAGAGGACAAAGGGACAGAGCTCTGTGCGGTGGACAGGGGCACAGGATGGGAAACAGGGACAGAGCTCTGTGCGGTGGACAGGGGCACAGGACGGGACACAGGGACAGAGCTGTGCAGTGGACAGGGGCACAGGACGGGACACAGGGACAGAGCTCTGTGCGGTGGACGGGGCACAGGAGAGGACAAAGGGACAGAGCTCTGTGCGGTGGAGAGGGGCACAGGAGAGGACACAGGGACAGAGCTCTGTGCGGTGGACAGGGGCACAGGACAGGACACAGGGACAGAGCTCTGTGCGGTGGACAGGGGCACAGGACAGGACACAGGGACAGAGCTCTGTGCGGTGGACAGGGGCACAGGAGAGGACAAAGGGACAGAGCTCTGTGCGGTGGACAGGGGCACAGGACAGGACACAGGGACAGAGCTCTGTGCGGTGGACAGGGGCACAGGACAGGACACAGGGACAGAGCTCTGTGCGGTGGATGGGGCACAGGAATGGACACAGGGACAGAGGCACAGGAATGGACACAGGGACAGAGCTCTGTGCAGTGGACAGGGGCACAGGACGGGACACAGGGACAGAGCTCTGTGCGGTGGACAGGGGCACAGGACAGGACACAGGGACAGAGCTCTGTGCGGTGGACGGGGCACAGGAATGGACACAGGGACAGAGGCACAGGAATGGACACAGGGACAGAGCTCTGTGCAGTGGAGAGGGGCACAGGAGAGGACACAGGGACAGAGCTCTGTGCAGTGGACAGGGGCACAGGACGGGACACAGGGACAGAGCTCTGTGCAGTGGACAGGGGCACTGAACGGGACACAGGGACAGAGCTCTGTGCAGTGGACAGGGGCACAGGACAGGACACAGGGACAGAGCTCTGTGCGGTGGACAGGGGCACAGGAGAGGACAAAGGGACAGAGCTCTGTGCGGTGGACAGGGGCACAGGAGAGGACACAGGGACAGAGCTCTGTGCGGTGGACAGGGGCACAGGACAGGACACAGGGACAGAGCTCTGTGCAGTGGAGAGGAGGGCACAGGACGGGACACAGGGACAGAGCTCTGTGCAGTGGACAGGGGCACAGGACGGGACACAGGGACAGAGCTCTGTGCGGTGGACAGGGGCACAGGAATGGACACAAGGACAGAGCTCTGTGCGGTGGACGGGGCACAGGACGGGACACAGGGACAGAGCTCTGTGCGGTGGACAGGGGCACAGGAGAGGACAAAGGGACAGAGCTCTGTGCGGTGGAGAGGGGCACAGGAGAGGACACAGGGACAGAGCTCTGTGCGGTGGACGGGGCACAGGAATGGACACAGGGACAGAGCTCTGTGCAGTGGACAGGGGCACAGGACGGGACACAGGGACAGAGCTCTGTGCAGTGGACAGGGGCACAGGATGGGACACAGGGACAGAGCTCTGTGCAGTGGACAGGGGCACAGGAATGGACACAGGGACAGAGCCCTGTGCAGTGGAGAGGGGCACAGGAGGACACAGGGACAGAGCTCTGTGGACAGGGGCACAGGACAGAGCTCTGTGCAATGGACAGGGGCACAGGACCGGACACAGGGACAGAGCTGTGCAGTGGACAGGGGCACAGGATGGGAAACAGGGACAGAGCTCTGTGCAGTGGACAGGGGCACAGGACGGGACACAGGGACAGAACACTGTGCGGTGGACAGGGGCACAGGAGAGGACACAGGGACAGAGCTCTGTGCAGTGGACAGGGGCACAGGAATGGACACAGGGACAGAGCTCTGTGCAGTGGACAGGGCACAGGACGGGACACAGGGACAGAGCTCTGTGCGGTGGACAGGGGCACAGGACAGGACACAGGGACAGAGCTCTGTGCGGTGGACGGGGCACAGGACAGGACACAGGGACAGAGCTCTGTGCAGTGGACAGGGGCACAGGACGGGACACAGGGACAGAGCTCTGTGCGGTGGACAGGGGCACAGGACAGGACACAGGGACAGAGCTCTGTGCGGTGGACGGGGCACAGGAATGGACACAGGGACAGAGGCACAGGAATGGACACAGGGACAGAGCTCTGTGCAGTGGAGAGGGGCACAGGAGAGGACACAGGGACAGAGCTCTGTGCAGTGGACAGGGGCACAGGACGGGACACAGGGACAGAGCTCTGTGCGGTGCACAGGGGCACAGGACGGGACACAGGGACAGAGCTCTGTGCAGTGGACAGGGGCACAGGACAGGACACAGGGACAGAGCTCTGTGCGGTGGACAGGGGCACAGGAGAGGACAAAGGGACAGAGCTCTGTGCAGTGGACAGGGGCACAGGAGAGGACACAGGGACAGAGCTCTGTGCGGTGGACAGGGGCACAGGACAGGACACAGGGACAGAGCTCTGTGCAGTGGAGAGGAGGGCACAGGACGGGACACAGGGACAGAGCTCTGTGCAGTGGACAGGGGCACAGGAATGGACACAGGGACAGAGCTCTGTGCGGTGGACAGGGGCACAGGAATGGACACAAGGACAGAGCTCTGTGCGGTGGACGGGGCACAGGAGAGGACACAGGGACAGAGCTCTGTGCAGTGGACAGGGGTATAGGAGAGGACACAGGGACAGAGCTCTGTGCAGTGGACAGGGGCACAGGACGGGACACAGGGACAGAGCTCTGTGCAGTGGACAGGGGCACAGGACGGGACACAGGGACAGAGCTCTCTGCAGTGGAGAGGGGCACAGGACGGGACACAAGGACAGAGCTCTGTGCAGTGGACAGGGGCACAGGATTGGACACAGACAGAGCTCTGTGCAGTGGACAGGGGCACGGGACGGGACACAGGGACAGAGCTATGTGCGGTGGACAGGGGCACAGGACAGGACACAGGGACAGAGCTCTGTGCGGTGGACAGTGGCACAGGACGGGACACAGGGACAGAGCTCTGTGCAGTGGACAGGGGCACTGAACGGGACACAGGGACAGAGCTCTGTGCAGTGGACAGGGGCACAGGAATGGACACAGGGACAGAGCTCTGTGCGGTGGACAGGGGCACAGGACGGGACACAGGGACAGAGCTCTGTGCGGTGGACAGGGGCACAGGAACGGGACACAGGGACAGAGCTCTGTGCAGTGGTCAGGGGCACAGGACAGGACACAGGGACAGAGCTCTGTGCAGTGGAGAGGGGCACGGGAACGGACACAGGGGCCCTGTTCTGCTGCCAGCAGCAGACTCTGGCACCTATGCTATGAGCCGGCTGGGGGCTGCATAGAAAAGAACATTCCACAACCCACTAAAGCCTCTGAACTTCATATCCATAGGCACCGGGAAGCCCCTGCCGTGCCTGGAGCGGAATAATGCTACGGAAGAACACCTGCTGTAGAAAGACGGCCTTTTGCTCTGGTGGTCACCAAGGGGAGGCCACAGGCATTGGGGTCCCTCGGGAAGGTGTGTTTCTAGACTTCACACCAGAAGTCACATAGGCCAGCCTGGGCCTTGGGGAGCAGAGCTGAGATGCACACACCACTGAGAGCTGTGTGGGCCAATGCACAAGGCCTGCCCGGACCTGCAGGGGGCCCCTCTGGACACCAACCGCAGGACGTTCCGTTCAGGTTCACCTGAAGCTTGCAAGTGGTGTTCTCCTGTAAGCAGCAAGCCCACCACACACACTGGGGAATCACACACACCAATGGTGTTCCTCAGCTCGTTATTTCTCATGTGTGGTTTCCCTACCAAGAAAGCAATCTATTAGCAGGCAGTTACTGCGCTGTGCCACACAGTACTTATCTCCTCAGTGCAGAACCAAAGGAAGTCCCAGGCTCCTCTTTATTTCTGCTGGGTTTTTGTTCAGTCCCTTCTGTCTATTTCTGAACAAAGCGACTGTAGGAGCTGCAATGGAAACAAATTACACCCTTTGCTGAAGGGCTCCCCCAGGATTCTTTATGACACAGAGATTCACAGGCCTTCCTCCCTTCCCCCATCCAGGTGAGAAATCAAATACATCAAATCAAGCTCCTGGGGCCAGCACAGTGATGTCACGGGTAAAGCCGCTGCTTGCAGTGCCGGCATCCCATATGGGCGCCAGTTCCCATCCCGGCTGCTCCACTTCTGATCCAGCTCCGCTATGGGAAAGCAGTAGAAGATGGTCCAAGTCCCTGGGCCCCTACACCTGCATGAGAGACCTGGAAGAAGCTCCTGGCTCCTGGCTTCAGATCAGCTCAGCTCCGGCCAACTGGGGAGTAAACCAGCAGATGGAAGACCTCTCTCTCTTTCTCTGCCTCTCCTTCTCTCTCTGTGTAACTCTGACTTTCAAATAAATAAATAAATAAATAAATAATCTTTAAAGAAATCAAAGCTCCCAAAGAGGGCAGGAAAGCGCTGTGATGTGACGCTGTAGGCAGGTGGCACTGCAAGGCGGGAACCACGGAAAGGGGGTTGGACAGAGCTGCCGAGGCCCTACAATGGCCGAGGCCGTGCCTGTGACCGTGGAGGTGGAAAGCAGATGTCCTGCCTGGGACCTAGGACCAGCCATGGAATGCTCTTACTCACGTATCAGACATGGGTGCAATGGGGAAGAGGCACCGGCGGGGTGACTGGCCTGCTGAGATGGGGAAGAGGGGGCGGGCCAGGGGGTGGAGCTCTGTGGAAGACATCAGCAGGAGGCCCGTTAGTGTCCTTAGTGCCCAAAGCAAGCTCAAGGCCCCGGGGCCAGAAGAGCTCGCCCCGGAGAAGCGGAGAAGCAGCATGCAGGGTGGCCCTTGGGTGTGGACACCGCAGTCCCCAGGAGCAGAGTGCAGCAAGAGGGAAGAGGAGGCTGGGAACTGAAATTACAGGGAGGGAGGGGCCAGCGCCTTGGGAAATTACCACAACAGAAGGAAAGGCAGGGCGATGAATGCTGCCTGTAGGAAGGGGAGGGTCTGCAAGGAGCAGCGGAAGACCCTGCCCTGATCCCCTTGGGAGAACAGTGGGGGAAGCAGGCCCGGAGGACAGGGCTAGCGTCCACCACAGCCGGGCATTCTGAGTGGAACAGCACGTCCCGCAGGACTGGGCTCCTCCTGTGGTTACTTCCTTACCCGCTGCTAAATGCTGGTGACATCGCTGGTCACGGTTTTACCGAACACATCCGTGCTTTCCTCCCTGCCACCAGCTGGGTGGCAGGAGTGGAGAGGAGCCACCAGCTGCCACGGGAAGATTGGCAAACATCCGGGGCAGCAAGAGAGAAATGGGAGCACTGGCTACCAACAGCCCTGAGGTCCTGGGATCCCGGTAGAGGGGCTACAAGGCAGGGAAGGAAGAGAAAGGGGGCCTGGGTGCTGCTCATGCCCCTGGGGACGGATGGCCCAAGGACTGGACCTTGGAGGGTGAGGATTTGCAGAGGTGCGGGAAGCAGGGCGTCCTGGTCCACAGCACACCTCAGAGGGGGCCAAAAGGACCAGGAGTGCTGAGGAAGCACGTCAGCAAGACGATCCCAGCGCCGGAACGCAGGTCCGCACCCCCAAATCCAAGCGGGAGAGACAAGAGGTAGGAAGGCGGCAGTCAGAAACTTGGTATCCTATGGGGCCAGCGGTGCTTTGTGGGGTCTTAAAGATGCATGTGGGACAGTTATTCTTAAGTGTTGAAAATTAACTGAAATGTGATCCCTGTTAAACATAAGAGTGGGAATAAGAGAGGGAAGAGATGTATAATTTGGGGCATGCTCGGGCTGACTTGCCCCAATTGGTAGAGTTGGAAACATACCAGGGGATTCCAATTCAATCCCATCAAGGTGGCATGTGCCAATGCCATCTCACTATTCCAAGTGATCAATTTCAGTTCACAATTGATCATAATGAAAGGACTAAGAGTCAAAGGGAGCACATAAACAAGTCTAGTATCTGCTAACACCAACCGATAGAATAAATAAAGGGGAGAGTGATCCAACATGGGAAGTGAGATACTCAGCAGACTCATAGAATGGCGGATGTCCTAAATAGCACTCTGGCCTCAGAATCAGCCCTAAAGGCACTCGGATCTGGCTGAAAAGCCCATGAGAGTATTTCAGGCATGGAAAGCCAAGACACTCTGGCAAAAAGATCTCTGTGAGTGAGATCCCAGTGGAAAGAACAGGTCTTCAAAGAGGGAGGTGCCTTTCTCTGAAGGGAGGAGAGAACCTCCACTTTGACTATGACCGTGTCTAAACAAGATAAGAGTCGGAGAACTCAAGGGACTTCCATAGCCTTGGAAACTCATAACTGGTGCATAGGGAGATTACTGATGCCATAAACAGGAGTGTCAATTTGTAAAGTCAACAACAGGAGTCACTGTGCACTTACTCCTCATGTAGGATCTCTGTCCTTAACGTGCTGTACACTGAGGCTTAATGCTATAACGAGTACTCAAACAGTATATTTCACTTTGTGTTTCTATGGGGTGCAAACGATTGAAATCTTTACTTAATGTACACTAAACTGATCTTCTGTAAAAAGAAAAAAAAGAAATTATCACTTCCCAACTTGACTCTCACTGGGATTAAACATGACAATAGGTCTGATCTGATTTCATCATCATTTAAAAAAAATCATCTATTATTTTTCACTTTATGTTTCTGTGTGGGAGCAAACTGTTGAAATACTTACTTAAGGTATACTAAGCTGATCTTCTGTATATTAAGATAATCGAAAATGAATCTTGATGTGAATGGAAGGGGAGAGGGAGTGGGAAAGGGGAGGGTTGTGGGTGGGAGGGACGGTATGGGGGGGGAAGCCATTGTAACCCATGAGTCGTACTTTGGAAATTTATATTCATTAAATAAAAGATTAAAAAAAAAAAAAAAAAAGATGCGTGTGGGAGGCAGCAGACCCGGGCTTCCCTCACTTAACTCTGTTTCCCCACGCCCAAAATAATCTAAGCCAGCTTCTCCAGGTCCTCCCAAGCCCGGCCTCTGCCTCTCCTCCCCCCTCCCCCCACACAGGTAAGCTTCCCCCAGCTCCGGGCTACAGATGAGCACAGGGACTGGCACCACCACTCAGGTGCTCCACTCAGCCGTGTCTCCTGCCAAGCCCTGACCCCCTACTGACCTGCCCCTCCCACAGCCTCGCTGGGGCTGCCCCCGCTCCGGAAGCTCAGCTCAGGGTCTGTTCCCATGCCGCCTGGATCCAGCACAGCTCCCGAACGGGGGGAGATGTGAGCACGCACCTGTGAAAGGAAACGAAGGGCACCCCGTGGTACGATTCGGTCGCCTCGCCTTGTCCCCGGCCCTCAGAGCTCTCTCAGAGCCCTCAGCTGCCACCTCTCGGCACCCCAGGGCCCTGCTGCGATCGCACTCACAACTCTACCTCCTTTCCATCTCACAAGTCAGAACTCGGCTCCAACAAGCAAGCTCGTCGCTTGACGGTGCGATCAAGCCTCCCTCAGAAACCCATACAGGATGCGTGGGTGCTGTGGTGTAGAAGGTTAGCCTCCACCTGCAGCGCCGGCACCCCACATGGACACCGGTTTAAGTCCTGGCTGCTGCGCTTCCAATTCAGCTCCCTGCTGAGGGCCTGGGAAGGCAGTGGAAGATGGCCCAAATGCTTGGGCCCCTGCACCTGCATGGGAGACCCTGAGGAAGCTCCTGGCTCCTGGCTTCGGATCAGCCCAACTCTGGCCATTGCAGCCATTTCGGGAGTGAACCAGGAGATGGAAGACCTCTCTCTCTGTCTCTCCCTTTGTCTGTAACTATGCCTTTCAAATACATAAATAAATAAATAAATCTTTTTAAGAAAAAAGAAAAAAAAAAAAAACAAAGAAGCCTACACAACAACAGCTCAGTACTTCCCAGTGTAAGAAAAGCGAGGAGGACAATTGTCCTGATGATTCCTGCCTAGCCCCCAGAACCTGCGAAGACAGACCTGCCAAGGAAAACTGAAATAAAAAGTTCTGAGTGTTGAAAAGCAAGTAAAATATCAACTACGCTAGACAGAGAAGAAGAAGAAAAAGCGTGGGTCTCAGTGGAGATTTATCCCCTGCTTCCTGAAAGTGGACTGGAGAGCTACACCAGCAAATCCTCCCCACCACGGCCACCTAGCTAAGCTGCGGCCACACGTGCAGGCCTCCCTACATGGCCGAGTCAGCGGGCAGCGTGCAGTCTGGCAGGAGGAGGGGCACGGGCGCAGGCAGGACCCACACTGGTGGACAGGCAGCTCCCTGCCATGGTTCCTCCAGACCCTGCTAGAGTTTCGGCTGCAGCAACACCAGTCCCCAGGCCAGAGCCCTCACCACCACCACAGCTGGTGGCTGCGATCTGGGGAGAAACAGACACAGGTTCCAGACCACCTCCAGACAGCACACCGGCCCTGCCTCCCACTGCACATTCACGTTCCCTACTGACCACCTGCCCAGCCAGGCACCTGGAGAGGCTCGGCTCCCTCTAGAGCACAAGCCCCAGTCGCTGGCACAGATCAGATGCCGGCATGTGGATGGATTTACACACACTAACAAGCACAGACAGGCTCCTGCACGCCCTCTCTGTGGCAAGGCCGCATCCTTGGGCCCTGTCCTCAGCCTGCTCACCCCAGCTTGTGAGAACCCCAAGAAACCAGAACAGTGTAGCACCAGCTTCCCACACAGAGCCAGTGTGAGTCCCTGCTGCTCCACTTCTGAACTACCTCCCTGCTAGTGCACCTGGGAAGGCTGCAGATGACAGCCCTACTACCAAGCCCCTGCCACCCACATGGGAGACCCAGATGGAGCTCCAGCTTCCTGGCTTTGGCCTGGCCCAAAAACCCTGGCTGTTGCAGCCATCTGAGGCATGAACCAGGGGATGGAAGCTAGCTCTCTCTCTCTCTCTCTTTATAACCCTGCCTTTCAAATAAATCTAAAAAAATTTCTCCAAGCCTCCAAGTCTCCTCTTAGTAAGTGTCCACACAGTCACCCCTCAGACTGCCCGACAGCTATAACTCCCAACTCGAACTTGTATTTGGAGTCAGCCTTAGCCTCCTCCCACCTCAGCAGCCTGAACAGAGCCATCCCTACCGCTGTAACAAGGGCAAAACAGCTCCACCCTGACAGTCCGAGTGTCTCTCGCACCCTGATGAACGCAGTATTACCATCCTCTTCGGGCCAGCACTTCTTCCTTTGTACAGGATATTTGCCTCAGCCACTCCAGCGGGGCAGAGGGGCAAGCTTCATGGGGCAGACGGGTGAGCTGCCACATGCCAGGTCAGTACCCCGGAATGCAGAGTGGGCTGCAGCCCCTGCTAACGCACCTGGGAAAGCAGCAGAGGTCCCAAGTACTTGGGCCCCTCTTTTCCACTCGGGAAAGCTGGATGAAGCTTCTGGTTCCTGGCTTTGGTCTGCACCATCCCTGGCTTTTGCAGCCATTTGGGGAGTGAAGCAGTAGATGGAAGACATGTGTCTGTGTGTGTGTGTGTGTGTGTGTGTGTGTGCCTTTCAGAGAAAAATACATAAATAATCTGGCCAGAGGCCCAGCCAGCAGTGAGTAGGGGGAAAGGGTTACTAATTACACTTTCTACCAGTCATGACATTTTTTTTAATGTAAACAAATGCCAAGGGCATCTTGGGTTAAACTTTATTTATTTAAATATTTATTTATTTGAAAGGCACAGTTCAGAAAGGCAGAGGCAGAGAGAGAGGTCTTCATCCGCTGTTTTACTCTCCATATGGCCGCAATCGCCGGAGCTAGGCCGATCCAAAGCCAGAAGCTTCCTCCAGGTCTCCCATGTTGGTGCAGGGGCCCTAGCACTTGGGCCATCTTCTACTGCTTTCCCAGGCCACAGCAGAGAGCTGGATCAGAAGTGGAGCAGCCAGCACTTGAAATGGCGCCCATATGAGATGCAGGCACTCTGCAAGTGGCAGCTTTACCCACTATGTCACAGTGCCGGCCCCCTAACTTCATTTAACTATGCCTTCAAAACAAGTCTGCAGATGTCCTGCTCCCGCCATATACTGTGCCCAAGCTCCTGCAGCACTTTGAGTGTCCCTGACCGCGGTCCCCGTTGTCCAGTCACTTCACAAACACTTGCTGAGCACTAACCACAGCCTCTGGGGCCACAAATGCAAGACTGAGCAATGCAAAGTTCATGCTCATTAGAAAACATGTTCTGGGCCAGGGCTGCGGCTCACTTGGCTAATCCTCCACCTGCGGCGCCAGTACCCTGGGTTCTAGTCCCGGTCAGGGCGCCGGATTCTGTCCCGGTTGCTCCTCTTCCAGTCCAGCTCTCTGCTGTGGCCTGGGAAGGCAGTGGAGGATGGCCCAAGTCCTTGGGCCCTGCAGCCGCATGGGAGACCAGGAGGAAGCACCTGGCTCCTGGCTTCAGACTGGCACAGCGTGCCGGCCATAGCGGCCATTTGTGGGGTGAACCAACAGAAGGAAGACCTTTCTCTCTGTCTAAATCTGCCTGTCAAAAAAAAAAGAAAGAAAGAAAACATGTTCTGAGTGCCTACATTGTGGCATGGTGGGTAAAGCCACCACCTGCAATGCCAGCATCCCTTACAGGTTCCAGTTTGAGCCCTGGCTACTCCACTTCTGATCCAGCTCCCTGCAAATGGCCTGGGAAAAACAACAGAAGATGGCTCAAGTGCTAGGGCCCCTGCACCAACATGGGAGATGAGAAGAAGCTCCTGGCTTCTGGCTTCCACCTAGCCCAGCCCCAGCCATTGCAGCCATTTGGGGAGTGAATCAGTGGATGGAAGATCTCTACCCCTCCCTCCCTCCCTCCCTCTCTCCCTCCCTCTCTAACTCTAACTCTAACTCTAACTCTGCCTTTCAAACAAATAAAATAATCTTTAAAAAAAAAATGTTGGGGCTAGCTCTGTGGAGTAGGCTAAGTGATGGTACCAGCATCCCATATGAGCGCCGGTTCATGTCCCAGCTGCTCCTCTTCTGATCCAGCTCTCTGCCATGGCCTGGAAACGCAGCAGAAGATGGCCCAAGTGCTTGGGCGACTGTACCTGCGTGGCAGATCCAGCATGAGCTCCTGAGTTCCTGGCTGCTAACTTTAGCCTGGCCCAGCCCTGGCTGTTGTTGGCATGTGGAGAGTGAACCAGAGGATGGGAGTTCTCTCTCTCTTTCTCTTTCTTTCTCTCTTTTATATAAAAAGAAGTAAGTAAGTACATGAAAGGAAGGAAGGAAAGAGGAACAGAGGGAAGAGGGCACAGAGAGGGAGAGGGAGGGAGGGAAGGAAGGAAAGCAGGTGGATGAGAGGAGGGAGAGGGAGGAGGAATGATAAAGTAAGGACTGTCCTCCACTCATTGGCCTCTCCCAGTATCGGCAGCAGCGCCTTCTGCCAGCCCAGTCTGCACCAACACCTCCATCCTCAGCCTACACCAAGACCTCTATACTCAGTCTGCACTGCAGACCTCCACCCTCAGTCTGTACTGTAAACCACAACCTCAGTCTGCACTGCAGACCTCCTCCCTCAGCCTGTACTGTAGACCTCCACCCTCAGTCTCTATTGTAAACCACCACATTCAGCCTGTACCAACACCTCCACCCTCAGTCTGCACTGTAGACCTCCACCCTCATCTTGTACCACAGACTGCCACACTTACAGCACACAACTGCTCACCACACTGCACCAGTGGTACATCCAGTATCATTCACGCCTTATTCTCCCACCTTGGGCTTTGGACTTGAATCCCCAAAACAGCTTCCCCTGATCACTTCTCCCCTTGTTCCCTCCCTAAGGTAGGTGACAGCAGAATAGTAAGTCTCCTTCTTCCTGCAGAAATTGGTGGTAGTGGCTACAAACTCATCCTGGGACGGCCAAAAGCAGGCAGTGGCCGTGTTTGACCCACGGACAGAAGTCGGCCAAGACCTGGTCCAAAGCCACAGAAAGATCTTTAGAAGTAGCCACTTAGAGGAGATAGCAATTTGGCAATGGAACACAGGCTTGACCTAAAAAACAAGAGCCTTCACTCATCCGACCAGCAGGTGAGGGCCTGCAGCACCAGGTGCTGTTCCAGGCACAGGTGACGGTACCTGTCCCGAAGGAGCTCACAGCCAGTGGGTGCCGCAGGTGTGCAGAGAACAACTTCCTGGACAGCGTGGGGAATGGGAACAGGGAATGCAAGGGCAGCAGAGGGAAGAGCAGCCCGGAAGGTGGTAGGGCCACAATGAAGGCGAGGAAGACAAGGCCCGAGAGCAGATGAGTATGTGCCACTCTTCCCCCACTTCCCCCACCCCTGACCGAAGATTCCTCTGCTTACTGAGACACTGGTACAGCCCACAGAACAGGTGTGCACAACCCACACCACCTCCGAGGACGGGCTCTGTGCCTGTGCACCCAGGAGGGACGCCCAGGACAGGTGTGCCTGCACAACCCACACCACCTCCGAGGACGCGCTCTGTGCCCATGCACCCAGGAGGGACGCCCAGGACAGGTGTGCCTGCACAACCCACACCACCTCCAAGGACACGCTCTGTGCCCGTGCACCCAGGAGAGACACCCAGGACAGGTGTAGTGCACAACTCACACCACCTCTGAGGACGCGCTCAGTGCCTGTGCACCCAGGAGGAACGCCCAGGACAGGTGTAGTGCACAACCCACACCACCTCCGAGGACAGGCTCTGTGCCTGTGCACCCAGGAGGGACACCCAGGACAGGTGTGCCTGCACAACCCACACCACCTCCGAGGACAGGCTCTGTGCCCGTGCACCCAGGAGGGACGCCCAGGACAGGTGTGCCTGCACAACCCACACCACCTCCGAGGACGCGCTCTGTGCCCGTGCACCCAGGAGGGACGCCCAGGACAGGTGTGCACAACCCACACCACCTCCGAGGACGCGCTCTGTGCCCGTGCACCCAGGAGCAAAGCCTCCACAGAAGTGATCATGGAAAGTAACAGCCATGTTTCCACAGAAAATCCCATAAACCCTCAGATTAGCACCGCTACCCTACCCAAAAGTGACAAAAGCCTGACAGCTTGGAGCTCTCCTGTGCAAAAATCCTTCCCCAGAACTCACTGTGAGGTCACCCATTTGGGAGCCTACTGAGGTAAGAAATCCCATGACTATGCTGCCTTCACCTGCAAGGAACCAGGACAGGCCTACAAGTGACAAGGAGGCTAGGGACAGCCCTTCTCACACCCAGTAAAGGGTGGGCATTGCTCATCCAGAAACCCAGAATCCAAAATGCTCCAAAGGCCCAAACTCACTGAGCAGGGCTGATCAGGGAATCCCGACATGCAACCAGCAACGTCTACGCAAACATGTCCAAACTGGGAGCGACAATGAAACCAGAAGCATCCCCAGTCCCAAGCTCTCCAGGGGAGGGGCGACACTGAATCTGTCCCAGTGTTTTTCCTTCTTGGTTGCTCTCCTGTTCCATGCTTAATTTCAATGCAGCAATACTGAGAAATGTTAATGATCAAGTCTAGGAGTAGTACCACGAGCTCTGCCAAAGAAAGGTCACGCCACAGACTAAAGTGTCTGTCGTTGGAAAATAACGAACGCCACATAGAAGTGCCCCGTCCCGGCTGTCCAGTGGGGAAGAGGAGGTGCGGGCAGTGCTTAATCAGGGATGTGGGGCTGCAGTGTCGAGCGTGGAGGCGTAGGTCAGGGGCCTCTCAGGCCTCCTGACTTCTGCCCTCTCCCCAGAAGCCTCCAATTACCCAGGTCGTGTCCTAGGCCTTCCAGGGGACAGCACTGTCTTCAACTGTGGACTGGCCCAGGCCCTTCACCTTTCACACTTGCTGTCTTTAAATTGCAGGACCTCACATACTCAAGCAGATGCTGCCAGCACCTCGCAACCAGGACCCCGCCCGCCCCAGCAGGCACCCTCCCCCAAAAGGGGCGGGAACTGGATGCCACGCCCTTCCAGAGGAAGGCGCGTGCTGCTTTCCACCAGAGAAGACACAGCGTCTGTGGACTGGGCAGGGGTCAGCACCGACCCCCTGTGGCTGCATCCCCTGTGGCCTCACTGGGAACCAAGCGGCCCCGACACCAGGCGGAAGCAGCACCGTGAAAGCAAGCCCTCAGCCACTGCCTGACTGGAACTCCCCCCAAGTCCTGTGCAGCTCTGTCCGTTCTCCAAGTCAAGATGCAGATGACAAATCTGTTCTAACCACCAGCACCAGAAGGGAGAAGCTTACCACAACCAACTGAAACTCAGATTTTAAACTGTCTCCTCGGCACCCCTGGGTGCCCCGAGAGAAAGCTCCCATCTGTGGGCTCTTACCCAAGTGCCCACAAAGGCTGAGGCTGGGCCAGAACAAAACTGGGAGTCTGGAACTCAGCGCAGGTCGCGAACGCGGGTAGCAGGGACCCAGCCACCCGAGCCGTCACTGCCCTCTCCCAGGGTGTGCGTCAGCAGCAGCTCACACTGGAAGCAGAGCCAGGGCTCAACCCGGGCACTCTGACGGGGAGGCGCTGTGTGACCACGATGTTCAGTGCTGGTCCTGGAAACCCGGGCACTCTGACGGGAGGCGCTGTGTGACCACGATGCTCAATGCTGGTCCTGGAAACCCAGGCACTCTGACGGGGAGGTGCTGTGTGACCACGATGCTCACTGCTGGTCCTGGAAACCCGGGCACTCTGACGGGGAGGCGCTGTGTGACCACGATGTTCAGTGCTGGTCCTGGAAATCCGGGCACTCTGACGGGAGGCGCTGTGTGACCACGATGCTCACTGCTGGTCCTGGAAACCCGGGCACTCTGACGGGGAGGCGCTGTGTGACCACAATGTTCAGTGCTGGTCCTGGAAACCCGGGCACTCTGACGGGGAGGCGCTGTGTGACCACGATGTTCACTGCTGGTCCTGGAAACCCGGGCACTCTGACGGGGAGGCGCTGTGTGACCACGATGTTCAGTGCTGGTCCTGGAAACCCGGGCACTCTGACGGGGAGGCGCTGTGTGACCACGATGTTCAGTGCTGGTCCTGGAAACCCGGGCACTCTGACGGGGAGGCGCTGTGTGACCACGATGTTCAGTGCTGGTCCTGGAAACCCGGGCGCTCTGACGGGGAGGCGCTGTGTGACCACGATGTTCAGTGCTGGTCCTGGAAACCCGGGCACTCTGACGGGAGGCGCTGTGTGACCACGATGTTCAGTGCTGGTCCTGGAAACCCGGGCACTCTGACGGGAGGCGCTGTGTGACCACGATGTTCACTGCTGGTCCTGGAAACCCGGGCACTCTGACGGGGAGGCGCTGTGTGACCACAATGTTCACTGCTGGTCCTGGAAACTCGGGCACTCTGACGGAAGGCGCTGTGTGACCACGATGTTCAGTGCTGGTCCTGGAAACTCGGGCACTCTGACGGAAGGCGCTGTGTGACCACGATGTTCAGTGCTGGTCCTGGAAACCCGGGCACTCTGACGGGAGGCGCTGTGTGACCACGATGCTCACTGCTGGTCCTGGAAACCCGGGCACTCTGACGGGGAGGCGCTGTGTGACCACGATGTTCAGTGCTGGTCCTGGAAACCCGGGCACTCTGACGGGGAGGCGCTGTGTGACCACGATGCTCACTGCTGGTCCTGGAAACCCGGGCACTCTGACGGGGAGGCGCTGTGTGACCACGATGTTCAGTGCTGGTCCTGGAAACTCGGGCACTCTGACGGGGAGGCGCTGTGTGACCACGATGTTCAGTGCTGGTCCTGGAAACCCGGGCACTCTGACGGGGAGGCGCTGTGTGACCACGATGCTCACTGCTGGTCCTGGAAACCCGGGCACTCTGACGGGGAGGCGCTGTGTGACCACGATGCTCACTGCTGGTCCTGGAAACCCGGGCACTCTGACGGGGAGGCGCTGTGTGACCACGATGTTCAGTGCTGGTCCTGGAAACTCGGGCACTCTGACGGGGAGGCGCTGTGTGACCACGATGTTCAGTGCTGGTCCTGGAAACCCGGGCACTCTGACGGGGAGGCGCTGTGTGACCACGATGCTCACTGCTGGTCCTGGAAACCCGGGCACTCTGACGGGGAGGCGCTGTGTGACCACGATGTTCAGTGCTGGTCCTGGAAACTCGGGCACTCTGACGGGGAGGCGCTGTGTGACCACGATGTTCAGTGCTGGTCCTGGAAACCCGGGCACTCTGACGGGGAGGCGCTGTGTGACCACGATGCTCACTGCTGGTCCTGGAAACCCGGGCACTCTGACGGGGAGGCGCTGTGTGACCACGATGTTCAGTGCTGGTCCTGGAAACTCGGGCACTCTGACGGGGAGGCGCTGTGTGACCACGATGTTCAGTGCTGGTCCTGGAAACCCGGGCACTCTGACGGGAGGCGCTGTGTGACCACGATGTTCAGTGCTGGTCCTGGAAACCCGGGCACTCTGACGGGAGGCGCTGTGTGACCACGATGTTCACTGCTGGTCCTGGAAACCCGGGCACTCTGACGGGGAGGCGCTGTGTGACCATAATGTTCACTGCTGGTCCTGGAAACTCGGGCACTCTGACGGAAGGCGCTGTGTGACCACGATGTTCAGTGCTGGTCCTGGAAACTCGGGCACTCTGACGGAAGGCGCTGTGTGACCACGATGTTCAGTGCTGGTCCTGGAAACCCGGGCACTCTGACGGGAGGCGCTGTGTGACCACGATGCTCACTGCTGGTCCTGGAAACCCGGGCACTCTGACGGGAGGCGCTGTGTGACCACGATGCTCACTGCTGGTCCTGGAAACCCGGGCACTCTGACGGGGAGGCGCTGTGTGACCACGATGCTCACTGCTGGTCCTGGAAACCCGGGCACTCTGACGGGGAGGCGCTGTGTGACCACGATGTTCAGTGCTGGTCCTGGAAACTCGGGCACTCTGACGGGGAGGCGCTGTGTGACCACGATGTTCAGTGCTGGTCCTGGAAACCCGGGCACTCTGACGGGGAGGCGCTGTGTGACCACGATGCTCACTGCTGGTCCTGGAAACCCGGGCACTCTGACGGGGAGGCGCTGTGTGACCACGATGTTCAGTGCTGGTCCTGGAAACTCGGGCACTCTGACGGGAGGCGCTGTGTGACCACGATGTTCAGTGCTGGTCCTGGAAACCCGGGCACTCTGATAGGGGAGGCGCTGTGTGACCACGATGCTCACTGCTGGTCCTGGAAACCCGGGCACTCTGATAGGGGAGGCGCTGTGTGACCACGATGCTCACTGCTGGTCCTGGAAACTCTCACAAACTTGCAGGGATTTTCTTTGCCGACTGAAGAAAGACGCTGTGCCTGAGTCCCTGGCAGGAAGGGCGAACATGCGCTTCTGCTTACACACACGGGCCCGTGTCAGCCGTAAATGAAAGCTGTCCACAAAAAGGGAAACGCCCCATAAAAATGCAACATGTGCCTCAGCTGTCTAAAGGGGCTCGTGACTGTGCACTCTGCCTTCCCGGAGGCCATCCTGTGGACACGTGAGCACATGAGGCCGGCAGACACACCCCATGGTCTTCCAAAGCTGGGAGAAAGGCCCACACGCCAGGCTTGTCTGCCTGACACTGAAGAATCACACAGACAGCCCCAAGTAGAGATCCCACGCACAAGCCCTTGGACGAGCACGAGAAGCTCCCGACATCCTGGGTTAACAGCCGGGCACTCAAAGGAGAAAATATGGCCCAGGCCCTGGAGAACGGCAGCACATGAGGGGACTGCAAAGGCTCATGGAAAACACATATGATGAAAACATCATGCTTGTACTTTCAATCTTTTTTTTTGGCACCAAAAGAAACTTTCCTTCTAATTCCATTTTCCGTGAACTTTTCAAAGCACACTCATGCACAATGTCAGAAGAACGTGTTTCTGAAACACGCCTACAGACCCGAGTCAGAATCAACTCTCCCACACGCACCACAGCTGAAGTGAGCGCTGTGAAGGTACCAGCCACACCTAGACCAGCAAGCCCCTGGCCCCCGCCCTGCCAGGTCTGGCTCCAGGGCTGGGGAGAGAGCAGGAGCCCGGGCATATGGGGTTCCTTCCACACGGAGCTGCTGGAGGGAAGAGGGGCCTCCACCAACTACATGTGCAACCGATTACTGACCTGTAACCGTGAGAATTCACTCAGGGAGAGACCGCACCAGGAGTTAGTTCCTGGTCTCACTGGGAGCTTGTTAAAGGCTTTCAAGAGAGGGGCTGGTGCCAGGGCATAGCAGGTAAAGCCACTGCCTACAGTGCTGGCATCCCATATGGGTGTCGGTTCGAGTCCCAGCTACTCCACTTCCGATCCAGCTCTCTGCTATGGACGGGGAAAGCAGTGGAGGATAGCCCAAGTCCTTAGGCCCCTGCATCCACGTGGGAGACCTGGAGGAAGTTCCTGGCTCCAGATGGGCACAGCTCTGGCCATTGCAACAACCTGGGGAGTGAATCATCGGATGGAAAACACCTCTCTCTCTCTCTCCTTCTCCCTCTCCCTCTCCCTATGCCTCTCTGTAACTCTGCCTTTCAAATAAATAAGTGGATCCTTAAAAAAAAAAAAGAAAGAAAGAAAGAAAGAAAGAAAAGAAAAAAAGAAAGGCTTTCAAGAGGAAGGCAAGATCTAGTAAAAAAATTTAAAAAGTGGGGGCGGGGAGGGGCCAGGGCTGTGCTGCAGGAAGGAAGATGCTTCCTGGAGAGGCAAGCAGGCTCGATTCACGGCCGACAAGGAGGGGCGGTGCAGGCAGCTCAGGAAAGGACACAGGGACAGCACACACGGGACTGTGGGGAAGGTGGGCACACTGTTCCCAAGAGAGAACAGAGCCCTGGCTAAAAGGCAGAGGGACAACAGCACGGGGCAGGGACGGCACTGGAGATTCTCAGCTCCCACCCAAACGGAGTCCAGGCACTGCCCCAGGTAGCTGCAGGGTCACAGGGAGGCTGGAGAAGCGCCAGGGGAGAGGCGCCCGGGCAGCTCCTGCAGCAGTTGCGGAGGGCACATGGATCAGAGCAAGCAAGGCCCAGCCCCCGCAACTGCCCTGCGGGGCCCCGGAAGCTCCGCCTCTGTACCCTCCCCTCTGAGGCCCCAGAGTGCAAATGGATCATGAAGCCAGCTGTGGTGACCTTGCTCTGCAAGGCAGGGCAGAGAGGACACCGCGTGCAGCCGCCCGGAGAGGGGTCCTGTCACAGCAGCACTTCACTGGGGGCACTGGAGGTGCAAGACAGCCCTCCCACCCCGTAGAATGCCACACAGCCACAGGAAGCGGCCAGTGCATGAGGAACACGAGTGACAGAGGCCACTGCGGAAGACAAACGTCTTCTTTCAGGAGTGCCGGCACCGGGGCCAGCGCTGTGGCGTGGCGGGTAGGGCAGCCACCTGCAACAGCAGCATCCACCAAGTGGCCACTCGCATCCCTGTGCCGTGTGCCGGCTGCAAGTCCCAGCCTCTCCACTTCCAATGAAGCTTCCTGCTGACAGGCAGCCCTGGACGCACATGGGATGGAGCTCCTGCTTCCTGGCCCCGCCCTGGCTGCTGCGGACACTGGAGAGTAAAACAGCACATGAAAGATCTGTCTCTCATTCTCTGCCTTTCGAATAAAATGAAAATAAATTTAAATTTTTTTTGACAGACAGAGTGGACAGTGAGAAAGAGAGACAGAGAGAAAGGTCTCCCCTTCTCTGTTGGTTCATCCCCCAGTGGCCACTGCGGCTGGCGCGCTGATCCGAAGCCAGGAGCCAGGTGCTTCTCCTGGTCTCCATGCTGGTGCAGGGCTCAAGCACTTGGGCCATCCTCCACTGCACTCCCTGGCCACAGTAGAGAGCTGGACTGGAAGAGGGGCAACCGGAACAGAATCCAGCGCCCCGATCGAGACTAGAACCTGGGGTGCCGGAGCCGCAGGCAGAGGATTAGCCTAGTGAGCCACAGTGCCAGCCTTAAATTTAATTTTTTTAATTTAAGTATGAAGACAGAGGAACATGAAATTCGGTACACGCCAGGATGAGGGGTGAGGGGTGAGGGGTGAGGGAGTGGGCAGTAGGCAGTGGGTGTCTTGGGCCCCCACGTGTATAGATGCAGTGACAGAAGCAGTGCTGCAATGGACAAGACACACTGCCCAGACCGTCTCGCAGGGCAGACAGCCTGCTTCCCCAGGCGCTCCCAGTCATCCTCAGCTGGAAGATGCCGCCTCGTGTGAGAGTCCACCTCTCAGACACCCGGGGCCCAGTCCAGCACAGGAGGGCACAGCCCCTGCCCGCCTTCATGGCAAGCAACAGCTCTCTCTGATGGGCCGTCCAGCTGCACAGGCCTCGCTGGGCTAGCTGAGGCCTTCTCCACTCACCACTGAGGACACAACATCCCCCAGTGCAGCCTACATCCAGCCACAGCTCAGGGAGGGAGCAGGAAGCTGCAGCCTCTTTGGGGCAACAGAGGATGCTCAGCAGGGCCTCCCAACACACAGTTATGCAGGGGCCACCGAGGCCCACCTTCTCCCTGTGTCCCCCCTGCCTCTCTCCCCTTGCTTCATGGGGTGTGGATCCCATGAGGACCCCCTAGCACACTTCCTGCACAGTAATCTCAGCATGGAAGGGCCCTTCCCTGAGGAACAACCAGTGCCGTCCCCTGAACGAGGTGACAGGAGGCAGAGCCCCCGCTGCCCACAGCTGCTTGCCTCAGGTGCCGCTGCAGCAACGTGAACACAGCCAGGGCTCAGGCTGCCCTCCAGGGGACGCCCAGGGCAGTGACGGGAGCCCCAGGGCACCACGGGCCAAGCGGTGGCTCGTGGAAGCCTGTGGCTCTGGAAGCCCAGACAGAAGCAGCGCTGACCAGGAACAGTGGCCAGAGGGGGCACAAGGCCCCAGGTGTGTTCCATTTCTGAGCTGGGTGCCTGTTGCACTGAGGCGGGTGGGGAGTGGGGGGCACTTTGTAAAAATCCCCTGGGCTGCAGAGTCAGGAGCCGTGCACATCCCTCCATGAGAGACTCTGACACCCAAGGAGGCTGGAGAGGGAGCTGAGAGGCCGTGGGAAGAGCAGCTGAGTCTGGCAGAGGACCAGGGAGGGGAGGGGCAGAGGAGGAAGGAGCAGCAGCCCGGGGTGCGCAGGGCAGGGCAGAGCCTGGTGCTTCCGCACTCACACGGAGCTGGAAACCCAGGGTCTCCATGGGCAGCACTCAGAGGGCTCTTGTTCCCGCTCCCCGGCTTGGCCTTACCTTGGTCGGACAGGAAGTCCAGCATGGTCTGCAGGAGGAAGGACAGGTGCCTCACGGACAGAGCAGGGTTCCCCATCCGTCGGGAGGCATAGACCAGCTCGTGCAGCAAACGCATCTGGACGGCAGCCCAGCCCCTGTGCGTGCCTGCAACGAGAGGGAGACGGCGTCACCGAGGGGCAGGAAGCCGGGCAACGTGCCCACGCACAGACAATGCAGGGGGCAGCAGAGCTACGTTCACCGACACTGGAAAAGGACTCTCAAGTCGCAAGTTTTCTGTGTGTTAGAAATATGCTTGATGTCATATGAATGTGCCCCCAAAAAGTCATGGGCAAATGGAATCAAAAAGATACTTTTTATTTTAATGCGAGAAAAACTTATATACACGCAAGTTTTTTTTTTTTTTTTTTTTTTTTATTATTTTTTGACAGGCAGAGTGGACAGTGAGAGAGAGAGACAGAGAGAAAGGTCTTCCTTTGCCGTTGGTTCACCCTCCAATGGCCGCCGCGGCTGGCGCACTGCGGCCGGCGCACCGCGCTGATCCGATGGCAGGAGCCAGGTGCTTCTCCTGGTCTCCCATGGGGTGCAGGGCCCAAGCACCTGGGCCATCCTCCACTGCACTCCCTGGCCACAGCAGAGAGCTGGCCTGGAAGAGGGGCAACCGGGACAGAATCCGGCGCCCCAACCGGGACTAGAACCCGGTGTGCCGGCGCCGCTAGGCGGAGGATTAGCCTAGTGAGCCGCGGCGCCGGCCCGCAAGTTTTTCATATCACACATTTTCCATGAAGCTTCTGAAGACCCACATCTACATGGATTTCAAATCTGCTGCCCCAGAATAAGCTTACTTTTTAATTCCACTTTCCATGAAATTTGTGGAGTACCCTCAAATTTCCTGTCTTCTTCAAAGACACAAGTTCAAAAATGTCCCACTTGGGAACCATGATATGTTTAGAACTAAAGATGACATTTTAGACGGCATGTATTGCAGTTCCACGCATAATCTGTTTCAAGAAAATACTGGTATGGCCGGCGCCGTGGCTCACTAGGCTAATCCTCCGCCTTGCGGCACTGGCACACCGGGTTCTAGTCCCAGTTGGGGTGCCGGATTCTATCCCGGTTGCCCCTCTTCCAGGCCAGCTCTCTGCTGTGGCCAGGGAGTGCAGTGGAGGATGGCCCAAGTGCTTGGCCCTGCACCCCATGGGAGACCAGGATAAGTACCTGGCTCCTGGCTTTGGATCAGCGCAGTGCGCCAGCCACAGTGCACCGGCCGCGGCGGCCATCGGAGGGTGAACCAATGGCAAAAGGAAGACTTTTCTCTCTGTGTCTCTCTCTCTCACTGTCCACTCTGCCTGTCAAAAAATAAAAATAAAAATAAAAAATAAATAAAAAAAAATACTGGTATGGGCTGGCGCCGCGGCTCACTTGCGGTGCTGGCACCCCGGGTTCTAGTCCCGGTTGGGGTGCCGGATTCTGTCTCAGTTGCTCCTCTTCCAGTCTAGCTCTCTGCTGTGGCCCGGGAGGGCAATGGAGGATGGCCCAAGTCCTTGGGCCCTGCACCCGCATGGGAGACCAGGAGAAGAACCTGGCTCCTGGCTTCGGATCAGCGCAGCGCACCAGCCATAGAGGCCATTTGGGGGGTGAACCAATGGAAAAGGATAACCTTTCTCTATGTCTCTCTCTCACTGTCTAACTCTGCCTGTCAAAAAAAAGAAAAGAAAATACTGGTATTTGATGGGCCTTCATTATAAACAACCAAGAATATGAAGTTAACAAGTACGACAAGTCTCTAAAGTACGAGAACAATGCAGAAGAGTGACCAGCTACGCTGGAGGGCAGGGTCTCAATGCACTGTCAGGACTGCTCTCACCAGAACCGTTTAGCACGGCTGACATCAAAGGTGGGGAAATGGGACGCAGAGCCGACTGGCAAGCATCTCTTTAAGACGAGGCAGTCTCAGCGTGAGCTGCTCCATTTCCCATGAGGCAGCAGGCACCACCTTGTGACCTAATAAGACTCCACAACCAGCAAGCTCCTGCCCGGTGCTGTGAGTCATCCAGGGCTGGATCCAAGGATGTGGCTACCGCAAGGCCACTTGAGTTCATGACCCTGCTGGGCGCTCAGCAGTGACCCTGAGTGGCCACCACCTCTGGGTCTATGAGGGGCACACAAGCAGAGTCTCACGGAGACTCGGGATTACAGAATGCCCCACTCGCCCATACAAGACTGTGATTTCCACAAATCCGGAGGCAGCCAGGAAATCTGAGTTCTTAACACCTGGTGCCCAAGGGCTCCACCAGTCAGGCAGATTGCTTGATCACTGGTCCCCCAGTCCAAGAGGCTGTGAAAAACACACACATGGGGCGGGCGCTATGGTGCAGCAGGTAAAGGCACCACCTGCGATGCCACGGTTTGTGTCCCAGTTGCTCCTCTTCCCAACCAGCTCCTTGCTAATGCACCTGGGAAAGCAAGTGGAGGATGGCCCAAGTGCTTAGGCCCCTGCACCCACATGGGAGACCCGGGAAAAGCTCCTGACTCCTGGCTTCGACCTGCCCCAGAGCGGGCCATGGTGGCCAACTGAGGAGTGAGCCCTCGGATAGAAGATCTCTCTCTCTCTCTGTAACTCTTTTAAAATTAAAAAAAAAAAATAGATCTTTAAAAAGAAAAGAAAAATAGACACAGATGTTATTCAGAGGTTCAGACAAAACTACCACTCACTGAGGTCTGCCAGTTCACAGGAACCCACTGGGACAGGACACAGAAGAAGAGAGACAAAGCACCCGCCCTCAGGCAAGGGCCATTGTCCTAGGGCCAGCCAGGCAATGGGCTCAGTGGCTGAGGGCAGGGTGACACTGGCAGGCAGGGGCGGGGCACCCTCTGCAGTGGGATCTGGATAAGAAGGTGGCGACAGCAGTGTCCGTCATAATGTTGGGGGTTAATACAACAGCTCACTGACAGGCTTCCGCAGCTTGTCCATCATAAACGCTCCAGAATCACCAGCTGCCGTCGGTATTGCTCAATGAACACGACATGGCCAACACTCAACGTCACCTTTGACGTTGGAGTTAACGATCCAGCCTCCTGCACTGTGCCCCCGGGAACATGGCCTCCATTCTCCGGTCTCTACTGACAAGTTCATAGGGTAAAACTTCTGCAGACTGTATGGTGTTCATTCTGGGACCCCCGCACAGGGCCTGCCGGAATCATGCACTCGGTTGGCCTGGTTGATGAGTCAACAGAATAAGATGCATGGTTTATCTTCCAGAAATCTTTTGGAGAGTAAAATGGCGGCACATTTCACACAACAACTGCAAGCAGGAAAGAAAGCTGAGTGCCTGCAGTATTTCCACACTGTCGAAGAGGCTGAGATCCAACGCCAAACCAAAAGGAGAGACTTTCTTAAAGGACAACCTGAAATCAATGTCACAACCAATCTAACTATGACTCAGAAAGAACCAATTTAACTAATCCCTTCGCTTCTTGTGTAAGAACTGGACAAATTCACTGCTGAGTTTTTTTAAATGGACAATGAGCCAGTTCCTACCACAGGCAATTAAGCGTAAGACCCAGCGTGAACGTCCTTAACAGTAAACTGCGTGCAAGTCACAATTTCCATGGGATGCAAACTGTTCCTCCTATAACACGTGATTTTTTAAGAAAGACCTGCAGCAAATGACCCAGTGATAAAGCTTCCAACACCCTCGTAATTGGAGTTTGCTGATTTGGGGTTCACTGGGTGCATCCAACCACTGCCTGCTAGCAAATCTCTGCTCCTTACCAAGCCTGTCCTCACAGCTCAGGGGGAAAATGTAATCCTTCATTTAGGAAAAGGCAGAGCAAAAGGCATCATCAGAAATCTTCAAACAGAGCAACACGGAGAAGGGCCTGCAGGCCCGGATGTGGGCAACACTCAGCCCTCAGCTGCGCAGCTACAACCAGCTGCCACGAAACCTCCATCTCGAGAGCGCCACAGAGGCATTCCAGCGCCTGAGAACACAGGCACTTTCCTCTCGTTCCCAGGGACAAGGCTGCAGAGTCCCAACTCCTTCTCTGCAGAGTGTCCACGGCGGACCAGAGCAATAGCAGAAATGGAGCTTAAAGTGACTTCTGCTTCTGTTAAAATTACAGCAAGTCAGGGCAGGCACTGGGGCAAAGTGTATGAAACCTCCACTTGGAACGCTGCATCCCAAATCAGGGAGACTGCCTCTGGCACCTCCGCTTCCGATCCAGCTTCCTGTTACTGCATGCTGGGAGGCAGTAGATGATGGTCCAAGTACTTGGGTCCCTGTCATTCATGTGGGAGACCCAGCTGGAGATGCTGGCTCCTGGCTTCAGCCTGGCCCAGCCTTGGCTGTTGTGGGCATTTGGGCAACGACCCAGCAGATAGAAAATCAATCAATCAATCAATATCTCTCTCTCTCTCAGCCTTTCAAGTAAATAAACAAACATTTACAAATATATAGCCAGCTGACATTTATCATTTTTACTTTATTTGGTCTCAGTCCCTGACCCTCGTTCACAGAATGATGGCCAATGGAGACACAGGTCTGAATATACAGGGACAAATCACGTGGAAGCAGGCCCTGTTTTATTTTCCAAAAGAAATATGTTTCGTTCATCAGACTTCAAAATTAAGGGCAAGAAACGAACCTTATTCAATAAACGCTGACACCACGTGGCCCTGGCTGCTTACCGGGGTTCACGTGGGCACCGAGGGGGTCCAGGCACAGAACTTGCAGGGAACTCTGCCTTCTCGGGGCTGACAGGCTGCTGACGGAGACAGGCATTAAACAATCCCCCAAGCTTCTTTAAACTGCATTAAAGACTGAGAAGTGGTGACGGGAAGCACAACAGAACTCAAAAAAGGGAAAAGCAAAAGGACCCCAGTGGAGCCGTGGGGACCCCAGGGGACCGTGTGAAGAAACAGCATTGCGCTGAGAGCTGAAGAGCGCGGAGGCGCACAAGTGAGGAGCAGGGCTGGGCAGCCCAGGAAGCAGGAAGAGCCGCCAAGCCCTGGGGCCGGGCTGGCGCGGTGAGATGGGTAATTGGCTCCCATACAGAAAGGAGAAGCTCAAGCCACTCCTCCCGTACCTTGAGGAAGCCCAGGTGGCTTTCACCCAGGGGCCAGCCTGCAGAGGTATTCAAAGGATACACAAGAATGGACTCGGGCAATTTCCATCTCGCTGAAGTCTCTCCAAAGTGCACCAAATGGGGAATCCATGCGCAGGGCGTACAGAAGCCTCTGGAAATGCACTTCCCTTCTTCCCACAGAGAAACGTGTGATGCTCTCAACCCTCTCTCCTCTCTTCCCTCTCCCCAGCAGTCTCCGGAATACTGGAGGAGGCCAACTCTGCCTCCTCAGACGGGGGCTGGTTCTCGGCGCTTCCACCAGCAGCTCTGCGCCTCCTGGACGCCCCCGTCTGGGGGCTAGGGCTGCCCGGCTCTTTCTGCCCTTAACTCGGACTCGTCGGCACGTACTCCTGGGGGAGCAGGGAATCCCCTGGCCTGGGGGAGGCTGCAGAGCTGTAGCCGGGGACCACAGGTCTCAGAGAACATGAACAGCTGCAGACTGTTGCTGGGACTATGCTAAGCACCTCACGGGGACAACCCACTGGCTCCCCTATCCTCCAGACACACAGTGACTTGGCCAAGGTCAAGAGCAGCATGACCCTGGCAATGACACTTCACTTGGTCAAGCCCTCATGGCGCTCATCAGGCCTGGCCAGCGCCCGCGTGCAGCAGGAAGACACCCCTCTGGGGCCAGTGCTGTGGCACAGCAGGTTAAGCTGTCGCCTGCAACACCAGCATCCGTATGAGCACCTGTTCTACTCCCAGCTGCTCCCCTTCAGATCCAGCTCCCTGCTATGTGCCTGGGAGAGCAATGGAGGACGGCCCCTGCCACCCGCATGGAGACTCAGAACTGCTCTGGGCTCCTGGCTTCAGCCTGGCCCAGCCCCAGCCATCGTGGGCATCTGACGAGTAAACCAGAAAAGAGAAGAACTCAGTCTCTCTCTCTCTCTAACTCTAACTCCAACTCTAACTAACTCTAACTCTAACTCTCTATCTGCCTTTCAAATAAATAAATAAATAAATCTTTAAAAAAAAAAAGAAAAGAAAGGGGGGGCACAACAGGTTAATCTGCCACCTGCAACACCAAATCCCATATGGGCACACGTGCGAGTACATAGACTGCTCAACTTTGCATCCAGCTCTCTGCTAGTATACCTGGGAAAGCAGAGGAAGATGGCCCAAGTGCTTGGTCTACATCCACATGGGAGGTCCAGTGGAGGCTCCTGGCTCCTGGCTTCAGCATCCCACCCAATACGGCCACTTGGGGAGTGAAACAGAGGACAGAAGTGCTCGCTCTCGCTCGCTCTCTCCCCCGCCCCCGTAATTCTCCCTTTCAAATAAATAAAATAAACCTTTAAAATAAATAAATAGGGACCGGCACTGTGGTATAGCAGCCACCTGCAGTGCCAGCATTCCATATGGGCGCTGGTTCAAGTCCCAGCTGCTCCACTTCTGATTTCACTTTATGCTATGGCCTGGGAAAGCAGTGGAAGGTGGCCCAAGTCCTTGGGTCCCTGCACCCATGTAGGAGGCCAGGAAGAAGCTCCTGGCTCCTGGCTTCAGATTGGCATAGCTATGGCCATTATGGCCATCTGGAGAATGAACCTGCAGATATAAGACCTCTGTCTCTGTCTCTCCTCTTCTCTTCTCTTCTCTTCTCTCTCTCTCTGCCTCTGTCTCTCTCTGCCTCTGTCTCTCTGTAATTCTATCTTTCAAATAAAAAAATAAATCTTTTAAAAAATAAATACATAAAAATAAAAAAGAAAGGTGCCTGGGTGAGCTCACCCCAGGGGCACAGGCACAAATTCCAAGAACGTTGCTGTTTAAGACACGGACAGAGGCATCCCTTGTACTGGCCTCACCCAGCCCTCAGCCAGGCATGTGGACAGGCAGGCAGGCCCAGAACCCCTCGTGCAGGCCATAATGGCGAGCAGTGACCACCCAGCATGGCAGCTGCTCTAGTCACATCACTGAAAATACCAGGAAATGGTGAAGGAAATGTGAACAATCACCTTTTGTGAATAATCACTTTTCAAATAATATGCAATTTGGGCAACTTTTTTCAATAAATAGAAGTATCTCCAACTTCGGTACTCACTATAAAGCTACAGCAATCAAGACTGTGGTGTTGTGAAAGAATAGACCAAAAAAATCAATGGAGATAACAGAGGGCACAGAAACACAGCCAGGTAAGTGGAGCCAACTGGTCTGTGACACAAACAGAGCAAGGACAGCCGGTCCACCAGGTGGCGCTGGGATGACTGGACACCCACAAGCAAACAAGCCTGTGCCCTTCACAAAAATTAACACAAAATCAGTCTTAGACGTAAATGTAACACTGCTAGGAGTTAACACTCGAAAACCTAGATGACCTAGAAGAGTGCCCTAATGACTTCTTAGCTGCGGCATCAAAGGCATAAACCATGAGAGAGAGAACTGAGACACTCCATGTCATTAAAACCAGACACGTCTGCTGCACATAAAACACTATTGAGAGAACGGGAAGACACAAAAAGGAGATGAACTACTTGGAAAAGACACACCTAATAAAGGACTACTGCTAAACTAAACAAAGAACTCTTAAAACTCAACAGTGAGAAAGCCAGGACTCAATTTAAAAATGGGCCAGAGGGCAGGCATCTAGTGCAGTGGCTTCTAAGAAACCACGTGGGGCACCTGCATCCTGCACCAGAGCCCTGGGTTCAAGTCCCGCAGGTTCAAGTCCTGGCTCCACTTTTTTTTTTTTTCAAGGGTTTTTATCTATTTGTTTGAAAGGCAGAGTTACAGAGAGGCAGAGGCAGAGACAGAGACAAAGAGGTCTTGTGTCTACTGGTTCACTCCTCAAATGGCCTCAACAGCTGGAGCTGAACTGATCCGAAGCCAGGAGCCAGGACTTGGGCTACCTCCTACTGATTTCCCAGACCATAGCAGAGAGCTGGATTGGAAGTGGAGCAGCCGGGACTCGAACCAGCACCCATATGGGATGCTGGCACTGCGGGCAGAAGCTTTACCCACTATGCCACAGTGCCATCCCCCTAGCTCCACTTCTCACCCATCTTCTCACTAATGCACATCAAGGGAGAAAACAGATGATGGCTCAGGTACCTGAGGCCCTGCCAAGTACCTGCAAGACCCAGACAGAGTCCCAGGCTCCTGGATTTGGCCTGGTCTCACCCGGGCTGTTACAGATATTTGAAGAGTAAACCAGCAAATTGAAGATCCCTCTTGTCTATCTGTCTCTGTCTCTGCCTTTGTCTCTGTCTCTTTTTCTCTCTACTATTCAAACAAAATAAAAAATGGGCAAGAGATCTGAACACCTCACCAAAGATACACAGATGGTCATTAAGTGTATAAACATATGTCCAGTACCATGGGTCATTAGAGAAATGCAAATTAAAATGAAATACCAGGATACACCTTCCAGAACAGCCAACATCAAAACACCACCACCACCAAACCCTAGCAGGGTCATGGGGCAACAGGAAACCCCACTCATTGCCAGTGGGGATGTGGGGACTCAAAATGGCTCAGCCACCTTGGAAGAGAGTCTGGAGCTTCCTGTAGAGCACCAGCATCCCTTACTACATGATCCTGGGTGTTTGCCCAAGTGAGTCAAGAACTTGCGTCCACACAAAACCTTGCACATGAACGTTTGTGGCTGCTTTACTTGTGATTCCCAAAACTGCAAGTAACTGAGATTCCACCAAGAGTCACAGGTGAGGGTGGGCACTGTGGCATAGCGGGGTAAGCTGCCACCTATGAAGCCAGCACCCTATATGAGTGCCAATTTGAGCCCCAGCTGTTCCACTTCCAATCCAGCTCCCTGCTAATGCACCTTGGGAGGCAGCAGATTATGTACCAAGTACTCAGGCCCTTCCACCATGTGGAAGACACCAGCCCTCTGGGGAGTGAACCAATAGATGGAAGATGAAAGAGCGCTCTCTCTCTTTCTCTCTCTTTCTCTCTCTCTCTACCTGCACAACCCCTACCCCACCCCCTCTGTAACCCTGACTTTCAAATAAATAAATATATCTTTAAAACAAGAAATAAAAGACCTGTTAGACAGGACTCCAGCTCCTACTCCTAAGCGGGGACAGATGAGAGTGAGCATCACAGATGGTATCTGACGATGACAAACGTCAGGCCCGTGTCCCACACTGAACAAACGTGACCACATACAGACAACACCTGCAGGACCCTCCTGTGCCCTGTCGAGACAACAACCCAGAGCACAGCTCCATTCCTTCCACGTCCACAAATCCAGCTTCACCAACCCCACATCCGAGCTGGAGCACGTTACGTCCCCAGCCTCCAGCAGCCACTAAAACACGGCCTCCCTGCCCCTAACCAGCCTGTGGACACTTATGGTCAGGTCTGTAGCTGTATTTTAAATATGGACTGCCCTGCTCGAATACTTCGGAATAAGAACTTACTCCCAGGACAGGCATTGAGGCACAGCAGGTTAAACTGCCACTTATGACACTGGCATCCCATATGGGTGCTGGTTCGAGTCCTGGCTGCTCCACTTCTGATCCAGCTCCCTGCTAATGAGTCTGGGAAAGCAGCAGCAGATGACCTAAGTGCCTGGACCCCTGGACCCATATGGGAGACCCAGATGGAGCTCCTGGCTCCTGGCCTAGGCCTGGCCCTGGTCCATCTGGGGAGTGAACCAGCAGATGGAAGATGTATGTGTGTGTTTCTCCCTCTCTTTCTGTAACTATACCTTTCAAGTAAATGAAAATAAATTTTAGGGGCTGGCGCTGTGGCGTAGTGGGTTAAAGCCCTGGCCTGAAGCACTGACATCCCATATGGGTGCCGGTTCTAGTCCCGGTTTCTCTTCTCCCAATCCAGCTCTCTGCTATGGCCTGAGAAAGCAGTGGAAGATGGCCCAAGTGCTTGGGCCCCTGCACCCACATGGGAGATCTGGAAGAAGCTCCTGGCTCTTAGCCTCAGATTGGCACAGCTCTGGCTGTTGCAGCCATCTGGGGAGTGAACCAGCTGATGGAAGACCTCTCTATCTCTCTCTCTCTCTCTCTCTCTCTCTCTCTCTCTGCCTCTGTTACTCTTTGAAATAAATAAAATAAATATTTTTAAAAAGAAAATAAATTTTAAAATAAAAATAAAAAAGAACTTTCCACCCACTGGACAGCCAGTTGTGTGTGCTTACACTCAAATGTATTTATTCCTGGCTCACTGGTTTTTACTAACTCAACTAAGTGTCATAAGATAAGTAAAATTCACTAGGAATTAATCTGAAGTTCTTTGCTGATGGCACACATCAGCTCCAGGACAATCAGGGACACCCACACGCCATGGCCAGGCGGTTCCACCACGTTCTGCCAGCACGTGTCCTTCCAGGTGCCCAGCACAGGCGGGGTCCGTCTCCTCTGAGCCGCCAGCTCCAGTCACAGTGCCTGCCATGCACAGCAGGTGCCCGAGCCCCACGACTGAGTCGGGGAAGCGCCTGCCCAGCCCCCCAGTACCTCTGTTGAAGTCGTTGGGATCCAGCGAGAGACTGTAGCCGGGCAGCGTCTCCAGCAGGAGCTTGTAGCACGCCCTCCAGCCAGGCTCCGAGATGCTGGGGGCCACACACTGCATGGCAGCCACACGCTTGAAGAAGGCCGACTTGCGGTGGAAGCCGATGAGCTCGTAGAGCTCGGACAGGATGCTGTAGCGCTGGATTTTTTCTTCTTCTGAAAGCTGCAGCACAGAGGAGAGGTAACAAGCCTTTCAGAGACACTTCCGAGTGGAAAAGGAGACACCCGTGAAGACAGTTCTTCGTAAGACAGAGGCCTGCGGGAACGTCCAGGGCAGGCAGAGCCCCAGCAGCAGCCCCGAGACGCGGTAACCCCGAGGGGAGCTCCGAGAGCCTGGCCGGGTCCCAGCTCCCAGCGCACCTTCTTCCTGCTGGTAAGGCCAGGCTCTGCGAAGCAAGGGCACTGGCTGCACACCAGGATGTCAGCCCTACCGTCCACCGTGAAGGGAAGGAGCGGAGCTCACCTCGGGGTGCTGGCAGGCTTTCATCAAATACACAACGTGCAAAACCACAGTAAGGACCAGGCGGTCAGCGGATGGCTTCCCGGCGACACCGCCTAGGCCAGACTGGACAGCTCACAGCTCACAAACAGCTCCCTTCATGAGGGCCCTCGCGCAGTTCCCCAACAAGCCAGTGGCTTCTGGCAGCAACTCCAATTTCGGAAAGCCCCTACTATACACAGCAACCTTGGCACACCCTGAGAAGCCAACTCAATAGTCCTGTGCGTTGCCATCGCCCCGGCTCACGACAAGGATGGGGAAGCCCAGGGAGGTGCACAGCCAACAGGTGTCCGAGACAAGAGCCGACCTGGGTTGGGCCCTGGCTCACTGCACCTCAGCTCCCTTCAGCAGGGAGCAGGGGCAGAGCTTCGCTACTGCCAAAGGACATGGCTCTCTCCCACCACACCCTGGCAATAAACCCGTTTCTGACCACCTGCCAGCCAGAGCTCTTCAGGCCCTCCCACCTTCTCTTCCCAGGCCCACTGCTGGGGTCCTGCCTCAGCCCTTGCAGCTCTCACCTGGAAGACTAAGTGGCCTCCTCCCCACGTTTCTTGGCAGCCCTCAGTCCAACCCCACACACCGGCCAGACCCACGCTCCTCAAGCCAGGCTCAGAGCCATTACCCTGGCTTCTGTCCCGCAAACTTCACGTTGCAACCCTAACCCCCTGGCTGACAGTGTCAGGAGATGGGGCCTCTGGGAGGGGAAGGACTGCCCCCTGCACCATCTGAGGACATGGCGGTAAGATGCCATCTTTAACCAGGAAGCAGGCCCTCACCAAGCATCAGACTTGCCCCACCTTCATCCTGGGTCCCCCCGGAACTCCGAGAAGGCCAGATCAGCTGCTGGGAAGCCCCACTCCTTGGGGTTTTTCTGTAGAAGCCTGAGTGGCCAAAGACAGGCACCTTTCAAAGCTGCTCAGGGACCCTGGCTCTGCAAGGAGACACTACAGCACCTCCATGCACGCCGGGCCCTCCTGGTACCTCCGCCATCCCAGTGTAGCCCACAGAACTCATCTATGTTCTCGTCCTGGGAACACGCCCAAGGACACGTCAAAAGCTTTGTGAAGACACAGAACTGAATGATAAGTTGAGAGGCCAGCGTTGTGGAGCGGAGAGTTAAGCCCCTGCTTGTGACACCAGCATCCCATACCAGGGTGCCGGTTCAAGTCCTAGCTGCTCCACCTCTCCTCTCTCTGTGTCACCACCTTTCAAGTAAATAAATCGTAAATAAATTAATAAGTAAAAGGAAGTTTAGGGTTGGGCATAGTGGTTAAGAAACTGATGGGGCCACCACCTGCAATGCCAGCATCCCATATGAGCACCTACTCACATCCCAGAGTCTCCACTTTAAAACCCAGCTCCCTGCAAATGCACGTGAGAAAGTAGTAGAAGATGGCCAAAGTACCTGGGCCCCTGCCACCCACGTGGGAGACCCACCACTCCTCCTCCAGCTATTGTAGCCTTTTGGGAAATGAACCAGTAGATGGGAGAATGAGCTCACTTGCTCACTCGCTCTCTCCTTCTCCTCTCTTCCTCCCTCATTCTTTCAAATAAATAAAATTGATCTTTTTTTAAAAAGACGCTGATCGAGACACCTGCATCCCACATTGGAATGCCTGGATTCCATATCCGGCTCCACTCCTACTCCCAGCCTCCTGCCACTGCATATCGTAGGAGGCAGAGTGACTGCTCAAGGAGCGGGTCTCTGCAACTCACAAGACGGACCTAGACTGGGTTCCCAGCTCCTGGCTGCCACCCAGCCCAGCCCCAACCAGCGCAGGCATTTGGGAGTGAAACAGTGGTCGGGAGTTAGCTCACTTGCTTTCTCTCTCCCTCTCTCCCTCTCTCCCCCTCCCTCCCTCCCTCTCTTGCCCCTTACCTTTAAAATACATTTTCTTAATCTTTTGTTAGGGGCAGGGATTTGGTGCCGCAGTTAAGACACCACTTGGAAAGTCTGTGTCCCACACGGGAGGCCTGGTCTTTGTCCCCACTCCTCTATCTCCAATGCAGCTTCCTGCTTAATGTGCCCCCAGGGAGGCAGCAGAGACAGCTCAAGTATTTGGGCCCTACCACCCCCATGGAGCCAGTCCGAATCCCTGGCTCCCGGCCTTGGAGTGTTCCTGACCCAGGAACAGTCGTAGGTACCTGGTAAGCGAAACAGCTGATAGAAGATTCCTCCCTGTCTCTCTTGGCCTTTCAAATACAGTAAAAATAAATAAATGTTGTTTAATCTTTTTGGAAATAAAAAAGGTAAGGCTTTTTCGTGTACAAAACATTTGTGAAATCCATTCGTCATTGTTTCGTAACACACATTTCCGTATCGGATGCCTATCGCGCGGTGGCAAGGATGTGGCAGTGAGCCAAACATGCAAGGGCTCTGAGAGCAGAGCCCTGTGCGGTGACAGCCAGCGCCAACCCTCCAGAGTCCGAGGTGAGGCGGCGAGACGGCAGCAAGCAGATGCTGCCAGCCCTGTGCCAAGGAGCCCACGGCGCGGGAAAAGGGTGGGAAGGGGGGCTCACTTTGCACAGGAACGGGAAGGGCTCAACCACGGGAGCCACTCCAGGAGTCTCCCTCCCCATCCTGTGCCCACACTCCCACCCCCAGTCCACTCCCTGGACTGTCAGCTCTCAGGAGTGAACCAGCCATCCCCCACCCCCACGCCCACCCCCCCTGGCCTCTGATGCCATCGGAGCTGTGGTGCTTCCACGCGCACCTCCCTGACGGCCTGACGTTGAGCAAAGCGCTCAGTCCCACAGGATTCCTGGACGGCTGTGAAATGGATGCTCAAACCTGGGGACGGCTTTTAGAGCCGGATCATCGTGTCCTGGGCAGGAGTTCTGTGTGCGTCCTGGACGCAGATCCTCAGGGTGCCGGGCGAGCTTTCTCCGGGTCTGTTGGCACTGTGTCCTCCTGTGGGTTTCTGATGAACAGAAACATCTCACTGTGACCTGACTAGGTGTATCAACCGTTGCTTTCTGGGTCCCTGCAAAATGTGATGGAGATGTCCTCCTGTTTTCTGCTAGGCCTGTGACCCACGGACACTCAGATGTGTGTAGGACACAGCTCCTGCTGCCCAGCTGTGAGAAGTCACCCCGCGCAGCACAGCGGCGCTGGGGCTGGCGAGGGGAGGCGGGCGTGCCTGACGCCTGTGTCACCAACTCACATCCACTGTCTGCTGAGTAAGACGGGAGCCACTGGGGGAAGGGACACGAATGGTGACCTTAGCACATGACCCTGGTAAAACAAAGGTGACGGCCCAGGGAGGACCACGAGCCTCAGCCTCTGGGCCACCAGAGTCCGCGGCTTCCTTCTCCCATGGGAGGCCGTGGTACCCGGTCAGCAGCATGTTCTGTCATACTCCTTCCCAGTGCTGGACGTGATGAGAAAGCAGACAAGAAACACCACGTTGCAAATGGAACAAAAGTCGGCTCAAGCCCTGAAAAAAGATCCTTCACGGAAAAGCCTGGCACAACCGCCTCTGAGCAGGAGGCGGCCGTTGACCGGGAAGCTGCTTGCGAGCCACCAGCCCCACGGGCTCCAGGACAGGGCTGTATTCCTCGGGGCAACACGGACGCCCACGGCCCCGGATCTGGGAGTGCGGGCGGTGTCAGGCAAGAGGCGAGGCCAGGGTCCTCAGGGAATCACGACTGAGACCAAATCCCCACACTCATTTCCCGCCCGCTGCTCTTCACAGCACGTCGCTGTCCTAATTGTTCCGCGGGCTGCACAGTCACGACGTGTGCACTCGGGGCCCAGACACTGATGCGAAGCCCCTGTGAAAGTGGCTCAAAGACCACTCGAGACAAGCGGCTGCACCACCAGCACAGGACCCGAGGAACTAGAATATTAATGGACCCACCCATCTCCGACTGGAAAGCAGGTGCAGGCCTGCTTCGTGCTACCAGCGAGAAAGAAATGGCTCTGTGGTGGAAAACACGCAGCACAGGCCCAGTGGGTCAGCTCTGCCCGGCGGGGCAGCGGGGAGCACAGAGCACAGTCGGGAAGCCCTGGGTTCCAGGCCCACGACTGCACAGAATTACCTTAAGTTAACCACGAGTGCTGGAAAGAAAAATGAAATAACAGTGATGCTGCAAAGTTGGCATTTGCAGTGGCTGCTCAAGACACGGCAACTATTACTGTGCATCGACGCCTCTGAAATCACAGGCAGGGAGAGGCGTTCTAGAAAATTCCTCGGGCCCTCGGCCTCCTGGAACATCGGTACCCACGCGGATGTGAAGGACGGGTGTAGGTAGGCAGGGGTGGAGGCTTTGGGCAGGCGTGGCAGTACTCAGTCATCTACCATGGGAAAACGCACGGAGGAACACGAGAGAACATATACATTCTCTACCACAGAAAACGTTCTGTGTCTCTTTTTACAGTTATTTCTAGCCATTGGTTTTTTGGTTTTTTTGTTTTTTTTTTTAAGATTTTAGTTACTTATTTGAGAGGTAGAATTACAGGCAGAGAGAGACACACACACACAGAAAGGTCTTCCAACTGCTGGTTCACTCCCCAAATGGCCACAACAGCCGGAACTGCACCGATCCAAAGCCAGGAGCCAGGAGCTTCTTCCGGGTTTCCCACGTGGGTGCAGGGGCCCAAGCACTTGGGCCATCTTCCACTGCTTTCCCAGGCCATAGCAGAGAGCTGATCAGAAGAGAAACAGCTGGGACACAAACCAGCGCCCATACAGGAAGCTGGCACCGCAGGCAGAGGCTTAGTCTACCACTCTACAGCGCCAGCCCCTCTGGCCATTATTACATGAAGAGAAGACACGTACTCAAAGTCACTCAAAGTCAAGGTGGGCGCTTGGCGCAGCAGTGAAGATGAAGTCTGCTGCACTCAAGGCTCAGCTCTTCCCGATTCCAGCTTCCCACTGGTGTGTACCCTGGGAAGCATCCATCAGGGGAGGGTTCAGAACTTGGGTCCTGCCCCCCATCTGTAAGACGCAGACTGAATTCACAGCTCCTAGCTTCAGCCTGGCCCAGCCCCAGCCATGTGGGCATCTAAGGAGTGAAGCAGTGGATGAAAGCTCTGTGTGTGTGTGTATGTGTGTGTGTGTGTGTGTCTGCCTCTGTTTCTTGCCCCCCCCACCCCATTTCTCTCTGTGTCTGTTTTTCTGTCTCTCTGCCTGTCTCTCTATGCCTCTCTCTGCCTGTCTATTTCTCTCTCTCTGCCTCTCAAGTTTAAAAAAATGCCATTTGTTTTCCCATCGCTGGGCTCAGTGAGTAAGCAAGTCCTGTGTATTTTGAAGATCACACAGCCTGGGACTGCAGTCTTTATCAGCACTCATCCCTCCACGCAGAACAGTCCTGAATTCAAGTTCATCCTCCGTAAAAGCTACTCACTCCAAGGGCAACGCACAGAGCCTGCAAGCAAAGCCCACTTAGACCAGGCTCGGCTAAATGTCAGCAACCCACCATGGCTCTCCTGACCCTCCCCCTACACACACTGATCAGAAGAGGCAGGTCTGTCCCCAGACACAGACAGGGCGTGGGTGCCACGGCGAGGAGGCTCCGCCCCGAGCTCACCCCGAGCTCACCCCGAGGCCCTGGCACACGGCAGTGCAGACAGCACTGAGAAGGCTTCTTTCCTCCGAACTCTGCAGGCTGCAGGGATACCCCAGGAGAGTGGCCACGTCAGCATGGGGGCAGGGTCTTGCCCCACGGCCCCTGTGGGCCTCTGTCATCCTGAGTCTTCATGGATCCACTCAGGACACAGCGTCCGGTTCCCAGCACAGCTTCCGACTAGACCCTGCCTGGACCCCTGGCTGTCTGTCCTTCCGGGACCATCCACAGTTTCTGTGCCTTCTTGCGTTGTGGAGGAGGTTTGGTTCTGTCTTTGATGTGTGTTCCTCTATTTCTCGCTGTCACTGAACAGGCTTTCTTGGGGCATCGAGGCTTTCCACCGGGTCTGCATCCCGCAGAGCTGGGGCAGGTTCATCCCGCAGGTGCGAGCAGGAGCACCTTGCCCAGCCAGGCGGGGCGTTCTCCGGCTTCCTGAGGCTCACTCACTGCAGAACCCCTGCCTTCTGTGCCTGGGCCCGTGAGGACTTCCCCAGACTTTGCTGACGATGAACTGCGTGTTTCAAAAGGTGGGAGGCACCCGGGGACCTCTCACCCAGCATCCTCAAGGAACCTGAGCTTCCCAGCCCCTACTGCCCAAGCAGAAGCCAGTGGGTAGTTTCCAGACTTAATGCATTGTTGCAAATGCTCTTCTTTCTTTTCTTTTCTAACTACTAACAGACTATGCTTCCTTTAATTGGAAAATTAAAAAGTTGGCAGCCACAGGGTGCTCACCTGGCTTCCCCTGCCCCACACGGCAGGCGCCTCTCCTGCAACGTCAGGGCATCCCTCTTCCTTCTGTGCTGGTGACCCCTGGCCCTTGGGAGGGGACGCTGGTGCAGGGTGGTGTCGGGATGGAGTTCTCGGGTGGACAAGTGCTGGAAGGTTCCACCCCACCCTCTTCTGTCATCACTCCTCCCCTGACAGAGTTACTATCAGCACCAGATCTTCACAAGATCCCTTGTGCATTTAAAGAAAGAAATATGAAGATAAATCCCTTGCCCCTATATATTGTTGGTTTTATAAATAATTCTTTATTAGAATTAAATTTGAATAAGCATCAAAAAATCGTTGAGGTCCCCTCCCCCGACTGGAACAGAGCCTGGCAGGGGTTTACAAGACCAAGAAAGGCTGAAGCAGGGAAATGAGGAGATACTCAACAACGCAAACATGACCCGGAGGGGGACACACGGTGTAAACCGTGCTCAAGGTGTGGAGGGCCACCAGCCAGCGTGCACCCACCCTGCACGGGAGGGAGACACACCAACTGCTCTGATGTCCCGCGTTCACAGGCGGGAACACAAGGCACAACAGCAAAACCCCCCAAACTGATCTCCAGGCTTAATGCAACCCCCATGAGAATCCAAGTCGGCTTCCTTGGTGAGAGGGAAGAGCTCATCTTCAGACTCCCCTGGGTTAGACTGCAGGTGTTTAGGGTTCAAGAAGAAGAAGAGGCGACTGTTAAAGCAGAGAAGACTATTTTAGCGGGGACAGAATGGGGGTGGGGATAAAGCAGGAGTGGAGGTCGAGCCTGCGGGACAGGGGCAGGGGTCTGACGCCAGGCTTCACTCCCTGTGAGCAGCAGGCACGGCCCCTTCTTAAGCAGTGTGCTGGGGGAGGTGCAGAGCATGAGAGACCCCGACAAGGTGGGTGGGGCGTGTGAAGTTCACAGCATGTCATCTTAGCAGCCGGGAATGTCCCAGGCGCCCACTAGCCGTCAGAGTCACTGTCTGCACCCGGTTTCACTGGCCTGGGGCTTCAGGCCCAGTGTCTCACAACCTGCTAGTCCAGGAGCAGAACAGTCTCGCAAGAGGAGGACACGCGCTCCTCAGACCCCAACTTTAGACAAGGCAACGGCGACCACAGCAGAACGCAGACCCGGGGATACAGTGAAGACTTAGGAACCCGTCTCACTCTTCCAGCCAACCTGTTCTCCACAGGGTGGTCAAGACCAGCCAGTGGGGACACAGGAGCCTTCTCAACACAGAGCAGGGACCTCCATGTGCAGAAGAAGCGTGGTGGAGACTCCCTCGCACAAGAAAGCGCTGACTTGGAGCCAGTGTGTAGCCTAGTGGTTACGATGCCCACATCCCATGTCCAGAGTACCTGGGTTTGATTCCCACCTCCAACTCCGTGTCCAGCTTCCTGTCAGTGCACACCCTGGGAGGCAGCAGGTGATGGTTCTAGTAACGGGGACCCTGCCACCCACACGGGAGACCTGGATCCGAGTTCCCAACTCCTAGCTCTGGCCCTGGCCCAGCAGTGGCCATTGGAGGCATTTAGGGAAGGAACCAGTAGATGAGAGAGCTCTCTGTCTCTCCCCAGCCACTGAAATAAATATTTTCAAAACTAAGCTTATAAAATTCCTAGAATAAAACACAGCAAATCTTTTTTTTTTTTTTTTTTTTTTTTTTTTTTTTTTTTTTTTTTTTTTTTTTTGACAGGCAGAGTGGACAGTGAGAGAGAGAGACAGAGAGAAAGGTCTTCCTTTGCCGTTGGTTCACCCTCCAATGGCCGCCGCGGCCGGCGCGCTGCGGCCGGCGCACCGTGCTGATCCGATGGCAGGAGCCAGGAGCCAGGTGCTTCTCCTGGTCTCCCATGGGGTGCAGGGCCCAAGCACCTGGGCCATCCTCCACTGCACTCCCTGGCCACAGCAGAGAGCTGGCCTGGAAGAGGGGCAACTGGGACAGAATCCGGCGCCCCAACCGGGACTAGAACCCGGTGTGCCGGCGCCGCTAGGTGGAGGATTAGCCTAGTGAGCCGCGGCGCCAGCCCACAGCAAATCTTTTTGACCTTAGGTTAGTGATGACCTCTTACGTGGAACACCAAAAGCACACGTGACAACACACAGAAAAGGTAAATCAGAATCCCTCAGTTACAAACTTGCATCATCCCGCAAAAGACAGCATCAAGAATGTGAAACAACACCACCAGAGCAGGAGGAAAATTTTCCAGCCACACACCTGATTAGAGACCAGTATCCAGAACATTCAGTAAACTTTTTTTTTTTTGACAGGCAGAGTGGACAGTGAAAGAGAGAGAGACAGAGAGAAAGGTCTTCCTTTGCCGTTGGTTCACCCTCCAATGGCCACCGTGGCCAGCACACCGTGCTGATCCAAAACCAGGAGCCAGGCGCTTTTCCTGGACTCCCATGCAGGTGTAGGGCCCAAGCACTTGGGCCATCCTCCACTGCACTCCCGGGCCATAGCAGAGAGCTGGCCTGGAAGAGGGGCAACCGGGACAGAATCTGGCGCCCCGACCGGGACTAGAACCCGGTGTGCCGGCGCCGCTAGGCGGAGGATTAGCCTGTTGAGCCGCGGCGCCGGCCCCAGTAAACTCTTACAACTGAACACAAAAACAAAAGAAAACCCAATCTTAGACTTGGCCAAGGATTCGAAGGGCTTCACGAGTGGCCAGGAGCAGCCTCCTTGCCTGCAGGGAAATTCAGGTCGAATCCACAGTGAGATGTCTGTCACTCACACACCACCCCCCAGGAGTGAGACGTCTGTCGCTCACACACCACCCCCCAGGCCGTCACCGCAGGGTGGACCCAGAGACGTTGGGACGCTCATGCACTTCCCCGCAGCCACGGAGGCCGGGGACACAGCGTGTCAGTTCCTATGGCCCACAGAGTCGTCCTATGGCCCAGCAGCTCTGCTGCCACGCATGCTCCCAAAAGAAGTAAAACGTGTACTCCCACAAAAACTTACCCATGGATGCTCACTGCAGCAGTGTCCACGCTAGCCAAACACGGCAAATCCCCACCCCCACAGCGAGCAGCGTCTGCCCGCAGACCCACATCCAACACCGACACACTTTATGCGGAGCGAGGAAGCCACACACAGAGGGACGAACCCCGCTGTTTTAGGTCCAGGGACGCACATGTTCACTCCACGCCTCTCCCAAGTCTTCCGAAGGTGTGATGCCTCGCCAAATGTGAAACAGTATAGACACAAAAAAATAAAGATAGTGCCTTGTGGGAGAGCTCTCAGGACTGAGTGCAGAAGAGGGGGACCCCCTGGTGCCAAGCCCAGCACTCCCGCTTGGTGGTCACTGGCACCACTGAGCTCGAGGGGCAGTGCTCACCACGTGGGGGCAGCCAGCACAGGGCAGGCATGGCAGGACGTGGCTACGAAGACGCTGCAGAACTTGTACTCGCTACCAAACCCATCGCCTCCATCCGCAGCTCAGCTCTCACCTCCCAGGTACGTGGCTCAGAACTGCCGGGAGCAGGGAGTCTGAAACGCTGTCCACCCACGTGTTTGCATTCTGCCTCCTTCCTTTGTTTTTGTTAAGACTTATTTATGTGAAAGTCAACTATGGGGGGCACAAAGTCAGCTATGGGAGGGGTCGGGGGAGACAGAGAGAGACAAAGATCTTCCATCCACTGGTTCACTTCCCGATGGCCTCAATGGCCAGAACTGGGCCAGACCAAAGCCAGGAACCAGGAACTTCTTCCAGGTCTTCCTTATGGCCGCAGGGGCCAGAGCACTTGGGCCACCTCTGCTGCTTTCCCAGGCACGTTAGCAGGGAACCAGACTGGACATCGAGAAGTTGGGCCTTGACCCAGCACCCACGTGGGATGCTGGTGCTGCAGGTGATGGCTTTGCCTGCTACGCCACAGCAACATTCTTAAAAAAAGGACCTGAAGTCATTTTTTAAACACACAATTTAAGAACAAAAGCAACAAAAAGCCAAAAACCTGAGTGAAGAGAAGAGAAACGAGTGAAACCAGGGAAGCTCAAAGCACAAAGATGCACAGAAGGAAGCAGGAGCGGCTAAAGGTGACGGACGCGCTCCAGGGTCCCTCACCGCGAACCCAGAAACAGCACCACGGCGCACACCAGGGCTCCCAGGGCTCCACAAGTCCCCTGGGACACCCTGGAGCAACATTCCCACCACAGCCTTCCCAGCCCCTCCCACACTCCGAATCACGGGCGCAGCCATGGGGCTCCTGCTCCAGGGTCCAGCTCTGTCCTTGCTCTCAGGCCCCTCCCTCCTCTACCACTTCACTGGGCTACAAATGAGATCTAAAAGCCCAGCGTAAAGACTCGATGTGGGGGCCAGTGCTGGGACACACAAGTAAAGCCACCGCTTGCAGTGCCAGCATCCCACATGGGTGTGGGTTCGAATCTCGGCTGCTCCACTTCTGATGCAGCTCTCTGCTATGGCTCCTGACTGCTCCACTTCCCAATCAGCTCTCTGCTATGGCCTGAGAAAGCAATAGAAGATGGCCCAAGTCCTTGGGCCCCTGCAACTGTGCGGGAGACCCAGAAGAAGCTCCTGGCTCCTGGCTTCAGATCAGCTAAGCTCTGACCATTGCAGTCATTTAGGAAGTGAACCAGCGGATGGAAGACACCCCACCCCCGGCTCTACTTCACTCTGTAACTCTATCTTTCAAATAAATAAAATAAATATTAAAAAAAAAAAAAAAGATCAGTCTAGGGACTGGTGCTGCGGCGTAGTGGGTAAAGCCGCCACTTGCAGTGCTGCTATCCTATATGGGCATCGGTTCGAGTCCCAGATGCTCCACTTCTTTTTTTATATATACAGATTTATTTGTTTATTTGAAAGTCAGAGTTACATACAGAGACACAGAGAGAAGGAAAGGCGGAGAGAGGCCGGCGCCGCGGCTCAATAGGCTAATCCTCCGCCTAGCGGCGCCGGCACACCGGGTTCTAGTCCCAGTCGGGGCCCCGGATTCTGTCCCGGTTGCCCCTCTTCCAGGCCAGCTCTCTGCTGTGGCCAGGGAGTGCAGTGGAGGATGGCCCAGGTGCTTGGGCCCTGCACCCCATGGGAGACCAGGAAAAGCACCCGGCTCCTGGCTCCTGCCATCGGATCAGCGCGGTGCGCCGGCTGCAGCGCGCCGGCCGCGGCAGCCATTGGAGGGTGAACCAACGGCAAAGGAAGACCTTTCTCTCTGTCTCTCTCTCTCTCACTGTCCACTCTGCCTGTCAAAAAAAATAAAAAATAAAAATAAAAAATAAAAAAAAAAAAAAAAAGGCGGAGAGAGAGAGAAATGTCTTCTATCTGCTGGCTCACTCCCCAGTGGCTGCAACGGGCCAGAGCTGAGCTGATCCAAAGCCAGGAGCCAGCAGCCTCCTCCAGATCCCCTACGCGGGTACAGGGGCCCAAAGACCCAGGCCATCTTCCACTGCTTTCCCAGGCCATAGCAGAGAGCTGGATCGGAAGTGGAGCAGCCAGGACTTGAACCGGTGCCCACAGGATGCCAGCACTGCAGGCAGCGGCCTCACCCGCCAGCCACAGCTCCAACTCTGCTCCAGCTCTCTGCTATGGCCTGGGAAAGCAGTGGAAGATGCCCAGGTCCTTGGGCCCCTGCACCCACGTGGGAGACCTGGAGGAAACTCCTGGGTCCTGGCTTCGGATTGGCTCAGCTCCAGCCATCACGGCCAATTGAGGAGTGAACCAGCGTATGGAAAACCCCTCTCCCTCCTTTCTTCCCCGCCCCTTCCCTCCCTCTCTCTCTCTCTGCCTCTCCTCTCTCTGTGTAACTCTTTCAAATAAATATATAAATCTTAAAAAAAAAAAAAAAAAAAGACTGGGTGTGGGCCAGGGGCATGGCACAGTGGCTGAGATGCTGCTTGGGAGGTCTGTATCCCAGACCTGGTGCCTGGACATCCCAGTCCATTCTCTGCTCCCCATTCCAGCTTCCTGCTAATGAGCACCCTGAGAGGTAGCAGGTGAAGGCTCAAGCACATGGGTTCCTGCCACCCCCCTGGGTGACCCGGGTGGGTTCCCCACTCCTGGCTTCAGCCTGGCCCAGTCCTGGCTGCAGGCATTTGGGGAGGGAACCAGCAGGTACCTTTCTCTCTTTTCTCTTCCTCCCTCCTTTCCAAGTAAGATGAAAATAAGTAAGTTAAATTGTCACAGATTCCAAATGCCTCATCTGCAGCCCAGGGTTCCAGGGCCACCGCCTGCCACGTCCCTGCAGCCAGGACTTCCCATTCAGCAGAGGTCTCCTCATGGCCCCTTCCACACAAGGGGCAGGCACACCTCATCTCTCATTCTCCATGGATTTCTCAGTTCCCTCCGCCTTTCTCCTTCTCCTGCAAGGAGCCTGGAGTGTCTGTGAGAACAAGTCCCCCTAAGCTGTGTCTGCCAGCCGCGAGCCTGGTTCAGCCTCACCGAGGCTGCCCACCCCAGCCCGCCCTGTTCACTTCCCGATTCCGCCCGCCCCTCATTTCTGAGCGTCAATGGACACAAAGTCCTGAGGTGGCAAGGATTACGTGTGCATCCACCCAGCTTCTGCAGGGTCACCTTGGCAACAGCTTCATTAGAGTCGCATCAAAAACCCTAAAGAGACCATTCTTAATCTGAATGGGGCGGCCTGCAGACAGCATGAATGGCCTTAGTCAGAGAATTAACAAGGAACAAACAGGCTGCAGCCCAGAACAGCATCGTGGGCAACAGGCTCTGACCGGCTCCGAGCCCTCCCTGGGCACTGGGGTGTGGAAGGCCAGGGGAGCAGCTGCAGCGCCCCTCGGTCCCAGGGTGCTTGCACGTCTGGTGAGGTCAGGCTTCCAAACCATCCCTCACTGCATCTCCTCCTACCAATCAAGAGCACCACCTCAGCCCTTGGAGCCGTTGGAGAAAGGTGTATGACACAGTACACAGGGGGGACCTCACGGTCCCAGCAGCAGCGTCCTCCCTGCCCGCGATGTCCTCACTTCTCACCCAGTGCGGCAAGGAGGGCCGGTGTCCGCAGCGCGCCCAGCTACACGCCTGCAACGAGCCAGCCGCTTAGCCGCTACTCATCCTGCGTCCCCGCTGAACTGGTGACCATGGAGGGACAGATCCTGCCTGTCAGCCCCAACCAGACAATCGCCCAGACCTGCAGAACCAAGCATGCACGCGTCCTCTACAGAATCAATCAAACTTGCAGTCACTCATTTTCACATGTATCTGTTCAGCGCCCAGGTCTCACCCCACAGCGTAGCACCTAGCTTGCCTGGAGCCTGACGCAAGTTCGGGCCCAGGCTGACAGCGTGACCCAGCGTCCCGTGCCCACCCCAGGATGGCTGGCTGGAGCAGGAAGGCAAATGAGGAGCCTGCTGTGGCCCTCCGCCTCTGAAACTTGGCCTGATTCTGCCCAGGCAACATCACTTCCCTGAACCTGAGGCTCCTCCTCTGCAGCCAGGAGTCCCTGCACTTGGAACTCAGAGTGTTAGGGGCTTTAGGACGTCACCCAAGTCACAACCTAGCAAGTGTGTGAATGGGACGCAGCAAAGAGCGGGGAGCTGCCCTGGTTCCTCGGGCCCACAGCTCGGACCAGCAAGGCAGGCACACCCGTCCAGCACTTCACCTGCGCCCCCTCGCCATCACTGTAGCCACGTGGCTAGCGCCATATATGCATTCTTATGCCACTGACGACTCAGGATGACTCCAAGAAGGAGTGAATGGCTCCTTCCCACTTCTCAAGACTTTTTTTTAAAGATTCATTCTTTATTTGAAAGTCAGAGTTACACAGAGAAAGAAGGAGAGGCAGAGAGAGAGAGAGAGAGAAAGGTCTTCCATCCACTGGTTCACTCCCCAAGTGGCTGCAACGGGCAGAGCTGCGCCGATCCGAAGCCAGGGGCCAGGGGCTTCTGGGTCTCCCACGCGGGTGCAGAGGCCCAAGGACTTCGGACATCTTCCACTGCTTTCCCAGGCCACAGCAGAGAGCTGGATCGTGAGCAAATCAGCCGGGTCTTGAACCCATGCCCATATGGGATGCTGGCACTGCAGGTGGTGGCTTTACCCACTACGTCACAGTGCCGGCCCCTCAAGACCTGGTCTGGGCGCCAAAGGCTGAGCCTCAGCACTAACCTAGAAAAGCTCCACATGCACTGCCAGACTCACGGACGGCAAACCGACGGCAAAACCAAACATCACCTGCCACTGGTCAGTGCCACACACCGGCCTCAGCCACTCTGCTGAACCGCCAAGGGAAAGGCCACTGAGGCCGAGCCCCGCCCGCAGACAGGAGGGAGCCTGCGCTGATTTTGGGAGTGAAGAGACCCTCCCTCCCCCACGAGTCCACATGCGGGACACTGATGGGTCTTCACATCAGCACAGGGAGTCTCGAAGCAGAAGGGACCTGCAGGGGCTGGTGCAGCGGCAAAGTAGGTTAATCCTCTGCCTGCAGCGCCAGCATCCCATGTGGACGCTGGTTCTGGTCCTGGCTGCTCCACTTCCAGTCCAGATCTCTGCTATGGCCTGAGAAAGCAGTGGAAGATGGCCCAAGTCTCTGGGCCCCTGCACCCACATGGGAGACCCAGAAGAAGCTCCTGGCTCCTGGCTTCAGATCGGCGCAGCTCCAGTCGTTGCAGCCATTTGGGGAGTGAACCAACAGAAGGAAGACCTCTCTCTCTGTCTCTCCCTCTCACTGTCTGTAACTCTACCTCTCAAATAAAATAAATAAAATCTTAAAAAGGGCGGGGGGGGGGGGGTCTGCGGCAGCCACCTCTCGGCCCCCTCACAGTTTCCATGTTAGCCAGAACCATTCCCAGGCACGGGTGCAATTCATCCGATCTACAGCAGAGCCCGCCTGAGCAAGAACCAAAGCTTGTTCTAACTCAGAACACACGACAGCCCTTCTCATTTATTGCTGTTATAAAATCCCACCAGAACTCATTATCTTGCTGCCTGCTCGTCTGGCAAACAAACATGGAGATGACTCAACTACAGCTAAGAATCGCACCGAGGAAAACCCAGAAGGCCCAGTCCCCACCTTTGCAGGGGAGAGGGGTCCGTGGGGCTACCTGTGGGCCTCTGCTGCCCTCTAGTGCTCTGCGGAAGACAGCACCTCCCCCACCACTGCCAGGGCGGAGCAGAGCTGAGCAGCAAATGTGCATCTACACAATCACCTGTGAAACAGCGTCCCAAAAAGCCAGCATGCCAATTTCCCCAGACACCCCCAGCGGCAAAGGGCAAGCGAGTGTTCCCAGGGGATCCTGGGGACAATCTCTGCAGCAGGTCCCGGGCCCCCACCGCCTGCCTCCCCAGCACGCACTCTCCCTTCCACAGCCTTGCGCCTTCTGAGGGTCTGTGTGAAAAGCAGAATCCAGGCTCTGCTGTCACAAAATGTGTCCCTAAGCCTTCCAATCGGATACTGACAACACTGGCCCACGCAGGGTCGCGTCACAGGGCAGGCACCTGCACGGAGGGACCCATCTCAACCCAGCTGACTGCCCTGGGGCTCAGCTGTGTCAGCTCACGCGTGGAAGTGGGAAGAGGGACAGGCACCGGCAGATCCTGCTCAAGCTCTGCTGACACACACAGCCAGCTCAGCCGACGGCGTCTCCACTGTGGAGAGACTCCCCAGCTTGAAAGTCAGGTTCTCTTGCCTGACAAGGCCCGAAATTCATTACCTTTATGCATGAGCCACCCAGGATCTGACCTCAGATGGCCTTAGAAACATCCCCCTTGGGGCTGGCACTGTGGAATAGAGGGTAAAAAAGCCACCTGCAGTGCCAGCATCTCATATGGGCACCAGTTCAAGTCCCAGCTGCTGCACTTCCAATCCAGCTCTCTGCTATGGCCTGAGAAAGCAGAAGATGGCCCAAGTCCTTGGGCCCCTGTACCCATGTGGCAGACCCACAGGAGGCTCAGGGCTCCAGATTGGCACAGCTCTAGCTGTGGCAGCCATTTGGGGAGTGAACCAGAGGATGGAAGACCTCTCTCTCTCTCTTTCTGCTTCTCTCTGCCTCTCCTTCTCTGTGTAACTCTGACTTTCAAAGAAGGAAGGAAGGGGGGGAGGAGAGAGGGAGGGGGAGGGGGCAAGGGAGGAAGATCTCCCACAGTTCTCCGCAAACAAAACCACAGCTGCTGGCCACCGACTTGACCTAGTCCCCTCTAAGCCTCACACCTCCGCAGTCTCTGCTGCATCTCTAACCTCCATCAGCACGCACCCCGCCAGCACCGCGTGTAACAGCACCATCAGCACGCACCGCGCTGGGACCACGTGTGTACACAGCACCATCAGCACGCACCCCGCCAGCACCGCATGTGTGTGCAGCACCATCAGCACGCACCGCGCCAGGACCGCGTGTAACAGCACCATCAGCACACACCGCGCCAGGACCGCATGTGTGCGCAGCACAATCAGCACGCACCGCGCTGGGACCACGTGTGTACGCAGCACCATCAGCACGCACCGCGCCAGGACCGCATGTGTGTGCAGCACCATCAGCACGCACCGCGCCAGGACCGCATGTGTGTGCAGCACCATCAGCATGCACCACGCCAGGACCGCATGTGTGTGCACAGCACCATCAGCACGCACCGCGCCAGGACCGAGTGTGTACACAGCACCATCAGCACGCACCCCGCCAGCACCGCGTGTAACAGCACCATCAGCACGCACCGCGCTGGGACCACGTGTGTACGCAGCACCATCAGCACGCACCGCGCCAGGACCGAGTGTGTACACAGCACCATCAGCACGCACCCCGCCAGCACCGCGTGTAACAGCACCATCAGCACGCACCGCGCTGGGACCACGTGTGTACGCAGCACCATCAGCACGCACCGCGCCAGGACCGAGTGTGTACACAGCACCATCAGCACGCACCGCACCGGGACCACATGTATACGCTGCACCATCAGCACGCACCGCGCTGGGACCACGTGTATACACAGCACCATCAGCACACACCGCACCAGGACCGCGTGTGTACACAGCACCATCAGCACACACCGCACCAGGACCGCGTGTATACGCAGCACCATCAGCATGCACCGCACCAGGACCGCGTGTGTGCGCAGCACCATCAGCACACACCGCGCCAGGACCACGTGTGTACACAGCACCATCAGCACACACCGCGCCAGGACCACGTGTATACGCAGCACCATCAGCACGCACCGCACCAGGACCACATGTATACGCAGCACCAGCAGCACGCACCGCACCAGGACCACATGTATACGCAGCACCAGCAGCACGCACCGCACCGGGACCACATGTATACGCAGCACCAGCAGCACGCACCGCGCCGGGACCACATGTATACGCAGCACCATCAGCACACACCGCGCCGGGACCACATGTATACGCAGCACCAGCAGCACGCACCGCGCCGGGACCACATGTATACGCAGCACCATCAGCACGCACCGCACCAGGACCACATGTATACCCAGCACCATCAGCACGCACCGCACCAGGACCACATGTATACGCAGCACCATCAGCACGCACCGCACCAGGACCACATGTATACGCAGCACCATCAGCACACACCGCGCCAGGACCACGTGTATACGCAGCACCATCAGCACGCACCGCACCAGGACTACATGTATACGCAGCACCATCAGCACGCACCGCACCGGGACCACATGTATACGCAGCACCAGCAGCACGCACCGCGCCGGGACCACATGTATACGCAGCACCAGCAGCACGCACCGCGCCGGGACCACATGTATACGCAGCACCATCAGCACGCACCGCGCCGGGACCACATGTATACGCAGCACCATCAGCACGCACCGCACCGGGACCACATGTATACGCAGCACCAGCAGCACGCACCGCACCGGGACCGCATGTATACCCAGCACCAGCAGCACGCACCGCGCCGGGACCGCGTGTGTACACAGCACCAGCAGCACGCACCGTGCCAGGACCGCGTGTGTACACAGCACCATCAGCACACACCGCGCCAGGACCGCGTGTGTACACAGCACCATCAGCACACACCGCACCAGGACCGAGTGTATACGCAGCACCATCAGCACGCACCGCGCCGGGACCACATGTATACGCAGCACCATCAGCACGCACCGCGCCGGGACCTCGTGTATACCCAGCACCAGCAGCACACACCGCGCCAGGACCGCGTGTATACGCAGCACCATCAGCACACACCGCGCCGGGACCGCATGTGTACACAGCACCATCAGCACACACCGCACCGGGACCTCGTGTATACCCAGCACCATCAGCACACACCGCACCGGGACCGCATGTGTACACAGCACCATCAGCACACACCGCGCCGGGACCACGTGTATACCCAGCACCATCAGCACACACCGCACCGGGACCGCGTGTATACCCAGCACCATCAGCACACACCGCGCCGGGACCGCATGTGTACACAGCACCATCAGCACACACCGCGCCGGGACCACGTGTATACCCAGCACCATCAGCACACACCGCACCAGGACCGCATGTGTACACAGCACCATCAGCACACACCGCGCCGGGACCACGTGTATACCCAGCACCATCAGCACACACCGCACCGGGACCGCATGTGTACACAGCACCATCAGCACACACCGCGCCGGGACCACGTGTATACCCAGCACCATCAGCACACACCGCACCGGGACCGCGTGTATACCCAGCACCATCAGCACACACCGCGCCGGGACCGAGTGTGTACACAGCACCATCAGCACACACCGCGCCGGGACCGCGTGTATACGCAGCACCATCAGCACGCACCGCGCCGGGACCACATGTATACGCAGCACCATCAGCACACACCGCACCAGGACCTCGTGTATACCCAGCACCAGCAGCACGCACCACGCCAGGACCACGTGTATACCCAGCACCAGCAGCACGCACAGGGCCGGGAACGCGTGTGTGCGCAGCACACCAGTCTTGGGGACATCAGCCTCGGGGGCAGGGTTCTTACCACCCCTTTAAGTCCACAGCCTGGCGTGGCGCCGAGCCCTTAGTAGGGCTGCAGGAAAGTCAGGCTAACAGAGCGCAGATGCAGGCTCCCGCCCGCCCAGCACCAGCAGAGGTGGCAGAAGCCGTCTCGTTGGGCAGTTTCCAACAGAACGGAAGCTCCTACTTTGAAGGGCCAGGTGCTCGCTTTTCCTACCCAGCTGCACTGGAAACGTCGCCCGGATGACACCACGCACCTGTGACTCTGGCACACCTGATGGCTTCGGTCTGTGTGACTCATTCCGTTAGGCAAGCGTCGTGTGAGGCTTTTGTTGGGTTTGTTCCCACTGGGCATCTTGCCTTCATTGCAGTTTTGTCTCTCCCGTTGGCACTAGGCTGACCGTAGCCACCTCACAATCGCTTCAGCAGCCTTGCCCCAGTCCCTATCCCCAGACACGCACTGGGACGAGGAGGAACAGAGGAGGAACAGAGGCGTGTGGGGCTGCAAGCCTCGCCCAAGCCGAACTCCGGCCGTCTGCCTCTGGAGTCCTTGTGCTCCACTCTGACGCTGAAGCAGCCCCCTCTTACGGCGCCAAGCCATCGGCATCGAAACAGCTGAGATGCAGTTAACTCTGCACTTTTGCTTCCACGCCAGTTCTGGAGTCCCTGCCACCAATCCAGCACCCGTCACAGGCGTCTTCCCGTCAGTCACAGGGGTTTCACGTCTCTCCCCTCTCCTCCATCAGAGGCCCCGGCCCGCCTATCGCAGGGCATTCTCATCATCAGCCCCCGTGCCCGGCCCCTGCAGCCTGCCCTGCTCAGGACCCGGCCTGGGCGTGGCTCAGCCAGTGCCGAGCAGGCCCGGGCCTTACTCCTCCCGACCTCTCACGTGTCTGCCACGGATCTGTCCTGCAGCCCGGAGACTTTTCCGTGACAGTGCCACCCTCCGTGGACGCAATCAGTGCTGCTCTCCTCGTCCCCAGGTTCACCTCCCGTGCCCAGCTCCACGGGAATCTGACCACATCAAATCCACTGCTCCTAGAACAGCTCCCAACCCTCACCCGGCCAGGAAACCCCCTGCTCAGACTCACCCCTCCCTGCCCTCCCTCCTCCCCTCCGGCTCCCACGCCCACCCCATCCTCCTGCCTTGTCCCCACTCTCTCTCCACCTGGCCACCTCCAGGGCATCCTCCAGGCCCAGCTCCCAGTGCACGGCCTCAGGGACGGTCCCTGCCCCCATACCTGTGCCTCACTAGGGTAGCTCCCTTCTCCACTTCCTCCTTGGCCCCTGTGCCTTCACTGACCCCACTGGTGACGTGTGCCCCACCCAGGACACCCTCAGCTCAGGAGCACAGGATCTGCCAACGTCCCCCCAGCTCCCAGCACCACAGTCCCCCCACTATCGGCTGCTCAGCCACCGGGACAGCAGTCCCATCCTGATCCTGGGCCCTTAAAGAGGCAGCTTAGACCACTAAAGGTCTAAAATCCTTCCAAGGCTAGCAATTTAGGGAACTTGCTTTATCTTACAGCTAAATACTTTAACAGAGTTTGTTTTATAGAACCTCTATTCAGATTCCAATTGACTAATGTGTGTTGAGTGACACTGTGTGAACAGAGCCATACGGGGCAGTGCTGTGGCATAGCAGGTTAGGCTACCACCTGTGACACCAGTATCCCATACGGATACTACTTTGTGATCTAGCTGCTCCACTTCTAATCCAGTTCCCTCCTTAAGGCCTGAGAAAGCAGCAGAGGATGGCCCAGGTGCTTGGGCCCCTGTACTCATGTGGGAGACCTGGAAGAAGCTCCTGGCTTCAACCTGGCCCTGGCCTGGCCATTGCAGCCATTTGGGGAGTAAACCAACAGATGGAAGACCCCTCTTTTTGTGTCCTTCCCTCTCTACGTAACTCTGCATTTCAAATAAATAAATAGATCAAGAAAGGAAGGAAAGAAAATGAAGAGAAAGAAAGGAGTCCCATAAAGTACTTCGACAAACTTCATGTCAGGGACGCTCAGAAATCCAGACAGGGCTACAAATGGCACAGGCTTCACAAGGTTTCAAACCTGAAAAAGTCACTGGTCTAATCAAAAAAGAATTCTGAATCTTGGAAGTAAAATACCATAAAGAAAACAAAGACGTAAAGCATACCAGTAACCACGTGAATTAGCCAACGGCACGCACCATGCCACTCCGAACCCCAGCCCAGTGGCATCCGCTGAACACCCAGCTCCACGGGACTTCCGCCCTCACGGCGGCCGCCACTCACCTGCCGGAGGTTGATGTAGACTGCGTTCTGCAGGAACTCCGAGGCCTCCATGCTCCGCTTCTGAATGGCAAGGACGCGCACAGCTTTGACACACGCCTCCAGCTCGATCACCCCGGCGTTCTTGTACTGCGGGGTACGAGGGAGACCTTCGGTCAGTAAGGGGAGCAAAGCAGCTTCCGTCCCATCAGCACGGCTGTGTCCTCCGCCCCACACAGGGTTTCCGACAGCCAGCCCCACCAAAGGGCTGAGAGTTGGGTTTTGAGAAAGTCTACCCACTCTGGGGACAAAGGAGTTGGCAGGACCGTGTGAGCCCGGGACTGCGTGCTGAAACGACACCACATCTCAAAACACTGCCAGTGGTCACTGGGCTATCGCTGCCACCCATCGCCTCTTGGACTCGGAAACTCATCAAGATCTCACACCCGGAGCTCCAACACAGCCAGCGCGCGTTCAGAGAGGCTGGCTGCCTGCATGCGTGTTCTCTCTCCGATCGTTCCATCTCGGAGGCACTTGTTCCTGCTTCCTGGGTGCTGTGCCAGTTCCTGAGACAGGCGCTGGGCACAGCAGGTAGGTCCTCATTTGGGATGCCCGCATCTCCTAGGAAATCCTCTCTGTTCTGATTCCAGCTTCCTGCTAATGCACACCCCGGGAGGCAGCAGGTGATGGCTCAAGTACTTGGGTCCTTGACACCCACACGGGAGACCCACAGCCAGGCCCAGCCCTGGCTGTTGCAGGCATTTGGGGAGTGAACCAGTGCATAAAAGATCTCTCCCTGTCCCTCCCTCAATCTCTCTGCCTCTCAAATCAAATGAAAATAAATAAATAAAAATTTAGGAAAGCAGCACACTTGAAATGTAAAGGGCTTTGTGGAACTCCATTTAACTACTCAATGAACTACATTATCTCTCAAAACCCACTCCTGGGGTCAAGGAGTGTTTCCTCCCTCGTTATTCCAGCTGGGATGATGTTTAGTTGATGCAACTGAAAAAAAATTGAAGAAAAGGTTCACAGAGATTTAAAACGTGAACCAGTGGGTTCCAAGATGGCGGAGTAGCAACAGGGTGGCCTGCTCTAGGCTTAAGTGAAATTCAGAGAAGTGGAGAAAGAGCAGTCTCGGGCAAAGCTGCAGGGAACTGCCGTGTGGGGTCCTGCGAAACAGCAGACAGGGCCTGACCTGTGTGGGAGGTGCAGACACCCAGCAACGAGCAAGAAAGCATCAGAGGACCCAGCGGCTTGGAACCAAAAAAGCACCTGCCCTGGCAAGGTGAGGTCAGACTGCACGGGCCCAGCCGCGGCTGGAGGCAGAGCCTAGCGGACTGCACCGTTTCTGAGTCCAGCCCAGATCTCTCAGGGCAGCGGAGCGACTGATCACCCAGGGTCGGGGTGGGGGAGGTGGCGGAGTGGCACATCTCTCTCCCCTTCTCCCCCCACAACAGCAATCTGCGGCCAGCTGCGGGAGGGCTGGAGCCGTTTCTGGACACAAGCGGTTAGCAGCTGCGCCAGCTCTCACACATGCACCCAGCAACCATCGGGGACACTCTCCACCCAGTCAGCAGGGCAACCACAGCAGATCAAGAGCAACTGACGAGGACGGTCTCCACCCCACCAGCTGCACCCACCTGGCAGCGGGTGGGGAGGGGCAGCCCTCCCTGCGGAAGGAGCACCGCCCAGCTCAAGTGTGACGCGACCGGGGCTGCGCCTGGTGGATACTGTCTGTGCCTGCCATGAAGAGACTGTACCAGACGGAAAAACCCACACTCCCCACCAACCCTGAGTCCGGCTGGGAGGATCGGGCTCGAGCCAGAGGGGCGGGACACACACGGCAGTGGTCTCCCTATGGACAGGACAGGCTAGCGGGGCAGAGTGGTCCCTCTTGCACTCCTTGACTGTGAGAGCCCTGGGTGCCGAGACTGGCTGTGTGAGAGGAGACAGGCTATAGCTGAGTTCTGGGCATCACAGAGGGCTGCTGCACACTCTCAGAGCTCCCTGGTTGCCTAGAGCAGCTCACAGCACAGGGAACCACACTCATAGGGAGGACTGTGCATATCATATGTGCAGTTCAAATGGCTATGCGGATGAGTGCTGAACACACTGGAGTAACACCTAGGCATTCCTCAGCTCGGAGGACAGGAGGTGAGGGGGTGGTCACTCCAACAGAGGTGACCATTCCTCTCCACTCTGTTAACCACAGGAGAGCTATTACGCTCAACTTGGGTGTTACCCTGGATACTCGCCCCACCCTGGAGCACTGACCAGAGCTCCCTGGCCATACCCACCACACACCTCTTGGTATTCACTGAAAGTCCAGACATTCCATTAAGCCACAGAGGCATAGCTCAAAGATAAAAGCCATTAGAGGAAAAAAAAATTATACAAATACCAAAAAATAAATGCAGAAATCTGAGAAACAAAAATAAGGGAGACACCATGACCCCCGCTCCCAAAAGAACACAAGAACACTTCAATATTAGAATATGAAGATGAGGAGACTGAGGAAATGCTGGAAACAGGATGTGAAAAATTAGTCCTGGGATTACTCACAAGCAATCAGAAGCAAATCCACTAACTAAAGAAAACTATACACGAATGAAAATTTCTCCCACGAAATTGAGATTTTAAAAAGAAATCAAAATGAAATATTAGAAATGAAGAATTCAGTAGATCAAATAAAAAATGCAGTGGAAAGCTTAACAACAGACTTGGTGAGGCAGAAAAAATAATAACCAAGCTAGAAGACAAATCTCTGAAAATCAGTCAGAACAAAAAAAAAAAACCAGGAAGAAATCAGAAAACTTAAAAACAGTGTTGGACTATCAAACCACCCAACATATGGGTCCTTAGGAGTTCCTGCAGGTGGAAAGAGAGAAGGAACTTGATGGCCTATTTAGAGAAACAATTACAGACAATCTAATTTAGAGAAAGAAAGGGACATCCAAGTACAGGAAGCACACAGAACGGCTAATAGACATGACCAGAAAAGATCTTCACCATGACCCATTGTAGTCAAACTCTCCAGGTTAAAACAAAGAAAAGATTCTAAAATGTGCATGAGAGAAATGCCATATTACTTTCAGAGAATCTCCAATTAGACCCACAAACTTCTGGCCAGACTCACTGACTCCCCATCAGAAATCCTTCAGGCTAGGAGAGAACAGAGAGACACAGTCCAAGTCTTAGGAGAATAAAAACTGTCAATCCAGAATACTGTGCCCTACAAAGCTCTCATTTATGAATGAAGGTGAAATAAAGACCTTCCACAACAAACATAAATCGAAAGAATTTATCACCACTCATCCAGCTTTACAAAAGATGCTAAAGGATGTGCTACATACAGAAATACAGAAAGAAAGCCATCATTGTGAAAGGATGTGAAGGCAGAAAATCTCCCAGTAAAAGTGCAAAAGAAATCCAAAGTAAACGATCAGAATATTCATGGGAAAATGGCAGGGCCAAGTAGTTACTTATCAATAGTTACCCTGAACGTAAATGACCTCAACTCGCCAGTTAAAAGATACAGATTGGGGGCCGGCAATGTGGTGTAGTGGGTAAAGCCACCGCCTGCAGTGCCGGCATCCCATATGGGTGCTGGGTCAAGTCCCAGCTGCTCCACTTCCAATCCAGCTCTCTGCTGTGGCCTGGGAAAGCAGCAGAAGATGATCCAAGTCCTTGGGCCCCTGCACCCATGTGGAAGAAGCTTCTGGCTTCAGATTGGCTCAGCTCCAGCTGTTACAGCCATCTGAGGAGTAAACCAGTAGATGGAAGGCCTCTCCCCCCTCCCCCTCTGCCTCTCTGTAGCTCTGTCTTTCAAATAAATAAGTAAATCTTTAAAAAGATACAGACTGGCAAAATGGATTAAAAACAAGACCTATCCATTAGCTGCCTACAAGAAACACACATCACCAACAAAGACACACGTAGACTGAAAGTGAAAGGACAGAAAAAGATATTCCATGCTAATGAAAAGCAAAAAAGAGCAGTTGTAGCCATCCTAATATCAGACAAAACAGTCTTTAAGACAAAAACTGTTAAGAGACAGAATAGTGAGGGAGCTAACCGCTCTAGTCTAGAGGAAGGTGGTTTTCAGAAGTAGAAGGACTACCGCCTAAGGGAAGATCAGGAGGAAAATGGCAGAGGAACTCCACGCAAACTGTAGGGACGTTGTAGACCTGCATGGAGGGTGTGGATGTGCACAACTCAACACCCCAGCAGCCAAGCCTCAGCGCCAGCTTTGGAGAGTGATGAGACCAGACCGCAGCCCAAGCCACTAGAGATAGAGCTGCAGGAAGAACCTGGCAGGAGTCCAGCCCTGTGGGGACAGTGTACCTGCCAACCTAGAGGTGAAAAAAAGGGGCACATTGCTCTCTCTGAGACCACCCTGTCCTGGCATCCTGTAACAAATGGAAAGAGGACAGACACCACTTTTTTTTTTTTTTTTTACCATTTTGGATATATTTAACAGCTGTGCCAACTCACGTCTACACGCCCAGCAACCAGCCAAGAAGAGACACCTGAGTCTGGCTGGGAGAACTGATAGGGGACTGGGTGCTCCTGACTGTGGGAGCCTTGTGTGCCAGGACTGTGAGAACACTGGCTACATGGGAGGGTGCAGGGTGTGGCTGGGTCTGTGTGCACTCACTGTGGTGGCTCCACATGCTCAGGGCTCCCTGATTCCCTGGTGAGGATCATTGCTCCAGGATCTGCGTTCACACCAAGGACTGCATGGATCCTTTGTGTGGTTCTTGAAGCAGCATGGATGAATACTGTTCTCACTAGGGCTAGCACCCAGGTAGTACTCTCACAGAGCAGAACAAACATCCCCTCCCATTAAAAAAAAAAAAAAAAAAAAAAAAAAAACCACAGATTTACCAAGCCGAACCTGAGTTTTACCTTGGACACTCCCTTTACCCTGGAGCACTGAACACTGAACAGAGTCACTGGTCACACCCACCACAAACCTCTGGGTATTCACTGAAAAAGCAGACACCCCACTAAGCCACAGAGGCATAGTCCAAAGATAAAAAACATCACATGAAAAGAAAAAAAAAAGAAAACAAAAAAGAAGCCAACAAGTATCTCCACAAATGCCTAATAATACACACAGCAATGCAAGAAACAAGAATAAGGAAGACAACATGACACCCCCAAAAGAACACAACACTTCAATACTAGATCATGAAGATGAAGATATTGAAGAAATGCCAGAAAGGGGATTCAAAAAATTTATTGTAGGATTACTCAGAAGTAATCAGAAGCAAATCCACGAACTAATGAAATCTGTACACGACATGAAAGAAAATTTCTCCCATTAAATTGAGATCTTAAAGAGAAATCAAGACAAAATATTAAAAATGAAGAATTCAATAGAACAAATAAAAAGATGCAGTGGAAGGCCTTAACAACAGACTCGGTGAAACAGAAGAAAGAATATCCAAGTTAGAAGACAAATTGCTGATTTTTCAAAAGATGAAATTCAAATGGCCAACAGACACATGAAAAAGTACTCAGAATTGCTACCTTATCAGGGCAATGCAAATCAAAACCACAAGGAGGTTCCACCTCACCCCGTGTTAGAATGGCTCTCATACAGAAATCAACAAACAGCAAATGCTGGTGAGGATGTGGGAGAAGGAACCCTAATCTGCTGTTGGTGGGAATGTAAACAGGTGCAGCCACTGTGGAAGACAGAATGGAGACACCTCAGAAAGCTGAATATAGACCTAACAAATGACCCAGCCATCCCACTCCTGGGAATTTACCCAAAGGAAATGAAATCAGCGTATGAAAGAGTGATCTGTACCCCTGTGTTCATCTCAGCTCAATTTACAATAGCTACTAAGACATGGAACCCAGATATCCATCAACTAGATACTGGATAAAGAAATTACAGTGTATATATACACTATGGGATACCATACAGAGGTGAAAAAAATGAAATCCTGTCATTTGCAACAAAATGTATACAACGAAAACCATTATACTTTGTGAATAAGCCAGTCACAAAGAGACAAATACGATATGGTCTCTCTGATTTGTGGATCTAATAGAGTACCTAAAAGGTAATCTAAAGTAGCCAAACTGACACCTTGAGATGCAATGATTTTGAACAGCCCTTGTCTTCACTATGGAGGAACAATGTTTTTCTTGTTGTTTTTGTTCTTTTTTTTTTTCTTTTTTCTTCATACTACTCACTGAACTCTCTACTTAGTGTAGGGTTAATGTTATGAGTATAAGATTAACTGAGAATTGATCTTTGTAAAAAATAAGAATGGGAGAGGGAGAGGGAGAGGGAGGAAGAAGAAGGGTAGGAGTATGGGTGGGAGGGAGGTGGGGGCCAGGGGAGATTCACCATGGTCCCAAATTTGTATATATTAAATGCATAAAGTTTGTATTCCTTAAATAAAATATTTTGAAAAGTGAATCAGCAGATTAAAGGAAAAAAGGGGTCATAGATGTGAAGTGCAAGAGCACTACCAGTCCCGAGAACCTGAGGTTGCACGGAGGGAACACACAAGTGCTCTTTCACGGAGTCAACAGGGCATGGAAATCGATGCACTTCACCAACAAGCTAGGCTAAGACCTGCTCTGGGCTGGGCCGGCGCAGCTGCTGGTGAGAACACAGACTGCCTGCTTGCCAGTCACCAAGAGGCTGAGTTACAATCGGCCGCTTCTCCCACCAACAGCCAGTAAAAGTGGGACGAGGACCTCGGAGCTGCTGTGCTGGGTTGGGCATGGCTTCACCTCTGCCTGCTTTCCACGTGTGTAACGTGACGTGGTCTGTGACATGGTGCACGTGTTGCACCATAGAGAGCCGGGAACAGAAGCTTATCCTCACCTAAACACCCACACTGAAGCCAGAAACCCAAATTGTGTATCATTCAACATAACAACAAAAAAACTAACAGAGGGACTTGTTCCACTGAAATAAATCACCACTTTCCCTTCAAAATTCAAAACAGTTTCTACTGAAGTGAAAGCCAGCCTGAGCTTTTTTCCATGTATTTTTCCATGTATTTTCCATGTATTTTTGGTGAAATTTACATATTTTAAATGATATTTCAGAGAGGTGTCACATGGAGTTGTAAAAATTACTCACAGCATCGTGTCTGTCACAGTGGGAAGTGGTACAGAACCAGTGAGGATGAGGAAAAGGGACGTTCCCGAAGAAGCCGTGGTCTTCTCAGCCACTGTGCTTTAATGCAGGCCCTGGCAAGCAAGGGCTGCGGCTCATCCCCACTTTCACAGCCAAGGTCCCAGGACAGCACCCAGCAATCAGCACTTCAAGACCAACGAGGGAACTGTCACATTCACTTCTCTTTTTTTAAAGATTTTATTCATTTATTTGAGAGGTAAAGTTACAGACAGTGAGAGGGAGAGACAGAGAGAGAGGTCCCTTCTCCACTGGTTCACTCCCCAGATGGCCGCAACAGCTGAAGCTGCGTCAATCCAAAGCCAGGAGCTTCTTCCAGGTCTCCCACAGGTGCAGGGGCCCAAGGAACTGGGCCATCCTCCACTGCTTTCCCAGGCCACAGCAGAGAGCTGGACTGGAAGAGGGGCAGCCGGGACTAGAACCGGCACCCATATGGGATGCCGATGCCACAGGCGGAGGATTAACCTACTGCACCATGGCACTGGCCCCTCACATTCACTTCTAAAATGAAAACCCCACAGTCAATCATCTTTCTGATGATCTTACAATCACAGTGGCCCTTCCACGCCACTGTCATGTCACCTGGGAACCAGGGAATATTAACACCTAGGTTCCTGTCCAAACCCTCCACTGTGCTAATGTGACCCAGACATCTAGCCCCCACTTCAGTCTCCTCACACCACAGGGAGGCAGGCACAGGGCTGTGCACTGCCTGAGGTTCCTTGCCGAAATACAACGATCAGGGCCTGCCCTGTGGCGTGGCAGGTAAAGCCACCGCCTGCGACACCAGCATCCCACATGGGTGCTGGCTGCTCTACTTCTGCTCCAGCTCCCAGTTAATGCACCTGGGAAAGCAGCGGAAGAGGCCCTGCCACTGACATGAGAGACCTGGACGAAGCTCCTGGATAGGGCCTGGCCCTGCCCTGGCTGTTGCAGCCATCAGGGGAGTGAATCAGCAGATGGAAGATCTGTGTCTTTCTGTCACTGAATGTGTGTGTGTGTGTGTCTGAAACTCTTTCTTTTTTTTTATTTTTATTTTTTATTTTTTGACAGGCAGAGTGGACAGTGAGAAAGAGACAGAGAGAAAGGTCTTCCCTTTGCCATTGGTTCACCCTCCAATGGCCGCCGCAGCTGGCGCGCTGCGGCCAGCGCGCCACGCTGATCCAATGGCAGGAGCCAGGTACTTATCCTGGTCTCCCATGGGGTGCAGGGCCCAAGGACTTGGGCCATCCTCCACTGCACTCCCTGGCCACAGCAGAGAGCTGGCCTGGAAGAGGGGCAACCGGGACAGAATCCGGTGCCCAGACCAGGACTAGAACCCGGTGTGCCGGCGCCGCAAGGCGGAGGATCAGCCTAGTGAGCCGCGGCGCTGGCCCTGAAACTCTTTCAAATAAACAAGTAAATCTTTTAAAATAAAAATAAAAAACATGATGACACCAGCGCATTATCAGAACGGCTACTCCCCCAATCCTCTCTTCTAAGAGGATTTCCTTGGCCAAAAATCATTAAGCCAGGAAAAGTCTGCCCAAGATTTCGTTATCATTCTCTGATTGAAAACCAAAGGCAGGGCTCCACCCTCATCCAGTGGGGGCCACTGGGTATGGCATTCACACACAGAAAAGTACAACAGTTAGGGGCAGCACTGTGGCAAAGTGGATTAAGCAGTCCCCTACCATGCCAGTACCCAACATGAGAGTAGGTTCAAGTCCCGGCTGCTCCACTTCTGATACAACTTGCTGTTAATAGTCTGGGAAAGCAGTGGAAAATGGCCCAAGTGCTCGAGCCCCTGCCAGCCCCATGGGATGCAGAAGAAGCTCCTGGCTTCAATCTGGCCCAGCCCTGGCCATTGCAGCCATTTGGGGAATGAATCAGCAGATGTAAGACCTATCTGTGTGTGTGTGTGTGTGTGTGTGTAAATTTGCTTCTCAAATAAATCTTTTTAGAGAAAAAGGAAAAGGAGAAAAACACAAGGGTTCTCTGAAACGCATAGTTGTGTTACATCACTGGCATCTCATGGTGATAACCAACTTAACAACAACTTCAGGGGCAGGCGTTTGACCTAGTGGTTAAGACTCCTGCCTCCCAGGGACGGCACTGTGGTCCGGGTCCCGGCTGCTCCACTTCCTATCCAGCTCCCTGCTAATGCACCTGGGAAAGCAGCGGAAGACAGCACAGTGCTTGGGCCCTTGTTCCCACATGGGAGACCCAGATGAGGTTCCTGGTTCTTGGCTTCAGCCTGGCCCAGCTCTGGCCATTGCAGCCAGCTGAGGAGTGAACCAGTGGATGGAAGACCTCTCTCTCTCTCTCTCTCTCTCTCTCTCTCTCTGTGTGTGTGTGTGTGTGTGTGTGTAATCTTCCTTGCAAATAAATAATAAAACTTAAAAACAAAAAGAAAGAATTATAACCCTAGAAAATCGTCCCCTCTTCCACACAAGGCCACTTCTAGAGCTGCTCTCCTGAAACCGAATAGTTGGAAAGAATCATATCTGGGGACACTTCTCAGAGCACTGTCCCAACGTGGGGAGGGAACCAAGGGACACTTCTCAGAGCACTGTCCCAACGTGGGGAGGAAACCAGGGGACACTTCTCAGAGCACTGTCCCAACGTGGGGAGGGAACCAGGGGACACTTCTCTCAGAGCACTGTCCCAACGTGGGGAGGGAACCAGGGGACACTTCTCAGAGCACTGTCCCAACGTGGGGAGGGAACCAAGGGACACTTCTCAGAGCACTGTCCCAACGTGGGGAGGAAACCAGGGGACACTTCTCAGAGCACTGTCCCAACGTGGGGAGGAAACCAGGGGACACTTCTCAGAGCACTGTCCCAACGTGGGGAGGAAACCAGGGGACACTTCTCAGAGCACTGTCCCAACGTGGGGAGGAAACCAAAGGCAAAGCATATTCCTTAAGAGAGGACTGGTTACACGAATAATTCTACGTCCTTTCATTCACTACTGAGGGGGAATCTGGAGAACAGAGTGTGAACAGCCTGTGGTCAGTGTGAACTGTGTGAACAGCCTACGGTCAGTGTGAACAGCCTGTGGTCAGTGTGAACAGCCTGTGGTCAGTGTGAACATCTGTGGTCAGTGTGAACAGCCTGTGGTCAGTGTGAACAGTGTGAACAGCCTGCGGTAAGTGTGAACAGCGTGGGGTCAGTGTGAGCAGTGTGAACAGCCTGTGGTCAGTGTGAACAGCGTGGGGTCAGTGTGAGCAGTGTGAACAGCCTGTGGTCAGTGTGAACAGCGTGGGGTCAGTGTGAGCAGTGTGAACAGCCTGTGGTCAGTGTGAACAGTGTGAACATCTGTGGTCAGTGTGAACAGCCTGTACAATCTGCTCTACTTCAAAGCCAACTCCTTGCTAATAGCCTGGAAAAGCAGCAGAGAATGGCCCAAGGGCTTGGGCCCCAGGCATCCATGTGGGAGACCCAAAGCAAGTTCCTGGCTCCTGGCTTTGGATTGGCACACCTCCAGCCATTGTGGCCATCTGGGGAGTGAGCCAGCGGATGGAAGACCTCTCCCTTTCTCTCTCTCTTTCTCTCTCTCTCTCTAAGCCTCTCCCTCTGTGTAACTCTGCCTTTCAAACAAATAAATAAATCTTTTTAAAAAAAAAAAAAAAAAACAAGAGTATTAGGTAAAGTGTCTTTGTCAACAGTGGAAAGGTGAGGCAGTCTAAGCACCAACCAGTGACAGAGGACTTTGGCAACAAATCGTGGGCTCGGTAGGAGCAGCTGTCTGGGAGTCTCTCACAAGACAACCTGAGGAAGAAGCAATTTCGTGCACCATCAAGAAGACTTTTCCACATTCTCAGAAAGACCCAGCCAGCCCGGGCCAGGAGGACACCCAGGATCTGTGTGTTGCTGGGCCTGAGGGCAGGGCCAGCATGCCCCGGGCCTGCCAGCAAAGGCCTGCACATCTTCCGCAGACACCTGGGCAATGCCTGGCACACAGCTCACCGCTCATCGTCATCTGCAGCAGTGAGGGTCAGCAGGGAGGGGCTTTCACTGGTCACTTCAGACCACTCTTGGAATAAACGGAGTTTTCTTTTTCAGTATTTCAGTGAGCCCACTCAGCAAAGTCCAAAGTAAAAAGGACGGTGCATTCACATGACAGGTTGCTCTCTAGGTCTTTAAGACTCGCAGCAAGGAAGATCTGATCACATAGAAAAACACATAATGCGCTGAAAAACGCAGGGAAGTAGGTATCCCATGCTCCCCACCTCCAGGAGGCAGAAATACACACTGACAACAGGACCAGAAGACAGACAGCAACGTGTTAACAGCGAGTGTCTCCATGGACCTGGGGTATGAGAGCCTTTCCCTTTCTTCAAATTTATAATATTTAATATGAATCAGGGGAAAACCCTATTTTAGCCAGAGAGTATGCATTAGGGAAGGACATGTGAGCACTTACAAAAGCAAATAGTGAAGAGACACTACAGCACTACGCAGGGTAAAACAGGAAATTCTGATTAAAACAACACGATCCTGTGAGAAATTTATAAAGCAATAAATCACCTTGCTGTAATAGGAAATGGCCTCTTTGTATCTGTCAATGATGTCTTCAGGGCTAAGACAGTTCTTTGCACGTCCAATTTCAGTGCTGGTGTCGGGATTTATGCCATTGGTGGTGAGGGCGCCTGCAAACCGAGAAGAAGAAAAGAAATAACCTTTGACTTTTTCTTTGTTACTTGAAAGAGGAAGTGAGTAAGGTAAGACTTCGCCCTGCCCTAGTATGAGGTGGTGAAATAGTGCTGAAACGTTCAGAGCTTATGTACTCCCTGTAACAGTCTCACCATTCTATGAAATGTTAATTAGCTCAGAATACATCTTCCACCATGTTGAAATGTGCTCCAGAGAACCCGAGTTGCACCACAGAGAAGTTCCATGTTCACCACTGGCTTAGGTGTCCTGAAGACGGTGGTGAGGCCCACACGCATTCTGTCCCAGCTTGACGTGCTCAGCGCTAGCCAGGGCCCACGAGGTGTCCTCAGCAGAGACAGACTACGTGAGAGCATTTTTAAGATACGCGACGACAGATACGTGTATCCTCTCCATGGCTGGTATCTGTTTCTGACCACTGCCTGTCTGTGAGCAGGATCACTACCTCCCCACCATCAAACCCACACGGGGAAGAGTTTAGGAGACACTTCCACCTTGGAATAGAAACACCCACAGCAGACTCTGGCACGAAAAAAAAAAAGATGAAACATTCTTTGATTTCATAAAACACTCAAAAAAATATTCCACGCCTCAGTAGCTGGAAAAGCTAGGCTTCTCCTCCTCTTGTTGATCTGATGGACAGCGAGCACCTCCCACAAGGCCTGCCTCCTGGCGCCCAACAGAGGCCAGCCAGGAGCCAGCTGCGCGTCCTCGTAACTGAGCATGGTCAAGGTCGTGCACCTCACACTGCTCATGTCTGACCCATGTTCTCTAATCATGGTCCAGTTTTCTCACCTGCTTACCTCCTATTCTCTGTTCTCTAAGCTGCCTCAAATGCTTCTGGAACAAGACAGAGGGAGAATGCAGAGACAGAAAAGGGGATGGACGGATGGATGGATGGGTGAGGGGCGGTCAGACAGACAGAGACACTCCAAAAAAGGAGAATGAAGAAAATCTCATACGCAGAATCCTTCCAGAGGGAGAACTGCAGCAGAGGCATGACGAGGCTGGTGGTGTGGCTGAGAAGAACCATAACAGACGACAGGAAAGGGAGCACTCGGGGAAAGCAGCTAACAGCAGACTCAAGTCAGTGAGACCTGACAGCAAGCCAGCCACCTCCCAGCGCAGGCACCTTCTGAGCAGCAAATGGGCAGGCTTCGCACAGAGGAAATGGGGACCAACACCCAGGGCTTCTGTGCAGCTGTCACCCATGCCCACGGCAACCCCAGGAGGGAGGTCTCCTGCGTGCCCAGCCCTGCGGGAGGCGGGGTGAGGCCCTGGAGAGGTCGAGCGTGCTTACTAGGGCTCACGATGGCAGGGCTGGAGAGCCCACAGTAGGACCGACCCTGGGCCCGACTTCCTACCACAGTGCTATCGTGCCTTGTGTGGCAGTCATGCTTATAGCACATCTGTTTCTGACACAAGTTGATTTTTGGTAAATTGCAGGGAGTTTTTATTTATCTCAGCTTTAACAAATTGCCTTTGTACTGGTGGGTTTCCACTCCTCTTTTCCCTGGAGAAAAGAAAGATACCGAGGGTAGGAGGTGAGAGTGAATCTGGCTTCTCATTCCCCATGCACAGCCTCATCTCCTCTAAATAATGCACGACCAGGCACGAGGGGAGGTCCCCAACCATGGCCAAGGAGCAGAAGTCCCTCCACCTTTAGAGAATGGCACCCTGAGTCAGCCTCCGAGATCGTGACCTGCAGGGAGATAAAGCTCACGGGACAGCTTCCGGGTCAAAGTGACTCAGTGTCACTCAATGCAAGAACAAAGAGCACTGAGAATCTGGTGCAAAGATTCGGTCGTTTTTGACATCCATGGCTCTGACAGCCCACAGGGAACATGACAGGGTCAGCAATGCCCACCAGCAGGCTAAAACCTCAACTGGAGGCAAGAAAAGGAAAGGGCGTGACGAAGGAGAAATGTGGGGGAGGGGAGGCAGCAACAACACCGCCACAGTGTTCTCAGACAGTGCAAAGCCCCCCCGCCATCCATTCACAGGTGGTCACCACTACGCACAGGATGGCACACAAGGCACACCCCAGAAACTCAGACACACCGATAAAGCAAAGCACAGAGAGCAGGGAATAAGGCAGAGGTGCCTGAGGTCGGAGAGAAAACGGCAAAAACCGTGGAGAGCAGGACAGGCCTCGACGAGGAAACCGCCAGGACGGCAACCATGGCACGGCCAGCAGGCTGGAGCCAGACCAAGCCTGAGAGCTGCGATCCAGCCCAGGAACAAGGGCAAGACCACCGCAGCGTGGGTGCAACCGGCCCCAGCTACAGTGGAGCCTCTACAGGAAAACTGTGTCCACAGGCGTGCACCTGACACCGGGCAGCTGCCAGGACAAAGCGCTCCAGCGGCAGGACCCAGCAGCTGCACTGGCTGGGGGGGACTAGGATGGAGAAAATACCTGCAATGTATACAAAGACCAATCCCCTTAATATATAAAGTAATAAAAATTCAGAGAAAAAATAATCCAACAGATAAAGAAATGAGCAATAGATATGAGCAGTCAATTCAAAATGGTCCTTAAACATGTAAAAACATGCCCACTGGGCCGGCGCCGCGGCTCACCAGGCTAATCCTCTGCCTTGCGGCGCCGGCACACCGGGTTCTAGTCCCGGTTGGGGCGCCGGATTCTGTCCCGGTTGCCCCTCTTCCAGGCCAGCTCTCTGCTATGGCCAGGGAGTGCAGTGGAGGATGGCCCAAGTGCTTGGGCCCTGCACCCCATGAGAGACCAGGATAAGTACCTGGCTCCTGCCATCGGATCAGCGCGGTGCGCCGGCCGCGGCGGCCATTGGAGGGTGAACCAACGGCAAAGGAAGACCTTTCTCTCTGTCTCTCTCTCTCACTGTCCACTCTGCCTGTTAAAAAAAAAAAAAAAAAAAAAAAACATGCCCACCTTCACTAAAAATCAGGTATCACTTGTCACATATCTCAGTGGCAGCCTTGGAAGGCTCCACGACCGGTGTGCTGGCAGCGCCATGGAGGAAACGCGTTCACCTGGTAGGCCTATGAAGACCAAGTGAGCAGACTGGGGACAAGTCTAACAAGACTGTATCGAGGCTTCCCTTTAGAACCAGTGAAGTCTAGGGCCGGCACTGTGGACAGCGGGTAAAGCCGCCACCTGCAGTGCCGGCATCCCATATGGGCACTGGTTCAAGTCCCAGCTGCTCCACTTCCCATCCAGCTCTCTGCTATGGCCTGGGAAAGCAGTGGAAGATGGCCCAAGTGCTTGAGCCCCTGCACCCATGTGAGAGACCCAGAGGAAGCTCCTGGCTCCTGACCAGATGAGCGCAGCTCCAGCCATTGTGGCCAACTGGGGAGTGAACCAGAGAATGGAAGACCTCTCTCTGTCTCTCCCTCTGTCTGTAACTCTACCTCTCAAACAAAATAAATAAAAAATCTTTAAAAAAAAAAAAAAAAGACCTCTCTCTCTCTCTCCTTCTCTCTCTGTGTAACTCTGATTTTCAAAAAATAAATAAATCTAAAAAAAAAAAAAAAGAAAGAAAGAAACCATTCCAGTCTGAGTGGCATTCAGTGATGTGGAGACCAAAGGTCTTGCATGACCGGGAACTGGGACTGTACTGCGGCAGGAGGCTGGTCAAGTGGAGAAAGGCACTGCCCCCGTGTGAACCGCCCTGGTTTTGTGTGATGACCTTGTCCTTGGGAAGTACACTTGGAGGCGTCAAGTGTGCAGGTCACTCTCAGATAGCCCACAGATGCAGGTGTGCAAAGAGCAATCAATAATGAAGCAAATGATAACAACTGGCAGATCTGAATGCAGAGGCTATCAAAGTCCTTTGTGCCACCCTTAAAACTGTTGAAAGAAGTGTAAGTTTTAATTTATTTCTAAAGCAACAGCTGGGGAAGGGCAGGCACTGTGGCACAGCAGGTAAAGCTGCCACTTGCCGTGCTGGCGACCCATATGGGTACTGGGTTCAAGTTCCGGCTGCTCCCCTTCCAATCCAGCCCCCTGCTAATGCACCTGGGAAAGCAGTAGAGGATGGCCCAAGTCCTTGGAGCTGTAACAACCACATGGGAGACCCGGATTAAGCTCCTGGCTCCTGGATTCGGCTTGGCCCCACCCCAACCACTGCAGCCATTTGGGGAGTGAACCAGCAGATGAAAGATCTCTCTCTACATCTCTGTCCCTGCCTCTCCTTCTCTCTAACTCTTCCTTTCAAATAAAATAAATAAATCCTTTGTTTAAAAAAAAATCAACAGCTAAAAAACCAGAATTGTAACCTAACTCACAAAGTAAGTCTATTTTTATTTATTTATTTATTTATTTGACAGGCAGAGTGGACAGTGAGAGAGAGAGACAGAGAGAAAGGTCTTCCTTTGCCGTTGGTTCACCCTTCAATGGCCGCTGCGGCCGGTGCTGCGGTAGGCGCACCGCGCTGATCCGATGGCAGGAGCCAGGTACTTATCCTGGTCTCCCATGGGGTGCAGGGCCCAAGCACTTGGGCCATCCTCCACTGCACTCCCTGGCCACAGCAGAGAGCTGGCCTGGAAGAGGGGCAACTGGGACAGAATCCGGCGCCCCGACCGGGACTAGAACCCAGTGTGCCGGCGCCGCAGGCGGAGGATTAGCCTAGTGAGCCGCGGCGCCGGCCACAAAGTAAGTCTATTAAAAACAGAATGTACTTCCGAAGAGACAGAACACTGAAACATACACCATGGGAATGTAACGAGAGGAAGATGACAATGCAGACAACAGGTTACACACTGGGATCGCAGGCTGTGAGCAGAGCGCATCGCTCTGTGAGCTGCAATACCCTCTGTGCACTTCCTCTGTGCTGGGCCCTGGGCAAGGACCCCACAGCAATCTGTGCTGCGATTCCGTCACCACTAGGGACCCAGGACCAACAGGACGTGAGCCAAGCCTCCCTCTGCCCTGTCTGACAGCTGCCAGGCTCCACTAGAGCCTAGGACAAGGGTCTGTTGTCCCTTATTTCCCCCAAGGAAACTAAAATCTTGGAGTGAGACTGGGGATGCAGATCAAAAGAATTCAAGAGCAACAAATGCAGGAACACTGCAGGTGGGGTGGCTTTAGGTGAGCTGCCAGAAGAGCCTGACGACTGGTAGACCTAGCAGACGCCCACGCTCCACCCGGCAACAGAATACGCATTCCTCTCAGGCACACAGGAACATTCTCCAGGATGGAGCCGTGCTAGGCCTGAAATACAGCTCAACAAACCTAAGTACATGCAAGTCATGCAAATACGCTGTTCGACAACAACAGAGTTCCCTCAGGACTCACAGGGGCCTGCGGGACATCCGCAAACCTGGAAATGCGGCGGCACACTGCTGAATAACCAGCGAGGCAAGGGAGGAATCTCAAGGGAAATCAGAAAGTACTTTAAGATGAATGAGAACAGACACAGTTCACCCAAAAGGAAAGGCCACAGAAGCAGTGCCAGGAGCTACAGATACCCACGTTGAAAAGAAAGAATGATCCAAAGCCAGCAACCTAAGAAACTAGGAAATGGAAAGCAAACTAAATTCAAAGCAAGCAGAAGGAAAGAAACAACAACGATCAGAGCAGAAACAGAGAAGAGAAAAATCAGCAAAATCAAAGGTTGACTGTTTAAAGTAATCGACAAAACTGACAAATTACAAACCTCCAAGAAAAAAAGACAAAAGACTCAAATTACTAGAAGCAGGGCTAAGACGCAGACGTTACGATCAACACCACAGGAATAAAAAGGACTACAAGCAAACACGACGAACAACTGATTGGCATTAAATTGTATAATCTGGATGAGATGGGAAAAGCTAAATAGCAGAACTGACTCAAGAGGAGAGAGAGAATCTGAACAGGCTCGTAACAAGTGAAGAGACTGATCAGTAAACAACAACTCTCCCAGGAAACAGAGAAAGATGCCAAAGCGAAGAACATGCAGACCGCCATCTCAAAACACAGATGCAGGGGGCGGTGCTGTGGCACAGCCAGTGAAGCGCCACCTGCAGTACCAGCACCCCACATGGGCGATGGTTTGAGCCCAGGCTGCTCCACTTCTGATCCAGCTCCCTGCTAATATGCCTGGGAAAAGCAGCAGACGGCCCACATGCTTGGGACCCTGCACCCATGTGGAAAAACTGGAAGAAGCTCCCAGCCCTGACCACTGCAGCCATTTGGGGAATGAACCAACAGATGGAAGATCTCTGTCTCTCCCTCTCTAACTCTGTCTTCCAAATAAATAAGTCTTAAAAAAAAAAAAAGTTGCCGAAATCCTCAACAAAATACTAGCAAACTGGATCAAGCAAGAAATAAAACACTGGGGCCAGCATTGTGACACAGTGGGTTATGCTGCCCTCTGTGACACTGGCATCCAATATGAGCACCAGTTCAAGTCCCAGCTGCTCCAGTTCTGATCCAGCTCCCTGCTAATTGTGCCCAGGAAAGCAGCAAAAGATGGCCCAAGTACTTGGGCCCCTGCACCTCTATGTGAGAGCTGAAAATGGAGTTCCTTGCAAAAGCCGCATGATCACTGACAGACACAGAAAAAACATTCGGCAAGTCCAACACCGTCTGACGATAAGAAAAGCGCTCACCGCGGAAGGGAACGCTCTCCACCTGGTGACAAGCACACCCACAGCTAACACGGTGCTTAACGGGGAAGACGGAAGGCTGTGCCCCCACGATCAGAAGTTCCATTTTCCACGTTGGAAAGGAAGAAGTATAACTCTATTTCCAGGTGATATGATCTCTCATACAGAAAATCCTAAAGAATCTACTAAAAGAACCACTGGAGCTAATACATTAATTCATTCAGCAAGGTTACAGGATAGATAAGAAATTAATCCTATTTCCATATACTTGCAAAGAACCACTTGAAAATGAAATTAAGATAACAGTTCCATTCACAATGGCATCAAAAAGAATAAAATTCTTAGGAATCAATCTAACAACAAACAAGTATAAAGTGATACCTGAGAACTGAAAGTACTGCTTAAAAAAGTAAAGATCAATAAACAGAAAGGCAGCTTATGTCCGTGGACTGGAAGACACGATTCTCAGGAGGCACAACTCGCCAAAGTCTCCCAGACTCAGCACAGTCCCTCTCAAAATCCCAGGGGGCTCATCCCGGGGGCTGGCCAGCTGACCCTAAAGTTCACAGGAGGAATCACAGCTCCAGGAGTAACACAAACCACCTCGGAAAAAAAATAATAGTAATAATTCAGAAATATGGAGGACTTTTATTTCCCAATTTCAAACTTTACTACATTTTATGGGGGGTGGGACATGGGTAATTTTTAATGTATTTTGTTTAATCTTTATTTTCTAAATTCTGAGAACAGCCTTTTACAATAAGAAAAAGGTTATTTTAGAAATATGTATATTAGGCCGGCGCCGCAGCTCACTAGGCTAATCCTCCGCCTTGCGGCACCGGCACACCGGGTTCTAGTCCCGGTCGGGGCGCTGGATTCTGTCCCGGTTGCCCCTCTTCCAGGCCAGCTCTCTGCTGTGGCCCGGGAGGGCAGTGGAGGATGGCCCAAGTGCTTGGGCCCTGCACCCCATGGGAGACCAGGAGAAGCACCTGGCTCCTGCCATAGGATCAGCGCAGTGCGCCGGCCGCAGTGCACTGGCCGCGGTGGCCATTGGAGGGTGAACCAAAGGCAAAGGAAGACCTTTCTCTCTGTCTCTCTCTCTCACTGTCCACTCTGCCTGTAAAAAAAAAAAAAGTAAAAAAAAAAAAAAGAAAGAAAAGAAATAGGTATATTCACTACTTGGAAAAATTTAATTGTAAGAAGATAAACGAATCATTCATGAAAAGGAACTTTACAAATTAGAAATCATTTGAGTTTGTCAAAAATTAGAAATGCAGGGCCAGCGCCGCCGCTCACTAGGCTAATCCTCCGCCTGTGGCGCCGGCACCCAGGGTTCTAGTCCTGGTCGGGGCACCGGATTCTGTCCCGGTTGCTCCTCTTCCAGTCCAGCTCTCTGCTGTGGCCCAGGAAGGCAGTGGAGGACGGCCCAAGCGCTTGGGCCCTGCACCCACATGGGAGACCAGGAGAAGCACCTGGCTCCTGCCATCGGATCAGCATGGTGAGCCGGCTGCAGCAGCCATTGGGGGGTGAACCAACAGAAAAAAGGAAGACCTTTCTCTCCGTCTGTCTCTCTCTCACTGTCCACTCTGCCTGTCAAAAAAAAAGAAAAGCAAAAGCACAAACACATCAGGTCCCTAGGAAGATTCATACGAGACAGTAAAACAATCATTTCCAGCAGTTCTGAGGGTGGGCGGTAGCACAGCAGGCCTCGCTCCCCCTTGAACACCTGCACGTATGGAGTGCCTGGTTCCAGTCCGGCTACTGCGCAGGGATCCAGCTTCCTGCCAGTGCAGATCCTGGGAGGCTCAAGTACTTGAGTCCCTGCCACACGCACAGGAGACCCCAACTGAGTTCCAGGCTCCCGGCTTCAGACTGGACCAGCCCTGGCCATTGCAGGCATTTGGGGGTAAACCAGGAGACAGAAGACTTCTCTGGCTGTCTCTCCTTTACACAAGTGTGAAAATAAATAAAAGATTTTTTTTAAATTCTAGTTGAATAATGAAAACCCCAGAAACGAAAAGGAAATCACACTGTGTAGACCACTTCAAAGGCATGGAAAGGAGAGGCCTAGAAATGACAGTTCCTGTAACTCTGTCACTAACCAAACTTAATAAAGGAAAATCTTTACCTAAGAGACAGTGGGAGTCCATGCCTAAGACAGGATAAACTGGGTGCTAACTGCTGCAGACACAGTCAAGCTGTTGTAAATAGAATTCTAAAGTTAGGACACCGCTGAAAAGCTACCAAATAGTCTGAAAACACAAGTATGGGCCTATGTACACACACTCACACTCACACACACCCCAAGTCTGCCCCCACGTTGCATATAAATGCAAACTTATTTTTATTCATGCGTGGGCACTGATTACTTTAACTGAGACAAAATATTTTAATTCAGACACGTAATCAATACTGCACTTCTCTTGTCAAACCTAGTTAATGAATTTCTCTGCTGTGTGAGACAGAACTAAATCAGAGGAAGCCCCTCTGGACAGTTTCGGGACCTGCTTTCAAAAGCCCAGGCTTTGTTCACATACCTGAGAGGTATTTCTATATTTTCCCTTATAAACAAACAACAGAGACTGTCGTCAAAATCTGTCACTGCAGGCGATGAGTCAGGCGCGCCATGCTCTAAGGTACTGGACAACAGGGCTGTGCTGGACGCTGCGCGGGAGCAGAAGTAAGAGGACGACAAGGACCCTGTTCAGGACAGGCCTCCAGTCACATCAACTGGGGGCTTTCTATTCCGCTGGGGAATGAGACGAAATCAATGAAGGCTTCCTGAACTTCCTGTAGTCGTGACTCCACCTGTCTTTCATGTGCTGACCAGAAAAGGTGTTCTGTTAGGTCAACTGGCAGCGGCCCTCACTGGAGGGCAACTAGTGCAGAAAGAGCTGGCGGCCATGATTCTGACCACACGGACCTGAAATAAACCCGCACTGATTGAAGAGATGAGACTCCCACTAAGAAAACACAAATCCAATAAGCAGAGAGGTGTTTTTTGTTTGTTTGTTTGTTTGTTTTTTTGGACAGGCAGAGTTAGACAGTGAGAGAGAAAGGTCTTCCTTCCGTTGGTTCACCCCCAAAATGGCCGCTACAACCGGTGCACTGCGCTGATCCGAAGCCAGGAGCCAGGCGCTTATCCTGGTCTCCCATGCTGGTGCAGGGCCCAAGCACCTGGGCCATCCTCCACTGCCCTCCCGGGCCACAGCAGAGAGCTGGACTGGAAGAGGGGCAACCAGGACAGAACCGGCGCCCCAACCGGGACTAGAACTGGAGTACCGGCACTGCAGGCAGATTAGCCTAGTGAGCCGCAGCGCCGGCAGCAGAGAGTTTTTAACCCAGGATTCCCTACAGAGAGGAATGGATTGTGACGGTTGAGAACTGCAGCAGACAATCCGCAGGTCTGAATTCCCACATCACAGCTTGCAGGCCGTGACCTCAGGCAAGCCAGCGACACGTTCTGCACCTCGGCTCCCTCTGGACGGGGGCAAGGGCAGCAGCCACCTCCTGAACACTGAGGCTTAGATTGCGTCATGTGTGAAGTTTACATAAAGCACCCCAGAGCTGACGTACGACAGCAAAAGCACAAGCAACACAGATAAACTGGGATTCTTCAAAATTTAAGTTTGGAACACTTCAGAGGACACCACCAAGAAAACAAAAAGACAACACACAGAACACAAGGAAATGTTTGCTAATCATGTACCTGATGAGATCCTGTATCTACATTACAAAAGGAATGGTCCACGTGGAGCCCAATTTAAAGATCGACGAAGGATCTCAACAGCCATTTTTCCAAAGAAACTATACAAATTGCCCAACAGATGCATGACATGTTCACAGCACTGGCTGTAAGGAAAATACAGATCAAGGCTGCAGTGACAACCGCGTCACACCCCCAGGACAACCTGAATCCAAGCCACAACGAATGTGGATGGAGACAAGGAGAAAGGCAGTGACAACCGCGTCACACCCCCAGGACAACCTGAATCCAAGCCACAATGAATGGCGATGGAGACAAGGAGAAAGTGCAGTGGAAACTGCGTCACACCCCCAGGACAACCTGAATCCAAGCCACAATGAATGCCGATGGAGACAAGGAGAAAGTGCAGTGACAACCGCGTCACACCCCCAGGACAACCTGAATCCAAGCCACAACGAATGTGGATGGAGACAAGGAGAAAGGCAGTGACAACCGCGTCACACCCCCAGGACAACCTGAATCCAAGCCACAATGAATGCCGATGGAGACAAGGAGAAAGTGCAGTGACAACCGCGTCACACCCCCAGGACAACCTGAATCCAAGCCACAATGAATGCCGATGGAGACAAGGAGAAAGTGCAGTGACAACCGCGTCACACCCCCAGGACAACCTGAATCCACGCCACAACGAATGTGGATGGAGACAAGGAGAAAGTGCAGTGGAAACCGCGTCACACCCCCAGGACAACCTGAATCCAAGCCACAACGAATGGCGATGGAGACAAGGAGAAAGCGGGACTCTCAGAGCGCGCTGGGAAGAGTGGGGACGGTGTGGTCCAAGCACAGCTGAGGGCCAAGGGAAACAGACCCTCAGACAGCCCTGGCAGGAGCGTCACATGGCGAGGCTGCTTTGAGATGAGCTGGCACTTTCTCAAAAAGGCAAACAGGGGCCAGCACTGTCACATAGTAGACTAAGTCTCCACTGCCGGCATCCCATATGGGCACCGGTTCATGTCCCGGCTGCTCCACTTCCCATCCAGCTCTCTGCTACGGCCTGGGATAGCAGTGGAAGATGACCCAAGTGCACCCCTGCACCCCTGTGGGAGACCCGGAAGAAGCTCCTGGCTCCTGGTTTCAGATTGGACCAGTTCCGGTCGTTGCAGCCATCTGGGGAGTAAACCAGTGGCTGGAAGGCCTTTCTCTCTGTCTCTCCATCTGTCTGTAACCCTACCTCTCAAATAAATAAATAAAATATATTAAAAAAAGGCAAACCAGAAGCTAGAGCTCCACTTCTGGACACATACATATGAGAATTTAACAGACATGGCCACATGAAATCTTGTACAAGAATGTTCACAGCACCATCACTCATAACAGCCCAGAAGGAGAAACACCACACACGTCCATCAACTGACAGAATGCATCAACAAAATGTGGTCTGTCCATGCAGTGGGCTGTGAGTCAGCAGTAACAAGAAATGAAGTACGCCACATGCTGCAGGGGGTGAACCTCAGACACACCGTGCTTCACTGGGGGCAGGCAAGGCACGGCGGCTCCACCTGCGTCCCACACCACACTGCCTGGGTTCAAGTCCCAGTCCCGGCTCTGACTCCAGCTCCCTGCTAATGCTCACCCTGGGAGACCTGGATTGAGTCCAGGGCTTCTGGCTTCAGCCCTGCCCAATTCAGGCAGTGAACAAGGGGATACAAGACCTTTGTTTCTTTTTCTATGTTCCTCGGCCTTTCAAAGAAATAAAAACAGATCTTAAAAACTGTTTTAAACATGATGTGACAAAGGCCTCACATTTTAGGACACCACTGATATGGAATCCAGAGTAGGCAAAGTCACAGGGACAGACACCTTATCACAGCTGCCTGGGGCCAGAGTGGGGTAGAGGAAACAGGCAGGGAGTGCTAAGGGGTACAGAGGCTTCTTCCTGGGGCAGGGAAATGTATTGGGGACAGGTGCACGTACCAAAAAGGATATTTCAAAAGGTCCATGGAGAAGCAGGAGTGTAGCCTAGAGGTTAGGGTGCCCACGTCCCGCATCGGAGGACCTGGGTTCACTCCCCAGCACCAGTTCTCGACTGTGGCTCCCTGTTAATGTGGATCCCAAGAGGCAGCTGGTAACAGCGTAAGTTCTTGGGTCCCTGCTCCCCTGGCTCCAGTCCCAGCCTGGTCCTAGCCTGGCTCCTGCCATTAGGGGCACGTGGGTAGTGAACCAGCAGACAGGAATTCACTCACTCCTTCTCTCTCTCTCTCTCTCTCTCTCTCTCTCTCACATTAAAAAACAAATTGAAGTTCATGAATAAAATGGAATTAAAAGGTAAGTTTATTTTGGTACAAAAACAATTTGAAATCATGAATAGTTTTCTTTTTTTTTTAAAGATGTATTTATTTATTTGAAAGGCAGAGTTACAGAGAGGCAAAAGCAGAGAGAGAAAGAGAGAGAGAGAGAGAGAGGTCTTCCTTCTGCTGGTTCACTCCCCAGATGGCCGCAAAAGGCTGAAGCTACACTGATCCAAAGCCAGGATCCAGGAGTTTTCTTCCAGGTCTCCTACGCAGGTGCAGGGGCCCAAGGACTTGGGCCTTCGACTGCTTTCCCAGGCCATAGCAGAGAGCTGGATCAGAAGTGGAGCATCCGGGACTCAAACCAGCACCCATAAGGGATGCCAGCACTGCAGGCAGTGGCTTTACCTACAACACAGCGCCAGCCCCTTGGTTTTCTTTTTTAAAAAAGACACATTTATTTATTTGAAAGGCAGAGTTATGAACAGAGTAGAGAAACAGATCTTCCATCCACTAGTTCATTCGCCCAGATGGCCAAAAGGCCAGTGCTGGGCCAGGCTGAAGCCGAGATCCAGGAACTTCATCAGGGTCTCCCAAGTGGGTGCAGGGATCCAAGCACTTGGGCCATCTTCTGCTGCTTTTCCCAGGCCATTAGCAAGGAGCTGGATTGGAAGTGGAGTAGCTCATAGGGGATGGCACCATCACAGGTGTCAGCCCAACCAGCTGCACCACAATGCTGGCCCGCATGATCTTTTCATAGTACACACTTTCCATGAACTCTCTGAAGACTCCTTACATATTAAAAACCATTGATTTATGCACCGTAAGTGGGTAAACTGTTATTAAAGATGTTTTTTAAAATAACAATTAAAAAAAACAGTGCCTCTCACATGATAAATGCAAATGGCTCATTTTTTATTATAGCAAGAAGAAACTCACTCGCCATCAAAACAGGAACAGCAAACACAAGGTGAGTGAAATCAGCCAAACACTGGTTTAGCTTGAACAAAGTAGTTGCTCAATGTAAATGAAATGTTCAGAAACAGTTAAAAAGAGGCATCTGACAAGGCTTTGTGGCATTCAGAATGCAGAAGTGACCTGGGCCACCCAGCTGCCCGTAATGCCATGGCCTGAAGGCCTACCAACCGGCCAGCCTCCCGCTGGACTGGGAGACAGTGTAGGGAAACAATTGTGAGGCGGTTTGCCTCAAATACTGTACCTGTTTAAGACTCAAACATAAAAGGAAAGGGATGTGATTTTGGGAGAGCCTCCGTGAATGAGTTTTCCATGTGGCTGAACAATTTCACGACCCCTGAGAGGGAGTAGCCTGTTCAGATTCAAATCCCTCCCAGGGCACTCAGCACTAACATCCCTGCAAGGCCTTCCATAGCAGAGAAGGGAACAAGTCTAGCAAGAGACCCCAGGACTCAGATCTCAGCAGGTGGGTCACTCCCCTTCCAAAAACGCCCACAGCCACCCGGCCAGCGGCCAAGCTGAGCCACGTGCAGGGCTGGCACTGGAATACTGGGGAAGCAGAGTCAGAATGGCCCCTGAGTGTCTACCCTGGTAGCTGGCACCTCTCTAGCTCCTTGAATAACATGGCCCCATGGAATGAACCTCGCTTTACTCCCAATACTAAACTCAACTCTTGGACCACTGATTTTGAAAAATCAGGAACAACATGTATTCCTTTTTTGTCTCAGCAAACAATTGGTTTTTCCTGTAGCACTAAGCTACTTCTGCTTGGTGCGTGCATCTAATTCTCCTCCCCAAGTCAAGCCACTGGCACTGGAATTCGGGATTTTATGCCAGGCACAACTAGCCAAGCTGGGCTCAGAAACTTGCTGGTCAAATACCAACACAGCCAACATCGATTTAGTTTTTCACCAGTTTTGGCGGGGCGGGGGTGGTCACTCAGCTCTTCAGCCACCCCAAGTCCCCCATACCTTCTGTCCCTAGACTGTCTTCACATCAGTGACTCAGCTCTCCTGAAAACAAAACCAAGGCTGTGTTTGCCTCTCAGGGTTGGAGTCCTGGCCCTCCCTTTCCAATCCAGGCTTCTGCTACTGTGCCCCCAGGAAGGCAGCAGGCAATGGCTCAAGTACTCGGGTCCCTGCCACCCATGTGGGAGGCCCTGACTGAGATCCAGGCTCTTGGCTTCAGCCTGGCCCAGCTCTCGTGGTGACAGGCTGCTAGGGAGTAAACTAGCAGAGAGATCTGTCTGTCTGTGTATGTGTGTCAGTGTGTATGCACCCATCTTTCCTTTCAAATAAAAAGAACAAACAAACAAAAAACCTTCAACTCTGAAGCTACTTCATTTCTGAGCCAAGACACACAATGGGAGGAAAGAACACCCTGTCAGAAGCCTGTGCAAGCACAACTCTCTGGTCTCCTGCAAAGGAGAAAGCTTTCGGCTTTCTGTACTTACCCTGTCGTCATTTCTGATTAGGTCAGAAAATAACAGAGCTCACTATGAAACAACCAAGCACAACAATGAAAGAGGTTCTTGACAGGGCCAGCATTGTGGGACAGTAGGTTAAGCCGACACTCGTGACGCCCACATCCCAAATCCAAGTGCCTGCTGAAGTCACAGCTGCTCTGCTTCCGATACAGCTTCCTGCTTAAGCACCTGGGAAAGCAGCAGAGGATGGCCCAAGTCCTTGGGCGCCTGCCACACACATGGGAGACCAGGATGGAGAGCCTGGCTCCTGGCTCCGGCCTGACCCAGCCGTGGCTGTTGCAGCCATCTGGAGAATGAACTAGTAGATGGAAGACACCTCTCCCCACAACCTCCCCCCCCCCATCTTTTCCTTTCTGTTGCTCTGCCTTTCAAATGATAAATAAATCATTTTTTAAAAAATAATTTTTCCATATTAATTCCAGAAAGTATTAGGAGGGTAAACAAAATCCACCTCTGAAAAAAACTACAAAATTCTGTTCCTGTTAAAAATACAGATATGAAATGCAGTAGGAAATTTCAGTTCATGTTGAAAGGAACATAAGCCACAGAATCAGAGCCAAGTCATTGCTAGGCATGAATTCAAAATTAACAGACAGGCATGCTCAATGCATTCACGGAATTACGGCAGGATTCTCAAGTCATTCACTTAACCATGCTGGAGGAAGAACCTTCCTCTGAACAGACAACACAAAGCAACAGGATGTACCACCAAACAGGGACCAAACAGGGACCAAACAGGGACCAGGCTTCTACAGTCTGATTTAAAGCTACTTAAATCAGAATGTTCCAAAAATCACAACCCAGAAATTTAAACCGCTTATTTGCACCACCAGGAAACAGGCACTTTAAAAAAAATAAATAACCAAAAGAAACTAAGCACATAGATTGTGTACCTGGATCAATGAGAACTTCCTGTGCCCCTGGAAGAAAGAACAGATTATGGTCTTTTATTTGGAAAACAAAACTGCTTTCAAAGATAACTGCTAAAACACATTTCATAATTCACACAGCCTTGAGACACTTGCATCTGATCGGAAAAGCAATTCTGGGTAACAATACGCCTCTTGCTTCAGAACAAAAATATAAATAAAAAGAAAACACTAGGGCTCAGCTCCTGGACACGCTGGGCAGTGCCCCCTTCCCGCTCTCCAAGCTCAGCCTCCCGACTCTTCGTACGTGAGTATGAGGATTTCCTACTCCCACAAATGAGCCAAGGGACAAGGAATACTATGTGTGCAGATTCAAGTCAGCACCTGGAAAGGGAGACGCAGTGCCAGAAGGCTGCGTGAGCTTAGCACTGAAGTCAGCCCATCTCACGCGCACACGCGTGCCCGCGCACGCTGAACCGCTGGGCCCCTCATAGAGCTACGGCTTTCCAACTTCTAAACCGCAGCCTCACAGATAGCTGGAAATATAGGACGGCTTTATCATCATCAGGAAGCCTTGGAAAGCCTTGGCCACCTACTGAACGGTGCGACTGCGCCCCTCCAGGTGGTCCCGGTTCCAAGAGTCCCGTTTATGGTGAGCAATCATCACTGGTAAACATGTTTGCAAGAATCAAACAGGGGTGGCCCAAGAAACGCATCAGTGCTCAAACGGCTCACTCCAGCCAGCAGTCTCCTGAGGGCGGCGCTGGTGAGCAGCTGGTCTGTGTGTAACAGTCTCTATTTTTAAATGCAGACTACACAGCACTGCACTCTGGAAGCCACCACCAACACAAAAAACAGGTGCTTTCCACTGAATAGCAACCCCCCTCCCTCCCTCCCTCCGTGGGCATCTGCGGGCCCTGCCTCCCCCCTCCCTCCCTTCCTCCCTCCGTAGGCATCTGCAGGCCCTGCCTAACCCCTCCCTCCCTCCCTTCCTCCCTCCGTAGGCATCTGCAGGCCCTGCCTCCCCCCTCCCTCCCTCCCTCCCTCCCTCCCTCCCTCCGTGGACATCTGCGGGCCCTGCCTCCTCCCTCCCTCCCTCCCTTCCTCCCTCCGTAGGCATCTGCAGGCCCTGCCTACCCCCTCCCTCCCTCCCTTCCTCCCTCCGTAGGCATCTGCAGGCCCTGCCTCCCCCCTCCCTCCCTCCCTCCCTCCCTCCCTCCGTGGACATCTGCGGGCCCTGCCTCCTCCCTCCCTCCCTCCCTCCCTCCCTCCGTGGACATCTGCGGGCCCTTCCTCCTCCCTCCCTCCCTTCCTCCCTCCCTCCGTGGGCATCTGCAGGCCCTGCCTCCCCCCTCCCTCCCTCCCTTCCTCCCTCCATGGACATCTGCAGGCCCTGCCTCCCCCCTCCCTCCCTCCCTTCCTCCCTCCATGGACATCTGCAGGCCCTGCCTCCCCCCTCCCTCCCTCCCTTCCTCCCTCCATGGACATCTGCAGGCCCTGCCTCCCCCCTCCCTCCCTCCCTCCCTTCCTCCCTCCATGGACATCTGCGGGCCCTGCCTCCTCCCTCCCTCCCTCCCTTCCTCCCTCCATGGACATCTGCAGGCCCTGCATCCTCCCTCCCTCCGTGGACATCTGCAGGCCCAGATGTGGGACACGGCCTTCGGAGTCACACTCTGCTGCCTCCCTGAGGTTCAGGACGATGACGCCTCATCACCAACAAAGCTGGCAGTTGGATTCTCTGCCTCCCCACCTGTCAGTCTCACCTCTCTGTGGACTGGTGGAGAAAAGCAGGGGTCGTTCTTGGGCCCACACACACACCAGCTAGGAGTTACCCTCTATGGCTGTGTGCCCAGCACGCCACTCAGCTACAGCCACAGGGACTACTGACCCATCCAGTGGCTCATCGCTTCTGCACGGGGCCATTCTTCTGAAAGCCATGTCTCCCTTTTGAGTTCCCTATTAACTGCCAAACATGACAAGATAGTGGCTTTGTACATGGTCGCTGCGACTGGCTACGAGACCCTTTATGAAACAGCCACTGGGCTGAGCACGCTGCCCGCACACTCACCCCCACAGCTGCACCGGTGAAGAGGAGACCTCTGGGAAGGCCCTGAGCCCATGGGCGTGGTGGAGGGTCTGCGTTCAGACACAAGTCAGCTGAACTGGGCTCTGCCCCCTCCTTGCACTCACACCACGGTGTTTCAGAACTCAGCTGGGAAGGCTCCACAGACTGTCTGCATCCCCCTTATGAAATCACGGCTGCCTGGTTTCTATTTTGGAAGAAACTCTGATTTCCCCACAGTTCACCCAGCATGTCTGAAATGTTCACGCTGGGATGACAGAGCAAAAACAAGACAGAATTGGAATACTTTCCCAGGTGCCCATACATAACAGACATGGTGCTATTCTGAAGCATCAAATAAAGAAATCAAATTAAAGGAACCTTGTTTAAGTCTTTCATAAACAGGAAAATTAAAACTTCAGCAAGAAACAGGTGCAACAGTGCCACCTATGGCCAAAAAGGCCTCCCCACACTGCTGAAAAAGATGGCAACAAAATAAACTGCCTGCCTAATAAGATGATCAGTGGGGCTTTTTTAATAGGATGCTCAGAGACCGTAGCAGAAAGCTTAGCTATCCTAAACTCTGCTTTGGAGGAAGGCAGTAGTACTCCGTAATTAATCTGAAAAACATAACGCCTCGCACGGAAACCCATCTCAGAACAGGGAAGACGCAGGCACCTGACCCAGCCTCTGTGTCCCACAGGTGCAGGCTGAGCCCAGGGACTCTGTCCTTCCACCAAGCAGTGGCACAGCTCCCGCTGGTGTCTGCATCCTGTACCACACCGACCAGCTCCTCCCCCCGACCCTGTTATTACCGAAGTCACCTCACACAGTGGTGTCTGCATCCTGTACCACACCGACCAGCTCCTCCCCCCGACCCTGTTATTACCGAAGTCACTTCACACAGTGGACAGCTTTAGAGCCTTGGAAAGCACCTCTCAGAGGACCGGTGGCCACAAATGATACAACCTAGTGAGACCCGAATGTTTGTTTTACATTAAGACAGCATGATTGGGGCCACGTTGAGGCATACCAGATTAAAATGCTGCTGCCTGTGATGTCAACATCCCATAGGAGCACCAGTTCAAGTCCTGGCTGCTCCACTTCTGATCCCGCTTTCTGCTAATGAGCTAGCGAAGGCAGTGGAAGAAGGCCCAAGTGCTTGCACCCCCAGCACCTACATGAGATTCAGATCTTCCAGGCTTCCGGCTTCCACCTGGCACAGCCCCCACCATTGCCACCATTTGGTGAGTGAGCCAGCAGACAGAAGATCGACTGATCTCTCTCTCTCTCTCTCTTTCTCTCTCTCTTTCTCCCTTCCTCCCTCCCTCTCTCTAGCTCTGCCTTTCAAATAAATAAATAAATCTTTTAAAAAAATTATTTGAAAGGCAGAGTTACAGAGGCAGAAAGAGAGAGAGACACAGAGACAGAGAGAGGTCTTCCATCCACTGGTTCACTCCCCAGACAACCACAATGGCCAGAGCTGCACTGATCCAAAGGCAGGAGCCAGGAGCTTCTTCCAGGTCTCCCATGAGGATGCAGGGGACCAAGGACTTGGGCCATCTTCTCTGCATTCCCAGGCCATAGCAGGGAGCTGGTTTGGAAGTGGAGCAGCCAGGATTCAAACTGGCACGCATATGGGATGCCAGCACTGCAGGCAGCAGCTTTACCTGCTATGCCACAGCACCGGTCCCAATAAATAAATCTTAAAAAAAAAAAAAAGATAGCATGGTGTCCCCAACATCGTCTTTCAATCCCTCCACAAAGGAGAAAAGACAAGTGTCAAAGCAACAACAATTTCTTTAACTATCAAGGGATATGAGAAACATCAAAATTTTCTTCAGTCACAAAAGAGATTGTCCTATTCTGTGAAAATGGCACAATATCAATTTTACTAAACTGGATGGCTCAGGTCAACTTCTGAATGACAAAATCCTTGTCATTTAAGGTGCTGCTGGACGATTCTGTGGCAATATGAAGTTACCGCTGTAGAAACACACAGTCCAAACAAATAATCTTTGCGTTTTCCGCCTGAGGTGGCTGAGCTATTGCCTATCTTACCAAAAATCACACCAATGTCATCAAAACTTCAGGCTGCATTTTAAAAACTGACTCCTTCTCCGTGTAATCCCTGTGCACACTTACCATACGTGTGTGTACACTGAACACGCACAGAAATAAACCACCAGCTCCACTGTCCAGAACTGCTGCTTCTGGCACACACGCTGGCCTCGCAGCCAGGACGCTGCTGGGGACACCCACACGCCATGGCGGAGTGCCTGGTTCGAGTCCCTGCCCGCTCTGGATTCCAGCTTCCTGCTAATGTGATCCCTGACAGGCAGCAAGTACTTGGGTCCCTGCCGTGTGTGAGGGAGACCTGGATTATGTTCTAGGCTCCGGACTTCAGCCTGCCCTGGTCCTGACTGTTACAGGTATTTAGGGAGTGAACTAGCTGATGGAAGACTTAACTCTCTCTCCGTCTCTTTCTCTCTCTCCCTCTCCAATGAACTGTTTTACCACAGATGCCTGTAGCCCATCTGTGTCATAATTACTACAGCTGATGCTTACGGAGCTTTGCCAGGTGCTCTGCATCCCTGATTTCCCACGCTCACAGCCTCGCAGGGAAAGTAACGTCACCCTAACTTCACAACTGAGGAAACGTAGCGGCCACACACACAGGGCTAAGGAGTCCCGAGTCACACAGAACGTCTACGTTCATTATCAGGGAAGAAAACAGAGTTGACCTTTACCTTTCTCGAAATTCAGTAACTTAATCTTCCCATCCATGCTAAAAACAACTTTTTCCCTTAAGAAGCTTCGCTGGAGAAAAACAAGTCATAAGTCATTAGCAATTTTCGCACTGTAATCATTTTTATTATGTTGCTTCTAGAGCCTACAAAGAACACAGAAGCCCAGGATTTTCAGGCTGTTGGCTGGGAATAAGACATCTGTGAAAAGGCACAGCCTGGGGCGCTGGCCATCTGTCCCCTGCTCTGGACAACACCTCTGCTGCTGAGGCCTCAGACCGCCACAGTGTGTCACTTGCAGACTCCCTGGGTTTCAGGCCACGACCCAAGGGAGGCCACGACCCAAGGGAGGCTGCACACTGTGGGGACTGTAAACACACGCTCAGCCTCAACCTGGCCGGCTTCAGACAAGTGACTTGGGGCAGGTTACCTGTCCCCAGCGCCTCCCCTGCAACACGCAGGCGCTGACACCTGCCCCAAACCCCGGAAAGGGAGGCGGAGAAAGTGCCCATAGCCGGGCCTCTGAAGGAGCCTAGGCCTTTCACGGCCGCTAGGATCACTGACGGGGACTGCTGTCAGTGTGTCCGGACAGACCACAGAGTAGAAATGACCACGTACAAAAACAGGTACAAAGCGAGCATTTCCTCACTGATGGCGTGTACACCATCAATTTTTAAATAAACTAGGTGTCGCCCACTAATCATGGACTCGCAGTTCCACATGGAAGTATTCAGAATGAAGAACCAGTGGTCCCAACCTCTGAATATCAACAGAGTTAAAAGAGAGACGAGGGAGAGGGGAAAGGGGAGAGGGGAGAGTGCGAGGGAGAGAGGGAGAAGGAGACAGAGAGAGAGAGGGAGAAGGAGAGGGAGAGGAGGGAGAGGGAGAGAAACAAGGACTGCAGAACACTGTTTTTAAAGGAAGAATTCCATTTTAGAAGAGAAGCAATTCCCCTTTACGAGAGGAAATCTGCCTAAAAGCTACGAAATCTGGACCCGGGACCTGCAGCCTCTCGATGGCACCCTGAAGTCAGGATCCGATGGCCCACAACAGCAGGCTGGCGCTCACAGCCGCCGACTGTCCATGCACCGGGTGGCGGTGTTCTGGGGCTTATGTCCAACTTTAACCACAAGGCTGGGGGCAGAGACTCCCATGGTCCCATTTCACAGATAAGGAAACTGACATCTGCACTTCTTCTGCCGTCTTGTTGCGGAGAAGGGAACCTGAGACGCTCACTTCATGAAACCGCAGGGAGGAGGCTCCATCAGCCGCTCGCCTGGTTCTCATCCCAGACAGCCCGCACGTGGGATGAGGCTCCCAGCAGAAGCTAAGCAACCCTGAGCTTCCTAGCCAAGGCAGGAAACGTGTTTGTCCAGGAGACTGGGCCAGCTCCTGGATCTGAACACCAGCCTCGAAGGACCTTGAAGGACCTCGAAGGACCTCAGAGGGTCCCTGGAAGCCTTGTGGCCTGCAGCGCTCGTCCCCACAGGCTGTCTCCACGGCAGGAAACTCCCCCGACTGCCACCCCGTGCAAAGCTAAATCACGACACTTCTCTGCTGCAGACAGACAGGGGAACAAAATGCTGCCCTCGGGGTTCCTGGCCTGACCCCTCACAGCGGTAGGACGGGCTCCACGTGCTCACAACTCTCGAAGCCGCACAGGGAAGACAAGAGACCACCAGCAAAAGGCACTGGTGCAGTGCATGGAAGACTTTCTCTGAAAAGAAATCGGAGCTGCCTCCACCTCTCTGTGCTGGCGGCTTCAGCACAGAGCCGACTAGCAGGGCCAGTGCGGTGCAGCTCCAAGCGCCCATGCCCACCTCAGGGACTGCGAGTCCAGCAACAAGGACTCCACCCAGGCGGCGGCCACCGCAGCGTGCATCCCGGCCGAGCCAAGCACTGGAGACGGGCGCGTACGTTCCTGTTCCGAGCCTTCAGACTCAGCGTCACCCCTGCTGCGGGGGGAACGTTCTGCTGGAGAGCAGTGCACACCCCTCCAGGCCTCACTGTAGCTTCCCCTAAGCAGCTGCACCTGGCACGCACCCGGACTCGACCCAAGCACCTGTGCCGCCACGGTGACCGCTTCCCACAGGCGGTCTCTGCATGCTTTGCTGATGATCGGGGAGTGACACAACTCTGGGAAAAAGAAACAGGCAGGCCTCACCCCACCCAGTGCACACAAGTGACTTTTCTTCTTATTAGGGGAGGGAGAAATGTCTAAAATAAAATCTCATGAACCAAAACAGAGCTACCACTTCCATGTCCAGCCTTGCCTGCCTGTCTTTGCGACCTGTGCAACCCAATAAACCATTCAAAGGCAAGGTCATCCATTAAGGTAGTTAAGGTTCAAGTTCATTCAGCATTGAGGGGTGTGCTCCCTCAAACCTCCCTTCACTGATACTGACAAACCTGAGCAAATCAACCCTAACTTCATCAACCGCTAAAATCAGACACGGCCCCCAGCCCCAAATTAGCTGTGTGAACCGACCTCTGGGACTGGCTTCACCCAAGGCGTGGAAATGGCAAAGGCAGCCCGGACACAGAACCTCCAGCCCTTTCTGCCAGAAAACTGCGTGTGAGTCTTGCAGCAGTCAGCCCATCCTGAGACCCACTAACAGAGCGCCCTACGACCAATAAAAGCCCTGGACAAAGCCCAGAAAACGGCTCGTGCGAGATTGCAGACTCAAAAGAGCATGTGCTTTACTTAAACATTGCTCAGGCCTCACTCAGAGGGAAGGCGACTTCCCTGCGCTTCCTGGGAAGGCCGCATGGGGCCAGGCCGGGGAGGGAGGGCTCACCTGGCCGGTGTCTGTTGGCTGCTTCCGCGGGAAGGGAGCTACCAAGGAGCCTTCGGGCTCCGGTCTTACCACCGGTTCCGCCAGGATAGTGCGAGATGACAGAAGCTGAGCACAGTCCTTCCAGGGCAGCTGGCGTGGGGAGAAACAGCACAGTTAGTAACGTGGCTCTCATTAGCTAAGAAGGACTCAGACAGGCACACATTTGGAAATGCCAATTGTCCCCAAAAAACAAAGATCAAACCCAGATTTAACCAGTTTTGCTGCAAACAGGAAGTTGCCGCCTGTCTCTCGCAGGCCCACGTCAGGCCTGGCAACGCGGAAGCCTCTCACGACACTCGAGGTTTCCCTGAGGAGCTGAGCGCACGGGCGAACAGGGCAGCCTCCTCATTCACTCACTCACGCAGCCTCTGACACGCACCGTGCGGCAGATTCCATGCCAGATTCTGCAGCTGCAGAGCCAAGGAGCAGAACGCAGCCTGGACTGAGCTGCCACACAGTCATCCCAGCAAGGCAGGGCCAGAACACGCCCCACACCGTCCACCACACCACGAGACCGGAGTCTCCAGTGTTTCCTGCGCTCCACACGCTCTCTAGCACCACCTCAGAACTTACTGCAGGACCTCCCTCTGACTTGGCTCGCCACAAGCAGCAGACAGCTTTCAGTCCTGCTGCCCCGGCACTGGCTTAGCAGGCCGTGGGACACACTCCATTGCTGGACAATGGGCACACCCAGAGGCGGCGACACCATTCACGCCTCCCACTCCCACCGACACAGCCTCTGAAGGGAAAACACACATCAACAAGCAGTCCCGGCGCCCAGAGTCAGCGCCAGGCACTCCTGACGGCCTGGGGACGCCAGAGGCATCTTGCAAGGAGATTTTCTGCTTTTCTTTTTCTAATTTTAAAAATCGAGATAAAATTCACACACTACACTTGAAGTATACAATTCAGCCATTTCTAGCAGGTTCATGAGGGCATGCAAATGTTTCAGAACATTCTCACCACCCCACAAAGAAACCACACGTCCATTAACAGTCACATCCAGCTCCTGAAACAGAGTCCCCTGCCTTGGACATTTCCTACAAATGAAATCCCGCGGCAGGCGGCCTTCTGCGTCTGGCCTCTGTCACCTAGCACTGGCTGGCAGGTTTGTGTGGCTGTAGCAGTCAGGCTGCCGTTCACGTCCATGGCTGAATGATCTTCCACTGTAGGCACACGGCACACTTGCCGTGCACGCGTCATCTGATGGAGGAGTGAGTGGGAGAGGTGAAGGCCACGGGAGTGGATTCTGAGCAGAGAGAGGGCACGTTGTGCTCAGAACGTTGGAAGAAGGAAGCCCAGGAGTGGAGGGAGGTCCAGGCCGAAGGGCAGCAGAGGAGGATGGAGGTGGTGCCAGACAGTCCTTCACCTCCGCTTCCCTCTCTCGTCTCTGGTTTCCAGTAACAGCTGGGACATGCCCTCCCCTGACCCTCACCTCCAAGCCACAGGAAGTCGTTGACGGAGCGCAGCAGCTCCACGGCCATGTGGTAGTGCACCAAGGCATCCTGCAGCATCCCGGCCTGCAGGCACAGGTCCCCCACGTGCTTCCGCATGCGCCCCTGGCACCGCTTCTTATAATGCCTGCAAGGTAAGATGGGACAGGAGTGCATCACGCTCGCCACACAACTCCCACCCCAGGCACGGCCGCGGGCTAAGCACCACGCCGTTCGCCCACCGCCGGAAAGCGCTCACGAGGCAGCTCTGGGCTCTGCCACCGAAAGCCAGCAACAGCTCTTAGCCATCGCTTGGGCAGGAGCAGGGCTGGCTTCAAGGACATGCTGCCGAGGGATTCATAAAGGCAAAGCAGGTTCCCGGGACCTGGGATTTCAGGGAGACAATGCCGGAGTCAGGGCTTCCTCTCCAGATTTTCCAACCACAGCATTAGCCCAAGGAAGTTTGCTCCAGCTTTTTAAAGAATCAATTATCTTCCACTTTCTTAGCTCCGAGCCTATTATTATTTCATGTATAGAGGGAGATGCTGTGTATTATTAGCAGAGCACTTGGCACTGGCAAACAAGACTTGTACCCTGGCTGGTGCACAGCAGGCTCCACCAGCCTCCCAGCCAGGCTGCCCCTGCATCTGCCCGACTCTCACTCTGACTTCAGGACCCAACACAGAGCCCTTCTGCGCCAGGAAGTGTCCCCTGAAAACAGGCTTTAGCTCTCGGCTGGGCCTCCCAATAGCACGGCAGTCACTACCCAGATAATGACTATCTGTCTACCCCCTGCATTAACACAGGACCTCTCCAGGGCACCTGAGAAGAAGACAGAGAGGAGAAGAGGGAACACCATAGTCCAGGTGCCACGTCGCGGACTCTCACCTACGTGTCCTATGCCACTGGATCTGTTAGGGAGAGAAAGGAGCAGTCCAGCCACTAAGAAGCTCTCCCTGTGCAGAGGTTCTCTGCCGCCACCTGCTACAAATGACAGAAGCGAGACCCGTGACCTGCAGAGTCCTGCCCTGTCCACTTATTCCGGGGAGGAGAAGACACGACCTCAGCTCACAGAAACCTCCGTGCTGTGCTATCTCCTTCACACCGGAACCAACACTCACCCCTCCAGGGACAAGACTGCCGGCTCTGCCGTGGGGCAGCTCACAGACACTAGCATTCGCTCAGATTTTACAGACTTCACACAAACGTTGGCTTTGACCCGTCCTGCCTTGACTCCTCCCAAAAGGTAAATCCCGGGCCAGCACTGTGGGGCAGCATGTTAAGCCTCCACCTACAGCGCCAGCATCCCATATGTGTTCCCGTTCAATTCTCAGCTGCTCCACTTCCAATCCAGCTCCCTGCAAATAATGGCCTTGGAAAGCACTGGAAGATGGCCCAAGTCCTTGGACCCTGCACTCCTAAGGGATACCCGGAAGAAGCTCCTGGCTCCTGGCTTCGGATCGGTCCAGTTCTGGCCACTGCAGCCACTTATGGAGTGAACCAGCGGGTGGAAAAACCTCTCTCTGTCTCTCCCTCTGTCTGTAACTCTGTCTCTCAAATTAATAAACTTTTTAAAAAAGTAAATCCTGACCTCTCCACAAGAACTTCACAGAAGTGCACACCTGGTATCAAGCAACACAGCCAGGTGTTTTTGAAAAACAAAAAGTACAGACATGAGACTGGTATTGGGATACAGCGGGTTAAGCCACCACTCACAATACTGGCAACCCACACCGGAGCACTGGTTTGAGTTCTGGCTGTTCCACTTCCGATTCAGCTCCCTGCTAATGCACCTGGAAAGGCAACAGAAGATGGCCCAAGTGCTTGGGGCCCTGCACCCACATGGGAGACCTGGAGGAAGCGCCTGGCTCCTGGCTTCAGATCAGCCCAGCTCTGAATGTTGCAGCCACTGGGGGAGTGAACCAGTGCACAGGTCTCACTTGCTCACTCTCTGTGTCTCTCTCTCTAACTCTGCCTTTCAAACAATAAATCTTAAAACACAAAAGACAAATACTGTTTTTCTTTTTTTTTTAAGATGTATTTATTTATTTGAAAGGCAGAATTAGAGAGAGGGTAAGAGGCAGACAAATCTGCCATCCTTTGGCTCACTCCTCAGATGGCTGCAATGGCCAGGGCTGAGCCAGGTAGAACCAGGAGCCAGGAACTTTATCAGGGTCTCCCAAATGGGTGGCAGAGGCCCAATGACTTGGCTATCTTCTGCTGCCTTCCTAGGCACATTAGCAGGGAACTGGATCAGAAGTGGAACAGCTGGGTCTTGAACCTGGCCTCTCTGGGAATGCCAGCACAGCAGGTGGCAGCTTAATACGCTGTACCACAGTGCTGGCCCCAATACTGTCTTTTGTATTAAGTTCACATGATTCAATAAATATTTTTAATCATATAAAAATAAAATGAACCCGGCCAGCGCCACGGCTCACTAGGCTAATCCTCCGCCTTGCGGCGCCAGCACACCGGGTTCTAGTCCCAGTCGGGGCGCCAGATTCTGTCCCGGTTGCCCCTCTTCCAGGCCAGCTCTCTGCTACGGCCCGGGAGTGCAGTGGAGGATGGCCCAAGTGCTTGGGCCCTGCACCCCATGGGAGACCAGGATAAGTACCTGGCTCCTGCCATTGGATCAGCGCAGTGCGCCGTCCGCAGCGGCCATTGGAGGGTGAACCAAAGGCAAAGGAAGACCTTTCTCTCTGTCTCTCTTTCTCACTGTCCACTCTGCCTGTCAAAAAAATAAATAAAAATAAAATGAACCCTAATAGTTGGTAGAAATCTCCAAACACCTACAAACAAAATTCTTACCTTAGATGTACATAAAATCAAGCACAGCTCTCAGAGTACAGTATACCCCAAGACCGAACAGTCCCTAGATTGCAAGCAATTCCGCTGTAATCCTCTGACATGCCAAGAGATGGGTAACAGGGGCAGGCCCTTATCCCAGCAGCTAAGATGCTACGACCCAAATCGGAGGATCCGGGTTCAGTGCCCAGCTCCAGACTCCAGCTTCCTGCCAGCACACACCCTGTGGAGGCCATGGCGACGGCTCAAGGGCTTGTGCTCCTGCTGCCCACGCGGGAGACTCAGACTAAGGCTCCAGCTCTGGCTTCAGCCTGGCCCAGTCCTGCTCACTCCAGACATCTTGAGAGGGATGACAGACACGGGAGCTCGCTCTCTGCCTCTCAAATAACAAAAGATAACTTTAGAAGCAGATAATGGAATTAAGACGACACAATTGTTGGATGCACTTGAACGTGGCATCCAGCACACTCACAGGAGGCGCTCGGAGTGTCCTTCCACTGCACTGGACCTGATCAAAGTTCAGTTACACGCACAGGCTGTGTGACGTTCACGACGCCTGACCAAACAAAGGACACTTACATACTCTACGTGGCTCGTGGAAAACAAGAGCTTGGTCTTCCAGTCCAAAAGCCAATTGCTATGCAAAGAAACTGTGGGAAGCTGCAGCACTCCCGGGAGCTCTCCCTGAAGGCTCCCAGACTGCCGTGAGGACCACAGTGCCATCAGCAGAGAAAACGTGCCCGGATCTGGACCCTGCTCCCCCACACGCCAGCTGCGTGGCTCTGGGCTGCTGACCTGGCTTCTCTGAGTGCTTCCTGGCCTAGGGAACCGGCCTGCATGTGACCAGGTGGCTGACTGGTGCCCGGCATGCAGGCCCTGCACCTCTGAGCCTTGCAGCCTCATGCTACTCCCTGCCTGGTCCACACCAACCCACTGGGGACAGACTGTCCTCCCCTTCCCAGTCCCAGTCTCCGCGCGACACAGCACCTCCCACTCAGATGGACATCTGCCTCTGCAAGGCTACTCAGGGGAGAGACGACCCTGACCACCCAGCAGTCCTTCTCAGGTCCTCCCCCACCGGAATCCCACCCAATCTGCCTTCCACCCCACTGGGAGCCCCACCCCTCCTTCAGGGACAGCCCGACTCTCCCCACGCCCACTCAACCCTGCTCCTGCACAGGCTGGCGCCCTCCACCCTGCCACAGGCGGTGACTGAAATGCATCACTCCCTCCAGACTGCTTTCTTGGCAGCCCCGACCCCAGCGCCTGCAGGATAAATGGGAGCTGCTCTAAAAGCTCCACACCCCTCAGAATAATATCCAGGGGCCAGTGCTGTGGCACAGTAGGCTAGGCCTCCATCTGCAGTGCGGGCATCCCATCTGGGCACCAGTTGGAGTCCCGACTGCTCCACTTCCAATCCAGCTCTCTGCTATGGCCAGGGAAAGCAAGTAGAAGCTGGCCAAAGTCCTTGGGCCCCTGCCCCTGCACGGGAGACCAGGAAGAAGCTCCTGGGTTCAGATTGGCCCAGCTCTGGCAGTTGCAACCATCTGAGGAGTGAACTAGTGGATGGAAGATTCTCTCTTCTCTCTCTGCCTGTCACTCTGCCTTTCAGATAAGTAAATATTAAAACAAAAAAAGTACACCTCAACTTGGTCCCACAGCTTAGCCCAGCACACAGCAGGCACCCAGTGGACACGGGCTGAGTTTCCCCCCAGGGTACGGCACTGCAGGCCTCTCCTGAGCAGGTCACTTGGGAAAGGCACTTGTCTGTCATTCAGGGGCCCCTAAGACAACCCAGGACGGGAGGAGAGGTGTCAGGGTTCTCCACGGTCTGATCCTGGGAGGGTTTGATATGCGCAGGGCTCCTGGGTGATGACGACCTGAATGACGAGCCTGCCAGGAGCGAGGAGGAGAGAAGGGACGCCCAGCCAGGCTGCCCTCACACGGACCCCGGGCTCCAGGGAGGAGCAGGAGGGTCTCTACCTGCATTTCCAGCTCCTGGGCTCGCTACCCTCGTGTCTGTTTGCCCCTCCCTAGACCGTGAGCAGATCTTTCAGAAGGCCTCCCTCAACTGAGACCAAGTAAACCAAGGACGCAAAGGTTCCACTGCACCAGAGCTTTAAAGAGCTGGGCTCACACTGGCGCCAGTGGCACAAAGCTTTCCCTACGGTAGAACGAAAACACGGGTGGTGGGGAGAGACAGGTCAGCCAAGGACTGTCCTGCGGGTGTCAGGGTTCTCGACCAGTGGCACGGGGCGGGCATCAGCCCTGACCAAGGCAGCCCGGGCTCTCTCTCGCCCGCTGCAGGTGAACCACCTAGCTAGCTCTCTAGCGCTGGCTGGCTGAGGCAGAGAGGAAACCAGCGGTGGGTTCCAGACACCATGGTGTCCATGAGATCTGAGTGAACTCGTTTCTTAGGAGAGGGCCGGCTCTCTCAGCGACGTAGGGAAAGAGCACTGGCCTTCACCGAGGGGGCAAAAGGCTGGCGTGGGTTCTACCACAGCCTCTCCCCGCTTTGAGGGGAAAGTGGCCGAGGCAAAGGAAACAGAAAACAGTTGCATGCTCAAGGCGACAGCAAAAGAACAGCCGAGCAGTGCCAGCCCCCGCCTGCAGCTACCCTGCCCCCAGCACACACCTGGGCCAGGTGCCTGGCACGGTCATGCACATCCAGCAGCCACAGCCAAGACTCACATGCCCGGGAGGGACGCCGACAAGCTTCAGGTCCAGCAGGGCGCTACAGCCTCAGAGTCTCCCTGACAAGTCCCTCTGTGGCAGTCTGCTGCCTCCGGAGGAACCAGGATGAATGAGGGCCCCACCAAGTCCCCCGAGCAAGTCGGTCAACCGGGATCAAACAGCACGGGTTAGGTGCTCGGAAAGCCAGAGTTACAACACTGCAGGGTTCCCCGGCTGATGGATGGATTTAGGCAGCGGAAAGTGTCTGTTTTGAAGCGAGGAGGGCTACGGGGAGGCAGCACCGGGCAATCTAGCTAAGGTTGATGCAAACCATTCTCAGCCTACCTTTTCAGACCCAACAACACACTCACAGGGCGGTAACGGTAGACAAAAAAAAAGAAAAGAAAGAAAGAAAAGAAAAAGGAAAAGAAAAAGGAACAAGCAGAAATTAGAAACACACCAGAACAGAAGTGCCTTTACCAACTGCACACTACACGGATGAGGACTGACAGGTTCTGGCAAGGACGCCACACCAGGGGCTACTGGCAAGTCTAGAACCCCAGCCGGCCCAACCGACGCTGCACTTCCTGCGGCCACAGACGCCTCCTGCTTTGGGCTGAGCATTCTCTCACTCTCGCGGCCAGGAGGCGCAGGCGGGAGAAAGCTTTGTTCCTAAGCCATGAAGACCAGAGCACGTGGGGAACAGGGAAGGTGTTTGATTCCCTGCACCGACGCCATCAAGTCACTCCAAGTTTCCATGGCAGTCGAGCAGGGAGCATCACGGGCTGTGAGGGCAGCCTCACTCGCTGCCCATGGAGCCTCTGGCGCAGAGCTCATGTACACACCTGTCTGCTATTACCTCGGCCCTGAGAAGTGGGGACAGGCTGCTCCCTGCCCTTCCTGCAGCTGCTGTGGGGACAGAGAAACACAGCAAAGCCCAGGGCAGTGCACCTGCTACAGCTCCTCTGTGCAAGGGGTAGCCACTGCAGGGCCGCGTGGCCCAACAGCCACATGGAGGTGAGCGGGGAGGCCCCAGGCTCTGCAGTCAGAGCAGGGGCGGTGTCAGCAACGCCACGCGGTACCTGACAGGTAGGTTTCAAAACCTACCTGAGTGTGTGTCAAATGGAGGTACCCATGTAGGTCCCAGGTTGGTGGACAGGGAGATGCTACACCTTTCTCTACCCTTAAGCCAATGTCTGCACACACTCAGGGGAGGGTAGGACTCAGGTGTGACTGGGGCTGCTTTGTGCCTGCCACCCCCAGGGATGGACTTGGCCTATTTCTTCTCAGTTCCATGACTCTCTGGCAGGGCAGGCCCGTGACGCCATTGCATCCTCACTGCCCGTCATGGGAGATGTACACGGGGAAGGGAGGCTCCATTGCCAGGCCACGCCTGAGACCATAAAGCTGCTGAGTGGCACAGCCCTTGAAAGGGGAGCAAGTGTTCACTAGTGGCCAGTGTCTCTCTCGTGCAGTGAAGCGGTGGCAGCAAGGCAAGCAGCCGAGCAGCGCCCTTTGCAGGCCTGCTGCGGAGCCACGTCTGACCTCACAGCCCAGCAGGTGGGGCCCCTGCCCTGCTCCGTTCAACGTACCGTGGCCCACAGAGACCACACACCTGCTTTGCACATGTCTGAGGACATTCCAAAAAGTTCACGGAAAATGTGTATTATGAAAAAACCCACATGGAACCCAAATTTTTTGCACCAAAATAAACCGATCTTTTAATTCACTTTTGCATGAATAGCTTAAAGTGCCCTCATCACCAAAGGGACGTCCTTAGGAGTCCTAACACGATGACACCTGTGGACCTGGCATGGGCAGAGTGCCGGCGCGGACCACACAGCGTATTCTGCACAAGGCACAGCAACAAGGCTGAACACTGGGGTTCAAGCCACAGTGGGGCAGCGGCACCCAGCAGAAACAGACGCAGGTCACGTAAGCACAGGTGCGTCCCCAGCTCCCACATGTTAAAAAGTAAACGACGATAGCTGACATTGACTTCAACGTGTTTTATTTAACCTAATATGTATAAAGTACTAACATTTTTACATGTTAGTGAGGTGGTCTACACTCCCTTCTCAATGGTGAGTCTCAAAATCTGGCGTGCATTCAGAACACATCTCGACTCAGACTGGTCTGGGTCCTGATGCTCAAATGCCAGAGGCCGGGGCAGGCAACGGCTAGCAGCAAAGATGCCGGCTAAGAATCCGACATCAGGTGCCTGGGTTCAATTCCCAGCTCCGGCTCCTGACCCCAGCTTCCTGCTAGTGCAGACCCTGGCAAACAGCTGTGAAGACCCTAGTTACCGGGTTCCTGGCGGCTAGATTGAGTTTTCTTACTCTCAACTTCAGCCAGCCCAGATCTAGCCACAGTGGTCACGGGGGAGCTCCAGCAAGCAGGAGCCCCTTCTCCCCTGCTCTCCCTGAGCGTGGCCATGGCTAGAGCACAGACAGCCGCCTCAGGGAGTCCCTCAGGGAGCAGGCGCACGCACAAACCCTGAAGGGCTGTTCCCACTTGTAGTCCACATCTGAACCAGCAGACACCACTCTCCACTCTTCACTGCGAAGTCTGCCACCTGCTCATGCCTCTGACCTAAGGAAGCCGCCCACACAGCGGGGAGCCTGGGCCTCGGGTCAACTTACCTGCTGTCTGTGTCCAGCCCCACAAAGTCCTTTTTCTCAAAGGGGACGCAGAGGAGGGGGATCTTGTCCCCAGACTTGTCGGTGGCTCTATCCAGCCGCTTGGACTCAAGGACAATGAAGAGCGACTCGATGAAGTCCTCGATCCTCTTCTCCACGCTCTCGCAGGCCTCGTAGCTGGGGTAGAAGGCCACGTCGGTGCGTGGCTGCTCAGCCACCTCCCCCTGCAGCCCGAAGACAAAGAGCCGGGAGTCGTACAGCGTGGAGCCATAGATCTCCTTCTGCACGTGGAACTTCTCGAAGGTCTGCGGCCAGTCCTTGGCTGAGAAGCAGTCGGTGATGGTGATGAGGCCGACCGCTTTGCGGTGGGTCTGGAAGTCGCCCCACTCGTTGTTCTCGGGCGGGTAGTGGTGCCGATAGCGGATGTAGAGCACGCGCTGGGAGTCCCGCACGCTGACCTGACTCACGGACGAGATCCTCCTGTAGATCCTGAAGAAGTTCTCCTCGGAGACGATGCCCACGGGCTGGACCACCACGAGCAGGGTCTGGTGGTCCTCCGCGCACTGCATGTAGTCAGGGACGCTCATGGTGAAGTCCCTGCCAGAGAGAAGGCGAGGTTTGAGAGCAGCAGAATGACCGCCCGGGGCCACTCTGGGCGCAGAGATTCTAACCGCACCACCCGGACGGCGAGCTGAGGAGCCAGGGCCCTTGGGATTCCACGCCCGGCTCTCACAGCTCTTACCCCACACTGCCACTAAGTCCACCTCCCAGACTCAGCATTCAGCTCCTGCAGAGAGCTCCCACCACCTAGCCAGGGGCAGTGCAGCGTCAGTGCTCAAAACCGCTGAGGGGCTGGCCCGCTGGCCGTTGTGACATCTGAATTCAAAGTTGTTGCCTGTGACTGAGATCTTTTCAAGGCATCATGAAAATTCCAGGCTTCTCCATGGTGCTCTCTGATTCCAGCACGTGGCTATTCCGTGCCAGGACCTGAGTGGCCCAGATCTGATCTCTGGCATTTACATGCTTGCAACTCACACACACAAGGTCGCACTAGTGAAATTTAAAGCAGCTAGGTAGCAGACAAAAGGGGGCAGGCATCACAGCACTGACCCAGGGGTAAGCAGACCCACTCACAAAATCAGGCCCGGGGCTGGACCCACACAGGAAAGGAACTTTGAATTCCCGCAGAGTTGCCACTGCAGAGCGGCAGGAAGAGCCGGGCTCCGGATAAACAGTCGGGGACGACGGACGATCAGTAAGGAAAAGACACACAACCCAGCTGGGCTGTGGGCAAAGCACTCTAGCAGACGTCTTGGAAGACGACACGGACGGCCACAACCCGCACAGGAAGCTGCCTCACTTCAAAGCCACCGTGGCCACAGCCAAACCATGTCATATACAAACCACACCCTGCCAGTGTCTGTTCCGTGGCACTGAGCGCACTCACACCACTGTGCAACCCCACCACCACCCATCTCCAGAACTCGATCTCGTCCCTGCACCTGCTGGACATCAGCTGGCCACGCCCCCAGCCTCCCTCCCTCAGCCTCTCGCTACACTAGGTGGTGGCCTAAGTGGACCACACAGCTCCTGTCCCTCTGCGACTGCTCTTTGCACTCAAGGTTCTTCCACACCGTGGCACGGGCCAGGGTTGAATGACACTGCTTGTGTGTGCTCTGCTCATTCATTATCACGCGGCCCTGCATAGCTCCTACTTTTTGGCTTCTGTGACTAATACTGTGATGACAGGCAACGTCTGTTACGTAGGGGAGGCAGCAAGTGTCTGCAGAGATGTAGATCAAAGGGAATCCTTCTGACAGGTGGACTCAGCTTGGAAACCAACGCGGCATGTGGTAAAGGTGGGCACATGTGCTCCCCAGGCCTAGCCATGCCCTCCTAGAGGAAGGCTGGTGTACAGACAGCAGGAACTAGAAACCGGCTCACAGAAGCAAGCTTGGGGGCCCTCAAACGCCCACTGGCAGAGACTGGACCAAATACACTATGATCTCTTAACAGGCGGACAAACAACGTACAGCCACACTCAGAAGCAGGTTGGCCAAGGGCAAATAAAGCAAGTTGCAGATGAACACACACACTCCAGCAGCAAACAGCTCGCTCAGTGCATTGTTCAGGGACACCTACACACGTGGTAGAGCCACAAGAGAAAAATAAATGTGGATGGTGGTACCCAGAGGGCAAGGAGGAATGCAGGGCGAGAAGCAAACAGCAAGCCTCAGAAGCACCACTGTGCTGTTTCGTCAGCTGGCTGGTAGCTACAGGGGCATCTGTTTTGCTGTTCTTAAAACCATATGTAAGGCTGGCGCTGTGGCTCAATAGGCTAATCCTCCGCCTAGCGGCGCCGGCACACCGGGTTCTAGTCCCGGTCGGGGTACCGGATTCTGTCCCAGTTGCCCCTCTTCCAGGCCAGCTCTCTGCTACGGCCCGGGAGTGCAGTGGAGGATGGCCCAAGTCCTTGGGCCCTGCACCCCATGGGAGACCAGGAGAAGCACCTGGCTCCTGCCTTCAGATCAGCGCAGTGCACCGGCCGCAGCGCACCAGCCGCGGCAGCCATTGGAGGGTGAACCAACAGCAAAGGAAGACCTCTCTGTATCTATCTCACTGTCCACTCTGCCTGTAAAAAAAAAAAAAAAAAAAAAAAAAAAAAAAAAAAAACCAACCACATGTGGCCAGCACCACGGCTCAATAGGCTAATCCTCCACCTGCGGCGCCGGCACACCGGGTTCTAGCCGGTCGAGGCGCCGGATTCTGTCCTGGTTGCCCCCCTTCCAGGCCAGCTCTCTGCTGTGGCCCGGGAAAGCAGTGGAGGATGGCCCAAGTACTTGGGCCCTGCACCCCATGGGAGACCAGGAGAAGCACCTGGCTCCTGCCTTCGGATCAGCGTGTTGCGCCGGCCGCAGCATGCCCACCGCAGCGACCATTGGAGGGTGAACCAACGGCAAAAGGAAGACCTTTCTCTCTGTCTCTCTCTCTCACTGTCCACTCTGCCTGTCAAAAAAATAAAAATGTATGTAAGAGGCCAGCATCGTGGAGCTGCAGGTTAAGCCACCTCCTGCAATTGTAGTATTCCAACGGGGTGCCGATTTGCTTCCTGGCTGCTCAACTTCTGATCCAGCTCCCTGCCAATGCACCTGGGAAAAGAGCAAACAAAGGCCCAAGCACCTGGGCCCTGCCACCCACTTGGGAGACCCGGATAAAGTTCCAGGCTCCTGGCTTCAGCGTGGCCCAGCACCAACCCGTTGTAGCCATTTGGAGAGTGAATCGGTGGATGGAAGAGTTCACTCCCTCTCTCTGACTTTAAAATAAATAAATCTTTAAAAAATAAAACTGAATATATCACTAATATATATTTTAAAATATAAGTCAAAAAGGGTTTTTATTTCAAATATTATATATTAAGTACACTAGTACTGCATGCACAAATATCATATATTAGATACATTAAATACTTCGCAATTTTGTCAAGAGGTAAGAAAGGAGGAAGGTCTGACTTCAAGGAGCCCATGGTCCGGCTCGGTCAGCCAGGCAGCCTCTGTCCTCCACCCGTCAGTGAGGTTTACGCTGCTCCTTCGCAAAGCCCCAAGAGGCGCAAAACAGCAAGTGTGTCACAGACACAGCTCGGCCTGAAGCCAGGGGCAGGAAACGCTCAGGGTCTCCCAACTGAAGTAAAATGAGGACAGCAAGGAGAGTGAGCTGTCGTAAAACTAACCCCAAGTCGTAAGTGTTGACAAGTATGAACTCCCACTCCCTTTAGGTTATGCACCTCCTGGGTTTTGGTGTTAAACCATCTGTGCTCCAGGGCTGGTGCTGTGGCACAGCAGGTTAAGCCTCACCTTGATGCCGGCATCCTACGTGGGCGCCAGTTCATGTCCCGGCTGCTCTACTTCCCAAGCAGCTCCCTGCTAATGCACCTAGGAAGGCAGCAGACGGGCCAAGCGCTTGGGCCCTGCACCGCATGGGAGACCCAGACGCTCCTGGCTCCTGGCTTCAGCCTGGCCCACACACCTCCAGCCGCTGCAGCCATTTGGGGAGTGAACCAGTGGATGGAAGAGCTCTCTCTCTGTGTCCCTCCTCTCCCTCTCTCTCTGTAACCCTGCCTTTCACATAAATATTCTTTAAAAAATGTTATACTTTCACAAAAAGATGGTGAGAGGGGAAGATGGCCATTTTCTGAGCATCCTGTCTCGGCAAAAATAAAAACGGACCCTCAGCTGTCAGCCCTCCAGCCACTGGGATCTCGCTGACTTATGAAACGCCAATGACCCCTCCAGTTCTCCAGAGGCACTGAGAAACTGGAGAGGGTCACACCCATGGCACATGGGAGACCCGACGGCCACAGGCAGAGGCCACCGAGAACCAGAGCCACCCTCTTGGGAACTGTCACTCCAGATTCATGCTGTGTATCCAACGCTGTACAAACAAGCTCCACACACCTGCCCGGGCTCCTTGGGAGTCATGCCACACTGACACCACAGACACCCCAACAAACAAGCACCACGGGCCCCAGGCCCCGCCCACAGCAGCCTCAGCAACCAATTGCCACTCTAGAGAGAACCTGATACCGCTTTTGTGTCTGCCAAGAAACCACCCCAAGAGCCCCCCTTAGCTCTGGGGGGCACTCTCCACCGTTTCCATTACCTATGGTCAACCGCGGTCCACGAATAACACCTGGGAAGCTCCAGAAATAAACCATCTGTAAGTTTTCAATTACACGCTGCTGAGCAGTGAGGAAGGCCGGAGCAGCACTCGGTGAGCCACTGCACAGCTGTCTTGCTGTGGGAGCAACTACAGGGATGCCGCAGTGTTTGAGGTCTCGGTTATCCAAGCAGCCACAGTGGTGCGTGCTCAGGGAACCCTTAATTCACTTACTGATAACTCCGAGTGCTAAGCAGAACTGCTGGCAGTTTCCGCACTGTGACTGTCGTATTTCACTGTCGGTTATTGTTACTCTCTTGTTGAGCTTCATTTAGCAACTGAGCTTTGTCACAGGCTCATACACATAGCAGAACACACAGGACATGCACTAGCCATGGCACTGAGCTTTGTCACAGGCTCATACACATGGCAGAACACACAGGACATGCACTAGCCATGGCTTCAGGCACCCCTGGAAGCTGAACCCTGCGGATGAGGGGAAGGCTGTGCAAACCTTACAACGTAAGAAGTGTGTTTCTTCAACCTAGTAGTGCCTCAAAACGTTAAACACGGAGAGCCAGCAGTCCTACTCCTGAGTCCTACTCAAGACCACGTGGGGGCTATGCTGTGGTGCACTGGATTAACGCCCTGGCCTGAAGCGCCGGCATCCCACGTGGGCGCTGGTTTGAGACCCGGCTGCTCCACTACCGATCCAGTTCTCTGCTGTGGCCTGGGAAAGCAGTGGAGGATGACTCAAGTCCTTGGGCCCTGCACCCGCATGGGAGACACGAAGGAAGCTCCTGGCTTCAGATCAGCACAGCTCTGGCCATTGCTGCCAACTGGGGAGTGAACCAGTGGATGGAAGACCTCTCTCCCTCTCTCTCTCTGTCTCTCTCTCTCTGCCTCTCCTCTCTCTGTGTAACTCTGACTTTGAAATAAATACATCTTTAAAAAAAAAAAAAGACCTTGTGTCCACTCCAGAAACTGGAACGTGAATACCACAACAGCATTGTTCACAATAACCAGGAAGTGGGAAAAGCAGATGTCCAGCAGGCTAAACAGACACGCAGTACTATCTCCACGCGACGGAACAGCGCTCGGCCAGCAAAAGGAGCAGAGCGCGGAGGCACCTCCCACCACGGAGGGAGCCTGAACACAGGCCACTGCGTGAAGGGAGCCAGACACACAGACGCGCGCTGCGTGGCTCCACGAACGCACAGCGGCATGAACGCGCAAGCCCATAGACAGGAAGTCAGCCGGTGGCCACCAGGACGGCCATGACCGCTCACGGTGCAGAGCCTCTCCCGGGGTGACGAGTGTGCTCTGGGAGGGCAATGGCCACTCAGTGGACTGAGGCCACTGAACTGGACACTGTGGACAGTGGACATCAGGATAGCTGAACGCCATCATTTCCTGACACCTACTTTTTCCTCTACACTATTCGTCAGCCACACAATTCAAAAAGCAAACAGGGGCAGCCGAGTAGCACAGGGAGTTAAGCCGCCGATGGGAGGTGCGCGTCCCACACCAGCTGCCTGGTCCACGGACCCTGCCTGCTACCCACTACTTCCAATCCAGCCTCCTGCTAAGGGCACCACGGGAGGCAGCGCTGATGGCTGAAGGACTTGGGTCCCTGTCACCCCTGCGGGAGACCCAGATGGAGCTCCTGGCTCCCAGCTTCCGCCTGGCCCAGCCACAGCTGTTAAAGCCCTTTGGGGAGCAAACCAGCAGATAGAAAAATCTGTCACTCTTTCAAATAAATGAAATCTTTAAAATAATAATTTAAACACATAGAATAAAACCTTGCCATCTGCAAATCATGCTCCTGGTGCCCCAACTCCATGTTCACCACAGTGGCCTGCATGGGGAGAAGCTATAGCCCACTTTTTTTTTTTTTTTAAGATTTTATTTATTTGAAAGAAAGAGTTACAGGGAGAAGTAGACACAGACACACACAGAGAGAGAGGTCTTCCTTCCACTGGTTCACTCCCCAAACGGCTGAGCTGATCCAAAGCCAGGTGCCAGGAGCTTCTTCCGGGTCTCCCACGCGGGCGCAGGGGCCCAAGGACTTGGGCCATCTTCTACTGCTTTCCCAGGCCACAGCAGAGAGCTGGATCGGAAGTGGAGCAGCCGGGACTCGAACTGGCACCCATATGGGATGCGGCACCCACTGAGCCCCAGCGCACTTCTCAAAGCATCAGCAGGTGTACGGCACAGCAGGTAAGACACAACGGGAGATTCCCACCTCCCGTATCCCAGGGCCTGGCTCGGCTTCCCCCGTCCAGCGTCCTGCTGTAGCAGCTGGTGCCGGCTCCTGCCACGCCCCTGGGAGACCTGGACTGGGTTCCGCCTCCCGCTTCCAGGGGACTGAACTCTGCCTTTCCCATCAAATAAACATTTAAGGAAGAACACAGATCTCCCAGGCTCACGCCCAGCGATTCTGATTCCTCAGGTCTGCCAGCAGTCAGTGCACGAACCTACTTTTAAAAATAATACTAAAGGACGGTGCCGGGTTTAAAGTGCGTTCCAACGGCTGAGTTTCGCATCTCCAGCCCGTCGCCGTGAGCGGACGCTGAGAGAGCGCACAGCGCACCCTAACGAGCGGAAACTCCGCGTTCCCCGCGTCTACGCGCACAGGGTGCGCTGTGGACGCGACCTCAGCGGGACGACTCGCGGTGGACACTGAAGGCCCGGGGCCGCTAGTGGCCACCGCCAGGCCAGCACACGAAAGGCGCGAAGGAGCCTCCGGGCAGCGGCAGCGGCTGGGACCCCGGGCCCCCCGCGCGGGGTCGGCGGGCAGGGGGCGTCGGCGCTGCAGGCTGTCCCGGGAAGAAGCCGGCGGCCGCAGAGCGCCAGGAGGCGGAAGAGCGGAAAGGGTACGACCGCCTCGGACCAGAGAGCCCAGGCCGTGCGGGGCCCGGGGCAGGTGTGGGCACGGCCTTGACAGGTGCACACAGGGCGCGAGGCAAAGGGAACGGGGCCTGAGGCAAGCGCGAGCTGGCCCCGCGGGGCGGGCGGACCCGGCCAGGTGTGGGCTGGGCGAGCCCCGCAGCCGGACACACCGCCCTCCCGCTGCCGGCCCGGACCCCCAGGCCGGGAGCCCCCCGGGTTGCACTTACACAGCCGGTGGCCCCGGGCCCGGAGCGGGAGCCAACGGCCTGGCGGACAGCGGGTCCGGGCAGCCTCTACAGCCGCTTCCCCGCCTCAGCACTGGAGCTCCCGGCAGGCGGCGGCGCCGGCGCTGCTACCGCGCGTGCGCGGAGGCTGGCCCCGGGCCGCGATCCGCGCCGGGGTTTGTGGGAGGTCGGGGCGGAAGCGCGCGAGGGAGGCGAGGGGCGGGGAGGACGGTGACGCGGAGCGCGGGGGCGGCTGCTGCTCCCTGGGCCCGCCCTTTCTCCTGGCCTCCCGCCGACCCCTCCGGCGCCCCTCGCATCCCAGAGCCGAGCGGGCATCCCAGAGCCGAGCGTCGGGGTGCGAGTGCCGGCGCCGTCTCCGATACAGCCCGGAGGCCGCGGCTAAGGGCTGGGGTTCTGGGGTCCCCGCCGCCCCCGTGGGCAACCTGGTTGGATGGCCCCTGCGCCCAGGGTCAGGCTGTGGCGGGCCTCAGAACCAGAGCAAGGAGACCTCTGTGCGCGCTTTCCAAAGCAATATATATATATATATATATATATACACACACACATAGCCTTTTTAAAGCCGCCTCCCCAAGAACTCCTGCGGCAGAGCGCCCGCAAGCCCCCGCCCCCTGTCCGGGTGTGCCTCCTGGACACGCCGGGGGTCCGCCGGTGCGGTAGCTGGCATCGCCAGCAGGCGAGAGGGCCCAGGGACCCAGCTCCCGGGCTGGGGCGGGCCCAGGGTAGGACGCGAGCGAGAAAGAGGCTGCCTCCCCCGTGTGCTTTCATCACTCTTTGAATCTCTCACCACATGCGTGTGTTTTATTTTCCCATTAAAAATGCCTTTTGGAAAGTTGCTGGGGACAGGAGTGACCCCTCAGCAGGCGCAGCAGTGGGAACATCTTCGGAGGCAGTGGTTTTTTGCTTTAGGCCAGCAAGCGTTTATGGACTCTCTGCTGTGTAGCCAACGCTATTTTATGGCGTATTTTATTATTCATGTTGTCTATAAAATAATAATATGCTAGCCCTCATCCCTGCCCAGGGCCAGTGGGAGAACAATTGAGTTTCTGTTGGCTTGTTTTCTGAGGAGCAGGGAGGAGCTGTAAACAAAGCAGGTCCCTGGGGAACAGTGGGGAGACCAGGGCCTCAGGGCTGAGGACCAGGACCACCCAGAGGGCGGGCGGCTGCTGCTGGTGCTGGGCTGGGCAGCTGCTGCTGGTGCTGGGCTGGGCAGGGGTGGGAAGGAGAGAGGCATCTTCCCAGTCCACCACGGACACAGATCTGTGCCCAGCTCACGGCCCTCTGAGAGCCAAGGTAGAGCCTGCTTGAGCACTGAGGGGTGGGCACAAGGATGCACGCAAGCAAGTGGCGGGAGCCGCGTGGCCCCGTGGTGCAGCCGCGTGGCCCCGTGGTTGTATGCCCCCCCAGTTCTTGCCAGTCCTGTTCTCTCTATAAATGGGGAGCACTGGGCCTTGGGCACCGTGTTGCCCTGTGTCCCACCCTCCTGCTGGCTGGGCCTTGTCCTCCCAGCACACGGGGGGCGGGGCTCCTGTTGTGGCCTCTTCAAGGAGGACGCAGAGGCTCAGGGTGGAGGAGGGCTTGCTCAGCTCGCCACCGTCCCGCCAGGGCGTCCCGATGGGTCTCGCGGCTCTCGCATTTCCCAAGCATCTCTCCTCTGCACGTTGAAGACTCAAAGACGATTCAGACCTGTCCCAGGAGTTTGTAGACAGCTGGGGCTGCAAGGGACCTCTAAACAAGGTCCAGCGGCAGACCCACACCAGGTCCCTCTGCAAGAGACAGGAGAAAGCTGCTGTGACAAACTGCCATCCATCAGCCGCATGCCTGAGATAGCAGGCATGCCAACCTCGTGGGTCTGAGACCGGAGCCTGACACGGTCAGGTCTGGTGAGGCTGCCGGATTCCCCCCGTGGCTGGCTCACCAGCCTCTTCCCACACCGTCTCTGCGGATCCCCCTGTGGCTGGATCACCGACTTCTCATGCCTTCCCCTGGATCCTCCCATGGCTGGCTCCCCAGATCCCCCGTGGCTGGCTCACCGGCCTCTTCCCACACCGTGTCCCCAGATACCCCCATGGCTGGATCACCAGTCTCTTCCCATACCATGTCCCCAGATCCCCCGTGGCTGGCTCACCGGCCTCTTCCCACACCATGTCCCCAGATCCCCCCGTGGCTGGCTCACCGGCCTCTTCCCACACCGTGTCCCCAGATCCCCCGTGGCTGGATCACTGGCCTCTTCCCACACCATGTCCCCAGATCCCCCCGTGGCTGGCTCACCAGCTCTTCCTGTCAAGGCACTGATCCCACTCAGGAGGCCCCGTGCTCACGACCTAAGCACCTGCTGAAGGCCCCACGCCACACCGTCACACAGGGGACTGAATTCAGCCCTGTATGGGGACGGAACACACACATTCAGCTCACGACAAACTTTATCGGAAAATTCTCCAGGACACCGAGCCAGAAGCCACCTCCCTGAAACACTCAGGCATCTCACAAAGAACAGGACTGCGGCCGGCACAGTGGTGCGGCAGGTCAAGCTGTCCCCTGCACTACCAGCACCCCACAACTGAGTGCCCGTTCCAGTCCCCACTGCTCCCTGCTAACATGCCTGGGAAAGCTGCGGAAGATGGTGTAAGTCTTGGGCCCTTGCCACCCATGTGGGAGACTCAGTGGGACTCCAGGATCCTGGCTTTGGCCTGGCCCAGCCCTGGCTGTTTTGGACATTTGGGGAGTGGACCAGCAGATGGAAAATCAGTCTTTCTGACTCTGCCTTTCAAATAAACAAATTCTTTAATAAAATTAAAAGAGAATCACCTCAAGTTTAACAAATCGGGCTGGTGCTATGGCGTAGCAGGTAAAGCTGCCACCTGCAGTACTGGCATCCCATGTGCACACTGGTTTGAGACCCGGCTGCTCCACCTCTGATCTGGCTCTCTGGCCTGGGAAAGCAGTAGAAGATGGCCCAAGTGCTTGTGCCTCTGTGCCTGCGTGAGCTCTTGGCTCCTGGCTTCAGATCAGCCCAGCTCTGGCTGCTGCAGCCATGTGGGGGGAGTGAGCCAGCAGATGGAAGACTTTCTCTCTCTCCCCCCCTCTCTGCCTTTCAGATAAATCCTAAATAAATAAATAAAACAATGAAGACACTGAAATTTAAAAATAAAAAGTGCAGGCCAAAGCCCCTGCTTCAACTGAACCTAACTACATGAATACCAGTAAACAGATAATCACTTCATAAGGATAAGGCTGTTTAGGATGAAACAAAAAATTATGGGGTTGGCATTGTGGCGCAGTGAGTCCAAGTCCCCACCTGGGATACTAACATCCCATACGGGCACTAGTTCAAGTCCCGGCTGCTCCAATTCTGATCCAGCTCCCTGCTAATGCACCTGGGAAAGCAACAGAGGATGGCCCACATCATTGAGCCCTGCACCCATGTGGGATAACTGGATGGAGTCCCAGGCTCCTGGCTTCAACCTGGCCCAGCTCTGGCTGTTGTGGCCATTTGGGGAATGAACCAATGAACGGAAGGAAGCTTACTCTCCCCCTCTCTATAACTCTGCCTTTCAAATAAATAAGTCTTTAAAAAAAAAGTTTGAGAAAGTGAAATGAGACAGAGTGGGTCAAATTGTCACATGCTACTCTCATAGTTTTGGAATACAGTGAATATGCCTTTATTTCCTAGGATAATTCCAGTTGATGGTTTCCTTGCCACAAAGTGTTCCCACTGGGGACAGTGTTGTGGCATAGTGGGTTAAGCCCCTTGCTGGGAGGCTGGCATCCCCTGTGGACACCAGTTTGTGTCCCAGCTGCTGCACTCCCGATCCAGCTCCCTACTAATGCACCTGGGAAAAGCAGCAGAGAGGGTGGCTAATGCAGGAGACCCACATGAAGCTCCTGGCTCCTGGCTTCAGCCTGACCCAGCCCCGGCTGATGTGGTCCTATCTGGGGAGTGAACCAGCCGATAGGAAGTTCTCTCTGTCTCTCCCGCTCTCTAAATCTGCCTTTCAAATAAAGAAAGAAATCTTTAAAAAGTGTCCAGGTTGGGTGATATAATCAGCCCTCTTTGGGCAAAAGCCCGCCCCCTTAGGGGCTCTGATCCACACCAGCACCCCCCTCACACCCCCGCTGAGGGGCCTTCCACCTGCGAGCCCACCAGGGTGCCTGTCCACAGGGCCGGGAGCACCTGGACCTTCCTGGCTCACAGGGCTCACTGGCTGACCACCACTCAGCCCCAGCCACTTGGATAAAGCTTGAGATCTCCTCCCTCAAAATAACACAGGGAAGGCAGCTACGCCTATGGGACTCCCACCCTCAGCTTTCTTTTTTTTTTTGCCAGGCAGAGTTAGACGTTAGACAGTGAGAGAGAGACAGAGAAAGGTCTTCCTTCCGTTGATTCACTCCCCTAATGGCTGCTACGGCTGGCTCTGCACCGATCCGAAGCCAGGATCCAGGTACTTCCTCCTGGTGTCCCATGCGGGTGCAGGCCCAAGCACTTGGGCCATCCTCCACTGCCTTCCCAGGACACAGCAGAGAGCCGGACTGGAAGAGGAGCAACCAGAACCGGTGTGGGGAACGGCCGACCATGGCCCAGGGAAGCCTGCAGAAATCATCTGGCCCTGCCAAGGCCGAGCGCAGGCAGGTAAACCTACAAGACAGGCAGATTTCCTTACGTTGATAACTTTCATGGTCTGCGAGTGATGTTACAGAAGTAGCCAAATGGCTCTTCCTAGGGGGAAAAGAAAAGTTTCCAGGCAGTGGAGGGTGGCCCAAGAGCTTGGACCCTGCACCCGCATGGGAGACCAGGGAGAAGCACCTGGCTCCTGGCTTCGGATCGGCTCAGCACCGGCCACAGCGGCCATTTAGGGGGTGAACCAACGGAAGGAAGACCTTTGTTTGTCTCTCTCTCTCATTGTCTAACTCTGTCAAATAAAAAATAAAAATAAATGTTTTCCAGCCCTGCCTTAGAATTATTGACTCCAGGGACAGGGGGCGCTGTGGGCAGCAGTGCAGCTGCTAACCCACCTGGGAGGCAGCCCCAGTCCTCGGGCCCCCGCCACCCACGAGGGAGACCGGATGGCGTTCCAGGCTCCTGCCCCCGGCCTGGCCCAGCACCAGCCAGCGCGGGACAACGACGGGCCAGGGAGGGACGGAGCGCGAGGCGGCCGCGGGGCCCGGAGGCCGGGACGCCGGGACAGGCCCCCGAGGGCTGTCACTGCAGACTCGGACGGAGAGGGGCAGCGCTGGAGGGCTCCGCACCCCGGTGCCCCGCGCCCGCTCACACTCCGCGTACGCCCGGTGCTGGGCCCTACGCTGTAGGGGCCACCGGCCCAGGGCATGAATGAACCAGTGAATGAATGGGAATCCGACGCCCGCCACCAGGGCCCAGGGGGGCCGGCCCCTCTAGCCGACCAATCAGCGCCTTCGCCCGCCGGCCCCGCCCATCGCGTCACTATTCCCTCCGGCTGCCCGGAAATCCCGGAGCAGTGGTGTTCCCCGAGGCGGGAGTGCGCATGCTCTAGGGGCGGCGGCAGCGAGGCATCATTTTCCCGCGGCGCCTAGGGGGCGGATTTCAAAGCGATTGGCTGGGGAGACGGAAGCCAAGCTCCACCTGCTACCCCGGCGTGGCTCCTATCGCAGAACGGGGGACTCCTCTTGGCCAGCCCTTCCCCAGCGCCGTCCCCACCCCGACCTCACGGTCCCGATCGGAACCAATCCTCGACCGGGCCGACAGGCGAGGGGAACGGCCGGAAGTGACACGCGAGAGCGCGCACGAGCGGAAGGAGAGGGGCCCGGGGCCTGTTGCCCTGGAAACCGGGCTCCCAGCGTGCGTCGCGCGTGCGTCACGGCTGCGTTGGCGGGGCCGGCGCGGGGATGGCGGGCGGGGCCGCTGCGGGCCGGAAGGGGCCTGAGGGCGGGGCTGGTGTGAAGCCGGACCGTGAGCGGAGTGACCCGCGAGATCGCTGCCGCCGGCTGCCGCCGCGTCCTCCCGGGCTCCTGCCCGCCGCCTCCGCGCGGGCCTGTCCCCGCGGTTCCCCCGAGCGCTCCCCCGTGACAGAAAGGGCCTTCCGTTCCCTGTCACTCTTCTGAGTGGGGCGGCCGCCGCGGCCCCCAGTTCCGCCGAGGGCCGCCTTTCCTTGGGGAGCCCCTGGCGGGGGCCTTCTCGGGCGCGGGAAGGTGGCGCCGACCCTCGAGGGAGTTCTGCCCCGGCTCATCGTCCTGCCTTTTTACCGCGTTTGTGTCAGCAGGCCCGCGGTGTGCCTCTGTGAGACGGCGGATTTATTTGAAAGGGTTACGGAGAGAGGCGTCCATCCGCTGGGTCACTCTCCCAATGGCCGCAGGGCCAGGCCTGGGCCCCCGGGAGCCAGGAGCGCCTTCCGGGCCTCCCTCGCAGGTGCAGGGGTCCCGGCAGCTGGGCCGCCCTCCACTGCTCTCCCAGACCGTCGGCAGGGGCTCGAACTGAGGCTGAGACTAGGTGGACCAGCGCAGAATTCGAGAGAAGCAGGGCCGGGGCGAGCGGAGGGGGCTGCGGTTCCCCCAGTGGCCGCCAGAGGCCGGACGAGGCCAGGCCGCTCCTGCTCCGCAAACCCGGATTCGGGCTCGGTGGGCTGCGAAGCCCAGGACTCCTCCATGGCAGGGGAGCCGGGACCGCTGAGTCCCGCAGGTGCGCAGTAGGCTGAAGATGAGCGGGAATCCACTGCGTTGGCAGAGGCTGTTGTTGGAGCCTGGTGATTGAAGAGTTCGTGTTGCATTGTGTTACACACACAGTAACATAGTAATCCAACCCATGTTGTGTATACTATACCAAATTGTTATGTTATGGGGCCGGTGCTGTGGTGCAGAGGGTTAAGCCCAGCCCATAGGAGTCGCCGCGTGGATCCAGCTCCCTGCTCAGGCGCCTGGGAGAGAGAGCATCGGAAGACGGCCCAAGTGCTTGAGCCCCTGCCACGCATGCGGGAGACCCAGATGGAGTTCCAGGCTCCTGGCTTTGACCTGGCCCGTTTGGGGAGAGATTTCTCCCTCTCCTTCTGCACTGTGCCTTTCAAATAAATAAAATAAATCTTTAAAAATTGTTACATTATGGCTGGCGCTGCAGCTCACTAGGCTAATCCTCTGCCTGCGGCGCCAGCACCCCAGGTTCTAGTCCCAGTCGGGGCATCGGATTCTGTCCCGGTTGTTCCTCTTCCAGTCCAGCTCTCTGTGGTGGCCTGGGAAGGCAGTGGAGGATGACCCAAGTGCTTGGGCCCTGCACCCGTGTGGGAGACCAGGAGAAGCACCTGGCTCCTGGCTTCGGATCAGCGCAGCACGCTGGCCGCAGCAGCCATTGGAAGGTGAACCAATGGTAAAGGAAGACCTTTCTCTCTCTCTCACTGTCCACTCTGCCTGTAAAAAAAAAAAAAAATTGTTTCATTTTGATGAATCAAGATACTGCTTTTTGTATATCTTGAGTAGTACAGCATCCAGGCCACATCTTGAACGGAAAGACCGAAGCTTCGCAGCCCGGCTGTGATGCTCCTGCCATCAGGAAACTGGGCAACCAAGATGAGGGAAGACTGACGGGCCAGGTCAGGCCAAAGAAGAAAGAGGGTGAGCCGACACCTGCGACGCCAGCATCCCATCTGGGCGCCAGTTCTAGTCCCCGCTGTTCCATTTCTGATCCAGTTCCCTGTTGACATGCCTGGGAAAGCAGTGGGACACAGCCCAAGTGCTTGGGCCCCTGCACCCAAGTGGGAGACCAGGATGAACCTTCTGGAACGACACAGGACCCTGCGCTGTTCTTTTGTCTGCTCGGCCCTCCCCGGGTTTGCTGCTGGTTCTTCCCGGGTTGGCTACCGTCCCTTCCACCTCCGTGGAAGGGCGGTGCCCCCTGCCACTTTCCCCACTTCCGCGGGGGAGCGGCACACCGCCGGCCGGCTCTCTCGGGGGCTGCACAGATGTTCCCCTTAGATGTTCCCCTTAGATGTTCCTGGTGCACGCCGTCTCTCTCCTCCTTTATAGTCCTCTTCCGCCAATCCCAACTCTGCTACCCACACGCCGAGTACGCTGCTCTCCTCCAATCAGGAGCAGGATCAGCTCCTGCAGGTTATTGGTCGAACTGGAGGCAGCTGCGTAGAAGCTGTTTACTCCTCTCCCAGCGCCATATTGTGGGAGAGCAGATGCATAGAATAAGTCTTAATTTCAGTAACTTAGTCTAGTCCGAGTTGCTCCCCACAAGAGCCCTTCCTTCCTCTTCTGGGAAGCCTGCCCTGACTGCCCACAGACAGGAGTAGGCGCTGTGTCTGCGCTGGGCAAGTGCAGCCCTTCCCTGGCTAGCATTCCTTAAAAACAGGGCAACAACTACATGGCACGAGACTGTGTGAGAGGTCACCCCAAAGCCAGGGGCAACTTAAGGTGCACGGAGGGCTGCACAGGGTTTAGGGGATACTGTGCCTTGCTATGGACGGGACGGGAGCACCCACGGATTTGTCTTCGAGGTGGGTCCTGGAAGCAGCCCCTGTAGACATGAGACAGAGGCTGTGTGCCGTGCTTGGGGCTCAGCTGCCGCCACTTCTCCTCCCCTAAGATCCGCCCACCCCCAGACTCTGGCTGAGTGAGCTCACAGCTCCCCTTGCCCTTCTGCATGGGGAGCAGGACCAGGTCAACATGGCATTGTAAATGAGTAGACAGAGAAATGGGATACAGCTCGGGAAAGCAATGGGTCAGAGCCCTGCTGATGACACAAAGACCCCAGGGGCATCAGGGGACTAAGTAGCCTGCTCCCGACGTGAAACTGCCCCATCCTATCAGCGCACGACGCCAGGAAGGCTACTGTGTACCGAACAATGGCAATCCGGCAGACCCTCGCCTACGATCTGCAAACTAGGTTTGCTGGCTCGCTCACCTCCAGAGGTGCCGCGGGAGCATCGCGCTGGGCCCAGCCAGGTCAGAGAGAGTCTGCCCCAGCTAAGGAGAAGCTGCAGAGAGAAGATGTCCCCGGCCCAGCTCGGTCACGGCATTCCCCGGGCCCTGTGTGTGTGGCCATCTGAACGCTGGGCAAGGCTATCAGCTGTTGAACTTGGAAAACAAACACAGAGGGAGGGACAGCACCCAGAGTTGCCCTTCTGCTCTGTGAGAGAAACAGACGACAGCAGCAAAGCATTAGAAGATGGGCAGTGCGGGACCAGTCCGGGTGAGCACATCTGACCCAGGGCACAGACAGCAACTGTCTAGGGCCCTGCACCCACATGGGAGACCTGGAGGAAGCACCTAGCTCCTGGCTTCGGATCGGCGCAGCACTGGCCTTAGCGGTCATTTGGGGAGTGAACCAACAGAAGGAAGACTTTTCTCTCTCTCTCCTTCTCACTGTCTATAACTCTACCTGGCAAATAAAAAAATAAAATAAAATAAAAACATGAGTCATAGGGCTGACACTGAGGTGTATTGGATTAAGCCACCACCTGCTGTGTGGCTTTAAAAAGCTTTCAAAAAAGGGGGCGGGGCTGAGAGGAAATGGACGCTCACAATGCAGATATCTGGGAAAGGAAAAAATGAAAAATTTTTACAATTCAGTAACAGGAATGCGAACAATAAAGTGACCAATGAAATCGCAAGCAGGGGTGAACATTTGACTTTGTGGTTAAGACAACCACAGCCCTGTGCCTGAGTTCGAGACCCACCTGCAGCTCAGGCTCTGACGGCGGCTTCCTGCAATGCAGACCCTGGCAGACCGCGGGGATGGCTCAATTATCTGGGTTCTTCTTAACCATGTGGGAGACCTGGATTGAGTTCCTGGCTCCTGGCTTCAGTCTCCGCCCAGCCCTGGCCATCATGGGTGTTTGAGGAGTGAACCAGTGTATGCGTGGCTTCTCTCTTTCTCTTTTTCTCTCTTTCTCTCTCTCTCTCTTTCAAATAAAATGAAAACAAAAGTGCAGTAAAAAGTAGGCAACATATTGGAGCAGCCATTCCACACACCCACAGCAGGGGCATAAGGAATTCTCAACATCCGGGAAACACATACGGACGCTGGGGTCAGGCTCCCCGGAGCCCTCCCCCCAGAAGCCCTCAACCCTGGCCCCTCCTTTCCAAGGCCTGCACCACCCAGTCCCAGCAGAAATCCTGCCACGTCGGGTCAGTGAGAACTCCCCGCCCTCAGCAAGGGTCTGCATTAGGTGGTTTCACAAGAACCCCCCACCTCTGACCCCTCTGCTTAGCCATTTCCCGTCTACCACCCCAGCACCTGCTTGCTGGTCCCCCGCCCCAGCCGTCTGTCTGCCCGCGGTGAGCAGACCTCTGTCCTTTAGGGAGAGGTTGCTATCGCTAGAGCGGTCTTGGGCCCACAGTTAGGCAGCCCTCGGCGTTCACTTCAATGCTAGCGCGGACAAGGCTGCCCGCACGTGTTGGTAAGGATGCAGGGACTGAACACAGCACAGCACAAACGCTTCGGGCTGAGGCCCACGTGGGCGGGGAAAGGGGCAATGAGAGCCGCGGATCCGCGTGCGTGTCGCGGTCGGCTGACAGGGAAGGGAAGGCTTGTGGACTCCACTGATGGGAGACTCGGGAAGAGACAGCCAACCCCAGTGGACAGAAAGCCTCAGGTCAGACTTGGCCAGGAGAGACTCGGGGCCTTCCGCCCAGGGATGAGGATGGCCACTGCTCAGTTACGGTGGTGGTTTCACAGGTCTGGCCACTCACCACGCCTCCTTGCAGCTTACTTTCAAAACAGGTGCATTTTGTTATCTGTAATGATGTATTTGATAAAGAAGATGTAAGATGGACACCTGTCTAACTGAACTCCTCAAGTAAGGAAGCAGCAGGATAACGGAGCTGCTCCCAAGGAGGGTATTAGAGAAAAGCAATAACCCAGGAAAAAGAATGCAAAGCAAATACAAAACAGAGCTCTAGGCTGCAGCCTGCAGGCTTCGCATTTGCAACTCCACGGGACAAAACTCATTTGCCTTGTTGTAGCTCCAGTCATCCCGATCAACGTCAACTTTCCAGAACTTGGCACCTGTCCTTACTCGTCTGTAAGAGCCCCAAGTTGGGGTTGGTGTTGTGTAACAGGCTAAGCCGTCACCTGCAGCGCCGGCATCCCACAAAGGCGCCAGTTCACATCCCGGCTGCTCTGCTTCTGACCCAGCTCCCTGCTGATGCTCCTGGGAAAGCAGTGGAAGATGCCCAGGTGCTTGGGCCCCTGCACCCACGTGGGAGACCTGGAAGAAGCTCCTGGCTCCTGGCCTCAGCCTGGCCCAGGCCTGGCCATTGCTGCCATTTGGGGAGTGAACCAGCAGATGGAATCTCTCTCTCTCTCTCTCTCAAATAAACAAAATAAATCTAAGGGCTCCAAGTTACGCCATCAGACACAACCCTAACGCATGCCCAGTGGGGCTCTGAAGAGCCTGTCGTCCCGTGGCCTCATCTGTGAGCTCTGGATGCTTTCCCCAAGCTTGGAGTTTTTGAGAAGTGGGAGGAGCGAGCTGGGAAGCAAACCGTCTCCCGAGCCTGCACTCCCCTTCGTATCCCTGGCAGGAGAAAAGGTGTGGGAGGACCCCTGCTCTCCCTCTGCTCCGTCTCACATTTCACATGACGTCAGCGAGGAAGACCTGGAAAGTGTTGCTTCTGACAGATCAGTGTTCTGGACGCATGTCACTCATACAGTAGAAAACCGTAATGCTAACCCTGACCCTAACCCTAACCCCAAATGCTAACCCTGACACTATACTCTAACCCTAACCCAACCCCAAATGCTAACCCTGACACTACACCCTAACCCTAAGCCCACCCCAAATGCTAACCCTCACACTACACCCTAATCCTAACCCTAAACCTAAATGCTCACCCTGACCCTAAACTCTAGCCCTAAATTCTATCCCTAAGCTTTTATTTATTTTTTTTTAGATAGGCAGAGTTAGACTGTGAAAGAGAGAGACAGAGAGAAAGGCCTTCCTTTTTCATTGGTTCACCCCCCAAATGGCCGCCACACCGGCATGCTGCGCCAATCCGAAGCCAGGAGCCAGGTCCCTCCCCCTGGTCTCCCATGCGGGTGCAGGGTCCAAGCACTTGGGCCATCCTCCACTGCCCTCCCGGGCCACAGCAGAGAGCTGGCCTGGAAGAGGAGCAACCAGGACAGAATCCGGCGCCCCAACAGGGACTAGAACCCGGTGTGCCAGTGCTGCAGGCGGAGAATTAGCCAAGTGAGCCATGGCGCTGGGGCCGGCTGCTCCACTTCCAATCCAGCTCTCTGCTATGGCCTGGGAAAGCAGTGGAAGCCAAGCCCCTGCATCTGTATGGGAGACCCAGAAAAAGCTCCTGGCTTCGGATTGGCCAGCTCCAGCTGTTGTGGCCAGTTGTGGAGTGAACCAGTGGATGGAAGATCTCTCTCTTTCTTACTCTCTCCCCCTCTCCCTCCATCCCTCACTCCCCCCCCCCCATTCTCTCTCTGTGTAACTCTTTCAAATAAATGAATAAATCTTTTTCAAGAGGGGGGTACACGGACTGGTGCCTCCTGATCAGGCATCAGTATAAGGAATAGGGCACAGAACAGAGGGGAGACAGAATACAAACTTGCGACCAGACCAAATTTATTCAGAGAACAAACTCGCAGAGGGTGACCAACTGCCAGCATGCACAGACGGAACATGTGGCAGACGGCCCAGGCCCCAGCAGCCTGAGACCTTTCGTATCCTAGGTGGGCTGGGCATGGGCGTGGGGGGGCAGAAGATGGACAGGTTTGGCCCACCTGCTCCCAAACCTGGGGAAGAATGCAGGGGTGAGGTGGGGAGCAATACAGGGTGTGAGACGGCACCGGGCTCTAGAAGGAAGGCGGGGTAACAGAACCTACAATGGCTGAGGCCCTGTCCTTGGTCCATCAGTGGAAGCATCACTAATTCATTTAGCTCCACAGGCAGCCTCAGTCCAGGGAAACGGTGATCCTCATGCGTAGATGGGATGCAAATGGGCAGGTGTGGAGGCGGATGATTGGACTACGGGGTTTGACTGGCAGACGGTAGGGAACTGGGAGGGCTTAGCCAGGTTTAGGAGCTTAGCCTCTTGCTGGCTCGCAGTGTGTGTGTGTGTGTGTGTGTGTGTGTGTGTCTGTCTTTGGGGGTGGGGGGAGATCAGGGAGACCTGTATGTCTGTCTTTGGGGGTGGGGGGAGGTCAGGGAGGCCTGTGTGTCTGTCTTTGGGGGCGGGGGGAGGTCAGGGATACCTGTCTGTGTGTGTCTTTGGGGATGGGGGGAGGTCAGGGAGACCTGTGTGTGTGTGTGTGTGTCTGTTTGGGGGGTGGGGGGAGGTTAGGGAGACCTGTGTGTGTGTGTGTGTCTGTCTGGCTGGCTGGCTGTCTTTGGGGGGTGGAGGGAGGTCAGGGAGACCTGTGTGTGTGTGTGTGTGTGTGTATGTGTCTGTTTGGGGGGCGGGGGAGGTCAGGGAGACCTGTGTGTGTGTGTGTGTCTGTCTGTCTGTCTCTGGGGGCGGGGGGTGGTAAGGGAGACCTGTGTGTGTGTATGTGTGTGTGTCTTTGGGGGTGGGGAGAGGTCAGGGAGACCTGTGTGTGTGTGTGTCTGTTTGTCTGTCTGTCTCTGGGGGGCGGGGGGTGGTCAGGGAGACCTGTGTGTGTGTGTGTCTGTTTGGGGGGTGGGGGGAGGTCAGGGAGACCTGTGTGTGTGTGTGTCTGTCTTTCGGGGGCGGGGGGAGGTCAGGGAGACCTGTGTGTGTGTGTGTGTGTGTGTGTGTGTCTGTTTGGGGGATGGGGGGAAGTCAGGGAGACCTGTGTGTGTGTGTGTGTGTGTGTCTGTCTCTGGGGGCGGGGGTGGTCAGGGAGACTTGTGTGTGTGTGTGTATGTGTGTGTGTGTGTGTCTGTCTTTGGGGGGCGGGGGGAGGTCAGGGAGACCTGTGTGTGTGTATGCGTGTGTGTGTATGTGTCTGTCTGTCTTTGGGGGGCGGGGGAGGTCAGGGAGACCTGTGTGTGTGGGGAGCAACTGGGAGCAACTCGGACTAGACTAAGTTACTGGAATTAAGACTTATTCTAGGCATCTGCTCTCCCACAATATGGCGCTGAGAAGGGAGTAACAGCTTCTACACAGCTGCCTCCAGTTCAACCAATAAACTGTAGGACCTGCTCCTGATTGGAGGAGAGCAGCGTACTCGGCGTGTGGGTAGCAGAGTTGGGATTGGTGGAAGAGGACTATAAAGGAGGAGAGAGACACTATGCGCCAGGAACACCTGAGGAACATCTGAGCAGCCCCCGAGAGAGCCGGCCAGCGGTGTGCCGCTCCCCTGCGGAAGTGGGGAAAGTGGCAGGGGGAACCGTCCTTCCACGGAGGTGGAAGGGTCGGTAGCCAACCCGGGAAGAACCAGCAGCAAACCCGGGGAGGGCCGAGCAGACGAAAGAACAGCACAGGGTCCTGTGTCGTTCCTCCACGAAGACGGGGAGCGACAGTGTGTATGTGTGTGTCTGTCTGTCTGTCTTTGGGGGTGGGGGGAGGTCAGGGAGACCTGTGTGTGTGTGTGTGTCTGTCTGGCTGGCTGGCTGTCTTTGGGGGGTGGAGGGAGGTCAGGGAGACCTGTGTGTGTGTGTGTGTGTGTGTATGTGTCTGTTTGGGGGGCGGGGGAGGTCAGGGAGACCTGTGTGTGTGTGTGTGTCTGTCTGTCTGTCTCTGGGGGCGGGGGGTGGTAAGGGAGACCTGTGTGTGTGTATGTGTGTGTGTCTTTGGGGGTGGGGAGAGGTCAGGGAGACCTGTGTGTGTGTGTGTCTGTTTGTCTGTCTGTCTCTGGGGGGCGGGGGGTGGTCAGGGAGACCTGTGTGTGTGTGTGTCTGTTTGGGGGGTGGGGGGAGGTCAGGGAGACCTGTGTGTGTGTGTGTCTGTCTTTCGGGGGCGGGGGGAGGTCAGGGAGACCTGTGTGTGTGTGTGTGTGTGTGTGTGTGTGTGTGTCTGTTTGGGGGATGGGGGGAAGTCAGGGAGACCTGTGTGTGTGTGTGTGTGTGTCTGTCTCTGGGGGCGGGGGTGGTCAGGGAGACTTGTGTGTGTGTGTGTATGTGTGTGTGTGTGTCTGTCTTTGGGGGGCGGGGGGAGGTCAGGGAGACCTGTGTGTGTGTATGCGTGTGTGTGTATGTGTCTGTCTGTCTTTGGGGGGCGGGGGAGGTCAGGGAGACCTGTGTGTGTGGGGAGCAACTGGGAGCAACTCGGACTAGACTAAGTTACTGGAATTAAGACTTATTCTAGGCATCTGCTCTCCCACAATATGGCGCTGAGAAGGGAGTAACAGCTTCTACACAGCTGCCTCCAGTTCAACCAATAAACTGTAGGACCTGCTCCTGATTGGAGGAGAGCAGCGTACTCGGCGTGTGGGTAGCAGAGTTGGGATTGGTGGAAGAGGACTATAAAGGAGGAGAGAGACACTATGCGCCAGGAACACCTGAGGAACATCTGAGCAGCCCCCGAGAGAGCCGGCCAGCGGTGTGCCGCTCCCCTGCGGAAGTGGGGAAAGTGGCAGGGGGAACCGTCCTTCCACGGAGGTGGAAGGGTCGGTAGCCAACCCGGGAAGAACCAGCAGCAAACCCGGGGAGGGCCGAGCAGACGAAAGAACAGCACAGGGTCCTGTGTCGTTCCTCCACGAAGACGGGGAGCGACAGTGTGTATGTGTGTGTCTGTCTGTCTGTCTTTGGGGGTGGGGGGAGGTCAGGGAGACCTGTGTGTGTGTGTGTGTGTGTGTGTCTGTCGGTCTGTCTTTGGGGGCGGGGGAGGTCAGGGAGACCTGTGTGTGTGTGTGTCTGTCTTTGGGGGGCAGGGGAGGTCAGGGAGGCCTGTGTGTGTGTGTCTGTCTTTGGGGGCGGGGGAGGTCAGGGAGACCTGTGTGTGTGTGTCTGTCTTTGGGGGGCAGGGGAGGTCAGGGAGGCCTCTGTGTGTGTGTGTGTGTCTATCTGGCTGGCTGTCTTTGGGAGTGGGGGGAGGTCAGGGAGACCTGTGTGTGTGTGTGTGTGTGTCTGTCTGTCTGTCTTTGGGGGGCGGGGGAGGTCAGGGAGACCTGTGTGTCTGTCTGTCTGTCTTTGGGGGGCGAGGGAGGTCAGGGAGGCCTCTGTGCTGTCATTTCCTCCCAGTGGACCACGGGGCCATCTTCCACACCAGCACTTTTTGCCACTTCCATAGTTTATTTCCTTTCTTATTTTATCGTTAGATGTTCGAAAAGCAGAGAGACACAGAGAGCTCTTCCATCCACCTGCTGCCGGTTCACTCCCTAGATGCCCACAACAGGTAGGGCTGGGTCAGACTGAAGCCAGGAGCCTGGAGCTCCACCCAGGTAGCCTGGTTGGTCCAGGGACCCAAATACGTGAGCTGTCACCGGCTGCCTCCTGGGGTGCGCGTGAACAGGAAGTGGGATTGGAAGCAGAGCCGGGACTCAAACCCAGGCCCTCTGATTTGGAATGCCAGGATCCCAAGAGGCGTCGCGGCCACTGTGTCACTGCAGAATTCAAGGGATGAGCACGCAGGGAGAAGACGGTCCCCACAAGCTGACCCTGCCCACAGCTGGAGCACGGACTCGCAGCGCCCAGAACAGGGAGAGAAGACTCCCGCTGTCCGGGCTGAGACCCATGGGTATTTGGAGGCTCCGCAGCCTGCCCAGCCTGAGTGAGCCGTTCCCCCCACCGTCCCGAAAGGCCGTGTGCTCCCCGGGACCTGGGAACCTGCTCCCATGGTCGAGGACCTGGCAGATGTGACGGCTCTGGATCACGCAGGCCCACCATGACCACAGGGATCCTTACAGGGGAGGCAGGAGGGGCAGAGTCAGAGCAGAGAGGAGAGAGAGACGGGCTGGACGCTGCCACGCTGCCCTTCGTGTCACGGGCAGTGGCTTCACCCATTACGCCACAGCGCTGGCTGCAGGGCTACAGCAGAGCATGGCTCGGGGCTCGGGCCTCTGCCGCCCACAGCTGGGAGACCTGGGTTAAGTTCTGGCACTTGGCTTTGACCTGGCCCAGCCCTGGCTGTTGCAGGCATTTGGGGAGTGAGGCAGCAGATGAAGATCTCTCTCCATCTGTCTGTCCCTCTGGCTTTCAAATAAAATGAACATAAATACATAAAAAGCAAAACACATAAAGTGCCCAGCTCCAGGCGTTTTGTTATCGCAACAGAAATGGCCCGAGGCAGAGGGGTGTTCCTTACAGCTTCCGGAAGGGACACAGTCCTGCCAACATGTCCACTTCAGGACTTCGGACCGAAATTACTGTAAGATAACAAATGCGTGTCGTTTTAGGCAGTGTGTACAGCAGCCACAGGAGACCCGTATAATACCACCTTACAGACAGAATGACCGAGGCTCAGCATGCGTTCTCCCAGTGAGTGCAACGCCAGTGTTTAAGACCACGTCTCTCCCCAAGCCCACCCTGCCCCGTGTCAGGTCGCTGGGCACCGGGGCAGGTTCGAGCTGTGCTGCCCGAGCCAAACCCAGACCTACTCAGAGGCTGCGGCCCCTCGGGAGGCAGCGCAGGGGGTGGGGTGGGCTGGGGGCTTTCTGTCCTGGTGGCAGCTCCCTGGCCAGGGCTGCTGGGTTTGCACAGGAGGGCAGGGGCAGGGAGCCCACGCCCCGCCCCAGCGCCAGGTGCACGCGGTGCCCAGGCCTGGCCCTGGGGAGCTCCGGCTCCATGATCAGATGTCGGACGCCCGCCCCGAGACCTCCCGGCAGTGCCCTGGCTTCTGTCGTGGCTGGTGATGTCAGCGCTGGGAACGGCGCGTACTGGGAGTAAATTCCCTGTCAGAGGGACGTGTCTGAGCCAGCGCAATCAGGAAAAGTGGGTCAGCACTCGGCTCTTTTCTCCAGCAAGCGCTCTCATACCCAGAGTTTGGTTTGGGCATGAAACCAAGTGAGCTCGGGCTTCTCGAGGCCCCTTCCCCTGCGTTCCGGCCAGAGGACGTGGGGAGCTGACCCTGCTCCCGGCCTCGGGAGGGTGGGCCCGGAGCCCAGCACGAGCGGAGCCGCTCCAGGGCACGCCCAGGACCCTCCCAGTGGGAAGGAAGGGAGTCGGGGCCGTGTGTTCGTCCCGTGGCAGCCATCACAACAGCTGCGCAGAGGCTCAGGACGACGGCAGCTGCCCATCTTCCGGCTCCGAGAGACTCCCTCGTCCTTGCCGCTTGCTCTGCATCGCAGGCCGGGGTCCCTGCGTCCTTGCTGTGCCGCGGGGCTGCCTTCTTGGTCCCCCAGGGGGCCTCCCTGCCTCCTCTGCCCTCTGCCCTCCTCCTCTGGTCTGTGGTCGCCCTGGGCCTGCCTGGAGGAGTCCGGGTCAGCAGCTGCTTCTGCCTAGAAGGGAGCTCACCGGCCCCGGGCCTAGGGCACATCTATGGGGCCGCTATCTGGCCAGCCGTGGTGAGGAGGCAGAGGAGTTGGGGGCTTGAGGGGGCTGACCAGGCCCGAGAGACACCCAGTGTCATCCAGGGACCCACCAAGGCCTCCACGTGTCTGCTCCCGACCCCCACGGCTGTCCCCAGTGGGGCAGAGACCTCTGAAGACACCCAGGCACCTGGGCGAGAGACCTGCTGGGGCCACAGGGCTGGCAGGGAGCCGTGGCCAGGCCCGCTGGGTCCCAGGAAGTGGATGTCAGCCGCGCCGAGTCAGCAGTGAGTGACAGGGCTGGGGCATAGCAGTGGCTCCCCCCAAAAGCCGTGCAGGCCAGGGTGCGGGGCTAGCCGAGGCCCTGCCGCCGCTGTCTGGCCAGCCAGCAGCTCCAATCAGGCTCCAGGCTCTGTCCTCTGTCCAAAACCCGCCCCGCCCTGCCCTGAGCGTCCCACACAGGCCACTCTGTCACTTCATCCATGTCACCACCTGGCCCCAAGCCACAGGGCTCCGGGCACCCTTCACAGTGGGTGAGCATGGGCTGGGCGCCACTGGCTCTCCCATCAGCCCCAGAGTGGCGGGGGCAGGCGAGCACCTCGGCCACCTCCGTGAACGCAGGGCAGGTCTGTAATCGCACCGTGTGGGGAGAGCTGGCTTTCCCATCCCACACTGTGGCCACACCCGGCCTTGGTGATGGGCAGGCGACTATGCGAGCCAGGGCTGCAGCGATGCTGACGGTGGTGGAAGAGCAGGGGCGCTGGAGCCAGGCCACGTCCTGCAGCAAAGGGACCGTACATGACCCCACGCACCACTCCGGAGCGACCGGGGTGGGTGCAGGCTCTGGGAGGCCCAGGACTTTCCCCAGGCAGGCAGAGCAGGGCCCTTGGTCCCCTCCTGATGCCCTGGGGCTGGTGCTGCAGGGGGCTCCACTAGGGGCTCACAGAGGAGCCAGACAGGATAGGCGGGGGGGGGGGCAGCCCTGGCCACAGGATGCCCAGGCGAGAGAACTGTGCGGCTGGGAGGAGCCTTAGGGGAGAGGGCGCATGCTCTCTTCCTGGGGGTTGTTGGGCAGGGGCCCCCTGGATAATCTTCAGTATACTCAGGGCTCTGTTAAGGGAGGCTGTCGGCCACGAGCACCAGAAAACCGCACTTCATTGATGATACCATTACAGGAAGTGGGGGGGGGTAGCCAACACCTGAGGGCCCAGGACCTCGCATGGGGTGCCTGCGGTCCTCATGGCTGCAAGACGGTTGCAGCTGCTCTGGGCATCACACAGCTGTATGTCAAACCCAGATGCGGGGAAGAGGAGTAGTCCCTGTTTTACACCCCCTTTTTTTTTTTAACTGAGCTAAAATTCCTGTAACGTCAAGTGTGCAGTTTAGTCACTGTCAGTACATGCACCACAGTCTGCAGTCACGCAGTGTCTCGTTCTCTCTGGGGCGGACTCTGCTCTGAGCTGCCCCCTCCCTTGGTCACGGCCCCTCCAAAGCCGGCGGCGGCACCTACGTCACACCCCACGGACTCTGCTCTTTCTCCCCGTCTCCCACTTGTGGTGTCCTTGTGATGGCCTGGGGCACACTCAGCTGACCTGGGATCATCTGCCTGCTCTGATAGCCATGGGTCAGCAACGCCAACCTAACCGCAGCCTTAACCCCCTTTGCCACATAACCTAACACATTTGCAGGTTCTGCAGTGAGGAGGCAGAGGGGCAACCCCGGGTCGCGGTGTCCAGGAAACCACACCCTCGCGTGGCCCCTCCGAGGACTGGGTCTGTGGGAATCCACACTCTCATTTCCTCGCTACTGACACAAAGCTCCTTTCTCGGTGTCTTCAGTGCGGTCTGCACAGCACATCCCTGGACGGATCACAGCTCAGCCTCCAGGGGCACCCTCCGCACAGCCCCAGGGCACGGATTGGGGGCGCTCAGAGAGGCGCCCTCCGCCTGGCCTGGCTGCTGGTGGGCAGGGTCTTCTCGGCACATGGAAGCCTTATTTCTCCAATCCCTACTTGGATCCCCTGAAATAAACCAACTCCAGACGGGCCCAAGACCCCTGTCCTGTGCCTGAGCACACGCCAGGTGCCAGGCACCGGGGGAAGAACAAGAACCGGTGCCTGCCTCCTGGAACCCACCTTTCTTTGTTAAGTGGGCACTCTCACACGGAGACTGCCGGGGGGTCCTCCTGGGTGCAGCCACAGGGGTCTCCTCACAAGCAGGATGCGAGCCAGGCCAGCCAGAGCAAGCTGCTGTCCAGCATGGCACAGTGTCAGGCTGGACGAATCCACACGTCGGCTCTAGAAGGGTGACATGGTAGCCAGGGGCTTGTCTTCCAACGAATGGCATGAAATGTAAAGATGAGAGGTACAGGAAGAACATTCTGGAATCGCCTTCCTGCGACACGTCCTCTCACCCAAGGCCTGGAGACTGCACGCCAGGACACGCCTGGGGCGAACACGCCGACGGCAGAATCATCAGGTGGGGCGGCGCTGGGGGATGGACACACTCCGGATTATTTCCAGATCCTTCTGTGGTGAACTGAAGCTTGATGGTTGCCGCTCAGCCAAGAGAAGCCGAGCGGTGCCTTGGGCTCAGGCGTGTGTGACAGGCGGGACAGGCACGGGCGGCCATGAGACCCACCACTGGGGGGTAGGGGACCGTGGCACAGAGAACCCAGTCTCGGGGCTGGCGCTGTGGCACAGCGGGGTAAGCTCCAGTTGCCTGCAGCGCCGGCATCCCCTATGGGAGCCGCTCAAGCCCCGGCTGCTCCACTTCCCATCCAGCGCCCTGCTAATGCGCCTGGGAGCCGCTCAAGCCCCGGCCGCTCCACTTCCCATCCAGCGCCCTGCTAATGCGCCTGGGAGCCGCTCAAGCCCCGGCCGCTCCACTTCCCATCCAGCGCCCTGCTAATGCGCCTGGGAGCCGCTCAAGCCCCGGCCGCTCCACTTCCCATCCAGCGCCCTGCTAATGCGCCTGGGAGCTGCTCAAGCCCCGGCCGCTCCACTTCCCATCCAGCTCCCTGCTAATGGTCCTGGGAGCTGCTCAAGCCCCGGCCGCTCCACTTCCCATCCAGCTCCCTGCTAATGGTCCTGGGAGCTGCTCAAGCCCCGGCCGCTCCACTTCCCATCCAGCTCCCTGCTAATGCGCCTGGGAACGCAGCGGAGGGTGCTCGAGTGCTTGTGCCCTGCACCCACGTGGGAGGCTGGATGGAGCTCCTGGCTCCTGACCTTGGTCTGGCCCAGCCCCAGCAGTTGCAGCCATTCGGGGAGTGAACCAGAGGACATGAGATCTCTCTCTGTCTCTTTCTCCCTCTCTCTGTAATTCTGCCTTTTCAAATCAAATTTTTAAAAATCTTTAAAAAAAGCCAACAGCCTAGCAAGTCAGGGGGTCTGACGGAAGACGGGAACCCCTGAGTCAGAGACAAGCACTGCCTGAAGCCCAGGGCGGAGGAGCTCCATCCGGGAGTCCGCAGGGTCACAGGTGCACCTGCACGCTCGCACGTTTGCATTAGAGCTGAGGGATCGCAGGTGTTGGCCTACCACGATTTTTTTTAAATAAACTTATCTCTTTAAAAAAAAAACTTTATTCATTTATTTATTTGAAAGGCCAAGTGACTGAGAGAGGTTTCATTTTCTGGTTCACTCCCCCAAGTGCCCTCAACATCCAGGACCGGGCCAGTCCAAAGCCAGGAGCCCACACCTCCAAGCTGGTCCCCCGTGCCGGTGGCAGGGACCCGAGTTCCTGGGCAGTCACCCTGGGCCCCTCAGGCACAGCAGCGGGAAGCTGGACGAGGCGCGGCTCCACCCCAGGCTCCTCTGTGGACATCCCACGGTGCAGCCCAGCCTGTGCCACGGAGCCTGCCCCGAAACCCCAGACGCGCACACCGGGCGGCAGGCGAAGCTGCTGTTTCCTGGGGTCCTCGCTGCACCCTGTGGTTAACGTCCGGGCCCTGGCCCACGCCAGGGAGGAAAAGGACAGCCTGGAACAGCCGTGGCGGTGCCGTGCTCACAACTCTGCAGAGTTCACGCTCAGGCGGCACAGCCTCCCCGGTGCCTCTCGGGTTTTCTGGACGGCCTTTGTGCTCGTAGCTGCAGCCGCCTGGCCTTCTCGTCTGCTTCTCCACAACATTGTCCACGCCGTTAGTAGTTATGCATGAACATGTTGAAAGCCCTGGTGTGAAGCTTTTATTTCTGACATTAATCATCCCGTCACCCCTTCCACTCCACCAAGAGGCCCCACCAGGCTCTTGGCGCTCGCTGCTTTGGCAATCTCGCTGTCGAAGCTTTTCCCACCGTCCAGACGAGGCAGAGCCCCTGCAGTGAAGGCAAAGCCCGTTTGTGCGGCCCTGGGTGCACGCAGGCCGGGACCCCCTGGGACGTCGGCACAACTGACACAGTGCCGGCAGGCACAGGCCACACACACGAGAGCCCTGCCCAGCTCTGTCTGCTCGTCCGCACTAAGAAACAAACGTGATCAGACCCCCTGTCTGCTGCTGGACCCCATGCGAGCCAGCGCCCCCCACACCCATGCCGATAGCTCGGACGGAGTCCACCTGCGACTTAACCGAGAATCAGCAACAGCGGCGGGACAGGTCGGGCAGGGCTGGACAGGGCTCTGGCTCCCCCCTGCAGGGCTTGCCCCCCACCCCGGGTCCCAGTGCATGCGGCTCTCTGCCCAGTGACAGCATCACACAGCCCTAACAACCCCTCCCACAAGGCACTTCAAAAGGTTCCTGGAAAAGTGGCTGCAAAAATTCTGAAATCTGCACGTAGTTTTTATAACACATTTCCCATGAGCTTTTGGGAGAGCCCTGGTACCACAGGGAGGACGGCCTGGGGCCCAGAGCAGCAGCCCCCCTCAACCCCCTCCATGCCCCCAGGCTGAACACCTGATTAGAAACATAGTTTGGGGCTGGCGCTGTGGTGCAGTGGGTTAACGCCCTGGCCTGAAGCCTCGGCATCCCAGCTGGCATCCCATATGGGTGGCCGGTTCGAGTCCTGGCTCCTCCTCTTCTGATCCAGCTCCCTGCTATGGCCTGGGAAAGCAGTATAAGATGGCCCAAGTCCTTGGGCCCCTGCACCCACGAGGGAGACCCAGAAGAATCTCCTGGCTCCTGGCTTCGGATCGGCACAGCTCTGGCTGTTGTGGCCAATTGGGGAGTGAACCATCGGATGAAAGACCTCTCTCTCTCTCTCTCTCTGCCTCTCCTCTGTGTAACTCTAACTTTAAAATAAATAAATAAATCTTTAAAAAAACAAAAACACTGAGAGTGGGAGGGTGCCCCAGGCGCTTCCCCAGAGCCATCTGGGAGCCTTGGGAACCCAGAGCGGACCACAGTGAGCCATCCAAGCTGACTCCTGCTCACCCCGTCGCCTCCCCCACACCCACCCGGGGTTGGCCAGCCCTCTGTCAGCCCTGACTCAGACCCCTGGGGCTCCTGCTGACGCTGCCTTTCCTTGAAGACCCCGAGGTTGAGGTCGGCAGGAAGGGTCTGCAGCGGGACCCCAGAACCCTGAGGCGGGGCAGGGGCGTGCAGTCTCGCCTCTTCTTCCTGCCCATCTGCTTTTCCTCATTGCCTTCTGCATTCTAGCGGTGTTTCCGCCATGGTGCTGAGGTGACCTCGGCAGTGACTGGCCCCAGGTCAGAGTCCGCCTCTGCCGGGATCCCCTGCCCTCCCAGGAGTTCTGGGTGCCGGGTCCCTGCTTGTTAGGCCCAGCATCTGCACGGATCACCGCCCCTGCGTCTGCCGTCCGCTGGGGAGCCCGCCCCAACCTTGGGGCCCCTCAGTGAGGCACCTGCAGAGACCCTGCACCCTTTCTCCCACACACGCATCCCACTTTGGGGTGCTGTGTTTCTGCATGGCCAGAATCAGCGCGTGCCTATTCCCCCACGTCCCGCTCATCCCACATCAAGAGTGGTAAGTTCTGACAAACGTGGCCACCATGACGGCCAGGCTACAGGCGTCCCCCGCGCCCGCTGTTGGCTGACCCCACACGTCTGTGTGCCCTCCCGGTGTTTGCTCTGACCCAGAACTCCACTGCTCCGGGGTTGGCTCCTCCTATTCGCAGAGGCCTGCGGCATGCTCCCCCGTGTGGACGTGGTCTGTTCAAGGGGTCCTGGTCCCGGGCGTGGGCCGCTGCCATCCTTGGGCACGCCAGCATGCGGGCGATCTGTGTGCACACACTGAGAGAATCGCGGGGTCACGTGGTGGTGGTAGGGGTAACGTTCTGGAACAGCGAGCTGTTTCCCATGCTTGGGGCCCCCGACGTGCCGCAGCTGCCGCAGGGGCCGCATCACGCTAACCCCGGCGTCCCGGCCCTGCCCCCTCGGCCCTGCCCCCTCGGCCCTGCCCCCTGGGCATCAGGTGCTTGAGGGTTTGCTTGTGGATTTCATTATTTACCACTTCCAGCTCAATGTTATTCACTCCTATGTCTCCCTTTTTGCTTTGTAGCCTGTTATTCTTACGTCTTTATTTGAGAGGCAGAGCAAGCCCTCCCATGTGCTAGCTCACCCTCCAAATGCCCACAGTGGTCAGGGCTGGGCTGGGCTGAAGCCTGAAGCTGGGAGCTGAATCCAGGTCTCGCCTGTGGAGGGCAGGGGCCACTTACTGGAGCCATCACTGCTGCCTCCCAGGGTCTGCATTAGTGGGAGGCTGGAGTCAGAGCTGGGGAAAAGAACCTGGCACTCCCACCTAGGACACAGGTCTAAACGGGTGCTTAACCCCCAGGCCAAGCTCCTGCCTTTAACCTTTGCTTTTTTTTTTTTTTTTTTTTGGACAGGCAGAGTGGACAGGGAGAGAGAGAGACAGAGAGAAAGGTCTTCCCTTTCCATTGGTTCACCCCCAGTGGCTGCTCCGGTGGCCCGCTGCAGCCGGCGCACCACACCAATCCGAAGCCAGGAGCCAGGTGCTTCCTCCTGGTCTCCCATGCAGGTGCAGGGCCCAAGGACCTGGGCCATCCTCCACTGCCCTCCCCGGCCACAGCAGAGAGTGGACTGGAAGAGAAGGAACCGGGACAGAATCCAGTGCCCCGACCGGGACTAGAACCCGGAGTACCGGAGCCGCAGGTGGAGGATTAGCCTAGTGAGCCATGGCACCAGCCACCTTTGTTGTTTTTAATGATGACACAAATCACACACAGCCAGGGTATAAAAATTGGAACATCCGTGGAAAAACGATTTTAAAATCAGAGAGCCACACTGCAGGCTCCGCGTGGGGCCCTGGGAGACAGTGAGTAGAATTCATGCCTGTTTCTGTGGGCTGCGGGCGCTCCCACAGGCAGACGGCCAGGGGTCGGCTGGAGGAGACAGGTGCATGGAGGGTAGGGGGGGCTTGGGGCCTGTTTGGGGAAGAAGTGAGGCACACAGAGAGGTGGGTGGAGCCTGGCGTGGACAGTGAGGGGCGGCAGATTCAAGGTGTCTGGGAATGAGGCACAGGTGCCCTGGCTCTCCATGGGGGCGCAGGGGAGAGCAGCCCCAGGACTCCACCCCCACAGGTACCAGGGTTGTGGTGTTGGCCTTGGCATTGGTATCCAACCTTCCCACATCCTCTCATGCCCTTCAGGTCATCTCTGGCCGCTTAAAACAATGCCCAGTGCAAGGAAAGTGCCCTTAAATAGCGGTTACGTCCAGGGAAAGACGGAGGAAAATGGCCTATCAACGCAGGTGTGCTTTGCCCTGGCTGTTGGCGCTGTGGACCTGCAGCCTGGATGCGGAGGGCGGCAGGGGGACTGCAGGGGACTGGCAACCAGCAGAGGCGGGCACGGGGGACGCCTGGCTCCTGGATTCCTTCCGGTTTCCCTGCTTGGATACAACAGTGAACGGGAGCAAGCCTGCTCCCCAGGGACTGGAGCCACCCTTGCTGCCACCGCCTCCTCCCCAGAGTCCCAAATGTGAGCTAACCAGGTGGGGCTGCTGCCCCGGGAGGGGGCACTTCTCCAGCCACTCCTGCCTATGAGGCCCCTCTCTGGTGGGGACCCTCACGTTTCTGCCGCCAGGGCCCGGAGGCTGGGGGTCCTCGGCGTATCTGACCTCCTGCCTGCATGTCTGTGGCCATCATGGGCATCCTGCGCCCTCAACACATGTTCTGAAAATTTCCGTTCCTTGTTTTATTGCATTTTACTTTTTTATTTAAAATTTTTTTCTTATTTCTTTTCTTTTCTTTCTTTCTTTCTTTTTTTTTTCTTTTTTTTTTTTTTTTTGACAGGCAGAGTGGACAGTGAGAGAGAGAGAGAGACAGAGAGAAAGGTCTTCCTTTACCATTGGTTCACCCTCCAATGGCCGCCGCGGCCAGCACACTGCTGCCGGCACATCACGCTGATCTGAAGGCAGGAGCCAGGTACTTCTCCTGGTCTCCCATGCGGGTGCAGGGCCCAAGGACTTGGGCCATCCTCCACTGCCTTCCCGGGCCACAGCAGAGAGCTGGCCTGGAAGAGGGGCAACCGGGACAGAATCTGGCACCCTACCAGGACTAGAACCCGGTGTGCCGGCGCTGCAAGGTGGAGGATTAGCCTAGTGAGCCGCGGCACTGGCCTTTTCTTATTTCTACTTTATTTGAAAAGCAGAGAGGGAGAGAGAGGATTTCCTCCCCAGATAGGCCCCAACAGCCATGGCTGGGCCAGGCTGGAGCCAGGAGCCTGGATGGAACCTGAGTTCCCCATGCGGATGGCAGGCGCCCAGGTACTCGAGCCGTCGCCACCTTAACCACCACACCAAACACCACTCCCTCGGCGAAACTCCTGGTACCGCTGCCCCAAAGCCTCCGCATCCCACCTCCCAGCACGGCCGCCTGCTCCGAGCTGAACTGAGGTGTCACTGGCAGTCCCTTCCCAGCCATCGCCGCCTCCTACTGTTCCCCACGCAACACGCAGAGGCCACCAGGCTTCCCCAGTCAGTGCCACCTCCCCGCCAGGCCTCCTGCGTCCATGCAGGGGTGGGGTGGGGGCACAGTGGTTAAGACGCCCATACACCGCATCTGAGCGCGGGGGTTCGAGTCCCAGCTCTGCTCCCAACCCCAGCTTCCTGCCATGCACATCCTGGGAGGGAGCGGTAACGGCTCAAGCAGTCGGGTCCCTGTCGCCCAGTGGGAGACCTGTGGGGAGTTCGCAGCTCCCCTGAGGCCTGGCCCAGCCTCAGCTACTGCAAGCATTTGGGGTGGGGGTGGGGTGGTGAACCAGAAGACAGGAGCTGTCTGTCTGCTTCTCTCTCTCATTAAAAAGCAGCAGCGGCAGCAGCAGAAACCATATTGCCAGCCATCAGCCATCTTTTGCAGAAATAAAAAAATCCATCCTGAATTTCACATGGAATCTCTAGGAACCCCTCACACAGCCAGAACACTCTTGGAAAAGCGTAAAGCAGAGGACTCACACTTCCTGGTTGCCAAATGTACCACAAAGCTCCAGCAACCACACGGCGCTGTGGTGTGGCTGAGCTGCTGCCCGAAACGCTGGCATCCCACACGAGTCCCGGCTGCTCCACTTCCGATCCAGCTCCCTCCCAGTGTTCCTGGGATAGCAGTGGAGGAGGGTCCCAGTGCTTGGGCCCCTGCCACTCATGTGGGAGACCCGGAAGAAGCTCCTGGCTTTGGCCTGGCCCAACTTTAGCCATTGCAGCCACATGGGGAGTGAACCAGTGGATGGAAGCACTCTCTCTCTCTCTCTCTCTCTCTCTCTCTCTCTCTCTCCCTCCCTCCCTAACTCTGCCTTTCGAGAGAAAACAGTGTGGTATGGGCACAGAGACACACACATGGACCAATGCACCGGAACACACAGCCCAGAAACACTCCTGCACATACAGATGAATGATTTAACGAGGGTCACTCAGTGGGGGAGCAACAGTCTTGGCCACAACTTGGGCTTGGAGAACCGGCACCCACACACCCCAGCAGGAAGCTGTAGCCTCGCCTTAGGCCGTATACACACGTGAACTCAGAAGAAACTGAAGGGGGCTGGTGCTGTGGCAGAGTAGCTTAAGCCTCCGCCTGCTGTGCCCGCATCCCCGATGGGCGCTGGTTCGTGTCCCAGCTGCTCCAGCAGTGGTCATCAAAAGGGAAGGAGTTCCGACACCTGCTACCACACAGGTGACCCTGGAGGGCTCGGTGCTCGGTGGACGACCCAGTCAGAGGCAGAGAGCAGAGCTGGCTCCTGGGGCTGAGGGGAGGACAGACAGCTGTGGTGGCTGGGCACCAGTGGGACTTGCTTACTGCCAATGACATGGCTGAAATGGTAAACTGTGTTATGCATATTTCACCACGATAAAGACATCTTTTAAAAAAGATTTATTTGAAAGGCAGAGTTAGAGAGAGAGAGAGGGAGATCTTCCATTCACTGGTTTACTCCCCAGATGGCTGCAATGGCTGGAGCTGGGTGGATCTGAAGCCAGCAGCCAGGAGCTTCATGCGGGTCTTCCACATGGGTGCCCAAGGACTTGGACCATCTTCTGCTGTTTTCCTAGGCACATTATCACGGAGCTGGATAGCAGGTGGAACAGCCAGGACTTGACTGGCGCTCATATGAGATGCTGGCGCTACAGGTGGCTGTTTCACTCGCTGCACCCCAACACCGGCCCTGTGGGGAGCAACTGGGAACAACTCGGACTAGACTAAGTTACTGGAATTAAGACTTATTCTATGCATCTGCTCTCCCACAATATGGCGCTGGGAGAGGAGGAAACAGCTTCTACATAGCTGCCTCCAGTTCAACCAATAAGCAGCAGGACCTGCTCCTGATTGGAGGAGAGCAGCGTACTCGGCGTGTGGGTAGCAGAGTTGGGATTGGCGGAAGAGGACTATAAAGGAGGAGAGAGACAACATGCACCAGGAACATCTATCTGAAGGAACACCTGTGCAGCCCCCCGAGAGAGCCGGCCGGTGGTGTGCCGCTCCCCCGCGGAAGTGGGGAAAATGGCGGGGGGAACCGCCCTTCCACGGAGGTGGAAGGGTCGGTAGCCAACCCGGGAAGAACCAGCAGCAAACCCGGGAAGGGCCGAGCAGACAAAAGAACAGCACAGGGTCCTGTGTCGTTCCTCCGCGAAGACGGGGAGCGACACGGCCCAGATAAAAACATTCAAAAAAAAAAAAAAACACGTCAACTCTTGTCACTCTCCAGCTGACAACTACCAATGGCTCCCTCTGCCACAGAGGGGCAGAGGGTGCAGCCTGGCTCCACCCTCCCCCACTGCAGCCCCTCACCTCCCAGCCCACTCCCCAACTGTGCAGCCTGGCTCCACCCTCCCCCACTGCAGCCCCTCACCTCCCAGCCCACTCCCCGACTGTGCAGCCTGGCTCCACCCTCCCCTCCCCCACCCCAGCCCCTCACCTCCCAGCCTGCTCCCCGACTGTGCAGCCTGGCTCCACCCTCCCCTCCCCCACTGCAGCCCCTCACCTCCAGCCCACTCCCCAACTGTGCAGCCTGGCTCCACCCTCCCCCACCACAGCCCCTCACCTCCCAGCCTGCTCCCCGCCCGTGGGCCTGCTTGGCCCTCGCTGTCCCCACACAGGCCGTTCTCTGTCATCACAGCCTGGTATCATTTTCGTCACTTGTCAATCACATTCCTTGGAGCATGCTCATTAAGCACTTGTTAGGCGCGGAAATCTCAGTGCGGGGGGTGGGGTGGGGGGTTGGTGGCCTCCGCTCTTGAGGTCCTGCTTCCTAATCCCAACCCAAATCCGTTTCGGCTTAGGTTATCCTGGCTTCCTGGAGGAGGAGGGAGCCTGTCTCGTGCCTGGGGCTCCACGGGCAGGTCCCAGCAGACTCATCTCCCACACGTGAAAGCTGGGGTACCTCCAACGCTGGCTGCTAAGGACCGGCTCCTTAAACCTCCCGCCCCCTGCCGTCAGTTATGTCCACGGGGTGGCCTCGGATCTCAAGATGACAGCTCCAGCGGACAGACAGGTCTCAGAGCGGGTGGGCGACCCAGCTCTGGTGAGATGTAAGAGCAAGACTGCTAAGATCTTCCCGTCCTCAGCAGGAAACACTTTTTTGTCTTGAAGTTTGGAGTAGCAGCAGCCATCTTGGAGCCACGAGGCAATATGCACAGAGCCTAAAACCAACTCTCCAACTGCGGCAACAGAGACTCTGAGCCAAGGTCTTCCTTGCACCCTGCGTTTGGCTTCTGCAGCAGCAGACGTGGCCATGGCCGTCTCAGCCTGGCACCTGAGACAGGCCTGCTGGCAGGGTCCTTGGCCAGCACCTGCCACCCCTCCCTGTTCTGAGGTCTTGTCGCTGGGTCTTCAAACCTCGGCTCTGACCGGTAGCTTCTGTCCCTGAACTGTGTGGACCCTGCGCCTCTGCTGCCTCTCCCTTCACCCCTACCTTCCCGCACACCCTGGAGCCTGGTGCCCTGAGTTACCAAGCCACCCGCTGAAGGGCAGGATGGGCTGGGAGGAGGGGAGAGAAGCCGGGGTCTGAGACCTGGTCCCTGGGACTTGCTCAAGACTGCCCACCACTGGAGGATGGGCAGAGGAAGTTACCACGCCCAGAGCAGGTCACACAGGCACCTGGTCTCCCTACCAGGGCCCAGCCGCGGCACTCAGGGAGTAGAGGCCTTGTCCTTTCTCTCACTGGGACCTGCCAGGACCCACCAGGACCCACGAGGGCACGGTCAGCCACCGGCTGCCTGGTAAGCGGTCGGAGCCAGGTGAATCCGAGCGGGCTCCAGGCCATCTCCCAAAGTCAAAGCGGCCTGCAGAGCTCACGCCCAGCTCCGCTCAGTAAACCTGGCGAGGCCCTCCCAGCTGCAGCTTCCGGAAGCCCCCAGACCACTTGGCTGCTACTGCTAAGTGCTGCCATAAAAGGGGTTAACAGTAAGCCCCTCCTCCCATGTCAGGCCCTGGGGGGAGGCTCAGCATCCGGCCAGGTGGCCCCGTCAATCAAGTCCATCAACAGGTCCCCTAGGTGGGCAGCAGGGGCCAGCGGGATCCGGGGTTGATGCTCTCCTCCCAAGCACCCCGCCCTTGCCAGCCAACAGCCCAACTCCACTAAGACCTGGTGCAGGCGAGTTCAGTGGCTGCTGGCATTACGCAACAGGCACGTGGGCCTTCAGCCCTGGGGCTACAGAGAGGGACCTCACGGGCCTCCGCCACCTGCTCTCTGTGAGTGCCCGAGCTCTAACCCGGAACTCTGGGTTCCAGACTCCTGGCTTTGGCCTGGCCCAATTCCAGGTATTGCAGGCATCTGGGGAAGTGAACCCACGGGTGAGAGCTCCATTTCAGACACAGACTTGGTGCCAGTGATTGGTTTTCCAGGGTGTTGGAGGAGCTGGAGGGCTCGTGGGGGAAAGGCTGGCCATGATGCATCTGCCTCACGTAGGCTCCAGGCGCCGCTGCAGGGCAGGAGCCCAGGCCAAGGCCCCTCAGGCCAGCACCACGTGCCGTCCATCAGCGAGACCTACGCAGAAGCCAGCACCCTGGGGTACTGACAGGGGGCAACAGCCGGCACAGCTCTCGGGGGCTCCTGTGGACGGAGTGAGCAGGCGGGTCAGCACAGCAGAGTGGCGCCGGGGAGGGAGATCCCAAGGATGGGGTCGCCACCTGTTGCCCTGGGGCAGCTGGGACCGTTTGGGGCTTTATCTTTCGCTGTGCGTGTTCTCTGCCAGTCAAAAGGCTTCTAGACTGTTCTATCTCCCAACGGCCACTTCCCATGCGCCCTTCCTCCTAGCTCAGGCTCCTCCCCAAGCTTAGCCCACCCTGCTCTCACACACACTCGCAAGGGAAAGGCTGGCCAGCCAGGGACCCAGAACCCTGAGGCTTAGAAAAGATGTCCACACGACAGTCGCGCCCTACTGTGGGGCTGCCTCTCGCCCAGCGGCTCCTTTGTGCTTTGTGACCCTCGAGGGATTCCTCGCTCTCAGGGGAACCAGCGCCCCTGACCAGGAGCTGACCCTGAGGGCAGCGGCTTCCCCACCCTCTGCAGCGCGGGGCGGTGCCAGGGTGGCCTTGGGAACCACACCTGCTCCCCGGCCTCTCCTCCGCCTTCAGCCCCAGGGCCACCCTTCTCCCCCAGCTGCCTGGCCGGCCACAGGGCTGCTTGGGTCCTCAACGTGTGCCCCTCCCTCCGGCTGTGGGGGTCGGCAAGCGCGCCTCGCGCCAGCCTTCTCCATGCCGGGTCTCTCCCTTCCCTGTCCTCTCTCCCGCCACATCCTCGCGGCCGCCCCACCGGACGAGAGCTGTGCGGCTCCCTGGCTGTGCCTTGCGCTCGGCTCTGTGGGCCAGAGCCCGCGGTCGCATGGGGGAGGACCACGTGTGCACTCGGCTCTGCTCTGCCGAGACCACCCACTCGCCAAAGCACTGACAGAAACAGGAAGGAAGCAGGCAGGCACCGCCTGTTCCTCAGGGATCCCTCACCCAGCATGGCTAGGGCGAGGGGAGGGCGCCGCCGGGAGCCTCGAAGTCCGCCCTCGCCCCTGCACCTCGCCGGCCACTGCGGGCTCCAGGTGGGCCCCTCGGCCTCCTGACAGCTCTCTCCCCAGGCGGGGGCCCCAGGGCAGCTCTGAGCAGTGCCCAGGGGCCCGGGGGCAGAGCGGGGGCCCCGGGGCAGCTCTGAGCAGTGCCCAGGGGTCCGGGGGCAGAGCGGGGGCCCCGGGGCAGCTCTGAGCAGTGCCCAGGGGTCCGGGGGCAGAGCGACGATGGGGGAGACGCCGGAGCCGGCCCGCCCGGCGAGCTCCGCACCAGGCCCCGGCAGCGCTGCTGTCCTCGGGAAAACACGCCCCAAGGCCACTTCCCCCGACTGCCGTCACCCGCGGCGCGCTCGTCCCTCTTCCTCTCCCAGTCCGGCTGGCGTCACCGTCCCCCGAGGCCCGGACCCCACCATTCCCGACCGCGGGCTCCGCCTCCGAGCCGAGCACGGCCCCTCGTGACGCCTCGGACGGCGCTCGCCGAGCTCACTCGAGGCGAACCGTCCCCGGGGCGGCACGACCAGTCGCCTTCGCTCGCCCGCCGGCCGCCTTGCTTGCTGCCCCGCCCTGCAGCCTGTTCGCCCGGCTGCCCCTTCCAACCCCTGCCCGTGGGACCGGCCGCTCGGCCCTCGCATGCAGGGCGCCCGCCCCCGGGACAGCGCGGGCGCAGGCGCGCGGGGCATCACGGGGCTTGTAGTTCGCACGCGGAAGGGCCGCGCTCCTGCCCTGCGCGCGCGCCTCCGCGACACTACAACTCCCACGGGGCAGTGGGCCGCGGGAGCCCGCGCCGACCGACTGGCCCGGCCGCTCCTCGCAGTGGGGCCGCCGGAAGATGGCAGAGGTGCCCGTGGGCAAGGATAAGTGCGGAGAGCGGCTCGTCTCGCTGCCCCTGTCCCGCATCCGAGTCATCATGAAGAGCTCCCCCGAGGTGTCCAGCATCAACCAGGAGGCGCTGGTGCTCACGGCCAAGGCCACGGTGAGGCGGGCGAGGACGCGGAGGGCGGGCGGGCGCGGGGCCGCCCTGAACCACCGCGCCGCGGAACCCGTCCCGCCGCGCTGCCCAGAGCCCTCGGCCCGCTCGCCGCCGGCGGCTGTCAGCAGGCGCGTGCGCGCCGCACTGCCGCTCCCACCCCCGCGTCCCTCCCGCCATCCCCTGCGCGGGTCCCGCCCCGCCCGCCCGCCGCGTCCCTCCCGCCGTCCCTTGCGCAGGTCCCACCCCGCCCACTGCGCGTCCCTCCCGCCGTGCCTCGCGCGGGTCCCGCCCCTCCCACCGCGTCCCTCCCGGCGTCCCCTGCGCAGGTCCCACCCCGCCCCACGCGCGTCACTCCCGCCGTCCCCTGCGCGGGATCCGCCCCGCCCACTGCGCGTCCCTTCTGCCGTCCCCTGCGCGGGGCCTGCCCCGCCCACTGCGCGTCACTCCCTCCGTCCTCTGCGGGGTTCCCGCCCCGCCCACCGCGTGCCTCCCGGCGTCCCTCGCGCGGCTCCTTCCCGCCCACCGCGGCCGGGGAGGGTTCTGCACGGGGCCCGCGGCGCTCCGGCTGCCCCGTGTGCTCCCGCGGGCTCAGCGCGCTTGTCCGTGCCGCCCAGGAGCTCTTCGTGCAGTACCTGGCCACCTGCTCCTACAGCCAGGGCGGCGGGCCCGAGCGGAAGGCGCTGACCTACAGCGACCTGGCGAGCACCGCGCAGCGCTCGGACGCGCTGCAGTTCCTCGCAGGTAGCCGGCCCGGGACGGGGCGGGCGCGAGGGGGCGCGGGGCGCCGCTGACCCAGCTGACCCAGCTCTGTGTCCATCTCAGATATATTACCGCGGAAGATCTTGGCGAGCAAGTACCTGAGGATGCTGGCGGAGCGGAGGGGCGAGGAGGCGGAGGAGGGCGGCAGCGACGAGGAGGCCGCGCCTTGAGCCCGGGGCCCCGACCCCGGGTCCCCGCCGGCTGGAGCCCGGGGCCCGGAGCCCAGAACCCTGAGCCCGGGCGGGCCCCGGTTCCCGGCTCGCCCTGCGCGTTCCCGCACTGCCAGGTGCAGGCTCTGTCTGGTGTTTTAACATTGTGGTTGGCTCTTTGCCCAGATACTATTTTTTTATTGTAAAGCACCGTGTTTGCGTTTTCTATTAAAGACCGGTCCGTATTCTCACAGTGAAGTGTGTCTGGAATACTGTTAGAGCCGGGTCACTCTGAGCTGTGGATCCCCGAGGGTCCAGCGGTCCAGACGGGCGCCCCGCGACTCCGGGGATCCACAGGTGGGAGCGCTCGCTTGCTCCCTCCCAGAGAAGCTTAGAAGACAAAAACATCCTAACTACTCTAGAAAAACATTCATTTATCTGCGAGGTAGAGTCACGGAGGGAGACGGGGCTCCCATCTGCGGTTCACTCCCTAAACGGCCGACCCGAAGCCAGGAGCTTCTGCCGGGTGTCCCACCTGGGTGCAGGGCCCAGGCACTTGGGCCGTCTCCACTGCTTTCCCAGGCCACAGCAGGGAGCTGGATCAGAAGTGGAGCAGCCGGGACCCGAACCGGTGGCCGTGTGGGATGCCGGCTCCACAGGCGGGAATTCCGCCCTCTGCACCACGGTGCCAACTGCGGAACTGCTGAAAGGCGGCCGCCAGCCCTGACCCTGCGTGGGAACAGCGGGCTGATGGGTCCAGGCCGTGAGAACCACCGTGCAGGGCTGACGGAGAGCAGAGCACAGACACGCGGCAAGGCCCTGTGGAGCCGGGAGCTTACGAACACCCAGGACTGATTTATGTATTTGATTTCGTAATTTCACGTGGAGTTTTCCTCTGGGAATAAAAGTCCATAGATTAGGGGGCTGGCACTGTGGCGTAGCGGGTAAAGCCACCGCCTGCAGCGCCGGCATCCCATACGGGCATGGGTTCCAGTCCCGGCTGCTCCACTTCCGGTCCAGCGCTCTGCTGTGGCCTGGGAAAGCAGTAGAAGATGGCCCAAGTCCTTGGACCCTTTCACTCGCGTGGGAGACCTGGAAGAAGCTCCTGGCTTCAGATCAGCTCCGCTCCGGCCATTGCGGCCAACTGGGGAGTGAACCAGCAGATGGAAGACGCCCCTCCCCCTGCCCCCACGTAACTCTAATTTCTGAAGTTCTAATTAACATCCAGTGCATTTGTCCTTTTTAGTGTCAGGTCTGTCTGTGAGCATTGACAGACGTGCAGTTCTGTAACCGGTCGATGATCGAACACTCCCGTCACCCTCAGCCTCCCTGTGCCGTGGGCGCCGCCCCCCCCCCCCCCCCCCCCCGGGACTCGGCTGCTTGCTCTCCGCTCCTGCACGTTAGGACCGTGTGTTGGCGTGTGGCTGTGTGCTGCCGCCAGCACGGAGGGCAGCCCCTTCGTCCTCACGGCCCGATAGACGCCAGCCCGAGTGGCTTTGTGGCCGGCGGCCGATAGGTTGTGTGGCTCCACCTCCAAAACTTCACAGAGTTGATTTTGTGAGACTTCCCTGCGTCATGGAAACTCTTGATTTTCTGCAAGCATTTAAGAATGAAGTTCTTAAGGGCTGGCACTGTGGCATAGCAGGTAAAGCCGCCGCCTGCAGTGCCGGCATCCCATGTGGGCACCAGTTCGAGTCCTGGCAGTTCCACTTCTGATCCAGCTCTGCTATGGTCTGGGAAAACAGAAGAAGGTGGCTCAAGTCCTTGGGCCCCTGCACCCACGTGGGAGACCTGGAAGAAGCTCCTGGCTCCTGGGTTTGGATCAGCACAGCTCTGGCTGTTGCAGCCATCTGGGGAGTGAACCAGCGGTTGGAAGACCTCTCTCTCTGCCTCTCCTTTTCTCTCTGTGTAACTCTTTCAAATGAATAAATAAATCTTTAAAGATGAAGTTCCTAGTTGATGTGCCATATGCAGATGGGACTGGACCTGGCCCCTGCCCTGCGGTCTGTGCACCCCACCCATCATCGTGAAGCACCTGAGGCCCCTCCCTCTGCTCCCCTGTGCGTGGGGGGTACCCTGCTTAGATTTCGACTGGACCTGGCCCCTGCCCCGCGGTCTGTGCACCCCACCCATCATCGTGAAGCACCTGAGGCCCCTCCCTCTGCTCCCATGTGCGTGGGGGGTACCCTGCTTAGATTTCGCTTCCTAAGGTTGATTGACTTGAAGGCAGCATGGCAGAGAGGGGCGGGGCAGGGAGAAGCGAGTTCTCTTCCCCAGACGGTGTAGCGGCCAGTGCTGGCCAGGGCAAAGGCAGGGCCCGTCTTGGCCATCTGCTGCTGCTTCCCAGGCCGTTCGCAGGGAGCTGGACGGGAAGTGGACAGTGCGGGCCACGTGTTTGCAGTCCTGCTGATTCTGGGCTCTGAACAAGGCTTCCGGTTCACTGGGTGAGCTCCTTAGGACTGGGGCACCCGCTCGGTCACAGGACGGTGTGCTGTTCTGCACAGTGGCTGTGCCACTGCGGCACGTGGGGGGGCTCCGCCTCTCTGAATTCCAGTGGTCGGCACACAGGTCGTGGCTGGGTTTGCTTCTGTGACAGCACGAAGCGTTCTGCCTGTTGTGGGTCACACTCCTCCCTGTGGCCCTGGTCAGCCACAAAGATTCTTCTGGGGACCCGTGCTGGGACCCCCATTCTGTCCCCACAGCAGTGGGGTGCTCTGTGAGCAAACCCCAGAGGAGCCCTGGCCAGCTGCACCCCTGAACCCACCACGCGCACTGCGCATCTGACTGTTGGCGTGTTCTTGGTTCCTCTGTCCACTGTCAGCTTCCTCCCGTGCCTGCACGGTTAGCAGCCGAGACGCTGGCCCGTCTTGGAGGGCTTCTGATCCCTGGGAGCCGAGATGGTGGCCGTGTGCCCCCACGTGGGACACCTGCAATGTGCCTGACACCGCTGCTGTGGCGTTTGGGGAGTGAGCCAGCAGGCAGGAGAGCTCTTCTCATTGCCTTTCCCGTAAAATGAAAAGAAACTAGCCAACACCGGGCAGCGCTGGGGGCCGTTTCATTTGTGTGCACTGTGTGTTCATCAGATTCTCCCATCTTGAAATAACCACACTTTACAAATACGTCCCGAGACCTGCCTGCCTGTGGGGACGGCTGCCGGGCGCTGCGGCGCCTGGAACCCTTTCCCCACTGCAGTAACACGCGGCGCCGGCACCGGGGTCTTTCCTAGGCGACAGGAGCCGGAGGAAGTGGATTGCTGGGGGCACAAAATGGCTCTGTGGTTTGGGGTACGAAGAAGTACAGGGGTCTGTGGAGTGGGCGTCTGGTACAGCATTAGGGCGACCTGGGGGTGGAGGGTGCACGGTGGCACCGTGGCACCACGGGTTAAGCCTCCGCCTGCAACACCGGCGTCTCACATGGGTGGCTGCTCCACTTCCCGTCCAGCTCCCTGCTGATGTGCCTAGGAGGGCCGCGTGCTCGGGCCCCTGCTCCCATATGGGAGACCCAGATAAAATTCCAGGTTCCTGGTTTTGGCCTGGCCCAGACTTGGCCATTGTAGCCATTTGGGGAGTGACCCAGCAGACAGGAGATTTGTCTGTCTGCTCCTTCCCTCCCTCCATGCCACGTTCTGTCTTTCCAAATAAATACTTTTTTTTTTTTTTAAATGGTATATGGTTCTGGGGCCGGCGCTGTGGCACAGCGGGTTAAAGCCCTGGCCTGCAGTGCCGGCATCCCATATGGGCACCGGTTCTAGCCCTGGCTGCTCCTCTTTGATCCATCTCTCTGCTATGGCCTAGGAAAGAAGATGGCCCAAGACCTCGTGCCCCTGCACCCATGTCTGCATCCATGTGGGAGACCCAGAAGGAGCTCCTGGCTCCTGGCTTTGGATCGGCACAGCTCCGGCCCTTGAGACCAATTGGGGAGTGATCCAGCAGATGGAAGATCTCTGTCTACCTCTCTCTGTAACTCTTTCAAATAAATAAAATAAATCTTTTTTTTTAAAAAAGGTATACGGTTCTTTAAGAACTACATCTTAATGTATTTTAAAATGTGGAACAAATAGACCAAAATGCTGGTAATTACCTGTTAGTGTTTACAGGCAGTTTAAAATGTTCACATTTATAGTTACCTGAATTCTCTAGATACTTTTTTTTTTTGACAGGCAGAGTGTACAGTGAGAGAGAGAGACAGAGAGATAAAGGTCTTCCTTTGCCGTTGGTTCACCCTCCAGTGGCCGCCGCAGCCAGCACACTGCAGCCGGCGCACCGTGCTGATCCAATGGCAGGAGCCAGGTGCTTTTCCTGGTCTCCCATGGGGTGCAGGGCCCAAGCACTTGGGCCATCCTCCACTGCACTCCCTGGCCACAGCAGAGAGCTGGCCTGGAAGAGGGGCAACAGGGACAGAATCCGGTGCCCCGACCGGGACTAGAACCTGGTGTGCCAGTGCCGCAAGGCGGAGGATTAGCCTAGTGAGCCGCGGCCTAGATACATTTTCTTAAAAATCAGAAAATAAGGACCAGGGTTGTGGCTCAGCGGTTAAACCTCTACTCGCAATGCCAGGGTCCTATCAGGCAGCAGGTGCAAGCCCTGGCTGCCCCACTTTTGGTTCAGCCCCTTGCTGACCCTAACCCTCACACATGCCCGGGCCCTGCACTCACGTGGGAGACCAGGACAGAGCGCGTGGCTCCTGGCTTCTGCCTGTTCCTGTCCCAGTCTTTGTGGCCATCCAGGGAGAACCAGAGGATGGAGGATTGCGCGCCTCTTTTTAATTAATTTTGAAAGAGTGACAGGGGGAGGAAGAGAGAAACAGAGATCTTCCATCTGCTGGTTCACTTCCCAGATGGCTGCAACAGCTAGAGCTGGGCCAGGCGGGAGCCAGGAGCTTCATCCAGGTCTCCCATGTGGGTGCAGGGGCCCAAGCACTCGGGCTGTCCTCCACTGCTTTCCCAGGCCACAGCAGGGAGCTGGATCAGAAGTGGAGCAGCCAGGACTTGAACCGGCGCCCAAATGGGATGGCGCTGGGTTCAGCAGCCCCGCTGTAGTGCCAGCCCCACACCCTAACCTTTGTTAGCAACAGCGTCCACCCTGGTGACCTGCAGCCGTGTTCTGGGTTCCCTCATCCGGCCCTTTCCCAGCATCACCACCGTCCACTGTCCTCAGCCTAGCCGGAAGTCAGGGCCAGCCAGGCAGGGCGAGGGCCCCAGGGCTCCGAGGGCAGTGCCGCTGAGGCCTGCCTGCCTCCGAGCCCGGCTCTGCCTCCGGGGACGCCCGTCTGTGCTAACACCGCCCCCGCCCCGCCCCAGGAGGCCGTGCCCAGAGACACCGAGAAACTGCAAATAAGAGGAATTTTATTTTATTACTTTTTTGCTGACATACTATGAGGCAAAACAAAGTTGACACCATACAAAATAACTTTATAAAATATCATTCACATCATATTTGATCAGGTTTACAGCATTCTGTGCATGTTAGGGGTTGTGTAAGGAGGTGAAACACGATGCCAAACCTTGGGATTAGTTTATATACACACGGTAAGAAACAGAACAAGTAACTGTTAGGGTTCCCATGAATTTATTGCAAAAATAGTGCAAACTACTCAACCTAGGAAGCTGTAAAAACAAACTCGAAAGGACCCAGCGAAGCTGAAACACAACAGATGCTCAGGGTCGTGGCTGGAGCCTTCTTCACCAGCTTATCTCGTCCATCGAGACCACGCCCCGGGCCGGGAGACTGCGTGCTGAGGTCTGCGTGGGCACAGCTGGGGCCACGGCTGGGAACCGAGCTGGGAAGGGGGGGAAGCAGCAGCGAGGGCGGGCCTGCGTCTCCCCCTGGGGGTGTGGGAGTGAACTATTCCAACTCAGGGCGGGGAGGTGCCAGCAAGGACGCCAGCGGTCACTTCAAACTCTTTCCACAGTCCATCGGGGTCCACAGAGCATTCATAGTCAACACAGTAATAAAGCAAAACTAAACGCTACATGGAGAAGCTAAAGAAACAAAATGCAGCATATTCAGGTTCTTTGTCTTGAGGTACCAGTAAATCTACTCACGCCCCCGCGGACTCGCAGGGGACAGACGCTTGCTGGCCAGCCAGTGGCAGGGCTCGTGTTATTACTGAGAAAGTGCAACCACGCTGATCTGCAATGCAGCATACTAACGGATGATTACTCTTACAAAATATAGCTTAAGTATCAACCTGATGGAAGGTAAAAAATTAAAAACATTTAATTAGAATCATTTCATTTTTTTTTGAGATCCTGCAGCAAAAAGCTTTCTGAATCAGCTTCCAGAGTGTTGCCGTAAGGAATGTTGTTCTCTTGAAAAACTGAGATCCCTCCCCTTAAAATAGTAAAACTAGACTACAGGAAAGATCCCTAATTTTTATTTCTTGGTATAAAATCAAATTCTTAAGACTCCAAAATATTGTGTTACCTCCAAAGAATTACGTAAAAAAAGGTCGCCATAGTAGGAAAAGTCTGCAACTGGAAACTGCCAATAGAAAAGCGCGGGAAGCCGTCCGTCCCCCACCCCGCCCCGCCCCGCCCCGCCCCTGGCCGAGCCCCCGCCCGAGCCCCCGGCCCAGGTGGGTCAGCAGAGACAGAGAACGACCGAGGTCCACCTGCTGCTCGTAAAGCCAACTCACAAAACACGCCAGAGGACGAGGGACGCGAGGACTCGGGTGCGTTCTTGGCCGCCCCTTCATGGGCACAGAGAGGGAAGTGGTAGCTAGAAACTATGCATAGAATAGAGGTCGGAATTCACTACTTGCAAAATGACACATCTGCTCTCGGACAGGGGGCGGCCTGCACCGCCCGTGGGCTCTGCTCCCCACTGCACTGCGAAACAGCTGACTTCAGACTGGTTTGTTTAATGCATTAGGGTACAACATAAAAGGCACAAAATAAATAAAAATAGTATTAAATAAACGGAAATTATGATTTCAAGTTTCACGTGGAGTTGTATCCCGCTGTTTGGTTACTTTTCCCAATTGAATTTGACAGACGTAGTAAATAGCACCCAACTGTGAACTGAGGTAGATCCACATTGTAAAGGGAGCTGGGCCCCTCCGCTTCACGTCTAAATTTAAGATGCTTTTAGAAAAACGAGAATCCACGCGGTCCCGCACACAAGTGAGGGCAGGCGGCTGAGAATGCGGGCAGCCGCCGCCGAGCCCCACACCGGCGCCTCCTCCGCGCAAGCCCTGGGCTGCAGAGAGAGAAGCGTGCGTGCACGGACCCCCGGGACACGGCTCAGGACCTCCAGTTTTGGGCTGACTGCCGCAGAAACGTGCAATGGTCCATTTTCTCCAAGCAACGGCACCAGCCAACCAGACCAGAGAGAGGGAGGGAGGGCGAGACCAGGAGACAGCGAGAGGGAGAGGGGAGAAGGGGAGAGAGAGTGAGGGAGGGCAAGAGAGGGGGGGAAAAGGGGAGAGAGAGAGGGAGGGAGGGAGGGAGAGAAGAGGAGAGGGCGAGAGGGAGGGGGACAGAGAGGGAGGGGGAGAGGGGAGGAGGGAGGGAGGGAGAGGGAGAGAAGGGGAGAGGGAGGGAGGGAGGTGGATCACTGAGCGCTTCCCTTAACTCCAGAGAAAACGGGGGTCGCAGCCTCCTGCGGCTCACTCTGCCAGGTCTTTTTTTTTTCTTTTTTTTTTTTTGCATCCTCTGAAACGCACGGCGTGCACATCTGATTAAGGCTTAATTTCAAGTGGCATTACCACGGAGCATCATGCAAGCACGGGACATCCTCGGGACGCACAGGAGGGACGATGACAGGGAGCCCCAGCGCTGTGTTTAGTGGGTGCTGCAACGTCAGGATGAACCGCACAGTCCACGCAGCAAGGGGAAAGCAGAGAGAGGCCGATGCATATGCACAGCTTTACGGGGCTGCCAGTCCCGGCAGCACTGCGTGGTGTCCACCCGGCGCCGCGCACCCCGGGGCCACCTGCAGCCGCGGCGCATTCTCATTCCAGAGGGGCAAGTCGAGGGGCGAGGCCCACCTGGGGGACGTCTGAATTCATTTTTGGTTCTTTTTCAATTATTTTATAAAAATAAAATAAAACTAGAAAAGTCGATAAGACTACGGGGTGGAGTCCCTCGGGACATGTCGGGTGAGCGGGCCGCAGAAAAGTCTGGACCGAGATCCTGCATTCTCCCTGGTACCGCGCTCTGGCGCACGCAACGTCGTCATCATCCCCTCAGATTGTTTAAACACAAGAACCTGCTCGCCTCTACGGTTAGGAAGCCTCAAGTCACAGCTCGAACGCACACCCACCATCAGCTCAGGACTAGCCTCCCGGCGCCCTGGCCCGGGGCTCTGCGAGGGAGACGCTCTCTCAGCCACACACACTGGGTGACTTCCCCACTTCAAGCCAGTAAACCAGACCACCGGCCAAGACAGGGCTCAGCCCCTGGCTGGGGGAGACCTGGAGACCGAGCGTGTGGCCGTCCCACCCCAAGGAGCCGAGGAGGCGGCGTCCCGAGCAGCCCCTCACACACTCTGCACACACAACGACAGCTCCTTTATAAAGACCCCCTGCCCCCACCCCCACGGGCGACAGTGCTCGTGCTGAGCCCTGGAGAGCACACCGCCAGGTTTTGCTGGCACCGCCCTCCGGGTCACAGTGTCAGGGCTGGAAGGACTCACTGACCACGCCCACCGTAAAGGCACCAGGCTGCTCTGGTGGGGACCCTCCCCCACCCCTGCAGCGGCACACACAGCCTCCAGGGGCCCGGGTCCCCTCTCCCCACAGTGGGATCCTGGGAGCTGCGGTGGGCTGAGGGACCTGGAAGGTGCAGGAGGGACCAGGAGGATGGCCTTGCCCCCGGCTCCCAGAGCACGGGGTGGTAGAGCCTCCTCCAGCGCCCCCGCGGCAGGTGGGGGTGCACGGGGTGACCCGCCCGACCGGGAGACAGTGGCAGAGGCCGCTGCTGAACCCGGCACTCCGCGCTGGCTCTGGCTGGAAGCCCCGGCAGAGCCACAGCACGCGAGCAGGCCCAGGCAGCGCACCCAGACGGGTGGCCAGGGATGCGTGCGCTCCCGGGATCCGGGAAGCACTGACGGGAACCAGCGCTAAAGAGAGTGACGCCCAAGACCGGGGTTAGGGCTGTCGGGCGCAGCCACACAGCAGCCCCAAGGGCAAACCGCAGCCACTGGAGGCAGCAGCGGCAGCAGACGCCTCCTCTCCAGCGGGGGGCCTTGGACTGGAACAGAGCGCCTTGCCTTCAACCCTTAGCACGTTGCCAAGTCGCGTGCGGTAACTCACGTCCCAAGGTGAGAAGGCCCATTTGCCTGCACTGGCTTCTGTGTTCAATCTGTGAGGGTCGGCGTGGAGCACCGCAGGGATTTTACAGCGTGTAGAACAGGGGGCGGCCGAGAGCAGGGGAGGCCACTTTAACCCACTCCTAAGTGCCTTCCTGGAGGGACGGGGCAAAGCTGGGTCTTAGCGCACGTACGCCAACACGGCGCCTCTGCCGCCAGCCAGGCCCACACGGGCGGGGGCCGCCCCGGCCACGGTTTGGCACTGGGCTTTTAAGCCGCAAGCGGCAGACAGATGTTACCCCTCCGTGTGGTCAGGGAACACTCTGGCTTCTTTCAGTGTAGACAGCTACGCCTAAGAGCACACGGGAATCCACTGGGGAGTTCAGAGGTAGCTTTTATCTGCGCTTGGTTTGCTTTTGTTTTTGTAATTTTTAAACTAAAAGGTATTTAGACGCCACCTTCCTCAGTGGCCTGGCGAGGCCGATACATTCACTCGAGACAGTAAACTGCAGAACACAACCGGAGAAGCCCACGCGAGGCCCCGCGTGGACACTCAGGCGACTCCCGAGCCGCAGCCACCAGCGATGGCTTTGACACAGCGGTGACCCCGCCGTCACTTCCCCGGGCCATGCCGCCGCCACAGCCTGGGTGGATCGAGGGCAAAGTGCTTGGGGGGGGAGCACGCCCTGCTGCCAGGAGGTGGAAAAGTTCCTTCCAGAACAAGAGGACGAGGAGAGGCGGGCAGCAGACCCAAGCCCACGCAGCACTGAGGACGCGCGGGGCCGCCTGTCACGCCCAGCACCACGAACCCACTCACGAGCATCAGCCAGCACGCACGTGCCGAGTCGGACGCAACAGAAACAAGTTGCCCCCCCCCCCCAAAAAAATCAGTGCAATTATTCTGAGTTGAAATCTTCCTTAGAGAAAAGAGTTGGCGACGCGTGCGACACAGCCAGCCCTGTGAGGAGGCCACGCGTGCGGTGTGTCCGTGCCGCAGGGCCTCGAGCCGCCACACCATGCGGCGGCGTACATTCCTTTCCCCACGAGCGCGAGGGCGGTCACACAGAGGTCACGGGCGAGGTTAGCATGGCTTCTCAGGGCCTCCGGGGTCGGCAGCTCTCCAGCTCAGGCAGCCCCTCAAGCTGTCCCTCCCAGAGCTGCCTCCGGCGTAGGGAGCACACCCACAAAGACAACCCTTCCACAGGCCGCAGCCGCCCGCCGGGGCCCCTCTGGACACGAGCCTGCCTGCGGTCCACCCTAACATCGTATCAAATATAGAATCTCACTGCAAAACAGCTTTGCAAAAATAACATCTGAGTCACCTCGCAGGCCAATGTGAAATCACACTGCGCAGAGACTACGGAAAGCAACTCATCCAGAAAGACTACACTGTGGCTCGCAGACAGAAATCACCCGGCACACGGGAGTAACAATTTATAAAAGTTGGGGAAGATGGCCGCTCGCATATCCATCGGGCACCACATGCACGGCACAGCCACGTTGGCCATAGGAACCAGGGCGGAGGGGGAAAATAAATAGCAACATTCACACTGAACAGCAATAAAAGCAACACGCGACAAAGTGACACGCGAATGCCGGGCAGCCGGGGGCTGGGGTGGCGCCAGCAGGGTCGGGGCAGCCTCCCAGGGCACAGAGGTCAGGAGGGCGGGCAGGGCCAGCGGCCGGGCGGAGTGTGCGGCCCCCACGGAGGCGGTACATCCAGCACACTGGGCGCGGACCTCATCACGCGGGACGGGGGTTGCGCGAGGAGGCCTCCTCTAAGGGGCGCACTGAGTCCCAGTTTCCCTTGACAACGAACCCCGTCCTACATTCAGGCTGCTGGGAGCAAGGCACACCTGACTTGACAGCAGGGTGAACCGGGCCCGGGCGCTGGGGCGGGCTTCGACACGGACTCCACGCGCACGCTGGCAGCGGGAGGCTGGCAGTGAGGAACCTGAGAAACGGGAGCCGCAGCCATTTGCATTCGGGCCAGCGGTCCACTCAAGGTGTCACCACTCGGAGTTTCACAGAGCAGGTGCAGGGCTAACAGAACTGCGCCCCCCCCCAGCGCCTGGGGCCCCCTGCGCACAGAACTCCCCGACCATCGCCGCACGGATTGGGCCCAAGCCCTGCCTCCCCCACGGTCCCCAGCTCAGGCGCCTCGGCCAGAACCGGCATTTGCCAAGAACCACCGTGAGCCACGGCCCTTAGCTTGAGCGCGCCTGGTAGTCTGAGCCAGAGTGGGTCCCCGCCGCCCGCCCATCAATAGCAGAGGCTGCAGGGCTTCTTAGAGCAGAGGCTTCTGGCGCGGAGATCCAGAGGGAAAAAGATACAGGAGAGACTATGCCGGTACCGCGACCCCACATGCACACAGACGCACGCACAGCGCTCGGACCCCACTCCACCGCGGGGCCAGAGGTAACTGGCCGAGGCTGGGCAGGAGGAGCACGAGGGGAGGCCCGGCTCCTCCCGGACTTCCCACGTGGAACATGGATTGGATTCTTACAACATCGTACACGGACGAGAAGCCCACTCAGCACGCGCACGCTGCCTGCTGTCATCCTGGGACACTGCCCAGGGGCGCACTTTCCAGACTGGCGACCCCGCGTCTGGGGCCCGGCCGTGGGGCAGCGGGTGGCGGTCACGCGGATTGCACACAAGCACGGAGGGCCACCGGAGCTGGCCAGGTGTCCTGATGTGCTGCACAGTGAGTGGGGAACAGCATCTACCTAGCACATTAATACTGCAAACCAGATATATATATTCTCTCTCACGTCACAGACAGAACAGTGGGGAAGGATTGTACTGTATTTATCACCACAGACCCGTATTCTTCAGAAACTTTGGAAAATAAATGTCACAGTCCCGTAGGACAAATCTTATGATTAGACTCTCGGTATATTGTCTCTTCTTTTTTTTTTTTTTTTTTTTTTAAATACATTTTTATTAAAATGGCACTTGTCTGCCAATCTCTCTGGACCTGTCAGCGCTTTGAACACACGCGGTCCGTCTTCTGCCACCGCCCCTCGGCGGGAGGCACCTGCAGCTGGTGTGGCGGGGCTGCCCGCCACGCCAGGAGCCACGAGCCACGAGTGCCGCGTGGGTTGCAGTGTCGTGACGACATCAGAATGTTCAAGGCTTTAAAACCACAATGGTGCTTCTGTTGCTTTCTCTCAGAGGAGGTTCACAGCTAGTTTGAGCCCATCAATTTCACAGACAATCATGTGTTAAAAACAAGTAAATTCAATGACCAAATAAATTAAAAATGTTTTAAAGCCCTGAGTTCATAGACTGGTTTTAGGAGAATTTTAGGAGACACGGGACTCTACTTTTAATCAGCAGCTCATAGATTTTGGCAAACCACATTTCCTACGGCGGTGGGGTCTCATACAGGCCTGCAGTTCAAAATCCAAGTTGAAATCTGGGACGGAAGGCATTCTGGAAAATGGAGAATCGGGTAAAACCAGTGGCGTCTCCGGTCGGCTGCCCGGTGCTGGCTGTCGGGGAGGGCTGGGCCTCTGTGGTCTGAGTGTGGCTGGTCTCACGTGACAATCGCCGGACACGAAAACACGTCAAGCAAAGTACATGGTGCGCAGTGTGTCCTGGTGGACCTGCACGGCCTTGGCCAGGGCCTGGTGGTCTCGCCCGTTGCTCTGCCCAGAGGTATGGCTTCCTTCAGCGCTGCAGGGCCGGGGGGGGGGGGGGGGCGGGCAGAGAGAGAACGGCCGTCACTAACTGGGGCTGCGGAGGGGCGCCCCGGCAGCCGCGACGTCACACAACACCCACCTGTCGTGTTCTTTGTCCACCAGGTGGTACCTGGCGCGGAAGGCGACCAGGTGAGCGTAGTAAGCCGGCGCCGGGATAGAGACGGAGCGCGTGCAACGCACGTAGGTGTGACACAGCTGGTAGGTCAGGATCTGTAGCTCATCGGAAGAGAAGCGATTGTCATCCCACAAGACGTGGTAGTGGGAGGGCCTGCTTGTCCCCTGAAAGCACATCGGAGCGCCAGTCAGTTGCGAGAGATCTTTAGACACAAGATCCGTGCAGGGAGATTTGGACAGAGACTCAGCGCCGCATCACTGACTGCTGAAAGCACGGGTGTGAAGAGCTGGGTGTGAAGAGCTGGGTGTGAAGAGCTGGCTGCACAGCCAGCGTCCACACAGCAACGCCGCACACAGCGCGAAGCAGCGGCCGCGCCTCGTAGCAGTGGCCGTTCAGCCGAGGGTTAAGACGCCTGGGGCCAGTGCTGTGGCGCAGTGGGCTGAGCCTCTGCCTGCGGCGCCGGCATGGCTCTATGGGCACGGTTCGAGTCCCGGCTGCTCCTCTTCCAGTCCAGCTCCCTGCTAATGCACCTGGGAAAGCAGCAGAGGATGGCCCAAGTGTTTGGGCCCCTGCACCCATGTCGGAGACCAGGAGGAAGCCGCTGGCTCCTGGCTTCAGATCGGCCCAGCTCTAGCTGTTGTGGCCATTTGGGGAGGGAACCAATGAATGGAAGGCCTTTCTCTCTGTCCCTCCCTCTCTCTGTCTGTAACTCTGCCTCTCAAATAAATAAATAAATAAATAAATAAAATCTTTAAAAAAAGTGCTCTGTTCCACGTCTGAGTACCTGGCCCAAAGTGCAGTGTGCTCCTGGGCTCAGACTCCTGACAGTGAAGACCCCGGGAGGCGCCCGCCGCCCGGCACAGGAGACCTGGCTCAGTCCCAGAGTCCTGCTCCAGCCACTGTAAGCCATGAGGGAATTCACCAGTGATGGATGCGGCTCAAAAGACATACATATGCATACTTTTTTAAAAATTTATTTATTTTTTGACAGGCAGAGTGGACAGTGAGAGAGACAGAGAGAAAGGTCTTCCTTTTGCCATTGGTTCACCCTCCAATGGCCGCCGCGGCCGGCGCACTACAGCCGGCGCACCACGCTGATCTGATGGCAGGAGCCAGGTACTTATCCTGGTCTCCCATGGGGTGCAGGGCCCAAGCACTTGGGCCATCCTCCACTGCACTCTCTGGCTACAGCAGAGAGCTGTAGAGGGGCAACTGGGACAGAGTCCGGTGCCCCGACCGGGACTAGAACCCGGTATGCCGGCGCCGCTAGGTGGAGGATTAGCCTAGTGAGCCGCGGCGCCGGCCACATATACATACATTTAAGACAAAAAGAAGCCCGGCGTCCCAGATGAGAGCGCCTGGCTGGACGGCCAGTCACTGCCGGCCCCGGCGGCGGGGTCCCTGCACCCCTGTGGAGACCGCACTGCGCTCCCCTGGCCCAGTCAGGGCTGCTATGGGCATCGGGGGAGCGAGCTAGCAGGTGGCAGCTTTCTCCGTCCCCCACTCCGCCCAGATAAAGGTGTGTGTGAGAGTGTGCACACCACACACTAGGTTTGGAATATTCCCAACACAAAGAAAATGAGAAGTGTTTCAGGGCCAGCGCTGTGGTGCAGCGGGCAAAGCCTCGGCCTGCGACACCAGCATCCCCCGTGGGTACCGGTCTGTGTCCCAGCTGCTCCACTGTAAGACCCAGCTCCCTGCTAGGCCTGGGCGGGCAGCAGAAGATGCCCACGTCCCTGGGCGCTGCACGCATGTGGGAGACGCAGAGGGAGCTCCTGGCCCCTGGCTCCAGCCCAGCCCAGCCCTGGCCGTGGCAGGATGTTTCTTGTCTCTCTCTCTTCTCTCTCTCTCTCTCTCTCTCTCTCTCTCTCTCAATCCGGCGCGCACTCCCGTGTTGCATAAGCACACGCAGTGTGCACTGATCACACACTTCAAGTGGCCACACTGAAGGCCGTGTCATCTGTTATGAGGGGTTTCAAAAAGTTCATGGAAAACGCACCTAGCTTTTCAGCCCACGGCCCCACCAGCTCTCAAGCACCCCTGCAGGCATCAGGGCTCCCTCCTCTACACCCACAGAAAAGGATCTCCACTCCCAGGCCCCGCGGTCAGCAGCACTTCAGACCGGGGGCTGGGACACCCATCATTCTCTGCAGTTTTCGGCAGCTTCCAGTCTGCAACGAGAGCAGCAGCTGAGCTGCCCTCCCCCGCCAGGCCCTGCCGGCACAGCCCCAACCACTCAGCAAATTCCTGAAAAGCAGCCACGGAGGCCCTGGCAGTGTGCGGAGCCGGGCCGGGGACACGCGGCACGGCCTGCTGCTTGCTCCCTGGCGGGCGGTGGACAGCTCCAGGGCGGCCACCTGCCACTCAGTGTGCAACCAGCCTGGGCTCTTGGGCGGCAGACCACACGTGGCCCGGGCCACAGCTCCCTAGCCAACAGTGGCATCAGTGACACGGAATTTTAAATACATCCACTGGAACATCAACAGTTCACGTTCGGGAGCAGCATCTGGTACACAGCTAAGACGCCAGCAGGGGATCAGGGTGCCTGGGTTCAAGTCCCAGCTCTGCCTCTGATGCTGACACCCGCCAGGAGGAAGCAGGTGTCGGCCCCGTCACCTGGACGGCGTGCAGGGCTCCGGCCCAGCCTGGCCGTCGTAGGTGTTTAGGGAATGAACCAGAGGATGGAAGGGCCCTGCCTCTTTCTCTCTTTCAAACCGAGTGAATATAAATCAAGGCCAAGTTCACAGTGAGCTCCCAAATTTTAGGTCCTGATTCTTTGGGGAGGGACCTTGCGTCCCATCTGGAAAGCCGAGGGCTGCTGACGGCAAGGTGCTCTCCAGGGAGGGCCAGCGCCTGCAGTGGGTGGGGCCCTTGTGTGGTCGCACTGTTAGCCACTGAGAGCCCCCGAGCGGCCTCCTGTGTGCCCAGGGCACAGCTGGAGCCCGTCCTGACAGAGGCCCAGCCTGCTGTCCCACCCCACGGCAGCCAGGGGCCTCGTCCCCGCTCAGCCTCACCTCTCAGCTCACAAGGCCCCAGACACGCGACACCTGCCCTGGACACTTGCCCTCCTGCCTGGATCTCAACAAAATGAGGCCTCCCAGGGAGGTCCTGCCACCAGCACCCCGAGGGCCGCACCCCGAGGGCCACCTTGCCTCCAGTCCGTGCAGCCAGGGCGTGGGCGCCCCCGAGTGCGCCCGCTGTGCTCACCTGGATGCCGGCGTGGCTGCACAGGTAGAAGTCAAACTCGGTCGGGTGTGTGATCTTCGTGTCCACGGTCGTGCCCGCTGGAATGTTCCCGCTCTTGCCGACCTTTGTAACGAGGAGGCTGGTTAGGGCACAGGCAGGGTGGCGACAGAGCTGATGCTGCGCTGGGGCTGGGTTCTCGCATGTTTCGTCACCATCCGCAGGTTCAACACGGCCCTGCACCCTGGTCACCGCTATTGTGATTTGTGACCCAGACAGAAACTGTCGCTGACAGACACAGAAAGCCCACTGGCGCAGAACAACCATGCCCACAGCCCGCGTCTCTGGCCACAGTCCCCTGCCACCGGCAGCCTGCTTTGGCTTCAGACACGTGACGTGGAATGTGCGGACAGCCGACCGGTGCCCGGGAACTCGCACTTTGCCTTGGGGCAGCCTTTTTTTAACCTTCAGATTTTTTGAAAGAAAGAGAATTTGGGGGGCCGGGGCTGAGGCATAGAGGGTAAAGCTGCCTCCTGCAGTGCCAACATCCCACAAAGGTGCTGGTTCGAGTCCTGGCTGCTCCACTTCTGACCCAGCTCTCTGCTACGGCCTGGGAAAGCGGTAGAAGATGGCCCAAGGCTGGCGCCGAGGCTCACTAGGATAATCCTCTGCCTTGCAGCGCTGGCACACCAGGTTCTAGTCCTGGTCAGGGCACCGGATTCTGTCCCTGTTGCCCCTCTTCCAGGCCAGCTCTCTGCTGTGGCCAGGGAGTGCAGTGGAGGATGGCCCAAGTGCTTGGACCTGCACCCCATGGGAGACCAGGAGAAGCACCTGGCTCCTGGCTTCGGATCAGCGCGGTGCGCCGGCCGCAGCGCGCCAGCCGTGGTGGCCACTGGAGGGTGAACCAACGGCAAAAGGAAGACCTTTCTCTCTGTCTCTCTCGGCTCCTGGCTTCAGATCAGCCCAGCTCCGGCCACTGCAACCATCTGAGGAGTGAACCAACGGATAGAAGACCCCTCTCTCTCTCTCTGCCTCTGATTTTCTCTCTGTGTAACTCTTTCAGATAAATAAATAAATCTTTTTAAAAAAAGAAAGGAAGAAGGAAGGAACTTGGGAACCATGGGGGCCCTGACCTCTTCCAGACCCCAGCCCCGTGCCTGCCGGGCTGTGATCTGAGTGAGGCCCGATTCTCCCTGCAGGGCTGCTCTGTGTCTGCCACACCTGTCAGTGTCCGCTGGCATGGTACTTGTCGGGGACTGCAAAGCTGTGTGCGTGTACCACAGATCTGGGCTGCTGCCTGCTATGTGCTCGCGCGTGGGAGCACACGCCGTCTCTCCTGCTGGCGCTCCCAGGCAGGCCGCTTGTGCCCCACTGTTCACTGCCCCCAGCACCGCCGCCACCCTCCGCACACAGGCTTCCCCAGGATGCGCTCCCAGAATCCCAAGGGTGCCCCGCCCAGCTGCAGGACCTCCCAGGGAGGCAGCGCGGGGCTCAGGGACAGCTTAGGGTCAAGCGGCCAGGCCACGCAGGAAGCAGATCTGGGCCTGGGACGCGTGGCTCCAGACTCGCGGCACCGCGAGTGACCGCACGTGTTACTGTTTCTCCCACTCTCCCGTCCTCTGGCACACTTCATGCGAGACTGTTCCAGGAGGATCTGGTGGTGCTGCCCGCGAGGGGCCAGCACTACGGCACAGCGGGTTCAGCTGGGGCTGACACACTGGCAGCCCGCACCGCAGTGCCAGCGCCCCGACTGCTCTGCTTCCATCCAGCACTGGCTAACGCACCTGGGAAGCCATGGGAGGCGGCCCAGGACTTGGGCCCCGACACTCCCGTGGGAGACCTAGACGGGACACCTGGCTCCTGGGGTTGGTTTCGCAAAGCTCTGGCTGTTTTGGCCATTTGGAGTGAACCAGTGGATGGGAGATCTGTCTCCCCCTTCCTCTCTCCCTCTGTCTTCCAAACACATTGACTAAATCTTCGAATCCTGGGGGTGTAGCACGGTGGTGCCAACAGGCTAAGCTGCTGCTTGGGACGCGCACGTGTCTGCTTCCGACCAAGGCGCCCGGGGAGGAGAGGCTGACGCTCCGAGCACCTGGGCCCCTGCCACCCAGCTGGGAGACCAGGACGGAGTCCCGGGCTCCTGGCCTCAGCCTGGCCCAGCCCTGGCTGCTGCGGGCACTTGGGGAGGGAGCCAGTGCACTGAAGGTCTCCGTCTCGCCCTCCCTGGGCCATTCTGCTTTACAATTAAACAAGCACTGATGTGAGCAGGGACGACCCCGCAGCGCCCTCTGGGGCCGCCTGGGGAACTGTCCATCGCCGAGTTCCCCTGTTCGTAGAGCAGGTTCCGATTTTCACTTGCTGTGCTGCCTTCTTCCTCCTCCGCTACCTTCCTGTCCATTCCAGGAGGGGAGGGGGCACAGTGCAGGCCTGGGGCTGAGGGAGGCGGGGCCCCGCCGGCTTATTTCATGGGTCTCCTTCCCGTCCCACAACATCGCAGCCGCGGCTGCAGACTGCATGGTTTCAGCGGCCTTGCAGGGGTTTTAAAAGAAACCCTCTCGCTCCTGCTGGGTTCTGCGCGCCCTGCAACGCCATCCTCGCACGTCTCAGGCCTGAGCTACGCAGAAGTGAGCGGAGTGCTTCAGGCCTTTGTAAGCTGCATTTCTTCTGTCGACTTAAAATGTCTAATGATAAGAAATGTCTTTAGGAGACAGGCTTGGAACCCTCTGGAGACCTCCTCTCTCCGGTGGAGGCCCTGCTCCCGCGGCTCGCCCGCGCCACTCCTGACGCACCGTGCCCGGTTCCAGCAGAGATGGACTGCGGGCGGCGGGCGGGTCAATCTCTCCCGCACCGTGCTCCCCCTCCGTATGTGCAGGTCCCGGTGCAGGCACACCCGCGACAGTGCCCCTCCGCCTATTCTGTCCCCAGCTGCCGCCTCCGCCTCCCTCCCGGGCGCCAGGCTGACTCCCGTCTACGCACTTCCTCCTGTCCTGGTAGTCGCTTTGACACAGGCGGCTACACGTAGGGCGGCTGTCTGCTAAAGACTCAGTTTTGCTTATCCCGTGAGGGGACACAGAGCTTTCTTTGGCTGTCACAGCCACAGACCTGCTGAGGAGCACCTGGGGGCCGGCCTGGGCCTGGCACACCTGCGTGCTCCCAGCCCCTCCATACCACCGCACGTGGCTTCTCTGCTCGCCTGGAACAAGCATGGTGGGGACCTGGGTGTCTCCACTCCACCCATTTCCTCCTCATCGCATGGCCACGGCCACGGCCACGGGTCCCGCCCGTCCCGTGCCTGTCTGAGCTGCCTCTCCAGCTGATTTTCGGGACAAACGAGCTGGCAGTGGCAGGCCTGGACCCGCCCCCCCGTGTGACTGACACACCGAGTGTCCTCAGCACACGGAGGGGAGCCTGCCTCTGACGCTGGAGGCGGGTCTGCAGGGCCGCGGGGACACTCACCCGCTCGTTCTTGTCCGTGCAGAAGAGCCTGGTGTGGTGCCGCTTCTGCACCACGATGAAGGTGATCCCCGGCTGGTAGTCCTTCTCCAGCTTGATGCAGGCCTCGCGGATGGCGAGCAGCTCGTGGTGGAGAACCTGGGGCCGGGAGGGACGCGCTCAGGGCCCCTCGCTCCTGGAACCCCCGGCAGCACGGCCGTGCAGCCCAGACGCGGTGCGGCCTCCCGGCCCCTCAGCGCGGTGCCAGCCGTGACTTCTCCCTCTGCAGGTGTCGTGCTAGAGAGGACTTGGGCTCGGGAGGCCCCGAGTTCAGACCCCAGCTCTTCACCAGCAGCTGTGGCTCCGGAAGAGCCCCGACCTCCGCTCCCCGGCCTCGCCCTGCCGGACCTCGCAGGGCAAGGCTAGCGGTGGCAGGCCAGGCACCTGGCACACTAGCACCAGCCCCGATGCCCCACAGGCAGTGAGCGGCCCCTGCTCACTTCCAGGTCGGACAGATGGACCCACACTCAACTGTCCCTGTCAACTACCATGCTATGACACTGCAACAAGACAGGCTGGTTCCGGGTCAGGAAAACCCAGCTGTGATTCCAAGACATCTGGAGGGTGTTTGCAGGGCGGTAAGAACCGGACGGCAGATCCCTCGTGCAGAACGGGTGCAGCGGGCACTCCGGGAGGAGGTCAGCACCAGGCTGGCCAGTGCAGGAGCAGCGGCCCTGTCCACCCAGGAGACCAGGACGGTGAGTGCACACGCCTTGTCCCAGGCCTCAGAGACACAGCAGGCCAGCTACCAAGGGTGCTCCCCCACCCGGCTGGGTCTTCCCTAGCACCGGGTGCGGCCCACACCGTATTTCTGCCTCTCTCCAAAAGCCCAGGTGGCGTGGAGAGAGCGGAGGCGGACGTGGCCCTCGCCGACAGGGAGAAACGTCAGCTCATTCATTGTCTGAGTTCCAGGCTGGGATGGCTCTGTTAGGCCAAGGCACCTTGACCTGACACCCCCCGCCCCCCCAAGGCAGCCTCGCTCCACCCCCAGCCCGCCCCTCGGCAAGAGCACTGCAGACGGCCAGGCCCCAACCCAGACACAGCCCTGCCTCTCTCCATCCCACCCCCCCGCTCCCCTCCTCTCCTCTGCCCCACCTCGGAAGCTGGCCGGGGCGGGCGAGGGCACCCACCTGCTGGAACTGGCCCTCGGAGACGCCGTCGCGGTAGAAGATGATGCGCGTGGGCTTGAAGCGCGTGGACTTGTAGAACTGGATGAGCAGCTCGCGCACCATGGCGGCCAGGTCCTGGATGATCTCCTGCCGGTGCTGCTGCACCCGCACGGTGGCGCAGTAGCGGTTGGGGTGGGCGTCCATGCTGCCCACGACCTGTGAGGACACACAGTGAGCGCCCTCTCGTGGCGCACACGCAGGACAGCTCCCGGGACGGACCTCCCACCGTGGTCAATGGCAATGACCAGCTACGCGAGCACTGGTGACGTCACTCCTCGTGTTTGGCGACGGGGCTTACAAGAACAGATACATAACAGAAAACGCGACGGCTCGGAAGCTCGTTCTGCTGGCCGTGGGCACACGTCGTTCACCAGCTCGAAGACAGCAAGCGGCGACGGTGCCTTAGGTTTCAGGACAAACAGCCCAGGCGCCAGGGCGGGTGGGGCATCCGGCAGGCCCCCGGGGGCCCCCACCCCCGCTGCTCCCCTCCTGCTCTGGGAGCGCTCAGAAGGAAACCTCTGGTGCCCCAGAGGCAGGGACTGCTTCCTGGAGTCTCTCCCCTGGAAGGCCTCACCCCTGCCTTGGGACGAACTCTCCCTCCCGCTCCACGTCCTGGGTCCTGCCTCAGGCTCTGCTTTTTCTCTCAAACCAAGAGAACAAACTGGCTCCGACACATTTCAAGTTGGGGCAAACAAACGCGTCACCACAGACACACATCTGTGGCTGCCGATCTAGAGCCGGGCCAGAGAACGCACCGGCCCCTGCCCCTCCGCAGCCTAGGGACGAGGCGCCCAGGGCCAGCAGGAGTGGGGAGCCGCGGGCACCCCTCTGCACACCGGAGAGCGCCCTGGGGGAAAGGCTGTGGGGCCGCCCGGGGCACCGCTGGCCGCTCAGCACTCCGCCTTCCAGAGCTTGCAAACCACTCATTGAAGAGTGAGCCGCCTGGGTCAGGTTTTGTTTGTTTGTTTGTTTTTTAAATAAAAGGCCAACAGGCAAGGGCACTGGCTCCTGAGAAGCAGCCACGGAAGAGCTGACGCCCGGGCCGCACGGGGGAGCGCAGGGGCACTGGCCAGGACGCTGTACTGAGGGCCAGGACGCTGTACTGAGGGCCAGGACGCTGTACTGAGGGCCAGGACGCTGTACTGAGGGCAGGGGCACTGGCCAGGACGCTGTACTGAGGGCCAGGACGCTGTACTGAGGGCCAGGACACTGTACTGAGGGCCAGGACACTGTACTGAGGGCAGGGGCACTCCCCGGCCAGGACACTGTACTGAGGGCAGGGGCACTCCCCGGCCAGGACGCTGTACTGAGGGCAGGGGCACTCCCTGGCCTGGACACTGTGCGGGAAAGGGCGGACTCTATTGACAGTCTGGTTAATGCTTCATTTGGCTTAGCATCTGCTGCCAGGGCTACAAATCTCCGATCTCAGTGGAGCAGCAGGGGAGCCCCCAAAAGGCTGTAGGCAGCCCTCGTCTGGCTTAGGGTCTTCTGGGCTGGGCGGCCTCAGAGCCCCGGACTTCGCCCCTCCAAGCACCCACTGGCCACAAGACTGCTCTCAGCAGCTGGCAGGCCGGTAAGCCCCACGCCTCTCAACACCACCAGGCCCCCGCAGGAGGGTGTCCCCGAGAGAGGGCCCTAAGCACACTCACGGCAGCGATCGAGGGCTTCTTGCCATCCCCAGCGGGTGGGTGAGTGACATCTGCACCCAGAAATATGACCGGCTGCTGGAACACGGGGGGCCTGTGGGGAGAAGCTGGCGTGAGCGGCAGGCACCTGACCTGGGGCCGAGGGCAGCGTGGTAAAGCTTGCAAATCCATCGAGGGCAAGCAGACAGGACATGCGAGAGGAAGCCTGAGAGGGAGCCCATGCATGCTGACCATCCGTGCACGCCCACACCGCTACCTCCGTGCACGCTGACCATCCGTGCACGCCCACAGCGCTACCTCCGTGCACGCCCACAGCGCTACCTCCGTGTACGCTCACACCGCTACCTCCGTGCACGCTGACCGTGTACGCTCACACCGCTACCTCCGGGCACTCCATGGACTGTCCGTGTAAACTCACACCACTACCTCCGTGCACGCTGACCGTCCGTGCACACCCACACCGCTACCTCTGGGCACTCCATGGACTGTCCGTGCACACTCACACCGCTACCTCCGTGCACGCTGACCGTCCGTGCACACCCACACCGCTACCTCCGGGCACTCCATGGACTGTCCGTGCACACTCACACCGCTACCTCCGTGCACGCTGACTGTCCGCTCCCGCGGCCCCTGTGCTGGAGACGGCTGCCCTGTGGACGTGCTGGCATGCCTGTGGAGCACTCTGAAGGGCACGGGGAGGACTCCGTCTCACTCGACAGAGGGCTCCACTCCGCAGCACAAGGGCAGCTGGGGACCGTCCTGGGGCTGCTGCGCACATACAGGCGGGTTCCAGAACCTTCCTCAGCCTCTCCAAGCTCCCCGCCCACACCCCACAGAAAAGGAGCAGCCTTGTTGGGGGACACGGACTGTGGGCTGCTCCCCTCCCCCACAGTGCTCCGCTCAGTCCCGAGGGCACAGGCAGTGTGCAGAGCACTGGGCCAGTCCACTGGCCAGGAAACCCAAGTTGCGGGAGTGGGGCAAGAACCAGGTCCTGGTGGAACCATGCGGCTAGGCACTTGCACCATACATGGTCCAGGACTGCTGGCCAGAATCTGCAGAGGACAGGGGACAGGAGCCACCAGGAGCTACCACCAGGCTCCCGGAAGCAGAGGGCCCAGCAGAGCAGTGACAGAGGGGCCAAGGAGGGCACCCCCCACTTCCCGCTCCCTTCCCAGGTGGCAACGCTCTGTGTGCGGGGCTGTGTGCACCTGTGATCCCAGCTGAGCTACGCCCCTGCACTCACGGCAGCCTCATGTGGCACAGGGGCCTGGGGCTGGCACAGGTATGCCTGCTGGGCACTGTCACCCGCCTGGGCAGTGAGCTGGGGGTCCCCATAGGAAGCAGTCCCACCCCCACCCCACCCCGTGCCTCGAGTGCTGCTAGCGAGGGGAGAGGAGTGCGTGAGGGTCTCATCTGTGTGCTTCCACGTCTCAAGGTCCACAACAGGTGGGCAAGACTCCCCTTCAATGCAGCTGGGCCTCTCCTGCCCGGGGCTGTGCGCCGGCCCCTCTGGGAGTGCCGGGCAGACGCTGGGCAGGTGCGCGCTGTTCCCTGCCCGCCCTGTTTTGTGGAACCTCTTGGAAGGCAGCACATGCGCACAGACACCGCCTCACTGTCCACAACTCACAGTGGCCGGAAGCCACTGAAGCCACTGCTGGGGGCCCTGACCGCACAGGGCCTGCAGGGCACCCTCCACAAGCCCCACACCGGCTGGGCCGCACCTTGGACAATGCCACGCCTGCCCTCGCTGCCTCCCCTCCCTGCTTGTCCCACGCAAAGCTCCCCGAGCTAGCTGAACCTGTCGGGCCCCTTCCACGCGGAGGCGGGCTGCCGCGGCAACGAGACGGCCCGGCATTGGACGCAGGACGCACTTGCGCAGCCGTCTGGGACCTGGCTGTCTCCCAGCCTCCCTGCTTCCGTCTCCCCGGCTGGTGGCTGGCGTCTCGGCCCCTGAACCTCAAGTGCCCCAGGAGCAGGGGCCTCACCTCACCCAGCTACACTCCCTCGAGACACCTGCCCCGTGCTGAGGACCCCTAATTTCCGCCTTCCGCTCCTGTGGTCTCCCTGCTGTCTCCCGCAGGGGCTCGGGGCCCTGGAGCCATCCTGGTTCCTCTCTTTCCTTCACAGCCCGTGAGCTGAGAAAGCTCCATCTTCACACGCCCCAGGCCAGGAACGCTCTCCGTGGGTTAGCGGGAGCGTCTCACCTCTGCTGGCCTCTTGGATCAGGTCACCCGGGAGGCCGCAATGGCCCAGTCCCGCGGGCAGCACTCCTCTGCTCTCACGGCCCGCACACCTCCACCGCACACCCGACACTCCTGGCAGGCTCCCGCCGGGTCCCCTGCTCTCGCTCCACCCTCTCCAGGCCCTCCCCTCCCGAGCTGCCGTGCCCTCGGCCTCGCTCTGCTGCTCTGCGTGTTACAGCCGTCTGGGTCCCTCCACTGGGCTCCTGCCCCAGACTCGGCCGAGCCCGCTCCCGTCGCCCCCAGGACTTGCACAGGACCAAGCCACAGCACGGAGCCGACATCAAGGTCCAAGCCCATGTGACTGCAGACACGGGCTCTGTGCCTGATATCGTTCAAGAGGGCCCTGCAGTCAGTGAGGTCAGGGTCAGGGGGGCTCAGCCAGTGTGCTCAGGGTCAGGAACCCTGCAGTCAGTGTGCTCAGGATCGGTGGGGCTCGGTAAGTGAGGTCAGGGTCAGGGGGGCTCAGCCAGTGTGCTCAGGGTCAGGAGCCCTGCAGTCAATGTGCTCAGGGTCGGGGGGGCTCAGTCAGTGTGCTCAGGGTCAGGGGGGCTCGGTCAGTGAGGTCAGGGTCAGAGGGCTCAGTCAGTGAGGTCAGGGTCAGGGGGGCTCGGTCAGTGTCGGGGGGCTCAGTGTGCTCAGGGTCAGGGGGGCTCGGTCAGTGTGCTCAGGGTCAGGGGGGCTCAGTCAGTGTCAGGGGGGCTCAGTGTGCTCAGGGTCAGGGGGGCTCGGTCAGTGTGCTCAGGGTCAGGGGGGCTCAGTCAGTGTGCTCAGGGTCAGGAGCCCTGCAGTCAGTGAGGTCAGGGTCAGGGGGGCTCGGTCAGTGAGGTCAGGGTCAGGGGGCCTCGGTCAGGGTCAGGGGGGCTCAGTCAGTGTGCTCAGGGTCAGGGGGGCTCAGTCAGTGTGGTCAGGGTCAGGGGGGCTCGGTCAGTGAGGTTAGGGTCAGGGAGGCTCGGTCAGTGTGGTCAGGGTCAGGGGGGCTCAGTCAGTGTGGTCAGGGTCGGGGGGGGAGGTCCAGTTAGGGCTCCGAGTGTGCTGCCAGTGCAGCCATCTCAGGACGGTGGTGTGACACCTGTTAGGATCGCAAGGCCTTGTGCCCCACCAGGACACAGTCAGGAACCCTGTGGCAGGCGGCCAGCCAGGGCCCTGGTTCCTTCAGGCTGGGCCTTTGCCCCGCTGCTCAACACAGCTTCTACTGCTCCAGGGCCAGGAGGCCACCCCCCGGCCATGTCAGGGGCAGCCTCGAGCCCCTCCGCCCCGCCCCCGCCCCGCCGCCCAGCGCTGTCAGGCCCCACGTCTGCCGGCCGGCCCGCCCTCACCTGCCCTGCGGGAGCAGGATGTTGTTCACGCCGCCCAGCTTCACGTTGATCTTCAGGCAGAGGTTGGACAGCGTCTGCGGCGTGGTCCTCTGCACGTTCTTCATCTGCACGCACTGCGTGGCCATGCCCAGCACCGTGTCCCCGACGCGCTTCACTTCAGCTGAGGACACCAGAGGCACACACGGCACATCTCGCTGGCACCTGGTTCTCCACGCAGCTGGCCCCAGCCCGCCGCCCCACCCGCCCCGGCGGCCTCGCAGGGAGGGGAGGCGGAGGTCCCCGTCCCACCCTCATCAGAAAGGGACGCTGGGCAGGCCCCTCCCGCTCCGCCAGCACAGGCAGCACCGCGGGCTCGGGATTCCTGCGCGGGACGACACCTATCAAAGGGCTCGCGCCAGCACGCACACTCGCGCTGTTAAAAATAAGCGGAGCAGCTCCTCAATCCCTGGCAGATGCGAATCTGACATCAAAGAGCCGCGCGGCCGCCCCACCCGGGACGCTTCCAGGAGGCAGCTGGGCGGCGCTCCCTGGCAGCTCCGGAAACGGTGACGCCGGGCCGGTATTAATAGCGCCGACGCCAGCGCTCCTCTCGCCTGCTTTTTTTGGAGGTTGGGCTTGGCGGCCAGCAGCACGGCGCTCACGCGTCCGCGGTCTGTCCCTGGCTGGACAGCAGTCCCTGGAGACCGCCGTGGCATCCCGGGCGGCTCCCTCTGCCCCAGGCACCCCCGCCACTCCCGCCTGCCGCCTGGGGCCTTCCTGAACAGAGGGGCCGTGCGTGGCTTATCTCTGCCTTCCAGGGGCTCAGGCCACAGTAGCTGCCTCAATGGGAGCTCCGTGACACCCGTCCCCAGAGTGCAGGTGGGCACGGGGCGCCAGCAGACGCCGCCACGAGCCCCGGGGTTGCTGGGTCCCCTGGACTGTGACTTGGACAGGACACGGTGGGGCCCTGAGCCCTGACACATGGGGCCCGACGGCGACCCAGCCAGGGGCGCAGGCCGCACGCACAGCCAGAGACGCGCGAGCCCGCGGGCACCAACCGTAGACGGGCGTCTTCCCGGGCAGGATCACCACCACCAGCTGCAGCCCGGCGTACGTGTTCTTCAGGTGTCTGAACATGGGCTCCACGCTGTCGGCCCCCTGCGCGTACTTGCAGAAGCACGGCTGGCCCTGGATCGGCATGCCCGCGTCTCTCGAGATCTTCCTCAGCTGCTCTGTAAAGGACCTGGGGACCCGGCTCGCGTCACCGAGGGGCACCCACCGTGCGGGACCACAGAGCCAGGCCACGCCCCGGACACACACAACCCACAGGTCCGGCAGCACCGGCAGCTCGGGAGGCAGGGAGCCCGGTCAACAGCTCCTGTGTTGGGTCTAAGAATAAAGCCTGGGCCCCGCTGTGGTGTGGCAGATAAGCCGGCATCGCACACGGGCCCAGGCTCATGTCCTGTCCACTCTGCTTCCAACAGGGCTCCCGGCTGACGTGCCGTGGAAAGCAGCGGAAGGTGGCCCAGGCGCTCGGCCCCCGCCACCCACGTGGGAGATCTGGATGGAAAAATCTTCCTATTTTTTTTTTTTTTCTTATTGACAGGCAGAGTTAGACAATGAGAGAGAGAGAGAGAGAGAAAGGTCTTCCTTCCGCTGCTTCATCTCCCAAATGGCTGCCACAGCCGGCGCTGTGCCAATCCGAAGCCAGGAGCCAGGTGCTTCCTCCTGGTCTCCCATGCGGGTGCAGGGCCCAAGCACCTGGGCCATCCTCCACTGCCTTCCTGGACCACAGCAGAGAGCTGGCCTGGAAGAGGGGCAACTGGGACAGACTCTGGCACCCCGACCGGGACCAGAACCCGGGGTGCCAGCGCTGCAGGCGGAGAATTAGCCTAGTGAGCCATGGTGCCGGCCAAAGTCTTCCTATTTTTTAAAACAGTTATTTATTTATTTGGAAGTCAGAGATACAGAAAGAGCGGGAGAGACAGGACCTTCCATCCTCTGGTTCACTCCCAGATGGCTGCAACAGCTGGGACTGGATCAGACCGAAGTCAGCAGCCAGGAGCTCCTCCCATGTGGGCAGCAGGGGCCCAAGCACTCGGGCCACCCTCTGCTGCTTTCCCTAGACCAGCAACAGGGAGCTGGCTCAGAAGTGGAGAAGCCGGGACCTGAACCGGGGCCAACGAGCTGCTGGCATTGCAGGCAGTGGCTTTACCCACTCTGCCACGATGCCAGCACCTCAAATAATCAATCACATTGCCTTCTACCCTAAGCAGGGAGCGCTGGGATGCAGCGGTGACTCGCTGAAGTGTTCAGTTTCTCACGTATCACGGCAGCTAAGAAAACGTATGTGGGTGACCTCTCTCTTATTTAGTTATTTTCATTGCATTTGAAAGGTATAGAGACTGATGGTTCACTCCCCAAATGCCTTCTGCAGCTGGGGCAGGGGCGGGGGTGGGGCCGAGACAGGCTCACGATAGGGGCCTGGAACTCCCTCCGGGTCCCCCGTGGTGCGCAGGCACCTGCTGCCTCCCAGGGTGTGCGGCGGCAGGAAGCCGGACCAGGAGCAGAACCTGTAGCAGCGCCAGGCCCTGACCCGGCGCTGCCGTACGGGACGTGGCATCTTGAGCAGTGCCTCGAGCCCCTGGGCCACAACACCCACCCGCCAAGTCCGTGTTGGTTCCTAAACCCGTCTCTGCGTTTCCAGCTCATCCTCTGGCAGGCTCTGAGGACACCGGCCCGAGATCCACGGCCTCTGAGCGTGGCCCCTTGCTGGAATGACCGTGTATGGCGAGGCCCCTGGATTTCGATTCTTCTCACTCTCGCTCTAAGTCTGTCTGACTGGGACCAGCGCTGTGGCACAGCAGGGGAAGCTGCCGCCTGCCGCACAGGCTTCCCATTTGGGCTCTGGTTCGAGTCCCGCTGCTCCACTACTGATCCAGCTTCCTGCTAACGTGCTTGGGAAGGCAGCACGAGATGATCCAAGTGCTGGGGCCCTGCACCCACGTGCGAGACCTGGAAGAAGCCCCTGGCTTGGGCCTGGCTGTTGTGGCCATTAGGTGAGTGAACCAATAGGTGCAAACTCGCTCCCCCCCCTCTAACTCTTTCAAATAAATAAATAAATAAATAAATCTTTGTGTGACCCCAAAGCAGAAGCCACGTCCGCCAGCAGCCCTCTCTGCCGGGGCCCCGCGCCTCGCCAGCACCCCGACGGCGCCCTCTCTTCTGAAGCCCCCGCCCGCGGAGGGAGCCGCCCAGCCTCCTGGGCCCCTGCTCACTTAGTTCCCAGAAGCACGACGCTGAGGGGCTTCTATGGGCGTTCCAGGTCACTGCTTGCTACTTCCTCTACCGCCTGCGTGCTCACCCCGCCCAGGCCCAGGGGTCCCAGCTCTCGAGGGGCTTACTTAAGGTGGACTTCCGTGCACTGGCGCTGGGGCGCGAAGCAGGCGATGGCCCACACCTTGATCTCGATGCCCGTGTGGAACTGCTTGTTCCTCATGTCCCACACGCCCTGCACGGGCGTGGCGATCGCCTTATTCTGCAGTGACGAGACCTCAGAGTGAGGAAACGCGGGAGACGTGCTCCCCTGGACTTGACCTTTCCCACTCCCGCTGCTGTTCCCAGACCGACAGGGGCCCCCAAGGACAGGAGCCTAACCGTGGGTGTGTCTCCCATCTGTGACCTGCCCAGCACTGCTGGCAACCTGCACAGATTTGTAGAACGGGCAGCTGAGGTGGGGGCGCGGGCAGAGCAGGCTGGAGAAGAGAAGGACAGACGGGGCGGACGGACACGCGGACAGAGCCGGATGGACAGACGGGGCGGACGGACACGTGGACAGAGCCGGATGCAGGACGGATGGGGGTGGACGGAGGGTGGACAGAGCAGTGGGGCACGGGGGTGCTGCACTGTACGAAGACAGCGAGGGCAGCGAGGGCAGCAGGATGGGCCGGGAAACAGCCCGCGAGGACTGCTGTGCAGCTCTCCGGCCAGTCACAGACGGAGGCGCCTCTCACGGGAGCGAGCAGCACATGGCGGAGCGGCTGTCTGGCTTTGTCATCCCCCAGTGACACAGGAGCAGCCCTCCACGTTGCCTTCGGGCAGTTCTCAAGGACGAGGGCCGGGACAGGAAGGGCCAGGTGTTGAGGGGGTGCAGCCTGAGGCCCGCGGCACCACCGCAGGACCTGGCAGGGCCCAGCTGCCAGCAGGGGCTCCAGGGGCTCCATGCCAGCCTGCGGGGAACTCAAACACACTCCACAAACGATGCCTGTGTCTCCTGGACGGCCCCACGGGCTCGGGCGCGTGGGGCTGGACGGTGCGCTGCTGTGGGCTGCAAACAGCCCAACACCAGGCTGCCGTGTGCACCGAGGGGCGGCTGCACCAGCCTCAGTAAAACAAGGCGACACGGGTTGGGGTCCAACTACGGGAGGGGCCTTTGAAATTCTGACGGGATCACAAAAGTTGGGGCCCATTCAGACATCCTGGAACGTGCGAGGGGACCAGGGAAGGCGAGCACTCCGTGAAGTCTGACTGCCTGGCACCTGACCTCGGTCCACACCGCCGGGGAGGGCCCTGTCCCTGCCGCGGCCACGCCCACGCCCACGCCCCCCCCACACCTACCCGGCCCCCGTACAGGATGGAGGGCGGCTGCAGGACCCGCCCCGTCACGTCCGTCATCTCGTCTTTCACCATGATTCCGAACTCGCGGACGTACGGATCTGTGTTGAAGCTCGCGCTTCGCATCTGCGGGAGGGAACAGGAGCGCGGGTGAGGCGGGGCCTCTGCGGCCTCTGGCGCCCTCCCGCCACCGCCCGCGGACGCCGCGCTCACCAACTTGCTGATCTCTTCTTGCCGATCGGGCGCAGACCTGGCGGTCGCTCTGATCATAGTTGAGGTTTGATTGTCCGTTAATTTTTTTATACATCTCTGTCCGGCCACTATGTTGCAGACCTACGGGAAGAGGCGGCGACAGGTGTCAACTCCAGGGCGGGGGTCCGGGAGCCGGCGGGTGCCTCGTCCTCCACAGGCACCGCTGGCTTACCACGGAACCCCTGGCATGGGGCCAGCCTGGAACCCACGGCCTCTGCAGCTGGCTGCGTCCCGCCCCCCAGAGCCAAGTGCCCGGTGGACGGACACTGGCTGCAGACGCAAAGGGAGGCGGGGGGAGGGGAGGAGCCCTGACGGAGCCAACCAGAGACCCCCGAGAAGTAAACTCTAAAGGAAAACAGGGTGGCTTTCCTACTATCAGCATTTCATTTTTTCCCAAGGCAAGTAAGTTAGTTGTTTTTTTTTTTTTTTTTTTTTTAATTTTTTTTGTTCTATTTGAGAGGGGGAGAGAGAGAGAGACAGGGGTGGGCGGAGGGCCCCAGGGCGTCCCTCCGAGACTTGCCTCCAGGGGAAGGTAGGTGTGCTTCTGCTCCTGTCCCACTTGCAGGCACGGGAGGTGGGGGTAGCGCAGAACCAGCTTGTGCCTGTCCTTGAAGTACTGGGCCACCGTGCACTCCACCGTCTGCCCGCTCTCTTGCTGCAGAGGGAACCTGGGGGCAGAGCGGCGGCTCAGGCGGGCGAGGTCCCGGGCTCCCTGCACTGGCCGCTCACCTGTGTCTGCTTCTCAGGTGTGTGTGGGGTGCAAACACTCACAGCACCTCCCGAGAGTCAAAACCAAATCGAGTCACCTGCAATATTCCGGCGCCCCTAACTCACTGTGCTGTGTCTGAGCTGAGAAGTACGCCCGCTGGCGCCGCCAGCACCCCTACCCAGCGTCACAGCACGTGGAAAGGGTTTGGGGCAGAGGAGGGCAAATCTGCAAAGGGTGGTGGGGCCTCGCCAGCAGCCCGCAGGGACTCTGAAAGTCAGTCAGGTGCCGAGCCCCAGGCCCCCAGGAGCTGGAGCTCCCAGGACGGGGCGAGGAGGGGCGGGGCTGAGGCGGGAAGGGACGCCCGAGTGCAGGCATGGGAGGCAGAGGTGGTGCTGCCGCCAGGTGCAGAACTCGCGTGGGGACAAGGCCACGTGCACCAGCTTCTGTGCCGACTGCTCTGCGTGCCCTGACCACACGGCCTCTGACCAGGAGAGACGGCAGGACCAGCCTGCTGCTTGCCGGGGCCCTGGGCACTTGCCATGGGACACAAACCAGTCCTCCCTGGACACAGGGCGTACCTTCCTGGTACTGCAAAATTTGGGCAGCCCCTCCCTCCCTCCCTCCCTCCCTCAGGCAGAATTTGAGCGTCTCCGAGGGGTCGTCTGGGCTCTGCGGAGCCGTGCAGCCCACAGCCCGGGCACCTGCAAAGGGGAGGCGGCTTACGTCTGGTGGCTGGCGGGCCGCCGGGTCACGTTGCAGACGCGGTACTTCCTCTTCATCTGCCCACAGTGCGTTATCTCCACCTTCAGACCTGGGGACGGAGGGCGTGGGTGCCTGTGCTCACCCTGCACCTGCAGGCCCAGCTCTGCTGCACAGAACCCGCCCTCCCGGGAGCCGGCTGCACGCCCAGTCCTGCACGACTCCACGGCCACAGCTGGATCCACCTCCCACCCACGCGCTCCCATCACCCGGCCCGGGGACCACGTGGGCTTGGGCACAGCGGGGACGTCAGACATGGGGACTGCTGGGCCTTGCTAGGTTGTTTGGGACAGAATACTTAACTCCAACGCCTGGCACACAGAGGCCCAACTAGGAAACACCTGAGGGGTCATGTCCGAATTTTACGGCCTGGGGTTCGGCTGGCCTTTCTTTTTTCCCCTCAAAGATGTATGGATTTGAATGTCAGATTTACAGAGAGTGAGTTTCCATCCACCGGTTCACACCCCAAACGGCTGCAATGGCCAGAGCTGGGCCAGGCTGAAGCCGGGAGTCAGGAGCTTCATCTGGGGCTCCCGTGTGTGTACGGGGGCCCGAGGACTTGGGACACCTTCTACTGCTTTCCCAGGCCACAGGAGGGAGCTGGGTGGGAAGTGCAGCAGCTGGAACTTCAAACGGTGCCCATATGGGATACCTGCACTGCAGGCAGTGGCTTCACCTGCTGTGCCACAGCACTGGCCCCCGGCTCTGACCCTTGACAGCCGCCTGCCTGTCTGGGAAGTGTGAGCTGATAAGGGGGCTTCGTAAACTGGTAAATATGATAAACACCCATCATGGGGCGTCCTGTCCAGCCGTGCAAACCTACTGGCTGTGGACATGGGCTCTGCGTGTACACACGACCCTCCCCGGGCTGTGCACGTGGGCTCTGCGTGTACACACGACCCTTCCCGGTCCAGGGTATAAAAAGACAACCACCCATCCACGGAGTCTGAGCTTTCTTGTGGTCCCCACTTGCTGTCCAAGTGGATCCCCTCCCTGCCTTCGTGATACTCTGTTCTCAAAGGCCGGGAACCAGCAGGCAGCACGCGGGCTCACATCGAGCGCGGCTTCGGCCTCACCATGTCTGCGCCCCCGTCTGCTGTTCAGGGGCAGCGGGAGGCCTTGAACCCCCGACCTGCCAGGGCTGTGAGAGACACCAGCCTCATGTTCCAGAATGTTCTGAAACACAGGCCTCACCTGGAGGCCAGTTCCCGCCACCCACTCCCGGAACGCCGCTCCTGCCCACGCCTGACGCACGCGGTCTTTTACCTTTGATTTCTTTGGTAAACTTGACCCTTTGGGAATCTGTCAGAGGTTTCTGTTGTTCTTCAATGCTTTTAAAATCCAGAACTTCACACACAAACTCGATTACTGGCTGCGCCTTGTAGAATGCCGTCGCTGACACTGCGGGTGGAGACGAGAGCGTGACCCGAGCGCCGATGCTCGATCGGCTCGGGCCGGCCAGGCCGATCCTGGGCTCGAACAGGCCAAGCAGACGAGCCCCGAGGAGGCTCCCTCCGGCCATCGCACCAGCAGGTCACCCTCTGAGAGCAAGGATGGGCTTAAAACAAATAACACCTAACAGATTCCGACAAGCACAAGCCTCGGATGCGACAGGACTGTCTGTCTATGGGCACGGGTTTTTTTTTTTATCATAACACCTACTATTCACTCAAATACAATTCTGCTTCGATAAATGCATATCTGAACAAGATGTGACTGTCGAGTCTTTCTGGGCTTTTCATAACTTCTCAAATGAGGAGACAGAAACTCCTTTTCTGACCTTCACACTTTTCATTTTACTTACAGAGTTGGGAGGCAGAGGGGAGAGAGAGGGAAGTTCACTCCTGGCGCCAGGAGAAGGGAGCTCACTCCCACCAGGGTGGCAGGGACCCAAGTGCTTGCGCCATCACCTCTACCTCCCAGGGCCTCCAGGAGCAGGAAGCTGGACTGTGGGGCCAGAGCCAGGGACTGAACCTGGCACCTGCTATGGGACACAGGCACGTTAACTGCTGGTGCAACGTCTGCTCCTATGCTGTCTGTAACAGGCAAAGCGGAGGTCTGACACAGAGCAGCAACCGGGGTCTCCCGAGACAGCGACGGCAGCGCCCAGAGCTGAAAGGAGGTGTGCGAGCCGCCGGGGCCCGCAGGAGGTGCTGATCTCCGGGAAGAGGCCTCGCCCTGGCTGGCTCCTGCACACCTTCCCGCCGTACCCTGCAGCGAGGACCCCACGGCTGGGCTTACCGTCAATATTCAGCATCATTTTCCAAAGAGAAGGTCGGACAGACTGGTGGAAGCCGAACCACACTTCCCGGCCCCCGCCAAGAGGGTTGGAGCAGCCCTCGGACGCGGTGAAGAAGGAGCGGCCCACAGGCGTGTACCTGAAACCAACAGGGCCCCGTCTGTCAGAGGCGTGCACGAGGGGGAGGCCGCTCCACGCTCGCTCGCCGCCCGTGCCACGCGCACGCACGGAGAGCTCTGACATTCACTGCACCACGCTCCTGTCTGCACCGTGGCCTACCCCGAGGGGACGCTGCACAAGCAGCAGCCTTGGGGGCTCCTGGCCTCGCTGCAGGGACAGCGAGACGCCCGGCGTCACCTGGCGGGGCCTCTCGGTCGCAGTGCTGGTGCGAGCCGGCCCGACGGCTGGCACCACGGCTCAGGGCCCGGGGCACGTGCGCGGCCTGGCCCCACCTCCCCTCCCCCAAGGCCTCTGGTGCTTACTTTTCATCTGGTGGTGCAGGCATCTGTGCGCCTCAGCTCAAGTCTTTCTAGAATGGGCTGTGCTGTGTATAAAAGCACAGAGGAAAATGAGTGTTTGCTGAGAGCTGATGACCAGACAGAGGCCACTGGAGCAGCCCAGCCCCGGGCCCGGGGACACTTGCTGCCGCTGGCGACGGGGCTGCTGAGGGCCCCAGCACCCGTCCCCTGCTGTGCTCACTCCTCCTAGAGTGCCCCAAGGGTCGGGGGCAGTGACACACGGGGAGCTGACCCTACTGGCCGCAGCAGACCGTCTGCCGCCCACACCACATCGCCGCCAGGCGGCACGGGCGCCGGGGCCTGTCCCCAGGACAAGGCCGCATTCTGCCTGAGGCGCATCACTCCTGCCGCGCCACCTACGGCGTTTTCCACCCTGACTAGAGAATTCACACACAGACCCAGAGGAATGCAGAGCAGAGGAACCTCACAGTTCCCGCCACAGTGACACAGGCGGGCAGCCCCCGGCAGCCATCCGCCTCCGAGGCCTCCCGCCAGCAGCTCCAAGCAGAGACAGCCCACGGGCCAGGGTCCCTGCCAGGAGCGGGGGGCTGGACTTGGGTATCCTGGCTCTGGCCCCAGCCAGCACCGTGACTCCCTCTGAAAGCCACCATGTGGCCCTGTAGCACTTGCTCTGCGGCCGCTAAGGCAGCCCCAACCCTCCTTGGAGCTGAGTGCTGGCCAGCCAGGACAGTCCAGCGTGGAGGGCTCAAGCTGCGCTCCACGCCTGGGCACCCTCATGGACCCTGCGGCCCGAGCGGGTGCACTGCGAGGAAGGCCCGCCCGGTGCGAGGACCAGGCGTGCCCGGGCTGGCACTGTCCAGCTGTGGGCCCAGGGCGGGACCCCGATGGCTCCCTCCCCGTCCACCACGATTCCAAGGACGGGAACGGCTGGCGCACCGTGGAGCAGAGAAAGATAAAAGGCCTGGGGCGTGGCCGCGCTGCCAGCGACCCTGCAGAGCGGGTGGAGGCTCCCGGGGGCGGACACTCAGCAAAGGACACGCGGGGGACACTGCTGTCCCCAGGCCCATGGTGCCGCCCGGCACAGAGGGGTCATCTGTTCTGCAGGGCCAGCTCCACCGGGGGCTGTATCTCTTCCACCCCAGCACCGTTTATCACCTTGTGCCCAGCAAACCCGCACCGGCTCCCCCAACTCCAGAAGCGGCTCTCCTTGGACTGGCGGCAAACCGTGCGGGGAGCGCGCAGGACCGGCAGCAGGTGCCCCGGGCCCTCACCTCATGGATGGCAAATGCCTCATGACCACGTCCAGGGCCTGGATCGTCTCGAACGGGACGCTGGGCAGCCGCCCGGAAAGTGCGTCGTGCAGCGCCTGCAGGCTCACGCACGACACCCACTTGATGGACACCTTGAAGATGCGGTCCTTGCCTTCTCCCGGCAGCGTGACCTCCAGCTCCACCTGTGGGGCGAGGCGCACAGGTCAGTTTCGGAGCGCTCCTGGGGACAGGGAAACTCCCCTCGGTCCTGCCCGCCAGCGCCCACGTGTGGCCACACTGCATTTTGAACATTAGTTACCTTTCTTGTCTGCTCGCTCTTTGAAAGGCAGACATATTTCCCATCCTCTGGCTTGCTCCCCAAGGGACCGCGATGGCAGGAGCCGGGCCAGGCTGGAGCCTGGGAGCCCGGAGCTCCACGGCGGTCTCCCACTTGAGCCATCGCCTACCACAACCCCAGCAGAGGCGGATGGGAAGCGGCGGTGGGACCGGAACCTCGGCACTGACGTGGGATGAGAGCAGCCCGAGCAGCGCCCCGACCACCATGCCCAGCGCCACCTCCTGACTGCTCTCTAATGACGGCCATGCCAGAGCCCGCCTCAGCCCGTGGGGAGCCACACTCCCTGCCCGCGGCCACCCAGCTCACCACACTGTCAAGCTTCCCAGAGCCCCTGCCTTACCATGGACCAGACACTTTATCCCTAAATGCCAAACACGCCAGATGTAAACACATGCTCACGCTTTAAACACAGCCCAGGCCACAGCACTACGAATGGCAGGGAAAGGCTGTGACCCTGGCTGGTTCCACGCCACAGGCCCTCGCTGTAGGGCCGTGGCCACAGCTGCCCGGCCACACTCCTATCCCAGCCCAGGTGCTTGTAACACCTGCCACCACTCAGGGACACAGCACACTGCCAGGTATGGCGCTACCTGCTGGAGCAGGCGTGTTTGTGCAGGTGGCCCACCTGCTACGTCTTGGCCCAGCCTCAGAGGGCAGCGAGCAGACTCTGCAGCGGCTGCCTGAGCAGCTGAGCCCCAGGCGGGGGCCTGAGCCTCCCCAGCACTGCCAGTCCTCAGGCCCAGCAGCACTCACAGCACCGCTGCACCTGCTGGCCCCAAGCCGCAGATGTCCCATGGGTCCACCCAGAGGCCGGCAGTGAGGAGATGGACAGGCTGCAAGAACCGAACACCCTGGCGGGCAGTGTGTCTGCCGGAGCGCGCCCTGCTCTCGTGCCTGGAGGCAGCAGGTGACGTTCCAAACACCTGAGCTCCTGCCATCCACGTGGGAGACCCAGTGGAGTTCTGGACTGCTGGCTTTGGACTGTTACGGGAATTTAGAGATAAAAATCGGCAGATGGAAGATCTCTGACACTCTGCCATTCAAGTAGATGAAAACAAACATTAAGACAAGAGAGACTTGGGGCTGGCACGTGGCGTGGTGGGTAAAGCCACAGCTCGCCGCACTGCTGCCCTGTAGGGACACCTGTGGGAGTACTGGCTGCTCTGCCTTCCCATTCTGCTCCCTGCCAATGGCCTGGGAGAAAGAGCAGAAGGTGGCCCAGCACTGGGCCCCTACACCCACATGGGAGACCCAGACGGGGCTCCTGGCCTCAGCCTGGCTCAGCCCTGTCATTGTAGCCACTTGGGAAGTGAACCAGGAGATGGAAGATCAATCTCTCTCTCTCTCTGGAACGCTGCCTTTCAAATAAATCAATCTTGAGAGAGAGAGAGAGAGAGAGAGAGAGAGAGACAGACACTCTCCTCCCACCGAGAGCCCCCAGGGAGGACAGCGGCCGAGGCCCCGCAGACCCTGCGTGGTCGGAGCACAGCCGGGGCGCACACAGCGGCCTCACCCCGAGCAGGAAGGGAACTGCGACTTTACCCAAGTCACGTAAAAGCAACAGTAGCGACCGAGGAGTCTGGGTGTGCTGACACTGAGACAGGCGTTGGCCAGGCGTCAGTTCCAACACCCAGGCCTCCTCTGCTTTCAGTTAAGGGAACAGATCCCCGGAGGCCAAACAGGCGCCCCACACCACACAGGCAACAGGACTCCAGGAAAGCGGCCAGCGTCTGGCGTGAGCAGGGCCGGTGGCATGGCTGCCAGGAGCAGGGCAGAGCTCAGGTGGACTGGGCCGGGCCTGGTTCCACGGACAGAGGCCACAGGCAGCAGGGAAGGAGGGCAGTCCCCGTGTCCAGAAACGACACCCAAAGGCGGCAGGGTGCGCAGGTGACTGGTGAGCAACCCGCATGGACGGGGCCCAGGAGCCAGCCCCACCCAGCAGCACTAGCGAGAGCTGGTGCCCACCGCACACTTCTACGTGCTCCTTAGGAAGGACTCTGGGAGGGACCGGCGCCTGGCGCCGCAGGTAAAGCCACTGCCTGTGATGCCGGTACCCGACACGGGCGCCAGATTAGTCCCAGCTGCTCCACTTTGGATTCAGCTCCCTGCTGGTGGCCTGGGAAAGCAGTGAAAGATGGCCCAAGTGCGTGGGTCCCTGCACCCACATGGGAGACCCAGAGGAAGCTCCTGGCTCCCGGCTCTGGCCTGGTGCAGCCCCAGCCGTTGCAGCCTTTTGGGGAGTGAACCAGTGGACAAGCTCTCTCCCTCTGTCACTCTGCCCTTCAAGTAAAGAAGCTGCTGTGGGATGCGGTGACTGCCCCATTCTGAATGCGTAGCACACACGGCACGCAGCATGCGGACGGCGCAGACGCCTGTCAGAAAGCCCCAGGGTGGGGGCGGCACAGGAAGGCCCCCCGTTTGGGAGAAAGCCAGGGGAGCCGCATTTCTAGGAACACAAACACGGGGCAAGAGAAGTCGCCGCGTCTGCAAGGGTTTCCGTGCCTGGAACATGGCCGCTGCGGAGGAGTGGAGCGCCCGTGGTGAGGATTCTCCGGGGCCACCCTCGCCGCACCTGCCAGCCAGCCAGAGCGACAGCTGCAGGCCTCCCTGCCACAGGCCCTCTCCAGGGAGGGAGTCGGGAGGCGTCCAGTTTATGTGCACCCAGAGAGCTGACGTCCACAGGCCTTCCTGGGCAAGCACACTGCTGCCCCCAAAACACAGTGGGAGAGCCCCGGTCTGCCTGGCGTGCCCACAGACACAGAGCCCCTCCTGTTCAGGGTGAGGCACCCGGACCGACGCACACTGCAGCATCCCCGGAGGGACCCTCAGCCTCCAGTAGAGCCCCCGTCCCCCGCCTCTGCTCCCGGAGCAGCAGTGCCCAGTGCCTGACTGCCCGTGCTACCGGGTACCTTCCAGGCCATGCCAGCAGGCACGGGGCTGGACACAGAAGCCCGGCACGACACGGCACTGCTTCGAGGCAGGGTCTGTCCAGGATCTGAGCCGTGCGCCTCCTGGCTGCTAGCGAGAGGCTGTCACTCGCCCAGAAAGACCCAGGGCTGCAGCCAGAGCCGGGGCAGCAGACCCACAAGTCCTATCAAGCCACTGAGAAAACGGCCCCAGGAATGAAGCTCTGGGCTTTGAGCACCTTCTACAGCTTCCTGGGCCCCCGTCTCTCCCCAGGCAGGGGCTGGCCCTGCAGTGGGAGGGGCTGTGGGTGGAGAGGAGCCCGCCGAGGACAGCAGGGAAAGGCGTCACACAGCATAGGGCAGGCAGGGACGCGGCGGGCGACGGCAAGTCCTTGGGTCCCTGCACCCACATGCGAGACCCGGGTTCCTTCTGCGTGCCTGGCTCTGGCCTGGCCCAGCCCTGGCTGCTGCAGGCGCCTGGGGAGTGAACCAGTAGATGAGAATTTTCTGCCTCTCAAATAGCTAAAAATAACAAACGAGGGGGGCGGTGTTGTGCAGGGAGTTAATCCCCCGCTCGTGGAGTCAGCATCTCACACCGCAGCGCCACTCCGAGTCCTGCCGACTCTGCTTCCCGTCCAGCTCCCAGCTACTGTGCCTGCGAGGGCAGCTGCCGGCACCAGCGCTCGGGCCGGCCACCCACAGCAGGAGCCGCAGGGAGGCCCTGGCTGTGTCCTGTGCAGGGCTGCTGTGGCAGGCACTTCAGAGTGAAGCCGCAGACGGAGGCGCTCCCTCCCTGCACCCGCTCTCGTCCCTGTCACGTGGGCAGATACATCAATCTTCTTATAAACAGAAAGGCCGAGGGAAGGCTGGTGTGGAAGGGGCAACTCGACACCAGAGTGGGGGCAGTGGCTGCCGGGGTTCAGCTGAAGGGCACGGAGCACCCACTGGGCACTGGGGCGGGCGCCCCCAGCTGTGCTCCGGGCGCAGGCTGTGACCACAGAGCGGGGACATCAGTCACTGGACCCCTGACAGTGGACCCCAGCGCCAGGAACCCCGGCTCCAAGGGCGCTCCGGGGACCGGTGTGGCAGCTGGTGAGGAATGCAAGCTCCCACCGCAGGGTCGCTTCCTTGCCTGTCTGCGCAGTGACCCCGCGGGAAGACAAGCAGAGTGAGGATCCGGTCCCCACGCGCCATCACCCTGGGTCCAGGCGGTCACCCTCCGACCCACACCCCCAGGAAGGCTCCCGCGTGACAGGGGTAACACAAACTGGGCGCAGCCTGCCTGCGCTTTGCCCTTGATTCAACTTTGAACAGAAACAAGTGTGCCAACTACAGTAAGGCTGTGAGGTCGGGGCACTTCAGATTCACAGAATGCCCATCTGCGGGGGTCCCGCGTCCCCGACCACCTCTGGCACAGCTCCAGGCTGTCCCTGGGAGGGTCAGCTCACTCCTCCTACAGTGATCACAGGCCGCTGCGGCCCCTCCCCTCCCCGACGCAGGCCAGCAGCGGCGTGGGGCCTCTGGGCAGAGGGCGGTGCGGCTGGCGGCTCGGGGCGGGTTTGTGCCCGGGTGGGCTGAGCCGGGTCTCTGCTCCGCTCTTCTGCTTCCCGGCAACACCCATCCATCCCCTCTTGGCAGCAGCGGCAGCGGCATGGCTCAAACAGTGCCAAGAAGTGACAACTTCTAGGTGGAAATTTTATTACTTTTTAAATAAAGCTACGATGAGGATAAAGATAAAAGGAGAGGCGACACTTTAATAAACCACGACTCCCGGGGGAGTTCTCAGACGTGCCGCCGGCTGCAGCAGACAGGAGCCCCCACCCTCCCTGGTCCAGGCTCTCGTCTGGTGGCGGCTTGTGCTTGTACTCTGGGTGTGTGCACGTGGGGCAGGTGTATTCTGTACTTAACCCCCCACCACCAAGAACCACAACACAGCTTCCTGGCGGATCCCGGGGCACGGGCACAGCCACGCGGTGGCCCGCTCCGAGGGGACGAGGAAACGTGTGCACGCGGAGAGAAGCGCCCGTACCTTCTCCCTCCCGATGGGCAGCGGCATCGCCGTGTACAGGTTCTTCCTCCCGTCGAACACCGGCTTCCGGTCGCCGAAGATCTGGGCTTTAAAGTGCTGCACCATGTGCTCTACTATCTCCCTGAAACCAGAAGTCAGAGAGGTCAGTGCCTGCAGGCCGCGCCAACACCGCAGACCCGCACGCAGCGGCGCGCCACGGGCCTGCTCCAAAGCCGCAGGCTGGGGCGCTCTCCATCCCGACTCCGAAGGGCCACCCCCGGGCACAGGGATCCCAGGTCAACTCCGGCCTCGGGAGCGGGACAGAGGCCCTGCTGTGTAAGCAGAGGCCACCAAGGGCCTTGGCCTTCCTTGTTCCTGGGGTCACCGGGGGCACAGGCCCCTTCCGGCCCGGTTCTGTTTGAACCTGGGGCACCACAGCCACAGAAACCTGCTGGACAGAGCAGCTCCTCTGTGGCACAGAGCAGACCGGTGGACACCCGGCTCCATCTACCTCCCCCACGGCCGGACAGAGAGAGGCATCTGAAACACACTGTGTGTGCCGCTGGGGCAGCCGTGGCCTCCCACGGGCTGAGGATGGCCGTGCACCTCAGAGGGCCCACGCACAGCGTCCGTGAGGCGCAGACGCGGGGAGCCCCAATCCTGCCCCTGCCTCCAGCCCCAGCACAGGGGAGGCGGTCAGGAGCAGGGCCAGGGTGGCAGACCCACGCAGACCCCCGTGGGGAGGACCCAGGGCTCTGCTGCGCTGGCGTGTTTGCCTCCCAGCACGGCCCCGCCACGTCTCTGGAAGAAGGCTGGCCCAGGCTGTCCTTGCTCGGCCTTGGGAGGCGAGTGTCCAGGGCCCAGGGAGCTCTGCCTGGGCAGCACGGCCGAGGCCCCAGGACGGTCAGGGGCTCCAGCATCTGCCCCGCCTTCCCTGCCCTGCAGCCAAGGGCAACCTCACCTTGAGTTTTCCCAGCTCCTTGGGCGGCTGTGCTCCCATGCGTGGATGGCTCTTCTGGGGCCTCCACTCACAGCCAGGGATAAAACCCTCCACCCAAATTCAAACGACCCTGCCCAGCGCACATGGGCACACACCCCGGCTCAGTTGGAGGCCTGCAGCCTTTATCAGCAAGAGGGGCCATGGCCAAGCTCACCGACAAACACAGGTGCAGAAACAAACAAAACCCGGCGCAGCGGCTCCAGCAGCCCACGGGCAATCAGCACCCGTCAGCGTTCAGTTCCGCCTGCGGTGACAGGCTGGGTTAGCATTCTGAAGGAATGACTGTGCGCGGATGGCAGCTTCCAGAGGAAAGCAGAAGAGAAGCTTTGTGAGCTGGGGGACAAAGATTCCTCAGGACAAAAGTACGAACCGAGCGGGCGTCGTGGCGCAGGGGGTTCAGCTGCCCCGTGACACCGGCACCCGCGCTTGAGTGCTGCTCCACTCCAATTCACCAGAGGAGACCACGGCCCAAGCGCCTGGACCCCTGCCACCCGGAGGACCTGGCTCTGGCCTGGCCCAGCGGATGGAGGTCTCTCTCCTTCTGTCAGTCTGATTTCAAATGAATACGCCTTCCTCCGCTGCCCCCCACCCCCCACCCCGGCTGGGACTGGAGGGCAGCTCAGGCACGGGGTCGTCAGTAAAGCAGCAGCCCCGAGCAGGGGCTGAGGGGACCCCACCAGTCAGACGTGCAGGAGGACGGACGGGGGCTGAGTCCCACGCTGCACCCCGTTCTCACCGCGTCTGTATCGCACTTGAAAGGCACGCGCACACACGCCCCCCACAGCTACAGTGCACGCCCCACAGGCCCGCGACGGCTGCCAGTCCCCCGCACGGGGTCAGGGACCCAGGCACTCAAGCTGTCACCTGCTGTTCCCAAGGCTGCACCCGAGCAGGGGCAGGAAGGGACAGTGGAGGGGGACTAAACCCAGGCTCCCCAGCTCAGGATCTGGGCGTCTACACTACATGCCGGCCCCTCACAACTCCTTTTCTGGAATTACAGATTTTTGATGTTGGAAACGCCATTTTTTAAAGAACACACATGCTGGCCGGCGCCGCGGCTCACTAGGCTAATCCTCCGCCTAGCGGCGCCAGCACACCGGGTTCTAGTCCCGGTTAGGGCGCCGGATTCTATCCCGGTTGCCCCTCTTCCAGGCCAGCTCTCTGCTGTGGCCAGGGAGTGCAGTGGAGGATGGCCCAGGTGCTTGGGCCCTGCACCCCATGGGAGACCAGGAGAAGCACCTGGCTCCTGGCTCCTGCCATCGGATCAGCGCGGTGCGCCGGCCGCAGCGTGCTGGCCGCGGCGGCCATTGGAGGGTGAACCAACGGCAAAGGAAGACCTTTCTTTCTCTCTGTCTCTCACTGTCCACTCTGCCTGTTAAAAAAAAAAAAAAAAAAAAAAAAAAAGAACACACATGCTATATTTATGGTCTGGAATATTCAATTCTGAAGCAAATCCACTTTAATCCCAATAAAATACAGAGAACGGTTTATCTCTACGCGGGGGAACTTAGCAAAGTCATCCCGAGACGTGCTTGCAGACGGGAAGGGCCGGCCGCCGGAGCCAGGGCCACCCGGCGCCTCCTGCACGCAGCACCTACGGAGAGCAAGGCCGCCCTCTACAACCCGCGCCGTGGACGGGGCTCCGTGTCAACGCCGGCTGTCCCTGCTGGCCAGCGAGCCCGTCAGCACTCACTTGCTGCCGGACACAGCTCTCAGCGAGCTGGGAGACAGACACCGCCCACGGCCTGCGACGCCAGCAGCTGGCCCAGCGCTCGGCTGTTAGCAGGGGGAAGGGGCATCTGTTTGTCCAGGGAGCCGCCACAGGGTCTGCACAGGGAGGGCCGCCCCGGAGTGCGAGCAGACCCTCAGCCGCAGCGCCCAGCCAGCGCTGAGGCAGCCGCGGGCCGCGGGCCCAAGCCTGGGCATCCGGGGCCGCAGACTGGCCCTTTCAGTGAAATCGTGGTAAAACGCAGGTAGCGCGAAGCCGCACACTGTAAGCGCACACAGCTGAGTGACATTATGCAGCCTCACCAGCATCCGCCTCCAGGACGTCTGCCTTAAAACCCGCATTTGGACACACGCACGCAGCTGCAGGCAGACGCAGCTCCCGCCTGCGGCTCGTTCCCCAGATCCTCCAACCACCCCTGGCTGGGGCTCAGGCCGGAGATCCGGAGCTGAATCCAGGTCTCCCACGTGCGTGGTGGGGGCCCAGTCACTTGAGCCACCTCCTGCCCGGAGGAAGGACTGGAGGAAGCCAGGCGCTCTGCTGTGGGACACGGGCACCTAACCCACGGGCACCCGCCCAACACCCACCCTCCACAGCCCCACCCTCCTCCCAGACCAAACACTGACTCTGCCCCCGTGCCCGGCGGCTGACAGCTGGAGGGGCCTCTTTGGGGTGCTGCACCTGCACATCCCGTGTGACCACGGGAGAACCACGCACACGCGGGCTTCTCAGCCCGTGCCCTGACCACAATCAGGGCACAACGGCCCACAGCACGGCCCGCGGGCCCCATGCTGTCCCGTGTCCTACAGAAGCCAGGCTGCACCACCTGCTCTGGACAGAGCTGGGCTGTGCGGGAGGTCAGAGACCGGCCCCTCCCTCTCCAGGGGGCGCCTGCCAGGCGCCCAGCGAGGTCCCCGTCAGAGCTGGTGCTGTGCTGCTGGACTCAGCCTCCAAACCTCTCTGTTCCCAGCCTCATGGGCCACGCAGCAGTAACAGGAAGCAGGCTACCGCGACGACACACTGCCTTCCAGAGACTCTGGGCCCGTCTACGCTCGCACCGGCAGCTGGTGGTCCAAGCTACGGAGCTGCAAGTGGGGGTTGCAGGCGGCCCTGTCTGCCCCAGGAGCAGAACGGTCACTCCCACAGCGCTGTCCTGGTGCCACGCAGCGGAACTCACCCAGGATGGGCAGAGCAACCACGCTCCTCCCTGCAGCCCACTCCCCGTCTCGTCAGCCTTCGCGGTAGCACGCGCGGCCTGGGCACTCCCCGAGTGAGGCCCCGGCCTCCGTGGAATCCCAGCCCCGCAGCAGCCGCTCCGCCAGCGACTGGGGGCACCAGAGGCGAGGACGCCCTGCGCGCAGCACAGCGCAGAGCTGGGAAACGAAGGCCTGCTTCCCACGGCCTCGCACAAGCCTCAGGGCCGGGTTTACTGCAACCCGCCTGGGCACCGCACAAGCTTCCGAGAACTTGGCCGGGCCAGGTGCTGTGCCTTCAGGGGCGGCAGTGCGGTAGGAGACAGGCGGGGGGCGTGGGGGGGGTAGGCACCAGGCACTCGGGGCCCTCCCACTCTGCCAGTGAACACTGTCACCGCTGCGGGAGGGAGGGAGGGAGGGTCCCGCCGCCAGCACACACCCTGACTCCCAGCGCCGCTCTACCCTGAGAGTTTTAAGCATGAACCTTGGCCAAGGTTTATCTGAATTCACAGCAGAATGAAGAATTCTAAAGGTTCACACACTGAATGAAGCCAGAATTCCCAACTGGGCTCAAACCTAGGCCACAAACAGCCCCAGGCGCTCTGTGACCCGAGGGCACTGCTGGCCGCAGGGCTTGACCGCAACAGGTGTGGCGCAGTGTGGCCAGGACGGGTGCACTTCCATCAGCACCGCCAATCAAAAGCCAGGCGACCCGCCTGCTTGCCACGGCGGCACTGCGGGCCTGGGAGCAGGCCCCAGGTCACACAGACACACATTTCTAACCCCAGCAAACTCAAAACCAAATCACCACGCACATCCCCGGGGTGCCATGGGGCATCTGACGCAATCCAAGCCCCAGGGAGGCTGGAGCGCCCTCCTTGGACAGCGCGGCCCTTGCTGAGTCTCTGCACACCGTCCTACAGAAGTCTGCGCAGGAGGGAGCAGCCCAGGTCATCAAATGAGCATGGCTGCAGCTGAGACTTGTCTCTGGCCACCACAAAGTCACCGGCATCGGCTTTACCCACCCACCCTGAACAAGAGAAACAGACAGCTGCTTTTGGCACTAGGAAGCCGGCAGCTGGGGGCCCTGACCATGGAGGTGAGACAGGCAGGCCGACGGGAAGAAAGCAGCAGACTCCGAGCTGGGAGCCCACGCCTGCGCCCTGACCGGATCTCACCTGTACTACGCCCCTCCTGGAAGGGGATAAAAGGTGTGCAGGCTCGCTCTGCGTTCCTGTCCTCTCCCAACCGCAGGCTTTGCCCACGTGGTTCTGGCCTGTGGATTTCTCCCACGTGGCTCCCGGCCTGCTCTCTGCCTGCTGTGGACCCAGCTTACCCGTCACACTCCTTTCCCCCTTAAATAAAGTCCACTTTCCTGGGCGTTTCTCTCACCAAATAAACGATGAAACTTAGCGCGTCGCCTGTTTCATTCGAGCTGATGCTCAGAACGCCCGTCTGAGCCCACGGCAAGGACCTTGAGATACCGATACTAAAACAATACAGGTGACCCACAGCAGGCGGCGTGGCCGGAAGCAGTTTCCAGAGCCGTGGAGTCCAGGGCTGAGGAGCGGGCCCTCAGGGAAGGTCACTTGGAAAAAGTGACCCGACCGGCTCGACGGAAGCCGCCCGCGAGGACCACGCCTGAGCCCGACAAGGTGACGTCGCCAGAGGCAAAGCTGGCCCAGAAGCAGCCCAGACATGAGCCCAGGCCACCACAGCAGGGGTGCTGAGACTGAAACACCAAAAACCCCCGGCAGTAAATGCGGAACCGAGGGGAGCGGCCCCTGCGCCAGAGAACCAAACCTAAACTCTGGGACCGAAAGCCACAACATCCAACAATCCAAGAAAAAGCTCGGGGGTGGGGGCACCAGCACTCCAACCTGAGTCCCCGCTTCTGAGTCTGACTGCCGAGTCCAGCTTCTGTTCACGGGCACCGTGGAGGCAGCAGGCCACCCGCACGGAGACCCACGTGGAGTTTCAGAGCCCTGGCTCCTGGCCCAGCCTCAGCCGCTGCGGCATCCGGGGAGGGAACCAGGAGAGGAAGACCTCCCTCTGTCTGTCTCTCTCTCCGCCTTCTAAACAAACAAGAGTAAACCAACCAGGAATTTACGATGCCAGTCAAGACCCTGCCTCCTGCATGTGGGCACCAGCTTTACTGCCAGCGGCCTGCAAACGCAGACCCTGGAGGCGGGGGTGGGGCAGCGACGGGGACCCGGCACAGCCCCGGGCCCCGCCCAGGAGAGCGCCCGGGAGAGCGGGCAGACCTGGCACAGCCCCGGGCCCCGCCCAGGAGAGCAGGCAGCGATGGGGACCGGGCACAGCCCCGTCCGGCCCCCGCCCGGGAGAGCGGGCAGACCCGGCACAGCCCCGGCCCCCGCCCGGGAGAGCGCGCAGACCTGGCACAGCCCCGGCCCCCGCCCAGGAGAGCGGGCAGCGACGGGGACCCGGCACAGCCCCAGCCCCCGCCTCGGAGAGCGGCACCGATTCCCAGCTCCCAGCCTGGCTCCAGTCCTGGCTGTTGAGGGCATTAGAATGAACCAGCAGACAGCAGGCGCTCTGTCAATCTTTCTCAAATAAACACACTCAAAAAATTATCTGACAGTTCACAAAAGCAAGTCAGTAATCTGGAAGTCAGCGATCCAACACGCATGTGATGGCCAGGGCACGGAGGAGGAGGAGACGCCCACTCTCCCAACGCTGGCGGAGCTCACAAAAGGCAGGGACACCGACCCGACCCCAGCTCAAGGAATCCCACGGAGGAAGCAAAGAGAACCACACCAGGTGCGGCACAAACACTGGGCGGGAGCAAGGGCAAAACTCAGGGACGAGACAGACTGCACGCAGGGCAAGTAACCGACGCCGCACAGAAGCATGGAGTCAGCAGACCATGTAAGAAGCTGGGGCCGGGGCCGGCGCCGCGGCTCACTAGGCTAATCCTCCGCCTAGCGGCGCCGGCACACCGGGTTCTAGTCCCGGTTGGGGCGCCGGATTCTGTCCCGGTTGCCCCTCTTCCAGGCCAGCCCTCTGCTGTGGCCAGGGAGTGCAGTGGAGGATGGCCCAGGTGCTTGGGCCCTGCACCCCATGGGAGACCAGGAAAAGCACCTGGCTCCTGGCTCCTGCCATCGGATCAGCGCGGTGCGCCGGCCGCAGCGCACCAGCCGCGGCAGCCACTGGAGGGTGAACCAACGGCAAAGGAAGACCTTTCTCTCTGTCTCTCTCTCTCTCACTGTCCACTCTGCCTGTAAAAAAAAAAAAAAAAAACAAAAAAACAAAAAAAAAAAAAACAAAAAGAAGCTGGGGCCGGGCTGGCGCTGTGGCGTAGCGGACGAAGCTTCTGCCTGCAGTGCTGGCATTCCATACGGACGCCGGTTTGAGACCCGGCTGTTCCACTTCCCATCTGGCTCCCTGCTAATGGCCTGGGAAAGCAGTGGGAGACCTGGAAGAAGCTCCTGGCTTCGGATCAGGGCAGCTCCAGCATTTGTGGCCATTTGGAGTGTGAACCATGATGGAAGCCTTTTCTCTGTCTCTCCCTCTCAAAAAAAAAAAAAAAAAAAAAAAGCTGGGGACCAAAACTGTCAATTCAGAATTCTATATCCAGCAAAAAAACTTTAAAAAATGATGATGAAATGCACACATCTGCCTAGTACTTTTAAATGCTGGAGGAACTGATTTTGGCCGACCTGTGCAGCTCGCAGGCTAGTGGACATCCTCCAGGGTGAGGCACTGTTGCCAGATGGAAATATTGGTCAATGGAAGAAATAAAAAGCACAAGACAAGGTATCTCATGTATAAAGCAACAGTATTAATTCTAAGAAACATAGAAAAACCTGTAAGACTATCATTAGAAAGTAAAACAGAGTTAAAGTTAACAGCCAATACAGGGAGGGGCCGGCATCCCATGTGGGCACTGGTTGGAGCTCCCTGCTACTGTGGTGGACGGCCCAAGTGCTTGGGCCCCTGCACCCGCGTGGGAGACCCGGAAGCTCCTGGCTCCTGGCTTTGGCCTGGGCCAGCCCTGGCTGTTGTAGCCATTTGGGGAGTGAACCAGCGGGTGGAAGACCTCCCTCTCTCTGCAAGTGTGACTTTCAATAATAAGTACATAAATGCTTTTAAAAAGCCAATAGGGCGAATAAGCAGAATACTAAAAGCATCAAATGACTTCGAACGGGAAAGGGAAACAGAAATTAAAGGCAGACACAAAACAGGAAACAAGCAGCAACGGGGCGGGGTGGAGCGAGCACCGGCAGCAAGAGAGAGGATCAACAAAGTGTGATGGCTGCCCGCGGGGCGGGCCCTGCACACACACACACTCAGAGACGTGGGACACAACAGACAACAGTGACTGTGCTGCCCGCGGGGCGGGCCCTGCACACACACACACTCAGAGACGTGGGACACAACAGACAACAGTGACTGTGCTGCCCGCGGGGCGGGCCCTGCACACACACATTCAGAGACGTGGGACACAACAGACAACAGTGACTGTGCTGCCCGCGGGGCGGGCCTGCACACACACACACTCAGAGATGTGGGACACAGCAGACAACAGTGACTGTGCTGTCCGCGGGGCGGGCCCTGCACACACACACACTCAGAGATGTGGGACACAACAGACAACAGTGACTGTGCTGCCCGCGGGGCGGGCCCTGCACACACACACACTCAGAGACGTGGGACACAGCAGACAACAGTGACTGTGCTGCCCGCGGGGCGGGCCCTGCACACACACACACTCAGAGACGTGGGACACAGCAGACAACAGTGACTGTGCTGCCCGCGGGGCGGGCCCTGCACACACACACACTCAGAGACGTGGGACACAACAGACAACAGTGACTGCTGTCCGTGGGGTGGGCCCTGCACACACACACACTCAGAGATGTGGGACACAGCAGACAACAGTGACTGTGCTGCCCGCGGGGCGGGCCCTGCACACACACACACTCAGAGATGTGGGACACAACAGACAACAGTGACTGTGCTGCCCGCGGGGCGGGCCCTGCACACACACACACACTCAGAGATGTGGGACACAGCAGACAACAGTGACTGTGCTGTCCGCGGGGCGGGCCCTGCACACACACACACTCAGAGATGTGGGACACAACAGACAACAGTGACTGTGCTGTCCGCGGGGCGGGCCCTGCACACACACACACACTCAGAGTGCAGGAGTGGGACACAGCAGACAATAGTGACTGTGCTGTCCGCGGGGCGGGCCCTGCACACACACACACACACACACACACTCAGAGTGCAGGAGTGGGATACAACAGACAACAGTGACTGCTGTCCGTGGGGTGGGCCCTGCACACGCACACACACACTCAGTGCAGGAGTGGAGACAACAGACAACAGTGACTGCTGTCCGCAGGGTGGGCCCTGCACACACACACTCAGTGCAGGGGTGGGACACAACAACCATTAAGAACGTTCCGGGTACGTGAATGTCCACACAAGCCCATCTTCACTGTTCGGTGATAAAGAAGGGCGTTTCTTGAAGGCATCAGCAGTGCACCAGCGCTGCCCACAATCACAGCTGTGCACGCGTCCACCAGAGCTCAGGGTGCGCGAAGGGGCACACACGTCCTCGTGCACATGGACAGGAGGTGTCTCAGGAGCCGGGGCTGGAGCAGCCTCCTCCGGCGCGAACGGAGCCCCCACGCAACAGCAGCCAGCACGCATGCTTTTCTCGCGCCTAGGAACTGCTCGGCATGAGAAATCACAGGCTCGACCGCACAGCCGCACTGACGTCTACGGAGCACGCACCGTGCTCACGCGGGAGCCAACTCCGAGGTCAGCGGCAGCACTCGCTCGGAGCGTAAATATTTCACAGCTCGCTTGTGAAAGCCCGCGGGGCCTGAAATCACAGGCAGCAGAAGATATTTTGAACTAAATGAAAACTGACACGCAGGAAACAAACTACATGGCTACGGCTTTGCCTTTAGTTTTTCAATTTTTATTGAAAGGCAGAGTTAGAGAGAGAGAGGGAGGGACAAAGACGAGAGAGAGAGAGAGAGATTCTACCCGCTGGTTCACTCCCCGAATGGCCACGACAGCCAGAGCTGGGCCAGGCTGAAGCAGGGGCCCAAGCATTTGGGCCATCTTCCGCCACTTTCCCAGGTGCATTAGCAGGGAGCTGGAGTGGAAACGGAGCAGCCGGGACTCGAACCAGGACCCACTTGGGATGCCGGCGGGCAGGCGGAGGCCCAACCTGCTGCACCCCAGTGCCGGCCCCTTGGCTACCACGAAGGGGACAGGTTTAAACTGATGGCCCAAAAGTGAGTAAAATGAGGAAAACACTAACGGATCAGAGCAGAAAAACCAACAAAGTCAAAAGTCAGTGCTGGGAAAGACGAATAAATCACACTCCCAGAAAGCCCAACCAAGACAGAGCCAGGTGGAACTCACAAGGCCAGAGCTGAGGCTCCCCGCGAGCCCCGCAGGCGTGCAGAGCACCCGCCCCGCGAGCCCAGCCCGATGCAGGCCGATGCAGGCCGGGGCAGAAACACAGGCAGCCACAGCAAGCCCCGCCCAGAAACGCCCGGCCCAGGTGGTTTCTATGACAACGTCAGCCCTGCGCTCAAGGAAGAAGTGACACCAGCCTCACATCCGACTCTCCCAGGGCCCAGACCCCGGGAGGCCAGCACACGCCCTCCACTGCCCCCTTCACCACGGCAGAAGTGCAAGGCTGGCTTTGCATCCCAATCAGGGTCCCGCGTGGATGCAGGGACGCCCTCTGGGGGTGGTCAGCCAAGGGGGCACGCCCCACAGAGGATTCAGGAACCCCATGGCCAGGGCAGGCATGACCACTCCCTCCTCCGGATCCAACATCGCATCCGTTTCCAACCCACTGCGAGGAGACAGGCGAATGAACAAAATGCATCAGAAATGGACAAAAAGAAGTGAAACTGTATCTAGTTCCAACAACAAAGTTTCACCATCTTTGAGATCTCACTCACCTAACCATAAAATTTGCTCAAAGTGGATAACACAGAGATTTTAATAAACTCGGCGTTTTGCGACATCACAATTAGCTAAGAAAATCTTCATTACTTTTTATAAAGGAACACCACATGCACGGCCAGTCTTTCCATCCCTCCTTGAAAATGCCATCTGATGGCTGGCGCCGCGGCTCACTAGGCTAATCCTCCACCTGTGGTGCCGGCACCCCGGGTTCTAGTCCCGGTCGGGGCGCCGGGTTCTGTCCCGGTTGCCCCTCTTCCAGGCCAGCTCTCTGCTGTGGCCAGGGAGTGCAGTGGAGGATGGCCCAAGTGCTTGGGCCCTGCACCCCATGGGAGACCAGGAGGAAGCACCTGGCTCCTGGCTTTGGATCAGCGCAGCGCGCCCGCCGCAACGCGCCAGCTGTAGCGGCCACTTGGGGGGTGAACCAAAGGAAAAAGGAAGACCTTTCTCTCTGTCTCTCTCTCTCACTGTCTAACTCTGCCTGTCAAAAAATAAAAATAAAAAAAAAGTCATCTGAAATCCTTATTTACAACAGCATCAAAGAACAACACAACACAGATTCAAAGCAATCACAATTTTAAAAACTCCAAGCGGCTTCTGGTAGAAATCGACAAGTTGTTGTATTTATTTGCAAAAGCAAAGGGAGCATAACAGCCAAATTCGGGGCCAGTGCTGTGGCGCATCAGGTTAAAGTCCCAGCCTGCAGCGCCCGCATCCCATAAGGGCACTGGTTCGAGTCCCAGCTGCTCCACATCCGACCCAGCTTCCTGCTAACACACACTCTGACAGGCAGTAGTGATGGCTCAAGAAATTGGGTCCCTGCCGTCACGTGGGAGACCTGGACTGATTCCTGGTGGTTGACTTTGGTTTGGTCCAGCCCCAGCCAATTGTGAGCATTGAAGGAATGAACCAGACGGGTCGGGGGGCTTTCCTGCTAATGGAGCTGGATCCTAACGACCTGGGAAAGCAGCAGAGGGTGGCCCAAGTGCGTGGGCCCCTGCACTTGAGTGGGAGACCAGGAAGAAGTCCTGGCTCGGGAGCGGCTCAGCTCTGACTACTGCAGCCACGTGGGGAGTGAACCAGCAGGTGGAGACCTCTCTCCCTGTCTCTACCTCTCTGTAATTCTGTCTTTCAGATAACAAAATAAATCTTAAAACAAAACAAAACAAAACAAAAAAGGCGCTTGTCACACTTACTCCAACACAGCTCTGAGTTACCAGCCTGAAGATAGGAGAAAATTCAGAAATAGACCCACACATGTGTAACACACATGTAATAGAACATACATGTGCATAACAGACCAGCACATCTGTTAACACAGACTAGACCCACACACATAACACAGAACAGAGCCACGTGTGTAATGTACAACAGACCTGCACACACGTAACACAGAACAGAGCCACACGTGCAGGACCCACACAGACCCGCATGCATGAGGACTGACCCACACAGACCCGCATGCATGAGAACTGACCCACACAGACCCGCATGTGTAAAACCCACTGATTTCTCCTGCAAAGCGCCAGGCTGTGTCAATGGGAAACACCAGCAGTTCCCAAGGAACGGACTGCAGGTGGCCCCCGCCCCCAGCGGGAGTCAGGGAAGCCCCGTATGCCCTCCGGGTAGGAGAGCGACCCTAACAGACTTAGTGCCTGGACTCCCAGAGGACGCAAACGCTCGCTCATCAGGGCACCATCGAGAGAGGCGGCTTCCCAGCAGGACAAGATGCCCGCACCCCACGCGGGATGCCAGGTTCTGCCCCACCTGCGGCTCCTCCCCAGCTAGCTGCAGCGTAGCCCCGGCGGCAACAGGCCCCCCGCTCTGGCACTGGCCTAGCTCTGGCTGTTGGGGGTGTCTGGAGAGTGAACCATGGGGTAGGAGCTCTCTATCTGCCTCTTGGGAAAAAATATTTTAAATTATATTCAAGTTAAAAAATTCCCCTAAATAGATTTGCACCTAGAATAATCTATAAATCAGTAAAAACAAAGCAAATAAACAAACCCCACACAAATAACCCAGTAAAACACAGGTAAAAGACTTCATCATCAGGGGCTGGCACTGTGGCATAGTGGGCTAAAGCTGCTGCCTGCAGTGCCGGCATCCCATATGGGTGCCGGTTCGAGTCCTGGCTGCTCCTCTTCCTATCCAGCTCTCTGCTATGGCCTGGGAAAGCAGTAGAAGATGGCCCAAGTCCTTGGCTCCTGTACTAACGTGGGAGACCTGGAAGAAGCTCCTCGCTCCTGGCTTCAGATCGGCTCAGCTCCAGCCATTGCGGCCATCTGGGGAGCGAACCAGCAGATGGACGACCTCTCTCCCTCCCCCCCCACCCCCGTAACTCTGGCTTTCAAATGGATACATAAATCTCAAAAAGAAGATTCATCATAGACATGTCCCGAGAAATACTGTATTCGCTCTGAGTACAACATACGGATATAAGCACATGGGAAGGTGCTCTACTGAGTCGTGGCAGGGCAGCTGGAACCGCCACACTGCGCCGCCCTGCACAACTACTGTGTGCGTTCAAAGGCAGCAAAGCCACTCGCAGGCGCTCTCTGAGGGCAGTGAGGACACATCTCTGCACAAGGACTTGAACGAGGAGGTCCAGTGCCCGCACGTCTAATGGGAGCGTGAAAAAGAAACTGCGAACAGACAAGGAGACGCCACTCAGCAGCCACGAGCCGGGGCTACAAGTCCACAGTGACATGGGTGCCTCTCGAAGCACCCTGAGTCAGAGAAGAGGCCACAGGGAGGCCACGGCATGGCTGCCACCTGCTCTCTGCAGGCCGGGGGACACGCTGAGTCAGGGAAGCCAGGCCACGGGGACGCCACGGCACAGGCTGCCACCTGCTCTCTGCAGGCTGGGGGACACGCTGAGTCAGGGAAGCCAGGCCACGGGGACGCCACGGCACAGGCTGCCACCTGCTCTCTGCAGGCTGGGGGACACGCTGAGTCAGGGAAGCCAGGCCACGGGGACGCCACGGCTCGGGCTGCCACCCACTCCCTGCAGGTTGGGAGACCGGCTGAGCAGGCACGAGACAACGTCCAGGCTGACGGCCACACGCTTGCCACGCTCTGAACTCAGGGAGGCACCCACGTGTGGGGGTTCCCAACGCACTGAATAGCGATCTCGACGTGAAGACAGTCTCCAACAAGCAAAAGCACAGGCGGCCCGGGCGGTGCTGGGGAGAGGGCTGGGTGGTGTGGCGCCTGTGCCTGGGCGGCCAGGAGCACGTGCATGCGGCAAGGGAGGAATACCGCACCTGTTCACTCTCCTGGGGCATTTCTCGGGCTTGATATCCAATTCATAGTGATAGATGTCAATTTTGGGGATGTCCATCTCGAAGAAATTGGCCTGCAACTTGATTGTTCTCCCGGAGGTCCCAAAGTCGGGCCTCGGCGGAGGCTTGAAGGCATATCCTTGGATGGGCGGTGGCGGCGCAGGAGGCGCGAGCACTGGAAAACAGCAGAGAACGCGTGTTAGAGCGGCGGCAGCCGGGCCTCGGCACGCGAGCCCACACACCCCTCCCCCATTCTCTTCCCCTCGGCGCTGTACCGATCTACTCACCGCAGGCAAGCCCTCTGACCGCTGGGTGCACGTGGCACCGCACCCTTCCTGTGCAAGCTGTTCCCTCCTGGGTCCTCCCCTTGCTCTGCCCAGATCCCATAGAGGATGCTCTCCGCTGGGCCTGCCCCACTCCTCGGGGGCTCCCAGGCAGGTCCAAGCCTTGGCCCAGGCTCGTGCCTCTGCGGTCTGCCCCGTGCAGCATCCTCCTCACGTCCCGCCACCCTCTCGGGCCCTGGCTGGGGCCCCTCCTACCCTGCGTGGGCCCCACAGGGCCTCACGGTGGCACCGCTGTGCGCACTCTCCAGCCTGCAGGCCGGTGTCTGATCACGCCTGCTCCGGCCCCATGGCTCCCCAGACACCAAGGCACTTCACAACCTGGTCTCAGCCTTAAGGTGAGGCCCCTGGGGGCCACCCCCGACCCCCCGGGCTGGCCTCCACGGCTGGAGTCCCGCTTCTGCTGTCGCTTTGCCAGACTGCACCGTCATGTCTGCCTTCCTGTCTCCCTGGGACCTGGGTGCCCGTGCCCCGTGCCCAGTCAGAGTCCCAGAATCAGCCCAGCACCCCACACACGGCTGAGGACGCTGAGGAGCTAGGACACACCAGGGAAGTTCCCCAAGGACCCCAGGACGTGTCCTCTGCAGTGACGGCCTCAGAGGAGCTGACGACCACGCGGCAGCGCCCCAACGGCTGTGCGAGCTGTCTCTGCCACGGCCCAGGGACACGCCACACCCGACCTGGGCATTCACTGAACACGCCTGGAAACTCGCGCCGGCTCTCGCACCTGCTCCTCCTCCTCGCGAGCAACTGGGAAGTGAGCGCTGTGGACCAGCTGCAAGGCCGAGCAGGCCACGGGACGAGACCTGGCCGGAGGGAAGGACTCCGACTCAGCAAGGGGCGCCCCTGCGTCAGCCTGAGCCGGGGAGAGAGCGGTTCACCCCTCCAATGCCCGGCCAGCTGGGTGCTCGACCCCAGGCACGCTGGCTGGCTCCAGTGGGCACCGGCCATGCTGTTCCCTCGGGAAACGCTCTTGACTGAGGCGGTGAACGAAGCTCTATCCCGACGCAAGTCCCCACCAACTCCATCCAGCCAACTTCCCACTGTGCGCTTTGAAAAACAGCAATTAAATACTCGCTGACTTATGGAACTTCTAATTTTCAGTCAAAGGCCTTTGTCTCAAATAACACCTTCTGCTTTTTAAAACATTCCATGACTTCAATCACTACGCACCAAAGTCCCGTTACTAAAAATAGCGCGAGTCAGCCGTTCTTACTGTATTTCTGACCCAGAAAACTCCGAGTTCCTGAATCACTTGGCTTTGGTTTCCGGTGAGAACACGTGCTCCCGAGACGATGAGTCTCGCAGAGCGGCACCATCTGGGAACCCTCGGGTCTCTGCTGAGTGACGACGACTCTGGGCGCCCCGCCCTGCACGCATGCGTGCCTCTCCATGCCAGACACCGAGGTTGGAAAGCTGGCTGCTCCCCGGCCGGCTTCTGCGTGCAGGTCATCCAGAGGCTGCATGCGCCCCCACCGCGGACCCTGACCACGGCCGTGCAGAGGGCTCGGCACGCCTGCTGCTCCCCTGGAGCCCCGAGCAGGCCCAACAGCGCAGCACCCAGCACCCAGGCCCCCGTCCTCAGTGCTTCCCACACGCCCGGCAAGACCTCGGAAGGCGGGGACAGCCCACGGAAACCTCGTGGGGAAGAGGCTGTCCTCGACGGGCCACGCCGGCCACAGCAGAGGGGCAGAGTCCCCTGCCCCAAGGCCCCCTAGGGGCCTCCCTGGAAACGCGATCCCTGGGGCAGGGGTCGGATCCAGTGCAGCAGGGGCTCAGAACAGGCGCGGTCCAGGCCTCCGGCTCCCACAGGACACAAGCCGGAAGCCAGGGCACAGCGTGGCCCTGCAGCGTGGGCCGAGCGGGGACCGGAGCCGCACTGCCTCAGGGTCAGGACGTTCCCTTCTGAGGGGCCTGAAAGCTGGGCTGAGCTTAGGATCAGTCGCATCTCCAGGGTGCGCCAGGCCCCAGCTGGCTGCAGCCCAGTCCAGGGACGTGGTCAGGACGTGTGCCTGCCCCACTGCTGCGCGGCTGCTCCCAGCGGGCAGGAGGCTGGGAAGGCCGAAGTGACAGCGGGGACTGGGCCGCTCTTCCGGGGAGCCGGGGCCACCCTCGAGCGGCGGAAGTGGTCACTCCCTGGGCCCCGCCCCGGGGTCCTGTGCTGCTGCCGCCACCCTGAGCGTAAGCGGACCCTCAGAACTTGCACTGAGGCCGCCTCCGTGCCCCTCCCTCAGGGAGCACCGCCTCGCCAACCCCTCCCACGCAGGACCCGCCCTCCACGCTCCTTTCCCAGTGGGACGAGCACCCCCGGGGCCCGCCCAGCTCAGCCACTCATGTCTTACAACTTCCCTCGCACAGCTTGAGAACGCACGGGCCCACTCTGGGTTCTGGGCCTGGACTCACAGCGGTCAGGGGACCCCGACTGTGGCGGATATGCTTGGGGGTGAGGGGCTCTGCCAGCTGCCGACCCCACCCAGGAACCCCTGGGGTCCCTCCTGAGAGGGCTGGGTCTTCCTGTTCCCAAGGTTTTGGGCCCCGATGCAGACAAGACAGAGACAACTGGCAGCTCACTTACACACACCTGTGCCCTTGGTCACTCGGGGCAGACAGGTGAGGAGGTAGAAGTGTGTCTCCTGGGTGTCTCCTAGGCCTTGGTCCCCCCCCCCCCAGCAGTCTCCTGGCGACTCCTCCCAACGCCCCGCCCCCCCCTTCATTCACTCAGTGGAGGGCATTGGAGGACTCTTCCTAGGGTGGGGTAAGACCGCCAGGGTCACTTGTGACGGCGCGTGCGCCCATGCTTGTGCGTGGAAGTCCCTCGGGGCCCCGCTTGCTCCTCTCCGGGACCTGGTTTCCAGCCCTTCCCAGGGGGCGGCTCCGGCTCGGGCTCTCCTTCCAGGCCGACTTTGGGAGCTGCAGCAGGCAGGGAGCAGTGGGGAATCTGTGCGCTGCGCTTGTGGCTGACCTGGGCACTGCTCACGCACCCGGCCCACGGGGAAGGCAGCCTCGGCCTGGTCCCCAAGCCCACCCTGCGTGTACACTCCCTGGTTATGGGCATGCCGGCATAGCCCATGGCTGGTGCTCCTCACCTGACCACACCTGTGGGCCACCAGCACTGAAGCAGGGAGGGGCTTTCATCCCCAACCCCACTGGAGGCGGGACCGGGCACTGCCGGCTTCCAGGCACTGCAGACCTTCCGGGTCATCAAAACTTCACTAGAGGGGCTGGCAGTGCGGCGCAGTGGGCTAAGCTGGCACGCTGCAAGGGAGGCAGGTTTGCGTCCTGGCTGCTCTGTTTCTGACCCAGCTTCCTACCAATGTGCCTGAGGGGGCAGCAGAGGATGGCCCAAGTGCCTGGGCCCCAGCCACCCATGTGGGAGACTGCCATGGAGTTCCTGGGTCCTGGCTTCAGTCTGGCCAAACCTGGCTACTGCAACCATCTGAGGGGGAATCCAGTGGACTAACGATCTCTTCCACTCAGCCTTTCAAATAAATAAATAAATAAATCTTTTTTATCTTTTATTTATTTATTTGAGAGGCAGAGTTACAGAGAGAGGGAGAGACAGAGAGAGAGGTCTTCCATCTGCTGGTTCCCTCCCCAGATGGCCACAACAGCTGGAGCGGAGCTGACCCGATGCCAGGAGCCAGGAGCTTCTTCCAGGTCTCTCACGTGGGTACAGGGCCCAAGTACAGGAGCCATCTTCTATGCGTCTATGCTTCTGTGCTTTCCCAGGCCATGAGCAGGGAGCTGGACTGGAAGTACAGCAGGCAAGACCTGACCCAGAGCCCGTATGGGATGCCGGCACCACAGGCAGAGGCTTAGTCTATTATGCCACAGCGGCGGCCCCTAAATAAACCTTTAAAAACCAACTGTGGAAGATTCTCCAAACTGTCCAGTGACCGCGATACTCAGAGCCTCCTCCCGGCGCCATCCCGTGCTGCTTTCAAGATTTCCGCCACACACCACAGTGCCGCTACGCCGCCCCGTGCAAGCCTCTGTCTCCACCTGGGGAGGAAGCAGGGCCAGCATGGAGGTGCCCAGGGGACACCCGCCGTCCACCCACACCCCTGCGCTCCCTGGCCTCCAGCTGATTGCCTCACTGGCCAACGGCTCTGGTCCATCTGTTGGTCTGCCACTGGTGGACAGGCACCACGCCAGGCTCAGAACCACCACGCAACCCGTCTTGCACACGGCACTGGTGCGCTGGCACCCGGACACACCCGGAAGGCACTGAGGTGCCTGTGAGTGGCACGTGCACAGGGCTGGGCCTGCAGGGACGAGACACTGCTCCTGCTTCTCAGGAGGGCTCCTCCCCAGCCCACCTGGCTCACGGCAGGGCACTGCCGTCGCATCTCGGGCTCCTCTGAGAACGAACCAGCTCCCCAGTCCAGCTCTCCCTTGGGAGGAACCGACGGGACAATGGGTGGGGCGTGGAGCCATCACCAGGCAGGGCACACGGCCCTGGTGGCGAGGAACCCGTGGTCCCTCCACTATCCAAGGGACAGTCCAGGGCACACTGCCCTGGTGGCGAGGAACCCGTGGTCCCTCCACTATCCAAGGGACAGCCCAGGGCACACTGCCCTGGTGGCGAGGAACCCGTGGTCTCTCCACTATCCAAGGGACAGCCCAGGGCACACTGCCCTGGTGGCGAGGAACCCGTGGTCCCTCCACTATCCAAGGGACAGCCCAGGGCACACTGCCCTGGTGGCGAGGAACCCGTGGTCCCTCCACTATCCAAGGGACAGCCCAGGGCACACTGCCCTGGTGGCGAGGAACCCGTGGTCCCTCCACTATCCAAGGACAGCCCAGGGCACACTGCCCTGGTGGCTAGGAACCCATGGTCCAGCTGCAGACCAGAGAAGCCAACCCGCAGGAGGGGCCGTGAGCCCAAGGGCAGGGTTTTCCACCTCGACTCGCACAGGGGCTGTGACCCCGGATGAGGAACGTTTCCAGGTGTCTCCGCCAACCTCACCTGGAACCTCCCTCTCCCTCTCCCTCTCCCTCTCCCTCTCCCTCTCCCTCTCCCTCTCCCTCTCCCTCTCCCTCTCCCTCTGACACCGACAGCAGAAGGCACAGGGCGTGTTTAAGCCTGGCCCCGGCCGGCCTTGCAACAGACGCGATACAGCAGCCCCGTGCTCCTCACGGGCTCGGCTGCTCCGCTCTCCCGCTGTTCAGACCCGATGGGTCTGTGTGCCACTCTGTAGGTTCATTTTGTCCTGAAAACATCAGGCCTGGGAAGGGGTCTCTCACAACGTCACCGGGCTGCCCTGCAGCTCATGCCTTCCAAGGCGAGGGATCACCTGCTCTCAGGGACAGAACACAGAAACCTCACCACTGCCTCCCCCAGCTCCCACAGTGGGTGGACAGGGCCTGCCCGGGCCCCAGGAGGCAGTGGCTCTGAGGACAGAGAGGCACCCGCAGCCAGCAGGGGCTCTCCCGTCTCCATGGCTGCAATGATGTGCACCAAGCTCGCAGTTTACTGCTGCCATGACAACCAGGCTCTCGCCGCGTCAGGCTCAGCACCACAGAGGCGGCTGAATGCAGTCACGGGGCTCGGGCTGGGGCTCAGGCAGCAAAATCCTGATAGACTTGGTGGCACCCTGACCTTGCACCCCCATGTCAACGTGCGGCCCTGACCCTGCACCCCCAAGTCAACGTGCGGCCCTGACCCTGCACCCCCATGTCAACATGCGGCCTTGACCCTGCACCCCCAAGTCAACATGCGGCCTTGACCCTGCACCCCAAGTCAACATGCGGCCTTGACCCTGCACCCCCATGTCAACGTGCGGCCCTGACCCTGCACCCCCAAGTCAACGTGCGGCCCTGACCCTGCACCCCCATGTCAACATGCGGCCTTGACCCTGCACCCCCAAGTCAACGTGCAGCCCTGACCCTGAGTCCCCCCACGCGGTGGCCCGTGGCGGCCACCGGGCTGGAGACCCTGGAGACCTTGTTTCTGGCACTCTCTGCGGACTGATGCACATCGGGCCAGGAACAGGGACCTGCTCCCTGCTCCCTGCGGCCTCAGCGCCCCTGTGCCCGGGCTCTCAGGGCGTGCCCACTGTGTACCAAGTGTGCACGCCTCAGACCGCGGACAGCGTCTGTGGCCACAGGTAATGTGCAATAAATCACAGAATCTGCAGCTGGAAGTTGCCTTGGAGACGGAGGGGGTTAGATACCCCCCCCCAGCCTACTGAGTCATCAGCTGTGGGCCCAGGGACACAACACTGGGGGCGGGGCTGGTTAAGGAAAGAGGAAAATTCGAGAAAATCAGGAGGCAGCCCTGAGGTTCCCCCTGGGGGCGGGGCCGGCAGCAGCCTCTGTAGTCTGTGGGCTGCGTGACCTTTTATGACACAGAAGAGCGGAGTGAGTGTTCCCTCCCTGGTGACTCGAACGTTCCAGAAGGAAAACCCAAGCCACACAGGATCACTGACTAAGCCACAGCCTGGCTCTCAGCTCAGCCTCCCGCTCAGGCGTCCCTGACCTGCTGCCTGCCCTCGGCACAGGTCTGGGTGAGGCCCAGGGCCCAGGGCTCTGTAGGACTTGGTGGGACGGGAGGGGGCGGGGCGGGGGTGGGATATTTAAAGATCTGCCACCTGGAGGAGGGGCTGCTGGGTACAGCGGCTAAGACGTGGCTTGGGACAGCAGCGTCCCACGGCAGAGAGCAGGTTCACGTTCCGGCTCTGCCCCCAGGTCCAGCACGTTGCTGGCGCACCCGGGAGGCAGCCAGTGACAACCGCTGCCTGGATCCCGACACCCACAGACCCCAGGCCTCGGGCCTGATCCAGTGCCGGCCATCGCAGGCGTCTGGGGTCTGATAAAATAAATAAATACCTGCCGCCCCAAACACGAGGTGATCGCAGACCTCTTCCCAGAACTTCCCGGCCAGCGTGATATTCTGAATTCTGTTTCCACTGGACTGGGCGTCAGCCAGAAACAGACCGCAGGGAGTGACAGAGATGGCGGAGAACCGCCCAGCCCAGGCCTGGGCCACTCGTCAGGGCCCCGGCGGGATGGCCGGTGACGCCTGCTCTGCAGAGCCTGGGCCGCACACCAGGGCAGCTCTGCTGACCAGGATACCTGCCGTCTTGCACACGGCCCCCCGGGCCGGCTGAACCAAATCACACACCCACAGCAGCCTCCCCAGGGACCGGACAGGAGCATCTGCTGCTGCCCGCGGGAGACAAACCCAGACCACCTCACAGTCTACAGACTGTGCTGAGACTCGTCAGCCACCTGCAAACAAAGAAAACAAAACCCAGCCTGCCCCGCGTTCAGGGAGGCCAGGGCCGAGACGCAGGCACCTGCGCACAGCCCACACGCCACGGCCCGGCAGAGCCAGGATGGGAACCTCATCTGCAGCCAGACACCTGCCCCCGCCAGTCTGACGCCCACATAGGGCAAACTCGACTCACAGGGAGCAGTGAACCCCCCTGGGCCTGCACGCAAAGTCAAGTCACAGGCAGCATGGAAAAGGAACTCTTGGCCCAGAGACACCGACCAAAAACGCAGGAGCAAGCGGGCACGCCACCATCCCAGGGACCAGGAGGGCAAACCGGGGCAGGGCGCAGGCAGGGGCGCCTGTCCTCGGGGCTTGGCTGCTGCCAATGCAGCACGTCAGTGTGGCAAGACAGGCCCAGAGAGCAGCCAGGGCCCACGGGCCCTTCTCCCTGGCACAGGCCTTGGGGGGGGGGTGGGTGGTAGCAGCCAGGGGGAGGCCTCCCCTTTCTCCTGTGGGGCCCAGCCACATCCTGAGAAGGGGCTTCCGCCTGCACCCCACTGGGAGAGGAGTGGCCCAGCTCCCCGGGGAGGGCTGGGGGTGGTTCCTGGAAGTCCGTCACTTCTGCCCTCCCCGGGGATTTCCGAGGGGGTGGGAGGGTACCCCAGGGAAGGCAGGGCCTGAGCCCCTGCCCCCACGGGGACTTCCCAGGTCAGAGTCACTCATCCCACTCACTGGTCTAATGAGTAATAGTCTAAAAGTGTTTTAAATACTTTAGTGAGCAATACAGCGTGTGTAAGGAGAGGGATGACACATCCATACCCTCAGGAACCGTCACCAAGCAAACTGCCGTCCCACGCCGCCGCCCGCGCGGCCGCCTACCCCGCGGGTCCCCGCTGCCGCTGCAAACGTGCCTTCTGCACGGGGCCTCTGTGGCTTCACGGAGCGCTCAGGCCTCGCCGCCGCCTCGGAGAAACCTCCCCAGGGCTCCCCCACCCCCGCCGTGATTTGTAAAAAGACTTGGTTCCTGTAAGCTTCAAATACACTCTCCCCCGTGAGTCAGTTACACACAGCCCCGACGGCCCACGGTGACACCAGCGACCCCCACTGCAGAGCTGGCTGAGGTCCTGGCTGCTCCAGTTCCCATCCAGCTCCCTGCTAATGTGCGTGGGAAGGCAGCTGAAGAGGGTCCAGGTGCTTGGTCTCCTGTCTCTCAAATGGGAGACCGGATGGAGCTCTAGGCTCAGGCTTCAGCATCTGAGGGATGAACCAGTGGATGGAAGACCTCACTATGCCCCCCGACAACACTCCACAGATCTTTCAACTAAGTCAGTCAGTCAGTCCATCCTAACGTGGTAAGTACAAGGTGGGCATCGTGAGGTCAGCCAGTGCCACTCTGCAAGCACTGGTGAAAACCCCAGCCCAGGACCAGGGCCCCGCGGTGCCTGGCGGTGCCTGGCGGCGCCGCGGAACAAGGCGGCAGGTGAGGAGAGGACCAGCTGGCCATGCTCAGTGAGGGCACCCGCCGACCCGTCAGTCGGCGCCCGGCGTCTCTAAGGCGAACCGCGGCGTCCCCAGGAAGGCTGCCGCCCTGTCTCCTGTGACGTCCGCCGGCACCCCTGCACTTGACTCCAGATGCTCCCTTCTCTGGCAGCCCCTCCTGGGCCCGCAGCTGGGCTCCCTGCAGGGGCGCAGGGCAAGGACACAGCTTTCCTGCTCCCGCCTCTGCAGACGCCCTGCAGCCCCTGCAACGCCTCCGGCGCCTCGGCCCTGGCCTCCTAAACCCCGAGTCCTTCCCACCCCAACCCTCGCTCCTCATCCACACTGGGCAGCCTGGCAGGGCCGTCTATCTTTCATGCCAGACTCACCCTGGACGCCCGGACACACTCAGTACCCACACCACGACACTCACCCTGGACGCCCGGAAACACTCAGTTCGCCCACCACGACACTCACCCTGGACGCCCGGACACACTCAGTACCCACACCACGACACTCACCCTGGACGCCCGGACACACTCAGTACCCACACCACGACACTCACCCTGGACGCCCGGAAACACTCAGTTCGCCCACCACGACACTCACCCTGGACGCCCGGACACACTCAGTACCCACACCACGACACTCACCCTGGACGCCCGGACACGCTCAGTACCCACACCACGACACTCACCCTGGACGCCCGGACACGCTCAGTACCCACACCACGACACTCACCCTGCACACTCAGTACCCACACCACGACACTCACCCTGGACGCCCGGACACACTCAGTACCCACACCACGACACTCACCCTGGACGCCCGGACACACTCAGTACCCACACCACGACACTCACCCTGGACGCCCGGACACACTCACTACTCCCACCACGACACTCACCCTGGACACCTGGACACGCTCAGTACCCACACCACGACACTCACCCTGCACACTCAGTACCCACACCACACTCACCCTGACACTCAGTACCCACACCACACTCACCCTGGACACACTCAGTACCCACACCACACTCACCCTGACACTCAGTACCCACACCACACTCACCCTGACACTCAGTACCCACACCACACTCACCCTGGACACACTCAGTACCCACACCACGACAATCACCCTGCACACTCAGTATCCACACCACACTCACCCTGACACTCAGTATCCACACCACACTCACCCTGACACTCAGTACCCACACCACACTCACCCTGACACTCAGTACCCACACCACACTCACCCTGGACACACTCAGTACCCACACCACACTCACCCTGGACACACTCAGTACCCACACCACACTCACCCTGGACACACTCAGTACCCACACCACACTCACCCTGGACACACTCAGTACCCACACCACGACACTCACCCTGCACACTCAGTACCCACACCACACTTACCCTGGACACAGTACCCACACCACACTCACCCTGACACTCAGTATCCACACCACACTCACCCTGACACTCAGTACCCACACCACACTCACCCTGACACTCAGTACCCATACCACGACAATCACCCTGCACACTCAGTACCCACACCACACTCACCCTGGACACCCTCAGTACTCCCTCCACACCACTCACTGCAACGCCACTGCCCAGGCCACCTCTCCCGACAGGTGGCACTCACCACAGCTTCCCCAGGAGCAGTGCACACACGGGTGGCCAGAAGAGCTGGGCTGGGCAGGGGGTGCTCGGTCAAGGGGACAGTAGGGAAAAATGAGGCAAGCCTTCCACAAAAATCCCCTAACGAGTATGAACTGAACAGTCGGCGCTCTTTAAAAAAGATTCATTTATTTTATTCAAAAGGCAGAGTTTCAGAGAAAGAGGTAGAAACAGACCGCTGGCTCACTCCCCAAATGGCTGCAATGGAGCAGGGCTGATCCGAAGCCAGGAGCCAGGAGCTTTATCTGGGTCCCCCACACGGGTTCAGGGGCCCAAGGACCTGGGCCATCTTCTACTGCTTTCCCAGGCCACAGCAGAGAGCTGGATCGGAAGTGGAGCAGCCGGGACTAGAACCAGCGCCCATGCGGGATGTCGGCACTGCAGGTGGAGGTTTAACCTTCTCTGCCACAGCGCAGGCCCCACAGGTGGCACAAGTAAACAAAGCAAAAACTTCCTCAGAAATACCTTAGGGTGGCAATGTTCTTTCCTAGAGCCAAAAAAGCAGAGGCTGGGAAGGCCAGTTGGACCCTGTGAGTGTTTATACTCCACCTGCATGACAAATGCAGAAAACCTCATGAATGCATAAACTCAAACCTAAAAGCAGAAGCCTAAAATACAAATTATGTAAGTTTTAGTAAGGAGGAGATTAGATGTGGCCTGTGCCGGTTCAAGTCCCGGCTGCTCCAGTTCCGAATCAGCTCCCTGCTAATGTGCCTGTGAAACCAGTGGAAGATGGCCCAAGTGCTTGGGGCCCTGCACCCACGTTGGAGACTGGACAGAGCTCCTGGCTCCTGGCCTCAGCCTGGTGCAGCCCTGGCCATTGCAGCCATTTGGGGAATGAGCCAGCAGATGGAAGATCTCACTCTCTCAACTCTGCCTTTCAAGTAAATAAATAAATATATATAATTAAGTCTTTCAAAAAATAAATAAGGAGGAGACTAGAAACTGCGACAGGTGGGGCCAGCATTGTGGCAACAGCGGGTCCAGCCTCTTCCTGAGACGCCTGCTCCCCGTATCAGAACGCCAGTGCCCGTCTGGCCGCTCTGGTGAGAATCCAGCTTCTGCTAAGGAGAGAAAGGCGGCAAATGATGGTGCGCGTGCTTGGGTGCCCCCCCCCCCATGGGAGACCACGATGGGGCTCCGGGCTCCTGGCCACTGCAGCCACTGGGGAGTGACCAGTGGATGGCCAACCTCTCCCTGTCCCTCGCTGACACGCTTTCTTTTTTTTAGATTTACTTATTTGTGGGGGCTGGCGCCATGGCGCACTAGAGAAATCCTCCGCCTGCGGCGCCGGCGTCCCATATGGGCACTGGGTTCTAGTCCCGGTTGCCCCTCTTCCAGGCCAGCTCTCTGCTGTGGCCTGGGAGTGCAGTGGAGGATGACCCAAGTGCTTGGGCCCTGCACCCCATGGGAGACCAGGAGGAAGCACCTGGCTCCTGGCTTCAGATCGGCACAACTCCGGCAGTTGTGGCCATTTGGGGATTGAACCAGAGGATTGAAGACCTCCACCCCACCCACCCACCCCCGAAAATCTGCCTTTCAAATTAATAAACCTTTTTTTTTTTTTTAAAAGAAAAGTAACAATGAATTTTTTTTTTCTAAAAGCCTACAAAGGCAAATAGGAACCAATTCTGAGAGGAGGACAAGGGAGTGCCTGCTACCTTTCTCTACTTTTCTCTGACGTTTCCCAAAGTACAATTACAAACTCTAAGGGTAAGCATAGTCGGTGCCACATTCAACACGCGCCCAGGGCCTGAGCCGAGGCTGGCCCGCGCCCCACCCCGCAGGCACGCAGGGGCAGCCCCTGGCCCTGGTCACAGCTGGGAGGCAGAAAGAGGTGCGACCACGGCTAAGAGGCAGGCGCGGCACTGCCCCAGCTCCGGCCACACAGGTGGACACGCCATGGGAAGCAGGCCGGGGGCTGGCGTCGCCCTCACAGGGCAGGCTGCAGGACCCCCGCCCGCGCCGGTGAGTGGCTTCTGCAGCCTCTGCCCGGCCTTCCTCCCCCGTTTGCAGGGGCCCCAGCGCTGGCGCGAACGCCCCCGGGAAGCGAGCCCCCGGGAAGCGCGCCCCCGGGAAGCGAGCCGTCCCTGCCAGCGCCCAGGCGCCTGCAAGCGCATCTCCCTCCGCGCTGTCACACTTGCACATGCGCAGTGTGGGCGGCTCCCCAGCCCGGCTGGCCGCACCTGCTGCCGCACCGGCCCCGCGGCGGGCCAGGGCCTTCCCTCATGTCAAGCCTGCATTTCCGTCCCCGACTAGAATCCATGGCACTGGATCTCCAGCTGATCTGTCGGTAGTAGCTGCTGAGGTCAGACAGATTTTTAAGAGAAAAGGAACCAGGGGGAGAAAATGACTTCAAGAATAAAAGCCACGATTTCAGTTCCATTCCTGCAGGCCTCCAGCGTCTGTTTCCACCGGCGAGGCACGGAGACCCCTGGTGCCTCCCGTTCCTCCGCTGAAGGGCGGAGGGCGGCACCCCCTGTCCCGGGCGCCCAGCGCCGTGCAGAGACCCTCCATTGAGTGACGGCGAAGGAGAGAGCAGGCCACAGGCAGGGCCGGCGTTCACGCAGCAGCTCATCGTGACAACAGCCACACAGGCGGAAAGAGCCGCCCACCAGGCAGCCGCGCTCTCGGAGAGGCGCGAAGCCACTGCGCTGGGGGCGCTGCGCAGACACCGGATCCTGCCGCCGCCGGCGCCGCAGGACTAACGCACCGAGGTCAGACCTCCCCCGTGCCAGACCCCGCGGGCTGACCTGACCCACGGAGAGCGGCTCCCAGGCGCAGTGCACGCGTCCGCCTCGGCCTGTGCAGTGCAGCCTCCTCTGTAAGGTTTACCAGCGTGGGGCCAGCACTGTGGCACAGCTGCGAAGCCATCGCCGAGGCGCCAGCATCCCACATGGGCACCGGTCCACGTCCGCTGCCCCACTTCCTATCCAGCTGCCGGCTAATGGCCTGGGAAAAGCAGCGGAATTTGGCCCAAGTGTTGGGACCCCTGCCACCCACGTGGGAGACCCAGATGAAGCTCCTGGGTTCGGCCTGGCCCAGCCCTGGCCATTGCAGCCACCTGGGGGTGTAAACCAGGGAATGGAAGATCTCCCTCTCTCTCAGATAAAACTTAAAACAAAACAAAACAAAACCAAGCTTCGCTAGGCTGGTCCCAGCCCTTCCCATTGCTCCCCAGGCTGGCCTGAAGCCCCCAGGAGTGCAGAAGGTGGCTGCACCAGGCTGGGCCGCACCCCTGCCGCATCGGCACAGCACACCCCACCTGTACACGACTGGTCCACTAAGACTCCAACCTGGCTCTTGCAGCTGGGGCAGCAGAATTACTGAGATGATGCTGTGAGTGCAGAGTGGACATGGCCAGTCCTCCACGCCCCGCCCACCCAAAGCTCCACCTCCTGACAGAACCACCCTCACATACACCGGTCGGGGGACAGCAGTGGTGCCACCGCCGGGCCCTCTCAATCTGTCCCCCAGAGGAAATGCGTCAACACGCCACTTCCTGCAAGGTCACCTCTACCGTGTACCAGGGTCGCGACACCACACTGAGACCCGACGGGCTATGCGGGTGCTGGGGCCTCCACAGAGCCGAGCCAGCACTCAACACCCAAGACAAGGGCAAGCTCACCGGTCAGGGACGCTCGCGGGCTGGGCCGGGGCCCTGTGAGCTCTGGCAACATCCAGGAGAAGCCGTCAGGTCCATGCTCAGAAGGCCGCCCCGCTGGGGCTGGAACCCACGTCTGAGGACGACTCACGGTCTGTGGTGCCAGAAGTCAGCCCCGCGGGTGAAGGAAGGGAGAGGGGGCACGGCCCCTCCCACCCCTGCAGGTGCCTCCCGCTTCCCCACCCCCAGGTCGGGTCCTGATCCTGCACTAGGGACCGGGTCAAGCAGCCCTAACGCAGTCATCGGCGTGTCCATTAAAGTCGCCCAGCCCGTTCTCTGAAGTAGGTGCCAGTACACAGACATTGCTAACCCATTTATTTATTTTTTTGTCTGAAAAACCAAGGCCTTCTTGTGATTAAACAGATAAACAAAAGCCCCCGGCCACTTAGCTTCTCTGGACAGATGAAGGGAATCTGAGGAAACTTCCCAAGCATCAGAGACACACACAGACACACACCCCCCAAGGGGGACGTAAGAACTGAACTCAGCTTCCCGACACCACCACCTCAACAGAGCTCAGCGTGTGAGAGGGGAAGAAACCAAGACACATCTGTCACATGCAGAGGGCGCAGTCACCCACCGGCACTGCTTACAACTCCAGTCTGGGGCTGGCGCTGTGGTGCAGTGGGTTACTGCCCTGGCCTGAAGTGCCAGCATCCCATATGGGCGCCGGTTCCAGACCGGGCTGCTCCACTTCCGATCCAGCTCTCTGCTGTGGCCTGGGAAAGCAGTGGAAGATGGCCCAGGTGCTTGAGCCCCTGCACCCACGTGGGAGACCTGGAAGAAGCTCCTGGCTCCTGGCTCCGGATTGGTGCAGCTCCGACTGTTACAGCCAATTGGAGAGTGAACCATCAGACGGAAGACCTCTCTCTCTGTGTAACCCTGACTTGCAAATAAATAAATAAGTAAGTCTAAAAAAAAAATAACAAACGAACAAAAAAAAACAACTCCGGAGTCTAGGGGCGGGCATCGGCTCAGTGGCAAGACGCTGTGGGAGACAGCGGCGTCCCGTCAGAGGGCCTGCTCCAAGCCCTGGCTCCGCCTCCCATCCAGCTTCCTGTCAGTGCGTCCCGGGAGGCAGGAAGTGAGGACAGGAGAGCCAGGCGGAGTTCTGGGCTTGTGGCTTCATTCTGGCCCAGCCCTGGCCCACTGAAGGCATCTGGGGAGTGAACCAGCAGACTGAAGATCTCCCTCTGTCTGTCTCCGTCTTTCAAAAGTGAAAATAAAATAATTTTTCAAAAGAATCTAGCTTGTTGAAAACAAGATGCTTTTTAAAATTCATCACATTCCTAGTGAGGAACTATTAATTTTAAAAGTTGATTTTACAAAGACACCATTTACAAACAAAAACTTGTGACATAAAAGAGATTCCCACCAAGCAGGCCTGCCCCCGGGACAGCCTCAGCCCTGGGCGCTGCTGCCGAATGTTCTAGACCGAGCCCTGCAGCACCCGGAGGAGGCAGCCACCCGGGGCTCAGGGACCCCAAGGGTGCTCTCTCACATACTTCGCCGTTAGTAACGTCACCTCACCTCCTCCACAAGAGTGGCACAGCTACGTGGCTGTCCCGGCCACCAGCAGACGGCAGAGCCGGGTTGCGGCTCAGGTTTTGGACGCCAGATCCGAGCTATCGCCAGAACACTGCACAACAGCACCGGCCGACCCCAGCTACGTCAGGACTGCTGCCGTCCGTGTCGGGCGCGGCTCCCGGTGCCCACGCAAGGTCACAAAGCAGGGAGTGGCGTTTGGCAACCGGCCCAAGCAACACGACCTCCTGTGTGGCTCCCGCTGCCACCCCGGGCTGATCCGGGCAGCCGGCCACTGTGCTGGCCGACACGGCAGTGGGGAGGCATCTGAGGCTGGGCACGAGGCCACGCAGCTCCGGCCTCACCCTCTGGGAGCATTTGCTTTCCAGCACCCAGCCTTCGAGTGCCCGGTGCCCGGCAGCAGGCGGTGAGATGCCCCCATGCCGTGGCGCAGAGAGAGACCACCCCACCACGTGCTCACCGACTCCTGACCCAAGGACCCAGGAGCACCGTGAGAGTGGCCACTTCACACCAGGAAGCGGGGCGGGGGGTTCCCGCGGCGTCACACCAACCAGACTTTCCCAGCCCCGTCCCTCGCGACCAACCAAGCGTGAGCGTGCATCTTCAAAGGGGCACAGGCACAGCGCACCCACGTCCAGGGGAGGCTCCTGTCCATCACGTTTCCAGTCACGAAAATGGGGCGCTTCCGTGGGGCTCCACAGGACGCCAGCCAGGCACCTGCACGTGCACAGAGGTGGCGCACGTCAGCGTGCAGCGTGAAGACGGGTGGAAGTGTTCTCAGGTAACCAGCAAGTCCCCCACCCCCGCCAGGACCCACGGTGGCTCCCCTGCCCCTCCCCACACGGCCAAGCCTCAGCCCACCCGCCTACCGCCCGCCCAGCCGCAGCCCGTTCTCGCCCTCTGAGCCCTGATCTTCACCTGCCTGGCGACCTCCCCCAGCCGTGCGCCCCCAGCGCCCCGCGTCCCCCTGCACTCGGTCTCAGCTCACCTCCTGGCAGCCCAGACCTGCTCCACACCCGGTGGCTGCCGGCCCTCACTCCTCACAGGGCCTTTCTGCAAAGGGCAGCCCAGGGGCCGGCGCCGTGGGCAGAGGGTTAAGCCGCTGCCTGACATGACAAAACCCACTCTGCACCAGTTCCAGTCCCGGCTGCTCCACTTCAATCCAGCTCCCTGCTAACGCTCCTGGGAAAGCAGTGGGAGACAGACCAGGTGCTGGGGCCGCTCCACCCACGTGGGAGACCTGGATGAAGCTCCTGGCCTTGGCCTGGCCGAGCCCTGGCCGTTGTGGCCACTTGGGGAGAGAACCAGAGGACAGACCATCTGTCTCTCTCTCGCCTCTCCCCCTCTCTTATTTGGCCTTTCAAACAAATAAATAAATAAATCTTAAAAAAAAAAAAAAAAAAGAAAGAACGAACAGCTGCCCACACCAGCTGCCCCAAGTCCTAGCCTCCAGTTGTCCAAGAGCAGGCCCCCACCCCCTCCCCTCTCTGGGGCTATTCCTGGCTCTCTTCTGCTCCGTCGTGTCTGCCGGTGACAATCTTATTGACCCTGCCTTCAAGACGGCTGCAAAATCTGCCTAGAATCCGTGGACATCAGTATCTCTGCAGCTAAGAAGCTGGTCCAAGCCATCTTTCTCTCCCACCCGGAGCAGTCCACAGTTCCTAACGGGCAGCCAGAGGCACTGGCAAGGACCACTGGGTCTCTCCTGGCTCGGAAGCCCCAGTCAAATCCAATCTTCATCAGGGTAAGAGCCAAAGTCCCGGCAACTCCCACCACGGCCCCACACCTCCTCCAGCCCCCTCGGCCCGCCGCCAGCCACAGCAGGCCAGCAGCCCCGGCTTCAGCCCCTGCACTTGCCATCCTGCGGAGACGCTCCCGGCGCGCTCACTCCCGCAGCTCACACTGCTGACGGCCCTGCCCTGGGCACCACGGCCCTTGCGCTCGGCACTGCTGACGGCCCTGCCCTGAGCGCCACGGCCCTTGCGCTCGGCACACGACACGGGGAAGCACCAGGAGGCCAGCTGGACGCCCCACTCCTGTCCCCAGCAGCGTCCCAGCGCCCTGAGCACGGCCTGGCTAGCGGCGCGCTGCTGGGCGTGAAGGCCACGAGGAAGGGCCTTCAGGCAGACTTAACTCTCCCACCTGCTGGCTGTCCACGAGGCTGGCAGGAGGGCCAAGGGCAGCCCACGGAAGCCCCACGGCCCCCATGGACTTGATGGAGCAGGACACAAAGCCCAGGCGGCGCTGGAAACCACACGAAGGAGCTCCCATGCTCATCTGTCGTGGGAGCTCCCTGCCCCAGGTCACAACGCACACACAGGGCCCTTGTTTTGTAAAACAGGCGCTAAAAAGAACTATTATGAAGGGAAGATGTGGCCTGTTTGTGCTGTCTTGTTGTGGTAAACATGGTTTCTTCATACACATCAAAGTAAGACACACCCATCCTAGGCATCCACACCGCACTGCCCCTCAGCGGATTCTGGAAGGAAACACCCTCACATTTGTCTGAAATCCCCAGCACCACTTCCTGTGACCAGGAACGCTTTGGGCCGGCACCACGGCACAGCAGGGAACGCCGCCGTCTGCAGCACTGGCATCCCGTGGGAGTCCCGGCTGCTCCACCTCCGACCCACCTCCCTGCCAATGTGCCTGGGAAAGCAGCAGCAGGTGTCTCCACGTGGGAGACCAGAAGAAGCTCCTGGCTCCTGGCTTCAGCCTGGCCCAGCCCTGTCATTGCAGCCACTTGGGGAGTGAACCACGGATGGAAGACTCTAATTTTCTCTCCTTCTCTCTCTGTACTTCTCACTTATAATAAATAAATCTAAAACATTAGTTGACTAAAGAAACATTGTTTTACGTTAATAAAGACAGCGAACAATTATCACCAGCTGTCAGAAAGCCAGGATGCCTCTGCCACCAGGGAGGTCTGAAAGGACTAAGCAACACGCGCTGAGCTTCGGGGAGGCGGTCTCGCCTCTGCACCACCCTGTGCTTCAGTCCCGTTCAACTGCAATTCCCAGCCCCCAGCGTGAACACGACTCCCGAGGGGACGCCAGGAACCGGGCCGTCCCGCCCACTTCTGCACGCGGACATCTGAAATGCTGCTGTGCATCCCGGCATCCCGCAGAGGTCCCGCGTTTCCCAGTCGGGACAGTCCATGAGGAGTGAACTGCTGGGAATCAAGCAGACACAATCGCCAGCACCGTTTGGCTCTTCAGTCAAGCCCTCCCGAAGGCAGACAAGCTCACACTTCACACGGAGGGAGACTGCGCTCCACAGCCTTCAGGAACCTGCAGAACCACACGCCCAGCTCCAGCGGCTGCCGCTCCACGACTCAAGGTGAAGCTGCTGCTTCAACGCTGCCAGCCCCAGCATAGTGCAAGTTCAAGTCCGGCGGCTCCCCTTCCCGTCCCGACGCCCGCTCAGGCACCTGGGAAAGCCCTGGAAGACGGCCCAGGGGCTTGGGCCCCTGCACCCACGTGGAGACCAGGATGGAGGACCCGGCTCTGGCCTGGCCCACGTCTCGCTGTTGTGGACATCTGGGGAGTGAACCACCGGATGGAAGACCTCTCTCCCTCTCTGTCACTCTACCTTTCAAATACACACACAGAATGACAAACCTCTGAAGGAAAATTAAAACAGCACAATGACGGAACCTTCCTACCAAATCGGGCCCCACCAGTCGCTGACTCGTCTCTGCGCTCTCTGTGAGGTCCAAGGAGGCCCCAGCTGCGTCTCCACGGCTCAGGCTGCAGGGTGAGGCAGAGCCGACCACCCGGAGTCGGTCCCCAAAGCCCACACCGGGGCCAGCGTGCTGGATGGGGCCCAGAGGCCAGGCTGTCACAGACCGTGAAACGAGCCGGGGCCAGCTGTGCTTTGTCTTTTCCAGTGTAAAATTCACATAAGATGTGCCCTTAACCAATTTAAAGAGGGATTCCATCACCACCCTGACTCCAGGGCGTGTCCATCACCCAGAGAAGAAACCACGCAGGCATCAGGCGGCCACGCCCGCTCCCTGTGAGTGCAGCCCGGCCGAGATGGGTGCGAGATCCCTCGCGGTCTGTCCCTGGCACAGGTGCCTTCCACGTGCAGCTGGCGCCAGCGCCAGCACACAGAGCAGCCCCTCTTCCTGCAGCTCCACTCTCCCCGTGGCTCAGGCTCAGCAAACGCCCCACTCCCACTGGGGGGTCACGTGGGTCAGTGTTTTGAGTGACCGGGCACCCCGGGCTCTCTCATCGGGCGGCGTCCCTGAAACAGGAAAAAGCAACCCCGCCTAGGAACATCGGCATCAACACAGACACTGATTCAGACACCGAGCACAGACGAGCAGGGACCGAGCAGGGACCGTGCACCGGAGGCCGCGGCGCCGGTTGTGGCGCGAGCCCCCGCCTTCTGCAGACGCATGCTCAGGGATCTGAGGGCCAGGCTTCAAAGCACGGGGTGAGGGAGAAGCCGGCCACGTGCTAGTCCCTCCCAGGGTCCGTGATGCACACACCAGCCTGCTCGCCTTCCTACACACGCGAGATTCGCGACTGATTTTTAAAGCTTAAAAAGAGATCAGCGAGTGAGGGAACGACGGCAGCGGGACAGGACGACTTATCTGCGGGGAGCAGGGGCCCTCCCTGCTGGGGGCACAGGGACGCCCGCCCCAGGGGCCCGAGGCTGCACCAGCAGCGCGCTCACAGTGGCAGCAGGTCAGGAGCCAAACTGGGAGCCGGCTGAGGGTGGCACACACGACGCCGGCTCAGATCTCAGCCCCAGCGGCTTTCTCCTGACGGCGAAGCCAGCGACAGGCCCGGTGCAGGAGAGGCGGTGGGAGAACGGGAGACTGCACTGCCGGGGTCACGTCCACGGACGATGGAGAAGAAAGAGAGGGCGAGGCGACTCCTCCTTCAAGGCCTGCGATGCAGCCGCCATGACCACAGTTGCAGACACATGATGGGAATACATTGTTTCCCCTAATTCTCCATCACTCATGCTCACTGCAAAACCTCTACAACTCAGAAAGGTTGACCCAAGGTATGTGAGAATCGTCCATGACTGAGGACACAGGGAAGCAACAGTGAGGCATACCCTTTCAGAACGCCCAGAGTTCTAATCCGCCTCAAGAAACCAAGAGGGGTGCGCCTGTGCACAGCGGGTTAAGCCACCGCTAGGGCGCCCACACTCCGTACAGGAGAGCCTGGACTGAATCCCAGCTCTGCTGCCAATCCAGCTCCCTGCTCGCACACCCTGGGAGGCAGCAGCTGACGGCCCAAGTACTTCGGTCCCGGCTACCCAGGTAGGAGACCTGGACAGAGCTCCCGGCTTTGGCCTGCACAGTCCCAGATGTTGTGGTTGTCTGGGGAGTAAACCAGCAGACGTAGATATAAGATCTTCCTCTCTCTCTGCCTTTCAAGTAAAGAAATCTGTGTGTGTGTGTGTGTGTGTGTGTGCGCACGCGCACGTGTGTATAAGACAGACAGGCGGCAGGCGTTTGGTATACTAAGAACTCCGCTTGGGATGCCTGTGTCCCACATCAGAGTGTCCTGTCCGCCCCGGCAGGCATCAAGTGCTGGTCTGAGCAGCTGGATCCCTGCCACCCCCACGGGAGACCTGAGCTGAGTCCCCAGCTGCGACCTGCGCCCAGCTGCAGGCCACGGGAGACGGAACCCGTGGACAGGACCGCATCGCGCACTCTCCCCTCACCTCAAACGAAGAAACGGAGAACGCAGCACAAGTTTTTAAAAATAAATAGGGCACCCCTCCCTTGCAGCCCCGCCCCCAGCTGCCGTGGCCCGAGGCCTCTCGCTGTCCCTGTCCGCGTGGAGACTCCCCCACGTGAGGCCAAAACCGAGATTGTCTTCATCGTCCCCAAAACACCAGCTCTGTTCCAGAAAGGGTGTGGGGAGAAGGGGGTCCACACCCACAGCCGTGGGAACGCCACTCCGGCGGGTGCCCGCAGCTCCTCAGCTGTACCCCCTCCATGTTTCTCCTCACTAAACTCTGCACCCTGCTTATCACTGCTGTCTCACGTCTGAATTCTTTCTTGAACCCCGAGCAACCGATCCCCAGTAACAATACCATTACACGTCAGTAAAAATGGCAGGTTATAAAACAGCCCGAGGGGCCAGTGCCGTGGTGTGTCGGGTAAAGCCGCCACCTGCAACGCCAGCATCCCGTATGGGCACTGGTTCGAGTCCCAGCTGCTCCACTTCCGATCCAGCTCTCTGCTGTGGCCTGGGAAAGCCTCGGAAGATGGCCCAAGTGCTGTGCCCCTGCACCCATGTGGGAGACCCAGATGAAGCTCCTGGCCATTGCAGCCACCTGGGACTGAACCAGCAGATGGAAGACCTCTCTCCCTGTGGCTCTTCCAAATGAATGTGCAAACAAAGCACGGTAAAGCCCCACAAGAGCACAGAGCATCCCAGCAGGGAACTGCCGCAGCCGCAGCCGCAGTGGGGTAAACCTTGACAATGACATTCAGATGAAAGAGGGTGCAGTGAGCGAAGATGCCACCTGGGACGCAGGCACTCCGTATCAGAGGGCCAGTTCGCATCCCAATACCAGCTTCCTGCTAATGCAGGTGGCCCAAGTGCTCGGGCCGCTGCCCCCCCGTAGGAGGACTGGGTGGAGCTCCAGGCCCCTGCCTGTGGCATGGCCCAGCCCCAACGCTTCCAGGCATTTGGGGCGTGAACCAGCAGATGGAATCCATCAACCAGTCTCTCCTCTCTCTGTCGCTCTTTCAAGCAGATGAAAATAACCTTTTTTAAAGAACAGGTAATGGAAGCCTGGCACACAGCGCTCCACGCAGGGTTCTCTGGCTATGAAACAGCGAAATCAGACGCATCCACAACACAGACGGAGAGGGGGAAGGGAAACGAGGCTGCTGGGGCCGGGGGATGGCTGCAGGACACTGTGGCCATATTTAACACCACGGGAGTGCCGCTCCATGCAGCCGCACACAGGCCCACCGCCTCCACTCCACGCTGGCCGGGCCCTCCCGTGGCCTTGCTGGCAGCATACCCCCAGGGCCTGGCTGGCCATGGCCTTGGGTCTGGGGAGGAAGCAAGGCTGTGGCCTGCCCAATTGGGCACCAGCTGCGCACCCAAGACAGCCAACGTGAAAGGGACGGCTCGCTGCACCCTCGCCCCCGCTGGCTGTGCTACCCTCGGCCTCCAGCTCCTTTGCCCACGGCACCGGCAGAGCTGGCAGCCAATGTGCAGCCAGCCAGTGAGTGAGCGCCACTCTCCAGCTGGGGCACGCACACGCTCCCGGGGGCTGCCTGGGTCGGGGACCCAGCAGACGCTTTCTTCGTGTGGAGCTCGGAAGCCATGAGCACGGCACGCAGAACTCATCTACACGCGGCCACGACGGCACTGCGCCTAGGCGCGCCCACCAGCAGCCCTCTGGCTGCTCCCTGCCACGGACAGACACATACTTCCAAACACGTGCAGGGGAGGGGTCTTTCTCCGGGACCCACACACACACTCAGCGGTCCGTCCAGGACAGCGGCGTGACGGGGGCACTCCCAGAAGACCACCCTCAGAGGCACAGCCAGTTCCACGTGGACTTCACACGAGCCCCACGCGTGTCACCAGGCACGGCCTAACTCTCCACATGCAGCACACAGCTTCACCACCACCCACCAAAGCCGCCTGCTTGCAGAGAGCCTTGCAAGACACGAGCGGGGGCCCGGCCCCTTCACCCTCAGCCCAGACAGGAGGAGGGGCAGGCGGCCCCCTGGGCCTCACCTGCTCCTGCACTGGAGACGTGGGGAGCCCTTCCGCGCCCCCAGGCCCTGCGCAGACGCCCCCGGAGCCGGGGCACACCAGTCAGCCTCTTCTTGGAAACGTGTACGTCATGACACACTTAGCTGCAATGGGACATCTCTAGAGCGCGCTGGGGTTCCGCGCACTACACACAGCAGAGTAAAGCAGAGGGGAGGACTCCCCTCACCTAGCAGTTCCCCAGGGTGGGCCACGGAGCCCCAGGAGTCCCCAAGGTCAGAACCACCGTGCGTCCTGCTGACCTTCGCAGGTGGGGTGTGAGCGCTCCCGCACAAGCAACACAAAACTCGCTCCAGCACGCACACGGCACTGCAAAGCCGACTTACTGCCCAGCGTCGGGCAGCAGGCAGGAAGAGGCACCGGTTTATGAATGGCGTGCTCTTAGCCTTTCGAACATTCTGGGGATGCACTCCTAACAGCAACGGCTGTCCCAGGAGAAGCCGAGAGGAGCTGCGAGCCAGCCACTGCCTTTCTCACAAGACTGCCACTGGGGGCTGGCGGACTTCCCCCAAAGCCAAACCAAGTGACTCCAAAGAAAGTGGCTTGGGCAGGAGTTTGGCGCACAGGGAAGCCGCCACTCAGGCGCCTGCAGGCCCTATCAGAGCGCCTGGCTCAGGCCTGGCCCTGGCCCTATCAGAGCGCCTGGCTCAGGCCTGGCTCTGGCCCTATCAGAGCGCCTGGTTCAGGCCTGGCTCTGGCCCCGCTTCCCGCCGATGCAGCTCTAGGAGGCAGCAGGTGCCTGGGCCCCTGCCACCCACGTGGGAGACCGGGATCGAGTTCCTGGCTGCTGTGGGCATCCGGGGAATGAAAACCGTGGGTGGAAGATCTCTCTCTTTCAAGCAAATAAAAAATAAATGCAAGCTGTTTTAGCCCGTGAGCTTAGCTCTTCTGCACTGCGAGGTGCACCTGCCGGGGCAGGTCTGAGACAGGCGTGGTACTCGTGTAACACAGAGCGCAGGCCCCGCAGGCCCGGGAAGGCCTGGAGAGCTGGAGAACAGGCGCTCAGGCGCGGCTGCCAGGCTCCCACCCCACACTGAGCTCCCTGTAAGAGCTACCAAGGCTCCAGTTCTGGCCTGGCGGCAAGGCGCATCCACAACAGGTAGCCTCTAGCTTCCCCTGTGTTGAGGCCAGCTTACGTAGGTACTGGTTTGTCTTTCTTCAAGAGCCAGAGAGAGAGAGAGAGAGAGACCGCACGCGCGAGAGCGAGCTCCCTTCTGCCGATTTGTTTCCCAAACGTCTGCAACGGTGGGGGCTGGGACGGCGATGCAGGTCCCACGCGGGCGTCAGGAACCCAATCAGTTCAGCCATCACTGCTGTCTCCCAGGGAGCACGCGGGCGCAGGACACAGCCACCCCAGCCCTGAGGCGAAGTTCCCAGCTCCACATCAACCACGGCGACGCATCCACACTGCTGCCTCCTGTCAAGCCAAACCTTAGGGAGACTGACGAGAATATGAACGATGCCACTACTCCCCTGACACTTGTTTTAGGAAGAAGTTGCTAATAAGAATGTGTTCGTATTAATACATCTTTGGTTTGTTGTTGCCATCACGTAGATGTTTCTAAGCTGCTCATTTTTAACTTCTTTCCACAAAGATTTATTTATTTGAAAGTCAGTTACAGAGAGATGGGGAGAGACAGACGGAGAGAGATCTTCCATCCGCTGGTTCACTCTCCAGATGGCCACAACAGACAGAGCAGGGCCAGGCCTGCGCCAGAAACTTCATCTGAGTCTCCCATGTGGGTGCAGGGGCCCAAAGACGGGGGCCACCTTCCACTGCTTTCCCAGGCCACAGGAGGGAGCTGGATCAGAACTGGAGCACTGGGGACTCGAACCAGTGTCTGTGAAGGTGTGAGGGCTCCTGGGTCGGGAGGGCGTGGACTGTCACTCAGCACTCCCGCAGGCCGAGGCTCTGCCTGCACTTCCTTCAGGACTAACGGCAACGCTCACGCCATCCATGCCAGCAACCGGGAGCCCCCACTGCCGGGACGGCCACAGCAGAGCCCGGCTGGGTGGTGGAGGTGGGGCGCAACCAGGCTCCCTGACCACAGCAGCTGTTCTGCCGACTCGGCCAGACGGTACCCGACAGCACCTCGAAAGCACGGGAAGGCGCCACAGGACACGCGGAGCGAATCCCCGGCGGACAGGCCAGCTCTGCACCAGCTGTGGGCCCAGGCTGCAGAGGGAGGGATGCACAAACCTCAGCTCCCAGCATCTGGCCGCAGGGACCACCCCACCCGCCCGCCCCCCGGAGGGTCGGCAAATCATCTTGTCACCTCCAGGTTCCTCCAGTTACTTCAGTTTGAAGAACTATTTATCAAGTGCTCAACTCCAAGACAGCAAACATCATTCACTTCAAAATACATAAAATTGCACCAGGGAAAGATCTGAGCAAACAGGTTCCCTTCACCACTGTCGGGGAGCAAACAGCCTGGCCACCTGCCACTAAGCCCGAGGATTAACGAACCGGAGCGCGCTGGGTCCAGCCCGTGCTGGCTGCCCGTGGGAACGCCGCCCGTGGTCTCCTCGTCCCTTAACTGAACCTTAGAAGCCACGAGGGGCCACACAAGACAGGCGATGACAGTGCCGGGGGAGGTGGCCCCAAAGCAGGGGGTGCAGGGCACCGACAGCTGGAGGCTGCCACCTTCAACCTGAGCCCCCCCCCCGGCGCCTCGCCTGGAGCTGGGCTCTCCGAGGGCTCCCTGCCCGCTGCCCGCCACGCTCTCCCGGGCATGGGGACGGAAGCCGGCTGCTGTGGGAGTGCCCCCAGGGGTCCACCGAGGCCCAGGGCCAGCCTCCCGCGGTGCACCAGAGGGACCCACAAATCCATCGCTAAGAACAAGAGCAAGGGGAGAGTGCAAGTCTGTATGGGTTTATTCAAAACAGCACTCAACTGACTGTTCGTTAATTCAAACACCAGAAAATCCAAACCCCCTTCGTTCCAAGCCAGCATCTTTCCTATATTCCTCAATGAGGTTTGCTCTACTTCAAAGAACTCCCTTAAGGTTGGCACGTTGGCACAGCTGGCAGGGCAGCACAGGCCCGGCTGCTTGGGTGAGATCCCCCAGCTGTGCCACCCCGGCCAGCGCCTCCTCCCAGGTCTCCCCACACCACACACACAGCGGCCAGGCTCCAGGTGCGGATCCGCTCTAACACTGCGGCACCTCCCGGGTCTCATACCCCATCTCCCTGGTCTCCCGCACCTCCCAGGTCTCACCCCCACACCTCCCGGGTCTCACCCCCCATCTCCCGGGTCTCACTCCCGCACCTCCCGGGTCTCACCCCCCATCTCCCGGGTCTCACCCCCCATCTCCCGGGTCTCACCCCCCATCTCCCGGGTCTCACCCCCCCATCTCCCGGGTCTCACCCCCCATCTCCCGGGTCTCACCCCCGCACCTCCCGGGTCTCACCCCCGCACCTCCCGGGTCTCACCCCCCATCTCCCTGGTCTCCCGCACCTCCCAGGTCTCACCCCCACACCTCCCGGGTCTCATACCCCATCTCCCGGGTCTCACCCCCGCACCTCCCGGGTCTCACCCCCACACCTCCCAGGTCTCACTCCCCATCTCCCGGGTCTCACCCCCGCACCTCCCGGATCTCACCCCCCATCTCCCGGGTCTCCCGCACCTCCCGGGTCTCCCCCCCCATCTCCCGGGTCTCACCCCCCATCTCCCGGGTCTCACCCCCACACCTCCCGGGTCTCACCCCCACACCTCCCGGGTCTCACCCCCACACCTCCCAGGTCTCACTCCCCATCTCCCGGGTCTCACCCCCCATCTCCCGGGTCTCATACCCCATCTCCCGGGTCTCCCCTACCTCCCATGTCCCCCCAACAGCACATGCACAGCGGCCTGGCTCCTGGCTCCTGGCTCAGATCGGCACTAATGCTGTGGTACCTCCCGGGTCTCCCCTACCTCCCATGTCCCCCCAACAGCACACGCACAGCGGCCTGGCTCCTGGCTCCTGGCTCAGATCGGCACTAACGCTGCGGTACCTCCCGGGTCTCCCCTACCTCCCATGTCCCCCCAACAGCACACGCACAGCGGCCTGGCTCCTGGCTCCTGGCTCAGATCGGCACTAATGCTGTGGTACCTCCCGGGTCTCCCCTACCTCCCATGTCCCCCCAACAGCACACGCACAGCGGCCTGGCTCCTGGCTCCGATCGGTGCTAACGCTGCCACATGACCTGAAGCTCTCGGGCCTCGGTCTCCTCACTTCCGGGGGGGGGGGGGGAGCTGCTGGCTCTACTGCGATTATTGCTGAAACAGTGTCGATTCACCTGCCCCTTCCTGCAGACAGCCTGATTCCACTGGTGCAGCCACTGCCCACGCCTCGTGCCCGGCCTCTCGGAGCATCTTCTCACCACCCACAAGCAGCCTGTGCGTCACCTGCACACCCCACTGTGCAGGTCTCTCCTACCTTCGGTGCAATTCCACTGCTTGTTCTTTTTATCTAGATTTACTTATTTGAAAGGTGGAGTGAGAGAGAGAGAGGGGACAGAGAAAGATCTTCCATCTGTTGGTTCACTCCCCAAATGGCCACAATGGCCAGAGCTGGGCAGACCAAAGCCAAGAGCCAGGAGCTTCTTCTGGGTCTCCCACGTGGGTGCAGGGGCCCAGGCACTTGGGCCATCCTCCACTGCTTTCCCAGGACATAGCAGAGACTGGAAGAGGAGCAGCCGGGACTTGAACTGGCAGCCATATGGGATGCTAGTGCAGCAGGTGGTGGCTTAGCCTGCAATGCCACAGCACCAGCCCTACAAGTCCACTGTCAAGCATTTTATAAATCCTGTAATTATGCTACCAATAGCACCTTATTTTAGCTTTAAGGCTAAACACATTGATGCACTAAATGCAAGCATTTAAAACCTGCCACTTAAAAATAAACTAAACATAATGAAGTGGCCAGAGCCAGCCACCTTCCTATGCTTGCGCTCAGCTGTGGGAGCCCGGTCCTGAGCTGGCGGGCTCACCGTCCACTCAGACAGCCCCCTGAGCGAGCAGGCTCACTGTCCACCCAGATGGCCCCCCGGGCTCACCATCGGCTCAGACGGCCCCCTGGGCTGGCAGGCTCACCATCCACTCAGACGGCCCCCTGGGCTGGCGGGCTCACCCTCCGCTTAGACGGCCCCCTGGGCGAGCGGGCTCACTGTCCGCCCAGACAGCCCCCTGGGCTCACCATTCACTCAGACGGCCCCCTGGGCAAGCGGGCCCACTGTCCACCCAGACGGCCCCCGGGCTGGCGGGCTCACCGTCCGCTCAGAAGGCCCCCTGGGCTGGCGGGCTCACGGTCTGCTCAGAGGGTCCCCGGGCTGGCAGGCTCACCGTCCACCCAGATGGCCCTGCGGGCTGGCGGGCTCACTGTCTGCTCAGACAGCCCCCCGGGCTCACTGTCGGCTCAGACGGTCCTCTGAGGGAGGGCAGGCCATGAACTGAGAGCCGAAGAACGCAGTGACAAGGGGACCTCTTCTCGCCTGCCTGGCGGCTGCACTCCCAAGAACAGGACACCTGGGCCCCTGCGTGGGCAAGGGCGGTCTGCGTGCGCCGCAGCCTGTGTTCGTGTTCCGGGAAGGAAGGAAAACCTCCGGGCCGAGAGCCGCTCTGTTTTCTCACAGCGCACGTGCCAGCGCCCGCCCTCGCCCAGCTCGGCCGCAGACCGGCCGTCCCCTCCGCGCGCCCGGAGCCCGCCCAGCGTCTGTTCTGAATTAAAACGCGCTATTGAGTTACAGCACTAATGTGTCTGCGCTGCTTCTTCTGGGGCTTTGTTTAGAAAACAACGCTGACAACGTCCAAGCGCACCACTGGGACCAACACCAGCACCGCCAGTCAGAACAAAAGGTGTCTGTTCCCACTGAGAGAGGACGTCTTATGAGAAACACATGCTCGCATCACGTCACCCGGCCCTGCCCACGCCCGCGGGCCGGCGCGGCGGCGGGCCCTCCTCATCCTCTGTGGGCACCCCCGTGTGGGGCCCTGCCTGCCTCCTTTGCCCCTCAGTCCAAGCCCAAGACACCCCAGTGGGTCCCCAAGCGCCACGCGGTCAGCGCCTTGCTCCCCCGGCCCCACCTGCGCGCCCTGCTCTGATCCCTCCTCAGAGGAGCTGCGACACCGCTTCCACCCTCACGGCAAGCACAGGTCAATGAGCACCACGCGGCGAGCGCCCCAGGCCGGGGAGACTGCGTGTGGTGCTGCTATCAACACGACGTCGGCACGGTCAGGAACACAGCGGCTACTCTGCAGTGAGCACCGTTCTGGCACAGGCATCCTGTGTTACAGGACACAGAACACAACGCAGAACGTGAACCCTCCGACGTCACGACACACAGATCCGTGCTTCACAAGGTCGCGTGGCCTGACACCAACCAGGCCCCCCAGTACTCCACCCACTGAGGAGGAAACTGGCCCAGCGCTCGCAGCAAGGCCAGGCGTGGGCGGACGCTGGCCCTTGCCAGGAGCTGTGCTGCCTCTGGGCGCCAGCAGTGAGGTGGCCCGGCCCCTCGGGGACAGGACGCCAAGCCCTCCCTCGAAGGTCCCCACCTCTGAAAGAAGACGTGGTTCTTTTAGGAGATCGCAAGCAACTGTGACACTCAGCACCCGGCCCGGGAGCTCGCTGACCCGCGGGATCTCTGGGGCAGGAACCCCGAGGCTCACTCCCGTCACGCAGCGAGGAGACCGAGGCCCAGGAGAGGCCACACTGGGGCGTCCGCACCACCGCTGCCCACGCCCACATCCTGAGCGTGCTGCCGTCGCCTCCTCACAGCGCTCGGAGGTGCTCCAGGGAGGAGGCCAGGAGCAAGGCCGACCCCGACTTCCCAGGGAAGCCCTTTGTCAAGTGACATCATGGGGCTCTCGCTTTCCTTCCCGTATCTGTGGAGCCTGGGAGGTGACAGGGAGGGGGGCGCCCCTGGAGAAAACAGCCGTGACCTTATCGCCTTATCAGCGGGACACAGAGACAGCAAGGGGGGGCACGGCCAGCCCGTGCCACCCATGTGCCCAGCACGCTGCACTGAGCGGCACCTGTCGCCAAGCCACCAGTCGTGGCTCCGGGCTGGAAGAGGGCTCTGCTCCTCTGCAGGTACCCAAGGAACTGTCCCCATTCCCAGACAACACTACACTCTCACTGCACCGTGGCACTCAGTTTGTCCTCTGCTGGGAGAGGAGGCACGGCGCACAGGCGGCATCCTAAGTGCGTGGCCCAGACCAGAGCCGTCGGAGAAGGGAGCACAGGAAAACACCGGGGTGCTCCCTGCGGGACTGGGCAGTGGGAAGCCACGGGCCACGTGGGGGCCCTGTGTGCACTCAGGCCCCAGACAAGCTCAAGTTAGCAACCGCTTGTGTACGCGCCCCCGGGGTTGAACAAGCAAGCTCAGGGAGTGTGCTGTGGGTGGGAGGCGGACTCCTCACCGTCTCACAGAGCAGACACGACTAAGCAGGGGGCTGCATTTCAGCCAGAATTCTCACAAGAACACAGTTCCTAAAAGCACTCCCTAGTGGCGTCATCAGAGCTCACCAATCAAAGACCCGGGGCAGAAAACACACAGGTGAGCCCTGAGCATCTCGCAGCCCAGGAGGGGAATCGAAACCTGAAGGGCACACAGAGAAGACCCAGGCGCCAACCTGAAGGAGCCCCGCATCCGTCACAAAAGGCAGGGGCAGGGGCCGGCGCTGTGGCCCAGCGAGGAAAGCCACCGTCCGCAGCCTGGCATCCCTTACGGGCACCAGCTCAAGTCCTGGCTGCTCTGCTTCTGATCCAGCTCCCGGCTAACGCACCTGGGAAAGCAGCAGGGGACGGCCCAAGTGCCTGGGCCCCTGCACCCAGTGGGAGACCTGGATGGAGCTCCTGACTCCTGGCTCCGGCCTGGCGCAGCCCTGGTCATTGCGGCCCCTTGGGAAGTGAACCGGCAGATGGAGCGCCTCTGTGTCTCCTGTCGCTCTCTGTAACTCTGTCTCTCAAATAAAGAAGTCTTTGGGGGGAAAAAAAAAAGATGAGGGCAGACGGAGGAACCGTTGTGGACACAGCAACGCGGCCGCCGCGGGACCTGGGCAGGGCAATCCCGCACGGGATCTGCGTGCGGGGCCACGGGCCTGAGACTGCCCTGGGAGATGGGTGCGCTGGGGAGCTGCGTACTGCGTTTTCCACACCGCAAAGCCCTTCAAGACTTGCTCTCAAAATTCACAAACGCAATGGAAACCTGTCTCTTCTCTCAGGGAGCTGCCTCCAGCAAAGCCAGGAACAGAGACGCTCCCTGCACCGCGCTCTCCGGGAAACACGACACACGGGGCGCACCGCGCGACCGCCGCCTCTCACCTGCGCCCCGGGCCACACCCCTCCCCTGCACCCCAAGCGCACGTGCCAAGGACACGTGCAGTGCCCCCGATCCGGAGGGACCCCCCGAGTCACTCCAGCACCGTGACCCGGCTCACCCATGGAGAGAGACCCCAGACCGCAGGCACCCTGGACTGCACCCGAACGCTGCCCCTTCATCTCGGCCCTGCTACACTCCGCTCACCTCTGTGCCCATCCAGTCACCCGGGCCCCAAGCACATGCCACGTTCTGGCTGAGGCCAACAACAGAACTCCCCCAACTCCTTGATTAGGGACAGACCCCGCACACTAACTCTATGCTCCGAACTCCATTCTCCCATCTAACTGTGCCAGAAATGGCTGCCTTCTTAGGGACTTCCCTCTTCCACAGGCTGGGACAACAGGAGCAGTGTTGACCAGGATGTGGGCAGACCAAGCCCCGTGTACACCCGCTGGGGGATGAGACGCGGAGGTGGGACAGGTCGCAGGCCACAGCGACCGCGCGGAGGATGCTACACTTCCTCCTGCCCCCGGGCACGCGCACCACGGAAACGCAAACTGAGCACTGTTCCTAACAGCCAAAAGGTACGTGAACGGACACGCTACCTGTGGGAGGTAAACCCACACAACAGAGCATGCGGCCATAAAAAACCGGAGATGCCTTAGAAATTCACTGCTAAGCCCGAGCAGCCGGACACAGAACGCCCACTGTCGTCACTGCGCAGGGAGGGGGCGGGAGGCCGGGGTCCCCAGGGCTGGGGACAGGGGCGAATGCACACTGGGAACGTTTCCTCTTGGGGTGACAAAACGTGTCGGGAATAGATGGCTCTGGCACTCTCCCAACCCCATGTGCTGAATGCCACCGAATCGCTCCCGGCAAGCGCTGAATTCCACGTTTGGACACGACTCCCTCCCTTTTCTAACAACGCAGGGACACTTGCAGGCGACCACACACGCATTATGAATAGCAGCCCGGGTCCTGGAGCCAGACAGGAGTGAGGGCGGTGCGTGCTAGCGCCGGGGAGCCCGGTGGAGCCCGGTGGAGCCCGGTGGAGCCAGGGAAGCAGACGCAGCCATCGGCAGCTGGGATGCAAGGCACTGCCGCGGGAGGCCTCCACACCGCCATTGCACCGGCACAACACCCGTCCACAGAACGACACCTGGGACCATCAGCAGAGCCTGCCCGACAACCCGCAACTCCAACCCTACCCACGGCCCAGGCACCGCCCTCGCTGCCCTCTGTGGCCAGCACAGATAAGCGCTGTGGGCCCAGGCCCTTCCCTCCTCCCGGGATACCAGCCTCGGCTCAGCCCGCTGAGGGGCAGGCAGCTGGCACTCCGCCTCTGTCACCCCAGGGGAAGCAACTCTGAGAAGAGATCTGGACCCCTCCGAGGGCCACCCTGCTCAGTCGCACACACACGTGCGTGCACACATCGCCGATGCCGCCCAGGGTCCCACAGCTCTCCAGCCAGTCTCTCGCCATCTCTGCACTTACCCCATAGCATTAACCACGGACTTTTTACCCGGCTGCCATTCCTCCCTTAGCTCCCTTCTAGACATTGGCCATTAAGAGGCGGTGTAAAGGCGGCGGTGCCACAGCCTCAGCTAACAGACCCTCCTACCAAAGGGCTCCCCAAAGGTGACAGTGCCACGAGCCCCAGGCAGGGTCCGAGTCAGGCCCTGAGACCCCAAGGCTGCCAGGCACTGCAGGCTTCCACGTGTGGCAGTGCACTTGACCGTCTCGGGAAGGGAGCTGTCACCATCACGCCCACCTGACAGACGCCCACTGAGCACAAACAGGCTGGGCAGCTTTCTCAGACCCACAAGGGACGGGCCGGCCCCGACCCCTGCCCGAAGGCATCCAGCTGGGCCGCCCGCCTGTCTCCCAAGGGCACAGCCTTGGACTGGTCCCGAGGGGGCAGAAGGGGCACGGCACCACGTGGGCGTGGCACACACAGGGAGCATGGGGGGGAGGCGTCCCAGAGTTGCCCCGTGTATGTCAGCTCCCCTCACTTCCTTCCAGAACCCCCGGGGGCCTGTGCACACGGATGCCGGCTTCCTTCCAAAGGCACAAGGGGCCCCACTGGCCAGGGAGAGCCTGGGGTGGGGGGGCAGCTGCCGGATTCTTCTCAAAGCACACACAAGTCTCGGGGCACCAGCGTTAACGTCTAAACCAGAAACAAATGGAGCGAGTGTTCAGTAAGAAGAAACCGCCACCGCGCATGTGCAGAGTCAACCAAAGGAGCCGCGGAGGCTGCTGGGGAGAAAGGGGCTTGGCGGGCTGCCAGCTGAAGGGGCTGACAGAGCCAGTCTGCGACAGGGGCACACCCCACGCTGCTCATTCACGCCCACCCTGGGAGCCAGCATCCGCCAGCACACCCTGTCCCCAGCGGGGCTCCAGCCTGTCACCCCCACTCAAGCCCCACAGGGGCTCCCTGCCACCCACAGACCCAACAAGCCCCCAGCCCTGCCACACCACCTGAAGCCGCAGCCGCTGGGCCCAGGGGCTTCTCCCACCTTCCTGCCACTCACAGATGCCCCGTGCCCTCGAGCACAACCACAGCAAACGGCAGGCCAGGGTGAGGCCTGGCGGGGGAAGCGGGATCAGAACACTCCACAAGCCCAAGCGGAGACCAACAGTGCCAGCCGGAAACGCACACCGCTGTGACGAACAAGGCTTGCCCGCCGTGGGCAGCGAGGAGTGAACTAGCTGATGAAGATCTCTCTCTCCCTCCGTAGTCCAGCCTGTCAAGCTAATGAGGAAACAAAACTCAGGACTGGGTGGGGCTGAAGGAACAGTGAGATGGCGGAGGGCAGAGCCCCCGCGCTGGGCACTCCTCCTCCGGCCGGTCCCCTCGAAGCCGCTTCATCACTGAGTGTGGCCCCGGTTCCTCACCCCGACAGAGCCCTCTGACTGGCTCAGGCTCACCCGCCTGCACCCTACACTGACGCCACGACGCTTCCGGGTTCCCGCAGAAGGTGCTGCCTTCGTGCGGCTTCCCCGGGCTCGTTCCAACCACGATCCTGGCTCCTCTGACCTCCGCTAACTCTTCCAGCTCCTGGGATGGCGGCAGGGCTATCCTCGAACGCTCCACGACATTCGAAGAGGAGGCAGCTGCACTCCCTGGGAGTGGACAGAGCGGGACAGGGACCCGGCCCACCCCAGGGCCCCTGCACTTCCTGCGAGTGGACAGAGCGGCTCAGGGACCTGGCCCACCCCAGGGCCCCTGCACTTCCTGGGAGTGGACAGAGCGGGACAGGGACCTGGCCCACCCCAGGACCCCCTGCACTTCCTGCGAGTGGACAGAGCGGCTCAGGGACCCGGCCCACCCCAGGACCCCCTGCACTTCCTGCGAGTGGACAGAGCAGCTCAGGGACCCGGCCCACCCCAGGACCCCCTGCACTTCCTGCGAGTGGACAGAGCGGCTCAGGGACCCGGCCCACCCCAGGACCCCCTGCACTTCCTGGGAGTGGACAGAGCGGGACAGGGACCCGGCCCACCCCAGGGCCCCCCTGCACTTCCTGGGAGTGGACAGAGCGGGACAGGGACCCGGCCCACCCCAGGACCCCCTGCACTTCCTGGGAGTGGACAGAGCGGCTCAGGGACCCGGCCCACCCCAGGGCCCCCTGCACTTCCTGCGAGTGGACAGAGCGGCTCAGGGACCCGGCCCACCCCAGGGCCCCTGCACTTCCTGGGAGTGGACAGAGCGGGACAGGGACCTGGCCCACCCCAGGCCCCCTGCACTTCCTGGGAGTGGACAGAGCGGGACAGGGACCCGGCCCACCCCAGGGCCCCTGACTGTTTGCCTCCCCAAAGCTTTCAGCACCCACAGCACCAGGTCTCACTGTAAGTGCCCGTCCCAGGTGCCCCGAGAAGCCCTCCGGTCGGACATGACCGTTCTCTCGAGCCACATGTGTAACACGTAACAAACTGTGCCCTCGTGAAGCAGCCACACACAAGCAGGAAGCAGGCGTGCCCGCTGCGTCCCCGGTCCTGTTATCAGGGCCACGCTGGAGCCCTGCAGGGACTCGAGCAGAGCACCGCCCTCCTCGCTGCCCCCTCGGCCTGGCTTTGGCGTGGGGGCCTCGTGTGACCCCTTCCGCAGTGCTCCCTGCCGGCTCCGCGGGTCCCACCTGCCCTGGCGTCCACGGCGGACTCTGCCAGGGAACACGAGCTGGGCAGCGACTGCTCCCATCTCCCGACGGCAGCCGTGGGCACCCAGCCCCTGGTGAGCGTTACTCCTCAGGGATTCGGTTTTTAAATGTTTCGGATCCCTGTGAAGCCCCACTGGGGAGGAGCGGCAGCGGGCCAGGCGCTGGGCGCTCGCGGCGGCACGCACACGGCAATCCCAACGCGCCTGCATCTGTCGTCGAGCAGAGCTCCGCCGTGGTTTCCGTGCTCTGCCCATGAGGGTGCAGAGGCAGCGTGGTCGGCCTGACCCGGCCCTGCGCTCGGGCTGCCCCGTGCTCGGACCCCGCCCCCGCAGGTGCGCCGGGCCACCCTCCCAGCACACTTGCTGCTCCCTTCGCTCCCGTCCAGTACCACCTGCATTCACCTCTGAACTCCTTTGTTCCTGGAGGAGACCCCTCCACCTCAAGTGGTGCCACGGGCAGATGCCACGGGCAGATGCCACGGGGAGGCTCGCCGGGCTCCCAGTCCGCACTGCTCTGCCCGCTGTGTCAGGCCTCTGAGCACCCAAGCGCTGAAGACGGGAGCGCCAATCACCCTCTGAGGCTTGAAGGCGGTCTCCTCCACCCTGCCGTTTACCCGAGCTCAGTAACAGCACAGCTGCCCAGGGCTGGAGAACGTTCCAGAACAAGGCACCGGCCAGCCCTCAGACCCAAGCAAGGGCGCTGGGCCCATGCTCCTCCACCAACAAATAGACTTGGCGTGGTCGAGACAAACAGCCGACAGTGGCCGTGTCTCTGTCTCGGGCCCTGGGAGCCTCTACCCCAAGGCCTCCAGCCATGGCCTCTCCGCACTCTCTAAGCTTCCAGGTGAGAGCCGAGCCGTGGGAAGTCCCGTCACTCACCAATCACGGAGCTGGCGGGGAGGGGTCTGGGGCCCAGATTCCAGCGCCTGCCTCGGTAAGCCGAGTGTGCCAGAACCGACGGCCTGCCTCACTGTCCAGAGGGAACCTGCCCAGACACCCCCGGGCGCTCACCCTCCTACCCTGCCCCCACCTGCCATCTTCCCTCCCACTTCCATCTTCACCTGCCCCGCCCCTGCCGCCAGGGCCCCGCCCTGCACCTGCAGTGACTGCTCTAGAACAACCTGAGCACCCAACACTGCACGTGCTCAGCCCCCCCCACCCTGGGCTGTCGCTGGGCACTGGGCCCGGGGTCCAGAAGCCCCTTTCCCTGGGCCCCCTCAGAGCCTGAGGGGCTCAAAGCCACAGCATCCCTGTCTCCTATGCGCACGAGCCTCTCCTTCCAGGATTCAAGACGAGACCCTCCTGGGCCGGGAATCAGCTTCAGACAACTGGTGCCACCCAGCTACCAAACCCCTGGACAACCGCCCCACCCCGCGCTCCCTCCCCCACCTCCGGGCTTCCCTGGCCCCTGAGCCGCACCTGCGGCCCCAGGAGCGCTGCGTGTACGTGGGTGTGCGCGGCGTGGGGGAGGAGTCTTCATTTCTGTTCACGTCTCTACAGTTTTGCGCTCAGCGTCAGGCAGCACAGACGCTTAAAGCAGCGCCTGGCTCCGCATCCAAGGTCCAGTTCAGCACATTCCAGACAGTGCAGGCTACACAGCCTGCGGGCCGGACCCCCGCCCTGGCTCGGGCCCGCCTGGCCCGGCGTCCGGGGTGTCCTGAGTGACTATGGACCCCGCACACAGGCAGCAGAGTCATCCAGGCAAGTGGCCCCCGACAGGTGAGGACGCCACCGCCAGGAAGAAGGCGCGCCGGACACGGGCAGGGGCCGAGGACACCGCCACAGTGCAGCCGTGACAAGGAGGAATTAAGATCACAAGATGGGGTTTCAGGCTCTTGGTGCAGGGCCTCAATTCCTGGCAGACAGCTGTGGGGGAGGGGACACGCGGCAGCATCCTTAGGTACAAATCTGGAAACCTCTCCAAGATACCACCCTTGGCGCTGTGGCACAGCAGGTAAAGCTGCCGCTCGTAGTGCCAGCATCCCATATGGGCACTGGTTCAAGTCCCGGCTGTTCCACATCCTATCCCGCTCTCTGCTATGGCCTGGGAGTGCAGTGGAAGATGGCCCACGCCCTTAGGCCCCTGCACCCTCATGGGAGACCCGGAAGAAGCTCCTGGCTTCGGATCAGCTCAGCTCCGGCCGTCGTGGCCATTTGAGGAGTGAACCAGTGGACAGAATACCTCTCTTTCTCTGCCTCTGAACACTGCCCTTCAAATAAATAAATGAATCTTAAAAAAAAAAAAAATACCACAGCTGGCAGCAGTGTTGTGGCGCAACAGGTGAGGCCGCACCCATGGGCGCAGGTCAGAGTCCCAGTCCCTCCCCTTCCGATCCAGCGCCCCGCTGCAGCGCCTGGGAAAGCAGTGGAGGGCGGCCCAAGTGCCTGGGCCCTGCCTCCCTGGAGTCCAGGCCCCTGGTTTCAGTCTGGCCCAGGCCTGTCCATTGTGGCCATCTGGGGAGTGAACCAGGATGAAGCTCGCTCTCTCTGTTTCTCCCTCCCTCCCACCCTGCCTTTCAAATAAATAAAATAAATCTCTTTTAAAAATACGCTTGGTCAGAGGCACCGTCCACGCCGGCTCGCGAGCGCCTGCTATCCGGGGGAAGTAAGTGCTGGCGCCGCCTCACTTGCGAGGGTCTCGGCTGAGAGGATACACCGTTCAGTGAGCAGGCACAGGTTCAGAGATCCAGGAGAGGCGCACGGAAGCTGGATCAGAGACAAAGCGCCGCGCCAGCTTCCTCAGCTTGCTGGGGGAAGCAGAGAAGGGAAGGGGATTCTGCCCCGCGCGCGCTGGGCTTTCACTGGCTGGCGCGGGGGCACCGGACAGGGGTCCGGGAAGCGTGGGCGCGTGCCAGGGCAGCAGGGCAGTGGGGTCAGGGTGGAGCTGGAAGGCGCAGAGACTGGCTGGGAAGAGAGAAGGGTGGGATGTGGCTGAGGAGAGAGCCCATCTCCCCATCTCACCCTAGGCAGCCCTTCCTGGCCCAAAACTGGAGGATCCACCTTATTTGAGCTTGTGAGAAAACCGCACAAGACTCACAACCCGCATTCTCTATGCATTGTACACCGTCACTTCTGCCCAGAGAGCCACACAAAAGCAGGATCCTGCTACAACCAAGACGCAGAGATACAAAGTGACCCCCCGAAACCCCTGCTCGGGCCCCACATGTGAATGAAAGGAGGGAGGGGTGCTACACTCTAAAGGAGGGAGGGGTGCTACACTCTAAAGGAGGGCGGGTGTGCTACACCCTAAAGGAGGGTGGGGTGTGCTACACCCTAGAGGAGGGAGGGGTGCTACACCCTAGAGGAGGGCGGGTGTGCTACACCCTAAAGGAGGGCGGGTGTGCTACACTCTAAAGGAGGGCGGGGTGTGCTACACCCTAGAGGAGGGAGGGGTGTGCTACACCTCTCAAGGAGGGAGGGGTGTGTTACACCCTAGAGGAGGGAAGGGTGTGCTACACCCTAAAGGAGGGCGGGGTGTGTTACACCCTAAAGGAGGGAGGGGTGTGTTACACCCTAAGGAGGGAGGGGTATGCTACACCCTAGAGGAGGGAGGGGTGTGCTACACCTCTAAAGGAGGGAGGGGTGCTACACCTCTGAAGATACCCTCCTTGCCCACCACCTGGTGTAAGAAGTCAGGAGTGGAGGGTGCGAGGCGAGCCCACCTGTCGAGCCAGAGAGCCTCAGAGGCCAGGACACCCTCCCTTCACACAGCTCCTGAAGTCCAGGCCGCAGACCCACAATGGCAACCAGCTCGGGAGCACGGAGACACAGTCGCGGCTGCCTCAGTGTCGGCCAGGCCCCGGGTCCTGCTGGACACAGGCTCGCTGAAGCGCCAGGCTGCGCGGACGGGCTGGGGGCCGCTCCGGCAAGCACGCGCCCCCAAAACCGGGAATGGGCATGGACGCAAAAGGCAGAGCTCTGTGCCGGACCAACAGGGAAGCACCAGTCCCATCACTGCACTTCTGCATCCGCTGCTTGTGTGAGATCACGCCACAAGAGGAACCTTCAAAAGTCAGAGCTGCATTTTGGAATCTCACCGTCACAATTAACGAGGCAAAGATGTACCTTATCTGGCTGGCGGGCTGACAGCCGGAGGGTGGGTGCTCCCAGCGCGGCAGACGCCCTCAGCCTGGGGCCCTGTGCCCGCTTCCAAGCCTCAAGCTCCCGACTCAGCTTCCTGCTACTGCAGACCACGGGGAGGGGGGGGCCCTGCCCGGAACCCCGCCTCCCGGCTTCACTGTGGCCGCCCCTGGCCATCACAGGCATTTGGGGAGTGAAGCTTCAGGTGGGAGCTTGCTTGCAAAATTTTTTTAAAAACTTTAAAAAATATAAAAAAAGACACTTGACTTGCATTATTTTGGGTACAGAAACTAGAAGTTAGGAATCATCCTACTTCTTGTAACCGTATAGGTTTTAGAGGCCAGCTCTGTGATGTAGCGGGTAAAGCCACTGCCTGCAGCGCCGGCATCCCCTATGGGTGCTGGTTTGAGTCCTGGCTGCTCCACTTCCAATGCATCTCTCTGCTGTGGCCTGGGAAGGCAGTGGAAGATGGCCCAAGTCCTTGGGCGCCTGCACCCCCATGGGAGACCTGGAGAAACCTCCTGGCTCCAGGCTTCGGATCAGTTCAGCTCTGGCCGTTGTGCCCATCTGGGGAGTGAACCAGCAGATGGAAGACCTCTCTCTCTCTCTCCGCCTTCAAATAAATAAATCAATCTAAAAAAAAACTATAGGTTTTAGAGAAGATGGGGTGTTTACATCCCCTCCTTCTGTGTTTAAATTCTTCCTCAAGGTTTACGATGGACTCAGGAGGCCGCGTCCAGGCAGGCTCTCTAGGCCCTGCTGTTGGGAGTGGAGAGTCCAGAGCGGAGTGTGGGGGGTTAACTGCACAGGTCAGACACACAGAGTCAGACCCTGCTCAGACCTCCTCGGAGGAGCCCAAGAAGTCCCCGCCGATACTCTGTAGCGATTCTGCCAGGGGCCCCCCACGGGGTTCTCAGCACAGCTGGGGCCACCCCCAGACACAAGGGTAAGATTTTTAAATGGTTCGAAGGCTCAGGTTCCCTGGGAAACCCGCCCATCGGACTTCTTATTCTTTCCAACAGCTCAAAAAAGCGAGAACCAGTCATGTTCCTGCCTTTGAGGTAGACGAGGGCACCAATGTGATAGCATCTATCCGCCCGCAGCAGGCCTCGGCAGACCCACCGCGGCCATGGCCAAGTGCGCTCAGCTAGGAAGTCCTTAGTGTTACAAATGGAAGTAGCAAAGCCATTTGCAATTTTTCAGCAATTCAGATAGAATGTATTTAATTACTCTAAATTAGGGAACAACAGAGTCTCAGGAAGACACTACTCCAAAAATTCCCTTTTAAGTGAGATTATAGTCTTCACTCGAAGAATGAAAGCCAACTGCGGGGCGGCCCTCTAACCACAGAGCGGCCAGCCCGCCCGCCGCCTGCCAGCACTGACCCTGCCTGTATTTCTTCAAGCAGAGCCGCCCCCTTCCAGGGCCCTCCTCCCACGACACAGCAGCCAGCCCTCAGAAATGGGCCTGCAGATCCGGACAGCGACCGCATTTCACGCCAGAAATGGGCACAGCCCCAGACCCGGGCGTCCGTGACCAGTGCACGGGCGTGGGCTGCCCAGGTCTGGACCTAACAGGTATTTCTTCCTGCGGGTCAAGGTCAAATGGGACTGCGAGGGCGGCTTCTCCAGGGAAGGTGCTGAGAGGCCGCTGCCCACATGACCTTGGCGCGGCTCCGAACCCCTGGGCCCCTGGCACTGGCTGCAACACCAAGAAACACCGGGAACTTCGGCCGGCCCGACGCAGGGTCTGCCCATCACAACCCCAGCGCCGCCTTCCCCAGGGGTCTTCACTCTCTCCAGGCCTCCAACGTGCAAACTGGAATCCCCGGCTGAGGCTCCCACTCCACACCCCAGGACAGCGGCCCCTCCCTGCTCTCCACGTTGGCCAGGCTCAACCCAACCAAGTGACATCAGGGAATGCAGAAGGCAGAGAACTAACGGAACGGACAGCTGGCCGGCCCCATCAGGGGAGCGACCCGTGGGGACCAGGGCTTCGGGGCGGCAGGCCTGTGGCAGGGCAGGCTCAGGGGTGTGACCAAAGCCGGGACCGCGGGGCCTGCAGCCGCCCGGAGCCCGGCGGACAAAGGCAAGCGATGCCCCTGCCCAGGGCAGGCGGCGCTGGGGAATTTGGGAGCCACGTGCCTGGGGAGCAGGCTCAGAGCAGCAGGAGCCCTGGCCGTGTCCTCGGCCGAGTGAATGCGCCCACTCCCGCTCTGCTGTAAGACAGGGGGATTAGAAAAAATGTGCTACTGCTCTAAGTTTTTTGGGAACTTTTCCAAAGAAAGAGGCCCACTCCGAAGCCGGGGTGCTCAGGAACCCGCACATCTCCCCCCTGCCCCAGGAAATCGCGAGAGCACTCAGCACCTGAACAAGGAAGCCGGCGCGTCTGGAGCGGAGACCAGCGGCGCACGCAGCTTCCAGGCTCGGGGAGCCGCTTCCTGCCCTACGCGGCTGACCACCAGCGGGAACCGGCCAGACGCAGCCTTGCCAGACGCTCCTTCGGCGCAGGGACCGAGAAGCCGCGGCGACGGGGAAAACGAAAGCGGCTGCGAGGCCGGCTCCCGCGGCCGGCGCAGCTGCGCGGCGCCCCCGATCCAGGCCCCGAGCCCCAGGACGCGGAGGGTCCCGCCCCGCCCGGGCCCCGCGGCCAGCGTCCCCGCCCGGGCGCCAGGCCGGGCCGCGCGGGCCAGGCGGGCCAGGCGGGGCGCGCGGGCCTGGGGCCTACACGCGGCGGCTCCGGCCCGGCCTGGCGCCCGGCGCGCACGGCCGCGGCCGAGGACGCGGGACACGGCGCCCAGGCGCCGAAGAGCCCAGGCCGCGCGGGCGCCCCGACGACCCGTGGGGGGCCGCGGGAACGAACGGCCGGGCCCGCCGCCCCCGAGCCCCCGCCCCGACCCCGCGAGCCCCCGGCCCGCCCCGCCCCCGCCCCTCCGGCTCCCCGGCCGGCCCCCAGCCCGCCCGCCCGCCCGCGCCGGGCCCGCCAACCGCCGCGCCGCGGGGAGGAGCGCGCGAGTGGCCGGGCCGGTGCCCCGAGCGCGCGGACTCACCGGGGCCGGCTCCCGAGTACATGGTGGCGCCGCCGAGGGCTCCGGGCCGAGGGGCGGCCGCGCGCGCGCCACGGGCCCCGACGCCGCGAGCCGCGAGGGAGCCGCCGGCCGCACGATCCGCCCCGGCGCGGCCGCCTTGCCAAACAGGTTTACCCGACGCGGCCCGGGCGGCGGGCGGAGGCGGCGGGAGGGGGAGGAGAGACGGGGAGGGCGGGGGGGAGGGCGGAGGGGAGGGGCGCGGGCGGGAGGAGGGGCGCGGGCGGAGGAGGCGGCGCGAGGGCGGGCCGCGGCGGCGCGCGGCGCTGGGGGCTCCGGCGGAGGCCGGGGGAGGCGCCTGGGGCCCGGCCGAGCGCGGGGAGAGGGGACGGAAGCGGACGCGGGGCAGCGGGGGCCGGGCTAGGAGGGGACCCTTCCCCGCCGCTCAGTAGGCGACGTCTCTCCCGCGGGAGCGGGGGGCTGGCCCGCGGGGCCCGGGAAGAGAAGGGGCGGCGCCGCCCTGGGCCCCCCTGGCCCCCGGGCCCTGCCAGCCCGCAGTTGAGTTATTCACCAAAGCGAACGTCGGGAAGCCGCCTCCACACCCAGAGCTTGAACTTGAACGCTCCGGCCCCTTGCGCGTGGCCACACCGCCCCCTGCCGGCACGGCCGAGAAACAGGTCATCTCGAAGCATCTAAGGACGGGGGTCGGTCAGCGCCGGCTGCTGTCGGCGGGACGGGGGTCGGTCAGCGCCAGCTGCTGTCGGTGGGACGGGGGTCGGTCAGCGCCGGCTGCTGTCGGTGGGACGGGGGTCAGCGCCAGCTGCTGTCGGTGGGACGGGGAGTCGGTCAGCGCCGGCTGCTGTCGGTGGGACGGGGGTCAGCGCCAGCTGCTGTCGGTGGGACGGGGAGTCGGTCAGCGCCGGCTGCTGCCGGCGGGACGGGGGTCGGTCAGCGCCGGCTGCTGCCGGCGGGACGGGGGTCGGTCAACGTCAGCGCTGTCAGCGGGACGGGGGTCGGTCAACGTCAGCTCTGTCAGTGGGATGGGGGTTCAGTCAACGCCAGCTGCTGTCGGCGGGACGGGGGCTCAGTCAAGTCAGCTGCTGTCGGTGGGACGGGGGTCGGTCAGCGCCGGCTGCTGTCGGTGGGACGGGGGTCGGTCAGCGCCGGCTGCTGTCGGTGGGACGGGGGTCGGTCAACGTCAGCTCTGTCGGTGGGACAGGGGTCAGTCAACGCCAGCTGCTGTCAGTGGGACGTGGGCTCAGTCAACACCAGCTGCTGCCGGTGGGATGGGGATTCAGTCAACGCCAGCTGCTGTTGGTGGGATGTGGGCTCAGTCAACGCCAGCTGCTGTCAGTGGGACGGGGGGTCAGCCAACACCAGTTGCTGTCGGTGGGACATGGGCTCAGTCAACACCAGCTGCTGTCGGTGGGACAGGCTTCAGTCAACTCCAGCTGCTGTCGGTGGGACGGGGTTCAGTCAATGGCAGCTGCTGTCAGTCAGTACTTCTGCACTCCCCTCCCACTCCCCGCCTCATCTCCTGGCTCCCCAGTCCTGGGGAGTCTTGAAGGAGCAGCCAGCCAGTGGTCAGCCTCTGTCCCCCATCTTGGCGGGGGATGAGAAGCCAGGGCTGGCCGCTCACCCAGCACAGACATGCACACTGGGGCGAGGCTCGCGCAGCACCAGGGCCGAGTTTCTGGCCGCCTGCAGCCTCGGTCAAGGCAGAACACTGGTCTAGTCCGGACTCGGACAGACCCGGTGCTCCAGTCCTTGACCCAGCCTGCGTCCCGTGGAGTGTGTCCAAAGTCTGTAGGGGGGTGTGGCGTGGACGCGGCTGTGTTGGTCAGTGCCAGGCTGGACACTCGGAAGCTCTAGGGGACTCAGAGGGTGGGTGTCCTGGAGGACTCTCACCGTGGACGTGGACGTGGATGTGGGGCGGGCCAGTCCTCACGGTGGGGCGGGAAGGAGGCCATGCAGAGACATGCCCCCCGCCCAGGGACAGCCACCCCCAAGCAGGCCAAGTCCCGCCGCGCTGCGGGGCGGGGTCTCCGGGGTCTCGGGGGCGGGGGGGGGGGGCTGGGGATGGGACAGGGCTGCACACGGAGGTGCTGGAGGCCCTGCGGCGAAGAATCGGGAATGCTGCCCGTCCTCCGCACGCCGCGGCGCCCGCACACTCGAGACCTGGCCGGCCGAGCCTCAGCGGAGGCCCGAGCCGCCGCGGCGGAGAGGCCGGACCTGGGGCACCTGCTTGCCGGGCTCCTTCCAGAAGACGGGCAAGATGCGGTCTCCCTCGCGGCTGGCGGGGTCACTTCCCACCGAGCGCGGCCTCTCGCGGCCCCTGCTGGCCACGAGGCGTCATCACAGCCCGCCTGGGCTGCGTGCATTCAGGCCAGGACACGCAGCGTTGCTCTCTGCTGCCCTCTAGCGAGCGAGCTGTGTCAGCGCTCGGAGGCGCCCTCTCCCAGGTCGGGTCACAGATCTGCCCCTACCCTGCCAGCCCCCAAACGCCCATCCCCTCTGTTTTCCCTCTGTCCTGGGGAGCTTTGCATTTGGGGTAATGGCTGCACGCACAGCAGGGCTGGCTGAGGCAGGCCGCTCCCGGCCTGGCACACTGGGTGCACCCAGCCCCAGCACTAAGGGAGGCCGAGGGAGAAGGACAAGGCACACTCACGGGCCTGTGGGGCCTGCACACTTCTCAGCTTGGGGAGCTCTCAGCTTCAAAGCCAAAAGGCGGGCACCAGAATCAATGAGTCCTTCCCCAGGTATTTGCATGGGATTAACCAGGGCCCAGCGTGGGGCCCAGCAACGCTAAGCAAGGTGGCTGGCCTCAGGCCTTCTCAGAGCCTTTAGCAATTACAAAGGCCACGCCTTTCACCCCTGAGGTGCCTGGGGTTCCACGGAGCAAACCCGGGAAACACTGAACCAAAGCTCCGCTGTGTCCGCTTCCAGCTCCAACATGTAAGACGTTGGCATAAAAGTGCTGCTTGTCTTTCTGAATTCAACTCAAGAACAGGGCTGCGGCTTGGCAGATGTGGCTACCATACTAGGAACAGACACACACTGAACCCCACATTACACGGACACCACTTCATGTGGATAGGTAAGTCAGTTCTCCTGCTGTGCAGTCAGGGCCACCTCTTTGCACAACTCCAGGGGGCGCCACTGAAGCCACTTCCGGGCTGCCGTTCACGTGGAACCAAGCAGGACAAGAGGGGCTGTGTCTAAGAAACTCCTGGACCCAGGAGACTGTTCACTCTCGGCGGCTTTGTGCGCAGCCAACGTGTCACTGACACGGAGACTGAAAAGTCAACTCGCGTGGCGACAGATTTAAATTCAAAACAGAAAGCTGTAAGACTTTGAGGGGGGAAACTGGCTCAAATCTTTAGGACCTAGGGCTAGGCAAACGGGTTAGATTTTGTCCAGAAGCACAATCCATAAAGGGAAAATCGATAATTGAACTGTATCAAAGTTTTAAAAGGCTTCTCCCTGAAAGGACAAAACGACACGCTACAGAGTGGGAGAGACGTCTGCGAACCACAGGTCCAACACTGGCATCCAGAAAACTCTCAAAACCCCACAGAGGAAAAGCAAACAACACAAGCAGAACATGGGCACCAGCGGGAAGGGACGCAGGGCCGAAGGGGACGTCCAGGCGGGCACACGCAGGGATGCCCCGCATCGCTGACCCGCCGGACACCAGCAACACACCCCATCGGAAAGGCTCAAAACAGTAAATAGTGACAACACCCAGGCTGCGGAAGCCGTGTGGCTCCTGACCACTCCGGGAAGCAGCCCGGCGGGCGCCCACCTGGCCACACACGTGACTGCCGCTAACCCAGCAGGCGCGCTCCCAAGCACCCATCTCAGACGACGAGGCAGTTCACACGTACATCTACACGGGGACCTTTCTTGGACAAGAAAGGCAGAGTGACACATAGAGACTGTCCATCTGCGGGTTCACTCCCCGAATGGTTGCAGTTGCCAGGGCCAGGCCAGGCCAAAGCCAGGGGCTGGCGCCCCATCCTGGTCTCTCACAGGGTGGCAGGGGCCAGATACTCGGGCCAGCCGCTGCTGCTCCCCAGGTGCGTTAGCAGGAAGCTGTGTTGGAAGCGGATCAGCCAGGACTTGCGTTGTGCCCCGACGTGGACGCTGGCGTGGCGAGCAGCAGGCTCACTGCAGTGGCAGCCCCACGTGAACACGGACAGCAGCTACACTGGTGACAGCTGTGGGTGGTGCCCACACAGACAAGAGGCACCCTGCGCAGCACCCAGCGAGACGGGGAGGAGCGGCAGGCGCACAGCCACAGGAGCCCACTCGAAGCACGAGCAGGAGGCCGGTCCATGCGGTCATGTGCCGTGCAGTCCCATCGATGGGACGCCCTTGAAGGGACAGCAGTGGGGCCGGTGCCCTGGCACAGTAGGTGAAGCCTCCGCCTGTGGCACCAGCAGCCCACATGGGCACTGGTTTGACTCCCAGCGGCTCCACTTTCCATCCAGCTCCCTGCTAATGGCCTGGGAAAGCAGTGGAGGACGGCCCACGTGCTTGGGCCCTGCACCCACAAGGGGGACCCGGAAGGGCTCCTGGCTCCTGGCTTCAGATCTGCCCAGCTCTGGCAGTTGCACCATCTGGGGAGTGAACCAGCAGGTGGAAGACCTCTCTCTGTGTCTCCCTCTATAACTCCCTCTCAAATAAATAAATCTTTTTTTAAAAGGAAAGGATGAAATTATATAAACGGAGAGAGCTGATTAGTGGTTGCTGGGGACTGAGGAGGGCACGGGGACAGAAGAGAAGTGGCTGTGGCTATGAGAGGTGACTTGGGCGTCCCTCGAGGGTGGGAAGTCCTGCCTTGACAGTACCCACGTCAACATCCTGGCGGCAACCAAGTGCTACGCTTGTCCAGGACGTCACCCGCGGTCTCCGTGTGACTCCTTACCACGGCACGGAAATCGACAGTGATGCCGAGATAAAAAGTGTCATTGGAAGGCCCCCTCTAGGAGGCTGGAATCCCCAAACGGGATGAAGGCAGACAGCTTGCGAGAAACGCCTCTCCCCTCCCTGGAGCAGTCAGCTCTCAAACCTCTAAAAACAGTTCATGGGGCATGACTGGGCTGTCAGAATCACGACCCGAGACCACCGCTGACCCCCGCCTGTCCGGCCCAGACCCCCCCTCCATCCGCTGCTTCTTGAGGTGAGCTCTCCGGAGCCTTCTGGGTCCTGTGTGCCGAATCCTCTCAGCCTGCAGCATGGTGCGCGCGGGACTTCGCTCTGCGCCTCAGCGCGGCCCCCTTCCTGAGGTGTGACCAGGGATCCAGGCCCTCCTGGCGGCACCAGGGGCTCCCCTGGGAGTGTGGGCGCCCCGCCCTCCTTCTGTGTCTCCGTGTGTGGCACGAAGACCACCTGGGACGCGTGCCCGCTGCCCCGCCCACCTGCTCCTGTCACAACAGGAGTCACAGGCACCCTGGAGGGAGGGAAGACTGTAGGTGTGGTGTGTGCAGCTTGTAGCATTTTCTGGAGTAAAAAAGATAAACAAAAGAGATCTTTCATATGGAGACCAACTATTGAGTGGAAATGACAGCACGTCCCCAAGGAGCAAAGCAGGTGTAAACGCAAACTCCCAGAGTCCTTTGTGCCGTCGTCACCTGCTGCGATGCTACTCTGAAATAACCCGATAGATGTTTTCAGCAAGGGTTTTGGCTATAAGGGCAATGCTTTTTTTTCCCTTAGGATTTATTTACTTATGGAGAGAGAGAGAGAATCTTCCAACTGCTGGTTCACTCCCCAAATGGCTGCAACAGCCAGGACTGGGCCAGGCTGAAGCCAGAAGCCTGAAACTCCATCCGGGTCTCCCACGTGGGCACGGGGGCCCAAGCACGTGGGCCATCCTCTGCTGCTTTCCCAGGCACACCAGCAGGGAGCTGGACCGGAAGTGGAGCAGCTGGGACTTGAACTGATGCCAATATGGGCTGCCAGCGTCTCAGGCAGCAGCTTAACCCACTGTGCCACAACACATACTAGTGACAAAAAAATGGAATCGAAACAGAATGAAACACAAATTTAGGAAGAATCCTAGTGAGAAAGGTGCAAACCTTTCGTACAGAATTGGAGTGACGTCACTGAGAAATGGGCTGAGCCGGCAGAGGGAGGGAGACATCCGTGTGTAGGTCAGGACTTGGAACGCATGGTGCCCGCTGTCCCGGCCTGACCGACGCAGTCCGTGCGGTGCCGACTGTCTGAGGGGTTTGTTTTTTGTTTTGTGGGGGAAGGGGCAGAGCTTGACAAGCTTGTGTTTACGTGGAAATGCAGAGGGCAAAATAACCAAGTCCATCTTGAGGAAGACCCTGCCACGAAGCCGCGGTGGTGGACAGCATGGCAAAGCTCTGTCCAGTGGGGCAGAGAGCCAGAGAGTGACCACATGGACATGGGCAGGGGACAGGTCGGTCACGGAGCAGTGGGGAGAGGATGGGCCGCATGGCCTACAGTGCTGGGACAAGGCGCCGAGCCAGTTCTCCGTGCTTGGGAGAGCCAGCAAAGAAAACAACGCAGGAGCCGGTCGCCATGTCCGTGGGGTGGGGCGAGGACTGCCACCACGTAGGAAGACAGACCCCGCGTGCCCGCCACCGAGAACTTCCCCGAGAGGCACTGGGGGTGAGCTCCTTATTTGGGTTTGTTTATTTATTTTTAATGAAAAGAGTTCATGAGACTAAGAAAAATTTGAATCCTGACTGTGTATTTGATGACATTAAGGGAAAGTTATTCACTTTTTAGCTACGATAATGGTGTTTTGGTTGTGTTGGTAGAAGGAGTCCCTGTCTTGTAGGAGAGATACAACGGCTGGAATCTGCTTCAGCGTAACGCAGTAGGAGAGGGGGTAATGGGGCCTGAGGGTCGCCAGGCTGTGCTGTCTGTGTATCCAGAAGTTTCCAGCATGAGGGGAAAGCCGCGCACAGCACCACAGACAGGGTCAAGTACAGAGGAGAGAGCTGGGTGTGGAGGTTGAACTTGGCGCCTGCTCCCACACTGCAGGGCAGGTTCACGACCTGGTTCCTTGGCCTTGGAGCCAGCTTCCTGCTAACGTGCACCTGGGAAGGCAGCAGCCGGGGGCTCCAGAGCTTGGGCTTCCGCCACGCACGCGGCAGGCCCGGGGGAGTTCCTGCCTCCTGGCTTTGGCCTGGCCCAGCCTGCCCTGGTGTTGTGGGCATCTGGGGAGTGAGCATGCCAATGGAAGACCTCTCTGTCTCAGATTGAAATAAAGGAAGAGTGAAAAGCAGCCCGCAGAGTGGGAAAAGATATTTACGCCACATTCAACACTAAGCAGAGGGAGCCCCTTCAGAATCTACAGTTTAAAAAAAAGAAAAATGATGGTCCAGTAGGAAAATGGGAAAACCCAGGCACTGAGAGGCCAGCGAGCACAGGACGAGGTGCCAGCCTCACTGGTCAGCAGGGACGCGGCTGCTGTGGCGAAGTCGGCGAGACCGTGACCGTGACCGCAGCACCAGCGGCTGCAGGCTCCCGCCAGGCTCCCGCCAGGCCGGGTGCTCAGAGGGCTTCCCGGGGACGCCAGGTTGTGGCCGGGAGCCGCCTCACAGCGACAGCCTCCGATCCATCTCGAGTGCGGCGATCCCTTCAGCACCTCAGCCCGAGTGCCCTGCTATCCCGCGTACACCCCGGGCCAGCGTCCTGCGGAGTCAGCAGGCCACGGCGCTACCCTTCCCCAAGAGCTCTGGCCAGCTCGCTCCCCGTGCAGACTGCGGCCGCCCTGCTGCGGCAGCGTGGGGGCGGGCCAGGGGAATGGCCCCTGATGCTCCACACACCGCCAGTGGCGGCTGCACCCTGCCCACAGCACCACATGGCCTCGGGCTGGCCACCGCCTGCGCCAACCCAGAGTTAAGCGGTGCACCAGGTCTCGGAGGGGGACCAAGCTGCCCTAGCGGGCCAGCCCGCGACCAGGACACCCTCCACCTCCGAGCAGCGCCGTGGGGGCGGGGCAGCGACAAGGACAGGGAGACTCACCAGCACCGGCGTCCTGCTTTGTGTTCCAACAACCTTTCCTGGACGCAGGGAGATGGCCTCGCTTCCGGAAACAGGCAGTGGGTGGGGCTGTGCAGCTCTGAGACCTGCCCGGATCTTCCAGGCGCGGACGGGCCACGGGCTTGGCCGTCAACATCCAGGGTGCACGTGTCCCGAGGGTGCACGTGTCCCGCTCCTGCCCGCCGAGGGCTGGAGCATCAGTGGGCGACGCTGGCTGTGACTGCTTGAGACCCTGCACTTCCCCAGCACCCGCACGTGCAAGAGAGCACAGGGCTGGGCAGCGTCCGGACGCCGTGGTCACGCCACAAGGCAACCGCATCAGGCGTCCACCGTGCATGTCTCCAGGATGGCGCACACACACTTCCCTTTCTGAAAGCCACCGGGGAGGTGGCACTGTGCTGCCGCAGCCTGTCGGGCTCGTCCCAAGCAGGGCAGAGTCTTGTTGGGGTTCCTGAGGGCGTGGGCTTGAGGGGTTCCCCGAGAGGAACAGTCCCACAGCCCGCGGGGGCCTCCCCTCCCTCACGCTAACGGCCCGAGGACCTGTTCCAGACACCGCGTGGGGTTTACGCCACCTTCAAGGCACTGCCCTCCTCCAGGGAAACAGGCAGAGGGCTCACAGCAGGTGGCCTGCAGTGGGACCCCAGCCAGCTCCCAGGAGGCACCGCGGGGCCCTGTGGTCAGCGTGGGTTTCCTCTCAGCATTGGCATCCTTAGAAATTATGTTCATACGGCCCTGAAAATTTGAAGTATCTTAACGCCCCTCACACAGGAAGCTGACACCTAAACTACAAGTTTCAACAGTTACAAAGAATACAACTTCTGGCACGTTGTAAATATTGACACTTAGAAATAAAACTGTCATATCGCTCTGCTAAATGTAACCAGATGGGGTATGAACACACATCCACGCGATGGCCAGCCTACGCCTTTGAAAACAGCGCAGCAGCCACCTCTTCTTCGACATTTAGCTCCGTGACGTCTCGCCTGCACTTGAGAGATTTGAGTTCGCACCGCCATTTAAAGTCCTGCCCAGACATTTGTCCTCAGGTAACATTTTTAGGTTTCAAAGTTTTATTGATCACACGACATAGTTTTCTACAGTGAAAACGTTTGGAAAGATAGATTTTCCGCAAGGATCCATCAGTAAACATTGCAGGTTTATCCGCCATCGCGGCCATGGGCGCACGGCGGATCAGAACACATCGTGCACATTTTGGATAATAATGGTGGAAGTCCAGTCCTGTTAGCAACACATCTCCCGAAGCAAAGCGTGGCCTTTCTTCTCCCCTTGGTTTCCAGACCCAGCGACACCCGGATGCCTCCCTGCTGGACTGGTAGGCTCTGCATCAATTCTATCTCCATCTCCCTTTTTAAAAAAAAGTTATTTTTATTTGGAAGGCAGAGAGACAGGGACAGAGGGACAGAGATCTTGCTGAGTCATCCCCAAGTGTCCACGTCAAAGCCAGGGCTGGGACCGCAATCCCTCAATCCAGGCCCCCTGGGTGGTGGGGCACCCTGCTACTGGAGCCGCCACCTGCTGTCTTCCAAGGAAGCTGCCCTGGAGCGACCAGGACTCACCCGCAGGCACTCAGATCTGGGACGTGGGCGGTCTAACGGCTGCACTGAGCCCCTGCCCCCATTGCCACGTTTGTTGATGCCGATGCCTGTGGAGGGATCACCTATGGACAACAGTGGGTCACAGCCCACGGCCGGCTGGTCGACACGTCTGCCTTCAGGGCGAGCAAAGCCAAGAACCGGAAGTCAGCTGACTTCCGGCAAGGCCTCTGTGCCCTACTGGCATCTGTGTGCCTACAAGAAGGTGTGGGAGGCTGGATTCCTGGCCAGAAGCCTGCGCTGCCTTGCCCTGTCCCACAGGGACAGCTTCCCTCTCAGCCCACTGACACTGGGCTTGGTGGGGTGGCTGCGGAGCGGTGAGGTCACAGGCGCCGGGAGTGGCTTCCCTCCCTGCGTGGCGGTCTCCGCCCGGCCCCGGTGTGAACACTGGAGCACAGTGCAGTCTGGAATGCGGCATTAGAAGGTGCGGTGCCGCAGAGCTGGGACACACAGGCGGTCTCTTCCTAACACACGCTTCCCACGGTGCTTGCACGCGCTCACCGATTTCTAACTGAGCTACCCGGGCGATGCGGTGGAAAAGGAGAGATCTTGAATGAGCAGTGCTGGAAAAACTGGGTGCCCACTGCGGGAGAAGTGAACCCCACCATCCACCTCTCAGCCCTCCCAACAACTCATTCAAGGCAAGCCGCAGACCCAGGGGTGCGCATTCGGCACGCTGGCACGCTCTCGGGACGCCCCCGCTCCCTCTCAGCCTGTCTGGGTCTGCGTCCCAGCTCTGCTTCCAATTCCCGCGTCCTCCCCGGAGGCACCGGGGACGGCTCGCGTGGCGGGTCCCTGCCCTCCCGTGGCAGACCGGGTTCCCCGGCCCTGTCCGGGCTGCTGCCGGCAGCGTGTGAGCGCTTGAATAGAGGAGACACTGGCCTGTCTAGCTCTCCGTGTTTCTGCCTCTGCCTCCGCCTCTCCGCCTTTCGAATAAATCTTTCAAGAATGGCAAAAACACTATATGGAAACCAGAGCCCGAACAGAAAAGGTATACAGTAAAGCTTTCAGAGGAAACTGTGGGGAACGCCTTTCAAGCGTGGGGCAGGCAAGGGTGCAGAGAGCAGGCACCCAGCCCCCTCCCGGGGTGGGGCGGGGCGGGGCGGGGCGGAGCGGAGCGCCTGTGTTACTCCCCCCCTGCCTGCTGGTTCCAGCTTCCGCTAATCACGCTGGGAGGCAGTGCTGATGTTGGAATAGCTGGGCGCCTGCTGGAACCCTCGCGGGAGACCTGGATGGAGCTCCTGGCTCCTGGCGGTGACCGGGCCCAGCTCTGGTTGTTGTGGGCGTTTGAGGAGAGAACCGCTAGATGGGAGTGCCCCTCTCTCTGCCTCTCAAATAAATAAGTTTTTTTTTTTTTTTTTTGACAGGCAGAGTGGACAGAGAGAGAGAGAGACAGAGAGAAAGGTCTTCCTTTGCCGTTGGTTCACCCTCCAATGGCCACTGCAGCCGGCACACCGCGCTGATCCGATGGCAGGAGCCAGGTACTTCTCCTGGTCTCCCATGGGGTGCAGGGCCCAAGGACTTGGGCCATCCTCCACTGCACTCCCTGGCCACAGCAGAGAGCTGGCCTGGAAGAGGGGCAACCGGGACAGAATCCGGCGCCCTGATCGGGACTAGAACCCAGTGTGCTGGCGCCGCAAGGCGGAGGATCTGCCTAGTGAGCCGCGGTGCCAGCCTTTTTTTTTTTTTTAAAGATGTAATAAGAATTATGAGACAGTATCAACAGGACTTCATCAAAAGATACCATTAAGAAAATCAGAAGGCAAGCCACAGACTGAGAGCATTTGTAACACATGTAGCTGGTGAAGGACTTGTATGCAGGACACATAAAGCATTACTACAGATCAATAGTAAAAATCAACTCAATTTTAAAAAACAAGCAAAGGGAACTGGCGCTGCGCTGTAGCAGGTTAAGCTTCTGCCTGTGGTGCTGGCATCCCATATGGGTGCCGGTTCGAGTCCCGGCTGCTCCACTTCCGACCCAGCTCTCTGCTATGGCCTGGGAAAGCAGTGGAGGATGGCCCATGTGCTTGGGTCCCTGCACCCATATGGGAGATCCGGAAGGAGCTCCTGGCTCCTGGCTTCAGATCAGCGCAGCTCCGGCCGTTGTGGCCATCTGGGGAGTGACCCAGAGGATGGAAGACCTCTCTCTTCTCTCTCTCTGCCTCTGCCTCTCTGTAACTCTTTCAAATAAATAAATCTTTAAAAAGAAAAAAAAAAAGCAAGCAAAAGACTTGAATGGCCATTCACTAGAGAAGATATCTAATCGACACGTATTATGGGGTTACCAGGGAGATGCAAATTAAAATGGTGGTGAAACTCCACTTCATGACCACCAGGATGAACCACAGGAAAACTGACGCGCTCCAGGGAGAATTCACACACGCCGGCACTGGGCAGGTGACACGAAGGTTACCCTCTGGGAAGCTGTCACTTCCTAACACGATGAAACACACAGGTACCCACGACCCACACTTCCTCTCCCGGGATCCACCCAGAGGAGGTGAAACCACCCACACACAGCCTCGAGGACCTGCACACACGGTCACGCTCTGCTCACCCAGCACCAAACCGCAAACAGTGCCGACCGACGTGAGCAGGAGAGATGTGCACGCGGGACAGTGTTCAGTGGCTTACATAAAATACAGCACGAATGCATTTAAAAACATCAAGTGGGAAGAGGCTACTGCAACCAAGCAGGCCGTGTGCCTGAACCGGTACAAACGCCAAGGCCAGGCGAGAGCTCACTACAGAGATGAGAGCAGTCTCTACCCGGTGGGTGGCGCCCTCTGGGTTGGCGGGCATTGCGGGAAGGCTGCACAGGGTATGCCTCTGTTAAAATCGCTGCATGGTGCATTTCACTGACGTAGGCTCACTGCAGGCTTTAAAAGGCTTTTCTGAGCACAAGTGTGGGTGCAGCGGCTGAAACGCTGCCTGGGTTTCTGGGTTCTAGTGCTGGGTGTCTGCAGCGTCAGCTTCACTTGAGTGTGCACCCGGGAGGCAGCGGGGGGGGCCAAGTACCTGGGTCGGTGCCACCCCCCAGGGAGACCTGGATTGAGTTCCTGGCTCCTGGCTTCGGCCTGGCCTGCCCTTGGCGGCCGTGGGCATTTTTATTTATTTATTTATTTATTTATTTAGACAGGCAGAGTGCACAGTGAGAGAGAGAGAGACAGAGAGAAAGGTCTTCCTTTGCCGTTGGTTCACCCTCCAATGGCTGCCACGGCTGGCGCAGCGCACTGATCCGATGGCAGGAGCCAGGTGCTTCTCCTGGTCTCCCATGGGGTGCAGGGCCCAAGGACTTGGGCCATCCTCCACTGCACTCCCTGGCCACAGCAGAGAGGGGCAACCGGGACAGAATCCGGTGCCCTGACCGGGACTACAACCCGGTGTGCCGGCGCCGCAAGGTGGAGGATTAGCCTAGTGAGCCACGGCGCCGGCCAAGGCCGTGGGCATTTCAAGGAGCAAACCAGCAAATGAGAGATCTCCGTTTCCCAGAGAAAAATAAAATAGAAACACAATTTCCAAATACATACATTTAAATATACTTGACATTAAATTTAAAAAATCATTATGTTCAGACTTTTCTGAGGCTGGTAATAGCTCATATTCATTTTATTTATTTATTTGAAAGACAGAATGATGCGGTGGGTTGGGTGTGAGGAGAGATCTTCCATCTGCTGCTTCACTCCCTAAATGCCCGCAACAGCCAGGGCTGGGCCAGGCTGAGGCAAGAGCTAGGAGCTCCACTCAGGCTCCCACGTGGACGACAGGGACCCAAGTCCTTGGGGCCCCATCCGCCAGCTGCCGGTGCACCAGCAGGCAGCTGATGTGACGTGGCCTGGCACTTTGATAAGGGTGTGGGTGTCCCAAACGGCGCTTTCACCCTTTGTGCCACAGTTTGTCCTGAGGCCTGGAGTTAAACTCAGTACCTAAAGGCTCAGGGACATAAGGCATTATTCATTTGCATTTCTGCCACGAAAAAAAAGTAATAAAATACATCTATTACTTCTTTTTATACATTTTTGTTCATCTCTGGGAGCCACGGTTGACCTTGGTGGGGAAACAGGGCCTGGGATGTAACTTGCAGCCCCTCCTACGGGGAGACCAGGCCCTCAGGGAGGCTTGCTGCCTGCAGAACGTGGCCGCCTTCTCCAGCTCACATAAATGCGCTGGGGCACAGCTCCAGGCACCCCCGAGAAGTGAGCTAGGACCGCGTTTCATAAGACAGACTACCCCGGGGCCGTGTCGCCGCTCGGCGGGGGAGCTGCTGCTTGGAATGCTGGCATCCTGGCCACACCACTTTTTTTAAGGTTATATCTATTTATTTGAGAGGGAGAGTTATATATAGAGAGGGCCTCCATCTGCTGCTTCACTCCCCAAATGGCCGCAATAGCCGGAGCTGGGCCGATCCGAAGCCAGGAGCCAGGAGCTTCTCCCAGGTCTCCCACGTGGGTGCAGGGGCCCAAGCACATGGGCCATCTTCCACTGCCTTCCCAGGCCGCAGCAGGGAGCTGGATGGAAAGAGGAGCAGCCGGGACTCATAGCAGTGCCCATACAGGACACCGGTGCCACAGGCCAGCCCCGTGCTCCACTCCTGATCCAGCTCTCTGTTGATGGCCTGGGAAAGCAGAACAAGGCTCAAGTACTGGGAGCCATGTCACCCATGTGGGGGACCCGGATGGAGTTTCAGGTTCCTGGCTTCAATCTGGTCCAACCCTGGCTGTGGCAGCCATTTGGAGAGTGAATTAGCAAACGGGTGATCTCTGTCTCTCGCTCTCTCTGGAACTCTGCCTTTCAAATAAATAAATATTAGAAGATAGATTGCTGGGCTGGTGCTGTGGGGTAGACGGTTAGCCACCACCTGCGGTGCCAGCATCCCATGTGGGTACCGGTTTGAGTCCCGGCTGCTCCACTTCCGATCCAGCTCTCTGCTGTGGCCTGGGAAAGCAGCAGAAGACGGCTCAAGTGCTTGGGCCCCTGCACCCACATGGGAGACCCAGAAGAAGCTCCTGGCTCCTGGCTTCAGATCAGCGCAGCTCCACCATTGTGGCCATTTGGGGAACGAACCAATGAATGACAGACTCTCTCTCTCTCTCTCTCTCTCTCTCTCTGCCTCTGCCTCTCTGAAACTCTGCCTTTCAAATAAACAAATCTTAAAAAAAAAATACGTCATCTATTTTATGCCCTGCAGGAACAAGACAACAAATGAATGTGCTCTTTAAGGTACTTCAAGGGTAACAATGCCCACCACAGCCAGGCTGGGCCAAGGTGAAGTCAGGAGAGCAGAGCTGCACCCGGGAGGCCCGTGAACGGCCGAGACTCGAGTTCCCGAGCCAGCAAGTGCGCGGCAGCGGAAGTGGAGCCGGGACTTCAGCCCAGGCCCTCAGCGCGGGCCGCGGGGGCCCCTCCCAGCCCCTCGGCCTTCCCGCAAGTCACCCTACAACATCCGCCCCTTCTGACGGTGACTACGTGGTCGCACGGGGACCACGCTTCCGGAACATGGGCTCTGAGGGGCCACGCCGCGCGCAAACCACAGCAACGGCTTCGCCTTCGCATCGGGGCTTTCTCAGACGAAGGCCAAGAAGAGCAGAGGTCGCGCCCGTCTCCGCGGGGCGGCGGCGCTGCGGACCCCGCTTCGGGAGGCCCACGCTGCAGGCGCGGGGCCAGCTCCAGGGGCCGGTTTGAGGCACGCATTCCAGCGTTCCCCTCGGCGCCCTGTCCGATTCCGAGGCCGGCGGCTGCAAGAGGACTTCAGGTCTGAGGTCAGTGTCCTGGGCGAGGCGCTTGCTCGTGGTTAAGGCACGACAGTGAGGCAGCCCACTGCCAGCCCACTGCCAGCCCACTGCCAGCCCAGCCCTGCCACTTCCTTCCCCTGTTCCCACTGCCCGCCGGCTCCCTCTCACCTCACCCTCCAGCTCTGGGCACCGCCAGGGCCCGCGTCAGCTTCTGCAGCTTTGACCTCTGACTCCCCCCCTCTCTCCGCAGCCACGATGTGGGCACCCTCGGGTTTCTGTTTCCCTTCTTTCCCCAGACTCACCTAGCGTCCCCTCCCACGTTAACTAACGGCAATCACACTTAGCGGGAGTGTGTCACCCGTGGTCGTGGGGACCGCATCGCCCCAGAATGTAATACAGAGCGCATGTCCCCGGTGCCATCAGCGGCACTACACACTTCAGCATCCCCGGAGGTCGGTTCCAGGACCCCGATACCAACACCCACGGATGCTCAGGCCTCGCCTGCAGGATGGGACGGTACTGCACGTAACCTACACGCGTGTCCCCGTGCACACTACATGGGCTGCAGGCCACCTGTGACGGCTAACACACGTAAACTACGTAAAGGGTCGTGACACTCATCGCTTAGGGAAGTGGGACAAAGACAAAGCCCGTCCGTAATCTGTAGGGACGCAGTTTTTTCCAAATGTTTCTCATCTGTGGCTGGCTGAATGGGGAGGTGGTGCAGAGCCCCTGGATCCTGGTGGCAGCTGAGTGTCCCGTGGTGCCAGCACCGGAGGAAGCTCCTGTTGGCTGTGCCCTGACCTGAGGGAGCCTCCTGAGAACTGCGGGCAGCATTTGCGCAGGTGCTGTCACCTGCACCCGCAGACCCGCCGCTGTGCCCCCGGCAGGCTGACTCAGGACACACACACATACGGCAGAGAGAGCCGAACCCACCGAGTTTCACTGCAGATTGGTTTCTGTGGACAGCTAAGCGCTTACACACAGTGAAGGTGTCAGAAGACTTCCAGGGGCCGGAGCCGCGGCTCACCAGGCTAATCCTCCGCCTGCAGTGCCGGCACCCCGGGTTCTAGTCCCGGTCGGGGCGCCGGTTCTGTCCCGGTTGCTCCTCTTCCAGGCCAGCTCTCTGCTGTGGCCCGGGAGTGCAGTGGAGGATGGCCCAAGTGCTTGGGCCCTGCACCCCATGGGAGACCAGGAAGAAGCACTGTAATGGCCATTTGGGGGGTGAACCAACGGAAAGAAGACCTTTGTCTCTCTCTCTCACTGTCTAACTCTGTCTGTCATAAAAAAATATTTACTTGAAAATATTGAAAAATATTTACTTGAAAATATTGAAAAATATTTACTTGAAAGTCAGAGTTACAGAGAGAGAGAAGGAGGCAGAGAAAAAGAGAAAGAAAGAGAAGGGGGGGGTTTCCATACATTGGTTCACTCCCTAAATGGTCACAACGGCCGGCGTGCTGCGCTGATCTGAAGCCACGAGCCAGGAGCTTCCTCTGGGTCTCCCAGGTGGGTGCAGGGGCCCAAGCACTTGGGGCATCTTCCACTGCTTTCCCAGGCCACAGCAGAGCTGGATCGGAAGTGGAGCAGCCGGGACTCGAACCGGCACCCATACGGGATACGGCTCCGCAGGCGGCAGCCTCACCTGCCATGCCACAGCGCCGGCCCCAAGTGCTGGCTTCTGAGAACACGAGGCTGGGGGAGACAGCTTCCAGTCCCCTGACAGCCAGGCTGTGAGTTGTTCCCCGCGACTAAGGGCTCACGACAATCCACCGCTGAGGAATCATTCTTTCAGTGAGTTCCTCTTAGAAAAAGGTGATTTCCTGTGGCCAGCGCTGTGGCGTAGTGGGTAAAGCCGCCGCCTGCAGTGCCGGCATCCCACATGGGTGTCAGTTCGAGTCCCGGCTGCTCCACTTCCGATTCGGCTCTCTGCTGTGGTCTTGGCAAGCAGTGGAAGATGCCTCAAGTCCTTGGGCCCCTGCACCCGTGAGAGAGACCCGGAAGAAGCTCCTGGCTCCTGGCTTTGGATCAGCGCAGCTCTGGCCAGTGCGGCCAATTGGGGAGTGAGCCAGAGGATGGAAGACCTCTCCCCCTCTCCCCCTCTCCCTCTCCCCCTCTCTCCCCCTCTCCCCTCCTCCCTCTGTCCCCCTCTCCCTCTCTCCCTCTCTCCCCCTCCCTCCTCCCCCTCTCTCCCCTTCTCCCCCTCCCTCTCTCCCCCCTCCTTCTCCCCCTCTCCCTCTCTCCCTCTCCCTCTCCCCCTCTCCCCCCTCCTTCTCCCCCTCTCCCTCTCTCCCCCTCTCCCCCTCCCTCTCTCCCCCCTCTCCCTCTCCCTCTCCCCCCTCCCTCTCTCCCCCTCCCCCTCTTCCCCCCTCCCTCTCTGTGTACCTCTTTCAAATAAATAAGTGCATCTTACAGCAAAGGCCATTTCCAGTGGCTTGCACAAAAGGCGGGGGCCCGGGGGGGCCCAGGGGTCAGGCACGGCCTGCACTGCCAGCACCCAGTCCCGGCTGCTCCATTTCCAGCGGAACTTCCTGCTGTGCTGCGCACCCCGGAGGCAGCAGGTGACGCCCGCCACCTGCGTGGGAGACCTTTCGCCTGGCCCAGCCCTGGCCATTGCAGCCACCGGGAGAGTGACCAGCAGATGGAAGATCTCTCTCTCCAATTCTTTCAAATAAATCTTAAAAAGAGAGAAAGTATTCGGGTTTTCAAACCCTTTGGTCTAAAGGTGCACAATATACTCTAAGTACTAACACCGAGGGTTACAATGCCCCGACGTCAGGCCACGCTCTAACCCCTCAGCTCTCTGTGTCAGAGGAAGAACCAGGGGGATGCTGTAGCCTTACTTTACAGGCCGTGACGCTCCTGCCACGGGGCTGCGCGCACTCTAACCAGCAGCCAGACGTGTGGGGGACACTCTCTGTGCTGTGGCACTGGCCAAGACGTAACTTTTTTTTTTTTAAGATTTTGGGACCACTGTGTGTGTGTGTGAGTGTGTGTAAGATTTTATTTATTTATATGAGAGGCAGAGTTACAGAGAGAGGGGGAGGGAGAGACAGAGACAGAGGTCTCCGAGCCACGGCTGCACTCCCTAAAAGGCCACAAGAGCCAGAGCTGGGCCCACGCAAAGCCGGGAGCCAGGAGCTCCTTCCCGGTCTCCCACGTGGGCGCAGGGGCCCAAGCACTCGGGCCGTCTCCCACTGCTTTCCCAGGCCACAGCAGAGAGCTGGATGGGAAGTGGAGCAGCCGGGACTCGAACGGGTGCCCACATGGGATGCCGGCACCACAGGTGGAAGCTTAGCTGACTAAGCCACGGTGCCCGCACAGTAACAAATCCTAACGAGGCAAACGGACATCCCAAACCCCAAGTGCACTTGATCTCTTGATCACAAATTTGTTTCGTGAATTCTTGTTTATAAGTAACTGTTTCCTCTCTTCCTATCAGAGTGTCAGCCTGTGCTGCAGCTCCAGGCTGTCACAGTCGTTTCCTGTACAAATACAAGCAGAGGGCGGCATTTGAGGGAGCAGCTAAGAGCCGGCCGGAAGGCCCACGTCCCATACTGCATGTCTGAACCCCACCCCCACTCTCAGTGCCAGCTTCCCGGAGGCCACGGCAAAGGGTCAAGGGCTTGGATCTCTGCTACCCACGTGGGAGACCTGCACTGAGTTCCTGGCTCCTGGATCTGCCTGGCCTCGGCCCGGCCGTTGTAGGCATTTGGGGGAGTGAACCAGCAGACGGGCACTCTGTCTTTCAAATAAACAAATCAGTATTAAAAAAAAAAAAAAAAACTAAAAAGAACAAAGTTCATAAAACTTACCTGTATCCTTATTTTTAACATAGGTGGATTCTGACTAGCTACACTAAATAGTTAAGATGGCGTATGTAAACCCCACGCAAAGCTGATCTGGCTCACAGCGACTAGTGTGTTGGCACAGGAGGGTCGTGCACACCAGCACAACCGATTAGACAACGTACAGAGTTCCTCCCTTCCTCACTTTAAAATGCCCTACATGCGTGAATAATCTGTAATACCAACAGTGACTGCATCAATCTCTTTTTTAAAAGATTTATTTATCTGAAAGTCAGAGTTATACGAGAGAGAAGGAGAAGCAGAGAGAGAGAGAGGGAGGTCTTTCATCCATTGGTTCATTCTTCAGTTGGCTGCAATGGCCGGAGCTGCGCTGATCTGAAGCCAGGAGCCAGGAGCTTCTTCTGGGTCTCCCACGCGGGTGCAGGGGCCCAAGGACTTGGGCCATCTTCCACTGCTTTTCCAGGCCATAGCAGAGAGCTGGATCAGAAGTGGAGCAGCCGGGACTAGAACCAGCGCCCATTTGTATGCCGGCACTTCAGGCCAGGGTGTTAACCCGCTGCGCCACGCGCCGGCCCTCACAGAAGTCCTGCTGTGTCTGCCTGTTTCCATGACGGCCCACGCCAGCCTGCCAACACGATGCTGCAGAGCAGAGCTGGAGGGGACGGCGGCACTGGCGTTCCTCAGCCCAATCAGCGCGGCCTCCAGGTCACAGCCACGAGTGTGGCCCGAGGAAGGGTGAGCGCGCTGCCTGTGTCTCCCAAGCCTCCAGCAAAATCCCTAAAGCAAGGCGATGACTCCGCGCAGTGCCCGGTGCTGGGTCAGCTTCAGCCCGGGAGAAGATGCCCTTCTGAGTTCAGCCCCCCGAGCCGAGAACCCAGGACTCCCACGCACGGGACGCACAGCAGTGTGCGGGAGTGGCCGTCTCCCCGGGACGGTGTCCTGGGGCAGCTGTGGAGTGGCCGTCTCCCCGGGACAGTGTCCTGGGGCAGCTGTGGCACCGGGTGCCTTAGACAGAGCCGAGGTTCTTCGGCAGCTCCGGAGGCCTGGGTCCGAGACTGCTGGCCAGGTGCCGGGAGACGCCTCTCTCTGGGACAGGGGTGGTGGTTGGTCACCCTGTGTTCCCTGGTTTGTAGACACAGCACCACGACCTCTGCCTGTCACGTGGTGGTCTCCTGTGTCAGAAGTCACGTGTTTCCAGGAACACCAATCACTGGCTTACAGCCCACCCTAACCCAGTGCTGACCTCATCTTAACGAGGTGACAACTGCAAAGACTATTTTAAATGAGGTCACACAGACAGGTTCTAGGTGGACATGACGGTGGGGGAGACCCGTGCGGCTCACATGGGCGAAGGACCATGTTGTCAGCAGTGGTCTTGGTAAGTCAGCGATATGTCTTCTGCCACCACACTGAAATCCAGCTTGACACAGAAACAGAAGACAGCGGGAAAGACTCCGAGCACCTGCCAGCTACACGATGGCCTTCTAAGTCCTCTGTGGTCAAGAGGCGATCTCAAGGGAAATAAAAGAAATCAAGTGGGGGAACTGAGTGAAGAAACAAACGTCCAAGTGAAATTAGGAAGGCGGCTAACGCAGCGCTGGGGGGATGCGTAGACTCAGCGTGTGCCTGCAGAGACGGGCGGCACTGTGCAGTGGGCGAGGCCGCCTGCGGCTCTAGCATCCGGCTCAGGCTCCCGGCTGCTCAACCCGGGGTGGGGGGGGGTTTGCCTGGGCGGAGTTCCTAGATCTTGGCTCCCGTCTGGCTCAGCCCTGGCTATTGTGGCCATTTGGGGAGTGCACTTGCTCTCGCGCGCTCCCTCTCTCTCTCTCTCTCTTCTCCTTTCTATAGTTCTGCCTTTCAAAGAAATACAAATTTTTAAGAATTGACTTTAATTTATCTGAAAGGCAGAGTTACAGAAAGAGGGAGAGACAGAGATTCTCCACCTACTGGCTCACTCCCCCAGGGACTGTGATGGCTGGGGCTGGGCTGGGCCAGGCCGAAGTCAGGAGCCAGGAGTTTCTTCGTGGTCTCCCACACGGGTGCAGGGGCCCAAGCTCTTGGGCCGTCCTCTGCTGCTTTCCCAGGCACCTTCGCAGGGAGCTGGATTGGAAGAGGAGCAGCTGGGACTCAAACCGGCACCCATGTGGGATGCTAGCACCACAGGCAGTAGCTTAACCGGCTTTATCACCACGCTGTCCCCAAAGAAATAAATCTGAGAGAGAGAGAGAGAGAGAGAGAGAGAGAGAGAGAGAGGAAGCCTTAAATTAATACTTAAGCTTTCATCTCAAGAATCCAGACAAAGAGTAACCCCAGAGTGGGTGCTTGGCACCGTGGTCCAGACCCTACTTGGGATGCCCGCAGCCCACACTGGAGTGCCTGGGCTCAAGTCCCGGTTCTGCTTCGGATGGAGCGTCCTGCTAATTCGCACCCTGCCACTCACGTGGGAAGCTGGGCCGATTTCCGGGCTCTCGGCTGCGGCCTGACCCAGCCCTGACTGCTGCAGACATCTGGGGAGTGAACAGAGGGTGGAGGACCTCTGTCTCTCTTGTTCTTTCTGCCTTTCAACTAAAATAATGAAAACAAATGGAAATTTTAAAAAATAAATGCCCCCAAAAAGCAGAAGGGGAAACAAAAGAGAGAAAAGCAGAAATTAATGAAGTTGAACACAAAAAGTATTAAGAGAAAAATTAATGAAACAGAGAAGCAGCTTTGAAAAGATTTTTAAACGTGACGACCACGCAGTAAGACTAACACAGCAAAGGGTAAGACACAGTTAACAGGAAAGAAAGACACAAACCGGGAATGAAACGGGGAACGTGGCAACAGACCCCGGAGGCCTCACGAGGGAGAACACGAGGAACAGACAGCTGGGTCAGCTCCGAGACGCGGGCACGCACTCAGTGTGAGACGACTTGAACAGCCCTGGAGCTGAGAAAATTCCGAGGTCATAACTGCTGCCCCCTCCCGGCTCTCAGGCCCGGCTGACGTCACTAAGAGCTCCACCAAACGTTTAGTACAAGTTACTGCTAGTTTTACACGTTCTCATCCTGGAGACAGAACACATCCCAGTTCATCTTACCAAGCCCCCAGTGCCGCCACAGCAGACGTGGTGAGCCCAGGGCAGTGCTGCCCACAGAGGTGGGTGCCAGACTCCCACACAAACAAGAACAGAGTTCACGGAGATGCCTGTTTGCGGGGACTTCAGCAGCTCTCTGGGGGGCCGGTGTCGTGGTACAGTAGGTGGAGCTGCTGCCTGAGATGCCAGCACCCCATACAGGAGCTGGTTCGAGTCTCGGCCGCTCCACTTCTGACCCAGCTCCCTGCTGATGGCCTGGGAAAGCAGCAGATGGCCCAAGTGTTGGGTTCCCGGCCACCCACAAGGAGACCCAGATGAAGCTCCTGGCTCCTGGTTTTGGTCAGGCCCAGCTCTGCCCGTTGCAGCCATCAGGGGTGTGAACCAGTGGCTTGAAAACCTCTCTCTCTCCCTCTCTGTAACTGTGACTTCCCCAAAAAAGAGTAAATATTTTTTAAAAAGTTACCACCGAAACAATCTTTTAATTTCATTTTTCATGAACTTTTAACCAGATCATCTACAAAGAGTTCCGAACTATCAATAAACTGGGCTTATTCCAGGGATACAAAGTGTTTTTTTTTTTTCTTTTAGATTTATTTATTTTATTTTAATTATTTGAAAGAGAGACAGAGAGAGAGAGGTTTTTCTGCCAGATGAGGTTCACTCCCCAGATGGCTGCAAGGGCTGGAGCTGTGCTGATCCAAAGCCAGGAGCCAGGAGCTTCTTCCAGGTCTCCCATGCGGGTACAGGGGCCCAAGCACTTGGGCCATCTTCTACTGCTTTCCTAGTCCACAGCAGAGAGCTGGATTGGAAGTGGAGCACAGTGCTGGTCCCACAAAGTAGTTTTAATGTTTAATTATGGGGGGGGGGGACTGCAGCATAGCGGGTAAAGCCGCCGCCTGCAGTGCCGGCATCCCATATGGGCGCTGGTTCGAGTCCTGGCTTCTCCTCTTCCAATCCAGCTCTCTGCTATGGCCTGGGAAAGCAGAAGAAGATGGCCCAAGTCCTTTGGCCCCTGTGCCCACGTGGGAGACCCAGAAGAAGCTCCTGGCTCCTGGCTTCGGATCAGCACAGCTCCAGTTGTTGTGGACAACTGGGGAGTGAACCAGCGGATGGAAAACCTCTCTCTCTCTGCCTCTCCTTCTCTCTGCGTAACTCCGAGTTTCAAGTAAATAAACAGATCTTAAAAAAAATTTATACTGGGGCTGGTGCTGTGGCATAGCGGGTAAAGCCACCTCCTGCAGTGCTGGCATCCCACATGGGTGCTGGTTCGAGACCCGGCTGCTCCACTTCTGATCCAGCTCTCTGCTGTGGCCTGGGAAAGCAGTGGAAGATGGAGCAAGTCCTTGGGCCCCTGCACTCACGTGGGAGACCGGGAAGAAGCTCCTGGCTCCTGATGGGCACAGCTCTGGCCGTTGCGGCCAAATGGGGAGTGAGCCAGCGGATGGAAGACCTATCTCTCTCTCTCTCTCTTTCTCTCTCTCTCTCTCTCTCTCTCTCTCTCTCTGCCTCTCCTCTGTGTAACTCTGACTTTTAAATAAGTGAATAAGTCTTTAAAGCGTCTTTAATCACCGATCCCTAGCGAAGGTGTTTTAGTGCAGTGGGCTAAGCCACCACTGGGACGCCCACACCCCACGCTGAGTGCACTGAGACCAAATCCCTTGTTCACCGTCCACGCAGCTTCCTGCCAGTGTGCATCTGGGGGCAACACCTGCCAGCTCACGTGCCTGAGTCCTGCCTCCCACAGGGACCCCGAGACGCAGTTCCTGGTTCCTGGTTCTGACCCGGCTCAGCCCTGGCTGCTGTGGACATCTGGGCAGTGAATCAGTGGGTGGAAGTGTGGGCGCGCGCTCTCTCCTGCTCGCTGCCTTTGAAATAAATAGAAACGAGCAAGTATACAAAATAAAAAAGGGAAACCAATGTGATCTACCATACTGACGATCGAAAGACAAACATCAAGCACTTGACACAATCCTCCATCAGTTCACAGTAACAGCTCCCGGAAAGCCGCAATCCCGCTGAGGTGGGGAAGCCACGGCGAGGCGCTCTCTGGAGAGTCTCCTATTATTTCCTACAGCTGCATGTGAACCCGCAGCTGTCTCAGGCTAAAAGTGCTGAATAAACCCGAACGATGCTCTAAGTCCCATTTTAAGAAGTCAGAAAAAGCGCAAATTAAACTCAGAGTAACTTAAAAAATAATTAAAAATTAGTAGAAATGGATGGCGTAGAAAACAACGGAGCAGTCGACAAAGACAGCCGTTGTTCTAGGAGAAGATGAATGGGGAAGCCCGGAGAAACCCAATTCTGTATCAGGAGAGAAAAAGACAAGCAGCGCAGGCACTGCAGGTGGTAAATGCCTAAGAGGACGCGTCGTGAGACCTTGATGCCGAGTGAATGTGACAAGCTGGAAGACACAGAACCTCGAACACACAACGTAGCACGACTTACTCAAGAATCGAAACGTGAACTCTGCAGCTGACAAGACAGCAAATCCTATCAAAGCGCACTCCTCCCACAACGACAGCTCCGTCTCACTATGCTAGTGAATCCTAACATCCAAGCCAGAAGTAACATTCATTATACAAACGCTGAGAAAATAAAGAACCACTTTAAGAGACTGACAAAAATTGATACCAAAACTCAATGACAATGTTTTATGAAAAATTATGGACTACAGGCTCTCAATGAAATATTTTTATCAGATTAAATTCAGTAAATACAAAAGGCTAACACATGCTACCCAAGTAGGATCGCCCACAAAGGAAGGGAGCAGTATTTCAACCTATGAAAATGACTGTCGTTTGCCGCATTAGTAAAGGAAGAATTTCTATGCTTATCTCAGTAGAGACAATAAAAAATCCCTGGGTACCATTTAGTAGAACTGATGACAAACCTGTCGGCTAGCTAAGAACAGGCAGGCGTCTTCCTTGACAGCACCCGCACAAGGCCCGGAGCTGCACCGCACTGAGCAGGTGCAAGATGATACTGTCTCACAGATCAGAATCCAGGCACAGCCGCGCCTTCACTGCCTCGGGGCAGAATTCCAGAGTGCACCGACGTGGCCAGAAAAGGGAGTGCAAGGCCTGAAGCCTGGTGAGAGAGAATTAAAAAAGCTATAGGACGAGGAAGGGAGTGTAACAAGGTCGCAAGACACATAAACACAAACAGTTACATTTCTACATTCCAGCCATGAACAATTAAAAACTGAATTTAAAACACAGTACCAGCCAGCGCTGCCTGCAGCGCCGGCACACCGGGTTCTAGTCCCGGTTGGGGTGCCAGATTCTGTCCCGGTTGCCCCTCTTCCAGGCCAGCTCTCTGCTGTGGCCCGGGAGTGCAGTGGAGGATGGCCCAGGTGCTTGGGCCCTGCACCTGCATGGGAGACCAGGAGGAAGCACCTGGCTCCTGGCTTCGGATCGGCACAGCACACCAGCCATAGCAGCCATTTGGGGGATGAACCAACAGAAGGAAGACCCTTCTCTCTGTCTGTCTCTCTCTCACTGTCTAACTCTGCCTGTCAAAAACAAAACAAAACAAAAACCCAAACAATAACAACAAGCAAACAAACCCCCGCAGTACCTACTGGCGTCCGACCTTCAGGAACCGGCACACAGGGCAGGCTTTTTGAGCCGTGCTTCCTGAGAAACATCCGTGGCCAGCAAGGATGGACGAGATGCTCACCATCACCGGATGCAGAGGGAACATCCGTTACAACGAGCCAGACTGCATGACGGGCCAACAGCAATGCTGCCGAGGAAGTGGGCAAGTGGGCTGGTACAGCCACACTGTGGCCTGGCAGTTTTGAGCAAACACACATTTACTGTATGTTCCAGAAACCTCAAAGTCTGCCCCTGAGAACTGGAAACACATGTATTTCCACGTACGTGTGCACAGCAGCCTTAGTCGTAATAGCCAGAAACCGAAAACCACCGCATGTCCCATTCAGCAGCAGGCCAACAGTGCTGTACTCACACCGTGGGGTATCATCCGACTTAACTGACAGTGAACTTTAAACATGTTTACTTATTTGGAAGGCAGACAGACACAGGCTATTCCCCAATGTCTGCAACATCCAGGCCAGGGCCCGGCCACTCAGGGACCAGAACTCACCCAGTGTGCACTGCTACCTGCAGAGTACAAACCACGGCATAGCGGTGAAGCCCTGCCTGCCGCGCCATCATCCCATATGGCGCCAGTTCAAGTCCCAGTCGCTCCTCTTCCAGGCCAGCTCTCTGCCGTGGCCCGGGAGGGCAGTGGAGGATGGCCCAGGTGCTTGGGCCCTGCACCCCATGGGAGACCAGGAGAAGCTCCTGGCTCCCGGCTCCGGATCAGTGCAGCTCCAGCGCCTGTGGTCATCTGGGGAGTGAACCAGCAGATGGAAGACCTTTCTTGCTCTCTCTGCCTCTCTGTAGCTCTGCCTTTCAAATAAATAAATACATATTTTTTATTTATTATTTGACAGACAGTGAGAGAGACAGAAAGGTCTTCCTTCTGTTGGTTCACCTCCCAAATGGCCACCACGGCCAGAGCTACACCAATCTGAAGCCAGGAGCCAGGTGCTTCTCCTGGTCTCCCATGGGGTGCAGGGCCCAAGCACTTGGGCCATCCTCCACTGCCCTCCCGGGCCACAGCAGAGAGCTGGACTGGAAGGGGAGCAGCCAGGACTTGAACTGGCGCCATATGGGATGCCGGTGCAGCAGGCAGAGGATTAACCAAGTGAGCCATGGCGCCAGCCCCTATATATGTTTTTAAAAAGAGTACATATGGGTAAGAAGCTGTAATCTGAGGTGCAGTGAGGACACGAAGCCGGTATTCAGTATGGGATGTGAGCATTTCAAGTGGTGTGTCGGCCACTGTGTACAAGGCCAGCCCCTAGAATACCCTGCCACAGGCAGCCACGTCGGAGTGACGGCAGGCTTCCAGAAACACCCCGAACTCTGGGGACAAAGAACGAGGCTGCCTCGGCGGGCTGGGAGTTCCTGTGTGATGACAATGTTCTTTGTCTCAGTCACTGCTAACCGCACAGATACACTTGAAAAAGTTCATCCGCTGTCCCCTCACGGGCCTGCCTGCCTGTAACTGGATCTCGGCGTAGCTGACAGTGACCGCCAGGTGCTGGACGCCCCTGGGGCCCAGAACTGGGAGGGAGTGACGGTCCAGTTTTCTCTTTGAATGGATGGCAGCTACACAGTCTGCCCTTGTGGAAAACTCAGTGAGCCCTCACTCCGTGCGTCCTCTCCTGTTTAAAGTACTTCACAGGGGAGGATAATGTGATGCAGAGGTGGAGCTGCCATTGGGGGCACCAGCGCCCCCACCACAGTGCCTGGACTGAGTCCTGTCTCTGGGCACTGGTGCCCCCATCACAGTGCCTGGACTCAGTCCTGTCTCCGGGCACTGGTGCCCCCATCACAGTGCCTGGACTGAGTCCTGTCTCCTGGGGCACCAGCACCCCCATCACAGTGCCTGGACTCAGTCCTGTCTCCTGGGGCACCAGCGCCCCCATCACAGTGCCTGGACTCAGTCCTGTCTCCTGGGGCACCAGTGTCCCCATCACAGTGCCTGGACTCAAGTCCTGTCTCCAGGCACTGGTGCCCCCATCACAGTGCCTGGACTCAGTCCTGTCTCCTGGGGCACCAGTGCCCCCATCACAGTGCCTGGACTCAGTCCTGTCTCCTGGGGCACCAGCGCCCCCATCACAGTGCCTGGACTGAGTCCTGTCTCCTGGGGCACCAGCACCCCCATCACAGTGCCTGGACTCAGTCCTGTCTCCTGGGGCACCAGCGCCCCCATCACAGTGCCTGGACTGAGTCCTGTCTCCTGGGGCACCAGCGCCCCCATCACAGTGCCTGGACTGAGTCCTGTCTCCTGGGGCACCAGCACCCCCATCACAGTGCCTGGACTCAGTCCTGTCTCCTCAGACACCAGTGCCCCCATCACAGTGCCTGGACTGAGTCCTGTCTCCTCAGACACCAGTGCCCCCATCACAGTGCCTGGACTGAGTCCTGTCTCCTGGGGCACCAGCACCCCCATCACAGTGCCTGGACTCAGTCCTGTCTCCTGGGGCACCAGTGCCCCCATCACAGTGCCTGGACTCAGTCCTGTCTCCTGGGGCACCAGTGTCCCCATCACAGTGCCTAGGTAGGACTGAGTCCTGTCTCCTCAGACACCAGCGCCCCCATCACAGTGCCTGGACTCAGTCCTGTCTCCGGGCACTGGTGTCCCCTATCACAGTGCTTGGACGGGGTCCTCCCTCCGCTCTGATCTAGTTTCCTGCTAGGGCACGTTCTGGGAGGCGGCAGTTGCTGGCGGCACCCTTGGGTGGCTTCTATTCATCTGGGAGACCTGCAGAGCTGTTGGCTCCTAGCTGCATTTTCGCCCAGCCCCGGCTGTGGTGAGCCTTCGGTGGAAGCGCTTTCTTCTACCTTTCAAATACATAAACTTGGAACAAAAAATACCCGCTAGCAGGCAGACAGTGTCAGACCATGACTGGGCTCACAGCCACGCGTCACCTCTCCCTCCTGATGTGGACAGGTTGCCAAGGGCTGCACATAAAGCTTGGTATCATTGGGTCACTATTACCCAAGTGATCTAAGAATCAAGGATGGAAAACAGGGAAAAAGAACCGCACGCACACCAAACGTTTAGAGACTTTTTTTTTAAAGGTTTTTTTTATTTTTTATTTTTTTAACTTTTTTTTTTTTTAAGATTTATTTTATTTGAAAGGCAGAGATACAGAAAGGCAGCTGAGCTGATCTGAAGCCAGGAGCCAGGAGCTTCTTCCTGGTCTCCCACATGGGTACAGCAGTCCAAGGACTTGGGCCATCTTCTACTGCTTTCCCAGGCCATAACAGAGAGCTGGATTGGAAGTGGAGCAGCTGGGACACAAACCGGTGCCCATATGGGATGCCGACACTGCAGGCAGTGGCTTTACCTGCTCTGCCACAGCGCCGGCCCCACGTTTAGACTTTTAAAAAAAAGTACTTCCGAAACAATACAGTGTACCAATGATATTTATGCAGTCTTGACTTCGTGTACTAAAAGAACCCTAGTCCGGGTGCTGGCACCGTGGCTCACTTGGTTAATCCTCCGCCTGCAGTGCCAGCATCCCGTATGGGCAGCGTGTTCTAGTCCCAGTTGCTTCTCTTCCAGTCCAGCTCTGCTGTGGCCCGGGGAGGGCAGTGGAGGATGGCCCGAGTGCTTGGGCGCCTGACCCATGTGGGAGACCAGGAGAAGCACCTGGCTCCTGACTCCTGATCAGTGTAGCTCTAGCCATGGCGGCCATTTGGGAAGTGAACCAACGGAAGGAAGACCTTTCTCTCTGTCTAACTCTATCTGTCAAAAAAAAGCAAGGAAGGGAGGGAGGGAGGGAGGGAAAAAAAAAGAAAAGAAACCTAGTCTGGGCTGACTCTGGCCTAATGGGTTAAGCTGCCGCCTGTGAAGCCAGCATCCCACATGGGTTTGAACTCTGCTTCTAATCCAGCTCCCTGCTAAGGTGCCTGGGAAAGCAGTGGAAAACAGCCCGAGTCCTTGGGCCCCTGCACCCACGTGGGAGACCCAGATGAAGCTCCTGGCTTCAGCCTGGCCAGGAGTGACCATTTGGGGAGTCAACCAGCAGACAGAACATTTTTCTCTCTCTTTTAAATAAATAAAATAAATCTTAAAAACAACCCCCAAAAAAAAATCTGGGCACAGTTTAAAGTCCAAGGGAGGGGCTGGTGCGGCATGGCGGGTAGAGCCGCCGCCTGCGGTGCCGGCATCTCACATGGGCGACGGCTTGAGCCCCGGCTGCTCCACTTCCGCTCCAGCTCTCTGCTATGCCTGGGAAGAGGAGAAGATGGCCCAAGTCCAGACCCGGAGAAAGCGCGTGGCTCCTGACCAGTTCAGCTCTGGCCGCTGCGGCTAATCAGGGAGTGAACCAGCAGATGGAAGACCACTCTCTCTGCCTTTCCTTTTCTCTCTGTGTAACTCTTTCAGATAACTAAACACATTTTTTTAAAAAGAAAAAGTCCATGGGAAATGTTTTTTCGCAGGGACCGGGATTCTCCGGGCCTCGGAGCCACCCGCCACCGCTCACTGAGGGAGTCCGTAGAAAGCTTGTTTCAAGCACACTTCTCCCGGGTCTTAACAGACATGAGTTCTGTTCTGCTCCACAAAGTCACCCCAGGGTCCTCCTGACAGGCCTGCGGGCCCTCTGGGCAGAGCTGCCATCCTGGCCACCTGCAGCCGATACGTGGACGCAGCCTCTGCCTTTCCACCCGCTCTCACAACCAAAACACGCACCTTCTTTATCCACACAGCAGCGTGAGGCTCTCCCACAAAGGCTGGCCGTGAGGCATCTTCCCAGGCCCTCCCAGGGACGGCGGGCAGTGCCTGCACAGCTGCAGGCTCACAGGTGGACAGGGGGTGGGCCGGCGTCCAGTGCGCTGAAGCCAGGGATGAACAAGCTACAGTGCACAGGCCGCCCAGACCCCAGCCCCTCACCACAGGTGCACAGGCCGCCCAGACCCCAGCCCCTCACCACGGGTGCACAGGCCGCCCAGACCCCAGCCCCTCACCACGGGTGCACAGGCCGCCCAGACCCCAGCCCCTCACCACGGGTGCACAGGCCGCCCAGACCCCAGCCCCTCACCACGGGTGCACAGGCCGCCCAGACCCCAACCCCTTACCACGGGTGCTGGACTTAATCTTTTTTTTTTTTTTTAAGATTTATTTTATTTATTTGAAAGACAGAGTTACAGAGAGAGGTAGAGACACAGAGAGGTCTTCCATCTGCTGGTTCACTACCCACATGGCCGCAATGGCTGGAGCTGTGCTGACCTGAAGCCAGGAGCCAGGAGCTTCTTCTGGGTCTCCCACGTGGGTGCAGGGGCCCAATGACCTGGGCCATCTTCCACTGCTTTCCCAGGCCACAGCAGAGAGCTGGATCGGGAGAGGAGCAGCCGGGACTAGAACCGGTGCCCATATGGGATGCCGGCGCTTCAGGCCAGGGCACTAACCCGCTGTGCCACAGCGCCGGCCCCTACTTCTTCAATATTCACAATTGCCACTTTAAAGATGAGCAAACAGGCTCAAGTGACCCCAGGGCGCCAGAGAGAACTCAGAAGGTCGACAATGCCGAGGTACCTTCTTTAGATGAGGTCAGGGTCGTCTACCCAGAGATGGCACTGATTATGCACACAGGGAATCTACGCATCCGTAGAGAGCACTCCCTTGGACCTCCCACCCCCGCCTCGCCCCGGGGAGCCTGCTCCAGGGCCGACTTCTTTCACAGTTCCCAGCCCTGCAGCTCAGGGGTTCCAGTGAGACCAGGGCGGGTCTGGGTGATGGATGCCCCCAACACCCTAACACGCGAACTGCACGTAAACGCTCCCCTAGCGCGCCGCGGGTGAGAACTCCGGGAGGCGGACGCCATTTCTCCTTCATGGCTCTGCACTTGCTCAGTGCAGACAGGACGGGAAGGGGGCTACGCTGGGCCGTCCTGTTTGGGCAGGAAGACAAAGCGAACACGGAACGACCACTGAGCGCTCCTCTGCTGTTTCACCTGGCAGCCACCTAACCATTTCCAACAGCTCGAAGGGAGAGGCGGACGCAAGAACACCGCCGCAAGCAGCTCACCGGTAACACCTCTTTAATAGGCTGAGTAATGTACAGCTCGTTACATTCTTCCTGAGAATAATTTATATCCCCCAACACACCAAAGGGAGGGCGCATTCTTCAACGTGACTTAACAGAATGGAAGGTGTAACTGAATCCGAAGAAACCCGAATCCCTCTGCGCAATTCTCCGGGAAGACACACACGATGGGTTAGTGAGCTCCAGTGGCTGCGGAACAGTCAACATGGCTTTCATCTTTTCTTTATAAATTATATAAAAATGGAAACAGGGATGGGTCTGGAACTTTCGATGCAGTTTGGAGGCGCTCTGGTATAAAGCACTTCTGCTTTCAAGAGAAACAACATTGCTACAAAAAACTGGCACATTATTCTGGTGAAAAAGACGAGTTTTCAGTTGTGTCCTACAGCTAGTGTCCAACCAAAAGCTTCACATATTCACATGAAAGGAAAGGCGGAAATTCAGAAAGGGTGAAGTTTTTCTGAAACGACTCAAGTCTTCAAAATAGAGCTCTAGTGTTCTCTGTAAGGTGGGGTCATGTTGCAACGGAAGGGGGCACTACCAAAGCGAAGTTCCGGTCTGGTGATGTCCCCCGCAGACACAGAGCCCTCAGCTCGCGGTTCCCGGAACTCTGCAGGTCACGCTCTGCTCTGCACAGGCCGCGAAGGTGGCCCGGAGGTCCACACGCCACCCCTGGCCGTTCCACTAAAACACATCCGAAGGTGAACAGAAGCCATTCTCCACGAGTCTTAAGAGCTTCTTATGTAGAATTTCCACTCTCAGAAAAATGCCACACTTTAGGATCCCGGACTTTTCTGAATATCATGATTAAAAAAAAAATAAACCCAAATGAAAACGTGGTTAAACTTAGGAGAGACGACTTTCGACCAGCTGTCTTTCCAGGGTTGGAGCCGTGAATGCTGGGCCCGAGGACACGGGGTGAACTCCTCGCTGCTGGTGGAAGGCCGAGAACACCTCCAGGGAGGGCAGGGGGACGCGCTCCTGGCGGGCGGCTCAGTGCGGCCTCGTCTGCCCGAGCACTCGCAGTCTTGCTTGGTCGATGACGTCGAGCAGGTTCTTGGCGTCCACTGCCAGGGCGTGGGCAGCCGTCAGCATCTGCTTCTTGTACTCCTGCTGGAGGCTGGTCATGACGTACTGCTGGGCCAGCTTCATCTTGCTGATGAGCTCGCCCAGGTCAGAGTTCAGCAGCTTCTGCGCCATCTCGATCTGCAAGCACAAGAGACAGTGAGCAGGGCTGCTCGCACGCAACGTCCGCGGCACTGGCACGAGCCTTTTTTCGAGGTGCTCCACGGGACAACTTACCTCTTCCCCTCAAGCAAACCTCGCTTAAAGCGACAGGACAGAAAACCCACCCGTCCTGCGGCAGCACAGCGCCCCGGACGTCGTGCCCAGGAGGCTCTGCTGTTCCCCTCCAAAGCCCTCACTCCTCGCAGAAACGACATCTTCCCGTTTACGGTTTAGATGTCTTGCTCTCAGTGACAGGCCGGCTTGCCCGGCTTGTCACAGACTCAGCGAGCCCGACAGAGCCCCAGAGCACACAGCCTGTTCTCTTCGTGGGGAACAACCGCGGGATTTGCTGAAAGCCACACAGCTCTCAGGTCCTGGATCCAGGGCAAAACCACGCGTCCTCATTTCCGGTCTTGGGCCCTTTCTACACTCCCAGCTCTACCTCAGCACGGCCTTTTGCCCAGCAAGAGCTGGTCTGAGGGTGTCATGGGGCACCCTGCCACGCCCAGCCGTCAGCAGCCGTCACACCAAGTGCTGCCCTACATGGTTAGGATACACCGTTCAGCGGAGTCTTACATAGGACTTCTGTTATCTGATTATTCAACCAATGCTGGTTCACCCATTTGCTCTGTTAGCGGTTACTGGTCACTTAGCAAGGCAAAGGCGTTTGGTACTGTGGACACAAGAAAAAACCAGACGTGTAGTAGAGAAGTGTGCACAGAGCACTAAGAGTGCACTGGGATCAATCACCCAAGAAGTGGGTGATCCACTGTGTCCCACTGTGTCACAGGAGTCTGCTTGCATACGTCCTGGACTGAAAAAGTAGCCTGGCTCTGACTGTAAAGGGCCTGACACACCGGCTCCGGCTGCAAAGGGCCTGACACGCCGGCTCCGGCTGCAAAGGGCCTGACACGCCGCGCCAACCTGACGCTCATCCTGCGGAGCTCGGCACAGGGCAGGCCTAAGAGTTTTAGTGATGAGTAATCGAGACGACGCGCCAGAAACGTGGCTCTGGTGGCAGGGCGCAGAGAGAGGAGGAAGGACGTCAGCGAGCCAGGTGGCTCCTGGAGGAGGGGAGCCAGCTGGGTCGGCGGCGGAGCGTGTGGCATGCACCTGTGTGAGCAGTGGCTGATGGGCGGGGATGGCAAGTGCATGCAGGTGTCACTGGCTGTGGAAGCCTGCAAGGAGAAGCGGACTGCTCCTGGCACACAACTGGCGATCAGAGCTCAGGGACAGGGCCTACTAACACAGTTTGGGGGTGCAAATATTAGCACCTATGAAGCAGGGGAGAACGGCCAAGGTGAAAGAGCCAAGTGGGCAGCAGCTCGGAGGCAGGGGAGGCTGTGCTGAGCCCGGCTGCAGGGAGGTGAGCAGTGTGCAGTTCTGCAGGGGCTGGGCTGGGGCTGGGCAGGGCTGGGCTGGGCAGGGCTGCAGGGCGGTGAGCAGTGTGCAGTTCTGCTGGGCTGGGCTGGGCTGGGCAGGGCTGCAGGGTGGTGAGCAGTGTGCAGTTCTGCTGGGCTGGGCTGGGCTGGGCTGCAGGGTGGTGAGCAGTGTGCAGTTCTGCTGGGCTGGGCTGGGCAGGGCTGGGCTGCAGGGAGGTGAGCAGTGTGCAGTTCTGCTGGGCTGGGCTGGGCTGGGCTGCAGGGCGGTGAGCAGTGTGCAGTTCTGCTGGGCTGGGCTGGGTTGCAGGGAGGTGAGCAGTGTGCAGTTCTGCAGGGGCTGGGCTGGGGCTGGGCTGGGCTGCAGGGTGGTGAGCAGTGTGCAGTTCTGCTGGGCTGGGCTGGGCTGGGCTGCAGGGTGGTGAGCAGTGTGCAGTTCTGCTGGGCTGGGCTGGGCTGGGCTGCAGGGTGGTGAGCAGTGTGCAGTTCTGCTGGGCTGGGCTGGGCAGGGCTGGGCTGCAGGGTGGTGAGCAGTGTGCAGTTCTGCTGGGGCTGGGCTGGGCTGGGCTGGGCTGGGCTGCAGGGTGGTGAGCAGTGTGCAGTTCTGCTGGGCTGGGCTGGGCTGCAGGGTGGTGAGCAGTGTGCAGTTCTGCTGGGCTGGGCTGGGCTGCAGGGCGCTGAGCAGTGTGCAGTTCTGCTGGGCTGGGCTGGGCTGCAGGGTGGTGAGCAGTGTGCAGTTCTGCAGGGGCTGGGCTGGGCTGCAGGGCGGTGAGCAGTGTGCAGTTCTGCTGGGCTGGGCTGGGCTGGGCTGGGCTGCAGGGTGGTGAGCAGTGTGCAGTTCTGCTGGGCTGGGCTGGGCTGGGCAGGGCTGCAGGGTGGTGAGCAGTGTGCAGTTCTGCTGGGCTGGGCTGGGCTGGGCTGGGCTGCAGGGTGGTGAGCAGTGTGCAGTTCTGCTGGGCTGGGCTGGGCTGGGCTGCAGGGTGGTGAGCAGTGTGCAGTTCTGCTGGGCTGGGCTGGGCTGGGCTGCAGGGCGGTGAGCAGTGTGCAGTTCTGCTGGGCTGGGCTGGGCTGGGCTGGGCAGGGCTGCAGGGCGGTGAGCAGTGTGCAGTTCTGCTGGGGCTGGGCTGGGCTGGGCTGGGCTGGGCTGCAGGGTGGTGAGCAGTGTGCAGTTCTGCTGGGGCTGGGCTGGGCTGGGCAGGGCTGCAGGGTGGTGAGCAGTGTGCAGTTCTGCTGGGCTGGGCTGGGCTGGGCAGGGCTGCAGGGTGGTGAGCAGTGTGCAGTTCTGCTGGGCTGGGCTGGGCTGGGCTGCAGGGTGGTGAGCAGTGTGCAGTTCTGCTGGGCTGGGCTGGGCTGGGCTGCAGGGTGGTGAGCAGTGTGCAGTTCTGCTGGGCTGGGCAGGGCTGGGCTGCAGGGCGGTGAGCAGTGTGCAGTTCTGCTGGGCTGGGCTGGGCTGGGCTGGGCTGGGCTGGGCTGGGCTGCAGGGCAGTGAGCAGTGTGCAGTTCTGCTGGGGCTGGGCTGGGCTGGGCTGGGCTGCAGGGCGGTGAGCAGTGTGCAGTTCTGCTGGGCTGGGCTGGGCAGGGCTGCAGGGTAGTGAGCAGTGTGCAGTTCTGCTGGGCTGGGCTGGGCTGGGCTGGGCTGGGCTGGGCTGCAGGGAGGTGAGCAGTGTGCAGTTCTGCTGGGCTGGGCTGGGCAGGGCTGCAGGGTAGTGAGCAGTGTGCAGTTCTGCTGGGCTGGGCTGGGCTGGGCTGGGCTGGGCTGGGCTGCAGGGTGGTGAGCAGTGTGCAGTTCTGCTGGGCTGGGCTGGGCTGGGCTGGGCTGGGCTGGGCTGCAGGGAGGTGAGCAGTGTGCAGTTCTGCTGGGCTGGGCTGGGCTGGGCAGGGCTGGGCTGCAGGGAGGTGAGCAGTGTGCAGTTCTGCTGGGCTGGGCTGGGCTGGGCTGCAGGGTGGTGAGCAGTGTGCAGTTCTGCTGGGGCTGGGCCGGTGCTGGCAAACGGCTCTGCCGAGCTACCCACAGGCTAGGACGCCATCTTCTTGCCTCTGGTATATAAAACTTCACTTTTTGGCAAAGCTGTTGCTCGTCAGAGAAAGGCAATCCGAGTCCCAGTGAAGCTAGCAATCTCCCAGTTGGCCAAGAATTTAAAGTTATCCTGTGGCAAATGTCAGAGGCATTTTCCAAAATGATTTAAGTGGCTTTGTGCATCCGCCAAAGAGCAGCCCCCAGCAGCCGTGTCCTCCAGTTCTTTAGCGGCAACGCCTGACTCAGCAGAACGCACGCACCGGGGCAGATGCAGGCCCAGCGCGGGAGTCCGCCTCACCGCGCACGTTCCTGCTGCAGACGCAAAGCCTCAGTCTCATCAGGTGTAAACGCCAATTTTGTAGACCAAGAATGTCACGTGAACGTCCTTAGAGACAACACAGGCTGGGGGACTGTCCCAGGGGAGGCAAGGCCTAAGTGACGCGTGAGGCGTGGCCCTGGCTGCTCTCACACTGGAGGAAAAGCACCAAGACAGAACCTGACCCACGGAGCAGGAAAACAAACTACGCTGATGGAAGCTTCCAGAACGCTACAGCCATACGGTGCTTACGCACGAGTGGCCCTGTCAACTCAGATGCCACCGCAACGTTGCACGGTACACAGGACCTGCTCTTCAAAGGGTGAAGCAGGCCGTGGCGTGTGCGGGCGGGGACACGCCTGAGACACAGGGCTATGCGTGAGGACACGCCTGAGACACAGGGCTATGCGTGAGGACAGTGCCTGAGACACAGGGCTATGCGTGAGGACAGTGACAAAGGTTCTGGAACCTGGGTAAAGGGCATCTGCTTATCCTCTGCATGAATCTCAGTTTTTCTGTACATCTGAAATGAATTCAAAACAAGGAAGATACTCCGCACTGGGCCAAAGGGCAATGCTTGGGGACAGGGGGACATGGCGCTGGGTGGAGAGAGGAGGCATGAGGCGGGGGCCGGGCCAGGCCAGGCCCTGGGCGCTGCTCTGAAAGGGACACACCTCACACGCAGAAGTCACACACATGGACGTCGACCCCAACCACAGAACGGGGCCCTCCCACAGGGGGAGGAAACGCAGGTGCTCCCCTCATTTGTCAGTCACGTAAGCAGGGCAAAATCGCCACAGGGCGGCAGGGATGGTGGTGGCCGGGACACAGTATCGTCACTGAACTCGGGTTCCTTAGGAGACAATTTAAATATGCTTATAATTTAAAAGGAATTCTTATATTACCGCTTTCAATGGGAAACCAGCATCATTGCAAACCAGTGTTTTGAAGAGCTTGAGATCACGTCTGGGACCACAGACCCAACAGCGCCTCCCACCTGTGTCCTGATGCACCACGCACAGCCACCCGGCATTTTAGTGCGGCTCCAGCTGGCCGGCAGCAGCAGAGCCGGGACGTGGGACCTGAGCGCCTGCAGGCTCTGCCGTGAGTGGCCAGGTAGCGGCAGGCGTCACAGCGGGGAGAAGGCCATCAGCCACAGAGCAGCCACAGCCGGCGTCTGCAGGTCACAGACTGAACACTGTCATCAGCACCTCCCGGAACGTGCCTACCTCTCGGTGTGTGCTGGTCGGGAGGACAGGGATGGTCTCATCCACAGTGGCCAACAATGTCCTCAGGGCCAGGCCGACTTCCTACCAGACAAGAACCACAATCAGTGCAAACAGCAAGACAAAAGCCAATGTGGTCATGTTCCCTTTCCATGACATAGCTTTGTTTCCTTTCGTCCGGCTTTTAGCTTTTTTTCCATTTATTTATTTGAGAGGGAGTGCTACAGGGAGAGGGAGAGACAGAGAGAAGGGTCTTCCATCGGCTGGTTCACTCCCCAGATGGCTGCAATGGCAGGAGCTTGGCAGATCCGAAGCCAGAAGCCAGAAGCTTCTTCCGGATCTCCCACGTGGGTGCAGGGGCCCAAGCACTTGGTCCATCTTCCACTGCTTTCCCAGGCCGTAGCAGAGAGCTGGATCAGAAGAGGAGCAGCCAGGTTCCGAACCAGCGTCCATATGGGATGCTGGCATCCTAGGCGGAGGCTTAGCCTACTATGCCACAATGCTGGCCCCCGATTTGTTTATTTTTATTTTGTTTGAAAGGCAGAGAGAGAGAGTCAGAGAGAGAATCATCCATCCACAGATTCACTCACAAGATACCTGCACAGCAACAGCCAGGCCAAGTGTGAGCTGGGAGTCCTGAACTCTTCCAGGTCTCTCACGTAGGGAGCAGGGACCCAGGTACTCGCGCCATCACCTGCGGCCCCCCAGGGAGCTGGGACTGAGCACCCAGGCCCGCCCACGGGGGATGGGCGTCCCAAGTGGGATCTTAACTGCCGTGCGAAGGCCTGCCCCGCTTCCGCCAGTCTTCAGGCGAATCCACTCTTGCTGGCGCTGAGCCCTAACTTGTAAGGTCGAAGCCCTCACTCCTTCCCCGCAGACCCAGAGCTGGCAGGCCTCACGCCAGTCCCTGAGGAATGGGCTGACGAACACAGGTGCAAGCGACAGGAATCCCACCGGTGGCAGAGTGGGAAGCCTTCTCCCACGCTGGGCCAGCCCCGCCCACGCAGCGTCTGTCCTCCAGGGACGCTCCAGGGACGCTCCCAGCGTGGAAGCACGCCAAGTAATCCCGTGAGGGACTCAGGGAGCCACACTGGGAGAGTACAAAGACCCAAGTGGGAACGATGATTCTGCACTCCTGACACCATCCCTTCGGGGAAGGGCAGTCAGAGGAAGGTACATGGGGACAGGGGCTCCCGCGCTGCCTTCCTTAAGCCGAGGGGTGGGTACATGGCTGCCAGCTGGCTGTTTGATGCAGTGGCTGCGATGACACTGGGACACCCACACCCTGCATCAGAGGCCCGCGTTTGAGTCCTGGCTCTGTTCCCACACACTGCACTTCCGAGCTCTGGCGTGTGGACTGCCCTGCCTCCAGGGGGCGCCATGCCGCCGTCTCCCGCGAGATCAAGCCCTCGCACTGCCTCCACGCGGCTTCTGTGAAGACAGCTCTACAGCGGCAGGTCTGACGTGGGGAGCGCCCTGACGCCCCCATCAGTGGGTCCCACTGCCTGCGCGGGAAACGGGCCCCACGCTGCTGCTCGTCACGGGGCCGGGCTCTTTACCTTCACCATGGGCACGTACTCCTCCGGCGGGGCCGGCTGGATCCTGCTGGACATCTCGATGACAGCCTTCACCAGGCCTGTCACGTTCTCGTACACCTTGTCGTTGGACCGGTCCAGGTTGGCAGTAGGAGGGGGGCTGATCTCCTGGGGCTGAAGCTGACAACACAGAAGCTGGTCACTTCTCTGCTCGTCGGCAGATGGTGTGACGTCACCGCAGTTAAGTTAGAGAGGGTCTTTAAAAGAGATCAAAGCAGATAACTGGTGTTCTCGTTTGTACGGGATACAGTTTAGCTTGAGGATGATAGTAAAGCAATTCATCCAAGCAACGAATAAACGAAGCCATAGTTTTTTCTAACTTTGAGCTCAGTTAAAGGAAACGAGACGGAATCACATATTATGCTAAAATCCTGATTCCTTCAGCAAAGTGATTTGATGTTCCCAACCCCAAAATCATTTACCACCAGAGAAACGAGCCATTGATTTTATAACTCTGAGAATTAACTGAATTTTGGAGAAAGTTACTTACTTGGCTAAATGGTCAAATACCCTACATTAAGACTAAGAATTTCCATGTAGTTTGAATTCCGCAGTACAAACTGTGGCTCAGCTGCCCTCAAACCATGAAATGGAAACGTGTGTTCTCGTAGAATTATAGAAAGCCGGCACGCCGAGTCTGCTCTAAGTGGACGCCAGGCTTGCAGATGCCACTAAAGCCCTGGCGTGGGGACAGCCAGGAGCCTCCTGCCCTGGCCGGGCTCCAGCCACCACTGTGCTGGCTGCTGACTGCAGCTCAGCTGCCTCACCTGGGCAAGAGGGATGAAGGGGGTGAGGAGGCCACAGGTGTCAATGAGCTCAGAGGGCAACTGGGGCACCAAAGGCAGAGTTTCACGGACATCCAAGGTCACTGGCAGTATTTAAAAATTCAAATTGATCAGAATTACATGAGGCACAAAAAAGGTGCAGTATTTCTTTGAAAGGGCCAAACTGTACATCCTAACGGTGTTCTACCTCGATTTGGCTGCCGACGGGCAGCCTAAAATGGCAAGTGCCTGTTGCAAACCCTTGGGGCTTTGCCCAGGTGGTCTGAACAGGTTGCTTCTGTCTTTGGTTGGTCCAGAGTCTGAGCATGAGGCAGGAAAGGACAACAGCTCATTCACTGTGAAGATGCTCGTGTGTCAGGCTTTGGCAAACACCAACGCTGGTGCTGGCATCTGGCTGTCAACGCACCCAGCACAAACGCCCTCCCACCGGCTTCCCCAGAACGGCATGCAGAGCTGGGTGCAGGAGAGAGCTGGACAGACATACAGACACGATGTGCTTACCCTCCACGGCTATTGTCGAACGGAAGGTGAGCAAAAGTTAGAGGAATTTATCAGAGAAAGGGAAAAAAGAAAAACAATATTAATGAAGGCGGCAGACACCCCCCACCCTGACAAACACTGAGCGACACAGAGGGAGCTTGTCTCACAGCCCGCCCGCTAGCTCTCAGTCACGGCCACAAGCACGCTCGCCGCTGTCTTCCTCCAGAGCCCCGCACATTCAGGAAGCAGGCCCGCCATGCACCAAGCTCATTCTCGCGGCACCCACGAGGGCGACAGCATGCAAAGCCCGGGAGGGACGACGTGGCAGCAGCGTGAGAGTCAACAGAATGGGGGCTCTGCCCAGGCAGGGCGGACGTGACACCTGCCCATCTGCCTTCCCGGAGACGCGGAGCGGGGGCGCAGCCCTCAGGCCCCAGGCCCCTGCCCCGGGCCTCCACATCTCTGCCAGTCTGCTCGGGCCCCTCGCCACACTGGCACAACTGAGATGTCTGGCTCAGGCTGTGTCTGAAGACATCAGGAGCTTCTTGTAAAAACAAACAAAACGAAACCAAAGCCCCTCTTCTGAACCAACCTTACGGTTAGGCTCTATCACTTTAAACTAAGTAGAGTTAGGTTGCTTCTCTACTGTTCAAACCACAGCTGTCCCACTGTAACCAACAGGCAGAGTGGACTGGGGAAACTGGAGTATCTTTTCTTTCCTTGGAATTGTCTGAAAGAAGGCGCGCCCTTGCCTATACAAGTTTGGCAGAACTTGGTAGGAAGAGGGAGGCAACTCCTAACTGCATCGCGTCTGAGAGCTGAGTCCCTGTATCTTATCTTCTGCAGTCAGACTGAGGTGCAGGTCCCTGCGCGGGGTCGTGGCCACGCCAGTCCAAACTCCAGCACAAACAGGAAGTGTCTCCTGCAGAGGGGGCCAAGGGGAAGCTCACCAAGAAGAAACAGCAGGAGCCCACGGCTCCAATGTGGAAGCAGGCTGAGAGCGGCCTGGATAAAGCATCTATCCGTTTGTACTCCACCCTCCGCCCAGCTCTTGTCTCAGAAGGGGCCTGCATGGTGCTCCCAGGGGCCATACACGAGGACCTTCCAGCAGCAGAAGCTTCATATACAAAGACATCTGCTTTTGTTTCCTACTTTCTCCAGCGTGGCAATTTGGAAACTCCATGGCTGGCAGAGGCAAACCACCGCCCTCTCCAGGTTGGGCGACCGCAACCACTTAGGTGATGGTCAAAGACTCGGAAAATGAAGAAGCAGGACGTAAGCCGTCAAGGAGAAATGCAGACCGAAATTCCGGCTGAACGCTGCGCGGATGAAGTCCTGCGGTCAGCCATGCTTACAGGTGGGCGTCTCTATCTGAAAGAACATGCTCTTGCAGGCTGGTGAAAGGACTCCGCAGGTGCTTCACACTGACTGCTTCTTGAACCAGGTCCCTAGCGGTCTGCATCGAGCTGTTTCACATACTCCAGCACACACATTTATGGGCCAGCACTCGGCTGGGGAGGCCTAGGCTCCACCTGCAGTCCTGGCACCCCATGTGGGTGCCGGTTTGGGTCCTGGCTGCTCCACTTCGGATCCAGCTGCCTGCTAGTGGACCTGGGAAAGCAGAGATGGCCCAGGTCCTTGGGCCCTTTCATCCACGTGGGAGACCTGGAGGAAGCTCCTGGCTTTGGTCTGGCCCAGCCCTGGCTGTCGCAGCCATTTGGAAAGTGAATCAGTAGATGGAAAATCTCTTTCCCTCTCCCTCCTTCTCTCTCTCCATTTCTGTCTTTCAAATATATAAATAAACCTTAAAAAAAATGACATTTATTTACTGTGACACTCCACAATTGTGAAATGGACCTATGTCAGAGCTCCAAGGGGGTGCCCAGCCCCTCATCTCTTAAGATCTGGCTGAAGACACTCTGGCCAAAAAACAAAAACAAGAACAACAACAACAAAAAAAAACCAACAAAAAAAAACCTAAATGAAAGGTCTCTGCGAGTGAGATCCCAGCGAAAAGAATGGGCCATCAAAGAAGGAGGCACCTTTCTCTGAAGGGAGGAGAGAACTTCTACTTTGACTATGGCCTTGTCTAAATAAGATCGGAGTTGGCGAACTCAAAAGTTTCCGTAGCCTCGGCAACTCATGACAAGAGCTTCGGGTGATTACTGATGCCATAAACAAGAGTGTCAATTGTTAAATCAACAACAGAAGTCACTGTGCACTTACTCCTCATGTAGGATCTCTGTCCTTAATGTGTTGTTCAATGTGAATTAATGCTATAACTAGTACTCAAACAGTACTTTACACTTTGTGTTTCTGTGTGGGTGCAAACTGATGAAATCTTTACTTAATATATACTAAACTGATCTTTTGTTTATAAAGATAATTGAAAATGAATCTTGGTGTGAATGGAATGGGAGAGGGAGCGGGAGATGGGAGGGTTGCGGGTGGGAGGGAAGTTATGGGGGGGAAGCCATTGTAATCCATAAGCTGTACTTGGGAAATTTATACTCATTAAATAAAAGTTAAAAAAAAAAGATCTGGCTGCACGTGGCCACCCTGGGCATCTGCACTCGGGGCTGAAGCAAACGGGAACAGCTCATCAGTCTAACCCTCGCCCTTGTCTTTCTCATTCTTGAGCTACTTAGCCAGGGCCGAGGGTGGGAACACCCAGCATGTTGCTAGCAGTCTCTGGGAGTCCTAGCAAGTGGCCCGGATGTCCGGGAGCTGTCAACTGCTAGCCCGGCCCTGGGCGTGGAGGGACATCTGTCCCTGCACGACACCCCCTGGTGAGCAGGGGGGTCTGAGCCAGACTCGGGTGTTCACTTCCTGGTCCTCACCCTCCGGACTGCAGGCCGACTATCACTCCAGGCCGGCACAGGACACTTTCTCTTTCTCAAACAGGAAGAACAGCTGTCAGATCCTGAGACAGCGAGGGAGCTACTTCTAATCACGTGCCTCACTAGGAACAGAGAACACTGCTAAGGAAACCAGGGCCTCACCCAATTTTAGGGACAGTAAATGTGAAAGATCGCAAGTATCCTGAGAGGCGATTGGTTCTCCAGGGGAAGGTGAGAGGTGCCGGCTCTGACCGAGCCAGGCGCAGCAGCGGGGCCTCCTTTCCCTCTCGTAAGCGCTCCCGGGGCAGTCCCCAGCAGGGACGCCTGCAGCGGGGCAGTTCCCAGGGGACGCTGGAGGCTGCTCCCGCGGGCTGGAGGAAGCTTCGCTCATGACAGGCAGCGTTTACACATGCAGTTCTGAGGCTGGACACACTCATGAAGAGCTGCTGGAAGTCCTGTTTACAGATTCTGAGACGGTGGCCACGGAAGGTCCCTGCCACCCGAGGAACCTGTGTTAGCTGACTTACAAAGCTGGACGCAGTCTCGGGAAGACGTACCGAGAAAGGGGGGTGTGACAGAGCTCCGCCAAATCTATCACGCAGAGAGGCAGGGAGGAGAACGTTCACTGACTCTCAGGGCCTGCAACCAGGCCAGGGACGCCGGCCAACCACTACAGTCCCACCCTGTCTGCCAAGGGACGCTGCAAACCCCAGGAGAGGAGTTTGTATCAGGGTTTAGATGCCCACCTTAACGCCCTCGTTGTAACTGTCCCCAGGGCTGCTGAGGCTGGCAAGGCTGCCCAGGTGACCAGGGGCTCCGGGGCGTGGCGGTTTCTTTGGTGGAGCTGCAGGATCTGGTAAAACGGAATGACGTCCATTAAGTAACACATATTGATCAACAGAAAGCAGGTAACTCCTCAACAAATCAATACGTCAACACGATTACAACGGACCCTAACCCTGCATTAGTCCAAGGAGGCGTTTCTGATGCATACCAGCAACGACCGCTGCTTTCCACTACCCTACCCGTGGGTGAGAGGCGGTCAACACCACACTCGCTGTGGTCTGTAGAGGGGTGGGCACGTGGCCTAACAGTGAAGATCCTGTGGTCGGAGTCCTGGTCCCACTTCTGATTTCAGCTTCCTGCTCACGTGCACCCGGGAGGCAACAAGAGGTGGCCTACGTAGAAGGGTGCCTGCTAGCCACGTGGGAAACTCAGATTCAGCTTCCAGCTCTCGGCCATTTGGGGAGTGAACCAGTGGAGGGAGAGCTCTTCTCTACCACTCAAACAGTAACATGAACAAACCCTCATGAGCTAGTCCCAAAGCCACGATTCCACGTTTCAGGCTTGCTCTATCGAAGCACAGATGTCTGACGTACAATTCATTCGCTCGCTTACCTGGTTTACCCACGGGCTGATATATGTGTTGGTTTCCAGTCTACGGGAAAAGAGAGTTCGATGAATGCGCAGGTGCTACAGCGGGAACCCCCCCCCCCCCAGCACCCAGCACCCACTGCATTTCTGCACCAGACGCCTGGGGTGTCCCTGCCTGCGGGGCTGAGGTGGGATGGGCGCTCGGGAGAGCAAGGACTGCAGGGAGCGCCAGGTCAGACAAGAAGCTCCTGGCTCCTGGCTCCGGCCCGGCCAGCCCTGGACGCTGCGGCCATCGGGGGAGTGAGCCAGCGGATGAAGACCTTTCTCTGTCTCCCTCTCTCTAGCTCTGCCTTTCCAATAAATAAAATAAATCTTCACAACAAAACACCAGCACAAGATACTCTGGGACCATGAACAGGAGTGCTCACAAGCAAGTTAAGATCTCACGTGGACGACTGCAGCTCATCTAGAGAGTCCCCCAGTGTGCTCTGCTCACCCCAGCACTCACGGCGAGCAGCACCCGCAGAGTGGGGAGAAGGCACTGTGCGTATCAGGACCTGGGGCTGCACCTCCATCAGCTCCGGACCCACAACAGCCCCCAACTTCCAGCCCCATTCCACTTAGATTCAGGCTAGCCCAGGCTGTGGGCTAGCCTGAATTAATTAAATTGCATTTAAGATGATCTAACAATATGAAAAAAACATCAACCTTGTTTGTCAACACGCCACTTAACACCCAATTTCAAAACCCTGCGGAGCCCTCGGAGGCTGACGGTGTGCACAGCGAGTCCTCCGCCATGCGCTCGGGCGGCGGCCGCTCTCTGCCGCACACGCCACGGTGCACCACTCACTAATCCGGCAAGGAGCCACTGGACCCCTGCTCTTTCTTTTCTTTTCTTGATTTGAGGGGCAGGGCCAGGGTTCACTCTCCAGATGCCTGCAATGCCAGGCGGGTGGGTGCCAGGAACCTGACCACGTGAGGCACGCCCTGCCGCCTCCAAGGGTCCGCCGGCCGGAAGCTAGAATTAGGAGCTGGAGCCAGTACCGAAACCCAGGGAACTCAGGGCATGGACAGCTTAACTCAGTGACGACTCTAGTAATTAGGAGCCTGGCTTTGCCTTGGCGCGGCACAGCGTTCACGGAGTGAACAGTAGGTGGGCATGCTGTCCGTCTCAATAAGCAGATTTTTCTATCTGTCAAGTAGACAGCCAGGCAGCCATGCAGGCACTGCTCTGGAATAGGCACAGGAGGCAAGAGTCTGCTGCAGCAGTGTCAGAGCCAGGGCTGTGCACATCTGGCTGTGTGCTGGGACGGGGGAGGGCACACTGCCCTAACGATGGTCTGTGCACATCTGGCTGTGTGCTGGGACGGGGGAGGGCACACTGCCCTAACGATGGTCTGTGCACATCTGGCTGTGTGCTGGGACGGGGGAGGGCACACTGCCCTAACAATGGGCTGTGCACATCTGGCTGTGTGCTGGGACGGGGGAGGGCACACTGCCCTAACAATGGGCTGTGCACATCTGGCTGTGTGCTGGGACGGGGGAGGGCTCACTGTCCTAACGATGGTCTGTGCACATCTGGCTGTGTGCTGGGACGGGGGAGGGCACACTGCCCTAACGATGGGCTGTGCACATCTGGCTGTGTGCTGGGACGGGGACTGGGCACACTGCCCCAACAATGGGCAGTCACAACACGACTCTCAGAAGTCAGCAGACCACCACTCTTCACACACAACGATGGGACCAGCTTCCACAGCGTCACACACTGGTGTGTAAGCAGCAGCACACACCTGTTCACAACCCACATGCTTTCTAGCCCAAACACTCTCCTTGAAACTGTGGGACAATTTTTAAAGCATTCAAGCTGGGCTAAAATCAAATCGTTATATTTAGAAAAGGGCAAAAGTAAAAAAAAGGAAATCCAGACACGGTCACAGTGTGTCAATGCTGCTGAGGGAAGCGGGGCAGCCTGGGGGCCAGGAGGCCACGTGCGCACGAGCGCAGCGTCTGGGGCTGGGACAGGGACCTGGGCAAACCCACGCACTAGCGGAATGCGGACAGCAGAGAGCTGTGAGGGCCCGGCGAGGCCACTCAGCGCAGCACTCCTGGGACCGGGCAGTCTTCCCCTCACTCTGGCTGGCATGGAAGCTGAGATCACAGACGGGGGGGGAGAGGGCACGGCAAGCTGAGATCACAGACGGGGGGGAGAGGGCACGGCAAGCTGAGATCACAGACGGGGGGGGAGAGGGCACGGCAAGCTGAGATCACAGACGGGGGGGAGGGCACGGCAAGCTGAGATCACAGACGGGGGGGAGGGCACGGCAAGCTGAGATCACAGACGGGGTGGGGGAGAGGGCACGGCAAGCTGAGATCACAGACCGGGGGGGAGAGGGCACGGCAAGCTGAGATCACAGACGGGGGGAGAGGGCACGGCAAGCTGAGATCACAGACGGGGGGGAGGGCACGGCAAGCTGAGATCACAGACGGGGAGGGGGGAGAGGGCACGGCAAGCTGAGATCACAGACGGGGGGAGAGGGCACGGCAAGCTGAGATCACAGACGGGGGGGAGGGCACGGCAAGCTGAGATCACAGACGGGAGGGGGGAGAGGGCACGGCAAGCTGAGATCACAGACGGGGAGGGGGGAGAGGGCACGGCAAGCTGAGATCACAGACGGGGGGGGGGAGGGCACGGCAAGCTGAGATCACAGACGGGGGGGGAGAGGGCACGGCAAGCTGAGATCACAGACGGGGGGGGAAGGGCACGGCAAGCTGAGATCACAGACGGGGAGGGGGGAGAGGGCACGGCAAGCTGAGATCACAGACGGGGGGGAGGACACGGCAAGCTGAGATCACAGACGGGGGGGGGGAGGGCACGGCAAGCTGAGATCACAGATTGGGGGGGGGAGGACACGGCAAGCTGAGATCACAGATTGGGGGGGGGAGGGCACGGCAAGCTGAGATCACAGATTGGGGGGGGAGGGCACGGCAAGCTGAGATCACAGACGGGGGGGGGAAGGGCACGGCAAGCTGAGATCACAGACGGGGCGGGGGAAGGGCACGGCAAGCTGAGATCACAGACGGGGGGGGGGGAAGGGCACGGCAAGCTGAGATCACAGATGGGGGGGGAGAGGGCACGGCAAGCTGAGATCACAGACGGGGGGGAGGGCACGGCAAGCTGAGATCACAGACGGGGGGGAGGGCACGGCAAGCTGAGATCACAGACGGGGGGGAGGGCACGGCAAGCTGAGATCACAGACGGGGGGGGAGAGGCACGGCAAGCTGAGATCACAGACGGGGGGGAGGGCACGGCAAGCTGAGATCACAGACGGGGGGGGAGAGGCACGGCAAGCTGAGATCACAGACGGGGGGGAGGGCACGGCAAGCTGAGATCACAGACGGGGGGGGGAGAGGGCACGGCAAGCTGAGATCACAGACGGGGAGGGAAGGGCACGGCAAGCTGAGATCACAGACGGGGGGGGGAGGGCACGGCAAGCTGAGATCACAGACGGGGGGGAGGGCACGGCAAGCTGAGATCACAGACGGGGGGGAGGGCACGGCAAGCTGAGATCACAGACGGGGGGGAGGGCACGGCAAGCTGAGATCACAGACGGGGGGGAGGGCACGGCAAGCTGAGATCACAGACGGGGTGGGGGAGAGGGCACGGCAAGCTGAGATCACAGACGGGGTGGGGGAGAGGGCACGGCAAGCTGAGATCACAGACGGTGGGGGAGAGGGCACGGCAAGCTGAGATCACAGACGGGGGGAGAGGGCACGGCAAGCTGAGATCACAGACGGGGGGGAGGGCACGGCAAGCTGAGATCACAGACGGGGAGGGGGGAGAGGGCACGGCAAGCTGAGATCACAGACGGGGGGAGAGGGCACGGCAAGCTGAGATCACAGACGGGGGGGAGGGCACGGCAAGCTGAGATCACAGACGGGAGGGGGGAGAGGGCACGGCAAGCTGAGATCACAGACGGGGAGGGGGGAGAGGGCACGGCAAGCTGAGATCACAGACGGGGGGGAGAGGGCACGGCAAGCTGAGATCACAGACGGGGGGGGAGAGGGCACGGCAAGCTGAGATCACAGACGGGGGGGGAAGGGCACGGCAAGCTGAGATCACAGACGGGGAGGGGGGAGAGGGCACGGCAAGCTGAGATCACAGACGGGGGGGAGGACACGGCAAGCTGAGATCACAGACGGGGGAGAGGGCACGGCAAGCTGAGATCACAGACGGGGAGGGAAGGGCACGGCAAGCTGAGATCACAGATGGGGGGGGAGAGGGCACGGCAAGCTGAGATCACAGACGGGGGGGGAGGGCACGGCAAGCTGAGATCACAGATGGGGGGGGGAGAGGACACGGCAAGCTGAGATCACAGATGGGGGGGGGGAGAGGGCACGGCAAGCTGAGATCACAGACGGGGAGGGGGGAGAGGGCACGGCAAGCTGAGATCACAGACGGGGGGGGAGGGCACGGCAAGCTGAGATCACAGACGGGGGGGAGGGCACGGCAAGCTGAGATCACAGACGGGGGGGGAGAGGGCACGGCAAGCTGAGATCACAGACGGGGAGGGAAGGGCACGGCAAGCTGAGATCACAGATGGGGGGGGAGAGGGCACGGCAAGCTGAGATCACAGACGGGGGAGAGGGCACGGCAAGCTGAGATCACAGACGGGGAGGGAAGGGCACGGCAAGCTGAGATCACAGATGGGGGGGGAGAGGGCACGGCAAGCTGAGATCACAGACGGGGGGGAGGACACGGCAAGCTGAGATCACAGACGGGGTGGGGGGGGAGAGGGCACGGCAAGCTGAGATCACAGACGGGGGGGAGGACACGGCAAGCTGAGATCACAGACGGGGGGGAGGGCACGGCAAGCTGAGATCACAGACGGGGGGGGGGGTGTCACTGTGTATCATCTGACTGCCCTACAAGTTCTTACCAAGAAGCCACTTCTGCATGATCTTCCATGTACGTCTCATTCATTCTACTACTCTGGGATTACCTTCTACGTGCCACATACGAAACACAAGGAATCCTCCTTTTCTCTAATTTCCTATTAGCAATGTTGTGAGGAGTGAGTCCCTGGAAGAGATTTGGTTTTCCTGTGGGTTCTCACTCCTCAACAACGTGAACAAGTCATGTGGTCAGGTGTTAAGTATCTTTAGGCCAGTGTGTAGACAGGTCCTAAGGCAGACAATGTGACCTCGCTCATGAGCCAGGGAATGTCTGGCACCAAGACAGCACACTCTGGCAGGAAACGCCAAGCCTGCACAAGCAGATCGTCAAGGTGCCAGATCTCGGGGACAGATGTAATTTACAGCACAGACCAGGAACAGTTCCTGGAACGGTCACTTCCCAATACACATCTTCTCACTGGTGATGGCTGTAGTTAAGACAGGCGCTGCATTCCGTTCAAAGATGCTTACTATGGGAAGATCCAGAAAACAGGGTATACAACTGCACTTCAAAACCTGGTGCTTTTTAAGATGGTCTTTATTTCCTTATCTGAAAGGCAGAGACAGGGAGACAGACTGTCTGTCTGCTGGTTCACTCCCCTCATTCTGGCAACACCAGGCCTACAACAGGCTGAAGCCCCGAGTCAGGAGCTCAATCCAGGCTTCACGTGTGGGTGGCCGGGGCCCGACCATCTGAGCTGCCACCTGCTGCCCCCAAGGTGTGTGCTAGAAGGAAGTTGGAAGTGGGAGTATAGCCAGGCCTAAACCCAGGTACTTCAATGTAGGATGCTGGCATCCCTAGCAGTACTGACCACAACACCAAATGCCTGCCTGGGTATTAGTTTATTTACTTAAAAATGATTTATTCACTTCAAAGGCCCAGGCATAAGAGAAGGAGGGCAGAGAGGCAGATCTTCCATCTGCTGATTCACTCCCCAAATGGCTACAACAGCAGGGGCTGGGCCTGGCTGGAGCCAGGAGCCAGAACTCTAGTCGGGTCTCCCACACAGGTGGCAGGGGGCTCTGTTGCTCTCACGGGGCATTAGCAGGGAATTCGACAGGAAACAGAGCAACCAGGATGTGAGCCAGCGCTCACATGGGATGCCAGCATCACAGGCAGTGGCCCAAGCTGCGGTGAAGTAATTCCGACCCTGGTGCTAATTTATGTAGTGGCAAACTGTTGCACAGATCTGAGCGAAGCGTTCATGCTGTAGGGACAGTCAGCAGTGTCTAGAAGGCCACCCAGTGTTGCTGTGTTTTTTTCCCATGCAGAAGCCTCACTGTGGGAGAACTATCTCCTGAGTTGGTAACCTGATAGACGCAGCACGTCTTCAAAGGAATCTACATTCCCTTTCACCAGACATCTGCTGGGGACAGGCTGATCAGACAGTTAAACTACTTTTCTACAAACATCTGCAAAGATTTCTCCTGAGGTTTAAATATAGTTGAAATAATCATAAGCTAGCTTTTTAAAAATAATTTCAAGACCAATCTTCTGGGGAGCAGGGCCCGGCCCCCACAATATGGCGCTGAGAGGGAGTCAACAACTTCCACACAGCTGCCTCACCAACTCGACTAACAGGCTGCAGGAGCTGGTCCTGCTCCTGATTGGAGGAGAGCAGCGTGCTCAGTGTGTGGGCAGCAGAGTTGGGATTGGTGGAAGAGGACTATAAAGCAGGAGAGAGACAACATGCACCAGGAACATCTGAGGAACCCCTGAGAGAGCCGGCTGGCGGTGTGCCGCTCCTCCGCGGAAGTGGGGGAAGCGGCGGGGGTGCCGCCCCTCCGCGGAGGTGGGGGGAGTGGCAGCAAACCCGGGAAGGGCCGGGGAAAAAGAACAGCACAGGGTCCGGTGTTGTTCCTCCGCGAGTGGGGGAGCGACATAATGGTGCCGTGACTCGGATATGAAACCTAGGAGGGAAGAAGCGGGAAAATACTGGAGAGAGACTAGGGAGAGCCTAGGGAGAAGCTGGATGGAAAAAGTGCTGGGAGAATCTAGTGAAAGCCTAGGGATAGACTCGGATACGGACTGCGGGGAGAAGCCAGGAGAAATGAGAGAAATACTACTGGAAGAAAGCTAGGAAAAGTACCGAAAGAGAAAAATACAAGCTAGGGGAAGGTGAAGCCACGTGGGTAGGCCAAAGTGGAGACGTAAGCTAGGTTGGGATTCGTCAGATTAGCCCAGGGAGCAAAGACGAAAAGCTAAGCCGAAAGCGGAGATGTAAGCTAGGCTGTGATTCAGAGAAGCCGTGGAGCACGGAGGCCGCGGGGAGAGCGTGAAGGGCGCGGAGACCGTGGAGTGTGCGCGAGAAGCGGCGGGGCGCGAGAAGCGGTGGGGCACGGAAGCCACGCAGAGCCGGGAAGCCGCGGCGGGGCGGGCGCCGGGAACCCACGGGGCTAAGAGAAATAAGAATGCCCAGAGATAGAAGTAAAATAAGAGAGAAATAGGAATGCCCGGAGACAGAGAGAAATAAAATAGAGAAAAATAATAAACGCCTCCCCACAACATGGCGATGAGAGGGCTCGGATTCAGACTGCCTGTTAGTAAGGCGATAAGCACCTGTGGGCAGCTCGAGCAGAGCAGAGTATGCGCCGCAGGGCACCGAACACAGGCACGCATCAGCGCCTAAAAGCCTCCCCACAACATGGTGATGAGAGGACCCGGATTCGGTTTGCCTGATTGGTAGGGTGATAAGCACCTGTGGGCAACGCTAGCTGAGCAGAATATGCGTCGCGGGGCACCGAAGACAGGCACGTATCAACGCCTTAAAGAATTAAAAAGAAAGGGGGACCTGTGGAGAGCAGGGCCCAGCCCCCACAATATGGTGCTGAGAGGGAGTCAACAACTTCCACACAGCTGCCTCACCAATTCAACTAACAAGCTGCAGGAGCTGGTCCTGCCCCTGATTGGAGGAGAGCAGCATGCTCAGCGTGTGGGCAGCAGAGTTGGGATTGGTGGACGAGGACTATAAAGGAGGAGAGAGACAACATGCACCAGGAACACCTGAGGAACCCCTGAGAGAGCTGGCTGGTGGTGTGCCGCTCCTCCGCGGAAGCGGGTGAAGTGGTGGGGGTGCCGCCCCTCCGCGGAGGCAGGGGGGAGCGGCAGCAAACCCAGGAAGGGCTGGGGAAGAAGAACAGCACAGGGCCCGGTGTCGTTCCTCCGCGAGTGGGGGAGCGACACAATCTCCCCACAAACCCAGAAGAAAAAATCTTACTTGTACACACCCTACACGCCTGTGAAACTTGTAACCATGCCACGAGTGAGAAGCGTAGCAGATGATGCCCTGCGTACCCAGCAGACGCCTGTGCTTCTAACAAATGACGCCCTGCGTACCACAGCAGACGCGTGTGCTTCTAACAAATGACGCCCTGCGTACCGCAGCAGACGCGTGTGCTTCTAACAAATGACGCCCTGCGTACCCAGCAGACGCCTGTGCTTCTAACAAATGACGCCCTGCGTACCACAGCAGACGCCTGTGCTTCTAGCAAATGACGCCCTGCGTACCACCGCAGACGCGTGTGCTTTTAACAAATGACGCCCTGTGTACCGCAAAAGACGCGTGTGCTTCTAGCAAATGACAACCTGTGTACCGCAGCAGACGCCTGTGCTTCTAGCAAATGACGCCCTGCGTACCACAGCAGACGCCTGTGCTTCTAACAAATGACGCCCTGTGTACCGCAGCAGACGTGTGTGCTTCTAACAAATGACGCCCTGTGTACCGCAGCAGACGTGTGTGCTTCTAAAAAATGACACCCTGTGTACCACAGCAGACGTTGTGTGCTTCTAACAAATGACGCCCTGTGCACCGCAGCAGACGCGTGTGCTTCTAACAAATGACGCCCTGTGTACCGCAGCAGACGCGTGTGCTTCTAACAAATGACAACCTGTGTACCACAGCAGACGTGTGTGCTTCTAACAAATGATGCCCTGCGTACCACAGCAGATGCGTGTGCTTCTAACAAATGACGCCCTGTGTACCGCAGCAGACGCCTGTGCTTCTAACAAATGATGCCCTGCGTACCGCAGCAGATGCGTGTGCTTCTAACAAATGACGCCCTGTGTACCACAGCAGACGTGTGTGCTTCTAACAAATGACGCCCTGTGTACCACAGCAGACGCCTGTGCTTCTAACAAATGACGCCCTGTGTACCGCAGCAGACGCGTGTGCTTCTAACAAATGACGCCCTGCGTACCGCAGCAGACGCGTGTGCTTCTAACAAATGACGCCCTGTGTACCGCAGCAGACGCCTGTGCTTCTAACAAATGACGCCCTGCATACCGCGGCAGACGCCTGTGCTTCTAACAAATGACGCCCTGCGTACCGCAGCAGACGCATGTGCTTCTAACAAATGACGCCCTGTGTACCACAGCAGACGCCTGTGCTTCTAACAAATGACAACCTGTGTACCGCAGCAGACATGTGTGCTTCTAACAAATGACGCCCTGTGTACCGCAGCAGACGCCTGTGCTTCTAACAAATGACAACCTGTGTACCGCAGCAGACGCCTGTGCTTCTAACAAATGACGTCCTGTGTACCGCAGCAGACGCCTGTGCTTCTAACAAATGACGCCCTGTGTACCGCAGCAGACGCCTGTGCTTCTAACAAATGATGCCCTGCGTACCGCAGCAGACGCGTGTGCTTCTAACAAATGACGCCCTGCGTACCGCAGCAGACGTGTGTGCTTCTAACAAATGACGCCCTGTGTACCGCAGCAGACGCCTGTGCTTCTAACAAATGACGCCCTGCGTACCGCAGCAGACGCCTGTGCTTCTAACAAATGACAACCTGTGTACCGCAGCAGACGCCTGTGCTTCTAACAAATGACGCCCTGTGTACCGCAGCAGACGCCTGTGCTTCTAGCAAATGACAACCTGTGTACCACAGCAGATGCGTGTGCTTCTAACAAATGACGTCCTGTGTACCGCAGCAGACGCCTGTGCTTCTAACAAATGACGCCCTGCGTACCGCAGCAGACGTGTGTGCTTCTAACAAATGACGCCCTGTGTACCACAGCAGATGCGTGTGCTTCTAACAAATGACGCCCTGTGTACCGCAGCAGACACGTGTGCTTCTAACAAATGACGCCCTGTGTACCGCAGCAGACGCCTGTGCTTCTAACAAATGATGCCCTGCGTACCGCAGCAGACGCGTGTGCTTCTAACAAATGACGCCCTGTGTACCGCAAAAGACGCGTGTGCTTCTAACAAATGACGCCCTGCGTACCGCAGCAGACGTGTGTGCTTCTAACAAATGACGCCCTGTGTACCGCAGCAGACGCGTGTGCTTCTAACAAATGACGCCCTGTGTACCGCAGCAGACGCCTGTGCTTCTAACAAATGACAACCTGTGTACCGCAGCAGACGCCTGTGCTTCTAACAAATGACGCCCTGTGTACCGCAGCAGACGCCTGTGCTTCTAACAAATGACGCCCTGCGTACCGCAGCAGATGCGTGTGCTTCTAACAAATGACGTCCTGTGTACCGCAGCAGACGCCTGTGCTTCTAACAAATGACGCCCTGCGTACCGCAGCAGACGTGTGTGCTTCTAACAAATGACGCCCTGTGTACCACAGCAGATGCGTGTGCTTCTAACAAATGACGCCCTGTGTACCGCAGCAGACACGTGTGCTTCTAACAAATGACGCCCTGTGTACCGCAGCAGACGCCTGTGCTTCTAGCAAATGACGCCCTGTGTACCGCAGCAGACGCCTGTGCTTCTAGCAAATGACAACCTGTGTACCGCAGCAGACGCCTGTGCTTCTAACAAATGACGTCCTGTGTACCGCAGCAGACGCCTGTGCTTCTAACAAATGATGCCCTGTGTACCGCAGCAGACGTGTGTGCTTCTAACAAATGACGCCCTGTGTACCACAGCAGACGTGTGTGCTTCTAACAAATGATGCCCTGCGTACCACAGCAGACGTTGTGTGCTTCTAACAAATGATGCCCTGCGTACCACAGCAGACGTTGTGTGCTTCTTGGGTTAACAGTTGGTCTGCTTCCAACAAACCTTATCAATAACGGGACAGGAAATTTCCGTATCTGGGTCAGAATTCTGGCCTGTATACACCACATGTTAATTCACCTTAGTTACAATGCTTGCTTTATTTACAGAATGGATTTTTCTATCTTATTTGTTCTGTTAAAAATATTAATCAGCATATCTTGTGGCAACAGAATGGTGGCCCCCAAACACAAGGACTGAAATCCGCTCTGAGAACAAAGTCGGGCACTGCTCACCGGGCCCTGGAGACCGCCGTCCTCCCGGTCAATGCTGCCGCGAGAGAGCCTCACGTCGGGTTTCTAAGGAAATCAAAACCAAAACAAGTTCACTCCTGACTTGAAAATCACTGACAGATTCTGTATTAAATTCCTTCCTTTTACTTATTTGTGCCACAATGGCCAGGGCTGGGCCAGGCTGAAGCCAGGACCCAGGAGCTTCATCCACTTCATCCCTGTCTCCTATGTGGGAGCAAGGGCCCAAGGACGTGGCTTCCCAGGTGGATTACCAGGGAGGCAGACACGAAGTGGAGCAGTGAGGACTTGAACTGGCTTCACCTGCTCTGCCACAGCAACACCCCAATCCCTTCCTTTTATAAGAGAATGGTCTTAAAAATATCTGCAAAGCTCAATGATGATACATGAAGGTTGGCTGCCACACATATCTTATAAAACTGGCACCTGTGTGGCACATGCACACACAGGTACACACACGGCACCAGACTGTCACTCAGCAGAGCAGCACGGCAGGTTTCCTTCAGTGCAAGGACCTTGACCCCGGATTGAACACCAGGCGCCACCTCCCGACGTGCAACGCTTACATGCATGTAGCTGTCTTGCCGTAGCAGCAAGTGGGTCGGTCCCCAGAGTACTGGAATCATACTTAAATAGGAGTGCGCAAGTTCCACTACCATGAGAGAACAGGGAACAGCTGACAGGTCTTTATGATGAAGGGTCGTGGGGGGTCTTATTTACAAAAATTACTCTCCACTCCGGCAGGACTGGACTTCACGATGCCCAAGCAGCCACACTGGCCCCTGTACACCAGCCACTCGCCATACATTTCTTTCTTCTATTTTTTTTTTTAAAGATTTATTTATTTGAAAGGCAGAGTTACAGAAAAGCAGAGGCAGAGGCGGAGGCAGAGAGAGGGGTGGGGTCTTCCATCGCAGGTTCACTCCCCAACTGGTTGCAACGGCCGGAGCTGTGCTGATCTGAAGCCAGGAGCCAGGAGCTTCTTTCGAGTCTCCCATGTCGGTGCAGGGTCCCAAGCACTTGGGCCATCTTCTACTGCTTTCCCAGGCCACAGCAGAGAGCTGGATCGGACGTGGAGCAGCCGGGACTCGAAGTGGTGCCCACATGGGATGCCGGCACTGTGGGCAGTGGCTTTACCCCTACGCCACAGCCCAGGCCCCTGGCCATACGTTTCTGCTGGCAACTTCTGCCTGCCCTTCGGGATTCAGCCCCATGCACTTCTCTGTGGTCCTCTTAGTCTCATTTCCAGTCTGCACCCTACAGAGACTGTTTGCAGGCACCATGCAGCTACCACCTCCCGTTACACAGGGAGGCTTCACATCGGATCTGTCCTCGTGCTTCCTGTTTCCTGCACCTGATAAGGTCTGGCACTGAGGACACGACGCAAACATGTGTTGGGCCGGCACGGAGAAGGGAGCTTAGTCTCCTCCTCCTTTTCAGTTCACCGTTGTAGCCCAAGTCTTTGCCAGCTTCAATCTTTCTCCCTCTGACCCAGGCAGTGTCTTTGTTGTTGTTTTTGTGGTCCTAAAGCTTGACCACCCTTCCTGGTCTACACTGATCAAGTTCAATCAGCTCACTGTGGCATTCAAGGCCCTGTATCTCCCACCCGCCACAGCCCACATGAGTCGGAACAACCCGCAGATGGCTCTGAGGTGAGTCTGCCAGGACAGGGGCTCCACTCTGTCCTTGCCTGGGGGCGCGGGATGGGCCCAGCAAGCAGCAGGCTGCCCGTGAGTGCTAAGGCTGACAGCTGGCATGCTGGCAGGGGGGGCCTCTGAGACAGGACGGGAACGCAGGCGTGTAAGCGAGGAGGGTGGACGTCGCACCTCACCCGAGAGCTGTCCGCTCAGCAGCACCGCGGCTCTACCACACCCTCGTCCCTATATCTCTAGCACACCGGATGCACGCACACTGCTGACTCAATGAACTCCCTCTAATGGGAAGATGGTCGTTTAAAACTAACGCCGAATATGCCTCCCTGAATTTCCTCTGGAGTGGTCCCCACGCGCTCACACAGGGGAGGCACCCGGAGGGATGCAGTCCGAGTGCCCCGCGGTGGAACAAGGCACTGGGTCTACTCCCACAAGGAGACCTTGGAGCCCGCGGATAGCTGTGGCTGTGCGGGAAAGACCGATCCAGAGAAGAAAACTGGCTCAGGGGCAGGACAGACAAGGAGAGCCGGCAAACACACGTCAACTGCAACACCGACGGCAGTGGTCGCTGCGGGGCCTCCTGGGGCTGTTTCCAGGACTTCGGCTGTGGAACGCCGGAATCAAGAGGCAGCTCTGTAGCAGTGGTCCCCGACACTCCAGATGCAGGTCAGCAGGACCCCAGCACGTGTCTCCACAGGGATAGCGAGGTCAGAGACCCCACGACTGAAGAGCTCATGGACTGCGACCCCAGAAGAGGATACTCTGACAGCTGGGAGCGCGAATGCAGCCTGCGGCCTGGCTCAGGGCGCGGTTGTGCTAACTTCCCCACGTCAGTGCCGGCCTGTGGCGGGGGAGGAGCGCTCTGGAAACTCCCCGTCACGCACTCAGGAGCAAAGAGTATGTTATCCGCTACTCACTTCCCAGCGGGGCCGGTGTGTGGACACGCGGAGCAGACGGCAATGATACAGCAGATGTTGCCGACCGCGAGGCCGGGTGGAGAGGACATCAGATCTCTGCACCAGGCTAGCAACGTTCTCCACGGTCTGGAGCGACCCGTGACTCTCTGGCTACTGCTTGGAGACCAGCTGGGAAGCAAGATCTGCTGGGGTGCGGGTGAGGGGCTCTGGGCACAGGGTGGAGGGGCCTGGGTCTGGCTCTGCTGTAGCAAGTAGAGCAAGCCTCAGGAAGCAAAACACCAGGCAGGCCCAACTCATGCTGTGAGCACCCCAAAGGCATGTGACTTGGGGGGGTATTTAAAATAAACAAAATTGACACCCCATTGGCCCAACTAACTAAAAAAAGAAAAGACCCAAATCAGTAAAATCAGAGATGAAAAAGGAAACGTAACAACAGACACCACAGAAATAAAAAGAATCATCAGAAATTACTACAAGGACTTGTATGCCAGCAAACAGGGAAACCTATCAGAAATGGATAGATTCCTGGACACATGCAACCTACCTAAATTGAACCAGGAAGACACAGAAAACCTAAATAGACCCATAACTGAGTCAGAAATTGAAACAGTAATAAAGGCCCTCCCAACAAAGAAAAGCCCAGGACCAGATGGATTCACTGCTGAATTCTACCAGACATTTAAAGAAGAACTAACTCCAATTCTTCTCAAACTATTCAGAACAATCAAAAAAGAGGGAATCCTCCCAAATTCTTTCTGTGAAGCCAGCATCACCTTAATTCCTAAGCTGGAAAAAGATGCAGCATTGAAAGAGAATTACAGACCAATATCCCTGATGAACATAGATGCAAAAATCCTCAATAAAATTCTCGCCAATAGAATGCAACAACACATCAGAAAGATCATCCACCCAGACCAAGTGGGATTTATCCCTGGTATGCAGGGATGGTTTAATGTGTGCAAATCAATCAATGTGATACACCACATTAACAGACTGCAGAACAAAAACCATATGATTATCTCAATAGACGCCGAGAAAGCATTTGATAAAATACAACACCCGTTCATGATGAAAACTCTAAGCAAACTGGGTATGGAAGGAACATTCCTCAATACAATCAAAGCAATTTATGAAAAACCCACAGCCAGCATCCTATTGAATGGGGAAAAGTTGGAAACATTTTCACTGAGATCTGGTACCAGACAGGGATGCCCACTCTCACCACTGCTATTTAATATAGTTCTCGAAGTTTTAGCCAGAGCCATTAGGCAAGAAAAAGAAATTAAAGGATACAAATTGGGAAGGAAGAACTCAAACTATCCTCTTTGCAGATGATATGGTTCTTTATTTAAGGGATCCAAAGAACTCTACTAAGAGACTATTGGAACTCATAGAAGACTTTGGCAAAGTAGCAGGGTATAAAATCAATGCACAAAAATCAACAGCCTTTGTATACTCAGGCAATGCCACGGCTGAGGAAGAACTTCTAAGATCAATCCCATTCACAATAGCTACAAAAACAATCAAATACCTTGTAATAAACTTAACCAAGGACGTTAAAGATCTCTACGATGAGAATTACAAAACCTTAAAGAAAGAAATAGAAGAGGATACCAAAAAATGGAAAAATTTTCCATGCTCATGGATTGGAAGAATCAATATCATCAAAATGTCCATTCTCCCAAAAGCAATTGATACATTCAATGCAATACCAATCAAGATACCAAAGACCTTCTTCTCAGATCTAGAAAAAATGATGCTGAAATTCATTGGAGGCACAAGGACCTCGAATAGCTAAAGCAATCTTGTACAACAAAAACAAAGTTAGAGGCATCACAATACCAGATTTCAGGACATACTACAGGGCAGTTGTTATCAAAACAGCATGGTACTGGTACAGAAACAGATGGATAGACCAATGGAACAGAATAGAAACACCAGAAATCAATCCAAACATCTACAGCCAACTTATATTTGATCAAGGATCTAAAACCAATTCCTGGAGTAAGGACAGTCTATTTAATAAATGGTGCTGGGAAAATTGGATTTCCACGTGCAGAATCATGAAGCAAGACCCCTACCTTTCACCTTACATGAAAATTCACTCAACATGGATTAAAGACTTAAATCTATGATCCGACACCATCAAATTATTAGAGAACATTGGAGAAACCCTGCAAGATATAGGTACCGGCAAAGACTTCTTGGAAAAGACCCCAGAAGCACAGGCAGTCAAAGCCAAAATTAACATTTGGGATTGCATCAAATTGAGAAGTTTCTGTACTGCAAAAGGAACAGTCAGGAGAGTGAAGAGACAACCGACAGAATGGGAAAAAATATTTGCAAACTATGCAACAGATAAAGGGTTGATAACCAGAATCTACAAAGAGATCAAGAAACTCCACAACATCAAAACAAACAACCCACTTAAGAGATGGGCCAAGGACCTCAATAGACATTTTTCAAAAGAGGAAATCCAAATGGCCAACAGACACATGAAAAAATGTTCAAGATCAGGGAAATGCAAATCAAAACCACAATGAGGTTTCACCTCACCCTGATTAGAATGGCTCACATTCAGAAATCTACCAACAATAGATGCTGGAGAGGACGTGGGGGAAAAGGGACACTAACCCACTGTTGGTGGGAATGCAAACTGGTCAAGCCACTATGGAAGTCAGTCTGGAGATTCCTCAGAAACCTGCATATAACCCTACTATACAACCCAGCCCTCCCCATCCTTGGAATTTACCCAAAGGAAATTAAATTGGCAAACAAAAATGCTGTCTGCACATTAATGTTTATTGCAGCTCAATTCACAATAGCTAAGACCTGGAACCAACCCAAATACCCATCAACAGTAGACTGAATAAAGAAATTATGGGATATATACTCTATAGAATACTATACAGCAGTCAAAAACAATGAAATCCGGTCATTTGCAACAAGATGGAGGAATCTGTAAAACACCATGCTGAGTGAAATAAGCCAGTCCCAAAGGGACAAATATCGTACGTTCTCCCTGATCGGCGACAACTAACTGAGCACCAAAGGGGAAACCTGTTGAAGTGAAATGGACACTATGAGAAACAGTGATTTGACCAGCCCTTGTTCTGATTGTTGATGTACAATGTAATACTTTATCCCTTTTAGTACTTTTTTTTTTGTTCTAGTACTATTGGTTGAACTCTGTAACACACAATTATTCTTAGTTGTTTAAATTTTAACTGAAAAGTGATCCCTGTTAAATATAAGAGTGGGAATAAGAGAGGGAGGAGATGTATAGTTTGGGACATGTTCAATCGGACTTGCTCCAAACAGTGGAGTTAGAATCGTGACAGGGGATTCCAATACAATCCCATCAAGATGGCATGTACCAATGCCATCTCACTAGTCCAAGTGATCAATTTCAGTCCACAACTGATCACACTGATAGGTCTAAGAATCAAAGGGATCACAACAAACAAGACTAGTGTCTGCTAATACTAACTGACAGAATCAAAAAGGTAGAGAACGATCCAACATGGGAAGCGGGATACACAGCAGACTCATAGAATGGCAGATGTCCTAAATAGCACTCTGGCCTCAGAAACAGCCCTTAAGGCACTCGGATCTGGCTGAAGAGCCCATGAGAGTATTTCAGGCATGGAAAGCCAAGACACTCTGGCAAAACAACAACAACAACAACAACAACAACAACCACCACCTAAATGAAAGATCTCTGCGAGTGAGATCCCAGTGGAAAGAATGGGGCCATCAAAGGAGGTACCTTTCTCTGAAAGGAGGAGTGAACTTCCATTTTGACTATGACCCTGTCAAAATAAGATCGAAGTCGGCGAACTCAAAAGGCTTCCACAGCCTTGACAACTCATGACTAGAGCCTAGGGAGATTACTGATGCCTTAAACAAGTGTCAAATTGTTAAGTCAACAACAGGAGTCACTGTGTACTTACTCCTCATGTGGGATCTATCCTTAATGTGTTGTCCAATGTGAAATAATGCTATAACTAGTACTGAAACAGTATTTTACACTTTGTGTTTCTGTGTTGGTGCAAACTGATGAAATCTTTACTTAATATATACTAAATCGACCTTCTGTATATAAAGATAATCTGAACATGAACTTACTGTAGAAAAACTAAGATACTGCAAAAACTAGAAAGGAAAAATAAACAGCAATGTTACTGCTTGGAAGTACCTTTCATTAGCAACCACTATGGCGTAAATTAAGCTTATAAACACGAAACCAGGTCATGACTTTGCAGCATTCAAATATTTACTCCGGGGAAACAGGTAAAATGTAAAAAGGCTGCCCAGAATTCCACTGTATGAATAGCGTCAGAAAACAGAAAATTTTCCGTCAGTGGGCATGGGCTCTGACCCAGGCTCCAGCCCTCACACGCTGTGTGACCTGGGTTCCAATTCTGCATCTCTAGAATTGAGCAGTAATTCAAACCACCATACAGGACTGAAGCTCCAGCACCCCATATGGGCACTGGTTCTAGTCCAGGCTGTTCCTCTTCTGATCCAGCTCTCTGATGTGGCCTGGGAAGGCAGAAGATGGCCCAGGTCCTTGGGCCCCTGCACCCACATGGGAGACCCGGAAGAAGCTCTTGGCTCCTGGCTTTGGATCAGCGCAGCTCCAGCCGTTGCAGCCATCTAGGGAGTGAACCACTGGATGGAAGACCTCTCTGTTGCTAGCTCTCTCTGTAACTCTTTCAAATAAATAAAATCAGTCTTTAAATGGTCCTGCTGTTTGGGTCATTTTCAAAAATTCCACTGTACAGTGGTGGCTGCTCAATCTTTGTGTACAGGTCTTTGAATCCCTGGGAGATACTCGCAAGAACTGAGTTGTTGGGTCAAGGGGCTTGATTATTTGAAGAATCCTTGGTGTAAGCTTCCAGCGTGTTCAGGCTGCCTGGTTTCACCTGTGCAGTAGCATATGGGAGTGCATCTCTCTGTACATGCGGACTACTGGGTCACCAATTAAAAACTCGCTGTGAATTCACAATCAAAATACCTACTATCGCTGTAACTTGCCCCTTTTTCATCAACATTGAGCCTTTCTGTTTCTTGTTACTGGATGCTAAGTACCCACAGGATGGTGGCTGTGACGCCCTGTGCTGCACATGGCAGAGTGCAGCGTAAACTGAAGGACACAAATGGACGCTCTGTGCGCTGTCCCACATGCCAGGGGACAAGGGACAGAACTCTCCCGACCCATCTGTTCTCCTGTGGAATGGGTAGAATGCTGATGCCCAGTCTGCATGGTTTTCATAGGAGTCTTTTTTTTGAGATTTATTTTATTTATTTGAAAGGCATAGTTACGGAGAGAAATCTTCCATCTGCTAGTTCATTCCCCAAATGGCTGCAATGGCCATGTCTGAGCCAGGCAAAAGTCAGGAGCCAATAGCCTCTTCCAGGTCTCCCATAAGGGTGTGAGGGCCCAAGGGACCACCACTGCTGTCCCAGGCACATTAGCAGGGAGCTGGATCGTAAGTAGAGCAGCCAGGACTTGGACTGGCGCCCACATGGGAGCGCTGGCACTGCAGGTGGCAGCTTAACCCGCTAGGTCACACTGGTCTCTTCAGTCATTAAGAAGTGCTGGGTAGTAATGTGTACGTGGATGTGCCATGGACACCTGCGGAAGGGAATGCTTCCAGGAGGTGCTTGACAGACGAGGAACTGAAGCTCAGAAAAGCACAACCAGCTGCTTAGGGCCACGCAGCTCTTACACAGCAGAGGAGGCTTCAGGGAGCCCACAGTGCGCACCTTCTGTTCATCTGTAATGCATGCTTATAGGGTAGGGTGCTGGGGTGCTGGGGTGCTGGGGCCGGGGTTGTGGTATGGCAGGTAAAGCCACCGCCTGTAGTGCCAGCATCCCATATGGGTGCCAATTCTTGTCCTGGCTGCTCCTCTTCTGATCCAGCTCTCTGCTATGGCCTGGGAGAGCAGAAGATGGCCCAAGTCCTTGAGCCCCTGCACCTGTGTGGGAGACCTGGAAGAAGCTCCAGGTCCTGGCTTCAGATCGGCCCATCTCTGGCCGTTGTGGCCATCTGCGGAGTGCACCATCGATGGAAGACCTCTCTCGCTCTGCCTCTGCCTCTCTGTAATTCTGCCTTTCAAATCAATCCATCTTTGAAAAAGAATAGGGTATTATGCTTCATGTACTGAAGTCAATTACCTACTTTTATCTCATATAAAATCACCTGGAGCAACTTCTTCTGTTATGCATAACAATTCTCCAATGTTTTATTTTCCCCAAAAATGGGATTTTATTTTTTTAAAGATTTTACTTATTTATGTGAGAAACTAAGTTACAGACACAGAGTGAGAGAGACAGAAAGAAAGGTCTTCCATCTGCTGGTTCATTCCACAAATGGCCACAATGGCTGAAGCTGTGCTGATCTGAAGCCAGGCGCCAGGAGCTTCTTCCGGGTCTCCCACACGGGCGCAGGGGCCCAAGGACTTGGGCATCTTCTATTGCTTTCTCAGGCCACAGCGGAGAGCTGGATCGGAAGAGGAGCAGCTGGGACTCGAACTGGCACCCATATGGGATGCCGGCACTGCAGGCGGCCCCGGGATTTTGTTTTTTAGAACAAGAAGGCCTACCCATCTTTGTAAAGTCCACTGGTGTTCTGTGAGTGGAATAAATTCCTAAGCATTTTTCTCCCACAGCAGATGCACCCCGAGTGAAGATGAGTGCCCCACGGGAACTGAGATCAAGGCGAGGACGGCCGTTCGCAAAGCGCCAGCTCTGCTCTTGCGCCTGGGTGAAGTGGGGCTCTCCTGCCCCTTACGGAACAGCCAGATGGAGAGAGGGCTACGGCAAAGCCAAAGTGCGGCAGCTCACGCTTACAACTCTGTACACATGGATCACAGAAACAGAGTATTTGGGACAATCTGTTTTCCACATCAAATGTGCATTTTCTTTTTAAAAAATTTATCATTTTTTAAAGTACGATTTATTTATTGAGTTTGAAAGTCAGAGGAGGGAGAGATGAGAGAAAGAGATGTTCCACCTGCTGGTTCACTCCTCAGGTGGCTGCAATGGCCACCCCTGGGCCAGGTCGAAGCCACGAGCCTGGAGCTTCATCCGTCTCCCACATGGGTAGCAGAAGCCCAAACACGTGGGCCATCTTCTGCTGCTTTCCCAGGAGCATTAGTAGGGAGCTGGACGGGAAGTGGAGCAGCCAGGTCCTGAAGCAGTGTCCACAGGGGATGCCGGCACTGCAGGCGGCGGCTTCACCCACTACGCCACAGCGCCACTGCCAGCCTTTTGTTTTTAAAAAGTGAATTGTGATTTAGTGGCTCCAGAGTTTCTGAAGTGACAGCAGCGCGGTGCTGCATGTCCAGAACCTGAAGCAGGGCCTCCACAGGCTGGGCTCACGGGAACCTTTGTCTGCGCGTGCTGCTTGTAAGCCTGCCGCTCCCGCCTGCGCTTGTGCCTAAGTGGGCCCACCTGCCCATTCCCAGCAGAACAGACCAATCGCCACACGGTCCCGGACACAACTCTGGGACATAACATTCTCAGAGATGCCCGAGCCATAAGAGACCCTGTCCTACCATCCGTTGATGTGGAGTGCCACCACTTGGAGCGGTGGTCCCTCTGGTGGTTTGGGGTCAGGGACCAACCAGATGGCACCACGCTGCTGTCACTTCAGAAACTCTGGAGCCACGGCTCATGGCTCCCAGCTCCCAGCTCCGTCTCCTTCGGCTGGACTTGACTGTCGTCGAGCTGGGGCACAGGCTGAGGGCCGCTGTGTGACGGCCAGCCTTCTGCCAGGGCTCCAGGGGCACGCCTTGGCAATCAGCTTTGATTCAGGCCGACTGGCTTGCTTTCCTTTCTCGAAACACAAAGTGAGCTTTATACAGACAGGACTTTCTCATTTTAAAGCTAAGATCTTTCGTTAGCAAAGTTCCACACAAGAAAATGACTGTATACAATGGCACGAAGCAGAAAGCGGCAAAGTCACTATTTTTAAGCAGTACCCAGTTGGAAAGAAAATTCTCTCAACAGAGAGGCTCTGACCAAAGTGGCCTGTACCGTGCAAAGTCTGCAAGACTTTTTTCTGTGGGGTCACGGACACAGTGCTCTCTGTGAAAGGAGAGAGGAGGCAGCAGGTCCAGAACGCATGCTCTGTGAAGGGCTGCAAGGCCACAGGCAGCTCACGTGCTGTGCAGGCTGTGGAGGCCGTGGGGCCCAGAGGAAGGGCAGCTGGTGAGGGGAGACTGGAGAAATGCGAGCAGCGGCCCACAGCAGCACCCCTCAGTGACGTGAGCTCTGAAAACCGAGGGCAGACAACAGACAGCTGCTCTGGTCTGCCAGAACACTCTGCACGATCTCACTGACTAGACAATCTTTTCCAGTGAGGACAGGGTGTCCACCAGGGTGCAGAGTGGCCCTCACTGAGGGGTGTGGCCACACAGGGGCCTGGTCCAGGGAGGGTTTGTGAGCAACTCATGACGAGACAGAAACAGAAAGTACAGGTCTTCAGACATTTTTACAGCAATCTGAAGCAGTGATTTTGGGCTGTTAAGGGTTCTTAACGGGCCAGCACTGTGGCGTAGCAGGTAAAGCTGCCACCTGCAGTGCCAGCAACCCAGGTGGATGCCCGTTCCAGTCCCGGCTGCTCCATTTCCAATCCCGCTCTCTGCTGTGGCCTGGGAAAGCAGTGGAAGATGGCCCAAGTCCTTGGGCCCCTGCACCCATGTGGGAGACCTGGAGGAAGCTCCTGGCTCCTGGCTTCGGATCAGCACAGCTACGGCCACTGCGGCCACCAAGGGAGTGAATCAGCGGATGGAAGACCTTTCTCTCTCTCTGCCTCTCTGTAACTCTGCCTTTCAAATAAAAAAATAGGTTTTTAGTATATGTGCTGCCAAAGCAAGCACATAAATCTTTTTTAAAAAGTTTATAATTAAAACAGGCTTATATATTTGTATTTTTTTAAAAAATACTTATTTTATTTATTTGAAAGGCAGAGTTATAGCGAGGCAGAGGCAGAGGCAGAGGCAGAGGCAGAGGCAGAGGCAGAGGCAGAAAGAGAGAGAGGGAGGGAGGGAGGTGTCTCCATCTGCTGGTTTACTCCCCAGATGGCTGCCAACGGCTGGAGCTGGGTCGGTCCAAAGCCAGGAGCCAGGAGCTTCTTTGCGATCTCCCACGTGGGTGAGGAGCCTAAGTAGTTGGGCCATCTTCCACTGCTTTTCCAGGTGCATTCGCAGGGGGCGGGATCAGAAGTGGAACAACCAGGACTCGAACTGGCACCCATATAGGATGCCAGCACTACCAGTGGTGGCTTTATCTGCTTTGCCAAAACACTAGGCCCTCTATATCATTTTTTAAAAAGTCCCTTTTCTAGTCACTGATTTTTCTTTATTGGAGAGGCAGAGAGAGACACAGGGCGGCGAGCTAAGCTGCATCCTGTTACTGCAGCACCGGTTCTAGCCCCAGCTACTCCACTTCGGGTCCAGCCCCTGCAAAAGCAGGCAGAGGCTGTCCCAAGTATTCAGGCTCTTGATACTCACATGGGTGACTGCGGTGAAGCTCCGAGCTCCGGGCTTTGGGCCTGGATCAGCCCTGGGCATTGCCGTCATTTGGGAGGTGAACCAGTGGATGAAGATCTACCCCTCCCCCTCTCCCTCTCTCACTTCAAACAAACAAACACATCTGAGACAGACACAGAGACTAAGAGAGCTCCCACTCCCACAATGCCAACAGTCAGTACTGGGCCAGGCTGAACAGAAGTCAGGACTTGACCTGTGTCTCCCACATGGGTGGCAGGGACCCAGTTGCTTGATATTTATTTTACTTTTTTATCACACAAGAGTACTGACCCACAATTTGGGTAACAGACGATGCACACTGGCTCTGCACATGCCTTGGGGAGTCCTGCCCTGCCTGAGACCTGGTTTCTGACACAGACTCAGCATCTCCAAAGAAACACACCGCACTGAGACAATCCTGGCCTCTTCAGCTCACCGCTAAAAATAACCCTTGTGAGGATGCTCTCACGACAGCAAAACTAATCATGGTTTCTTATAGACACAATGAGGGAAACCCAGTGGAGAGTGATACTTGCAATGCAATGCTCCTCTGCAGAACCCCTCCCAAAGTGGCCGTGACCCCCGTGTCAACCACCTCTGGGAGGCGTGGCTGCTTCACCTTTTATGGGGGTATGCGCCGGGCTCCAGAAGATTCTCACCAATGCAGCACTCATGGCTGCCATGGAGACCCAGCTCAGTGCAAGAGTGAACGGTGTGTTATTCCGCTATGGTTTACGGATGCTCCTCGTCCCTAGAGAGAAGTCCTGCCCGCACTTGACAGAAGCAGCCTGCCTAAGGCCGGGAAGTAAGGGGCAGGTGCAGGATCCAAATCCCAGCGGCCCAGGGGAGGACTGACGGAGCATGCCCAGCACACCTCCCTTGCAGCTGGACCCCGAGTGGCAGACCCAGGGGAGCAGCAAGGCCCAGGGTGACAGGACACCAGAGGGCGCCGGGGCGAGGGACAGCAGCAGCTGTGTGTGCAGCCCCTCCGGCTGGCAGGCAATGGTGATACGTACTGGCCGCACCCGGTGAGGAACACCGGGTGCAAATGAGGCCCAGGTAAGCCTGTAACACCTGCAGGGCAGACGCCCTCGGGTGACTCAGAGACTGAGACAGGGAGGGACAGCGAGGCACTTTCCAGAGGTGGTGCCGCGTGGTCTTCCCTGCCCCGAGGCCTTGGCTGGCTCCTCCCAGGAAGTGCAGAGGAGCTTCACCCGTCGTCACTGCCTCCTGCACTTGCCCATTCGCATTTCCTCAGACGGAAGCCGCCCCTCCTGCTGCACTTCCTCTCCCTGAGTGACACAGTGTGGCTTCTGCCTGCACCGAAGCTGGGCGTCCTGCCCACCTTTCTCCTCTGCTGGCCTCTTGTACCAGCTGACCACACCGGTATAAGAGCATCCCTTCCGCTCGAGTGCGCACGTCTGCCTCCCAGCCCAGGGTTTTGGCTCAGGCCTGCCCGTCACTTCCTCATGCAGCTCTGCATGTCCAGTCTTGCCCTCTGCCCCGTCAGCCCGCCAGGCGCTGAGGTCATCTTTCCAGGATGAAACCTGCTTCAGGCCTTCAAGAGCCTGTGGTCAGAGCATTCTCGCTCCCCACTGACCCCGAGCGCCTCCCGTGTGCCAGGCAGTGCACAGGACTCCGAGTCAACGGAAAAGTCACAGCCGCTGTGCCCGAGGGGCTCTCCGTCTGCAGAGCAGACAGAAGCCCCCTCTGTGCTGCTGCAGGCATTCAGGGAGGCCTGTGCGGGACTCCACGTCCAGCAGGACAGACCCCCGAGGTCACCGAACGGAAAGGCCTGAGAGCAAGGGAAGATGCTCGGGTCACACCGCTATTAACTGCGAGCCCCGCGGGAAGCAGGGGCAGGCACACGGCGGGCTGTGGCAGTGGAGGGCACACTCCCACGTGTCCCATTAGACAGTGTCCTCAGGCTTCAATCGTCGACCATGCTGGGTGTTGCTGTGTGGCAGCCACTGGTAGACATCCCATGTCAGAAACAGCACCGTGCCACAGAAGCGGCTTTGGAGGACAATTCAGAGAATACTGCAAGGTGCGGCACTCCACGTCTAACACGCTCCAAGCCTGCGCTCTTCAGTTAGGACCTGCGTACCTGGTGCTCGTGCTGGAAACACCGTCCTGCCTGCTTCCTCCCTCGATCCCCTGACCGCTTGGACATGAAGGCGTCCTCTCCTGCTGCCTACCTCCACTCTCCATGCGGAAACAGTGGCCTTGGCCTCTTGCTAAAAGGCTTTTGATGGTTTCCTACTGCCTTGGGCATAAACTCTGGGTGTCCCCCTCCTGAGGGCCTCCCTGCTTCAGGGCCAGCCACACTGGCCATGCACACTGCTGCGCCGGGGCTTCTGTGTCTGCTGTCGGCCCGCTCTCCTGTGTCATTCTTTCAGCCTGGCCAAGTCTGGGCCTCCTTTCCAGACCCCCTCCTTTCCTCTCTGCACAGTTTTCTTCAGATGAGTTCTGGCTGATGACTTGAGTTGCATGCTCATCTCCCTTGCCAGACTGCAGCCATGAAGGCGGGGACCCCATCTGTCTTGTCCTCTCTCGCAGCTCCGGAGCCCTGAACACTGCTGGTCCCCAAGGCTCTCAATAAACATGTGCTGGAGACCCAGCTTGAGGAGGGAGCTGACGTGGTGCAGCAGACAAGTGGGAGTGGCCAGACTAGAGAAGCGGGCTGGGCAGGGGAGGGGTCAGAACTGACACGCTGGTGACTTGTGAGTGAGGAAGGGCGCAGGACAGACAGGAATGCAGGTTTTATCCTGCGGCAGTGGGCAGGGAAATGACCCAGAAAACACAAAAGCAGAGTCAAACGCAGCACAGGGAACTTGGCTATGGAATGCCGAGAACACATCCAAATGAGGATCACAAGACGGCAACTACACAAACCACAGGGAGAGGCGGCGATCATCCAACTCATCCTATGAAAAACAGCCTCGACCTTGAAACCAGCGGTGACAACAAATAGATCATCCTCACTTAGGAACACAAACGCTAAGTTTCAGATGCAACACCACAAACAAGACAAACCACAACCTGTAAGGAATCATCAAGGGGCCGGCGTGGCGTAGCATGTAAAGCGGCTGCCTGCGACACTGGCATCCCACACGGGCACTGGTTTGTGTCCTGGCTGCTCCACTTCCCACCCAGCTCCCTGCTGTGGCCTGGGAAAGCAGCAGAGGACAGCCCAGGTCCTTGGGCCCCTGAACCCATGCAGAAGACCCAGAGGCTTCTGGCTCCTGGCTTTGGCCTGGTCAGCACTGGCCATTGTGGACATCTGGGGAGCGAACCAGCAGATGGATAATTTCCTTCTCTCTGCCATTCTGCCTTCTGAATGAATGAATGAATGAATGAATTTTAAAAAGGGGAACGCAGTGTAGAAGCTATCTGGAGCACTAGAAATATCTTACTTTAGAGGGTAAGTTACATGGGTTATGCGTTTATCAAAGCTCATCAAACCTCACACAGAAGGTCTGTGCTGTTCACTGCACGCACATGATCTCAATGGAAAGAAACAACCCCGACAGCCGAGCCCTCCCGCCCCAGCAGTCCTCCCCCCCGCTCCTGCAGAACAGCGGCACGGCAGGGGCGCTCACGGCCGAGCAGCCTGCTGCTCGCTGCACTGGCCCAAGTGCAGTCCCACAGGACCCCAGAGTTGGAAGGCATAGCTCTAGTGTGGAGAATTTATGGCATTTACTTATTTATTTATTTATTATTATTTTCTTGACAGACAGAGTTAGACACTGAGAGAGAGAGAGAGAGACAGTAGGAGAGAGACAGAGAGAAAGGTCTTCCTTCTGTTGGTTCACTCCCCTAATGGCCTCCATGGCCGGCACTGCGCTGATCCGAAGGCAGGAGCCAGGTGCTTCTCCTGGTCTCCCATGGGGTGCAGGGCCCAAGCACCTGGGCCATCCTCCACTGCACTCCCTGGCCACAGCAGAGAGCTGGACTGGAAGAGAAACAACCAGGACAGAACCAGCACTCTAACCGGGACTAGAACCTGGGGTGCCAGCGCCGCAGGCAGAGGATTAGCCTAGTGAGCCACGGCGCTGGCCTAACATTTACTTTTTAAAATACAAATCAGGCTTTTGGAACTTTGGAAACAAAGTTTAAAACGCAGGGCTAGAGAACAGCAAGTATATTCTTAGAACAGGCCCAATATGCAAACTGATTCATCCAGATTAGCAAAGTAATTTTTTTCTCCTGTAATGGGGGTTGGTGCCGTCGTACAACAGCTAAGCTGCTGCCTGTGACGCTGGCATCCCATACTGCAGTGCTGGTTCGAGTCCCAAATGCTTGGCTTCTGATCCACCTCCTTGCTCATGTGCCTGGGAAAGCAGCAGAGGATGCCCCATGTGCTGGGGGCCCTGCACCCATGTGAGAGACCCAGAGGGAGCTTCGGGCTCCTGGCTTTGACCTGGACCAGGCCTGACTGCGGTGGCTATTTGGGGAATACACCAGCATATAGAAACAAAAAGACGTGGTAAGTGTTAGGAAGGACTATCAACAGCAGGAGGAACTGTCACACCTGCTGAGAGGGCACAGCCCCGGGGTGAGGCTCCCTGAGCCTGCAGGCCACACTCCAGCGGCAGTGTGAGCTCCACCTACCTACCCTGCGCTGGTCTCTGACCCCCACCTACGTGCCCTGCCCTGGTCTCTGACCCCCACCTACGTGCCCTGCCCTGGTCTCTGACCCCCACCTACGTGCCTTGCCCTGGTCTCTGACACCCACCTACGTACCCTGCCCTGGTCTCTGACCCCCACCTACCTACCCTGCCCTGGTCTCTGACCCCCACCTACCTACCCTGCGCTGGTCTCTGACCCCCACCTACCTACCCTGCCCTGGTCTCGGACCCCCACCTACGTGCCCTGCCCTGGTCTCGGACCCCCACCTACCTACCCTGCGCTGGTCTCTGACCCCCACCTACCTACCCTGCCCTGGTCTCTGACCCCCACCTACCTACCCTGCCCTGGTCTCTGACCCCCACCTACCTGCCCTGCCCTGGTCTCTGACCCCCACCTACCTGCCCTGCCCTGGTCTCTGACCCCCACCTACCTACCCTGCCCTGGTCTCTGACCCCCACCTACCTACCCTGCCCTGGTCTCTAACCCCACCTACCTACCCTGCCCTGGTCTCTGACCCCCACCTACCTACCCTGCCCTGGTCTCTGTTTCTCCACTGTGAAACACCAACAGAGGACAAGTCTGCATTCCTCTGTCCTCACTCCCACAATCTAACAAGTGCTGGATTTCAAGCAAACCAAGCCAGCAGTAAGACACTACCTGAAATGATGAGGCCATTTTTATATTTTTTTAATGTGAACATTTATATTTTGCTGTGGAAATATTAATGCCTTTAACTCTGAGATAGAACTGGAATATTATATTATGTGCATAGTACATTAACTTTAGAGTTAAAAAAGTCAAATTCTGAAACACACAGGACCCTCAAGGGTTTGGACCAAAGATTCAGACCTGCCCCTGCCTCACAGGATGGCTATAAACACTGAGAGACTTTCTGTATGGAAACACACAGGACAGCGACTGCATTATGGACCATGATCAAGGACTCACGAGCAACACTGCTACTCTTACTATTTTTTTTTTTTTACGTTTTAAGCTTTTATTTAGTGAGAAAGATGCACAGGAGAGTGAGAGGTAATTAGGGTTCATAGCAAGCACCAGGAACCAGCCATGTGGATGAGCACCCAGGTCTGTATCTAGGCCAGGAAGCCTGGAGCATATGGCCCGAAGCTTATTATCTGTTCCTCACTATTCAACGGTGAAAAGGGTGTGTGAGAAAGGGCGCAATGGCAGGGCTGGTGCTGTGGCGTAGTGGGTAAAGCCGTCGCCTTCAGTGCCGGCATCCCATATGGGCACCGGTTCGAGTCCCGGCTGCTCCACTTCCTGTCCAGCTCTCTGCTGTGGCCTGAGAAAGCAGCAGAAGATGGCCCAAGTCCTTGGGCCCTGCACCCGTGTGGGAGACCTAGAGGAAGCTCCTGGCTTCGGATCAGCACGGCTACAGCCGTTGTGGCCACTTGAGGAGTGAACCAGCGGATGGAAGACCTCTCTCTCTCTCTCTCTCTCTCTCTGTGTGTGTGTGTGTGTGTGTGTAACTCTGACTTTCAAGTAAGAAAAAAATCTTAAAAAGAAAGAAGGGTCACGTGTCCTGCTCAGCCACGAGCTGAATGTGCTGCATGTGACCACTGAGCGTAAAGGAGGGAAAGAGCTCCTTCTCAGCGGTGCGTCCCCAGCTTCCCACGCGTGCTCTGCAGGCCGGGCTTCCGGAGGTCAGCACAGGGAGCCCGCAGGAGCACAGCAGCGAGCACAGCGTCTGACGGGGGCAACGGCTCAGCAGGCCTGAGAGCACGATCAAGAAGGAAACCAGAGTCACACGCTGACGGGTTCTGCGCAGCGCAGCTCGAAACCACCGACTGGCAACGCTCTTACTTTAAACTGCTCCGTGCTCCAAGGCTGTGCAGCTTAAGCACAGGGAACCCGTCTGCCCTCACTCGTGTGCAGTCCCCCAGCACACAGCTTGACATGAAGCTGCTATCAGTGGGTGCTTACCGAACAGAGCAGAGGAACCGGATTTGAATTCCCCAGGCAAAGTTACCCAATTAAGTTTTTTTTTTTTTTTTTTTTTTTTTAATTAGACAGCTAGAGTTATAGACAGTGAGAGAGGCAGACAGACAGAAAGGTCTACCTTCTGTTGGTTCACTCCCCAAATGGCCGCTACAGTTGGCATTGCACCGATCTGAAGCCAGGAGCCAGGTGCTTCCTCCTGGTCTCCCATGCGGGTGCAGGGGCCCAAGCACTTGGGCCATTCTCCACTGTCCTCCCGGGCCACAGCAGAGAGCTGGCCTGGAAGAGGGGCAACCGGGACTAGAACCTGGCGCCCATATGGGATGCCAGTGCCACAGATGGAGGATTAACCAAGTGAGCCACGGCGCCGATCCCCCAATTAAGATTTTGTGTGCGGACTGGCACTGTGGCGTGCCTGGTGAGGCCACCATCTGCAGTGCCGACATCCCATAAGGGTGCCGGTTCGAGTCCCAGCTGCTCCACTTCGATCAGCTCTCTGCTATGGCCTGGGAAAGTGGCAGAAGATGGCCCAAGTCCTTGAGTCCCTACACCTGCATGGGAGACCTGGAAGAAATTCCTGGCTCCTGGCTTGGGACTGGCAAAACTCCAGCTGCTGCGGCCAAATGGGGAGTGAACCAGCAAATGGAAGGCCCCCCCTCTCTCTCTGAGTCCCCTTCTCTCTGTGTGTAACTCTGACTTTCAAATAAATAAATAAGTCTTAAAAAAAGAAGATTTTGTGGGGGCTGGTGCTGTGGCGCAGCAGATTAAAGCCTACCCTGCAGCACCAGCATTTCGTGTGGGCGCCTTCTGAGTCCCGGCTGCTCCACTCTGATCCAGCTCCCTGCTAAAGCAGCGAGGAAAGCAGTGGAAGATGGCCCAAGTCCTCGGGCTCCTGGCTTCAGCTCAGCTCAGCTCTGGCCTTTGCAGCCATTTGGGAAGTGAATCAGTTTATGAAGATGTATCTTTCTCCCTCTATTTCTCTCTCTCTCCCTAAGTGTATCTTTCAAATAAATAAAATAAATTTAAAAAAAGATCTGTGGACATAGCACACATCCTGGCTCCTTTCAGTCACGTTTCTCTTCAGGCGGCTGGAGAAAGACTAAAATAACTGCTCGGGGGTCGAGGAGGCCAGGACTGGGTTCCCACAGACTCCAGTTCTGGGGCTGAGGAAACAGAAGAATCTTGCAGCAAGGGCCATGAGTCCGAAAGGACCTTTGTGTCAAGTGACACAAAAGAGCCTGTGCTGTGGCTGTCCCACCACTTCCTCTCTGCCCCCGAGGGACTCCTGCAGGGCTGTGTACAAGCCCTGCCTGAGAAAAGCATTTCCCACCCCAGGAAGAGTCTCGGGGGAAGGCTGCATCAGTCTGGCCGGGCTGAAGAGCGATGCCAAGGAAGGCCAATCCGGGACCTCCAGCAGTGCTGTGCCACAGCCTGCGGGCCAGACCAGTGTCCTCTGCGTGAGCTGACACGCCAGTGGGAGTTGTTTCTGAGTCAGCAACGCAGTGATGCAGAAACCAGAGATGCTCACAGTTGAGCCCACATGCCACTACCGGAATGCTAGCGATTTAGGGACTAGATGTAAAGCTCACTCTATGGCTTTGGAAAAGATGAAACATTGCACGCATTTGGAATACAGTAGACTCTAACAGGGTATAAAAAGTAGAAAAGCCTTCCCGGAGACAAGTACCAAAAATCTCTCTTCTTTCTCCAGCCAGCGCTGATCTTCTTCCATTTCCTGTTGCTGTCGGATCAGCCGCTCCTCCATCAGGTGGGCTGGCAGCACCTGCCCCATCCCCCGGAGATCCAGGGCTGCAGAGTCCTGGGGGAGAGTGGAAAACAGAATGTCCAGGCCGCTCAGTCTGTTCCCACGCCCTTACTTTGTGCGTCTTCCAAAAAGTTAAGCAAAACAGCAAGGGTGGAGGAAAGAGAACCCCTTACAGTCTGCTTGTGCGAACGACTTTTCTGGAGCTTGCAACACCACGTGTGTCAAGCACCTTTCAAAGATATTTAATTACTGAGCTCATAGACTTGCTTGTAGTGGTCTAATCTAAAAGAAGTAATCCAAGATACGCAGGAAGAATACATTATCACTTGTAGTAAAAACAGAAAAAACCAGAAGTAAACAGAAGGCCTAAATATACTCTTACCGCACATCTTAATGCTAGGCTAAACACTTGCCCCTAAATAAAAAAAAATGTTAAGGCTTATTATATTATTTGAAATAACAGAGAGAGAGAGAGAGGGAGGGAGGGAGGGAGGGAGGGAGAGAGGGAAGGAGGGAGGGAGGGAGGCAGAGATACTGATCTTCCATGTGCTGGTTCACTCCCAAACGCTACAACAGCTGAGGGCCGGGCGAGGCTGAGCCAGGACCAGGAATTCCCTCTGGTCTCCGGGGAGGGGAGGGGGGGGGAGCAGGACTCAAGCACTGCTTCCCAGGTGCATCTGGCAGGTGGCAGGGCGCTGGGTGTGGAGCAGAGCAGCTGCCCTGGCGTAGCAAGCAGGCGGCCTAAGTGGTGTGGCTGCGCCACAACGCCCAACCCCAATCCATACTTTCCATACTCTGTGAGTGGCTCTTGCTTTTACCGGGAAAGTTTTGTAAAAATTCCTAAGGTTTAACTGCAGTCTTTCTTCTTGCCCGCTACCCCCTGCCCCTGGCCTTACGTATATGTTAATCATATGCAACTTAGAGCCTGCCTTTCAAATGAATGAATAACAATTACAGCATTTACTCTTGGGTATTTCTTAGTTCAAAAAATGAGAACTCCTAGGAGTGGGCCTTGGCCTAGAGTTTAGCTCTGCTTGGGGCACGGGCACCCACGCGGGCATGCTTGGGTCTCAGTCACCGCTTTGCTCCCAGTCTGCTTCCTGCTAATGTGCATCCTGGGAGGCAATGGGGCTGGGTGCGTGAAGACCTGCTAGGTCACTTGGTCTGGCCCTGCCAAGGCAAGTGCAGATAGGACTCAACATTCAATAAATCTATGGCAGCCTAACTTTTAAGTTGACAATCCTGTGAGGCCCGTGAATGTTATAAATATTCAAATGGCTCTCGGTAGAAGAATCATTCCCCACCTCTGTAATGGATCAAGTAGCAGGGTCCCTGCCATCCCTGTGAGAGATACGGATTGGGGTCCTGGCTCCTGGCCCAGCCCCAGTTATTGTGGGCATTTGGTAAATTAACCAGTAAGTAGAGATATGTGTGTGTGTGTGTGTGCGCGCATGCCTGACTTTCCTTAAAATAGAGAAAAGCTTGTAAAAGATTAAAAAACTCATAAAACTCCAAAACATTTGAATAGACGGATTATCTTGATTTCAGAGTTCATTCACCAAAATCAAGAAATTTCAGGATTTAGAAATACAAGGCACCTTAAGCCACATTCAAAGAGAAACCCAAGAACAGCAAAGTACCTCCACGCTGGGCTGCCACATGGGCATCTCCTGGGCTCTGGGATTCCATGAGTCTGTTTGGTCCAAAAGAGATGCTTGACTTGGGTAGCCGCTGCCAGCCATGGCTGTGACTCCATGTGAGCCAGGGTAGCCAGAGCCCTGCAAGAGGGTGCAGAGGGGAGGGGACACTTTGCCGTAACATCGCTTTGCAGTTCTGCCTTTTGCACCAACGAAAGTAACTGAAATGACCGGGTATCCAGTGGTGGGCACAACACGGCCCTGCCAGACGCTTCCTTCCACGGCAGACGTTATCCTGGACTGTCCTAGGCTGTGATCCAGCAGCCCTGAACAGTGCAGGAGGGAAGCTGGGAGGAGGGGGAGGGGCATGCGACTCCTGGACAGTGGTCAGAGGCTGAACTGCTGGCTCTGAACACGGAGTCAGGGGACCACGAGCAACGATGCGCGTGGCCGCTGAAGCTGTGAGGCGAGGGATGGGGTTCCCCGTGAGGGCCTCAAGGAGGCGGAGCTGTTACAGCTGCGTTAGACAGTTAGTGCACAAATACACTGGAAATGGGACCTCGTTTTCTTCGCAATTCCACACTTACCAAATGCTCAGAGCAGACCACTCTGGATGCTAAAGGGACAGAGAGCCACAACACTAGCTGGGCCCAGGTGCTGCCTCAGGGTAACCCTTTCCTGCCCAGCAACAAGAACAATCGAGACACACACACAGGGACGTGTGTCCCTAATGATCTGGGGGCCGACAACGGGGGAAGTCCTGCTCTCAGGTTCCAACAATAATGACTGAGGCAGAGAGAAGACACTCAGTATGGAGGGAAAAATTTCAGGGCACACCGACAATCAGGGTTTCTTGCACTGGCTCCCTCTCTCATCAACAGAGAGAGGACACAGTCAGTGTTTGCTTCCAGAGCCTACCAGGCTAGTACAGTATGGCAAAGGGTTATTAGTGGACTTCTCCTGAAAGAGATACAGCACAGACAAATTCCCATTCCCAACACGAACATTCCTTTCCCTAGGCAACGAGCATGCCTGGGCTGGATATCAGAGTGGCAGCTCCTCGGGCAGGAGGGGCTTCGTGGGGCAGGAGGGGCTGGGTGCCGTGCAGCAGTCTAGGATACACTGGGGCAGGTGTCTGGGTAAGATCTGTGCACCCCCCTGGAGGTGACCGTGCCTCGGTGAAGCAAGCCCAAAGCCAACAGACACTTGTTAATTTTGCTTCAGGTCCTTCTCTACTAAGCACACTCTTTTTAGTATCTGTACTGGAAACGTGCCTGCTAAGAAACACTTGCCCAGAGCTGTCCACACGGCATGCGTGAGCTTCACCCGTATTCCTGGCCTTCAGCGCCACCTCTGCAGAGTGTGCCCACCTCATTCACCCTGTCTCTGACAAAGCAGGAGGGGACTGACAGAGGAGGGAGTCAGAGTGCTCTCTGGGCGGAGTGTCAAGACAACAGTCACTGACGTAAGGCGCGGGGGACACTGTCTTGGCTTTCTGATCGCCAATCATATTCACAAGTATATAGATAAGAAGTAAATCCCACGAAGCACTCTCCCACCTCTACAAGTGCCAAATAACCCAAGCGCTGTGTTTCTGTTTGTGATAGCACACGTACCTGGTAGTGGTTGGTCTGGACCAAGTGCTGCGGGCTGGGGTAAAATCCTTCACTGGACCTTGGACTGGGGTAGCCGGGTCTGCTGGGCTGTGAACAAACCAGAAGAGCAGCGCAGGGATGAGCTTTAACCTCGGAGAAACACAGCCGTGCATCCTGCAGTGCAGCTCGGTGTAAAGGAAGACACTTCTTGGGGAAGGAGCAGTCCTTACAGCCAGTGATCCTGAGTGACTAGATATTTACAAGTGGAATATGCAGTCTGGCTCCCCCTCCACAACACACAATAACGCAGAGGCCCACACACCCAGACAGCAGAGCCGCGGCTCCAAGACTGCCAGAAGCTTTGGGACAGTGTGAGGCAGCCATTTCCTAGCTCAGAGGCAGCAGCACGACTTCTGAGCAAAGAAGATACCCTGGACGTCATTAGAATGAAAGGCTTCTGTGTGCACATGACATCATGAAGAAAGGAAAAAAGGAAAAGGTAAAGAACGGAAGAAAAGGAGCAATGTCGTGGTGCAGCCTGCAACGCTCACCTGCGTAGGAGCATGGTTCCAGTCCCATCTGGCCCAGCTCCCCGCTGTGGCCTGGGACAGCAGTGGAAGATGGCCCACGTGCTTGGGCCCTGCACCCACGTGGAGACACGCATGGCGGTCTAGGCTCCTGGCTTCAGCCTGGCCCAGCCCCAGACATTGCAAACGTCTGGAGGGTGAACCAGCAGACGGCAAATCTTTCCGTAACCCTGCCTTTCAGGTAAATCAAGGAATCTTTAACAACAACAAAGAATGGAAGCAAAGGCAAGCAATCATCCTCTGGTAATGGATTCATACCCAGAATAAATAACATGACAAAGAATCTAGTGAAAACGTGGGCAGAAGACAGGAGCAGACCCCAAGAAGACATGGTCCAGGAGGCAGCGAGGGGTTCCTCGGGCCCGGAGGCACACTCACGATGTGTCTGGGAGGGTTCGTACCAACAAGACAGAAAACGAAGAGCAAGGCCGGGAAAGGACGAGGAGAAACCGGGACTCCTGTGGGAATGTGACGCAGCACACTTGCTAGGGAGGACGGCATGGCGGTTCCTAAGGAGACTGAACGCGAATCGCCAGAGGAGCCGGCGATTCCACCTTCGAGTTCATCCATCAGAGACAGAGATGTTTGCCCACGCACACAGACTGCAAGACCTTGGCAGCAGGATTCAGAACGGCGAAACCTGCAAACTATCTAGGTGCCTGCCAACTAAGGACGGTAAGCAAGGTGCAGTGGGCCATAAGTGGAATGCTGTTTGCTCATTAGACAGAATGAAGTACCGACATACGCCACAACATGAATGAATTCTGAAAATACGCTAAATGAAAGAAGCCAGCCACCAAGAGCCATGTGTACGTGACTCACTGGTCACAGCGAGAGCTGTATTAGAGCGTTCAGGCCAAGGGGGCTGGGGGCAGGGACCCACTGGCTCCGCAACTTCCCGGCTGTGGGTCATGCGCAGTAATCAAACTGACTGGGACTAGACCTTCCAGCTCCAAAATTCTCATTTTGTTTGTGAGAGAAATGAAGTCAGAGTTCACAGCAAAAAGATTTAGTCAGAAACAGAGGCTGAAGGAAGGAAGCTCATAAAATCTAAAACCTGAGGACAGCAGCAACATGGAGATCCACTCTCCCGCACCCACGTGAGACCATGGAGATCCACTCTCCCACAGCCACGTGAGACCATGGAGATCCACTCTCCCACAGCCACGTGAGACCATGGAGATCCACTCCACCACAGCCACGTGAGACCATGGAGATCCACTCCACCACAGCCACGTGAGACCATGGAGATCCACTCTCCCACAGCCACGTGAGACCACGGAGATCCACTCCACCACAGCCACGTGAGACCACGGAGATCCCCTCCACCACAGCCACGTGCGGCCATGGAGATCCACTCTCCCACAGCCACGTGAGACCACGGAGATCCACTCCACCACAGCCACGTGAGATCATGGAGATCCCCTCCACCACAGCCACGTGCGGCCATGGAGGTCCACCCCACAGCGGCCACATGAGGCCATGGAGATCCACTCCACTGCAGCCACGTGAGGCCATGGAGATCCACTCCACCGCAGCCACGTGAAACCACGGAGATCCACTCCACCACAGCCACGTGAGACCACGGAGATCCACTCTCCCGCAACCACGTGAGATCATGGAGATCCCCTCCACCACAGCCACGTGCGGCCGTGGAGGTCCACCCCACAGAAGCCACATGAGGCCATGGAGATCCACTCCCCAGTCCACTGCAGCCACATGAGGCCATAGAGATCCACTCCACTGCAGCCACGTGAGGCCATGGAGATCCACTCCACCACAGCCACGTGAGACCATGGAGATCCACTCCACCACAGCCACGTGAAGACCAGAACAGGAGGAAACGGCCTCAAATCCCACTCCTCAGTGTCTCCCCCATGGCTCTGGCTGACGGGCTTGCTCTGCGCAGTCCACAATGCATTTGGTCTCTGAAACCAGTCTCAGCCCTCACTGCTCTGTCCACGATGCGCCCACCCTCGACATGGAGAACACATGTCTTGAACGCTGCTTTCCGTTTTCACCAGCCTCACAGAAACACGAGTCCGCTCTCCGCGCAGCCCTTCCCAGCCCTCGCCTGGACGGCGGCTGCTCCGGCACGTGCTCGAGTCCTCTATCATGAGCCCTTAAACTCCTCACAGCGGAAGAAGCTTCCCTGCCCTTCCACGTGTCAACCAGCGTTGCACACTTAGTCTGCTTCACATGCAGCTAACAGTGAGCCTGGACTCCCCAGAACTGCCACATGGGAAGGCGTGGCCTGTGAGGACAGGGATTTCTGAAGTGTATCCTAGGAAGGCTACAGACTACCTTTCAGATTTATACTCTTAAAAATTTTTTAAAGATTTATTTTGTTTATTTGAAAGGCAAAGTTAGAGAGACAAAGGCGGGGGTGGGGCGGGGAGGAGAGAGCCATGGATCTTCCATCCACGGTCCACTCCCCAAATGGCCATGCCAACTGGGGATGGGTGAGGCAAAAGCCAGGAGCCTGGAACTGCAACTGGGTCTCCCTCTTGGGTGCAGGAGCCCAGGCACGTGGGCCACCTTCTGATGCTTTTCCGGGCACATCAGCAGGCAGCTGGATCTGAAGTGGAGCAACCGGGGCTCGAACCCTGCTCATATGGAATGCTGGCATCGCAGGCAGAGGCTTAACTCACAGCGACCCAGTGTTGGTCCCAGACTTACACTTTTCAATGTTTAATTTGCAAAAGTGGTTGTGCTGATTTAAAAGGTTAAAAAACAAAAGAATTTGCGTGGCAATGCTTGTTTTAAAGGTAGGTGTTGCTGTATCAGCATTAATGATGGTTGTACAAGGGGTCCAGCACTGTGGCACAGTAGGCTAGCTGCAACGCTGGCATTCCACACTGGAGTGCTGGACTGTGTTCTGGTGCTCTGCTTCTGATCCGGCTTCCTGCTAATGTGCCTGGGAAGGCAGTAAAAGATGGCCCAAGAAGGCTGGATAGCCTAGCCCTAACTCAGTTGTTATAGCCATTTGGGGAGTAAGCCAGTGGATGGAAGATCTCTCCTTATCTGTTACTCTTTCATATAAATAAATCAATCTTTTAAAATAATGGTATATGGGTGGGGCCGGTGTTGTGACACGGCAGGTAAGACCACTGCCTGCAATGCTGAAATCCCACATGGACACTGGTTTGTGTCCGGGGTGCTCCACCTCTGAACCAATGCCCTCCTAATGGCCTGGGAAAAGCACCCCCATGGGAGACTCTGATGACGCTCCTGGCTGCTGGTTTCGGCCTGGCCCGACACTGGTTGTTGTGGCCATTCGGGGAGTTAACTAACAGATGCAAGTTCTCTCACTGTCTCTTCTTTTTCTGTAATTATGACATTCAAAATAAATTTTAAAAACTTTAAAACCCATCCCCAGTGTACGGGAAAGGATTCCTGGATCAAATGCTCTTGAAGTTCAAGTACTGGGAGATGCAGAGGCAAGAATTAGAGCAGTGCACAGAGCTGACGGCTGTGAGTCATGGACTCTGGCCCGTCTGCAGAGCGCATGTGCAACGGGAAATACAAACAGCTGTCGCTGGCTCTGTGTATCCTGTGCACTGAACTGGGCCCTTCACACCAACTGGCTCACCTGGACGACGAGGCTAGGAAGCCGTATTGCCACCTGCACCTCACCGTGGCTCAGGGGGCGGGGTGATCTGAACAGGTGGCGTTCCCAACCTGCCGTGAGACGCTACCCATCACAAGCATGCTTCTTACTCGACAAAAATAGGAACAGACCGAAGAATGACTGCTGTAAATCACCTCTCAGGGTCACTCAGATGCCTAAACACGCAGCAAATGGTAACATCCACAAGGATTCCATTTGAAAATAAGAATCAGAGAAAGGAGAAACTACATCCTGTGACAGACAACTGTACCAAGAACCAGAGAATCCAGACCAGCTCCACTTCCACATACCAACACAGACGGGCGATTCACCTTCCGAACCACAACTGTGAAGATGTACAAACGCGTGGCCAGGACGGCTCTGCTTCCATCCTCTCTAAGAGCCAGCGTAGGAGGGGACGCACTCCGCCTCCTGGGCTTCTGTGCCCACTGTGCCTGCAGCTCCTCCAGAGCGGCTGTGAAGATGAAGCTGTGGGCGCCAGGTGGAGAGCTGCCTCCATACAAACCTCCCGAGTGCTGAGCGAGCAGGCTCACTTCACGGCCCCTCTAAGGCAGGAACTGGGGCTTTAACAGACGGAAATATGGAACGGAGGGAATCTGTGCCGAAATACCCCCAGCTGAGGAGGGAAAAGGGAGAAGCGGATGTGTTCACCCAGAAATTCTCAACTGTGTGGCACTGCTCCCCAAGGCCCTGAGGTTCCAGGGCACTAGGGTGGAGGCCAGGCAGGTGGGGCTTCCCGGGAGGAGAGTGCAGGCGCGAACAGGCCTTGCTCCACACCCACGGCACTTGCCCCAGGCAGAACAACAGTGACAACCAAAATCCCTGTTATCTGGGCCTTCAACCAACTCCACTTTTACACGTAACAAATGGCATTTTGCATAGTTAATCAGACAATGAACCTTCCAGAACAGTAACAGCTGTGTGTACTGATGGACAATTTTACTTTGTTTCATTTGAGCTTCACCAAGGTTTTCTCACCATTTTAGAAAACCGTGTCACCAAGACCAATAATCCTCATACCAGTGGTGGCTACGGGGTCTGCACTAGTAGCTGCTGGGTTCACAGTGAAGCCATGGCTGCATCACCAAGCCTCCCAGTGCAACCGGAGAGTGCTGTACACACGTGTGCATGTCGTCTTCATCAGCCTCTCTCCTTTCGTGTCTCCTGTGTCGTTACGAGGCCTCCTACGCTGGAATCCTTGTGATGATACTCTGAACTTGGTGAGTCATCCTGTTACCAATGCACTGTATCTCAGGATTACTAAGTGCGATACAATACCAGTGCTCTCGGTGAATCAGTGCTGGGTTTGACCAGAGTTGAGGAATACCGAGACAACGCAGCTACGCTCAAACATCTTACTTTCAAGACCCCAAGACCCCTTTACATTCTTAAAAAGCAATGAGGATTCTAAGAGCTTTTGTTTTCTGGAACATACTCATCAGTATTTACATTACTAAAAGTTACAACAACACATTTACAACAGATTCATCGTGTTTTAAAAATACCCCCATTTTTAATCCTTCCTATCCCAAAATACCACCAAGGACGGCGCCTTTTCCATTTGTGTAAATCTCGTGTCTGTATTTCTATCAGATCTTTCCTCTCCGATTTACTTATTTATTTGAAAGGCAGAATAAGAGAGAGAAGAGAAAGAAAGAGAAAGAGAAAGAGAAAGAGAAAGAAAGAGAGAGAGAGAGAGAGAGAGAGAGAGAGAGAGAGAGTGAGTGAGTGAGAGAGTCTTCCATCCGCTGGTTCACTCCTCAAATGGCCACAATGGCCAGGGTGGTCCAGGCCAAAGCCGGGAGCCAGGAGCTCCATCCTGGTCTCCTGTGTGTGACAGGGGCCCAAGCACCTGGGCCATCTTCCACTGCTTTCGGAAGCACGTGGTACATTAGCAGGAAGCTGGATGGGAAGTGGAGCAGCAGGAATTCAAACCGGTGTCAAGTGGTGGCTGAAACCACTGGGCCACAAGCCGCTGTTTCCGCACAGCACCGTGAAGAAACGGCCTCGCAGGCTTTGCTGCTGGAATGAGGATGCGTTTCAGCAGGTTTTGTGGGCACGAGGTGGACACGGTTTGATTCTACAACCAAAACTCAACAGTGCAAGCTTCTTCAGGGGACACTGTGCCGCCGTCTGCTACACTGAATCCACTCACTGTTCCATCTTGTACTCTGAACGGATCTCTCACCCACTGTTCTATCTGTACTCTGAATGGATCTCTCACCCACTGCTCTATCTGTACTCTGAACGGATCTCTCACCCACTGTTCCATCTGTACTCTGAATGGATCTCTCACCCACTGTTCTATCTTGTACTCTGAATGGATCTCTCACCCACTGTTCTATCTGTACTCTGAACGGATCTCTCACTCACTGTTCTATCTGTACTCTGAATGGATCTCTCACCCACTGTTCCATCTTACACTCTGAACGGATCTCTCACCCACTGTTCCATCTTACACTCTGAATGGATCTCTCACCCACTGTTCTATCTGTACTCTGAACGGATCTCTCACTCACTGTTCTATCTGTACTCTGAATGGATCTCTCACCCACTGTTCCATCTTACACTCTGAACGGATCTCTCACCCACTGTTCTATCTGTACTCTGAACGGATCTCTCACCCACTGTTCCATCTGTACTCTGAATGGATCTCTCACCCACTGTTCTATCAGTACTCTGAATGGATCTCTCACCCACTGTTCCATCTTGTACTCTGAACGGATCTCTCACCCACTGTTCCATCTGTACTCTGAATGGATCTCTCACCCACTGCTCTATCTGTACTCTGAATGGATCTCTCACCCACTGCTCTATCTTACACTCTGAATGGATCTCTCACCCACTGTTCCATCTTACACTCTGAATGGATCTCTCACCCACTGTTCTATCTGTACTCTGAACGGATCTCTCACCCACTGTTCTATCAGTACTCTGAATGGATCTCTCACCCACTGTTCCATCTTGTACTCTGAATGGATCTCTCACCCACTGTTCTATCTGTACTCTGAACGGATCTCTCACCCACTGTTCTATCTGTACTCTGAATGGATCTCTCACCCACTGCTCTATCTGTACTCTGAACGGATCTCTCACCCAGTGATTCTGGAACTTGGAATTGCTGCTTCACTGAGATCTTGCCGATGCTGACGCATTTCAGTATGCAACAGACATAGTTAAAAAATTACACCTGTTAATGTTGCTCAGAGTACATCAGAAGAGCCCAAGAACTGGGAGGCTATCAAGATCATGAAGGCAGTTTTTCAAAATTCTCATTTTTCCTTGAAAACTAATCTTATCATGGGTAACAGATACTACCAGTTCTTTCTTTGATGTGACAGCCTTGCTTCTTCGCTTTTTTTTTTTTTTTAAGATTTTTTATTTATTTATTTGAGAGGCAGAGCTACAGATGGTGACAGGGAGAGAGAGAAAGGTTCTCCTTCCACTGGTTCACTCCCCAAATGGCCACAATGGCTGCAGCTGCGCTGATCCAAAGCCAGGAGCCAGGAGCTTCTTCCAGGTCTCCCACGCGAGCGTGGGACCCAAGCACCCAGGACATCCTCCTCTGCTTTCCCAGGCCACAACAGAGAACTGGATTGGAAGAGGAGCACCCGGGAGTAGAACTGGTGTCCACATGGGATGCTGGTGCCGCAGGCTGAGGATGAACCCACTGTGCCTCGGTGCCGGCCCCAGGCTTGCTTCTTTCTTGAGAAAACGTCTATCAAATCTGCAACTCTGAACATCACGTCAGTTGGTCTTCCATGAAAGAAACAAGGTGACAAGCCCCTGGCTCTGCGGGTGCTGCCTTATCTCATGTGGAGATGAGGAAGCAGCCACATCTCAGCCCGGGGCTGCACTGGCACCCGGCCAACTCTGCCAAAGCCACCTCTGACGCCAGCTGCAAGACCCACCGTAACCTGACCCCATGCTCACCACGCTTCCTCAGCAGCATTCGCTGACCCATTCCAGTCTATGGGCTCCACTTGCGACCACAACACAGAGGCGCTGTACACAAGGACGTGAAGTGGAGGGCCAGAGCTGAGGGGCAGTAGGCTAAGCCTGTGCCTGGGCGCCAGCATCCTATCTGAATGCCAGTTGATGTCCCGACTGCCCCTCTTCCGATCCAGCTCTCTGCTGTGGCCTGGGAAAGCAGTGCAGGGTGGATCAAGTGCTTGGGCCCTTGCACCCACGTGGGAGACCTGGGAGAAGTTCCTGGCTCCAGACTGGCCCAGCTCCAGCTGTTGCAGCCATTTGGGGAGTGAACCAGTGGATGGGAGACCTTTCTCTCTATTAACTCTACCTCTCAAATAAATTATTAAAAAAAAAAAAAAAAGGGAAAGTGAATGAGTTTGGAAAAAACAAGTGTTCAGTCCAGCTTGCAAGCTGGCCGGCGCTCTTCCTGGCCGTGCCTGGGCACTTCCTGCACCCTCGTGCTGAATACGCACTGCTCCCCCCAGGTCATTTCCACGTGAGCTGGCACTCTCGCCTGCGGCTGCTGCCTGACCTGTGCTGAGGGGACGCCCTCTCAGTGCAGTCAACACTGTGGACAAGGCAGTCAGCACTGAATGTGGGAGAGCAAGAGCGACTTCATGCGCCTGCGAGTCCCAGGTCCCAGCGGGTTGTCTGCAGGACAGCACCAGGCACAGACGGAAAGGAATCCGGAACAGGAGCCTCCCGTGCCAGCCTCGTACCCGGCACACCTCTGCAAAGACGGTCCCTGGATGGAAAACTGGCGTCAAACGAGCAGAGACCTGTACATTTTTGAAAAATGTTTTTGACAAGGATGAGTTTATTTTGGTGCAAAAATACTTTGAAATGCCTGCCTAGTTTTTTTCACAATATGCGCTTTCTATGAACTGGGTAGACACGTTTCCCAATCACAATTCTTTCCGGATCCTGCCGGTGGCCAGGACGTGTCTTAAGAGCATCTGCCTGTCTGAATGCGGCCTCACAAGGCACCTCTGAGATGGAAACGTTGTTACAATTTCGTATTTTTTAATATCTGAGGATTTGGAATATTATAATAACTTCTAAAATAATTAGTATTGATGTAGTCCCCCTTATTTTCTTTTTCCTTTGTTTAAGGTATACGAACTTCATGCGCTTCATAAATACAACTTTAGCAACACAGTGATAGTGATTCTTCCCTCTGTACGCCCTCTTCTTCCTCCTCCCTCTCCTAGTCTTGTTATCTTTTACTAAGATCTTTTTTCAATTAACTTTATACACAGAAGACTAACTCTACACTAAGTAAACATTTCAACAAATAGTATGAAAAACAAAACAATGTCAACAGTTTTTTGATTTTTCTGTTGATTTCTTCCATGACCCACTGTTCATTCCAGAACACAGATCTGTACATGTTTCTAACTGGCTTTATGCTGTAACGTTTCTGCCACGAAGCAGCATAATTAAGCTCTTAGTTGTGAACCATGAGTGGGAGAAACATATTTCCCTTTAAAAAATTAAACTATGTTACACATATTCTTTAATGGTTCACAAAATTTATCTGCAAAAGCCTGAAATCCCCCCTGAACTTAAGAAATCGAAGGGGAACACATTTATCCTAAGGAGCCATGAGAATTCACAGGATCCAGAAAATGGGCATTTCACAGGGCAGGGAAGCTCCTGAAGAGAACACAGACTCATTTCAGACCCGCTCAACTCTTGACAGAAGGCGTGACTGCACACAGGACCTAATCTGCCCGGAAGTGAGCCCAGCACTATCATGACTTTCTAGTCACTAAAACTTTTACTCTCGGGGTTGCCAAATTTGGCCTTGAAAGGCCAAATACTAAAAGTATGAATCTGTGTGGCCATACTGCTTTGTCACAGCTACTCTGCCTGCCTGGAGAGAGACCAGTCAGCAATGACACACAAACTCATGGGCGTGGCTGTGTCCCAACCAAGCTTCGGGGGACAAGAAGTGCGCTGGCCTGTTTGAAACAGGTGCACCCTGGCGGAGGACAGAACAGTTTCTGGCTATGGAATGGGCCTCAAAATATGCACTGTGAAAATATCTCTGAAAAACAAATGTGAGATTTGAAAAGTTAAGCAGAACTAGCCTTTGTACTTAAAATCAAATAGCTTAGAAAAACAAAAATGCCTAACCACTCTGCCTCATGACTCTTAAAATTTTTAAAAATTAGCCAGAATTATTAAAAATCCAACAGACTGTGGTATAGAAAAATGTTTAGATGAAACAGCTGTTGAGTTGCATGAGTTTCAGGAAAGGTATCAAGTACTCAAGGCTACGCTGCACTGGGGTAAAGCACAAAGAAAGTGCACTCCGTGACCCGCTCCACAGCATGCCCGAGAGGCAGGGAGCAGCAGTGAAGCCGTCGTGCAAAGGACAAGGTGAGGCTTGCACAGGCGGGTAACTCGCGCAGAGCCAGCGGCCTGTAAACAGCACGACCCGAGGGAACTGGCCCACTCGCCTTGAAGGCTCAAGAAATCAGAGTGTCCTCCTCTCCCTACTGAACCGCTACGCAGTCACCACTGAATTACAGGGGCGAAGCCCGGAGGTCTCGGGACGAGGGGCTCTCTGTATTTCCAGTGATCACTAAGGATTTGCTACGAAACCAAGAGAACTGTGCTGGCTTTCTCAGAGCCCAGCGCAGCAGGTGAGGTGACGTGGTTTGGCCTCTGGACTGAGGCACTGGCTGCCTCTACGCTCCTGCAGAACTGTGCTACGCACCTGCATTCCCTTTACATGGGTGATGTGCTTACCGACACCCAGTTCAAATTGGTGAAAATCTAAGTCAGCAGGCATCAGGATAAAAAATTAGCACAACATGAGGTGGGCATCTGGTGTAGTGACCACATTCCTGCATCAGGATGACTGCGTAAGTCCTGCCCTGGTCCTGCTCCCTGCAATGCGTACTCTGGGAGGCAGTCGCATCTGGGTCTCTGCCACTCATGTGGTGTGAGCTCCCAGCTCCTGGCTCTGGTGGGCCCCACCCTGGTGGCTGCAAGCATTTAAGAAGTGAACCAGTGGATGGGAGGATGAACTCCGTGTCTCTGCCTTTCGAATAAAAGAGAAAATAAATTAAAATGAAAAATTATTAATTGGTGCAATATTTAAATAGTACTTTTTGAACATTTTTCAAAACAAAATTAAAAAAGAAAAAACAAAATGAAGTAAATAGTTGTCAAAACGTACTATACTTTTAGCTAGTAAGATATGACATCACAGGTAATCACTAGCTGCACAAATGCTAGTTCTCTATGGACCTGGCAGGAAAAGGTCTGACTAGGATTATTCCTGGCTGTACCTGAGAACACCATCCTGTCAAAAGCAAAAGGTGCCGCGTATTTGTCAGTCTCAGGACAATGTTTAAGGGTCACCTCTGCCCAGATGCTCAGCCCCAGCCCACCCCAGCGAGTGGAAAGGCCCGGCTGCCTGTCTGGAGGCAGAGGCCCACGAAGGGATCCGGATGCGAGCGGGCGGCCAGGACCCAAGGATGCTGCCAGCAGAACCTCCCAAGGAAACCACAGCAAGCACACGTGCTCCTTTTCCCACACAAACCACCCCGCGACAGACAGCAGACAGGCGACAGTGGACACAAAGCTTTCAGTGAAAACAAAACACAAACAGGAGTATGGTCAGCTAGAACTGGACTCCTTTTAAATAAAGAACCCCCCTGGTCCCAGTTAATGTTTTAATCCAGACTGGATCATCAGGGAGATCTCAGACAACCAACAAAAAAAACCTCCCCAAGGCAGGCAGGCAGGCAGGCAGGCGAAAGAACCGGAAGCGCACTTTAAGATCCCGTCCAATTCCACCGCCGGCCTGCGCAGCCTCCACCTTAAGTGCACCTGCGGGGAGTGCGAGGAGGCGCAGACAGGAAGCAGCTGGCTGCATCGCAGGCATTGCAACTGTCACTCTCAGAGACCTGGCATCTGTTTTCCCCAAAGCAATGCTGCCAACACCACAGATCGCCACGCTGGTTAACAAGCGGCTCCCGCACTGGGCCTGGGGCCTTGGCTACCTTGGGTGGTGCTTCGTCAGCCCCTCCAGAGTCCCAGGACACCGTGGCCTGTCTTCTGGACTCCATCCTCATGCGTTCTTCTTGCTGAGCCTTCTCCTCCTCCAGGACTGTGCTAGAGAGACAACACACGGATTTAAGGGGTGTGACAACCAGGCCAGCACACCAGACCCCCCACGCCGCATCGCCGGTCGGCTGACGCTGGATGACAGCAGTAACAGAATGACCCTGCACACTGAGGGAAGAAAGATCAGGTTTCTCACTCTTCACAAGATGAGTCTAGAGTAGCACTGGCCCAAAAAGGCAAGTCAATTTAAACACAGAAAAAGCTAAGCAGCAGCTGGCAAGAAAGGAGCCGGGGGAGAGCAAGGGGGACAGGCACGAGGAGCCGCCTGTGTGACCCACTCATGCTGAGCAAGCCCAAGCAGCGCCCTGCCAGGCGCTCGCACACCCCAGGACAGAGGCTCCCACAGACCGTGACCGCACCGGCTCATTATGCAATCCATCAGGAATCTGGCCAACGTCTCCCTCAACTTCTCAACACTCTCTCTACGTCCAGCCTCAGCAGTACTGATCTGACCGAAACGCAAGAACAATGCGCAGGCATTCCGGCGCTTCGAAAGGACATCTGCTTCGAAGCAGAGACGCCGTGGCCAGCAACACGGCTACTTACCACCACTCGCCCACTCAGCCCCGCGGCCCGGCCGCCGCCTCAGTGCCTGCTGGGCGGCCTCTGGGTCTTGGCGCTTTGCCACCCCAGACTCAGCGCAGCCGGAGCGGACTCTGCTGGCTTCCTACTCCCTGTGGGTTCCCCAGGGCTTCCGCGGGTGGCAGGTCTTTGCAGGCTTCATCCTAACATGGCCAGCAGCTCTTCCTACATGCCCTCAACTCCAGAGTTCTCATCCTGAAGCTCACTAGTTCCTGGCCCCCTGGTATACAGCGCAGTAAATAACCACCCCAAATTACTCAGGAAAGAGTGACATCAGCAGCACAGACTCTTTCTAATCTGGGAGTTTGCGCAGCTGTTTAAAAAGACAGTCCTGCTTGGCTGGAGGCCACAGTGCTGTTTCTCACAAAACCAGTGCAGGCAGTCGCCTTCCCAGTCAGGGACAGACAGACAGACAGAACTCATTGCATAACTGCCCTGAGTCAGCAAGCCATCACCACAGATGGGCAGGACTTGTCTCTTCCTCAAAGAAACCACCGCGTCCGCGTTCAAAGATCCTGCCCCACGACATGTTGGTCTCCTTCTGCTCCACTCAGCAAACACCAAGAAACTAACAATACATGTGCAAGGCCCAGGTGAGCCTGGTTGCGTGGGGTGGCTGGGAGATGGCCGCGCACTGTCTGGGGACCAGGACGCTGGACAGGCTGGGCTAGTTGGCTCTGCCCTATCCCTTCGGCCAGAATAACACTCAACTCAGGCTGCTGAGGGATCTGAGACAGCGGCTTGAGCCTGTCTGTCTACTACGTTTGTCATGAAGTGGAGGCTGTTCTATAACCTTTTTTTTTTTTTTTTTAAATTTACTTATTTACTTGAAAGGAAGAGTAAGAGAGAGAGGGAGAGACAGAGATCTTCCACCTGCTGGTTCACTCCCCAGATGTCCGCAACACGCTGCATGCTGGCGGCTTAACCCACTGAGCCACGATGCCGGCCCTGCGTAACTTTTCTAACAGCACATTTGCTCCAGGGCTGCTCACCTGCCACGCGTTTGCCAACTTTGTTTGGTGCAAGGTATACACGACAAGGTCTCTGTGGTGCTCTGTCTGTGGGGAAGGACTCAAGCCTGAAACACAGGATGAGTCCTGAGATGGAGACAGCTGGGCCTGGGCTGTTCTGGACGGGCCCCAGCAGCACTCTGGCCTCTGAGGGGTCAGGGCAGACAGGCCCAGCAGGCCATGGTCGAAACCTCTCCGAGGGCACAATGCTGCAGAGCTGAAGCACAGCCTGGAAATGGGCACCTGCGCATTCAGTTTTCTTTGCACACTTAAATTCACGGCTCTATATCTTTGCCACACATGACTCTATCCATCCAAGCATCATTCACAGAACGGAGTACCTCTCTAACTACCTCTCTCAGAACAAAAACGAAAATTAGGGAGGCGGAGCTGTGGTGTAGCAGGTAAAGCTGCCACCTGCAGTGCTGGCATCCTATATGGGTACCAGCTCCACTTCCAATCCAGCTCTCTGCTGTGGCCTGGGAAAGCTGCAGAAGATGGCCCAGGTCCTTGGGCCCCTGCACCCACGTGGCAGACCTGGAGGAAGCTCCTGGCTCTGGATTGGCACAGCTCCAGCCGTTGCAGCCATCTGGGGAGTAAACTAGCAGATGGAAGACCTCTCTCTCTCTCTGCCTTTCAAATAAATAAGTAAATAAATCTTTTAAAAAAAATAAAAATTAGACAATCCAATGCCTCTGAGATTTAAGAAGTTTTTAAAAATGCAAAGAGCGATTACAAATTTCCAATCAAATATCTATCCCCTGTAGTTAATGACTACCATTCCCATGAGGAGTTCCGAGTATTCTGAATAAATTGAAATATAATTTGAGTTTGAAGTGTAACACAGAAACCTGCCTTTTGGAAAAGTCTTTAATCATGCATGAAGCGTTAGTGATACACTAACTCTTACATGCCTGCTAACACATGCTCACTGATATATAATGCTCTTAACATCAACAAACATCAAATTACCACGTATGGAATAGGAGTGGAGACGTGTACGAGCGAACATGGCTTCTACCGGGTGCCCGTCATTGTCAGTGGGAACGTGGGAAGGTGCATCTTAACTCCTTGATCAGATGTAGTGCCCATCTATCTACATACACTCGTCATTGTCAGTGGGAACGTGGGAAGGTGCACCTTCACTCCTAGATCAGATGTAGTGCCCATCTATCTACATACACTCTTCATTGTCAGTGGGAACGTGGGAAGGTGCACCTTCACTCCTAGATCAGATGTAGTGCCCATCTATCTACATACACTCGTCGACTATAAACAAATATATCTTTACCTAAAAAGGTTACTGAAGGGGTGGTGCATGTACATGCACACAAGGTAACCGCCACTGCTAATTAATGCATTAATTGTATTTGAAAGGTGGGAAGGGAGGGAGGGAGGGAATGAGAGAGAGATCTCTTCTCCACTGGTTCACTCTCTGAATGCCTGCAACGCTAGCTGGGTCTCCGGCGTGGGTGCAGGCCCCAAGCACTTGGCCATCCTCTGCTGCCTCCCAGGTGCGTTAGCAGGGAGCTGTTCAGAAGTGGGTGGCCAGAACTCAAACCAGAACCAGCATCTCCCCACCCGCCAACATGCACCCTAACTGCTGCGCCAAAGGCCAAGCCCTACCGCTGTTGTAAAGAATGAATCATTCCTCGTTTCTCCTCTCCCTTGTCTATCACCCTTCTTCCTGTGTGCCCAGAGAAGCTTTCTCTAAGCTCATATGTTTTCTACTGCCTCTCCTATGGTTTTCCTTGTCCAGAAGATTTCTCTACTGTATCTGACCAATACTTACTTGTGTGCAAGCAGTCAAATGGTAGTTCCTCTGCAGTTTTCCCCAAAGCTTCCAACTCCCTCTAGGCTGAGTCACCTTACTTCCCCACACATTCCCGAAGCTTAATCTGATTTTAACATTTGTCAAAACGTACAGGGGCCAGTGATGTGGCACAGTGGGTCAAGCCACTGTCTATAGTGCTGGCATCTCGTATGGGTGCCAGTTTGGGTCCTGGCCGCTGCACTTCCAATCCAGCTCCCTGTTAATATGTCTGAGAAGGCAGCAGAAAATGGCCCAAGTATCTGCACCCCTGCACCCCTGCGGGGGACCTGGATGGAGCTCTTAGCTCCTGCCTGGCCCAACCCTGGCTGCTGTGGACACCTGGGGAGTCAACCAGTAGATGGAAGATGTCTCTCTCCCTCTCTCCCTGTAACTCTTTCAAATAAATAAACCTTGAACAAAAAAGTACAGTACATTCCTATTTTCTTGACTTTTTTTCTCGCTAGGCCAAGAACTGTTACTTGAAGGTCTACTTTTACCTGCTCAGGTGCAACGTAGACTCCGAACTGTAAATGCTTTGATAAGTGACCAGTGAATGGCTGAGTGAAGCTGCGTCAGCATAGAGGTCCAATGACAGGTGCAGAGACATGACCACACTTCCTGCGCCCCCAGCAGGCCCCACAGAAATGCCTGCGAGCTGCTGCCACAAGGTGACTACTGGGTGGGTGGCCAGTCTGAGGCCTTGGACAGAGAGGCCTACTTGGCATAAAAGAGAAACACATCCAAGTGTCCTTTTCTCAGCCACCTGACCCTTAAAACAAACAGCAGATTCTGAGTAAGAATTTCCTAACATTTTATGGCTTTAAATATCTGAAAAGTCCATAAAAATTTTGGGGGAAAAAAGTCAAGAAAAAAATTTAAAAACTGTCCTTTCTTCTACTCTTTTAAATAAGTAAAATACTGGCAAGCCGTGAGAAGGCTAAGTTGGACACAGATGAGGCAACGGGAACTGAGTTAAACAGGCCCCACCAGGCAGTCTTACGACCCATGAGCTGTTTGTGGGATCACCCCTATCTTTTTAGAAAAGACTTATTTATTGGAAAGGCAGAGTGAGTGAGTGTGTGAGAGACAGGTGTCTTCTGCCTGCTGGCTCACTCTTCGAATGGCTGCAGCACCTGGGGCTGGAGCCTGGCTGCAGCCAGGAACCCCACGAGTGGCAGGGGCCGAGCCTGGGGCCATCTTCTGCTGCCTTCCCGTGTGCATTAGCCGGCAGCTGGGTGGGAGACAGAACAATCAAGACTTGAACCAGAGCTCCAATACGGGGCGGGGGTCATAAGCTGTGGTGTAACCCACTTACCACAATGCCACCCAGGTCTCCTTGATCTCAAGGCTACGTACTGTCCCCCAAACCATCCAAGCAGATTCTGTGAAGTTCCTGGTGAGCCCCTCTCGGGAACTCTTACCCCGGCACTTACAGTCTGAGCTACTGAATGTGCCTACCGACTCCCTCCCGTCAGCCGCAATCACGTCGTGGGCAGCTGTGCTGAGACCCAGAAGTGACGCTCATCACAGATGTGGCCCCTCGGAGAACACGACAACTGGGAAGTGAGCTCCTTCAGCCTCAGTATTTCATTCTCATACCAAAAATAGCATGTCAAAATGCTTTGAGAAACCCCAAGTAGCTGTGCAGAGTAGCCAAGAACATAAATAACTCGTAAGATCTGTTTTCACAGCGGGGAGGCTAATCCAGAGATGGGGGTGAGGGCAAAGGCACAGGAGACTGAGCTTCGCTCCGTCCAGCTGCTGAAGAGCCCAGAGCAACAAACGAGATGTGCACAGGGTCAAGGAGGTCACACTGAAGCATATTTTCCCAAACGACTAACATTTTTAGTAGCGATGCATTCGGTCTGGAAGCTCTTCGCTCCCTAATGTGGACTGGCAAGACGCCCTCATGCTTCTGCCTAGAATGGGGGTTTCCAAACAGTTGAAAATAAGAGCTAAGACCTGTCACTTAATAAACGCCAGCACCCTTGGTGATTATGTCTGTCTGTCCACTGTCCCAGGGGAATCAGGAGGAGCATCCTGAAGAGGAGAGCAGGCTACTACACGTTAGATTTCAGTTACTTTTTGATCTCCCCCATTTGAAGAGAGAACGTCGTCAGAGGGATGAATTCACAGTGGAAGCTAAAGCGGCTGTGGCTCACAGCAAGCACCGAGGGACGGAGCTGCACATCTGTCCTGAGCTGCGCGGGACATGCCTCTCCCCCTGGCGCAGCACGATGTGACTTCACTTCGAAGGCATTTTGATGGCAAGCAGAAAAGTGGTCTGTGAGGGCCCTTGTTTCCAGCACTGAGCCAAGACACAAAAACAAATCTCCAACAAAGACAAGTTTCAGGAGCAAGAAAGGCCGACGCACCCCAAGCAGCTCATGTTCAAGTCCTTCCAGCTGTCCCAGAAGAAGGGACGACAGACAAGCCACACTGCTGAGCTGTGCAAGCACAAGAGAGCTTGCCTGCGTCGATCTGGCTCTTCATTCATGAGGAAAGCCTGCCCGGCTACCATCGGAGTGGAAAGAGAAAGGACGTGCAAAGACTTGGCACGCGTACAAGTGCACCCGCGCGAGCTCTGTGCTTCGCCAGGAAGGAAGCGAACTGCTCTTCATTGCACTTCTGGGGCGTTTCCACTACCGTCTGTGAAACAACATTTCTTCTCGCACATATAATTCTGCTCTACTTAATAAGGGGACAAAAATCTCCCTTTTTAAAAAAGATTGGACTTTGATCACCTACACAAAGGGGTGACATCATAAAAATCGGCTGTGGACAGGGAATCAGTCCGGGTTTGCAGTCACTTATGACCTGGAGAATGCTGGGGGGGGGGGGGGGCGCCTGGAGGAAAAAGCCGAGGGAAGGGCTGCAGCGCTTGTTTTGGCAAGTTTATGGGAATACCAGCTTGAAACATGATCTCTTACAATTACCAACACTGCCTCACCACGAAGGAATGAAACTGACCTTTTCACAAAAACCCTGGTGTCCCCGCAGAGAACAAGTCTGGGGCTTGAGGAAGCTGGGGGTGGCATCCACGGACGCCGGAGCCAGCCGCCCTGAAGCGACAGTGCCCTGCTGCGTCTCACACACGACGCAGCAGACTGGACCCTGTCGCAGGCACACTCGACCCAGCTTTCCCTTCCATTAACGATCTCAGATGGCACGAAATGAAGCATTTTCGCTTGGTTCTTGGGTTACTCCTCACAAATTTATTTTAAAGATTTATTTATTTGAAAGGCAGAGAGGGAGTGAGGGAAGGAGGAAAGGGGGAAGGGGAGAAAGTCTTCCACCCGCTGTTTCATTCTCCAGATGCTTACAACGGTAGGAGCTAGGCTGATCTGAAGCCAGGAGCCAGGAGCTTCTTCCAGGTCTCCCATGTGGGTGCAGGGGCCCAAGGTCTTGGACCATCCTCTACTGCTTTCCCAGACCATAGCAGAGAGCTGGATCAGAAGTGGAGCAGCCGGGACTTGAACTGGTGCCGATATGGGATGCCAGCACTTCAGGGGGCGATTTTTACCCACTATGCCACAGAGCTGGTCCCTCAAAATTATTTTTTAAAAAGCTAAAATCTCACTTTGAACTGGCATCCTGATTCTATCCCTGGAGTGTTTGAACAGCCCTTATATGACCAACCCTCTTTCAGATAAAAACAGTAAGCTCTGGACATAAGAAAAACAAGTACCAAAAGCGGCCAGATTTGGAGGGAGATGACGCAAGCAGGAGAGTGGCTTGTGTCAGGGCTGGTGCTGTGGCACAGTGGGTAAAGCAACTGCCTACAGTGCCGGCATTCCATATGGGTGCCGGTTTTAGTCCCAGCTGCTCCACTTCTGATCTAGTTCTCTGCTATAGCCTGGGAAAGCAGTAGAAGATGGCCCAAGTCCTTGGGCCCCTGCATCAATGTGGGAGACCTGGAAGAAGCTTCTGGCTCCTGGCTTCAGATCCATGCAGCTCTGGCAGTTGTGGCCAACTGAAGACTGAACCAGCAAATGGAAGACCTCTCTCTCTCTCTCTCTGTGTGTGTGTGCAAATCTAACTTTCAAATAAATAAATATATCTTTAAAAAAATAAACAGAAAAACAAACAAAACGAGAGTGGCTCAGTCAGTGAAGCTGGGGGCTCACTTTTTTTTTTTTTTTAAAGATTTATTTATTTGAAAGTCGGAGTTAGAGAGGCAGACACACACACACACACACACACACAGATAGACAGAGATCTTTTATCAGTTGGTTCACTCCCCAGATGGCCACAATAGCCAAGGCTGGGTCAAAGCAAAGCCAGGAGCCAGGAGCTTCTTCTGGGTCTCCCACATGGGTGCAGGGGCCCAGGGACTTGCGCTATCTTCTGCTGCTTTCCCAGGCTCTTTTAGCAAGGAGCTGGATCAGAAGTGGAGCAGCTGGGATTTGAACCACGATCATGGGATGCTGGCATTGCAGGCAGCAGCATAACTCTCCATGCCACAGTGCTGGCCAAGGGGCGAACTTTTTAATGGCTGTCAGCCAGAAGGCAGGCCCTAGACTTACTCTGTTTGAAGAATCAGAAGACTGAGTTTGAAGCAACGACAACAGTAGAAAGTGTGAGTGTGTGTGAGTGTGTGTGTGTGTGTGTGAGAGAGAGAGAGAGAGAGACCCACACACTCACTCTGAAAGGAGTGCCTCAATTCATGGGTATAAAATCAGACCGAGAGCAGGTGCTTGGTGCTGCTTGGAATGCCCACATCGCATCCTGTTATCCCGCTTCCAGCTACTATGTGCCTCTGGTGGCAGCTCAAGTACCTGGGTACCTGTCACCCACATGGGAGACCAGGATGGAGTTCTGGGTTCCTGGATAAGTCCTGGCCCAGGCCTGGCTATTGTGAGCATTTAGGGAGTGAATCTATGGACAGAATATTTGTCTCTTGAGAGACAGAGAGACAGAGAGAGAAAGTAGATTGAAACAGAGTTCTTCACCGACCTCCAGCTGATGCTGGAATCACATACTGACAAGACCACTGTAAGCAAGGCTGACCACTGCCCACAGCAGGGGCAGTTTGCAACCAGCAGACACCCTTGAGAGGAATGTAACTAAATCTAGAGTTTCCACAATTTACCGGTCACACTGTTTGGTATATCCTCAAAAAGTACTTGCTTTTCAAAGAAATATGAAGCTATGAGTCATGTTTGAGGGGAAAACGAAATTTAAAGGAGACTGCAAAGAAAACTCAAGATCGTGGGAACCGACAGGGAGTTTTAAACAAGCTATCAGAATCAATGGCAAATAGGAAAATTTTTTCATTGAAAACAAAATGGTAGGAAATGTCAATAGAGAAACAGAACAAAATAAGAACCAGATAGAAATTCCACAACGAAAACATACAGTTTCTGAAGTAAAATTCCCATAGAATGGGATGCCGACCAGCACGGGCACAACGGCAGGCTCAGGGAACGACCCAGGAGTGGGAGTCTGGCCCGCTAGGTCCCACGTCTGCCTCTCTCATTGCAGTAACTGGATTCAGTATTGACTCCAGATCCCAAGGTCAGCTCTGGCTGTTGCGGACATTTGGGGAGTAAACCAGCCCCCGAGAAGACCCCGCCCCCCCCGCCTCTCTATAACTCTGTTTTTGTTTTTCTTTTTATTTTTTTGACAGCCAGAGTGGACAGTGAGAGAGAGAGACAGAGAGAAAGGTCTTCCTCTGTCGTTGGTTCACCCTCCAGTGGCAGCCACGGCCAGCGCACTGCGTCCGGTGCACCATGCTGATCCGATGGCAGGAGCCAGGTGCTTCTCCTGGTCTCCCATGGGGTGCAGGGCCCAAGCACTTGGACCATCCTCCACTGCACTCCCAGGCCACAGCAGAGAGCTGGCCTGGAAGAGGGGCAACCGGGACAGAATCTGGTGCTCCGACTGGGACTAGAACCCGGTGTGCCGGCGCCGCAAGGCAGAGGATTAACCTACTGAGCCACAGTGCCGGCTATATCTCTGCTTTTAAAATAAATAAATAAATTTAAAAAAAAATAAAGAAAGAAGAAGAGAGCAAAGGAAAAGGAGGAGGAAGAAAACAGTAATAAAGTCATTAAAGTCATCATCAATAACAACAGGGAATAGCCCTGAAGGCTACTATCAAACATGTTTTAAAAAGATTTATGTATTTGAAAGGCAGAGTTACATAGACATAGGGAAAGAGAGAGAAATCTTCTATCTGTTGGTTCACTCCCCAGTGGTCGGGGCTTGGCCAGCCGATCCGGGCAGCAGGGGCCCAGGTACGAGGGTCATCTTCAGCTGCTTTCCCACATGCATTGGCAGGGAGCTGGGAAGGGAAGTGGAGAGGCTGGGACTCCTACCCCTGCTCACATGGGACGCTGGTGCCTCAGGCAGCAGCTTAAGCTGCTGAGACAACACCAGCCTCCAGCAGACGTTTAATGCATGTAAAACTACAATCTCGGGAGGAGAGCGCAAATGGACCAGAAACGCACCTCTGAAATAAGGGCAACTTTCCCCAAATTTGGTAAAAGATCGAAGTTCACAGGTTTAAGTTCAACAAATCCTATGCTTGATTAGTACAAAGAAAATCACGTCTAAGCACATTCTACTTAAAACTACCAAAACCCAAAGATAGAAAATAATGAAGTCGCTGGAGGCAAATGGCAAATTATATACACAACAACAATGGTGTAAATGGTTAATAATTTCTCATTAGAGATAACGGGCAGAAAGCACAATTATTAATTCCAAGTTGACAATGAGAAATTCAAGATGCATACTGTAATCTTTGGAGTAAGATCATTGAATGCAAAAGTTACTGCTAAAACTCAAATCTGGGAAAGAGGCTGAGAGAAAAAAAGCAGGGCCAGCGTGTGGGCTCAGCAAGTCACACCACGGCTGGTGAGGCTGGCGTCCCACTCAGAGAACCAGTTCACGCTCCAGCTGCTGCAGGCAGACCCGGCTCCCTGCTGCATGCACCCGGGAAAGCAGCGAGTGGTCGTCCTAGTGCTGGGGCCCTGCCATCCACACGGAAGGAAGGCCCAGATGGACCTGCAGGCTCCTGGCTCCGGAGAATCAAGCCTCTGCTTGAGAAACATGCAAACCACACCAGAGTGCTGGCTACGCTGCTTCCAAAGTCACCTTCTGCTACCACAGCCTGGGAGGCGGCAGACGATGGCGCAAATGCTGAGGTCCCTGCCAACCACGAGACGTGAGTGGAGTTCTGGGCTTCTGGCTTCAGCCTCGACCAGTTCTGGCTGTTACGGGTGTTTGGGGTGTGAGCCAGCCAATGGGAGAGCTTTCTCTCTCTCCCTGTCAGTAGGCCTTTCAAGTGATACATAAATCAATGGACAAACATTAAAGAAGAAATAAAATCCCCATGTTTAAATTTTACATTAAATTTCTGTCACATTTAGACTTATTGTTTACTTTTGTAACCAGGAAGAATGAGGACCAAAACCTATTAAAAAATCCCATGAAGTTCAGATGTTGAGAGCACATTTCAGGATGCACTTATAGCGAGCAGGCGTTGTGGCACGGTGGGCTGTTAAGACATGGCTCAGGCCACTTGCATCAGAGTGCCTGGCTAGAGTCTTGACGACCCAGAAGTTCTGATCCAGCTTCCTGCCAATGTGCCTGGGAGACAGCAGATGATGGCCCAAGTGCTTGACTCCTGATTCCTGCCACACGTGGGAACCCTGGATGGCGTTGCCAGCTCTTGGCTTCCATCTGGCTCAGCTCCTGTGCTAGGTATTTGGTGAGTGGACCAGCAACTGGAAAAGTACTTTCTATCTTTCAAATAAGTATATAAATAAATACACCTTTAAAAAACGTACACAGGGATTACAGATGCTTTTTAGAATACATCTAGACTCAACAGAAGAGCAGTCAGGAAGAAAATATTAGTACGATGGCTAAAGAGGAATTTACATAGCACACTTGAAAATAATTTTGGAAGCAAATGTAAAAACAAAACAAAAAACCCACACATGAACTACAAGCAAGCGTGTATCATGGATAAAAGCCTGTAGTTTCCAGTTTATGGGTCACATGTAGGATGAAGGAGAGTCACAGTTCACAAACTTGTTTAAGTTGCAGTCATCGAACAAACTTCAGATTTCATCATTTATGCATCTGAAAGGCAGAGTTATAAAGAGAGGGAGACAGAGGTGGAGAGGGAGAGGGAAGGGAAGGGAGAGAGAGAGAGAGAGATCTTTCAATCTTCCATTTGCTGGCTCACTCCCCAGTTGCATGCCAAATGGCCAGGACTGTGCCAGCTGGAGGCCAGAGCCTGGAACTCCATCCAGGTCTCCCACAAGAATGGCAGAAGTGCAGGCAACTGGTCATTTTCTGCTGCTTTCTCAGGCACGTTAGCAGGGATCTGGATAAAGAAGCAGAGCACCAGTACTGCAGGTGGCGGCTTAACCCGCTGTGCTACAATGCCGGCCCAGGTCAATACTTGAAAACTGATCTCTTTATAAGACATCTATAAAATGTGAGGAAGATGTTCTTGGTATTTTGACACCAGGATAAGAATAGTTGAAACTCAAAGTACCTTCCACAAACTAAAACAGGTTATCTCAGTAAACTTCCTGCAAACCGTGTACTCTGCACTTTCCAACAGGAGCTACAGAGGCTTAAAGAGGCTCCCCAAGGGTGGTCAGTGGGGGCCGGACGCCGATGCAGGCCTGGTGCCGACGGTTACTATCTCACACCGTTCTACTGCTGAGAAGCCAGAACTGCAGTCCAATACCCAGATCTGTTCAGGAGCCTTATCTGTAACTGATGACCCTTCTGCCCTGAGGATCACCAGGTTCCTGGTGGAGCCTCAGAGAAAGCTTTGTTGTCACTGCTACTTACCACTAGATTGGCCACTGTGTGTGCCGTCATGACCGACATGCATTTTAGAGCACTGCAGGCAAATTAGTTAATCTTGTGACTAGAATAGGGGCCATGGTCTTACAGACTAGTTAAACAAGTTGCCCAAGTCACATTATCTTTAGAATATTCACTGAAAACCTCACACCTGCACTGGCAGTGGCAAGGATCCGATGAGATGGTTTGTGCTCATGAGGTGCCTGGTACCTCTGCTGGGCTAGGAGAGCAACGCGAGAGCCATCTGTTTCGGCAGCCACTCCGAGCTCGGCTGTGGTCTGCTCAGAGGCTCTCGAGGCCAGGTGCGCAGGTGGTAGTTAACACACAAAACAAGACATTTGAAAGTTAAAACCAAGTCACACACATACAATGCCAGAACCAAAAGCCCTGAAGTCTAAACCCCAGTTCCTCCTGCTGGAGTCCAAGCTCTGCACAAGGGGAGCCACAGTGGACTCCGGACGGCTGTGACAGCCAGAGTGGGCTCCAGCCTGCCTGGCGTCACCTGCCAGACACGGCCTTGTCAACGCTTCCATCCCACTGCTGCTTTATGCAACACCACTGGGGACCAGAGCAGCAAAATGCAGCACCCTCAAGATGTGCCAACCAAACAAATACCACCACCAGCACTAAGAGCTCGACAGAAACAAACGAGCCATGTCATCCTCAAAGACATGGGAGGGGACCCCTGTGCACCTGCTGGCGATGCTGCCACCCCTTTTAAAAACATCAGCTGATAGACAACCTAAGAACACCAGCTGTGGAAGTTGTGTCCAACAGTGCACTTTCAACAGTGTGAACAACCTGCTCATCAGTCCAAAGCACAGCTCACAGCCATCCAGCACCAGGTGACGGCACAAGACAGCCGACAGTTCGAGCCCTGGACTAAGGTGTGCGCTTGGCTGGAGTTCCAGGCTGACTCTTTAGCTCGGGCACCGCATCTTCAAGTCTGAATCTCCTCACTTGTAAACAGATGGTAAAGACACCACCTGTATCTCCAAGAACGGCGAGAACTGGGGTAAAATAAACCTCACAGTATAAAAAGTTCATGACATAATACTTGGCCATAGAAAGTGCTAAAAAATATCATTTTTAACATGATAAAAGTAAAGTTACTGAAAGTTAGTACAGCTGAGTATAGAGGTTGGGGGCCTGCTGCCAACAAAGCAAGCTCTTGCTGAAGACCTCAAGGATGGGAGACCTACTCACACCTCACAACCCTACTGCGGCCAGCGGTGTGGCATCGCTTACAGGCACTGGTTCGAGTCCCAGCTGCTCCATTTCCAATCCAGCTCTCTGCTGTGGCCTGGGAAAGCAGCAGAATATGGCCCAAGTCCTTGGGCCCCTGCACCTGCGTGGGAGACACGGAAGAAGCTCCTGGCTCCTGGCTTCAGATCGGCCCAGCTCTGGTTCTTGTGGCCATTTGGGGAGGGGAGTAAACCAGCAGATGGAAGACCTCCCTCTCTCTCTCTGCCTCTCAAATAAATACATCAAAAAACAAAACAAAACAATCCTATTTTTGGAGCAGTGAAACTTGGATTCACTGCTGGGAATACTGTAGGTCGTGGTAACTGCTGTGGAGAGCTGGCAGCACCTGCTAAGCTGAACGCATCCACCCCACCCAGCTCCTGGACACACGCCCAACGGCATGGCTGTGTACCATGCTGACTGAAAGACACACAGCACCTTTACGGGGCAATCTTCGGAACTTCCACCCATAGCAGAACGGGGGACCTACAGCATCCTCACACACGGCATACAACGCAGCGACCAGAACGACTGTGTCAACACTGCAAATCATACACACCCCAAAGTACACGCTGAGTTAGGGAAAAGCACATACACAAAGCACGTACTGACTGATACCATTCACTCCAAGTTCAAAAATGGGCAGAACCAATCTACAGTCAGAACAATGGTGCCCTTGGAGGATGAACGGACACTGGACACAGCATCTGGTGGATTTCTGGGTTATTAATTTTCTTGCTTTAAATCCTGGTTACACGGTGGGCTCAATATGTAAAAATTCACTGAGCTGTTCAACTCAGCATTGGCATGTTTATTATACTTCAGTGAAACGTTTAAAAACATTAAAAAAGCCACAGAACTTGAAACTGGTAATTTTACTTGCTTATTGTTCTAATTCATCCAAAAACACTTAAGAAATGTAAATTAAAATGTTTCCTAAACTGAGATCAAAACTAATACTCTGGGGCCAATGCTGTGGCATAGTAGGTAAAGCTACTGCCAATGGCACCAACATCCCATAAGGGCACTGGTTTGAATACCAGCCACTCGACTTCCAATCCAGCGCCCTGCTAATGTGCCTGGGAAAGCAAAAGACGGCCCAAGTATTTGGGTCCCTGCACCCATGTGGGAGACCCAGAAAAAGCTCCTGGCTCTTGGCTTCAGACTGGCCCAACTCTGGCTAGTTGTGGCCATTTGGGAAGTGAACCAGCAGATGGAAGATCTCTCTGTCTCTCCTCTCTGTTAACTCTACCTTTCAAATAAATAAATATTAAAAAAACCTAATATTCTGAGGTCAGCATTGTGGCATAGTGCGTGAAGCTGATGCCTGCTTCACTCCCAGTCCAGCTTCCCGCTAATGGCCTGGGCACAGCAGTGGGAGAGGCGGCCCAAGCACTTGGGTCCCTGCTACCTACTTGAGAAACCCAGATGAAGCTCCTGGCCTCTGGCTTCAGCCCACAGCCCCAGACACTGGCCATCTGGAGAGTGAACCAGCCGATGGAAGCCTCTCCCTCTCTACTGTCCCCCTAGCTCTTTCAAATAAATAAATAAATCTAAAAACAACAACAGCAACAAGAAACCGCACTAACATTCCTTTTTCACACTGGCACAATCACTGTAGAGACAAGGAGAACACCGCTGGGAAATGCTGTTGGAGGGGCTGGAGCGGCGGCACAGCGGGGACAGCTGCCGCCTGCAGTGCTAGCATCCCATATGGGCGCCGGTTCAAGACCTGGCTGCTCCACTTCCAATCCAGCTCTCTGCTATGGCCTGGGAAAGCAGCAGAAGATGGCCCAAGGACTTGCACCCACGTGGAGACCTAGAGGAAGCTCCTGGCTCCTGGCTCCACATCAGTGCAGCTCCAGCAGTTGCGGCCAGTTGTGGCGTGAACCAGCGGATGGAAGACCTCTCTCTCTCTCTCTCTCTCTCTCTGCCTCTCCTTCTCTCTCTGTATAACTCTTTCAAATAAATAAATTTCAAATAAATAAATATTCAAATAAATAAATCTTTTTTAAAAAAAGAAATGATATGCTTGAACATAAATTACAAAAGAGTAAATACTAAAGCTGTTTTCTTTTCTTTTCTTTTTTTTGACAGGCAGAGTTAGACAAAGAGAGAGAGAGAGAGAGACAGAGGGAAAGGTCTTCCTTTTTCCATTGGTTCACCCCCCAAGTGGCCGCTACAGCGTGTTGTGGCAGGCGCGCTGCACTGATCTGAAGCCAGGAGCCAGGTGCTTCCTCCTGGTCTCCCAGGCGGGTGCAGGGCCCAAGGACCTGGGCCATCCTCCACTGCACTCCCGGGCCACAGCAGAGAGCTGGCCTGGAAGAGGAGCAACCGGGACAGAATCTGGCGCCCCAACCGGGACTAGAACCCGGTGTGCCAGTGCCACAGGTGGAGGATTAGCCTAGTGAGCCACAGCGCCAGCCTAAAGCTGTTTTCTTGACATGGTACCTAACAGAGAATTGACTAAATTTAACCAGGTATTAGATGATTTTTTATTAAAAAAAAAAAAAAAGATTCAATGCATTCTTAACAACCTGCCAGTCATAAAGCACAAAAGTGCTATAGCACATATTATGAGAAATATTGACTACTGATCACTTACGATATTCCTAGAGAGGAATTTTTTACAGGCGATGCCAGGCTACCCACCTACAGATTAACCCCCTATTTTGCCATGACTTCATACCTATGAACAGGAAACAGGAGGTGAGGAAGACAGGCTCTCTGAGTCACAGAAATCAACTCATGAAAATGTGACCTAAGTAACTTTCCCGTGATTTTGCCTCCCAAGTTTCATCCTGAAAGTCACTTTTCTCAACTAATGCAGCAAGAAACAAACGCAGAGTCCAGTTAGAGATGAGCAGAGTCCCAGAGCAGTGAGTCCCTTGTGGTGTTTTCTTTAGGATGGAAGAGAGTGAGATCCGGGAGACATTTCAACTACTCTGCTATGCATAAGGGTATCCAAAATTTATTCCATGTGAAATTCTGGGTATAATACAAATTTTGAAAAAATCAACGAAAGAACCTATTTAATTATCATGAAAATGTACAAGCAAACTATTATAGAGGTAAGTTTCATGGCCTATTTGGCAGCCATAGTATGAAACGTTCCAAATGCTAAGTTGAACTCCATTTCTGACTACAACAGAACAAGGTGGGATACCTGCAGCACCTGCACAGGAAGGCCCCATGAATGATGGTATGGGCACATTTCTAAACTAATGTACACCTATTCATAGCAATGCCTGGGACAGCTGGTGTTTGGAGCTGATTTACCTCAATGGCATAGTCCTGAGATCAATGTTAAAATGAGCTTGTATGCTCCAGGCTATGACTCCAGTGCCAGGGCCCAGGCCTGGCCTGGGGTGCGGGCAGCACTGAGGTGAGGAGGACGATCCCTGTCCTCAAGGAGCTTCAGTCTAGTAGGGGATGAGACATACTAGACTGTGAGCTCCTCGAGGGCAGGAACAGTGGCTCAGGCGTCTTTGTCCAGGGACTGACACCAGGCTCAGCAACTGCAGGACTCAACAGTGCTGGTCGAACTGAACTCTAAGTAGGATGCAGCCTAAAGGAGACGAGAAGGGCAGGGAGCTGGGGAGACTCGGGCAGAGCAAGGCAGCCATGAATCACGGAAGAGCCAGTGCGTGGAGGCAGTGGAGAAAGACGGGCCGGACCTGCACAGGTGGCGAGTGAGGCACTGCACGCTCTGAGCATAGTGTGTGAAAGGACAGCAAGAACTCTGCTTCAGCCACACAGAGGCGGCCTCCCAGCCACGCTGGGAACCTCTACCAAGCACAAGGGGCACGAGGAACCCACTGAATGCTGCTTTAGCAGGGAAGGACTTTTTACATAGCGATGTTTCAGAAAGACGGACTACGGGGCCATGCCAGACAGATGGGAGAGGAAGGCAAGGGCCAAAGGCAGACTCCACCATCGGTGGAGTACAAGGCTCCTTCTGCCCCGCAGGAGCTGAGGGCCACAGCTTTGCCTTCCAGATAAAGATCGGGTTCAGCTGGCGCCCTGGGTCAGAGGCTTGGGACTTGTGAGACAGGGAAGGACTGAAGCTGCAGCCACTCAGGGGAGGAGCACAGCCCAGAAAGGGGGACAGCCCGGGAGCAGGACCGGGGAAGGGAGGAGGTGAGGGCGCACGGGAGCAGGACTGGGGAAGGGAGGAGGTGAGGGCGCATGGGAGCAGGACCGGGGAAGAGGAGGTGAGGGACAGCCCGGGAGCAGGACCGGGGAAGAGAGGAGGTGAGGGCGCATGGGAGCAGGACCGGGGAAGAGGAGGTGAGGGACAGCCCGGGAGCAGGACCGGGGAAGAGAGGAGGTGAGGGCGCATGGGAGCAGGACCGGGGAAGAGGAGGTGAGGGACAGCCCGGGAGCAGGACCGGGGAAGGGAGGAGGTGAGGGACAGCCTGGGAGCAGGACCGGGGAAGAGGAGGTGAGGGACAGCCCGGGAGCAGGACCGGGGAAGGGAGGAGGTGAGGGACAGCCCGGGAGCAGGACCGGGGAAGAGAGGAGGTGAGGGCGCATGGGAGCAGGACCGGGGAAGGGAGGAGGTGAGGGACAGCCCGGGAGCAGGACCGGGGAAGAGAGGAGGTGAGGGCGCATGGGAGCAGGACCGGGGAAGAGGAGGTGAGGGACAGCCCGGGAGCAGGACCGGGGAAGGGAGGAGGTGAGGGACAGCCCGGGAGCAGGACCGGGGAAGAGGAGGTGAGGGACAGCCCGGGAGCAGGACTGGGGAAGGGAGGAGGTGAGGGACAGCCCGGGAGCAGGACCGGGGAAGGGAGGAGGTGAGGGACAGCCCGGAGCAGGACCGGGGAAGGGAGGAGGTGAGGGCGCACGGGAGCAGGACCGGGGAAGGGAGGAGGTGAGGGCGCACGGGAGCAGGACCGGGGAAGGGAGGAGGTGAGGGCCCACGTTGGGTTTAGACTGGGCAACTGCAAGAGCAGCCAGGGGAGATCAGGGAAGGAGCTGATACCACTGGAACCCAATAGGGGAGAAAGATCAAAGAACAACCACCAAAGAAACACCTATAAGCAAAATAGGAAAAGTATGTCCAAAAATTAGCTGTTTAATAGTAAGAAACTAGGTAATTGACTTGTATGAGAGGCAATTAAACTACAGACTTGCAACTTGAAGCAAAGCGAGATGAGGTAGGACGGCTGTCTAGGAATCCTCGGAGGTCTGTCACGGCACAAGCAGAACAGAGCTGCCCTACTGGATCCTGGGAAGTGAAGTGATGGCGACCAGAGCTAGCTGCTCTTACAGGTGTGGTGCTCATGGCACTGCCTGTCACCAGACACCTTGGTCTCCTCCAACAGACTTCAGACCCCCTGTGGGCATGGATTGGGTCTCTTCCAGAACCTAGCTTAGAACTAAGAAGATACTTAGTAAGTGTTTGTTGACCTGATGAATCTCTTATACTTCTACCTAGGTTTACTTCTTCCTTGAGATACTCTTTGTAAGAATGCTTGTCTAGCAGGCTGAATGGCTGGAAGACGCAGCGAAGCTTCAAGATGGCTTGGGCACTGGCTGAGAAGGCTGGGCTAGATTGAGTTTTCAGGGTCTTATGGAGGCTGATATTTGCAATTTTTAAGATTTTTTAAATGAAAAAAGACTAAAATACAGTAAGCCAAAAAAACAAACCAACAAATCAGATTCACATAAAATGAGGGAAATACCAAATACAAAAACAGGTGGAACCGCGCACACTGAACCAAGCCAAGCTCCTCAAGCCTACGGATGACGTTAAATCTCGTTTACCAAAGTATTAATTCAATTCAACTGCACAGAAGCTAACTGGGCACCTACAGGCCCTCTGCTCAGAAACGGGCTCAGCAGTGAGCGCGCAGGCCATCAGTCGGGAGCTCCGGGCGGAGTCTGGCACACAGCCAGCACAGGACAGCCTGTTGGCCGGGTGGCACGGCAGTTGCTGCAGACTGCTCAGAGGGACGCAGCACCTGGGAGCTCCCTGGGTGTTGGGTGCTCCCAGGGAACTGGGAGATACTAGAGGTCTGGGGCTGAATGGTGCTGATGATAAAGCAGCACCCACAAAAGGGCACATGAACATACACCAGGTACTTAAAACACGGCAATGGAAGTACTGAGAGGGTGCCCGAGGACAGGCTACTGCTCCGGGGGCAGGGTGGATGAGGAGGCGCCAGAAGGGGGTAACATCTGAGCTGGTTTCCGAAGGCTGCACAGCAGTTTACCAGGTGGCAAAGTCGGGGAAAGCATCGCGAGGAGAGAGCACAGCAGCGGGCTGCACAGGAGAGTGACAGGAGCAGAGTGTCAGGGAGAGGAGGGGCTGAGGGAGGAGACTGCAGAGGCTAGTGCGGGTCTCACGAGCCGTGCTAACTCAGAGGCCGGGGGAGACACACCTCATCATAACTGGAGCTTTATGTTCAGATACAACTCACCCCAGACTCCAGCAACGTACAGAGAAACGCAAATCAATTTTAAAAGTAAGTGTGTTTGCACAAGACGAGTCAGTTGAGCTGTGGACACACTGATAAAATGGTCTCACAAGCTAAGACCAGACAGGAGAAGCAGCACAGTCTGCCCCCAGCCCAGGCCCTCTCCACCCCCACTCCTACCTGAGCTGAGCTTTAAGCTCAGTGAACCTGGGCCGCCTGCTGGGGTCATAGGCCCAGCATTTCGTCATAAGGCTGTAGAGGGTGGGAGGACAATTTGGAGGCATTGGTAATCTTTCCCCATTTTCAATGCGACCGATCACATCATTGTTCTTCACTCCTTGAAAAGGCTTCACACCATGCATCAGTATCTCCCACACACATACACCTGTGAAGCAGGAACGAAAACAGCACAGTGAGTGAGCGTCCGGAGCGCCCGTGCCTCCCAGCTGGCGCGGCGTGCCGGCCGGAGATCTGCAGCGATCAGCACCCAGAGACATGGCCAGTTCACTCCACCCAGACTCTCCTATGTTATCACAACGTTTGTGCAGCTGAAAATCTCCTTTGAGAAGATGGACACCAGCTACCGTGGTACTGCGTGGCTTCAAGCCCCAGCTACAAAATACACTGCATGGACTCTAGGTTCCCCTCCACTTTAGTGCAGCCTATTACAGTAGCTGATCTGAAGCCGAACCGGGGGGTGGGGGAGCGGGAGTGAAACTTAACTCTTACGCTTTTACAAGACTCATGCAGGATCCCTCAAGAGGCTCCCTCTAGAAAGGCCAGCCTGTCCCTGCCTCAGGTGCACCTAGGCACTCGCACGTGCTCACCCCAGTTAGCCCCGCCCTCCCACAGGCAGCACACTAGTACAGTTATCTAGGCGGCGAACGCCGCACCATGACCTCAGAGTCTCCACGGGCACCCACCCTCAGCGAATCACTTCCTCACCATCTTCTAAATAACCTTATTAAGAAGCTGCCTCTGGGGCCACCGCCCACAGTGCTGGAATCCCATATGGGCGCTGCATCGAGCCCCGGCTGCTCCACTTCCAATCCAGCTCTTTTCTATGGCCTGGGAAAGCAGGGGAAGATGGCTCAGGTGTTTGGGTCCCTGCACCCACATGGGAGACTCAGAAGAGGTTCCTGGCTCCTGGCTCCTGGCTTCAGATCAGCACAGCTCCAGCTGCTGCAGTGGTGCGGGGAGTGAACCAGCAGATACAGACCTCTCTCTCTGCCTCTTCTCTCTCTCTGTGTAACTCTTTCAAATAAACAAACAAATAAATCTAAAAAAAAAAAAAAAAAAAAAAAAAAAGGAACTACCTTTAAAACAAACTGGGGTGGGTGTGTGCCATAACATCACAACCAGCATCCCACATCACATGGGTGCTGGTTCAAGTCCTGACTGCTCCACTTCTGATCCAGCTCCCTGCTAATGCATCTGGGAAAGCAGTGGAAGATGGCCCAAGTGCCTGGGCCCCTGCACCCACGTGGGAGACCTGCAAGAAGCTCCTGGCTTTGGCCTGGCCCAGCCCTGGCTCTGGTGACCACTTGGGCAGTGAATCTCCTCTGCTTCCCTCCTTTGAAATCAATAACTAATATTTTAAAAAACACATACACAAACAAGAAAAAAAAAACCTAAAACTGTGATCAATATAATATCACAACAAAAAGGCAATGGTGAAAGTAGGCAGTGGGATTTTCTCCCAGTATCTCCCAGTCGCCACTCTGGCCTCTGGACTTCTTGTCACGTCAAAACATGCCACAGACACGCCCCTGCCTGTGTCCAGGCGCTGCATTCAGCACACCCCGCCTCGTCCCAGCCACATCTGTGGGCGGTCCTTGCGTGCTGCTTCTCTTGCTTCGCCTCCAGGAAGCTATCGCCTAGCCTAAGACTCGCGTTGCACAACCAGTGCCTCGACGAGAGAGACTGTGGCTTTGTTTTCTATCTGCAGCACCCAGAGTGGTATCTGCCTTCAAGGAACACAAGCCACATCAACACATCTGTGCAACTTAGATTATGAAATAGGTCAGAAATCCAATACTTTTAAGGCAAAGAGTCTCTGACAAAAATAATGCTTTGGGGCAGAAAGCCCAGTACTAAGTACTATTAAGTAATAACACTGGTAATCATTTCCTGAGAACTTAATATACCCATGGCACCCTTTTTATGAAACTCACGTTACCTCAATCCTCACAGCAGCCTCACGTCTTCACATGCTGTATTTTACTATCATGATGCTAACTGCAGGAAACTTATTTTACGTGACAAAGGTGGGGTGGGGAATACCGTCAACTACGTTAAGATGTGATCTTTTCTCACTCTTAGAATTTTAAATTTTATTCTTACCCAAAGAGCTCTATTAAAGTCATCTGGACATTAGAATAACCATATGAACAGAACAGTTACAGTGCGCAGTAGTACAAGCAAGGACAGCTACATAAAACGCACCCTGAGCAGTCACTGTAGAGACACAGCTGCGCTGGCTGTGTCCCTGCGAACAGAGTCCACATCTCAGCACCTCGGAAGCACGGAGTTTCCTTGAGAGCCCAAGTTTCTTGCCTGTAGGCTACACAGCTAATAAGCAAAGCCTTGGATTTAAAACCACATCAAAAGGGCTCCAAAGTCTTTTCTCACTGCTGCTTCTCGTATTACTGGCAAGTTATCTCCTGTACCTGATTATCAGTTGGAGCACTGAATGGTCACTAAACATCAACAGCACACAAACAGAATACTTAATACATAAAGTGGTTTTTATTTACAGGAGGAAAGAGGAAGATAAACTCCAAAGCGGTCTCTCGACACACGAGGTTTCTAATCCAGCAGAGAGAACACGCACCCACGACCAACACGCAGAGGAGAGCAGGGAACGCAGAGAAAGCGAGCTCACCTCCAGCCCTGCGGCGCAGGCCCCCTGGAAGAGGCATGCTCCAGGTGAACCTTGAAGGCTGGACAAGGTTTCAGCTGCAGAAGCAGTCTAAGAGTAAGGGGTTGCAGGCAGGGGGTGTACCAGCAGAGGTGGGGACGAGCAGACACATCTCCCATATCAGAGAGTACGCCATTCTGAAACGCGGATGAAGCGAGCTGGAGCCACACTTCCACCGAAGTCCACACACAGAGAGAGGACACCCAGCTGAGCAAGCAGGCGGGGACAAAGCAGAGAGCAGAGAAGCAGGTGCTACAAAAGACAGCGGGCAAACCGCCAAGCCAGGAGGTCCGATTCCAGGATAAAGTGATGAGGCACAACTCGAGATACTCTGAGAAGGGCCTGTCACAGAGCCAGGGGCACAGGTTCACTACTCAAAGTCACTGACACTAAAGGACTGAACCAGACAGCCAAGGAGAGAGGAGCACGAAAGACGGAAACACAGGGGGAGCCCAGAACAGCGGAACACACGGCTGGAGGCTGGAGCACAAGACCCGAGTGCGCTCTGACACCGTCAGAGGAGGCCAGAGACGTGAGGTGGAGGAGATGGGCTAGGGGAGCAGACCAGCTACACACTCTGAAAGAGACAGTGCTTAGTTACCCTGTGGGATACAAGGAATACATTTGTTAAAAAACACCAAGCTTTAAAAAATACTCACCAAACATCCACACGTCACTAGCTGAGGTAAAACGTCGAAAATTGATGGACTCTGGAGCCATCCACTTAATAGGCAATTTTCCTTTGGAAGCTAGAAGATTAATGTTAGAAAATAAATTTTCCCTGCCACCCGCTGAAGACTGGAAGAGTTAGCTGAGATGCTTCAGTATCAGAATCAAAGCTCTACGTGAAGTATGCGCTCGCCACGTGGTTGGGAGAATCGTGTGTCCTCTCCTGGGTGTCTCATGTCATGGAGGGTGCTGGGTGGTTGGACTGGGGCCAGGGAATTAACACTGATGTTTCCTTCTGCACGGGCAGAGTGAACCCTGGGAAAGCAGAGGAGCTGGCCTGCAGCTCCATTATGTGGGGCTGCCCTGAGCCCCCGTCCCCCTCCCGTCCACCGGGGCCAGATCCTCGATTCTCCCCGGTGCGAGTTACCGTTCCACAAAGCTGCCCTGAGCACGGAACCAGGCTCCCACTGCAGCTCGGTACTCAGTACACGGACCCCACACAGACCATCATCCCAGACCCTGCACACCCATTCCTGCAGGCTCTATTTCCTTCATGAAACGAGGCTCGGACAGGTTAAGTGTCTGGCCTGAGGCTGCCCCGCTAACAGAGTGAGGAATCAAATACTCTTCTGCTGCCCTGCCCCTCGCTGAGCCACGAGGGAGAACGTCCCATGGCTGGATCTCACTTGGCACCTCGTGCAGCAGAGAGACAATTTTTCTGCTGTGCTGTACATGTCCCTGAATGATCGCAAAAGTACCGAGTACTAATTTCAGGGGCTAAAGACGAATGTGAACACATATGGAACCCATGCATAATGAGGGCTAACTATATCCTCAGCAGTGTCTGCAGACCAGGTAAGGGAGACAACACAGAGGGCTGCTTCTTTTAACAAGCTTTATTCATTCTTATCTGAAAGGCAGACACACACACACACACACACACCCCAGAAAGAGACAGAGACACGGATCTCTGCACTGGTCCACTCCCCAAATGCCTGCAACAGTCAGGCTGAGCCAGCTGAAGCCAGAAGCCTGGAGCTGCATCCCGGTCTCCCACACGGGCAGGAGGGACCCATCACACCTGCTGCCGCTTGGTGTGCAGGAGCAGTAATCTGGACTGGAAGCAGAACTATGACTCAAACCCAGGCACTCCAAGTGGAGGTTACCGATATGCCAAGTACCCACCCAGAAAGGCTCCTTTTTAAGGAAATACTGGCATCACCCCTCTACAGAGGCCTAAAACTTCCTTTTACACACCAAAGGCAAACTATTCACGGCCTAACTGAACAGCCCTTCAACTGCTGAGTGCTGCAGGTGAACAGCCCAGGCGCTCTTCCTCAAGGAATTCTCACGCTAAAAGGTAAACAGAAGTACAGGGACAGGCATTTGGCCTGGCGGTTGGGACGCTGGCCGGGGCTCCCCAGCTCACATCCGGGAACCTGGGTCAAGGTCCCAGCTCTGCTCCAGATTCCAGGTTCGTGCTAATGTGGACACAGGGAGGCAAAGAGATGTAGGAGGCACAGACGGACTCCCTGACTCCCAGCTTCTCTCAGCCCAGCCCAGCCCAGCCCTCAGCCCTGGCTGGTGTGGGCATTCAGGGGAGTGAACCAGTGGCTGGGAGCCTTCCAAGTAAACACATGAATTAATAAGACAAAAGGAAATGTAAGTCCAGGTTCGCTATCCCTTAACTGAAATGCCTGAGACCAGACGTGTTTCAGCCTGCAGTTTTTCGGATTAGGGCTGCTCAACCTGTATACTCAGAATGTGTTTGTAGAACAGGTACCCAGTGGGTGCCGACGCACCGGACAGAGCCGAAGCAGTAGCTGAGAGGGTACTTGAGAGGGCTGCCGGTGGTGTGGGGGAACAATCTGCCAAGCCCGTTTCCGGAGGGACTCTAGCATTTTCCAGTTCCACAAGCGGTGTATGACTTCACCTCTCTGCCAACACTGGGTGCTGTCACTATTTTTTATTTCAGATGTTCTGATTTGGCTCATTGGCTTAGTGTATTCTTTGTTTTCTTTACTGTCCAGAGTTCTATGCTCTAGCAACCTGTCCTTTGTCACAAACGTGGTTGGCAAATCTTTCTTCCTGCTCCATAGCTTTTCATCTTTTTAACAGGTTCTGCCACAAACTGAATGCTATTTACCCTCCAAACTCACGCAGCTGTTTAAACCCCAATGTGTCATGAACGGTGCTAAGGGGCAGACGTTCAGTCAGTGATGGTGTTCGGGAGGGGGGCTTGGTGGGGGTTCTGGGGCCACGGGTGTGTGACCTCAGGAGGTGGTGCTCCCCACCAGACGCTGGCTCTGGAAGCAGCGCTGCACCCTCCTGAGCATGCGCCACACTGCCACCCACTGCTGCCACCAGACGGCCGGCCAAGCTGCCTCCGCTAGTCCATCACAGCAACGAGAGGCTGGTCACACAGTCTTTGTAGAACAAACATTAATCTGCATGTGCAATTTATCATTTTCTTTCCTTTGTTTTTGATGTCAAATCTAAGGACCCTTTGCCAGCCCTGGATCCCAAAGATTTACCCCTGAGTTTCTTCCCCAGAAGTTGGGTGGTTCTGTGTTTCAGGATCCATGTTGAGATAACTGGAGCGAGGATTTGTGGAGGATCTCCGACTGCCCTGGCACCACGTGCTGAGGGGCCGTCTGCATTTCACACCTCGGGAAAGCACGCCAGAACAGACTTCTTACAGAGCTACAGATACACACAGCTCAGGAGTAGCTCCGCTTACCTTTGTAGTAAGTACTGTCTTCCATATATCGCGACAGTCCGAAGTCTCCTAATTTCACACAGTCGTTTGAGGACACTAGAACATTCCGAGCAGCAATGTCCCTGCGTGGGGAAGAATTTATGAATTAAGAACACACTGACAGGTACTTGAAGGACAGCTTACATACAACACAAACGGGTCTACTCTAGTTTTAGAAAATGTGTATTTTTTTTTACCTCGTATGTATTCCTTTTGGCAAATATTTACTCATTAATGCACGTTATGATTTTAAATGATGGCAAAACATTCTCTAGTAAAAATACTTACTAGTTTTTATAAAAATCATATTTTCAATTTCATTAACTGATGGCTAGTAACACGCAAGTGGGTTCCAACTTTGCTAATTACTAAAGAGATCTCACTGAGTGAAGTAAGTTATCTGCTAAACACCTGCGAATTATTTTGCTGATGTAGTCTGTTTTAGCACTGGGTACCAAAACACTAATCCCAACACATTCTACTTGGCAAACAAATTTTAAGTTCCTTCACTTGTATTCAAACCACGGCTGCATACACCAGGAAGAGAAATTCCACAGACCACCAACAGATGTCACTCGTGAACAACACTGTGGTGTCCTGGAGAATCCAAGGACCATCTCTGCTCTGGGGAGGTACAGGTTCTCGAGAGCATTTGTACAAGGAGCAAGTCTCCTGAGAGTCAGCAAGCCACGGCCTTCCCTCTAGGAGGGGTGGCACGGCAGGACTCTCCAGTGACTGCATGGTAGCTTCACGTGGCACAAAGGGGTCCACTGGGATAGGAGGGAACCCTCCTCCCTTGCTTTTTGTCTACCCACTTCATAACAGCTTTGACTGAACCTTACCTGTGTACAAACCTTTTGCTCTCAAGATACGCAAGAGCTGTGCTAAGCTGATAAGCATACAGGATCAAGGATGCCAGATCCAGACTGAATTTCCTGACTTGCAGAAATGACCGCAGCTTTGGGAACAACGTCCAAAATAGAGAAGAGAATCAGAAACAGGCAAGAAATGAACAGCAACAAAGCTGCAATTAACAATGCTAGCCGTTTGACACACATTTTTGCAGTGGAATGGCTTTAATTCTCTCAAAACAAAAAAGTGTAATAATGAATGGAACAGTTTAATTCAGAAATTATAGATATCTTACTTTATTTGAAATCCTAATGTAAAATTAGAATCTTTATAGACAAATTTCTTGAAAAATTACAGGGAAAATAGGCTTCAAGAGAGCGAATAAAAGCATAGTATGAAGTCCCGCTGCCAGGGGGACTGAGGTGCACAGGGCAGGCGGCCACGCGGGTGCCCACGCCCTTAGCAGACCCCAGGCGTGGGGTCACACCTCCACTTCCCACCCAGCTTCCTGCTAATGCGCACCCTAGCAGGCAGCAGATGGTGGCCCAAGTCCTTGGGTTCCTGTCATCCACGAAGGAGACCTGGACTTGCCGGCTCTCACCTTGGACCTGGCCCCAAATGCTCTGGGTGTTGTGAGCATCTGGAAAGCTAACTGGAGAAGGAAAGAATCCTCTCTCTCTGTGTCACTGTTTTGCAAATAAACATTTTTTAAAAAGTATTGCTAGATAATACTAGTTACAAAACAAAAAGATCTAGCTGCCATTCAGGTTAGCTTCATACCCAATCACAGTCAGTTGATTCCCACTCCAAGCCTCACTGTGTCTCTGGGAGGGGAGTGAGGTAATTTAAGGCGGAGGACGAGAAAGCAGAGTCCCCCGCAGTGCAGGTTTAGGAGCAGAACCGTGACACAGTACATGCCAGGTACCTATCCCACTGGGCTTGCTTGTCCCTTCCACCCCTGACACCTCAAGCTCAATGCTGACATGGCAAAAAAAAAAAAGGAGACGAGAATTTATCAATACCCTAATCCTACAAAAATAACTCAACAAAGGAAAAATACTTAGCAATGGGTTTTTAAACCAGAATAATAAGCCAACTTTCCAAAAGCAAATGTAGAAAAATACTGTGAACAAGATACACAGACACTCCACACTCCATCTGGTTTGGAGGTGCAGGGCAGAGGAGATGGGATGTCTCTGGCTGGAGGTCTGACTCAGCAGGTGGGGGCGAGGCACCAGGGCACATTTCCACCAAGATTCCAGGGGATGCTGCTGCACTGTCTACGAGTTCCTGCTGGAGACAGTCAGAGAGGGCTTTGCGAACTCTTACTCACTATTCCAAAGAAACTGTGACTAATTATCAGCTGGTCTGGAATATATTACAAACCGAATTCTCAAAAAGATTAAGAACTGGTTAGATTTAACTAAATTAATTAGCCCGAACTCCACCACCATCGCTTCTTTCATCCTGAAACCACTGAGCTAGTTCTTCAGATGTTGGCCCAGAGAGAAAAAAGCAGTGTGCACTCAGTCCTGACAGACACTGGTCCTGGCGGCGTTGAGTGAGGAGGGTATATGGGGATTTAACGATGAAGAAAGACACTCACACCCATACTCATTGACCAAAAGCACAACATCCATCCCAAAGCAGACCTCGCCTGGAGCCACAAGAGGCACACTGTGCACTTCTCCTCAGGCAGAATCCAGCGCCAGCTGCATGCCACAGCGCTCTGAAGCAGGAGGCTGCTGGCGCGGCCGTGCCGAGGGCAGGGGAGGCCCGCAGGTCACAGTACCTCTCCCAGCGTGCACAGCTCCATGATTATCCAGACGGGATTCTCCGTGATGACTCCAACGAGCTTCACGATGTGAGGATGGTCGAACTGCCGCATGGTCACTAGGGGGAAGGTTGTCCAGTTACTCTTTGGAAAGTTTCCGCATCTCAACATTAGTTCAATTGACGTCCAAAGCTGAGGCTATGGGAACTCTGAACTCAACTCCGGAAGTCAATTCTAAACTGGCATAAATGAGCACAAAAGGCGCATCACATTGGTGAGGCACAAGATAACCGGCACAGTAAACGCTTCAGCCATTTCCCAGGGAGATCATGCTGTGAATAAAGGGTTAAGAGAAGTTTCCCACTCTGGTCAAACTGGACTTTGGGCTGGTGTTCTCAGCTTCCTCTGGGGATCGGGAAAGGCGGAGTGTGGAACGCACTTAGTAGGCAGCGTTCTATCAACTGGTACGCTGCAGGGAAGGAAGCCAGACGAGGGGCTTCCTGGGGCGCGGGGACCTCAGTGACTGGGCCTGTCCCCTACATCCACGAGGCTCGCTCAAGGGGTTTGCAGCTTGACTCTAAGCAGGTCTGCACACAGCACCGTGGCCTGGATGCTTTCAGGGCCTTACAGATGACGAGTTCTGGGACGGTGTGAGGACCACCACGTACAGAGTGCCTTACGCTGCCTTCTGTGTCTCACAAGGAGGGCATCTCACTGTGGTGCTGTGTGTAAATACAGCTTCTGTATCAGACTAAGACGCAAGCACCGCTAAGATTTGGGGCAACCTTCCCAGAAGCACGGGACCTCAACACTGGAGTGACTCTAAAGGTGACCTAAGTGGTGGTCCCAAAGGCTCCTGGTTTCCCAGACACTGAGCGGGAAAAGTCATCATGCCACACAGGGACTGCCAGCAGAGAGCTCCTCCTCCTGTCCTCAACATGTAAGGTGATCACTGGGTTATAAAACAACGTCAAGGGACACTGTGCAAGACCACAGGTCCTCCTCCTCGCTCACTCATCTGCCTCACACCTCCTCAGCTGTGACAAACTGCCAACAATGCACACTCATCCTTATCTGTGAGAACGCAACTTAGCTATATGTGAGCAAACCAAAATATATTTTTGCACTTTAAAATTCACTTCAGAATTTCTTCTCCCCTTTACGTGTATGGAATTCTCCCTTGACATCAGTGTAACTCATACTGGCTCCTGACTAACTAATAACATTATTAATTTATTTTATATTTTTTCCTGCTTATTCTTCTGGGAAAATAAAAAACATTCAGAATGACTTCCAGGTGAAGGTCTTGGGAAACCTGAGGGCCACACTCTCACTCTTCCGGTGTCTTCTCTGCAAGGCTCACTGCTGCTGCGTGGATCTGTGTCAGAGATGCCCATTTCAAGCATGGAACCCTGTGAGATGGGCCTGGAAGTAGTGGTCTCTGCCCTCATTCTGGGAACCACAGAACTGTCAGCTCCCAACGACCACCCGCCTCCCTCACTCACCTCAAGCCCCTAACCCCTGAGTTCCGGTTTCTTTGTTACACTCCCTCCTACTAAGAATAGGCTGCCAGGTTTTCTTTAAACCAAAAGGAGAAACAGTGGGGCTGGCGTGTGGCTCAGGAGGTTCCGCCGCCGTCTAACACCAGCAGCCCATATACAGGTGCCATTTGTGTCTCGGCTGCTCCACTTACAATCCAGCACCTGGCTAATGTGTCTGGGAAAGCAGCAGAAGACGGCCCGAGTGCTTGGGCTCCTGCACCCACACAGGAGGCCTTGACAGAACTCCAGTGGCCTAGCCCAGCTCTGGCTGTCTGGTCTGTTTCCAAAGTGAATCAGCAGATAGAAGATACCTCTTTAACTCTGCTTTTCAAATAAATAAATCTTTTTTTCTAAAAAGGAAAAATGTAAATACCCAGCATAAAAAATCAAAATAAAATAATTAATTTCATTTGTCAGATTCACTGCTTAAGCATACTGTGATAAACATCAGGCCCCCAATATATTTACCTTTATTTTCAATTTACTATTAGTGATATTTTTTAGTTTTGTATTTAGTTTGATGTGGTCAGGTATTTTTTATTTCCTCTGAAAGGACTACTAACAACACCAGCAGAGTGCTAAGAGAAGTCCCATGGTCACAGAGAACTGTCCAGCGGAGGCATGAGCACCTGCTCCTGTCTAGAGGAGGCTGAGCCCGGCGCAGCCACCTGCTTCTGGACATGAAGTCTTACTGGCACAGCCTTGCTCTCTGCTTTGATCCTGCCCATGGGTGTCTCCACAGCACAGCACAGCACAGCAGAGACGTACGGCCTGCAGAGCCAGAGGTACTCACTACATCGCCCCTTACAGAAAAAGCCCGACAATCCCCAAAGTAGGCCACTTTGAGGCGATACTGCCTCTCTTGTGCATAGACTGTGAAAGTCTAGAAGAAGTTCAGAGATACTAAATCTATCACACTTACCTGAAATTGTAGCTGACTAAGCCTTAAAGAACAAAATAAGCTTAGTCTGACCTAACTACTCCTACTATATAATTGGTTCTGTATTGATGATTCCAGAATCCTACAAAATAACAATACAGCAGCTATTCAGAATAACTGTAGAAGATAAAGATTTTTAAAACTTGCATTTTTGAAAATATATAACATACAAGAATCCCACCAATGGTATGGCAGCAGACAGGTACCAATCACTGCTGAAGTCTGTGTGCCATTTGGAGTCCTGGCTCCTTGGCTTCTGACCCAGGTCTCTGCTAACATGTCTGGGAAGGAGCAGAAGATGGCCCAAGTGCTTGGGTCCTTGCTCACACATGGGAAACCTGGATGGAGTTCCTTGCTCCTGGCTTCAGGCTGGCCCAGTCCTAGCTGTTATGGACAGTGGGTTCAAGATTTCTTTCTTTCTCTGTCGCTCCCTCTGTCACTCTGCCTTTCAAGTAACTATACCTTAAAAGGATAAACACAAACAAGGCACTACCAGGCTTTGTCTTGCACTTGAGTCAGATTCAGGAACAGGACTGAAAATACAGTTAGGTCCTAATTCGTCCTAAGACCAAGGTCCACAAGACCTTCTATGTGGTAGTAAAATCTACTGTACTGTTAGGCTCGGTAGAAGGTGTTCATCTGATGTCATGTAATACAGGACGCCTAGTGACAACAGGCCTACTGAGTGCTCAGCATGGTACGGGCCCTGGGTGTGCAGGGGTGGGCAGAGCAGGCAGCCCTTGTCCGTGGAGCTCAGTGCCACTGTCATTAGTAGACACTGTGTTTACTGTGGTGCTGGGGAAGGGAAAGAAGGCTGTCCTGTGACAGAGACAGGGAGGGAGCCTCCTCTGACTGCGGGCTCAGTAAAGGGCCCCGCAAGGAAGTGACATCTACGCCGAGGCCCCCAGAGAGCAGAAGCCTCACTGCTTGAGGCCAGGAGGGAAGAGCATCATGGGTGTAAGAGGGCACACGCAGCCTTGTTCTCCAGCACGTACAGTGAGGAGAGAAGACGTCATCGCATTCAACTCACCCATGACAGCTGCTTCTCGGGATGCACAAACCAGGAGCCAGGGAGACGGCTAAAGTTCCCTGGAGTGACTCGGGGAGTCTCTTCTGAGGCCTCCTCTTGAGTGGGCATTTCTGGCTCTGTAGGGGCCTAGGGCTCGAGTGCTTACTCCCTCAGCTGTCTGTGAGCTCCAGCAGGGCAGGAAGAACTGGTCTGGCTCACCCCTGTATTCCCAGGACCAGGACCGTTTATACCTGGCCACCAGCCCCAGCACAAAGGTGCCTCCTGGTACAAGCAGCAAAGTGTAAAGGGAAAGCAAATCTGTCTACATGCAGAACACCAGGATTTACCTGGGAAATGTCAAGACATGCCTGTGCCAACTCAGACGACCTACAAAGCAAACTAACAACATATGGAGTGGTCTCATAAAGGTCGAAGTGTTATTTTCCTTACTTCTTCACAGACATTTTGATTTCAAAGATGAAAAATCAAATGGAGTTCCACAGCAATTCTCGAAACTTACAGGCTTCTTGAAGAAATTTCTCTCTCACGCTGTCCGAGGTGCAGTTTTTGCAAGTTTTAATTGCAACCGCCAAAGCTGGATTCTCCTGTGTTAGGAAAGTCACAGAATCACACACACGCACGGACAAGGTTCTCTAGAATAATCAGTGGGTACATTCATGACAAGTTGTTGCTTTGAGACTATATGAACTCTGGACCAGACAGTATCAGGACTCCAAAATCCTAAAGATTGAGAGGAATACTTAAAACCCACAGAGAAAGATGGACACGTATGTAACATCTATCCACAAAGGGTCTTTGAATGTATCTGCTTCATGGCAGCACTTTTGATAATCAGTGGCCACCAGAGGTTCTGGTCAAGCTCACATCCTGGCCAAGGGCACGGATAGCTGACACTGTCAATTACCTAACACGTGAGAAGGTAAGGGGCGATGGGGACGGAGGACAGGAGTGGGAAGGCAATGTGTGCTTGTGCAGTGTGTGAAGGCCAGGGGACCACGGGGGTCCCGCATGCCAGCACAAAGAGGCAGCTTCAAATCTAGTCGGCTGAGGAGCCAGGACGGGCCTGGGCAGAGGAGCGTCAGGGCCGGACCTGCTCTGAGGAACCCTGGCTGTGGTCCGAGGGAGGCCGCAGTGAGACAGGCGTAGGCACGGGGAGCTCTGTGGGCAGCGTTTGCAGCAAGCCAGCTGGCAGCCGAGGGCGGAGGGAACAGGCATGGAGCACAGGAGGGAGGGAGAAGGGCTGGGATTCGGCGTGCTCTGAAGTGGGCACACGTGGTTCCTGGCGAGTGGGTTTGGGCCAGAGAAACCAGCAAGTTGAAGGGAAGGGTCAGAAGCTCTGTGTCGGCTATGACAGACCTGAAATGTCACTGAGCTAACCCAATCCCACGGGGGGAATGAGCAGTAGGTTCTGAGACTGGAGCGCAGGAAAGAAGTCTAGCTGAGATCGGGAAGAGCAGACCACGGGAAAAGCCGTCACCCAGGACGACGGAGAGGCCGCGGCGCCTGCTTTGGCGCTCGGCAGAAGAGGGGCGATGACAAAGGAGACCAGGAAGGAGGGCGACCAGCAAGGCAGGAAGAGCCACGAAATGCACTGTGCTAGGACCCGAAAGGTTTTAGAAATGGCATGTAAGAAGCCGTTCTGAGCAAATCAACAGGACCCACAGGGAACGCTGGCTGGCAGCTGCTCGAGCTTCCTAGTATGCGGCAGAGCCCTCGTGTTTTGCAAGGCACGCCAGTCTTCCATGGAGAGAAAACGAGGCAAGAAGCTTAAAAGATTTAAAAACACAGAGAGAGAGAGTGAGAGGGTAATGAGTTGCAGAGGCTTCAGGAACACAGAACCTCGACTGAGGCTAGGCCGCGCCTCCGCGTCTGCCGGAGATCGGGGGAGAAGAGACACCGCAGGGTGCGCGTGCCCTTCACTCTTGCCCTCTTTCTCCGTGTGCTCCCCCTCTTCTTTCTCTGGGAGTGGCCACGTGGTATCAGCATCAGACAGGGCTGAGGAGCACTGGGCCGTTCCGTCTCCGGCAGGATCATCTCTGTCTCTAGTTCACCCCGCAGGTTTAACACTTCACTGCTCAGTACAGACGACCTCATGTGGCTAGATGCATCACTGCTATGTATTCTTCAGAACAAACGCAAGCATGGTACAGGACACACACGGCAGGGAAAAGCTATGTGGCTGCCCAAAGCCAACTCGCAAGGAGGCGTCCGGCTCCTTCTGAACAAGATACTGTCTTGGCTGTAAATGGGAACAACTCATGGTTCTGACAGGCAGTAGGCAGTGGCAGCCGCTTGGTACCACAGTACCCATTCAGTCAGGACGGGGCTACCACTTGTCCCAAGATCTGGCTTGATAGGGCACCCGCGGTGAAACTGTAAGAAGTATCGGCCACAGTCAGGAGAGACTGGCATCGGGGAAGACTCTCATCTCCTCAATGCGGAATGCCCAGGGCTCAGGCCAGGGCCCACCTCCAGTGTCAGTGAACTCCTGCATGACAAGGAGCTCATGTACCACCGACAAACAGATCTTCAAATCTCCATGGAAACTCTGGATTATGGAAAAACTATCTATGCGATTCAGTTTTTGTTTTTTTGCAATCATATTAAACTTATCTTTTAAATTCCACTTACTGTGAACATTTTGAAGTACCCTGGTACACGGAATTTCCAATCAGTATCTCTAATCCTGATATTTCCTTGCAGCCAGATTGATCTATTCCTTGTCTCAATATGGATATGGAAAAGCTACTTTAAATTTGATATGAATAGGATGGAAGTCCTGGTGTCCCACCACAGGGTGAATTTTACGTGTCCACTTCATGAGGCAACGAGGTGCTCAGACACGTGGCCCAACACTGTCCTGGCTGTCCCCACAAGGTGGACTCTGGCTGAGCTCATCACTTAGAGTCATCATGCTGAGTGAGCATACTGTCCTCCCCATGTGGGCAGGCCGGAGCCATGACTTTTCTCTTGCCTTCCAGACTTGAACCTGTGGCTCTAGGCTTGCCAAACGCAGATCCTGGGCCTTGGCAGCCTCCATAACCATAAACATCAAGTCCTTATAATTAATGTCTCAGGTCCAGCGTCAGGATGCAGTGGGTTAAGCTGCTGTCTGATGCTGGCATCCCATACGAATGATGGTTCTGGACCTGGCTGCTTCACTTCTGATCCAGCTCCCAGTTAATGCACCTGGGAAGGCAGCAGAAGATGGCCCAAATAGTTGGGTCCCTGTCACCCACACAGGAGACCTGCATGGAGACTCAGGCTCCTGGCTTTAGCCTGGCCCAGTCCTAACTGCTGTGGCCATTTAGGCAGTAAAACAGCAAAAAGAAGATCTTTCTCTCTTTTTCTGTGACTTTGCCTGCCTTCCTTCCTTCCTTCCTTCCTTCCTTCCTTCCTTCCTTCCTTCCTTCCTTCCTTCCTTCCTTATTTTTAAAGATTTATTTATTTGTTTGAAAGTCAGAGTTACACAGAGAGGGGAGAGGGAGAGGGAGAGAGAGAGAGGTTTTCCATTGATGGTTCACTACCCAGTTGGCCGCAACGGCCGGAGCTGCGCTGATCCGAAGCTGGGAGCCAGGAGCTTCTTCCGGGTCTCCCACGTGGGTGCAGGGGCCCAAGGATTTGGACCATCTTCTACTGTCTTCCCAGGCCACAGCAGAGAGCTGGATCGGAAGTGGAGCAGTTGGGACTAGAACCGGTGCCCATATGGGATGCAGGTGCTTCAGGCCAGGGTGTTAACCCACTGTGCTACAGCGCTGGCCCAATTTCAAATAAAATCAATCTTTTTTTTTTTTTTTTTTTAAACTCAGGGCTAGTACCATGGCACAGCAGGGTAAACAGCCTCCTGCAACGCTGGCATTTCGTAAGTACCAGTCTGAGTAAAGGCTGCTCCTTTCCGATCCAACTTCCTGCCAATGTGCTTGGGAAAGCAGAGGAAAAGGGCCCAAGTGCATGGGCCCTGCCACCCAGGCGAGAGACCTGGCTTCAGCCTGGACCAGCCCGTCACTGTGGCCTCCTGGGGAGCAAAACCATGGACAAAGATTTCTCTCTCTCTCTCTCTCGCTCTCTCTCTGTAACTCTGCCCTTCAAGTAAATAAAATTAATTTTAACAAATAAATCTCTCCTTTATCTCTACAGATCCTATTGGTCCTGCCTATCAGGAGAAGACTCAGGCACCACAGCGTGTTTACTGCATCTTTTCTCCTTGTCATTTAAAGAAACTGTATTTACACAGCTGCTCAAGGGGAGCAATCCAGACGCCAGTTTTGATTCTTCTATTTCCTCTCCCCTCATGTCCAACAATCTGAGGACAGCTCCTGTTACTCCTGGCTACAGTTACATCCAGAGCCCACCCCCCCCACCCCCCCCGCTAGCTCCTCACGGCCTCCATCACCAGGCCCTGATTCGGGGCCACTGCACTCTGCTCCAGTCCTAACAGCAAGGTGGCCTTGGGCCCTCACCTCAACTCCACCTGTTCTGCCTGCCTGGGCACTCCCCTCAGATCCTGCACTGAGGGCCCTGTTCAGAGGCCTTCCCTGACCACCCTGTCCAAACAGCACCCCGGAGCCAGCACTGGCGCAGCGACAGCATCCTACATGGGTGCCGGTTTGAGTCCCGGCTGCTCTACTTCCAATCCAGTTCCCTGCTGATGTGCCTGGGAAGGCAGTGGAAGATGGCCCAAGCACTTGGGCCCCTGCACCCACGTGGGAGACCTGGAAGAGGCTCCTGGCTCCTGGCTTCGGAATGGCCCAGCTCCAGCCATCATGGCCATTTGGGGAGCAAACCAGCAGATGGAAGATCTCTGTCTTCCGTTTATCTTTGTGGCTCTTTCAAATAAACAGATAAATCTTAAAACAAACAAACAAACAAACAAAAACAACAGTACCCACTCACCCAACCCTTCACTCTATCCAATTTCTTTCTTCGTAACTTTCCATAATTCCCAAGTATATTATTCACTTATTTGTACCTCTAATATTCATTTACTATAATCTCTCACATTATAAATCTGTTTTTTTTAAAGATTTATTTTATTTATTTGAAAGGCTGAGTTACAGAGAGAGGTAGAGACATAGAGAGAAAGACAGCGGGAGAGAGAGATCTTCAGTCCACTGGTTTACTCCCCTAATGGCTAGAGCTGAGCTGATACGAAGCCAGGAGCCAAGAGCCTCTTCCGGTATCTCACATGGGTGCAGGAGCTCAAGGACCTGGGCCATCCTCCATTGCCTTCCTGAGGCCACAGCTGGATCCACACAGAGCTGGATTGGAAGTGGAGCAGCTGGGACACAAACCGGAGCCCAAATGGGATGCTGACGCTTCAGACTGGGTCTTTAACCTGCTGTGCTACGGCACCAGCACCCATAAATATAATTTTATACATAACTGAATATTAAAACATACAGACAGGCCGGCGCCGTGGCTCAATAGGCTAATCCTCTGCCTTGCGGCACCGGCACACCGGGTTCTAGTCCCGGTCGGGGCACCAGATTCTGTCCCAGTTGCCCCTCTTCCAGGCCAGCTCTCTGCTGTGGCCCGGGAGTGCAGTGGAGGATGGCCCAAGTGCTTGGGCCCTGCACCCCATGGGAGACCAGGAGAAGCACCTGGCTCCTGCCTTCAGATCAGCGTGGTGCACCGGCTGTAGTGCGCCGGCCGCGGCAGCCATTGGAGGGTGAACCAATGGCAAAGGAAGACCTTTCTCTCTGTCTCTCTCACTGTCCACTCTGCCTGTCAAAACAAACAAACAAACAAACAAACAAAAAACCAAAAGACAAAAAACATACATATAGACAACACACGTTGTCAATTATATTACCACCATGTTTTTTTATCACTAAAACGCAGGTTTCAAAAGAGCAGGTAACTTGCATATCTTCAGTTGTCTAAGGGTTCCCATCAATAAAGTACCTGATTCATAGTCTGAGCTCAATGAAGATTTATAGAATCAATGAATGCTATCAATATTTCTGTCTCAAGTGCAGATTCTCATTAACAAGTTAGCTGTGACATATTTTAAAAATATACCTTAATGTGTATTTTGGGTGTCACACTCATTGTACATACAGTACGATTTCAGGAAATAAAATATTTTTAAACAAGAGGTAAATGGTACAACTGTGACACAGAACTGGAGCCCGTGTTCCCATTCTCAACTCCTAGAGGCAGTGTGACCGAGCGCCAGCCGCGCGCAGCAGGGCCTCTGGGGTCATGGCCGAGCACGGCCAGCTGCTCGAGGCGGGGTCTCCGGGCTAATGGTGGATGTGGGCCTGGAGGACAGACTGCCCGGCTCCCACGGGATGAGAGCGAAGCGGAGATGCCCATTCAGCACGTGGCTGGGTGCAGCATTCCTGGAATCAGGCTAACATACCACTCTGCCTGGGAAGAGCCGCTCTCATCTTCTCTCACTAGAGTGCAAACTTCTTTAGGACCAGGTCTATCTACCTAAATATCTTACTCAGATTTAATAAGAATACAGAAAACTATATAGTTGGCATATTGTATAAATGACTTAAAATGCCAATTTTTCAGGAGATCTGAGTAACCACACATACCCAGCGAACACAGTGCTTTAGGAAGACCAGCCAAGAAATGCCAGCAAAGCCCAACTCTCCAAAGGCGCCATTCCAGCTAGAATGGTGAGTGGAGACGTCACAGAGAGCAAGCCCACAAAGGCCGCCCACGAGCAGAACACAGCTCAGGCTGAGCCTGCGGAGCACGGCCTGGGCTAGGGTCCCCAGGCTGGACAGCAGCGGACTGAAGATGCCAAGCTGGCAGAGGGCTGGTCACAGAGACTGGACTTGGGACAATGAGTCAGTTCAAAGCAAGCAGGAGCAGAACACGGGCAAGGGCTTCACCTTCCCCTCGTAAACAAAACTTACTAATCTGGGAACTGCTTAAAATCTGAGTTTTAACACTTTCTGTCAAATGCAGGAAATACTGGGGAATAAAGATGCTTATCAAAGTTCAATGAAATTTCCCCCTGTGGCTCCTATGCCTAAGAAACAGGTGAACGACTAGGTTGTGAGTTGATAGCAGGTAACAGATTATTTTAAAAATAACCCTGATAACTTTGCCTAATAAAGACAAATGATTCTTTGAATGGGGTTCAAAGCCTGACACCCACGTGGCCTCCCTGGCTCAGCTCCTTTGGCTGTCTGCCTCCCTGACTCTGAGACAGTCACACTGCCCCCCGCCCCCCGCCCCGGTCCGCCTGCTGTCCTTTCTGTGTAGAATGGTTTCCTTGCGGGAATGCTCACAGCTCACTCCCCGCCTCGCGTTAGGACTCTGCTCCAACCTCCCCCTGTCAGAGGTCTCTCTGACCACTCCACAGGAGAGCACCTGCCCACCCCGGGCCAGGCTGCTTTTCCCAAGAGCACTTATTCACCTGCCCACGCTTAGGGAACTTGTTCTTGACTGTCCCCTTAGCACCCAGGCTACGTGAGAAGGAACTTAGCCTCTTTGCTCCATTACGGCTCCACTGCTAGAAAACAGCTGTTGTCACACAGTGCATAACTGGAAAATAACTGTGGAAGAAATTTTAATGAATTACAAAGTAACAAATCATAAGTTCTTGCCCATGAAATTAAAGCTGAGGTGCGTGTTAAGTAGTCACTAAGAATCAATGATGAAATTAGTTGGTTTTATAGAATACTCGAGTACATCATCTGGAGAAGGGATTCACTCACATAGTAAGCACCTAAACGACAATTGCTTTGTACCATAAAGTAGAATTCCCTAAAACACACGCTCACAATATACATATACACAATACAATACACATCAGAAAAATATTTCACAACATGTGAGCCCTGGTATTTTTCAAGGGGTAGGGATTCATTTACTAACTATGTAGCTAATGCGACATTATGGATATTAAAAACAAGTCCTCGGGGCAGCAGGTTGGCCTAGCAGTTACACCACTCACCGGCACCCCACGCTGGACGCCTGGACTCAGTACTTGGCTCCACTCATGACTCTACCTCCCTGCTAATGCAGAACTGGCAGGCAACGGTGCTGGCTCAAACAGCTGGGTCCCTGCCTACCTGGGGAGGCCCAGACCGAGAGCCTGGCTCCCAGCATCAGCATCAGCTCCAGATGGAGCCTGGCCACTGCAGGTCAGATCTGAGGAGGAAACATGTCAACAGGAGCCTGTCGGCACAGCTTCTAACCCTCCCTCCCTCTCTCGCAAAAGAAAAATAATAAATACAATCCTCTAGCACTTCCACAACACGCATGGAATGCGTAAAGAGTGAATGAAATGCAGTCCAGCAGCCCTGCCAGGATGCGTGAGAGCAGCAGGGAACTGCACTCTGCACTCCAGGATGCTGACTGAGCCATGTGGGCCACGGGCTCGGAGCTGAGCTGCCCCAACTTCAGCCATGCAGACAGAAGCCCACCGCCCTGGGCTTTTCAGGCAGGCACAGCCAGGCTCAAGTGTAGGTCTTTCACCAAGGGCAGGTCGAGTGATCACTGCAATGCGTTTGTCCTCAAAAACCAAGAGTTAACAGAACGAGAAACAACATAGATGGAGAAAAAACAATCAGAGGAAGGTTAAACAGCAGCTAAAAGCAAGCAACGAATCGCCCAACTTGACGTACGCACCGGAGTCAAGGCCTGCAAACCAGAGCTATAAAAACCCGAACCTCCGGGCCAGTGTAGCGGGTACAGCTGCCACCTACAACGCTGCCATCCCATGCGGGTGCTGGTTTCAGTCCCAACTGCTCCACCTCCACCTCCGATCCAGCTCTCTGCTGATGGGCCTGGGGAAGCAGCGGCAGCTGGCCTCAGGAGATTCCCAAGAAGCTCCTGGCTTCAGAAGGGCCCAGCTCTGGCCGTTGTGGCCATCTGGAGTGGAGCAAATGGAGGATCTCTCTCTCTCTCTCTCTCTCTCTCTCTCTGTCTCTCTGTCTCTCTCTATCTGTAGCTGTGGCTTTCAAATAAATATATTGATTAAAAAAAACAACCTAAATTTCTAATTTGGTTAGTTATGTGGTAGCAATTATCTGCTGTGTCTAATTTTCTTTTAAACTTCTCTTTTTGGCTATAAAAGCAGTGTTCATGTTGGTATGCATAAAGGATACTTAAAAGACAGATATGGCATTATTGGGAAAAAAAACGACAATTTGAGTATCCAAAGTGGATCGAAAAATGGTCAATGATCTGTGCCCCTGAACCTTCAACAGTGCTGTCTCTGCCTGAGTGCTATTAACCTAATTAAAAAAGTTTTGGAAGGGGCCTTTAGCTTAGTGGTTAAGACAGTCACATCCCTTCGGCTGGCGCCGCGGCTCACTAGGCTAATCCTCTGCCTAGCGGCGCCAGCACACGGGGTTCTAGTCCTGGTCAGGGCACCGGATTCTGTCCCGGTTGCCCCTCTTCCAGGCCAGCTCTCTGCTGTGGCCCGAGAAGGCAGTGGAGGATGGCCCAAGTGCTTGGGCCCCGCACCCGCATGGGAGACCAAGATAAATACCTGGCTCCTGCCATTGGATCAGCGCGGTGTGCCGGCCGCAGCGGCCTTGGAGGGTGAACCAACGGTAAAGGAAGACCTTTCTCTCTGTCTGGACTGGAAGAGGAACAGCCAGTACATGAACTGGCATCCATATGGGATTCTGGCGCCGCAGGTGGAGGCTTAGCCCACTATGCCACAGTGCTGGCCCAGAGAGTGGCACTTAAATACACACTGCTACGAATGTAAAATGGTCTAGCTTGGAAATCAGTTTTGGCAGTTCCTCAAAAACGGTGAACGGTTACCATAAGACAGAGCAATTCTATTCCTAGCTACAGACAAAAGAGAATGGAAGTCATATATTCACACAAAACTCACAGTATCTATTTATTAACATAAAGGTAGGAACAACCCCAACACCCACTAACTGATGAACGGATAAGAGGTGCTGTGCTAACACTGTTTTGCAATAAACAGTAATGAAGATCTGCCACGCGCTCCCCTACGGAAGACCCTTGAAGCACGGTGTTAAGCGAGAAAAGTCAGTCACAGAAGGCCGCAAAGACACGATTCTATGTCAATAACATGTCCAGAATAAACTGACAGGGACCGGGAGCAGAGGAATGGCTGCCAGGGGCCGAAGCGGAGGGCAGCATGGGTGGTAACTGCTACCGAGTACCAGGAAGTCAGGAAAATGCTCTGAAACCGACAGGATGGCTACACATATCTGTGAACACGCTGAAAGGCATGGAATTTGAGAACACTTAGGTGTGGAACCAGCATTATGGCGCAGCGGGGAAAGGAGCTGCCTGCAGTGCCGGCATCCCATATGGGTGCCAGGTGGAGTGCCAGCTGCTCCTCTTCTGATCCAGCTCTCTGCCATGGCCTGGGAAAGCAGCGGAAGATGCCCAAGTGCTTGGGCCACTACGCCCACATGAGAGACCCAGAAGAAGTCCCAGGCTCCCGGCTTCAGCCTGGCATAGCTCTGGCCATTGTAGTCATTTGGGGAGGGAACCAGAGAGTGGAAGGTGTCTCTCTCTCTTAACTCTGCCTTTCAAGTAAGTAAATCTTTAAAAAATATAATTAAAAAAAAAAGACTGAAATTTAATCTCTTGGAAGGTAAATTAAAATTCTTCGCTTGAAAACACAGTCAAGTGTGAACACTGGCTAACTTCTCCACTCTGGTCATCTCATTATCAAGAGTCACCTACTGCAGGCTATTACTGACGACACAGGATTCAAGGTTGTACTCGGCCCTGTAGGAGATAACTTGTCAGTCTGAGGGGTTTACAGATACACAAAGCTGATACATCTCATGAGCTTCATAGAAGATAACTGAAAATCCCGAGAACTACGGACTCATGATTTCGAATGAGGAATTGAAATGTAACGGTCAGAATCAGACTGGATTTTGGAGGTTCTTAAAGCACTTACTGGACTCATGTATACTCCTTGATGTACATCTCCAAACTGGCCTTCTCCAATACACCGTCCAAGTTCTATTCGGTCTCTTTGAATTTCATAATCCCTGGCTGCAAAACAGGATCCACATATCAGTCAGCACCACAGCACAGGCGCCTCAATGCAGAAGTAAATGTATACTTGACACTTTCATTTCACTGTCATCCACGAGCAAACACTTCATCTGAGGTACACAAGTCTAGGAAAATGCTTGAAACAGCGTGGAATTCTCTTAAACCGTGTAGTTCAGAAGGCATTCATTTATCAGTTTTGGCACTGGACAAACTACCAAAATGATAATTCTATTAAAAGCAGATTGTTTTTCATGTTGCTCTTAGGAGTTCCAAGAAGTCTGATTTATTTTATATCTATATGGTAGCTTTATATATAATTGGTCCAATTATTAAATTGTATGCTTAATTATTAAGAACTATTAGCTTAGGTATTAATATATGAAGTTAAAACAGTTGTTTAAAGCAATTATTTTTAAAGTAACTGAAGTCGATAATATGGAGACAATGTAAACTGTGTCATGAGTGAACTTACATTTAGAACGTTTAAGAGTTTTCCACTTCATTATAATCCTATCTCTATATTATTCACAGAGCTAAAAGAGTTTAAAGAGGTAGTTTCTAAAAACTAATTTCAAAATTAGATGATGTGGAATCAAAGTTAAACATATCAGCATAATAAATTGTGAGTACTTTTTGCCTTAGAGAGCATGTGCCTCAAGTTAATACATTAAATGACTATAATTTATATGAAATCATTTAGCAGGCTGTTGAGGCACAAGGGAAGGAAAAGAATCACCAGGAATTGAGTAGGCTGAATCTCAGTTCAATTAACTACTTGGTATTTTGATTTATTTCAGTGAGAAACTCGCCCTATACCCCAAACTGTATGTGCTCCATTAGTGTTACCACCAGTGGAGTAAACCAAGAGCCAAACATCTTATAACTCCCCTGTGCTATGCAATTATAAAATCATACCGACCATTCAACCCCAAATTTAGATAAGTCATTTTCCTCTTTAAAATCACTTTAGCTAGCAATTTCATTGATTTAACAGTATGAGTAAACCAATGACAAATAGTTTAAAAATACAAGTTAACTGAAACAGAAACATCCCGTATCACTCCACAGGTTGCAATTGCAAGCAAATGCAGTTATTTTAAGAGAATCCTGTTACCTTTATCTATTCCATAGCTTTCTGTATTGCATTTAAGAGAGAGAAAAATTGAAGACCTTGCTTAGAAATAACTAAAAGCAATAGGTTAACAATAACAAACTTGGAAAGTACACTTTATTAACTTTACTTTTAAAAACATTTTAAGTATAAACATGATAAAACATTATATCAAATAAAATATCATATCAAATAAAATATCATATCAAATAAAAAAGAGAAGCATAAGTAAGAACTAAATATCTACAAGTTAACTATTCTGAATTCCATACTGTAACTCATTTTGGTGGTGCTGGTATACAACTTAGCCATGTTGGACTTTTACTATTCAACTATGAATAACAAGTACACAAATACAACTTCAGATTCTCTATGTGAACGTACAAGTGTCTAAACAGCTAGTGAAAACATTAACTTAGGTGAAACACTTTTCCAAATTTCTCCTGGCAATCACACTGCACCTACTTTTCCGTTCATGTCTCCTGATCCTAACGGAGCCCCCGAAGGGCTCAGCCGGCACAGAGTAAGCCATTCTGAGGGCACTGCAGCCGCCCTGCGTTTTGGTAACGTCTTCTCAACAGACACAGAAGAATCCAAACGACAGTATCCCTTAAAATATTTATGTAACTCAGAAAATATTCTATGTATTTATTTTACAGACATGTATAGCTCTTTTGAAATCAAGACACTCAGATTTCAAATTCCCACCACTTCTGAGGTCTCTTTAAAAGCCAGGTTGTAATTCTTACATGTGAGTGAGACGTAAGGGCTCACCCAGTTCAAGACCTGAGGCCTGGACACACATTCTGACACCCGGGGCTTCAAGATCCTCCGCCAACAAGCGGACAGCCTCACAGGAGAAGGTCATTTCAGAGTTCTGTCCCTCTCCCCACTGCTACCCCAAGGTCAGCAATTCAAGCTGGAGGTTAACTGTACTGGCTGGGGGAAATGCAATCCGCTGCACACAGATGTGTGTATGTGCACACTATTTAACCTTTAAAGAATACTAACTTTCTATGAGAGAAAACCATAAAACGTTTTATTCCCATAGAGCCAGAACAGTAAGATTACAAAAATCCTGTAACCAAACTGAATTTAGTAGAGACCTGAGTTTCAGACTTCTGACCTTCATTAGAGAAGGCATACGAATACAGAAAATCCTACAGGCTGAAAGACTATTTCTATCCAGCAGTCAGTGAGGCATCACACACGGCACTAAGATGTCAACAGACATCGACAGCAGCAGTGAGGCACAGCCAGGACCTAGTGGGAGTGCACTTACTTGAGGGCATGGTGTACGTGTCTTCTTCATCTATGATCTCAGCATAGTCGTCAGTCTCTGCAGGAAAGCACACACAGGCATTGGCTGAGGTTACTCTGATGTCTGACCCCCAGGCCTTCCACGCATTTGAAAAGGCAAAAATGATCTGCCTGAATTTCCAACTATGCTCAAATATTTTTAAATACTCTTACTCAATTTTTGCTCACCCATGAGTCACTTATGGAGACAGAAGTGACATCACTGCCTGATATCAGAGAACAAACAGGCTAACACAAAAAGCCCTTGTAGAAAACAGAAGGACATCAAACAATTATATACATGACTCAACTGAACCAATCTGCACTGGCCACAAAACTGCCTCAGTCGCTCCAAGTACATGCTTAGAACCACACTACTGTCTAACGGGAGTCTCCAAAACGGCTGGTATCTCATTTCATTAATAATTAGATCCAACAGCATAATCTGAAATTCTTCCTTTAGAAAACAAATGGCAGCCCAATTTCGGAAGAGATTTACTGGGCTAATTTATTTCAACTGTTCAGGGCTGAAAAAAAATGCAGTACAGGAATTTACCTTCTGTAACCTTTTGATTTAGATATTTGAAGATTTTATGTTAATGTCAAAAGCACGGAAGAGCTACCAATGGGAGCAGCGAGCATATGAAAATGGTATGGCAGTTCCAATGTTCCCATTTAGTTTTTGGTAATAGAATCACTTCACAACCTATCACATTAACAGGCAAATTTTAATAGTTCCCACCTAAAGACAACAACCACTTATCTGGAGACAATTATACTGCAAAGCCACGCCAGTCCTGCGTGCTTCCCCCTCCCGGGAGAAGGAAAGCTCCTGCGGCTGCCCACGGGGTCAGCACAGGACGCAGCACTTTCCCAAGTGGCGGCAGCTGGACTCCAGGAAATGGCGCCCGAGTCCTCTCTGCTATGCTGCCATTATCCTTCACTCAGCCGACGACAGGCCGACGACAGGCCGACGACAGAGAAAACAGGGAACGCATAGAGCTAACTCTCATTAAAGTGGCAATCGCCTCAAATGCTGTACTAATAATGACTTAGTTTACACTAAACTATCAACAGGAAGAATTCACTTCTTAGTGTGCAATCATCGTTAAAAGTGGTGAAAATGGAAGTTTATTTGGCGGGCAGAATGTAAGGTTAATAAATTAATAATCCATAAGCATTTATGAAGCATAAACTATTCCGACGTGTTATATAGTAAGTGGATACCCTATATGTTCTTGCATGTTTATGAACAGTACTACTTATAGGATTAAAAAATTAATCTAGCCCAAATCTTAGATCCTTTCCTATCTGTGTTTCCTTCTCTCATCCTGTTCTCAATACTCAGAACAGTAAACGTGTATCTTCCAGGCCTGTAGCCTTGGTAGGCAGGCTTAGCGAAACACTCCGTGAACAGAAACTTGGACGAAAAGGACGGAGTGGAGGCCCCACATGTCACACAGGTGGACATGGCCAGGCATCTTAGTTTTGCTCCACGTAACCGGCTCCGCTTTACCTCATCTCAGAAAACGGCTGCACTAACGCTGCGTCTCCACAACAGCCCCGGCGCCTCTGCCGCCATCTTCCGTGGAAACAGCGAGTGCCTTCTGACCTCAAGATCCTGGCGACGCGGACGGGGCGGGGTCACGACCTCGCTTCCTTTCCTGAGCTGCCCTGGTACACACACTGCAAGACTCCGCCACACCCCTGCACTGGCTCTGGATTGTATTACACGGATGTTTTTATAGACTGGTCTCCAGCACAGGCAGACGAGGCGACAAAGGGTCCCTGCAGGCCTGTCCAGACTCCAAGTCTCCTGGGTGACGGATGTCTGGAGCCTGAATAAGGAGACTGTAAAACCGATGAGGGAAAGGAGTGGGCATTTAGCCAAGCGGCTGAATGCTGGCATTCCATGTTGGGGTGCCTCAGCCGGATCCCAGGTCTTGGCTCCTGACTCCAGTTTCCAGTCAAGGCAGGCTCTGGGATGTGATGGTCAAAGTGGTTTGTTTCCTGCCACCCACAGGGGAGACCTGGATTCCATCCCCGGCTCCTCGTGCTGGCCCTCAGCCATGGAGGGCATTTGGGCAGTGAATCAGTAGATGGCAGCTCACTCTGTCGTCAAACACTGAATGAAGGAGTTGGGTTTGGGGGAAGGCCCAACGATGACAGCAGTGGCAGTGGCAGTGACTTTACACTAAGGGTTATCACGCATGAAAGCTCACATGGGCTCAGAGCCAATTCTCCGGTCAGCCAAACTGTCACCAGTTCAGAGACCTCTCCTTAAATAATCTCCCCACATCCACTATCTCATCCTGCTCCCTGGTCCACTGTCCATGTTACCCGAAGCCTTTTGACACTGGTGTTATTTTGTCCCCTTGTTGCCTGTCTGTCCGACTTGGGAGCAGAACCCAGGTCTTCAGCAGGCAAGCGCGTGCCCGGGGAACGCACGCTGAGCAGCAGGACAGAGGCGAGGACTCTGGTGAGCAGAGGGCAGCACGCGTGGCTGGGGCCTCCACGTGCAGACCTGCCGTGCTGCCAGGCACGCGTCGTACGTACAGTGAGAACAGCCTTCCCCAGCAGAGAGGAGTGGCCCCGCATGGAACGTAGTCCAAGAGATGAGGACTCCACCTGCCATCTGTGTGTGCTGCAGAGGGCTGAAGGCTCCTGGCAGGGGAGGGTCTGGGACTCCCGGGTGCAGTAGCCTCCAGGAGAGACATCCACCCCAAGATAATTCTAAGGCAGCAGACATAGAATGACTAATATATTGCACTCTAGCACATGCTGACTAAAAAATCATGTGGAAACATTTCCATTAGTTCATTAGCTCCATTATTCATTAGCGAGCCTGTAACGCATTTTGTTGAAGGTTTGTGGATTCTATGTAAAGCCTCTGGGAGTGTCTACCAGTGACCTCTGGGGCAGGTGAGAAGAGAACCTCTGGGAGGGAGCTGTGTGGGTTGGTTCTTACGGAGCAGTCGACACTGCTAAGGCACACAGACCTGCCTGTCTATAACCTTCTCATAGGAGCGCTCACTTGCAACACCCAACAATTCTCCACACTCATTTGCTGATATTTTCTCTTTGCTGCCTTTTGGGATCGCGGGATAGTATGACACTGACAGGACAGGCGTTGCTGCACTTACTCAAGGGCCATGAAAAATTAGAGCCCAACCTGCACATGCTTAGAAGGAGCATAGAAAGGAAAAGGCCAGAGGTTCAGAGACCGGGAAGCACACGCAGGAAGCACACGCAGGAAGCCAGGCCTGCTTTCTTATTTAGTGGTGACGACGCCACCCAACCCTACTGAGAACTCAGCGCATGCCAGAGGCTGTTTACAAACAGGTGCACACACTGCCATCCACACGCAGCCAAGTCCTCTGGGATGGCACTACCACTCTGCATCATTGCAAACTGAGGCCCGAAGGAGACGCGTAGCTTTCTGAAACCGCGGTCACTGGCGGCAGGCACTCAGCACAGCCCTCCAGCACAGAGCCTGCGCTTCAGAGAACCACCGTCCCATCCTCCAGCAGCTGCCAAGTGTCCAGGGACTTGTGTGCGAGGCTAGACCTCAGGCTTTCAAACTGTGGAACATTAGGGAGGTTTCTCCTTTAAGCACCGGCACAGTGTGCTTTGGGGAGGCTCACAGAAAAGCTCATTTGCACCTACGCACTTGGGTGACAAATTCAAGATGCATGGTGCAGGACTGAAACAGTTAGAAATAAATGCTTAAAAAAAAAAGACCTTTAAAACTGGGGAGATAGTGTAACTTGGAGGGCTTGCTATTACGTGGTAAAACAAAAAAAGATGAAAAGACATGTTAGAAAGTGAGAAATAGAGGCAAGTTACTCAGCTCCTGTTCTACTTTACAGTTATTTGTTTATCCAAAAGGCAGAGAGAGACAGAGGAGTATACAGAAAAAGAGATCTTCCATCTGCTGATTCACTTTTCAAATGCCCACAACAGTCAGGGCGGAGCCAGGCTGAAGTCAGGAGCCAGGAGCTCCATCCAGGTCCCCCACAGGCGACAAGAACCCAAGCGCTCAGGTCACCAACCGCTGCATTCTAGGGTAGCAGCAGCAGGAATCTGGGCTGGAAATGGAGTCACTACGATACGGAATGCAAGTGTCCCCAAGTGGCAGCGTTACCTGCTGTGCCATCACACACCGGCCCCTTAAGTTCTCACTGTAAAGCAAGGTTAAGGGAGCCACAGTAAAGTCACCGTGGAAAACATCACCCTGAGGGACATTTTTACAGGCTCGCGCTCTGTCCCTGAGTGGGAGGTCAGCAGAGTCTGGGAGGGTCTATCAGTGAAGAAAGACCACCGTGCAGGCTCCACACAAGCTCAGGTCTCAGGCACTAAAACCTGCTTCTGCCACCACTCGGCTGCCCCTTTCTCCTGGTGGCCTTGGGTACTGGCTTAGATACTAGCAACTCGGAGGACCTGTTCCCTTGGCTAGCTTCCCTGCTGCTCCGGGGCTGGAAGAAGCCAGGCCACGATTCAGTTCCCCACAGTAACCAGGTCATTTGGGGATTCAGTGGTACTAATCAGTTTCAGTTTTTATCCAACTAGAGAACTTAGACGTCATTAACTCAGGCTGTGATCGGGCAGTAGAAAGAGCTTTGCTCTAGGAGCCAAGCACAGCTTAACTTTTTAGCTGTGGAACCTAGACCAGGGATCGAAAACTTTTTCTGAAAAAGGCCAGTCTGTTAAGTATTTCAGACTTTGTCGGTCAAACAGTCTCTGTTGCAACTTCTCAGCTTTGTATTACCATTAAAGCTTGTCCTAAGGGGCTATAGGAAAGATTGCATAAACAATGGGTAAGGAAGGTTATGTTCCAGTAAAACTTTATTTGGGGACATTGTAATTAGAATTTCATATAATTTTAGTATCACAAATACTTTTGATTTTTTTCTGCTAACCATTAAAAATTCTAGAAATCATTCTGAGTTCAAAGGACAGTATAAAATCAAGAGGGTTTTTGGTGGTCCATGGCCCTTAGTTGTGGACTCCTGATGGGGTAATTACACTTGCTCTGGCTAACTCATAGGACTGGAAAATTCAACTCTGGGGAAAACATGGAAGAAAGACGGCCCTCTGTCTATGTGTGATAAGAACCCACTGCTGCCATTTATTTAGGTTCTGTGCTTTCCTAGTGAACCTCCCAACAAGCACTTACGAGAGCTTTTACAAAGGAAGACACAAGAGAAGAGCAATTTCATGCAGCCCAGTCAGCTGGTCATCCTTGGCAGGATGGGGCAGTGGGAAAGCAGCAGACACCCCCACCGTAGGACCTGGCCACTGGTCTCCCCAGCCTCGGAGTCCACTCTCAGCCTCTGCTGACAGCCCCTTCCTCCGCCGAGCAGAGGTGCTCGTGCAGCCTCACGAGGGCCGCTGTTCAGTGATGATTATCTCTGGCTGGAGGTCCTGAACTCTAACAATAAACCTTGCTTTTAAATCTCAGAAAAATGTGTTATTATTATGCAATAAACCCAGAAATGAAGCTCCAACCTTCTGACTTCAAATCTCATGGAGAACATGCACTTTTCCAAAAACACATTTAATTCAGATCTTTTACCACAATTGCTTTGCTCATTATACTCAAGTTATCAATACCTCATCCCAGTGCAAAAATGTACACAGGTGAAATTTCCTGTTTTAGTTTGTATGACATTCAAAAACTCCCTCTTTGTTTTTTCTTTTCTATTACCACATTTCCAAACTAAGAATGACCATCTACGCATTCTGCTAAGGAAACACAGATGTGGGTCTCTGTCATAGACTATTTTTAAGTAAGACTAGCTTTGATAGCGACACCATTTTCACAACTTTCCAGAACCATAAAGTTAAATAATGGAATCCACAAAATTGACTGCAAGTAAAATTTGCCAGTAAGATATGATAAAGAAACAGAGATCTTTACCCTGTCATAGTCTTAAAAAATTTTAAGAGACCCCCCGCCCCCATCATTTTCTACTTGGTCCTGTTGGATCAAAACAACATTTTGCCTTTTATGAAACACTGAACTGTATTTATTTCCATAAATGCTTATCTCATAGTAACGCAAATGTGAAAGTGAATTATTACCGTCCCCACTAATTTCATCTGCAGATCCAGGTGGCATGCAAAGAAAGGCAGAGCAGGGGACAGGGCGGGGGGCAGGGGGGAGGGCGAGACAGGACAGAGAAGAGGGAAGGGGGGAAACACACTATTAAAATGACAAGCAAATCAAAGTGTGAGAGAAACAAAAATCTCCCCCTCCCCCATCTCCTTCAAACGATAAGAGCGAGATTACAGTAGTTTGCAGGTTTATTTGCATCTAAGGGCATTACGAGCACTTTTAAACTGTCAGCATATTATACAAAGCTATAGAGGAATATTATAGAGCTTCAGCTGGTTTCAACCACACAAAGCAAAAATTACTTTGATACCCCTTCACAAATGAATGTGAAAAATGACTTCTACTTTGCTCAAAGGGAGTGTGCATCCTCTGATACAGAAATGACGGTCCTGGTGTGCCTATCCTGATGAGCCGGGAGAGGTAAGGATTCCACAGGAGAGGCAGGCCAGGCCCACTACTGACAACCGCGGGGACTCTGCCGGTAGTAAGGTTACCATTTTAATTTGTGCAGAAAAAATTATGTTCCAAACAGTTGTGTGCAATCACCATTCCGACTACTGACAGACTGTTCTGTTCTGAAAACCTCTGCACACGGCACGGCTGCCTCTAGGAGGCTGCAGCCCTGAACACCGGGCCAAAGCACGGCAAGCAGGCAGCGGCCCCTTCCAGCTGCAAGCTGTGTCAGGGACTCCACAGTGCACAAGCAACCCTGGGAAAGCTCTGAGACGGCACAAATGAAACTGCGAAGCCACGGCCTGCCCTGTCATGCATCTGTGAAAGTCAAACAGCAGGCAAATCAAACGTCTTCTACTCAAGAGAGCAGCCCAAAGATGGCCAGACACAAAACCCTGCACCCAGTTCTGGCTTCTGGGCAGTCGACAGCACACACGCTGACATCCAGTACAAACAGGCTGCAGCTGCGACACTCGACAAGCATCTGATTAGAGTCAGCTTCCGGGGTGCTCTTATTAACAGGAGAGCCTGCGCAATCCAGTGCAGTACCCGGAGGAGGAGGCTCATGGGAACAGAAGATCAAAGGGAGAAAGCGCCTGGCTTTCTTAACTTTATGCTGGCAGTGACTGACTCCTTTATAAAGAGGCAAGAGGAGGAAAGAGAAAAATAGAAACAAATTATTTCAATACTTTTGTTACATTTTAAGTTGCATGTATAAAAATAAACACAAAATTGCAGTATTTTAATTTTACTATTGGTATACTTTTATTTTGTACTATGATTGATGTTTTAAAAACATTAATATTTTAAAATGTAATTTCCTGTTTTAGCTAAGAGTTCTACTAGATATAGAAACAAGACAGAATGAGACTCTCCCAGGTCTACAAGGCAGTCAACTGAAAATACAGATGTTTTTACAGATAACAAAACCAAAGCAAAAATAAACAAAGTACACAGCAGAGACCAACACATAATTCAAAATTCTTTTGAACATGTAACATTCAACTGCAAAGAGAAAAGGGCACAGACGAGCAGGCTCTGATTCAGGAACGTTTTCTAAGCCATTTCTCCCCGATCATGAGTAAAGACAGACTCAGAAATCTGAAGCACACACCATCCACTCCCTTAACGTAACAGCTGTGGTGAGGGTGTTTGAATGCACAAGCGCAAAGCTGCTATCAGCATCACTAAGCCAATCTGTTGTTCACTCAGGTCCTCAGAACCCCTGTGGCGTCACCGCACTTAATCCCAGGCTCTGACTGGTCAGCACGGAGAGAAGCAAGCGTGGCAGCACGGTGGCGGAACAGTGGACACGTGTCTAAGCGGAGTCCCGGCAAGGACGTGCTGTACACGAGGGCACAGACACAGGTGCGGACACTGCTACAGCGGGCAACATCTAGCTGCAGACCCTCAGAACACCAGCAAGACAGCCGGGGTGCAAGCGCAAGCCGAGGGGCGCAGGGCCAGGGCCATCTGCTCATCGGGAGCCAACGATGCCATGGCTACTACAGACCCAGCAGGAGAACTGAAACACACACTTTAGAAACACTGCTCAAGTAGTGTGTCTCTATTTCATTTATTAACTATTTCATCTTACTGCTTAATCTGAAAAGCCACCTTTATGCCACACTAAATCTCTGGGTCCGACGCGATGCTCCACTGGACAGTCCTCTCTGGATGTGGGCCTGACCTGACCACTGGACGCACAGGTGATGCCAGATGGGATTCTGCAGTGGTGGTCAGGGAGGGGACGATCAGGAAGCAGCGCTACATGGCCGCTGGTGGGAGCGTGGATGGGGCACACCTTCAGTGTTCAGCAGGCTCTACGGAAGATGATGCCCCGGTCCGTAGACACATACACTGAAAATTTACGAAAGGCACCAAGTCTGCAGCTGCTTTTAAATGGCTCAAGAAAAACGCTAACAGAAAAAGAAAAGCATATGATGAAGGATAAAGCAAATACGAACGCCACAGATGTGAGTGGAGCCCAGGTATTTCATTTCCCTCCTTACAGCACACTGCCGGGATGCCATCATGGAACAGCAGAACACACAGGAATGTGGGCTCTGCAGTCAGCAGTTTGGTTCAAACCCTGACCCCACTACACACTCCCTGGCCTAGAACACATCATTCAACTTCTGCATGCCGGTCTTCCTATTTACAAAGTGGGGTAGTGACAGCAGCCACTTCAGGTCAAGAGCTGAGGAGAGCGTCCCGCGGGATTCCCTGGGCACCTGACGGATGGTGACAACGCCGTGGTCTGAGCTGTTCTGACCTTCCTAAGTCTAAACTGAGCTATTTCTAAAAGAAATAGTCAAGAAAGTGTAAGGGCAATTTTTATTGAGTAATATCAGGACCATTATTCCCCATCATAAAGATGAAAACAAAAGGAATCAGGCCCTTCTTTAATTTACTGAAGATGTTCATTTTAATTCTATTTACTGAACACCTATCAGGAGCCAGGCACATGGTGTGTGCTGAGGTGACAGCGGTGAACAAAGCTCTCAACTTACTGAGCTAATGTTAGGTAGAGGAGAAAGAAGACTGATCGTGTGGTTTGTCAACTTGTAAGAGCTACCAGGGAGAACAGCACACGAGCCGGCGCCTGGAGCCCTTCACAGACGTCCAGGAGCAAAAGGGAACGGGCGTGCACATATCTGCGTGGGGTGCGACTCCCCAGGAGCAGCGGACAGCTCACGCAGAGCCCGCAAGTGCCGGGGCCGGGACAGTGGAGGTGGTGCTGTGGCCGCTGAGACAAGAGAAGGCTGAGACCTCGTACTGCGTGTTAAGTGAGGGCTCTTATTCTGAATGACATCAAAGCAAAGAAAGTGAGGAGCAGAGAGACGTGGTCTTTCACACTCTGAAGGCTTCCTGAGAACCTTCTACAGGGGGCAGGAAGGTTGTGATATTCTAGTTGTAGTTCAAGGTGAATCTGGACAAGAGTAGCTGTGTGGAAGTTAGACTGCGATCAACTGGAAGACTGAATCAATCAGGATCTGCCGAAGAAATGGATTTGGGATGAGAAAGAGAGCAGCATGAGGAACACCCCAAAGATGAACTGCTCACGGGACGGGAGAAAGGCCCTGGTGAGAGGACAAGGTGCGAAGAGCGGGCTGGGAGTGCAGGCACGGCTCGTCTGGGATGTGTGTGGTCTGCGACGCTCACCAGACACCAAGTCAACAGGCACGCCTCCACATGCTGATGGGCACTCATCAAGAGTCAGGGGCCACAGACGGACAGGTTCAACACAACAGTGCCATCCATGCAGGTAACAGAAATGAACTTTCACTGAGAACACACGGAGAGGCCGAGCTAACAGCAAATTCACCAAGTTCCACCCAGAGGAAACATGGGGCAACCAAGGAAATGCTGAGTACTGACGAGATATTTGATTCTGCTTTTTCTTTCTGTTTATCTTATAGAAGTATTTGTGGATGAAATATGCCTTAGGTTTGCTTCAAAATAATGAGAACGATGTGTCTGTTTAAGTGAGTGAAGGAAGAGAAACACACACACACACACGTGCACGTGCGCGCGCGCACACACACACACAGAGCTTTCTTCACCAGATGACAGCCGACAACCGGGCCCAGCGCCTGGCTGGAACTCAGTCTGAGTGTGCTGTGTGGGGCAGGGCCGAGTACTGGCGCCTCGCGGGTGCTAATCCTCCGCGGGAAGCTGGGACTTCGACTGGGCACTCTGATATGGGATGTGGCACCCCAATGTGCCAAACACCCACCTATATGTGTATTTTAAATATTTCATTAAAAAGGCACAAAAATTAAGTAAAAAGTATAAAATACAGTAGGTATTTAACAATATTTGTCAATTTCTACAGTTTATTCTGCTGAAAGCACTGCAAATATTTTGCTTTGAGTCATGAACTTTGATTTCAATCCCCAAAGAACATTAAGCCATCACTATGGGGGAAAAACCTTTAAGGCAAATTCTAGAATTTACATTTTAAAGTCTGAGGCATTCTTTTCAACTTTTCTGTAAAGAAAAAAAACAACTATGCCTTTTGATGTTAGTAAAATTTGCTTTATATTTAGTAAGATGATATTTGGAAACCTTGCATGTTAGTGATTAAAAAAAAAAGAAGACTGTGAATTTGGCGCTGTGCCTAGTGGGTAAAGCTGCAGCCTGGGATGCCAGTATCCATGTGGAAGCTGGTCCGAGTCCCAGCTATTCCACTTCCAATCCAACTCCTTGCTAACGCTCCTGGGACAGCAGTGGAAGATGGCCCAAGTGCTTGGGCCCCTGCACCCACGTGGGAGACCCGGAAGAAGCTCCTGGCTCCTGGCTTCAGATCAGCACAGCTCTGGCTGTTATGGCCAATTGGGAAGTGAGCCATCAGATGGAAGACCCCTCCCTTCCTCCCTCCCTCCCTATGTCTCTGCCTCTCCTCTCTCTGTGTAACTCTGACTTGCAAATAAATAAATAAATCTTTTAAAACAGACCATCAAAGCTTATGAATTCTTGTGTTCATCCGTCTGACCCAAGGATTAAGAAGGTTGTGAGTCAAGCAGTCAGGCACTGCTCACCACACAGCACAGAGCTCCCGAGCACTCCTTTCCCCCCACTACTACTGTGCAGAAGACGGAAAAACTCTCTGCTCTACGAACAGAGGAAAAGCACCCTAACCCACTGTGGGTGGGCATGCCAACTAGAACAAGCATTATGAAAAACTGTATGGAGATTCCTCAGAAAACCAACAACAGATCTTCCACACTATCCCAATCTTGGGAACACAGCCAAAGGAAAGGAAATCAGCACAAGTAAGAATTATCTGCACTCCCACGTTTATAGCAGCTCCACTCGTAACAGCGAAGACACGGAATCAACCCAAAAGTCCACCGTGACGCCTGGGTCGAGACGCACGATGGACTAGTACTCCAGCACAAACAGGACGAAACCCTGACACTGCAACAAGATGCTCGAACCAGAGAGCACCGTGCCACGTGAGACAGGCCAGGCTGAGAACGACAAGCCAGGCTTTCTCTGCCGTGTGGAATCAGTGTCGAGCGTAACACCTGTGCAAGGCCACAGCAGCCGCGTCGTTCCAAACACTGCTTCACCGAACCAGAGCATGTGCACAACGTTCCCTCCGTTCTCCGCGCTCTGATCACTGCCATGGCGCTCACCTGGTGAAAGCTGATGTCTCTGCTTTCAAGAAAAGAATAGTAGATGTGTACACACACACGTAAGTACACAATGTCAACTTGTGAGGCGAATGTGGCAAAATGTTAAAAACATTATTAAATTTAAAACTAAAAAACCTCGTTATTGCTCAGCTTCTCATATCTGAAGGTGCCTTGGGCCACGCCGCCAGGAAGGCCTGCACGAGTCTGCCTGCACCTGCAGTGAGGTTAAGCACAGGTCCAGGGTGGAGGAGGGGCGTCCTTCTGGCTCTGGGTCCTCTTCCAGGGCATTACGGTACGACATCTGACGCTGGTGTCTCAGCACCTGTGACCTCGCCGTGTGCTCACCCTCAGGAACCACAGAGCAGAGGCTGCGACTGCCTAACACACTCAATCCCCAGCGAGGAAAACGGTTCCAGATGGGGTGGGGAGGGAGGACTGCAGGGTGGCAGCACCGCTCGGCTACTGTTGATGACAGCTGCCTCACTCACACACAGCAGTCGGCTAACCTGCTCGCGTGAATGCAATGGCCTCAGTAAGCTCCTCCGTGGCTCAGGTTCACCCCGAACACCAGGCTATTCGTAACTGGTGAAAGTGGAAGTATTTCCAATCAGCCGGGTTCTGGAGCATGTCAGTGACTTAACCGAGCCTGAAAGCCAGCATGTGACTCCAGTTCTGAGCAGCAGAGATTGCCTTGAAGCCACGGCTTACCAAAACTGGAACTAGGGCATCACACCAGACACAGACCTTCTGCACACTGGAGCACAGGCCCTTCCTCTGAATTGTAACACAAGAATCAGAGCTGAGCCAGCTGTTATTCCCAAAACCGGGAAACTGGCGTCCAATCACTCTGCAGCTCTTTCCAAGTGTTGCATTCTCCCACACAGCAACATCAAGAAGCCTTCGGGATGGTCCCGTGTGGTCAGAGGGAAATGCACCGTGGAGCCTGTCTGGCTCTGACTAGCTGGCTGCTGAACCCGGCCAAGGCGCTCAAGCTCCGCGTCTCCACTTCCTTACCTCTGCAGTGGGAACCGCAGGAAGACAACAGACCACTGTCTGCTGAGCCAGAGAGAGAGCGAATGCATGTGGACCCGAAAGGCCCCAGCTCTACTCCTATGCAAATTACTAACTGCACTTAAAGAACAGCGGCGGGGCCAGCGCCACTCACTAGGCTAATCCTCCGCCTGCAGCACTGGCACCCTGTGTTCTAGTCCCGGTTGGGGCGCCGGATTCTGTCCTGGTTGCCCCTTTTCCAGTCCAGCTCTCTGCTGTGGCCCGGGAGTGCAGTGGAGGATGGCCCAGGTCCTTGGGCCCTGCACAAGCACGGGAGACCAGGAGGAAGCACCTGCACCTGGCTCCTGGCTTCGGATCAGTGCAGCGCCGGACATGGCGGCCATTTGGGGAGTGAACCAATGGAAGGAAAACCTTTCTCTCTGTCTCTCTCTCTCACTGTCTAACTCTGCCTGTCAAAAAAAAAAAAAAACAAAACAAAAAAAAAAACAAAAACAAAAAATAAAAAACAAAAAACAAAAGACAGTAGCAGGGCAACAAATGAATAACAAACATCTAACATGTCAAAAAGATGCACCAGTCATTAGAGACTAGGCCACCTTATTTTTACAGAACTTTATCATTTACAAACTATTTTTGTGGCCAGCGCCGCGGCTTACTAGGCTAATCCTCCGCCTTGCGGCGCTGGCACACCGGGTTCTAGTCCCGGTTGCCCCTCTTCCAGGCCAGCTCTCTGCTGTGGCCAGGGAGTGCAGTGGAGGATGGCCCAAGTGCTTGGGCCCTGCACCCCATGGGAGACCAGGAGAAGCACCTGGCTCCTGCCTTTGGATCAGCGTGGCCATTGGAGGGTGAACCAACGGCAAAGGAAGACCTTTCTCTCTGTCTCTCTCTCTCACTGTCCACTCTGCCTGTCAAAAAATAAAAATTAAAAATTAAAAATTAAAAAAAAAAACTACTTTTGTACATAGAAACAAGTTGTCCTAGAGTCTGTAATGAAGCAACTCAACAACGACAATATTCATTTTGCTAAGTGTCTTCATTTACAGTAAGTCACTACCTTGAAAACCTCGATAAAGGAAACGGCACCGCATGATTAACAAATCAAAGTAATTTTTAAAAATGCAAAGTTAATTTTTTAAAACATTGGCAATAAATACTAAAAAGCTATCCAAGTGACACATGAATGGTGGTGCCACAGAGAAACGGGGGAGTCGGACAAACCCCTTCTCCAGGGAGATCTTCCGCGCCTGCCCAAGGGCTTCCTCACGTGTGCGGAGGCAGCCTCCCACCATGAGTCCCAGCTCCAGTCTCTCTCCGGGCGTGCGGGCGTGGGTGGGATGAAGAGCCAATACCTGCTTCCCCGCAAGGCTGCTGCAGGGAGTCAGCGACAGGCTCTCAAGGGGCTCTAAATCCTACACGTGTACAGGCCAAAGGCTGCTGGCTACTTCACAAAAAGAGCCCTGCCCCCGAGGCCCTGCGCACCCCCCAAGCCCATCTCCTCTCTCCTGGCCCAGCCCCCCACCCCAGGCCCTCTCCTGCCCCCCCCCCCCCCCCCCGGAGCCCATCTCCTGGCTGGCGTCATCACCCCGTTAGAGGAAGGATGGTTACTGGGTAGAAGGGCAGAACCCCCTGGAAGGTCAGGATCCCGGCAGGATGTCTGAAGTGCAGGTGCTGGGCTGCACCTGGAAGGTTATCGGGATGACTTTGAGATGCGGATGCCGGACCTGGAAGTCAATACCCTAGGCCTTTGTCACAGACACATAAGCTCATTTCTGACTTCCTACCTAGCGCCCCCTGGAGCCCCTCTCCTGGCCCTGCCTCCTTGCTGCATCGGAACATGTGGGGCTCCTGCTGTCAGCTGCTCCCCTGCCACCTGCCCCACTCACACCCGGACCATCCAGTCCCTACCCGCGTCGCCTTCTCAGCAAGGCCAAGCTCGACCACAATTCTCCACAGCTGCCCATCACTCTCCATGCACCCAGGGTCTGACAGAGCGGGGGACGCCACGTGGCTGTGTGCTCTGATACTCCAGCACCTGGAACAGTGCTCGGCCCACAGCAGGCACTTGTCAATGAACACTTAGTATTCAAGGGATTCGCGTGAACTGAGGAAAGTGCAGCTGGAACACCCTCAGTCTTGTAGGGTGTGTTAGAGCTGAAGGAGATGGCTGACAGAAGAGCAAACACCTGGCTGGCACACGGTCACACACAGGAGGCCCGAAGGATGCAGGGGCCTCAGACCTCGGCCTCCAGGCTGCCAGCGCCACACGACACACAGTGCAGGCTTTCCAGGGGCCAGGTGTTCTACGTATCTGTTTAACTGAGATATTCCTAGAAACGTCAAGTGCAATGCACCAGTCCCACTAGTCCGATGCTAAATTGAACCACGGTTGTGGAAGGCAGACGCGGGCTACACCTGTCAGTCACTCAGGTGAGTGAGTGGCAGGGACTGAGCGAGTTCCAGCAGGCTGTCAGCAGCAGTGCCCCATCGTCACAGATTCTCTTCCCTCTTGCCCAGGGCCGCGAGTCCCCAAAGCCACGGGGGGGAGGCTGTGGTGACAGCAAGAACAAGGCTGGTGCAGAGGCTCCAGCAGGACCACACAGGCAAGAAGGTGGCTGCGGGTGGGGAGCAGTGAAAAGGTAGGCTGTGGGAGGCAGCAGAAGGCCTAGGGGGACTGCGCTGAGGAGCCCGAAGTTCACGGGAGACACAGTAACTTACTACTCAGGATTTCCCGACCAGAGAATTGCCTATTTAAATTGACATTGCAGCCGTCAAAGCTAACATAGAGGTAGGCGTTCACTGAAGTATGAACTCCCAGTTAAGGGAAAACTAGAAAGAAATAATGAAGGCACGACCCCAAGTAATTACGAAGGAGGCTGAGCCAGGTGTCTGAATTTAAACAATGACGCACCTTTTATCAGCTGTGTGATCTTGGGCCTTAGTAAGGACTAGAAGAGTTAATTCATGTAGAAGAACACAGAACACATACCAGAGACAGAATACAGTATCTACTAAAGAGCTCACTAAAAGTCAAAGCAGCTCCTTCTTAATGGCTTCTGAAACAAGACAAAAACAGAACATAAAAATAGGGTTGGTGGGGAGAGGTCAAGTTCAGAGGTTTTACGATGGTCTGCTAAGAGAAACTGAGGCTTAACCTTGAAAAACAGAGGACGCTGCCTAAGAGAGACGATTCCAACACCAGGGACAGCCTTGGAGGCTCTCCCTAGAGACACAGGCGGGAATGGTGCAATGAGCTCATTAACCAAACTTTCTCTCCAGTCTGGGCTGCCTACAGCGTGTGCGGGCTGTACCCACCAGCTCCTGGGGCTCATCTGTGGTGCTGGACCGAGGTGCCTACCAATTCCTCAGTGCCCAGCTCCAACCTCACCTGTCCCACAGAACTCTTTGCACAACCTTATTTGATGTCCAGCAGCTGCCCTGCCTCCAGACTGGGACATGGTACTTTCTTTGCAACCTGATTCCAAAATCCTCCAGGGTCTGGCCAGTCGGCCAAGTTTCTGAACCCACCACAAACTGCACAAACACAGATGCCAGGGGCTGCTTAGTGCCCAGCCTTGCTTCTGCAGCACTCCAGTCAGCAAGCTCAAGCCCTCAGAGGTTTTCTCCTGAGTAAGGAGCAGTGCCTGTGTAAGCCGGGACACTACGCCAGCACAGTGCGGCAGACACTTAGCACTGCAGAGCATCTGCCAGTGTACAAACGCAAGCGCAGGCTTTCCTTGAGGAAGGGCTTGTGGGGTGTTTGTGCACACAAAAAAAGTAGTATTTTTGTATTTTTGTGCTGGAACACTAAAAAGAATTCATAATCAACTAGGTAAATTCACAAAACTAAATTTCGGGGCCAGCGCCGTGGCACACTAGGCTAATCCTCCACCTGTGGCACCAGCATCCCATATAGGCACCGGGTTCTAGTCCCAGTTGCTCCTCTTCCAGGCCAGCTCTCTGCTGTGGCCCAGGAGGGCAGTGGAGGATGGCCCAAGTGCTTGGGCCCTGCACCCACATGGGAGACCAGGAGAAACACCTGGCCCCTGGCTTCCAATCAGCAAAGCGCGCTGGCCGTAGTGGACATTTGCGGGGTGAACCAATGGAAAGAAGACCTTTCTGTCTCTCTCACTGTCTAACTAAATTTCAGGAAAAGCTGATCTAAAGTAAATTAAATTAAACTAATGGTAATTGAATCTCTTCTAGGTCAGATACCAAAGTGATGAGGAAGCTGTTATTTCGGAATTAGAATGTATTGTATACATACATATCTAAGAACAGACCACGTGTGTGTATACAGACATGTGTATGGTACAGTCCATGTTGTCTCAAGATACCAACGAGGGGTCCATGGAAGATGCTTTCTTCTTCTTCTCCCTTTCCTGTATTTTCCACGTTTAAGTGGGAAACACATGGGCAAATGTATTTTTAAAAATACACCAGGGGTACACCACACTCATCACACCAGCAAATAGTTAAGATAATGCTCATGCTGGTATCTTAACTATATTTTTAAGAAAAATATTCAAACACCATCATATGCTTATTTTGAAAGACAAAAAACATCTTAAAATGTATCACATTTCCTAGACAACAAAAAATAAATATACAAACTATGTTAGGTTTTGATGAATTGCAAAGATAAAGTATAATGACAAGTTCAAAAATGAAAATTTTCACACTAAATATAATCAACAGGACATTAAAAAATAACCTGGGATTCGATATAACCTGGTGAATAATCTGCTATTTCACATATAGACTTAATCTTAAAAATAAACCCGAGTCATATTTAAAACCTAAATGCCAGCAAAATGACACAGACACGCTCCTTGCCGAAGCTACTGGCACGCAGCCAGCACGCGAGATCGCAGAGACAGCCGTGGTCTTGCCGCCCCGCGCAGCTCGTGCTGGGGGGTCTCGGCGAGCCCCTTACCTGACATGGAGACTGCGTGCGTCCTCACGCCTTGCTTCTCACTGTTGGCCAACCTGCAGAAGACAAGAGCACAGTGTGACCAAGCCGCCCGGCCTCGGCCACGGGGAGTGCATGTGGACTGGGGAACGATGCCACTTACCCAGGAGACGAAATTTCAGATGGGTGATTTAAAAAAAAACCTGTACTTCACTACCTCAGGCACTGATGACCAGACTGCCTTAACGCTTCAGAGACCAGAAATCACGAGGTAACCGAAGGAATGTTGAACTTCTCTGGGAACTTACTAGTAACAGTGAATTACAACGCAGTATCATTTAATGTGGTGCACGTGGGCTACATAAAAATTTAAATTTGAAAGCTGGACTGCAAGGGACTGCCCAGACATCTAGAATTGAGATTTTTCTAAAACAGAATCTGAAATACTATTGTATCATCTTCCTTAAATTTACAGTAAAGAGAAAATGCAAAAAAAAAAAATGAAGTACACTAATATATATTATTATTTACAGGCTAAACAAGAACTTAATGTATCTTGCTAATTGTTTCATGAAATGACTCAAAAACTAGTGTTCTACAAATTTATCCACATAAAATAAAAATCTGGTGAATGTTTTTGTTGTCATTTAAAAAATGCAAATATAGTTTAATTTAAAACATCAGGAAAAGCACAAAACACACAGAGAAAAAAAGAATCCCGAAGTCTACAGTTGAAGTGACCTTGACCTTTTATAAAAGAAAACTTCCCCCAAAAGAGCTGCATTTTCTATTGACGTAATGAACAGAAAAATTTCCATAACAGGAGGAAAACCGGGATAGACTTCATGAGAGAGAACATCAGAACTCACAATGGCCTATCAGTTTTGAGAACCAGGAACACTCACTACACAACTGTACAACCTCCACAATAATCAGAGCTTGACAAGCCATAGAACTGAGTTTCCATTCCTGAATTCTCCAAGTATCTGAAATCTTTTCTACCACAAAAATTTATCCCAAGTTGCTCTCTAGAAACTCAGCAGCTTCTCCTCGCTGCAGCCTCTGACCCCGATCCCTGCACACTGCATCCCGGGCTTTCCCAGGGCACCACATGTTCTAACCACAGATGAACTCCCGTGCACCCTGGTCCTGCGGCCAGGCCCCGGCCACATCACACTGATGATGCTGTGCCACCAGCTCTCTCATCACAGCTTAGCTTTCACCACTGCCTGGCCCAGCAGCACAGTGCTCTTTAAGTACTCAAAACGAGCGTTAGTTCCTGGCCTGGGCGGGCATTAGCCAGCACCTAGCACACACTGCTCACTCAGCCAGACACACTGAACAGAGCCAGGAGGAGCTGCCGGGCCATCCTCCCCTCATCCACACAGTTACTGCACAAGTGGGCACAGACCCTGGCTGCTGGCAGGTGGGCAACTCCACCAGCCTCTGAGCACCAGTGGAGGGCGCGAGGGTGCCGGCAGCGAAGAAGGCACAGAGGGCGACAAGTCCTACCACAGGAGAGCGCAACACGCCACTCGCCTGGTTGGGAAGGAGGAACTGCAGGAGGCTTCCGGAGGAAACCTGGAAGCTGAGCGAGGCTCAGGCAACAAGGGGGCTGCAGAGGACGCACACTGATGAAGCCCCCAGGGAAACAGTCGGGCAGCTCCTAGCCAAGCTGGGATAACAGAATTTATCCTAATAGCAACAGCAAGTCACGCAAGAGTTTGAATTCAGAAAGGTCCCTCACGTCGTAGTGTAGACACTGAGGGGCAGTAGGGGTAGCATCGTGGTCAGCCGGTAAAGCTGTCACCTGCAATACTGTGGATTCAAGTTCAAGTCCCGGCTGCTCCAATTCCCATCCAGCTCCCTGCTAATGCACCTGGGAAAGCAGCAGAACAAGGCCCAAGTCCTTGGACTTCCACACTCATGTGGGAGACCCAGAACAAGTTCCTGGCTCCAGTTTGGCTCAGCCCTGGCTGTGGCGGCCATTTAGAGAGAACCAGCAGGTGGAAGCTCTCTCTCCGTCTGTAACTCTGTATCTGTAGAACTCTGCCTTTCAAATGAACAAAATCAATCTTAACCAAAAAAAAAAAAAAAAGGAAAGGAAAGCAGGAAAGGGGGGAGAGGAGAAGGGCGTGGGAGCACGAGGGGTACCACTGGACAGAAGGCACGGGTGTGCCTGTCCAAAGGCTGCTGTCTGAGCACTGGCTTTCAGGAGTTCCCCCACTGCCTAATTAGGAGGCTGGCTCACCACGCCCCAACCATAAACACTGCATGACTTCTGCCGAGTTCTGGATCTCCTCCAGGAGTCTGGAATTTTAGTACACTCGACACAGACAGTGAGTGCGTGGCCAGGCCCAGTGGACTCCAGGCAGAGTCCTTGGTAGTCAGCATCTCAGACATGTGGCCCAGCTCAGTCCTGGGGAGTTAAGCACATCCATGGGACTACGGGGAGAGGGTCTCCGGAAGCTCACTCATCACCTCTAGACGCCACCCTACGTGCCGTTCCCGTCACTGAATCTGCCTTGTGTCTCCTACTTGGGAGTCAGCAGAGAGAACTGCGAAGCTGGCAGCAGTCTTGGGAAGCCCTGCAGAGAAGTCCCCAGGAGCAGCCCAGAGAGGTGACAACATGGCTAAAAAGGGTGGTGGGGGAGCCCGTGGGGATGGGGAGAAGTAGCTGAACATGACATATTCAGGAAGCAGAACTGGCGGAACCAGCGGTGGACCGGCTAGAGAGGAGGACAGGGACAAGGCGAAGGCGAGGCCCAGCTGCCCTGTTTCTCCCTAGTGCTCGCGGCTGTCTGCTCCTCTCCGAGCGCCAGCAGCCCTGTGAGCACGTCCCATGCAGCCGTCTATTTACCTGGTAAGTGAACATTTACATTTTATCTTCCAGATCCTGGTACCCAGTTCCAGGCACACTGCAAGTAATTACCTAAGTTCTTCTGGCATTACTATTTGATTCCTTTAATAGTATTTAACAATACATCTGTAAAATTTGTGACATAGGGGCCAGCACCGCGGCTCACTAGGCTAATCCTCCACCTGCGGTGCCAGCACCCCGAGTTCTAGTCCTGGTTGGGGCACCGGATTCTGTCCCGGTCGCTCTCTTCCAGTCCAGCTCTCTGTTGTGGCCCGGGAAGGCAGTAGAGGATGGCCCAAATGCTCGGGCCCTGCACCCACATGGGAGACCAGGAGGAAGCACCTGGCTCCTGGCTTCAGATTGGCACAGCGCCAGCCGTAGCGGCCCTTTCGGGGGTGAACCAATGAAAGGAAGACCTTTCTCTCTCTAACTCTGTCAAAAAAAAAAAAAAAAAAAAATTGTGACGTAGTAAAAAATGAAACCGTTAACACAATTACTTCTACAATTTTGTTAAGATAGCCAGAATAGAGTTGACCATGAGGTTCTAATGAAGGTGGGAAATATATATATAGCAATATTTCAAAACAGGTCCTCTACGGTGCTGTGGTGCAGCGGATTAATGCCCTGGCCTGAACCACTGGCTTCCCATATGGGTTCAAGACCCAGCCACTCCACTTCCAATCCAGCTCTCTGCTGTGGCCTGTGGAAGATGGCTCAAGTCCTTGGGCCCCTGCACCCACGTGGGAAGACCTGGAGGAGGCTCCTGGCTCCGGATCAGCGCAGCTCCGGCTGTTGCGGTCATCTGAGGAGTGAACCACCAGATGGAAGACCTCTTTCTCTCTGCCTCTTCTCTCTCTGTGTAACTCTGACTTTCAAATAAATAAATCTTAAAAAAAAAAAGCCCTCTAAATTATTGTCATTGAGATTTTCTGTATTGAACAAAGGGAAAACTAATTTCTAACTTTTCAAATTAACTTAAATACCTAATATTTTACATTTGAAGTGTTTTTTCCAGTTCATTGATATTCACAGAAGTTTAACTTTTCAGGAAAATGAATAATAAAAGCATAATGATTTTCTTAAAGTTCTAATACAATAAAATAACAATACGCACAAAACAGCACTTACTTTGGTATTGATGGCAAAGCTCGTTCACCTTCTGGGGGAAAAGAAGGAAAAAGAGAATGATTTTCCTTTTCATGGTTTTGTAAAGATCATACACAGTAATCAGGGGAAAAGGGTAAGCTCTATCCTGATTTTTAGCAATAGCCCATTAGAGTCACACTATAGGTTTTCATGGTTTTATTTTCAGTATTTATAACATACACAAAAGAACTGTTAAGTGAACAGCATTTGAAAGATACTACCTAAAGTACAAGACTTCCTGTCCCAGGAGACTAAAGTCTGGGGGATTTTTTATGATCAAAGTAAGCATTCCTTGTCAAAGAAATGAACCTTCTACAAACCGAGAAGATTGCAAATAATGTGATATCAACACAAGTGTCATAAGACAGTAAGCTACTGTGAAGTAATAACAAAGTTTTGAGAAAGATTGCTATTGGAAACAGCACCATTTAAAAACAAAATAATTATCAATCGGACTTGCCCCAAATGGTGGAGTTAGAAACGTGCCAGGGGATTCCAATACAATCCCATCAAGGTGGCATGTACCAATGCCATCTCACTAGTCCAAGTGATCAATTTCAGTTCACAATTGATCACACTGACAGGTCTAAGAGTCAAAGGGATCACACAAACAAGACTAGTGTCTGCTAATACTAACTGCTAGAATAAAAAAAGGAAGAGAATGATCCAACATGGGAAGTGGGATACACAGTAGACTCATAGAATGGCAGATGTCCTAAATAGCACTCTGGCCTCAGAATCAGCCCTTAAGGCACTCGGATCTGGCTGAAGAGCCCATGAGAGTATTTTAGGCATGGAAAGCCAAGACACTCTGGGAAAAAAAAAAAAACAACCTAAATGAAAGATCTCTGCGAGTGAGATCCCAGTGGAAAGAATGGGGCCATCAAAGAAGGAGGTACCTTTCTCTGAAAGGAGGAGTGAACTTCCATTTTGACTATGACCCTGTCAAAATAAGATCGAAGTCGGCGAACTCAAAAGGCTTCCATAGCCTTGGCAACCCATGACTAGAGCCTAGGGGAATTACTGATGCCATAAACAAGAGTGTCAAATTGTTAAGTCAACAACAAGAGTCACTGTGTACTTACTCCTCATGTGGGATCTGTCCTTAGTGTGTTGTCCAATGTGAAGTAGTGCTATAACTAGTACTGAAACAGTATTTTACACTTTATGTTCTGTGTGGGTGCAAACTGATGACATCTTTACTTAATATACACTAAATCTATCTTCTGTATATAAAGATGATTGAAAATGAATCTTGATGTGAATGGAATGGGAGAGGGAGCGGGAGATTGAAGGGGTGCGGGTGGGAGGGAAATTATGGAGGGGGGGGAATTGTAATCCATAAACTGTACTTTGGAAATTTATATTTACTAAATAATAAAAAAAATTAAGTATCTATGAACTACAATGCTGTCAACCAGGAGTGAATTTTAGTTTTTTCCTTTGGAATGATTTTTTTAAAACATTTACTTTACCTGTATGAAAGGCAGAATTAGAGAGAGAGGGAGATTTTTCATCCACTGAATTACTCCCCAAATGGCTGCAACATCTGAGCTAAGCCAGGCCAAACACCAGGAGCCTGGAACTCCATCTGGGTCTCCCACATGCGTGCTGCAGCCCAGGCACTGGGCCACCCTCACTGCCTTCCCCGACAGTAATGGCCCACGCACTGGGCCATCCTCGCTGCCTTCCCCGACAGTGATGGCCCAGGCACTGGCCATCCTCGCTGCCTTCCCCGACAGTGATGGCCCAGGCACTGGCCATCCTCGCTGCCTTCCCCGACAGTGATGGCCCAGGCACTGGCCATCCTCGCTGCCTTCCCCGACAGTGATGGCCCACGCACTGGCCATCCTCGCTGCCTTCCCCGACAGTGATGGCCCAGGCACTGGCCATCCTCGCTGCCTTCCCCGACAGTGATGGCCCAGGCACTGGCCATCCTCGCTGCCTTCCCCGACAGTGATGGCCCACGCACTGGCCATCCTCGCTGCCTTCCCCAACAGTGATGGCCCAGGCACTGGCCATCCTCGCTGCCTTCCCCGCACAGCAACAGAGAGCTGTATGAGAAGCGCTGCAGCACTCACGTAATGCCAGTGTTGTAGGAGGACAGCTTAAACGGCGATGACACAAAGCTACCAGGAATTTTTTTAAATTTTATTTAAAAAGAAAAGAGAAGCATGGGACAGAGAACTGTCCATCCACTGGTTCATTCGTTCAATGCCCGAACTTCACTTGGGAGTCGCAAGTGGGAGGCAGGGACCCAGGGACTTCAGCCATCACCTGTTGTACATCAGCAAGGAAGCAGGGCAGGGCCCCACACACGAGCGCTGCAATACAGAGTGTGGATGCCCCAAACGGCAACTCAGCCTCGCACTCCTGGAACGGACTAGCACCCTCACACTTACCACACCGCTAAATAACAACTCAGCCTCTCACTCCTGGAACGGACTAGCACCCTCACATTTACCACAGTGCTAAATAACAACATTGGGCTTCGCAAGTCATTCACGTGGCACTCTTCTGAATAATTTTTTTAAAAGGATCTATTTCTTTATTGGAAAGCTGGAGTTCCAGAAGACAGAGGGAAAGAGAGAGAGAGACAGAGAGAGAGCAAGGGAGGGAGGGAGGAGGGAGAGAGGGATCCTCCATCTGCTATTTCACTTCCCAGATGGCCACAACGGCCAGGGCTGGCCAGCCCAAATTCAGGAGCCAGGAGCTTCCTCTAGGTCTCCCACATGGATGGGAGGGACCCAAGGACTTGGGCCAATTTCTGCTGCTTTTCTCAAGCCATTATCAGGGATCTGGACCAAAAGAGAAACAGCCAGGACACAAACCGGCGCCCACATGGGGTGCTAGTGTCTCAGGAAGCAGCTTTTACCTGCTGTGCCAAACGGCTGGGCCCCACCCAAATACAGTCTATTAAGAAGGATTATCTTTAGATTACCTTTTATATTTGAAGTGTTTGATTTTTTTTGGAATTAAGATTTTTAATTGTAATTTCAGATAACTGTTTTTCTCTACTGGTTTTCAATTATACAATTGACATAACTTGTAAGAAATCTAAATGACAGGGACTGGTGTTGTGAAGCGGCGGGCAGCGCTGCCTCCTGCCACACTGGAATCGCTTCTGCGTGCAGGTCCGAGTCCTGGCTGCTTCACGTGCGAGCCAGCTCCCCGCGGATACACCTGCAGGGGCAGCAGAAGACGGCCCAAGTACCCGGGACTCTGCCACCTACACGAGACCTGGACAGAGTTCCTGGATGTGAATTGGGCCTGGCCCAGTCTGACTGTAATAGCCATTTGGGAAGTGAACCAGCAGATGAAAGATCTCCCTCCATCTATCGCTTCCTTTCTCTCTGAAACTCTGCCTTTCAGATAAATCAATAAATTTAGGGAGAAACAAAAAAGCACTATCCACAGCTGCTGATTTAAAAAAGGAAGAAGTACATGAAGGGACACAACGCGGAAGAACAGTCGCGGGCTCCCAGCACGTCAAACACAGTTCCGTTCTCACCAGAGTACTCAGACTCCACAGTTGGGAACTTCATCTTCCAGTTTTTTTTTTAATGCTTATAAACACATACACAACACACATGTCTTTGGGTATACACAGACACACATGTAGGATTTAACAAATAGTAACAATAATAAAGCTATCACCTCTCTTTCAGTACTGAATACTTTTATTAAAAAAAAAAGATGTATATGAAAGACTGAGTGACAGAGACCACCTGCTGGTTCACTCCGCGAACACCCACAAACACCAGGTTTGGGCGAGCCAGGAATTCTACCGGATCTCCAGCACCTCTGGTTCCCGGTGCCTCCGCAGCAAGTCGAGAGGGCATGCGGGGTGGCTCTGTGCTGCAGCAGGGTGAAGCCACTGCTTCCAACACACACACCCTACGTGCAGCGTCAGCTCACATTCCAGCTACTCTAACATACGGCTCCAGCTCCCTGCTAACATGACTGGGGAAGCAGCAGAAAATGGACAAGTGCTTGGGCCCCTGGAGCCATCAAGTGAGCCAAGTTCCTGCCTCGTGCTGGCGGCATACATATGAGAAGTGAGCCAGCAGACGGGAGATGTCTCTCTCTCTCGCTCTATCCCTCCCCTTTTCTCTTTGTAGTTCTGCCTTTCAAATGAATAAGCAAATAAATACATATTTTAATAAAAGAAAAGCAGCAGAGTAGCCAGGACTAGAACCAGTACCTCATTATGGGATGTAGGCCTCCAAAGGGGTGGCTTCACCCAAGCGCCAAATGTCCGCATCTGTTGTCTTACCACACCACTCCATCACTGGGGCACATGCCCTCATTTATTTACTCATCCCATCTTCTAGCCTTTTGCTTTTGTAAATCATGTTACCAGTGAATGTTCCTGTGCCAGCGAGTGCCAGGACACGTGCTAAACACCCATTTGAACACGCTGAACCCACTCACACGGACATGGTGTGAGAGCACATTTTCTAACAGCCTTGCCAAGAGTGGTTTTAACCAGTTGTTTGATCAATCCAGAAAGTATAAAATATTATTGCTTCTGTGTCCACGGGTTTCCTGGATGTCCATTCTTCTATCAGCCGCTCTTTTTCTATACTGAGTTGTTTTATTCAGTGAGCTGACAGCACCCTTGAAAAATAAGATGTAAATTCTTCACTGTGTCAAATATTTTCCTCTCTCTGCTACAGCTTTAAAAATGTGCTTTAACTAGGTGTTTTGTTTTTTTTTTTTTAAAGATTTATTTATTTATTTGAAAGTCAGAGTTACACAGAGAGAGAAGGAGAGGCAGAGAGAAAAAGAGGTCTTCCATTCGCTGGTTCACTCCCCAATTGGCTGCAACGGCCAGAGCTGTGCCAATCTGAAGCCAGGAGCCAGGAGCTTTTTCCGGGTCTCCCACTGGGAGTGCAGGAGCCCAAGGACTTGGACCACCTTCTACTGCTTTCCCAGGCCATAGCAGAGAGCTGGATGGGAAGCAGAGCAGCCGGGACTAGAACCAGCACCCATATGGGATGCCTGCGCTTCAGGCCAGGGCGTTAACCTGCTGCGCCACAGCGTCAGCCCCACTAAGTGTTATAATAAACGTGAATCCCGCCACTGTTGTTCTTATACTTTATGGGTTTTATGTCATGCTAGAAAATCTCTTCTCACAGTGAACAGTTTGCCTCCATTTTATCTACAGAAAACCTATGTAAGAAAGATGAAACTGTGACTCTATATTAAATTGAAAAAAATCTGTCCTCTAAGGATTTTACTGAAGAATTATTAAAATTTCATTGATTCTAAACACTTTTTGCAGGTAAGGGACAAATTACTTAATATCCTATAATCAGGTCATGTGTTGATTCTCAAGAATATCAGCCCAGAACACTTTCCTTGCAGTTCTTATTTTAAAATTATCTTTATTTATTTTTTTTAAAAAGGATTTATTTACAGACAGAAAGGTCTTCCATCTGCTGGTTCACTCCCCAATGGCTGTAATGGCCAGAGTTTGGCCAATTCAAAGCCAGGAGTCAGGAGCAGGAGCTTCTTCCGGGTCTCCCACATGGGTGCAGGGACCCAAGCACTTGGCCCATCCTGCACTGCTTTCTAAGGTCTTTAGCAGGGAGCTGGATGGAAGTGGAGCAGCCAGGACTTGAACCTATGTCTGTATGGAATGCTGGCGCTGCAGGTGTAGGCTTAACCTACTGCGCAACAGGACAGACCTCGTTCTGATTATATTTTCCCCCAGTCAATATCCTCTTTAAAAGGACTTTACACCTCCACAGTAATTTTGGGAAATCAAAGACTAGCAAGGTGCATCTAGGTATGTGCATAGCTCACTTGCAGCACACAAAGCACTATTACCAATGTGCCCTGTTCTGTGTGCACACACATGCTGCCCACCATTGGGGAAACTCTATATACTCTAGACAAGAAACACGGACACATATATAACTGTTATTTAATGCACATTAACAGGAAAGTAATACAAATAATTTGCAGAAAATTTTAAAATTTTTCTATTTTAAAACATACACATGGGGCCGGCACCGCAGCTCACTTGGATAATCCTCCACCTGCGGTGCGGGCACCCGAGTTTCTAGTCCCGGTTGGGGAGCCGAATTCTGTCCCAGTTGCTCCTCTTCCAGGCCAGCTCTCTGCTGTGGCCTGGGAAGGCAGTGGAGGATGGCCCAAGTGTTTGGGCCCTGCACCCGCATGGGAGACCAGGAGGAAGCACCTGGCTCCTGGCTTCAGTGCACCAGCCGCAGTGCGCCAGCCACAGCAGCCATTTGGGGGATGAACCAACGGAAGGAAGACCTTTCTCTCTCTTTCTCTCTCTCTCTCACTGTCTAACTCTGCCTGTCAAAAAAAAAAAAAAAAAAAAAAAAAAAATGCACACAGGGCTGGCACTGTGGCGTAGTAGGCTAAGCTTCCACCTGCGGCACCGGAAACCCATATGGGCACAGGTTCAATTCGCGGCTATTCCTCTTCCGATCCAGCTCTCTGCTATGGCCTGGGAAAGCAGTGGAAGATGGCCTAAGTACTTGGGCCCCTGCACCTGCATGGGAGACCCAGAATAAGCTCCTGGCTCCTGGCTTTATATCAGCCCAGCTCCGGCCATTGATGCCATTTGGGGAGTGAACCAGCAGATGGGAGACTCTTCTCCCTCTCTGTAACTCTACCTCTTAAATAAAATAAATAAATCTTAAGGAAAAAAAAAGGACATATATTCTCTTATGCACATTTAGGAGGGTGCTTCAGAACCTCATGGGAAAAATACATTATCTTTTCATTTAATTATTCATAAACTTTTTGAAGCCCTCTCCTATTTCTAACTATAAGCTATTGTCTATGTTAATTCAACCATACAATATATCTCTACCTCAGGGATCTATGAAATATAGTTACATAGTACATAAATATTATATAATCATATAATAATATTATATTAAGCAAATTATCAGGCTTAATTATTCATTATATTAAAACAATATGAGGGGGTTGGCAGTGTGGCCACCAGGGGACTGACCGAGCGAATGGAACATCCTTCTTTGACTCTCCCTCTAACTCTTTGAAATAAATAAATAGTTTTTAAAAAGACACAATGTGGGGACCAGCGCCGTGGCTCACTTGGTTAATGCTCCACCTGCGGTGCCGGCATCCCATGTGAGCACTGGGTTCTAGTCCGGCTGCTCCTCTTCCAGTCCAGCTCTCTGATGTGGCCTGGGAGGGCAGTGGAGGATGGCCCAAGTGCTTGGGCCCTGCACCCTCATGGGAGACCAGGAAGCAGCACCTGGCTCCTGGCTTCGGACTGGTGCAGGGCCAGCTGTAGCAGCCTTTTGGGGGGTGTGAACCAATGGAAGGAAGACCTTCTCTCTCTGTCTCTCTCTCTTTCTCATTGTCTATCTGTCAAATAAAAAAAAAAAAAAAGAGAGAGAGAGAGAGACAATGTGAAATCGGTAACAATCAATGTCCTACCTTGCTTCTTACAATGAGCACTTTCATATGAAGAAAGAACGTAAAAGCATTTCAGTTCATGATTTGGTATCAGAATATTCTTGCGAGGGAGCAAGCAGAGCTAACAGTAACGTCCGCAGAGGGAGATGCTGGAGTTTTACACGCAGAATGGTCACTTAGTGCCTAATGTCAGTGTGCACTAACATACCAACAAAGGACATTCTGGAACATCAGGATGGAATTTGGAAGTTTACTTACAAATCAATGTTACAATTCATGCTTTCCCTGAAGTACTATGTTTGTGTAAGGAATTCTCCCCCAAATTATTCACACGGCATCTGTGAGGAGTGTATACTACTGTGTACAGCACAAAGCGAGAGGAAAGTGCTGTGGCAGAGTAGGGGGGCCTCCGCCTGTGGCACCAGCATCCATGTGGGCACCAGTTTGATTCCCGTGCTCCACTGCTAATCCAATTCCTTGCCAATGGCCTGGGAGAGCAGTGGAAGGTGGCCCAAGTGCTTGGGCCCCTGCACCAGCATGGGAGACCTGGAGGGAAGATCCTGGCTCCAGATTGGCCCAGCTCTAGCCACGATAGCCATTTGGGGAGTGAACCAGCGGATGGAAGACCTCTTCATCTGTGCTTCTTTCTTTCTCTTAACTCTACTTCTCAAATAAATAAATAAATCTTTAAAAAAAAAAAACCACACACAAAGCAAAAAATGAAGCGCACGGGGCTGGCAAAGGTTCTAACTGACAGCATCTTCAGATTTCTGAAAGTATCTTCATTACCAGGTTTCACAGCAAGAAAAGTTCAGTAAGTATAAACTGTATTTCAAAAAAACAAAAACAAAAAAACAAAAAAACAGATACAGGCTTTACCCGTGTAATCAATGTGGGAAAACACTTTTGCTAGAAAAGCCGTGTCCTGGAATCACAGAGATTTTGTTTACTTAGTAGACTTCTGGATTGTGGCTTCAGCTACTGATCCCAGAGCCAAACACCATCAGCACCTTTTATACGGGTCCAAGGACTCCTCCGCTGACACACAGGCTGCTTCCCCAGCAGGTGAGCGGGCTCCCTGGGCTCCAGGGGACCGTCACTGGCCCCCTACTCTCTTCCCGAGTGCACTCGGCTCTGCTCACTGGGACACCGCACAGCACTTGGGGAGTCTACTTCACAACACCCAGTCCCCGATGTTGAGTGCTGGAGGAGTAGTAATAAGGACAAATTCCACGTACAGAGGCCAGCTCCTGCAGGGCAAAATGCTGCTACAACTAAACCCTAACAGGCAACGTCAGTGCTAGCAGCACGCCGAGATCACACCATGACGCGTGGCGTGCCAGGCCGAACAACAGAGCAAGTCAGCTTTCTGCCAACGCTGCGGCAGCAGGGCCCGCTCCGCTCGCAGCACAGACCAGCGAAGGATTCTGCACAGGAGGACACCAAGGGCCCAGCCCTGGGCCTCTGAGTGGATGCAGTGCCAAAGCTCAGGCGTCCCCTGCTTCCCGCCGTGCTACCACCCTCTGGAGCACTTTCACTTCGTCACTTCAGAAATCCAAACCTGCTGCAGCAGCCCTTGTCAAACACTGCAAGAAATCCATTGTTGCTGCACAACGCCAGCCTGTTGCTTCTTAGATACTTAACCATGCTAATGCCGATTATACACCAGGATTTCGAATTTATTTTGCTCTTCTACTGCCTTAAGCATTTGGGACATACAAGAAAAAATACAAAACAGACTACGCACAATGTGAATTACAAGGTACACTTTTTAAAAAAATCCAGAATATAATTCTCGAAGTTTATTTAAAAATACTGGTGATAACCGAGAATCTGCTCTAAGTAGTTCAACAGCCAGCACTGTGGGCAGGACAATGCTTTCTGTACTCTCCCTTCCAGTCCAGCCTTGGTCCATGGCAAATGCAAGCTGGACCACGGCCCCAGAGAACCACTGGGCTGAGTTCTCACCCGGCCCTCACGTCTGCAGTCACCTAGAGGCAGGCTGAGCAGCTGTGGCGAGCGAGTTTGTCCAGCAGTTAGTAAGAACGCACTGGGGACATGCAACCGCAGAGGGGCTCACCTTTCTGGGGTCTGATGATAAAGGACTGTGTGGCCCCGTTCACCAGCCGGCAGTATCCATCTATCAGGTCAGCCATATTCTCTGCGATGGTTAGGGAGGGTGCCGTCACTGTGAGAGGCTAACCAGGGGGAGAAACCAAGAAAGAGACATTATTGTTCTTGCCCGTAATCAAAGGGACAGCTGCACTGTGACATCAGACCTCTACATACACTTGAAAACAGCCCAGAGTGGGAGTGAAAAGAGATCTGTCATGAGAGATCTGAGTGAAAACGGAAGCTTGATATTTAAGGACATTACTCCTAGAATACTTCACAGAGGCAGACTCAATGGAGGCTGATTTCTAGAATCTCCTTCAAAATGTCTAGCCCCTGTGGCACTCTAAGGGATGAATTCAGATAATCAGAACGTTAAATTTTGACTTATTTTTGAAATTAAGAGTAGAGTAAATTTTCAATCTGTAATTTTTTTCTTTTTCTTTTTTTTTTTTGACAGGCAGAGTTAGACAGAGAGAGAGAGGGAGAGAGAGAGAGAGAGAGAGGTCTTCCTTCCATTGGTTCACCCCCGAAATGGCCGCTACAGCCAGCGCGCTGCACTGATCCGAAGCCAGGAGCCAGGTGCTTCTCCTGGTCTCCCATGGGGTGCAGGGCCCAAGCACTTGGGCCATCCTCCACTGCACTCCCGGGCCACAGCAGAGAGGTGGATTGGAAGAGGAGCAACTGGGACAGAACTGGCGCCCCAACCGGGACTAGAACCTGGAGTGCCGGCACCGCAGGCAGAGGATTAGCCTAGTGAGCCGTGGCGCCAGCCTGTAATTTTTCCAACATAAAAAAATTACTGAAATTTCACTAATTTTAGGACATACAGAATGTTCTGCCCAAGGCTTGAGAAAAATCACTCTTTTCAACATAAATATGTCCAATTTTGATAAACTTCCTAAAGGCCTATCTCTGGTATTGTTCAGAAAATAATAAAAGCTGTACTTTATTTTCAAGTACAAGAATGTCTTAGTTATTCATGTTCTCCTTCTAAATGAAGTCTTTTTCTAACCTGCGTTATCCTAAGTGGTATTTCCGGGATAACGGAAGGAAAAGATGGAGAAGACGGCACAGCATCCTTACTGAGAACTCCGGGAAGTCTCCATCTGCAGCAAGTGCTCAGCACTGCACGGTAATGTCTGCTTCCCCCTCACAGTCAGTGGACTGTGTGGCCTCACGGAGCCTCACGGAACAGGGGGAAGCATCTGCCCGAGTCGGGAGTACTGCAGACCCACCCACCGGGGCAGTGGTTGCGACGGACAAGGAACCCCAGACAGCGTGCATCACACAGGCACAACCGTGACGCCACCGACCGCTCGGGTTTCTCTGCGCAACTGAGCTCCACAGAGAGGGCCACCTTACACCTGTCTGCCTCGTGGTCACTCTCACGCCACTTCTCTTCTTCCTGTGCTGGGGCAGGCTGAGGAGCACACACTGTGGGTTCAGGCTATTGTAAGAGCGAGCCCCATTTTTGCCAAAAACTGTGACCTCGGCCAACAAACCCATCCCTCAGGTCCCTTCCCACAGAACGTGGCTGGCTGCAGCACATCCCAGCGCCTACCTTGTTTGTTGACAATGCACAGGACCCTTACGGAGAGGGGCTGTCTTACTACGAGTGCTACAGCTCCGGGGACGGCACCCACACGCACGGTCGGGGAAATGACGCGGCGCAGAGGACACAGACGCGCTTGCAAGACGCTGACTTCCTTGACCCTTCACGGCAATCCCCGATTATCTTCATAAGAAGGCTTCTGGTAATGTTTACGTCTGTCTCCTGCCTTCCTCCCAGGCCATTCAGCCATGACTATGTGTACTGGAACCTCATGATTCCCATGACCCATCAACACTTCTCCCTCTTCCTAAAGAGAACTGCGAGTTCTGACACACCACCACGACTCCGTGTCCTGCTCGCAGGCTCTCAGGGCCCTCACCTCGGGTGCGCCGGCTATTTTGAGCTGCAGCATTCCTTTTCTGTCCTTGTCCTCGCTGTTTGAATACTGAATGGTCTGCACTTGATTGAAGTCAGCCAGATGTGTGGGCTTTGGAAAGACAAGGTCAAATCGTTAGACTCCGGCCAAGAGACCCACTTCATGGATTCTGTTAACTGTTCTAGGAAATTCTCACCAATCCCACCCCCAACCCATTCTCTTGCAGAGACCCTCCCTAAGACTAAAGCCTGGGGGAGAAAACCATTGTTAAAGTAGGCCCCACCAGAGCAGCCCCGTGACCCTCTCCTGGGACGCCTGCCCCTCCCCCCCCGCCCCGCCGCCCGAAGATGAGACGGTCACCAGAGAGACCAGAAGGCCAGGAAGGAGGGAGGCAGAAGGCTCCTCTGACTCGGCTGCCGTGCCAGCCTGGGAGGGACCTTACGGGATCTCGGCGGGAGTGACTCTGTGCTGCTACAAGGGTACATCCAAATGCTTGTGGAAAAAATAGAATTAAAAGATAAGCTTCTTTTGGCACAAATTTCTTGAAATGCATAGTTTTTTAACAACATACATTTCCAGGAAGTTTCTAAAGATCTGATATACGTGATTTTTCTTTTATTAGATTTCTTTTTTTAGATGTATTTATTTATTTGAAAGGCCGAGTGAGAGAGACAGGGAGAGTTAGAGGGAGAGTTCTCGCATTCCCTGGTTCACTCCCCAAATGGCTGCAATGCCGGAACAAGGCTGATCGGAAGCCAGGAGCTACTTCCGGTCTCCCACTTGGGTGCATTTTCTACTGCCTTCCCAGGTGCATTAGCAGGGAGCTGGACAGGAACTGGAGCAGCTGGGACTCAAAATGGCGCCTACATGGGATGCCAGCACTGCAGACGATGACTTAATCTCCTAAGCCACAGCACTGGTCCTTGATATACATGACTTTCAAAAGTTTTGTAACACGTTATTTATTTGAGAAGCAGAGACACACAGAGGGAATGCACGCACGAGTGCACACACAGCTCCACCTGACTCCACGTTGCTGGTTTCTCCCCCAAATGCTTCAACAGCCACAGCTGGGTCAGAATCAAAGCCAGGAGCTGGGAACTCAATCCAGGCCTCCCAAAGCGGATGGCAGGAACCCAGTGACCTGAGGTGCCACCACTGCCTCTCAGGGTCTGCGCTGGCTGAGAGCAGGTGTCACGAGCCGGAGCCGGAGCCGGTCTAAGGCAGCACTCCACTGTGGCGCAGGGGCGATTTCATCTGCAGGCTAAGCACCAACTCTGCATTTCAAAATTTTTGTGCCAAAACAAACTTGCAACTCTATTTTTCCATAATCACTGTCAAGTACCCTCACAGGATGTAACGAAGCCAGGGAGACAACAGGTATCTAAAGGACCCTTCCCATGCAGACTGAACCTTAGAACACATCAAGAATGCTACACTCATTTCTCTGAGTAGAATAAACCCCTCTTGACCTCACGTCTTCGTCCTTCGAGCATTTCACGACCACAGTCACTCTGCACGCGACAATCCTTACACACTCTGAGTAAAAGATTCGCGTGGCCAAAGCTGCCCTTACTGGGGATTAGCCCTTCCCTGAACCGCACAGCACAGGAGACGCCAGCGAGGGCAGCTGCAGCTGCTGCTGTTTCACTGGCCAGGGCGGCTCTGTGTCGGCTGACAGGCGCCGAGGAAGGCGAGCAGGAATTGGAGCCGAGTTGTGAACATTTTTTTTTCTAGAAATAGCAAGAAGGGGCTGTTTCAAAGGATATGAGTACAAATACACTGAAACCTTACGCAGAGCATGAACTGGGACAGCCCCATTCAGTTCTTGCTAAAGGCATACACAGCTTTAGGAATCATTCCTCCAAAACTGAACGCTCTCAGGAGTTCTGACACAGTGCTAGCTGCTCTCGTACGGCTCCCTTCCCTGGCCAGCAACAAATGCCACGCATCTGCTAACTGCAAAGTGATGTCTTTTTCAAAAGAATGCCCATTGTCTTGATTCCACGCCTCTTCTGGCAGAAGTACTCACGTTGCAGCCCTTGTCCGTCAGGTAGCTGATCCCTTCTTCTGGGCCAATTGCCAGCTCCACTGAAATAATCCAGCTTGACTTTTGAAGGGGAGACGGTGAGGACAGCAGCGCCGGAAGGAAGAGAGATTTTAGATAAAGAAGCACGGGTACACTAAAGAACCCAAGGGCGACTGGCCTGGCTTGCTACTGATCTACCTAAACGCGTGAAAGACCACACTGGTCACTCCCCGACCCAGGAGGCTGAGCCTAGACAGACACACTGCGCTCTCTCCACTGAGAACCCAGTGGCTCCTTTGGGAAGGCTACTGGAGCAGGTGAGCTACAAACTGCGGGGCTGGAACACAAACGCCTGCCTCCGAACGCAGGCCCGCTGTTGGGAAGGAGATCTTACACTCTCACACTGAGCCAGCTCCTCCTGCATCCCCCCACCTGAAATGACAATAACACCCTGATGCTGGGAACAAGAAGTCCCAACTTGGCTTTCCTTCCGTGAGAAACGTGCATGTTCCTGTGAAGACGGTTTGCAGATGGAGCCGCCCGGTGCCCCCCGCTGCCATACGCACCCCGAGCGCGCACTTGAAGCACTCCTTATCGAATCTGTACACTGGAGAGAGGATCTCGAAGAATTTGAGAATACTTTCTTCTCGGTTAAGGTTGGCAAACTGTCTAAACGTCTGCTGGATCAGCTTTCTGAGTGTTTTGGCCTGCACGAGAAAGGACGAGACTCTTCAGAGAAACAGGGCACAGACTGCCGCAGTAGTGGGGTTTCCTTCCTAACCCCAGAGAATACACCGACTGCCATCCACAGGGAACAGCACGCTTAGCAGAGCTTTACTCATCTGTCATGCCTGTAAGATGCACAGAACTTGCAGTCTGCCATCTCGGCCAGTGTTAAGCAGGCAGTTCACTGGTAGTTATTTCCTGAGCAGAAATTTGTACGACACTCCTGTGTCTATCAGAACCTGTGGGGAGGGCACTGGACAACAGCTACCACCCACATCTCAGCCAGAACCGCACATCCATTCCACAGAGGGGGAAGCTGACACACACGGGCACATTCATTCCAGGAGAGGGGGAAGCTGACACACACGGGCACATCCATTCCACAGAGGGGGAAACTGACACACACGGGCACATCCATTCCACAGAGGGGGAAACTGACACACACGGGCACATCCATTCCACAGAGGGGGAAGCTGACACACACGGGCACATCCATTCCACAGAGGGGGAAGCTGACACACACAGGCACATTCATTCCACAGAGGGGGAAGCTGACACACACGGGCACATCCATTCCACAGAGGGGGAAGCTGACACACACGGGCACATCCATTCCACAGAGGGGGAAGCTGACACACACGGGCACATCCATTCCACAGAGGGGGAAGCTGACACACACGGGCACATCCATTCCACAGAGGGGGAAACTGACACACACGGGCACATCCATTCCAGGAGAGGGGGAAACTGACGCACACGGGCACATTCATTCCACAGAGGGGGAAACTGACACACACGGGCACATTCATTCCAGGAGAGGGGGAAGCTGACACACACGGGCACATCCATTCCACAGAGGGGGAAGCTGACACACACGGGCACATCCATTCCACAGAGGGGGAAACTGACACACACGGGCACATTCATTCCACAGAGGGGGAAACTGACACACACGGGCACATCCATTCCACAGAGGGGGAAACTGACACACACGGGCACATCCATTCCACAGAGGGGGAAGCTGACACACACGGGCACATTCATTCCACAGAGGGGGAAACTGACACACACGGGCACATCCATTCCACAGAGGGGGAAGCTGACACACACGGGCACATCCATTCCACAGAGGGGGAAGCTGACACACACGGGCACATCCATTCCACAGAGGGGGAAGCTGACACACACGGGCACATCCATTCCACAGAGGGGGAAACTGACACACACGGGCACATCCATTCCACAGAGGGGGAAACTGACACACACGGGCACATCCATTCCACAGAGGGGGAAGCTGACACACACGGGCACATCCATTCCAGGAGAGGGGGAAACTGACACACACGGGCACATCCATTCCACAGAGGGGGAAGCTGACACACACGGGCACATCCATTCCACAGAGGGGGAAACTGACACACACGGGCACATCCATTCCACAGAGGGGGAAACTGACACACACGGGCACATCCATTCCACAGAGGGGGAAGCTGACACACACGGGCACATCCATTCCAGGAGAGGGGGAAACTGACACACACGGGCACATCCATTCCACAGAGGGGGAAGCTGACACACACGGGCACATCCATTCCACAGAGGGGGAAGCTGACACACACGGGCACATTCATTCCACAGAGGGGGAAACTGACACACACGGGCACATCCATTCCACAGAGGGGGAAGCTGACACACACGGGCACATCCATTCCACAGAGGGGGAAGCTGACACACACGGGCACATCCATTCCACAGAGGGGGAAGCTGACACACACGGGCACATCCATTCCAGGAGAGGGGGAAACTGACACACGGGCACATCCATTCCAGGAGAGGGGGAAACTGACGCACACGGGCACATTCATTCCACAGAGGGGGAAACTGACACACACGGGCACATCCATTCCACAGAGGGGGAAACTGACACACACGGGCACATTCATTCCACAGAGGGGGAAGCTGACACACACGGGCACATCCATTCCACAGAGGGGGAAACTGACACACACGGGCACATCCATTCCAGGAGAGGGGGAAACTGACGCACACGGGCACATTCATTCCACAGAGGGGGAAACTGACACACACGGGCACATCCATTCCACAGAGGGGGAAACTGACACACACGGGCACATCCATTCCACAGAGGGGGAAACTGACACACACGGGCACATTCATTCCACAGAGGGGGAAACTGACACACACGGGCACATCCATTCCACAGAGGGGGAAACTGACACACACGGGCACATCCATTCCACAGAGGGGGAAGCTGACACACACGGGCACATCCATTCCACAGAGGGGGAAACTGACACACACGGGCACATCCATTCCAGGAGAGGGGGAAACTGACACACACGGGCACATCCATTCCACAGAGGGGGAAGCTGACACACACGGGCACATCCATTCCAGGAGAGGGGGAAACTGACACACACGGGCACATTCATTCCACAGAGGGGGAAACTGACACACACGGGCACATTCATTCCACAGAGGGGGAAGCTGACACACACGGGCACATCCATTCCACAGAGGGGGAAGCTGACACACACGGGCACATCCATTCCAGGAGAGGGGGAAACTGACACACACGGGCACATTCATTCCACAGAGGGGGAAACTAACACACACGGGCACATCCATTCCACAGAGGGGGAAACTGACACACACGGGCACATTCATTCCACAGAGGGGGAAACTGACACGCCTTTCTGAAAGCAACACAAATCACAACACATAGAAAATCACGACCCTCAGTGCAAAATAAAACTGCAGGCCATTACTCTTCAGGAATTATTAAGGCTATTCACACAGACTCAGCAGCAAGGAGCCTGACCACAGAATCATTCACAGTCATCCTTCAGCAACACCTGAACTCTGGCGTACCCATCTACACAGTCAACAGTGCATGCAGTCCTGAAATTCGGTTCTGTACAACTAATTTACGGAGTAAATCAGTATCACGGTGTTGCGTGAAAAAAGCTGACGGTGCAGAATGGACGCACCACACAGAAGGAGGAGGCAAGACACAGAGGCACACGCGGGCGTGGTCAGCTCACAGCAAAGCACACGGGATGGACAGCCCAGCTGTGCTTTCCCCGTGTGATTGACGACCGATGGTGTTCAGGTCGCTTTCCGCGGGGTTTTCAGTGAATTCCCAAAGCCCTGTGCGGCAGAGGGAAGTACTTCTCAGGCAGCAGGACCCCAGTGCAGCTTCGGGAAGCAGCCTGAGGATCATGCGATGGGGTCCAGTGCGGGGGCCAGAGATGCAGGCCGCCACGGCTCTCCTCCTGCCGTGCAGAGCAGCGGCGGCCTCTGACGCGGTTTTACCAGGGGTGCTCTGGCTGCTGAATTAACCCCAACACGAGCACACAAACAGAAAACTGAGAAGCAGTCGGATTCCGGATTTATCGTGAGAAGAGAGCCAAGGAGGACAGCTCTCGGGACGGAGACGAGAGAGGCTGTGGGAGGAGCAGGACGGGTGAAGGGTGGGCTGACACAGGAGAACATCAGGACTCCAAGCAGAGTGCCACACAGGCTGTGGTGCTCAAGAGGGAAGTCCTGACTGGCTCCTCACAGAAAGGAAGCAGAGCCGGAGGCGGGGCGATGGAGCGGGGCCCGGCCACGGGCATCACACTGGACTGCGGCTGCCACGCAAGCACAAGGAGGCCAGGAGTGCGGGGCATACGCATTCGGTGGGTGGTGGAGGTGGCAGCCTGTCTGCGGCGGCTGCGAAGCCCCGTGGATCAACGCATGACTGCGTCAGGGACCTCATTGAGAATAGCAGGACAAAGAGGAGATGCAGTGGGAGAGTGGGACACCTGCCACCAGGGAGGGACAGAGCCACCAGAAATGGAAGAGCAGAGGGAGGGGCTCGAGCAGGGGTGAGGTGAGGACACAATGGTCGGCCGACTTCGCTGAGCCTAGAGAGGCAGACTCTGAGGATTACGAATGTTCAGTTTTCTCCCAGGTAGCTTTGCAATCGGGGGAGGGGGGGCAGGCTACCAGGAGAGTGGAGCAGTGCGGCCCGCCACGCTGCAAGCGCTGTGGCCCAGGTTACGCTGCTGCTATGCCAGCTTGAGTCTGGCTCTCTGCTCCTGAACCAGCTCCCTACTGAGGCACCTGGGAACGTGGTGGACAACGGTCCACGTGCTTGGACCCCTGCTGCCCATACAGGAGATCCGGATGGAGTTCCAGGCTCCGGGCTTCAGCCTGGCCCAACCATGATTCTTATGGCATTGGGGGAATAAACCAGAGATGGAAGATCTTTCTCCTCCTCTCACGCTCTCTCTCCTCTTCTCTCCCTCTGCCCTCTTGTTCTATCACTCTGCCTTTCTTTCCTTCTAAGATTTATTTGTGTATTTGAGAAGCAGAGTTACACACAGGGACAGCAGAGGGAGGGAGGGACAGAAGAGAGGTCTTCCATCTCCTGGTTCACTCCTCAAATGGCCACAATGGCTGGAGCTGGGCCAACATGCAGCCAGGAGCCAGGAGCTTCTTCAGCGTTTCTGAGACTGTCCGGTGGCGCTAGGGGTCTTCAGCGTTTCTGAGACTGTCCGGTGGCGCTAGGGGTCTGTGGGCCCTCACAAGCAGGCTGCCAGCTGTGCTGAAAGCTTGTCTCCAGACCGGCCAGCACCTCCCCCACTAATAGCTTCTTGTGCTACATGTGTGACCTATGGCTGCAAATCATGCCTTCAAGTTAGTTGCAATCTTCCACCCAGAGCGAGCAAAGGAGGGTGGTGAGCCCCTAAGGCAACAGGCTGTCTCCAAGAGGCCCCCCTCTCCATCTCCATGAGCCCCGAGCCAATCGACCTATCGGCTGTGAAACCCCCATCCAAAGGGCACTCCCAATAGAATGGCCCAGTGAACAGATGGTAAGGCCGTAAAAGCCCTGGACACTTCCTCAAAGCCAGTGCCCCGCTCCAACACTCTACCTGGCCTCCTCCGGGACCAGACGCTTTTCTGTCAAATAAAAATGTCTGCCTCTTTGCAAACTGCTTCCCAGCTTTTTATTTCTATATTGAGCTGAGGAAATAAACCCATGAAACTCACTCCTGTAATCGCCCTCCGCTCTGCGACCCACAGCAGCTCCCCACACTGATGCAGGGGCCCAAGCTCTTGGGCCTTCTTCTGCTGCTTTCCCAGGTGCATTAGCAGGGAGCTGGATCGGAAGTGGAGCAGTGAGGACTTGAACTGGTGCCCATATGGGACACCGGCACTGTCAGCAGAGGCTTAACCTTCTAAGCCACAGTGTTAGCCTCGTCTTTTTTTTTTGAAGCCAGGTGACTATTACAAGCCCAGCCGGAAGTACCACTGGCATGGAGCTGGGCGGGCAGAGGAAGACAGGAACGGGTGCTTCTGAGCCATCTGGACCTTTCTATGAGCAAGGAATCCAGGGCGACTGGAGTTTGTATGGCACAAGTGGTAAACAGAAGGAGGGGAAGGAAAGAAAGCAAAGCCATGTTAACGGCACTCACGTCTGTGATCTCAACTACCCAGAGGGCAGCTGGACACAAGTCCGTGGCTCAGAAGAGAGCAGGGCTACTGAAAGTCACCAGGTAAGGGCCTTACAGACACAGAACTGGATGTCACCTGCACCTAAGACAGGAGACAAGAGAGGGCCAAAGTTAGGGAGGAGGCTGGCCAACAGCTGGTTTAATGGGTGAGTATCAAAGAATGGAGCAAGAGACTCCTAACTGCTCCAAGGACTAACTAAAGCTTTAGACCTCAAAATCTAAATGGAACAGAAAGGAAATGGGCTCGAGGTTAGCAAAGCTTGACTACAAGGCTTACCACACAGGAGGTAACAGGTCAGATGGATGCTCCGCAAAGAACACCTGCACTGTGTGTTCTGGGGAATGTTCAGGGTACAGGCTATGTTACCCCTAAGACAAGCCCAACAGTATTAACCATCAGTCTGGCCCCAGGTTTTCCACGCTATGGCTGCCTACACAGGTCTGTGTGCTCACCAGGTGACTTGAGACCGGATGTGGAGACATTTTACACAGCCAATCACAGGATCTTTGCTTCGTCATAAATTAACAAAGCATCTTTCTAGGAGTTAACTGAAAATAAACCAGTCCCTAAGAAGTCAGTCTGCTCCCCTCTGGACACAGAATGAATTCACTAAGGAAATTCTAGTTTGCGCTCGGCACTTGGAATACAGTGAAGAATCACAACAGATACCTCATCCTCAAACTCAGCCAACAGTAAGAGGAGGGGCTTTCTGATCTTCAGTCCTGGGGGCACAATGCTGCTGGGCATGGATTAAAACACAGTGCAGGCCGGCGCCGCGGCTCACTAGGCTAATCCTCCGCCTGCGGCGCCGGCACACCGGGTTCTAGTCCCGGTCGGGGCTCCGGATTCTGTCCCAGTTGCCCCTCTTCCAGGCCAGCTCTCTGCTGTGGCCAGGGAGTGCAGTGGAGGATGGCCCAAGTGCTTGGGCCCTGCACCCCATGGGAGACCAGGAGAAGTACCTGGCTCCTGCCATCGGATCAGTGCGGTGTGCCGGCCGCACTGCACCGTCCGCAGCGGCCATTGGAGGGTGAACCAAGGGCAAAGGAAGACCTTTCTCTCTGTCTCTCTCTCTCACTGTCCACTCTGCCTGTCAAAAAAAAAAAAAAAAAAAAAAAAAAAAACCCACAGTGCAGAAAGCAAGGGTGCAGGTGCAGGGAGACGAACTGTCTTCACAGGCACCCGGCAAGGCGGACACTGTTGCTCACACGAAGAGCTGTGACACAACTCCAGCACTGCTTGCGTTCCTTCCAGCTCCGGGCGAGGCTCAGGCCACTCCTCCCCAGGCACTGCCCCCGGCAGCAGGGAGAAACGAACACTGATCTCACCTTCTGAATGCACCTGACAGCACAGCACTTATCTAACACGGCCTCTGTGGGTGAGAGGGGAGCCTCAGTGACCTCAAGGCCTCCAAGGACAGGGTGTGGCCCACAAACCGAGCCTGCACTCAGAACTTGGGTTTAGTAACCTCTCCAATACACAACATGAACAAACAAACGTGGCTCTCTCCTGTAACTGAGCATTCTCCTTCCTAGCACGTGAGGAGGAAGAACGCTCAGACTTCAGTGTCAGCAGCTGTCACAGAACAGGCGGCTTTGGGGCTGGCACTGTGGTGCAGCGGGTGAAGCTGCCACCTGCAGCGCTGGCATCCCATATGGGCACTAGTTTGAAACCTGGCTGCTCCACTTTTTTTTTTTTTTTTAATATTTATTTATTTACTTCAAAGTCAGAGTTACACAGAGATAGAAGGAGAGGCGGCGGAGGGGGGGGGGTCTTCCATCCACTGGTTCACTCCCCAGCTGGTCTCAACAACCAGAACTGCGCTGATCTGAGGCCAGGGGCCAGGAGCCAGGAGCTTCTTCTGGGCCTCCCACACGGGTGCAGGGGCCCAAGGACTTGAGCATCTGTACTGTTTTCCCAGGCCATAGCAGAGAGCTGGATCAGAGGTGGAGCAGCCGGGTCTTGAACCAGCGCCTATATGATATGCAGGCACTGCAGGCAGTGGCTTAACCTGCTATGCCACAGCATCGGCCCCAACTGGCTGCTCCACTTCTAGTCTAGCTTCCTGCTAATGTGCCTGGGAAGGCAGTGGAAGACGGACCAAGTGCTTGGGCCCTCTGCACCCATGTGAGACACTTGGAAGAATCTTCCTGCCTCCTGGCTTCGGTCTGGCACAGCTCTGGCCGATGCACCATTTGAGAAGTGAACCAGCGGATGAAAGATCTCTCAGCAACTCTTCCAAATAAAACAAATAAGTCTTTAAAAATAGAGAGATTAGGCTGCCTCAGTTTATGACAGGAGAGGTCTTCCAGAAGTTCATGGGAAATATGATTTCAAACATCTACACCACAACAAACTTACCTTTTAACTCATTTTTCCATGAACTTTTTGAAATCCATGAAATAACAAATTAGAACATGGCAGCAGTTGCAAAGAATGGTTGTCACAGGAGCATGGGGACCAGAATATAACGGCAAATCTTTAACATTCATGATTCTAACAAGAACATTTTTAACTTCGGTAAGTACTGACATGACACGCAGACCACACAGATCTAATCACGTGAAAGAGGTCCAAGAAGGAGGCCAGTTCTCTGCTTTGTACTGAGTTCCCAACAGCTGCTTGTTCATAAATTACAGGCAGCAGGCTGGTCATTCTTTGAAAATGAGTGTTCAACATCCACTCCCTGCAATGCTGAACGCAAGGGTGCGGGAAGAAGGCAGGTTCCAGACGTCGACACCTCGCTGGCATGAGAGCACGGGGTCCAGTTGCGGGGCTACTGGCCATTCTCCTTGGGGCTCTGAGCACCAAAGCACCAGCTCAGCTCCATCACACTGAGCCCTCTCGGGCTCCCTGTGCTCCAGCTGCTGACCTCCAGGGTCTGAGGGCACAACCTCACTGGACGGAGCACCCCAGACCCACCCACTCCACTGCTTCTCTGTCTGATTCCACTGAAGAGCCCGAGGTAGCAACAGAGGCCAGGCCCTGCTCCTCCTCCTCCTCCTCCTCCTCCTCTCAGTGTCTCCTGGTGACTAGGAAACCGGCAAGAAGGGGGTGAGCTTTCGGAACAGCAGCTGGAGTGACAGCTAACACCCCAAATGTCTGGTGCCTCAGCGTGGATCCTAGACCCACTCCCGACTCCAGCTTCTTGCTAGTGCTGACCCGGGAAGCAGCGGGTGAAGGCTCGAGTTACACAGGGCTCCTGCCACTCACGTGGGAGGCCCAGATTGAGTGACTGGCTCCCAGCTTCATCCTGGCTCTGTGTGGGCTGCTGTGGACTTTTGAGGAGTCAAACAGCAGAAGGGAGCTCTCTCTCACTTCCTGTCTCTGCCTTTTAAATAAATAAAAAATTTTAAATGGTTAAAAGGTCAGATTTTATTTAAAAAAGAAAATAAAACGTCTATGCTGCTCTCTTACAACAGAAATGGAAGCCATCAGCTTGTACCAGAGTCAGTCATCAGTCTGGTCTTGTTTTATTCCTCCCAAAATTCTCTCAGGAACCAATGTGCATGGAGGTAAGACCTAAGCTGCTCAGGCTGACCATTCAACCTGCTGGCAAGCTTCGAGAAAGCGAGCACACGCCCCGCGAACAGGCAACTCTGCAGTAAGTGACCTGCAGATCACTCGTACGGGTTTGCTGGAGGCAGTCGAGCACAGAGCAATGTGTGAATTCTCTGAATGCTGCTTCGCCAGCTTGGACACGGCTCCAAGCTAAACCAGCCGGGGACAGTGTCAGATGACAGCCACAGTAAATCCACGGGCAGCTGGGGGAGGGGTCATCTGCACTCACAGTTTCCCATGCACCCTCTTCTTTCTTGCTGCCTGTCCAGGAGTGTCCACAAGCTTTCCCTAAAGAGATCTACAGGACTCAGCACTGGACAAAAACTGGATCTTGACCTTCAGAAAAAACTCCAGCTAGTTTTTCATGTCTACCTCAGAAAGCACCTGTTGGTTCCTAATTTCTCAGTGAGGCAAAGCTCCACAAAATGTAGCTTCCTCGCATCTCTGGATCCGTATCAAGGCACTTCGAGGACAGCTAGGAGCAGAGAGACCGTGCCGCACTACCGCTCAAACCTCAGCACCCTGCCTCCTCAGAGTTGGGGACAAGCATCTGTGTGTGGACACGGCCCAACTCTAAACCACCTTCCAGGCAGACAGTTACTAAGGAAGTGTCACTTCTCCACAACGAAGCAGTATTACGAGGCTGGTCATCACAAACGGCTGCTCATCAATCATACTGTCTTTGCCACCTAGTGACTCACATATGCTGCTAGCAACAATGCACTCCTATAGGGCTTCCAGATGCAAAGGGTCTGTCATGAAACAACAGGCTAAGAATGGATTATTAAGGAATAACTTTTCCGCCCTTCTACCAAGTACTAAATAGGGATTTTTTTTTTAATTTATTTGTTTAAAAGGTAGAGTGACCGAGGAGGCAGGGAGACAGAGAGAGATCTCCCATCCACTGGTTCATCATTCCCACATGGCTGCAAAAGTCCATGTGGGCCAGGCTGAAGCAGCCTGCGCTCCAGAGCTCCTGAAGCCCAGAGCTCCACCAGGTATCTATCGCCCATGGGTGCAGGGGTCCAGGTGCTGGGATCATCCTCTGCTGCTTCCTCAGGCACTAATTAGCAGGGAGCTGGAGCGCAAGTGGAGCAGCTGGAACCTGCACCTGCACTCTGATCTGCATTGCTGGCTTCACAGTAGTGGCTTAACCTACTGTACCACAATGACAACCCCTACATTCAGAACATTAGTAGTGTACAAAAGGTGGGCCTTTTTCCTCCTACCTACAGGGTCTCCAAGCAGACAACTGGCCTCATTCTCCCTGTCACCCCCACTCAGGTCCCAGCACAAAGCAGGCATCAGGAACTTACTAGTGAACAAACACAGATGTGGTGTGTTCCTTGTCCAAAACCCTTAAGATCAGAAGTATTTAAGATTTAACAGTATTTCAGCAATGTCACATTTTCATACACATCACCAGTTGGACATGCCTAATTCGAAAATCCTAAATGTTCTAAAATTATAAACTCATGCTCTTTGGATTTTCAGATCAGGGATGTTCAACCCATATCAAGCCATGCATTTCTGTGCTCAACAAAGTTCATCTGAAGTGGTCAGCTGCTGATCACAGAAATTACAATGACCACTAGCTTCTCACAGCACTCCTGGGGCCAGCACTGTGGAACCGCAGGTTAAGCGCTGCATGTGAGGCCCATGTTCCACACTGGAGTGCCAGTTTGACTCCAATCCAGCTCTCTGCTGATGCACACAGGAAGGCAACAGGTGATGATGTGGGAGACCCAGACGGAGTTCTCAGTTCATGGCCTTGGCCTGCCCAGCACCAGCTGTTGTTGCCATCTGAGGAGTGAACCAGCAGACGGAAGACCTGTGTCTTTCTGTCTCTTCCTCTCAGTCACATGACTCTTCAACAAGCAATAAGCTCTTTAATGAAGTACTCTAGGGAACTACTCTTATTATTCAGGAATTGGACAGAAAAGGAAAGAAGGGAAACAGGAAGGGAAATGGTGGAATTGCCGTCTGGAAGCCGTAACAGAGAACAGCTCTCTTTTTTATTCTTTCCTCCTCCTTCTTTTGAGGAGGAAAGGAGGGAGGAGGACAGGGAGAGGAGCTGGGGGGGGGGGGGAGGAGAAGCGCAGGTGGGGTGGGAAGGATCACTATGTTCCTAATGTTGTATTTATGAGATACATACAAATTAAAAACTAATAGAGCTATACTTCGACTGTGAGTCACACTGAGATAAACCCAGCCTTGCCCTGCCACTCACCAGAGGTTCCCAGCAGATCTGCCCAAGAGCAGAGTCCTAGGTGCGTGTTCCCAGCTCCCCAGTGTCAGCACGACCCCACCAAGACAGTGAGCAGAGCACTCGTCACTGACCGTGACATAAATTCGGGGCTCTGTCCACTGCCGCCTGTCACTCCAGACACCGCCCCACATTTACTCGGCCTGTCCTCGGTGACGGCGACGGCTTCCTGCTGTCTCCGTGTCTTTCATGATCTTGACACCCGTGAGAGTAAGGATCAGAATATATGGAATGTCCCTTGATTTGAGTTTGACTTGCTTGTTTTATTGGGTTAAGATTTTTTAAAATGTGTCTCTCGCAGCACTAACAGACACAGAAATTTTAAATATCTGAGAATTATTCTCGGTGACTGAGGCACATATCCCCTGGATTCTGTTTTCTGGCGCCCATCACAGCTAATTCCAGCTCCACCACATAGAGCGGGGCAGCATCTCACAGTTCAACATGGACGTTAGCCACAAACAGTCCTCTAAAAATCTAAATCTAAAGTAACACGGCAAGTAAACCAAAACAGCTTTTGGAGAAACAGGTGCATGGTTACAGCCTTTTTATGGTTGTCCGAGGCAGCTTACCCTGCTGTCCACCACACCGGGCCCGGCTAACCCACACGACGCTCAGAGGAATCTTGGGTGCTAAGAGACCAGTTTTATCCCCACTTTACAGATGCGGAAACTCAAATATACAGAGTCTAGTGACTCGCTCAAACGCGACACTGAGCTGAAGGAGTCAGTTTTCCCAGTCAGCTTTCTGAGCCACTGCCCCACACTCGCTCAGGACACACGCCCATCCTGGCTGGCCTGCACGGGAGGCGGCACAGAACACCGCCTTTGTCAAACAGGCAAGTAACGCGGATCAGCCACCAACTGTGGCCCGCCAGGTGCCGCATGAGATGGAGTAACTTACTGTTGATCTGTGAAATACTCGCACTACAATAGTATTTTCTTCAATACGGAAATAAGGAACAAGTCCCAAATCTCATGGCTGATCTGACCCCGAAGTCTGTTTCTCCCACTGCCTGTGGACGTCATCACTGGGTGCTCTGTGCTGGTTAGGGAACCACTTCAGAGTCCACCCTCGGAGGTTCCTCAGCTGGAGTGCGAACTCCAGGAACCAGTAAGAGCTCAGGCTCCGAAAAGTCACCAGTGCAGGGAGAGTCCACACGGTCGAAACGGGAAGAGAGAACTTCAGGGGGCACCGACACCCAGTGTGCAGGCGCCGTGGACAGACACACAGGGGAAGAGAGAACTTCAAGGGGCACCGACACCTAGTGTGCAGGCGCCGTGGACAGAGACACGTGCTGACACTCGGGATCCAGCTGCCATGACTCTTTCACGTACGTATTCTTTTTCTTCCTCGTGTCAGAATACCTGAGACTGCAAAGGCCGGGCGACAGGACACTCATGTGACCTGGTCAATTCTGTACTCAGCTGGGGACCATGTACAGTCAGGGAGTGAAACCACGGCTCTGTGGGAGAAAGCTGTCCTATGAACACCTACAAGCCACTAATATGTAAAGAGCAACTAGCAACGTTTCAGCACTTGATTATGACAAAGGAAATTCTAATTACCTTGACAGAATCCAGCAAACTCTTAGGGAAAAATCGCTTTAAACCAACATCTTTTCTGAAATACAAAAAGAAGCAGATTAACAAATAACAGTAATTAACATCACGACATACCTGCAAGAATGTGAAAGCATGTTACAATTCTTGTCCGGGAAGGAAACAAGCCTGGCAAAGCCCCTCAGCACGTGTGTGGACGGCGTGCGGCCCCGGCGCCCTCCAACGTGCACAGAAAACAATGCCACACGCAGCTTTACGCGAATCTTCTTCTTTGCACGGCGTTGTTGAAAACTGCTGAAACACATCCTCTTGGAAAGTCACACACACGAGAGACTGCTCTTCCCCAGGAACTGCCTGGGGGCAGCTGCACAGACACCAGTTCTGCAGAGGCTGTACTGTTCTGTAGAGAAAGTAGCTGGCCAGATGATGAAAGATTCAAGATACGCCTTGGAAGTTTAAAAAAAAAAGTGCCCTTTGGGGCTGACATCATGGCATCGTGGGCTAAGCCACTGCCTGACACTGGCATCCCAAACGCATACCGGTTCAAGTATCGGCTGCTCCCTTTCTGACCCAGCTCCCTGCTAACACGCCCGGGAAAGCAGTGGAAGATGGCCAAGTGCCTGAGCCCCTGCCTCCCACACAGGAGACGGAGACGAAGCCCTGCCACCCGGCTGTGGCCTGGCCCAGTCCCAGCCACTGAAGCCTTTTCAGTCAAGAGTGAACCAGCAGATGGAAGACCTCCCCATCTCTGAAACTCTGCCTTTCAAATAAAGTAACTCAAAAATAAATAAGTCCCTTTGACTTATCCTAAAGTCAGCGATTTTTAGAAAGAAACTCCTGTTAAAGGGACTCATTCACCTACGCACAGGCTGTCACCTGCTCCACCTAAGGAAAGCAAAACCACCCCAGAAGCAAGTGACTCGCCCCAGGCCAGCGGCTGCATCCGCGAGGCTGGAGCCCCAGTCTCTTTTAAGTCAGGCTACACAACTAAATCAGTCCTCATTATCAAGAGCCTCAACACACTCTGGCCAAGAGAGCAGACTGGAAAAAGCAACACTTTCTTTTTCGCCTACTTTGGTAGTAAGTTACCAAGGTGGTCAGCCACTAGATGGCACTTGTGTGCCGGCACAATGAAATGACAGCTCTGAAGTAACTTCCAAGAGACACTGGGAAACACAGAATGGGAGAGAGGGGCAAAATACAGGCATCTTCTCAGAACCACAAAAAGAAAAAATCAACTGGATACAAAGGATCAAACTGAGCGATCACTTGTTCCCCACCTGAGCTGACTGGCAGTGTACACAAAACAGAAGTCACGTCAAATCCCTGCTTCATCCTAACATTTTAGTCCCTCATTCTACAATCTGTTAGTTTGTACCTAAACCAACAAACTCTTGTTAAGTGCAAAACTGAGTCTCAGCTCCCACTCTGTTCCCTTACTCCTCCGTTAACTCTACCCCACAACCTGCTTCCTGGCGCCAGCTGTCAGGGGCTCGTCAATTGCTGCCTTTCCACCTCTAACCTCTTTCCCTTGACAGCTCCCCCCGCATCCTCTCAGAACTGCGGCTACCTGCTCTGAGGATTAAGGGGAGAGTCCGCCAAGTTCTTACAGGTGTCTGTTGCCTTATAAAGATCAGAGTCTACATGTTAAGGACACTGATGCTGACCGCCACTGGGAAGCAGGAAACTAAGCATCTAAGAGAAAGCACCTCCCTAGAATCCCCAAAGTACTTACCCTGCGCATTCAATCTCGCATCCTCTCTCAGGAAACTGTTCTGTGATAAGCAGCATTTATTTTCTGTCAGAGTTCTGGATTCAAGTCTTGGTACTAACTTGTGTGAATGTCAGGTTATGCCAATTCCTACAGCAGAAAAACTCAAAGGGGGCAGGCAGTTTCCTTTCCTGTAATTATCCTAGAAGCCCCTTGTCCAGAGAGTGTGTGGTCCCACACCCCACTCGTGTTAGTGCCAAGTGAGGTATGGCCCAATCCCAAGCTCGGAGGAGGGCAGCAGAGGGCAAGAGAAGTGGGGGCACTGTGGAGACACAGTGGACAGACTCGAGTGTCCGGCAGAGCGGGAGACGCTGCGGGAGGGAAGGCTGGTGGGCACTGTGGAGACACAGTGGACAGACTCGAGTGCCCGGCAGAGCGGGAGACGCTGGGGGAGGGAAGACTGGTGGGCACTGCGGAGACACAGTGGACAGACTCGAGTGTCCGGCAGAGCGGGAGACGCTGCGGGAGGGAAGGCTGGTGGGCACTGCAGAGACACAGTGGACAGACTCGAATGCCCGGCAGAGCGGGAGACGCTGGGGGAGGGAAGGCTGGTGGGCACTGCGGAGACACAGTGGACAGACTTGAGTGCCCGGCAGAGCGGGAGACGCTGGGGGAGGGGAAGGCTGGTGGGCACTGTGGAGACACAGTGGACAGACTCGAGTGCCCGGCAGAGCGGGAGACGCTGGGGGAGGGAAGGCTGGTGGGCACTGCGGAGACACAGTGGACAGACTCGAGTGCCCGGCAGAGCGGGAGACGCTGGGGGAGGGAAGGCTGGTGGGCACTGCGGAGACACAGTGGACAGACTTGAGTGTCCGGCAGAGCGGGAGACGCTGGGGGAGGGAAGGCTGGTGGGCACTGCGGAGACACAGTGGACGGACTCGAATGCCCGGCAGAGCGGGAGACGCTGGGGGAGGGGAAGGCTGGTGGGCACTGCGGAGACACAGTGGACAGACTCGAGTGCCCGGCAGAGCGGGAGACGCTGGGGGAGGGGAAGGCTGGTGGGCACTGTGGAGACACAGTGGACAGACTCGAATGCCCGGCAGAGCGGGAGACGCTGGGGGAGGGAAGGCTGGTGGGTCATCGGCTCTCTGCAGACCTCGAGTCCTCCTGGTGAGCCTTCCACACAGTGACTGGCCTGGGGGCAGCAGGGCAGGGACAGCCTCTCCTGACCCTGGAGCTGTCACTAGGGCTCCACATCTGGTTCTCAGAGCCAGGGGAGGTAAAGAATTTACCACACTCGTTTCTGTTACAAATGAGAAAATTAAAAACGAACCAAGAAGCTTGTTACGTTTCAAGGGAAGTCAAAGAGCACTTTTCTTTGTGAAAATGAAGACTATTACTAGGTGTCACTTTTATTTCAGATGTGAAAACAACTCCACTAGGAAAACAGAAAAGCATGGCTGGCAGTTTTCCCCAACGCTCTTGAGTGCTAACCAATGTGTACTGTATGTCTACATGCTCAGATAACTGGCAGGTGAGGGGAAAAAAGAGGCTACAGCCCATGCAATTACGGGGGTGGGGAAATCCAACACCAACTCCAACATACTTCGACTTAATCCAGGAAACGGTCTAATTCGGGCTTTGTAACAGGAGATTCTGAAAGCACCTAAGGTACGCTCAGGGATTTAGGGACAGACTATTTAGGCATCTCAATTCGGAACCTCTCTTTGGACTCTGGGCAGGGCTGCGGGACGCTGTGCGCCTCTCCTGGAGCTCTGTGTGTCTGCACTGGTGTACAGCGCACGCTCTCTGCAGCAGCTTAGCCCCGCCCTTCAGCTCATGCCACACAGACGGAACAGCGATGCAGTGTGCTCATCACCAACACAGTACGGCCACTGGCACCGGCTGTAACTCTACTGTGCTAGTAACTGTCAAAGGACATATCTATCCTAAGTGCACTGAAACTCATGTGATAACGCTGGCACACAGAAAGCTCCTACAACACTGCCGAACCCAAGCACCACTTCATTAGATTCCTATCAGGTCCTCAAAAGACAGGGAATTTACATTACATTAGAGCTGTGTTGTCCAACACAGTAGCCACTAGCTGTCTGCAGCTGTCCAGAATTAAATTCCATTCCCAATCACATTAGCTACAGCTCAAGTGCTCAGTAGCCCTGTGTGCTAGTGGCTCATGTTCCCATCACCGCAGAAAGCTGCAGAGGGCAGGGCTGGGCCAAAGCGAAGGATGAGGATTTCTCTCTGACTCTAAGGCAGGGGCGGGGAGCACCCGGCCGCGGGCCACAGGAGGCCTGTGAACTCACTTGGCGCGGCCCTGCCAAGGCAACTACAGATGGGACCTGAAATTCAGGAAATCTAGAGCAGGTTAATTTTCAAGTTGTTAGCTTTGAACTGTCTGTGAATTATGTTATAAATACTCAAACGCTGCTGTCAGGGAAAAGGTTCCACACCCTGCCCCGGAGCTCGGGGGTCCGAGAGCCTCTCAGTAAAGGCAGGGACGGGAAAACGGAGAGGTGGTGGCTACTGTGCGCACGGCAACCGTGGGACAAGCACACGGGAGGATGGTGGGGTGGGGCAGGCCCAGCTAACGACACAGCAGCTCTGACAGGAGAGAGCTCACGCCGCGGCAGGGCCTCTCACTGAGACCGCCTGCCTGTGTGCTGTGTCTTCCCCTGTCCCCCAGGGTTACAAGAGCAGTATCTACTTTCTCTTAGATTCCAATTATTTTGACTTGAAGCCAAAAGAAGGAGAGCCCGTGCTCATTTACTTACTTCACACTCCGGGCACCGCAAAGGCCACTGGGTATGGCATCACTCCTCCTCCTCCAGTGAGATACTTACACAGGCAACTAACCAGACCACAGCGGGAAGCCAACTGCAGGATAAGAGTTCAAAACCACCACATTTTGCTGATGAGACTTAGCGCTTCTCGGTCTTAAAATTATCTTTGTGATCAATTTTAAATTAGAATGTTCTTAATGATTAATTCACCTCCGTCCTTCAAGTAAAATATTTAGACCTGCGGACTGATGGAGCCTTCTTTCCCTTTCCCTTTGCGAAACCTCAAAATTCCTTTCATCTCTCCGCTGATTGCCAGCAACGCTCTCTGGGTCTGCAAACAAAGTCCTGCTTGGGGAGCTGTGCAGGGCCAGATCCTGTGCACAGTCAGCTTCTCACAGAGCCCGAGCCACCAGCACCCCGCCCAGCAGACTCGAACAGGCAGCAGTACGCTGGGGACTCTAAGATAGTCCCAGGCTGCGGCCGTGCCCCGCACACGTGCTTCCATCTGCACATGCCGATTCAAGGGCACAAATTCAAAACACAGCAGGCTTGCACAGACCTTGGACTACAATAAGCTTTATCTACATATTTAAAAGGACTGAGGTTTACTTGAAGGGAATCTGTGTCAAGGGTAACTTTATTTCTCCTTTGGCAATATGTCTAAGACTGTGACATTGGCGACTGTGTTTAAACAATACTTCATGGATGTAATTACTTCCTCGTACATTTAATTTGAAAATTGAACTAAAATGTGCGTCTTCACGTAGACTCCAAGATTCTCAGGACCGAGTGCAGTCAACAACAGTACCAACACACCCTCCTGTGCAGGTCAGACTTTCAGCCCCAGGAAGCTCATCTCCACTACCACTCTGGCTGTAACAGAGACCTCCTCTCCTCCACCTGGACCACACAGGGCCAGCTTCTGGCCAGAGCAGCACTGCATCCCATCTCCCCCGCAGCCAGGTGTGCCGGGGTGATTCTGCTTTGGTCAGTGTTTCTGTAAGAAATACACTGTGGACACACTTGTGTCCATGAGGGAGAGGAGGACAAAGTACATCTCCTCCTCCTTCTTGGGGGGCTGACTACACACTTGACAGGGACTTCCAGCAACCCCTGAATTACACAAAGGACAATCAAAAGGAACCTGGAGCCCTGTGGCTGACAGTACCGACTGTCAAGGACTTACTTGATAAGAAATAGACACAAGCATCCTAATAAAGCCACTGCCAATTCCTGCCGAATCTGTCAGCATCCCCATTTTTGATATCCTATTATAGGTGGCTAAAGAAAACACTGGATTAGTGTTGACAAGAACAATGGAAAAAAATTCAAAAACAAAGCACTTGTGCTTTAAGTCATGGGTTTCTTTTACAAGAAGTATCTTTGAATTAAACAGTAATCAAATATCAAGATATCAATTTCATTCATGCATTACTTTTTTTTGTACTCTATATATGAGTTACCACCAATCAGAGAAAACATACGAACGATATTTGTCTTTGGGGACGAGCCTATTTACTAATTAAAATGATCTCCAATTGCATCTAGCTGGTTGTGAAAGACAGGATTTCACTGTGTTTATGGCTGAGTAGTATTCCAGCATGTACAAACACCACATTTTTCTTTATCCAGTTATCAGTTGGTGGACACCTGGGTCGATTCCATTTCTTAGCTACTGTGAGCTGAGCTGCTATGAACACAGGGGTACAGGTGACTTTCACATGCTGATTTCATTTCCTTATGGGAATCCCTAGGAGTGGGGCAGCTGGGTCACATGGCAAATTTATTCCCAGCTTTCTGGAGAATCTCCATGACTGCCTTCCACAGCAGCTGTCCTAGTTTCCACTCCCATCTTGGAGTATTGGGTTTGCTCTTTCTCCGCATCCTCACCAGCATTTGCTGTGTTTTGACTTCTGGAAGGCAGCCACCCTAACTGGGGTGAGGTGAACCCCGCACGGCTTCAATCTGCACTTTGTGATGGCGACTGCCCCTGAGCACCTTTCCATGCGGCTGCTGGCCATTTGTGTTTCATCCTTTGAAAAATGCTTGCTCATATCCTTAGCCCTTTTCTTTTTTCTTTTTTTTTTTTTGACAGGCAGAGTGGACAGTGAGAGAGAGAGACAGAGAGAAAGGTCTTCCTTTGCCCTTGGTTCACCCTCCAATGGCCGCTGCAGCCAGCGCGCTGTGGCCAGTGCACCGCGCTGATCCGATGGCAGGAGCCAGGAGCCAGGTGCTTTTCCTGGTCTCCCATGGGGTGCAGGGCCCAAGCACCTGGGCCATCCTCCACTGCACTCCCGGGCCACAGCAGAGAGCTGGCCTGGAAGAGGGGCAACTGGGACAGAATCCGGAGCCCCAACCGGGACTAGAACCCGGTGTGCCAGCGCCGCAAGGCGGAGGATTAGCCTAGTGAGCCGCGGCACCAGCCTCCTTAGCCCATTTCTTAACTGGGTTGCTGTTTTGCCGTTTGATTTTCTTGAGCTCCTTATATGTCCTACGTATTAATCTTGCATCAGATGTACAGTCTGCACATGTTTTCTTCCATTCTATTGGTTGCCTATTCACTTTACTGAGTGTTCCCTTTGCTGTGCCAAAGTTTCTTAGCTTGATATAATCCCACTTGTCTACTTTTGCTTTCAGTCCCTGTGTTCCTGGGGATGATCTTTTCTTTTAAAGATGTACAGTTGCAATGGCAAGGGGCTAGGCCAGGCTGAAGTCAGGAGCCTGGAACTCCATCTGGGTCTCCATATGAAGGCAAGAAACGCAGGTGAGCCATCTTCTGCTGCTTTCACAAGTACATTAGCGGGGAGCTGGACCAGAAATGGAACATCTGGGTGCAAAATGGCTATCATATGGGGTAGCGGAGTAACAGGCAGCAGCCGAATCCCTGTGCCACAATATCAGACTTGGGCTGGGTAATTTTAAAACATGGATTTGATCATGCTCATCCAGAGGATAAACATAAAGCTAACAAATAAAAGGGTAGAGGTCAGGGCCCACGCTGTGGTCCAGTGGGCTAAGCCTCCGCCTGTGGCACCAGCATCCCATATGGGTGCCAGTTCTAGTCCTGGCTACTCCTCTTCCTATCCAGCTCTCTGCTATGGCTGGGAAAAGCAGTAGAAGATGGCCCAACTGCTTGAGGCCCTGCAACCATGTGGGAGAACTAGAAGAAGCTCCTGGCTTCAGATTGCCCCAGTTCCAGCCATAGCAGCCATTTGAGAAGTGAACCAGTGGATGGACGATCCTCCTCTGTCTATTCCTCTATCTACCTCTTAAATAAATAAAATCTTTGGGAGGTAGTTTATAATTTTCTAATTCATTAGAAAAGAAAATTTGAAATAAGAAAACCAACTAAGAATATAAAGTTTATTTCTAGGATATGAGAAATAAAAATAACACAAGTAAGTCCAAATATTTCATTCACCCTAATAAACATAATGTAATAGTTCTATCAGAAGAAAGACTTAACAAATTTAACTTAAGGAATCTAGCTCCATAGCCAGTCTAGCTTCAAAAGTCTCATCTGAAGTGAAAATAGAAAACATAAACTAGGCCAGTGCTCATCTAAAGAAGGCAATACACACTTTAGGATAAAAAATTTAAACAAAACAAAATATGTGTCATTATGCATTTGAGAGGCTCACTAGACAATGACATAAAGTTCATTTACCAAAAAGATGTAAACATTTTGTATTCTTAAATAAGAGTGTCAAAATAGAAAAAAAAAATTAGCAAGCGTACAGGAAGAAATTGGTAAAGCCATTATCCTAAATGGATACTTCAATACCTGTCTCCTAACTACTGATTGTCAAGAGAAAAAAACACCAGTATAAACAGTTAGAAAGCTTGATTACAAAATGTTTTTAAAAGCAGATCACATAAAGCAAATACAGCAAAATGTTACCAACTGCAGAATCTAGCGGGCAGACACACAGGTGCTCACTGTGCACCATTTCAGAGAACACTCGGGGTAATGTCTCCTAACAGTCCACAAAGAAGGTTTCCACAGAGCCAAGAAGCTCAGAATCACCGAGACCACGCCCTCTGATCGTGACGCCACCACGCTAAGACTGGGAGAGAACGTTAGAGAACGTCTCTAACGAAGTCACACACTCAGAAACAGAAAGGCACCCGCAAGGCTGCAGAACAAGCATTCGCAACCTGGACTGCTGCGAGCTCCTCAAGGAAGTCAGATCCTCAAACTCACAAACCGAAAAGCAGATGATTCATGGGTTTTATTGCCCACAAAAAGAAGAAGATGAGCATATAAAGAGCACAAAGAACAAACATTACAGACACGGTTAATACGACAAAGCCTTAAGACTACTAAGGAAAAACATGGGTACCAGGAAAACTGGTGAAACATGCAGTCTATCTGGGGAAAGGCTATCTACTGGCCATATGTGTACAGCGTGCTAATACCGTGACACCAAATGAGGGGGAACCAGACAGCAACGGTCTAGCATACAGCTGCAGGCAAAAACAAGCCTGAACTGAATTTCCACAATCAGCAACTCATTAAATGTCACGTCATCTGCTCTCTGAACAGACCCACAGGCTAACCTACATCTATGTCCGTCACATGGAAAGGTTTCTCCAACATAAAGCTGAATTTTTAAAAAGGGTGTATCTGTAGTATCCGTCCACTTCCGTTAAAAACTATGCACTTCACTCATGCACACACACACGCGTGCCTTGAAAAGGTGGCTAGAGCGACAGTTATTAAGACAGTGAAGGTGGCTGTTTATGTGGTGAGATGTAAAGGTTTCTTACTATCAACTTTCTCTAAGGGCTCAAATATCCTCATGGTACAAGGATGTGAAGACAGCCTTCCTTCTCTTTAACTCTCATGTCTGGTTCCTGTAAGTATCATGTATACACATGCCCCAACACACAATGTCCACTTAAACACAGACTGTTCAACTGTAGAACCACACCCTTTAAGAAGGGTGCCACTCCCGCGTGGGAGACCCAGAGGAGGCTCCTGGCTCCAGATCGGCTCAGCTCCAGCCACTGTGGCCATTTGGGGAGTGAACCAGCGGATGAAGATCTCTTTCTCTCTGTAACTCTTTCAAATAAATAAAAACAAATGTTAAAAAAAAAAAGAGAAGGGTGTCACTGATCTAATTTACAAGCTCATGCTACATCTACTTCTCCTGGGTCTATATCACAAACCCTTATTTATGGACAGTAATTCTCACATTCTCCACTTCACTGACCTCCCACAAACACAGAGGACTTGAAGTCACCAATTAATATCCACATTTGTCCATTTCTATTCACCTATTCTGTCATCTGAATTTCTGTAACTTCTAGAAAGAAACTGAATTTACACCAAGTTTAGTGCAAAATTCGTCTTCATTTCAATCAGATCTTGAATTAAAAACTCATTTTTGAAAGCATACCCCCCCCCACCTGGATGGGGACCCGCCTCTGTGTTCCTCGCTATCCCACTGGCGGCTGGGCCTGCTGAACGTGTGCCCAGGCACCACCGTGCTTTCTCAGGCATCCACCTCTGGAGGCCTCTGACCGCACAGACTTCCAGTCACTGACCCTACATCACTACTCACCATCTGCTGGACCTTTCTGGTCACTAGCACGTCCCTGGGACCACACAGTGTCATCACTGAGTCTCTTTAGGCTCCTCTCTGCTGTTCCAGGTTCTAAAGTTAGGTCAGGCGGGAATCCACATCTCCATGTCTTCCTGCTCACAGGAGGGCAAGAGATGCCATGGCTTCTGAGTCCCCTGCTTCCATCTGTTACCATCTGAATGAAATCCCAGCTTGTGAACACGGAATTTTAAATTACCACTCTCCTCTCACTGCTGCCCTGCTTCGCGAGGTTCAGCGAGTCAGCCATGCTCAAGGACCAAGCCCAGTTCCACTGTGCAGAATTATCAGGCAGCAGGGATCCGGCCCTGCCTTACGCACTCCACTCTCCCCCACAGGCATGTCGTTCTAGTTCTAGGAGCGGGGCGCCAGCCACGATGCTGTGCCGTTACAGATGCCGACTTCCCTTGCCAGACTGACTTTGGACCCCTCCCCTGCCACCCTCCGTGAAATACTGAGTCCTCAAGACGCAGGTTCAACAGCAGCTCCCTGCGGAACCACCTCAGGCTACCAGAACCACGCTCCCCCCAAACCCCGCGGACACATCTACTGGAGCGTCCAGCACACTTTCTCACTGGTGCGATTGTGCTTGGTCATCCGAGACTCTGAGGGGAGAATTCTGTATTATTATTTTCTGACTCTTCAGCACTGAACTACCAAAGACTCAGTGCACATTCAATAATGGCTGCTAAGTGGAAAAATGAATAAACAAAAAAATGCATAAATGAACAGATAATCAGCAAAATAGAAAAAAAAGAAATATCATCCCAAAATAATTGAATCTACAGAGAAAAATGTATTAAATGGAAGACAGTAGGTCAGACATATGATTAGTTTGCCAAAGACATTTATCAACCAATTTGTGTTTGCTAACACAGCAAACCTCAAAGCCCCGTAACACTTTCCTTCCTGCATACAAAGTCTGAGAGACAGCAGTGCCTCAAGGTCAGTATCCGGCACAAAGTGAGAAAGTGCTTCGTTCTAACATCTGCGAGCAGAGCACAAGAGTGGAATACTTACTCTAAGACTTCATAATTCGACTTCTTTTCTAGGGCATTGCCCCTCATCTCCCAGTACGATCGCCTAAAACCGGGGAGACATACATTACAGATGTCTAGTCACATAAAGCACGTTTCTGCTTTTACTCAAATAAAACTGGGGATAGAGGTATTCAATAAGCAATTTTATAAGCAATTTATAAGCAATTCAGAATTAAGATTTTATTCAATGTTTTACTGACGATCTTTCGAAAAAAGGGAAATATCCAGAAATTCCAAGTATAATGAAACCACTGATGAACAAACCTCAATGCATAATTACCACCTTACCGTATTTCCAGACAACCCAGCTTCAAAGCAATGTCTTGGTCCACTTGATCAGCTATCTCTAACATATAGTCACTCTTCACCTACAATTAAAAACGCAGTTTAGAGACAAGACATTTGAGAGGCATTCATCAACAAGTTCACTGACCACCCTTACATACTTCATATATCAGTAATTATGCCAGATCCTACAGATATAAAAATGAGTAACACACACAAAAACATAGAGCAGTGAAATGGTCTCCTACCAACAGAAGCTCACAGCATCTCTAACCCTGGAATGAGACACGAGGAGACAGCTCGCAGCGAGTGAGAGGTGCTTTACGCCCTCCTGTCAGTAGAATGGCACAAGCCTGCGGAGCTGTCTGCTGGGCGGGCACCTGTCTCTGCGGGACTTACAGGACACCTCACCACCAGCTGCAGAACACACTCTTCTCGGCACACACAGGACACTGCCTAGGCCACAAATCAAGTCTCAGAAAATCTAAAAAGAACAAAATCATACCACGTATCTTCTCAGACCATAAAGGAATAAAACTAGACATCAACGAGAACAACAGAACACTCATAAATACCTGGAAATTTAAAAATATGCTATTGAATGATCAATGGCTCATTGAAGAAATTTAAAAACAAAAAACTTTCTTGAAATAAATGAAACTGAAAAGACAACATATCAAAACCTGTGGGATACAACAAAAGCAACAGTAAGAGGGAAGTTTATAGCATTAAGTGTTTACATTAAAAAAAGAGGAATGTTTCAAATTAAAGATCTAATGACTGCATCTTAAAGACTCAGAAAAACAAGAACAAACTAAAACCAGAATCAGCAGGAGGTGAGACACAATAAGGATTAGAGTAGAAATAAAAGAAATAGAAGTTAAAAAATAAAAGATTAACAAAACAAAAAGTTGGTTTTTTTAGAAGATAAACAAAATAGATAAACTGATGTCCAGCCTAACAATGAAAAAAAGACTCAAATAAATAAAATTAGAGATGAAAAGGAGACTTACAACCTACATCACTGAAATACAAAGGATTATAAGAAACTACTATGAAGAACTACATGCCAATAAACTGGAAAACTTCAAAGAAATGGGTCAATTCCTGGATTCATATAACCTACCAAGATTGAATCAAGACGATACAGAAGACCTAAACAGACCTGTCACAAGCAATGAGAATGAAGCAATGATCAAAGTCTTCCATCAGGGGAAAGTTCAGAACCTGACGGCTTTACCACTGAATTCTACAAATCATTCAAAGGGGGGCAACTCCAATATTCTTCCAACTATTAAGACACCGAACATGATGAAACTCTGCCAAACTCTTCTCATGAGGCCAGCATCACTTTGATACCCAGACCAATCAAAGACACAACACGAAAGGAAAGCTACAGACCTACTTCCTTAATGAACACAGACGCAAAGATTCTCAACAAAATCCTAGCAAATCGAATCCAAAACCACGTGAGAAAGATCATACGTCACGATCAAGTCAGATTTACCCCAGAACTGCAAGGGTGGGTCGACATCCACAATCAATCAATGTCATAAATCACATGACAAAATGGAATCAAAAGCCATAGTCACCGCAACAGACGCAGAGAAAGCGACACTGCTTCCTGACGGTAACAACGCCCCGGATTCGGGTCTGGAAGGAATCCCCCTCAGAGCTAGAAAGGCCGCCTGTGACGGACAACCAGCCGATGCCGGACGGCATGAGAAAGGCTGCAACGTTCCCCTCGGACCTGGAGCAACACACGCCGCCCGCTTTGCCACTCTGACCCAGTCAGCACTGGGAGTTTTAGCAGAGCAACTGGGGAGGAGAGAAGGGCACCAGAATTGGAAGAGACGAAGTCACACTGTCCACGTTTGCAGATGACATGACGCTGTACCGGAAAACTAAACACTCCCTCCGAAAGCTGGTAGAACTGATAAACCAACTCGGTAAAGTTGCAGGTTACAAAATAAACATACAAAAGTAGTAGCTTTTTTGTATGTAGTGACGAGCTCACAGAAAGAGAAAGCAAGAAAGAAATCCCATTCACAACAGCCACACAAAATAAATAAAATATTCAGGAATACATTTAACCAAAGAAGTGAAAGATCTTGACAATGAAAATTATCAAACACTGATGAATAAAATCATTAAGGATACCAAAAAACATGGAAAGATATTCCTTGCTCAAGGATTGGAGGAATCAATATTGTTAAAATGTCTATAATACCTAAAGCAATCTGCAGATTCAATGCAATCCCTATCAAAATACCAATGACAATCTTTACAGAACTAGAAAAAGCAATCCTAAAATTCATATGGAATCACAAAAAAAAATCCCAAATAGTCAAAGTAATTCTAGCATGAAAAATCAAGCTGGAGGCATCACAAAACCTGACTTGAAAGCATACTACAAAGGTATAATAATTAAAACAGCATGGCACTGGCATAAAATCTGATACATAGGGGCCGGCACTGTGGCGCAGTAAGTTAATGCTCTGCCTGCGTTGCTGGCATCTCATGTGGGCGCCGGTTCTACTCCTTGCTGCTCCTTTTCCAACCCAACTCTGCTGTGGCCTGGGAAAGCAGTGGAGGATGGCCCAAGGCCTTGGGCCCCTGCACCCACATGGGACATCAGGAAGAAGCTCTTGGCTTCTGGCTTCGGATCGGCACAGCTCCGGCTGTTGTGGCCATTTGGGAAGTGAACCAACAGAAGGAAGACCTTTCTCTCTCTCTCTCTCACTGTAACTCTACCTTTCAAATCAATAAATAAAATCTTAAAAAAAAAAAAACAAACCAGGCTGGCGCCATGGCTCACTAGGCTAATCCTCCGCCTGCGGCGCCAGCACACCGGGTTCTAGTCCCGGTTGGGGTGCCGGATTCTGTCCCGGTTGCCCCTCTTCCAGGCCAGCTCTCTGCTGTGGCCCGGGAGTGCAGTGGAGGATGGCCCAGGTGCTTGGACCCTGCACCCCATGGGAGACCAGGAGAAGCTCCTGGCTCCTGCCTTCGGATCAGCGTGGTGCGCCGGCCATAGCGCGCCAGCCGCGGCGGCCATTGGAGAGTGAACCAACGGCAAAGGAAGACCTTTCTCTGTCTCTCTCTCTCACTGTCCACTCTGCCTGTCAAAAAAAAAAAAAAGAAAAAAAGAAAACAAAACCGATGCATAGATCACTGGAACACAGTAGAGAGCTTAGAAATTAACCCACATACATACAGCCAACTGATTCTGGGCTGAAGTGCTCAGACCACACACTGGACTAAGGGTAGTCTATTCAACAAACGCTGCTGACAAAACTCTCTGTGTGTGTGTGACAAACACTGTCAAAGTATTAAGGCTTTTTACTGTATAAACTTAAAATTTTATCTACAAAACTAAAAAAAAAGGGGAAGGAAGGAGGGTGGGCCAGGTGAAAATGACCACGTCTGTCTCCCAGTTCTAAAGCTGTGTATGCAGAAGGAAGATCAAGAAAATACGGACTGAACCGTATAAATGACAGGTAAGCCAAGTCTTCATTAACCAAAGTGCTTTTCCCTGAATCATCAAAATTACACAAGACTGGAAAGGGGAGAAGAAATGTTTTAAGTTAAAATATCCCATTTACAGCTGCACTTTCAAAAATATGTTTTAAATGACAGCTTCAAGGCTAAAATAATGGAGAAATACGTTAACTCTGATGACACAATTATCTGAATTACAGTTTGCAAAAAAGAAAGGTGAAGAAAAATAGATTGCTTAACAAGAACATTTTTCTACAGTCAAGTTTAGATTCTAGACCAAATAAATGAATTAATTAATTAAAAAAAAAGATTCTGGGCCAGAGCTCTGGCGTAGCAGGTAAAGCCGCCACCTGCAGTGCCTTCATCCATGTGAGTGCTGGTTTGAGTGCTGGCTGCTCCACTTCCAATCCACCTCCCTGCTATGGCCTGGGAAAGCAGCAGAGGACGCCCCAAGTCCTTGGGTCCCTGCACCCACATGGGAGACCCGGAAGAAGCTCCTGGCTCCTGGCTTCGGATAGGCCCAGCTCCAGCTGTTGCAGCCATCTGGGGAGTGAACCAGTAGATGGAAGACCTTTCTCTCTCTCTGCATCAGCCTTGCTATAACGCTGCCTTTCAAACAAATAAATAAATAAATCTTTAAAAGATTCTAGATCATAGTATTAAGCTATGGCTCAAGACCTAGTATTTTCCTCAACTCTTCTGTGGAAATTCATCACTGACTGTTTATTTTGCCAATAAGTGGATATACTCATTTCAAATCTTATTTGTATGAGTAAACAATGAAGATTTCATCCTAAACCCAGGCTTCTTAAAGGCTAAAAATTTCAGCGGTAAATGATTTATTTATGAGTTCAGCATCACGAATGCAGAATTAATTAATACTGTAACTTCCTGGATAAACATGGACATCAAATTTTTAATTGAAGCCACCACCATGCACCAAGGGCTGCCAATCAAATAGTACTTAAATCAATGAAAGGTAAGAAAAAATCTGACCTCACGCTAAATATATTCTTCTTGCTTTCTAATATGTCATTAGCTTTATTGTCAAAGATTATTTTTGTTTCCTACTCCTAACTGTATGGTGTTAGAACAAGATTCTAGTTTATTGTTAGTGTGATTAATATCGTCAGGTATATTAAAAGATGGATCAACAATAATGAGTGAATCACTTGAGATTTCTCACATTGGTAGTGGAATTTAATGAGATTATGTGTACCCACAGCAATAATGCCCAACCAGCAATTCCATACTCAACCTCTGAAACCTTCAGTGACACTGTTTTCCTGACAATCCCACCCAAAATGGGCTTGGATAAAATTTCAAAATAAGCAGCAAGAACACTGATGCAGTGTACTGCAATCAGTTCCTTCCCTCTGTCCCTCCCTTAGGGTAGCAACGGTGGTAGAAGAACTAATATGATTATTTCTCCCCAGATGAAAGACCCAAACCATTAAAAATACTAATTCTTCTAAAGCAGAAAGTACAACAGCTAACACTTAAAGGTGTTCACCATATGCCAGACATTTCAAAGTACTTTGCCATGTCACTTTACTGGACATTCACAGCAACCTCACCTCATTTTTCAGATTAAAAAATATGTATGAAAATGAACAAGCAACAGACAGGGAAAAAATATTAGCAAAACAAGTAATTCCATTTAAAAATTACAGAGACAGAGGTAGAATGCTCACTGCATTCCAGGGCTAGGAAGAGCAAATGAGAAACTGTCTAATGAAAACAGTTTCAATTTTAAAAATTTCTGGGGCCAGTGCTGTGGCTTAGTGGGTAAAGCCACCATCTGCGGTGCCAGCATCTCAGTGCCCTTTTGAGTGCTGGCTGCTCCACTGCCAGTCTAACTCTCTGCTGCGGCCTGGGAAAGCAGGACCACGTGCTGGGCCCCTGCATCTGAGTGGGAGACCCAGAAGCAGCTCCCGGCTCCTGGCTTCGGATCAGCCCAGCTCCAGCCACTGCAGTCATCTGAAGAGTGAACCAGAGGAAGGAAGACCTCTCTGCCTCTGCCCCTGCCTTGCTGTAACTCTGCCTTTCAAATACATAAATAAATCTTAAAAAAAAAAAGTTACGGAGATGGATGGATGGTTGTGATGGTTTTATAATATTATGAATGTACTTAACATTACCGAACTCAAAACTGGTTAGAGTAATATTTTAAAATGGGGACGGGGCAAAAGTACAACTTGAAAAATACAAACGTGGGGCTGGCGCTGTGGCGCAGTGGGTTAACGCCCCAGCCTGCAGTGCTGGCATCCCTTATGGGCGCCGGTTCCAGTCCCAGCAGCTCCTCTTCCGATCCTGTTCTCTGCTGTGGCCTGGGAAAGCAGAAGATGGCCCAAGTCCTGGGGTCTCTGCACCTGTGTGGGAGACCCGGAAGAAACTCCCAGCTCCTGGCTTCAGATCACTGCTGTCATTTGGGGAGTGAACTAGCGGAATGGAAGACCGCTGTCTCTCTGGCTCTACCTCTCTAGCTCTCTCTCTAACTCTTTCAAATAAATAAAATGATTATTAAAAATTTTTTTAAAATACAAAACAGGCAAAAAGTTTGAAGTAGACTTTCACCAGAGAAGTTATAAAAGCCTTCAACATGCACAGGAGAGGGAGCACCCGGCAGCGAGGAGGCAGGAGAGTGAACTCGAGAGCCCCGTGGGATTCTGTCACGCTCCCGACGGGAACTCCAAAACGGAAAACCGACAGAGCAAATGCTGCTGAGAAGACGGCACAGCCATCATCAGCGGAAACAAAATGGTGGCACCAGGCAGGTGCTGGGCGTGGCTCATGAGCCACTGCTTGTGATGCAGGCCTCCCATCCCATGCACTCCAGGTTCAAGTCCCAGCTGCTCTGCTTCTGATCCAGCTTCCAGCTAGTGTGCCTAGGAAGGTAGCAGAAAACGGCCCAAGCGCTTGGGACCTTGCTACCCATGTGGAAGACCTGGTGGAGCTCCTGGCTCCTGGCTCCAGCCTGACCCAGTCCTGGCTGTTGCAACATCTGGGGAGTGAACCTGTGGATGGAAGTGCTCTCTCTCGTGTGTACGTGTGTACCCGCTTTCTGCCTTCTTGATGCTCTGCCTTATAAATAAACACACAGAAAGAAAGACCATTTTGGAGAAAGGCCTGGCACTTTCTTATAAAACAACAAACGCACCCACTCGCAGAGAACAATATTCACAGCAATGCTTCAGTCATTAAGGGTAATTAAAAACCAGAAACAGCCCAGATAACCCACCAACGGGAGGATGAACACACATACTATAACATGTTCCTACAGCAGAATACTCAACGGTAAAAGAAAACTGCTGGAATCTCAAAACCATTACACTGAGGGAAAAACCCTTATTACATAAAAGAATATATACCGCATGGAAGAATTGAGAAGAAATTCTAAAACAGGTGAAACTAATTATACATCAAAACAAAAACTACAATTAAATACTGAACTGTAGTTATGATATGCTTGATGAAGTATACGAATGTCTGAAATTTACTTGAAACTCATCAAATTAAGGTGGATTAGTGGTCCACTGGGAGGGAAAGGCAAAGCTACGAGGTGATTCAGAGGCAGCTCTGGGCGGCAGGCTCACTCCACGATTCCTGCAGCGTGACAGAACATTCGAGGAGTTTCTCAATAAAATGATGCAGAAGTACCCCCTGAGGTACAGAGAATGAAGTCCTCCGCACAGCCACAGTCAAACCTGTGGTGGGACAGAGATCAGACCCAGCCGGCAGGCTCACTCGGGGGCTTGGCATCCCGACCCTGCTTCTGAGACACTGTCAGGCCCCCCTGATCTCAACGCCGTCTTCTGAGACACTGTCAGGCCCCCCTGATCTCAACGCCGTCTTCTGAGACACTGTCAGGCCCCCCTGATCTCAACGCCGTCTTCTGAGACACTGTCAGGCCCCCCTGATCTCAACGCCGTCTTCTGAGACACTGTCAGGCCCCCCTGATCTCAACGCCGTCTTCTGAGACACTGTCAGGCCCCCCCTGATCTCAACGCCGTCTTCTTAGACACTGTCAGGCCCCCCTGATCTCAACGCCGTCTTCTGAGACACTGTCAGGCCCCCCTGATCTCAACGCCGTCTTCTGAGACACTGTCAGGCCCCCCCTGATCTCAACGCCGTCTTCTTAGACACTGTCAGGCCCCCCCTGATCTCAACGCCGTCTTCTGAGACACTGTCAGGGCCCCCCTGATCTCAACGCCGTCTTCTGAGACACTGTCAGGCCCCCCTGATCTCAACGCCGTCTTCTGAGACACTGTCAGGCCCCCCCTGATCTCAACGCCGTCTTCTGAGACACTGTCAGGCCCCCCCTGATCTCAACGCCGTTTTCTTAGACACTGTCAGGCCCCCCTGATCTCAACGCCGTCTTCTGAGACACTGTCAGGCCCCCTGATCTCAACGCCGTCTTCTTAGACACTGTCAGGCCCCCCTGATCTCAACGCCGTCTTCTGAGACACTGTCAGGCCCCCCCTGATCTCAACGCCGTCTTCTGAGACACTGTCAGGCCCCCCCTGATCTCAACGCCGTTTTCTTAGACACTGTCAGGCCCCCCCTGATCTCAACGCCGTCTTCTGAGACACTGTCAGGCCCCCCCTGATCTCAACGCCGTTTTCTTAGACACTGTCAGGCCCCCCTGATCTCAACGCCGTCTTCTGAGACACTGTCAGGCCCCCTGATCTCAACGCCGTCTTCTTAGACACTGTCAGGCCCCCCTGATCTCAACGCCGTCTTCTGAGACACTGTCAGGCCCCCCCTGATCTCAACGCCGTCTTCTGAGACACTGTCAGGCCCCCCTGATCTCAACGCCGTCTTCTGAGACACTGTCAGGCCCCCCCTGATCTCAACGCCGTCTTCTGAGACACTGTCAGGCCCCCCCTGATCTCAACGCCGTTTTCTTAGACACTGTCAGGCCCCCCCTGATCTCAACGCCGTCTTCTGAGACACTGTCAGGCCCCCCCTGATCTCAACGCCGTTTTCTTAGACACTGTCAGGCCCCCCTGATCTCAACGCCGTCTTCTGAGACACTGTCAGGCCCCCTGATCTCAACGCCGTCTTCTTAGACACTGTCAGGCCCCCTGATCTCAACGCCGTCCTCCTGCGCATCACACCTTCTCTGGCCTTCCAACCTCCCTCATGAAGGTCACAGGACATGGAGGTCCACAGCACAGTGAAGTCAGAGCTGGCCTGCGGTGCGCTGGAGGTAAAGGGAGGGGAGGGCAGGGAGAGCAGTGCTCTCAAGCCAAGACTGCTGGAAGCTGCCGAGTGGAGGAGGCTCCAGCTGAGAGCAAGCACTGCCTCCCAGGGGAAGCCAGCGACCCTCAGACGCCCCCCCCCCCCCCCCCCCCGCCATGGGTCTTCAGAAGCTAGTCTGTTTCCTTTTCCCAAGAAGCGAATACAAATTCTTGGAGGAGAGAACTCTCCGTCTAGGCCCTAAAGATTCCCACACCTGATGTTCCACAGATGAAGAGCTCCAGGGAACTCCCTGGCTCTGAGAGTCAGTGCGAGGCACTGACAGATGCGAGGAGTCAGACACAGAACACAGAATACAAGGCAGACAACTTAGCCGGTAATGAGGGCCATAAAAATTACCTGACCAGAAGAATATATTTCCCCAGGGAAACAGGGACAAGCATTTGGTATGGTGGCTAGGATACCGCTGGGGACAGCCACAGCCAGAGTCAGATTCCCACTGGCTGCTAACGCGCACCGTGGGAGCAGCAGGTTGTGGCTCGAGCAGCTGGGCCCCTGCCATCCATCTGGGACACCTGGACGGAGTTCCAGGTTCCTGGCTCCAGCCTGCCCCAGCCCTAGCTGTTGCAAGCATTTGGGGAGTGACCCAGGGGGTGGAAAATCCTTCCTTGTCCCCCTCTTGCCTTTCAGATGAAAATAAAACCTTAACAGACGCTCTGAACATAAATTTAGCCATACATGAGGAGAGCTGCTCATTGATAAGATTAATCTGAGCTACAGATCAAAGAGAATACTTGAAAATAGGAAAAAGAGGTTAACAGATACAAGGGGATACACCGAGAAGTTCTAACAAAGATCTAAACTGAAGGAATAATGAAGAAATGAGGAAAAGCCACATCTGAATAGAGATCCACTAAGACATTTCTGGAACAGGTGAAACAGACATGAACCCACAGAGGACCTAGAGCACAGCACAGACCAAGCAGGGGTGGGGAGGAAATCCACAGCTACTCTGCAATGAGACCACAAAACACCAAAGACAAAAAAGATCTCCAAGTCATCCAGAGAGAAAAGACAGCACCCCAGAAACAGAACGGAAGCTGACTTCTCAATAGCAACGTGATGACCAAAGTGCAAACAGAATACCATCGCAGTGCTCACACAGAACAGATACCCAGCAAGATACTCAAGACACAGCAGACCTGGATAACTCTTGAAGTAATGGTTATTTACTATCTGTGCCAAGCAGTCAGAGAAAATATATTCTCCTCAAGCAAAGCTGAAACCTTAACGAATCTAAATCTGTGCCAGAGGACGAACCAACTCTAAGTAAGATTTCATCAGTGTTGAATGAATCACAGTCTCTAATCACAATGCAAAATTATTTTTGAAATGAACCAAAAAACTAGATTTTACAACCACTTGTAGTTCCACCAACAGGGTTAGCCAAATGTGCAAAGCACAACGATGAGCCAAATGCTTCCTAGAAAATCTCCCTGAACGTGTCCATGAACTGAGAAACAAACAAAAACTAAACCAAAACCAAATTCAGGCCAACGACAGGAATTCAGAGGGCTGGGGGAGAGCTGCAGTCAGCTTATAGCCGAAGCGCAGGACTGAAACACACACGCACAGTAAGACACAACAGCTGGCAAGCAAAAGCAACCGACACTCAGAACCATGGTGACCTGCATGGAGTCAAAGGGCAGGAGGTGGGGCGAGGACACAAGGACATGGGATGGGCAGGTACCAAGCTGTTGTTTTCATTTGAGCTGCAGGTCCTGGGTAGCCGCTTCATCATCAATATCACAGCTTACAAAACAACGCATGTATTTCATGTTAAAGAATCTACATAATTAAAAACAATCAGCGCTATGAAATTTCAAGTCCCTTAACGGAGGATCGATTTAGCTGAGAAAGCAGTGAAAACATATGGCTGCATGTATGTGCACATCTTATTCAGCTGCATGGACTACAGGAGATTCTGAGTTAGACTGGCTTCAGGTTCCAGGCCCTTATAACGCTATTAATCCATCTCAGAAGTCTGAAAATTTCCACACAACTTCTCACACATTACTTGAGTTGCATTCTTATTATGGGGACCAATTATTGACTCATACCCTTTTTCTTATTGCATGTGTTTAAACACAAGTTTCAGCTTTGGAATTAAACTGATTCCCAAGTTGGGTACTGCAGATCAACATATGGCTTCATTTATAACAGTTCGAGAACTTCAACCTATGTAGAAGGATGCCTCTGTGTGGACATTTGACCATGGCAAGTCAAAGGGGAAACGACTTGTCAAGCCAGCAATGAAAAATCATACTATCTTCAATATTTTCTTCCCAGAACAGGGTAAAAATAAAAAATATAATATTTTAAAGACACATATGGAATCACAGCTCTTTTAAGCAACAGCATTTAAAGTGGTATCTTCCACACCCATGAAAATATGTAGCTGAGTAACTGTGATGGGTGCCTCGACTGTAACTCAGCAGAATTTACCCGATTCCTTGATGGACATGTGCAACGCCTCCTGTTTCTTGTCCTATGATATTCCCACGAGCACCTCTGTATGTGTATGCATGCATTCATGTGTCAGGACTTATGGATTACTTAGCATGAATTCCTACAAGAATTATCAGCTCAAATAATAGGCAACTGCCAGTGCTCAACCGTTCTTCTACTCAGAAAAACAGCAAGGTAAAGGGAGCCACCAATCAAAACAACTCAAGAGTACAAGCACAGCTGACGCTCTCAGGACACCTGCTGCCCCCCTGAGAAATCACCACGCTGTTTCCCACGGCCTCCTGTGGCTTCCGCGTCAGCTTCCCCTCCTTCCACTCACTCTCTCCTGGCTTGACACACCAGCAGCCCACGTGGAAAAGAGGAGTGACCATGATTACCCTTACATCTCCTTTAAAATGCATGTGCTAGTATGCAAGTACAAAATAAACATGACCATTAGAATAATTTTAGAATGTTTTAAAATCTTTCTGGATGTTACAAAAAGGTACCATCTAACTGAGAAACTTTGAAGAAGAGAGTGTAGAGATGGATGACCACGGCAGGCAGGCTGCAGGGCTGGAAGGATCATACAGAGTACGCAGGGGATACACCACCCAGAACGTGCCGCTCACACCGCCACCTTACACGCGACGGTAAACACTGAATCCCCAGACGCCTGGTACTGTCCACAACGCCCCATCACTGGGCAATCCCGTGGCAGACCGACTTGCCTGGTTTCATCAACAGAACCACCCTTGGGCGGGCAGCACTTGCCACTGCTTCACCGGCCGAGGCAATCAACCGCAGAGTCAGAGGCACCTCACAGCCGCGGCTGCTGACTGCAGAACCACGGGGCAGGCTAGTGCTCACCCTAAGTTCCTTTAAGCAAGGCCATCCTTACTCTGCACTTTCACTCCAGGTTTTAAGACAACTCAACTGAATTCTATACACGGCAAACACAGAAGCAAGACCTCCCAAAAAGGGAAACTAGGACACCCAGGAGCCGTGAAAAAGGAACAAAACAGTTACAGACTCTCGGTCAGCCTAGCAATTATAGAAAGGAGTGCCTATCTAGGCCTGCATTAAGCATGCTAGAACCCAGTATCACCAAAGTCACCACAAAGTGCCCTGGTGGGCAGATTTTTTCAAGGAAAGTGTGTCAGTGCACTCACAGGTCGTCCACAGGAGAGAGAATGCGGTACAGGTCAAGGGAGTGTGTCAGTGCACTCACAGGTCGTCCACAGGAGAGAGAACGCGGTACAGGTCAAGGAAGTGTGTCAGTGCACTCACAGGTCGTCCACAGGAGAGAGAACGCGGTACAGGTCAAGGGAAGTGTGTCAGTACACTCACAGGTCGTCCACAGGAGAGAGAACGCGGTACAGGTCAAGGGAGTGTGTCAGTACACTCACAGGTCGTCCACAGGAGAGAGAACGCGGTACAGGTCAAGGGAGTTTGTCAGTGCACTCACAGGTCGTCCACAGGAGAGAGAACGCGGTACAGGTCAAGGAAGTGTGTCAGTGCACTCACAGGTGGTCCACAGGAGAGAGAACGCGGTACAGGTCAAGGAAGTGTGTCAGTGCACTCACAGGTCGTCCACAGGAGAGAGAACGCGGTACAGGTCAAGGGAAGTGTGTTAGTGCACTCACAGGTCGTCCACAGGAGAGAGAACGCGGTACAGGTCAAGGGAGTTTGTCAGTGCACTCACAGGTCGTCCACAGGAGAGAGAACGCGGTACAGGTCAAGGAAGTGTGTCAGTGCACTCACAGGTGGTCCACAGGAGAGAGAACGCGGTACAGGTCAAGGGAGTGTCAGTACACTCACAGGTCGTCCACAGGAGAGAGAACGCGGTACAGGTCAAGCACCCTAGTCCACAAGTCGGAAATGTCCCCAAATTAAAAGTCGGAAATGTCCCCAAAGTAAAAGTCGGAAATGTCCCCAAATTAAAAGCTTTTTGAGCACCAATATATCGCCACAAGTATAAAACTCCACTCCATGAAAACGACTCATGCACAAAATATTTAAAAATACTGTATATATAAAATTATCTTCATACAATGTGTATTAGGTATAAATGAAATATAAACAAACTTTGTATACTGACTAGGGGTCTCACGCCAGATATCTTAATACCTATGTGCAAATTTGAGCTTTTTAAACAGTATTTATTCATTTATTTTCCAAAACTCTGAAACACTTCTGGTTCTACGTGTTTCAGACAAAGGGCACAAAACCTGAATACACATTCCTTGTCACCTCCTTCACCAAGATATTCCATCAGACGGCTGAAGAGTGAGATGTCACACACGGTGAACCAAGGTGTAAATCGAAACTCAGGTTTCCTTACGAGCAGCGCTCCACAACCTGAGCCGGGACCAAACAGGCCTTCTCCCTTACCCGTTCACCAGACTTCACCTTCTCTCAGGCAGCCCTGAGTGAGTGCAGGCCAAGTAAGCTGCCGCCTGCGATGCCAGCAGATTATACTGGAGTGCCAGTTTGAGTCCGCTGCTCCACTTCCTATCCAGCTCCCTCCCTCCCTCCTTCCCTCCCTCCTTTCTTTCTTTCTTTCTCTCTTTTTTAAGATTTGTTTATTTGAAAGGCAGAGTTACAGAGAGGCAGAAGCAGACAGAGGGAGAGGTCTTCCATCTGCTGGTTCACTCCTCTAGTGGCCTCAACGGCCAGAGCATCCAGCTCTTTTCTAATGGGCCTGGGAAAGCAGTACAAGATGGTGCAAGTCCTTGGGTCCTGGCACCCCGCACAGGAGACTGGACAGAGCTCCTGGCTCCTGGCTTCGGCCTGGCCCAGCCCTGGCTATTGCGGCCATCTGAGAGTGAAACAGAAGACAGAAGACCAAGTCTGTCTCTGTAACTTTACCTTGCAAGTGAATTAATAAATCTTTACAAAAACAAAAGATACTTACTTACCTTAAGTCCATTAACCTGACACTTCCTTTATTACTACCAATCACACAAGAAAACAGGACCTCCCCACCCACTGCAGAGGCAGAAACGTGCTTCTACGCAGGAACACCCATCGTTACTTCACGCGCAGACAACAGCCTTTCCACCTCTCTCTGCTCTTTCTCGGCAGGACGTGCCCAGACTCTTGACAACAGACACTTTTCCTTCATTATTTCACTTTCCATTTTAGCTCAATCGCTGCGTCCTACCAAACCCATCCACTAAATCCACTTACTACTGTACTCGTCTGTCTGGCTTGTCAGGACACCTGAAGAGTCTCCAACGTGCTTGGAGCCTATAAAGTACTGCCTCCTATGAAGACCCTCCATCTGGGGGGGTGTCCCACTCGAGGGGACAAATCAAGCACTTCGGGGGCGCACGCCGGGCCTGCCAGTCGAGATGCCCGTTAAGGCACTCATGGCCCTACTGCAGCATCTGGGCTGGGTGCCCAGCGCTGCTCCCGACACCACTGTTTTGTTCAGGCGATGGTATGGCTGACGTACTCAGCGGAGTTGATTTTTGCGAATTATACAAATCACTATCAAAATTATACTGATATAGCTGGCTCCGACAATAATGTCTACATAAAACAAGCTTATTGACGCTGAAATATAATACCTACTAGGATTGGTGTTCTTTTGTTTTCTAATTTATTTATTTGTGAGACAAGAGTTACAGAGAGAGGGAAAGACGAAAGAAGTCTTCTATCCTCAACGGCCAGAGCTGGGCCAATCCAAAGCCAGGAGCCAGGAGCCTCCTCCAGGACTCCCCCATGGACGCAGGGCCATCTTCCCACTGCTTTCCCAGTGGGGAAAGAGAGCTGGATAGGAAGAGCAGCAGCCAGGAACCCAACAGGCACTCATATGGGATGCCAGTGCCGCAGGACAGAGGCTAAACCACTGTGCCACAGCGCCAGCCCCTAGAGTTAACTTTTCGAAGATCTGCCTACAGGACTGGCATTTGCTACAGTGATTAACCCGCCACTCGGGACATCAGCATCCCATGTGGGAATGCCTGATTCCAGTCTCCACTCCTCTACTTCTTCTTCAGATTTATTACTTATTTGAAAGAGTTACAGAGAAAGAGGGACAGAGAAACAGACAGACAGACAGGGAAGGGAGAGAGAAAGAGAGAAAGAGGGCCACCTGCTGGTTCACTCCCCAGATGTCCCAGCAGCCAGGGCTGAGCCAGGCTGAATTCAGGAGCCAGGAGCTTCTTGCAGCTCTCCCACGCGGGTGGCAGAGGCCCAAATGCTGCCTTTCGCAGGCCATCCGCAGGAGGCTGGATGTGAAGTGGGCCAGCTGTAAGGGATGCATGTCACAGCTGGCTGCTTTACCTGCTACACCACACCGCCAGCCCGGCCACTTCCGATCCAGCTTCCTGCTACTGTATACCTTGAGAGGTGGGAGATGACGGCTCAAGGACTTGAGTTACCGTCATGCACTTCGGGGACTCAGACTAAATTCCAGGTTCCTGGGTTCAGGCTGGCCCTGCTGAGGCTGTTGTGGGCACTTGGGGAATAAACCTGCAAGTGGAAGATCTCTCTCTCTCTCTGCCTTAAAAAAGAAAATACAGACAGGTTTTTAACAATTTTCTCAAGCATACAAAAGTTCAGAAAGTACCAAGACTTCTACTGCCCTAGAGCAACAAATTTGTCATCTCCAAAACATTAGATTTAATTCTGAAGTAAAAACATGTAATAGGCAGGGTTCAAAGAAACAGGAAGTGTATCACAGCACTGTCTCATACCTGTTGATAGAAGAAATTCAAGGTTGGTTTGTCTTCAGTAAACTGATTGAGAAATCCTTTGGGCAAATAACGAATTCTCAATTCGTATCTGAAAACATAATTCATAAAACAGAACAATCAGAAAGTAACTCTCAACACACAGTGCCTTGTTGTCTAGTAATATACAATATTACTGAGAACGGCATTAACAATTGCTCTGGGAAATAATTCCTAAAATAAGAAAAAACAATTAATTTTTAAATGGAAATTTTTTTTCAGCAAACAACAAGCATGTCTCTTTGGTCCGCTGTAGCTCAGTGATTCCGCAGGGGAGGGCGTGCTGGAGAGGCCGCAGCTGCATGCGTCCCTGACCGCCCACCCCTAACGCTTGCCTCCCACCTCAGTTATCTAAAGCTACAACCGCAAAATTGCACTCCCCTGTCTGCGCTCTATCCTTCAGTACTAAGCCCGTGAGAGTCACCCACAGCGAGGGGCTGCCGTTTGCTCCTACCAAAAACGCACTGCACTGCCTGACGTGACGAATGACTTGTCCACGGTACTGCTGAAGGGTCCCTGGGCTGTTCCACCCTGTGGTTATTAGCAGTAGGAATACTTCTCTCTCTTCTTATCCCGGAATCAAAGGCAATGCATTTGCTCAGGAAGAACGCTTCAGGGACGGGACAGCAAGGAGGCGTCCTGAGTGCTCTGTGTCACCCGTGTTCTTGGTGTCTGCCACGTGAACCTGCTGTGCGTCTCTGCGGAACACCTGTGCACACCCTCACGGAGGATATACCCGGATGCAATCCCTGGCCACAAGGAATGCACACTTGAGCTGCAGCAGACGTCCCCACACAGGGTCACGTCCACTCCCGACCCTTTCAGCTCGCTGGCCTCTGACGGGCATGCTGTGACAGTGGCACTGGCTGCAACTGGCATGAACGTGCTAACTGATGAAACTGAGCATGCTTCATGCTTGTTGGCCATTTTTCATACCTTCTTTTGGAAAGTGTGTTTCCACTTTTTTTTCCCTACTGGATTGTCTGCCTTTCTCTCAGCCACCTTCTTCACTGTACTGATTATTCTTTTTTTTTTTTTTAAAGATTTGTAGATTTATTTTATTTATTTAAAAGACAGAGTCACAAAAAGGTGGAGAGAGAGAGAGAGAGAGAGAGAGAGAATATCTTCCATCCACTAGTTCACTCCCACAAAAGTGGCAGCTGAACCCACCCAAAGCCAGGTGCTTCTTCCAGGGCTCCCACAAGGGTGCAGGGGCCCAAGCACCTGGGCTATCCTCTGTTGCTTTCCAGGTGCATTAGCAGGGACAGCCAGGACTCAAACTGGCGCCAATATGGATGCCAGCACTGTAGGTGGGGGCTCTAACTCTCTGCGCCACAGCACCGGCTCCCGATGATTCTTTTATATTCTACATATGAGACCCTGTTAGACATAGTATATGCTTCCTCCAATTCTGTGGCCTGCCCTTCTGAAAGCTACATTTTTAATTATTCTTTTTTAATCAATTAACTTATTTGAAAGGCAGAGTTACAGAGAGGCAGAAACAGAGAGAGAGAGAGAGGTTTTCCATCTACTGGGTCACTCCCCAGATGGTTACAACGGCTGCAGCTGCACTGATCCGAAGCCAGGAGCTTCTTCCAGGTGTCCCACATGGTGCAGGGACCAAAGGACTTGGGTCATCTTCCACTGCTTTCCCAGGCCATAGCAGAGAGCTGGACTGGAAGTAGAGCAGCCAGGACTGGAATTGGCGCCCATATGGGATGCCGGCACTGCAGGCAGCAGCTCTATCCGCTACAATGGATGTAGCATGGTGTCGGCCCTTTTAATTATTCTTCTGCTGCTTTTTCATGCCCTTTAGAAGGGGACTGCATCGGAAGCAGAGCAGCCACGACTCACTAGTGTTTACACAGGGAGGCAGGAGCTGCAGGTGGCAGCCTAACACAATGTGCTATGATGCCAGACCCCATTGCAATTTTCCTTTATAGAAGTCTAACAGTTTTGGGCCGGCACTGCGGCTCACTAGGCTAATCCTCCATCTTGCGGCGCCGGCACACCCGGTTCTAGTCCCGGTCGGGGCGCCAGATTCTGTCCCGGTTGCCCCTCTTCCAGGCCAGCTCTCTGCTGTGGCCCGGGAGTGCAGTGGAGGATGGCCCAAGTACTTGGGCCCTACACCCGCATGGGAGACCAGGAGAAGCACCTGGCTCCTGGCTTCGGATCAGCGTAGCATGCCAGCCGCGGCGGCCATTGGAGGGTGAACCAACGGCAAAGGAAGACCTTTCTCTCTGTCTCTCTCACTGTCCACTCTGCCTGTCAAAAAAATTAAATAAATAAAAAATAAAAATAAAAAATAAAGAAGTCTAACAGTTTTAATAGTTTTCTTTTCTTTTGAATTTAGGACTTACTAGCTACTTAACCACTGTATTTCTCTCTAATCAACTTAAGAACCAGGGAACAGAAGTTAACTCCCCATTCTGCAGCCCAGTCAACTCAGGGGTCAGCTGCAGGGTCACTGTGTCCAGTACTCAAGCAGGTCACAGGAGACTTTCTGCACTGTTGCTGCTCCCATTTTAAAGGTAAGTTGAAGGGCGGAAACTGAGGCAGAAAACCAACACTGGGCAGCCTGGCTGCACATCTGCCCCAGCACCGGCAGCCTGCTGCAGCTGTAGCTATCAACTGACCCATCCTGAACCCTCACTCAGCACACACAGGAACTGGGACAGGCATTTTACACAGATCATTTCTCCTTAGGGAAGCATAAAGAATGTGTGCTCCGGATCAGGACTGCATGCGGGAACCCAGCCACGTCCCAACGTTATCTGTGCCTCAACTCTGTCATTAGAGTACTGGGACAAACGGAGGAGTCCATGAAAGCAAAAAACCCAGAACAGTCACTGTTTGCTTGTTTGTTTATTATTTATTTATTTATTGGACAGGCAGAGTTAAGACAGTGAGAGAGAGAGAGAGAGAGAGACAGACAGACAGACAGAGAGAAAGGTCTTCCTTTTCCGCTGGTTCACCCCCCAAATGGCCGCTACAGTCGGTGTGCTGCGCCGATCTGAAGCCAGGAGCCAGGTGCTTCCTCCTGGTCTCCCATGCGGGTGCAGGGCCCAAGCACTTGGGCCATCCTCCACTGCCTTCCTGGGCCACAGCAGAGAGCTGGACTGGAAGAGAAGCAACCTCCTGGGACAGAATCCGGCACCCCAACCGAGACTAGAATCCAGGGTGCCGGCATCGCAGGCGGAGGACTAGCTGAGTGAGCCGCGGCGCCGGCCCAGAACAGTCACTGTTGATAATAAATGGTCTCTAAGGTTGATTCTGCTAGTAATCACTCAGCAAATATGCATGCTAGCATCAGTCCTATCTCAGGCACAGTCTAAAGAGGCAAAACGCTGCCTCCTAAGTTTGCATTTTCGTGGTAGACATGTGACAGCTAATACAGATTACAGTGACAGCGGAGGAAGCACAGTGATGCAGTACTTTACAGGCAGTACTCCAGGGAAGGACTCTGATTCGGCGATGCTGAGCAGAGATCTACGGAGGAGAGTAGGAGAGGCGCTGTGCAGCTACACACGGCCACGGAGTTCTGAGGGCAAGTGCAGTCGCAGCAGAGCCCGCGGGGGCACTCAGTCCACAGGATTCCGGGGAAGGTGGGACCGGGGCTGCACCACTCGGCCCCTGCAAGTCTCAATGAGAGGAAGCTGCTGGAGCCTTGTGAGCAGCGTGCTGCCCCCGGCTCTGCTGACCAGGGCCGACAGACAGCAGGAGCTGAGAGAGAAGAAAGGTGAGCAGGAGGCCCGGGCCAGACCCTGAATGAAGTTAAGCGGCCGGCACTGTTCCAGCAGGTCCAGCCGCTGCCTGAGTGCCGGCATCCATACGGGCACCACGCCAAGTCCCGGCTGCTCCACTCCAATGCAGCACCCTGCTAGAGTGTCTGGAAAAGCAGCCGACGATGACCAAGTACCTGGGCCCCTGCCACCCCTGGGGAAGACACGGTGCAGTGCGAGGGCCCAGGCTCCCGGCCTTGCCTGACCCAGCCTGGCTGCTGCAGCCATTGGGAGAGAACGATGCAGGGCTGACCTCTCATGTTTGCCATGAAGCTCTCATGCGCACACTCTCTATATCCAACTCTTTCCAATGAAAAACACCTTTTCTTAAAGAATCTGCTAGAAATCAAGCAGGCTAGTCTCCCCATTTCATGAAGAGAAGTTCTAGGAAACTGCGACTCCCCGCCGTCCTACAGCAGGTGGGAGGCAGACACGCTGTCTGCAGCGGAAGCACACGTGAACGTGCAAGGCATCTAGGCTTCCACCAGAGGCCCTCAGCTCCAGCTCTGGATGCAGTGCAGTGAAGGCATTCCGGCCCTGGCTTCAGGGCGCAGTAGTCGGCACACAAACCTGCTGAAACTAGCTCAAGGTCACCTCGTTCCAGTCCAATCACCTGCCCTTTGCACTTAGAGCCGTAACACTGACAGCCACCTTCCGCAGCCCCACTGGTGACGGCGTCGCATCTCCCTCTGCCAGGACACGCATCACTCTCCTCCCCCTCCTGTCACTAGCCTGAGTCTGCATCCTCTCGGCTACTCTCAGCTTCTCTGCTGCAAGACTCTCCTGGCTTCCCAAGGGCCAGCTCAATCCCATCTGCCCCTGTGGGTGTGTTGAAGCTATTCCTTTCTTTCTTTCTTTCTTTTTTTTTTTTTTTTTTGACAGGCAGAGTGGACAGTGAGAGAGAGAGACAGAGAGAAAGGTCTTCCTTTGCCGTTGGTTCACCCTCCAATAGCCGCCATGGCTGGCGCACCGCGCTGATCCGATGGCAGGAGCCAGTCATCAACTAACACTGAGAAGGTAAAAATACAGTGAGCAACATGGCATCTGCAGTCTCAAAGCATCTCTCCAGACTTTTTTTTTTTTTTAAATAGATTTATTTATTTATTTGAAAGAAAGAGAAAGAATGGCTGAGAGAGAGGTCGTCCATCTACTGGTTCACTCCCCAGATGGCTGCAATGGCCGGAGCTGGGCAGATCTGAAGCCAGGAGCCAGGAGCTTCCTCCAGGTCTCCCACGCGGGTGCAGGGCCCCAAGGACCTGAGCCATCTTCTACCGCTTTCCCAGGCCACAGCAGAGAGCTGGTTCGGAAGAGGAGCAGCCGGGACTCAAACCAGTGCCCACATGGGAAGTCGGCACTGCAGGCAGCTTTACCGCTACCACAGTACCGGCCCCATACTCTATGTCTTAACTACAAAGGCCAAGTGGTAACTTCATAGTGGAGAAGCCTGGGTAGCACCACCTTAAGCAATGCTATGAGTTAGAACTACCTGTAAACTGAGTCGTGCTGTCATTACAGATTTCCTGACACAATGCAACGAGAAGGGCACAACATCCTGACCATCAACATTTTGCCAAAACTGCAGAACCTTGACATAGACTGAGGAGCACAAGGTCATGAATGACACCGGCAGACTGAGGAGATGTCCCAGCTTAGAGGAGCTGGAAGGAGCCAGGACAGCACACGGGCAGTGTGGCACTGGAAACCAGACCCTAGTCCAGAAAAATGACATGAAATGGGGCAACTATGACATCTAAGTCCTGAAGAGGAGTTCACAGTACTCATCACTGTGTCAGTGTCAACTGTCCTCTTTTAATAGTTATAATATAATATGCTTGTAGATTTTAGCATTTAGGGAGCCGGCACCGTGGCGCACCAGGTTAATCCTCCGCCTGCGGCGCCGGCATCCCATATGGGCGCCGGTTCTAGTCCCGGTGGCTCCTCTTCCCGTCCAGCTCTCTGCTGTGGCCTGGGATAGCAGTAGAGGATGGCCCAAGTGCTTGGGCCCCTGCACCCACATGGGAGACCAGGAAGAAGCTCCTGGCTTGGCGTAGCTCTGGCTGTTGTGGCCATTTGGGGAGTGAACCAACGGAAGGAAGACCTTTCTTTCTCTCTCTCTCTCTCTCTCTCTCAGTCTGTAACTCTACCTGTCAATTAAATATATAAAATCTTAAAAAAAAAAAAAAATTTAGGGAGGTTAGGTGAAGGACACAGAACTTCGTATGATCTTCCCACTGCTGATATACTGAGAATTTTAAACCTCCTCTAACCCTAAGGCTCTTTTGTACCTGTGATAATAAATACTCTCACCAGAAGCAGTTTTCCAGCATGGCTAATAAACACCAGTTGCACTGCTATGGACGCACCAATTTTAAAACAACTTTAACCAATCAGATGAAAATGTGCCTTCATGCACGGCATCTGTACATTAACTACTTTGGGCATTTCTCTCGCCAGCTCAGTCTGACTGAAGATCACATGCTCCGAGCACCAGTCAGCCAGAGCTGTCCCTCCAGCCGATGCCGCCCAGCCCGCCCAGCCCAGCTCTGCTGAGTCTCCTACTTCCTAAACCCTGTGTAATGCCAGCGGTGGGTTCTGCTCACGGCGGCTGCGACTCAACAGCAGGACCCCCTTATCAGCCTAACCAAGCTATTTGCTGCTTCTGATTCAGGTAATGAAAGGTCATGATCTCAGACTTGGAAAATCGTAAATACAACATTTTCCCTGAAAAGCAAGAAAATGATGATGACAAAAGTCAGGACACTGGTTACCTCTGCAGGCAAAAATATAGAATCTAACTGGAAACGGAGCACATCTGCACGCAGATTACACTCACAACCTTATTAGTCCTTTGTTTGGAGGGGAGAATCTTGGAAGGAATCACAAAATACTGACACTGAAACATTCTCAAAATTGTGGGACACAGCCAAAGCAAAACTTGAGTGACAATTTACAGCTCAAACACATTTACTGAAAGATGTGAATAAGTGGAAACTAAGAACGAATGCAAGTGAGCTAATGTTCAATTTAAAATAAATAGAAATAATAAAATATAAGATGAAACAGTTAAGATTTAACAAAAAGGTTTTGTGGTGAGAACACATTAACAGACATCAAAAACAATGGGCAATGATGTCATAGGCAACACCCAGACAACAGTGAACCTGTAGGACAGGTGACAGGTTACTCAATAAATACAAACAAGGGGGAAAACTGGATGCAAACTGTGTAAGTACGAAAAGCCTAAAGGCCTAACTTGGATCCTAGTTCCAATGCTTCTCTTTGTTTGGAAGATTTCCTTTATTGGAAAGGTGGGGAGCTATGAAGACAGGGAGAGACCTTCCATCTGCTGTGTCACTCCCTAAATGGCCACAATGGCCATGCCAGAGACAGGCCAATGCTTAGGAGCTTCTTTACTGGTGACAGAAGTCCAACTATTTAGACCACCTTTCATGACTGGCTCCTGGCTTCACATCAGCCCAGCTCTGGCCAGGGCAACCATTTGAGTAGTGAGCCAACTGAAGAAAGACCTCTCTCTGTCTCTCCCTCTCTGTAACTCTGCCTCTCAACTACATCAATCTTTAAAATAAATACTAAATTTTAGAGATGCTAGTGCTTCCCCCATGACTTCCGGCAACATAGTGGAAAGTCTTCTATTTCAGAGCAAGGGCTCTTCACCTTGGGAGATCCCGCTTCCTCCCCTCGGGCTTGCGGGACATCTGGAAGGAAGTGGACATGATTTTGCTTGTTGCAGCTGCAGAGTGGGGTGGACTCCCATACAGGGGAGAAGCAAATAATGTACAGAGCAACTCCCGACAACAAAGCATGATCTGGCCCAAAACACCAGTGGTGGTGAGACTGATGAGGCGGCACCGGCGCTGTGGCATGGCAGGCCGTGGTATGCAGCGCCAGCATCCTATATGGACGCCAGTTCGAGTCCCAGTTGCTCCATTTCCGATCCAGCTCTCTGCTATGGCCTGGGAAAGCAGTAGAGGATGGCCCAAGTCTTTGGGACCCTGCACCTTCATGGGAAGACCCGGAGGAAGCTCCTGGCTCCTGGCTTCAGATCAGCACAGCTCCGGCTGTTGCAGCCAACTGGGGAGTGAACCAGCGGATGGACGACCTCTCTCTCTCTGCCTCTCCTTCTCTCTGTGTAACTCTTTCAAATAAAATTTTAAAAACAAAAAAGACTGATGAGGAGCCTGGCATTACAGACACATACTGAAACCTTATGGATGGGAAAGTATGATGTGTGAGATTTCGTAAAAAACAGTACAGGGAGTCAGAGAGGAAGAACATGAAACAAAATGACCACAAGGCGACAACTGCTGTCAGCGGCAGGTACATGCAGTTTCACCATTACAATTCCATTTATCGTTGCACATACTTGAAATTTTCCATAATTTAAGATCAAAACAGAAAGAAAAGCACATAACCGAGTAATGGATGCAGCATTTTCTGGACTTAGTGGGCAAGCACCAGTTGGGACGCTTGCTATCCAAGTGCCAGGCTCAGTGTCTGCCCTGGCTCCTGATGCCAGCTTCCTGCCAGTGCAGACCCCGCCCAGAGCTGCTGGTCCCTGCTCCCCGTCTGGCTCACAGCTTCAGCTGTTGTCGGCATTTGGAGAACCAGCCAGTGGATGGAAGCTCGCTCTCCGTAATAAAATACAAATTTAACACAAATTTAAAAACCAGAAGTCTTAAATAACCTTCAATTCATGACTTTGTTGTCAAAGTGATATATATATATATACACATCATTCATTACCAAAAAAATGGAAATTCAAGAGAATTTTGCAAATAATTCCAAATTTCTACAATGCATGATGTTAAAATTTAAAAACAAATTTCAAAACCAATTATACTAAAGAGAATGATGAGGGAAGATGAAAATTTAGTGGCCAATATTTTTGAGATTTATTTTATTTAATTATTTGAAAGGTAGAGTTACAGAGAGAGACGGAAAGAGACAGAAATCTTGCATCTGCTGGGTCCCTACCCATATGGTTACAATGGCTAGGAGAGGGCCAGGTGGAAGCCAAGAGCTTCTTCCGGGTCTGCCATGGACTCGGGCCCCTTGCGATGCTTTCGCAGGCACATCAGACGAAAGCTGGATTGGAAGCAGAGCAGGTGGGATTCACACCAGTGCCTATATGGGATGTGTTGTGCCACAGCGCTGGCTCCCATTGGCCAAATTTCAAAAACTTTCTGCATGGTTTGTAACTACGCAGACCAGTGTTGTAGTAGAGCAAACACAGCCAACAGCATATATCCTTCCACTTACTATACGTATCTCTGTGGAGAATGCTTTAGCTCTCTGACAACTATCAAAAGCAGTAACAAAACAGCTGGAATAAGACCTCTGTATCACTACAGTCAAAACCATTCAACTAAGAGTTTCTCAGCTACACCAGACTCAATCATTCGGCTTTCATTATGTGAATGCTTTGGTGAAATTAAATAATGTTATTTCATCATTATTGCGTGTTTTTAAATTTTAGTTTTGGAGCTGGCAATGCAGCACACAGGTTAAGTCACTGCTGACAACGCTGGAGTGGCAGCTCAAGTCTGGGCTACTGTACTTCCAACCCAGCTTCCTGCTAACAAGCAGGACATGGTCCAAGCACTTGGCCCCCTGTCCCTCATTTGGAATTGCAGGCTCCTGGCTTAGGCCTGGCCCAGCCCTGGTCATTGCGACCATCTGGGGAGTGACCATCACATGGAAGATTCTCTCTCTCCTTCTTAGCTCTCCTCTCAAATACTCTTGTCATCCTCTGCAGTACATCATACAACTTGCTGATAAATAGACAATGATATTAAAAACATGAAATACATCTGTGATTTTAATTTAAATTACTCTCAGTACTTTCTGGCTGGAGGGAACCCTTAGAGACAGAATATTCCAGGAACCTGGGGGAGGCACTGTGGCACAGTGTGTTCAGCCACCGTTCGGGACGCCAGTCTAATAATTCTAATCCCGTATTAGAGTGCCTGGGATTGAGTCTCACCTCCACTTCCAGCCAGCCCCCTGCTCTGCAGGCAGCAGCAGGTGGTCCAGAGCCCTGGATCTCGCTGCTCAAGGGGGAGACCCAGATGGAGACCTAGCTCATGGCCTGGCCCAGCTCCAGCCCCAGTTCTTGTGGGAATCTGCAGAGTGAACCAGCGGATGGGAGAATCTCCCTTCTCCCTTCTCCCTCTGTCATTCACCTGGGGGTGAGGGTCTGGGTACCAGATCTGATCACACAAAAGCATGAGAAAGAAAATATCAGAAGAAAAAACGAGGGGAAGTAAGAGGAGAGAACAAGGAAGCAGAAGGGACACTGGAGCACAGAGAGCAAGGGAAGAAATCCAATGGCGTAACTCAGAGTTAAATTATAAAAGCGGCTGTTAGAGCTTCCTTGTTTATTTGCTTATACGCTGCCATGGCAACTCAAAATTGTATCAAACACAAGGGGGGTGGAGCCAAGAAGGAAGGCACACTACAGCATTTTTCGAAGGAGGAACCTTTGTGTTCTCAGTTTCTACCACAGAAGCATTCGCAAGTGTTTGATAACGACTGGTGCATCTCAAACCACACTACACTGTGGAGGCGTCACTTCAAAACGCATCAGTCTGCCTCTGCTGACTGTCTCTTATTGCTTGAAAAAAAAAATTTTTTTTTGACAGGCAGAGTGGACAGTGAGAGAGACAGAGAGAAAGGTCTTCCTTTGCCGTTGGTTCACCCTCCAATGGCCGCCACGGCTGGCGTGCTGCAGCCGGCGCACCACGCTGATCTGATGGCAGGAGCCAGGTGCTTTTCCTGGTCTCCCATGGGGTGCAGGGCCCAAGCACTTGGGCCGTCCTCCACTGCACTCCTGGGACACAGCAGAGAGCTGGCCTGGAAGAGGGGCAACCGGGACAGAATCCAGCGCCCCGACCGGGACTAGAACCCGGTGTGCCGGCACTGCAAGGCGGAGGATTAGCCTAGTGAGCCGCGGCGCCGGACTATTGCTTGAAATTTTTTAAGAACTTTCATCGGATTCAGTATGACAATGAAAGATTGGCTTTTCAGGTATATGCATATGGAATGACATTCTAAGATACAATCAAAAATGTACTGGAATATAACCTAGAAAAGTACTCAACCATGTTTATTCATTTTCTTTCGTCATCTTTGAAAAATGACTGTTTTTGTCCTGCAAAGGTCTGGAGGTGAAAGCCATCTCTGCACAGCGAGAAGCTCCAACCAGCAGTGAGAGCAGCACTAGGAAGGGGAAAGTGAGTCACACTTTGATGACAAAAAATTTTCCTTTTTCTCGTGCTCTGAAAATGACCACAAGGCTTTCTCTCAGACCTGGCCTTCAAAGCCGACTCCAACCTCTTACAGGACTAGCTGCATCTGGTCAATGCAGCTGGAAGCCAAGCATAGCACAGCATGTAGGTGATTTCAGCCCAACAAAATTTAATCACCTCAATTTAGTTGACTGAAATTTAACTAAGGGAAAAATCCTGAAGTTTAAACGTTTGGAAGAGGACCAAGCATTGTGGTGCACTGAGGTAAGCCTCTGTCTGCAATACCACAACCCAAAACAGCACAAATTTCAGGCCCAGCTGCTCTGCTTCCAAGCTGGCTTCCTGCGATGCACCTGGGAAAGCAGCAGAAGACAGTTCAAGTACTTGGAAGCCTGCATCCAATGTAGGAGACTCAGATGGAGTTCCAGGCTCCAGGCTTCACCATGTTCCAGTCCCAGCAGCTGTAGCCATGTGGGGAGTGAACCAGTGGACGGAAGATCTCTTGGGGCTGGAGCTGTGGCGCAGTAGGTAAATCCTCCGCCTGCGGCGCCAGCATCCCACGTGGGCGCTAATTCTAGACCCAGCTGCTCCTCTTCTGATCCAGCTCTCTGCTGTGGCCTGGGAAAGCAGTGGAAGATGGCCCAAGTCCTTGGGCCCCTGCTTGGGAGACCTGGAAGAAGCTCCGGGCTCCTGGCTTCTGATCAGCACAGCTCCGGCTGTTGTAGCCAATTGGGGAATGAACCACCGGATGGAAGACCTTTCTCTCTGTCTCTCTGTAACTTTATCTCTCAAATAAATAAATAAATCTCAAAAATAAAAAATGTCTTTCTTAAAAAAAAAATCTTTTCCTAGCTCTCCCTGTGTCACTCTGCCTTTCAAATAAGGAAAATGCTGCTGCTGCTGCTTCCTTTTTTTTTTTTTTTTTTTTTTTTTTTTTTTTTTTTTGACAGGCAGAGTGGACAGTGAGAGAGAAAGGTCTTCCTTTTGCCGTTGGTTCACCCTCCAATGGCCGCCACGGCCGGCACGCTGCGGCCGGCGCACCGCACTGATCCGATGGCAGGAGCCAGGTGCTTCTCCTGGTCTCCCATGGGGTGCAGGGCCCAAGCACTTGGGCCATCCTCCACTGCACTCCCTGGCCACAGCAGAGGGCTGGCCTGGAAGAGGGGCAACCGGGACAGAATCCGGCGCCCCAACCGGGACTAGAACCCGGTGTGCCGGCGCTGCAAGGTGGAGGATTAGCCTAGTGAGCCGCGGCGCCGGCCCGAAAATGCTTCTTTCTAAAACTTGCTGGACAGAAACCTCTCAAACAGTATAATACCGTTTGCTGTATTACAAACTACATACAGTAGCATATTCTGGACCTCTCTGGGTGATTCAAGCCCCTAACAAGTTTTATGCACTTAACGAGGATCTCCTAGCAGCTCAGAGACAGGGGAGCCCTGTCTGACACTGGACCAACTAGGAAGCTGCAGGGCCAGGCAGGGGTGTGTGCGCACACCCAAAACGGAGACCCCACACTTCAGTACAAATCCCTGGTGGGCTACGGCACTGTTGGAGCCAGCAGCTACCCCCAGAGAGGGTCTGGGACATCCAGTTCCCACTGACACATTTTATCACTTCCTTATTTTGAGACGTCAGTGATCTTACACAACACATATGTTGTCAACAAGATTCTTGCTTGGTTATTTAACCTTTTACTTTTTAAAAAGAGTATCATGTTATATGTCATCTGGCATTTTTTTTACCTGAGGTGAAATTCATATAAAATATTTACTCCACGGGCAGGCGCTGTGGCACAGGGGGTTAACACCCTGGCCTGAAGCAACGGCATCCCATATGGGCGCCGGTTCATGTCCCAGCTGTTCCTCTTCTGACCCAGCTCTCTGCTATGGCCTGGGAAAGCAGTAGAGGAAGGCCCAAGTGCTTGGGCCCCTGCATCCACATGGGAGACCCGGAAGAAGCTCCTGGCTCCGGATCAGCACAGCTCTGGCCGTTGCAGCCAATTGGGGAGTGAACCATCGGATGGAAGACCTCTTTGTCTCTCTCTGCCTCTGCCTCTCCTCTCTCTGTGTAACTCTGACTTTCAAATAAATAAATAAATCTTTTAAAAAAATTTTAAGAAGTATATACTCCAGTGGGACTCAGTGCATTCACAAAATTGGGTTGGGACTTCAAAACTGCATCTATGGTGTTACACACAGCATGGAACACAACTATGCCTGTTACTGTTCCGCTGAGAATAGTCCCCAAGTATTTAACTGTCACTGGGACCCCCAGGAACCTGCTTGCTTCTGTAGCTTAGTGCAGAACCCAGAGGCGGCCTTCCAGACAGAACCCGAAGTGGAAGTGCAGGGCGGCAGGGCAGGTAACGGCTGGAGTTTCCAGGATGCGGGCTGGCCTCTCCAGCAGTTCCTATTCATCCTCTCCCTGTCAGAGCCACACCCTCTCAGCTAGAGATACTGTCAGACAACTCACTCTCGCTCAGAGAAAACTCTCATCAAGGTCTGGATTTTCACTTCCAAACCTGTCTCTATTGCGACCCTGTACTGTGGAGCTGCGATCGCCATATTCATCACTGCATGGAGTCTGGCACCACTGTCTGTCGACTGCATGTGTTGAAAATGCCTTCTCCCATTCTGCAACCTGTTCACATTTGTAGAATGGCTTGATGTATCAAATTTGCCAATGGTTTTGAAAATGAATTATCTGAAAGCTAGAGTGACCTAAAGAAGGAGAAACAGAGAAGGAGAAGGAGCTCCCATCCACTGGTTCACTCCTCAAAAGCTCCCGACAGCCAAGGGTAGGCCCGGCCAAAGCCAGGAGCCAAGAACTCCTTCCGGGCCTCCTACACGTGCGACAGAAACCCGTTCCTGGGCCAAGACATACTGTCTTCCCAGGATGCATCAGCAGGAAGCTGGATCAGAAGTAGAAGGGCTGCAACACAGGATGTGGGCGTTCTGAATGTCAGCTTAATCCACTGGGCCACAAAACCTACCCGAACCGTCCTTTCAAGGGTGGGCACTTGGGGATGTTAAGAAAACTGCCCCACCCAGGGCCAGAGACACATCCACTGTGAGTTCCACAAACCTTTTTATAACTATTGCTTGTGAAGTCTCACAAACTGTCCACGGCAGATGGAGCCCAGTGAATGGTGTGAGGCAGGATACACTTCTGCTGTTGCTCGTCTTCCTACATGGAGAGCCATGCACCAAGCACTCCTGCCCCTCCCTCTGTAGAGTCACACTACCTCAGCCAGTGTGATCACACACACGCGATGCAAACTAAGCTTACTGAAGCACTGAAAGAAGGAAAGCTCAAGTAAACTTACTCCCCAGCATGAACAGACCCTGAAAACCACAGGCCATCCGCTCCACAGACGAGCCCTGCTTCTTTCAAGTATTAAGATCTGACTTCCTGGGGCCGGCACGGTGGCACCGTGGGCTAAAGCCCTGGCCTAAGTGCCGCCATCCCATATGGGCGCCGGTTCTAGTCCCGGCTGCTCTTCTGATCCAGCTCTCTGCTATGGCCTGAGATAGCAGTAGAAGATGGTCCAAGTCCTTGGGCCCCTGCACCCATGTGGGAGACCCGGAAGAAGCTCTTGGCTTCGGATTGGCACAGCTCCGGCCATTGCAGCCATCTGGGGAGTGAACCAGCAGATGGAAGACCTCTCTCTCTTTGTCTACCTCTCTCTGTAACACTGATTTTCAAATAAATAAAATAAAAATTAAAAAAAAAAAAAAGATCTGAATTCTTGGGGAGGCTTCTGGCCTGGTGACTACGATGCCTCTGCTTCACATCAGAATGCCTGGATTCTACTCTTGCCTCTAACTCTTGCCTCGTTTCCTGCTGATGAGGACTCTAGAAAGCAGTGGTGATGGCTCGCAAGTGAGTCCTGTCAGCCATGTGGGAGACCTGGATAGCCTTCCCCGTCCCTGGGGCACTTAAAGGAACGAACCAGCAGACAGAGAGCTCCCTTGCTCTCTCCCTACCTACCTCTCCCTTCCACAGTCTCTGTCTCTGCATCTACAATTTAAAAAATGAAATTGAAATAAAGATATCACTTCTAAGAATTAAAGCCCTCACACACACACACGAGCTGCGGATGTTTGCGGAGAAGAGCTTCGGGAACATTCAGTTACATGCCCATGCAGGAGTGAAGAGGGCGCTGCTAGGTGCGAGCACTCCGTCTCCACTCTGCCACCCACGCAAGCCACAGGACCTCTGGGGACAGTCATTAACCTCTCAAAACCACAGCTTCCTCATGAGTAAATGGCAAAGGGTAGGCTGGCACTGCGGCGTGGCGGGTAGGCCACCACCTCTGACTCCAGTGTCCCATATGGGCACAGGTTTGAAGCCCAGCTGCTCCACGTCCCATCCAGCTCCCTGAAATGTGCCTGGGAGAGCATCAGGATGGCCCAAGTGCTCAGGCGCCCATGGGGGAGGCCGGGAAGAAGTTCCAGTCTCCTGGCTTCTGCCTGGCACACACAGCCCCCACCGCTGTGGCCATCTGGGGAGTAAACTAGCGAATGGAAGACTGCTTTTTCTCTCTAACTCTGTCTTCCAAATAAATAAAAAATAAATTTTTAAAAATTGACAAAAGGAGAGTGTTTACTTGATAGAAGTATCATAATACAAATTAATTTTAATAGACTACGTCAAGGGCTTATTAAGCACAATGTCAGACATCTCATAAGCAATGAGCTAAAAGGGTTCCTAACTTAAAAGGATACTTTTTGGTATCTAGTTGAAAATACATTTTTATGTCGTCACAACAGTCTGCCTCCTGGCTTATTTTACAACTGCACTACTAATATATTCATTTACCCAATTTTCACTCAGATATTCTGCATCAGGTGTCTACTCTATTCCAAATGTGACTAGAGGCAGGATTAACACACAGAGTACCGAAGCAGAAAGCCTTGCAAGCAGTACCCAAGCAGAAAGCCTTGGTTGAATGAGCCTTGTATACAACATCAACCGGGAGGCGCTGCCCAGAAACCTGAGGCATTGAGGGCTGAGCGCCTGTGCTGAATGAGGGAGGCCACGCGTTGCCTGCAAGCAGCAGAGGAAAACAGAGCCACAGCAGTTCACAGCCCCACCAGCACCACGACAGGCTCCGTCAAAATCACAATGAAAGCAGGGAAGCTGGCACGCAGCACGAGGAAAGCTGCAGAAGGTCAGAGCACAAAGGGAGGCAAGGCAAAGGGAGCCCGAGACGGAAGGTCACGCCACTCACCAAACCCTAACGCTGGCACCAGGAAAGAGTACAGCAGCCGACACACCAGCACGAGTGTTGAGGGAAATAGAGCTAAGTTACAGTACAGAATTAAATGGAAAAGGGTCATCTCAAAGGACAAATGTCGGCCGGTGCTGCGGCTCACTAGGCTAATCCTCTGCCTTGCGGTGCCGGCACACCGGGTTCTAGTCCCGGTCGGGGCGCCGGATTCTGTCCCGGTTGCCCCTCTTCCAGTCCAGCTCTCTGCTGTGGCCAGGAAGTGCAGTGGAGGAGGGCCCAAGTCCTTGGGCCCTGCATCCCATGGGAGACCAGGAGAAGCACCTGGCTCCTGCCTTCAGATCGGTGCAGTGCGCTGGCTGTGGCAGCCATTTGGGGGGTGAACAACGGAAAAGGAAGACCTTGCTCTCTGTCTCTCACTGTCTAACTCTGCCTGTAAAAAAAAAAAAAAAAAAAAAAAAAACCAACCACAAGACGAATGTTCCTAGAGCGGAGGCCAAGGACAGCAGGAAGGAAGACAGAGGGCAACAGACACTCTGGGGGTGGTAGGAGGGCTCTCTGGGTTCTCCAGCTGGAACGATTTTCATGTTGAATTAGGTGGCTTACTGTCTCCTATTAGCTCGGGCTTAAACACACCCCTCTGTGTGACGGCTTCTCACTACTTCTATCGCTAGCCCCTTGCTTGACCATCATCCAAGTTTTTTCCTGGGTTATTCCAGTAACTTATTTATTCTCTTCCCCGTGTCCACCCAATTAAATGTGTGAATTTAATGGCAAAAGCAGTTCTACCAAGAATAGAAAACAGCAGAAAAGAGGCTACTTGAGCAGCCAAAAACATAAAGGCTAAATGAGGGAGAACTGTGGTCCATGACGGGGAAGAAAACCAGGACAGTCTAGTATCTTGGAAGCTAAGTGAAGAACAGTTATTAAATTCTTCCAGTCCAGCTCTCTGCTGTGGCCCTGGAGGGCAGTAGAGGATGGTCCAGTTCCTTGGGCCCTGCACCTACATGGCAGACCAGGAGGAAGCACCTGGCTCCTGGCTTCAGATAGGCACAGTGCGCTGGCCGCAACGTGCCAGCCATTGCGGCCACTTGGGGAGCGAACCAATGGAAAAAGGAAGACCTTTCTCTGTCTCTCTCCCTGTCTAACTCTGCCTGTCCAAAAAAAAAAAAAAAAAATTCTTGTTGACGTGGGCCTTTGATGCTAATACAGCTGTCCTCCTCATCCCTAATTGCTATGGTTTGGGTAACAGTACGGGTGTCTCACAGAGCGCAAGGTTGATCCAATGACGGCACCCAGGAGGCGGGCCCAGTGGGAGGGTCTCAGGTCACCTGAGTGTGACTCGTGACTTCCTGCTGCCTGGCTCACCAAGTGCTGCTCCCTCGCACCAGTGCCCTCACGGCGCTGCCCAATCCTGGACAGCACACGTCTCAAACTGTGAGTGAAAGTGCACCTATTCCTTTGTCATCATTTAGCTTCTCTCAACTTTGTTAGTTGTAGTAAAGAAAAGCTAACTAATATACTAATGATTTTGTTGCTGTTGCTGAGTTTTGTACGGGGCCAGCACTGTGGCGGAGCAGGATAAAGCTCCACCTGCAGCGCCAGCATCCCATGTGGGCTCTGGTTCAACTTCTGGCTGCTCCACTTCGGACCAGCTCCCTGCTAATGCACCTGAGAAAGCAGTGCAAAATGGCCCAAATCGTCGGGCTCCTGCACCCACATGGGAGACCCGAAGAAGCTCCTGGCGTCAGTCTGGCATAGCACAAGCCAGTGAGCCATTTCGGGAGTGAACCAGTGGATGGAAGACCTCTTTCTCTAACTCTGCCTTTGAAATAAAATAAAGAAACCTTTAAAAACCTGTTTTCATAAAGTACTCACAAGGCAATACCAAGCCTTTCGTCCCATAGTCACTACCAGCCTGGTACGCTGCGTTCCCTTCCTACTGCTACTTCTATGTGAAATGTCGTCAACTTCAAAATCACTTCCTATCATTTTTGTTTGCAGAGCCAGTGCACACGCAGGTCTCCCCGAGTTTCTCCTTCTGGCACCAGAAATGCTCCTGCAAAGTCCGTCTTCCGTCCTCCCGAGGGTCCTCTGGTGGTGATTCTTTCAGAACAGTCTCCATCGCGCCGGGTTCTGGAAGAGCAATTTACCCAGGCCGACAAATACAGGTTCCCATTCTCTTTCTCACCTCTGACTGCATTTTTCCCACTGAATCTTTCACATTTATAATTGCCATTCAAACTTCCGCTTATGTGTCAGTTAAGATTAAATTTTTTTTTTTTTTTTGGGGACAGGCACAGTGGACTGTGAGAGAGGGGGAGAGAGAGGGAGAGGGAGAGGGAGAGGGAGAGGGAGAGAGGGAGAGAGGGAGAGAGGGAGAGAGGGAGAGAGGGAGAGAGGGAGAGAGGGAGAGAGGGAGAGAGGGAGAGAGAGGGAGAGGGAGAGAGAGAGAGAGAGAGAGAGAGAGAGAAAGGTCTTCCTTTTGCCATTGGTTCACCCTCCAATGGCTGCTGCAGCCGGCGCACCGCGCTGATCCGATGGCAGGAGCCAGGTGCTTCTCCTGGTCTCCCATGGGGTGCAGGGCCCAAGCACCTGGGCCATCCTCCACTGCACTCCCTGGCCACAGCAGAGAGCTGGCCTGGAAGAGGGGCAGCTGGGACAGAATCCGGCGCCCCGACTGGGACTAGAACCCAGTGTGCTGGCGCCGCAGGCGGAGGATTAGCCTATGGAGCCGCGGCGCCGGCCAGTTAAGCTTAAAATTTGAAAATGTAATCTTTTAGAATAAGTCTGAGTTTTTTCTTGGTTGCTTTTAACACCAAGTCTTGTTCTCTCTGGTACACTATTTTACAACTACTGGCAAAGCATGAATTTGGTTTTATTAACTAGCTTGGCATTTCATGTTAAGTCTGCATGGGAGTATCCAAGTCTTTCATTGATTATAGAATATTTTCAGACATGAACTCTTGGAATTTTTTCTTCTTTTCCTTTATTTTTGTTCTCTTCTATTAGAAACAGATTGACCTCATTCTTCACATTATAAAAACTTGCCGTCATGTTTTCCATCTGTTTAATTCTCTGGGTAAGTTTCACACATTCACCTCCTTGTTGACTAAATTTTCAGCCGTTCCTCATCTACTCTTTTATCAACAGCAGTTGCTATTAAATTTTACTTTAAAAAAGGTGAAGTGGGGCTGGTGCCGCTGCTCACTAGGCTAATCCTCCACCTTGTGGCGCCGGTACACCGGGTTCTAGTCCCGGTCGGGGCGCCGGTTCTGTCCCGGTTGCCCCTCTTCCAGTCCAGCTCTCTGCTGTGGCCAGGGAGTGCAGTGGAGGATGGCCCAAGTGCTTGGGCCCTGCACCCCATGGGAGACCAGGAGAAGCACCTGGCTCCTGCCATCGGATCAGCGCGGTGCACCAGCTGCAGCATGCCGGCCGCGGCGGCCATTGGAGGGTGAACCAACGGCAAAAGGAAGACCTTTCTGTCTCTCTCACTGTCCACTCTGCCTGTTAAAAAAAAAAAAAAAAAAAAGGTGAAGTGGCCTATTAGGACAAAAACAAAAACAAAACATACTCAGAGACTGAGTACAAAGAATGTCATTATAATGATGTTTGCCTTTGATGTGTCTATCTACAAAGATAATAGAGGGGCCAGCAATGTGTAAATGTGGCCTAATAGGTAAAGCCACTGCCTGCAGTGCCGGTAGCCCACATGGTGCCAGTTTGAGTCCCAGCTGCTCCTCTTCCAATCCAGCTCTCTGCTACGGCCTGAGCCAGCAGTAGATGATGGCCCAAGTCCTTGAGCCCTGCACCCATGGGAGAGAGGAACACAGAGAGTTCTTCCTTCTGCTGAGTTCACTCCCTCCATGGGAGAGAGGAACAGAGAGAGAGTTCTTCCTTCTGCTGAGTTCACTCCCTAGAAGCTACACTGACCAGGGCAACGCCAAGCCAAATCCAGCAGCTTCCTCCTGGTCTCCCACGTGGGTGCAGGGGCCCAAGCACTTGGGCCAGCTTCCACTGCTTTTCCCAGGCCACAGCAGAGCTGGATGGGAAGTGCAGCAGTCAGGACATGAACCAGTACCCAAACGGGATGCTAGCGTTACAAGAGGCAGCTCTACCTGGTACACCACGACAATCCCTGCCTGGCTATTTGTTGACGGCTTCCTGTTTCCTACTGATGCTTTCAATTCTTCTCTCTAAAAAATATACAGAACAGGGCCAGTGCCGTGGCTCACTTGGTTAATCCTCCGCCTGCGGCGCCGGCATCCCATATGGGTACCAGGTTCTAGTCCCGGTTGCTCCTCTTCCAGTCCAGCTCTCTGCTGTGGCCTGGGAAGGCAGTGGAGGATGGACCAAGTACTTGGGCCTTGTACCCGCATGGGAGACCAGAAGGAAGCACCTGGCTCCTGGCTTTGGATCGCCACAACATGCCAGCCGTGGCGGCTGTTTGGGGAGTGAACCAACGGAAGGGAGACCTTTCTCTCTGTCTCTGTCTCTCTCTGTCTAAAACTCTACCTGTCCAAAAAAAAAAAAAAAAAAAAAAAATTGGAACAACCAATCAGTAATGGCCTTCATAATTTTTTTTATTATTATTCTTTAAAGATTTATTTATTTGAGAGGCAGAGTTGCAGAAAGAGAGAGGGACAGACACAGGGGTCTTCCATGTGCTGGTTCACTCCCCAAATGGCCTCAATGGCTGGAGCTGGGCCAATCCAAAAGCAGGAGCCAGGAGCTTCTTCCAGCTCTCTCACATGGGTACAGGCTCCGTTAAATAAAGTAGATTGGATTTTACTTGAAATACGGCTGAAAAGAACAGAAATCAAGCTAGCATACTCAGAGATTTGGAACTAATGAATATTTCATTGAGCATTAAGATTCTCATTATGATGTTTGTCTTTCACATTACTATAGAACAATGTTCAATAAAAATACCTGCAGATTTTAATTTATTTGACAGGCAAAGTTATAGACAGGTGGAGGCTGCAGATATTTTTAATGGATCTTTTAGATTTTTCCAAGTTTTAAAAATTTTGGTTACTGAACTAAATAATAGAGATCAACTCTCAAATAAAATCTTTTTTAGCCACTGATAAAAACGAATCCAACTGCATTCCCAAGGAATATTTTGCCAGTTCTGTTCCAGCTTTTTGAAAAATTTTGAAAATATACCTGTACTTTTCTGATGAATTCTGTAACTGGGACAAGATCTTATTCAACTTAAGATTTATTTGGGCAGACACTGCCTACTGGTTAGGACACTAGTTAAAGACATCCATGTCCCATATCGGTGCACCTGGGTCCAATTCCTGCTTCCAGCTTCCAGATCCGGGGAGGCCGGACGGACAGCTCAGGTACTTGGGTTCCTCTCACTCTCATGAAAGTTCTAGATTGAGTTCTTGGCTCCTGGCTCTGGCCCCAAGCCTGGAGCCACTGTGGGCATTTGGGAAGTGAATCAGCATGAGAGCAAGTGTGTGCAGTTTCTCAACAAAGACAGGAATGGGGGGGGGGTACAGGGGAAGGCAAGAAAAGAAGTTATTCACCTACACGTATGTGTTCTTTCAAAACATCTATCCTAATCGATTCAGATTTTTGTACTGACAGTTACTGACATTAAGAATGAACTTGTCAGTTCATAATCATCTTTATTTGTGGTATTAGCTATAAAAACGAGAACCCCATGGAAGAAGCCCATTTTTACAATTTATACTTCTTTTGAAGTTCAGTACTTTAAATCTACAATTATCAATTAATATTTTCATTTACTTAACAATGGAGAAAAATTACTATGGGAGAACCAGAAGAAAGACGGTTATAGGGACTTCTTTTATTTCACTCTGAAATAATTTCAGTTTCACTGAAATTCAGTACTAGGAACTAAAAGATCACTTTGCAGTTTCAGTGTTCCATATGAATACCAAGTATAGAAGCATTTTCTTTAAGGGGAGCTGGGGGTTACTGGGCCGCAGGAAGCAAGCTACACAGCCCAGTACTGAGGTCATTAGGCATACTTTCCTCAGGGGTACACCAAGAGATAAAGGATCAGACAGCAAAAAGACTAAGGGCTTGGGTTCTGCTGAGAGACAGACGAGACATGTGCCCAGTAAGGAGCATCGCAGCACAATGAAGCCAGATGGCTCGAGGAGTGCCAGAGGCTGAACAGAGGTCTACAGAGGTCACAGGCTGCAATGACTAACCAGTGTCTTTTGTACAGGCGTCATAATGAAAACTAACCATACACATTCATCCTCTTACGCATGTTTTAACATGACAACAAAGCAGATGTGCATCAGTCCAAAGCAGGTTTGCGTCTTACTTCCACTCCTCTGGGGGGTGGGCGAGCTCATACTTCTCCCTCACGCTGGAGACGCCCATGTCCACGTGGAGCCAGTGAACCTCCTCGGACCGCAGGTGACTGAGGCGGAATCCATAGCAGGCCACGTGCTTTACCTTGTGACTGTCCACTATCTTCTGAATGATGCCCTAAAACATACCCCCCACAAAAATGACTGTTATAAACAAAAAAAAAAAACCCTGGAAGCTAAAAAATCACACGTTTGTTCATTTCTCTTAATTATTATCAGGCTGAAGAAATCACTTCATTTCACTCAGGAAGGCTTGCTTCTCAACAGCTTTTATGAGTAAGGGGAAGTTTTTCGTTTCTTTTAAAGATGCTCTCCTCAACTCTTCAGTGATGAACAAGGCACGTGAACTTAAAAGTGCACTCTACAACTGCACCCTCACATCAGTCCCAACCTGGGGAAGCCACCCACTTCCCATCAGGAATGCCTCTGAAAACCCGGCCAAGGAGGGCTAGCGGTGGGGTTGCACTCTGAACCAAGGCCACAGTTCAAGACCATGCTATCACAGTGTCATTTCTTTAAAGAACAAATTCAGGATGCACTTAAGATGTTTCTAGTGATAACGGAAAATATATGAAAAGTTCTTTGAATCTGGACTTCTTCAGCTCACTATGTGTTCTCAGTTAATACGCAGACTAATGTGTAGAAATCTGAAATACCCTCCAAATACAACGTTTTTAACACACACGCCCTGTGCGTTCAGAGGAGAGTAGGTACCTTTGGAATGAGGCCCTGGAGGCAGCTCCCTGGAGGTGAGAAATCCCCTGGCTGTGGGAAGGTGAGCTTTGCCCTGGCAGGAAGGCCATGTGAAAGCTGGCAGAGAGCACAGGTACAGACTCACTGGGGAGCGACGGCCACCGACTGCTGCCCTTGATGACAGCCCCTGCAATCGTGTCATCTGTCCAGTGACTAAGACGAGGTTTGGGACGCTAGTGACATACAGTGTCGATGAAAGGAAACCATCACTGGTGTTTGAAGATCAGCAATGAATTAAAAAGTTGTAAGGTAGCCACATCTTAGAAGTTCTGCACCACCAAGCATTCCTCTGTGCTGATACAATGCTGTAGTGACATGATCCAGGTATGTCCAGCCGTCTCCCACCACCACCTGTGAGCCCCACAGAGGCCCCGTGGGTGCACACTCGGGGTGTGCTCCCGGCATGGCCGTTCTAGAGCACTGGGGGCTGGCGTGGTGCATTCCAGCTCCCGTTCAGGTTACTCCATCAGTCCCAGGCACAAGAGGCTGCATCAGGACAGGAAAGTGGCAGCCGTAGGACTGCGGGAGGAGGAAGCTGTGCCCAGAGAAAGCACAGCTAGGACCGCCTTCATGAAGACAAGATGCTTGCGGCCTACAGGCTGAGGGACACACAAAATGTGCTTCCGCCACCCTCACTCAAGGCCTCGAACTCCTGACAGGACCACAGCACAGTGGGAGCTGAAGAGGCTGCCTAGAGGAAGGAGCACCAGTTAGCACCTCTGCAGCTTCTCCTGGCCACCACTCGTCCTTGAGTTTCAAAGAACAGGAGCTGGCGCCTCTGAGATTCCCACCCAGGCGCTCTGGCTCCCTGTCCCAGGCCTGCCAGTTCCATGTCAGTGCACACCACACTAGCTACCCTTGGTCAAGAACAGGTTGACCACATCATCTCCTTACCCCACAGCTCGCTGGTTGTAGCGCAGCCTCTGCTGTCAGGGCTGTAACCTGGCTGTGCCTTCCCGCATCCAATCATCAGAATCAGTCACCACGGTCTATCACTGCAAACCTAGATACTGGATGTAAGGCAATACAGGGCACAACTCACTTTTGCTTGCATTTGCTGTAACGAATCACCAAACACTTAGGGGCTTAAAACATCACCAGTGGAGGCTGGCACTGTGCACTGTGGTGTAGTAGGAAAGCCACTGCCTATGACGCTGATACCACATACGGGTGCTGGTTCATGTCCCGGCTGCTCTATTTTCAATCCAGCTCCCTGCTAACAGCCTGGGAAGGGCAGCAGAAGATGGCCCAAGGGTTTGGGCCCTGCTACCCGGGAGATTCAGATGAAGCTCCTGGCTCCTACCTTCAGCCTGGCTCAGCCCTGGCCTTTGTGGCCACCTGCGGAGTAGACCCACGGGTGGAAGATCTGTCTCTCCCTCCCTCTTTGTAGCTCCCATTTTCAAATAAATACATCCTTCACAGACCACTCCTGTGCACTACCTACAGTTCTGCTTGTCCTGGATCTGCACTAGGTCTCGCCGGCCTCTCTCACCGTTTCAGCAGGGACACGCTGCTTTCTGGAGGCCCCAGACCTGCCTCTTCCGGCTCCTAGAAGCCATCATCGCTCCTTGTCCCACGGCCCCTTCCTCCATCTTCAAAGCCAGCTGTGCTGCACCTGACCCTTCTTCCACGTCCCCTCCTCTGACCACCGCCAGGAAGGGTCTGCTCGTCCTAAGGACTCGGGACCCCCTTCTTCGAGGTCCTCGGCCTTACTCACAGCTGCAAAGGGCCTTGTTCCACAGAAGAGAACACATGCACAGATTCTGCGGCTTTAGGGTACAGACATCTTTAGGGTCCTCATTCTGCCCAGTATCAACACCATCCCTAAGGGTCTATTTGACAGAGAATCCTTCGTTCTCATGCCCTGCCATCTTCTAGTCTTCTTAACATGGCTTTTATTCTACTTTTTCTTCAGGTTCTTCTTTTGAACTTTCTTCCTGGGTACACTTTCCATCCCATAAAGGAGTAGTGTAACTTTCTACGACCCTCTGTAGTCCTTTCTGGAACCAAAATTCTGTGAATTCATGATAAACACCACAACTTTTTAATGCACCTTCACCGGCTCCTGATCCAGAGAATAGCTTGCATTTCTGGCACACACACACATCAAATGACAGCTCCGGACCACGACACTGAAGAGCCTGGGACTCCCAGCCTAAGTCTTCCAAGCAACTGCCTATGGCTGAGCTCAAGGAGAACTGCCTGAAGGACTCTCCTGCCACAGCTAGCTTCCTCTCACTTACAGCAGAGGAGTTCTGCTCACAGAACTCACAAACTCTCAGAAGCCCAAATCACGTGTACACTTATTCATCCAATCAGAAGGTGGATCTTAAATTAACCACAATGTTCCTTGCCACTACTATTCCTCCCCAAATTAGCTTGTTAACTGTAGTGAGTATTGGGGCCAGTGCTGTGGCACAGTGGGTTAAAGTCCCAGTCTGCAGCACCAGGATCCCATATGGGTACCAGTCCAAGTCCTAGATGCTCTACTTCCAATCCAGCTCCCTATTAATGTGCCTGGAAAAGCAGAGGAGATTGGCTCAAGTGCCTGGGCTCTTACAGCCACGTGGGAGACTCCAAAGAAGCTCCTGGCTCCTGGCTTTGGATCAGCTCAGCTCTGGCTGTTGCAGCCATTTGGGGAGTGAATCAGCGGATGGAAGACCTCTCTCTTTAACTCTTTCAAATAAATAAAATAGATTAAAAAAAAAAAGCAGTAAGTATTAATCTCTAACCAAACACACCAACCTTTTACCTAACTACATGAACTTAACTGATTTCATTTATAACTACAGGTTCAGACAACTGCCAGCCATTCCTAGTGAGGACTACTGAGACCCACAAGCTACACATTTAGAAAGTTCAATGTGCTTGACAACCCAGGCTTCAGGTGTCTGGATGTGAAGAGCATCATCTAAGAAACTCAACTACAGCTTCACCTTCAGCAGCACTGTGTGGCACTGGCCAGGCCTGGTTCCTGGGCATAAAATGAGCTGTCCCTTGTAATTTTTTTTTAGATGTTGTTTATTTATTTGAGAAGCAGAAAGTTATAGACAAAGGGAGACAGGCAGAGAGAGAGAGAGAGGGAGGGAGGGAGGGAGGGCCTTCCATCTGTTGGTTCACGCTCCAAATGGCCACAATGGCCGCAATGTCTGGAGCTGGGCTGATCTGAAGCCAGGAGCTTCTTCCAGGTCTCCCAGGCAGGTGCAAGGGTCCAAGCACTTGGGCCATTTTCTACTGCTTTCCCAGGCCGTAGCAGAGAGCTGCCTCGACAGAGGAGTCCCTGGGATACAGACCGGTTCCCACATGGGATGCTGTGCACTATGTCACAGCGCCAACCTCAACCTTGTAATCTTTGTAACAACCTAGGAAGGAAGGTTTCATAAAAACAACAACGCACTGAGGGCTCGCACTGACAGACTGTCAACTCAGGGAACAACGGACTGAGGGCTCGCACTGACAGACTGTCAACTCAGGGAACAACGGACTGAGGGCTCGCACTGACAGACTGTCAACTCAGGGAACAATGGACTGAGGGCTCGCACTGACAGACTGTCAACTCAGGGAACAATGGACTGAGGGCTCGCACTGACAGACTGTCAACTCAGGGAACAACGGACTGAGGGCTCGCACTGACAGACTGTCAACTCAGGGAACAATGGACTGAGGGCTAGCACTGACAGGTCGACTGTCAACTCAGGGAACAACGGACTGAGGGCTCGCACTGACAGACTGTCAACTCAGGGAACAACCGACTGAGGGCTAGCACTGACAGGTCGACTGTCAACTCAGGGAACAACGGACTGAGGGCTCGCACTGACAGACTGTCAACTCAGGGAACAACGGACTGAGGGCTCGCACTGACAGACTGTCAACTCAGGGAACAACGGACTGAGGGCTCGCACTGACAGACTGTCAACTCAGGGAACAACGGACTGAGGGCTCGCACTGACAGGTTGACTGTCAACTCAAGGAACAATGGACTGAGGGCTCGCACTGACAGACTGTCAACTCAGGGAACAACGGACTGAAGGCTAGCACTGAGAGGTTGACTGTCAACTCAGTGAACAACGGACTGAGGGCTAGCACTGAGAGGTTGACTGTCAACTCAGGGAACAATGGACTGAGGGCTCGCACTGACAGACTGTCAACTCAGGGAACAATGGACTGAGGGCTAGCACTGAGAGGTTGACTGTCAACTCAGGGAACAACGGACTGAGGGCTAGCACTGAGAGGTTGACTGTCAACTCAGGGAACAATGGACTGAGGGCTAGCACTGAGAGGTTGACTGTCAACTCAGGGAACAATGGACTGAGGGCTAGCACTGACAGACTGTCAACTCAGGGAACAACGGACTGAGGGCTCGCACTGACAGGTTGACTGTCAACTCAGGGAACAATGGACTGAGGGCTCACACTGACAGGTTGACTGTCAACTCAGGGAACAATGGACTGAGGGCTAGCACTGACAGACTGTCAACTCAGGGAACAACGGACTGAGGGCTCGCACTGACAGACTGTCAACTCAGGGAACAACGGACTGAGGGCTCGCACTGACAGACTGTCAACTCAGGGAACAATGGACTGAGGGCTAGCACTGACAGACTGTCAACTCAGGGAACAATGGACTGAGGGCTCGCACTGACAGACTGTCAACTCAGGGAACAACGGACTGAGGGCTAGCACTGACAGGTTGACTGTCAACTCAGGGAACAATGGACTGAGGGCTCGCACTGACAGACTGTCAACTCAGGGAACAACGGACTGAAGGCTAGCACTGAGAGGTTGACTGTCAACTCAGTGAACAACGGACTGAGGGCTAGCACTGAGAGGTTGACTGTCAACTCAGGGAACAATGGACTGAGGGCTCGCACTGACAGACTGTCAACTCAGGGAACAATGGACTGAGGGCTAGCACTGAGAGGTTGACTGTCAACTCAGGGAACAACGGACTGAGGGCTAGCACTGAGAGGTTGACTGTCAACTCAGGGAACAATGGACTGAGGGCTAGCACTGAGAGGTTGACTGTCAACTCAGGGAACAATGGACTGAGGGCTCGCACTGACAGGTTGACTGTCAACTCAGGGAACAATGGACTGAGGGCTAGCACTGACAGACTGTCAACTCAGGGAACAACGGACTGAGGGCTCGCACTGACAGACTGTCAACTCAGGGAACAACGGACTGAGGGCTCGCACTGACAGACTGTCAACTCAGGGAACAATGGACTGAGGGCTAGCACTGACAGACTGTCAACTCAGGGAACAATGGACTGAGGGCTCGCACTGACAGACTGTCAACTCAGGGAACAACGGACTGAGGGCTAGCACTGACAGGTTGACTGTCAACTCAGGGAACAATGGACTGAGGGCTCGCACTGACAGGTTGAGTTCCTTGTGGCTATGGGTCTGTGAAGGCTCTTCTTTCCATAACTACTTTTCCTGATTCCTATTTCTGGTAGAAACACTCCACTTCATCCATAATCTCACGCAGTCATTTGAAAGTATTTACTGAGCAGATGCCGAAGGCAATGGAGATGCTGGTAACATATTATCAGGTAGAAAGCTCCCACTGCCAGAGTTTACCATCTAGAGGGAAACCTAAGAAATGATCAAACAGATCAAGAAATAAGAGAGTCCCAGTGAGTAGAAAGAATCCAAAGAAAATACACAGGGTGATGGGAAAGGAGAGACGGGTGAAAAGAGAACGTTCCTGGGATGGGAGGAAACAAGAAGCGAGTGGATTAGAGGAACAGAAGGAGAACGGGCGGGGGGGGCCACAGCGTTTACTCAGGAGTGCCAAGCTCCAGGCGCGCCGAGCAGATGACTGACTGGACGGCTGGATGCTAGAGGGCGGTGCAGCAAGCAGACAGGACACGCGGGTGACCAGCAGCACAGGCTCAGAGATGAAGGGGTGGGGGCCACAGCTGGGACCGTGGAGACTGCGTGAGACAGGCTCTGGCTCTCACTGCAGACTGAGGGTAGGAAACAGGATACACAGGAGAGATGGCATGCCTCCAAGAAAGGAGGAGCAGCGGGCTGCAGGTAACGCAGAGGGCCAGCTGACAAACTGGAAGGGGTGTGAGCAGGCGTGAAAGGTGACTTCAAGGGACCGCAGTGGCTAAAGAAGGGACAGCTCTTGTCTAGCACAGAGTGTGAGGACAGACAGGTGAGCCTCACGTGCTGGGAAAGGGGAAGGCACCGTAGCGTGTGCACGCTCTCAAGCAGAGGAGGGACGTGCTGTCTACAAAGGACTGAGACACGCTGCGTGGCATGCGGGCAGCACCAAGGCTGTAGCCTGGGATGAGCCCACAGAGCCTGGCCACAGACAGAGAACAGGCAGCGCTGGACACAGTCGCCCTGCGAGCTTCAAGAGACTACAGGATGTCAGAGAGGCACAAGGGAAGCTGGCACGGGCAGCAAAGGGGACAGTGGACCATTGCCCTCTGCATCCTGCTATGGGATTCCCCCAGGTTTCCTTTTGTCTTTCAAACACAATCTATGAGACTCACTTTCTCTATCACTATTTCTCTCTTCATTCAACACTTTCTTGATTGATCATTTACTGGGTCTAGACTTCTAAGGCAGAAGTTATTTTCCTGGAGCCCTTTGAAGATGCCGTTCCGCCTAGCAACACAGATGAGAGAGTGGTGTCAACGTCATTCCTCTCCTAGGGAAGGGATTTCCCTGGCAGACCCGGGAGCACTCTCCGTCACTGTTGTCTGGGAGCAGCAGGACAAAACTTCCAGGTGAGCCATCTTACCTAACACTACACAACGTGGCTTTCTCTTGGCCATGCCAGAACGACTCATACATCAGGGGTGGGCAATGTCCAGCCCGCAGGTCACAGAAGGCCAGTGAAAACATTTGGTTTGGGCCGGTGCCGCGACTCACTAGGCTAATCCTCCACCTAGCGGCGCCGGCACACCAGGTTCTAGTCCCAGTCGGGGCGCCAGATTCTGTCCTGGTTGCCCCTCTTCCAGGCCAGCTCTCTGCTGTGGCCAGGGAGTGCAGTGGAGGATGGCCCAAGTGCTTGGGCCCTGCACCCCATGGGAGACCAGGAGAAGCACCTGGCTCTTGCCATCGGATCAGCGCGGTGCGCCGGCCGCGGCGGCCATTGGAGGGTGAACCAACGGCAAAGGAAGACCTGTCTCTCTCTGTCTCTCTCACTGTCCACTCTGCCTGAAGAGAAAGAAAGAAAGAGAGAGAGAAAGAAAGAGAGAAAGAGAGAAAGAAAGAAAGAGAGAGAAACAGAGAAAGAGAGAGAGAGAGAAAGAGAGAAAGAAAGAGAAAGAAAAAGAAAGAAAGAAAAAGAGAGAAAGAAAAAGAAAGAGAGAGAGAAAGAGAGAAAGAGAGAGAGAAAGAGAGAGAGAGAAAGAGAGAGAGAGAAAGAGAGAAAGAGAAAGAGAGAAAGAGAAAGAGAGAAAGAGAGAAAGAAAAGAAAGAAAAGGAAAGGGAAAGGGAAAGGGAAAGGAAGAAAGAAAGAAAGAAAGAAAACATTTGGTTTGGCAACACCAAGGCAGGCAGGACTTGAAATTCAATAAACCTAAAGCAGGCTAACTTTTAAACTGACAGTTTTACATGGCCCACAAATGATGTCATAGAAATCTACATGGCCCCTGGCAGAACACAGGTTCCCCACTCCTGCGACACACACACTCAGCTGTACCGACACCTGCAGGCTCCTGGCTTGTGGAGGGACAGGACCCATCAGCCTGTCAGTGCAGTGATGGTGAGCGGCTCTGTGATTAGCACCCGAGCTCGGTGGCAGCTGCGTGGCTATGCAGGCCGCAGTGATCCTGTACATGGAAAATGCCTGCGTAGCCACCCCACAGACCCCAGCGCAGAGACGGGGCCTCCTCACCCAGATGAAGCCAGTCTGTGATCTGCAGAACAAGTGTGTCGAAGCCCTGAGGCCTGCACTTGACAATCCAGACCCCGTAAGTAAGCCCACCAAGGGGCTGCTGCCGCCGTGCTCAATACCCTGCCCCTGAGTTACGGGCCCTGTGCATCCTCTCAGCACCCGTGTAAACTACCTAATGCACAATAAGCACATACACAGGGAAGTTCACGGAAATGCGTCTAAAAGGCAGGTTTATTTTGGTGCAAAACTTTTTAAATCCACACATGTTTTGCATAATATGCATTTTCCATTAACTTTTTATAGACTCTGCATATTAAAAATGAGTAACATTTGTTAACTGAACAATGAGAACCAAAATCTCTATGAGGAAGTACTACAAGAACTCAGCTATTTGGGGCAGGTGCCGTGGCTCACTTTGCTAATCCTCCGCCTGCGGCACCGGCATCCCATGTGGGCGCCAGGTTCTAGTCCCGGTTGGGGTGCTGGATTCTGTCCCGGTTGCCCCTCTTCCAGTCCAGCTCTCTGCTGTGGCCCGGGAAGGCAGTGGAGGATGGCCCAAGCGCTTGGGCCCTGCACCCCATGGGAGACCAGGAGAAGCACCTGGCTCCTGGCTTCAGATTGGTGCAGCGCCGGCCGGAGGGGCCATTTGGGGAGTGAACTAACAGAAGGAAGACCTTTGTCTCTGTCTCTCTCTCTCTCTCACTGTCTATAACTCTACCAGTCAAATTTTAAAAAATAAAAAATAAATAAAAAGAACTCAGCTATTTTTGTGGTGACAGTAAATCTTTAACTCTCCAAAAGGTTCTGGTTGCTGATTCAACAAGTCTTCCTGACAGTCACTTTCTCCAGGGCACCGCTAACCGTCCAGCAGAAATGCACGGAAGCCACGCATGCACTCTGAGAATTTCTAGACGCCACGTTACACAGAGTAGAAAGAAACAGGTGAAATAGATCTCTTTATTTAACCCGCTATATCAAAAGTATCATTTCAACATATAACAAGTTATTGATGAGCTATTTTACTGCTTTTTCATACGAAGTCTGAAGTCTTATCTAAGAGTCTGTGCTGACAGCACCTGTCAATTCAGGTGAGTCACCATGGTCACTGTGATGGGCAGAGTGAAACAGCTGCACAGGCCCTGAATCTAACTTCCCAGTGACCCTGGAGAGCAGTCAGTCACAGCGTGTCCAAGGACAGCTGGCACGGCTTCCCTCTGCTGCCAGTCAACGGTCCATTTCTCCCTGAAGGACCTCACTTGCCTTTGTTCTACACTCACCAGGCTTTCAAATGCAGTCATGTCATTTCCATCTTGCTTTCTGAGCAGTGCATGTCCGTTTCTGCATCTGTAATGTGCCATTGTCTGATGCTTCTTACTGAGGCGTGACCATGTCACACATGCTCCTCAGTACTGCTGTGTTCAGAGACACGGCTCAACCACTGATCACCTTGTAGCTAAAATACTGCATTTTCAAATGCTGTTGCATTAAGGCACCCAGTGGGCGTGGTTATAGTACCCAGTCTTCTGTCACAGTGACTCAGTATCATGCAGATTTCATGCTATCCCAAGAAACAGCTGTGGTCAATTCAATGCCATTTGGATTTCTCTGCCTCACCTTGAGTACCAACAACTGATAAGGATAAGTCACTTTCAAACAGTTATCAGTTACTATGAAATAAAGCACTTAGTTTTTGGCCACAAGATTTGCTCACATTGGTCTGCACAACACGATAATTAATACATTCACAAAGCCTAAGCATTGATATTTGATGTAAGTTTTTAACACTGGCTGCAGGCTGACACACTTGGAGGGACTAATGTCTCTCTCCATCGTCATAATCCTGCTACATGCAGGAAGTCTGATGCTAAGACCTCAGCCCGGTTGTTACAGTCTTCCCAAAATGAATTCTGTGATATAATAGGACTTGAATATTTGTTAAGTGTCTAATCAAACACAAATCTTTGAAAGGTTTCCCTCCTGAACAAGTTTTATTAAAGCTGATACAATGAGTTTAAAGAATTTGCTCACTACGTTTGAAATTTACAGACTACAACACACACTAGGACTCGTGCCATAAAGTCACAGCTGGTAGCCACCTTCCCAATACGAGCGAGCTGACACAGCTTATGGTAAAACACTGATCACAAGTTTTTCCACCAAGTGATCATGCTTGTAAGGTTAAATGTAAAACACGGACCAGAAAAAGCCAACAAACTTCATAAAAAGTTTTTAAGAAGAGGCTTATTATACATGAGCAGAAACACTCCTTTCCATCTGGAATGGGTCCCTTTCTAAGAATTCATTCAATGGTCTGTCACTGCAATTCTACAGAGGCAGCAGAAAATTACATTAATGCATATCTAGGATTTTAGCTTTAAATCTAAAACTGAACAATTCCTTTATCTACTTAGCAATAGTTAAGGCATATAACTTAAACAAGGCAGCAAGTTCATTAACTTCATTATTAAAAAAAAGTAAAAAAAGACACACTGAATCTCCTAGTCACTCACTACTTACAGATAGACACAAACCAAGTAGAAGGGGGGAAGGTGTTTCTGTAGCACTTGATCAAAGCCAAACACTTCCAGAGCCGGTGCTGTGGCACAGTGGGTGAAAGCCCCAGCCTGCAGTGCCGGCATCCCTTCTGGGCACCAATTGGAGCCCTGGCTGCTCCACTTCCAATCCAGCTCCCTGCTAATGCACCCGGGAAAGCAACAGAGGATGGCCCAATTCCTTGGGCCCTGCACCTACATGGGAGACCCGAAAGAGGCTCCTGGCTTCAGACTGGCCATCGCAGCCAACCTCTCTCTCTCTCTCTCTCTCTCTTTGTGTGTGTGTGTGTGTGTTTCAAATAAATAAAGTAAATCTTAAAGAAAAGAAAAAGTGAGGCGCTTCCTGAAAGCGTGCACACTGCACCCCGGCTCCGCAGTCACAGTGCCGCCGCCCCCCTCACTCTCAGGAACAGCCTTATCCGCCCCAGCGCGTGCTGCTCCTTCCTTTCTGTCTCACCATCACTGACCCCCCAGACCCGAGGGAGGCTTCCCAGCACTAACTCCTGCTTCTCGGCGCCCACTGTGATCCCTGGCTGCAGCACTTTCCACACTGGACCCTGCCGCCTCCCCCACCCCCACAGACTCCGGGCTCTAAGACCAAGAACCTTCCACAGACCTTTTACACCCACGGAACCCAGCACGGAGTCTGGTATATAACACAGACCGGCTTTTAAAGCAATTATCCTGTCTGGAATTATGCAGATACATAGTAGAGGCCATTGCTCTAATTGCTTTGTTTCCTTGTATTCTTCCAAGGATAAAAAAAAAATTAGAGAAGATGATCAAGCCAATGGCAGTGCATGACCAAAATACTATGAACTCAGTTATCATTTTCTTAAGAAATTTTAGAATAATTAAAACTCTAGTCGAGCATACAGTAACTGAAAAAATCTGATAAAGAAAAAGCTACTATCTCTGTAAAACAGTAATTCACTGACAGGTTAAATAAAAACTACTGCTTTCTCATTCCTTGCATGTGCCATTGGACACAACCTGCATGAAGATGTCTCACGGGAGAACGTACTTACCCTGACATCAGTCGCATCTCCATGCCTGATAATACTGGCCCAGGTGGTTGGCTCACTATTGCTTTCAAAGTAATGAAAGACTTTCAACACTCGCTCCATGGCACCAGGGGAGCGCTCCATGCCAGGACCCAGGTGAGTCTTGGCACTGGGATTCGCTGTGTGATTCAAGTTCGGGTCGAGGTAAGCAGCTGCCATTGTTTTGCTAGATGCTAGGTATCTGTCATATTCTGTTAAAAGAAAGAAAGCATTTTCAGTGCATGCTACTTGAAATCTACCAATGTGATACTGGTATCTGTATTAACAGCACTTCTACATTCTCTATCACAATATACAGTCGTAGAGGAACTGGAGAGCGGGCCCTAACCTATCAAAATAATCCCTGTGTCCCGCCACACCCAGGGCACAGCACAGTCAGTACTTGTTCCACAAGTATTAGAAGGGGAGCACTCCACCCCTATGTCAGTTACATCAAAACTTCACTGCTAGCTATAAACAATATAACTTAACATCTGTATTTTTTTCAACCACACCCTTTTATTTTGTGGGAAAAGCTCATAGTAGCGTCAGGTTTATTAATTTACTGCCTATTTTTCAGAATTTCCACCTAGGAGAAAGCTTTTTTTCTGGCCGGCGCCGCGGCTCACTAGGCTAATCCTCCACCTTGTGGCGCTGGCACACTGGGTTCTAGTCCCGGTTGCCCCTCTTCCAGGCCAGCCCTCTGCTGTGGCCCGGGAGTGCAGTGGAGGATGGCCCAAGTGTTGGGCCCTGCACCCCATGGGAGACCAGGAGAAGCACCTGGCTCCTGACATCGGATCAGCGCGGTGCGCCGGCCACAGCGCGCCGGCCGCGGCAGCCATTGGAGGGTGAACCAACGGCAAAGGAAGACCTTTCTCTCTCTCTCTCACTGTCCACTCTGCCTGTCAAAACACACACACACACACACAAAACTTTTTTTCCTCCACAATAAAAATTCAATAACCACTCACATATATTAGACACTGCTGTCTAAAACACTGCTACTAAAACATGGCTCTGCCATTTCATCACATCACCGCTGAAGAGGAGGCTCAAACAGAACTGACACAAAACAAAAACAAACAAACAAACAAAAAACCCTAAATATTTAAAATTATGTAGTCCCTTATTTGAGGGAGGGAGAACGCTCCTATCTTCTGGTTCTCCCCCCGAATGCCCACAGTGGCAGAGGCTGAGTCAGGCAGAAGCTGGGATCTGGCAACTCCACCCAGGTTTCCTACATGGGTGGCGGAGACCCACATGCTTGCGCCATCGCCGCAGCCTCCCAGGGTCCCCACATCAGGAAGACACGGAGCTGGGAGCTGGACACTGACCTCAGGCACTTCAACATGGGGCAGGGTGTCTAACCGCAGTTTTAACAGCTACTCCAAAAGCCCACACCCAGAATTTCTGAAGTCCAATAAAAGGTATCCATTTCAATAAGACTACAATTCCCACTGATAACAGTCAGAAAATGCAGATTTTTTTTAAGAAACAACGTTTGAATGGCTCAAGACAGAGACATTCTGAGGTAAACAGACAGTGAAGACAGGGACTGATGGCAACAGCTCCCTTTTCCACCTGGCATTGCCTACGCTGGGCCTCGAGAGCCTGAGCAGCCAAGGGCACAGCCAAGGAAGGGCTCCTAGCGCGAAACCGGGGAGCTGCTGGCAGCAGGAGGCTGAATCATGACGGAGAGGTGTGGGGACACGGAGGAGGAGAGGTGGAGACCCCGTCCCCTAAAATCGTGCCTGAGCCTCTGTGAGCACAGCGAAAGCAGGCAGACGCAGGAAACACGAATTCAGACGCAGGTCACCAGAGGAGACTCAGGACAGCCCTGGATACACGAGAACACCGGGGAGTCTGCCCAGATGCATCACGGACGGGGTCCCAGGGCCAGGCGCCGCTGGATCTGCCCTTCAAGGGAAAGGGTCAGCTCCACAGACTGGGAGCCGGCATCAGCCACAGCACACCTAACATCCTGTACACTCACAGCATCTTCCAGCTCGTGGGCTTGTAAGAAGGTTCTAATGCACGAATTTTCACAGCAGCATTTTCTGTAACAGTCAATAAACAAAATGACCACCACACCCATCAACAGATGAATGGATAAATAATATGTTGGGTACTCAACAATGAAATACTGTTTTGCAAAAAAAAAAAGTAATGAAGTCCTGATACATGCAACATGGAGGAATCAGAGAACATTATTCTATGTCAAAGCCACACATAAAAGGCCATAAATTACAACTTTGCTTCTATGAAATGTCTAGAATATGTAAATCTACAAAAAGTAGATTACGAGGGGCGAGGGAGGATAGTAGAGACGGACCGACTACTCAGTTTCTTGGGTGGTGATGGTTGTAACAACATAGCAAATATACTGCAAATCACTCAAGTTTACACTCTGAAGTTGCTAAAAGGGTGAACTTTATGTTATGGTGATTTCACCTCAATAAACATATAGACATATAAGTAACTGCTAAGTAACTTTTAAAAACTGGAAAATTGTTAACAGGACCCTGCCTGTCAGTGTGGTGCAGGTGTGAGGGAACAGGAACTCTGCTGGAGTGCAGGTACAACCTCTATGGAGAGGAATTTGTGCTGGAGAGACACTGTCACAGACTAGTGTCCCATGATGTCCTACTCCTGAAGGTGACGGTGCCGGCAGAGGAGGCCTTGAGTGCAAATCATTAGATGCGGTCAAGAGGGCAGGGCCACTGGGATGGGTTTAGAAACCCCACAAGTCCCCAGACGGCTTGCTTTGGTTCTCCACCACGGCGTCAGCCAGCTCAACCTGAAAAAGGCCCTCACCAGGACTCGACCCCAGAGGTGACGTGACCTAGGCGGAAGTATTTCCAGCCTCTGTAAGTAAGCTCCTCAATTCGTGTATTGTTATAGCAGCCTGAACGAAGGAATAAACAGCTACAAGAACATGAAAATATGCCGGCGCCGCGGCTCACTAGGCTAATCCTCTGCCTTGCGGCGCCGGCACCCCGGGTTCTAGTCCTGGTCGGGGTGCCGGATTCTGTCCTGGTTGCCCCTCTTCCAGGCCAGCTCTCTGCTGTGGCCAGGGAGTGCAGTGGAGGATGGCCCAAGTGCTTGGGCCCTGCACCCCATGGGAGACCAGGAGAAGCACCTGGCTCCTGCCTTCGGATCAGTGCGGTGCGCCGGCCGCGGCGGCCATTGGAGGGTGAACCAATGGCAAAAGGAAGACCTTTCTCTCTGCCTCTCTCTCACTGTCCACTCGCCTGTCAAAAAAAAAAAAAAAAAAAAAAGAAAATACATATGCATAAGGGTATTCACTGCAGCATGGAAATTACTGGCAACGCTAAGTGTTCACGCACAGGAGAGTAGATGAATACACCATGTACATTCGCACAATGGAGTACTGTGAATGTACTGACCTGGGTGGACAGCAAAGAGCAGTGTCTCTACAACCGATTATGATTTCCAGGGTGCAAAGGATAGCTACAGTACACCTGTTGTACAAAAGGATAAAAGAAATAAGAAATAAAAAATGGTCATATGTGGGGAAAAAAATCAAAAAACCAAAAAGTAGAGAGGAAAGACCAGTGAGACTGGTTACATACAGGGGTAGGTGGACCAAGATGGAAAGGGCAGCAACTCAGAGTAAGGAGTGAGGCGACACTTCTGGGTACACCTGAGAGTATCCTACTGCCCTGCCACCTTGCAAACAGCTGAACCATCCTGTTAGCAAACCTGCTCAAAGTGATGGACACTGACACCGTCCGTGCCCAATGGGCAAACTCAAAATCTTCTCAAGCACACACACAGTAGGTAAGCCAACTGCAGTGCCGGGACTGAATCTTGCCTCTGCTTCACACGCAGGCAACAGGTGATGGTTCAAGTACTTGGCTTCCTGCTACCCACCCAGGAGACCAGGACGGAGCTACTGGCTCCTGGGTTAGACCTGGCCTGGACCTAGCTATTGTGGGCACTTAGCGAGAGAACCAGATGGAAGACCTCTCTCTCTGATCTCCACCCACACCATCACCACCCCACCTTTCAAATAAATAAACAAAATGCAACATGACATCATGGGGGCCAGCGTGGCGGCGTAGTGGGTAACGCTGCCGCCAGTGATGCCAGCGTCTCATATGATATGCACACCCAGTAAGAGTCCCGGCCACTCCACTTCCGATCCAGCTGCCTGCTCCACATGGGAGACCCAGAAGAAGCTCCTGGCTCAGGTCTGGCCCAGCCCTGGCCAAATATTTGGAGGAATGAGTGAATCAGCTGATGGAAGATCCAGATCCCTCCCTCCTCCTTCTTCTTCTTCTCTCTCTCTCTGCCTTTAAAAATAAATAAATCTTTGGGGAAAAAAAAAAAAAAACCACATCATGACCAAAAGGAAGTCATTCCAGGAACACAACAATGTTCACATAGTCCTAGCAATCAGTGTAATTCAACGTGTTTTCAAAAAGCAGAAGAGCCAGCACTGTCCCGATACATGCAGGAAAAGGCCACTGCTGTACGTGTGCCAGCACCTCATGACAGACACGCAGAGCGTGAGGAGAGCGGCTCCTGCTCCAGACCCAGCTCCGTGCTGCTCCTCTCCCTCCCCGCGTTCTAGGAGGCTTCCTCAGCACTCAGCATCCTTTCCCGCCGCTTCCACAGAATCTCTTTCTTTTTTTAAGATTTATTTTATTTATTTGAAAGGCAGAGTTCGAGAGAGAGAGAGGAAGGGAGGGAGAGAGATCTCCCATCAAGTGACTCACTCCCCACATGGCCACAAAGCCCGGGGCTGGGCCAGGCCACAGCCGGAAGCCAGGACCCAGGAGCTTCATTTGGGTCCTCTGCTGCTTTCCCAGGCGTCAGCAGGGAGCTGGATGGGAAGCGGAGTGCCTGGGATTTGAACTGGTGCCACATGTGATGCTGGCATTGCCATGCCACAATGCAGGCCCCGTTTCAGCGGTCCTGTTGTTTAGATGTATTTCTAGAAGGCTTCCTCCAGTCTGTCTTGTACAGCTGTGGAGATTTTCTGGAGGTCATATTCTCACCTTGTTCTCAGCTTCCTTCTGCTTGCCACTTCAACCTTGCTGCCCACAAGTCGTGTTTCTCGTCTGTCTGATCTGATGCCATGCTCTGAAGACAGAGGCTCTCCCTAAAGAGCTGGCTGTCCAACCTCGACCTGGAACCTGTGTCAGGACTACGAGCTGGCCACACTGAGCAGAGCAGCAGCCCCTCCGCCGGGGCCTCCAGGCAGCAGAGTCCACCTCTGCTCTCAGAGCAGCCTCTGCGGGAAGAGCGTTTCACTGCCGCCAGGACTCCAGGAGCCAAGCTCCCCTCGGCCTGACGCGGGGTAAGCTGCACTCAGCACACTGTGGTACCAGAAATTTTCCACAATAAAGTTTTCAGACTGCATACGCAGACAACACATAAATGGGAACACAAACTGTTTAGGTAAAGCTCTCAGAATATCAAGACTAAGTTTTCTGCTGTGAGTCATGATTTAATTTCTGTGGGCAAGACACCCTGTAGATTACAGGACACTCCAGCTTCACCTAATGCCGGAAGTAACCCTTCAGGCCAGGCCCAGTGGTCGCAATCCCTGACCCTGTCCCTGAGGGTTAGGAATGTCTCAGGAGCCTCCTCTAGGAGCGACATCCGAGCAAGAGCCTGACTAAGGAACGGTCGGAGCTGGGTACTAATCTTGGGAATTCGTGCTCAGCTCCCCACCTACAACCCGGCGACTCCCAGCTCCGCACAGTGGGACTGATAACGCCCACCCTGTGAGCTGGGATACTGACTGTAAACTGCTTGGCAAGACACACGAAACAGTAGTCGTAGCTGTCAAAAAGGGAATGATGGAATCTCCAAGCCGAAGAAAGGAGACTTCAAAGTAGGATTATTCTCTAACCGGAAATTTCATTTTCTTAGAACTGAGAAAGTGCCAATGTCCTGGCCAGCATCTTTCCTTCGTATCTTTATGAACTCGTCAAAAAATGAAACAACAAATTACCGTTCTTACTACACCACAGTGCCACCTGGCAGATCTGAAATACATTATGACTCCAAAACCCAAATTAAACACAAATGTTCCTTAAGAATTTTCCTCTATCCTATAAAAAAAAAAGAATCTGTGTTTTTCTAAACTGAAGCTGTACCAATGAACCTGCACAAAATTTCAAATAGAAGATACAACAGTCCAGAATTGTTATCTTTCGGTAATCCTGTCAACCTTACAAAACTAACATTTTCACAATGAAAAAGAAAAGTAACATGAATGATATTTTAACAAAATTGTTTCTTCAAACAGCAGAAGAAACTAAAGAAAAGGTTAACAAATAGACCTTGAGAGAAACACAAATGCCATCATCCTCCAAAGAAATTCTACCTGGTTAGCAAGGTCCTGGGTTTTTTTCCCCTACTTTTTAAATATGACACACTACATTCATCGCTCAATGTAACTTTTTTGGCCACCATAAATGTAAGGAAAAACTTGTATTTACAACTCTAAAATTCTCAAGTTACAACCCAAGTAAACTCTGTAAGACTAAATTTTTGCAGCCTCAAAACTACTACAAAATTTGAAAAGCAGGCCAAGTGTCAGACAGTCAGAGGACCACTCCCCATACACACCCGGAAAGTCTCTATAAACACCCTGCTACCTTCTACACACCAACAACACCGAGGACACAAACGACACTCCGGCTCGCACAAAGCACCCGTCCCTGGAGAGCTGCGTGCTCTGTGGCCTCACCCAAGGCCTGCCCATCTCTGCAAGCTCCTCCCCACCTGGGCCTTCGACCCCCCACAGCCTGCCTGCCTCCCTCCTGCCTCCCTTCCTCCCTGCAGGAAGCCGCCTGTTGACCACAGCTTCCCCGGCAGTGTGACGCTGGTCACTTTAGACACACGTGGGCTCTAGTGAGCAGCATGCACATTTCCCACAGACACAGACCTGTGATCCATGCTGCTTGATGATCAGAAACAAGGCTTTAGAGTTTTCAAATTATAGCTGAGATTTTGCTTAGAAATACTTTCCATTTGGTTTCTGAATTGGTTTTGGAAAAGTAGCTTAAGTTTTCAGCTGAAATATGTAATTTTTCCCTTGTAAAACAGATCAATGCCTGATTTCCAGAGATCCCCCCCCCCCCAAAAAAGGTGTTTTTGAACTTGGCAGACAGGGAGGGGGAGAGACAGAGAGACAGAAGGAGAAAGCACTCCCGCCTACTGAATTGACTCCCCAGGTGTGTTCACGGGGTTGAAGCCAGGCGCCAGGAACTCATCCAGGTCTTTCACGTGGGCGGCAGCCCCCAGTCACCTGAACCATCACACTGCTTCCCAAAGCCTGCATTGGCGGGAAGCTGGAATCACAAGGTAGAGCCAGATCTCACACTCGGGCACTCTCATATGGGATGGGGGGGGGGGGGGGGCGCGGGGCGGTCCTAACCGCTGCTGGCTTAACTGCCAGGGCAAGTCTACCCCAGAAACACAATTTCATTTGGGAAATGCCGTTATAGTCTGATTGCAATAGTTCAATGTTTAAGTATACTCAATGACCAATGACTTTTTTTCTTTTTTATTGGAGAGGAGACAGAGAGATTGGGGGTGGGGGGGGAGGGGAGAGGGAGCACCTGTCCACTGGTTCACTCCCCAAAGAGAGAGAGTGTGTGCACTTGTACACTGGTTCACTCCTGAGAGAGAGAGAGAGAGAGAGAGAGCGAGCGAACACGAGCGCACCTCTCCACTGGTTCACTCCCAAGATGCCTTCAGAGGCCAGGGTGGTCTGGGCTCAAGCTGCAGGCTGGAGTACCATTCAGTCTCCCACGCACAGAGCAGGAACCTGACTACTTGAGGCATCACTGCTGCCTCCCAGGTCCGCACCCCAGAGCTCTGTGTGAATGCTCGGAACAGCACACCGCGCAGAGTAAGTACGTGCTGGGGAAGCACCAGCTGTTACTCTTCTTTAAAATCCGATATTTGAAATAAGGCACAGAGAAACAACGCAAACGTGAAATATGCACACAAGTGTGTAAAATTAGCATAGCTCAGACCAAAGCAACACCACAAATGACCATTACTTACTGCCACACCCCATGGGCAGAGTGCTACACTGAACTGCTCACACACACTTCTCTAAGAGGAAAAACAAAGAAATTAGAAGGGCCACAGGTTGTTGACATAGACTTTTCCCCCCTGACAATTCAATGATTCTAAAACTAGATTTGCCTATAAAACAGTATGTACATTCATCACAGAATTTTAGCTGAGTCTTTAAAAATAAAGCTAATTCTAGGAGCTGGCGCTGTGGCGTAGCAGGTAAAGTTGCTGTCTGCAGTGCCAGCATCCCATATGGGTGCCGGTTTGAGTCCCGGCTGCTCCACTTCCGATCCAGCTCTCTGCTGTGGCCTAGGAGAGCAGTGGAAGATGGCCCTTGGGCCCCTGCACCCACATGGGAGACCCAGAAGAACTCCTGGCTCCTGGCTTCGGATCAGTGCAGCCGCAGCCATTGCAGCCATCTGGGGAATGAACCGGCGGATAGAGGACCCCTCTGTAACTCTGCCTTTCAAATAAATAAATAAATCTTTTTAAAAGGGGGGGGGGGGGTTGTCCCTACCTTTTATCTGAATGTCAAGCAAAATTGTGCTTAAAAACGCAACTGCTAAGGACTTTAAAAAAAAAAAAAAAAAAAAAAAAAGGTGAGTTCATTCAAGCTAAGATCTACTAGGCAGCGGAAGCAGAGAAAATGACTCCAGAAGAGGCAACAGCAGGAGGTGCAAAAGGCCCGAGAGGAAGGCTGCTGGTTGTTCCGAGTAAGCAGAACCACAATAACCATGAACAAGCAGGAGGCTCGAGGGGAAGGGGACGGGGGGGAGTGGGGCAGGCCGGTCTCTCGTAGGCCACGCGACGGGGGAGACACCACCGAGTTTTAAGCAGGAAGGTACGTCAGATTTGTTTTATTACAAAATCACCCTGGCAGATACCAGAGTACCTCAAAATGTTTGTGAAAAATGGAATTAAAAGCTAAGATTGTTTGGTGAAAAGAACCTCTGGAGGACAGGCATAGCTGTTCTCGTAACGTCACTGTCCATGTTGTTTCCGAAGAGATCTTCTAGGTGGAGAAGAGCATAGCTGGGGTCCCTAGGCAGGGGGCTGACCCCCACGGCTCAGAAGGTGAAGTGGGCGACAGGGACTACAGCCGACATCCAGGGAGGGAGGGAAGCTGAGAAATTCATGAGACATACCGGAGGCCGACTCATCAGAATAAAATGGAGTCATTGTACACGGAAAAAAGTGTCAAAAAGGCTGTGACACGAAAAACTGATTGATGAGGAGGGTCAACGTGTTGGGCAGGAGGAGAAGACTCAGGGCAGCAATTAACAAGTCTGTCTCTCTCTGGTAAGGGATCAGACCTATCAGCAATGAAATGTGGAGAGCCAAAGCGGACCACTGAGCGGAAGAGAAGAATGGGCTGTGCAGAGAGCTCTCTGGATGGATGGAAGGAAGGAAATGAGGGAGGGAGGGGCAACCAATTACGCTGAACAACAAAATCCGATGTCTCTTTAATCCTCCCCAGCCTTTCAAATACTGGTTTTCTCAAGGAACCCCCTGAGCAAGGCCTTCTATACCCAACAGCCTGGTGACTTCAGAGTGCTGTCTTTACATTTAATTCAGTATCTGAATGAACACTGTCTCCGAGTTTAGGAAATCATGATACAGTGGAATACATGTTACAACAAAGTTCTTTTTAAATACTTGAAAATACAACCTTTCCTTGGGTGGGGTCGAAGCTGGATTCTTCACACCAAACACAACAGTACAATAGGAAGGACCCCACAGCGCCTGAAGGTCAAGGATACCCTCAAGATTTCAGTTCAAGGAACACAAATACAGATCTGTTCACTATTTTTAGCCTGCCCTGGTATTTCTCATGTCTTCTTAAACTGGGACACTGCTGTTAAAATTTTGAGGTTAATGTGACTGATAAAATCAAATGTGCAGTTTAGAATGTCAGACAACAGAAAGGGATTTCTATATTCTTTGGACTTGAGCGTTTAACATTGCTGTAACTTTTATAATTGAAAATAACCCATTCAGCCGATTCCTACACACCAACATCTTTGTCCTTATCAAGTAGATAAAAATTAAACACATAAAAACACAAGGCTTCCTGCCTTCCTGTCCTGGTACAAAAGAGTAACATGAGAGGCAGAGAGGAAGCTCACCAGGATGGCTGCGCACGGGGACCTCTGTGGGAGCAGTGTGCTCAGCCCGACAAGGGGACAGCACAGCACTGCCTTCCGTTGTTGTCAGGGCCTCCTCTGAACCATTCAAAGCAAGGCCCCTCCCCCAGGGCGATGGCCGGCTCCAGTCCCGACCCTGCGTGCTGTCCCTACCTCTGCCCATCTCTGACGTGTACGTGCTCTGCTCTCTTGTTGACTTCCTCCATAATTTAGATTTCAATTAAAAATAGCCCAATTCATTTGCCCTGCCCACCAGCAAACATAATTGGAAAGTAAGCTGGCATTGGTCAACTGCTTTGGAGTGAGTAAAAACACCACAATTTTTCTTTACTTCCAAAGTTCACATTTCTAAAAGTCACTCTGAATAAAATGAAATTCTGTATCCTATTAATATCTCCCTGCTATTGGATTTGCAGAGCTCAAATCTAGTCAACACCATGCGGGAAACTGGACGGGTTTATTCTTAAAGATCACCAGGGATGGCACTGTGCGAACAAACCCAGGCAGGTCTGGGAGAGGACCAACTTCCCAGATACAGAGTTCTGCCTCCGAGCACACACTGCACGCACGGACAGGGAGCAGCTGCCATTTTTAACACTGCAGGTATCCAGAACCCTTGCAAGTTCAAGAGGTTCAAGTTAATTCAGCAGAATCTTTGAATCTCTACATGCTAAAAAGTGACAGGTATTTTGTTGAGATATCATATAACTAAACTAGCTCTCATGTTTTATGCTTAAGAGCCTAAAATAAGAATAGATAGTGACAATGGCAACAAATTTACGGTGAAACTGCAGTTTGGTGCCGACATATCAACAACCTCGTGGCACTGAAATTTTTAACCTAAAAACTAAATTGAATCAGTCCACACCTCCGCTTCTGAAACTGCAGCTTTTTAACTGAGTTCAGATTCCTCCTTTTAAAAAAGCCCTTCATAAATATATTAACAAGATACTTAAGTATCTTCTAAATAACAACAATAAATACTTTTAATGGCATTTTTAACTAGATGTTTCCCAAATAGTCTTTTCATTGAATGTCACAATGAAAATGCTGTATTTTATACTTTTCTATTACTAAAAACCTAACAACTTTAAACTGGAAAGTTATTCACCATGTCCCTGGCTCTCAAAGATAAATATTATCTTACCACAATATGGAGTTTCAAATTAAGTATGCAACCTTTACATGGAGTAAAGGAAACTCAATTATTTAATAATCCACGTTACTTTTTTCCTACAGTCCCACTTAAGTTAACGTCAGTTGATTCTTTAAAAACTTCCATATCATAGAATGGATATTGATGTATGTCTTAATTAAGAAAAAAAAATGTTTTACAGATATAAGGTGGAGCATAAAAGTAGTTTAAGTCACTTAAAATGCATTTCCATAAAAGTATTTTATTGACTATGAAAAAGCCAACTAATTGGCTTGATGCAATAGTTACAAACCGTTGCAACCAGTTTTCTATTTTCCTTCTAACTGTAAATATATTTGAAACAAATTCTGAAAAAAACTCTTATCCACCTCTTCAGTGTCAAAGTAGAAATTTAAGTAAAATATACCTTTAGCCCAACACATTGGAAATGGACTACAGCCGCTCTTCTCCATACAGACGGCACCTGCCAGTCTCAGAGCCTCGTGGCCTGCCACTCCAACACCACACACCCACCGCTAGAAAGCTCAAGCCAGGAGTGCGCACACAGCGTCCCGGGTCATCTCTCAGGCGCAGTCTGCTGCGATCCACAAGCAAGACTGAACTGCCCTGTGTGCTCCTCTCCTCGGCGCCTGAAGCACAATCTGGGACGTGTTCCTTCTGTAATGTGCTCCAGCCTCTCAGTTACAGGCTTCTCACGCTTCCGCAATCTGAAACACAGACCGTCCTGAGCAGAATGAAAGCAGCCGGAACGTGCCCCCACGAGTCCGTGTCCCTAGATCCATTCAGGGAGGGAAGGAAGGGAGGGAAAGGGAGGAGAAAGCAGCCCGCAGCAACCTATGAATACATTAACCTCCGCCTCCACCGCTGTTCAGTCCATCCCACAGACTTCTGTTTACAGACCTGACAGCCAATTCGAGAACTCGGTAAGCTGGAACTCAGTCTGACCCAGATCATGTCAAACCACTTTCGCTATCAGTCATGCCTTTGGCATTTTACCAACCTAATTTTGAAATTAAAGTTAAAATAATTACCTTGGTGAAATAAGAATTTTGAAAATAAAAAACCTGATCAACATTAAAAATAAGACTGTTGAAAAGATGTCTGTAGGAATCCATATAGCCAGAAGGTAAAATATTTTTTCCTGACTGATAGTTTCAGAAGACTATAAATTAACAAAACTAAGAAAATAGAAAAATTGGAGTTTGAGGTAGGCAGATTCTTTCAAAATTAGCTTAGGGAATATTGAGAGATCCAAGATACACGATTTGTTTTCTTAGCTCCAAAATATAAATGAGTAATAAACTCAAACTGAAGAAGTAGGACAGAAAAATACTGTTACAATCTGTGCTAGCAACATTCTTATTAAATACAAAAGCTACTTAACTTCTCCATCCAAATTCACAGTCAGGGTCATCTCGAAAGTTTAGCTACTTGCGATTCCCTTTTAGCCGGAAGGTGAGTAATGAGGCTGCCGGTGCCTTTGTTCTCTGAGCACACACAATTTCTACGGAAAGTCTATACAGTTCCGGCTTTCCTAGCACATGGATAACCTGGTCAGCAGTGCAACCCCATGAGCTAATCAAACCCTGAGTGCTGCACTGTGAACACGAGCGAGGCCCCATCTACGAAATCTGAAAACAGCAGAGAACAAGAAGCGGTGCCCCAGGACGATGCCCCTCACTCCCATCACGCCGCCCTCCGGGACGCCGTCTCCCGGGCTCAAGTGAGCCCTTCCACCTCCTAGTGAAAACACATCGTTCACCAGCATGAACTCTGACCCCGGGCAACGCGAGAGGAGAGGGGCTGGAGAAAGACAAGCAAGCAGGCTAGCAAAGAATCAGAAGGAACAATCCAACAGGTCTGCTGCAACGCAGGAAAAGCTGCCCCGTTTCTACCACCTCCAAGGAGAGAGGACACGAAGGACTGGACACGAAGGACTGGCTAGAGGCAGCACACGAGCGAGCAGAGCCCAGCCAGCCCCCGAGAAGGGCTGGGAGTCCAGTCAGCCAGGACCTAGCAGGCTGCACGCGAGTCTGCCTTGGAGTGAGCCACCTGCTGCACGCCACACGAACCAGTGACCCTCCTCTTCATGCCCCTCAGCAGAGTCGGCACCGTCACCCCGTAAAGACGAGGCAGGGTCACCACCTCAGCGCCGCACCAAGCGCCGTCCCAGAGAGCACTTCTGACCGCAGCGGCAGCGCAAGGCAGCGCAAGGCTCTAGCAAGGAGAGGGCGGCACGGGCACGAGCAGCGGGGCGGGGCTGCCCTCGCGGTGACGGGGGGGGGGGGGGGGCCGGCACGGGCACCAGCAGCGGGGCGGGGCTGCCCTCGCGGTGACGGGGGGGTCCCCAACACGGGCACGAGCAGTGGGGGCGGGGGCTGCCCTCGCGGTGACGGGGGGGGGGGGCACGAGCAGTGGGGGCGGGGGCTGCCCTCGTGGTAACGGCGGGTCCCCAACACGGGCACGAGCAGTGGGGGCCGGGCTGCTGCCCTCGCGGTGACGGGGGGGGGGGGGCACACGAGCACGAGCAGTGGGGGCCGGGCTGCTGCCCTCGCAGTGATGGGCGGGGGGGGGGGGCAGCACGGGCACGAGCAGTGGGGGCGGGGCTGCTGCCCTCGCGGTGACGGGGGGGGGCAGCACGGGCACGAGCAGTGGGGGCGGGGCTGCTGCCCTCGCGGTGATGGCGGGGGGGGGGGCGGCAGCACGGGCACGAGCAGTGGGGGCGGGGCTGATACCCCCGCAGTGACGGGGGGGGGGGGTGGAGGAGAGCCAACACAGCAGGAGAAGGGGTGAAGGGGTGAGCCCAGCCCCTGACCTCCAAGTGCGGGGGGGATGGAGGAGAACCAACACAGCAGGAGAAGGGGTGAGCCCAGCCCCTGACCCCAAGTAACCACTGGATGGGGCTTTTTCTCACACCCCTCCAGCCAACCGACAACTTCACTGCAATACCCAAATATCCTCACATAGTGTGTAAGATCCTGAGAGTAGAGAAGGACGCTAAGATACAAACAGTGTAAATTCCTACAGGCCAGAACACAAGGAGACTGACGGAACCGACAGCTACAGCAGTGTTCTGAACCACGCCTGACCACTAGGACGGAAGAGCAGAGGATGAAGGGGCTTTGCGAACCATGAAGACAGCACCCTGTATCTGCTACAGAGCAAGGACACAGCATCTCACATACCCGCATGTGGCCAACACAAACCTAAGGCAGTAACTCCTTTTGTAAAGAGGAAAATGAGGTTCAGAAAGATCAAGCGGCTGGTCTGCTTACCACCCTAGTTGGGTGATTCACTAAAAAATCCTATGACATTTAAATCCAAGTCTTCTTGAGATTCACTATAGTCAAGAGTAACTATGGGTAAGTCCTGCTTACAAGTAATTTTTATTAAAATCACAAAAAGGGGATCTGGCGCCGAGGCACGTGAGGTTAATCCTCCACCTGCAGTGCCGGCATCCCATATGGACACTGGTTCTAGTCCCGGCTGCTCCTCTTCCAGTCCAGCTCTCTGCTGTGGCCTAGGAAAGCAGTGGAGGAAGGCCCAAGTGCTTGGGCCCTGCACCTGCATCAAAGACCAGGAAGAAACTCCTGGCTCCTGGCTTCAGATCAGCACAGCTCCGGCCGTTGCGGCCAATTGGGAAGTGAATCAGTGGATGGAGGACCTCTCTCTCTCTGCCTCTACCTTTCTCTGTAACTCTTTCAAATAAATAAAATAAATCTTTAAAAAATAAAATAAAAAGACCAGCTTATTTATTTAAAAAAATTACAAAGAGGATACTACCGTTTGTGTGGCAGCCCTGCTGCACAGGAGCTCCATGACAGGAGGAAATGCTGTCCGCCTGCACATGTCAACTCCAGGTGTCTCACTGCACAGGAAGAAGTGTGGGCCACACTCCACCCAACCTCTCACCACCCACAGGGAACAAGAAGACAGCAAAGGGAACCTGGTTTCCTTTCCAGGCCATGGCCACAAAGGTGTGGCCCGCCCCCATCCTGGGTACTACTTCACATCCAGGACCCTACACAGGACAGAGATCGTAAATATTTGCTGAATCAGAGAATTAAACATTAGGAAAAACCTTGCTTTTTAAGAATATAACAATGGAAAAGAAAAACTAACAGAGTCAAGGTGACTAGTCATAGATTGCCTTGCTGTACCCAACATAAAAAATAAATCACACATGGGGCTGGCGCTGTGATGCAGTGGGTTAACACCCTGGCCTGCAGCACCAGCATCCTACGGGTGCCGGTTTGAGTCCCGGCCGCTCCACTTCCTATCGAGCTCTCTTCTATGGCCTGGGAAAGCAGTAGAAGATGGCCCACGTCCTTGGACACCTGCACCCACGTAGGAGACCTGGAGGAAGCTCCTGGCTCCTGGCTTCAGATCGGGCAGCTCCGGCCGTGGCAGCCATTTGGGGAGTGAACCATCGGATGGAAGACCACTCACTCGCTCGCTCGCTCGCTCTCTCTGCCTCTCCTTCTCTCCCTGTGTAACTCTGACTTCCAAATAAATAAAAATAAATCTTTAAAAAAATAAATAAATAAATCACACTGCTGTACTCTGATACTATTAGATTTTCCCCCTGCATATTTTAGTAGAAAAATGAAAATAAGAAGTGAGATTAGATAAAAGTCTTTAGACTAACAGACAACACTCTGAGCAAGATAGAAAAGGGAACTCCAGACGTGTGCTGTGAGCTGTGACCAGCTTACTTCCCCACAGAAACCCCGCCAGAAATAAGGCGGGCGCTGGAGAAGACCTGCAGGTGAAGCGCCCGTATCAGAAATGCTTGGGATAAGAAGAGTCTGATGTTGGAGCTTTTGGGATCACAGAACAGTTACAAAGACTCTACTCCCTGTTGAGTGACCCTAATCCAAACATCAAAAATCCAAAACTTTTGCAGCACCATTTCCATATAAAATAAGGCTCAGATTTCAGAGTATTTCAGAGTTCAGATTAGGGATCCTTAACCTGTGTTAAAAATCAAAGTGCTTACAAGGGCCGGTGCTGTGGCGCAGCGGGTTAACGCCCTGGCCTCAAGTGCCAGCATCCCATATGGGTGCTGGTTCGAGACCCGGCTGCTCCACTTCCCATCCAGCTCTCTGCTGTGGCCTGGGAAAGCAGTGGAAGATGGCCCAAGTGCTTGGGCCCCTGCACTCTCATGGGAGACCCAGAAGAAGCTCCTGGCTCCTGCTTTGGATTGGTGCAGCTCCGGCTGTTGCAGCCAACTGGGGAGTGGACCAGAGGATGGAAGACCTCCCTCTCTCTCTTTCTCTCTGCTTCTCCTCTCTCTGTGTAACTCTTTCAAATAAATAAACAAATCTTTAAAAAAAATCAAAGTGCTTATAAATGTCACCAAAAGCAACTCAACACAAGTCTAAGTGTAGCTTTTCCATTTCTCATGGTGTCATAGTTTTAGCTATCTCCCTGGAGTAGTACTAACCACTAAGGCAGTCTTTCTTGGAAATGCAAAGCACTGGTAAATGCTCTTTATGTCAGCCAACAGGAAGAACACAGAGGAAAATACTGGGCCAGCACTGTGGCACGGCTGGTTAGACTCCTGCATCCAAGTCTGAGTGTCAGTGCGTGTCCCTGACGGTCTGCTGTGGATCCAGCTTCCTGCTAATACACCTGGAAAGGCCATGGATGGTAGTTCAAGTTCCGGGACACCTGCCACCCATGAGAGAGGCCCAGATGTTCTTCCTGGCTCCCGGTTTTAGGCTGGCTCAATCCCAGGTGCTGCAGCCATTTAGGGAGTGAACCAGCAGACAGAATACAACCTCTCCAGATGCACGCGCGCACACACACACACACACACACACTTCCTTTCAAATATATTAAGTTAAAAAAAGGATTCATATTGTACATATATTCTTCTAAATGTACTTCTCTTACCTCCTGCATTAACAAGAATTCTTATACTTGAATACCATCAGCACTTTATAATAAAGTACCTCTGATTAGTAACAGATGACTATAGTACACACTAACTTCTGGATGACAGGCATCCTGCACCACACTCATTTCCATTAAGATTACTAATTAAGGACAGCAGGTAGTCACCACCTGAGACGGCAGCATCCAGTATGGGCACTAGTTTGTGTCCTGGCAGCTCCATTTACAATACAGCTCCCCGCTAATGGCCTGGAAAAGCAGCAGAAGATGGGCTTTGGGCTCCTACACCCACGTGGGAGATCAGATTAAGTTTCTATTTCTGGCTTTGGCCTGGCCCAGCCCCAGCCATTGTGGCCATTTTAGGAGCGAACCAGCAGATGGAAAAACAATTGATCGACCTCTTTCTCTCTCTGCCTCTCCCTTTCTGCCTGTAATTCTGCATTTAAATAAATAAATTTTTAACAAATAAAAAATCAAGGATATAGGCCGGCGCCGCAGCTCACTAGGCTAATCCTTCGCCTGCAGTGCCTGCGGTGCCGGCACACCAGGTTCTGCCCCGGCCACTGCTCTTCCAGTCGAGCTCTCAGCTGTGGCCCGGGAGTGCAGTGGAGGATGGCCCAAGTCCTTGGGCCCTGCACCCGCATGGGAGACCAGGAGAAGCACCTGGCTCCTGGCTTCAGATCAGTGCAGTGCACCAGCCGCAGCGGCCTTTGTGGGGGTGAACCAACGGAAAAAGGAAGACCTTTCTCTCTGTCCACTCTGCCTGTCCAAAACAAAAAATTCAAGGGTATAATCACCTTATGAAAACCAAGGGACAACAGGTCTCCAAATACAACACGCTGGCAAAGGCGACGCTATAGATGCTGTTCACTTTGCTTGTGGAGCTTCCGTTACTCTTGAGGGGCTCTGGGAAGTGGAGGAAGGCACTGCATTTGTAACTGGAAGACTCGGGAGCGCCAGTTCTACCTGTGGAACAAAGAGAGAATTGTTTCACCACTCTGATTCTCCGTTTCTTGTTCTGTAAAATGGAGACAGCGACACCACCTTATCGAGTACTGACTATAAGCCAGACACAGAAGGGACTTAACAGCCACTCTAATGATAACACAGAGGTGACGATGAGTCAAGGTAAGGCTTACCATGTGTCATGCCTTCTTCCAAATACTAAACACCCATCCGGTTATCGTGACAGCCGACCCCAGGACACAGACAACACTGCCCCACCTCCCAGAGAGGCTAAGTCCCTTAAGGTCATAAGGTTACGCAGCAAACCAGACCCTGAGAGTGTGGCTCCATGTCCACGGCTCACCAACTTGCCACAGGGCTTTACACCACGAATCCCTCTAACCATCACCCACCTAGACAACACAGTCATCCACGTGCAACACTAACACAGGGGAGAACAGAAAAACAATTAACTTTCCTAATACCACAACTAACTGGTCAGTGACAGAGCCAGGACATGCACCAGGCACATGGCCACCAGTCAGACCACACCCACACCTAAACCACCACCTATACAGTGCCGACTTCCAAGGGCTCAAGGGTTCTCAAAACAGTCAGGAAATAGGCCCCATTCAGCCAACAAACGATGAATGTGCCTCTGGGGGAAACAGAGCAAGAGCACATCAACTGCTCTCAGCCCGGGGCGACACCCGCCTCTCCGAGTCCCGAGGCTCATGCAGCCCCGGAGAGAGCGATCCCGGCCAAAACAAGCCCAGATAGAGACCATCCTAGCTTATGCAAAACAAGTCCAGGTAGAGACCATCCTAGCTTACGCCAGACGCGTAGCTCACACTCGAGAAATGCATCAAAGTCACCAGGTGAAAAATATAATCACTGAATTTGGCAACTTTGAAATACCTAAAATTGAAAACTCAACACTTACCAAGACAGTATCTATTTATTTTTATTTTTATTTTATTTATTTTTTTTTATTTTTTGACAGGCAGAGTGGACAGTGAGAGAGACAGAGAGAAAGGTCTTCCTTTGCTGTTGGTTCACCCTCCAATGGCCGCCGCGGCCAGCGCGCTGCGGCCGGCGCACCGCGCTGATCCGATGGCAGGAGCCAGGAGCCAGGTGCTTTTCCTGGTCTCCCATGGGGTGCAGGGCCCAAGCACCTGGGCCATCCTCCACTGCACTCCCTGGCCACAGCAGAGAGCTGGCCTGGAAGAGGGGCAACCGGGACAGAATCCGGCGCCCCGACCGGGACTAGAACCCGGTGTGCCGGCGCCGCTAGGCGGAGGATTAGCCTAGTGAGCCGCGGCGCTGGCCACCAAGACAGTATCTAAAAAACAGATATTCTCAAGAACTTTCAAAATGAATGGCAGGAGCTGGTGCTGTAGTGTAGTGGGTAAAGCTGCCACCTGTAGTGCCGGCATCCCATATGGGCACTGATATGAGTCCCAGCTGCTCCACTTCTGATCAGCTCTCTCCTATGGCCTGGGAAAGCAGTGGAAGATGGCCCAAGTCCTTGGGCCCTGCACCCGGGTGGTGTGACCCAGAAGAAGCTTCTGGCTCTTGGCTCCGGATCAGCCCAGCTCTGGCCGTTGCAGCCAATTGGGGAGTGAACCAGTGGATGAAGAGTGCTCTCTCTCGCTCGCTCGCTCTCTCTGCCTCTCCTTTTCTCTATATATAACTCTGACTTTCAAATAAATAAATAAATCTTAAAAGGGGGGCCACTGTGGCATAGCAGGTAGACCACCACCTGCGACGCCAGCATCCCAGATTAAAAAAAAAAAAAAAAGAAAGGAAGGCAGGCACAGGGGCCAGCACTGTGATACAGCTGCTCGTAATGCCACCGTCCCAAATCAGAGCGTCAGTTCAAGCCCCAGCTGCTCCACTTCTAATCCAGCCGCCTGCTAATATGCTGGGAAAGCAACAGCAGACGGCCCCAATGCTTGAACCCCTCCTAGCCACACGGGAAACCTGCATGGAACGCCTGACCCCTGGCTTCAGCCTGGCCCAGCCCTGGTGGTGGTACCATTTGGGAAGCGAACTAGTGGACAGAAGAGCTCTTTCTTTCTTCTCACTCTGTCACTCAGCTTTCCAAATAAATAAGAATTTTCTCTTTTCCTATACAGGAGATCAAAGCACGGTGCAAAATTTGGAAACTGTACTTAGGTTGACTACCATCAATTTAAAAAAAAAAAAAAAAGGCTCCTAAAATCTTTAAGACACTACATTCCTTCCTCAATGTGGCAGTAAAGGCACTACCACATCAGACAGGACAAGAAACTCACCCGGATTTTCATGCTACTCATTTGCTATGGAATAGGGTTTCCTGCTTACGTTGACCACAATGAATCAAACAGCAAAGAAGAATAAGCAGTTATTTAACGTTACCATTGCTGGTGGCAAGTCCAGAAGTTTTATTTTACTGCACATGAATATGCATCCTTCCAAACTGTTTCATCATTTCATTGACATGAATTCTGTCATTCTGAAAATCAAATTAATCCAGCTGCACTGCCCACCTTATTCAGTAAACAACAGCTGTGCCCTTCCAAGCCAGGTAAGGAAGCAGAGAGCATCGCTCATGCTGAGGCTGCAGACTAGAAAGCTGGCTTTGCAGTGGCAAACCCTAGAGCAGAAAGGGCTGACTGCGCCCAGGGGACCCCGGGTGGTGCCTGAGGGTCCCGCTGGAACTGAAGTTCTAAGTTACATGTGCACATTTCCAATTACCGCACCTGTGGCCCGAGAGCCCTCCTTACGCCCAACCAGCAGACAGGACTGGTCTTCTTTCCAAACAGAGCCACGCAGCGGTTAGTTTCAGCACCATTTTCCCTTCTTTGTGCTCTCCGTTTGGGCACCCTGGTATCAATGGGTATTATTCCAGCCTACAAAGAAACTTACAGGTCAACTGTCCAACTCTACCAACAAATGTTAATAATAATGTTAAAACTAGGGTCCACATTATGGTGCAGTGGGTAAGCTACTGGCTGAGACACTGCATTCCATATGAGCACCAGTTCAAGTCCTGGCTGCTCTGCTTCCAATCCAACTCCGCGTTAATGTAGCTGGAAAAAAAGCAGAAGAGTGCTTGGGCCCCTGCCACCCACATGGGAGACCCAGATGGAGGTCAAGGCTCCTGGCTTCAGTCTGGCCCAGCCTGGGGGCCACCCAGGCAACAGACAGAAGATCTCTCTCACTCTCTCTCTATATATAGATATAGATATAGATATAGATATAGATATAGATATATCTTCTCTAACTCTGCTTTTCAAAGAAATAATTTTTTAAAAAAAAAGTTAAAGCTAACCTCATATCTGTTACGATGGCTACTATTTTTAAAAGATGTAAAGAAACAGGAAACCTTGGACACTGCCTGTGAGCATGTAAAATGGTACAACTGCTATGGAAAACAGTACAGAGCACCAACCCCCGCCCCCCCCCCCCAGGGCCCCAGCCCAGCTCCTCACTCTGCGAGCCAAGGTGCCCAGAGGAAGGTCGGCTCAGCTGAAGGGGCAGCGAAGGAAGAGCCCGAGAGGAGATCAGCTGAATCTACGCCCGCAGAAGTAGAACAAAGCCTAAAAAGGCAGCAGGGACAGGAAAAGGCAGTGGACAGAAATGAAAGGACAAAGAGGAGCCAGAGAATACAGGCCAAGGTTTCACCAGGAAACTCAAGATTCGCCTGCAGAAAATGGAGAAATGAAAAATGAGAGTCCAGCTCTGATAAATAAAGCAGGAGGAAGAAGCCAAGTCTGATTTTTATCATACAGCACATCTTATCAGTCCTCCCTGTCTCCCTTTTCTTGTACAACCCAGAAGAGTATTTTTATCAACTATCCTGTAAACACAAGTTTTATAGTAACTCTAGAAACATTCTTAAGGAGGGAAGCCTGTCGCTCCCCGTCTTCGTGGAGGAACGACACTAAGCCCTGCCTAGGCTTCATATCCGAGTCAGGTTTCCTATCCGAGTCACGGCACCATTATGTCGCTCCCCCTCTTCGTGGAGGAACGACACAGGACCCTGCGCTGTTCTTTCGTCTGCTCGGCCCTCCCCGGGTTTGATGCTGGTTCTTCCCGGGTTGGCTACTATCCCTTCCACCTCCGTGGAAGGGCAGTTCCCCCTGGCCACATTCCCCACTTCCGCAGGGGAGCGGCACACCGCCGGCCGGCTTTCTCGGGGGCTGCACGGGTTCCCTTAGATGTTCCCCATAGATGTTCCCGGTGCATGCCGTCTCTCTCCTCCTTTATAGTCCTCCTCCGCCAATCCTAACTCGGCTGCCCACACGCCGAGTACGCTGCTCTCCAATCAGGAGCAAGTCCTACAGTTTATTAGCTGAACTGGAGGCAGCTGTGCGGAAGCTGTTTACTTCTCTCCCAGCGCCATATTGTGGGAGAGCAGATGCATAGAATAAGTCTTAATTCCAGTAACTCAGTCCAGTCCGGATTGCTCCCCACAGAAGCCCACCTCATCCTATTTTTTAAGTGTAAATTATTTAAGAGGTGAAATCAAGGACCAGCAAAGTGGCATAGTAGGTTAATCCTCTGCCCACAGCAGCACCAGCATCCCATAGGGGCGCAGGTTCTAGTCCTGGCTGCTCCTCTTCCGGTCCAGCTCTCTGCTGTGGCCTGGGAAAGCAAGAGAAGATGGCCCAAGTCCTTGGGCCCCCGCACCCATGTGGGAGACCCAGAAGAATCTCCAGACTCTTAGCTTCAGATCAGTGCAGCTCTGGCCACTGAGGCCATTTGGGGAGTGAACCAGCAAATGGAAGACCTCTCTGTCTCTGTCTCTCTCTCTCCCTGTCTGTAACTATACCTCTCAAATAAATAAATAAAATCTAAAAAATAAAGAAGTGAACTCAGGGGTCGGCACTGTGGCGCAGTAGGTTGATCCTCCGCCTGCAGTGCTGACATCGCATATGGGCGCCAGTTCTAGTTATGGCTGCTCTTCTATCGGTCCATCTCTCTGCTAATGGCTTGGGAAAGCAGTGGAACATGGCCCAGGTTGCTTGGACCTCTGCTACCCACGTGGGAGAAAGAAATGGAGTTCCAGGCTCCTACCTTCAGCCTGGCTCAACCTCAGCAGCCTTCCTGGGCCACAGCAGAGCTAGACTGGAAGAGGAGCAACCGGGACAGAATCTGGCGCCCCAACCAGGACTAGAACCTGAGGTGCCGGTGCCGCAGGCGGAGGATTAGCCTAGTGAGCCGTGGCATTCAGCTTCCTTCTAACCCATCTTGGGAGGAAGCAGATAATGGTTCAAGATCTTGCCCTCTATTTTCATTAAAAAAAAAAAAAAAAAAAGAGTTTGATATTTTTAGAAAGGAAACATGCAACTCCAAAGCTGAAATCATTTCACCCTTTCCATCACCTTAAATCTGAAGAATCTACTGAGCGTATGTCAAGTACTCCCTGAATCTCAACTCTGTCAGACACTGCATGTATGACTTTCAACAACTTAACCTTTGTAACCTAACCGACCGTGGGAGAGGGAGATGCAGAATAAGGAGGGAGCTTACTGCTCTAGCATAGAGGAAGCAGAGAGAGCGCAGGCTCAGGTGGAGTCAGGGAGAACTGCACGCAGCTCAGAGGGACGCTGTGGGCCTCTGTGGAGGTGCAGCTACGCACAATCCAGGACCCAGCAGTCGGGAGCCTCAGAACCAGCTCTGGAGTAAAGCTGCAGCGAGAGCCTGGCAGGAGCCCGGCTTGGAGCCCTGTGGGGGCAGCATACCTACCAACCTAGTGGGAAACAAAGTGGGGCATGCTTCTCTCTCCCGACCACCCAGCACCGGCATCATGGAACTAGCCAAGGGTGGGCAGGCTATAGATGTCCATTCTGGACATGTATAACAGCTGTACCAGCCTGGGTCTGTGCACCCAGCAAGCAGCTGAGAGGAGATGCCGGAGTCTGGCTGGGAGAATGGACAGGGTGCTCCTGACTGTGGGAGCCTGGTGTGCCAGGACTGTGAGAACACTGGCTGCGTGGAGGGCACAGGGTGTGGCTGGGTCTGTGGCAGTCAGTGTGGTGGCTCCACATGCTCGCGGCTCCCCGATTCCCTGGTGAGGGTCACTGCTGCAGGATCCGCGTTCACACCAAGGACTGCGTGGATCCTTGGTGTGGTTCTTGAGGCAGCATGGATGAAGCTTGTACCCACTGGGGCAGCACCCAGGCACTGGCCTTCTCTGAGGAGAGGAAGTGAACGTGAGACTAAGCCAACATAGCAAACCAACCTCCCTCTGATTAAAAAAGAGAGAGAGAGAGATCCCCCCCACCCTGAAGCACTGAACCGAGCTCCTCGACCACACCCAGCACAGGCCTCTGGGTGTTCACTGAAAGATAAGAATCACAGAGGAAAAAAACCAACAACTATCACCACAAATTTCTAATAATAAATGCAGCAATTCAAGAAATAACAATAAGGAAGACAACATGACACCCCAAAAGAACACAACACTTCAATACCAGAATCTGAAGATGAAGAGATTGACAAAGGCATAAAATCTCCCAGTAAAAGTACAAAGGAAATCCAAAGTAAACAATAGGAATATTTATAGAAAAATGGGAGGGCCAAGTTGTTAGTTATCAATAGTCGCCTTCAATGTAAATGGCCTCAACTTTCCAGTTAAAAAATACAGACTGGAAGAATGGATTAAAAAACAAAACCCATCTATTTGCTGCCCATAAGAAATACATCTCACGAACAAAGATACAGGCAGACTGAAAGTGAAGATATAGAAAAACATCTTACGGCTGGTGCCGCAGCTCACTAGGCTAATCCTCTGCCTGCGGCGCTGGCACACTGGGTTCTAGTCCTGGTTAGCACAACGGATTCTGTCCCAATTGCTCCTCTTCCAATCCAGCTCTCTGCTGTGGCCCAGGAGTGCAGTGGAGGATGGCCCAAGTGCTTGGGCCCTGCACCCCATGGGAGACCAGAAGTACCTGGCTCCTGGCTTCAGATCAGCATGGTGCGCAGGCCGTAGCGCACCACAGGAGCGGCCATGGGGGGGGGTGAACCAATGGAAAAGGAAGACCTTCCTCTCTGTCTCTCTCACTGTCCACTCTGCCTGTCCAAAAAAAAAAAAAAAAAGAAAGAAAGGAAGAAAAAGAAAAAAAAAAAGAAAGAAAGAAATTCCATGCTAACAGAAATAAAAAAAGAGCTGGTGTAGCCATCCTAATATTAGACATAGAACGGCACTATATAATGATTAAGGGATCAATTCAACAGCAAGATGTGACCACTATAAATGTATATGCAACTAATTACAGGGCACCTGGTTATTTAAAAGAAATGTTAAGGAATCTAAAGGGAGATATAGACTCCAATACAATAGTAATGAGGACTTCAATACTCCACTTTCAGCAACGGACAGATCAACCAGACACAGCAGAGTTAATCGACACTATGGACTAAATGAACCTAATGGATATCTACAGAACTTTTCATCCTACAGTTGCAGAATACACATTCTTCTCACCAGTGCATGGAAAATTCTCTAGGACTGATCACATAGTAGGCCATAAAGCAAATCTTAGCTGCGCCGATGTGAAGCCAGGAGCCAGGTGATTTTTCCTGGTCTCCCACGAGGGTGCAGGCACCCAAGCACTTGGGCCATCCTCCACTGCCCTCTCAGGCCACAGCAGAGAGCTGGACTGGAAGAGGAGCAGCTGAGACTAGAACCCGGCGCCCATATGGGATGCCGGCGCTGAGGCGGGGGATTAACCAAGTGAGCCATGGCGCTGGGCCCAGGAAATTTAACAACAGATACCACAGAAATAAAAAGAATCAGAAATTACTACAAAGAGCTGTATTCCAACAAATTGGGAAGCCTAAAAGAAATGGATAGATCCCTGGACACATACAACCTTCCTAAACTGAGCCATGAAGACACAGAAAACCTAAACAGATCAATAACCAAGATGGAAACTGAATCAGGAATAAAGACCCAACAAAGCAAAGCCTGGGACTGGATAGCTTCACCGCTGCATTTTACCACACCTTTAGTGCACTAACGACAATTCTTCTCAAGCTATTCCCCACAACTGAAAGGGAGGAGATCCTCCCAAACTCCCTCCTAAACCTGAAAAAAAACACTAGAGAAACAGAACTACAGACCAATCTCCCTGATGAACACAGATGCAAAAACCCTCAACAAAATACCCACCAATCAAGTCCAGCAACACCATCAGAAAGATCATTCACCCAGACCAAGTGGTATTTATCCCTGGTAGGCAGGGATGGTTCCACATCTGCAATTCAATCACAAAGTAAAGAACAAAAGCCATGATTATCTCAATAGACGAAGAGAAAGCATCTGATAAAAGAACAACGCCCTTTCATGAAGAAAACTTCAAGCAATGTGGGTAAAGGAAGATCATTCCTCAACACGATCAAGGCAATTTATGACAAACCCAAGGCCAGTGTCCTGTTGAACGGGGAAAAGCTGGAAGCATTCCCACTGAGACCCAGAACCAGTCAAGGATGTCCACTATTACCACTGTGATTCAACATGGTCCTGGAAGTTTTAGCCAGAGCCATTCGGCAAGAAAAAGAAATGACAGGAATATAAATTGGAAAGGAGAGCTGGCGCCGCGGCTCACTAGGCTAATCCTCCGCCTGCGGCGCCGGCACACTGGGTTCTAGTCCCGGTCGGGGCATCGGATTCTGTCCCGGTTGCCCCTCTTCCAGGCCAGCTCTCTGCTGTGGCCCGGGAGTGCAGTGGAGGATGGCCCAAGTGTTGGGCCCTGCACCCCATGGGAGACCAGGAGAAGCACCTGGCTCCTGCCTTCGGATCAGCGCGGTGCGCCGGCTGCAGCGCGCCAGCCATTGGAGGGTGAACCAACGGCAAAGGAAGACCTTTCTCTCTGTCTCTCTCTCTCTCACTGTCCACTCTGCCTGTCAAAAAAAAAAAAAAAGGAGAAAGTCAAACTATCCCTATTTGCAGATGACATCATATATACAGGAGATCGAAACAACTCTACTAAGAAACTATTGGAACTCATAGAAGGGTGTGGTAAAGTGGCAAGATAGAAAATCAACACACAAAAATCAAAAACCTTTGCACAGACAATGCCACAGCTGAAAAAGAATTCCTAAAAATCAATCCCATTCATAATATTTACAAAAAATCAAATACCGTGGAATAAATTTAACCAAGGATGTCAAAGATCTCTATGATGAAAATTATAAAACATTAAAGAAAGAAATAGAAGACGACACCAAAAAAAAAAAAAATGGAAAAATCTTCCATGTTCTTGAACTGGAAGAATCAATATCATCAAAATGTCCATATTACCAAAAGCAATTTATAGAAGCAATGCAATACCAATCAAAATAACAAGGATATTCTTCTCATATAGAGAAATAACAATGCTGAAATTCATATGGAAATACTGGAGACTGCAAATAACTTTAGCAATCTTATACAACAAAAACAAAGCCAAAGGTATCACAATACCAAATTTCGATACATACTACAGGGCAGTTATAATCAAAACAGGTTGCTATTGGTACAAAACAGATGTATAGACCAATGGAACAAACAGAAATGCCAGGAAGCAATCCATGCATCTACAACCAACTTATCTTTGCCAAAGGAGCCAAAATCAATCCCTGGAGCAAAGACAATCTCTTTAACAAATTGTGCTGGGAAAACTGGGACCCCCTACCTTACACCTTACACAAAAATCTAATCAAAATGGATTAAAGACCTAAATCTACAACCTGATATCATCAAATTATTAGAGAACATTGGGGAAACTCTGAAAGACATTGGCATAGGCAAAGAGTTCTTAAGAACCCAGAGACACTGGCAATCAAAACCAAAATTAACAAATGGGATTACATAAAATTAAGAAGCTTCTGCACTGCAAAGCAAACACTCAGCAAAGTTAAGAGGCAACTGACAGAATGGGAGAATTTATTTGCATACTATGCAACTGATAAAGGATTAATAACCAGGAGTTTTAAAGAGATCAAGAAACTCCACAACAGCAAAACAATCCAGTGAAGAAATGGGCAAAGGACTTAAACAGGCATTTTTCAAAAGAGGAAATCCAGATGGCCAACAGACACATGAAAAAGTGCTCAGGATCACTATCCAAAAGGGAAATCCAAATCAAAACCACAATGAGGTTCCACCTCACCCCAGTTAGAATGACTTTCATACAGAAATCAACAAACAATAAGTGCTGGTGAGGATGTGGGGGAAAGGTACCCTAATCCACTGGTGGTGGGAATGTAAACTGGTACAGCCACTGTGGAAGACAGTATGGAGACACCTCAGAAACCTGAATACAGACCCACCATACGACCCAGCCATCCACTCCTGGGAAGTTTCCCAAAGGAAATGAGATCAACATATGAAAGAGCTATCTGCACCCCCATGTTTACTGCAGCTCAATTCACAATAGCTAAGACATGGAATCCACCTAAATGCCTGTCAACGGAAGACTGGATAAAGAAATTATGGGATATGTACACCATGGAATACTACACAGTGGTACAAAAAAAAAAAAAACACAAAATTCTGCTGTTTGCAATAAAATGAATGAAACTGGAAAACATCATATTTAGTGAAATAAGCCAGTCTCAAAAGAACAAATACCATATGTTCTCCCTGATCTGTGATAACTAATAGAGCACCTAAAAGGTAATCTATAGAAATGAAATTAACACTTCAAGATGCAATGACTTTAAATAGCCCTTGTCTCCACCACTAAGGAACAGGGTTTTTTGTTTTATGGTTTTTTTTTTTCATACAATTTTTGAAATCTTTACTTAATATAGAGTTAATCGTATGTGTATAAAGCTAACTGAAAATAGATCTTAGTCAAAAATAATGGGAATAGGAGAGGGAAGAGGAGGAGGGGTGGGAAGAGGAGGAGGGGTGGGAGTGTGATTGGGAGGGCAGGTACAGTGGGAAAAATCACTCTGTTCCTAAAGTTGTATGTATGAAATGCATGGAGTTCGTATTCCTTAAATAAAAGGTTTCTGGGGGGGCCAAGGGTCTGATTGATGGGTCTGGCACCACAGCTCAGCAGGTTAAGCTGCCGCCTGCAATGCCAGCATCCCATATGGACACCGCTGCTGCTGCTCCACTTCCTGTCTGTTCCCTGCTAGGTGCACTTGGGAAGGCAGCAGGGAATGGCCCAAGTGCGTGGGCTCTGGGCCCGTCACCCATGTGGGAGACCTGGATGAAGCACCTTGCTCCAGTGTGGCTCAGGCCTGGCTGCTGCAGCCATCTGGGGAGTAAACCAGCAGACGGAGGATCTGTCTTTCTCTCTAACTCTGCCTTTCAAATAAAGAAATAAATATTTTTTTAAAAAATTATCTGAGGCAGAGAGAGAAAGGGAGAGAGGGAGGCAGGAAAGGCGGGAGAATGGGACTAAGAGGGGGAAGGAGGCTGGGGGGGGGGGGGCGGGGAGGGAGAGCCCATTTCCTTGTTCACTCCCCAGTGGCTGCAATGGCAGCCTAAAGGACCAGCGCTGGGAGCAAGGACTTAACCTCGATCTCCCGGAGTGACCGCAACCCTTCCTTGAGCAGGCACAGCTGCTTTCCAGGGCCGGCATTTGCAGGAAGCAAGAGGCAGGCCCAGAGCCCAGGAACCCAATCCAGTCCCGCAGAGGTGGTGCACGTGTCTTAATCACGGGACTGAACACGGCTCCTAGGCACGTTGTTTAAAACCGTTCTCTAGGCTCCTGTACTGTCAGGTCCTGGGTCAAACCACCATCTGTAGCTCCGGCATCCCATAGGGGCACTGGTTCAAGGCCTGGCTGTTCCACTTCTGATCCAGCTCCCCGCTGATGCACCTGGGAAAGCAGAGGAAGCCGAGCCATGTCCTTGGGCCTCTGCACTCTCGTGGGGACCAAGAAGAAGCTCCTGCTCCTGGCTTCAGATCAGCTCAGCTCTGGCCATTGCAGCCATCTGGGAAATTAACCAGCAGACAGAAGACTTACTTTCTCTCTCTCTCTCTTTCTCTGTCTCTCTCTCTCTCACTCTACCTTTCAAATAAATAAATCTTTTTTTAAAAAAATCAATAAATCTCTCTCTATAACTTGGTTTTGTCATCCGTGAAGTTAAAACTGGTGTGTCTCTTTCATAGTTGTTAAATAATGAGAATCAAATGATAGTAGAAACATGAAGGGCTCTGGGAATACCTCCACCTGATAAAGGCTCCACATCACTCTAAGCACATTACTGTTGGCATCTTCTGTTCTTGTGCAATTAAGCAATTGGGACAAAGGCCTGGCCCCTAAGGAGTTCACAACAGATGGGAAGACAAGACATAAATCTGAGTGCTACAGTTCTTAATTCCTCATAGACTGGTTTAATAACCTCCTTTAAGGTAGAAGAGGCTTAAATGATTCACAGGTTTATCTGTGATCCTGATAAATGCAGAAGAGCCTACAGGCCAATAGGACAATAAATAAAGCTCAGAAAATCACAGTGAATACACAAATATTTTAAAATGGTGTTAGGTGAAAAATTTCCATTGACACTGGAAAATGCTAGTTAATGCAAAAAGCACTGCACAATATAAAATGCACAAGGTAGGAGCTGGCTTTCTGCACAGCGGTTACTATCTCACTTGGGCCACCTGCACCCCTTAGTGTCCAGGTTCAAGTCCAGGCTGTCTCTAATTACAGCTTCCTGCTGAAGCACGCCCTGGGAGGTAGCAGATGATGGGGCAAGCACCGGGGTCTGTGGGAGACATGTGCTGTGTTCCAGGCTGGCTTCAGTCTGGCCCACACCTGGCCACTGCAGGTATGTGGGAAGTGTGCCAGCAGATTTAACATGTCTCTCTCTGTTTACCTTTCAAATTTTTATTTATTTATTTTTTAAAAAGGCAGCTCCCAGTCTTAAAATGCAAGGATTTTTTTTAAAAAAGAATTATTTATTTATTTATTTATTTAAAAGTCAGAGTACAAAGAAGGAGAGACAGAGAAAGAGGGACCTTCCATCTGCTGATTCAATCCCCAGGTGGTCACACAACCAGGGCTGGGCCAGCAGAACCAGGAGTTCATGGGGGCAGCAGGGGTCCAAGCACTTGGGCCATCTACCGCTGCCTTTCCCAGGCCATAAGCAGGGAGCTGGATCAGAAGTGGAGCAGCTGGGACTAGAACTGGTGCCCATATGGGATGATGGCATTGCAGGTGGTGGGTTAACCTGCTACACCAAAATGCCAGCTCCAGAAAGTCCCTTATATTTTTAAGTAATAAAAAAGGTATCAAGAGTGTAAACACTTTCACACTCATTTCCTTGTATTGCACGAACTACAATGAGAAAAGTAGCTCCATGTAGAGAATGTGGTGGAAAGGAAGATATGGCTAAGAGGGGAAGCTTTCTGACTCGGTGCATTCTCATGCTGAGTTTGTATCATGAGTTTGTACTTTCTGTTCAATAGAATAAATGAACACAAAAAGCAACTACGTTAAAGAAACATTATCTAGGGCCTGCCCGTGATACCAGCACCCTAAATGAACACAGGTTCCAATCCCAGCTGCTCCACTTCCAATTCAGCTCCCTGCTAATGCTCCTGGGAAAGCAAGTACTTGGGCTCCTGCCACTCAAGTGGGAGACCTGGCTGAAGTTTTAGGCTCCTGGCTTAGGCTATTGTGGCCATGTGTGGAGTGAACCAGTAAATATAAAATCTCCCACCCTCCCCCCTCCCTCCCTCCCTCCCTCTCTCTCTCTCTCTCTCTCTCTCTCTCTCTGTAACTCTGCCTTTCAAATAAATAAGTCAAAAAGAAAAGAAACACCATCTAGTAAAGTCTTCAACACAAATAAACAATACCTTTCTAAATCATACATTGTTCAAATAACACATCACAATATTAATTAGAAAATATCCTAAACTGGGGACCAGCACTGTGGCATAGCAGATAAAGCCGCTGCCTACAGTGCCAGCATCCCATATGGGCACCAGTTTGAGTCCCAGCTGCTCCACTCTGCTCTCTCTGCTATGGCCTGGGAAAGCAACAGAAGATGGCCCAAGTGCTTGGGCCCTTGAATCCTCGTGGGAGACCGAGAAGAAGCTCCTGGCTTCGGATCGGCACAGCTCTGGCCGTTGTGACCAATTAGGGAGTGAACCAGAGGTTGGGAAGACACCTCTCTCTCTCCTTCTTCTCTGTGTAACTATTTAAAATAAATAAATGAAACTTTAAAAAAAATGTTTTAAACAGAAAAAAATATTCTGTGGTTGGTGTTGTGGCGCAGAAGGTTAATCCGCCACCTGCAGCACCAAAATCCCAGATGTGCACCATTTCCAGTACCGGCTTCTGATCCAGCTCCCTGTTAATGGCCTAGGAAATGCAGCAAGACCTGGAGGAAGCTCCTGGCTTCAGCCTGGCCCAGCCCCAGCCATTGCAGCCATTGGGGAGTGAACCAGCGGATGGAAGACACCTCTCTCTTTGTCTCTCCCTCTCTGTAACTCTGCCTTTCAAACAATTAAAATAAATCTTCAAAAAGAAAAATAAAGGAGTAAAACAGAATCAGAAGTAATGCTTGAGCATGAGACAAAAGGAAAAATGAGTAATACTGGCCCTATTTTTATTTTAAAATTTGGTAACTTATCATAAATTCATTTTTATTTTTTAAAAATATCACATTAAATCATCATTCATCTTGATGACTGAGTTTTCTGACCACCACTCAGACGAGGTAAATGCCTTACCCAATTCCAGCCCTGCCCTACCATATCCATCCCCACATTCACTCTTCCAACCCTGCTCAGCCCCTGGGCTCCCCACAGGCAGGGCATGTCACTTAGGGAGGTTGTACAACTAGAAATATTTCTGCCTAATATATGTGAAGCACAATCTCTCAGTCTTTAAAGTTCCATTCTTTTTGTTTCTTTAAAAGTTTATTACATATTAATTTAATTTCAGTGCTTTATTAAAAGATTTTATTCATTTAAAAGGCAGAGTTACAGAGAAAGAGAGGGAAAGACACAGAGAGAGAGAGAGAGAGAGAGAGAGAGAGAGAGAGAGATCTTCCATCACCTGGTTCACTCCCCAAAGGGCTGCCACAGCCAGGGCTCGGCCAGAACAAAGCCAGGAGCCAGAGCTTCACCTCAGTCTCCCACGTGGGTGCAGGGCCCAAGCTCTTGGGTCACCTTCTGCTGCTTTCCCAAGCATGTTAGCAGGGAGCAGGTGGGAACTGGCACCTACGTGGGATGCCGGCACTGCAGGCAACAGCTTAACCCATTACACCACAATGCCGGCCCCTAAAGTTCCATTGTAAGAATAAAGATATTTAATCGTTCTTTAGAACCAGAAGCAAAATAATTAAAATTAACTACTTTCAATGAAACAAAACGACCTTTTTTTTTTTTTTTTACATTGGACACAAGAACACTTGAATTCAAAAATATCTAAACTTTAAAAGTTTGTTAGCAAAATCAATGCTTTACTACGGATGTTTGTGTCACCTATGGTACAAAAGGAATCCCATAGTCATCCACTCTTGCGCTGTCCAAGTACTTCAACTCATAAAGCCCCGTGAAGGCCTCACTCACTGGGGCGTGGTGGGTAACTAAGTCACCGCTCCTGCCCCCTTCACCAGGAAGGCATCTCTAACACCTGTAATGAAAACAACGATGCAGCAGCTGGCACAACACTTCCTCCAGAAAAACTGGGAAGAGGCAACAGAGCCACGAGCACAGTGCTAACAGGAGCCGACACTTCCAAGGACGGAGAGCCACAGACAGGTGAGCTGACCCGCAGCTCTTACCTTGGTACGTCTCCAGTCTGGGAACAAGGGGGAGGCTGAGAACCTGGGCTCTGCAATCACAGGAAACTGCTGCCAAAAGAAAGAAAAGTCAGGAAGTTTGGCAAGCTGCATCCTAAAAGCAAATGTAGTACGTTTGTTGCCAAAGGTGACTCAGCAATGAAAAGGAATGAAGCACAGCCATGTGCTACAAGGGTGAACCTGGAACACACTGTGCAAGTGAAGGAAGCCAGACACAAAGACCCTAGACTCTATGATGCCTTGGACATGCAGTCCGGAACGGCGTATCTTTAATAAGACTGCAGAGGAATGGTTTCCTTGGGCTGAGGCTAGTGAGGAATAAAGGTTAACACTTTGTGGGTACGGGGTTTCTTTGTGGGGTAACAGAAATGTTCCTCCTCTCTAACTCTTTCAAATAAATAAATGAATAAAATCATTTTTTAAAAAGGCCAGTGCTGTGGTGTAGCAGGTAAAGCCACCTAAAGTGCTTATGGGCACCAGTTCGAGTCCCAGCTGCTCTACTTCCAATCCAGCTCTCTGCTGTGGCCTGGAAAAGCAGTAGAAGATGGCCCAAGTCCTTGGGCCCCTGCACCCGCATGCGAGACCTGGAGGAAGCTCCTGCTCCTGGCTTCTGATTGGCACCAGCTTCAGCCATTGTAGCTATCTGGAGAATGAACCAGCGGATCGAAGACCAACCTACCTACCTACCTACCCACCTCTCTGCCTCTCAGTAACTTTCTAATAAATAAATACATTTTTTCTTTAAAAAACGAAGCCAAAAGGAGCTCACATTATGCCAGGAGCTTCTACTGCCTTCCCACGCCATAGCAGAGAGCCAGATCGGAAATGGAGCAGCTGGGACTCAAATCGGCGCCCATATGGGATGCCACACTGCAGGTGGCAGCTTTACCCGCTACACCACAATGCCGGCCCCACAGCTGGATGAGTTTTAACACTCAACTCTGCTAGCAACCACCACACTGAAGACACAGGCTGTTTCCAACAGCCCTTCTGTATCAGTTCCCACAGCTCATCCTCAGCATCAGGTGCCCACTGATCTAACTGTTCTTACAGATTTAGATTTGTCTTTCCCAAAACGCATGTGAATGCAGTCCTAATTATATGGGGTTCTATGTCTTCACTTAGTAGGCTACGTTGCAGATTCACTTACTCTGTTGTCTGTCAACAGTGAATCCCAAGGTATAGAGGCATGGAAATCTGTTTTACCCCTTTACCAGCTGACGGCATTTGCGCTGTGTCCAGTGATTATGAACACAGCTGCCATAAGCAGCCACACAGGGGTCTGGTGTAGAGTTCATGCTCTCATCTCTCTCAGTACACACCTAGGAACAGAGCAGCTGGGGGACACGTCCCACTTCATAAAACTCTGCCAAACTGACTTCGAAAGTGAAAGGAGCATTCTGCACTCCTACAGCACTGCATGACAATTCTAGTTGTCCACCGCAACGTCACTTGGTGTTGTCACCTTCTGTCTGGCTTTAGTGTTAGCCATTCCAACAATGTTGCAATGGTCTATCAGCGGGGTTATATAATTTGCATTTCCTAATGACTACTGATGCTGACTGAGCATCTCCCAGTGTCCCGATTCTCATCCAAAAGGAGACAATGTTCAAATCTTTTGGCTATTTTAAAACCGAAATTCTTGTTGAGACATCTATCATTTTCAATACAATCTGTCAAAGTAGAAACACTGTAAGGCTTGCCTATTTTGCAAAGTCCCTTAGAATTTAAAAAAAAAAAAATACAACTATGATGAACCAGACAAGGTAGAAAGAAAAATCACCTATCCCCTCATCTGCTTACCCTGAACCTAAGAATCCTAGAAAACAGTTGTCTGCCTACTTCTAAGGACAAGAAACCGAAATTTCCTGTTTTTACAAGTATTTGATGAAACCACATTCTTCGCAGTATGAGTCAGGAATGCAAATGACAGACTGACTCGCAATCCTTGGCAGAAATGAGACACCGCCCTGTAACAAGGCTGGCATTACAGGAAGGGCGGCACCACACGGGAAAGGCTCTGGCTGCTCGGCAGGTGGCACTCCTCTCCTGGCCTGGAGCTCCACCTGTGCCGCACGGCTGAGCCCAAGGACCACACTCCGGGGAAGAACTGAAGAACGCGGTACTACCAAACAGGACCTGGGCAAATTTCCTAATTTCTCTAACCCAGCTTTTCCATCCGTAAATTGGAAATAATCACCACCTCACTAAGTTGCTGTAGAGAACTAAGAGAGACTCAAATTCATACAATGACTGACATAAACGACAGCTGACAGGATTAGAATTTCCTTCACCCATAATTCCTAAATCACAAACGTCGATCAGACAGGCAGTCTTCACAGCCCTCGAGCATGAAGGCACAATCTGAGAAGCAGGTAACAAACACTGGCAGGTAAGTGGACAGCTAAAAGGTTATGTTGGCGTCTGCGATCACAAAGGCCAAGGACTTCTCATCCTCCTTGCCTTGGCATTGCCAACTGGGAGATCCACGTGCTCAGGGCCCTTCCGTCACCCCTGACGGTCAGCTATGCCATGAAGTGGCATCTCTCCAACGGCATGCTTGCCCTCTCCCCAGCTGAGCTAACACAAAGCAGTTCCTTAAATTTCCTGTTGGTCATTCATCTTGTTCTTGCCTGAAAGCAAGTGTGGTACCAAAACACTAATGTGTGCACTGACGAACTGTCCCGTTAGCCAGATTCCAGGGTCTTTACGTTTGTGTGACATGCCTGTAAGATATATCCATGAATCAGTTCGTAAAACGAACAGTTTAAGAACACTGAAATTCAGTGTTCCTGATATACCATACATTCAGACTACTGGACATCAGAAATTTATCATCCGTGTTAAACATTCTGAATGTTGTATTTCCCATGTTAACACGCAAAATCTTGCAAGATGCCACAATATAGGCTTTTTTTTGGGTGGGGGGGTAGGCAGAGTTAGACAGTGATAGAGAAAGAAAGAAAGGTCTTCCCTCCATTGGTTCATCCCCCAAATAGCCACTACGGCCGGCATGCTGCGCTGATCCGAATCCAGGAGCCAGGTACTTCTCCTGGTCTCCCATGTGGGTGCAGGGCCCAAGCACTTGGGCCATCCTCCACTGCCCTCCCAGGCCACAGCAGAGAGCTGGACTGGAAGAGGGGCAACCAGGACAGAATCTGGCGCCCCAACTGGGACTAGAATCCCGGGTGCCGGCGCCGCAGGCGGAGGATTCACCAAGTGAACCGCGGCGCCAGCCACAATATAAGCTTTTAAGTTACCAAAAAGGACCGCCTACCTCCTTCCTGTTTGCCTTACTCACCTACAGCCTCTCCCTGAAAAGCTCCCAGGAAGAAACCATCTCCCTTCCTCTGAACTTCCCAACACAACGTTTCCTCAACTGTGTCCACCTCCTGCACCCCAGGGCCACGGGCTCCCCAAGCCGGTACCTCTTACAGTGGGCCAGGGGAGCAGCCCCACGCAGAGGAAAGAGGCACCAGTGAACAGACCTGATTGAACGGAACCTTTCATTCAGAACCCTTACTTAACAGAGCCCTGAGCACAGGGAGAGCTCTTAACCAGGAAAGCAAGCAGAGAAAACAAAACAAAACAAAACACAGTAATTCTAAGTCGAAGAAAACAAGAAAAACAGAAGAAAGGAAATACATTAATTGGCCCAACAGTGAGCAATGTTTACACAGTCAAAACCATTAGAAACCAAAACATGGTTACAAAACTCTTTGGGCTATTATAGAATTATGTGAGAAGGATGGGGAGACGAAGGAAGGTGGGTCAAAGACAGAAAATCTCCACGTATCTGAGAGTTCACAATGAACTTGTCTAAAACAGATACACAATGACTAGCACACAAATACTGCTGGAAACAGAGGCACGAGCTTCCACCAGAAACAGTGACAACGCATGATTCCGGGTTCCCTGTGGAGCAGGAGGTGGAGGGCAGGACAGCAACATCCCACACACTGCTCGGGACCAGGGACCTGGGCCACCCCTGGACGGAAGGACATCTCTGATTAAGAAAAAGTTTTTCAAGAGATTGTGTTTTCCCAGAAAATTTGAAATTATACTATTCCATTTTCTAGTTATAAATCTCTTGGGCAATGAGCAGGAATAAAGGGCAGGGAGCTTGTGCTCCAAGTGCCTCTGCACCCCTGGAGGAGGCAGCACAGCCAACGGAACCAACCGCCGCAAGTCCCAGCTCCACTTCTCCTCGAGAACCCGCTTTACTTTGAACCTGAGTGTTCAACTGAAAAATCACCACACACACACACACACACAGGCAACACAATTTACCTTCCACACCTGACTGGGTTGCACAGCACCTGGTGCAGATGTGGCAGATCAGACTGATGACCATGACGACCAAGATGGTGATGAAAAACGTGAACTTAACTCACTACTCTGAGGAACTCGGCCCACGTCAAACTACAGTGCAATCAGCCTCCCATTCCTAAATACTACCAAAATGACCTCCAAGATGCTAACTCCAAGTCAAACCTCAATCCTCATCTTGACCTTGCAGCTCATTTGAAAGAGCTGACCCTGCTCCTTGAAGCACCTCCTCCCCTCTGTCCACTCCACCTGCCCTGTGCCCACTGGCAGCCTCTCTCCATGCACACGTAAGAGCAGAGTGACGAGTGACGCCAGAATGCTGCCGGTCGCCCCCTCGCTCTGCGCTCACTGCCTCAGTCAGCAGTGCTCCTCAGCTGTCCACCTGCAGCCCAGTCTTTTCTTCCAAGCTCCAGACATCTCTGCTAGGATCCCCAGCAGACAAATCAAACTTTAAAATGCCTTGAAACCAAATTCACCCACAGTCTTCCATTCTTCTAGCTGGCCCAGGCCAAAAGTCAAGCAAGCTGTTAGCAAATCCTATTAGTTCTACTTGAAAATGCACCAAAAGACTAACTAAACTGTCTGTACCCCCTCAAAGAAAAGAAATTTAGAAAGAACAAGGACCATGTCCATCTAGTTCACATGGGAAAGTCCAGCATCGAACACGGTGCCTAGCATTCTAGACATGTAAGAAGCTTTTTGTTTAAGAACCAGAGTCGGGCCGGCGCCGCGGCTCACTTGGCTAATCCTTCGCCTGCGGCGCTGGCACCCCAGGTTCTAGTCCCGGTCAGGGCACAGGATTCTGTCCCACACTTGGCTAATCCTTCGCCTGCGGCTTTGGCACCCCAGGTTCTAGTTCCGGTCGGGGCACTGGATTCTGTTCCAGTTGCTCCTCTTCCAGTCCAGCTCTCTGCTGTGGCCTGGGAGTGCAGTGGAGGATGGCCCAAGTGCTTGGGTCCTGCACCCACATGGGAGACCAGGAGGAGGCACCTGACTCCTGGCTTTGGATTGGCGCAGTGTGCCGGCCGTAGTGACCATATGGGGGATGAACCAATGGAAAGGAAGACCTTTCTCTGTCTCTCTAACTCTGCCTGTCAGGAAAAAAAAAAAAAAAAAAAAAAAAAAAAACACAACAACAACAACCACAGAGTCCATCTAACTCAACTGTACTCCTATACCCTGGTGCTAAGAAAAGATGCCTTTGTAGCCAGCATTGTGGCATAGCAGGTAAAGCTGCCATCTGCAACACCAGCACCCCACATGGGCACGAGTTCCTGTCCTGGCTGCTCCACTTCTGATCTGGCTCCCTGATAATGGCCTGGGAAAAGCAGTGGAGGACGATCCAAGGGCTCAGGCTCCTGCCACCCACCTGGGAGACCTAGAAGAAGCTCCTGGCTTTGGCCTGGCCCAACCCCGGTCTGTTGTGGCCATCTGGGGAGTGAACCAGCATATGAAAGATCTCTGTCTCTCCCTCTAATTTTTTCCAATAAATAAATCTTTTTTTTTTTTTAAGCATGCATTCACAACACACAGGGGTCTGAAGTCTCAGGGCAGCTTTTCCTTTCTGTCCTCCACCCCCTCCCCACACCCCATGACTGAAAGTGCTCTCCACACCTATTCCTCCTACTCTCCTTTGCTCTTCGAGAGGAGGGGGTTCTAGTACTGCATCACAAATGTCTGCTTCCACACAACCTGAAACAACGCAAGGACCACATCTCAGCTCTGTGCAAGCAGAGCCACCCTGACGGGCTCCCCTGGGCCAGAAGCTCAGCCACATGTGCAGTGGAATTCAGGCCCCAGCACGGCACCAACCCTGCCCCTGGGTGGGAGAGCAGTCTCACCCACAGGGCCTGACCATCTTCTCCAGGAAGGGCAGCACAGGAACACTGCGTGAGGCTCTTTTCATGGGCTTATATATCTTCAAATGCCAAAGAGCAAGCCAAACCAGATGAGTCCATTCTGTCCTGGTGCTGTGAAGCTCCAACAAATGATGAGCTGGAAAAAAGAACTTCTCTGGGATACGCAGTAAACATAATTCATGGGCTGGTATTGTGGTGCAGCGGGTTAAGCCACCTCCTACAAAACCAGCATCCCGTATGAGCACTGGTTTGCGTCCCAGCTACTCCACTTCCAATCCAGCTCCCTGCTCATGCGTCTAGGAAAGCAGTAGAAGACGGCCCAAGTGCTAAAGACCCTGCCACCTACTCGGAGGCCACATGGAGTTCCAGGCTCCTAGCCTCATCCTGGACCAGGCCTGGTAGATGCGGCCATCTAGAGAACTAACCAGTAGAAGGAAGACTGATTCTCTCTCTCTTTCTTCCCCCTCCTCCATCATTCTGCCTTGCAAATAAATAAATCTTTAAACAAACAAACCTCATTTAGCATTTAGTGAAAACTAACAGTGGGTTAAGCAGAGATTTTATAAAGTAACAAAAATATTGCCCTCAAAAACTCAAAGAAACAGGCTGTAAGAAGAAAAGCATAATACAAACAGGGGTAGAGGAAACAGTTCCAACAGCAAGGCTGTGATCTCCTCACAAGTGTAAAACAATCACTCATGGCCCAGAGCAGAGAACCGAACAGGCCCTTCTCTCTTTGCCCACCAGGAGCAGGAGGACTGCATAAATAGGAGTGAGACTTCTGGGCCTTGCTAGGAAATTCAAAGGGCATGACATAATTTCCCTTCTCTAATCCTCAGAAACACAGGCAGATGTGAGCAAACAAGGAGAACAAAAGAGGAGGGTGAACTGACCCATACATGGAGAAGCAGTCTTACTCCAAACACATTTGCAAGGTCAAATTCAACATTTATAAAGTAGCATGAATTCATGATTCCATGAAGTTCAAATCATCAGGCACTTACTGTAGCAACATATTGGTAAAACAAAACGCTCACCAAAAGAGAGATTTGTGACTCTTCTATGAACCCATCTATCCTTGATTTACCACCAGACTTAGAAGAAATAGCAGTCTTTGGAAAACAAAGTGGGAAAGATTCTCAACTCTGTAACTTCCGTAATACACAGTGTGGAAAAACACTACATACTACAAACCACAAATCACCTAATCTCTCTAGGGATGTATTCCTCTCATTAACATGAGAAAAATACCACTAAATAACCACTAACCATTTTGAGTGCTGGACACATTACATGTAGCCCACAGTATCTTGATAACAATCCCATCGGGGAGACCCTAGAATGATCTCTGTCGGACAAGAAAACTAGGTTTGGGTAGATTAAATAATAAGAGAAATTACAGTAGTCCTTTCTTCTTCACAGCTTGTTTCTGGGCTCCAGTCACCCAGGATCGGAAAATATTAGATGGAAAATTCCAGAAATAATCCATTTTTAAGTTTTAATTATGCGCCATTGTGAGTAGTATGATGAACTCTCCCCACCATCGCACGTGAGACGCCCACGGTCCTCGTCTGGTATATCCACGCCATACAGGCTACCCAGTCACCAGTCGCTTCACAGCCCTCTCGGTCAGCAGATCTACGATGGCCACATGATGGAGCTTCTGTTTAAGCATCTCTGTTTATGTGAAAATGACCCTCGAGTGCTCTAGTGACACTGGCAACCCAGATATGCCAAGAAGATACAAGGTGCCTCCTCCTGAAAAGTGGAACAGTAGGGGCCAGCACTGTGGCACAGCAGGTAACACCATGGCCTGCAGTGTCAGCATCCCACATGGGCTCCAGTTTATGCCCCAGCTGTTCCACTTCCAATTCAGCTCCCTGCTAATGGCCTGGGAAAGCACTGAAAGATGGTCCAAGTATTTGTTGTTGTTGTTGTTGTTTTTGACAGGCAGAGTGGACAGTGAGAGAGAGAGACAAAGGTCTTCCTTTGCCGTTGGTTCACCCTCCAATGGCCGCCACGGCCGGCGCGCTGGGGCTGGCGCACCGCGCTGATCCAATGGCAGGAGCCAGGTGCTTCTCCTGGTCTCCCATGGGGTGCAGGGCCCAAGCACTTGGGCCATCCTCCACTGCACTCCCGGGCCACAGCAGAGAGCTGGCCTGGAAGAGGGGCAACCGGGACAGAATCCGGCACCCCGACCGGGACTAGAACCCGGTGTGCCGGTGCCGCAAGGCGGAGGATTAGCCTAGTGAGCTGCGGTGCCGGCCTGGTCCAAGTATTTGGACCCCTGCCGTCCACGTAGGACACCCAGATGAAGCTCCTGGCTTTGGCCTGGACAAGCGCTGGCCGTTGTTGCCATCTGGGGAGTGAACCAGAGAATGGAAACTATCTCTGTCCCACTTTGTAACTCTTGAAAAATAAATACATATGTCTTCAAAAAAAAAAAAAAAAAAGTCCTTGACCTAATAAAGAAAAAATAACAATCATAGGCTGAGGTTGCTAAGATCTACAGTTAAATGATTATGCCCAAATTATAAATTAAAGTTTATCACAGGTATGTAAGCAAGGGAAAAAGACACAGTACTTAACGGGCTGCAGTACTGTCCACCATTTCAGGCACCCACTGGAGGTCTTGGAAAGTATCCCAAGTGGATAAAGGGGCTGCCCCAACACGGCGTCCAGACACCAGAGACACAGTGAAGCACACACACTGTAGGAAGCCCAGCTCTGCCATTCACTTAGCAACCTTCGTCTTCTCTGGATTTCAGTTCATGCAAGCAGAGTAAACAGTGAACCTTCCTCACAAGGTTACTGTGAGGATCCAATCAGTAACTATAATTTACAGCACCCATAACGTATCAGACACTGCTCTAAGCACACTGTAACTGTTATTAACCACTGCTATTATACTTCTTTCCTATCTCAGAGAAAACCATGTTTGTGAAGCAGCTACACTCGGCAGCATGAACAACTGTCTCCCTTCACCTACTCTGCGAATCCACTACCTTCATTTCCACTCTAGTCAGAGACCCCAAGACAGGTGAAAGACAAACATAATAAAGCAGAAAGTCAAGATACAGATGCAGCAAGAGACTTAGACTTACAGTTCAGAAGGCCACAATAACTCTGTGAAGAAATCAAACGATTTTTAAAATACTCCTAGTTTCTTTCTTCTGTCCATAGCAGTCAGAGGACCTTAAAAAAAAAAAAGATGCATATAAATAACCACCTTTATTTCACTGCTTTACCGAAGCTCAACTATGTTCACCACCTTATACTTGGCTTCTTCATGGCCTACCACGCACATTGCACTAGAGCTCAAATGAAGAATGGAAAGAAATCAAGGCCTGTCTTCAAATCCATATTCATGCATATCTGTTTCTCTGCCTCTTTAACACTCTCTCTCTTTTTTAAGAGACACAGTTTTTTTTCTCTCCACCCACAACCCACTGGTTCAGTCCCCAAATGCCCACACTGGCCAGGGCTGAGTTGAACTGAAACAGGAAGGCAGGAACTCAATCCAGATTTCCAACATGGAGCCGGGGGTGGGGGGCACAGGAACCCAATTATATGAGCCATGAGCCATCATCATTGCTACCCAGAGTCTGCATTGGCAGGAAGCTAGAATCAGTAGCTATGGCCATATAACAAACTTGAGTACCTTGATGGGTAAGCTAAATGCCCACCCCTACATCTTTACTCTAATTGAAGGAATACAAATCAGATAGCCGAAAACTACTAAAACAACAACAAAATAAATTAATCTGGCATACAGTTAACTAATAAGTTCAGGGTAAGATGACACACAACATACACACCTACTCCACTTCCTCCCACTAAAGTTAAAGAAATATTTTTAAAAAACAAGATTTTTTAAATGTAAAAAACCAAGAGGGGAATTACAACAGAATAAAGAAAAAAGTCACAAAATTTCCAAGGCTGTGAGAAAAGCTAACAAGGAAGACAGAAATCAAGGCAAACAGGAAAAGGAGAAAAGAAAAAAAACTTGGAGGAAGCAGGAACAATAGCAGACTGGAAGCACAGTAATGACTAAGCAGCCCCAAGACAGCCAGACCCTAACTACGCCAGCAGCCAGCAACACTGAGAACCACGCCTGCTCATGGCAGTGCCCAGACAGCTCGTAACCGGCAGCACCTACTGCAGACAGACTGGGGGCAAGGTACAGCGCTGGCGAAGTCTGCTGACACTGCAACAGGAGCCTCATCACCATGCCTTGATGGAACGTGTTCTCCCCAACTCTGACAGAAGACTGGAAAAAGCATTTTGGACTAGAGCCAACTAGTCCAACCCTACTCAGCAGGGGTGGACTTGGCCACTGAACCCATGCCCCAGTTCCTCCATCACCCCTGACCCACACAGCTTCCACGTAAAGGAGTCAGGGCTCTACCCTGCAGGAAACAGACCATTAGAATATTCTTGGGGAATCTGATCAGTCTAAGAAGAAAGATCTAAAGAGGCCAATACTGGGGATTCCCCAAAAAACGGTCTGCCCTGAATATCCTGATTGTAAGTTAAAAGGCTCCATTCATGTACTTAAGGCTTCCAAAGAAGTTTTTGATTTATCTCAAGAAAATAGTATCAGGCTTGTGAGAAGAGCCTCTGACATGTAGAAAGATAGAGTCCCACAACAGGAGAAAAGAAAAGGGGAAAACGCAAGTCAGGAAAAAGAGACTGTGTACACTAGCGATCACCTAAAGGATGCTCTCAGAGGGCACAGAACAGCAGAAGGAACTTAAAAAAAAAAAAAAAAGAGTCTTTGGAAATTAAAGAACCTGGTAAGCAGAACTTTAAAAGCTCAAGAAGAAGGTTAAGTCAAACTGAACTCAGCTCCACGAAAGCAGAACAGAAAGGCAAAAAAGAAGCAAGGAAAAATAAAATGAAATGAACACACAAAAAACTGACAGACCTTGTCCAGGAGAGACAAGTTCTTAATAACAAGGCTCTCAGGGCCGGCGCCACGGCTCACTAGGCTAATCCTCTGCCTTGCGGCGCCGGCACCCCGGGTTCTAGTCCCGGTCGGGGCGCCGGATCCAAGATCTCTCAGGTACTGTATTACTGCAATAAACTTCTAACGGATCCTTCTTTACTGTGGTGCCCCCTTCCATTCAATCTCCTCACCAGTACCAGAGTGACCTTTCCTAAAATGAATTATGTCAATTGCTTAAAAGTCTTCAATGGCCCCCATTATCAGGCTATTAGAAATTCTTTGCTTAGAACAGCAGTTCTCCAACAGTGTTCCTTTACCCTGTAGATGTTTATCTGCACGATCAAAGCACCCCTTCAAAGCATTCACTGACCCCACTGTATCTCACAGCATCCCTCCCACTCAAAACAGAGCTGACCATGACCAGAACCCTTAGTTTCTTATTTTACTTCCTATCATCTCCCCATGCCCCGCCCATCAACTACTCCACTTTCCCTTAACACTGGTCCTTCCTCTACTCTACCCAACTTACTCCTAACTCCTCATCAGCCCTCAAAACCCAGTTAAGTAGAACCTCAAGTCTGCCAAGACCCTGCTCCCACCCAAGATTGATGGGGACACACTATCTTGTGCATGTATGTCTCTATCACATGACCCTGTCCCACTGTGCTATAACCAACCATGTACTTCTTCCTCCAATGACTGGAGTGACTTCACAGAGACAGGGCCCTACCCCAAAGACCTTGGGATGAGGACCAGGTCTCAGAACCAAGTGCAGGGCTAGCTACAGGAGTATATACAAAGTTCTTTTTTCCCCTCATTTACTCATATTCTGATAATATGATATGATATTCTCAAATGATAACACAAATAGCCCCATTCTGGGGAACTAAAATTCAAAGATAGACAGACCTTGCTTATCCTTAAAAGAGTTTAACTAGTCGTTATCCACAGGAAAACAACATGTATGCTATATCCTTCTCCTCAAAAGATGGTGTAAGTTCGCTCACAGCTTACAGAATTCCAATGACCCAGCCTTCACTAATGGATACAGAACCAAATCCTTACAATGCTGTCCTGACATGGCACGCACCACGTTCTATGAAAGAGGGTCACCTGAGCATCAGGACATCTGACTTCTAGTATTGCCGAAAACAGTCCTTGCTACTTTTGAAGAAAAGAAACCCTAATTCCTGACTGATCAAGCCCACTCTAGCTTTCTAGTCTGACATCTCCCACCCACCATGCCCTTCCAGGAACGTTACAGAGCAGTCTGCACCCTGTCTCACACCTGTGTGCCATCTGCTGCGCCCTCCACCTGGCTCTGCTTGGACGCACAAGCAGTGGGAGCAGCCCTGCCTCTCTTCCGCATTCCGGCAGAATTCCCTCACTGCATACTGGAATTTCCTGAGCGACTGACACAGCGCACTCGGCACTGGAGACACAGCAATGAGCAAGGGGGACATGGCCCCGCCCCAGAGGTGTGGCTTCCTGCTCAGCACTCCGTTGAGTAACGCTCAATCTTGCCTCATGAGATAAGCAGCAAGACTGCAGGGACAGCTCTGTAGCCTCAGGACTTACACTCCAGGTCAATATTTTAAGCACTACTAAACAAAACCAAAGTGAAGGTCAAAAAAGTCCCAGCCAGTTGCAGTCGGAAACACTTGCTGTCTGCAGACTGCTCTGCTTGCCTTTCTGTGAGCACTGTAGCCCTAAAAACAGCATCCATGGAAATCAGGCTCCTCAAGAGGCTTTCCCCCCTGATGAATCAGAGAGCAAAGAAACCAAGCCAGTCACTCCCCACATCCTGTCTCCGTCCACCACGGTCCACCAACAGTACGCATGCCTCTGAAACAGCACCCAGGCCCCATGACAACCGCACACTTCACGGAGGCACGAGTGACCTCACCAAGGAATAGAGAGATGCATGTACTAGCTTTGAGGGCCTCAGCCACATTTGAATAATTGCCCTTTGCTTTGGTTTGTATTTCAAGCAATAAGAACACTATTCCACCAGTACTAAACCCAAACAGCAAGAGGCAACTTAATGCATGCTGAGTTCTAACTCTCCCACTTACCCCATTATTTAACTCACTCTTAATTAAGTATACAAACCAATATTTTAACTATGAAATTGATAAGATGTAAGAACGAAAATTTCAATTAATTCAAATAGGGCATAAAGCAGATATTTCCTGAACCATTTCATTAAAATGCTTAAATCACCTTGTCCCAGATGAATAAACAAACATAACAAACTTGGCTTACTGCACCATGCAACATTTGCTCAACCCCCTAAAGGCATCTGTAGGGTGAGTACTCCTGGTCCTTTCTGCATGAATGGGTTTATTTTTTTAAAGAAGATTTTGTTTTATTTTTATTTGAAAGGCAGAGTTACAGAGACCGGTAGAGACAGAGAGAGGTCTTCCATCCTCTGGTTCACTCCCCAAATGGCTGCAACAACTGGGGCTGGGCCAGGCCAAAGCCAAGAGCCAGGAGCTTCTTTCCAGGTCTCCCATGTGGGTGCAGGGGCCCAAGCACTTAGTTATCCTCAGATGCTTTCCCAGACGCATTAGCAGGGAGCTGGATGGGAAGTGGAGCAGCCAGGACTCAAACCGCTGCCCATATGGGATGCTGGTGCTGCCAGTTGGGTCTTTAATCCGCTATGCCACAGTGCTAGTCATGAATGGGTTTAAGTTAAGACAGGAACAATACACACCTGGGCTGCTCAACTCTTTTCCCCTCCTAACCTACACACTAACTTTTCCACCAATGACACATTCCAAATCTGTACTTCATCATGCAATCGAATACTGCCTTTCACCACCTTGCTTAGAGTGCTCTCATTTCAATGCACAACCCCAACACCTTTCCACAATCCACTCACTAACCACGGACAGTCGGTACCTTCCCGATGAGGACAAGCTCGCATCTGTAGGGTGTTTGGCACGTTAGTTCAGTTATCCCTTCACAAGACCAACTGGCTGCTATTATTATTTCCATTTTACATGTAAGGAAAGTAAGTCTTAAAAGAAGTTAATAGAGGCTGGCGCTGTGGTGTAGCAGGTAAAGCTGCCACCTGCAGTGCCGGCATTGCTATATGGGCACCGGTTCAAGTCCCGGCTGCTCCACTTCCAATCCAGCTCCCTGCTAATGCACCTGGGAAAGCAGCAGAAGATGGTCCAAGCCCTTGGGCCCCTACACCCATGTAGGAGACTCAGAGGAAGCTCCTGGCTCCTGGCTCCGGATAAGCCAGGCTCCAGCCACTGAGGTCATTTGGGGAGTGAACCAGTGAATGGAAGACCTCTCTCTCTCTCTCTCTCTCTCTCTCTCTCTCTCTCTGCTTCTGCCTTTGCCTCTCTGTAACTCTGCCTTTCAAATAAATAAATAAAATCTTTAAAAAAGAAAAGAAGTTAATAAATTTCCCAAGGTCACATAGCAAACAAGGGAGAAATCCAGGATTCAAAAACTAGCTTATCAATACTCTTGAAATGACAATGGTATTCTGGCCTCCCAAATCACTTAATGTTACTGTTCCAACAATACACAAGATCAGCACTTGGTGAAGCAAGCAGGACAGAAACACTCTGCTGACTGAGCGACATTCAGTAATGATATGGAGAACCGGGCAGGAAGGTTAGGCACCAACAAAGCCTTGCACTGTGGCTCAGTGGGTTAAGGCCACAGCCTGTGGCGCCAGAATCGCATATGGGCCCAGGTTCAATTCCTGGCTGTTTCACTTCTGATCCAGCTCCCTGCTAATGTGTGTTGGAGGGCAGTGGAGGATGGCCCAGGTGTTTAGGCCTCTGAACCCATGTGGGAGACCCAGGGGAGGCTCCTGGTTTCAGCCTGGTCCAGCATCGGCCATTGCAGCCATTTTAGGAATGAACTGGCAGATGCAGGATCTCTGTCTCTCCTCTAACTCTGCCTCTCAAATAAATAAATAAATCTTAAAAAAAAAAAAAAGGTTAGATACAAATAAGTGAGTCAGAATTTCTGCCAGCTCTGCATTGCAACTCTATCGATTTAATTTGCCCACTTCCCTGGGATGCAGCAGTGTCTCACCAAGACCACGATGGCACACTGGGAGTTAAACGCTTCACAGAGGCCATCATGAAAACCCAGGAAGTCTCACACACACTGAACTCTACCTGTCTCATAAAAGAGACTGATAACATGGGAGGTGCCCTCTTAGGTCACAACCATGCTTGGGGATCCTTCTAGGGCCTCCCCTGCCCCTCCTCCTCAGAGGCAACTCCACACAACCGTGACAGGTATGGTTTCTCTTTTAAATAAATCTTGTCTTCACCTGTGCATTATACTATGCCTCTGCTTTGAATTCTTATCACTGTGGGGACAGGAACCTGGAATAAAGATTAAGATACCTAGAAGATACATAGGCTCATAACAATATGACATACTGACAAATTAAAGAATATATAGTGGTGCTGGCATTGTCGGGTAGCAGGTAAAGCCGCTGCTGTGATGCCAGCATTCCATATGGGTGCCAGTCTGTGTTCCGGCTATTCCACTCCCAATCCAGCTCCCTGCTAGTAGCACGGAAAAAGCAGTACAGAATGAAATGGCCCCTGCCACCCACATGGGAGACCTGGATCAAGCTCCTGGCTCCTGGCTGGCTCAGCTCTGGCCATTGAGGCCACTTGAGGAGTGAACTAGTGGACAGAAGATTGATCGATCGATCTCTCTCTCTCTCTTGCTTCAAAATAAAAAAAAAACCTCTTCAAAAAAAAAATAAGACATCTGGCTGGAATCAAGCAAGTAAGCTGGGACCCTGGAAAAACAATGTTTTTGTAAACTTCCAAATAAGGCCTAAACCCAACCACTACGTATTAACCCATAACATTCTAACACCTGAAGTTATCCGTGAAGCTCTTCCACGTTCAGAATATACAACCATTTCATATGGGTTTCCTTCTTCTAAACTCAGTCTACCAAAACTTCCTGTACTACCACAAGTTGTAACCCGTATTCTGAAAGAAAAGAGGTCAAAAGTAAACTTCCTGAAAATCAGAAATGCATCAAAAATACGAAGGTGAGTGTGAAAATCATCTGGGCAAACAAAGGCTTCTTTATACTTCAAAAATAACTCCTTAGCCAAAAAAACTTTCTAGCACTAGACTGTGGCACTGTTCAAAAGTGGGAATACTGTACATCATTAATCTGTCCACTGCATAGCTCAAGGTACGCCATGACATGGGGACTAAACTACGGACTGAATAAACACACAGGGGAAAGGAAGCTGGGAGCCTACTGCATTTTGAAAAGCCAATATTAGCAATAATAATAAACTGTCTACTGTGTATACCAAGCAAATGACAAACAGACTGCTTCCCAGTTCTTAGATCAATATAAAGCAGATGAAGATAAAGATCTGTCTCTAAATCCCTAAAGCAGAAAACAACTACATTGTCAGGAACTTTACTTGCTGAACACCACAGTGACTCTGCCCTAAATAACAGCTCTTATTTCTATGACGTGCCACATAATAAGAACTATACTCTACATCACATTTATTAAAGTTACTATAACCTCTACTTAACAGATGGGGGGAGGGACAAAACAGATTCAGAGAGGTTGAGCAGCCTGGCGAATATCAAAGGAGCAAGGATCAGATCAGGAATTCAAACACAATCAGTCCAAAGCCTGCTTCTTCACACTATTCCACCCACATCACAAACAGGACCCCCACAAAATCTCAGTGTAAACGGTTTAAAATTAAAAAAAACCAAAAACCAAAAAACAAAAAAACACCATTCTACTGAAGCTAATTAAAAGTCAATCACTACTCAGGAATAAGCCATCCTTGAATCATATGCAAAGGAACTAATGGCTATCATGTACACGTGCAGGTCACGCTGCCTACCTGAAAAAGACAGCAAATGACTCGAGAGTGAGAGACACCAAAAGGATCCAAGTCACAGAGGAGCCGGGAGGAGCTCTCCTGGAGTGACTGGAGGAGGGCGCTGATGGAGACAACACTCCACATCCTGCCCAGCCACTGTGGGTCCTACCAGCTTCCTGCTGACGCACACCTAGGAAGCAGTGATGACGACTCCAGTACAATGGGTCCCTGCCACCCAAGCGGGGAGACAGGGACTGAGTTCCAAGGTCTGGTTTCAATCTGGCACAGTCCAGGTTGTTGTAAAAATGTAGGAAGTGAACCAGCAGATGGAAGATCTTAAGCTCGCGAGCTTGTACTCTCTTGCCTCTGCTTTTGAAATAAAATGAAAATATATAAACCTTTTAAAAGAAATACGAAGTCCTTTGGGCATCATGGCCCCACTGCAGTCCGCAGTTCTAGGTAAGGAGGAATAAGCACACTCCACCTTATCTCTCCCCTTAAAAACAACTAGAACACCTGGACACAGTAACTGCAGAAGCCATTTACTTACTGAGCAGTAAATGGCAGCAGGTGCATTAGGGAAGAAGGCTAGAATCCAAACCACCACATCATCAGATTTAAACAAGATCCAGAGTCTCCTAACAGAACCAAACCATGGAAGATGCAACTGAAACTTAACACAGGAAGAATCAAAATCTGAATTCCCATTGAAAAAGAAAATCAAAGCAAGCCAATACTGAAATGACTCGAGCGTTAGAATTATCCCAGCAATCCTCCCTCACAAGGTTGCCTGCACCCATGTCTGACTATGCACTATCCTTTTGTCTTTCAAAAATCCTGCTTTTCAGGGTCAGAGTTGTGGTAAAGCAAGTTAAGCTGCCATCTGCAGTGCCAGCATCCCATATGGGCACTGGCTCAAGTCCTGGGTGCTCCACTTCCAATCCAGCTCCCTGCTAATACTCCTGGGAAAGCAATGGAGAATGGCCCAAATGCTTGGGCCCTTGTACCCATGTGGGAGACCCAGGTGAAGCTCCTAGCTCCTGGCTTCAGCCTGGCCCAGTCCCTGCCATTATAGTTAAACTTGGGGAGTAAGCCCCTCTCTGCATTTCTCCAACTCTGCCTTTCAAACAAATAAAATAAATTTTTTTAGATTTATTTATTTAGTTTGAAAGGCAGAGTTACAGAGAGGCAGAGTCAGAGAGACCTCTCCTGTCCACTGTTCACTCCCTAGATGGCTGCAACGGCCGGAGCTGTGTCGATCCAAAGCCAGGAGCCAAGAGCTTCTTCCCGGTCTCCCATATGGGTGCAGAGGCCCAAAGACTTAGGCCATTCATCTACTGCTTTCCTAGGCCATAGCAGACAACTGGATCAGAAGTGGAGCAGCCGGGCCTCTAACTGGCACCCATATGGGATGCCGGCACAGAGCTGGGGCAGGAAAGAAGATCCAGCCACCACCTGCAGGGGCCCAAGCACTTGAGCCATCTTCCACTGCTTTCCCAGGCCGTTAACAGGGAGCTGGTTCAGAAGTGGAGCAGCCGGGACTTGAACCATATGGGATCCCCATATGGGATGTCAGCATTGCTGGTGTTGGTTTTATCTGCCCCTTACCTTTATCTCTTTAAGCCACTAGATTTGGGGCTGCTGTTGTGGCATAGCACATAAAGCCACCTCCAAATGCCAGACCTGGAAGAAGCTCCTAGCTTCAGCCTGGCCTGGCCCCAATCATTAGGAGAGTGAACCAGGGGACAGAAGTGCACGCTCTCACGTGCTCTCACTCTCTCTCTCTCTCCCTCCCTCTAACCCTTTCAAATAAATAAATCTTTCAAAAACAAAAAACTACCAGCTTTGACTGTCACCCCTCCAGCAAAAGTTCTCTATCCAAGATTACCAATGACTTCCATACTGCTAAATCAATGCTTGATACTCAATTATTTGACCTGTCAGAAACAACTGACAGCCGATCACTCTCAATGCCAGCATCCCGGCTTCCAGGACACCATCTTCTGTCTTTGTTCTTAGGTCACCACTGGCTCCTCAGTCTCAGGTGCGGCGCCTCTTGTCTCAACCCGTCAACTCCAGAGTCCGCCCAAAGCCTTCCAGTTTCCTCCTACCTACGCTGACCTCCCAGGCACCTCACTTTGTGACTCCGCTGACTGGCCACTGGGCTGTACTGACTGCTGTCAACTCTGCACCACTAACACCTTCTGTAGTCTCCTGTGCAGCAGGAGGTCACAGTTACATTCCCAGAAGCCTCTTCTGCTACAACTCAGGGTTAGTTGAGCAGTGAGAGGCACTCGTGTGAGACTGGTGAGATGAAAAAGAGCCCTGTTGTCTGGGGGCAGCTGCAGGAAGACCGGAAAGGAGGAAGAACAAGTCACCCACTCCAGCAGGGAGCGACACAGCTTCCGCTGCGACCTTCGTGACACGGCAGCAGCACAGGAAGCACTGGGGGCAGCAGCAGGGCCTGCCGAGCTCTGGCTGCTCCAGAGGAGCCCCTGAGAAGAGTCCTGTGAACAGCTGTCTCCTTGACCCGCAGCGCTCCCAGCCTTTCCACCACGGGGAAGGATTCTGCTTCACACTTCACGTGCTGGAATGGCAGCAATAGTATGATACATACTTCTTTTGGACTCTGTGTATAGTTCCTGGTTCATAACTCACTCCCCAAGGCAGGCCACAGAAAGGAGAATTTCTCTCCCGAAGGCAGGTCACAGGAGCTCTGAACTGCCATCTTCCTCCGACCTACTTTGTCGGAGGACAAAGATCTCCATTTGAGAAGGCGTCTACCCCACGCCCAGCAGCAAAGAATGCCGAAGAACCTCAATGGCCAGGCCTGTTAGATTTCCCACCCAATCTATAGGCAGTCACACCTATGCAATGAGGTCTCCATAAAAACTCAAGAGGGGCCGGCACAGTGGCACGGCGGGTAAAGCAGCCACCTGAAGAGCCAGCATCCCATATGGGCACCAGTTCAAGTCCCAGCTGCTCAACTTCCAATCCACCACAGCCATTTGGGGAGTGAACCAGCAAGTGGAAGACCTCTCTGTAACTCTTTCAAATAGATTAATAAATCTTTTTTTTTTTTTTAAGGACACAGCTGTGAGAGGATCCACAGAGCCAACTAGGTGAAGATGCTGGAGGGTGCTGCCTGGAGAGGGGATGTGAGAGCTGTGTCCTTTCTCCCATATCCTGCATGCTGTGCATCCTTCCACCTATATATATATATTGTTGTTGTTGTTGTTTTGACAGGCAGAGTGGACAGTGAGAGAGACAGAAAGGTCTTCCTTTGCCGCTGGTTCACCCTCCAATGGCTGCCGCGGCCGGCGCACCGCACTGATCCGAAGCCAGGAGCCAGGTACTTCTCCTGGTCTCCCATGGGGTGCAGGGTCCAAGTACTTGGGCCACCCTCCACTGCACTCCCGGGCCACAGCAGAGAGCTGGCCTGGAAGAGGAGCAACTGGGACAGAATCCGGCGCCCCGACCGGGACTAGAACCCGATGTGCCGGCGCCGCAAGGCGGAGGATTAGCCTAGTGAGCCGTGGCACCGGCTGCACCTATATATTTTTAATAGCCTTTATAGTAAACCAATTAATGTGTTTCCCTAAGCTCTGTGGGTTCAAGCCTATTAATCAAACCCAAGGAGGGGTTGTGGGAGCTCTAAAATATAGCCAGGTGGTCAGACGCACAGGCATAGCAATCTAGGGCTTGCAGCTAGTATTTAAAGAGGCAGGGAACAGTCTGGAAGACTGAAGCCTCAACCCGTGGCTCCAGGCAGGCCGTCGGAACTGAGCTGAGACAGCTTGTGTCTGCTGCAGAACTAATGGCCTGCTTCGTGTGGGGGGAGAGCCCTACACTAATGACTTGCTTCTCCCCAAACCCTGATGAATACACTCTGTTAGAGCCAGTTTCTAGATCCGTTACAGAAGTGAAACATTACCACAGGTAAGTGAATAAAACATCCAAGAGACATCTCAAAACTCAAGTCCCAGAGTCAGAGTTGTGTAGTGGACTGGGCTGCCATCTGCCACACCAGCGTCCCGCAAGAGCCCAACTTGAGCCCCGGCTGTTCCGTTTCTGGTCCGGCTTCCTGTTAGAGTGCTGGGAAAGCAGCAGAGGATGCCCCAGGCACCCGGGTCCCTCTCCCTCTCCCATTCCGCAACCCTGCCTCTCAAATAGTGAAACAAATCTTTCCCAAAAAACCTCAAATACTGATTTCACCCTCCAAGTCTTCTTCACACAGTCTCCTCTATCTCAGTTTACGACCACACACTCCCTCCGCTCGGGCCAAAAGCAGACGTCATCCTCAACTCTTTTCTTCCTCCCACACCCCCATCTACTCTTGTCAACAAAATAGAAGGCTCATCCTGCTAATGTCCAAAGACACTGCCCACTGTGCTCCATGTTCACATCACCAAGCTGACCCAAGCCGCCACCACATTCACACAACAGTCACCTAACAGGTCCCCGGTCTGTCCTTGCGCTCACTCCTGCACCCACTCCAAAACAGGTGAGTCAGTTCCACTCAGATGTCATCACTTCTCTGCTCAAATCCCTAAATGAGGGACGGGTGCTGTGGCACAGCAGGTAAAGCCCTGGCCTGTAACGCCAGCATCCCCTAAGGCACCGGCTCAAGTCCCAGCTGCTCCCTTTCTGCCCCAGCTCCCTGCTAACATGCCTGGGAAAGCAGCGGAGGATGTCCCAAGTCTTTGGGGCGCTGCACCACGTGAGCGACCCAGAGGAAGGTCCTGGCTCCTGACATCAGATTGTCTCAGCTCCGGCCATTGTGGCCATCTGGGGAGTGAACCGGCTGATGGACGACCTCTCTCTCTCTCTGTCTCTACCTCTCTACATAACTCTGTCTTCCAACATCAGCTCCCTAAGGTTTTGTCAAAATCTGAGTAGCTGAATTATCTATGGCTTTATTATAACTTTTTCTGAAGACTCTCTCAGTTATCACTTATCAAATATTGGAGAGTTTTGCTATAGATTTGATAATGTTTCTTAATAAATTCAACCTAAATTTACAAGGCAAAACAGTGCTTATAAGAGACACTTATACCACAGTAAAGTCACTGCGGTGAGAGCTACCATCTGAGTCACAAGTGACGTCAAGCTTCTTGATGCACTTCTGCTGTCAGAAGTTAAGGCAAGCAGCAGGGTTTCCATTCCCGTGCAAATGTGCACAGCTAGTTTCTTCGTTTCTGCAGCTTTTTTTCCAGAACCCTGATGCAAGTGTAAAGAAAATTACACAATTGAGGAGCTTACACCTAACCAACTGAAAGTGATTAACCTGCAATGTAATAAAATACTAAAAGGCAAGTATCAAAAAGAACCTAATAAGTTCTACAAATGCCTTCTAAGCAATGATTCTGCTTAATTAAAGTATAGCCCTGGGGCAGGCACTAGGGCACAGTGGGTTAAAGCCCCAGCCCGCAGGGCCATCATCCCATATGGGCACCAGCTCAAGTTCCAGCTGCTCCACTTCCTATCTGGCTCCCTGCTAATGCACCTTGGAAAGCAGCGAGGATGGCCCAAGTCCTCAGGCCCCTAGACCCACAGAGGAGATCTGGAAGAAGCTTCTGGCTCCTGGCTTCAGATCAGCTCAGCTATAGCCATTGCAGCCATTTGGGGAATGAACCAGCAGATGGAAGATCTCTCTGTCTCTACCTCTCTCTGTAACTCTTTCAAATAATTTCTTAAAAAAATCTTTAATATATATATTTATATATAGTCCTGGACTTTTATCAGTAATTTGCAAGTATCAATTAGTATCAAAAATTTTTTTAATTTATCTGAAAGGCAGAGTTACATATAGGGAAAGACAGAGAGATCTTCAATCGGCTGGTTCACTCCTCAAAGGGGTGCAGTGGCTGTGGCTAGACCAGGCCAGAGCCAGGAGCCTGGAACTCCATGCAGGTGTCCCACATGTGTGGCAGGGGCCCAAGCACTTGCGCCAACTTCTCCTGCCTTCCCAGGAGCATAAATACAGAGCTGGACTGGAAGCAGAGCAGCCAAGACCCAAACCAGCGCTCATGTGAGATGCCAGCATCACAAACGGCAGCTTACCCTGCTGTGCCACAACACCAGCCACCCTGTAATTAAATTTGGTAACCGGGAACACTAACTTTGAATCCCAATTAAGGAAAATATTATTCACCTCCTCTCTCAAAAACAAACCCCAAGGGCCAGCATTGTGACCAACTTCTTAGTTGGTTTTCTTCTTAGCTGGTTTTCTTGTTAAGTAAATTTTCCATTTTACATTTATTCCTAATAAATTTCACCTTATTGATTTAGCACTTCATTATAACCTGTCAAAATATTTTAAAATCCTAATTCTAAAAATGAGCTGTCTCCCAGCTTGACTTCTGTTCTTTATTCAAATCACAATGGAAATGTCAGACAGGACAGGTGTCAAGTACGCCACACTCCGGGAGACACCCTCACGTGTGTACAGACATTTTAATTGTTTCAGTTTGGTGGTAAATGAGACTGCAAGTGGTTGCAACAGACCTTCTACCTAAAGGAAAATAATTTCTTGAGCTCCCTAGTAACAGCAGGAATAAAAATGTGCTTTTCTAGGGTTCAGGTAGTAAAGGATTAACTCTGCCCAAAGAGAAGGTCGGCCCTTTGCCCACCTTCAAGGAGGCGACCTCCAAGTCTTCACAATCTCCTGCCCGAGAAAGCGGTCTGCTTGCCCGGACACTGGGCAGCACGGGACACCAGCTCTGTCCTCGGCAGGCAAGCAGTCAGCCTTGCCCGCAAGAGAACCCCAAGAGACACCTTAGACACCCAGGCTCAGGGGAGCTCTGCTGGCTAACAATCTCTGTGCATGCTGCACCACTCCTCTGCTAGGCCAACAGGCACTGTCCACACAACCCCAGTGAAAGAGGACAGAAACTGATAGCTGGTCTCTCCTGCACCCTGCCCTGTATGTGTTCCCTTGTACCTTTTGCATTCATGATAATCTGCCCTTAACAAAGGTCACTATTCTTCTCAACAGGAAAGAGAGAACTCTCAGACAGAACTCTACCTCCAACCTCAACTCCTGAAATGCTACCCCGTCTGGCGCAATGCAATCTCACCAAGTTCACCAGGTCTCTGCAGGAACTGCTATTATCCGTAGTCTGTAATTCCTAAATTACATGCAATAATGCTGGCATTCAAAATGAACCACTGCAAACTCCAGGACATCAACGTGCTCTCAAGTAGTCACCAGCTGCCCTGTTTCTCCTGCTCTTGTACCTATGGACTCACTAAAACAAGAGGATTAAGTATTGTTTTACAACTCATTAGTCACACATTTCTAACCTGAATAAAAGAAACGGAACTCATTCTTGATGTTGGCACATGCTAATTAAAAGTGACACCATCTCTCACAGCCATATGAATATTAAAATATGCTGAAGAGCCTAATATCCAAAAGCATGTTGAACACATTCCATGCCAATCCAGAGTCCCCAAAACCTGGCTGGCCTTCCATTACCCAAAATATGTCTTGTTTTATCCTTTAGGGGAAAGGAAGAAGCGGGGAGAGCACAGGGATGCAGCTGAACTCAGTGAACAGCCGCCGTGTCCGCATTTACCTGGCAGTTTGAGTGACTCGCTTTCCCAACCACCACAAACCTCCACAGTGCACCAGATGTGGACAGTCTAACAAGGGGTGTGTCCTCCTTTAGAAATCTGATGACAGCTCTACAATCCCCAGGGAAAAAGACACGTTCATAAACAATCCGCTTACAGTTTCAGGGCTTCATGGGCCTCGAAGAGACGGTCGACTCCTCAAAGCCAGCTGTTTGAAGATGAGTATATTCCGGGGGCAAAGTAGCACTGAGCGCGCCATGAGCCACTCACCCAAGGAGCCGGGGAGCCTCTCTGGAGTGACCCTCGTCTCCTCTCAGCCTTTCCACTCAGAAGCCGGCCACAGCCTGCAGAGTGACTCCCACGGAGGAAGCTTCAAATCAGTCCTTCCCTCGCCATTTCCCGAAGGCCTTCTTCGTTTATTTGTACAACATAATCTTAGAAGTAAAAGACAGACACTGTGCAATCGGATCTGAACTCTGCCCCTTACACTCACTAGCTGGAGGGCAGAAGGCAAGACACTTCCCCAACCTCTTGGGGATTACTGAAATACCTTCCTTCCTGAGCTTAACCACCAGGCCTGCTTATAAGCCTGATTTTGTCCATCCAAGACATGAAAAATGTCTATCAGAATCAAGCACAACCGCTCTGCTGCTGCCTAATGGCACCTCCTCCTGCACCCAACCCAACCTGACAACTCCAGGCTTGACAAGACGTTCAGTTCCACAAAAGCCCAGCCTCTCCTACCTCCCTGCCTTCCAAAGGAGTGGAACGCCCTTCCTGCTTCCTATCTTCCACTCCACTAACATCTGCAGAGATCACCAGAGCTGGCTGCACCCGGCTTTTGTATGGTTCCAGGTCTAACAATGGTTTTTACACTTTTAAAGAGGTGTTTTGCAGGGGAAGAAAGAAAGAAAAAAGAACACGTAATAGGCTATACGTGGCCCCCCAGATCCTGAAGTATTTATCCTTTAACAGAAAGTCTGCCACCCCGAGCTCAGGCACCACTGGAGATTATCCTGCGGGTTCGCAGAGCGTGGTGCCCACATCATTCTGCAGGCACTGAAACCCATCAGTCTCACTGCTTCTCGGATTGATACCCTAGGGCTTAACCACTGTACCAGGCACAGAACAGTATCTAATACACGCTCAACAAATGAATTAACTGAATGAACCAGCTCCAGAACCAACTGGTGGGACACACAGATGGAAAGGCTGGGCCATCAGTAGTGAACACCACCAAGTCTGTTAAAGACACTGACACGCAGCTCACTCTACAGCATGCACAACACGGAGGCTGAGATCACAAACACTGCATCTGACAGAAAAGGGCACCGGGCAGCACAGACACGAAGTAACTTGCCACAAATCCCATGACCAAAGGCAGGGCGCCAGCACTTCAACCTAGGTCTTCTGTTTCTTAAATAAAATGCTTCTTTGTGAGACTGCGCTGTCTGTCTCTCAACACAAATTAGACACTTTCGATTACCAACGACTGAGACCTTATGGGCGTATAGGACACATAAAATTTAATATCTGACCCATTAATTTCGACAGTATTCGAGTTAAACGCTGCTTTTTAAAATGAAAATCAAATGGATACCCAGATACAAATAGGCTAAAAGCCCTCAAATTGAACACAAACTAAAAATTGTTAAGTTCATTTTTTTAACCAGTCCTTGAGAAAGCCACACAAAATTAGACAGCTTAATTAACAAATGCCACTGCCAGGAAAGCAGCTGCAGTCACAGCATGAACCCCTGTGTGTCAGCTGAGCTAAAACAAACCAGCAATTGAGGTAGTGCTTGTCTTTATGCTTCAGTGTGGGCAGCCCAGAGCCCACAGCTGATTATGGACGTTAACACCATCAGCATAAATGTTTCCTGAGGCAAAAAGAAATGTAAGAAACTATCAACTTTTAAAAAGCTTAGTTTCACATGAAAAGTTTCCGAGTAGGAACCAAAGTCTCAGCCAAATCCAACTACAAATCAGGTCCATGTAAGATAACACGGGTCTCCTGGCTTCAATCCGGTCCAGCCCCGGCTGCTGGCTACTTGGAGAGTGAATCAGAGGATGAAGACCTCTCCTTCTGTCACTCCCTCATCTCTGTCTTTAAAATAAAGGTTTTGTTTTTTTTTTTAAAGGTAACACTAAGTTCAAAGAATTGGGCCCATACATAATACACTGTCTAGCTATAATCCAATTTTAGAAGTCAGTCTCAAAATAAAACAGGGGGGAAAATTCTGCTGTTTGGAATTTATCAACGTGTTAAAATAAAACATGAATCACCCAAGGATTCTTAATGGAAATTTGAAAACATGCCTACACAGTGGCCATATTGCTTGAATAGAAAAAATAAATGGCTTATGAACTAAATAACAATGACACTTTACATCAGAAGTTACCATCACATACAGCAAGATAATAGTCAAGAGAAGGAGTGACAAAGCCAATGATATTAAAGAACTTTAGTTCCAAGATATCACAAGGCAACAGATAAACCATCAATTGCAGAAAAATATCCATAACATGCAATGAAAAAGAATTGTAATTCAGACACAGAACAATAAAAAAAATGCACAGGAAGAAAGAAAATAGACCAGAGACTTCACGGGTACTTCACAGAAGACAAAACAGATACGGTCAATAAATTGCTTGACATCAATAATAAAGGAAATTCAAATTAAAGCCACAATAACATACTATGACACATCCACCAGACTGGTAAAACTGACAAAGTCAGACAAAATAAACCACTGACAAGGATGTGGAGCAACCAAGAACTGCTCCATGTATTCGTGGATATATAAACTGGAACAACTACTCTGCAAAGCAACTTGGCGGTAAGCAGTCAAGCTACAGACTGGCTGGTCCATGACCCAGCAGTCTCACGACTCGGCATGCAGGCCAGGCACAGCCGCACCCCTGGGCAAAGGAGCTTCCCACTGCAGCAGCAGCAAGACTGGAAACACACCAAACACCCACCAACTGCAGGCTGAATTATCCACAGCAAAAATGAACTCTAAAAGCGTACAGCACCACAGCTGAGTCTTGGAAGCATAGTGCAGAATGGGTAGAAAGCAAGTCACCAAAAAAGACACACAGTGTGGTTCCCCAATAGAGTTCAAAAGTGACAAAACTAAGACAAAGTTGAGAAATGATGACCACCAAACTCATCCAATGACCACTGTTTTAAGTGGTGGAATACAGCAATGAACAAACAAGACATTTTGTCCCCATAAAATCTGTATCAGGTGCCAGTGCTACAGCATAGTAGGTAAAGCCTCAGGCTGCGGCACAGGCATCCCAAAGGGTGCCGATGAGTGTCCTGGCTGCTCCTCGAATCCAGCTCTCTGCTATGGCCTTTGAAAGCAGTAAAAGATGGCCCAAGTGCCTGGGCCCCATGCCTGCATGGGTGACCCAGAGGAAGCTCCTGCCTCCGAGTCACACAGCTCCAGCCATTACAGTCATTTGGGGAGTGAAACAGAAGATGGAAGATCTTTCTCTTCATCTCTCCCTTTCTGTCTGTAATTCTACCTCTCAAACAAATAAACAAAATCTTTAAAAAATAAATAAAAAAATTACATCAGAGCCAAGTGAGAAGAAATAAGTAAAATAAGGGTCAGCACTGTGGCACAGCAGGTAAAGCCGCCACCTGCAGTGCGGGCATCCCTTATGTGCGCCGGTTCCGGTGCTGGCTGCTCCACTTCTGATCCAGCTCTCTGCTGTGGCCTGGGAAAGCAGTAGAAGATGGCCCAAGTGCTTGGGCCCCTGCACCAGCATGGGAGACCTGGAAGAAGCTCCATGCTCCTAGCTTCAGATTGGCCCAGCTCCCAGCTCTGGTTGCTGCGGCCATTTCAGGAGTGAACCAGCAGATGGAAGACTGACCAAGTGACCACCCCACCTACCTCTCTCTCTAATAAAATAAATCTTTTAAAAAAAAAGTAAACTACAAAGCTTACAAGAGGGTGAAAAGGGTCTGAAGAATGAGGAGCTAAGGAGGGTTGCAGGAAGGTCTAGGTAGAAGGGCTACAGGAAGTATCAACACAGTGGCCCTGGGGTGAACACTGGGTGCGGGGGCAGAACTACTGGAGGGAGGGAGGAGGGCGAGGATGTGATCTGGAGCACACTCGGGCCTCAGGAGGCAGTGAGAAGGCTCCCCGCTAAGCTGGGCACTGGGAGCACAGGGGTGCTGTCCGACCACACAGACTGTGACACAGAGTGCTAGCTAGCCTCATCACCACTCACTGCAGAACCTCAGAAAGCAGTAGAGCGGCATTCAATTCCTTCCCTATCTTCTTTACAGAAATTGTTATGTCCTACTTCAGCAGAAAACAGTGTCTCCCCAAAGTAAGAATCTTCGCCAGTTTCAACTATAAACTGGGACCTATAAAAAGTTAACAATATTAATTCATTAGTGATAATGGTTGAAGGTGATGACAGATACACAAGGATTCAGTACAGCATCACTTTTTTAATGTCTGAAAACTTACAGCTTTAAAGTAAAATTGGGGCCGGCACCACAGCTCACTAAGCTAATCCTCCGCCTTGTGGCGCCGGCACACCGGGTTCTAAGTCCCGGTCGGGGCGCCGGATTCTGTCCCGGTTGCCCCTCTTCCAGGCCAGCTCTCTGCTGTGGCCAGGGAGTGCAGTGGAGGATGGCCCAAGTCCTTGGGCCCTGCACCCCATGGGAGACCAGGAGAAGTACCTGGCTCCTGCCATCGGATCAGCGCGGTACGCCGGCCGCAGGGTGCCAGCCGTGGCAGCCATTGGAGGGTGAACCAACGGCAAAGGAAGACCTTTCTCTCTCTCTCACTGTCCACTCTGCCTGTCCAAAAAAAAAGAAAAGTAAAATTGAAGATTCATATTTTAACTTTATTAACATAATCCCCATTTAACAGAAAAGTCACACAATTCCTATTTACGTTGTCTTTCAAAAGCTTTATAACAAAATAGTTTTCCATCATCCTTACCAAAAAAAGGAGATGCTTTTTTAAAAGTCTACGTGAAGACTTCCACCAGTGAACTGAGAGGAGTGGAAGGATGCTCACCTAATGGAAAACTGAACTAACAATCCTCCTGGTCCTGCAAAATCCGCACGGAGCCCTCAACACGAAGAGCTACTTCTGTAACCTACTGTGTAAGAAAGAAACTGAGGTGTAAACTTGTCCCTGTGCCAACAGTCCTACGATTCACCACTGTCCCCGCCCTTTTAGGAGGGGAGAAGAAGAAATGCCATGCCCCTCTTTTCCCTGTGCATGAAGGTGGGAAATGAGTACCAGCAAGTATCCCTCGCAGGTTCACACGCAATTTACAAGTAGAGCAAACACTCGGGGAGGGCTGAATACTCAGAAAACGGACACGTTTTTATTGCAGACATTTACTTTTAGTGACTGTTACCTTTCATGAAGCAGCCAGTCAGGCCAGACACCACCCCATCACGTAAGTGCCATCAGGAGCCATGGATCACTGAGTTCTCTCAACATCTAAGGGGGTGGGGGCTGACGCTGCGGCACAGCGAGTCAGAGGCACCAGCATCCCGTAGGAGTGCCCACTTGAGTTCTGGCTACTCCGTATCCCATCTGTCTCCATGCTAATGCGCCTGGAAAAGCAGCAGAAAGTGGCCCAAGCGCTTAGGCCCCCGCACCCACATGGGAGACCCAGATGAAGCTCCTGGCTCCTGGCTCCTAATCAGCCCAGCTCCAGCCACTGTGGCCATGTGGGGAGTGAACCAGCAGACAGAAGATCTGTCTCTCCCTCTCTCTAACTCTTTCAAATAAATAAACAAACCTTTGAGGAAAAAGCATCTAAGGGACCTACTACTGGGTCCATTTAGCTGACATGGGAGCAGAGACTACATCACAAAGAAAGCAGGATTCTGACGCCATGGACATGCCCTTTACCTGTGTGTTCCACTAGGGTTATTCGGGAGGGGGAGGCGAGGGAGTGGGGGTTGTGGGGAGAGAGAAGAGACATCTTCCATCTGCTGGTTGACTCCCCAAATGGCCACAACAGCCAGGGCTGGGCCAGACCAAAGCCAGGAGCTTCATCCAGGTCTCCCACGTGGGTGCAGGGGCCCAAGGACTTGGGCCATCTTCCGCTGCTTTCCTAGGCAGGCACATTAGTAGGGAGCTGGATCAGAAGTGGGGCAGCCAGGATTCCAACCAGCTCCCATATAGGTGGCAGCTTAACTTGCTACACGACAGTGCTGGGTCCTATTCAACTTTTAGACTAAGTCAGACTCAGTGCCATCTAGACCTACACTCTGGACACTGAAGCCTTGCTATTCCAAGTTGGGTGGCCACACCACTACTAACACTAGCATCACCTGGGAACTTGCTAGACATGCGAGTCTGAGCACTCCCGAGACAGACGGAACTACAGTCTAAAATTAACCAAGATCCCAGGTGACTGATGCACATTAAAGACTGAGAAGCCTTGATACAACACCTGCACACACTATTTTGAGACAATTTCTCCAGTCTAAAAACACAGCCCAGGGACCATCACTGTGGTCTAGTGGGTAAAAGCCAGCGCCTGCAGTGCTATGGCCTGGGAAAGCAGAAGATAGCCCAAGTCCTTGGTCCTGTACCCGTATGGGAGACCCAGAAGAAGCTCTTGGCTCCTAGCTTCAGATCAGCACGGCTCCAGTCGTTGCAGCCGTTTAGGGAGTGAACCAGCGGATGGTAGACCTACCTCTCTCTGCCTCTGCCTCTCTGTAACTCTGCTTTTCAAATAAATAAAATAAATGAATAAATAAATACCCAGCCCAGTAGTTAAACTAAGCTTGTGTGGTGACGGATCAGTGCTGCTGCTATTCCCCGGGCAGCCACGAAGAGCGGCCCTGACCTTTTCCCTGTGCCTAGCCTCACTTCCACTCCTTCATCTCTACCTACCCAGGCTGTACAGAGTCTACACCACAGCCCAACGTACTGACAGGCTTGAACCCTTTCTCCCAGAGTGACAAGGAGACAACAGGTATGCTTAACATGCCTTAGTTCCTTGAAATATGCCCAGAGACTGCCTGGGCTGACCAACTGCTGCAGGCACGACCTCTGCTCCTAACAACTGAGAACACGCTCAAAGAATAGTGCCCTGTGAAGCCAAACGAGAACTTCCGACACGTCCCTAACGACACAGCGCCGAGGACCAAGTAACCAGCAATGAACACACGGAATACACGTCCCTAACGACACAGCCCTGACGACCAAGTAACCAGCAATGAACACACGGAATATGCAATATCGTGACTTGGACGTTTTCCCCTGAAGACATTTTTTCCCAAAGGTTTGTTAATTTTATTTGAAAGGCAGAATTACAGAGAAACGCACACACACAGACACACACACACAGAGAAAAACAGGGAGAGTGTTACCTTCCCTCCACTGGCCCACTCCCCAAATGGCAGCAAAGGCCATAGCTGGGCCAGGCTGAAGCCAGGAACTTTAACTGGGTCTCCGACGTGTATACAAGGGCTCAAGCTCTCCCCACCCGCATGTTAGTAGGGAGCTGGATCAGAGGTGGGGCAGCCAGGAATGGCACCGGTGCCCATGTGGGGTGCTGGCACTGTGACACAGCACAGGCCCCGAGGCATTTTCTTGAAGCTGCGGTTTCTGCCACATCGAGTTACACTAGAAATCAAATTTAAGTTGCAGAAACCAACGTCTGCACATCTGACCAACTTCCGGGCTTTGCTGCTGCCTTTCTCCCATCTAGAGCTTTCTTCCCTCCACCAAGCTAACTCCACAGATCTCCCAAGAATGCGGGTGTGGGTCTCTACCAGACCCGCAGTGCCTGCAGCTCTGCACATCACTGAGGGAAGCAAAATTGAGGCAGGGGCCACTGGGTCTAGGACACAGGTGAACTCAGGTAAATGTGTTCACAGAGCCTTTCAGTTACATTTAACAGGTATTTCTTTTTTACGGAAAGACTTTACATTTACTTGAAAGGTGCGGGGAGGGGGTACAGAACTAGAGAGAGATTTCCCATTTGCTGGTTCACTCCCCAAACGGCTGTAACAGCTAGGTCTGGGCCATGCTGAAACCAAGAACCCCGTCCTGGTCTCCCACTAGGACGGCAAGGGCCCAAATACCTGTGTCACCTTATCCCAGACATATGAACACATTAAAGATGGAGCTGGACTGGAAACAGTAACTGGGACTTGAACTGGAACTTGGATACAGTCGCAGGCATGACAAGTGGCAGCTTGACCTCCTGCGCCACAGCACCAGCCCCTGACAGAGAGTTCTAAGTTAAAACACCAATACTCATACTCAGTGGCTTCCCACTCAGTGTGTAACAGCCTCCCATTTCATCACCTCGACTGGTCTGAGAACTGGTCTGTACCTTAGGGTGACATTTCACAACAACCTATTAGAGTCAATCATCGGGGCCAGTGCTGTGGCACAGCAGGTTAATCCTTCTGCGGCACTGGCATCCCACATGGGCACCGGTTTGAGTCCCAGCTGCTTCTCTTCTGATCCAGCTCCCTGCTATGGCCTGGGAAAACACTTAAAGAACGCCCAGGGGGCCGGCGCCGTGGCTCACTAGGATAATCCTCCGCCTAGTGGCGCCAGCACACCGGGTTCTAGTCCCGGTCGGGGCGCCGGATTCTGTCCCGGTTGCCCCTCTTCCAGGCCAGCCCTCTGCTGTGGCCAGGGAGTGCAGTGGAGGATGGCCCAGGTGCTTGGGCCCTGCACCCCATGGGAGACCAGGAAAAGCACCTGGCTCCTGGCTCCTGCCATCGGATCAGTGCGGTGCGCCGGCCGCAGCGCGCCGGCCGCGGCGGCCATTGGAGGGTGAACCAACGGCAAAGGAAGACCTTTCTCTCTGTCTCTCTCTCTCACTGTCCACTCTGCCTGTCAAAAAAAAAAAAAAAAAAAAAAGAATGCCCAGGGGCCGGCACCGTGGCTCACTAGGTTAATCCTCCACCTGTGGCACCGGCATCCCATATGGGCACCGGGTTCTAGTCCTGGTTGCTCCTCTTCCAGTCCAACTCTCAGCTGTGGCCTGGGAAGGCAGTGGAGGATGGCCCAAGTGCTTGCGCCTGCACCCACATGGGAGGTCCAGAAGAAGTTCCTGACTCCTGCTTTCGGATCAGCCCAGCCCCAGCTGTTGTGGCTCTTTGGGGGAGTGAACCAGCAGACAGAAGACCTTTCTGTTTCTCCCTCTCACTGTCCATAACTCTGCCTCTCAAATAAATAAATAAAATCTTTTATAAAAAAAATAAAGCCAGTCGTCTGCCCAGCTGTTTTAGCTACACAGATTTCAAAAACTATACAAATCTTAAGCAGCAAGGTTACCTGTATTAGTGGTTCTCAAATGAAGAGCCACGTGCATGTGCAAGACCCTGATGAGGTTCTCCATTTAGCCTGCACTGACAGGACTTCCTGCAATGGAGAAACAAGCTACGCCTGTGCTATCCAATGGCCATAATGAGGCATGGTGGTGGAGCACTGAAATGCAGGAACTGCTGTAACAGAACTTCTTTGTTAAAAGATTATTTATTTGTAAGTCAGAGTTACAGTGAGAGAGGGAGAGGAAGGGAGGGAGGGAGAGAAAGTGGGTGAGAGGGAGAGGGTGAGGAGAGGGAGGGGGAAGGAGGGGAGAGAGAAAGAGAAGGAGGGGGAGGGGAGGGGAGGGAGACGGAGAGAGAGATCTTCCATCTACTGGTTCACTCCCCAAATGGCCTCAACCACCAGAGCTTCATCTGGGTCTCCCACAAGGGTGCAGGGGCCCAAGCACCTGGGCCATTCCCAGGCAGCAAGGGAGCTGGATAGGAAGTGGAGGTGCCAGGACTCGAACTGGTGTCCATATGGAATGCCGGCATTACAAATGGCAGCTTAACCCACTATGCCACAGTGCTGGCCCCAGAACAGAACTTTTAATCTTATTTAATTTTAATTAACTTCAATTTAGCCAACCACAAGTGGCTAGTAAGTAGCACGTTAGTATCAGGTCTGGATCTGGACTCAACTCGTATGACATGAGAAAGGAATGAATTCTCCTTGGCTCCTTAACTGCTTGCTATGCTGTTCAGCCCAACTGTCCCCTTTAAAAAAAAAAAAAAGACTACAAAACATAGGTGGAATACATGTTGGATCTTAAAAGCAAAAAGAAACTGACAAAATAAGAAGGAAATGCCAGGCCAAAACTAAAGGGAAACCAAGAACCCAAACAGATAATGAGCAATCACCTTTGTACTGAAGACATTTGCCAATTCTGAAAACTTACCAGCTTTAATTTTTACAGTACTGCAAGGAAGAAGGAAAGGGATCAAAGCCTGGATTCTGGACAGTACAGTCGGTGTTTGGTACCCAGGGAGAATTTGGTTCCAGAACACTGCCCCCACAAATCTACAGCTGTTCAGGCCCCTCATATAAAGTGGCATAGTATTTGCATACAATCCATGCACATCCTCCCATACTTTAAATAATCTCTAGATTACTTATAACATCTATGATCATGCCAGTGCTATGTAAATAGTTGTTATACTTACTGTTCAGGGAATAATGGACAAAGGAAAAAAGTCCACACATGCAGTACAGACACAAGGCATTTTTCAAATGTTTTTAAAATTTTCATTTAATTTTTTGAGATGCGTACAGACAGGGACAGAGAGACAGAGATTCCATTCACTGGTGCACTCCTCAAATGCCTGCACCAGCCAGGGGTGGGCCAGGCCAAAGCCAGGATTACCAAAATAAATTTCTTTTAATGCAATTTTCCATGAACTTTCAAAAATAACCTTGTATGCATTCAATAATACTGAACAACATTTGAAGGAATTTTTCTAGAAGTTGACAAGTAATTCTAAAACATACACAAAAATGAAATTGGATTCCAAAACCAATTTCCAGTATATTGCAAAGTTAAAGGGGAAAGGCAAAATTATAAAGCACTTAGAAAATACCAGGGGAATTAGTTCATGCGCTCAGGGTAAGAAGAGTACCAACTCCACTACAGGGGCTGGTGTGTGGAGCAGCAGGCTAAGCTGCCACCGCAATGCCAGCACCCCACATGAGCACAGGTTGAGTCCTAGCTGCTCTGCTTCCAATCCAGCTTCCTGCCAATGTGCCTGGGAAAACAGTGGAAGATGGCCCCAAGTGCCTGGACCCCTGTCATCGACATGGGAGACCCAGATGGAATTCAAGGCTCCTGGCTTCAGCCTAGCCAACACTGGTGGGCTGTTGCAGCCATTTGTGTAGTGAAATCAGCAGAAGGAAAATCCCCTGGGGCCAGCATTGTAGCGGGTAAAGCCTCCACCTGCAGAGCCGGCATCCCATATGGTTGCCGGTTGGAGTCCCGGCTGCTCCATTTCCAATCCAGCTCTCTGCTATGGCCAGGGAAAGTAGTAGAAGATGGCCCCTACACCCTTGTCGGGGACCTGGAAGAAGCTCTTAGCTCCTGGCTTTGGATCAGCGCAGCTCCAGCCATTGTGGCCAACTGGGGAGTGAACTAGCGGATGGAAGACCCCTCTCTCTGCCTCTCCTCCTCTGTGTAACTCTTTCAAATAAATAAATAAATCTTTTAAAAAAAATCCCTGTCTCTCCCTCTCTTTGTAATTATTTCAAATAAAAAAAAGGACTGATAAAACTAGGTTATATTAATTTTTTTAGAGGACTGATAAACTAGGTTACATTAAATTTAACTTTTTTCTGTTCAATAAAAAAAAACCACCATTGAGAATCATTCAAATTGCATACTAGAGTAAGAAGAGTTAGCAGCAAAATATACAACAAAGGACTGTACTCTGAATATATAAAGAAACTACCAATCAATGAGGGAAAAGAGATCTAATAGAAAAATACGGGCACTCTGCAAGAGTAAATCCCAATGGCCGGTGAATGTACACAGAGTACAACTCCATGATAATCAGAAAAGGCTACTGAAAACCACAGGCTGCAGACCTCACCGGAGGGGTCGGCAGGGCAAGGAAGGGATGTGCTGGAGAAGTAAGCAGAGAGAACGGTGGACAGAGACGCGTCAGGGCCCAGAGGCAGCAGAATCACTCTTTGTTTTAAGATTCATTTATTTATTTGCTTGCAAGGCAGTTACAGAGAGGCAGCTGACACTCCAACCAGCGCCGATACGGGACGCCAGCACTGTAGGCGGCGGCTTTACTCACCACACCACAGCGCTGGCCCCACAAGACTCATTTTGGGAAAAACTCTTCGGGGCCAGGCACTCATTTTTTTCCCCTTTCTTTTTCAAAAGATTTATTTATTTATTTTGAAAGTCAGAATTACCCAGAGGGAAGGAGAGAGGGAAGAAGGGAGAGGGAGAGAGGGAGAAAGAGAGAGAGATGCCTTCAATTCGCTGGTTCAGCCCAAGTGACCTCAACAGCCAGGGCTGAGCCAGGCAGAAGCCAGGTGCTTCATCCACGTCTCCTTCATGGGTGGCAGGGGCCCAAACACTAGGGCCATCTTTGCTTTTCCCAGGCCATTAGCAGGAAGCTGAACTTAAGTGGAGCAGCCGGGACACAAACCAGCACCCACATGAGATGACTGCATTGAAGGTGGCGGCTTCACCCACGACGCCACATGTCGGCTCCAAGGCCAGGCACTCTTTCAAGTACACTCAATGGAGGCCACAATCCAGAACTGACTAAACTGTAACTAACTCCACCCGACCAAGTTTAAGGAGAACTCGACTGTTCCAGATCACTTCTCCCGCCAGCTCACTCCATTACTTTTGCTGCCGGGGAGCTGCACACTTGAATGAGAGTCCGCTGGAGGTGAGGGGATTCCACGCAAACACCCCTCTCGCTACTGAAGATTCCAGCCCGGCTACGTTCACTGTCCACCTCTGATTCTACAACCTCCGTATACTTCGACAGCCCTACAACAAAGCCCCCACTGCCCTCCGTGCCTCAGTCTGCCCCCGAGACCCCACCCTCCTGGAAACCTGCTGCAGGGCTCTCCCTCACCAACTCGAGCACTGAGCACCGCTCAATTACCAAACACAGGGACAGGAGCCTCTTCATTCCTGACACCGATTATTTACTGACTCAAGGATGCATAACACGGAACGGAACCCTTGACCCGCGGCTTACAACGTCCACTTGCCATCAGACGCCATCTGAACCTGCAGCAATATACAGAAGGCCCATCACCAATTTCATCTTTGTAGATTCTGTAGTTTTTATTAGCCTTTTCTTAGGAAAAAAGCAAAGCACAAAAGACAAAAGAAAATGCATTGAATTTAAACAAGAATTCATTGCTAGGCATAAAACCAACTCACACAAGACTGCTTCATTAGTCACCCCACAACTTGGCAATAACCCTGATTCTAGTACATGATAGCCAATTTTTCAGCACCAAAACAAAACCAGCAGGGAACTTATGCCTTAAGCACTGACATGTACACACCCTCCTGCTATTTGCCAAAAGCCACAAGTGTAGAACCATACAAACTGCTGTTTCAATGTAGAATTGTTCATTTAGATTCCAAAGCAAGACTCAATAAAAAATAAATAACCTAAACCCTGCATAAAACAGCCAAAATTCCTAAATAAAAAGTAGCTGTAAGGTCTTTCCAAGATTCTGAAAATTCTAAAAATTATGTTTCAGACCCCTAAAGTGAAGACACTCTCACCAGTGGTCAAAAAGGGTCACATGCGCATCCCAAATCACGAACAGCTTTCGCCTCGGTGACTTGCCTTCATTTCACGACGCTCTAGAAAGCAGCAGTTCCCAGACGTGAGCGCGCACAGAAGCACCCAGGCCCCACGTTACGATCACTTGCTGGGCCCCACGTTACAGCGGGGCTGGGCCAGGTCACAGACAGGCAGGAGCACTTGCATGTCCACCACATGTCTAGGTGCTGTGAGAACCACTGAAAACCCCCTGGAGCGTAGTGGCACGTGTGGGTGTCAGCATCCCCCCACAAGCATCTCATGACTAAAGAGGAACTCTGACCAGAGCGACTGCAGAGCCTCAGGAAGGATTTCCAACTGGAGTGCTGACCCTGCTTACCCGAGCGAGCGTCCTGACCTGTCCTGACCTGTCCTGACCTGGTGCTGACCTGTCCCTTGCAAAAGGTCCCATCTGAACCGCAGTGAAAGCTTTGAGATGCTCTGGCCCTGGGCGACCGGCGCTTCAGCACTGAGAGGAGGGCTGTCCTACGTGGTTTCGGGGCTTCACGTGAACCCTATAAAGCATTTTCTGGACCAGTCATCAGGAATCCTTTAAAAACCCCACTCACGTTGTGTCACTTTGAACAACTCTGTCTCCAGAAACGAGGATGAGTCAATGAACACAAGGTCAACTTACAGAGAACAGGAAAGTTTTGGAACTGTAAGGAGAGAGCACCATTTTTTCCTGGCTCATCTGAGGACACTAGTACTTTATTTTGTTTTTTAAAGCAAAGCTGAAAACATAAATAATCAAGTTCTCCCCGATAGTGTCAAGTCTTCCTTCCATGGTTCTAGGTGAGGTTCTTTACCAAGGCAAACAAAATAGTAGCAGTTGACTGCTGCAATTAACAGTTCTCCAATAATTAACACTCCTGGGTTCTTTGGTTCACTCACTCAAAAAATACTGTGTCAGATACCGGGGACGCAGTACTACACAAAACAAATTTCTGGGGCCAGCGTTGTGGCACAGTGGGTTAGCCACCTCCTGCAACACCAGCAAATCCTACATGGGCACCAGCTGGAGGCCCAGCTGCTCCACTTCCAGTCCGGCTCCCTGCTAATGTACCTGGAAAAGCAGGGAAGGTGTCCCCACGCTCGGGTCTCTGCACCCGTGTCAGGGACCTAAAAGGAGCTCCAGGTTCCTGGCTTCAGCCTGACTCAGCCCCAGCTGTTGAGCCAGCAGCCAGTGGAAGATCTCTCTCAGTCTCCCTCTCTCTGCCTTTTAAATAACATTTTTTAATATTAGGTTGGTGTTCACTTAACAGTTTTGTGTTTAAATTCTTCCCTTTCCATCACTGTTCTATGCATTTTTTTCCAAATCTTTTTTGCCAATGCTTAAGTCAGGTCACTCCTATTTTCTTTATTTGAAAGGGGAGAGAGAGAGAGAGAGAGAGAGAGAGAATGAATCTTCTATACGCTGGTTCACTTCCTAAATGGCCACAACAGCCAGGGCTGGGCCAAGCTGACCAGGAGCCAGGAGCTTCTTCCGGGTCTCCCCCATGGGTGCAGGGGCCCAAACACTTGGGCCATCTTCTGTTGCTTTCCCACGCACATTAGCAGGGGCCGGAAGGGAAGTGGAGCAGCTGGGATTTGAATGAGGATCCATATGGGATGCCAACGCTGCAGACGGTAGCTTAACTCACTAGGGCTACAAATAAACCTGTAAGAACAAAAGAGAAAAAAAAATCTGTCTTCATGGAGCTTTCTCACAAAACATACCATCTACCAACAAACAGAACCTACATAAAACTGCTAAGCTCGCTCATCAGCCCAGCTGAGACAAATGTATGTCGCTTGGGTGGAGAGAGCAGCACACACAGCCAGCACCTGCAGCCCCAGCAGAAGCCAAACCACCAGATGGGAAGAACTCTGATACAGAATCTGGAGGCAAGGAGATCCAGACACAGACGGCCACAAACAAGGCTCTTCCGCCCTACACAAGACTCTGAACCTCGGTGGAGGGGCACTGGCCCCAAAAATGGAAGAGATAGGTCACTCTTAAAAGCAGGATGCAAAACTCTAAACTGGTAGCATTCATTTCAAAAACACGGATAGCACAGCAGTGTGTCAGAGATTAAAATACTAGGATTCTCCACAAGAGGCTCACAGTCCAGTATTTTCTTCTTGCTCCCCAAAAACTGTTTCCTGTGGGGAGCAATCCGGACTGGACTAAGTTACTGAAATTAAGACTTATTCTATGCATCTGCTCTCCCACAACATGGCGTTGGGAGAGAAGTAAACAGCTTCCGCACAGCTGCCTCCAGTTCAACTAATAAACTGTAGGACTTGCTCCTGATTGGAGAGCAGCATACTCGGCGTGTGGGCAGCCGAGTTGGGATTGGCGGAGGAGGACTATAAAGGAGGAGAGAGACGGCATGCACCAGGAACATCTATGGGGAACATCTAAGGGAACCCGTGCAGCCCCCGAGAAGAGCCGGCCGGCGGTGTGCCGCTCCCCTGCGGAAGTGGGGAATGTGGCAGGGGGAACTGCCCTTCCACGGAGGTGGAAGGGACAGTAGCCAACCCGGGAAGAACCAGCAGCAAACCCGGGGAGGGCCGAGCAGACGAAAGAACAGCGCAGGGTCCTGTGTTGCTCCTCCACGAAGAGGGGGAGCGACAGTTTCCCATCATAAACAGCATCAACCCAAGGAAAAAACCTCTGTAGGGGTTACTAAAGCACATCCTTCGGCAAATAAGAAGCATCAATCACTCGGAGCATTAACTATTCTTACTGAATTCGAAATTGATTAAAAATAAACAACTCTGATACATTCATGAAGCTACCTAAGCTACTAGGGCAGAAGAGAATTTCATGTTGACAGTGTGAGACTCAGACAGGAAACGTAATCACCGACATCTCCCAGACACGGTCATTTAGTCGTACTATTGACTTCTAGTCAGAAGACTGGGTTAAGCTCTTAATGTTTATTCATTTATTTTCATCTACTTGAAAGGCAGAGACAGACAGACATCTTCTGTCCTCTGGTTCCATGACAAACGCCCACAACGGCCAGGGCTGGCCAGGAGCCCAGAACTCGGCCAGGTCTCCCGTGCAGGTGGCAGGGGCGAGCACTTGGAGCTGCTGTCTCCCAGGGGCATCAGCGGGACCGAGCAGAGCAAGGCAGCCGCGTCCCCCACTGCACACAACACCAGCCCCGTCCTCTCGGCGTGCTGCCAGCAGGGCCTCCCGGGGGTCGCTTGTGAGCGAGTGACCTAGGCTTCCACAAAACACAAAGGACACAAATACGCCCACAACACGTGAGGCATGAAGGAGACGAAGCAGTAAAGCCTTCAGCTCAGGTCTGGCCCATGGCACAGAGCAGACGTGAGACCGACTTTACAAAAAGGCAGCAGCAGTCACATCTACCAACTACTGGGTCTCAGTGGGAGCCTGGCAAATGCTATCTTTCTTCCCTATCATTGGACAATATTCAAATACAGGATTTTTCTCTCAGTTTATAATAAATGAGTTTATAATAAATGGAAATGCACATCAATAAAATTTACATGATTATTTTCATTAAATGAGTCTTAAAGTCTGTAAGAAACACCTTCATGTTCCTAAAAATTGGTAAACTTGTGATGCCACTAGTGTTTTTCTGAGGCTTCCTACTGCTAAAGAGTGGTAACAGAGCCACTCAGACGAAAACATCTACTTCTGCTTACAAACTATTTCAGTAGAGTGTTTTGGAAATCAGGCTATGATTAACAACATGTGCAAAAGTCCACTTGGAGTTGAACTATATATGCTTATCTAAATTTCATTTCCTGGGGCTAGCGTCGTGGCATGGCAGGGCAAGCTGCGCGGGTGACACAGGCATACGGGCGGTGGCCCAAGTCCCGGCTGCTCCACTTCCAATCCAGCTCCCTGAGAACGCACCTGGGAAAGCAGCAGCAGACGGCCGGGGCCTCAGACGCCAGCATTCACCTGGGAGACCCTGAAAAAGCTCCTGGCTCTGAGCAGCCCGGCTCCAGCCATTGCAGCCACCGGGGAGTGAAGCAGGGGGTGGAAGGCACCGCTCGCCCCACAGCCGTCCACACTCAACTCAATAAATCAACCTTACAATAAATTTTATTTCCAACGTGGAACTGTTTTATACACACACACACACACAGGTTGGAACACAGAAGGTTTCTCTGCTGCTTTATAAACAGAAATAGTTGTGATTTAGATTTTTTTGCATTATTTTTAGAAATGCCAGGAACTAGTAGGTACGAATTTCATTTCTCTTGCTCTAGGCCACCCTGAGTCAAGAAATGAAATAAAGTTTTGCCAACATGTTGGTAGAGACAAAGGGCTCAGCCCACTACTGAGAGAGGGGTCCGGTGAGACCAGGCGCAGCCCCGACGGGCAGCTGAACACGCGCACTCACCTGCGGGCAGACGCTTCCCGGAGAACCCCCTACCGACGCCAGTAAGGTCACTTACTCACCTTACCCAAATGTCAAGACTTCTCATTTTAAATTATTTATACAGGTATCAGAAAAAAATTCTCAGACTCCCACTGCAATCTTCTGAATTTTGACAGGGGAAAACAGTAATGAAAACATGTTCTGATAAACTAGAGCTTTAAGGCAAAAAGTACTGATTTCATACTGGTAAAAACAAAATGCACCTCCCAAATAGGGTTAAAACAGAACTTTTAATGTCACTGAAATTTAAAGTAAGAATTGACCTAAGTGAAAATCTAAACTGGAAACCTTTAATTTCAAAACTGAGTATTTTACATGTTGCATTAGTGCTGTAAATCCTTTTTTTTTTTTTTTTTTTTTTTTGACAGGCAGAGTTAGCCAGAGAGAGAGAGAGAGAGAGAGAGAGAGAGAGAGAGGTCTTCCTTTGCCGCTGGTTCACCCCCCAAAGAGCCGCTATGGCCGGCGCACCGCGCTGATCCGATGGCAGGAGCCAGGTGCTTCTCCTGGTCTCCCATGGGGTGCAGGGCCCAAGCACCTGGGCCATCCTCCACTGCACTCCCAGGCCACAGCAGAGGGCTGGCCTGGAAGAGGGGCAACCAGGACAGAACCCGGTGCCTTGACCAGGACTAGAACCCGGGGTGCCGGCGCCGCAGGCGGAGGATTAGCCTGGTGAGCCGCGGCGCCGGCCCGCTTTGAATCCATCCTGCACAAGACTGTTTTCTCAAAAGTAAGACACCACGAAGCGCAGGGCTGCGAGGCGGAGAAACGCGGCCACCCACTCCTCAGCCAGCCCACTCGGCGCGCCCAGGCCCGCACACAGCACCGCCAGGCGCAGCCACTCGGTCCGAGGCCCCTGTCCAGCCTCCCGGGGAGCGCGGCCGGGCTCGGTTAGGCGACCCCCAGGCCTGCAGGGAGCATCGCGGGACCCTCGCCGCAGCCCGCCTTCCGCTCCGCTGGACCCTCGGACACTGGCCCCGACCTTCACCCGACTTTTCGGGGCTGAGCTGTGAACGCGACGTCTGCTCCACCCGAGGCCTCCCCTCGGCCCAGGCCTCGCAGGGGCGCCCCGCCGGACCACCGCACGGGCCCCGACGGCGTCCTGCCTCGCTGACCCTCAGGAACCGGACCGCGCGAGTTCGGCTGGGCCTCCCTCCCGGGGCGGCCACAGAGCCACCACCGCACGGACGCCGGGTGTGGGCGCCCCGGGACGTGCGGGGCCAAGCAGGACGCACGGCCGACGGCAGCGGCGCGCACTCGCGCCCCGCGCCCCACGCCCCGCGCCCCGCGCCGGGGCAGCGCTGACCGTCGAGCGCCGACCGTGCCCCGTCTGAAAACGGCACCAGCCGCGAGGGCCGGGGCTTCTGCCCACACGGCGAGGGCCTCCCTTCCCACGCAGGGCCCCCGCGCCCTCCCGAGCCCCGCGGGCGCCCACCGCCATCCCCGCGGCTCCACCATCCGCCGCCCCGCCAGACCCCGGCTGCGGCTCGCCGGACCCCCAGCCCCCCGCTACAAAGGGGCGCCCGCCCGGCCCGAGCGGGACACCCGGGCGCACGGGGGCTGCGGCCCCCGCCGGCCGCGCCCCGAAAGCAGGCCGCCTCCCGGCCCGGCCCGGCCCGGCCGCCGCCTTTTGTTCCGGCGCTCGGTGCGCTCCGCGGAGGCGCCCCCGGCCCACAGGCCCCCTCGGCCTGCTCCGGCGCCCCCGGCCGCCGCACGCCCCAGCCCCGCCGGCCTCCCGCCCGCCCGCGAGCCCGCGAGCCCGGCCGGCGGGCGGGGGCGCCGGAGGAAGCCGGTCTCCGCCGGATCCGCGCCGCGGCGGTCGGCCCGGCCCCGCGCTGCCCTCCGCCCCAGGGGCCGCGGCCCTGCCCACGACCAGGCGCCGCCCGCCGCCCGCCGCCCCCGGCCCGCGCCCCGCGCCCCGCACTCACTCGGGCCGCGGCTCAGCACCGTGCGACGGAGGCAGACTACGACGGGGCGGCGCCGGCGCCGGCGGCCGCGCTCCCTCCCACGCCTCGCGCCGCGGGCGCACAGTGGTGCTGGCCCGGAGGCGGCGGCGGCGGCGGCGGCGGGCTCGCGCCCTCGGGGCCGTGCTGAGTCGGCGCGGACCCGTGCGCGTGCGCGGCGGCCGGCTGAGGCGCGCGCCTCCCCGCGGCTGCGCACGCCCGGCCGCGGCTCGGCGCCGAGCTTCCGCCTCCCCGGAGGACCGCGCATGCGCGTCGCGATCCGCGCATGCCCGGTGCGCCCCGGGCGCCGCTCCCGACGTCCGCTCCGGGACCGTGGAGCTGGCTCTCGGGGTGGCCGGAGGCTGCGCGCGGGCGTGGCCGCCGGCCGGGGGAAGCCCTGGCGTGGGGGGGCCGGGGTCGCGGCGCTGGCGGGCGTCCTGCGGCGGGGGTGGGCGCTCCCCCGGCGGCACTGGCGGCCGGCAGGGTTGGACGGACAGGGGGGCGCCCGCGTCGGCCCCTTCCGTGCCCCCAAACCCTGGGGGCCCTGCCGCGCCGTCGTGCGCCCGCCCCAGCCTGCACACGCACCCCAGAGGTGGCCTCGGGCCCCTTCCGAGATGCGGAGACTGAGGCTGGGAGTCTCGTAATGGCGGCGTCGCCGGGGTCCGCCGCGAAGGGGGCCGGACGGCGACCGCAGGTGCACAGGCCACCCCGGGGGCGCCGGCGGCCTGGGCTTGGCGGCGGGGCCGCGCGAGGGTGTCAGGCAGGAAGCGGCCACTGATTTATGCGCTTTGAAAACGCGGCACTCGCAGCCTTGCGGTCGGAAATGAAAGCAGAAGCTGAGCGACTTTCATTTTCACGGTGTCGTTTTTGATCCTCGCCGCAAGCCGGGAGGCAGGGCGGGCGCGGGGCACCTGAGGCTGCGAGGTGAGGCGCAGCGCAGCCAAGTGACCCGCCCTGCCCTGGCGAGCTTTGGGGGACACCCCGCTTGTTTTTTTTTTTTTATATATATATAATTGTTGGCTTTTGTGTTTTTATTGCATTTTAAATGATGAGGAATTGTGGCCGCTCTCCTCAGGGCCCATGCCCAGGCTGTGTGCTCGGCCCCGGAACCTTTTTTTTTTTTTTTTTTTAACTTATTTGAGAGGTAGTGGTACAGAGAGGTCTTCCATCCCATGGTTCACTCCCCCGATGGCCACAATGGCGGGAGCTTCTTCCAGGCCTCCCCACTGGAGTGCAGGGGCCCAAGCACTTGGGCCATTGTGTCCTGCTTTGCCAGGCCATCGCAGCGAGCTGCGGGACAGAGGCAGCCGGAACCAGAACCAGCGCCTCTGTGGGATGCAGGCGAGGCGTGCACCGGAGGCTTAGCCCCCTGAGCCACAGCGCGGCCGCGCCTGGACCTCGCAGGGCCACTGCTCAGATGTCACCTCTCCACCGTGTGTGGAACAGAAACCACCCCCACCCTGCCGCACACTCCCCCCCCCACTCTCCCAAAGCACCTATTGTTCGCAGCCCAGCACTGCTCTTTGTTGTTCCAGCCTGCCCCTCCTCCAGCACGTTGGACTCTCTGGAGCAGGGACTTTGTTTGGCACATAATAAATATTTGTTGAGTGGAGAATGCAGCTTTGGAGTTAGTATTGTTCTAGGACAGTGGAGATGAGGGCGGTGAGGGGATTACGTCAGGGGTGTCGGGTCAGAGATGGCACTCAGTGTGGTAGGCTGAAAACGGCCACCAACTTTGGACGCCCTCAACAAGAGGTGGAATCTAGCGATTCACCCCGGGGCCGGCGCTGTGGCGTGGCGGCTAAACCTGCCGTCCGCAGGGCCAGCATCCCACGTGGGCGTCGGTTTGAGTCCTGGTGGTTCCATTTCCGATCCAGCTCCCTGCTAATGTGCCTGGAAAAGCATCAGAAGATGGCCCAAGGGCTGGGGTCGCTGCACCCACGCGGGAGACCTGGAGGAAGCTCCTGGCTTCTGCCTGGTCCAGGCTTGGCTGTTGTGGTCATTTTAGGGAGTGAACCAGCGGATGGAAGATCTCTCTCTCTTTCTCTCTCTCTCCTCTCTAACTCTGTCTTTCAAATAATATGATAAATCTTTAAAAAAAAAAAAAAAGTGCTTTAGTCCTTGTGTTACCGGAGAAATTGCAGGGTTCTTGTCTTCGCGCAAGAAAGAATTCAGGCGTGAGACAGAGAGTAGTGGGAGGTAAAATAGCAAGGTTTATTAGGGCAGGGCCATCCGTAAGAACGGATGGGCACCTCTCCAGACAGAGCCTGAGACTGAGAGGGTGCCCAGTCGCTCGGACTGTGGCGGGGGGGGGGGGGGGGGAGGTTACATGGTTGAGTGGAGAGAGTACACCTGGCCAGACCAGGCGGGCGGCTCAGCAGAGAGGCAGAGGGCTGAGCACACAGCCTGGTGGAGGCCAGGGGTTTTTAAGGAGATGGGTCTCTGTCTTCACACATCTCCTCCTGAAACAAAGGACTTTATGGATGTAAATATTAAGAAGCTCCTATCTGAGTTTTCCCCTGAAGGTATCAGACAGGAGGAAGCCTAGCTGGCTCTGTCCTGGGTTCAGAGGACGGGTGAGCAGGACCCCCTGGAGAATGGGGATCAGAGCAGGGTGTTTGAGATGCAGATACTGGGCTGCATCTGGGAGATTGTGGAAGATTTGCAGGCAGAAGGGGCAGGGACCCCCACACACACACCTGGCAGGTTATCAGGTAGGAGGGGGCAGGGCAGGGCAGGATGCGAAGGCCGGGCTGCCCCTGAAACATTGTCAGGATGACTGAGATGCAGATGCAAATGCTGGACATAGACGTCTTCTCTTTAGGCCTTTATGTCACACACACATAAGCTCATAGCTGACTTCCTACCTAACACTTGAATCTTCATGGCTCTTTACCTTGCCTTGGCCAACAGAATGTGTTATACAACATCCCCAAAAGGAGAGGAATCGCCAGGGTACCCCCAAACTAGGTCCACTCACCTGGCACACAGCAAACAGGATTGCAGTCACAAAGGAAGGAAGTAGGTATTCATTGCAGAGCCCAGGGCAGGGAGCCAGGCAGCTACTGTTGAATTCCTGGCCCCCTCGGAGTTAGGGTAAAGGTCCTTGCAGACCAGCTGGAGCTGAGAGGTGCGGCTGCAGGTCCCTCGTGGTCTACCACGCTCGTGGTCCTTCTTCCATCAAGGAAATCGTGTCCGATGGTGGCAGAGTGTGCTCAGAAAAGTCAGGGATTAGTGACTTCTTGTTCAGGGCCTGGGGACCCTGGAAGGGAAATCCCCCCAGACAAAAGCCACATACCCAGATGTCACCTACAGGAGACACAAATGACCCCAGTCTTGTGCTCAGGGACCCTGTTGGGCCAGCTGCACCAGTCCCTCAAGGAGTCAGTTTGAATAAAAGTAGATCAAGGAGACTTTTTCAAAAGTTAGCATTTTTTAAATGAGAGAAAGAGCTTCCATCTGCTGATTCACTCCCCAAATGGCCAGGAGCTTCTTCCAGGTCTCATGTGGGTGGCAGGGGCCGAGGACTTCAGCCATCTTCCGCTACTTTCTCAGACACAAGCAGGGAGCTGGTTGGGAAATGGAGCAGCCAGGACTTGAACCAGCACCCCTATGGGATGCTGCAGGACATGGCTTGAACCTGCTAGTCACCACAGTGCCAGCCCTGTCAAGGAAACCTTTGAAAATGCTTTTAAAGTTTTATTTATGTGAAAGGCAGAGTGATAGGGAGAAGGAGAGACAGAGATCTCCAACCACCGCTTCACTCCCCCAGTGCCCACAACAACCAGAGCTGGGCCGGGCCGAAGCCAGACACTGGGAAGTCTAGCCTGATCTCCCACGTGAGGCAGGGCCCCCAGTACTTGAGCAGCCGTCTGCTGCCTTCCAGGGTTCACTTTAGCAGGCAGCTGGATCAGAAGCAGAGGCAAGGCCCAAACCCACGCACGCTAACACTGGGCGAGGGTGTCCTGAGTGGGACCAGCTGCGCCACAGCAGCCACCCCTTTTAAAAAAGTTTTATTTACTGGGGCCGGTGCTATGGTGTAATAGGTTAAACCTCCATGTGCAGTGCCGGAATCCCATACGGACACTGGTTCATGTCCTGGCTGCTCCTCTTCCAGTCCAGCTCTCTGCTGTGCCTGGGAAAGCAGTGGAAGATGTTCCAAGTCATTGGGCCCCTGCACCCACGTGGGAGACCTGGAAGACGCTCCTGGCTCCTGGCTTCGGATCGGCACAGCTCCAGCTGTTGCAGCCATTTGGGAAGTGAACCAGCAGATGGAAGACCGCTCCACCTTTCCCTCTGTCTGTAACACTGCCAGCGCTGTGGCTCACTTGGTTAATCCTCTGCCTGCAGTGCCGGCATCCCATATGGGCGCCGGTTTCTAGTCCCGGTTGCTCCTCTTCCAGTCCAGCTCTCTGCTGTGGCCTGGGAAGGCAGTGGAGGATGGCCCAAGTGCTTGGGCCCTGCACCCCATGGGAGACCAGGAGAAGCACCTGGCTCCTGGCTTCGGATCGGCACAGCGCCAACTGTGGCAGCCATTTGGGAAGTGAACCAATGGAAGGAAGACCTCTCTCTCTGTCTCTCTAGCTGTCTATAACTCTACCTGTCAAATAAATAAATTAAAAAAATAAAAAAAGAGTTTAACCTGAAAATATGTTTACAAATTTATTTTCATGTTTATTGGAAAGGCAGAGAGAGAGATCTTTCATTCACTGACTCACTCTCCCAAACACCCATGGTAGCCAGGGCTGGGTCAGGCTAAAGCCAGGAGCCCAGAGCTCATCCTGGTCTTCCACATGACTCCATTGAAGGAGCCAGGAACCAGGCTCTCCAGTAAGGGACGCAGGCATGCCAAGGGGCAGCTTGACTGCTGGGCCACATACCTGCCCCCAGAGCAGAGGAACCTTAAGCTGGGGGAGGGAGGCGGGAGACCGGCAGACCAGGACGGACAGCATCAAGCCTCCGTATGAAAGATACTGATAGTGATAGGGTCTTAGTTTCAAGTGTATCCTGAGTGGGTTTGCACACATTCTGAGCCCAGGCCTCAGGAGCCTGTTTTTACCTCTTACACAGGCCCAAGCAGCCTTGGGGGGAGGCCCGGCCAGCAAGCCGCCAGCAGCCAGACGTGCGAGTGATGGCGCAACAGCCCACCTGGCTCCCGTCAAGTGTGTAGCCAGTCGCAGCCACGTGATGCTGGAGAGACCAGTGGAAGAACTGGTCAGAAGAACTGACCCAGCCCAAGGTGCACAACTGTGAGCAAATAAAATGCCTATCATTTTAAGCCTCTAGGTTTTTATTTTATTTTATTTTTTTTTAAGATTCATTGGGGCCATTGCTGTGGTGCAGAAAGTTAACACCCTGGCCTGAAACGCCGGCATCCCAATATGGGCGCTGGTTTGAGTCCCGGCTGCTCCTCTTCCAATCCAGCTCTCTGCTGTGGCCTGGGAAAGCAGTGGAGGATGGCCCAAGTGCTTGGGCCCCTGCACCCACATGGGAGACCCAGAAGAAGCTCCTGGCTCCTGGCTTCAGATCTGCTCTACTCTGGTCATTTCAGCCATTTAGGGAGTGAACCAGTGGAGGGAGGACCTGTCTCTCTCTCTCTCTCTCTCTTTTTCTCTCTCTCTCTCCCTCTCTGTAACTATGCCTTTCAAATAAATAAATAAATAAAAGAAAAAGGAGATTTCACTTTTCTAAAAAAGATTCATTTATTTATGTGAAAGAGTTACAGAGAGAGAGGTCTTCCATCCTCTGGTTCACTCCCCAAATGGCCTCCACAGCCAGGGCTGGGCCAGGCTGAAGCCAGAACTTCATCTGGGTCTCCCGCGTGGGTGCAGGGGCCCAAGCACTTGGGTCATCTTCTGCTGCATTTCCCAGGCCATAGCAGGGAGCTGGGTGGGAAAGGGAGCAGCCGGGACTCGAACCTGCGCCACATGGGGTGCCCTGCATCTCAGGTGGTGGCTTTACCTGCTACGCCACAATGGCAGCCCCAGCCTCTAGATCCCCTGGTGGCGTGTCACACAGTTGACAAGCGGTATGCTTAGTTCCGGGACGCAGCCGTGACGCCTCTGAGGTGTGTCCGGGCAGACAGCTGTGGTGCTTCCCAAGAGAAGCCGACAGGGAAAGGGCAGGGAAGAGTGCCTCAGGTGCGGAGGGCAAACGGATCCAAGAGGCGGAGAGGCGAGCTCTGGGCAGGGCATCACCAGACCCAGGGCTCGGGCCTGGGAGTCCCGGGACCACTGGCCTAGCAACGGACTCCAGTTCAGCCACTCTCTCTGCAACCTGGGCAGGCTGTATGACACCTCTGAGTCTCGGTTCCCCCTCTGTGAAGGGGGGCTTAGAAAGGAAGGCATCAGGCACGCGCCATCCTCAACGCCGCAGTGTGGGCAGCTGCAACCTATGGGAGGTCACTAACCTGGGTGATGATGGAGGGGAAATGCAGAGGAGCCCCAGGGCAGGGCGTTAGGGAAGCCTGGCCCTGCGTTGCTGCCTCGAAACCTCGCAGCAGCCCACGGTGGAGACACTGCTATCATCATCCCATTTTACAGGGTGAAAATTCAGCTCAGATGAGGAAAGAGGAGAGGGTGTCAGATGGCACGGCTGGCGTTCAAGGCTGGAGGCACCCAGCTGCAAAGCCTGGCCCTTCCTCTCCCCGGGGCAAAATCTGCTGCTCCCAAACCCCATAAAAACAAAATCAGAACTCCACCCAGCTTGTCCCCTTCCTGCTCGGCACCAGATGGGCCCAGCGCTGGCCTTGAGTGGGAAGCTTCCAGGAAGGGCTTCCTGTGTGTTGGCGAAGCAGCTGCACCGAGCTCTCCTGGGGGAGCCCCCGCCTCCCAGGAGGGGCTGGCTCACGGCAGGAAAGCAGACATTCAAGGCCGCTGGCTGGGGACCCCTCCATGGAGGCCTCGAAGCTGTTGTCTGAGGAGACACTGAGGCCTTGTACCGCCCACCTGGCCACACTGGCCAGCCTGCCTCGCCACTGGAGAAGCTGGGCGGACGGAAAGGGAGGCCCAGGAGACAGGGCACCTTTTGGTCCAGGCCGATGAGCTCCTGGGGACTGTGGGATGCTGGCCCTCAAGTGCTAAGAATGCAGAGAGGTGTCAGGAGGGAGCAGGGGACAGCAGGGTGGAGGGGGCAGGGGACAGTGGGTGGAGGGGACAGTGGGTGGAGGGGGCAGGGGACAGTGGAGTACATGGGGCAGGGGACAGTGGGTGGAGTACAGGGGACAGTGGGTGGAGGGGACAGTGGGTGGAGGGGCAGGGGACAGTGGGGTACAGGGGGCACTGGACAGTGGGTGGAGGGGCAGGGGACAGCGGGGTAGAGGGGGCAGGGGACAGTGGGTGGAGGGGACAGTGGGGTACAGGGGGCAGGGGACAGTGGGGTACAGGGGGCAGGGGACAGTGGGTGGAGGGGACAGTGGGTGGAGGGGGCAGGGGACAGTGGGGTGGAGGGGGCAGGGGACAGTGGGTGGAGGGGACAGTGGGTGGAGGGGCAGGGGACAGTGGGGTACAGGGGGCACTGGACAGTGGGTGGAGGGGCAGGGGACAGCGGGGTAGAGGGGGCAGGGGACAGTGGGTGGAGGGGACAGTGGGGTACAGGGGGCAGGGGACAGTGGGTGGAGGGGACAGTGGGAAGAGGGGGCAGGGGACAGTGGGTGGAGGGGACAGTGGGTAGAGGGGGCAAGGGACAGTGGGGTACAGGGGGCAGGGGACAGTGGGTGGAGGGGACAGTGGGTGGAGGGGGCAGGGGACAGTGGGGTACAGGGGGCAGGGGACAGTGGGTGGAGGGGACAGTGGGTGGAGGGAACAGTGGGTGGAGGGGGCAGGGGACAGTGGGTGGAGGGGACAGTGGGTGGAGGGGGCAGGGGACAGTGGGTGGAGGGGACAGTGGGTAGAGGGGGCAGGGGACAGTGGGTGGAGGGGACAGTGGGTAGAGGGGGCAGGGGACAGTGGGGTACAGGGGGCAGGGGACAGTGGGTGGAGGGGACAGTGGGTGGAGGGGGCAGGGGACAGTGGGGTACAGGGGACAGGGGACAGTGGGTGGAGGGGACAGTGGGTGGAGGTACAGGGGACAGTGGGGTACAGGGGGCAGGGGACAGTGGATGGAGGGGGCAGGGGATAGTGGGTGGAGGTACAGGGGACAGTGGGTACAGGGGGCAGGGGACAGTGGGTGGAGTACAGGGGACAGTGGGTGGAGTACAGGGGACAGTGGAGTACAGGGGATAGTGGGGTACAGGGGGCAGGGGACAGTGGGTGGAGGGGGAAGTGACAGACCTGGGTTCCAAACCAGCAGCCTACGCAGGCTCATGCACCTCTCTGACTCGACTCCCTCACCTGTAAAGTGGGGAGAATGGAAGGGAGGGCCTCTGGGGAGGTGCCCGAGGGGAAAGCAGGGCCAGAGGTGCACCCGACTTCTGTCCTGAGTGAAGAGGAGCTGAGGACCAACCGCCCCGTGCGGCTGGCACCCACGATCACTGGTCGGGAGCATCCTGGCCCCGCAGGTTTCCCTCTAGGTCTGCAAGTTCCCTTTCACGGAAGTTTAACGCGGGGGTGGAGAGATGTGGGGCTAGCAGCCCCTTCAGGGCTCGGAGGAAGAAGCAGCAGAGCCTGCATCTCCCGTGGGGACTTGGGAACAGTTTGCCTCTAGAGGAGCATCGCTGGCTGGCGCACGGCTGCCCAGCCCCTCTGGCTTGCACATCTCCCCACCCCAGCCTACCCAGGGGTCGTGGGTCCCTCTGGTCCACCTGGGCCTCCCCTAAGTCTCCCCACCCAGAATGAGGGTGAGCAGGTCTGGCCTGGGCCCAAGCTGCCTGCAGCAAGCCCTAAACCGCAGGGTCTCCTAGGGACACCGCTCCCTGCCCTGCTTCCCACATCACTCCCTACTCCCTACTCCCATCCAATGTCCCATCCCCAAACACAGGCACACAGTGCACCATGGGAAACCCTTCCTTCTACCAAGCTCAGCTGGAGACCATTCCCCCGCTCCCGGATCCTGGCCCGAGATACCCCTTTGGTCCGGAGTTTGCAGCCAGGGCTCTCATCACAGTTCGTCCCGGGCCACCACGCACTCTGAGCGTGCCAGCACCCCTGCACCTGCACATGTCCTGCGGAACTCTGCCCGCAAACCACTCGTTAGCTCCTTTGATTTTCACAACCAACTTGGGTATTTCAAAGCACATTCTACAGATGGGCAAACGGAGGCCAGACGGTGCTGGCCAGCCGGCTGCTGAAGTCTACATGGCAAGTAGGAGACAGAGCCCGGGTCTATATGGCTTCTCTGGCTGTGATGTCAGCCGCTGAGCTCCTTTGCTTCCCCTGGCCTGCCGTGTAGCTTTGCGCTTGACATGAGGGTGAGCGAGGGGAGGTCCAGGCACACTCTTCCCACAGCAGATAAGCTGCCGGTACCTCCCCGCCCAGCAAAGATGTGGACCTGCAGGGACTCCATCGGGCCTGCTCCAGCTAAGGGATGATGAGCACTGCTTTCTGGATGGTTTCCACTGTTTTGCTAATTATGAAGTCCTGCGTGTGCTGGGGCGGTGGGGGGCAGGGCGGTAGGCTCAGCAGAAGGCTGCACTCTCTCCTGGGAACGGCTGCCACGCCACAGACTGCTCCCTGCGCCCTCTCAGCTTTGGTTTTTCTTTTCTGAGCTCCAGCTTCATTTTTTCTTTTGAAAGATTTTACTTATTTATTTGAGAGAGAGAATTACAAACAGAGAGAAAGGTCCTCTATCCGCAGGTTCACTCCCCAAATGGCCACAACGGCCGGAGCTGGGCTGATCTGAAGCCAGGAGCCAGGAGCTTCTTCAGAGTCTCCCACGCAGGTGCAGGGGCCCAAGGACTTCGGCCATCTTCTACTGCTTTCCCAGGGCACAGCAGGGAGCTGGATCAGAAGAGGAGGATCCAGGACTCCAACCAGTGCCCATATGGGATGCCGGCACTGCAGGCAGTGGCTTAGCCCCCTATGCCACAGGGCCGGCCTCTTCATTTTTTCTGTTCTCGTCCTGATCTTAACTGTACTAATTCTCAAAGATCTGGAGCAGTGCTTCTCAAACTGCCCGCAGCAAGGGAATAGTCCCTTTTTTTTTGTTTTGTTTTGCTAATCTTTTGTGGACTCATGCTTTTCTACAATGTAATAAAAATGAATTATTAGCAATAAATGAAACTTGGGACTGGCACTGTGGCTCAGTGGGTTAAAGCCCCAGCCTGCAGCGTCGGCATCTCATGAGTGCCGATTCGAGTCCCAGCTGCTCCACTTCCTATCCAGCTCCCTGCTAATGTGCCTGGGAAAGCAGTAGAAGTGGTCCAAGTCCTTGGGCCCCCGCACTCACATGGGAGACTCTGAAGAAGTCCCTGACTCCTGGCTTCAGATCAGCCCAGCTCCAGCTGTTGTGGCCATTTGGGGAGTGAGCCAGCAGAAGGAAGACCTCTCTCTCTCTCTTTCTCTGTCTCTCTGTAACTCTGTCTTTCAAATAAATAAAATAAATCTTAAAGAGAGAAAGAAATGAAACTTTTAAAAAGCAGACCTACAGAATACAAGCCTCAAGTTTAATTATTAGATTAAAAACAACTCTGCCAAATTGCCTTGAGAGTGTCTAAAACTCTATTTATTTGAGAGAGAGAGAGAGAGAGAGGGAGAGAGAGAGGGGGAGGGAGGGAGGGAGGGAGGGAAAGGGCGCTCCATTGATGTGGTGTGGCAGGTAAAACTGCCACCTGCAGTGCCATCATCCCACATGGGTGCCGGTTCGAGCCCCTGGCTCCTGGCTTCAGTCTGGCCCAGCCCTGGCCATGGCAGCCATTTGAGGAGCGCACCAGCGAATGGAAGATCTGTCTGTGTCTCTCCTTATGTCCTTTCCTCTCTCTCGTTAACTCTGACTTCCAAATAAATTAATAAACCTTTAAAATAAATAAATAAACTTTCTTGAAAGGCATCCCACATGGGCACTGGTTCACATCCCGGCTGCTCCACTCCTGAGCCAGCTCCCTGCTCACGTGCCTGGGAAAGCAGTAGAAGATGGCCCACGTCCTTGGGTCCCTGCATCCACTTCTGGGTGGGAGGCCAGAAAAAGCTCCTGGCGTTGGTCTGGCTCAGCCCTGGCCATTGTGGCCATTTGGGAATTGAACCAGCAGATGGAAGCTCGTTCTCTCTCTTTCCTCTGTGTAACTCTGCCCTTCAAATAAATAAAATAAATATTTTTCAAAGACAATATAAACAATAAAGATAATATTTTCATACTTGTATATTTTACAAATTGTTTATTTATAATTGTTTGTTTACAAATTGTTTATTTATATTCCAATCATCTATTAAATGAAAGTTGAACACAATGACTAATGAATGTAAAAAATTTATAACAATTGCAAATAAGGCTGAGATTTTTAAGTTTGACATTTTGAAATTATAACTAAATCTTACTTACATTTTCATAAAAATAAGATTATTTATGGGGCCAGCGCCATGGCTCACTTGGTTAATTCTCCACCCGCGGCACTGGGTTCTAGTCCCGGTTGCTCCTCTTCCAGGCCAGCTCTCTGCTGTGGCCCGGGAGTGCAGTGGAGGATGGCCCAGGTCCTTGGGCCCTGCACCCCATGGGAGACCAGGAGAAGCACCTGGCTCCTGCCTTCGGATCGGCGCAGCGCTGGCTGTAGTGGCCATTTGGGAAGTGAACCAATGGAAGGAAGACCTTTCTCTCTGTCTCTCTCTCTCACTGTCTTTAACTCTGTCTGTCAAATAAAAAACAAAAATAAGATTATTTACATTCAAATATTACATATTTTTCTGGTAGGCATATAAGGAATTATTATTGGAGCCAGCATGTGCTGGCATTCCATGTGGGTGCCAGTTTGAGTCCAGCTGCTCCACTTCTGATCCAGCTCTCTGCTAATACACTTGGGAAAGCAGTGGAAGATGGCCCAGGTGCTTGGGCCCCTGCACCCACATGGGAGACCTGGAAGAAGCTCCTGGCTCCTGGCTTTGGTCTGGTTCAACCCCAGTCATTGCAGCCATTTGGAGAGTGACCCAGAGGATGGAAGACCTCTCTCTCTCTCTCTCTCTCTCTGGCTCTACCTTCCTCTGCAACTCTGTCTTTCAAGTAAATAAAATTACCTCTTAGAAAAAAGGGCACTGTGGTGCCCTCCATCCCGGGTCACTGACTCTCCCCGACCCGTGACCCTGGCGTCTCACCGAGCAGGACAGCAGTGGGAGCTCCTGCCCGAGCCCCTTCAGAGCCGAGCTGGCTGCAGCCTTCCTTCAGTCCCCTTTCTGGTTTCCCTTGAATCAGCCAGAGTCGGGCTGATTTAACCAGCCCTGACCGTGGAGAAACCCACCACTGTGAGAAAACCTGCAACACGTGGAAGTTAGGGCCGCCGTGCGCCCTTGGTCAACAACACATCCGGCCTTGTCGTCTGTCCCAGTGTCTGGTTAGACATTCACTTCCAGAATAAGATTTATGGAAAAACTATTATAAATAACAGCATAATAGTGTAATAATATATTATTATATTTTATTATATCATATGTAATATCTGATAATAATAAACTATTATAGATAATAGCACCTTGCACCTGGTTCCCCTGTTCTCAGCATCTCGCATTCAGAAGATTTGCTTAGTGCCTAGTAGATGTTGACACCTTCTCCTTATCTAAAGTGCAGTGCTGACGCACACTCCCCCCACATTCCCTACCGCCCCTGCCCTGTTGCAGCCGGATCGGAAGTGGAGCAAGGATCCAGTGTTACTTCATTTTGTTGCGTCTGGGGACCCTGTTTATGGCCAAGCACCTTTGAGGCTGACATCCTCCGTGCAGAATGGGGCCTGTGTTCGATGTGCACCTGCGGCAGCCCCGCCTCACGGTGGGAACGAGGCCAGAGGAGGCTTGGACGTGCCCTCCGCGCCTGGGAAGAGCCAGGCAGGCAGAAGGCCTGTGGGCAGAGTCGGATGGAGCTGTGCCGCAGCCTGACCTCACCCACCATGTCCATACTGGGCATGCCCTCGTTCAAACCGCATGCGCTGGCCGGCGCCGCGGCTCCCTAGGCTAATCCTCCGCCTAGCGCCGCCGGCACACCAGGTTCTAGTCCCGGTCGGGGCGCCGGATTCTGTCCCGGTTGCCCCTCTTCCAGGCCAGCCCTCTGCTGTGGCCAGGGAGTGCAGTGGAAGATGGCCCAAGTGCTTGGGCCCTGCACCCCATGGGAGACCAGGAGAAGCACCTGGCTCCTGCCTTCGGATCAGTGCAGTGCGCCGGCCGCGGCGGCCATTGGAGGGTGAACCAACGGCAAAGGAAGACCTTTCTCTCTGTGTCTCTCTCTCACTGTCCACTCTGCCTGTCAAAAAATAAAAAAATAAAATAAAATAAAAAATAAAAAACAAGCCGCGTGCGCTGAGCACCAGGACGCTCAGGCAGCGAGCTGAACACTGTCTGCTGGCCAGCGGATGCATAAACAGGTGATTACAACGGAGCTGCCCAGCTGTGCAGCCAGAGGGCCGCTGTTTGTGCAGCAGCCAAGGTCAGGAAAGGACCCCCGACAGGGGACACAGCATGGGCTGGGCACGCAGGTGCCCTGGGCAGCAAGGCAGGCAGGACCCTGCAGGGCTGGTGGTGGGGGAAATACTTGGGACTGAGAAACGGCTGTGTACAACAAAGCAACCCTGGAGGTCTGAAGCCACAAGGAGTTTTCCTAGGTGTTTCCTCGGATCAGCTTCAGCTGCGCTTCCCAGGGCCCTACTGCAACAGGGAACACTCACGGATTTTTTTAAAAAGATCTATTTATTTGAGAGGTAGAGTTACAGAGAGAGAGAGGGAGAGACAGAGAAAAAGGTCTTCCTTCTGCTGGTTCGCTTTCCAAATGGCTGCATCAACCATCGAGCTGGGCTGATCCGGAGCCAGGAGCCAGGAGCCAGGAGCTTCTTCCTGGTCTCCCACACAGTTGCAGGGGCCCGAGCACTTAGGCCATCCTCTGCTGCCTTCCCAGGCCACAGCAGGGAGCTGGATCCAAGTGGAGCAGACGGGACAGGAACTGGCACCCATATGGGATGCCGGCGCTGCAGGCAGAGGCTTGGCCCGCTGCACCACGGTGCCGGCCCCACACATGGCTATTTTTCCATCATGAAGCCAGCTGGGAAGACGAGAAATGATGTGGAGACTCTATGAACGCACTGGAGCCCCCGGCCGTCTAGGTTCTGCTCCACTGTCTTCCCTTCTCCAGATCCTCTCTCGGCCTGGGGTGGCTGCTCCAGCTCCTGCAGTGACTTCCGCATTCCACACAGCAGGGAGGAAGGGGGAGGGACCAAGCAGCACAGGCTCCTGAATGCCCCACTAATCCTGGATGTGGGGACTTATCCTGGCCACCCCAACTTCAAGGGGGACTGGGTAATGAAGTCAATTCATCAGCGACTCACAAGTCTAGGGGGAGAGAGGATGGGGGTGGGGAATGACGTTGAGCAGTGCCCAGGGGGCTCAGCCACAGGGGACAAAGGGGCCCTGGAGAGGGAAGACCTATTCTGGGGGGGGGGGCAGCAGAACTGGTCTGGGAAGGACCCCCCACATACCACCAGGAGTCTATTCTTAGTCTTATCTTCCCATTCCTGCTCCCTGCTCAAGGAGAACTCCCAGGGCAGTGCACCCAGCTGGCCAGTTTAGATCACGTGACCAGCCTAGCTCCCACGCGGGTGCCTACCCCGCTGCCTGGGGGACCGGGCAGGAGGAGCCGTGTTCAGGGTCTGTGGTAGAGGCTAGGGTATAGCTGTGGGGCGGCCACAGAAGGCGCCGTGGCACAGCAGGTACAGCCCCTGCCTCTATGCCCACATCCCAGACTGAGTGGGATGTGCCTTGTCCCATCCTGCGTCCCGCTAATGCACACCCTGGGAGGCAGCAGGTGATGGCGCGAGTTCTTTGGTTCCTGCCACCCACACGGGAGGCCCAGATGAGCTTCCTGCTCTCAGCTTTGACCTGGCCCAGCTCCAGCTGCTGAGGGCATGGGGGAGGGAGCCAGCGGAAGGAAGGTCTCTCTCTACATTTCAAATAAACACAGTTAAACAATAAAAGACAAACACCTGGGGCCGGTATTTGGCGCTGCGTAGAGCCCGCTGGGATGTGTGCGTCCCATCACAGCGCCTGGGTCTGCTTCCATTGCAGCTTCCTGCTAACGCACACCTGCGAGGCGGCACTGTCCATACCTAGGTCCCTGCCACCCACGGGGGGCCAGCTTGACCTCCTCCTCTCTGCCACCCTCAGCCCTCTCCAGGCTGCACACTTCCAGTCCTGCCAAGCTGGCAATGGCCAAGGAGGCAGCGTCAGGGCCGGTGGAACTGAGGAACCCACACTGTGCCCCTGGTGAGCGCCAGGTGCTCTGAGGCCAGGGCGCGTCAGAACCAGCTTGCTGACCACCGGAGCCCACCGTCAGTCGGTCATTTCTCAAATGAAATTCTACAGACGGACTAGACAAAGCAGTGGCAGTATGAAAACTCATCGCTTCCTGGTTAGCTTACTCGGTGTTGCTGTTCCGGGTGATTCTGTCTACACAGCTGCGCCTCTTCCCGGCTGCGCCCAAACACATTGGCTGCTGGGAGTCGGCCACGGTGGGAATGTCTACACCATGAAGGTTGGGGGATGCAACAAGTTGGGGTTCTCTACTCCCACACTCAAGAGCCAAAACACTGTCTACATGCTGTGTCATTGGGTGAGGTGACAGGGCCTGGATTTGCAAACAAGACGGGTGCGGGTGCATTTTAAGCCCAGCTTCAGGGGCCGGCGCGGTGGCGGAGAGGGTGGAGCCCCCGTCTGAGGTGCCAGCTTGAGTCTCGGGTGCTCCCCTTCCCATCCTGCTCCCTGCTAGTGTTCCTGGGAAAGCAGTGGAAGGTGAGCTGAGTGCCTGGGCCCCTGCACCCACATGGGAGACCTGGAAGAGGCTCCTGGCTCCTGGCTTCGGACCGGCCCAGATCCGGCTATTACAGTCATTTGGGGAGTGAACCAGTGGATAGAAGGCCTCTCTCCCTCTCACTTATTAATTCTCTTCCTGTTTTTCAGTTCCTTTGCTGTTAAGCTTCATGGTTACAATCATGGTTACGGCAGCCAAGCCCCCTTCAGTAGCAGGATGTGAGTTCATATTCACTTCCAAGTCAGATGTTGTTATTACTGTGCCGTTTCCGGAAGGGAAACCCGAGGCCCGGGGCTGAATCTTCTCTCCGCCACCGGTCTCTCGTCTGGCTTGGGGTACGCCCGCCGCTTGCTCACCTAACACCCCAGAAGCCAGCAGCAGGACCGCTGACGCACTGGGGCTTGCAGTGGGTCTCCATCTCCGCTCCCGCCGTTCCCGGCACGTCCGTCACTTACTCCCTGGCTCCCGCCCTGCTCTTCCACGTCAGCACGCCCTGTTCTGCGGCTAAGGTGAGCTGCGGTCTACAACCTTCCGGGGATCATCAGTGTGTGTGACACTCCCAGACACGCACGCACTTCAGCAGCTGCGCTGGGGGGAGTGGCAGGGAACCAGCTGCATCCCTCCCCCAACACCCCAACATGGCAGATGGCATCTCACCATCCCCCGGCATCCTGGCCAACAGTGTGGACACGCAGTGTGGGCTCCACGTGGGGAGACCGAGGTAAGTGACTCACTGGTGGCATTCAGCAAATTAGCACCAGGGTGTGAGGGGCAGAACTCGGCTGAGCGGGATTGCCTCGCGCTGAGTCCAGCGCCCCTGTAGCTCTGAGCAGCCGGAGCTGGAGTGAGCAGGAGCTGTCCTTACCTCGGGTCACCCTGTCCTGTCCCCGGGCCCTCCTGGCCGGGCGTGACGGCCCGTGCCCACTCAGCTGGCACCCAGAGTCGCTTTTCCCTCCACCCTGCCCCCTCAGCTCTCACACCCAAGCACCTGCCCTGCTCGACCTAGCCCTGGCAGGGGAGGGGGCAGAGGCAGCGCCCCCTCCCGCAGGTGGCCCCCGGCTCAGGTCCCCCCTCCCCCTTTCTGGATTCCACGTGGTCCTCCGTGCTCCCAGCTCCCCCTTCTGTGCCACAATTACTCTCGCGCCCCCTCCCCTCTCCCTCCCCCAGGCGGGGTCTTCCACGTTGTCTCTGAGTCGCCTGCACAGCCTTCCTGGGTCCCCCGTGCCCTGGAGCTGGAACACCGTGCATGGAACCCGGTGGTTCTGACAACGTGGGCGTGGGCACGCCCGTGACCGAGTGACGGTGCAGAGCCCGGAAAATCACAGCGTGCGGCACCTGGCGACCGTTCCCGGAGGCACGTGGGCAGCCCAAGGCTCTGGACGGAGGCACGTGGACAGCCCAGGGCTCTAGACGGAGGCACGAGGGCGCCCAGGGCTTTGGGCGGGACCCAGCTAAGAATGCATAACTGGGTCCTGGTCCGTGTTTGCCACCGGCCTGATGAAGGCTTTCCTGGGACTGCCACCCCACCGGGATGAGAAACAATGCACTTGATAACCGAGGACCCCACAGGACCATCAGAGGGAGGAGGGGCTGGCACCCGTCCTGGGGCGCAGGAGGCCGCCACGCGCATGCGCCAGCGGCGGGTCCCCTTACTTCAGGGTCTAATTCACCCAGCACGTGCACTAGAATGCCCAGGGCCTTCAGAACCTTCTGGAAATGGGCTTTGAGGACTCAGACACGTAGAGACGTTTCTAAACTGGGCACCCAGCGCCCCTCCCCAGGCGCTGAGTTCTGGGTTTGCTGCGGTTGGTAATTACCAGCTGCACCTGGAAAAAACCCAGGTGACTCAGCAGGGTGGAGACAGCCGTGCCTCCGGGGCGGGAAGCGGGCTGGGACCAGGGCCAGCCCCCACGCGGCAGCTGCTCTCTGGCAGGTTCCCCTCCGCCTGGGGTCAAGAACCGGGCGCCAGGGCGGCGGGCGCCTCCCCCACGGGGCACCTCCGGGTCCCCCGCTTGCCTGGCCTTCCCGTCTGTGTCTGAGGACTGGGAATCCACAGAGGAGTGGCGCTCAGTCCAGGGCAGCCTCTCAGGTCCCGCAGGCGGCTCTGAGAGAGGCCCTTGGGGGTCCCGTTTGCCACACTGCAAGGCCGGCAGTGCTGTCCAAGCAAGGAATCGCTCGACCCCTTTTACAACATTCGTGGGAGTTCCCCCGAGCACCAGCGGCACTGGTCACAGACCAGCCAGCGGTTCGTGTCGGGAGCCCAGAGCCCTGGCTCCTCTGGCCTGGCGAAAGCTCCCTTGACAAGGGCATCCAGCAGGAAGGGTGCCAGGAGTGGCCACAGGCACAGGAAGTCGCGGGTTGGGCCGACACCCACGGCTCTGCCCCAAAGCCCAGACATCACCCTGGCGTCCACCTGCTGGGGAGAGGGTGGGGGGATGTGCCAGCCCCATCTCTTTCCTTTCCCTGAAATGCCAAGTTGAGAGTTATCCGGATCAACACAGGTGTGGGTAGGAGGCAGACAGCAGGTGCCACCCCCCAGGCTGTCCCGAGGACGGGAGAGGCTGGAAAGCCGGGGGCAGCCTCTGCAGGCAGCCTCCTCCCAGTCAGTAGGCCAAGCAGCAGGCCCTCGCCAAGTGCCTACTGTGTGCACGGTGCTGGGCCAGGTGCCGTGGGAGAGCAAAGAAGCAGGGTCACTGGGCTTTGGCTGCTGGGGGAGCAGCAAGCCAGCGCAAGGGGTCAGGCCCTCAAACTGCCTGCCTTGGGGGTGAGGAGGTGTGGCCCCAGCCCAGTCCTCCTATCTTATCCCATCATCTGCTGCTGCTTTATCTAGACCAACCGGCCAGACTGCTTCCTGGGCCTCCTGCTCTGCCCAAGCCGTGCCCCAAGCCCAGACATCCCCCCCACCTTCGGGACAGTCCCCAAGCCAGGCCCATGGGGCGCATGTCAGCCACCTGGAACTGCAGGGCTGCCACCCACCTGAGGCCTGGCTCCTGGCTTCTCCTTTCGGCTAGCCCGTGCCTGCCCGACACGTCCCTTCTGTGCTGAGGGCAGCTGGATCTGTCTCTGAGGTCACACTCATGGCGGGGAGGCCTGCTGGTCCCTCGGGGGGCGTGCCCCTGAGCCCGCCCACCCGCCAAGTCGCTGTGGCCGCCTCGCAGATCCTGGGGGTCCTCACTCTTTGGTCTGCTCTTCCTGCTGCTCCCCTCAGTCCAGCCGCAGTCGCACCCCGCTGGCTCTCAGAGGCAGAAGGTTCTGGGCCCCTGGGCCTCTGTCCCCCTGTCTCCGGGCTGCTCCCTTTAGCAGGGCCCCGCGTGTGAGATCACACCCTCCCCAGCAGGTGCCCCAGTGTAACTCAGAGACGACGGGGGAACAGTAACACACGCCCACACCATCCCCACAAATTCCTGAGGGCATCCTCGCCCAGAGCATGTTGTCTTCTTAGATAGGAGCCCCCACCCCTGCGCCACAACCCACCCCCAAATTCGGCTTTTTCTTCCAGGAGCCTGGCTGACCAGCGCCTGACCACCATGGAGGAGGCAGGCTGGGTGGAGCAGGGTCGGGCTCTGCGGCCTCTGACCTTGGCCGAGTCCCATGGTCTTATTGCTAGGGCAGTGAGACTGCCTCCTGAGACTGCTGAGAGTGACATGGGGACACAGGAGGGGACCGAGGGCCCACAGCCCTTAGCGGTCCTTGTTCCATGTGCCCCCGCCCACCCTCCACGCCAGGCCTGAAAGAGGAGCCAGGAGAGGTCGCAGCAGCCTTGGTGGGGGAGCAGTGAGGTTGGGAGTCCACACCCAGCACCTGGGGTCTCCCCCGTCCCTTGTGGGCCTGCTCCGCCCTGGGTCAGGGCCACGCCTAACTCTTACTGGGATATATGGTGGCGGTGGGTCGAGCCTTCCCAAAGTCAGCCTCACGGGTGAGGATGCTGGAATTCGGGTCCCCAGAGTCTTGCTGATGGTGTCCCGGCGTCGGCAGGGAGAGACGAGGGTGTCGTTTGTTAAACACTCGCGTAGCACCGCACGTACCCTCTTCTGAGCGCTCTCCAGTCTGGCCCCGTGTAAACCTCACCCTATGACATAGTTAACACCAGCAGCGCCATTCTGCAGATGGGGGCACTGAGGCCCTGAGGGCTCACAGCTAGCAGGTGGCAGAGCCAGAGTTTGAGCCCAGGGGACCCGGCTCCTGAGTCCCCGCTCTGCGCTGCGGCTCGGACGTCTGCTCCTCGGTGCCCCGTGGGTCTCGAGTTCCTACTTTGAGACAGAGCAGGGGCTGGAAGGAAGCAGATAAGGAGGTTGTGCTTCCCGGAGCACGAGGGCCTGCCCACCCTCCCTTCGGTGTGGACCGCGGTGGCCATGAGCAGGGCCTGGGGAAGGCCCCGGAGGGCGCCGGGGAGTGTGTGGGCAGCTCCCCTCCACCTGTATGCCCGGAGGCAGGAATTGCTAACGGGACCCCAGCAGGCAGGAGCCACCTGAGCAAACTCAAGAAACAGCAGGGACACGTCGAAAGAGGAGAGGGCACAGAGGCAGCTCCTGACCCAAGACGGGCTGGTCACGCCCCAGCAGCCGGCCAGGGACTGCCCTGTGCCCAGGGGAGGCTTGGTCCCGGGAGGTCTTCACGTCCAGGGAGGCGTGGCTCAGACGCGCTGGCTGCTTCTTTCCTGAACCATTCCTGTGAGTGCCGTGACTGGGCACAGATGGCAAGGGGCAAACAGCAGCACCCAGCAGGGGGGAGGGGACCCTGGGGAGCACAGCTGTCGTGTCCCAGCTCCAGGCTGCGGCCCACTCGGCCACTTTCCAGCTCTGTGGCCTTGAACTTGCAGTCCTAGTGTGGCCATCTGGGTACAAGGGGCCAGCTGGCCTGCAGCAGCAGCCGGGGGTGGAGCCTGGCCGTCATGGTTGGCCCCACACTACATGGTGGGTGGGGTGGGGTCTGGCAGACCTGGGCGGTGGGGGCGAGGTGGATAAGGGGAGCATTTCTGTGAGGACCTAGGGCTTCCCAGGTGTTCTCCGGGGCCAGCAGGGCCCAAGGAGAGGCAGGCTGCCGGGAGTGTCTTGGATGAGCCCTCAGACACTGGCCTGGCCCCAGCCCACGCTGCCACCGCGTCGGACGGGCAGGGCCACCCCTGCAGGAAGCGGGCGGCAGGCCCAGGCCCGCAGACTGTGGCTGCAGGGCGGGTTTCCTGGGCGTGTGGCCGGTGCAGACGCAGAGGGCCCCGCACTCAGAACGGACACTTCTGATCGGGGCTTTGCACTCTGCTGCCGGTCTCCGGTTCTGAACAACTTAACTGTGAACCCGCCTTTTGTAGATGAAACCTGCTGTGCCAATGGAGCACCCGACCCTGTCACCTCCCTCTTCCTGACCTGCCCCTGCAGGGTCTGCGGTGGCCATGCTGAGGCACCAAACCCCGCTGGGTGCTGAGGTTGCGCAGTGGGGCTGCCGTCACCACGGCGTGGATGTGGCTTCTATCCCGCGCCCACCCCAGCGGGAGCACCACAATGATGGAGCTGACCACGTGTGGCGGGCGTAGCCCTGAAGACCCACGACCAAAAACTCTGCTCTGTGCTGTCCACAGAGGGCACAGCTCCCCGGGAGCCTTTTGTCTTTTGTTTCAGGTTTTTGTTTTTAAAGTGAAATTTAAAAATTTTTAAGATTTATTTATTTGAAAGTCAGAGCTACACAGAGAGAGAAGGAGAGACAGAGAGAGAGAGAGAGAGAGAGAGAGAGCGAGCCGTTTTCTACTGCTTTCCCAGGCCATAGCAGAGAGCTGGATTGGAAGTGGAGCAGCCGGGACTCGAACCAGCACCACATGGAATGCCAGCACTGCAGGCAGCGGCTTTACCCGCTACACCACAGCATTGGCCCTGCGTGCATCTTTTAAAAAAGTAATCAGTGTAGGGGCAGGTGTTTGGCGCAGGTGTGCAGATGCCAGCAGGGATGCCTACACCCCACACAGAGTGCCCGAGGCCCGAGTTCAGTGCCTGCTGTGGCTCCTGATTCCGGGGGCGGGGGCGGGTCCTGAGGCAGCAGGGACTCTCGTGGCACCCACATCACCTGCAGCATGTTCCCTGCTGCAGGAACCTGGTGCTCCTCAGGAAGGATGGCCCTGGCCACACCAGAGCCCCTGCTGGCACCATCAGGCTTGGGTGGTCAGTCCAGCCTCAGAGCCAAGCCCCCAGACCGCTGTGGCTGATGCCCTGGCCACACCAGAGAAGCTGCCCAAGCCGGGTAGATTAGCTGGCCGACTGATCTGTCTCAGGAACTGGGCCTTGGGGAGGTGGGGAGTCTTGGAGGGGACGGTGGGAGCTAGAGCTCAGGGGGTGCGCAGAGAGCAAGCCCAGGGCGGGAGGGGCCTGGAGGGCCAGGAGGGGGAGGGGCCGGTGAAGCTGTGCAGGCGCCAGGGGAAGCCTCCAGGAAGCAGGCGGTGGAGGAGGCTGTGAGGGCCGGCTCCCGGCAGCCCTGGGGTTGCTGAGTAACCGGGAGCCTGCAAGGACGAAGGCGGCTGCCCCGATGCCCAGCCTCGCCCTTCCCTGCCTCTTTCGGGCCCCCGCCAGGGAAACCAGGAACCCAGGGAGCAGAGAGCAGTGGGTGAGGACAGGCCTGGGGGGGAGCACAGAGCTGTGGGGTGAGGACAGGCCTGGGGGTGGGGAGGACAGAGCTGTGGGGTGAGGACAGGCCTGGGGGTGGGGAGGACAGGGCAGTGGGGTGAGGACAGGCCTGGGGGGGAGCACAGAGCTGTGGGGTGAGGGCAGGCCTGGGGGGGAGGACAGGGCAGTGGGGTGAGGACAGGCCTGGGGGTGGGGAGGACAGGGCAGTGGGGTGAGGACAGGCCTGGGGGTGGGGAGGACAGGGCAGTGGGGTGAGGACAGGCCTGGGGGTGGGGAGCACAGAGCTGTGGGGTGAGGACGGGCCTGGGGGTGGGGAGCACAGGGCAGTGGGGTGAGGACAGACCTGGGGGGGAGGACAGGGCAGTGGGGTGAGGACGGGCCTGGGGGGGAGGACAGGGCAGTGGGGTGAGGACGGGCCTGGGGGGGGGAGCACAGGGCAGTGGGGTGAGGACAGGCCTGGGGGGGAGGACAGGGCAGTGGGGTGAGGACGGGTCTGGGGGTGGGGAGGACAGGGCAGTGGGGTGAGGACAGGCCTGGGGGTGGGGAGGACAGGGCAGTGGGGTGAGGACAGGCCTGGGGGTGGGGAGGACAGGGCAGTGGGGTGAGGACAGGCCTGGGGGTGGGGAGGACAGGGCAGTGGGGTGAGGACAGGCCTGGGGGTGGGGAGGACAGGGCAGTGGGGTGAGGACGGGCCTGGGGGTGGGGAGCACAGAGCTGTGGGGTGAGGACGGGCCTGGGGGTGGGGAGCACAGGGCAGTGGGGTGAGGACGGGCCTGGGGGGGAGCACAGAGCAGTGGGGTGAGGACGGGCCTGGGGGGGAGCAGAGAGTAGCGGGGTGAGGACAGGCCTGGGGGTGGGGAGGACAGGGCAGTGGGGGGAGGACGGGCCTGGGGGTGGGGAGGACAGAGCAGTGAGGGGAGGACGGGCCTGGGGGTGGGGAGGACAGGGCAGTGGGGGGAGGACGGGCCTGGGGGTGGGGAGGACAGGGCAGTGGGGTGAGGACGGGCCTGGGGGTGGGGAGGACAGGGCAGTGGGGGGAGGACGGGCCTGGGGGTGGGGAGGACAGGGCAGTGGGGGGAGGACGGGCCTGGGGGTGGGGAGGACAGAGCAGTGAGGGGAGGACGGGCCTGGGGGTGGGGAGGACAGGGCAGTGGGGGGAGGACGGGCCTGGGGGTGGGGAGGACAGGGCAGTGGGGGGAGGACGGGCCTGGGGGTGGGGAGGATAGGGCAGTGGGGTGAGGACACACCTGGGGGTGGGGAGGACAGGGCAGTGGGGGGAGGACGGGCCTGGGGGTGGGGAGGACAGGGCAGTGGGGTGAGGACGGGCCTGGGGGTGGGGAGGACAGGGCAGTGGGGTGAGGACGGGCCTGGGGGTGGGGAGCACAGAGCTGTGGGGTGAGGACGGGCCTGGGGGTGGGGAGGACAGGGCAGTGGGGTGAGGACAGGCCTGGGGGTGGGGAGGACAGGGCAGTGGGGTGAGGACGGGCCTGGGGTGGGGAGCACAGAGCTGTGGGGTGAGGAAGGCCTGGGGGTGGTTAGGGAGCACAGAGCAGTGGGGTGAGGAGGGGCCTGGGGTGGTTAGGGAGGACAGGGCAGTGGGGTGAGGAGGGGCCTGGGGTGGTTAGGGAGGACAGGGCAGTGGGGTGAGGACGGGCCTGGGGGTGGTTAGGGAGCACTCACCTCCAGGAAGCACCGAGCAGGGAGACAGGCCCTGCACAGCCCCAGCCATGACCCCAGCCACCCCCCCACCTGCCCCCCTCCCCCTCACGAGGCAGTGGCAGCCCAGGGGAATCGGCTGTCCCCGGGGCCAGAGAGTGTGGGCTGGAGTAGCCCCGGGCGTGGGCCCCACGGGAGCTCTTGAGCTCCTTCGAATGGCATCGTGACGCCCACTTCCCGGACGAGGGTCACCGGGAGGGAATCGATCTGTCTCCACCCACCCTGCTCTGAAAATCCTCCATGCTCCCGAGCGCATCTGCTCAGCAGTGTGCACCTGTGTGTCAGGCGCCCACGTGGCCGGAGACTGAGCTCCTGGTGGGCAAGCATACGTGTCGCACGCACACACACACACACACACACACACGCGGCTGTCACGCAGATCGCCTCAGTGTTAAGTCAGCAGTATTGACTTCCGGGGCATCTACAGGGGCTTTAACACGCCATACTGTCACACATGGGCACAAGATTTATGCGGAGTAGTAAGGCCAAAAGTGCCGACTTAGGGACAGTGCTAGTGGACTGCCTCCCCCCCTGCCCAGAGAACCGGAACTTGGCCCACGTGCGCCGTCCTGCTCCCTAGTCCTCCAGGACTTCCCAATCAGGCGGAGTGGAGACGCGGACGAAGAGAAGGGGCAGGGGGCTTGGGGAAGGGAGTGAGCACCAGCCACACAGCAGCTGCCAGGCCCCAGGGCAGAGGGAGAGGGATACAGCGGGATTCTCAGAGGCACGGAGGTAAACTCTGTCACCTTTCTGGTATGTGACACACACAGGAAAAGGACTTACATGGCTCGGAATCGCCACGGATGCCGGCCCCGACAGCACTCTGGGACCGGGCAGTGCGAGTCACGGCTTTGCCAGGGTTGCGCGCCTACGTGCAGCCGACTGTGCCGATGCGTGTTTTGTGCGTGTGTTATCCGAACCAAATCCACAGCGCAAGAGCACAGGTTTTGAATCATCCCAATTCACGTTCAAGCTCCGGCGTGTTGACCTCAGCAGGCGACTTCGTGGTCAGCTCCTTTCGTACGGGGAGCATTGTATCCAGGGCTCAGCTGGGTTGGAATGGCTGCTCTCTTCCCCAGAGTCCATTCCTGCCTTCTGCTTATCCACACACCCTCATTTTGTGCAGTATGTCCCGTGCCCAGGTAAAGATTCACGCTTTGGGGGCAGTGGGTAAGCCGCCTCTTGCGCTATCAGCATCCCATACCTCTGACCCAGCTCCCTGCTAACGCACCTGGGAAAGCAGCGGAAGACGGCCAAGTGCCTGGGCCCCTGCCCGCCCGTGGGAGACAGATGGAGTTCCAGGCTCCTAGTTTCATCCTGGCACAGCCCTGACTGTCGTGGCCATTTTTGGAGTGAACCAGTGGGTGAAAGATCTATGTCTCTCTCTGTCACTCTGCCTTTCAAATAATTAAAAATATCGTTTTTTTTCTAAAAATGAACATCACAGTCTTTTTCTTAAAAAAGGATTTATTTATTTATTTGAAAGACAGAGTTATAGAGAGGTAGAGGCAGGGGGGGGGAGAGAGAGAGAGAGAGAGAGAGAGAGAGAGTCTTCCATCTGCTGGTTCACTCCCCTAATGACTACAAGGGCAGAGCTGGGCCAGGCCGGAGCCAGGAGCCAGGAGCTCCTTCTGGGTCTCCCACACGGGTGCAGGGAGCCATCGTCTGTTGCCTTCCCAGCACACGGGCAGGGAGCTGGATGGGAACTGGAGCAGCTGGAACTTGAACTGGCACCCATGTGGGATGCCGGCCCTGCAGGCAGCAGTTTTACACGATACACCACAGTGCAGCCTGGCGCGGACACGGGGCTGTCGCCTTGCGAGCCTCAGGCCGCCAGTCTGCGGGCAGAGGGGAAAGGCCTGGAGCCCAGCTCTGCAAAGTTTCCTAGAAGAGGAGGTGGTCTCGTCTCGCTGCTCCGTTACTGCGGCCGCACGCACGCTGCCCTGCGGTCCTGCGGAAGAGTACATGGAGTAAACACGGCGTGCGCAGAAACTCGCTCCATCGCTGCTGTCACGTGCGGCTGTCAAAGACGCCGAGTCCACGGGTGGTCCCCTCGGATGGAGCCGCCGAGCGGTGTCATGGCTCCATCGCTGCTGTCACGTGCAGCTGTCAAAGATGCCGTGTCCACGTGTGGTCCCCTCGGATGGAGCCGCCGAGCGGTGTCATGGCTCCATCGCTGCTGTCACGTGCGGCTGTCAAAGATGCCGTGTCCACTGTGGTCCCCTCGGATGGAGCCGCCTAGAGGTGTCATCGCTCCATCGCTGCTGTCATGTGCGGCTGTCAAAGACGCCAAGTCCACTGTGGTCCCCTCGGATGGAGCCGCCGAGCGGTGTCATCGCCGTCAGTTTGCGTCAGTGCACTGTGCGTTCACCCAGCAGCGTTGCCCACCGACACGCCCCTCAGAGGGTGTCCCCTCGCTTGTGTTTGCTCAGGAATTCATCCAAGCAGGACTCGCTTTCCCCTCCTTTAACTGCCTCCAGCGCTCGGCACAGATCCCTGCCTACAGGAGGGCCGCAGCTGTTATCCCCGGCACATTGGACCCGGATGCCGCGTAGGATGGCCTGCCTGTCTTTGAGAGCCGAGAGGTAGAAACCTGGCCCTCTGCTCACAAATTAGGTGGCAGCTCCAGTGAGGCACCAGCCGTCAGCTTCGTGTCGGGGCAGCGGGCACAAGGGCGCTGACGGAGCTTCTTCCACCCGTACTTCCGGTGCCACTGTCGGGTCTTCCGGTGCCACTGTCGGGTTTTCCAGTGCCACTGTCGGTCTTGCTGGGTTTGATCCACGGGCAGGAGAATGTGCAGGCTGAGGTGGAGCCAGGCTGCCCGGCGCCCTCAGAGCCAGGGCCCTGCTGGCCCCAGTCCCCGCCCCGACGGTGGGGCAAAGGTGAACGGGGAAGCTGTCTTCCTGGAATGCTGACTTTGGACAATTCCTGGAAGGTGAGTATGGATCAGGAGACACTGGGGGCACGAGCGCCTGTGACAGGAGCTTCAGGGGCCCACAGGGAGCTCGCCCGTCCTCTGTCCCCCACCAAGCCTGGGGGCACAGGCTGCTCCCAGCCCCGCCTGGGGAGCCAGCCCAGCGGTGGAGCAAGACGCTTTGTGATCTCCACTCCGGGGGCAGCCGTCCCTGCCCTCCCACCGTGCCCTGTAAATCCAGACGAGCTCTCTCTCAGCTTTTCTTATTCACTATTTATTGTTTTAAGATTTCTTTTATTTATTTGAAAGGCAGAATGACAGAGAGAGGGACAGACAGACAGACAGAGAGATCTACCATTTCCTGATTCACTCCGCAAATGGCCACAATGGCCAGGACTGGGACAGGCCAGAGCCAGGAGCCTGGAGCTCCATCTGGGTCTCCCACGTGGGTGTAGGAGCCCAAGCACTGGGACCATATTCTGCTGCTTTAGCAGGGAGCTGGATGGGAAGTGGAGCAGCCGGGACACAAACTGGCGCCCCTATGGGATGCTGCCATCGCAGGCAGAGGCTCCCCGCCGTGCGTCAACGATTTTAAAAAGGTGCATCACCCCAGTCCAGAGGCTGCCTCCAGAGGGTGACCTCTGCACAGAAGGGAGGGTGCTTCCCAGAAGCCCCTGCGGCCTCTGCTCAGGCACTTAGTGGGCACTGGGTCACATGACCGTGCAGAACTGCAAAGGAGGCTGGGCAAGCAGGTGCCTCCTCATGCTCTCCTGGGGCTGCAGGGACCCATTCTGCTCTCCCCAGCAGGTCACCCTGCAGCTGGGGTGTCCCCACCAGCCCAGGGTGTGTGGCTGGCCTCTGTGGTGACTCCACTTCTGCTCGCAGCCTGGAGCCCTGCCTGCGTGCTCCAGTATTTTGTCTATCCCGCCTTGCAGACCATGACCCGGGGAGATGAGGGCTGGGCTGGGGTAGCACCCAGGAGCCAGGGGGAGCCTTGCAGTCCCTAGGCTTGAGCATGGCGTGCGGAGAAGCCAGGCTGTGAAGCCGGGCAGACCTTCCAAGTGTGTCAGCCATCTGCGGGCTGAGGTCCAGACCTGCCTGGACCTGAGCCCGAGCAGAGGGGAGAGTCCCAGGGCAACCTGCATGTGGCTGCGTGGGTTCCCTCTGCCTTCCCAGCCCTGCACCTTGGAGCTGAAGGGCGCGGGCTGACGCAGCCACTGTCCACCCCCACAGTCTCACGTGTCCTGCTGTCGGCGCTGGGTCCGAGATTCCTCTCAAGCCGGGTTGTGCCTCATTCATCCCTGACTTCCCGTGAGGTCACCTCTTCATTCACCCACAGTACACGGGGAATGCACCTGCTCCTCCCAACGCTGAAACATGGAACATCATAACTTAGCAACACAGCATCCTGAGAGGGATGGTGGCCGCGACGCTGGCTGCCCGCCCTGCCCAGCACCCGGGCATGGATCGTGCCGGATTCCACACCCGGGGAAGAGCAAAGCTCGGAATGGGAAGTACAGTTTCCACTGGACCCACAGCTCTTTGGTCCCACTCTGAAGTCCAAAAAGTCCTGAGTCCAGACATCGTGAATCAGGGACCGTGTGAGCAGCACCTCTTAGGCTGTGGTCCGGGGACGGCCTGTTGATGGAAGTCGGGCTGGAGTGCGGCTGCCCTTGGCAGTCTCGGTTTTTCTGTCACAGAGGAGATAGCCGGGACACCCACCCCTCAGAATCGAGGCGAGGGCTGAACGAGACGGCGGAGGGGGGGCAATCAGCCCAGCAGCCGGAAGTAGCGGGTGCTCTGTGAGCCTGGGAGGTCGTTTCTCCCCGCGCTCAGCTTGAGCCCAGACCACCCCTTCCCCAACAGCCGCTGCCTCCCTTCGCAGCCCTGGCCTCCCGCAGCCTCCATCCCTCCGCTCCACGCCTGCCCTTGGATCTGAACACAGGGGCGTGATTTTGTGCTTACAATTTTCCTTTCAGGGAACCTGGTCCTCTGCTGGGGACCCCACCCCGGCCAGCGGGTGAGTGATGCTGCCTGGGGCTGCTTCCCGGATCCCAGTCCGCCCTGCCCCGGAGTCCCAGCACCCCGCTGAGTTCCACAGATGTGGGTGTCCTGGTTGTCCAGGGTCCAGTCAGTCTGGTCGTGGCATGCACATGGCTGAAGTCTGGGCAGGGGCACAGAGCAGGCACGGCTCTGGGGTGCAGGACATGGATTTGCTGGACATGTCCCAGGAGGTGCTGGGGACGGCCTCCAGCCCACAGAAGCTTATTACAATTCGAGGTCTGCTATCAAGAATAAGGTCAGAATTCTAGAAGGCTCCTTTTAGCTGCCATAGCTCGAGGAGTTTGACTAATGAGCACCGAAGTGCTCACCCCCAGAACGAAGTCTCCCTGGAGAGGGGGCTTCCCAGGCACTGTCTGCACCTCCTCCGGGGACTGGGGAAGCTCACCTGGGCCCCTGCCCCTTGCTCGTTCCACAGCGTTAAGGGGCCAGGCTTTGGGAAGAGGAGAGCCGGAGTCCCGGCGCTGGTGGCCACCCATTCATCCACCCATGCACTCATTCAGAATCCAGTGACAAACAGCTGAGTAACTTCCATGGAGTCAGTCGTTAACGGACCCAGCAAACCTCCGCCTACCTGGCCTCACGCTCTGGGGGAGACGCAGACGGCAAGCCACAGGTTGGAGCAGAGTGTGGCAGGGAGGGGATGGAGTGGGCGGAGGGAGGGGGCCTGAGCTCTGGACATGGGGAGGGCAGCTCTTCGAGGAGGTGACACTGAGCCCGAGAGCCGAGTGACGAGGAGGAGCCTCCCAAGGAGGACGGCCAGTGCAAAGGCCCTGAGGTGGAGGTGAGCTCGCCGCACAGGGACGGTGGTAGGAAGGTCCCCCAAGCCAGAGTCGGAACAAGAGCAGAAGATGGAGTCTGGGTCACGTGGTGCCCTGCGGGCGGGGAAGGGGGTTTAGGGTCTCCTTTGAAGGTGACTGGAGGCCACTAAAGCGTCTTGAATGAGGAGGGATGTAATTTGCTTAAAAAACATCACCTGAGCTGTCCTGCGGGGAACTGGCTTGTGTCTGGGCGGGGCAGGGGGAAGAGCCAGGCGGAGGCGGGTGCAAGGCCCTCCCTCTGACCCCGTGCCCCAGCCTGTGTGGCTGAGGCCACAGCGTGCCCTGCCGGGATTTTCCTGCACTCGAATCCGCCTCCTCTCTGGTTTAGCATAGCCCAGCCTCGCTGCCCGTTCCCCAGGCCTCCAGTGGCACACGCTCTCTCCCACGCTCCGCGGGCCCCTCCCTGCTCTCCCACCCCCTTGCTCCGAGGCTCTGGAGGAGTGTTCCAGAAGCTCCCTGGCACACACAGATGCCATGGCAACGGCAGCTCCGTGACAACAGCCGAGGATGCCAGACAGGAGCTCGCCAGCCCAGAGAGCCACCATCTGGGAGCCAAACCCTCCCCTTGTCGCTCCACTGAGCTCCTGCACCGAGGAGGCGACATTTAAGTGAACAATGAACAGTGGGCGCACGTGCAGTCCCTTTAAAGTGCACATTTCTCTGCCCCAAGGGCTCGGGCCAGGGCGGGTTTTAGTCGAGGGAGATTGGGATGGCCCCCAGGGGAAGGAACGCAGAGTCCAGCGCCTCCCCTGGATGGCGCTCCCCGCCCAAGCCCACCCCTCTCTCCGGAGCCCACCTTCCCCAGCAGCAGGGATCCGGTTAACCCTTCCGGGCTTGAGTTCCTAGGGGCCGCCTCTGTGCCACAGCAGCTTTCCTGCAGAAGCCACAACGCTCACCCCTGGCGTGAATTCTCTCATCCACCCTGGACTTGGGAGCAGGCACCGCAATGAAGCTCCCCTTCTACACGCCTGCCTGGGGGGCAGGCGCTGGGGCCCCGAGGGCTGAGCCCCGGCTGGGACACTCCCATCCCCTATCAGGGCGCTGGTCCCCGTCCTGGCTCCTCCGCCCCTGACCCAGCTCTCTGCTAGTGCACCTGGGAAGCCACAGAGGACGGCTCCAGTGCTTGGGTTCCTGTCACTCACATAGCAGCTCCTGGCTCCTGGCTTCAGTCCGGCTCAGCTTTGGCTGTTGCAGCCGTGTGGGCAGTGGACCAGCAGGAAGAAGGTCTCTCTCTCTCTCCAACTTTGCCTTTCAAATGAGTAAATAAAAATAAATCACAAAAAAGAGAGCACGTGCAGGGCAGAGGGCAGTGTCCAGGGCCATCTGTGGGAGGGAGCTCCTCACCCCCAAGGGGCCTGGCCTGCTCAACTCTGCCCTCGGAGAGCTCCCTCCAGCTGCTCCTGGTGCCCTGCGTGGACAGAGTCCAGTGGTCATGGAGGCATGAAGGCCAGCCCAGCAGACCCCCAGGCCCCGACGCGCACCGCGAAGGATTAGCGCACCCATGTGCCGCAGGAGTCAGCGGAACGCCTTCGGGGCACATCAGGCAGCGGCACTCCCACTCCCCACCTGCCCTTGCAGTCTTGAGCTCCTGCAGGACCAGCTCTAGGCCTCTTCCTGTCTCCTCTCCCCAAGCACAGGTCCTGCGGGGCAGCTACGGAAGTGAGAGGAGAAGAGGCTCCCAGGGAGATGGCCGCTCATGTGCAGCGGGCGGCCGCACAGCAGAAGGAGCATCCGGGGACTTCATCTGGGCCACCCGCCCTCCCTGGACCCCGACAGGGCCTGGCGGGGGCTGTGGAGCATGGTGGGGACCGCCTCTAGGTGCCAAGAGTGCACGGGGCAGCTGGCCAGGGCCTCCTCAGGGAGCTGGGGCCCCAAAGCCGAGCGTGCAAGGCCCAGGTGGCACCCGGAACCGAAAGTGTGGAGCTTGCCGCACGCGGGGCAGTGGCTGTCCGCCAGCAGCTGCCTAAATCCATGGACGCTTTGGGCAGCCAGGGGGACGAGCGGAGCTCGGGGGCTCGGCGTGAGGTGGGGCAGGGACTAGGGGAGGGCCCATTAGCAGGGTCGGGGTGAGGACAGCAGGTGCCCTCTGGGGGATGTGGCGATGGGTATGTGTGGAGTTAGAGGTAGCAGAGGGGACGATCGGTGGGCGCAGAGCGCAGGGGGGAGGCTGCACTGGGCAGGCACGGTAGTGCCAGCAGCCAGGGCCCAGCTCTGCCAGCTCCACGTGTGCCCGGGGGTTTCCCGTGCTCTCCGCTGCAAGTCTCTGACCTGGGTAACCGGCACCGCCCGAGGGCCCTCTTGCCTGACCCCATCCTGACCCCAGCCAGGCTCCGCTGGTTCCCTCTCGGTTCCTTTTCTGTTCAGCAGCCCCCTGGGCAGGCAGCCTAGGCCGTCTGGGAGTGCCCGAGTGCCCTGTGCTGCCCGCGCTGCCCTCCCGCTGGCCGGCGGGGGCCCACACGTCCTCGGGACTCACAGGTGAGGTCATCTCCTTGGCTGGGGGATCAGGAGTTCCGGGAAGAGCCAACCCCGCCCGCCCCAAGGCTGGACCCACTTTAACTGCTTCCTGGCCTGTGGGCCCTCCTCCCCCGCCTCCCAGCGGGAGGGCCCAGCGTGGGTGGAGGCATGGCAGACTGTGTGAAGAAGCGATGGTGGCCAATGCGGGAAACCTCCACACGGCGTCACCCCGTGGCCCTGGTGTTAATGGGGGGATTCCGGCTACTGGGAGCTGAGGCTTATGTAACAAGGGATTCCCTCTGAGGAAAAAAAATGCAAGGACAGATCCAGGGCTCCATGGTGGTCTATGCGAGTAGGGGCTGGGGGAGGCGGTTGCAGACTGCTCCTTTTTATTTTTTTAAAACATTTATTTATTTATTTGAAAGGTGGAGTTACAGAGGCAGAGAGAGAGGGAGAGAGAGGTCTTCCATCTGCTAGTTCAGTCCCCAAATGGCCTCATGGCTGGAACTGGGCCGATCCAAAGCCAGGAGCCAGGAGCTTCTTCCTGGTCTCCCCTGTGAGTGCAGGGCCCCAAGGACTTGGGCCAGCCTCCACTGCTTTCCCAGGCCACAGCAGAGAGCTGGATGGGAAGAGGAGCAGCCGGGACTAGAACCGGCGCCCATATGGGATGCCGGCTCTGCAGGTGGCAGCTTTACCCGCTCCGCCACAGCGCCAGCCCCAGACTGCTTCTTTATCAGCACGGCAAACGCTCTTCTGCTGGTGGCTTGCCGGGAAGCAAGGTGCCCCAGGGTCATGGGAGCTCGGCAGCCCTGCCTTCCCCACTTCCTCCTGGCCTGACCGCCAACCGCAGGCCACACTTTCACCCTGATTGCTTCCCCTTGAGGCCTGCAGGTCTGAGGCGCATGCCCGCCTGCCCCCGCACGGCTCGGCTGCAGGTGCACCTGCCCCCACTCAGTGGTCCCCTCGTGCTGTCCCAGCCCCCAGCCTCCTGAGCCCTGCGATCGCTCCAGACAGCCACGCGGGAGAAAGCAGTGCAGGTGCGGCCAGGAGCCCTCGTTCCTGTCACTCGCTCACCGCTGCTGACCCTGGAGCGGGCCCTGGTGATCCGTGATACGTCTCCGACGGCCGCAGAAGCCAATGACCGCAAACGGCAGCAGCCTGAGACGGGGCGTGCCAGGGCCGCCTCCCTCTGGTGGCTCGAGGGGAGGAGCCTTCCTGGCTGCCCAGCTCCCGGTGCCCCGGGGTCCTTGGCCTTCACAGTGTCCTCCAGCTGTTCATCAGCGCACCTGTCACCCTGACTCCCTGATGACGTCACCCGCAGATCCTTACCTTGGGCAAAGACCTCTTCCCCAGTCGGCCACTGTTCCAGGAGCTGCCGGGGCGAGGACCTGGATCTGCCTTTTTGGGAAATGCAATTCAGGGGAAGAAAGATCAGGGGCGGGCTGCTGGGCTGCTCTGCCACTGCAGGAGCCGGGAGGTGGGCCAGGCCCCCGCCCCGGGGCACCCATGGCAGCCCGCCCTTGGGGGCACCTGGCTCGGCACCTCCCTGCAGCAGCCAGGCAGGGACTTTTCCAGCCTTCCCTACGGACTCCTTTTGGAAGTCCTGGCTTCTCTCTCCTCTCTCTCCCATGGACTATGCACCTGCTGGTTCCTCTCTCTGGAAGGAACCCCAGTACCCACCTGCTACCGTGTAGGTTACCTGTGCCTCAGCTGTACCCCAGATCTCGGCCCCATGCGGTGCCACATCCTTTTTTGAAAGGTTTATTTATTTTGAAATATTTATTTGAAAGTCAGAATTATAGAGAGGGAAAGAGAGAGAGAGAGAGAGAGGTCTTCCATCTGCTGGTTCATTCCCCAATTGGCCGCAACAGCCGGAGCTGTGCTGATTCCAAGCAAGGAGCCAGGAGCTTCTTCCAGGTCTCCCACATGGGTGCGGGGACCCAAGGACTTGAGCCATCTTCCACTGCTTTCCCAGGCCACAGCAGAGAGCTGGATCGGAAGAGGAGCAGCAGGGACTGGAACTAGTGTTCATATGGGATGCCGGCACTGCAGGTGGCGACTTTACCCACAGCGCCTCCCCGCCCCCACCCCCCACCCTGCAGTAAACATTTCTCTGGCCTTCAGCTTCTCCTGACCCCCATCAGGGAGCAGCTGGGGTCTGAACGCGCGCTTTTGCATCCTGCCGTCCCGGCTTCTCACCTCCAGGCTCCAAGACTTGGTGCCTCGGGCAGGATACACAAGTCCTTGCTGGCCTGGGGCTTGGTACCCAGGGACCAGAGACTCCCCTCCTCCACCCCTTCCCACCGGAAGCCCTCCCTCTGCCATCATGTCCTGCAGAGGAAGCCCCTTTGTCCGGCTGTGAGAGGCGCAGCCCCTCGGGGACTATTGTTCGGTACTTCCTTCTTGGCGGCAGGCCAGGCTCCAGGGCCTGGGCTCTCTCCATGACCACCGGCTGGGAGAGCACTGGGGAGCACAGTCGGTCATCAGGGAACTCTGGCCTGGTTCCTGCCCTTGGAGAGAGACGGGAGGTGCCACCCAGAAGCGTCCAGAACCACCCAGCCAAGCCCACCCCAACCGGGCAACTTCGAGACCTGGGGCTGCGTTCCACTGAGCCATTTTACAGGCCCTGGGGCAGTGTCCGGGCTCCCGCTTCTCCCCTTCCTCCCATCACGCTCAGTTTCCTGTTCTTGGGATGGTGGCGCGAGGTGGCGTCTCACGGTGGCTGACAAGCGTTTCCTGCTCACTCGGCATCTTCCCGCGTGCTTGTGGGCCGCTCGTACATCTTTGGAAAAATAGCAGGTCACATTCTTTGCCGTTTTCTTGGTTGTGATTGTTTTGAGAGATGCACAGAGACACACACACAAACACACACAGACACAGACACACATAGACACACACAGACACACACACACACAGAGGCCCCATCTGCTGATTCACTCCCCAAATGCCTGCAGTCACCAAGGCTAGGCCAGGCTGCAGAGGAGCCGGGAACTTCATCCAGATCTCCCACCTAGGTGTGGCAAGGGTTCGACTACTCGAGCCTCCGTTGCTGCCTCCAGGGTGTGCGTCATCGGGAAGTTGGAGCCAGCAGCCAGAGCCGGCGCCTGAACCCAGACACCCGGACAAGGGTGCAGGTGCCCACGCGGCAGCCCAGCCGCCAGGCCCGACGCCTGTTTCGCAGGCGGTTGTCTGCTGTGTGCGTGTTTGCTGCTTTAAAGCTGCTGGGAGTCAGGGGATTCGTCACGCAGGCTCCCCCGTGCACCCCACAGGCTCCCCTGTGCACCCCACAGGCTCCCCCGTGCCCCCACAGGCTCCCCCGTGCTCCCCACAGGCTCCCCTGTGCACCCCACAGGCTCCCCTGTGCACCCCACAGGCTCCCCTGTGCACCCCACAGCCTCCCCCTGTGCACCCCACAGGCTCCCCTGTGCACCCCACAGGCTCCCCCGTGCTCCCCACAGGCTCCCCTGTGCACCCCACAGGCTCCCCTGTGCACCCCACAGGCTCCCCCGTGCTCCCCACAGGCTCCCCCGTGCTTCCCACAGGCTCCCATGTGCACCCCAGGCTCCCCTGTGCACCCCACAGGCTCCCCTGTGCACCCCACAGGCTCCCCTGTCACCCCACAGGCTCCCCCGTGCCCCCCATAGGCTCCCCTGTGCACCCCACAGGCTCCCCTGTCACCCCGCAGGCTCCCCTGTGCACCACACAGGCTCCCCCGTGACCCCACAGGCTCCCCTGTGCAACCCGAAGGCTCCCATGTGTACCCCACAGGCTCCCCTGTGCAACCCGAAGGCTCCCCTGTGCACCCCACAGGCTCCCCCGTGACCCCACCGGCTTCCATGTGCACCCCACAGGCTCCCCTGTGCACCCCACCGGCTTCCATGTGCACCCCACAGGCTCCCCCGTGCTCCCCACAGGCTCCCCTGTCACCCCGCAGGCTCCCCTGTGCACCCCACAGGCTCCCCCGTGCTCCCCACAGGCTCCCCCGTCACCCCGCAGGCTCCCCTGTGCACCCCACAGGCTCCCCCTGTGCACCCCACAGGCTCCCCTGTGCACCCCACAGCTCCCCCTGTGCACCCCACCGGCTTCCATGTGCACCCCACAGGCTCCCCCGTGCTCCCCACAGGCTCCCCTGTCACCCCGCAGGCTCCCCTGTGCACCCCACAGGCTCCCCCTGTGCACCCCACAGGCTCCCCCGTGCACCCCACAGGCTCCCCCTGTGCACCCCACAGGCTCCCCTGTGCACCCCACAGGCTCCCCCTGTGCACCCCGCAGGCTCCCCTGTCACCCCGCAGGCTCCCCTGTGCACCCCACAGGCTCCCCCTGTGCACCCCACCGGCTTCCATGTGCACCCCACAGGCTCCCCCGTGCTCCCCACAGGCTCCCCTGTGCACCCCGCAGGCTCCCCTGTGCACCCCACAGGCTCCCCCTGTGCACCCCACAGGCTCCCCTGTGCACCCCACAGGCTCCCCCTGTGCACCCCACCGGCTCCCCTGTGCACCCCACAGGCTCCCCCTGTGCACCCCGCAGGCTCCCTTGCCCAGAAGCAAGCGCCCGCCCTGCCCCCACCCCGTGCTCACCTGGCCACTTCCCTCCCTCCCTCCCTCCCAGCCTCCTCCCTGGCTGCTACAGAAACCTGGCCACACTCTCCTCGCGGGGTGCCTAGGCCTCCCCGGAAGCCAGCACCCCCTGTGCACTTGACCCTGGGGTCAGGGCTGGGGTCTCAACCATCGTACTGAGACAAGGGCCAGGGTGGCCTGGGAGGCAGCCCCACACCCCAGAGCTGCTGTGTGGCTCCTGGAAGCTGAACACCTTCCTAACCAGGGTGGGTCTCCTCCCAGCTCTCAGGGGGCGGCTCAGCCTGGCCATGGGTCTCCCCTCCAGAAAAGACGGCGGCCCCTTCCCCATTTCGGCCAGCTCCCCCCAGTTCCCTGGAGTCCCCTCCGGGCCTGCTGTCCTGCCCTGGGCTGCCCGCGTGCCCACCTCTGTTGTCCATGCCTCGATTCCCCCCAAGTGCCCCTGCAGCCCTGACAGAGGCTGGGGCCGCAGCGGGCCTCTGCCCTCACGGCCGTGGCGGCTCGCTCTGCCTGCAGGGCTCTCTGGCTGAGTGTTTGCAGGCCGTGTGGTGGGGCTGGCAGGACGGCCCCCCGCAGTCAAGGAGGGACGGGGCGGGGTGGATAAACCGTTGGGTCCGGCCCTGCGTCAAACTGCTCTAGGTGTGTTTGTCCCAATCCGCAGAGGTGCCTGGGGGGACTGAGCCCGTTGCCCACCTCGGGCACCTGTACCTTAGGGCTCTGATGACCACTGTCCCCCCTTCTCCTCCCCTGAGGGTGTGGGGTCTCCTCCCAGCCAGGACTGCTGTCTCTGGGGCCTCTGGCACGGGGGATCAGTGAGGCAGGCAAGCCCGCGGCTGGGACCCCGCAGACCCGGCTAACTGCGTGTCGCCACGTCCCGGCCAGTGGCTTCAGCCAGGTCACCTCATCCCTCTTTGCCTTGGTTTCTGCCTTTTTGACGGGGATGACGGCAACACCCAAGTGTGTGGTTTTGCCCAGACCTAAGCTTGGCCCCGGGGACCCAGCACCGCCAAGGCCCCACGGTGGGGGGTGCGGCCTTCCCTGCCCGTCTGAGCAGGCTGGGGCCTGGTCGCTGCTCCCCTGGCCAGGGGGCGGTGCTGGCTTGCCCCCACCCCCACGCGGCGGCTGTCTGGGGACCTGCTTGGTAAAAGGCAGGCGCCCGGCCTGCAGGGTGGCTGTTCCTGGGCACAGCCTCCTTCCCTGCTGCCAGGCCAGAGCTGCAGGATCACGCGCCTCTGGCTGGGGACCGCTCCACCCGCGTGCGACAGTGACAGAGCCATGGCAGGCGAGGCGCGGCCCACAGAGCGGGCTGCGAGGTCCCGTTTTCCCTGGGCAGGAAGCAAGAGGCAGGCAGATGGGAAGGGGAGAGAGACAGACAGGCAGACAGAGGGCTGGTGGCCTTGCCGCTCTTCTGCCGGGTGCTGCTAAGAGTCATTTGAAGACTGCAAACGGGTTTCCTTGGCACCCGAAGCCGTCACGGTGGCCCCGCCCCTGACGCACCCACAGGGCGCAGGCTGGTGCAGGAGTTCCCTCAAGCGTCTGCAGGCATCAGGCCGGCAGCCAGCAGGGTCCCCATTCCCCAGGGACCCCAGCAGCTCGGGCGCTCCCTGGCGTGGGGCCCAGCCTGTGCCACCAGCGCTGAGCCCAGGACGAGACGTGCCGCAGGTGCTCCAGCCGGGTGTGTTGGGTCAGTAACAACCTGGTTCCGACCGTTCCCAAGTCAGCAGAGAGGGCTGGGCCTGCGACCCTGAGGCCAGTCCCCCGGGTGCTCACTGGAGCCAGGCTGGCCTGCTGGACAGGTCCTTTTCCCTCAGCTCTGCTCTGTGTCTGGGGGTGGGGGCACAGGGATTCCAGGCACTAACATGAAATGAGACAACTCCATGTTTGGCCTGGAGGCCCCTGTGGTTTCCAAACCAGCACGAAGCCGCCAGGCGGGAGCCCTGTGGGGCCGGGTGGGTTTGGGCGGCTTCCAGGCAAGTACAAGCGGCTCTGGCCTCAGGGAAGCGTGTGTGGCTGTCTGCGGTCCCGAGCGAGTGACAGAGCTCCAGTTCAGCAGTCCTGTTGGTGAGCCTCGCACGCGCTCAGCGGTGCCTCTCTGCCCGAAACCTGCGGCGTCCTGGCCGACTCAGCTGCACGGCACCTGGGAGGGGACGCTGCGGAGACAGCAGCTTCTGCGTCCGAAACAGGACCAGTGCCAGGGCTGGAATCCGAGCCCCACGTGCGGGGCCTCTGGCCTTTCTTTCTTCTTTTTTAAAATATTTATTTATTTGAAAGACAGAGCTACAGAAAGAGAGGAGAGACACAGAGAGAGGTCTTCCATCCTCAGTTCACTCCCCAAATGACCACAATGGCCGGAGCTGCGCCGACCCAAAGCCAGGAGCCAGGAACTTCCTCCGGGTCTCCCATGCAGGTGCGGGGGCCCAGGGATTTGGGCCATCTTCTACTGCTTCCCCAGGCCACAGCAGAGAGCTGGATGGGAAGAGGAGCAGCCGGAACTTGAACCCATATGGGATGCCGGCGCCGCAGGTGGAGGTTTAGCCCACTGCGCCACAGTGCCGGCCCCCTCTGGCCTTTCTTCCACACGATACAGAAACATCTTAGCAGGCACTGGGTTAGGAAACGCAGGGACACCTGGGCAGCAGGATGGGCCCTGCCCTGAGAAGTGTGCACCTGATGATCCGGAGACACAAAGTGTGCAGACGCAATGACGTGTGCGAGCAAACCCGGTGGGGAGGGGCCAGCGCTACGGCACAGCCGGTTAAAGCCCCGGGTCTGCAGTGCCGTGCCGGTTAGAGTCATGGCTGCTCCATTTCTGATCCTGCTTCCTGCTAATGCACCTGGGAAAGCAGTAGCGGGTGGGCCCCTGCACCCACAAGGGAGACCTGGAAGAAGCTCCGGGCCCCTGGCTTTGGATCAGCTCAGCTCTGGCTGTTGCAGCCATCTGGGGAGTGAACCAGCAGATGGACGACCTCTCTCTCTCTCTCTTTCTATCTTTACCTCTCTCTGCAACTCTGCCTTTCAAATTAAAAAAAAAAAAATCTGGTGGGGAACCCAGGAAGGCTCCCTGGAGAAGGTCCCACAGCCCGGTGGTTGTGCCAGCTAGGATGCCGGTCAGCTCTGTGTACTGACCCGCAGTCATTGCAGGTGAGCCGTGGTGGGTTTGTTCTCACAAAAAGATAAAAAGCAGGCACCTGGGCAGGACTCCAGGCTCCTTGCTCGCTGGCTTCATGGCGCAGGGTCTGTGCCCCCACTGCTGGGCGGCAGCTCCATTGCAAGGCTCTGGGTTTGCCGCCAGGCAGGAAGGAGGGAGGGGCTGGGTTCTGGGCAGGGCTCCATGGCTGTCCTCGCTGAGAGGGGGACCCTGCTGTCTTAGTTGAGGCGACGCCCATCAGGGCCTGCCTCCATCTGGCTAGCTGGGCAGGAGCCCATTGGTCTGCTAAGGGAGAGAGGTGGGGCGAAGACCCCAGCCAAGGTAGGGGTAGGGAGGCACAGAATGGCAACGTGGACAGAGGGAGGGGTCCGTGGGGTGGGAGGGCTGCAGTGTCTGAGTGGCTGTGTGTGTGCAGGAGCACACACGGCACCGTCAGCACGCGTGCACACACACATGCATGACGGAGCACGGGCATGTGTTGCCACGGGGAGGCTGCGCTTGCAAAGGGGGTGACGCCTGAGCTGCATGGCAAAGCCCTGGAGAAGTTCCCGTGGATTCCATGTTGCGCGCCCCACCTGCCCGTGGTGGCTCACGGGGTCCCCATGGCAGCGTGTGGAGGCGGGAGAGGAGCACGGGGCTGTGCTGCAGGAGCCTGATGAGGGCTCGGCTGAAGGGAGCCGCCAAAGCCGCTGGGCTGCAGGACGGAGGAGCTGCCCCCGCCCCCGCCCCCTCCCGCTCTGAGCTAGGCCGTCTGGGTTCAGCTCCCAGCCGGACCACTTCCCTGTGCCCAGTCATCCAGTCCTCCGCGCCTCGTTCTTTGTATGCGTAAACGACAAAACGACACGTGATCATTTTGCCCACAGCTGGGCCACAGGAAGCCGCTCACCGGAGCAGTGGGAGCTGCTGGTGTGATGACTTGGACGCAAGAGGCCGCTTCCACCCCGGCTTGGCCGCAGTGCCTTCCCAGCCACCGCTCTGGGTGCTGCCCTGCATGCCAGACGCACAGACGCACAGACGCACAGACACGCGCTCGTGCACGCTGCCTCCGGCAGGCGAGGCCAACGAGCCCTCAGCTCCATGTCCCTGAGCCACAGCTCTGAAGCTGGGGCTGCCAGCCGGCACCTGGCCCTGATGTCCCGAGAGGTTGCTCCCAGGAGCCCCGCATCCAAGCTCCCCTCTGCCATCCAGAGCCCCCTCTGCCCTCATGTTTGGCTTCTGGTTTCCCCAGGAGCCTGCGGTCTCTCCATGGCCGTGGGAGCCGGCGCTGAGGGCTGGGTAGTGATTGGACCCTGCCGTGTGTGGAGTCCACCTAAGGCCCAGGTCGGCATGCAGTCAGCACACACGAGCTCACGGACCCTGCCCGCCCCTAGGCTGCTCATGCCCTGGGGAGCCGGACAGAGGGCAGCAGCGATTGGCAGGATGTGTGCCAGAGCGAGGGTGCTGCCAGGGGGCAGTGGGAGTGCGGGAGGCCCCTGGTCCAGCCTGGAGCCCCGCGAGGACTTCCTGGTGGTGGTGACGCCAGCAGCGAGTCCCAGTCCTTGAGGAGCCAAGGTCCCTTTGGGTGTGCAGACACTGACAGCGTCGACAGCAGCGCGGGATGGAGCCATTTGTTCCACACCAGCCTGCCTGCAGCCGACCATGGCGTGGGATCCACCCGAGAGCTCACAGATACGAGGGAGACCCAGCATGGCCGGCCTGAGATCCCAGAAGTGGGGCCGCGGCTGCATCCCTTCCTTAGGGACCGACGGTGAGCGAGCCGTGGTGGAGGGGGGGCACTCAGCGGCCACACCAAGCACCTGCCGCTTGGCAGCCCCCGCGGGCTGGGGAGAGTGTGGCTGGCGTCCAAGGCTCGGAAAGCCTTGGAGTTCACAGGTCCGAGAAGAGGAGACCAGCCAGGCAGGGTCACCTCCTGGGCGGCTGCTGCCTCCAAGGGGTTTGCTGAGTCCCGAGCTGCCCCTAGGTAGAGGCCCGGAAACCCAGACGCAGTGGCCGCTGGGAAGCCGAGCAGATCAGCTGGGGCTTTGGCAGCCTCAAGACACAGAGAGGGAGCCGGAGGTCGGAGACCCCCGAGGAAGACAGGCCTGGAGAACGCCCCGTCCCGGGGGCTGTGCCCACCCAGGCTTCTCGCTGGTTGGTCGCTGAGGCACGTGGCTGGCTGAAGTCCGGCAGGCTCGAGGCCAGCTCGTGGGCCATCTCCTCCAGCAAGCCTTCCAGGGTTCCCGGGCACCGTGGTCCTGTCCTGTTGCTGTTGATCTTTTTATCATCACAGGTGACTTCCGCTGTGTCTCCCGATCAGCAGGGACACACGTCCACTCTCAAAATGACAGGTAAACCACGCTCTAGGGACAAGGCAGCTGGGAAGTCGGCTACCCCCAGGAAGCCTGAGATTCAGCCTCGGCGTCTCTCAGTTTCCAGTTGGTACCAAGCAATCTCCCCGCCTCCAGCTGCCGGCGTGAATCAAACGGAACAGGGAAAGGAAAACCAGGTGAGACAGGCAACAGAAACAAACCCACGGGGACCGGGGACTGGTGAGGGCCGCTGCTGTGGTGCAGCAGGTGAAGCCGCCGCCTGCAGTGCCAGCATCCCCTACTGGGACACCGGTTCAAATCCCGGCTGCTCTGCTTCCAATCCAGCTCCCTGCTGATGCGCTTGGGAAAGGAGCAAAAGACGGCCCCAGTCCTTGGGCCCCTGCACCCGCGTGGGAGACCCAGAAGAAGCACCTGGCTCCTGGCTTCGACCACTGCAGCCATCTGGGGAGTGAACCAGCAGATGGAAGATCTCTCTGTAACTCGACTTTCAAATAAATGAATCTTAAAAAAAGTAGAATTTATTTAAAAATCAAGTAAATGTTACTGAGTTAAAAATGCAATATCTGGCCGGCGCCGCGGCTCACTAGGCTAATCCTCCGCCTTGCGGCACCGGTACACCGGGTTCTAGTCCTGGTCGGGGTGCCAGATTCTGTCCCGGTTGCCCCTCTTCCAGGCCAGCTCTCTGCTGTGGCCCGGGAGTGCAGTGGAGGATGGCCCAAGTGCTTGGGCCCTGCACCCCATGGGAGACCAGGAGAAGCACCTGGCTCCTGCCTTCGGATAGGCGCGGCGCGCTGTGCGCCGGCTGCATTAGCCATTGGAGGGTGAACCAAAGGCAAAGGAAGACCTTTCTCTCTGTCTCTTTCTCACTGTCCACTCTGCCTGTCAAAAAAAAAAAATGCAATATCTAAAGCTAACAACTCAATAGATGAGTTTAGCAGCACAGTAGACAGGGCCGAGAAGAGGATCAGTGAACTGGAAGTCAGGCTCATAGGATACGCTAAGCCCAAGGCACAGAAGGGGAAAGCAGCCTGGAAACCAGACGTGCGAGGCATCGAGGCTTCGTGAGCGAGCCTGGCGCATGCTCATCGCCGTCCCAGGAGGAGGGCAGAGAACCAACCAGAAGAATTCACAACTGAGCCAGGCCACAGATGCTCCCAGTCACGGCGGCTGACAGGAAGACCCACGTGGGCACCTCGTGGACAGACCAGTGCGGAGACAAAGCCACAGGGAAACGCCTTCAAATCAGCAGTGAGGAAGACTCCGGGCGCGGTGGAGGTAGGGGAGAGGCTGCCTCCTCGAAGGAGGCGACAGCTAACGGCGGGGTCACCTCCCCGGGCACACAGCAAGCCTGGCCAGCCTCGGGCTCAAAGCGACAAAGATGGGACTGTCCTGTGTCACGGCACACTCCCAGGAGATGCGCCAAGGGTGTTCCATTCGCCAGTCAGAAAACAACGACCCCAGATCACGATGTCTCTGCATGCACCAGACAGAAAGCAACGACCCCAGATCACGATGTCTCTGCATGCACCAGACAGAAAACAAGGATCCCAGATCACGATGTCCGCGGGAATACAGTGCCAGCCAAAGCTACTAGCAGAGGAAAGCCAGCAGAGAGCAACCGTTCACAGCACTCAGCATAGCAGTTGGTGGGATTTACATGTATGTGGAATAAAAATAATTAACCGCAGTACAAAATGTATGGAGTTAAAGTGTGAGAGACCTGTATCATCTGGGAAGTGATAAATGAAAAAAAAAAAAAAATTGGGGCTGGCGCTGTGGCGCAGCAGTTTAAAGCCCTGGCCTGAAGTGCCGGCATCCTCTGTGGGCGCCGGTTCTAGTCCCGGCTGCTCCTCTTCCGATCCAGCTCTCTGCTGTGGCCTGGGAAAGCAGCAGAAGATGACCCAAGAGCTTGGGCCCCTGCACCCACGTGGGAGGCCCAGAAGAAGCTCCTGGCTCCTGGCTTCAGATCCGCGCAGCTCCGGCCATTGCAGCCAATTGGGAAGTGAATCAGTGGATGGAGGACCTCTCTCTCTCTGCCTCTACCTTTCTCTGTAACTCTGTCTTTCAAATAAATAAAATAAATCTTTAAAAAAGATTATGGTACACTCTAAAAAGTCCAGGACACATGTGTAACTTTCAGACCACTAAAAACATATGGTAGAATGCATAATTAATCTAATAAAAGTGGAAGATGAACAACAAGAGATATTTGAATAATAGAAAGGCAAGAAAGGAAAAAATAGGAACAAGGAACAGAATGAAAAAATAGGAAAGAAATAGCAATATGATAAATTTAAACCAAATATCCCAGTATTTTCGTTAAATATGTGTAGACTACTTACATCAGTGAGAAGACACAGATTGCCAAACTGAATTTTTAAAAAGCATGTTTTTTTTTTTTTAAATATTTTATTTGACAGATAGAGTTACAGACAGTGAGAGAGAGAGAGAAAGGTCTTCCTTCTGTTGGTTCACTTCCCAAATGGCCACAATGGCCGGAACTGCACTGATCTGAAGCCAGGTGCTTCTTCTGGTCTCCCATGGGGTGCAGGGCCCAAGCACTTGGGCCATCTTCCACTGCACTCCCGGGCCACAGCAGAGAGCTGGACTGGAAGAGGAGCAACTGGGACTAGAACCCGGTGCTCATATGGGATGCTGGCACCGCAGGCAGAGGACTAACCTAGTGCCCCATGGCGCCGGCCCCAAAAACCCATGTTTTTAAACCATGCTGCAATGTTAAGAAACACTGAAAGTAAGAGAATGGGAGCTGGTGCTGTGGCATAGCAGGTAAAGCCGCTGCCTGCAATGCTGGCATCCTGCACCGGCACCAGTCTGAGTCCCGTCTGCTCCACTTCCGATCCAGCTCTCTGCTGTGGCCTGGGAAGGCAGTGGAGGATGGCCCAAGTGCTTGGGCCCCTGCACTCGTGTGGGAGACCTGGAGGAAGCTCCTGGCTCCTGGCTCCTGGCTTCTGCCTGGCCCAGCCCCGGCTGTTGCAGCCATCTGGGGAGTGAACCAGAAGACACTCCCTTTCTCTCTCTTTCTGCACTCTGCCTTTCAAATAAATAAAAATGAATCTTTAAACAAAAAATAAAGTAAAAGAACTGAAAAACATTTGCCATTCCAATTCATGCACACACAGAAAAAGAAAGAAAAACAAGGAAAGAAGGAACTGGTTTAGTTAAAACTAATACATAACATTGGCCTTAAGAGATAAGGAGGACCACTTCAAGGTAATACATGAGTAATTTCAACAGTAAGATGTAAATGATGTCTTAAATTTGAGTTCATCTCAAAAGATTTTTTCAATTTTTTTTAAAGATTCATTTTCATTTCATTGAAAGGCAAACTTACAGAGGGAGAGGGAGGAAGAGAGAGAGATCTTCCATCTGCTGGGTCACTGCCCAGTAAATGGCTTCAATGGCCAGGGTTAGGCCGGCTTGAAGCCAGGGGTCTCCCACATGGGTGCAGGGGCCCAGGCACTTGGGCCATCTCCCACCGCTTTCCCAGGCACATCAGCAGGGAGCTGGATCGGAAGTGGAGCGTCTGGGTCTTGAACTGGCGCTCACATGGGATGCCGGTGTTGCAGGCGGCAGCTTAACCTGCTGCACCACGCCGCCGCCTCGGAAGATTTAAAGTCGGGGCCAGTGTTGTGGTGCAGCGGGTTAAGCCACCACCTGCGACTCCAGCATTCCGTACTGGCTTGCAAGTTCTAGATCCAGCTACTTTGCTTCCAATCCAGCTCTCTGCTGTGGCCTGGGAAAGCAGTGGAAGATGGCCCAAGTGCTTGGGCCCCTGCACCCATGTGGGAGACCCAGGTGGAGCTCCTGGCTCCTGGCTTCGGTCTGGTTCAGCAATCTGGGGAGTGACCCAGTGGGTGGAAGACCTCTTTCTGTGCCTCCTTCTTCCAGTCTGGCTTTCAACTACGTAAGCACGATTTCTTGGAGCAGAGGGAGAGGATTTTGAATGCTCCCCCTTAGAAGAGAGGACAATGTGTGAGGGCTTAGGGTTCATCCAGCGCCGATGGTTACTTCTGGCCGCTGGGATCTGCACTGAACTTTTTACTTCCATCTCTTGGATTTTCAGCAATTTTGAATTAATCGTAATGAACAAGCATCACTGTTATTTTATTTTTTAAAGATATATCCATCCATGTGATGTGGAGTCACAGAGAGAGGGAGAAACGGAGAGAGGTCTTCCATCCTCTGGCTCACTTCCCAAATAGCTGCAATGGCCGGAGCTGGGCTAATCCAAAGCCAGGAACCAGGGGCTTCTTCCGTGTCTCCCATGTGGGTGCAGGGGCCCAAGCACCTGGGCCATCTTCTGTCTTCCCAGGCCACAGCAGGGAGCTGGAGCGGAACGAACCATCGGTGCTGATGAACAGCGTTTTGGCCACTTTGATGGGCAGTGTGCGAACAGAGGGTGGCCGCAGGGGCCAGCGCAGGAATCCCTCCAGAAACCAGAGCAGCTGCATTTGGTTATGCCTCTAACTTAATTTTAGCTGCTTTTAAGAGAAGGAAGAGAAAGGGAAGCTGGTAGAAGTGTGAATTCATACGAATTTCTTCTCCAGCACAGAGAAGTTCCCAAAAATATCCCTTTGAGTTAAGAAAAGAAACGGTGGCGACTTCATGAAGGCTGAAGTCATCGTGACTTTTTCCAGGACACACTTCTATTTCTGTCTGTGTGGACGGGTGAGCCCCCGAAGCCCTCCCACTCGGCGGTCAGCAGAGGCCGTGGGGCTGTCCCCGGGGTCCCCTCTGCTCCGGCTCCCCCGAGCCCACGGCCAGGACCACCCCAAGAGCTACAGTCCCCCTCAACACCCAGGCTTTACCCAAAGTAGCTCAGCTTTCCCCTTCTTATATTCGAGAAGACTTTGGATACTTCGTGGAAAATGGAATGAAAAGGTGGGTTTGGGAAGTGGACATTTAGCCTTGCCACGACCCCCGTGTCCCACGTCAGAGCACCTGGGTCCCACCCCCGCCTCTGGCTCCCTCTAATTCAGACGCTGGAGGCAGCAGGCGACGGCTCAGCTGGCCGGGCCCTGCCACCCACCGTGTGGGAAACCGGCCGAGTTCCTGGTTCCTGGCTTCGGGCCAGCTGTGGCCGTTTGGGGAGTGAAACAGCTCTTTCTCTCTGTTTCTCCCTGTGTGTCTCTCTGCTTCTCCAATGAGTCAAATTTAAAAATAAAATACAAGGTATGTTTATGTTGGTGCAAAATACTTTGGAATCCACGCATTATAGTTTTTCATCGCGTGCCTTTTCCACGGACTTCTCTGGGCCGTGCGGAGGGGCTGGGAGCGATTTGAAAGGCACAGCTTGGGGGAGCCCTGGGCCCTTGCAGCTGGTGGTCCCGGGGCTGCCGAGGTCCGAGCCCCCTCTGCCCAGCACCCTTAGCTCATTAAGAAGTCAAGTGCTAGGCCGGCGCCGTGGCTCAGTAGGCTAATCCTCCGCCTAGCGGCGCCGGCACACCGGGTTCTAGTCCCGGTCGGGGCGCCGGATTCTGTCCCGGTTGCCCCTCTTCCAGGCCAGCTCTCTGCTGTGGCCAGGGAGTGCAGTGGAGGATGGCCCAGGTGCTTGGGCCCTGCACCCCATGGGAGACCAGGAAAAGCACCTGGCTCCTGGCTCCTGCCATCGGATCAGCGCGGTGCGCCGGCCGCAGCGCGCTGGCCGCGGCGGCCATTGGAGGGTGAACCAACGGCAAAGGAAGACCTTTCTCTCTGTCTCTCTCTCTCACTGTCCACTCTGCCTGTCAAAAAAAAAAAAAAAAAAAAAAAAGAAGTCAAGTGCTGCGTCTAGGATCACAGCAGTCACCGAGCTTCCTCCTTGGCAGCAGAAGCGTGCCTGTGGGCATGGAACATGCCGGGGAGCTGGCTCAGCACTGCACGGGCAGAAGGTTCTGGAACTCAGGCCAACGCCGGGGCTGCAGGAGGGCAGCGGGCTTTCCTCAGCTCCTGCTCTACGCCTGGGCCCCGTGCCCAGGGCTCTCTGAGACCCCAGCCTCGCCTGGCGAGACCTTGCCCACTCCTGGGCAGCCTGGAAGGGAAGCCGGCGCCCTCAGGCTGAAGGCCGGCAGTGCAGGCTGGGGAGCAGGCCAGCAGCTGTCCTGGAGGGACGGGAGCCAGGAGGCTCGGAGCTGGCCGCCTGCACTGCCGTCGGAGGCAGACAACCCCCCCACTGGGCACCTCTGTAGGGGGAGGCACAGCGCCCTCATCCACAGACAGCACCGGGCTCAGGCTGGGGCATAGCCCAAGAGCCAGGACAGCAGCCTCCGTGGAGGCCTGGACCCGCGAGGCTTCTGCCGCGTCCAATTCAGAGCCCACTCGCGGGGGACTTTCCCCACCCACTGGGCCTGGAAGGGGGGAGGTGGGCGAGTAAGGGGGCTCTGGGGAGAACGCGCCCCAGCTGGCGTGGACGGAGGTGCCAGCTTGGAGGCGGAGCCAGTTGGGCTCAAGTTCCCGCTCTGCCCCCTGCGGCCGGTCCATGGCATTTTTCCTTGAAAACGGGGCCCTGGACCACCTCCAGAGGCGTGGTTCGCGGGTGCCTGGCTGCTTGTCACCGACAGACACCTAAGAGCAGCGGCTCGAGGGGGAAGGAGGTTTATTCCAGCTCGCGGCTTTGCAGGCTCCCAGTCGAAGACGGTGGCCTGCGGCCTGATGGCTAAGAACCAGCCCACGGCCAGGCCTGCCTTCCAAGGGTACGCCCCTGGGGCCTAAGACCCTCCCACTTGGCCTCTCTGGGGGTTCCATGCCCTGGTCCACACCCCGCGTTTCACTGCTTCTGGTCACAGGCCACGTGTTTGCTCACACCCAGCTGCTGCCCGGAGCGGCCTTGCTGCAGCCCTGCCCTCCTGGTGGACTCCTACTCACTCTCCAAGGCCCACTCAGAGGTTGCCTGCTCCGTGCAGCCCTCCCGGACTGCTCCCACAGCCGCGCTCTCTTCCGGTGCTCACCCTTTGCTTTGTGGTGTGTAGTCCTGCCTGTGTGCCCACCACACCGGCGGTGCGCAGAGCGGGGCCTGGCACAGGGCAGCGATGGAGGGGAGGGGCGGGGCAGGTGTGCCTGCCGCCGTGGGGCTCACCTGAGCCCACGCTGCCAAGGTTGGCTCAGGGCTGGCGGAGACAGAGCCGCGGGGGCCCAAGGGGCGGAGGGCTCCGGGGAGGGGACCTCAGCTGGAGTCTGCCTTCTGTCCGCCTCTATAAACAACAGCTAATCGGCACCCGTGGTAAAATCTGTCACCATGGAGCTGGGCCCAGTGGCCCTCCTGCCACCACACCCCGTCTCCAGGGTCACACCTGCCTGGGGTGTTTGCTTTCTGTGGAGAGTTCTGGGAGCCTGACGGGTCTGACCGGTTTCTGCCCACCTGAGCCGGGCCGGCTGGCTGCAGGGCTCACAGGAGCTCCGTGGCCGTGCCTGCTCCCCCTCGCTCCCCAGCGCCCAGCCTGTGCTCCTTCCATCGCCACCAGGCGGTCGGCGTGGGCACTGCGGCAGTCAGACTGTGGCTAAGGACTTCACCTCTGACCCCCGTCTCTTCCTCGGCCTCTTCATCGGCAGTTTTTGCCCTGACTGCCGGGGTGGTCGTGACTGCTGAGGGACGAGCTGACCGTGAGCCCTGCGTGGGACCTTGATAGACAGTCAACCTTCACCCCTTTGCCCACCGGGGACACGGGCTTCCGGGTGAGCCTGCCTGTGGGCCAGGGCCTGGGCAGGCTCACAAGTGCCCTAGAAGCCCCCGGCCCCGAGGCGAGCTGGGAGCTTGTTTGCACACTCTGGAGCACCCAGCAGACCCCTGCCACAGACCAGCAACCCGATGGCCACAAACGGCCGAGATCTGTGCTGGGCACCGGGGGCACAGTGGCAAGCAGAACCCACGCGCCTGGAGCAGAACCGGGGAGCCTGGCATCTCAGCTGCTCACATTTGTTCTTTCATCCACGCATCTCAGCCGCTCACATTTGTTCTTTCATCCACGCATCTCAGCCGCTCACATTTGTTCTTTCATCCACGCATCCATCCATCACTCATCCACCCATCCACACACCCACCCATCCACACACCCACACATCCACCCATCTACCCATCCACCCATCCATCCATCCACACGTCCATCACTCATCCACACACCCACTCATCCACACACCCACACACCCACACATCCACCCATCCACACATCCACCCACCCATCCATCCACCCATCCATCCATCCATCCACCCACCCATCCATCCATCCACCCACCCATCCACCCATCCACCCATCCATCACTCATCCATCCACCACTCATCCATGCACCCATCCATCTATCACTCATCCACCCACCCCCACATCCACCCATCCATCCATCCACCACCCATCCACCCATCCATCCACCACTCATCCACCTACCCATCCATCCACCCTCACATCCATCCACCCATCCATCCACCCACCCATCCATCCACCCACCCATCCATCCATCCACCCACCCATCCATCTATCCAACCATCCATCCACCCATCCATCCATCCACCCACCCATCCACCCACCCACCCCCACATCCACCCATCCACCCATCCACCCATCCATCCATCCACCACCCATCCACTCATCCCTCTATCCACCCACCCATGCCCCCATCCTCACAGCGCGGTGGAGTGTCAGGCCTGCCAACAGCTCTTTGGCAAAGCAAGAGACAGCTGTGATGCCAGTGGATGAGAGCAGGGGCGGCGGGCTGAGAGGTCGGGGGAAGGTTTCCAGGGAGGCTGAGGCTGGGCACGCCAGAAGGGGGGAACAGAGGGTGCGAAGGCACCACGGCCAGGAAGAGCCTGCCTGCTCCTTTGTTGTGGGAGCCCCTGCGGGATCTGGGGCCCTGGGCTTAGGCAGTCAGACCCCAGCTGGAGTGGGGTCACCTGGTTCGCTGCCTCTGGCTCCTGACCTGCTCTGGCCCCTGGCTGCTTTTGGAGAAATTGGCCCTGGCTATCAGGCTGCGCAAAAGGGGCTTTGACATTGACCGAGAGCGCGGGTGAGGAAGGAGGAGCCTGGTGTATTTTTGGATGCGTCTCAGGAATCTGCTTCTCCACCCCCAATACCATGGCAACGAGACAGGCACAGCCGGAGCCTCCGGGAGCTGCTTATCCGAGGGCGGGGCCAGCTGGAGGCTCAGAGCTCTGGTTCTCACTCTGCCCAGCCCAGGGGAGGCAGGGGATGCGCCTCTCAAAGCCTCATTTGGGCATCCATGAAAGGGGGACAACACCAACAGGGCAGTGGCTGTGAGGATGGCTGTGCAGAGGGAGGATATGGAGGAGAGCTCCTGGGTCCCCAGCAGGTGTGGCCAGGCCCAGGGCTCAGCCCGCGCCTCTCAGGAACTGGCCCACCTTGGGGTCCCAGCCAGGAGGGCCGGAGGGAGGAAGGCCATGGTGGGAGGCAGGGACGGCTTTGAGCGGGCAGCCACCGCGAGGTGGAGGTCTGAGCGTGGCTGCCCTGGTGCTCAAACCACATGCCCCAAATACTTTTTTTTTTTTTTTTTGACAGGCAGAGTGGACAGTGAGAGAGAGAGACAGAGAGAAAGGTCTTCCTTTGCCGTTGGTTCACCCTCCAATGGCCGCCGCGGCTGGCGTGCTGCGGCCAGCGCACCGCACTGATCCGATGGCAGGAGCCAGGAGCCAGGTGCTTTTCCTGGTCTCCCATGGGGTGCAGGGCCCAAGCACTTGGGCCATCCTCCACTGCACTCCCGGGCCACAGCAGAGAGCTGGCCTGGAAGAGGGGCAACTGGGACAGAATCCGGCTCCCCGACCGGGACTAGAACCTGGTGTGCCGGCGCCGCAAGGCGGAGGATTAGCCTAGTGAGCCACGGCGCTGGCCAATACTGGGGTTTTGCTGTTTCTAGGACTCAGAGCAGAGACTGGGGATGGGCCCCACATTTGTTTCCTAAGGCTATCGTTTAAAGTAAACCACATGGGGCTTCTAGCCTCACGGTTAAGAGGCATCCAATATCAGACGGCCTGGGTCTCAGGCCTCACTCCTGCCCCTTCCGTACCCAGGTTCTGGTCCTTGTGTCCCTGCCCGCCCCGGGGGGAAGACCTGGATTGAGTTTCCAGCTCCCAGCCGTGGCCTGGCTGCTGCAGATACATGGACCGTGAACCAGCAGATGAGTGCGCTCTATCTCGCCTTCTCAAATAAATAAATAAATAAATACTTTTAAAAGTCACTCCAGGGACAGGCATTGTGGCATAGAGGGTTAGGCTGCCACTGGGGAAGGCTGTGTCCCTCTCAGAGTGCCCGGGATCGAATCCTGCCTGCACTTCCAACCCTGCTTCCTGTTCCCATGCACCCTGGGAGACAGCACAAGACGGCTCAAGTCCTCAGGCTCCTCTTACCCACGTGGGGGACCTGGATGGAGTTGCAGGCTCCTGACTTCAGCCTGGCCCAGCCCTGGCTGCTGGAGGCATTTGGGGAGTGAGCCAGTGGATGAAGAGCACGCTCGCTCTCTTCCCCTTCCCTTTCCAACACATAAAAATAAACATTTTTTTCTTTAAAAAAAAAAAGGTCACCCATGCACCTGCTAGTCCAGGGTGGTCACCTGTGCACCTGCTAGTCCAGGGTGGTCACCCCTGTGCACCTGCTAGTCCAGGGTGGTCACGCCTGTGCACCTGCTAGTCCAGGGTGGTCACCTGTGCCTGTGCACCTGCTAGTCCAGGGTGGTCACCTGTGCACCTGCTAGTCCAGGGTGGTCTCCTGTGCACCTGCTAGTCCAGGGTGGTCACCTGTGCACCTGCTAGTCCAGGGTGTTCACCTGTGCACCTGCTAGTCCAGGGTGGTCACCCCTGTGCACCTGCTAGTCCAGGGTGGTCACGCCTGTGCACCTGCTAGTCCAGGGTGGTCACGCCTGTGCACCTGCTAGTCCAGGGTGGTCACCTGTGCACCTGCTAGTCCAGGGTGGTCACGCCTGTGCACCTGTTAGTCCAGGGTGGTCACCTGTGCACCTGCTAGTCCAGGGTGGTCACCCCTGTGCACCTGCTAGTCCAGCGTGGTCATGCCTGTGCACCTGCTAGTCCAGGGAGGTCACCTGTGCACCTGCTAGTCCAGGGTGGTCACCTGTGCACCTGCTAGTCCAGGGAGGTCACCTGTGCACCTGCTAGTCCAGGGTGGTCACGCCTGTGCACCTGCTAGTCCAGGGTGGTCACCTGTGCACCTGCTAGTCCAGGGTGGTCTCCTGTGCACCTGCTAGTCCAGGGTGGTCACCCCTGTGCACCTGCTAGTCCAGGGTGGTCACCCCTGTGCACCTGCTAGTCCAGCGTGGTCATGCCTGTGCAACTGCTAGTCCAGGGAGGTCACCTGTGCACCTGCTAGTCCAACGTGGTCACCTGTGCACCTGCTAGTCCAGGGTGGTCACCCCTGTGCACCTGCTAGTCCAGCGTGGTCATGCCTGTGCAACTGCTAGTCCAGGGAGGTCACCTGTGCACCTGCTAGTCCAACGTGGTCACCTGTGCACCTGCTAGTCCAGGGTGGTCACCCCTGTGCACCTGCTAGTCCAGCGTGGTCATGCCTGTGCACCTGCTAGTCCAGGGAGGTCACCTGTGCACCTGCTAGTCCAGGGTGGTCACCTGTGCACCTGCTAGTCCAGGGAGGTCACCTGTGCACCTGCTAGTCCAACGTGGTCACCCCTGTGCACCTGCTAGTCCAGGGTGGTCACCTGTGCACCTGCTAGTCCAGGGTGTTCACCTGTGCACCTGCTAGTCCAGGGTGGTCACCCCTGTGCACCTGCTAGTCCAGGGTGGTCACCTGTGCACCTGCTAGTCCAGGGAGGTCACCTGTGCACCTGCTAGTCCAGGGAGGTCACCTGTGCACCTGCTAGTCCAGGGTGTTCACCTGTGCACCTGCTAGTCCAGCGTGGTCATGCCTGTGCACCTGCTAGTCCAGGGTGGTCACCTGTGCACCTGCTAGTCCAGGGTGGTCATGCCTGTGCACCTGCTAGTCCAGGGTGGTCACCTGTGCACCTGCTAGTCCAGGGTGGTCACCCCTGTGCACCTGCTAGTCCAGGGTGGTCACCTGTGCACCTGCTAGTCCAGCGTGGTCACCTGTGCACCTGCTAGTCCAGGGTGTTCACGCCTGTGCACCTGCTAGTCCAGGGTGGTCTCCTGTGCACCTGCTAGTCCAGGGTGGTCACCTGTGCACCTGCCAGTCCAGGGTGGTCACCCCTGTGCACCTGCTAGTCCAGGGTGGTCACCTGTGCACCTGCTAGTCCAGGGAGGTCACCTGTGCACCTGCTAGTCCAGGGTGGTCACCTGTGCACCTGCTAGTCCAGGGTGGTCACCTGTGCACCTGCTAGTCCAGGGTGGTCTCCTGTGCACGTGCTAGTCCAGGGTGTTCACCTGTGCACCTGCTAGTCCAGGGTGTTCACCTGTGCACCTGCTAGTCCAGGGTGGTCACCTGTGCACCTGCTAGTCCAGGGAGGTCACCTGTGCACCTGCTAGTCCAGGGTGTTCACCTGTGCACCTGCTAGTCCAGGGTGGTCACCCCTGTGCACCTGCTAGTCCAGGGTGGTCACCCCTGTGCACCTGCTAGTCCAGGGAGGTCACCTGTGCACCTGCTAGTCCAGGGTGTTCACCTGTGCACCTGCTAGTCCAACGTGGTCACCCCTGTGCACCTGCTAGTCCAGGGTGGTCACCTGTGCACCTGCTAGTCCAGGGTGGTCACCTGTGCACCTGCTAGTCCAGGGTGGTCACCTGTGCACCTGCTAGTCCAGGGTGGTCATGCCTGTGCACCTGCTAGTCCAGGGTGTTCACCTGTGCACCTGCTAGTCCAGGGTGGTCACCCCTGTGCACCTGCTAGTCCAGGGTGGTCACCCCTGTGCACCTGTTAGTCCAGGGTGGTCACCTGTGCACCTGCTAGTCCAGGGTGGTCACCTGTGCACCTGCTAGTCCAGGGTGTTCACGCCTGTGCACCTGCTAGTCCAGGGTGGTCTCCTGTGCACCTGCTAGTCCAGGGTGGTCACCTGTGCACCTGCTAGTCCAGGGTGGTCACCTGTGCACCTGCTAGTCCAACGTGGTCACCCCTGTGCACCTGCTAGTCCAGGGTGGTCACCTGTGCACCTGCTAGTCCAGGGTGGTCACCTGTGCACCTGCTAGTCCAGGGTGGTCATGCCTGTGCACCTGCTAGTCCAGGGTGTTCACCTGTGCACCTGCTAGTCCAGGGTGGTCACCCCTGTGCACCTGCTAGTCCAGGGTGGTCACCCCTGTGCACCTGTTAGTCCAGGGTGGTCACCTGTGCACCTGCTAGTCCAGGGTGGTCACCTGTGCACCTGCTAGTCCAGGGTGTTCACGCCTGTGCACCTGCTAGTCCAGGGTGGTCTCCTGTGCACCTGCTAGTCCAGGGTGGTCACCTGTGCACCTGCTAGTCCAGGGTGTTCACCTGTGCACCTGCTAGTCCAGGGTGTTCACCTGTGCACCTGCTAGTCCAGGGTGGTCACCTGTGCACCTGCTAGTCCAGGGAGGTCACCTGTGCACCTGCTAGTCCAGGGTGGTCACCTGTGCACCTGCTAGTCCAGGGTGGTCTCCTGTGCACCTGCTAGTCCAGGGTGGTCACCTGTGCACCTGCTAGTCCAACGTGGTCACCTGTGCACCTGCTAGTCCAGGGTGTTCACCTGTGTACCTGCTAGTCCAGGGTGGTCACCCCTGTGCACCTGCTAGTCCAGGGTGGTCACCCCTGTGCACCTGCTAGTCCAGGGTGTTCACCTGTGTACCTGCTAGTCCAGGGTGGTCACCCCTGTGCACCTGCTAGTCCAGGGTGTTCACCTGTGCACCTGCTAGTCCAGGGTGGTCACCTGCGCTATGACATCTCCACCTGTGATCTCGGTGCTGCATTTCCGGCCCCACCCACCATCCAGGAAACGGCCTCCCCTGCATTAGCTGAAGTCCAGTTGCTGACCCCGAAGCCCCCAGCACAGCAGTGTGGCTGCCGCCTCTCGGCCAGCACAGCCTGGATGCCCGCTGCCCCTCCTGCTGATTTATGTGCATTTCCTCTCTCTGGGCTGCTGGGCTCTGTCCTTTCTTTTTTTTTTTTTTTTTTGACAGGCAGAGTGGACAGTGAGAGAGAGAGACAGAGAGAGAGAAAGGTCTTCCTTTGCCGTTGGTTCACCCTCCAATGGCCGCCGCTGCGGCCGGCGCACCGCGCTGATCCGATGGCAGGAGCCAGGAGCCAGGTGCTTCCTCCTGGTCTCCCATGCAGGTGCAGGGCCCAAGCACCTGGGCCATCCTCCACTGCCTTCCCGGGCCACAGCAGAGAGCTGGCCTGGAAGAGGGGCAACTGGGACAGAATCCGGCGCCCCGACCGGGACTAGAACCCGGTGTGCCGGCGCCGCAGGCGGAGGATTAGCCTAGTGAGCCGCGGCGCCGGCCCTCTGTCCTTTCTTGCTCACCTGTTTCACCAGCGCCCGGAGCAGGGAGCAGGCCGGACACACAGCGGGTGACCAGGGCTCGCAGGGAAAGAAAGAGCGAGACAGACCACCTCCCCCTGTCAGCAAGGCTAAAATCCAGACGCAGAGTAACGAGCGCTGGTGAGGACGTGTGCTGCCAGTCTCGGAGGGCGGGTGGTTGCCAGAGCAAGTTTCATGCGTTCTTTTCCTCAGCTCAGTACAGAAATAAAATAAAATATTATGTTCTTAGAATTGTATCTACAGGCCATACGGAATCTGTCAAATACTAAAAAAAAAAAAAAAAAAAAAAAAGGAAAGAATGCGCCAGGTCGATAGGCAGGGTGGGGGTGGGCAATGGTTGGCTGAATGGAGAACTGATGGATGGGTGGACGCACAATGGGTTGATGGGTGAGCAGGTGGACAGATGGGTGGGGGGTGCACAGGTGGGTGAATATGTAAATGGGGGGGTGGAACCTGTCCGCATCTGGGCCACACAGTGAGAAAGAGGATTGCGACCCAGGAAGAGGCTGGGAGCAGGTGGCGGATGACGGGTGGTGGGGGTGGGGAGGGGAGACTGGCAGCAGATCCAGTTCCTGGCTGGCTCAGGTGAGTGGGGTGGTGTGGGATGAGGTGGGAGACACAGCCCAGACAGGAGGGCAGGATGAGAGCAGGCCCCGCCCTGGGAACCGAGGTGGGGGCGCGTCTCCAGACCCCGGGAGGCAGCTGGGCTCGGGCTCTGCGGGCAGAGCCTTGGAGCCGCTTCCTCCCTCGCCCGCCTCTGCCCCGCCGTGGGGGTGCCAGGGGCCCCTCCCCGCGGGGACTGGGCCGCCAGCTCCAGCACTGGGCAGCTCGGGATGGAGCTTGCTGTCTGCTTCCATCTGCTTTCAGGTTTTGTGTTTAAAAGGAAGGGGGTTTGGAGCTGAGGGTTTACACCCGAGGAAGACCACGCAGGTGCGGTGAGAAGCCTCCCCGCTCCCCCCACAGGGGCCCCTACAAGAGTGGGGCGGGGAGGGTGTTGGGGGAGCCTGAACTGTGCGCCCCATGCCTGCCCGCAGGTGTCTGGCAGGCAGCAGCCTGTGGCTGACTCCTAGTAGCTACAAGGGTCCTGCAAGGGTGCCCGGCTGACCAGAGGTGGGGCACAGCCGCGGGCTGCTGGGGGTGAGGGGTCGCTGGGAGTGAAGGGTGCAGGGGCGAGAGGTCACCTGGGGATGAGGGTCACTGGGTGAGGGGTCACGGGGTGTGGGGTTATGGGGGTGTGGTGTCGCTGGGGGTGGGGCAGGAGTCTCACAGGATGGCCCCCAGCTTCCCCGAAGCCCCCTGGGGGGGGCTCTCTTCCAGCCCACACTGTAGAGAATGACTCATTCTCCCCTCACGTTGAATATAAATAAAATCAGAACAAGTAAAGTGCTTTGCCAGCCCAGGATCCAGAGTTGGACTGGGCTGCAGGCTCTCTGGGCTCCCGTCCTGCAGGGAGGGGTGGGCGCGGCAGGGAAGCGGAGGCCCTGTCTCTGGGAAAGCCCTGTGTGCCCAGGCTCCCGAGGGTTCGGACTGAGGGCCTGCTCCTCGCCCCTCCCCCTTCCAGCAGGGCCCGAGCCTACCCCTCGCCAGGCACAGGAGACCCTGGCTGCTCCCTCCCGAGGCAGGGCAGGGGCTGGGGTCCCCACGGCCTCACCCGCGAGAGCCTTCCATGGCCTGGGTGGGAGCCGGGAGGACGCGGCCAGGCAGGCCTAGAGCCAGGTGCTCCTGCTCCCAGGTCAGACGGTGGCCACTCTGTGCGGGGGACAGGCAGGCCACGGTGGCGGTCACTGCCTGGCCCCATCTGGGAGCATTCCGAGCACTTCCGCGCGCACACCCGCGTGTCGCCCTCCGCGGAGGCCGGCTCTGCACGTTGCGTCACCATGCCCCACAGACTGGGCACCTTGGAAACAAGGGAAAGTGAGTCCTCGCAGTTCCGTGGGCTGGGACAGTCCAGGAGCGGGCGTGGGCAGGTGCGCTGTCTGGTGCCGATTCCTCTCTCTGCCTCAAGAGGGCGCTGTCGCTGCGTCCCGGAGGGGACCAGCCCAGGAGCTCCGGCCGCCCGGTGGGGACAGGGCCACGGCGCTGGGCCACCCTCGGCGGACCCCCAGGCGCCCTGGCAGGGGGCTGGATGGGAAGAGGGCGCAGGTGTGCGGTGCTGCTGGCTGCCTCCGAGGCCGCTCCGCCTCCTTCTCGGGTGGGAACCCAACACCGCAGACAGGCGGCCCCGGGCGGTTCTGGACACGGACCCCAGCCCTGGGGAGAGCTCATCTGCAGGTGTCCGCGTGCAGGGGCAGGGCGCGCGCTCGCCCCCTGGCCTCTTCCCTGCAAGGACACCTGTTCCGTCAGGCCAGGGCCCCCTTTCAGGACCTCATTTAACCAGCGCGACTCCTCTCTGCGGCCCTCAGCGACGAGTATGCGCCTTGGCTCCATGCACGCTTGTGAAGCGCCTACTGCGTGCGCGCCCCGAGTGTGGGTGCAGCTCTGGGTGCCGCCCTCGTGTCTCCCAGCAAAGCCTCAGAGCCGCTGTCCGAGGCCTCCAGCCCTGTAGCAGGAATGGAGGACGGATCTGCCCCGGGGCGGGGGTGGGGGTGGGGTGGTCCTTAGTAAAAAACTTCCTGCCGGCAAACTGTCCCGTGATGCTGGGTCCCCACCCCCAGGGGGTGCCCCACGCCGGCCCCTGCTGTGCCCTGGCTAGCCTGCAAGGGTTGTCCCTGTCCTGGGGGGCCGCCTAACCCGGCTGGGGAGGGGCAGGCCCCAGTCCCTGTGAGGAGCAGCTGAGGCCATCTTAGAGAGGCCGCACACAGGAGAGGGGCAGAGCTGGTGACGAGCCGGAGCCTCCGTTTGCAGTGGCCTCGGGGTGCCCAGCCCTGCACCCCAGCCACCTGTTCTGGTCCCCTCCACTGCCTGTTACCCACACGCTGCCCCGCCCCCGTGTCTGCCTAGCCCCAGCTGAGTGGGACCGACACCTGGGTGTCCCCTTTGTCCTGTCCCATCCCCCTGGCCTGTGACCGGGCCGAGGGTCCGGCTGTATTGGGATGGGGGCCTTTCTTTGCCATGTGTTCGTGGCTACGATTTGGAAGCCCCGTCATTTATCCTTAGCCTTCTTCCCGCCTGCCTGCCTTCCCTAGGGGTGTGTGTGTGTGTGTGTGTGTGTGTGTATGTATCTGTATGTCTGGGTGTATGTATGTGTGTGCATGTGTGTATGTATGTGTGTGTATGTGTGCATGTGTGTGTGTGTGATTCCAGCTTCTGCAGAGTGCCCAACTGGCTGGGGCTGGCCGCTACTGCTTCCGGCTCCCTGGGGCCCCCTCGAGCCCCTACCCAGTGTGCAGCCCCTCACCCAGGTTGCCCCTGCAGCCTGAGGGACCCTGCTGAATGCTGAACCCCAAGCCCCACCCTATTAACAACCCCCAGCCCCCAACCCCCACTTGTAGCCACTCGGGGGGGGGCCCTCGGTGGGAGGAGGCCCGTTAGACCCAGGGGCGCAGGGACCAGGTGCGCATTCAGCCCCCTGGCAAAGCCGTTGGCACATGGGGTCTGAGCTGGCGTGCTCGCCGCTGGCTGAGGGCTGTGGGGTCCACCTGGGAGAGCGCAGCTGGGACACAGTCTGGCAAGTGGGGACCGGGATTGTCGGGTGCCGGTGGGCACGGTGCAGGGGACTGGCAAAGGAGCCCGACCCAGGGTCAGGGGCTGCAGCTCGTCCGTCTGAGCTGGAGGCTGGGACAGCGTGGGGGGGGGCAGGCCCTTCATCCTCTGCAGAACCCGTGGAGCCTGCTCTGCGCCCCCTCCTCTCCCTCCGCGGTCACCGCTCTGGTCACACACAGCTATGGCCTCCAGACTCCCACACGGAGCCCCTCACACAGCGCTGTGTGGCCGCAGGCCCTCCCCCGTCAGAGCCTGGCGGAGGAAGCCGGGCGCCCGGGCAGGCGGCCCTCACCGCACACGAGCGGCTGCTGTCCCACGGCCCCATCTGACCTCACAGGGACCCCAGAGGAGGACACGCTCAGCCCCGGCGCAGACAGGAGGCAGATGACCGCTTGGGGCTGTGGTCCCCAACTCCTCTCCATGGGTGAGGAGGCGCCGGAAGGTTCTAGAAGTTCTGCTGGGGCGTGTGCTGCCCCCAGGCCAGCACACTGCAGGACCGGCGGTCAGTGGAGAAAGCTGGGCTGAGGCTCTGCTGTCTCGGGTGTGGACACTGGCCCTGCAGCCACTCCCGGGAGGAAGTCCCTGGAAAAAGAAGCAGCCCCAGACGGGCAAAAGGAGGCCGCCCTGGGGCCCCCCGCCTGGCTCTGGGTGTGTGCCCGCGGCCTCGGCTGTCGGCTGCGGGCCTGTGCTTGGCCTTCTTCCCAGGGTGGCCACGGGGATCCCAGAGCAGGACCTGGCCCCTCTGCCACCACTCAGAGACAAGGACAGCAGCACCTCCGCCACGTTCTCCTGGTCAAGCAGGTGCCGGCCTGGCTCCCGGGAGAGCGCTCCAGAGAGTCCATGGCCGACTTGATCAGTCCCTGAGCCAGGACTAGAACCCAGGTCTCTGAGGCCTTGTGCCCGCTGGCATGGAGGCACTGGGGGACCAGGGAGCTAACCCAGGGGTGCCCCGGCCACGGCTGCAGCGGGGAAGTCAGGCTTCCACATGGCGTGGACAGGGCAGAGATCCACGGGCCAGGCGGTCTGATGTGGTGCCTTCCTCCCGGGGATACTCGTCCCCAGCCGTCGGTCCCCGGGGCCCTGTCCCCTGTCACGGTCTCCTGGGGTGGGCAGATGTCGGGGACTCCCAGGTGCCACGTTCACTGCCCTGCTGAGAAACGCCGTGTGCGGGACAGCGAGGGCAGCCCCCTGCCTCCCGGGCCTGACTCCGGCTTCTGGGGGCCGGGGACCACCCCTGGAGGTCTCCCGGACCCTCTGGCTAAACTGTCCTTTGCAGATTTCTGTCGCTGGTCACTGGCTGGAGCGGCCTCTGCGGCTGTCTGGGTGACCAGGCCGTGCCCCGCCCCCTCCCAGGGCAGCTCTTCTGACGCCTGCCTAGGCCCTCGTGCAGCCCCCTGCTGGACCCCCTTGCTCCTGCGGACAGCTGCTCCCTGTCTGTCACCACCCCCAGCCCCCGGCAGGTGCAAGGCAGGCTGCTGAAGAGCTAGTGTTGTCACCTCCCCCCCCCCCCCCCCCCGGGTCGAATCCCAGCTCTGCCACCTGTGAGCTCTGGGGCCTCTGGCAGCCTCCTCAGCCCCGGTGGTCCCGCCTGCCTCATGTTTGGCCACAGGAAGTGTCACCTGTTCCCACCACAGTCCCACGGCGCAGGCTGGCACCCTGGGGCTGAACACAGGCCAGTCCCAGAGCTGTCCCCAGGCCTGGCCTGCCCAGAGACGGAGAGGCTGCGCCCCCTGCTGGCGGCTCTGGTCACTGCAGGGGTGGCGGCCAGTGGCCTGGGAGGGACTGGCAGGTGTAGGGTATCTGTGGGTGGAGCCTGCAGGGCCCTCTGCTGGGAAGTGGCAGGGCGGGGTTTGCAGTCAGCGCGGCATGGGCCCCATTTCCACCGATCCAGGGGTGCCCTGTCCTCCCCTTCCTGTATCCCCAACTCACTAACTCCGGCCAAGGCTGAGCCGGGGCTCAGAGATAAACGAGGCTACGTTCTGGGACACGAGGCCGGGCAGTGCTCCTGAATGAACACGTGACTCAGCCGTGACCAGTATTGTTGAATGAACACGGGACTCCGCAAGTAAACCCTTGACTGGGACAAAGTGGCGGGCCCTCTGCCACCCGTCAGACCTGGCCACCCCCGCCCCATGTGGACAGCCCGACTTGGCCTGCTCCTCGTGGGCTGGCAGACGTTGGCACGGTCCCCACGTTGGGCTGCTGTGAGGGAGGCTGCCGTGGACGCCCCCATCCCAGCTTTCTGCGTGGTTAGATTCCGTGTCTCGTGGAGGGCCTCTCACACTGTTCTGCAAAGCCTGCAGCGTCTCCTGCTCCAGCAGCTGTGGAGGGGGGTCCCGGTCTCCCCTCGCACAGAGCCGATCACCTGTGCCTCCCGCCGAGCGGGTCAGGTGGTGTGACGGCGTCTCGGGCTCATTCGTGTGCCCCAGCCCAATGCGACTGGCTGCACTGGGGGATAGGGCCTTTAGTGGGTGATTTTTCTAAAAAAAAGATTTATTTATTTGGAAGGAGGGTGGGAGAGGTCTTCCACGCACTGGTTCACTCCCCAGATGGCCACAACGACCAGGGCTGAGCTGATCCGAATCCAGGAGCCAGGAGCTTCCTCTGGGTCTCCCATGTGGGTGCAGGGGCCCAAGGACGTGGGCCATCCTCCACTGCTTTCCCAGGCCACAGCAGAGAGCTGGATGGGAAGTGGAGCAGCTGGGACTCAAACTGGCGCCCACGTGGGATGCCGGCACTGCAGATGGAGGCTTAGCCCTCTACACCATGCCCGCCTGGATATCCTCTTTGGAGAAATGTCTGTCCAAATCCTTTGCCCGTTTTTGATTGGGGTCGCTTGCCGTTTCCTTTGTAAGCTGTCAGTTTTCATACATTCTGGGCCTCACTGCTGTGTCAGGCAAGTGGCCTGGCTCTCCCCACCTTGACGGAGTCCTTGAAGAGCAAAGGTTTTGATTTTTACCGAAGTCCAATCTACTTGTTCTCTGTTGTTGCCTGCGGTTCCGGCATCACACCTGAGAAAGCGTTGCCTGGTGGCGCCCGTGGAGTCTGAGAGTGATGTGGCTCCGCCCTCAGCTCTGAGGCAGGGCTGCAGGCGGTGTGCACTTGTCCCAGGCCCCTCTGTTGAAGGGCAAGGTGCGAGGCCCTCCCACTGCTTGTCGGCCTTGACTTCTGTGCCACTGACCTGCTTGTCCAGCCACACAATCTCATGACTGTAGCATTGTTGTGTGTTTGCAATCAGAAAGTATGAAAAAAGGGGAGGGGGTGGCGGGTTAAGGCCCTGGCTTGCAGTGCCAGCATCCCATATGGGCGCCGGTTCAAGTCCCTGCTGCTCCACTTCCAATCCAGCTCTCTGCTGTGGTCTGGGGAAGCAGTGGAAAATGGCCCAGGTCCTTGGGCCCTGCACCTGCACAGGAGACCTGGAAGAAGCTCCTGGCTTTGAATCAGCACAGCTCTGGCTGTTGCTGCCATCTGGGGAGTGAACCAGTGGATAGAAGACCTCTCTCTCTCTCTCTCTCTCTGCCTCTCCTCTCTCTGTGTAACTCTGACTTTCAAATAAATAAAATAAATTGAAAAAGAAAGTGTGAATTCTGCGTTTCATCCTGCTTTGTTCAGAGTTGTCTTGGCTGTTTGGTTCCCAGCATGTGACCTGCCGCCTCGGCTCGTCGTCTGCACCAGGGGGCAGCAGGGGGTTTTGATGGGGCCCTGGAGGCCACCTCTCAGCACGAGCTGGGCACAAAAGAGGCGTATTTCAGTTTTTGTTCATTCATTTTTACTTATTTCAAGGGCGGAAAGAGAAGAAGGAGAGACCAACGGCACTCATTTGTGTGTGGATACCGGGGCAGATCTCCCACCAGCTGGTTCCCTCCCCAAATGCCTGCAACACGTGGGGCTGGGCCAGGCTGAAGGCAGGAGCCAGGACCCGGCCTGGGTCTCCCATGTGGTGTCGCTTCCCCACTCGCGGAGGAACGACACTGGACCCTGCGCTGTTCTTCTTCCCCGGCCCTTCCCGGGTTTGCTGCCGCTCCCCCACCTCCCCGCCTCTGCGGAGGGGCGGCACCCCCGCTGCTTCCCCCACTTCCGCGGAGGAGCAGCACACCACCAGCCGGCTCTCTCAGGGGTTCCCCAGATGTCCCTGGTGCATGTTGTCTCTCTCCTGCTTTATAGTCCTCTTCCACCAATCCCAACTCTGCTACCCACATGCCGAGTACACTGCTCTCCTCCAATCAGGGGCAGGACCAGCTCCTGCAGCCTGTTAGTCGAGTTGGTGAGGCAGCTGTGTGGAAGTTGCTTACTCCCTCTCAGCACCATATTGTGGGGGCCGGGCCCTGCTCCCCACAGACCCCCCTTTCTTTTTATTCTTTAAGGCGTTGATACGTGCCTGTCTTCGGTGCCCCACGGCGCATACTCTGCTCTGCTAGCGTTGCCCACAGGTGCTTATCACCCTACCAATCAGGCAAACCGAATCTGAGCCCTCTCATTGCCATGTTGTGGGGAGGCTTTTATTGGTGTTAATACGTGCCTGTCTTCGGTGCCCTGCGGCGCATACTCTGCTCTGCTAGAGCTGCCCGTAGGTGCTTATCGCCTTACTAACAGGCAGACCGAATCCGAGCCCTCTCATCACCATGTTGCGGGGAGGCCTTTTTTATTTTTCTCTATTTTATTTCTCTCTGTCTCCGGGCATTCCTATTTCTCTCTTATTTTACTTCTATCTCCGGGCATTCTTATTTCTCTTATCCTCGCAGGTTCCCGGCGCCCGCCCCGCCATGGCTTCCCGGCTCTGCGTGGCTTCCGCGCCCCACCGCTTCTCGCGCCCCGCCACTTCTCGAGCGTGCTCCACGGTCTCCGCGCCCTTCGCGCTTGCCCCGCGGCCTCCGCACTCTGCGGCTTCTCTGAATCACGGCCTAGCTTACGTCTCCGCTTTCAGCTTAGCTTTTCATCTTTGCTCCCCGGGCTAATTTGACGAATCCCAACCTAGCTTACGTCTCCGCTTTGGCCTACCCCCGCGGCTTCACTTTCCCCTAGCTTATATTTTTCTCTCCCCAGTACTTTTCCTAGCTTTCTTCCAGTAGTATTTTTCTCTCTCATTTCTCCTAGCTTCTCCCGGCAGTCCATATCCGAGTCTAAGTTTCTTCTAGCTTTCACTTTCGCTTTCAATCTTAGATTTCTCCTAGCTTCTCCCCACAGTCCATATCCGAGTCTAAGTTTCTTCTAGCTTTCACTTTCGCTTTTAATCTTAGATTTCTCCTGGCTTCTCCCCGCAGTCCGTATCCGAGTCTATGCCTAGGCTTTCGCTAGCTTCTCCCGGCACTTCTTCTGTCCGGCTTTTTCCACAGGGACAGAGGGCGGGACCAAGCCACCTTCCCACGGGCTCCAGGGGACGTGCTGCTTCCTTGGGGGAACCAAGGCATGGCAGGGCCTTCCAGGGACACCACGCCCTCGCCGTGCTGCCCGTGGTGCTGGCTGTGCCCCCTCCTTGCCTTGGTCCCCTCTGACCCTGAGTTCCACACAGCCCTGCCCAACGCCTGCAGAAGGAGGGAAATGGGAGTGAATGGAGGCGCTGAGACAGCTCACGGCCCCTGGGCTCAGGGTGTGCCGCTCAGGCCCTGGTGCAGGGGCGTCTCCCTGCCCCTCCCTCCTGCCCTGGGGTGCTGGGACCTGGCCTGGGCTCAGAGCGTCTTGTCTTGTTTCAGCACCTGGTCATGAGGTTTTGGCTTTGCTACCTCTGTCCCCCTAAGTAGGGATGAGCTACAAAGCTAACTTTTCTTGTTCTTCTCTCACTTGCCAGCTGACTCACCAAAACGACACAATAAAATAATTTTATATATATATATATATATATATATAGAGAGAGAGAGAGAGAGAGAGAGGTCTACCATCCACTGGTTCTCTCCCTAAATGGCCACAACAGCCAGGGCTGGGCCAGGCTGCAGCCAGGAGCCCAGAGCTCCATCCAGGTCCCAGCAGCCGGCCTCCCTCACTGCCTTCCCAGGCGCACCAGCGGGGAGCTGGATCGGAAGTGGAGCAGCGGGACTCCAGCCGCTCCCACGTGCGATGCCGTTGTCACAGGCAGCAGCTGTATCCACCACGGCACAGAGCGGTCCCCCACAATTTGTCTCTCATGGTTCATCCGTGTGAATGCGCTTCCATCTCGCCTGAACCGTGTAACCTCACGCTCTCACCGGGTCCACCGAGCCTCACGGGAGCCGTGCGGGCCTCCCAGGCTCACCGGCCTGGCAGACGCTGCGTGTAGACAGGCGTCATTTACGAGACCCGAGTGAAAGATGAGGCTGTTAATGCTTTTGTGATGGTGGTGACGGAGCACCAGCCAAAGGCAGGGCTCCTCTGCGTGTGGCCTCACCTGCTGCGTGGTGTGACACATGTTGCTGTCGTGTTCGGGAGGAATTAAACTAGCTCTGGGGGAGATCAGGATGTCAGGGTGGGCGTGTGGACACGCGGACACGGCCGATGTGTGTGGGGGAGGGCGTGAGGAAGGGAAGGCACTAATCTCCTCTCGGAGAAGCAGGAAGAGTCTGCACCTGAAGTTGGACCCCAGCCAGCTCTGCCACCAACAAGCTGTGAGCAGGCGACAGACTTGCCCACCTCCATCTGTCCCTCATCCTAACCCCTCATCCCTCATCCCTCATCCATCCATCATCCCTCATCCCTCATCCATCATCCATCATCCACCATACATCCATCATCCACCATCCATCATCCATCATCCATCTCTCATCCACCATCCATTATCCATCATCCATCCACCCATCCATCATCAATCAACCATCCATCATCATCCACCATCCATCCATCATCAATCCACCATCCATCATCCATTATCCATTCATCTGCCATCCATCACCCACCCATCATCCATCATCCATCACCCATCCATCACCCACCCATCATCCATCCCTCATCCATCATCCATCATCCATCACTCACCCATCATCCATCATCCATCACCCATCCATCATCCACTATCCATCCATCAGCCATCATCCATCCCTCATCCCTCATCCATCATCCATCATCCATCATCCATCATCCATCATCCATCAATCATCCATCCCTCATCCCTCATCCATCCACCATCCATCCATTCATCCATCCATCATCCACTATCCATCCATCAGCCATCATCCATCCCTCATCCATCATCCATCATCCATCATCCATCAATCATCCATCCCTCATCCCTCATCCATCATCCATCATCCATCATCCATCCATCATCCATCATCCATCAATCATCCATCCCTCATCCCTCATCCATCCACCATCCATCCATTCATCCATCCATCATCCACTATCCATCCATCATCCATCTCTCATCCACCATCCACCATCCACCCATCCATCATCCATCCACCCATCCATCATCCATTCATCTGCCATCCATCCATCTATCCAAGTACTCAACAGATATTTCTTGAAGTCTGCTGGGAGCCAGACCCTGTGGTGACCATCTGGTGAACGTGGTGCTTGCCCTCAGAGTTCTTTCAGAAGACACGGATGACTTAAAGATGAAGATGTCATTACAAGATTGTGATTGTAATGTATCTTTAACATTTTTACTTTTTTAAGATTTATGTATTTATTTGAAAGTCAGAGTTACACAGAGAGGAGAGGCACAGAGAGAGAGAGAGAGAGAGAGAGAGAGAGGTCTTCTATTCGATGGTTCACTCCCCAACTGGCCGCACCAGCTGGAGCTGCATCGATCCAAAGCCAGGAGCCAGGTGCTTCTTCTGGGTCTCCCATTAGGGTGCAGGGGCCCAGGGCTTGGGCCATCTTCTACTGCTTTCCCAGGCCATAGCAGAGAGCTGGATCGCAAGTGGAGCAGCCAGATCTTGAACTGGTGCCCATATGGGACGCTGGCGCTTCAGGCCAGGGCTTTAACCTGCTGTGCCACAGCACCGGCCCCAACATTTTTACTTTTTAATTTGAGAGGTGGCGAGAGAGAGTTCCCATTGCTGGTTACTTCCTTAATGCCCTCAAAGGCCTGAGCTGAGCTGAGCTGAGGCCAAAGCCAGGAGCCGGGTCTGGAGTTGGGTGAGGAGCCGTGGGTGGGAGACAGGATGCTGAGCACTGGAGGTGAGGGCGGGCCCCTCCCGGGCGGGTCCCTCCCCCTCCCCTCCCCCTCCCCGTGGCATGGGGCTGGGCACAGTGGTGCTCTGGGCACAGCCACCATCGGGGGGGTGAGCCCTCTCTGGGCCCTAAGAGGCGGGCACCACGGGGCAAGGGCTGGGGCTGAGGCTGAGGGGTGACCCTGGCGAGGACCCTCACTCACTCTGATCCCCCTCGGGCCAGCGCCAGGATGCCAGCTGCTGTGGTTCTGACCTCGAGGGCGGTAAACCAGCACCGGCAAGGTCATGGTGAAGCTGCGGGCAGCAGGGCCGGGAAACGGGAAGCGAAGCTTCACAGAGCCTGGGGCAGACGGCAGTTCCTCCTCACCGCCACCCGAGGGCTGCACCATCACCCAAATGACGATGGAAACACCGAGCGAAGCCAGCTGCCGGCGCTGGGCCCCTCCCATGCCCACAGCCCGCGGCTTCCAGGACTGCCTCGCCTCCCCGTGGGCGCCCCCCCCATGGCCCCAGCACTGCGCTAAGCGGGGGTGGGGGCGGTTAAGAGACAGGGAGGGAAGCCCTGACCCCAGCTCTCCGGCTGCCTGATTTTTCTGGGTCACAGCCACAGCGTGGCCATGTGTGGCCATCATGTTGGTCACTGCAGTCACGGGCTGCCTTGGGCCAAAAGTCCCTCGCGCCCTTGCGGCTGCCCCAGCTGTGTGGAGGCGAGGTTTTGAAATGACTGTTTTCTTTTTCTCATGTTAGAAGCTGCACATGGTCATTGCACAAAAAGCCTTTTAGAGAAGCAAGAAGCACAAGAATCCCCTGTGACCCTCCGCTAGCGGTGCGTGCGCCCTGGCGGGGTGCGCCGCCTCCTGTCTCCTGGCCTGGGAGGTGGACCTGCTGGCCACGTCACTTCCGCCTGGGTCGGCTGCTTCACCCGGCCGGGGCCGTGGGCAGGGTCAGGTGAGTGCGCGAGCGCGTGTCCACGTCAGCTTCCTCGCTGCCAGGGACCGGCTCACAGCCCCCTCCACCTGCGGAGACCAGAGCCGGGCGGTCGCGGAGCCCTGGGCGGGCTGGCTGCGAGCCAGGTGCGGGGGAGCCCAGAGGATTAGGGCTGAAGGAGACGCAGAACCTGCCTCAGGCACCTGGGAGAAACCCCAGGCTCAGTCCCCACGTGGGCGCTTCCGCACTGGAGCGAGGTCCTGCCCCACTCAGCACACGCACAGGCTCCCAGGCATGGCCCCAGACATGTGCGGTCACGTGCACAGTAACACACGTGGGCGCACAGACACGCATGCTCTTCCCGCTTCTCCGCCGCACACTCAGCACCGTCTAGCAGACCGTTTAGTCTATGTGCCGACCACGTGGATCCTGGGTTCACTCTTCCTGCGTCCAGGGCCTGGTTTGGCCCATCCTGGCTCTGTGCCCCTGGTCAGTCTCTCCACTTTGCTGTGCCTCAGTCTCTGTGTGGGTGACAATTCAGTGACTTGTTATAAACAAGCCGAGAGAGAGAGAGAGAGAGAGAGAGAGGGAGAGGGAGAGAGAGGAAGAGAGAGAGGGAGGGAGAGAAAAGAGGGAGAGAGAGGGAGAGAGAGAGAGAGAGAGGTCTTTAACCTGCTAGACTTCTCCCCGATGGTCGGGCTGAAGCCAAGAGCAAGGCGCTCTCTCTGGGTCTCCCATGTGGGTGGCAGGGGTTGACTACTCGGGCCTTCCTCCGTTGCCTTCCCAGGTGCAGCGGCAGGGAGCCGACCAGAAGCAGAGTAGCCAGGACTGGAACAGGGGCTCCCATGTGGGACGCAGGTGGTGGCTTAGCCCTCTGGGCCACAACACCCGCCCCTGGACTGCTGTTCTTGATGCCACTTCTTCCCCGGCGTCTGACACTCCCGTGAGGATGCCAGCTCCGTGGGGACAGGCACCCTGGCCGGCCTGCTCTCGGCTGCACCCTCGCCCAGAACGGGGCTGGACACTTAGCAGGTGCATAAGCAGTGCTGGCCAACGAAAGAGAGGTCCCTGGCAGGTGCCTGGGCTTGGAGTTGGAGTAGGAGGGGCTATGCAGCCCAGGCCCCTCCCCTCCAAAGCAGCAGGCAACCAACCCCAGCTCGGGCCCTGGGGGTGGACAGCTGGGCCCAGGGCCAGGACCCACCCTGGGGAACCGGTTTGAGAAGCGGCTCTTCTGGGTACACGGTTGCTCTCCCTGAAGCCGCTGGGAGCTGAGCCACGAAGCTCTGGCCCAGGCGTCCGGCCTGGGTGGCCGACCTCCCCGTGGGCTAGCCGTGTCCCTTCTCTGGGTCTCAGCGCAGCCCAGCCATGTCCAGGGCAGGCAGGAGCTGTCCTCGGGCCCGGCTGGCAGAGCCTTGATTTTCCTTTGCGTCTCAGGGTTGTTGCACACGTGTGGGGGCGGGGTGGCGCCTCCCACGGCACATGCCCACGGTGTGTGGCGGCCACACCCAGCGAGGGCACAGCCGGCACCTCAGAGGTGCTTCTGTGCCCGGCGACCTGGAAAGAAACGATTGGTCATCCTCGCGTGCGAGGGGCCATCAGCGCCATCCCCTGCCAGCAGTGCACCGCAGCCATCCTCGCCCCCCCTCCCGCCCCTGTGCGGGAGCCACCACGCCTCCTATTCTCTCCCCCTACAAGGCCAGCGTCCTTGTTGATGGCTGAGTAGTACTCCACGGCAGATGTAAGCCTTTTCCCATCCGTCTGCCAAGGGACCCTGGGTTGACCCGCATCTTTGTTGCAGTGCACACGCCAGTGTAGACGACTCCCCCACGCTTTCTGTTCCCCCTGGAGCCATACGCAGTAGTGGAAGGAGAGCTCGGGTCTTAGTGGAAGCCTTGAGCACGGCCTTGGCCAGATCGGGGACGGCTGTGGGTAGCCAGGAGTCGGGAAATCCCACCAGGTGCTTCTATTAAGAAATCAGCCGGCTCGGCCAGCGCCGCGGCTCACTAGGCTAATCCTCTGCCTTGCGGCGCCAGCACACCGGGTTCTAGTCCCAGTCGGGGCGCCGGGTTCTGTCCCGGTTGCCCCTCTTCCAGGCCAGCTCTCTGCTGTGGCCAGGGAGTGCAGTGGAAGATGGCCCAAGTGCTTGGACCTGCACCCCATGGGAGACCAGGAGAAGCACCTGGCTCCTGGCTTCGGATCAGCGTGGTGCGCCGGCTGCAGCTCGCCGGCCACGGCGGTCATTGGAGGGTGAACCAACGGCAAAGGAAGACCTTTCTCTCTGTCTCTCTCTCTCACTGTCCACTCTGCCTATCCAAAAAAAAAAAAAAAAAAAAAATCAGTCGGCTCACGGCAAAGAGGGGCGCGGACGGCCTCGGGGAGGAGACCGAATTCCGCTTGCGGGCTGCCGCGTTCCTGCCCGCGGCGGGGGCCCTCGGCTGCAGGTGGAGCAAGGCCCCACACTCGGCAGAGGCCGGACCGCGGGGTGTTTGGCCGTACATCAGCAGGCCGTGGGACCAGCGCAGGGGGTGGGGGCGACGCCGTGTCTGCCCAGAGACGGGGCTCCCCCCGGGCCAGGGCGGCAGAGCATCGGACGGGACGGGAGCCTTCCCGTGGAATCAGCAAGCCCGGGAGCCCGGCACACCCTCAGACGTTTCCTAAGACAGAATGATCTGGAACCCCGCACGGGCGGGCGCCCTGCGTGCGGGAGAATAAGCAAGCCCAAACCCAGCTCCAGCCACGTGACCGAGCCTTGACGAAAGGAAGAACAATGGGGACATGTCCACGGGAACTGAGGGAAAAAGAGCACGGGGCTTAGAGAAAAACGAGGACTGGAAGGGGGAGAGAGAGAGCGAGCAGTGAGCGCACCGCGTGCGGCACAGCCAGCGCCTTGCCGGGGTGCGAGGCACAGGGGCGTGGCGGGGCAGAACCGGCCACGGCGATGCCGCAGTGCCATCCACGCCCACGGCACGTGGGGTGAGCCGTGGGGGCCGCGGCTTCAGTGCTGTCACCCTGGGCCCAGGGGGGGCGGTGACAGGAGCAGAGTGATGGTGACCAGGCGTGCTACTGGGCCGTCGGCGTGCGGGGGGCGGGGAGGGGAGGCAGAGGCAGTGTGGAAGAGCCCACGACGAAGCTCCACTGTCCCGGGTGTGGCTTGGACGCAGCTGCTGGGCTCAGCAGGTGTGCGGTTTGTTTTTTAAAAAATACTTATTTACTTGTTTATTTCAAAGTCAGATTTACAGAGAGAGAGGAAGGGAGGGAGGGACAGTGAGAGAGGGGTCTTCCATCAGCGGGGTCAGTTCCCAAATGGCTACGACAGCCATGGCTGGGCCAGGCTGAAGCCAGGAGCCAGGAGTTCATCCGGGTCTCCCACGTGGGTGCAGGGGCCCCAGCACGCTGGCTTCCTCCACTGCCGTCCCAGGCGCATCAGCAGGGGGCTGGAGCAGACGTGGAGCAGCCGGGACAAAAACTGGTGCCCACATGGGAAGCTGGGGTCCCAGGCGGCGCCTTTACCCGTGCGCCACAGTGCCGGCCGCAAGTGTGCTTTGCTGCGAATGCGTGTTAGGGGTGCAGCGGCTGAGCGGCCGCCTGGGACACTCGTATCCCCCATCAGGTGCCCGCTAGGGCCCCAGCTTCCTGCTGCTGCGCGCCCTGGAGCGGTGGCGGTGCTCCGGCACCCCTGCCCCTGCCACGCGTGGGGGAGGCCCAGAGGGAGTTCGGGGCTCCTGGCTGCAGCCTGGCCCCGCCTCGGCTGACGGCGCACGGAGGGGAGTGAGCCAGGCGGAGGAAGATTTCTGTCCATCTTTCTGTTTGTCTCTCTGTCTTTCAAAGAAAATGAAAACAAAAAAAAATTTTTTTTTGACAGGCAGAGTGGACAGTGAGAGAGAGAGACAGAGAGAAAGGTCTTCCTTTGCCTTTGGTTCACCCTCCAATGGCCGCTGCACTGCGCTGATCCGATGGCAGGAGCCAGGTGCTTCTCCTGGTCTCCCATGGGGTGCAGGGCCCAAGGACTTGGACCATCCTCACTGCACTCCTGGGCCACAGCAGAGAGCTGGCCTGGAAGAGGGGCAACTGGGACAGAATCCGGCGCCCCGACTGGGACTAGAACCCAGGGTGCCGGCGCCGCAAGGCGGAGGATTAGCCTAGTGAGCCGCGGCGCCAGCCTATGAAAACAAATTTTTAAAATGCATTTGTGTGCTTCCCAGCTCTGCCGCTAAGATAAGGCCTGAGAAAGAGACCGAGGTGGGAGGAAGCAGCGTTTCTGGAACCCTGGACGCCCGAGCCCCGGCTGCTCCACTTCGGTCCAGCTCCCTGCCAGTGTGTCTGGGAGAGCAGCAGACGGCCCACGTGCCCGGCCCCGCGCCCACAGGGGAGACCCAGACGGAGCTCTAGGCTCCCAGCTTTGGCCTGGCCCAGCCCTGGCCATTGGAGCCATCTGGGGAGTGAGCCAGTGCATGGAAGACCTCTCTCTCTCTCTCCCTCTCTCTCTCTCTGCCTTTCAAATAAGTAAGTAAACCTTTTTTAAAAAAAGGAAATTATATGATAATATTAAGATTCAACCGTAGGATCTCAAAAAGGGTAAGGGGTGAGACACTATGAAGGCCGCGGGGGCTATTTCTGTGTGCGTCGGAACCGGCTGTGGCTGTGCCGTGGGGCCTGGCGGGGCTCCAGGGGCACCGGGGTCTCAGCCTGGAGGCTGCTGTCGGGGTTCAGCAATCATGGTGGAGCCGTCCGCGTGTCCTGTTCTCTGTGGCTGTGGCTGCTCTGTGTGGGAGGTGGCAGGTGCACAGGGCTCCCCAGACTGCCCGGGACGGCTCCCTGGAGAGGTGGGGGCCTGGCGGGGAGGCAAGATGGTGGCGGGGGGCGGGGCGGAGCTGGTTTCTCCATGGGACCTTGACATTCGGGCCGGATTCTCCCTGCGGGGTGCGTGACGGTCAGGACCGTTCCCGGTCGGGAGCCACTGGCTGGGGCCAGCACGAGGTGTTAGGAGGGGGAGAGAGCCCAGGACTCCAGGTGTGGCCCTCCCGGGAGGGGCCTCTGTCCCCCCCGCCCCGTGGGTCCTGGCCCCGTCTCCAGTCCCCGCGAGGCTGCTCTCCCTGCCTGCCCATTACTCCCGGCCGTTGCCCCTGACCTTCTGAAGAGGCCCCGGAGACTCCCCGAGCAGACTCCCGAGGGCGGCAGGGCGGGCGCTCTGAGTGGCCACTGCACTCACACCGTCCGGGGACAGCAGCCCCCAGCCGGCCCCGCGCCTGCCCCGCGCCGGCCCCGCGCCCAGCCCTGAGCTCGCCCGACGCCGAGGCCCTGCGCCTGCCCCACTCGGAGGCCTGCCTGCCCCACTCCGAGGCCCTGCGCCTGCCCCGCGCCGGCCCCGCGCCCAGCCCTGAGCTCGCCCGACGCCGAGGCCCTGCGCCTGCCCCACTCGGAGGCCTGCCTGCCCCACTCCGAGGCCCTGCGCCTGCCCCGCGCCGGCCCCGCGCCCAGCCCTGAGCTCGCCCGACGCCGAGGCCCTACGCCTGCCCCACTCCGAGGCCTGCCTGCCCCACTCCGAGGCCCTGCGCCTGCCCCGCGCCGGCCCCGCGCCCAGCCCTGAGCTCGCCCGACGCCGAGGCCCTGCGCCTGCCCCACTCCGAGGCCTGCCTGCCCGACGCCGAGGCTCCGCTTGCGTCCCTCGGGCCGCGGCACCGCGGTGCGGGTGCTGGGAGAATCCGCCTCTGAGGCCAGGACTCGTGGTGAGGAGCTCCGGGGGTGCCCGGGGACCGTGGTGCTCGGCTTGCCCGGCGCGCTGTGCGAGGCAGGACGCGCGACGTCCCCGCTGCTTCGTGACCCCCGACTGGAGCCCACACAGCCTCGGCGCCGTCACTGCGCTCGCGGCAGGGCTGCCACCCCGTCCTGGGTGGGTTTTTTATTTTAATAAGACATTTCTTAACTCGAAAGGCAGAATTACAGAGAGAGAGAGAGAGAGAGAGAGAGGTCTCCCATCTGCTGATTCGCTCCCCAGATGGCCACACAGCCTGGCCGCAGGCCGAAGCCGGGAGCAGGGACTCCACGGTCTCCCGCGTGGGTGCAGGGGCTCGCACACGTGGGCCGTCTTCCACTGCTTCCCAGGGAGCAGAGCCGTGGGGCACCCCGACACGGGACGGGGCATGGCAAGCCGGGACTCAGCACTGTAGCGTAGCACCCCACCCCACGGCGCCCCTCACCGGAGAGGCCGAGGGTTTCACCCACCGTGCGCCAGGGACCAAACATGTTACTTCTGATTTCACAGCGTGACCTCAGCAGAGAGCCTGGCCTGTAAAAATAAGTGCTTAACGTTGATTTTTTTATGAAGCAGAGATAGAATCTGTATTTATAGCAATTACATTAGACCACAAACAGAAAACCTCAGGTAGCAGTGGCTTCAGAAACGTCACATTAAAGTATCTGGAAATACACAACCCAGAGGCCAGACACCTTCTGTCACCTTTGTCGCCTTGTGGTGCAAAATGGCTGCGGGAGCTCCAGTCATCACACCCAAACTCCAGAGAGCAGGTGGCTTAGTGGTGGCCAAGGCGCACCAGGACAGCGTCTTCTGTGTCCATCAGTTGCCAGCCTGCGTCGCTCCAGAGCCGTCAGTTCTGAGAACCCAGAGGCACTTGCCACTCGGGTTCCTGTTGTCTGCAGCGAAGCCCACGAGGCGTCTGGGCCACAGGGCCCTGCCCCTCGCCCAGCTCGTCCCAGCCAACTGTCCCTGACGCTGGCCTGCAGGACGGCCAGGCCTGACCCCTCCCCGGGACACCTGCTCCCTCCCCTGCCTCCTGGCTGGGCCTTGTTGGGTCTGGAGCTCCTTCGGTTTGGGCCTCCAGGGCCTGGCGGGTGCTCCCAGACCCCAGCCATTGAATGACCTCCCAGACCCCAGCCGGACGCCCGTCTGCGCACGGACGTCGGGTGGCTCCCGCGTGCTGACCACCGTGAGGAGCGCTGCTTGCCTTAACCCTGTTTCGGTTGTGCTGGCTGCGCACGCCCAGGAGCTGGCCTGCTGGCTCATGCGGTGACAGCGGCAGCGAGCCCCTCCCCCGGCACAGCCCAGCGCCACCTCTGTGCGCAGGGTCCGGGGGCGTCCCTCGCCAGCTCCGCGCCTGTTCTGAGCAGCAGGAAGGCTCGTGGCGGGGAAGCCCCTGCCACGTTCGTCTCCGTGCCCACTGCACTGGGCCAGCACCCACCGCCGGGCCCCGGGGTGATGGGGGGGGGGCACCGGTGAGCCGGGGGAGGCTGTGCGGCTGCCCAGGTGCGGGGAGAGCAGCAGCGCCCGGGGCAGGTGAGGGAGGCCTGGGTAGGGGTGGGGTGAGTGTCGCTGTGGCAGGAGCAGGGTCGATCAGAAGCCAGGAGCCAGGAGCTCCTTCCAGGTCTCCCATACCGGTGCAGGGGTGCAGGCACTTGGGCCGTCTTCCGCTGCTTTCCCAGGCCACAGCGGAGAGCTGGATTGGAAGCGCAGCAGCTGGGACTAGAACCGGTGCCCATGTGGGATGCAGGTGTTGGCGAGTGGCGCTTTAACCCATGGCGCCACAGCACTGACCCCCTAACTTATCTTTTGATTTTGTTTTTCCACAAACTTTTTGAGGTACATTTATAATCAAATTTTAAAAAAAGTTTATTTCAAAAGCAGAGTGACAGAGAGGGAGAGACAGAAAGACAGACCTCCCTTCCACGGGTTCACTCCCCAAAGCTCACAACAGCCGGGCTGGGCCAGGCCGAAGCCCGGAGCCAGGAGGTCCACTTGGGTCTCCCACATGGATGCAGGGGCCCAAGCCTTGGCCACTGTCTGCTTCCCTCCCAGGTGCATTAGCCGGGAGCTGGACCAGCACTGGAGCAGCTGGGACTCGAACCTGCACTTGAAACAGGACGCTAACACCGTAGGCGGCGCTGCAACCCTGGCCCCGTAACTGAAGTCCTACGCGACACAGGCGTGTTCTGAAGTGGAGACTTGGGGGCCCAGAAAACACCGTCTCTTTTTATGCCTACGTTTGATGAAGAATGGACAAAAGGGCGGGATTGATCGATGGGAATGGGGGGGGGCACGGGGAGGGGAGTGGCCAGCAGGCCTGTGCTGTGTGTCCCAGTGCTCCCTGGTCTCTCTGCGGGGCGGCCTCCCTCCCGGGACAGGGCAAGACCCCCCCAGAACGAGGATCTGAGACCGGCCGTCCAGGGGGCACAGGGCTGTGTCGATGGCTGGCTCCGGCGCGCTCGAGGGGTCTCGACTTCCGTGACCTCCCCTGGGGAAGAGGCATTGTGGATTCTGTGGCACGCCTCGTGGGAGGAAGGGGTGCAGGCAGAGGTGGGGAAGCTCTGCCAGGGTGCTGTGGGGTGCAGCTTCCTGATCCCCAGTACCAGCACGAGCCTGGAGGATTCCAGACCCCAGCCGGTGACGCCGCTTCCAGTGCGCAGGCGGCGTCATGCCGGGGTGGAGGCGGGGCCGGGAGCCACTCGCTTCTCCGGCTGGCTTCTCCACACCACCTCGGGCACAAGCGCGTGAGGTGCTTCTGGGAAAACAATGCCGGAAACCGAGGCTCCATCCGTGAACTGCAGCCCGCTGGCTGTGAGGCCACGCCACGCCACGCCACGCCACGCCACGCCACGCCGCGAGGGGAGGCGTGGGGACGAAAGGCTGGGCCGGAGAGCCGTGGTCTATTCAAGGGAAGCGGATTTACATACGAGGTTCGGTCTAAAGAAGGAGCGGTAGCACAGATTAGTTGGCACTTCATTTACATTGCTATAAAAGGCATCTGGGGCGTGTGGGTTCAAGATGATTGCTAGGAAATCCCGCAGCAACTGCAGAGGGTGCGGGTCCGCTTTGTGGGAGTGGGGGGCAGCGGGCCCCGACCTGAGAGGCGGCGGATGCACGCCCCACTCTGGCTCGGTTTCCTATCCTCCATCCTGGCGATGAGCACCCCCCGGGATGAGCCTGAGCTGGGTCATCTCCAGGCTCTGCCGCTGTTGCCAGCCACGGGGAGCCTGAACACCTCCCACAAGGAAAGACCGAGCCTCGGGCACCCTCGGGCACCCACGGGCGGCGGGTGGGGAGCAGCTCCCCAGACCTGGTGAGGCCCGGAGCAGGTTGCCTGGTCCCTGGGAGCTCCCGGACGGCAGCGGCACAGCTGAGTTCTCTCCACGCCCCTGACACACGGCAGGCGCGCGGCGGTGGAGGCGGACACGCTGGTGACGCTGTCTGCAGACGTCCTGTCTGAGACTCACGACAATCACCAGCACTGCCCAAGAGAGACAGGAATTGGGCCACAGAAGTCATTTTAGAAGCCGCATTAAAACAAGGCAAGGGGCCGGCGCTGTGCCATAGGGGTGAAGCCGCCGCCTGTAGCACCGGCATCCCATACAGGCCTGGTTCGGGTCCCAGCTGCTCCACTTCCGATCCAGCTCTCTGCTATGGTCTGGGAAAGCAGTGGAGGTTGGCCCAGGTGCTTGGGCCCCTGCACCCGCGTGGGAGACCCGGATGGAGCTCCTGGCTCCTGGCTTTGATCTGGCCCAGCCCTGGCCTTTGCAACTGCTTGGGGAGTGAACCAGAGGATGAAAGACCCCCTTTCCCCTCCACCCCTCTTAAATCAGCCTTTCAAATAACAATAAAAATAAATCTTAAAAAAGTGAAGATTAAAAAGAAACCAGGGAGAACAGAGCGGGCTAATAGCACCTTTATCTAATTCTGGGTGCACGCGTCACAGACCCGCCCCTGAGAGCACCAGGGGGCGCACCACGCTGGGGGCGGTTCTCTGCTTTCCGTGCTGGGTCTTGGAATCTTTGCATTTCCTGCCGCAGCCCAGCTCCGCTCTCCCGGCGCTCACTTCTAGAAGAACCCGCAGCCCTGGGTGCCATGTGTGGCTGGAGCAGGGTCGGGGAGCGAGTACCTGACAACGGTGCCTTCCCGTGCCCTGAGCCTGGGGAGCTCGGGGTAGGGGTACGGAAGACCCCGCCTGCTCTGAGGCTGCGGGAGGCGGGGCTGTGTGATCCACTGCGGGTGTCCGTCATTCCAGGCCGGGAAGCGGCAGGCCTGCGGGGGGCACTCACCCCCACACCGCGCCCTGCACCTGGCTGGGTGGCGCCCCTTCCCGCCCAGTCCCTGGGGCCCCACTGCTCCTTTCTGCCCCCCGAGTCTGGCGCAGGCCCTGGCCCAGCGCCCCAGCAGCTCTGAATGAATGAGTGGCTCCCACGGCTATTAACGCCCTTCATTTCTTCATTTGTGCGTTCATGGAGGCCTCAGCGCAGGAGCGGGGTGCCCAGACCCAGAGCCGACCCAGAGCCGACCCAGAGCCGGGGCCCTCCCTCCTCTCCTGCCCGCCGGCCAGCATCATGCCCAGGCCTGGGCTTTGCATGAGCCATGCCCAGCCGTCCCCGAGCGGGAGCCTGCGTCTCGCCCTCCTATGAAGAGGCACTGGGCTGGGGGCTGGGGGCTGGGGGCTGGGGGCTGCGGCCCACCCCATCCCAACAAAGCTAACTGCATCTGCAAGACCACTTTCGGGGCTCAGGTGGACACGGATCCCGCCCCCCAGGCTCTGAAGTCTCCCGCCCTATCCAACATGGTCTCCCAGGCACCCGTCTGGTGTCAGCCTCCCCGGGAGCTGGGCCCGGTGGAGACACGGGGTGTCCCGGTGGGCAGCTGTCCAGTAGCAGGCTGGGTCAGCCGAGGTGGTGCCTCTGCCGGGCAGCCTGGGGGAGGTGTGGAACCCAGAGGTGTGTGTCTCTACGGGGAGGGTCCCAGCTGGCTGCCGTGGCCCTGACTTCACTGTCCCCCCCACCAAGGCCAGCGCTAATCCCCTGACCTCACTGTCCCCCCCACCAAGGCCAGCGCTAATCCCTGACCTCACTGTCCCCCACAAGGCCAGCGCTAATCCCTGACCTCACTGTCCCCCCCACCAAGGCCAGCGCTAATCCCCTGACCTCACTGTCCCCCTCACCAAGGCCAGCGCTAATCCCTGACCTCACTGTCCCCCACAAGGCCAGCGCTAATCCCCTGACCTCACTGTCCCCCTCACCAAGGCCAGCGCTAATCCCCTGACCTCACTGTCCCCCCCACCAAGGCCAGCGCTAATCCCCTGACCTCACTGTCCCCTCACCAAGGCCAGCGCTAATCCCCTGACCTCACTGTCCCCCCCAAGGCTGGTGCTAATCCCCTGACCTCACTGTCCCCCCCCAAGGCCAGCGCTAATCCCCTGACCTCACTGTCCCCTCCACCAAGGCCAGCGCTATACCCCTACCTCACTGTCCCCCCACCAAGGCCAGCGCTAATCCCCTGACCTCACTGTCCCCCCCCACCAAGGCCAGCGCTAATCCCTGACCTCACTGTCCCCCCCACCAAGGCCAGCGCTTATCCCCTGACCTCACTGTCCCCCGCCAAGGCCAGCGCTAATCCCCTGACCTCACTGTCCCCCCCCAGGCCAGCGCTAATCCCCTGACCTCACTGTCCCCCCCACCAAGGCCAGCGCTTATCCCCTGACCTCACTGTCTCCCACCAAGGCCAGCGCTAATCCCCTGACCTCACTGTCCCCTCACCAAGGCCAGCGCTAATCCCCTACCTCACTGTCCCCCCCACCAAGGCCAGCGCTAATCCCTGACCTCACTGTCCCCCACAAGGCCAGCGCTAATCCCCTGACCTCACTGTCCCCTCACCAAGGCCAGCGCTAATCCCCTGACCTCACTGTCCCCCCCAAGGCTGGTGCTAATCCCCTGACCTCACTGTCCCCCCCACCAAGGCCAGCGCTAATCCCCTGACCTCACTGTCCCCCACAAGGCCAGCGCTAATCCCCTGACCTCACTGTCCCCCCCACCAAGGCCAGCGCTAATCCCTGACCTCACTGTCCCCCCCACCAAGGCCAGCGCTAATCCCCTGACCTCACTGTCCCCCCCAAGGCTGGTGCTAATCCCCTGACCTCACTGTCCCCCACAAGGCCAGCGCTAATCCCTGACCTCACTGTCCCCCCCACAAAGGCCAGCGCTAATCCCTGACCACACTGTCCCCCACAAGGCCAGCGCTAATCCCCTGACCTCACTGTCCCCCCCACCAAGGCCAGCGCTAATCCCTGACCACACTGTCCCCCACAAGGCCAGCGCTAATCCCTGACCTCACTGTCCCCCCCAAGGCCAGCGCTTATCCCCTGACCTCACTGTCCCCCCCACCAAGGCCAGTGCTAATCCCTGACCTCACTGTCCCCCCCACCAAGGCCAGCGCTAATCCCTGACCTCACTGTCCCCCCCACAAAGGCCAGCGCTAATCCCCTGACCTCACTGTCTCCCACAAGGCCAGCACTAATCCCTTGACCTCACTGTCCCCCCCCCAGGCCAGCGCTAACCCCCTACCTCACTGTTCCCCCCACAAAGGCCAGCGCTAATCCCTGACCTCACTGTCCCCCCCAAGGCCAGCGCTTATCCCCTGACCTCACTGTCCCCCCAAGGCCAGCGCTTATCCGGTGGGGGCGGGGCAAGCTCGAAGCAGAGGGTGTCGGGAAGGAGCAGCTCCCACTGAGAGGAGCAGCCCTGTTGACAGCGCTGGCCAGGGCCAGGGACTGTGGTCAGCTTTGCTGATTTTAAGCAAACTCACCTTTGGCCGACCCCCGGCAGGCTCTCTGGGAACAGCGCTGAATCCCTCCCAGGCTGATGCCCCCTCCTCCCGGGCCCCTCCAGCCTGCGCCCCTCCCCCTGCGCACCCCCACCCCCATCCCGTCGCCCAAGGCAGGCAGAGGAGTTCCCAGGGCACCTGTCCAGGAAGGAGGCTCCTTCCTCTCCTGTGGCCCCAGGAAGGCCTCTGTGGTTCTTGGAAGGGGTTCAAGTGCTTGAAAAGGAAGTCTCAGTGGGTCAGGGGTGAACAGGGAAGTAGGGGTGACCCAGGCCTCAGGGACCCCCGCACACCTCCCACACACACATTGCAAGAAGGCGTTGGCCCCGTCCATGGCCAGGCGGCACAGCAGTGAGGAGGCAGCTCCTGCCCCTTTGCTGGGATCGGCCTAGCTTTGAACTTGGAGGAGAAAAGCGAAAGTTGGCGGTCAGCAGAACTCAGGTGGTGCTCTGACCTAGGCCGGGCGGAGGGGCCAAAAACCACTTCCCGGCTGGGGCCCAGGCAGAGCTGTGCCCCGCTCCGTGTCAGGGAGAGGGCCAGGACCACCCTCCTGGGCTGCTGGGGGCAAGTGTGCAGACCCCTCTCTGGAGGGCGTTCCCAGCCTAGCCCTGTGGGTGCCACATGCAGGACCCAGCTGGGGCCCCTGGCCTGGGGGTGGGGGGACAGGGAGGCCCCCAGTCGTCCCTGGCATCGTCTGAGAGGTGTGGACGCCGCCCGCAGGAGCGAATGGGAGGAGGCGGCTTTGAGTGCTCACTGGGAGTTAGAGTCCACTGGGCTTGTCCAGAGCCTCTGAAACCCCTTCAATAATAGGATTCCCGTGGCGGGGGCGGGCTTCAGCTGCGAAGGCTCTGGCCACGCCCGCCCAGGGGGCTTTGCGGCAGAACTGCCCAGCCTGTCTGCTCCTGGACTCACTCTGCGCTCTCCTCCGGACGGCTGGCCTGGCTGAGCCCCGGGGGCCTGGGCGGTGAACTGGGTGTCACGGAAAGCCCCCCGCATCCTCAGAGGGGCGAGCCGCCTCATTCTGCCACGGCCCCCGGCCCCCGGCCCTGCCTGTCAGGGAACACAGAGGAGAGCCCGGGCCAGGGGGACCAGGGGTGCCTGGCGCTCACGGGACACCTGTCCTGCGGCCGGCACTGTGGGAAATGCCCACGCCTGTCATCCACCTGCCCCCACCACAGCCTCTCTCGGATTGCGTGGCCACTTCCCCCAACCCGCAGCTGGTGGAGGCTGGAGCTGGGGCTTGCCACTGGGGATTTCTGCCTCCCATGCCAGCGCCTTCTCCACGGGACACCCAGGAGAAGCGCCTGGGAGCGGGTGGGCTGGGCTGGGGCCCTGGAGCGGGATGGAGGAGGGGGGGAGGCCCGAGGGCAGGTCTGGGAAGAGGCACTGCTGACCTCCAATGGTTCTAGTCAGACACCACATGATGAGAGCCTGCAAGTAGGGTGGAAGGTGAGAGGGGGGCTTCCCGGAGGAGGTGGCATCCGAGCCAGAGCTGTCCGCGGACAAGGAGGCATCGGGAGCAGCAGGTGCACAGAATAACCCCGAATGACCTTGGGCAGCGTGAGCTTCCCTCGTGGTGGCCCCTGACTTCCCCCTTCCCACCGGTTCTCTGTGCGCGGCCTATTTTCATCTGTCCTGCTTCCCAGCCAGGAGGGGATGAGACGGTTCTCACAGCCGCCCTTCCTCCCGGGCTGAGCGCAGGGCCGCGGCCAGACCGCAGCTTCCTGTCTTTCTTCATTCAGAGGAGGGCAAGGGTGTCGCCTGCAGTCGCTGCCCGCCCCCAGCTGGTCCCTCTCCTCTCCCCTCCCCTCCCCTCCCCCCTCTCCCCCTCCCTCACCAGGACCAGGGCAGGCACAGCCCTGGGGGATCAGCCCTGAGGCCATCGGGCCGGGGCAAGACCAGGGGCCCAGGAGCGCCATCCGTGTCCCTAACCCTCAGCCAGCTCCTCCCCAGCTCAGCCCAGCTGCTCGGCCGGGGTCCGGGAGCTGCCTGGCCCTGAAGTTAGGGGAGTCCCTTCACAGCACACGGACTGTTCCAGAAATAGACTTTCCCCGATGAAATAGTTCATGTTTACCAAGACCACGTCTAGGGCTAGCGTTGTTGCGTAGCGGGAGAAGCTGCCGCCTGCGATGCCGGCCTCCCATTCATCCCCGTTGCTCCCCTCCTGACCCAGCTCCCCGCTAATGGGCCTGGGAAAAGCAGCAGAGGACGGCCCAAGTCCCTGGGCCCCTCTGCCCACGGGGGAGACCCGGAGGAAGCTCCTGGCTCTTGGTTTCAGCCTGACTCAATCTTGGCCGTTGTGGCCATCTGGGGAGAGAACCAGAGGATGGGTGATCTCTCTCTGTGTCTCCCTCTCTCTCTGGAACTCTGCCTTTCACATAAAGAAATCCTAGAGCTAATTAATTGAGAGGCAGAGTTAGAGAGAGGGAGACACACAGAGAGATCATCCATCCGCTGGTTCTCTCCCCAGATGGCCTCGATGACTGGGGCTGGGTCAGGCTGAAGCCAGGAGCTCCATCCGGGTCTCCCAACTGGATGCAGGGGCCCAGGCACTCGGACCATCTTCCGTTGCTTTCGCAGGCCATAAGCAGGGAGTTGGGTCAGAAGTGGGGCAGCCGAAACTCAAACCATATGCATATGGGATGCCGGCACTGCAGGCTGTGGCTTAACCCAGTACGCCACAGCTGGCCCTACCTAATAGATCACTTTTGTTTAAGAACATGTGTAACACGGTCACCCGTGCGCCCGGCCCTCCCGCTGGAGCCGAGCCACGAGCCGCTCTGTTTAGGCCCCGGGGTGAAGGCTTTCACCGTGGACTTGTTGGGTGGGGCGTGGTGTGGGCTTCTGTGCACTTGTCCTTTCCCTGGAGACGAGCTTGGCGGATCCCTGCGGACCGGCACCCAGGCCACGGGCGGACCCAGTCAGCAGCACAGGCGTTTCACCTTTGTCCTGGTCGTGAAAGGTCACTGGGGGGGTGGGGCGTGGGATGGCGTCGAGGCACAGCAGGTTAAGCGGCCGTCTGCAGCGCCAGCATCCCATCTGGGCGTCGGTTCCGTATCTGCTGCTCCACTTCCGATCCAGCTCCCTGCTCATTCTCCTGGGAAAGCAGCGAAGACGGCCCAAGCGCTTGGGTCCCTGCCACCCCCGTGAGAGGCCTGGAAGAAGCCTCCTGGCTGCGGCCTGGCCCAGCCCCAGCTGTTGCAGCCATTTGGGGAGTGAGCAGGGAGTGGAAGCTCTCTCTGTCTCCTGTCTGTGCCTTTCTCTCTGCAACTCGGACTTTCCGATAAATAAATAAATCTTAGAAAAAAGAAGCTCACACGGCACCTCTTGCTTTGTGCTGACGACCACAGAGCCCACGCAGTGGGTCCTAAGTCCCCCACACGTGTTCAGCCACGCGGTACCTGGCACACAGCCGGTGCCCTGCAAGGGCTGTTCCTTCCGTTTTACAAATGACAAAATGCAGCAGCTGGCCTGCTGGTGGGGATGCCTGCACCCCAGGGAGCTGTTAGCGGTAGGCGGAGCTCTGTAGGTGAGTGACAGCTCCCTCGCAGGCCCCGGAGGCTGCTGGGCGCCGAGGCGGTGCTGTCTCCTCCCAGGTCCTGGGTGGTGGGCAGAGGTCGCAGGTCTCCGTGTGAGTCCTGACAGTGAACATTTATCAACATGCGAAGATTCTAACAAGCCGGGTGATGCTGGCCGGGGCACGGGGCGCTGCCTGGGCCGGCCAGGGGCCTCCGCGGTATGGCTGATCCTGAGGCCCAAATGCCCATGCCACTTCGAGACCCCCTGCCATGCGTCCCACCAGGGCACCTCCAGGGCACGAGGCAGCACCCAGCACCGCCGCCCGGCCTCTGCACACCCCATGCCATTCCTTGGCCTTGTGATGCCTTTCCCGCTGACTGCCCTCCACAGTGACCCCAGAAGATGCCTCACGGCCGGTTTTCGGGTCTCCTCCTGCGACCCCGGGGTCTGCCTCTCCACCCTTCTCACCCACGAACGCGCACTTTCTGCTCTGTGAGCCTTTGTGTGCGCGGTGGGGGTGGGCGAGGTCTGTACTTCATTCTTCTGTGTCGCCAGTGGGACCAGAGTATACAGTTGGTGCCCAACGACTGCCCGGACAGAAGTGAAGACGCGCGGCTGGGCGGTTGGGTAGGCTCCCCGGGTGTCCTCGCTGGCAGGAGGCTCGGGTCTGGAAGCACTGGGTCCGACTGCCGCACGGGGAGCTGTCTGCTGAGACGCCTGCTTTTCGTGGCTTGCAGATACGTGACGACATTTTCCCGAGAAACGTACCACTTGGCATCCGTATGGCCTGTGAGGACAGACAACTCCCAGGCTGAAAAGCCTCTTGTGCCTCCGAAGGCGGCGCTGGGTGTCTGCCACGCATGGGTGTTGAGTGCCACGTGCTCCGGCCCACTGGCCGTCACCTTGGGCCCTGGAGGACAGTCCCAGGTGTGGTGGTAGCGGTGACGCAGATGGCGCCCTTGCCACAGCCACGCTCTGGGAGACTCCCTCCCATCACCCCCATCTCACAGGGGGGAAGCGGCAGCCCAGAGACACACTCCAGCAAGGGAGGTCAAACGCTGGCCAGGGCTGGGTCAGTGGAGAATGGAGCAGGGGCTGCCCTGGGGCTCCTGGGGAGGGGGGACAGTGGGGCTCCGGCTGAGCAGAGAGAGTGAGTGTCCCAGGCAGCCCGCAGGGAAGGGGACAGGGTGGGGACAGTGGTGAGGAGCAGGGACAGGTGTGGCAGGAGCACTCGCTCTGGCCAGTCTGCCACGGGCCCCTCCTGCCTGCTCTGTCCCTGCAGCCCTGGAGACCGCGCTGGCAAGCCCCTGTCTCTGGGTGCCTCCCGCTGGCTCATTGCATTTTCCCAGCAGCCTTCCAAGGTGGGCACTGCTCCTTTTTTACAGCGAAGGACACCAAGGCTCGACGAGGTCCGGCAGCTCACCCAGCACGGGACAGGGCCTGAACTTCTGCTTTCAACCCCAGCGCCGGGCTCGGGTGCCGGAGGCCCCTGGGAAGGGCGCTGTGGGCTGCTGGTCCCTGGTGGTGTCACCTGCCAGCCCTGCTGCTCCCCAGAGGACAACCCAAGCCCCAGAGGTCACCCCTTAGGTGGCGGTTGCTGTGAGGTGGCTTTTTTTCTTTCCTGAAGAGCTGTTTAATATTGGAAAGGCAGAGTGAGAGAGGAGGGAGAGGGAGAGAGCGCGAGGAAGCTTCCAGTTCACTCCCCAGTTGAGCACAAAAGCTGAGGCCAGCAGGCTGAAGCCAGGAGCCTGGAATTCCACACAGGTCTCCCCCGTGGGTGCAGGGCCCCGAGCAGGGGACTGGCTGTGAAGGGAGCAGCCGGGACCGCGGCTGGCGCTGCACTATGGGGATGCCGGCCGCGCGAGCCGCCGTTCAGCTGGCTGTGCCGCGGCACCGGCCCCCTCTCCTGCCTGTCTTCCACCACGTCCTCAATCCTGTGGTCACATTTGTGTACGCTCAAGGACCGCGCGTCGTCCTACAAGACTGATGGATGGGAACTGTTCCTGCACCTGCTGTCACCGCAGCTGTCGTGACACCATCGCCAGCACAGCCCTCACGCCCGTGACGAGGCTGAGGCTGGTTCGCCTCCAGCCGGGTCGGAGCCGGCCTGGTGAGTTTCGGTACAGAGCACTCTCACACAGTGATGATCTGTGTGACCGGCTTCGCAGCCACCATGCAGGCTTTTTTCTTCTTTTTAAAGGGTATTCATTCATTTCTTTGTTTGAAAGGCAGAATGACAGGTTGTCCATCTTCCATCTGCAGGTTCACTCCCCACATGGCACAACAGCCAGGGTGGGGCCCTGCCAAAGCAAGGAGCCTGGAGCTCCCGCCCGGTCTCCCACGCGGGTGCAGGGCCCAAGCACTTGGGCCGTCTTCTGCTGCTGTTTTCCCAGGCCACAGCAGGGAGCTGGATTGGAAGTGGAGCAGCCAGGACTCGAACTGGCGCTTACAGGGGACGTCGGGGTCGCGGGCGGCGGCCTCTGTGCTGCAGAGCCCACGGCTCTTCTCCTACAAAGCCACCTTCGCAGGTGCCCGCTCCGCGGTGGCGGCCTCCCCCCGCCCCCCCCCGAGTTCTCTGCGTCTCTGGACCCTATGAGGGGCTGACCTGCCCCCGCGAGTCTGTGAGTCACTCGAGGGTGCACACGGGCCAAGGGCATTGCCCAGCACAGCCTTTCTCCGCAGGACTCCCGCCGAGTGGCGCGTGAGGGCCTGGCGCCTGCCCCTCTGTGCCTCACCGCGTTTCCTGGTGCGTGGCTCTGCAGCGGCCAAGCAGGGAATGAACGCCCGAGGAGGCCCCTGCACTGACTGGGTGCTGCGGGGCGGAGGGGCCGCACTGCTCGCTGGGAGTGCAAGGTGTATGCGTGGCCCGGCCGTGGCCCCAGCGCTCCCTCCACCTCCACCTGCGCCAGCCCCTGATTCCGGGTCTTCCGCTGGGTCTCCTGGTGCGCTCATGCTTAATCTGGGGGTGGGGGCGAGGGACGGACGACCTGATGTGCGGGTTCCCACCCAAGAGTGAACAGGGATTCCAACTGCTTTGAGTACTTGCGGCACTTCCTATTTCCTGTTGTTCTTGTTGTCTGTGTTTTAAAAATAGCCGAGCCAAGCGCTGAGCCGGTGCCTGGCTGTGGACCGGATTTGCATTTCCCTGTGACTGGCTCGTGGAGCACCTTTCCCGGCTCCGCGGCCACTGGTGCGCCTTCTCTGGAGAAATTCCCGTTCAGGTCCTTTGTTTTTACTTTGGGACTCTCTGGAGGGGTTGCTGGATCGGAGGAGTCTTTATGGCCTACGCCCATCCGCAGGGAGCTGGCTCGGACGTGAAGCCGCTGGGACTCGAACCGGCGCCCACAGGGATGCCAGTGCTGCAGGCTGCAGCTTAACCCACCACGCCACGGCCCCGGCCCCTGCTCCCTGTGCGTTTGCAGTCATGGCCAATGTCACGAAGCCTTTCCCCTCAACCCCACTTTTCAAAAGAGAATTTTTACACCTAAAGTCCTTTTTTTTTTTTAAAAAAAGATTTATTCATTTATTTGAAAGTCAGAGTTAGAGAGGGAGACACACACGCGCACACACACACACACAGAAACCTTCCCTCTGCTGGTTCACTCCCCAGGGGCCTGGGGCTGGACTAGGCTGAAGCAAGGAGCCAGGAGCTTCCTCCTGGCCTCTCCCACGTGGGTGGGAGGGACCCAGACACCTGGGCCACCTCCTGCTGCTTTCCCAGGCCACTGGCAGGGAGCTGGATTGGAAGTGGAGCAGCCGGGACACGGCGCCCACACGAGATGCCGGCACCACAGCGGCTTCAACTGCTCTGGGACAACACGGGTCCCACAGAAGCCTCTTACAAATGTCTAGAGGGGCACCGACACCGCACAGAATCCTCATTCAGTGCCCGTTAGCACCAGACACCCAGATGCGAGCCACACCCCGAGACAGGCCGTCTGGCGGCACTGGGAGCTGGGCTGGTCCCTGCTCTGCTGGGGCTCGCGCTTCGCAAACTCCGCTCAAACCCATTTCCTCTCTGCATCTTTTTTTAAAAATTTATTTTATTTATTTGAAAGGCAGAATTAGAAAGAGAGAGAGACAGAGAGAGAGAGAGAGACAGAGAGAGGGATATCTTCCATCTGCTGGTTCACTCCCCCAAATGGCCACGATGGCCAGGTCTGGGCCAGGCTGAAGCCAGGAGCTTCTTCCAGGTCTCCCACGTGGGTGCAGGGGCCCAAGCACTTGGGCCGTCTTCTGCTGCTCTCCCAGGCCACAGCAGAGAGCTGGATGGGAAGTGGGGCAGCCGGGGCTCACACGGGATGCTGGCCTTGCAGGCGGGCCCCCATGGTGTGTTCACAGCCACGCTGAGAGCTGGGCAGGGCAGCAAACCCCTCTCCCAGGGTGGGGAGGCCGGGGCAGCCACACTCTGGGCTGCTGGCCCGTGGGCACGGCGTCCACAGGTCTGCACACGGACTCTGCCTTGGCCTGGTCCGCCTCTTGGCAGAGCCTGCTCTGGGTGGAACCGCCCTGGGTCCCTGCACAAGAGCTGGGCCGCCCATGCATCTGCCCCTGCGGGGTCTGAGCAAACAGGAAGCTGTGGGTTGGGGCTGCAGGGCTCGGCTGTCTCACAGTGCACACTCAGGAGCCGCACGCCCTCCTGCACGCTGGGGCTTCCCGGGTGACTGGCTCAGGCTGTGCCCTCCGCCGGGGCCTCGGGGGAACAGACCCAGACCCGTCCCTTCTCGGTGCAGGAGACTTTACCGACTTCTGGTCACGGCTCAGCGCCGCCAGCGGCCTTGAGTGAGAACCAGCTGGGCGGAGGCTGCACGAGGCGGGGCGGAGCCGGCCTCACCTCCACCTGAGGCTGAAGGGGCTCCTCCCGCTCCCGCCAGCTTTTCCCTGGGCCCTGCGGCAGGTGCCTGACCGGTGGTTATCAGACAGCCACACCAGCCCCTGGGCAGTGGCAAAGTCCCTGTGACTGCCGATCTCTGGACCTCGGCTGGGAGGCAGGGCCGGGACCCCGCCAGGCGTGGCAGCCAGTGCCCAGGCACCCAGCCAGCCTCCAGGGTCGGGCCCAGCCGGACGCCGACGCCGGACGCCGAGCCTCCTTGTCCTGGGAGCCCCAGAACTGGACTCCGTGCTGCTGAGTTATAACTCAACCTCTCACTGACCCCGGCCCGCCCCCGGTGGACCCTGTGGTTGTTAACCCGGCACAGGAGGGCTTCCTGGAGATGGTGGCCTTTGCTGCTTCACAAGGACGGGCCCTGGAAGCGGCCAGAGGAGGGGACATTGGTGCCCGCGAGCCCCGGAGGCTGGATGACGTCGTCCGGCACTTGGGACCCCGCCCACTCCTCCCTCTGCTGTGCCGGGACCCAGAGCTACGCACCCACTAGAAGCGCCGGGCCGGTTCGGAAATGACGACCTCCCGCGCCCGCCCGGCCCCGCCCCGCCCGCCGAGGCCCCGCCCCGCGAGGTCCGGCCCGCCCCCCGGGCCGGTCCCGCCACTTCCAGGTGCCTGCCGGCCGGGCCTGGGGCGGCGCGCTGGGTCGGGGCCGGGCGGCCGGAGGCTGCGGAGCGCGGTGCGCCCAGCGGCCCGCGGGGCAGCCATGGCGGAGGCCGCGCCGCAGCACCTGTCGCTGCCCTCGGGGCTGCTGGAGCTGTGCGCGCTCCTGGGCGCCCCCCGGGACGGCCTCCGCGGCCTGGAGCAGGTGAGGGTGCGGCGGGGAAACCGAGGCGAGCGCGGGCCGGGCGGCGGTGAGCGGGGCGGGCCGAGGGCGCACCCCGGGCCGGCGCTTCCCGGCGCGGGCTTCCAACCACGGCGTGCCGGGCGCCCCTGCCCCGTGACCCAGGCGGGGGTCCCGGCCTGCCCGGTGTGGGCGGCGCGCCCCGGGCTCTGGGCAGGGCCTGGCAGGCTGCCCGGGGCTGAGACCAACAGCTGTTCCCCAAACGCTGCCCGACGGGGCTTCTTCCTGCCGGTCCCCGGGGGCCTCTCCCCGGGCAGCGCCGGCTGGCTTTGCACCCAGCGATCCTAGCGATGCTAAATGCGCTCGGGTCCCGGGGGGCTTTGCTCTACTGGGACTGGGGCCCGCGGCAGGCGCCGGCACCTGCGGGCTGGCGGTCCTGGGGGACCAACCCCCTGCCCCTTAGCGCAGAGGTCTGCGGTCTCCTAGGCGGCGCTCCCAGCAGCCCTGGGTCTTCCCTTCAGTGCCCGCCTACCCGGTCTGTGCACCCCAGCAGCAGCGTGACAAATTCAGATCCTGGCTTTGGGGACAGCTGTCTCGAGGTGTTGGCTGTGGCCGTGGCCCCCCTGCCCTGGTGTCCCTGGTGCAGTCTGTCCTCTCCCTGGTCCTCAGGCCAAGTCCGTCCCTCTCTTTACAGCTCTCAGCAGCAGGGATGAACAGAAGTTGCCAAGAAAAGTTAACGGGTTGCTAAATTTAGCCCAGAGGGTGTCTGCCCCGGCTGGGTAGCCCAGGTACCAAGGCTTTGGTTCGAAGTCGGTGGTGAAGCCAGGAATGGCAAGTGGCCTCTGTGTTCCCCTGCCACCTGCCCCTCCCCAGGGTCACAGGTCCCCCCTTGATCTCTGTCTCCCCCCCACCCCCAGCGTGCCAAACGCCGATGATCCGTCTTCCGGTAGGAAATGCCTGGTTTCGGTTGAGGGGACTGCCGTGCGTCCCGGGCGACGAGGACACGCGTTACTCAGGCGGGGGGGGGGGGGGATGGGTCTAGGGGGAGCAGGATGAATCAGCCGAGTGTTTCTGATGGTGCTTTCCAGAACACAGGGCAGCCATGCTGTCCCAGGTGCAGGGAGGCAGAGGCGCCAGCTGCGGCTCTTAGCCGCTCTCCTCTCAATTCTCTGATTCTGGGAGGGGTTCGGCAGGGAGAGAGGAGGGATGCGGGGAGACGGCTAACCTGCCTGCCGAGAGCTGGCGTTTAGGGACCACGCTCAGTCGCAGTTAGCCACACGTGCGGCTTTCTCTAGCTGGCTCTGTATCTGTAACAGTTCTATTCGAATGTCCGAGGCTGTTGCCAGCGATTTGTCATTTTGCTTTTGAATCACGCCTGCTGGTTCAGACGCTCCTCCTCGCAGACGCGTGTGGCTCCGCTCTGAGATCCCGCAGGGCCCGGGGTTTTACCTCTCCGAGGGGTGTGTGTTCACTTTGCTGGGAATGGGGACCAAGAGGTGCAGTACCCTCCCCCGGGGGCTGGGCGGGGGCCCTTGTCCCTGGTTGCCCTGGGGCCCTGGCATGGGGTATGCAGGGCCCAAGGCCGCCTGCTGGGAGTTGCTGGAGCCCCGGCCAGGGGTGGGTGACCCGCGTAGTGCTGGGTGGGGAGCTGGTTCTGCGTGGGTTTTGGTGGGCAGCACCTGCGCTTCTCGGTTCCAGGCCACGGCGGGCAGCAGAGCGTCCTTGACAGTGGCACGCAGCCTCCTCTGGGTGCACCGTCCACCGCACAGCCGCCGGCCGCACATGGCTACGGGTGGCCATGTCTCACTCCCTAGATGGCTGCAACGGCCGGAGCTGGGCCAATCTGAAGCCAGGAGCTTCTTCCTGGTCTCCCACGCAGGTGCAGGGGCCCAAGCACTTGGGTCATCTTCTACTGATTTCCCAGGCCACAGCAGAGAGCTGGATGGGAAGTAGAGCAGCTGGGACTCGAACCGGCGCCCATGCAGGATGCCAGCACTGCAGGCTGCAGCTTTACCTGCTGTCCACAGCGCTGGCCCTGAGGAGCTGCCTGTTCCATTTAAAGACTTGAACTTCCGACGGCCACGTGCCGCTGCTGGCCTCCGTGCTGCATAGCCCCGTCCAGGAGCGTTAGGAAAACGTCACTGCTGGGGGTTTCCTCCACGTGGCCAGTCTTACAGTGAGGGTCAGTGGCACTGTGTAATTAACAGAGAGAAATCCGTGGCTCCTATCAGCTAGGGTGCTGGGTTGGGCTTTTGCTTTTATATTAGCTTTTTTTTTTTTTTTTTAAAGAAACCATTAAGTGATACAGGATGGGGCCAGCACTGTGGTACAGCGGCTTGACGCCTTGGCCTGAAGCGCCGGCATCCCATATGGGCACCGGTTCTAGTCCCAGCTGCTCCTCTTCCTATCCAGCTCTCTGCTATGGCCTGGGAAAGCCTCTCTCTGTATCTCTGTAACTCTTTCTAGTAAATAAAATAAATCTTAAAAAAAAAAAAAACGATGGAAGTTAATAAAGTCAGCACTTGGAACACAGACCCAGCTGGAGGGGGGGAGAGTCTCAGAGTGGGCGGAGCCAGGGGACTGCAATAACCCGCGGACCCTCCCTGCCGCGGCTGGCTGCGTGTGGAGTTGTTCTAAGCAGATTAGCTCTGTGTCCAGGAGACATCCCTGCTGCAGCCCCTGGGGTCTCTCGGGAGGGGGCGGCGACTGCACCGCTGAGTGACACAGGAAGCCAGCCGTGCCCGCCAGCCTCCCTGTGCATAAAAGCAGGCTGTGTCCCACGTGTGCAGCGGGTGTGACCCTCTGAGTCACGGGGCCGCAGGACGGCCGTCCCCGCCTGTCCGTTTCCTTTTTTATTTCTATATCGTTCCTTTGAAATGAGGCCGCATTGTTCCCCGATCAGAAAGGACACGGGGAGTTCGCTCGGGAGCGCGCACTCTGGCGCCTGCCTTCAAGTGAACTGGGAGCAGCAGCGGGCATGGCAGGCGGAGCGGCTGTGCTGGGGCGAGCGGGAGCCCGTGTAGACGAGCCTGCCTCCCAGAGGGACAGTGGGACGCAGCGCTCTGCGCACCACCCCACAGACGACCCCGCCGTGCGTGCGGGGCAGGGGCCGTGTGCAGTGAGCCTGCGGGACCCCGGGGTGTGGGGAGGGGGCGCAGCTGCAGGGAAGCCGGGGAAGGCGGTGGAGGGAGACGGCCTGTCCTGGGTGGAGGCGTGGGGTGTGTGTAGAGGAGGGACCTCCTCCAGGCGAGCGGGGCATGGGTGCAGGCGGGCGGGAGTCGTGGTACGAGGCGGCACCCCCAGGCTTGTCTGGAAGGATCTGGGCTGGGTTTGCCCCACAACGCGGCCCTCACCCCAACATGCACTGGTGTTGGGGGAGGCCTCTGCAGCCCAGGGCCCCGAGTGGACAGAGGTCAGGGCCTGCATGGTGGCGGGTGCTGATCCTGGGCCTGTGGGCACGGGGACCCCACAGGCAGCAGGTGCACTGCCGCGCAGCGGGCAGGCCAGGAGGGGTTGGAGGAGTTGGGGAGGGGCCCGGGGAGAGCAGGGGGCCTGCAGGAGTTGGGGAGGGGCCCGGGGAGAGCAGGGGGCCTGCAGGAGTCGGGGAGGGGCCTGAGGGAGAGCAGGGGGCCTGCAGGAGTCGGGGAGGGGCCCGGGGAGAGCAGGGGGCCTGCAGGAGTTGGGGAGGGCCCTAGGGAGAGCGGGGGACCTGCAGGAGTCGGGGAGGGCCCTAGGGAGAGCGGGGGACCTGTAGGAGTCGGGGAGGGGCCCGGGGAGAGCAGGGGGCCTGCAGGAGTCGGGGAGGGGCCCGAGGGAGAGCGGGAGCCCAGGGCACTTGCAGCCCCATGTTTGCAGGAACGAGCCTGTCCATTCCGGGTCGCAGCTTTGGCCTGGTGTGGGTGCACTGTCCACCTCTGTGGTCTCTCCGTGTGTGTGTGTGTGTGTGTGTGTTTATTTCTTAGTCAACTACACACACACACATACACAGAGAGAGAGGGAGGTCTTCCACCTGCTGGTTCACTCCCCAGACGGCTGCACTGGCCAGCGCTGGGCCAGACCAAGGCCCGGAGCTTCCTCTGGTCTCCTGCAGGTGCAGGGGCCCAGGCGCTGGGTGGGCAGGGGCTGGGCCGCGAGTGGAGCCGCCCGGACCTCACTGTGTGGGGAAGAAGCAGGCCCGTGGGTCCTGAGGTTGCTGGGTTCAGGGCCGCCCCAGCGCTGATAGAGCGGCGGGGGTTTGAGCACCTGAACACACGCGTCCTCCCGCGCGTGGCCTGAGTTCCCCGGAACGTGCCTTCTCACGTTCGGTCGTGGTTCTACAGGGCAAGCTGCCGGGGCGGGTGCATTCTGCGCGCTTTCGGTCAGGACGCGGCCCCCTGCGAGCCGGGGAGCAGCACCGACGGCACTGCAGGTGCTGTGGCCCGTGGGTCCTACAAGAGCAAGTGCGGGGCTGGGGGAGACAGGGACAGACTGACGGACAGACAGCTCCCATCTGCTGCTCCTGCCCCCCAAATGCCCACGATGGCCAGGGCCGTGCAGGGGCCGGAGCCAGGGCCCAGGAACCCACGCCAGGTCTCCCGTGGGGGTGGCGGGAGCCATCTCTCGGCCCCCAGGCTGTGCGTTCGGAGGCACCGGCATCCAGAGGCGGAGGTGGGAGGGGGTGGGGCTCAGCCTCGGGCCGGATGCCTTGCTGCTGCTGGGTCTTCCTGACGTGTCCAGGGCCCGGGTCTCACTCCTCCTGGGGGGGGGGCCCTTGTTGCTGCTGCCCTTGCTCGGGCCCGTCAGAGCCCCTTGGTCACCCCCTCCCGCCCAGCTGCCGTCTCCTGCACCCCAGCACCCAGAGTCTGCTCGTGGGTTTCCACTTCCCGCTTCCTTCTCTCCCGCGGACCGCGGGCGTCCAGTCCGGCTCTGGAGCAGGGTCGGCCTCCCGCGTCGTAGTTAGTTCAGCTCGAGTCCTCTCGTGATGTTGGGGGAGAGTGAGGAGTGAATCGCCGTCGTATCGGCCGCACGCCGAGGCCGGGCCCGTGCCTCCCCGCGGGCTCCCTCCGTGCCCCTCACCCCTCTGCTCCGAGCAGGGGGCCTGGAAACGCTGCCAGCGGCAGCCCGGCCGGCGTGGTGTGCATGTGTGGGCAGGGTTTGCTGCCCCTGCGAGGGGCCGCGGTGCTCCTGGGGGTCCCTGCCCTCTGCTCCTGCCCTCGTTCTGCCCTCACCCCTCACGGGGGCAGCTCCGAGCGCAGGACCCGGCTGCTGGGAGTGGAAGACGGAGCCAGGATTTCAGGGCAGGTCTGTGTGCCATGGTGCCCGGCTCCCAACCGCCAGGCTCTGTGCTGAGGATGTGTCGGCCCCAGAACTGGCTCTGAGGGGTTGGCGACATGCCTGGGGGCTGTGCCAGGCCCTAAAGGCCCCTTCTGGGTGGTCCTGGGCACCGCACTCACGCTCAGCCCTGCACCTGCCGAGACCCGCGTCGTGAGCGCGGAGCAGAGCCGGCGTCTTGCGGTGACTCTCGTCCCTGTCTCCCTCAGGCCGCCCAGAGAAAGGGAGTCCCGAAGCCTCCGTCTCTCAGCCCGGAGGTTCTGTCTGTTTTTGTGCCTCCTTTTGTCAGCAAGGAGGACAGCCTGGCGGCGGCCGCTGCCAGCTGCACCGCCCCTGGGAAAAGCAGGAGGCGCTCCTTCAGGAAGAGGCGCGAGAAGCCCAGGGCGGAGCAGTTGAAGGAGCCCCCGGGGGACCCCAGCGGGCCGGACCCTGAGGACGTCAGCATCCCGGGCGGCGTGGACCTGCTGGCGCTGCCCCAGCTCTGCTTCCCAGGTACGCGCCGGCGCCAGCCGAGCCGGGTGCGCGGTCCTCACCGGGGGTGGTCCTCACCGGGTGCGGTCCTCACCGGGGGCGGTCCTCACCGGGGGCGGGCCGTGCCCTGGAGTTTCCTCATCCTGGGGATTTCAGGGTGGGAGGAGCTGGCCTCTTCTGCGTGGGGCACCGGTTTTTGGAGAACTGCACCTGGGCCCCGCGTGGGTCTCCCGGACCTTCCCGCTCGGACCTAGCACAGGGTCTCCGGTGGTCGGCGGAGGGGTCTGCCCCAGCTGTGCCCGGCCCGTGTCTGCTCTTTGGCTGAAGCCGGGCTGGCCTCTGGTTCCCGAGCTCGGGAGCTCCAGCGGGTTCCGGGCAAGACACAGCCCCACCAGGGCTGGCGTCCGGGACATGCACTGGCCACCAGGCGTGGCCACGGCTCTCGGGTCACCCCTCCTGGGGCAGGGACTGCAGCTGGGGACAGGCTGCTGGCCTCGGGGTGGCTCGCCGTGGGCTCCCGGCGTCTCCACAGTCGCCTCGTGCCTCAGCTTGATGCTTCAGAGCACAGAATGGGGGGCTGTGCCTGGGGCGGGACTCGGGGCGGTGGGGGGAGCTGGCCAGAGAGTGGATGCGTCATTGCTGGCTGCAGGCCACAGGCCACGGGCGTGCTTTGTCAGTGAGAGACGACGGGTGCAGGTGGCCCGGGCCTTCCTGTGGCTGCCGCAGCCGGAATGAGGTATTCCTTCTGTCCTGCTGCAGGGGGCCTGTGCGTGGCCTCGGAACCGAAGGAGGACACCGTGCACTTCCTGGTGCTGACCGACGTGTGCGGGAACAGGAGCTATGGCGTGGTCGCCCAGTACTACCGGCCACTGCACGTGCGTGCACCCTCCACGGCTTAACTGGTCAAGTACACGTCCTCCAGTGTCCAGGGGCGTTGAGCGCATCCCCACAGTGTGCCGCCCTGCCACTGTGCCATTCCGGGACATTCTTACCCCGCCCCACCCCCACCCGTGCAGCTTTCGCTCCCCACCTCCCGCCCCCACTGCTCCGTGCTGTCTGGATTCTGCGTGGAGGGCAATCGGGCAGGGTGCGCCTCCTGTGCCTGGCTGCTTTCACGTGTGTGGCGTGTCTGGGGCTCACCGCACTGTGTCCATCGGGGCTTCCTTCCCTTCTGTGGTTCGGTGGCCCAGCGTGTCCACGAGCCATGCTCTCCTCACCTTCCCCCTACCGTTCAAGGTTGTGGGTTCACATTTTGCACCCTCACACGTTTGGGAGTGCTGTCTGGGTGCACGTGGAGGGGCGCGAACAGGCCCACGTGTCCTGCAGAACCAGCCAGAGCAAACCCAGCGGCTGGCCCCTGTGTGTGCGGGACGGCTGTCTCCCTGGCCTGCGAAGGACGGAGCCGGGAGGCCACACCCCAGCAGCACAGGCAGGGGTGTGGTTCCGTCTGAGACCGGGGTGGGAGCAGAGGAGGGTGGAGAGCTGGCCCCGCCCAGGGCTGGGTGCAGGCGAGCAGGACCACAGGTGCATCATGGGTTCGCCTGCACAGTGATCCTATCACCACGTGCGTGGGAGAAGACGCACAGCCCCGGCGCCTGCCCCGGTCAGAGGCAGCTGTCAGGGCCGGGTCCTCCCATGGCTGTGGGGGCTTGGGGGTTCCTTCTTCCCCTCCTTCACCATGTACTGGGGGCCGCCGCACATGTGACGCTGACCTGGGCCCTCTCCTGTCTTCCCACTGATGCTCCGTGGCTTGACCGTGTGTGGGTCCCCGGCCCCTCCCAGGCACCGGAGCCCCAGCAGCTTAGCCCCAGGGGGCCCGAGGCCTTGCTGTGCAGTCCTCACCTCCCAGAGAACGCGGCTGGGAACCGTGGTGTCAGGCCCACGTCGCAGAAGGCACGGGGCGTGGGGGTCGAGCCACAGCAGCCGGGGTTGGAACCTGAGCCGCCGGTGGAAAGGGCCGGGGCAGACTGGTGATGCCGTGGCGGCTTCTGGGGCTCCTCCCTCTGCCTGGACCTCGTGCGAGAACCTCACGCCCGGGCCGAAGCCGTCCACCAGCCCCCGTCCCTGCTGAACGAGCCCACACGAGCGGCTGTGTGCGCCCCAGCCCGCGCGCCTTCCGGAAGCTGTTGTGCTCTGGGGAGGGCGCGACTGCTGCCGTGCGGCCCAGAGGCCCAGGCCTGTCTGGGGTCCCGGTTCTACTGTGGCTCCTCTTGTCCCAGGCCTGTTCCTGCCTCCAGGGCAGGGCTCAGCTCCCACCTGTGTCACCCCAGCACCTCCTTTGGTTCAGGCACCACCTGGCGCCACAGAGACTGCGTGTGCATGTGCGTGTGTACATGTGTGTATACGTGGTCAGTGTGTATGCACATGTGTGTGTGTGTATACATGGTCGGTGTGTGTGTACACATGTGTGTATATGTAGTTGGTGTGTGTGGCTTGTGTGTGCATGTACATGGCCCGTGCCTGTGTGTGTGTGTACATGGCTGGTGTGTGTACATGCATGGCTGGTACATGTGTGCATATGTGGCTGATGTGTGTGTATGTGGCCTGTGTATGTGTGTGGCTGGTGTGTGTGTATGTGACTAGCTGGAGTGTGTGTGCATGTACATGGCCCGTGCATACATGTGTGTGTGTACAGCTGGCACGTGTGTGCATGTACGTGCCTGTGCACACGTGTGTGTATGTTTACAGCTGGAGTGTGCATGTATGTGCCTGTGCACACGTGTGTGTGTGTGTGACTAGCTGGAGCGTGTGTGCATGTACGTGCCCGTGCACACGTGTGTGTGACTAGCTGGAGCGTGTGTGCATGTACGTGCCCGTGCACACGTGTGTGTGTATGTACAGCTGGCGTGTGTGTGCATGTACGTGCCTGTGCACACGTGTGTGTATATGTACAGCTGGCGCGTGTGTGCATGTACGTGCCTGTGCACACGTGTGTGTATATGTACAGCTGGCGCGTGTGTGCATGTACATGCCAGCGCACACGTGTGTGTACATGTACAGCTGGAGCGTGTGTGCATGTACGTGCCCCTGCACACGTGTGTGTGTATGTGACTAGCTGGAGCGTGTGTGCATGTACGTGCCCATGCACATGTGTGTGTGACTAGCTGGAGCGTGTGTGCATGTACGTGCCCGTGCACACGTGTGTGCGTGGCCTCCTCTGCCCGGCTGGGGGCGGCTGGGGGCAGGATGGCAGCTGAGTGTCGCCGTGCCCTTCCGCAGGACGAGTGCTGTTTCTACAACGGCAGGGCGCACTGGGAGTCTGCGCCGGCCGCGGGCGCCGCCGGCTGCTACGTGCCCTTCGCCGTGTGCGTGGTGTCCAGGTTTCCCTACTACACCGCCCTCAAGGACTGCCTGTCCTGGTGAGTGCGTCGGCCCCAGGCTGAGTGCCGCTCCGGCTTGGCTAGGAGAAAGGGAAGCGCCGGCGGCAGGCGCTTGGCGGTGGACGCCCGCCTCCCTCACCGCAGAGTCTGGGTTCAAGTCCCGGCTCCGCTCCTGGCCCAGCTTCCTGCCGTGCGCACGCTGGAGGAGAGGAGGCTCGGGCAGTGGGCTTCGGCGCCGGCCCCCGCCCTTGCTGGCATTGGGGGTGAGCCAGTGGGTGGGCGCTTTCTCTGTGTCTGCCTCCCAAATAAGAAAAGCAGAAGGAGTGATTACGTCAGGCGGAACGTCTTCCCAGCCCCTGAGGAGGAGATGCTGGGTCTTCCGGTGAATTCGGAGTGACCGTTTTGGAGCTGTCTCTGCTGGTGCCGAGCAGAAAGCCTGGGATGCAAAGACTCCTGGGAAAATGAGGGAAGCATCGCGCAGCCCGTGCAGCCCGGAAGTCGGAGCCTCCGCTCGGAGGCCGCGCCCTGGGCCCCGAGCCCCGAGCCCTTTTCTTCTGGGTCTCATTAAGTTATGGTCCTGGCGCTTGTCAATCACCTGTGGTTGATTGACACCTGAGAAAGGGCTCTTTGTGCCTCGGACGACGTGGGACTGGCTCTCTCAGTTCCTGTCCAGAGCCCGTCCCCGGCTCGGGTCGAGCAGCTGGGATCTGATTGTTGGCGACATTTGTTAACACAAATCCTGCACTTCACTGCCTTGTGTTTTTTTTTTTTTTTTTTTTTTTTTTTTTAAGATTTATTTATTCATGGAAAGAGTTACACAGAGAGAGGAGAGGCGGGGGGGGGGTGTCTTTCATCCGCTGGTTCACTCCCCAGTTGGCAGCAATGGCCAGAGCTGCGCCGATCCAAAGCCAGGAGCCAGGAGCTTCCTCCGGCTCTCCCACGCAGGTGCAGGGACTGAAGGACTCGAGCCTCTTCTACTGCTTTCCCAGGCCACAGCAAAGAGCTGGGTCGGAAGTGGAGTAGCCGGGACTCCAAGCAGCGCCCATATGGGATGCCGGCACTGCAGGTGGCGGCTTTACCCACGATGCCACAGTGCTGGCCCCAAAAGCTTTTTAAACAGTTACTTACTTGCGTTGGAGAGAGAGAGAACAGAGACTGAGGAAATAAAAGAGAGAGCGCTTCCACTCCCTGATTCAGTCCCCAGATGCTTGCCGTGCTGGGGCTGGGCCGGGCTAAAGCTGGGAGCCCGTGTGGGTGGCAGGAACCAGTTCCTTGAGCCCTCGCCTCTGCCTCACGGGCTGCGTCAGCAGGAAGTCGCAGTCAGGGGCCAGAGTCCGGTGTTGCCTCCCGGCACCCTGGCGTGGGACACTTAGCATGAGTCACCAGGTCAAATGCCCACCTCCCCTTGGTCACTCAGAGGCGGTCTACACTCGCCCTCTGGGTCAGAACCCCCCCCCCCAGGGGCCCGGCCGTCTGTCAGCCGGGGTCGGGCAGGGCTGGGACCTGGTCAGCGTGCCCGTCCTCGGCGATACTTGTCAGGGCAGGGGTTCGCAGCGGCGGCTCAGCTACTGCTTGGGATGCCTGCATCGCACTTCAGAGTTCCTGGTTCGGGTCCTGGCTGCTCTGCTCCCAGTGCACTTCCCTGCCGGGTGGAGACCTGGATGGAGTCGCTGCCCTCTGCAGCCGAATGACCAGAGAGAGGAACGAGGGAAGGGACGCGTTTGTTCCTTAGAACACGCGCTAGACCCCGCGTCCCAGGGTTCATCCGTGTGAGACGTATGTGAACCTTACACGCTGAGCCCAGAGCGCCTTCCCCGGGGTGCCTGGGGCCCGCGTGCCGTCGGGGGCGGGAGCTCACGTGGCGCCTCCGCAGCTGGGATGCAGAGCCCGCCTGCGCGTTGTGCTTTCCGATTGCAGCCTGCTGATGCACCTGAAGCTGTGCAGGGATTTCGAAGCCGACAACCTCATCAAGGACTTCGCCGCGAGGCTGTCTTTGGTCCCCAGCCCCCCTCCGGGGCCGCTGCACTTGGTGAGTGAGGTCCCGGCTTCTCGCTGGGGCTTTCGTGGCCGGGGGTTGCCGGGGCTGAGCCGTCTGGGCCGCTGCGTTCCTGACTTGCGAGGCTGGGAGCTGTGCTGCGAAGCGGGCTCCAGGGTCTGCCTGGCGGCTCCGTGTGAGGGCCCCTCGTAGTTAGCACGGCAGCCTCTGTCTCGCCATGCAGAAAGTTCATGGCAGCGCCAGTCCTGGGCCGTAGAATGCACTTGGCCGTTTTCCTTGTTTGCTTGTCTGGGGCGTCGGTGTCCGCCCTCCGTTTGCTGGGGTTTTCTCTGCTTCCTGATAAGCAGCTGGCGTTTAGACTGTGACCGCGCCAGGGACCGCCGAGCGTGTGAGGGCCAGCGTCTGCCAGGCCGGCTCTGATTCCAGGGATGCCTTTGGCTACTCTGTGACACGGGACGTTCGGGGTTGAGAATGCGAGCGAAGTGCTGGCCGGCGCCCCGAGACGGCCGAGCCCGTTCAGCTCAAGTTCATGACCACGCACAGGCACTTTTTCTTCCTCTTCCTCTCCTCCTCCTCCTCCTTTTTTCAAATGGGCACCCAGTGAAGATTTTGAGGTGTTCAGTAGCTGTCAAGTCAGTTTCACTGTAGTTGTCCGTTCTGGAAGATTTTACACGTACATCTTAGTTCTCCATGTTAGAAACTTACTTCAGAAGCAGTGAGATGGAGAGAGAGAGAGGGAGGGAGGGAGAGAGGGGGGAAGGGAGGGGAGGGAGGGGGGAAAGAGGGACGGGGGAGAGAGAGGGAGGAGAGGGAGAGAGAGGGAGGGAGCCGGGAGGGAAAGAGGGGGGGAGAGAGGGAGAGAGAGGGAGGGAGGGAGGGAGGGAGAGAGAGAGAGGGGAGCGGGAGGGAAAGAGAGAGGAAGGGAGAGAGGGAGAGAGGGAGGGAGAGAGAGGGGAAGGGAGATAAGGAGAGGGGGGAGAGAGGGAGGGGGAGAGGGGAAGAGAGGGAGAGGGAGGGAGGGGGAAGGGGGAGAGGGAGGGAGGGAGAGAGAAAGGGACAGCAAATGAGCCCTAGAAGGCGATTCCCTCCCCAGGGGCCCACAGCCGCCAGGGCTGGGCCAATCTTGAGCAGCAACCTGGGAGCTCAGTCCGGTCTCCGGCTGGGTGGCGGAACCGATCGCTGGAGACCTCCCAGGGTCTCCTTAGCGGGGAGCTGGGGTCGGGAGCCAGGCCAGCGGCTGGACCAGGCTCTCCGGTGTGCGTCGGGGGTGTCTTCCCTGTTAGGCCGAAGTCCTGCCCCATTCCTCTGAGTGTTTAAAGCAGCAATTGAAAAGTAGGTGCGCGTATCAGGAGACGTGGACCATGGACCCCACGCCTCGGAGCCCTGCACGGACCTAGGGGAGATCAGTGCACTTTGGTGCGAGAGGTTTCCGGATCCGTGCCCGCGCGGGGTCTGCCAGGAGGTCACGGGAAATGCACCTTAGGAAGGAACCATGTGTGGATCTGCAACGTTCTGGCACCAAAATGAGCTCATGTTTCAGCTCCAGTTTTGAAGGTCCCTGGTGGAACGCCTAGGACCGCATGGAAGCTGCCTGGCTTGGGACTTGGGCCACCCGGGGCAAGCGTCCGGGTTGCTAGGGAGCGGCGCTGGCTGACGGGCACGGCGCGGGAAGTCCTCGGAGCCGGGCGGCGACTGGCCGTTCCTGCCGTGGCACGCGTACCTCGCACACACCTCTCGCTCGCGGGCTGTCTGTGGTGAGACCGGGACTCAGAGCGCTGAGCTCAGGGTGTGCACGGCTCCCGCAGGTGTTCAACATGAAGCCGCTGCAGGTGGTGTTCCCCGCGCGCGCCGACCCCGAGAGCCCCGTCATCGACCTGGACCTGCACCTGCCCCTGCTGTGCTTCCGGCCCGAGAAGGTGCTGCAGGTGTGTGCGGTGGTCCGGGGGCGGGGTGGAAGGGGTGAAATGCCCGCGGACCCCTGCGGGGCTGGGGCTGGGGCCGGGGCTGGGGCCCGGGGCTGCCAGAGAGCCAGCACTCAGCGCCGGGCGTGGTTCCACAGGGCGGCTTGGAAAGAAAGACTGGTCCCTCTGTGTCTCCCTGAAAGACAGAGCGGGGGGGGGGGGTGTCGCATCTGCTGGACTCTCCCCAGATGGCTGCAGTGGTGGGGGTTGGGCCAGGCCAGAGCCAGACGCTGAGCCCCCCTGGGTCTCCTAGGTGGGTGCGGGGGCCCAAGCCCGGGGGCCATCTCCCGCTGCCTTCCGGGGGCACGAGCAGGTGGCTGGGAAGCAGGGCGGCCAGTCCTGCATGGAAGCTGCGCCGGGCTCGGGGGTGGTGGCCCCTCCAGGCGCGGTTGCCCCTTCCCTACCCTCCTCCCCCAGGCGCAGGCGCTGGCTGCGTGGTCGCCCCCACCCCATCCCCCCCAGGTGCAACCGCCCCCCCAGGCGTGGTGCCCATGAGGTCACCCCCACCCCTCAGGCACACCCCCCCAGGCGCGGCACTCACGGGCGGTTGCCCCCACCCCCTCGGGCGCGTCCCCCACCCCGGCGCTCTCGCGGTCACCCCCACCCCCTCGGGCGCGTCCCCCACCCCTGCGCTCTCGCGGTCACCCCCACCCCCTCGGGCGTGCCCCCCAGGCGCGGCGCTCACAGGCGGTTGCCCCACCCCCTCGGGCACGCCCCCCCAGGGGTCGCCCCCACATCCTTGGGCGCGCCCCCCAGGCACGCTCATACGGTCACCCCCACCCCCTCGGGTGCACCCCCCAGGCGTGGCGCTCACGCGGTCGCCCCCACACCCTCGGGCGCGCCCCCCAGGCACGCTCATATGGTCACCCCCACCCCCTTGGGTGCACCCCCCAGGCGTGGCGCTCACGTGGTCGCCCCCACCCCCTCGGGCGCGCCCCCCACCCCGGTGCTCACGCGGTTGCCCCCACCCCCTCGGGCGCGCCCCCCACCCGGCGCTCACGCCCCCCACCCGGTGCTCACGCGGTCGCCCCCACAGATCCTGGCCTGCATCCTGACGGAGCAGCGGCTGGTGTTCTTCTCCGCCGACTGGGCGCGGCTGACGCTGGTGGCTGAGTGCTTCATGGCCTACCTGCACCCGCTGCAGTGGCAGCACACCTTCGTGCCCATCCTGTCGGGCCAGATGCTGGACTTCCTCATGGCGCCCACCTCCTTCCTCATGGGCTGCCACCTGGACCACCTCCAGGAAGTCAGCAAGGTCAGGGGGAAGCGGGGGAGGAATACCGGGTCTGGGGGGGGGGCCCAGGGCTGCGGTGGGGGGGAGGGGAGGCCTGGGGGGGGAGACCCAGGGGTGGGGGTTGGAGGGGAGACCTGAGGGCAGGGAGACCCGGGGCTGCGGGAGGCTTTGGGTGGGGGAGACCCCAGGGCTGCAGGTTGGGGGGAGTGAAGGGGGGAGACCCAGGTCTGTGAGGGTGCTACTGGGTGGTGGGGAGTGGGTATGGGGGGAGCTGCCAGAGTCATTGGGGGAGGATCTGGCTCTGCGAGGGTGCCGGGAGGGGGGGGGACCTGGGCTCTGTGAGGGCACCGCCGGCGTGGAGGGGCTGGGGTCTTCGATTGCACCTCGGGCACTGGGGGGAGCTGCCGTGGGCCGGGGGTGGGGGGTTGGCAGGGGGAGAAGCTGCTGCAGAGAGCTTGGTGTCGAGCCACCTGCACCTCTGCCTACACCCCTGTGAGCTCCAGGCACCCCCCACATGGCACAGACAACACACACACATAGACACACAGACACACACACACGACACAGACACACTTCCACGTACGCCCCTGTGAGCTCCAGGCACCCCCCCACACACATGGCACAGACAACACACACATAGACACACAGACACATATACACACATAGACACACAGACACACACACACACGACACAGACACACTTCCACGTACGCCCCTGTGAGCTCCAGGCACCCCCCCACACACGGCACAGACAACACACACATAGACACACAGACACACACACACATGACACAGACACACTTCCACGTATGCCCCTGTGAGCTTCAGGCACTCCACACACACAGACACACATAGACACACATGAACACAGACACACATAGATACACCCATGACACAGAACACACGGAACACACAGACACAGACATACCTCCACGTATGCCCCTGTGAGCTCCAGGTGCTACAGACACATAACAGAGACACACACACATACATAGACACATAGACACACAGGAACACAGACACAGACGCATTTAGATACACAGAAACACAGAACCAGAAAGCACAGATACACAGTAACACAGAAACAGACAACACATAACACACAGATATACATAGACATGTATATGTCTATGTACAGATACACATAGACACACACACACCACACAACACCCAGTTACACTGTGTGCTGTCCCCTCTGGGGCCCCCCCACTGTGTGCTGTCCCATCTGGGTGCCCCCCCACTGTGTGCTGTCCCCTCTGGGTGCTGTGTCCCCCACTGTGTGCTGTCCCCTCTTGGCCCCCCCACTGTGTGCTGTCCCCTCTGGGCCCCCCCACTGTGTGCTGTCCACTCTGGGCCCCCCCCACTGTGTGCTGTCCCCTCTGGTGCCCCCCCCACTGTGTGCTGTCCCCTCTGGGCCCCCCCCACTGTGTGCTGTCCCCTCTGGGTGCTGTCTCCCCCCCACCATGTGCTGTCCCCTCTGGGCCCCCCCCCATTGTGTGCTGTCCGCTCGCCTGGGCCTCCCTCTGGGTGCTGTCCCCTCTGGGTGCTGTCTCCCCCCCACTGTGTGCTGTCCCCTCTGGGCCCCCCCCACTGTGTGCTGTCCGCTCGCCTGGGCCTCCCTCTGCACACCCTGGGAGGAGTCCAGGCCTCTCCGTCCTCCTGCTCTCAAGCACCCAAGTGGCTGGGAGCTTTGGAGCGCAGGCACCGGCACTGGCGTGGCGCTGGCACTGGCGCTGGCGTGGGGGACTCGGCCTCTGCCCCGCCCTCTCTCAGCCTCAGCCTCTCGCTGTGGAGCGGGCAGGGCTGGAGTGAGGGCGGCTGGTGCGCGGCTGGGCTCCGGAGCTGCCCTTTCTGGTCGTGTGTCTGTCTGTCTGTCTGTCTGTCTCTCTCTTCCACATAGAGGCACATGGAGGCGGGCTCTCCTGCGGGGTTGTGGGGGTGCGGGCTGTTCACGCTCCGTGCGGCTGACCTGAGCGGAAGCCTTGACCGCCGGTGTCCTGAGCTGAAAGAGGAAGCGCGGGCGGATCTGTACCGGATCCGTGCCGTGGGGAGGCCTGGCACGTGGTGCGCGTGGAGACGGCGGCGTGTGCTGTGAGCTGCTTAAGTCTTCATCTGCTGGTTCACTCCCCAAATGGCTGCAATGGCCAGGACTGGGCTGATCTGAAGCCAGGAGCTTCTTCCTGGGCTCCCATGTGGGAGCAGGGGCCCCAGCACTTGGACCATCAATAAGCAGAGAGCTGGATCGCAAGTGGAGCAGCCGGGACTCAAACCGGCGCCCCTACGGGATGCGGGATGCGGGATGCGGGATGCGGTGCTGCAGGCCAGGCTTAGCCTGCTGTGCCACAGCGCCGGCCTGGCTTTGGCTTCCGCAGGCACCTCTGTTACGACGCGGTGTACCTGCCACCGGTTTTACCCAGTTAAAGGAGCAGGACAGGGTTTTACTCAGAGGCTGGGCGGCTGTGGCTGTCTGGTTTTACACCTCCTCACCGCACAGGGACGCGCCCCGCCGGGCAGCCTCCCCTCTGCTTCCTGTCTCCGCCCGTTGGCCTGCTGTGGACATTTCCTGTGTAGCGGGGTGGGGACGTGGGGCTGTGCCAGGCGGCCACAGGCAGGACTGGAAGCGGTGCGTCTGCCGCAGGCTGACTTCCAGGCTGATCCTCCTGTGTGGCCGTGACGTGGGTGTGCAGAGGGGCCTGGGCGGACAGGAGGCTCCCAGCCCCGCTGGCCGGCCGGCCTGCACCACTGGCGGTTCATCGTGGTGTCGTGGTCCGTCCGCGCCATAGCGCCTGCTGGTGCTTTGTCATTTGTCGCTGGCGAGTGCCGTGGTCCAAACAGGCCACGTTTCGTGTGCCCACTCCTCAGCGGGTGGACAGCTGGGTGGTCCCTGTATTTTGCCTGTTGTAAAAGATGTTACCTTGAGCACGCGTGTGCGAGTTTTTGCGCGAACGCGTCTCCGGCGGTCTCGGGCGTCCGCCGGGGAGTGGAAGGGCTGAGTCGTGTTGTCACCTCGCGTTCCGCCTGCTCCGGAGCCGCCGTGCCGGCTGCGTCCCTGCACTGCTGGCCCATCTTTCTGAAGACAGCCACGCCCGCGGCTGTGCACTGGCAGCTGCCCGTGGTTTGGACGTGTTTCCCTGTGCTCGCTGGCGGCTCCTGGGCAGGTTTATGTGAACTTCGGGTTGGGGACAGCCCCCAGGGTCCACACAGCCGAGAGATGGACACTGGGAATGCTTAGGGTGCTCCCCTCCCCTGCAGCGCCGGCGTGCGTGGACTGTGCCCGGTGTGGCTGAGGGCCACCCCTGGTGCCAGGCCGCTGGCCTGCGGGTGCCCTGGAGGCTGGCGCTGCTACGCAGGGCCGGGCGGTTCCCGTGTTCTGACCGGAGCCAGTGACTCACCGGGGAGAGCCCACGGCAGGGAGGGGCGGCCGGACACCCATGGACGCAAAGGGGACACGTCACGTGGGCCTCTGAAGTGGAAAGTCGCTGTTTTTTATAGCTGCTGGGGGCCGCCTGGTCCCAGGCTCTGTGGACGGAAACTTCCTGGCGCGATTGTTGAGAGTTTGGGATGAAGGTGCCCGGGGATGGCGCCCTCTGGAGGTGCTGGGGGCTGGGGGCTCTGTTTTCCTGGCTGGGGCAATGCTTGGGGAGCGGGCACGCACGCCGTGGTGTGTGTGTGTGTGTGTGGGGTCAGGGTTTTGTGCATCTGCCCCGGGGGGCTACGAGGCCGGGAAGGGGCTGGCGGCTGCACAGCTCCAGGGCCCAGGGTGGCGGTGCCGGCATCCGGGGACTCCAGCGCGTTCCTTGGGGTTTGCGTGTTTTGTCAGAGTGACCCTCAGGCGTATTTCAGACATGCCAGGCATGTGCGGTCACCTCCCCCGGGACCCTGCCCCCCGCTCCGGCCCCTGGAGCGGTGTGGGCAGCTCAGTGGACAGGCGGGGTGTGGGATGGCGGTGGTGCACTTGAGAGGGTTCTGGAATGTTCCTCAAGGACTCTGAAGTGGCACCTGCAGTGTTTGTACCGGGCTGGGTGAAAGTTGACGGCCCAGAGCTGGAATTCTGGCCGCAGGGGGTTGTGGGTGAAGCAGGGAGGCCCCCACCCGTGCTTTCAGCCTGCAGATGGTTCTGGCCCAGGCGATGGCGCGGTGACCCTCGGGGACACTGCCAGGCCCTGGGGCGTGAGGGTGGGGGAGTCCACGTCGCCTGGCTGCCCAGAGCGGCCAAGCTCACAGCCTCGGAGAGGTGGCCGCTGGGGCCGGGGCGGAGGGAGCGGGAGGGAGTGAGGTCCCGGCGTGGGAAAGTGGCAAAGTTCTGGAGCCGACGGTGCTGACGGCCACAGGACGCCACCGCCCAGCGCTGCTGGGAGCTGTGCGCGCGCGCAGGGTCAGGCGTTCTGTCCCCGTGTGTCTCACCACAATGAGAAGGCCAGAAGGGCCCATGGCACGCACCAGGCCTGTGTGACCCAGCTCCCGGCGTGCGCCGCGTTTGTTGGGGCCGGGGCCACGTCCCTGGGGGCGACACCGGAGTGGCCGCGGGTACTTGTGCGGTGTTCAGAGGCACTCGCAGGCTGCCCCTCACCAACTTGCTTTCCAGGAGGCCGACGGCTTAATCCTGATCAACATCGACCAAGGCAGCGTCACGCACTCCGGGTCCTCGGACCAGGCCGCGGCCGTCCCCGAAGTCCCTCTCCTCGCGGCCCAGGCCTTCATTCAGAGGTAACGGAGCCGGGGCGCGGCTCAGGGACAGCTGGGCCAGCCCTGCCGGCGCCTTTCCCGGTTCTGGGTCCCTCGGAGGTGTTGTAGGCACTGCTGGGCTGTGCGTTATCCCTGGGTGTTAAATCACAGTGGGCTGTGTGTATCCCGAGCCCGTCCCAGGGCCGACCGTGGCCCTGCCGAGCGAGGTGGCCTTCGTCCCGGAGAGCCCCCGTCTTGGACCTCACGGGGCCTGTGCCCTGGTCTCGGTCCCTCTCCCCCTCCCTCCTCCGTTCATTCACTCAGGGGATGTGCGTTGGGCACCTGCTGTGCACCTGAGAGTACACGCGGGGGTCTCTGTGCTGGCAACAGCAGCCGTGGGCTGTGATCCGCTCCGCCTCTGCTTGTCGCTTCCCCGACACGACACGCTCTGTGCTCCTGCCTGTCCTCGTTTGCTGTCACCTCTTCCAGTGTCCCACGTCTGTCGCGGTGGGGGCTGGGCAGGGCGGCTGGAAGGAGCAGAGCCGCCGGCGACGTCGGGACGAGGTGCCCATGGCCTCCCTCGGGTCGCTGGCCGAGCGCTGCTCCTGGGAGCTGGTGGCAGGGTTCCAGGGGAGCCCCTGTGGCCTGGTCCCCACGGCCTGGGGGCCTGGCTGCCCTGTGAGCTCACGTGGGATGCACAGAGGTGGTGCCAGAGGCGCCACTGCTCTCGGCTTCCTGCAGTCGGCCGGCTGCGTTGGTGTCTCTGGGTCTTGGGTCCCTGGGGGCTTTGCCCTCCCTGTACTCTGCCTGCCGGGAGCTCGCTGGGGTGGAGCCGTAGCCAGGGGCGGGTTTTCTGATTCCCGGCGGTCACAGCTTGGCGTCTGTCATTCTTTCCAGTTGCATGGTTTCTGCAAAAATACGGGCGAAGGAGCCCTGCCTGAAACAGGGTGCCGGGAGCTCTAGAACTTTCCAAAGCTGCCAGGGGAGAATGCCACCCCCACCTCACGTGCTGTTTGCAGTCAGATCACAAGTGCCCTGAGTCGTTAGCCGGTGCCGGCGCCGTGGCCTCGAGGCTGGGCCTCCGCCTGCGGTGCTGGCATCCCTACTGGTGTCTGTTCGCATCCTGGCTGCTCCTCTTCCGATCCTGCTCCCTGCCTGTGGCCTGGGAGGGCGGTGGAAGATGGCCCAAGTGCTTGGGCCCCTGCACCCATGTGGGAGACCCAGGGGAGGCTCCTGGCTTCAGATGGGCCCGGCTCCGGCTGCTACGGCCATTTGGGGAGTGGACCAGTGATTAGAAGACCTGTCTCTCCTCTCTCTGTGTCTCTCCTCTCTCTGTCTGTGGCTCTACCTCTCAAATAAATACATTTAAAAAAAAGTCTGAAGTCACCTCCAGGTCACGCGTGTAGGGCACGCGTGGAGCATCAGTGAGTTCCATGAGTGGCCGCAGGTACCAGCCCCGGGACTCCTCGTCACATGTGGGCGGGGTTTCGTCTGAAATCTGCTCCTCCCATCCTAGAAGCAAAGCAGTGAAAAGGCCCCAAAGCCAGGCTGTGGCCCAGGCCAGGGGAGCGTCCACGCCCTCGCTCTCGGCGGTGAGGAGGCACGTGGGCTCCTGTGCCGTGGGCCGGGCCAGGCGCCCTGGGAGCTCCCTGTGGAGCGGCCGCCCCGTTTGCTCTCCCGTGAGCTTGTTCCGGACTCACCTTCCCGCCTGTCTGCCCTGGCCGAGCGCTCCCTGTGCCCGCAGGCGACGGCCGGAGTCCCACAGTGCAGAGCAGGGGTGCGCGGGGTGATGAGTACAGCCTGCCCTGGGGCCTCGGAGCCCGGGACCAGGCTGCAGCGCAGGCCTCCCCCTGCGTCCCCGCCTGAGCTAGTGTCCGGTTGGGGGCTGCCTCTGTGCCGCGCTGCAGGCATCCTCCACGGCCCCGCCCCGGCCCCACCCTCACGGCCCAGTGGGTGCTGGGAGGGGGGACGCATGAGAAGTGGGCTTGTGCTTCAGGTCCAGTCGTCCGTGGCCCAGAGGACACGGAGAGAGGCTGTGTTCTACACAGGAGTCACGGGGATTCCACCCTCACAGTCCGATGCGTTCTGCCGACGCAAGGCCAGACTGGTGCCGTTAACATGGCGCACTGGCCCAGCCGAGTCAGGGCTTCCTCCAAGTCTGGCCGGTCAGGGTCAAGACCAGGGCCGCGGCCATCCAGCTGCATTTGCAGCAGAGCCCCTGCCCAGGCCTGTCCTGGCTCCTGCTGGCCACTTGGGCCTGGGCTGGAGCCACGCTGGGCGCAACAAGACCACGCCGCCCCCACCGCACCGCCCTCTGCCCTCAGCTCTTTGCCTCTTGCCTTTCACATCCCAGGTTCAAGGTCATCTCCTGCCTGACCCCTGTGGCTCGTGTGTGTGTTTTCTTGTTTCTCCCTGCTGGGATGTGAGCACTTGGGGTGATGCCTGGCACATAGTAGGTGCTCAAGAAACGCTGGCGGGAGGAGGCTTCCTGCCTCGGGGCTGTGCGTTGTGCAGATTTGGGACCAAATCGGTCTCCAGTGCAGTCTCGGGTCGCACTGGGAGGCTGGTGCATGGTTAGCGGTGGCTCGTGGCTGCCCGACAGCTGTGGTTCCCTAACCCTGAGTGAGGACCTCTGGTTCCCTGGGGACCACGAGTGGTGACGTCCAGGACAGGGGAAGCTGTCGGGAGCCATGGCCGTCCCTCCTGGGCAGCCGAGCCACGAGCAGGAGGAGGCCTGCACAGGGTACCCTGTGGCTGTCGGGGAAGGGGCTGTGCACTGACCAGGTGGTGCAAGGGCCGACACTGAGGCCCCCGAGGGTTTGTGTTTGGGGTGTCCCCCTGCCCCTGCCAAGGTGCGACAGGTGGGTGGTGTTTCCCGGGAGAGCGCGGGCTCTGGGCTGGCACGTCGTCTGCCCCAGTGCCCCGCAGCCACACGGCGTCCCTTGAGCCCGGGCTGCCGCACCTGCTTCCTTGCAGGGTGCAGGGCCTCGAGCTGCACCGTGAGCTGCACCTCGCGCACCTGGCCTCCCCCACGGACCTGAACGAGAGCCGCGCCTGCAGACGGGGCTGGCAGCAGGCGCTCAACTGCCGGATCCAGCACATCAGCCTGCAGCTGCTCGTGGGCATCTTCAGGTACCCCTGTGGGCGCCAGCGGCCCCAGGAGAACCCCACGCGCAGGCTCACTCGGGCCCCGCCCACTCCTGTCTGGCCCTCACCGAGGCTGTGGGGCGCGGGGTTGGGCCACGCAGGGCTCGGTCCCCGGAGGCCTGCGTCCAGGGAGGTGGGGGGACAGCCGGGCCGTTTCGTCCTGATCTGTGGATGTGAAGACAGAGCCAGTGAAGGGCAGGGGTGGGGCCGGCGCGTGCCAGGGGTCGCACCAGGGGTCGCGCCCGGGGTCAGGAAGCTTGCGGTGCACAGCGAAGGCCCTCGTGAGATGCCTGCTAGCCCAGCCTTCCGGCTGCAGTCCCGGCCACAGAGCGCATCTGTCCCGCGGGTGCAGGGCAGCACCGAGCCGCCTCTGCTGCCCACGCATGCGGCCCCCTTCGAGCGCACGGGCCGCCGTTACGCCTCGGTGCAGGGCTGCAGGTGGCGCAGGCGCCTCCGGGCCCCGGGGTCCCTTCGCCCTCTCTCCTCCGTGTCTTGCAGCTCTCCTTCTCTGCTTCTTCCTCTTTCTCCCCGACCTGCTAGCCAAGGAAGGCGCCGGTGCCGGCCCGCCCGCCTGTGGGGCCTCCCTCCTGGGAGGGGCTTGCGCAGCGACTTGACAGCTCCCGGTGTGGCCACTGCAAGTGGGGGTTTCGCTGCCCTCCTGTCGATGTGCTCATTTAGTTAAAGCGAGTGATTTCTTAGGGAAAAAGAGGGGCGGTGCAGTTCTCTCATCTGCTCCCAGCCCAAATGTGTCCTCTTCCTTTTTTTTTTTTTTTTAAATTTTTTAAGGTTGATTTATTTACTTGAAAGGCAGAGTTACCGAGAGAGAGGGAGACAGATCTTCCCTCTGCTGTCTCACCCCGCACCTGGCTGCGGCGGCCAGGCTGAGGCCAGGAGCCTGGAGCTCCACCCAGGTCCCCCGTGTGGGTGGCAGGGGTCCATGCCCCGAGTCTCTGCTGCTGTTTTCCTGGGCGCAGTGGAGGGAGCCGGACTGAACTGGAGCAGCGGGATGCGGGTGGCACAGGCAGTGGCTTAGCCCAGCTGTGCCGCAATGCCGGCCCCTTTGTCTTCTACCTTAAAGACGAAATTTTTTCACAAACAAGCTGGATTTTCTTGTGCACTCGATGAGTTGGAAAAGAAGCAGAGAATAGATTACTGATTGTAAAACGCTGCTTCCCAGAGGAAGGCGTTTTCCCGGGGCAGCGAAGGGAAAGCCGGGACAGCCCCGTGGTGAGCGCAGCCTGCAGGCTCCTGGAGTCTTCCAGACCTGACTCCCCGGGGCGCCGGTGTCGCTACCCTGGGCGCAGCTGTGCAGCTGTGCTGGTGCCGGCTGGCTGGTGACTGGTCTTAGCCCGCATAAAGAACTGGGGCTTGGGAGAGAAGGCGAGAGCCGTGCACTCCGGGGGTGGGGTGGGAGGGGCGTGCTCGGCCACCAGGGCCCCCCAGCGCCCAGCTCTGACTGCACGCGGGCTCTCCCGGGGTCACCCGGGCGGCAGAGTCGCGCGGTCTCAGGCTGTCTCTCTGTCAGGGAGGTGAAGAATCATTTAAACTACGAGCACAGAGTGTTCAACAGCGAGGAGTTCCTCAAGACCCGCGCTCCCGGCGACCAGCAGTTCTACAGGCAGGTAGGCGCGCGTGGGCGTGTCTCCCTGCGGCGTGGGCGTGTCTCTGTGCAGCATGGGCGTGTCTGTGTGGGCGTGTCTCCCTGCAGCATTGGCATGTCTCCATGCAGTGTGGGCGTGTCTGTGTGCATTGTAGGCGTGTCTGCGTGGGCGTCTCTCCGGGTTGTGTGGGCGTGTCTCTGTGCAGTGTGGGCGTGCCTGCATTGTAGGCGTGTCTGCATGGGCGTCTCTCCCTGCTGTGTGGGCATGTCTCCCTGCGTTGTAAGTGTGTCTGCGTGTGGCGTGGGCTTGTGTGCTCAGTCCTCGCCTCCTGCACTGGCCTCTGGGTAGCAGCCGGTCCTGCACCTGTTAATTCTCTGCGCCATCTGGCGTTTCCCGGGCCATTGTTTTTCCTGGTTTCTCTTGATCATTGGCCACTGCTTATATTCTTGATAAGAGAAAGCTTATTTATTCAAAAGAGTGACAGAGAGAGAGAGAGATTGAACGTTCACCAACTGGTTTACTCCCCAAACACTCAAAATGGCCAGGAGTGGTCCAGGCTGGAGCCAGGAGCCCGGAACTCCATCGTGGTGTCCCACATGGGTGCAGGGGCCCGAGCACTTGGGCCATCCTCCACTGCCTTCCCCAGGCACATTAGCAGGGAGCTGAATCGGAAGTGGAGCAGCCGGGACTTGAACCGGCCCTGAGGCATGGGTGCTTGTGTCCCAAGTGGCAGCTTACCTGTCCCAGCCCAGCCCAGCCCAGCCCAGCCCCTGGTCTGCTACTTTGTAACCAGCTTCCCAGAGTGCAATTCACGGATGGGAGAATCTGCCAGGGCCAAGGCTCTGATGCAGCCCTGAGCACCTGCTTGGTCTGGATGCCGGACGTTTCCCGTGGACTCAAGCACCCGTTCCCCTCCCCTGCACCGCCCACCTCCCCAGGCCCTGGCTGTCTCTGTCCTTGACCACGAGGACCGAGTGTGTGAAAGCCCAGCACCAGGGTTACCCTGGACCCAGGACCCCAGCTCCGTGCGCCCCCCCTCCCCGGGGCCGTGTCTCCGTGGCCTCTGCTTCTTGCTCTGGAATCCCGATGTTGGGGTGGGACACGCTGTTTTCCTGTGCACCTGCTGACCAGCACTTGGTTGGTTTGGGGTTTGTCTTTTACAAAAACGGCCGCGGGCTGTGTTCTGGCCCCTTCAGCGTTTGGTTGTCTGGTTTCAGAGGGTTCCAGGGCAGTCATAGGTTGGCCATCTGCTGGGTGCCCCGTGACCCCTGGTGGCTCCCATCTGGGGCGTGCCTGGTGCCCTACGTGAGCTCAGAGCTTGGCTCCCCGGAGCCCCTCCTCCTCGTGTTGTGTGGCTTTGCCCCAGAGCGAGCTCCTCGGGATGCAGCAAGGCCCCCGGGCGCCCTCTCTGAGCCCACTCCCGGCCTGGGGCTCTGCGCAGGCTGCAGCGCTGGGCTGTGAGCTCCGACTCTGCCACTCCTCCCCCGCCCTCGGGAGGCAGAGTCCGGGCTGCTCCGTCCAGGCCTGCCGACAGCTGCCGACTGTTTTCCTGCGCGTCCCCTGCAGCTCTGTGGCCGGGGCTGCGGGTCCCCTCCACGGCGCCACGAACGTGGTTTTCCCCGTGGCGTGCTCGGCTCACGCTGCGTGTCTCAGCTGGGAACGGTGACTCTGCCTGTGCAGATGAGGAACAGAAAAACGCAGGTCCGGTCATGCCGTGATGTGCCTGCTCCGTGCCACACAGGCTGGGTCAGGAGGTCACGGCCACCGGGGATGCCTGGCCCCGCCTCTCGGGGCTCCCGGGCCCAGCCTGGCGCGGGTGTCCAGTGCATGGGAGCCCCCGGAGGTGTGAGCAGAGGGGCAGCGTGCCCTGAGCAGAGGCTCCGGAGTCCTGGAGGCGTGGTGGGAAGTTCTCTGGGGGCTGGGCATGGGGAGTGGGGGAGGGTCCTGGCGATGGGCTGGCTGGAGGGGACCAGTGATGGACGTGTAGCTTTGGGGGCTCTCTGGGATGCCCAAGAGCCGGCCCGGTGGGAGATGTTTGGGCTTCTAATATTCTAAACTGTGGAGTCAAGAGGGGTAGGAAGGAGCCAGGCTCAGGGGTGCTGAGGGGCCGCCAGGGGAGGGGAGAGTCCCCCCTGTGTGTGAAAGCTGGAGAGACAGAGCGTTGAAGGCCACTCTGAGGCTGCCCACAAGGGGGCGCTGTCTTCAGCCTGTGACTGTGGCCGTCTCCCAGGTGCACCTGCGCGGTCGGCATTTCTCACCGCCTGCAGCCTCGCACCTGTGCCGGGGCGTTCCCCCTTCGTTCTTTGTGCCCCGTGCCTTTCTCTGTGCACGTGTGATGCCCAGAAGTCTCCTGTGGCAGCGTCTGGCCCCCTGCACAGCCCACTCCCGGCCTCACGGCCCCACGCAGCAGGCAGAGGCCCCGGGGAGGCCGGGTGCGGCTTGGGGAGAGCGAAGTGGAAGGCCGGCTCCCGGGAGGGCCTCCGCTTGTCCTGTCTGGTCCGCCCCGGGCCTCCTGGGGTCTGTGGCTGTTATGGGGCCCCTCCCTGCTCAGGAGCACCCATCTCCATGTCTCCAGCTGGCCAGGGCCATCTCTTCCTGCAAGTACCCGCCTCTCCCTACCCACGTGCGCTGGTTTTAAGTCCTGGCTGCTCCACTTCCGATCCAGCTCCCAACCAGGAAGGCAGTGGGTGATGCCCAGGGGCTTGGGTCTCTGCACCCACAGGGGAGACCCATAGGGTGTTCCAGGCTCCTGGCTTGGGCTGGACCCAGCCCCCGCCGACTGGGGAGCAGATGGAAGAGCCCCCCCCACATCTGCCTTACAAATAAATGCGTGCATCATAGAAGTGCTGCTGAGACCCGCAGAGCCGTTGTAGGGGATTGTGGAAGCACCGCGGCCGGGGAGCTCGTGTCCACGGGAGGCAGGGGTCAGCAGGGTCCTCCACGGTGGGTGGGGGTCGCGGGGCGGTGGGCAGAGAACGGTGCTGCGAGAGCCGGCACCGGATGCCGCTGCCCGCTCTCTTCCAGGTCCTGGACACCTACATGTTCCACTCCTTCCTGAAAGCCCGGCTCAGCAGGAGGATGGACGCCTTCGCACAGCTGGACCTGAGCATCCAGTCGGAGGAGGACAGGTGCTTCGCGGGGGGGGGGGGCGTGCTACGCTGGCCTGGTTTTCTCTGGATGGGTCACGGATAACCCGACGGGAACAGCTTGCTCTTAGGGGGCACTGTGAGGGGTGACAGCCCCCGAGCTCCTCGGCCTCGGGGTCCCCCGCGGCGTCTGCCTCCTCCCGGGGCTCAGCACACCTGCTGCCGGACTCTGGGCCGTGTCAGCGGGGTCTCGGGCTTTGGCTTATGGGGCGCCCCGGGCCTTTGTGCGGTGTGGCTGTCTCCAAGTCTTCCCCCTCTTCCTACATCTCCCCCTCCTCAGAGCCCCCTGCCCACCCTGCCACTGCTCCTCATCCTCACCCGCGTGTGCTCCTCCCAGCGGCTTGCGCGCGCCTTCGCCTCTTTCTGGCTCGCGAGGACACGGGTCGGACCCCGCCGACCCCGCCCGGGGACCTGCCCTGGTGACGCGTCCTGTCGTCCTCACGGTCCGTCTGCCGTGTCGCCCTCTCGTGCCCCAGGATGAACGGGATGCTCGTGAGCCCGAGGAGGCCGACGGTGGAGAAGATGGCCTCGCGCAAGCCCTCGCCCCTGCAGCTCACTCACCGGCGCATGGTGGTCAGCATGCCCAACCTGCAGGACCTCACGCTGCCGGAGCTGCCGCCCAGGAACGCCTCGCTGCGGCTCCCCGACTCTGCCGCGGGCTGCGGGAGCAGCGTCGACTTCGCAGGTGACCGCGCCCCGCCCTGCCCAGTCCCCGCCCTTGGCCCCACCCAGTCACCACCCCCAGCCCCACCCAGACCCGGCCCCGCCCCGTCCCTCCCCCATCTCCAACCCATCCCTACCCAGTCCCCGCCTCCTCCCTCCCCCACTCCAGGCCCCGCCCTCGGCCCCACCCAGTCACCACCCCCAGCCCCACCCAGACCCGGCCCCGCCCCATCCCTCCCCCATCTCCAGCCCATCCCCGCCCAGTCCCCGCCTCCTCCCTCCCCCACCCAGTCCCCGCCCTCGGCCCCACCCAGTACCCACCCCCTCTCTGGCTGGTCCGCACCCCGTCCTTTCAATGCAGAGCAAGGCCATGGGCTTTGAAAGCTTATTTGCTAAATTTAAATTATTTGAGAGGCACAAAGCCATAAGTGAGTGCACACACACACACACACACTCACACTCACACTCACACACTCACACTCACACACACACACTCGCACTCTAGGAGCTGGGAACTCAGTACCCACGCGTGTGGCAGGGACCTGCGCCCCCTGGTGTTCATGAACCGGAAGCTGGAATCTGGAGCGAGCTGGGGCCCGAACCTTGGCGCTCTGCTTAACCACTGTGCTAAGTGCCTTCCCCTAATGTGCTAAATTTTATTTAGTCGTTTAGAACCTTTTTAGAGTATTCCTTTTCTATGCCACATTTATTGCAGAAAGTTAGCTTTAAGAAATACTTCTTTATTTGAGTGTCAGAGTTAGAAAGAAAGGGAGAGACGGAGAAATCTCCCACCTGCTGGTTCGCTCCCCAGATGGCAGCAACGGCCAGGGCTGGGCCAGGTCAAAGCCAGGAGCTTCCTCCGGGTCTCCCACGCGGGTGCAGGGGCCCAAGCACTGGACCTGTCCTCCCCTGCCTTCCAGGCATAAGCAGGGAGCTGGATCAGGAGCAGGGCAGCCGGGATGGAACCGGTGCCCGTGTGGGGTGCCGGCATTGCCACTTATCTCTTAATTCAGTTTCCATCACCCGCTGTCACTGCTGACGGCCACAGCCATGCAGTTTTAGTGTCTTCATGTGTATATGTCGTGTGCGTGATGCACGTTTACACGCACACGTGTCTACTGGGACAGGGCAGCTGTGAGCCTGGGGGTGAGGAGGAGCAGGGCTGGGGAGGGGGTGGGGCTCTTGTAGGAGGGGGCCCGGGTGGCCTTGTGGCAGGGCAGAGATGGACAGCAGGGCCCTCGTTGGTGCCCGAGAGGCAGATCTGCGTGGCTCCCAATGCCGGCTGCGCACACGCGTTGCTGTAGACCCGTGAGGCTGTGCGTGAGCCGGCATCGCCTCTGTGTGGTGTGGGACACCCACCCAGACCGCCCGTGCTCCTCCACGACGGCCATGGGCTCCGTCCGCAGTGGCTGGGGGACACGGTGGCTGCTGCTGATGGGTGGCTCAGGGCTCCAGTGGCGTCCCAGGACTTCTGCGCCCTGTGAATTGGGTGCCCAAGGCGAGCGGTGTGCACACCGCAGGCCCCTGCAGGCTGACTGCCGGGTTCAGCCACCTGTGCTGCTGCTGCCTGGCCAGCCGGCCGGCTCTGGGCCCGAGGCTCTCCTGCCGTACCCGGAAGGGGTGCCGGCTCACCTGCTGTACCTGGGCGCTCACCTGCCCGGCAGCTTTGCTCTCTCCACCTTTGCCCTGGATGCCCCAGCCTCCCCCTCCTGGCTGCACGAGACCCCGGCCCACTGGTGTGGCTGGCCCTGGAGGTCCTAGAAGAGAACAGAGCGCCCAGTTGGTGCTCAGCTGAGCCGGCACTTGTGTGGGAGACACAGCTGGCTGCACTCCTGGCCGCGTCCCTGGGGTGGGCAGCCTCAGTGGCCGCATCTGTGCAGTGGGACAGTGCCCCAGAGTCGTTAAGGCGACTGTGTGGAGAGGCTGGTCCTATCCAGCGGTGTGTCTTGGCTCCCGGTGTCAGCTGGACCCTGGGAGAACCCTCAGAAACAGATGTTTGCACTCAGCCTGAATGGGTGCGGCGTGCGGGGTGGCTGGCTGAACGCTGTCGTTGCTGCTGGGGCGCGGGGAGCCCTCCGGAGCAGCACACGGGTTCTGGCTTTGCTTTGTGTCGGGGCCCAGAGACACCGCCCTCTGCACACCGCCCGCGCTGATCGTCTTCCCCTCGACTTTCCAGCTCCGATCGTGACCCCTAAGCCGACCTACACGTTCAAGGTCCCCGAGATCCACTTCCCGCTGGTGGCCCAGTGCGTGCAGGCCTATTACTCGGACTTCGTGGCGCTGCTGAGCAAGGCCATGAGCTTCCTGGCGCCCGAGAACTCGCTGCTGCTGGCCAGCTACTTCTACCTGCGCGGCCTCGTGCACCTGCGGCGCGGCCAGCTGCTGAGCGCGCTGCTGGACTTCCAGAGCCTCTACAAGACGGACGTCCGCATCTTCCCGGCCGCGCTCGTCAAGGGCGTCGTGGAGGCGCTGTCGGCGTCGCAGCGCGCCCAGGCCGAGCGCACGCCCGAGCTCAGGCGGCTCCTGGGCGAGGTGCTGGACGAGCCGGGCGACGCCCCCAAGGCCGACGACCCCGTGAAGAACTTCGAGCTGCCTCGGAAGCACCTGCAGCTGGACGAGTTCGTCCGCCGGGTGCAGGAGTCGGGCATCGTGAAGGACGTCAGCGTCATTCAGCGGCTCTTCGAGGCGCTGGCCGGGGGTGAGCGCCGGCCGCCCTGGGGAGCCCGGGGCGGGGCGGGGCCAGGGAGGGGCGGGGCCGAGCCCAGGGAGGGGCGGGGTGAGGCTGAGCCGGGGAGGGGCGGGGCAGGGTGGCGGCCCTGCCCTTGGTTGGGCCCGGGCTGGGTGGCGGCCCTGCCCTTGGTTGGGGCCTGGCTGGGTGGCGGCCCTGCCCCTTGGTTGGGGCCTGGCTGGGTGGCGGCCCTGCCCTTGGTTGGGCCCGGGCTGGGTGGTGCCCCTGCCCCTTGGTTGGGCCCGGGCTGGGTGGCGGCCCTGCCCCTTGGTTGGGCCCGGGCTGGGTGGCGGCCCTGCCCCTTGGTTGGGCCCGGGCTGGGTGGCGGCCCTGCCTTGGTTGGCCCCGGGCTGGGTGGTGGCCCTGCCCTGGTTGGGCCCTGGCTGGGGAGCCTCTCTTGCCAAGGACCCCGTGGAGACTGGTAACATCATCCACAGGCCATACGAAATGGTCAACTCAAAATTCGATTTATTGGGAAGATTTAGTGAATTTGCCCGCGGTGGTGGTCTTGACGGGGCCACAACCCAGATGATTTCGTGGGGCCCCCACGGCCCTGGTGAGCCTGGCGGGGCCATGGTGCGGGTCACCTTCTGGTTGCCTCGGCAAGAAGCCCAAGGCGGCCCAGCGTCATGAAGCGAGGGGGCTGAATGGTGCCCGGGGGTCGGCCACGGTGACTGCGTTCCCGCCGGCCGTCCTGGCAGGGCGTGGACGTGTGCCCCTCCCCATGAAGCCTCCGCGCGCAGTCCCGGGGCTCCTCCAGTGCATTGAGTTCCCACCCTCAGGGAGACTTTGGGGTGCAGGGGCCAGGGGAGCTGTCCCAGGAGTGGACGTCCAGGGCACCTCGGTGGTCCCGTGGTCCCTCTGCCTCGTTCAGTTACTCTGGGTCAGGAAACAGTCCTGATTCTGGGGCTGTGTGACCCCAAATTCGCCAAAACACGCTCCGGCCAAATGACCTTGGGGTGGGACAAGGTCATAGCTTGCCCGAAGCGGAAGCTGCCATCTTAAGATGCGCTTTTGTGCGAAGGTGAACACGCTGAGGTTTTACTCAGGAGCTCGCTACTGCTCCATTGTACTGCAAAGGCTGCTGGGAATCCTGGGGGCCCACGGGCAGCTGTGGGGGGGCGCCCTCCAGGGGGCACCACTGGAGCGAGGGGGCTGGGGCTGGCTCTGAAGGGGACCCCGCTGCCTGCTGCTGCCGTGAGCCTGGGCTTGGTGGGTCGGAGACGTGTGGGTGACGGGGGAGGAGTGAGCCGTGCAGAAGCGGAGACCAGTGAGGCCTGCGCACTGTCTCCAGGGCGGCTGCAGCGGCTGTGGGTTGCATGGTGTGCGCGGGTGTGAACCAGGTGGTTGCAGGTGTGCAGAGGTGGATGTGCACAGGGAGAGTACAAATAGTGTGCACACACAGTCCATGTGTGTGCACAGTGCCTGTGGGTGTGCAGTGTCCGAGGGAGTGCAGTGTCTATGGGTGTGCATGGTTCCATGGTGCAGTGTCCATAGGTGTGCACAGTGGGTGTGAGCTCAGAGGTCTCAGTTGTGCACAGTGCGTGTGAGCGCAGTGGTCTCAGGTGTGCGAGTGGGTGTGAGCTCAGAGGTTCAGGTGTGCACAGTGGGTGTGAGCACAGTGTCCATGGTTGTGCACAACAGGTGTGCATGGGTGTCTTTGGTGTGCAGTGGTCTCTGGTGTGCACAGGGCTGGCTGAGCTCGGTGGTCTCCGGTGTGCATAGTGGGTGTGAGCTCAGAGATCTCCGGTGTGCACAGTGGGTGTGAGCTCAGTGGTCTCCGGTGTGCACAGTGGGTGTGAGCTCAGTGGTCTCCGGTGTGCACAGTGGGTGTGAGTGCAGTGGTCTCTGGTGTGCACAGGGCTGGCTGAGCTCGGTGGTCTCCGGTGTGCACAGTGGGTGTGAGTGCAGTGGTCTCCGGTGTGCACAGGGCTGGCTGAGCTCGGTGGTCTCAGTTGTGCAGTGGTCTCTGGTGTGCACAGGGCTGGCTGAGCTCGGTGGTCTCAGGTGTGCACAGGGCTGGCTGAGCCCAGTGGCGGCAGGTGCATGCTCCCGGCTGTGCAGTGTGATGTGCACAGTCCTGCCGGGGCGCGGCGGCAGTTACTGTGAGTGCTGCTTCCTGCCTGGTGGGGGTGCCCTTGGTATGCTGCACCTTGCACTTGGGGCTGTCTGCTGTCCAGAGTCGTCTCCCAGAGCCCAGGAGCCCCTTCTGTCCCGGGCCGGTGACACAGAGCCACACCCTGCGCCGCGTGGCCCCATAGCTGTGACCCTGGTGCCCAGAGCTGGGTCCTCACAGTGGCCCCCAGCCCCCCCTTTGCCTGCTTCGAGCCTCCTTGCCTGCCTGGCCCCTTAGCCTCAGCTATGCCAGGGACTACTGTGAGATGGAAGAGGTCTCCGGCCACCGCGGGTGGGACCAGGGCCGACTGCGTGCTCTCTGCCCTTTCACCTCTGACCTTCTGCCGGCTCCTCCTCCCCCCGCCGGGGGAACCTGGCTGGCACCCCCACCCATCCCCATTCTTCATCTTTGGTGGCTTCTAAGAACCACCGGGTGCGGGGAGAGACCCTCACTGCTGTTTCTTTTCTGTTCGGATCCCGGGTCTTTAAACCTTTAAAGAAAAAAAGGCACGCGCATAGCAGACGGCCGTTATAGCAGTCGGAAATGCAGTGGGCCCAGGAGACAAGCGTGGGCTCAAGACAGCGCCCCCTGGTGGGGGTTCTCACAGCATCCTGGTACGCGCACACAGGGTGAGGGCGAGCAGCTCACTGCCTCCCAGACCCCTGGTGCCCCTGGCCATCCCTGGGCTACGGGCTACAGGGTCAGCGGGGGCGTGGCCACAGGGCTGCAGGTCACAGGGTCAGTGGGGGCGTGGCCGCAGGGCTACGGGTTACAGGGTCAGCAGGGGCGTGGCCACAGGGCTACAGGTTACAGGGTCAGCAGGGGCGTGGCCACAGGGCTGCAGGTCACAGGGTCAGTGGGGGCGTGGCCACAGGGCTACGGGTTACTGGGTCAGCAGGGGCGTGGCTGTGCCTTCTGCCACCTCGGCTTCTGACCCCCACCCGGGCAGGGGAGGAGACACAGGTGCCGCCCTCCCAGGCAGGGACAGTGGGGACAGCAGACCCACAAGCACGTGGCAGCCCCACTGCGGGCCCCACGTCTGCCGGGCTCAGCTCTCCTACGCTTTCCTCCCCTGCGCCGTCCCCTGCTGATGCCTGTCTGTGTAGAGCACACAGCGTGGTTCTTGGTGCCACAGGGAAACGTGTGTGCAACTCGGCCACGCTGACGCTGTGCCCTGCGGGGGTCTCCCGGCAGTGGGGAGGGGTCTTCTGCCCCGAGTGAGCGCGGGCAGAGCCACTGCATGACATGGTGCGACTAGGGTGTGCGTCGTGCCGCGGGAGGGCCCCGTCCTCGGGAATCGGGGGCCTGGCACGGACAAGGCTTGCCGTGGTGGGGGAGCCGCGGTGTGGGGCTCCTGCCTGCAGGAGGGAGCAAATGGGCAGCACCTCCTGGGTGGGATGCAGGGCTGCTGCCCGCCGGGCGGTGCAGAGGGGCCAGGCAGGCTGGGGACACAGCGTCGCGGAGCTGGGCCAGGGCAGGGAGCCATTGGGGTGGGCTTGGCAGGCCCTGGTAGCCGAGCGGGAGCCGAGGGCTGCACAGGCGGAGGCAGAGCTGTGACGGCTGTGACTGTGGGACATCTGGGGCTGCCTCAGGTGCACTGCCTCTGTGACGTTGGTCTTGGTTGTGAGCAGTAAGAGTGGATGGCTTGCTCACAGCCAGAGAGGAACAGGCCCACCCAAGGGTGCAGGTCTGTCACCAGGGCGCCAGTCTACTCTAGGTTAACTTTGTGTTAGCACCAGGTCCCCTCGTGGCCCCCAGAGGACGTTGCCACTACAAGAGGAGCGTCCTCGGGGCGCCGGATTCTGTCCCGGTTGCCCCTCTTCCAGGCCAGCTCTCTGCTGTGGCCCGGGAGTGCAGTGGAGGATGGCCCAAGTGCTTGGGCCCTGCACCCCATGGGAGACCAGGAGAAGTACCTGGCTCCTGGCTTCGGATCAGTGCGATGCGCCGGCTGCGGCGGTCATTGGAGGGGAACCAACGGCAAAAAGGAAGACCTTTATCTCTGTCTCTCTCTCTCTCACTGTCCACTCTGCCTGTCAAAAAAAAAAAAAAAAAAAAAAAAAAAGGAGTGTCCTTGTCCCCGTGAGGCAGGCTGAAGTCCCCGTGTGGGTCGGGGGCTGCAGATCTCCCGTGCAGAGGGACCTGGGTGCTGGCGCCGTCGGCCGCCGTGGCGCTAAGCCGTCTCCCTCCCCTGTGACTCCAAGGCCACGAGAAACAGATCGAGCCCGACACGTTCAGGGACTCGCATGGCCCCCTGGGGCTGCAGGTCTCCCGTGCAGGGGGACCTGGGTGCTGGCGCCGTCGGCCGCCGTGGCGCTAAGCCGTCTCCCTCCCCTGTGACTCCAAGGCCACGAGAAACAGATCGAGCCCGACACGTTCAGGGACTCGCATGGCCCCCTGGGGCTGCAGGTCTCCCGTGCAGAGGGACCTGGGTGCTGGCGCCGTCGGCCGCCGTGGCGCTAAGCCGTCTCCCTCCCCTGTGACTCCAAGGCCAAGAGAAACAGATCGAGCCCGACACGTTCAGGGACTCGCATGGCCCCCTGGGGCTGCAGGTCTCCCGTGCAGAGGGACCTGGGTGCTGGCGCCGTCGGCCGCCGTGGCGCTAAGCCGTCTCCCTCCCCTGTGACTCCAAGGCCAAGAGAAACAGATCGAGCCCGACACGTTCAGGGACTCGCATGGCCCCCTGGGGCTGCAGGTCTCCCGTGCAGGGGGACCTGGGTGCTGGCGCCGTCGGCCGCCGTGGCGCTAAGCCGTCTCCCTCCCCTGTGACTCCAAGGCCACGAGAAACAGATCGAGCCCGACACGTTCAGGGACTCGCATGGCCCCCTGGGGCTGCAGGTCTCCCGTGCAGGGGGACCTGGGTGCTGGCGCCGTCGGCCGCCGTGGCGCTAAGCCGTCTCCCTCCCCTGTGACTCCAAGGCCACGAGAAACAGATCGAGCCCGACACGTTCAGGGACTCGCATGGCCCCCTGGGGCTGCAGGTCTCCCGTGCAGAGGGACCTGGGTGCTGGCGCCGTCGGCCGCCGTGGCGCTAAGCCGTCTCCCTCCCCTGTGACTCCAAGGCCAAGAGAAACAGATCGAGCCCGACACGTTCAGGGACTCGCATGGCCCCCTGGGGCTGCAGGTCTCCCGTGCAGAGGGACCTGGGTGCTGGCGCCGTCGGCCGCCGTGGCGCTAAGCCGTCTCCCTCCCCTGTGACTCCAAGGCCACGAGAAACAGATCGAGCCCGACACGTTCAGGGACTCGCATGGCCCCCTGGGGCTGCAGGTCTCCCGTGCAGAGGGACCTGGGTGCTGGCGCCGTCGGCCGCCGTGGCGCTAAGCCGTCTCCCTCCCCTGTGACTCCAAGGCCACGAGAAACAGATCGAGCCCGACACGTTCAGGGACTCGCATGGCCCCCTGGGGCTGCAGGTCTCCCGTGCAGGGGGACCTGGGTGCTGGCGCCGTCGGCCGCCGTGGCGCTAAGCCGTCTCCCTCCCCTGTGACTCCAAGGCCACGAGAAACAGATCGAGCCCGACACGTTCAGGGACTCGCATGGCCCCCTGGGGCTGCAGGTCTCCCGTGCAGAGGGACCTGGGTGCTGGCGCCGTCGGCCGCCGTGGCGCTAAGCCGTCTCCCTCCCCTGTGACTCCAAGGCCAAGAGAAACAGATCGAGCCCGACACGTTCAGGGACTCGCATGGCCCCCTGGGGCTGCAGGTCTCCCGTGCAGGGGGACCTGGGTGCTGGCGCCGTCGGCCGCCGTGGCGCTAAGCCGTCTCCCTCCCCTGTGACTCCAAGGCCACGAGAAACAGATCGAGCCCGACACGTTCAGGGACTTCTACAACTGCTGGAAGGAGACGGAGGCGGAGGCGCAGGAGGTCATCCTGCCCGCGGCCGTGGTGCGGCACCTGGACCGGAGCGAGTGCGTCTACAAGCTGTCGAGCGCCGTCAAGACCAACCGCGGCGTCGGCAAGATCGCCATGACCCAGAAGCGCCTGTTCCTCCTGCCGGAGGGCAGGCCCGGCTACGTGGAGATCTCCACCTTCCGGGACATAGAGGTGGGCGCCTTCCCGCGCCCCGCTTTGCTCGTACCGGGGCCGGCCGGGAAGCTCGGGGCGAGGAGCGGGCGCAGCAGGTGACATGCTCACGGCAGCGCCTGTGCGCCCACGGCTCAGCCTCTTCCTCCTCTCCCTCCTCCTCCCGTCTGCTGGGTCACGCCCCACCTTGCTGCCACAGCCAGGGCTGGGCCAGGCCAGAGCCAGGAGCCAGGAGCTCCATCTGGGCCTCTCGTCTGGGTGCGGGGGCCCAAGCATTTGGGCCGTCTTCCACTGCTGTCCCAGGATCGGAAGTGGGGCAGCCGGGACTTGAGCCGGCGCCCGTGTGCGATCCCGGTGGCAGTCAGCAGCTTAACCCATTGCAACAGCACTGAGTTTTCTTCCTTTCTTCTTCTTTTTTTAAAAGATTTATTTATTTTTGAAAGGCAGAGTTATAGAGAGAGTTAGAGAGAGAGGGAGAGAGAGAATCTTCCATGTGCTGGTTCACTGCCCAGATGGCTGCAATGACGGGCTGGGCCAGGCTGGAGCCAGGAGCCAGGAGCTTCCTCCAGGTCTCCCACGCGGGTGCAGGGGCCCAGGCACTTGGCCGTCTTCTGCTGCTCTCCCAGGTGCATTAGCGGGGAGCTGGGTCGGAAGTGGAGCAGCCGGGACTCCACCCAGTGCTCCCGCGTGGATGCCGGGGTGCAGGCGGCGGCTTCCCGCTGGGCCAGCATGCCTGGGCACGCAGCCAGCGAGTGGGCGAGGGTTCCCCTGAGACGCGGTGCTCGGAGCTCGTGGGTGTCGGCGCGCGCGCCCGGCGTCCCGTGCGGCCATGGCTCCATGGCCCGTCTCTCTCCGGTCTCTGCCCCCACAGGAGGTCCGAAGCACCACGGTGGCGTTTCTGCTTCTGCGAATCCCCACTTTGAAGATCAAGACGCTGTCCAAGAAGGAGGTGTTCGAAGCCAACCTCAAGTCTGAGTGCGGCCTCTGGCTCCTGCTGGTCAAAGAGATGTGGGCGGGGAAGCAGCTGGCCGACGACCACAAGGTCCGCCCGCCCGCCTGGCCCCTCGGGCTCCTCCGGGAGAGCCATGTGCTCTGGGTTGAGGAGCAGCGGGGGCCTCGCGGCACTGGCATGTGCCATGGGGGGAAACGGGCCCAGAGCGGGCGGTGGCCATGGGGGCCCCACCCGGCCTCCCCAACCCTCACCACGCCCCCCTCCTGGCGGCGCCCAGCGATGGGGGCAGGGTGGTCTGGGCTCGCCTTGCCTCCCCTAGGCTTCTGGGGACTTGAGGCCAGCGGTGCGGCTTTCCCAGTCACCAGGGGCCCTGTGCCCAGGTGACGGGGGGAGGGGCGGGGGACGAGGCTTTCCCAGTCATGAGTGCCCGGGTGACGGGAGGAGGGGCGGGGGAAGAGGCCCACGTCCAGGTGGCACAAGAGGAAGTCCTCAGGACACAGGCAGAGCGTGACCAGGGAGCCCTGTGGTTATGAAAGACAGGAGGGCCAGTGACCGTGGCTGCCACGTGCCTGTGGCTTAGGCCACACAGACGCCCGGGGGCTGGCTGAGCTGTGCAGTGAGGGTGGCGTGGAGCGTGGCCACGCCTGTTTGGTGACACTGCTCCCACGGCAGAGCCATGCGCTGTGCGGGGCCCACAGCCCAGCCTCCTAGAGCATGTTCGCCGACCCTGGCGCGGCCGTCCCTCGCAGGGCGGCACGTCCGCACGCGCCCCTCTGTGCCCGCTGACCTCGCCTGCGCCACCTCCCGCAGGACCCGCAGTACATCCAGCAGGCGCTGACCAACGTGCTGCTGATGGACGCCGTGGTGGGCACGCTGCAGTCACCCAAGGCCCTCGACGCCGCCTCCAAGCTGTCCTACTTCGACAAGATGAAGAACGAGAGTAAGACCCGGGGCCGCCCGCATGTGCGCTGCCTGCCTGTGCACGCATGTCTCACGGGGTCCTGTGTGCACGAACACGTGTGTGACGTGATTGTGGAGAACACGTGTCTCACGGGATCTTGTGTGCCATGTATGAACACGTGTCTCACGGGATCTTGCATGAACGTGTGTCTCGCGTGACCGCGTGTGAGTGCTGTGCTCATGGGCCTCATGCGATGTGAGGGGCTGACCGCTGTTTAACCAGAGCCATGCCCAGCTGCCCCCTGTTTTTCTGATTTCCTGATTGATCTCTGAACTCCACCCACTGTTCTCATCGGGGGGCTGCCGCGCCTCAGCCCCCGCCTGCCCACACCCAGCTCGGGGTGGATGCCGCCTTGCTCAGGAAGGTGGTGGCCGTGACTCGTGGTGGCTGTGACTCAGTGGCAAGCAGTGGAGGGGGCTCTGTGGGAGGCGCGGGGCCTGGGGCCTGGGGTCTGGGGCCTGGGGCCTGGTGCCTGGGGCCGCCAGCAGCGTCCGCCCGGCCTGCGGCGTGGCCGGCTTCCCAGGCAGGAACCGTCCGGTCTCCTTGCACGCGGAAGCCACAGGAGGAGGGGTCTCTACCACCGTGGCGGCATCGCCCTGCTCCCCAGCTGTTGGGATGGGGATGGAATGGAAGTGGAGAAGGCAGAGGGCCCTGTGTTGCCGCCGGGACGGCCTGCACCCGCCACCGTGATCACCTAGCGTACGGTCGGCACGTAGGTGACGTGGCGCGTGCGGTTGATCCGCGTCAGCAGGACGAGCCTCGTGGTGCGTGGGTGGGTTCTGCCGGGGTGTCGGCGGCCACCGCGCCGGGAGGTTTCTCGCGCGCCACTGTTAAAGGGTACCGCTTCCTGGCGGCTCAGGCGTGGACTTGAGCACGCCCCCCGCACTGCTGTCTCTGGAGAGGCGCGTTCCGGGCACGCCACAGGGACAGGACCCAGGCGCACCGGGCTTCTCATGGTAGCTGAGTCGCAGTGGGGTGTGTGCGTGGGGTCCTTCCCATAGCTGTGAACAGCCCCTCATCGGCAGGAGGGCCTGGGTGGCGTCTCCCTGTGGACGCTGGCTGTCCTGCCTCTCGGGGCATGGAGGGCCTGGGTGGCGTCTCCCTGTGGACGCTGGCTGTCCTGCCTCTCGGGGCATGGAGGGCCTGGGTGGCGTCTCCCTGTGGACGCTGGCTGTCCTGCCTCTCGGGGCATGGAGGGCCTGGGTGGCGTCTCCCTGTGGACGCTGGCTGTCCTGCCTCTCGGGGCATGGAGGGCCTGGGTGGCGTCTCCCTGTGGACGCTGGCTGTCCTGCCTCTCGGGGCATGGAGGGCCTGGGTGGCGTCTCCCTGTGGACGCTGGCTGTCCTGCCTCTCGGGGCATGGCTAGCACATTCTAGAACATCGTCCCAGGGCTGGGAAGAGCATGCCTCCGAGGTGACCGGGCTCACCGGACAGTGTGCAGGGGGAGGAGCAGCTGTCGCGCTCCCAGGGAGCGGCCCCCGAAGGCAGTGGGCAGCTGTGCGTGTGTGTGTGCGTGTGCGTGTGTCGGGGGTCCCGGGAGACTCCATGGCGGGGGCTTTCCAGTCTGGTGGGAACACCGCCCGCCCGCCCTCACACGGAGCAGCCTTGCAGGTCGTGAATTGTCCCCAAGACTCCGTGCTGGAGAAGCCGGGTGTGTGAGGCCGCGGGGTGGCGCCATGACCCCGGGTGTCGCGCTTGCTTTGCAGTGCCCATGGCGGTCCCGAAGACCACGTCGGAGACGCTGAAGCACAAGATAAACCCGTCGGCCGGGGAGACCTTGCCGCGCGCCGTGGACGTGCTGCTGTACACGCCAGGTCAGCGCCCTGCCTCCCGGCTGTGCACGCGGGGCCTGGGCGGCCGGGGGCTGCACGCGGCATGGCGGCGCCGGGTGTTCCCCACCCTGGGGGCAGCAGTCTGAGCTGACCCCGCTCCGTGGAGTTGGCCGTGTATTGACTGCAGCCGTGGCTCAGCCCACGGGAGAGGGAGCTGGGGCCGGCACCCAGGCTCGGCGTCGCAGCCCGGAGCCCTGGTCCTTGGGTCCCGCGGCGGCTGCTCTCTTGCCCGCCCCTGTCATGGCGCTAACGGGACTGCACCTTACCACGGGGACACACGCGCCGCCTTTGCTATCCTGAGGGCTGCGAGAATTTTTGTTTTTTAAAAGACTCATTTATGCATTTGAAAGCAGAGTGACAGAGAAAAAGGGAGAGACAGAGAGATCCTCCATCCGCTGGTTCGCTCCCCAAATGGCCACAACGGTTGCCAGTGGGCCAGGTGGAGGCCAGGAGCCAGGAGCTCCATCCAGGTCACCCTCGTGGGTGCAGGGGCCCAGGCACTCAGGCCGTCTTCCACAGCTTTCCCAGGCCCATGAGCTGGGAGCAGAGAGCTGGGAGCAGCCCAGCCCCTGCCTGTGTCACGTCTCCCACACCCCAAGAGTGGCGCTAGCGAGCTTGGGGAGCCTACCACGCTCCTGCTGGGTGTGGACGTGGCTGGGGCGCGGGGGCCCCTGGCTGCCGCCTGCTCTCCAGCCACACCCCTTCCCGTGCCATCTGCCCCCCCACCCCTCCCCCTGCCTGAACTCGTGCCCCAGCAGGGCGGCGTGGGGCTGTGCTTGCCCCGCAACCCCCGGCACCCGGCGCGGTGGGGCTTGGCGAATCCCTAGTGCCCAGCTGGGCTGCGGTGGCCTGTGGGCTTCCTCACACGCCTGGGCTTGCTGTCCCCGCTCAGGGCACCTCGACCCCGCGGAGAAGGTGGAAGACGCTCACCCCAAGCTGTGGTGCGCCCTGAACGAAGGAAAGGTGATCGTGTTCGACGCCTCCTCCTGGACCATCCACCAGCACTGCTTCAAAGTGGGCTCCTCCACGCTGGTGAGCGGGCGCGCGAGCCCAGGGGATCGGCCGCGCGCTGGCCTCTCGCGGTTTTACGGCATTCGAAAGGCCAGCCCTGGAGGTCTTCACCCGCTGGGTCACTCCCCAGACTCCCCAGACGGCTGGAGCCTGGGGCTCCGTCCAGGTCTCCCATGTGGGGGCCCAAGCACTTGGGCCATCTTCCGCTGCTTTCCCAGGCACAGCAGGGGGTTGGGTCGTAAGTGGAGCAGCCGGGACTTGAACCTGCATGTGTGTGGGATGCTGGCGGAGCAGGCAGCAGCCTTACCCGCTACGCCACAGCACCGGCCCCAAACGAATCAGTTTTTGTGAGCGCTTCCTGCTGCCCTAGATAATGGGCTGGGCTGCACCGACGGCCGCTGTACCTGGTCTCAGCAGCCCTCGTAGGCCATGACGCTCTCGCGGGAGGCTGCTTCCGTGTGCAACCAGCCGCGTCTCTCCCGTCCTCGTCACACGCTGCACACGTGTGGGTGAAGACACGCGAGGTCGTCCTAACACTGAGCAAAGCAGCGTAGGCTCGGTGCTCGCTGCCCAGGTTCGAGCCCTGGCTCTGCTCCCACTTCCGGCGCCCACTCATGTGCACCCTGGGAGGCAGGAGGAGGTGCCCCACACACTCCCAGCCCTGCCAACCGCAGGGGCCCTGGATGGGGTGGCTGGCGCCTGGCACAGGTGTGCAGGCCAGCGTAGCTGTCCCCACGCCCGTGTGGCTTTTCTAAGTCCCCAGGGTTTTCATCCTTATTTCAAAAAGTCTGAACATTGGGGCCGGCATTGTGCCCATAGCTGTGCGCCGATCCGAGTCCCGGCCACCCCACGTCCGCTCCCTGCTCACGCACCTGGGAAGCCAGCAGAGGACGGCCCTGGTGCTTGGCCCCTGCCTCCCACCCGCAGCCACACTGCAGCCATCTGGGGGGCAGGGAGTCCGTGGGTGGAAGATCACCGCCTCTCTCTGCCTTTCAAAAATAAACAAGTACGTCAACCTTGAAAATCAAGCCCTGGCTGGCCCCCAGCGCAGTCCCGCGGGCAGAGCCTGGGCGCTCTGCTGTCCACACACAGTGCATCCCGGTGTGTGCGGACCGGCTGCTGCTCGGGTCTACTCGTAACTCCTCAAAATAAATATTTGCGGTGCTACCCCGGGGGGCGCACGGACACGCGTGTGCACGGGGCGGCACATGCACGAGGCCGTGGCGTGCACACGTGTTCTCAGTGGGCGTCCCTGTTGCTGGGGACACTGCTGTTGGGATGACCCCGGGCACGGTGCTGGATGAACCGGCCGCGCACCTGTTCCGGCCGCTGGCTGTGCAGTCCTGGCCGACTCCACGGCGTGCGCCGGGTCAGTGATCCTCGCCCAGGTGCGCCGAGGCTGCGCCCGTCTCACCCTCCCCTCTCGACCTCGCCAGAACTGCATGGTGATGGCGGAGCAGAACCAGGTGTGGCTCGGCTCGGCGGACGCGGTCATCTACATCATCAATGTGCACAGCATGTCTTGCAACAAGCAGCTCACGGACCACCGCGCCAGCGTCACAGCTCTGGCCGTGCAGGAGGGCACGGCGGCGCCCAGGTGCGTGGCTGGGTGGGCACTTCCAGCCCCACCGAGGGGAGAGGGAGGCCCTCTCCCACGTGCCCACTTGGCGTCCCTGCCGCCAGCCCCGCCCTACACAGGACCGAGCCGTCCTGGACCTGAGGTGTCAGGCCCTTGTCCACGCTGGGCGGCGCGGGCCTCTGGCTGGGCTGGATTCCAGGCCTCTGCCCGCAAGCTCTCGGCTCATCCCTGGAGAAGCCACGAAGGTCACTCCACCCCGCTAGTCCTGCCTAGCCTGCTGTGCCAGCCCGGCCCTGGCGTCCAGCAGTGGGCCCTCTGCGTCTGTCCCCAGGGCTGTGGGACGAGCACAGATCAGAGCGCTCAGAGCAGGGACGCACGCGGGGCCGGGGCCTGGGAGCGGCAGGTGGGGCGCCGCGCTCCTGGGGACCTGGACGGGGGTTCCCCACCCTCTGTTCTTGCACATGCTGCCCGGCTGCAGGCCCAGCCTCCCCCGCCCCTCACGTGGCCCCTCTGAGACCGCAGCTCCAGGCCAGCGCGGGCTGAGGTCCCTGGGCAGAGGCCACCAGCGGATCTGGTTTCTGGGACAGAATTCTGCCCCCAGCCCTGCTGGCCGCACTCTGGGTCCTTCCCCGCCCTAGGGGTCCAGCGTGCCCCGCTCCTGGGGTCCCGTGTCCCGCAGCGGGGGACGAGCCAGGAGGCCCCTCCCTGGCCCTTACCCGTGTCAGTCACGTGGGAGCCCGGGGGCGGGCCTCAGGGGATTGGGTGCCGCTGAGCAGAGCCCTGTCCCCTGCAGTGCCATGGAGGCCGAGTGCGTCTGCCCCCCAGGTTACAGGCCTCAGGTGGGCGGGGGTCCCCTGCAGCCCACAGAGCTGCACTGTCAGCCACGTGGGCAGCCCGAAGCCCCTGTGCTGGGGGGTTCCGTCCCACACTGCAGCGAGCCGAGCCAGCGAGCCTGCTCTTGCCCCCGGGACCCCGTGTTGCTGGCCGGGAACAGTGTCTCCGGGGCTGACTGTGTGTGTCTGGCTCTCCAGTGAGGTCTACTCCTGCAGCGTGGACGGGACGGTCCTGGCGTGGAACGTGAGCACGCTGCGGGTGACCAGCCGCTTCCAGCTGCCGTGCGGGGGCCTCACGGCCATGCAGCTGCACGGCGGCCGCCTGTGGTGCTGTAAGTGCTGGGCCCCACCCCGCCCGCTCTGTGCCCAGGCCCCTCTGCCCACGGCCTGCTGCCGCCTCCACTCCCTCCCCCAGGGTTACCGTCACCTGCGCTGTCACCCCGGGGCCACAGGCGGGGCGGGCGCTTGGCCTGGGGCCCTGGTGTGTTTCTGAAGCCCAGAGCACGGGGGCTGCCTACGCTCTGCAGGCTCCTAGGCGTGTGCTGGATGACCACGTGACCGTCGCGAGTGCTGTCCTCGCCACAGAAGCCCGTTTCGCACACAGTAAAAGGCGCGAGTGCTGCGTGTCGGCAGACGTGGGCCCTGCGTCCTGGAGCCGAGTTTGCCTCCCCCACGGCGTCCCCGGCTGCGCTCCCGCGTCTGACTGTCCCCAGCCACAGGGGTGGTTTCGGGCAGCGCTGATGCGAGAGCCCCCTGTGTGGGCAGTCCTGGCCTGCGTGGAGCCGCCAGCCGGGGTTCCACGGCGGCCGCCCTGTTGCACGCCCCTGCCGGCAGGCGCAGTCTCATGGCGCTTGTTCGCCGTGGCTGCGACTCCCGTGGCCTTGGCTGTGCTGGCCGGCGGCACCGAGCGTCCCTCTGCACCTGTTCTCTGTCTCTGGAGGAACGGCCCCTCGGCCCGCTGACTCCACGCGGCTGCTGGTGTCCCCGGGCGGGAGAGCTTGTTTTCCCACTGTTCCTGTCCTTTTCTTTAAAGAGATCAGTTCGTTTTTAGAGATTAATTCAGAGGGGCCGGCGCTGTGGCTCAGTGGTTAAGTCTCCGTCTGCAGTGCCAGCATCCCATATGGGCACTGGTTCGAGTCCCGGCTGCTCCACTTTGATCCAGCTCCCTGCTAATGCACCTGGGAAAGCAGTGGAGGATGGGCCAAGTGCCTGGGTCCCTGCACCCTCGTGGGAGACCCAGATGAAGCTCCTGGCTTCAGATAGGCCCAGCTCTGGCCGTTGAGGTCATTTGGGGAGTGAACCAGTGGATGGAAGATCTCTCTCCCTGCTTCTCAAATAAATCTGAATAAAAGGTAGTCAGAGTCAGATGGCCACGAGCTCCCTCTGGGTCTCCCACATGGGTGGCAGGGACCCGAGCACTTGGCCGTCTGCTGCTGCTTTCCCAGGCCAGTAGCAGGGAGCTGGATCGAAGTGGCGCAGCCGGGACTGGAACCGTCCCTTCCCCGGCGTCACGGCCGCCGGCCCCTCACGCGGGCTCCTGGGTCCCCGCAGGCACAGGCAGCAGCATCGTGGCTGTGACGACCACCGGCTTCGTGCAGCAGGAGCTGAGGATCGATGAGATCTGCCAAGAGATGAGCACCTCCTTCCTGGGCTTCCAGCTGCTCCCCGAGGTACCCTGCTGTGTGCGTGTGAGCGCGTGCCCGGGGCCCCGGCGGCCACCCGGCGGCCTGCATGGTGACTTGCCTTGCAGCAGCAGCAGCTGTGGGCGGCCTGTGCGGGGCGCAGCGAGGTTTACGTCTGCAGCCTGGAGGACCTGACCCAGCCCCCCGAGAGGATCCCCCTGCAGGACTGCAGTGAGGTCCGCTGCATGATCAGGGTGAAGCGGCAGGTAAGCCCCCCCACCCCCCAGCCCCGGCGGTGCCTCAAGGCTGGGCGGTCCCTGGAGCTGGGAAGCCCACTCAGGGGCGGCTAGGGCGGCCAGGGCCAGGGCTGGCTCCTCCCTGTGGCTCAGCGGGAGGGATCCTGGCTCTGCCCCGCCTTTCTGGGTGGCTGCGCGGGCTCTGAGCCTCGGGGCTGGGGCAGCTCTGGGGACTTGTCCTGCCCAGGCCTCACCGAGCCTTCTCGCCCGTTAGCTCCGGGCCCAGGGGCTGCTCCTCACGCACGTGGGCGGGGCCTGGCTGTCTCCCTGGCTGGCTGATGCTTTCCCTCCGTGTTTCTCTCCCGCAGGTCTGGGTGGGGGGCAGCGGCCAGTCGCAAGGCAAAACCAAGGGGAAAATCTACGTGGTCAGCGCCGAGCGGAGGGCGGTGGAGAAGGAGCTGGTGGCGCACGCCGACGCCGTGCGGACCCTGTGCTCGGCCGAGGACAGGTACGTGCTGAGCGGCTCTGGGCCTGAGGAGGGCAAGATCGCCATCTGGAAGGTGGAGTAGGCGCCAGGACGCCGAGGAGACCAGGGCCCGAGGCCCGCCAGGTGCACCTGCCGTGGGGACCGGCGCCGTTCCCCCCGGGGCTCTTCTCGGACCAGGAGCTGCACTGCCTGTGTGACGACCTCTGTGCCGTATAGAAGGTTCCAGAACCAGGGAACCAGGGACCAGCGAAGGAGCCAGCGATGTGGCCAAGCCACGCGCGACCCGGGGCCCCCGCGCCTCGGATTTTGCCTCCACTCGAAACACTCGTCCTCGTCCTCCATCGGACTTGGGGTCAGGGCCACGGTGAACCGGGGGTGCTGTGGCCTTGCACTGACTTCCTGCCCCCCGAGGCCACTTCCTGGTCCCACAGGGCTGCCGGGGGGAGGGGATCACACTGGGGTCGGCTTTGTGAGGCCAGGGGCGGGGCCGGCCCAGGCACCTGCTGTTTCCTTTTTCACTTTTCAACGTGCGTGGACTGCCTTGGTGTGTGACTGCTGGAGACGCCGGCTGCAGGTGACTAAGCGTGCGCCCCCCAAAGCAGCCCCGTGTGCCTTGCTGCCGAGCGGCGACAGCTCCACGCTCAGTGTCTCACGAGCGGGGTTTGGGCTGTGACTGCGGACATGCACGGGGTGCCCGTGGTCGGCCGTTGCCAGCGGCCTCTGCCCGGGGGACTCGGCTGTCGCCCTGCCACGGCCGGCTCCCACCGAAGGGCTCGGGGGCTGCAGGTCCCCGGCCAGGTCCGCCCCCAGCCATCCATCATGGACCAGAACCTTGCTCACGGGAGGAGGTGGAGACCGGGAGGCCTGGCCAGCAGCCAAAGGCAGGAACCGTACCACTGTGAACGCGCGGGGGCGCTCAGGGAGCGTCTTCCGGACAGGTTCCGGAGTGCGTCCGTGACGGGCCACAGGCGAGCAGGTGCCTTCCACTGCGGGTGACGCGCTGACACCGACCGGCAGCCCAGGGCCACGTTGCACCTGCTCCGCGGGAATCCCGCCAATTCAGGGCCAGCGTGGTGACGGCTGAGATGTCACTCGACAGAGACTGGGGCGGAGCCGTGGGCCGGCTGAGACAGCTCACACGCGCCAGTCTTGCCGGGGCCCTGTCGACGGGAAAGGGGAACCGGCACCTTCGTCTTCCGTCTGTGCTTCGGCGAGGCCGCGCTGATTCGCGTGGGAGGTGCCGGGAGGAGCTGGATTCGCTCACCAGACCCAGATGCCTGCCCTGCCTCAGCGTCGCCAGATTAAACTGGAGCAGACGTGTGGATCGGGAGCCGGGATCCGGCGCGTGCTAGTGCGGTTTCGAGTCTCCAGCTTTGTTTCAAGAAGACGGCTTGCCTTGGGGCGGGCCGTGCCGGTCGGGAGCTCCCGCAGGTGCCCCGCGTGCAGCGAGAATCGCCTGGTACCCTGGGTGCAGCTCGGATGGCGGCACTGGGGACTTGGTGTCCGCTGCCAGGTGCCCCTGGGGAGACGCCGGGGCTCTGCCCCCGAGTGGCCGGGAGGGCACTGCCTGGCTCTGCAGCTGCTGGCAGGCCCCACGGCTGTGCTCCGGCTGGCGCTGCAGCACGAGCCTGGGTGTGCCTGGGACTGCAGCAGCCTTGGAGCAGGGAGGCGCCCTGGCTCCTGAGCAAGGCAGGAGGAGAAGGACCAGGTGGCAGCCCTGGGGGTGCCAGGGCTGGGGTGGAGACGCCGAGGGCACCAGGACAGCACTGCTGCACATGAGCCCGGGCTCCCACGGTGGTGGTGGCGCCAGCCCATCGTGCACAGGAGGCCACATGGTCCCTGGTCGCGGCACAGGCGGCGTGTGTCCGGCCAGCACGGCCATCTTCCCTGGCAGGAGCTCGGGTGCGGCCATGCTGTCAGCTGAACTGGGGCTTGGGGAGGGAGGCCGAGGCCCGCAGTCTCAGAGGTGACCCGGGCCGGGGCAGGCGTGCGCGCCCCGCTCACCGGCGAGGGACAGGAGTGAATCACGAGGGCCGAGGGCCGGCCACCACTGCTGTGGCTCTGCGGGTTCCCCAGGTCGGCCGGGGGGAGGCTCCGATGAGAGGGAGCTGAGCGTCACCAGTATCCCACGTGGTGGCTGCAAAATGCTGAAGTCAGACCACACCGGCAGAAGCAGGAACAAAAAGCGGGTTTAAATACAAGTAGCAGGATGGCCGACTTCTCTCCCCCTGCCTGCCGGTCATTACCAAGTGTACAGCAGGTCCCTGTGAGCGTCTCTCGGTGATGTCAGTGTCGTGTGTTCTGTACCTGTGTCTGTCAGTAATGGTAACGTATCAAGTGTTCTGTAGCTGTGAGCATGGTAGACGTGAGTGTGTCCTGTACTCTGTGCCTATGAGCGTCTGTAACACGCTTCTGCATCACGTGCTGTCCCTGTGTGCGTCGGCAGTAATGAGCTAGGTGTGTACAACTACTTCACTGTGGAATGAACTTCACACGCACACGGCCCACACGGCAGTGGAAAGGCCCGACCGTCACACGGGCCTGAGAGCTTGCGGGAAAATGTACTTTGAGAACCTGTTCATGGATTTCACACGTTTTTGCACCAAAATAAACAGCTTTTAATCCCACTTACCCAGAGTTTTTTGATGTACAGTTATGTCATCTACTGGAGATGCATTTTATTTTATTAAGATTTTTAATTATTTGTCAGGTAGAGTTATAGACAGAGACAGAAAGGTTTTCCTTCCGTTGGTTCACCCTCCAATGGCCGCTGCAGCCGGCGCACTGCGCTGATCCGATGGCAGGAGCCAGGTGCTTCTCCTGGTCTCCCATGGGGTGCAGGGCCCAAGCACTTGGGCCATCCTCCACTGCACTCCCTGGCCACAGCAGAGAGCTGGCCTGGAAGAGGGGCAACCGGGACAGAATCCAGCGCCCCGACCGGGACTAGAACCCGGGGTGCCGGGGCCGCAGGCGGAGGATTAGCCTATTGAGCTGCAGCACTGGCAAAATAATCTCTTTTAAAAAAGATTTTTACTTACATATTTGAGAGGTAGAGTTAGAGAGAGAGAGAGGTCTTCCATCTGCAGTTCACTGCCCAAATAGCCACAGCGACCAGCACTGCGCTGATCAGGAGCCAGGAGCCTCCTCCAGGTCTCCCACGTGGGTGCAGGGGCCCAAGCACTAGCAGGGGGCTGGATCGGAAGCGGAGCAGCCGGGACATGAACCGGCGCCCATATGGGATGGCAGCGCTGCAGACAGAGGCTTAGCCACAGTGCCACAGTGCTGGCCCCTAAAAAAAAATTAGTTATCTACATTTCCCTCCTAAGCACGTGGACCACAGCTTCTTTAATCTACACTTGGTAAAGGGAGGAGACCCGGCAAAGCCAGGGGTGGGTTCTGGGACGGCCTGGTCCTCGCTCCCGGCTCATCGGGAGGCAGAGGGGGAGGGGGCACAGGAGGGTGCAAAGTGTACATTTCTTTAAAAAACAAGTTTGTGAAACCGACACAGGAAGCAACAGAGACTTCCGACAAAATCTGCCCAGAGAAGCTTCCAGAACCAGCTGCCTCACGACGGCAGAGTTCCACCGACACTCGAGGAGAGGACGGTCCCGGCCGCTTCGTAGCCCTGCTGCCGCCCTGCCCCAGGCCCCGGGGAAGTGACTCGGACCGCGCCCTCAGCAGGAGCGCGCGCCCGGTGCGGAATTCCTGCACAGAACGCCCCATTGCACACGGTCGGTCAATGTCCTGAGTGGGGGGCCGGAGACGGGAACCTAACAGTCCACTGCGAGCGGGCGGCGCCGCGGGGTTCCAGGCCTGACGCTCACCCTGGGAGGAGCAGGTGGCCCGGGGCCTGGGCCCCTGCCGCTCTGGGGAGACCCAGCGTGGGCGCCAAGCTCCTGGCTTCGGCCTCAGCGATCCACCTGTGGCTGTCGTGGGCATTTGGGGCGTGAACTCACAGATGGAAGATCCTCCCCCCTCCCACCTTTTAAATAAATAAAATTGTTTAAAAACTTAAAGGTTGATAACTGCTGGGTGCAGCTGCACGGCGTCTGACAATTCTGTGCTCACAGATGGGTGTGAAGTCCAAGTCCTAGAAATACGTACGGGGGCCTCTGTGTAACCCTGGCTGGTCGACCAGTTGTTTTCAAAAGAGAGCCCAAAGACAAGGCTCTAGCTGCACGTTAGCACGAGAACTGCGTGGTTATCATTCATTTGCTGTAGCCCTGAGAGTCTGATGCAGTCACTCCTTAAATAAAAACAAAAAATGATGCATTAGACCTCATCAAAACATAGAAGGGACTGGTGCTGTGGCGTAGTGGGTAAAGCCGCTGCCTGCAGTGCCAGCATCCCACGGCCACTGGTTCTAGTCCCGGCTGCTCCACTTCCTACCCAGCTCTCTGCTGTGGCCTGGGAAAGCAGTAAAAGATGGCCCAAGTCCTTGGGCCCCTGCACCCAAGTGGGAGACCTGGAGGAAGCTCCTGGCTCCTGGCTTCAGATCAGCGCAGCTCCGGCCGTTGCGGCCATCTGGGGAGTGAACCAGCGGATGGAAGATCTCTGCCTTTCAAATAAATAAATCTTAAAGTACAATTAGTAAAGAGAAACCATAACCCGTGATGCTTGGAATATTATATCTGAAAAAAGACTTTTACCCAGAAAAGTACAGAGAGCTCGTCTGAAAACGGGCCAGGGCCCTGTGCGACGCAGCCACACGGGTGTCCTCGGTCATTGGGGGCACCTGCAGTGCCTGTGCTCCCCTGGGGCTCACGGAGGGTCCAGCACCTGCGCTCCCCTGGGGCTCACGGAGGGTCCGGCATCTGCACTCCCCTGGGGCTCACGGAGGGTCCAGCGCCTGCGCTCCCCTGGGGCTCAGAGGGTCCAGCGCCTGCGCTCCCCTGGGGCTCATGGAGGGTCCGGCACCTGCGCTCCCCTGGGGCTCACGGAGGGTCCAGCACCTGCACTCCCCTGGGGCTCACGGAGGGTCCAGCGCCTGCGCTCCCCTGGGGCTCAGAGGGTCCAGCGCCTGCGCTCCCCTGGGGCTCATGGAGGGTCCGGCACCTGCGCTCCCCTGGGGCTCACGGAGGGTCCGGCGCCCACGCTCCCCTGGGGCTCAGAGGGTCCAGCGCCTGCGCTCCCCTGGGGCTCACAGCTGAGCACCTGCGCTCCCCTGGGGCTCATGGAGGGTCCGGCACCTGCGCTCCCCTGGGGCTCACGGACTGGCAGAGCGGGGCTCACGGCCGGATGACTGAGGGCCTGGACTCACCTGGGGCTCACGGACGCCGAGCACCTGCGCTCCCCTGGGGCTCATGGACAGCCAAGGGCGAGGTAATAAGGACTGGGGGAGGGCTCCGCGGCCTCGTGCACACACCTGCCCCATGGCCCAGAGCAACGAAATGAAAACCCGTGCACGGAACGCAGTTGACCCTGGGACTAGCCCCGACCCCCAGGGAGGGCGTGCCTCGGTGTGCGCATGCGTGTACCCGTGCACACAGGCACGTGTGCGCGTGTGCACAGTGCCCAGCCCCAGCAGCCAGGCACAGGGGCTGCGCTGGCGAACCCTCTCTGTGACGGCCCAAGGACAGGGCTCCGGGAGGGCGAGGCCCTAACAGCCGCTGAAATGGACGGAGCTGGGAACCCCCTGGGGCGGGTGCCGGGGCCGCAGGTGCTGCTGCCGACACGGAAACGCGACCAAGGCGTTTACTAGACTGCGGGTGTCTGTTACAGGGCCCGACACGGCTCTTGTTACAAAAACAAATTAACACGAGTGTGCATGGCCCCACAGGCGTGCGGGACCTGTGGGCTGGGTGGCACCAGGGGCTCACGCTCTGCTGGGGCTCGGGCACGCGCCACGGCCTCGTCACAGCCCCGCCCCCCACCCAGCACCTGTGCCGCCACCATGCTGGAGGCAGCCAACAGCAAAGGTCCCAGCCTGCCCCGGGTGTGCCCCCGTGGCGCTGGGGGCCGGGCGCTCCCTACGGGACGCCTACCCTGATGGTCGCCACGTCCATCTGGGAGGGAAGTGCCTGGACACTGGTGTGCAGTCCAGTGCCCACCGTGGGGTGGAGTCTCCCAACCACGTCTCCAGCACGTGGCTGTGTGCTCTTCAGCTGGCCACGGACAGGTGTGGAGTGGCCTGGCCCTGCCCTGGGGCAGCCCGGCTGGGCACCCCTAAATAGCCCCCACCTGGGGACCCCCAGTGACCACCCATCATCCCTCCCTCCACGTTGCCCCTGGCCCAGCCACTCTGGGTCAGAGGAACCTTTGACCAAATCTGCTCACACCCCAGCAGCTGGGCGACCTCGGGCAGCCTGGAAACCGTCACCCCTCTCGGAAAGGGACGCGGGACCCAGGGGACCCACTTAGCCTGCAGGAAGGTGGCTGCTTCGGCTTCCAGCCACCCCAGGCCTCTGCACGCAAGCAGGCCGCCAGGGCCGGGGCACACTGGATGGCTGGTAGCAGCTCAGGGACAAAGCCGCACGTGGCACACGGCTTTGGGGCGCGCACAGCCGTGGACGGAGGCGACAGCTGCTACCCCAGAATATCCTGCATCCCTGCTGCTGCGGGAGGCCCACAGGCTCGGGGGCCGCGCCGTCCCCGTGGGCACGGGGTGTCTGTCCACCTGTCTGCTCCTCCACGCACAGCGCCTCCCAGACGCCCCTGGCCACCTGTGTCCCCACGGGGATGGGACTGGACCCGGCGCTTCTCCCGGGGCTGGGGAATGTCACGGGTCCCCTGCCCGGGCCCTGCATGCCCCAGCCGCCACACGTGTTAAAGGCACCTCGGGAAGACTTCAGGGAACGCACGTGACCAGCGTGACAAGCTGTGCCACTCAGCACCCAGCCTGCCCCAGACACGCACACGGGACAGAGCCCGGAACAGCTGCCTGGGGAGGCCCCCGGCCACCACGCTGCCCCCTCACTGGCCGTCTGACTCAAGTTCCAGGCCCAGCCCCCTACTGCTTGAGACCCCTGGAGACGGCCCGGCAGCCCCGTGGCGGTGCCACCTGCCGATGGCCTCATCGCTGGGGAGGGGCTGAGGCAGGATCGGGCTCCTGGGTCCTCACACCCAGTGCACCAGGGCCTCCGGGAGCCCCCTCTGCTGCTGACCCGGGCTCCTGGGCGAGCGGCATCCGCAGGGCTCCGGGCCTTGGAGCCCGACGTGACTGGCCACTCACTTCTGGCCTGCCCGTTCTCCAGCGGCCTTCCCGGGCCTGTGCCGTGAACACGGAACATCCCATGTCATTTCAGACCCCGCGGCCCCGAGAAAGCAGCTGTGGCCCTGGGCCCCCGGAACGGGCCCCGCGCGTCCGGCTCACTGGCGGTCTGGGCGCAGCTCAGCCCTGGCTCCCTTGGTTCTCGGGCTGGCGGGACGGGACGGAGGTGGGAAAAACGAACTGAGACAGAGGGTGCGACCCGGGCGGCCAGACCCCCGACGCGACCTCGGGGCCACCTGCCCGGGATAGCGGGCCGAGGACGGGCGCCCAGAGGTGCTGTCACCGACGGGAGGGGCAGGGCTCGCGGTGGCCGGGCGTCCCGGGGCCCACGGCTGCTCTCGGCCGCTCGGTCGACACCAAGCACGCCGATTCCTTTCAACACGCAGAAAATTCAAGTACTTTATTGAAAAACTGCTCAGTTTCATCTGGAAATATATATATATATATATATCTGCGTATACATCTCTGCTTCAGAACGGCCGTACTGCAGCCTGATTCTCTCCGCCGCAAAGTCCTTCACTCAAACATCCACGTGAGGCAGCGAGTGTTACACCTGACGCGGCCGCGGCCCCCGGCCCGGGCAAGCGCAGGCACACACAAACCGCCCGGGCCGTCTTCCCGCCCCGATCGCTGCGGCCTGGGGCGGGGAGGGAGGCCCTGGCACACGCACGCGTGCTGAGGTAGCCGTGCAGCGGGTGGCCCCTGGGGGAGGCCGTGCCCGCCTGGAGCTCCGCGCTCAGGACCCCCAGCAAACGGCTGAGAGCAAAGTGCAATGGAAGAGGCGGTGGGGCCCGGGGCGCGGCGGGGAGGGAGGCGGCCCCGGGTGGAGGCGGTGGGGCCCGGGGCGCGGCGGGGAGGGAGGCGGCCCCGGGTGGAGGCGGTGGGGCCGGGGCGCGGTGGGGAGGGAGGCGGTCTCAGGTGGAGGTGGTCGGGGTCCCGGGGCCTGGACACGGACCCGCTCGCAGGTGCCAGAGTTCAGATCCCGGCCCGTGGCTGGCGCTGTCCCCAGCAGGGTGGGGGAGGGTGGCCCCATCCGGACTCCGCCTCCCAAACCCCCCCGCCCCCTGGCCACGGCCGCCTCGCAGCTTTGGTGTGGGCCGGCCGGGGGAGCGAGCGCTGTCCACTCGAATGCCTCCTGAAGGGACCCTAGGGGGGCAGCCCCGACGGGCGCAGCACCAGCAGCGCGTGCGGTGCTCGGGGGCGCGTGCCGGGGCCTGCAGACGGCGCTCACCGAACCGCCCGTCACCGACACCGCCGTGGTCCCAAGTCCTCGGGGGACCCAGGGCCGAGGACATCGATGGCTTCTCGTGTTCGACTGTCATTTTCGGGAATGCAAAATCTTACTATTTTTGTTTTTTTTTCTGAATTGCTTATGGTCTACCTTGCAAATGTTTTACAATTTAAAAAACATGCAGAAAAAGAAAGCTGAAATTAAAAGATCTTTCTCAATTTAAAAAAGGATTTTAAATGATTTTTTTTTAATTGTGGAAAAAGTAATTGAGTGTGGTATTTTTGCCTAGTAGCTCGAACCTAGCCTACAACTACTGAATTCCGGCTGCGTTTTGCGAGGGGCCCCGGCCGGCTGCACCTGCTGCCCCAGCAGTCCCCGCCGCGCCCGCCGCCCCGAGCGTGGAATGTGTAAACAGGCGTGTGGTTCAGACCATGGACTCCGTCTGCACCGGGCCCTGCAGGCCCTCGCTCCGCGACAGCTTCAGCGTGGTGGGCTTCTCACCGTCCCGGCCCTCGCCGGCGGGCGGGCAGGACAGGCCTTTCTGCTCCTCCCTGGCCTCCTCCGACGCCTCGGGGTAGATCACCAGGAACGTGGCCGTCAGGAAGCCCAAGAAGGAGCCCACGGAGGCCACCATGGGGATGACGCGCACGGTGCCCACGGCGTCGACCACGCCCCCGAGGGCAGACGCCACCAGGATCTGCGAGATGTAGACCTGGCACGAGAGGATGGCGCAGTCTATGCCGAAGCCGCGCTTGGAGTTGCCGGGGCTGTGGTGGACATACTGCAAGAGAAGGAAGTGCATGTGTGAGACCGCAGCCACGGACGGAGGCTCACGCGAGGGGCCGCCGGGTGGCACGGAGCACGCGTGGAGTCGCCAGTGCCGCCCACGCAGCAGGGGTGGGAGCCGCAGCTCCCCAGGCCAGGGAGCCTCCGGCAACCTCTCCGGCCCGAGCCCCCCGACGCCCAACTCCTGCCCCGCCCCACGCAGAGGGTGGCAGCGGCTCCCTGTGCCTGGCGGGCTCCGGGCGCGAGCCCACCCGAAGGCTCCCAACAGCACAACTGCCCACTGCCCATGGGCGCCGGCAGCGGCCGTCCCTCGGCCTGGGCCACCGCGGCCCATGGAGACAGTTCAGCAGGGCTGTGTCCACCGTCTGCACCCCAGTCCCAGGGCGGGACTTCAGACACTCTCGTAAAACACGCAGATAAGAGAACGGTAGAGAACGGGAGAGGTGGCAATGCACACAGTCGGGCTAAGGCAGAGCGCCGAGTGCAGGAGACAGCGCCGCGACCGCACAAAACCAGGGAGCAGGTGCAACGCGCTGGGCCCAGAGGGCGCCTGGGCCAGGAGCCGGGATCGCAGGGCTCACGGCCTCGGCCAGGAGCCGGGCTGGCACGGCACACGGCCTCGGCCTGCCGCAGGTGCCCGCCGGCCCTCGGTGATGACGAGGCCACCAGAGACCCCGCGTCCGCTTCATTGCACAGCGCTCACAAGCTCAGGTGCGCGCAGGGCAATCAACAACCTCAAGCGCACGTTAGGCTGAGAACCAAGGCAGGGAGTTTAGCACGTTAGAGCAGGAGACACCACGGAGCAGGACCCCGAACACACGGACACGGGCCAGCGTGCACCGAGGCCTGTCAGCGCCAGCCGGGCGGCGCCACCTCGGGCTCCACCAGGCGAGATCCCGCCACGCACCTGCTGCGCAACGCGCACACCCCCGCTCCCGCCAGCCAAGCGCAAGCCCCCTCCTCGTGCACGGACGTGCAGAACGGCCCCGGAAGACCGACACGCGAGCCCTGTGTGACGCCGCCAAGCGCCGAGACCGCCGGCCCGCCCCCACGCTCAGGAACAAGGGGCAGCTCAGGGGAGGCCATGCGGACTCCACGGGGGCGGGGGGGAGGTGCCCTGCTCTCCCCCACGCTGCAGACTGACACAGCACCGGGCCTGGCTCCAGCACCCACACGAGGCCCCGGGAGGGAGGGACACAGCGCTGGGAATCAGGGCCAGGGCTGCCTGGGGTGGAGGGGCTCCTGGCCTGGGTCAGGTCAAGTGTGCGCTCCCCCCTGCGCCCGAGCAGCCGCTACACTGCGATTAAGAGCCCGTTTAAGCAGGAGTTCTGTTCTGTTCTCGCTGCTGTCACCATGGCTGGGGCTGAGGGGCAGGCGGGAGCGCCTGGTGTCTTCCTCCCCCCAGCACAGGGTCTGCCTGCTATGCCTGAGACCTGCAACCCACCTCGGCCCCGCGGTCACACAGCCCGGCCCGCCTGGCCCCCGCCTGGCCCCCACCTCGGCCGCCTCAGCCCCCTCGCCCCTGCGGCCCAGCCCGCCTGGCCCCACCATGGCCCCTGAGGGCATGCACCCCAGTCCATCTGCCCCCGCCTTGGCCCCCCAGGCACCTGCAGCCTGGCCCACCTGCCCCGCCTCGGCCCCTGATCCTGTGCAGCTCAGCCCGCCTCAAGGGCAAGTGCTGGGGCGGGTTTACAGAGACACGGTGGGATGGCAGAGACGCGGCGGGGTTACAGAGACGCAGTGGGATGGCAGAGACGCAGTGGGGTGGCAGAGACACGGCGGGGTGGCAGAGACGCGGCGGGGTTACAGAGGCGCGGCGGGGTTACAGAGACGCAGGGGGATGGCAGAGACGCAGGGGGATGGCAGAGACACGGCGGGGTGGCAGAGACACGGCGGGGTGGCAGAGACGCGGCGGGGTGGCAGAGACGCGGCGGGGTGGCAGAGACGCAGGGGGATGGCAGAGACACGGCGGGGTGGCAGAGACACGGCGGGGTGGCAGAGACGCGGCGGGGTGGCAGAGACGCGGCGGGGTGGCAGAGACGCGGCGGGGCTGCAGAGACGCGGCGGGGTTGCAGAGACGCGGCGGGGTTGCAGAGACGCGGTGGGGTGGCAGAGACGCAGCGGGGTTGCAGAGACGCGGCGGGGTGGCAGAGACGCGGCGGGGTGGCAGATGCGGCGAGACCGTCAAGCCCCGTGGTCAATGACCTTTCGGATACTGGGCTCGGGAAAGCTGCTCAATGAGGGCCCCGGCCTGCAGGGGACGGGAGCTCCCTCCCCAGGGGATGCGGCTGTGACCCAGGGGCCTTGGGGACAGCAGCAGTCCCGCCAGCCTCATCAGAACACAGACAAGGACCGCCTCACGGGAGGCAGTGGTCACAGGCCACGCAGGCCCTCCCGAGGCCTGGCCCCGCCCCCGCCAGCACCCACCTCCTTGATGTCGTGGTAGTGGCCCAGCAGGGCGTAGGGGCAGTAGGAGATGCTCATGGAGACGACGCCCATGGCGCTGATGGTGGCCATGGCCACGTAGACAGTGGGGAACATGGCCATGATGGCCGTGCCCACCGAGAAGCCCAGCGTGCCCAGAACGTAGATCACCCTGACGCTGAGGTCGTAGTGGTCCAGGTACTTCTGCAGTAGGGCTGAGAGGCCGGGTGGTGAGCAGGAGGGCTCCCCGCACCCCCACCCTGGCATGGTCCCCTACCTGCCCCAGCCGGCCTAGCCCAGCCAACACCTCCCCACACACACGCAGCCGGGGCCCAGCCAACACCTCCCCCCACACATGCAGCCCGGGGCCAGCCAACACACACCCCCTCACACACACACATGCGCAGCCCAGGGCCCAGACAACACACACCCCACACATGCAGCCCGGGGCCCAGCCAACACCTCCCCACACACACGCAGCCCGGGGCCAGCCAACACCTCCCCCCTCCACATGCCGCCAGGGCCCAGCCAACACACACCCCACACATGCGCAGCCGGGGCCCAGCCAACACACACACCCCCCCCACACACACATGCGCAGCCCGGGGCCCAGCCAACACACACCCCACACATGTGCAGCCCAGGGCCAGCCAACACACACCCCACACACACGCAGCCGGGCCCAGCCAACACGCACCCCACACACATGCAGCCCGGGGCCAGCCAACACACACCCCACACACACGCAGCCAGGGCCCAGCCAACACCTCCCCACACATGCAGCCCAGGGCCAGCCAACACGCACCCCCCCCCCACATGCAGCCTGGGGCCCAGACAACACACACCCCACACATGCACAGCCCGGGGCCCAGCCAACACACACCCCTCTACACACGAGCAGACTGGAGCCCAGACAACACGCACCGCCCCACACGCAGGTGTGCAGCCCTCGGTGGCTGCTCTCTCCGGCTAGGGGAAGGCCCGTTCAGCACCACGTCAGGGTCCCCATGCCCCAGCCCCCCTGGGCAGGCTTCTCACCTGAGCAAATAGCACCGGTGGCCGCGTAGATGACCAGGCCCCAGCAGCCCGTCTTCACGCCGGCGTTGTAGGCGTGCCAGGCCGTCGAGTTGGAGGGGGCCTGTGCCAGAGAGAGGCCAGGGTGAGGGTGTGGGCCGTGCACTGTGTGTGAAGGGGCAGCCCCGGCCCAGGCCAGTGCCTCTGCCCCCAGCACCAGGGGAGGCCGGCTGGTCGGGCGGTGGCAGAGACCCTCGTGCGCACCCGGCGGCCATCGCACCCCCCACCCCGAGCCAGGCGTGGGCCCACTAGCCCGGCAGCAGGGACGCGGCTTTCTGCCATCAGGCTGCGGGCTCTGGGGTCGTCTGGTGCAAGGCCGCAGACGGCTCAAGCCACGCCCACTGGGGGGCCCCGGAAGTGCCTCCCGCTCCTTGTGAAGTGCTAGGCACCCGTGGCCGTGCCCCTCGGCGCTCACTCGGTGCCCCCACCGCCAGCCCACCTGCACGCGGGCGCCGAGGCGGGGGCTCACCTTGGGGTTCCCTTCGAAGATGACCTGGCCCATGAAGTCGGTGTAGAAGACGGCCTCGGCGATGACGGAGAACCAGGTGAGCAGGTGGCACAGGCACAGGCGCGTCAGCTCCCTGGGCATCTTCAGCATGGACAGCCAGAGCAGGCGCACGGTGGTCTCGCCCTCGCCCTCCTCGCTCTCCGTGTCCCCGCTGGAGGTGGTGGCCCCGCTCTGGTGCCGCTGGCGCTGCCGCTGGCGCTGCCGCTTCTGCATGTCGTACAGGTCGCTCATGCTGCGCGACGGCTTGATGAGCACCACGGCGTTGGCCCGCCGGTGCCGGTAGCGGTGGGAGCCGATCTTGCCGTAGTAGGAGAAGGTGCTGGAGGCCTGCCGGCGGAACACGTGCCGGCGGCGGCGCACGGAGCCCGGCGGGGCCGCGGCCTTGGCGTCCGCCCTGGCGCAGCTGCTGAGGGCGTCTCCGGGCGCAGAGCCGCCGCCGTTGGGGACTTTGGCTTCCTGCGCGTGCCTGTCGAGCAAGGTGTCGTCCTCCGCGGCGTGCTCCCTGAGCAGCGAGCAGAGCCGGGGCCGCCGGGCCTTGCCGAGCTCCTGGCTGGTGCTCCGGGGGGTGCCGGGGCGGGAGCCGTCGTGGAAGATGGACGGCTCGATGCCGTGCAGGAACAGCAGCTCGGGCTCCACGTCGAGCGCGGCGTCGGGCACGTGCAGCACCGAGTCGCTCTTGCTGCGCACCATGTCCACGTCCAGGTAGTCCAGCGGGAGCTCGTGCTCCGACTGCACCTCGTCCGGGAACGGGGGGCCGCCGTCCAGGGCGCTCGGGCGGGCGGCGGGCGCGAGGGGGCCCCCGAGCTTGGCGCTGGGCAGGCCGCTGGCCGCCTCGGGGCTCCGGTCCTGCTGCGGGCTGTACTGCTCCTCCTCGATGCTGAACAGGTGCAGGGCCACCGACACGGTGAAGATGATGGCGGCGAAGAAGAAGAGCACCTGGTTCTGCGTCCTGAACCAGTCGCCCAGCACGGTCTGCGTCCAGTCCAGCCCGCCCAGCACGTAGCCGATGGCCCCGCCCAGACCTGAGCGGGGAGAGGAGCGGCGGTGAGCGGCTGCCAGCCGGTGCCAGGGCCCAGGGCCACGGCTCGGCGCACAGAGAACAGCGCGAGACGGGAGAGCAAGTGGGGCGGGACCCAGGTCTGAGAACCGACCCACGGAGGCCCGCTGACCGAGCAGGGACCATGGGCCAGAGGGGACCCAGCTGCCGCCCTGGGGGAGCGCGGGGCTCTGGCTGCACCCGCGTCCTGGTCCCAGGCCGGACGCCCCGGCTGCCCCGCCCCGGGGGTGCTCACCGGCGGAGAAGGCATGGATGTTGAGGGCCATGTCCTGCTCCTCGCTGTCCACCACGTCCAGCAGGTAGGCGCGGATGGGCCCCTCGGTGGCGTCCGCGCTGAAGTCCAGCACCACCACCCCCAGCACGGTGAGGACGATGCCGATGGGCTGCTGGTTCGGGACATCGCCGAGGGCCAGGCCTGGACAGAGCACAAGGAGGGTGGTCAGAGCCAGAGCCAACCAACCCCGGCCTGGGGGGCAGCCCCCACCCTCGCCCAGGGAAGCCACCCTCTGACCCGGCAAGGCCGGCACGCCGGGCGGGCTCCTCCTACTGCCGCGCTCACTCAGGCTCCATGTCCCTCCAAGACGGGACAGTCCTCTGTGCCCCCACCTCTCCCCTCGAGAGCCGACAGAGACACAGAGGCTTCCGGAGCCGTCCAGCTCAAGAGGAAGCGGCCTCCCATCCCCGGCTCCTGAGCCACCTGAGGGTACCGCCGCACCTGCCCAGTGCGCCCTGACCGGCAGAGCCGGGCCTCCCCTCACGCCAGCGAGGTGCCGTCCTGGGACCCAAATCCCCGTGATGGGCTGAACCCACACTGCCTGCGCCAGGGTGGGCACAGGGGCAGGGGCTTTCGCCAGGAAGCTCGGTCTGGCCACGGGGCAGGACCCAGGCTCCCAGGTCACCCTATCTGGGCTGCAGGGGGCAGGACCGCCCCACGGCAGCCTGGAGAGAGCCGCCTCGCTCCCCGTGCGTCTGCTCCCTCCTCGGCACAAGCAGGACGGTGAGGGCCACAGTGCCCAGCAGACCACCAGCACTGGGGCGTGGGGGCGGGACTCACGGAGGCGACGCTGGGTCTGCACCGAGTGGGGGAAGGGCACCCCCACCCAGGAGGCTCCTGGGCTTTCTCCTGGGCCGGCGGCTTCCTGCTCCAGCCCGGGAGGCAGGGGCTCCCAGGGAGCCCGGGGCAGGAGCGGTTCCCACGCGCCGGGCGTCGGCGGAAACAGCAAACCCAGCACGCAGACAGGAGCGTGACACACACACACCACGCGCCCCGGGCGTTCCCGACGCCCCGTCCAAGAGAAGGAGAACAAAAGGCCGTTCCTGAGAGCCGGCTGGAAACAGGACGCGGGGTCAGATACGCTCGCAACAGGAAGCGCGCCTGGACGGGTGCCCCCGGCGTTCCCACGTGGGCCCGCAGCGCCGGCCCCGCTCACCTATGGCCGAGCCGTTGAGGAAGAGTGCCACGCCCACGAGGACGCCCACGCACAGCGCCAGGATGAAGGGGCGCCGGCGGCCCCAGCTCAGGGTGCAGCGGTCACTCGCCGAGCCGATGAGCGGCGTGAAGATGAGGCCGAGGATGGGGCTCACGAACCAGGTGAGGCTGTAGTACTGCTCCGGGAGGCCTGCGGGGACACGCGTGGGCACGCTCAGATACAGTGTCCCACACGCCAGGCACACGTGTGGGCACGCTCAGATACAGTGTGCCACACGCCAGGCACACGCATGGGCACGCTCAGTGTCCCACACGCCAGGCACACAAGTGGGCACGCTCAGATAGTGTCCCACACGCCAGGCACACACGTGGGCACGCTCAGATAGTGTCCCACACGCCAGGCACACGAGTGGGCACACTCAGTGTCCCATACGCCAAGCACACGCGTGGGCACGCTCAGATACAGTGTGCCACACGCCAGGCACACGCATGGGCACACTCAGATACAGTGTCCCACACGCCAGGCACACAAGTGGGCACGCTCAGATAGTGTCCCACACGCCAGGCACACACGTGGGCACGCTCAGATAGTGTCCCACACGCCAGGCACACGAGTGGGCACACTCAGTGTCCCATACGCCAAGCACACGCGTGGGCACGCTCAGATACAGTGTGCCACACGCCAGGCACACGCATGGGCACACTCAGATACAGTGTCCCACACACCAGGCACACAAGTGGGCACGCTCAGATAGTGTCCCACACGCCAGGCACACACGTGGGCACGCTCAGATAGTGTCCCACACGCCAGGCACACGAGTGGGCACACTCAGTGTCCCATACGCCAAGCACACGCGTGGGCACGCTCAGATACAGTGTGCCACACGCCAGGCACACGCATGGGCACACTCAGATACAGTGTCCCACACGCCAGGCACACGCATGGGCACACTCAGATATAGTGTCCCACACGCCAGGCACACGTGTGGGCACGCTCAGATACAGTGTCCCACACGCCAGGCACACGTGTGGGCACGCTCAGACAAGGCCATACATATGAGCACGCTCAGACGCGGGGTCCTACACCAGTCACACGTGGGCACGCTCAGATGTGGGGTCCCACACCGGTCACACACATGGTCACACTCAGCCACGGGTCACACAGCAGTCACACGGTGGCCACGCTGAGACCCGGGGTCGCACACGTACTGCTCAGGTGGGGCCCCCACCTGTGCACACAGCACTGGGAAGGAGACAGGTGGCCCCGCCACCCACGCTGGCACGCACACACCCACCACCCTTCAGGGTCCCCCGCAGACTTCCTGTTCCCTGTGGTGGTGGCGGATCTGGGGTCAGCGGAACCCAGCAGGTGTGCAGGAGGTGCGGCACTGGCTGAGCACGAGTGGAGAGCACCCTGCCCCGGCCGCGCACAGCAGGTGGCTGGAGGGGGGCCGTGGCATGGGCCGAGACCAGGCCCTCCAGGGCACAGGGCAGGAGAGGGGCAGAGAGCTGCCATGCACCGCATCCCCACGGCCACCAGGGGGCTCTGTGGCCCCAGCAGGAAAGGCACTGGGCACTCAGGCCACAGCACAGCCAGGGCTGCCTGGAATAAAGGTATCCATCCTGCACTGGGTGCACTGCACCCAGCTGCCCACTGCACGGGGGTGGGGGGGGGGACAACCGTGGCACAAAGGCAGGGGTGCCACCAGCAGCCAAAGGACCCGGCTGCAGCTCCGTGCGACACGGCACAGGCCACACACGGCCGTGCACACGCTGGAAGTCCCCCTGCCCGGACAGCCAAAGGCGTGGGCAAGGACCTGCCAGGCGGGCGTTGCGGTGTGACAGCGCTGGATGGAGTCCCGGTCACTCTGCTTCCCGGCCAGCTCCCTGCCACCGCATCTTCCAGTACCAGGCTCCCTCCCCCCACCTGGGACGCGCTCGGAGCTCCAGGCTGCTGGCCTCAGCCTGACCCAGACCTGGCTGTTGTGGCCGTCTGGGAGTGAGCCGGTGGGTGGAAGACCTCTCTCTCCCCTGCTCTGGAAATAAACCAGCGTTAGAAATAAACTCTCTGGGCTCTCAGGTCGGGGGCCGCTTGCCCTTCGCAGGGGGCGGGGCTGGGGGACAGCTGGGCTGCGGACGGCAGTCCTGTGTGCATGGCCCCTGGTGAGGCTCTGTCCAGCTGGGGGCTGGCTGCCCTTCCATCCTGCCAAAGGCACCAGGCAGGGCAACAGGGGCTGAGCCAGGGAGAAAACATTTTTTAGGAAGAAGAACTCGTTCTCCGAGGGGCGGCAGGAAGCACCTTTCCACAAGGCTGCGGCGTGCCCGGGAGGACAGTACCCGCCCAGCCGAGCTCTGACCACGCCCACACCACGGCGACTCCGCCTTCCATCTGAAGACAGAGCGCTCCGGGGAGTCGGGAACCGACAAGGGCGCCGAGTGGTTGCCACTGGACAGCCAGGGCCCGCGGGGCCGGCACCACGGTGTCACGCCAGGAAGGCAGCATGGCAGGTGCCCGGCTGCTCCGAGCCGGCGCTGGGTTCACACCGTCTGCAGGGTGCGGGGCATCCAAACACGCTGGCGGGACCCGGGAGGCCTTCCGCGCCCACCACACGCCCGAGCTCGCTCCTGTGCAAACGTGGCCACTCGTCACGACCGTACCAGTCCACGCCAACCTGCCCGAGTCGCCACGTGTGCCAGCACAGGGCCTCCCTGCCACGACACTGGCCCCTGACGACGTGGGGCGCCTGGGGAGTCGCCTGCCTGGGAGGCTCCCACGCCGGCTCCTCCCCGCCCACAGCAATACTGCGTTCTTCACAGCAAGGACACACCCACCCACGCTGATGGCCCAGGCCCCTCCCCCAGCCCAGACCCACAGGGGTGCACCTGTGGAGACCTGAACCGAACCCTGAGGCAGGCCTGGTGACGGGTCTCCTCCTCCCTGGGCACCGGGCCACTGCATCGACCCGTCTGCTGCTTTGCCTAAGGCACAGAGCACCGCGGGGCCAGCCAGAGACCCCCAGGCCCCTGCCGACTCCTCTCCTGCCCAGGCCTTGGCTGTGGCTGCCAACACGCCCTCTCCCCAGTCAAAACCCTCCCCCTTGGCGCCCCCCAGGGCACAGCACTCCCACCAGGATCGATGGGCTGGGTCCAACGAGTCCGCAGCCTCCGCCCTCCGTGCCCTTCGGCAGCCACACCGGTTTGGCGATGGCAATGGCAAACACGTGTGGTGCAGATTCGGCCCGAGTGGATTTGTGTGCACAATGCAGAGTGACAGCTCACGTGCGGGCGGAGCCGGACCTGGCCTCAGGCAGCATCCGGTCCCGGAGCAGCCACTCACTGGCCGAGCGGCGCACTAGCCATCAGCCCTGTGGGCAGGCAAGGGCTGCGGGGAGCCAAGGGAGACTGGGCACTGGCAAGACAGGAATGGGCAGAGGTGGAGTGGGCGCAGCCGACAGCAGACCAGGAGGACAGAATGGACAGCGCAGGCCTCAGAGCCACGGGCCCCGCCCAGCCTGTCCAGGGCCTGCCGGGTGCCGAGTGCCCAGGCTCACCAAGCCGGTGAGCACAGCCATGCCAGGTCCAAGCCCGGGAAACACACGCCTTCCGGCACCCCACAGGTAGGTGCGGGAGGAGGTGGCAGGGCCAGGGCCATCATCCAGCAGCGCCAGGCCCCAACTGTCGTTGCCTGGGCTCCCGGAGAGGTGACAGGTGCACCAGTCTCAGCGCCTTCCCTAGGGCCGTGCCTCTCACGCGGGCTGGCAACCCGTTCCCAAATGCGCTTTCCAGAGCAGGCGGGGGCGAGCGCAGGTGGACACGTGGGTGCGGCTCCCCGTCACGTCCCAGCCACCCCACGGCGCCCGCTAAGGCCAGGCCAGGCTTCAGGGGCCAGGCCACACAGCCCGCACAGCCCTGCCTCTGCCTCCTTCCTGTCCCTGCTCGGATGCTCTCCAGCGCCTCCTTGTGGCGGCTGCTTGCACTGGGCTCGGAATGGAAAACCCTTGGCTGGGTTTAGAGGTGAACCACGCCGAGCCCCACGAGGCGGCAAGCAGGCTGGGGTGGTGGGCCCTGGGCTGCCGACTGCCGCGCTGAAGCTGTCCCGACAGGGACCCCACGTCTGCACTCTGCGGTGTCAGCAACAGGCAGGCTCTTCTCTGGCCCAGGCTGGCTGTGTGGGAGACGGCGGGAGCCTTGGGCACACGGTCCGTGATGGGCGCATGGCAGGGGCCACCCCACGGTCACTGGTGCAGGCCATGAGGGAGCTGGCGGCCGGGTGGGGCTGGCTCCTGGAGCCCCCTGACGGAACAGCCCCCTCCCCTCTGTGGTCCCACCCAGCACAGGGGCTGCTGGGACGAGGAGCAGTCCTCCCCCAGGGTGGGGCCATTACAGCTTCCCTGTGCTCCTCCCACAAATCTCTCGTGGCAGCTCGCCCCACAACTGCATAGGTGCCGCCTCCAGGGCCCCCTGTCTGCCGGCCCAGCCGACTCACCCTCAGTGGCCTGGCAGAGCCTGGAACCTGTGCTGGCCATCCCTCAGCCTTCCCTGGGGCACCCACCTAGGACCCAGGGTGACCTCAGAGCAGCGGGGCTGGGCTCAACCTGCTGGGCAAGGCCCGGCGGCCTCAGCCACGCTCTGTCCATCCCCCCCTCCCCCCGGGCGGCTCGGAGGATGACCATGGAAGCATCTGTCCAGGGCTGGGCCCAGCCGGCGCGGCATCAGCGCTCTGCTCGCTGCTCCAAGAATCACACAAGGTCACCGGCCGAGACCCCCTTCCACACAGGCGCCCAGGCCTGCACACGCAGTCGGGCTGGCCCCCACCCCCGACGTGTGGCCAACCGCCCCTCGGGCAGCAGCCCAATCGCCACAACCCCTTCCAAAGGGCAAGACGGAGGCACAACTGCACAGCTGCCCTGCGGCAGGGAGGGCTTGGCTCCAGGGCCCGTGAGCTCTAGGCGAGGTGGCCCTGCACGCCCGGGGGCTGGTGTCGGCCGGCCACGTCCTGACAGCGGCTCTGTCTGTCTGGGAGAAGCAGCGCGCCCAGGGCAGACACCTGCCCCCCACAACCGCAGCTCAGGCCCCACGGCTGCTGAGGTGGGGTGCACCCGTTACCCAGGGCAGCCCAGAATCCCGCGCGAGGCTGGGGTGAAGGAGCCAGGCGTGGGCTCCCCAGGCTGAGCGTGGAGGCTGCCCCAGCCGGGGCTCTGTCTCCCGCTGTCCTCCCCAGTCCCCCCACGGCTCACTGAGGGCTGCAAAGCAAGTCCCGGAGAGCCAGCCACCTGGGCCGGCGGACGCCTCGGCGGCCTCCCCCTCGGAGCCCCCGCCCTTTGTTCGAGCCCGGTGGCAAGGAAAACAAACCCTTCCCATCACGTCTCCAAAGCGGCCCCGGAAGCACGAGGGGTGCCGCAGCCCGACGCCCACGGCGGTGAGAACCAGCTCTCTCCGCCGCCGGCCAGGGCTGCCGCTGGGACGCCCCGGCCGGAGGAGTTCCCAGCGAGGCCCTAAACAAACACACCACCAGGCTCCGGCAAATAAGTTTTGTTTTTTCCCAGGCAAAGGTTGAACAACAATGGTGGGACCAGGAAGGCCCCGGTGCACAGGAAATACTCACTGTGTCACCGCGTGCCCGCGGCTGTGAGGTCACGGGTGACGCTGGGTCACGTGCGGCAGCTCCTATTCACAATGTCTGTTTGACAAACGGGTGCCGTGGGGGGGTGGGACGGGAGCGCTGCCCGTGGCCGTTTCACACCAGGTCTAAGCTGGGAACAGGGGCAGACAAAGCCTCCCCCGCCGATAAGGCCACGGTGACAGCACTCGTGGGAACGAGCTCCTGTGGGAAACAGCGGGCATCCTCGAGCGGCCCCGAGTTCAAGGCCGTGGAGAGCCAGAGGCTGGGCAGGAGGGGAGGCCCCGGAGCCGCAGGAACATTCCAGAGTCACGGGCGCCGGGGAGGGACGGGAGGAGGCGCCTAGCTGAGCTGCTCTTCCCGGCGCCACCAGGAGCCGCGTGTCCCTGGCTTTATGCCGGGCTGCCGTCACCTCCCACGGCCCACCTGGCCCCTTCTTGGAGGTCCGCTCAGGTCTCAGAGCCCCTCACCTCAGCGGGCAAACGGCCAGGGGCTGGGGGTGCCTCTCCACTCTCCCAGGAGTCAGGACGGAAGCCCGGGAGACCCCAGGAGGCGCCCCCAGCGTGACCACGGCCAGGGCAGCTCCCCGCAGGTGGCTGCTGGTCACTTCCTGGGCAGGAGGGGGTGGCGCGGAGTCCCACGGGGAGCACCGAGCGCACGGCGTCCACCCCTGCCCGGCCCGCACGCAGGTGGAGCCGTGGCCTTCTCACGGACCGAAGGCTCCAGCAACCTGACTCCCGGGACTGGTAACGTGAGCCGCCCCCGGCTCCCCAGTGGCCGCGCCACCCCCGCCCGCCCGCCACGCCCTGGGGCCTCCCGACCACTCCGGGAGGGGCTGGGTGTCCAGCTGGCTGTGCGCGCGCACCTGAGCAGAGCGCTGGCCCTCGCAAGGCCGGCGGCCGCCCCAGAGCCCGGCTCGCGGAGACCCTGCTTCCTCAAGGGCACACACGCCCACGGTCTCTCCACACGCCATCGCCTCCACCCTGACCCTCGCCTCACTTCCCTCCTTGTGCCCTTAAAATGCTGCCTTTGGGGGCTGACCATGGCACAAGCCCCACCCGGTGACGCCCACACCCATGTCCGAGTGCCTGGTTCAAGTCCTGGCTGCTCTGCACTTCCGGTCCACTCCCTGCTAATGGAAGGCAGTGGACGATGGCCCACGTGTCTGGGCCCCTGCTGTCCACGCGGGAGACCCGGATGGAGTTCCAGCCCCTGGCTTTGGCCTGCCCGGGCCTGGCCCAGCCATGGCTGCTGTGGGCAGTTTCTCATGTGAAGGATTTATTTTGGAGAGAGTGGGGAGGGGAGCTCCCTTTGCCGGCTCACTCCTCCAAGGCTGCGCCAGCCAGGGAGCTGCGTCAGGCAGAACAGCTGGGACTCCAGCCGGCGCGCACGTGGGCTGCCGGCATGGCGAGCCTGGCTTAACCTGCTGAGCCACAGCGCCAGCCCGGCTGTGAGCACCTGCAGAGCGAGCCAGTGGGTGCAGGACACTGCTCTGCCTCGGCCAGGCGGCCTTTGAATACGTACACAAATCAATCTTGTTTTTTAACAGCTGTGCTGTTTGGGTTTTACCCGAGGGTGACGGAGCCCCGGCTTCCTCCCCACACCCACCCTGCCCTCCCTCTTGAGCCAGAGGGACGATGTGAGACCCACATAGAAGACACCTGCCCACAGCTCCCAGCGCCCACTGCCTGCCCGGCCCGCCCCTGCCCACAGCCAGGCCAGCCTCCCTAGGCTCCAGCCGCCCACCCCCGGCTGTTCCCAGGCGACACAGGGCTCACTCCAGCCCCAGACCCCAGCGCCCCCATCTCAGCTGGGGGCACCCCTTGAGGTTCAGCCACGTCCCACCCCTAGCGCCAACTGCGGTCTACACCTGTTTGTTCGCTGTCTTCCTCTCTGAGGGTGGGCTTTGGGGCAGGAGGTCCCGGTCCTGCGCCGAGCTGCAGAAGTTAGCACCCTCCTTGCCGAGTGAGGAGGCCAGCCCGGCACTGCCCAGCCCTGCGGTCACGGGCCCGGGCCGGAGCTCAGCTCCGCTGCAGCCCGGGCCCCACGCATCCTGCTGGGGGTGGCCGTGTGGGAGCTGGGAGCAGAGGGGCAGCGCCCGTCCTGCGTCTCAGTGCGGGAGCACAGCTCACCGGGTGCACCGCGAGGGAGCTCTCCGGGACTCCACCTGTGCTGGGAAATCGACCTCAGGCCATCGTCGGCCACACGGCCGGTCCACAGCCTCCCCTCTGCGCCGGGTCTCCCCAGAGCCCTCCGTGGCACGGGCTGTGACGCTGCCAGCCCCGACGAGACCTCTGAGGCCCAAGCTGCTCCCAGCCCACAGCTCCCAGCCCCGCTGCAGGACAGGCCCTCAGAATAAAGCGCGTGGAGGGAAGTGGCCGACGGTGCCCCAGGACCCCGAATCTGGGTGGGCTCTGCAGACCCATGGGCCAGCCCCTGTACTGTGGACAGGCAGGCGTTGAAGACAGAGCAGCGCTGGTCAGCGTGAGGGTCTGAGGTCTGGCATGCCCGGCTCTGGGCGAGGTGGGCTCTGCACCTGCACAGCCACGCTGTGGGGACGAGGGGCTGCACCTCCTCACCTCCACCCCCTGCACCTGCACAGCTGCACTGTGGGGACGAAGAGCTGCCAGGAGCCAGCCCTCCCCACCGCCTCCACCCCTGCACCTGCACAGCAGTCAGCCGCCCCCCCCCCACGCCCCCTGCCCCTAGGGAATGAGCCGCCTGCAAAGCCTCACGCCGGGCAGCTTCAACACCGACATCTCTCCCTGCTCCGGGAGGAAGAGATGCCACAGAAAGACGCGTCCCAGCCCTAGCTGCACACGCCGGGCTAGCCACAGGCCTGTGCCACGCAGGGGGGCTTCTCCAGCCCCTTGCCCCACACCCGTTTCCTCCCGGGACACAGGGGAAGTACCGCGCCCGAGGGCAGCGCTGCACAGGGACAGGCGTGAGTCAGCGGCCCGCGAGGACCTGCCGGCGGGTCTGGCGCTGGGGAACCTGAGGTAAGAGCTCCGGAGACCCGGACACTGACTCACGCGGGGCAGGAAGGGGCCCGGGCCCGGCTCCCGGCGGGGACGGTGCTGGGACTGCGACTCCAGGGAGACCGCGTCAGCTGGCGCAGGGCGGGCGTGGCAGGAAGGGCTTCCCGATGGAAGACTCCACTAGGGACGTGCGGGCCCTGGGTGGTGCCCTCGGCCCCCAGGCGGCTCCCGCCATGTGGGGTCAAGGACCCTGCGAGCAGTGTTGCCCAGGCCTGGGCGGGGGCGACGGCCACTCCGCTGGCCGTGGGGCCTCCGTGGGCGGGAGGCATGGCCCTGCCTCAGCTCCCAGGGCTGAGCCAGGCTGAGCCAGGAGCCAGGAGCTCCACCCAGGGCTCCCACGTGGGTGCAGGGGCCCAAGCACCGGGGCCATCCTCAGTGGGGCTGGATCGGAAGGGGAACAGCTGGCCTGGAACCGGTGCCCGGACGCGATGCCGGCTGTGCCGCAGCGCGGGTCCAGGCAGAAACCCTCAGTGTGACGGACAGTTTGAGGGCTTCCTCACCCTCTGCCTCGGGTGCCAGGACACGGCAGCACACCGGCGCCCGGAGGGCCTGGCTCCCATCCCAGCCACTCCGCTTCCGACGGAGCCTCCCACTCGCGTGCCTGGGAGGGGGGCGCAGGGTGGTCCAAGTGCCTGGGCCACGTGGGATTCCCACACGGAGCTCCGGGCTCCAGCTCTTGCAGGCATCTGGGGATGACCAGCGGATGGAAGGGCTCTGTCTCTCCGCCTTTCAAATTCCTAAGTGAATGATTTTACAAATGATTTAAAAAGCAGATTCCTGGGCCGGTGCTGTGACGTAGCGGGTGGGTTAGGCTGCCGCCTGCAGAGCCCGCATCCCATGTGGGCGCCGGCTGGAGTCCCAGCCGCTCCATTTCCGTCCAGCTCTCTGGAAGGGACCAGCAGACAGAAGACCCAACTCTGCCTCTCAAACAAATAAATCAGAAAAAAACAAACTCCTTGGGCTGAAGGTCACCCCAAAGAAGGCAGCCTTGGGCAAGGTCCTGCTCAGTGTGTGGGGAGGGGGAGCAGAAGCACCCAGGGTGGGAGGGGCGTAGGCAGAGGAGCCACAGGGCTGGGGTGGGGGGTGGGGCAGAGTTGGCGCTCAGGGGCCTGGTCACAGGCAGGCCAAGCTCCAGGGCCAAAAACTAGCTCACAGGGATCACAAGGCCAGCAGCACTAACGGTCACACACTCAGGAGACACCGCTCGCCCAGGGTGGACGCCACGCCCACCTCGAGCCCCTCGGGCGGACGGAAGCCAGGGCCAGTCTTGCCCCGCCACAACCCAGGGCCTCCGCACCGCTGGTGCTCCGCGTGGCGGCTGCTAACCCGAGCCCGGAGCCTCGAGCCCACCGCGAGCCCCAGCGCCCCCCAGCTCTGACCAGCGTCTGTCCAGGGCTCACGGCCCGAGAACCTGGAAGCTACGGCTCACTTAGGAAGGGCTCAGCGAAAGCCGGACAGCAGTGTCCAGGGAACCGGGGCCCCGGCCACGCCGTAAGCTCCTGAGCCAGGGCTCAGCCCAGGTCTGTGACCCATGCCGGCTGGTGGCCCACCGAGGAGGAGCCAAGCTCCCACAGAGGACACCCCTGCGGAGCCGTCCTCTGGATCCCCACGAGTGTCACGCCAGGGGCGTGGACGAGGAGGCAGCAAGCGTCTCCTTCAACTTTTTCAGATTTTATGATGTGAATCAGGGACTGGAAAAAAAAACAACAACCAAAAGCCCCAGCCACCACCCTCCCACAGGGTTACTTTAGCTCTGCTTCCAGTAATAAGCGGCAGTCAGAAACCCCCCAAATCAGCTAGCAGGGGACGGGTTAAGCCACGCCCACACGTGAAGACACGGATGCTGGCCCGTGTATACCACGAACCGCGGCCGCCAGGTGACAGGTGCGGCTCAGGCCCGCCCATCTCTGCGCTGTGAACACGCCCACCGCCATGGCCGTGTGCGGCTGCTCCCGGGACCCTCGGCCAGCAGCCCGAGACGCCTCGGGACCACGGAGTAACACGCAAACCATCAGGCGGCGCTGAGTACCTCTCGCCACGCGGAACGTGGGCTTGGGTCACCGCTGGCCCACAGAACTCCTGAGACGCAAGCCGCTTCTCTCACGAGCCAATCCACAGCAGCTCCAACCCACGGCAGGGCCCGGGGCCCGGGAGGCGGGAAAGGGCGGGCTCCCGGGTCGTACGCTGTGTTCTTCCACAGCAGACCGTGGCAACACTGCAGACCAGCAAGCGTTCGAGACTTCTGGAAAAACGATTCTTGGCAATGACTGCTGCCCCCCCTGGTTCTCAGCGGAGACCCCGACCCCCTGTGCTGTCCTCACACGGCTGCCCGACCCCGCGGCTCCCACGCCACCTTCCCCACGGTGCTGCCGCCGAGCCGCCTCCGAGGCCTGGAGCGGGGCCCCTGCTGAGGGGGAGCCCGGCCCCAGCACCCCGCCCTCATCTACAGAGACGCAGGTTTCCCGAGCGCAGTGCCCGGGGCAGCTCGCCGCGGCCCAAACCACAGGAACCCTGTAGGACCGGTCTGCAGGGTGGACGCGCCCGCCCAGCCCCTGCCCGACGCCCCGCGGTCTGGGGGCACTAGCAAAGGCAGCCGGGCTTGGAAAGACGCCTCTGACTGACCTCCACCGACTGGCCAGGACCCCGCAGGTCACTCACGCTCCAGACGCCTGATTATGTGGCCTCAGGCTGCTCCCTCCTCCCAGCAGGGCCAGGCTCAGTATGACATGCCCCCCCCCCCCAGGCACTGGGGCTGTCCCCTGCTGCCATCTCCCCGGGAGCCAAGGCTGGGGGCTCTGGGCATCTGAACTCCTGGAGCGTGGGGGTGGGGTGGGGTGCATGTCAGTGTCCCAGTGCCCAGAGGCCCGGCTCCCACCTCATCAACCCCCAGCCAGGTGGTCAAGTCCCCTGGCCTGGAGCTGTGGCTGGCCCACGGGCCCTGCTAGGCCCATGTAGCCCTGCCAGGAGCCACAGATGTGCAACCCACAGTGAAGGTGGTGGGCTGCTCCCGTGGTCGCCCACAGGGCCCCCTCGCAGTCACCAGCGGCCGAGCAGGGGCTCCGTCCAGCTGGGACGGAGGTGAGGCAGGCCTCCGCAAGCCCCGCCATCTGTGACCCGAGGGAAATGGCTCGGCTGCGCCAGGCCCTGGCAGAGAATGAGGAAGTGCCGCGGCGCGCAGGGCTTGGCCGGGGCTGGGGCAGGAGGCGCCACCCCTGCCTGCTGCTAGGTTAAAAAAGCAGTGTGGGCAGCGCGCCCCAGCCCGGCCCCGCTCGCACACGGCTGCAGGCAAGGTCGGCGTGCGTGTGCTGGGAAGGCCTTCAAAGTACGGGCCGCTGCACTCCCGGAACCGCTCCCCGCACCCGGGGCTTCTCCGCAGCCTCGGGGAACCACGGTCCTGAGCCCACGGCCACTTCCTCAGGACCGTCCACTGGCGGCTACCAGGGACACCCACCTCCAGTGCAGCCAAACAGGCACAAGTTCAAGTTTCCCTCTGGGACGCTCCCGAGTGCTTTGCGAGCTCTATCCACCCACACGGGGGTGGGGCGCCCACGGCGTGCCAAGTGGGCGACAGTGCGGGTGGCTGTGGGCGGTGTAACGTGGCTCAGACCACCGCATGGGCACATTCTACACGGCGGCCGACGCACCACTTACAACGAGGTCTCCTAAGCTCTGTTTCGGCTCCCCACCTAAGGAAAACAGCTAACACGCTTGTGGGCAATCCCTAGGGGACCAGTGTGCCCCTTCCGCAGAGCCAGGAGGCGGGGCGAGGGGCTTGCTCCCCCGCTCTCCCAGGGGCCGGGTCTCGCCCCGGCTCAGCCCGCATCACTGCCACTTTGTTCACTTGCATTTCTCTGCGGCTCTCGCGAGGTTAAGCCGCCACGTTCTACGTGAGCCACGGCGGGGCTCCTGCTCCTTGGGGCACTGGTGGGGACCCAGGTCCATTTCTGCTGCTGCCTCCGGCAGCCCGGCCACCGCACCCCTAGCACACGCACACCTCCCCCGTTCCCTGACCCCTGCCCCTTCCTGTGCTGAGCAGGGCGCGGTGAGGGTCCCTCCAGCCTGCGCCCGGCTCTCCAGGCACCACCATACCGGCTGCCCCTGGCCGCAGCTCCAGGCCATGCCCGACCCCGGCGTTGCCACATTCGCTCATCACGCCTGGGAACCAGCCCCAGCTCCGGCTGATGGCAGGCGGCTGCGGCTGGCCTGACGCGTGACAAGGAGGAACCGGCACACACGACTCCTGGAGAAGGGGCTGAGTTCGCACTCCCGGTTTCTCAAGTGCAATGACCCGAGGCACGAGGAAGCCAGACTTCGCGCTAACACCGCCCTGTACGCACGGCTCCCTACTGCCTGGGGGACCTCAGGTGTTCCCAGGGTCCGCTCCGCACACGGGGGTCCTCCCGGCTGACGTCTGAGGCATGGTGGGGCCCGGCCGAGGTGGGCTTTGCACGAGGGCCCCTGGGCATGCCCGCCCGCCCGCCCGTCTCCTCTGGGCCGGCGTGGGCTGCTGGAGCCCCCGGCCAGCAGGAAGCCTGAGGCTGAGCTGCAGTTCTGGAGGGTGTGGTTTCTCCAGCATTTCTGTGATAAAACCTACGTGACAGAGAACACCACGTCCCATCCCACGTGTCCGCTCCCCCGCGTGAGGCCTGCTCCCTCTCCCCACACCCGCCTGTCCTGCCCGTGTCCCCTGCACGGATCCGGCTCCTCCCCTTGGCGCCCCCATCTGCAGAGTCGGCACCTGCACGCGGGGGTCCACCCACCTCCCTCCCGGCACCTCCTGGGGGCAGAGGGCCCGGGCAGCTGGCCCAGTGCTGGCCAACCCCAGTGCTGGTCACAGCCCCTCTCCACGTGGGAAGGGCGCTGGACAAGTGCCCCTCACGTCCTAACTCAGGGATCCCCTGGTACTTCATGCCAGGCATGAAGCGGACGCTGGCACTCACGCCCTGCACACGGTTCCCGGGGCTTGTGGGAAGGAGAGCAGGGCTACCCTGCCCCGGGGCTGCAGACAACCCACGGGGGACCCTCCCAGGCTCCCACGGCAGCTGTGCCCCGCCCATCTGGGTCCAGCACTGTCCACCAGGAGCACACCGGTCCGCGGCCACAGCGGGGCACTTCAGGGGAGCCCAGATCAGCCCTGCAGGTACTGGCAGCGACAGACAGGTGCCAGGGGCCCCAGGTGACCCAGGGCAGGGCACCTCTTAGAATTTCTTCCTGTCAAGCAGAAAACTCCTTGAGGTGGAGGAGAGTAAACCCCAAACGTGTATCTGCAGGGACTCAGGACAAAACGGGACCCCCTTCCAAATGTCCCTGTGCGCACAGAACTCGAGAGGGGCCCCAGGCAGTCGGACCCAGAGGCACAGGCGAGGCCTGCGCCAGCATCACTCATCTGCAGACGCCGCCTGCTCCACAGCCCCCATGCCTACAGCAGAGGGCGCGGAAGCCTGCAGCTGCCCACACGCATGGGCGACACACAGCTGGGGTCACCCCTCGGGGGCACGTGAGCGTCCGTCTGCACACGCACATACATGTGGCTTCCACCCGGGGCACTGAGAGCACGTGAGCGTGTGTCCGTGCACGTCACACACGTGCCTCTGCCCAGACACGACGTGGACACGCACCGTGGCCATCACACTGCCACCTGAACGCGCCTGCCGTCTCCCGGCAGCCCGCGCCACGGCTCCCTCCTGGAGCAGCCAGGACCTGCCGCGACCCCGGCTCTCAGCCGCGAGCAGAGCGAGAGGCCACAACAAACCCAGGGTCCTTCTCTTTCATGAGCTTCCCTTCCTGGAGTAAACTTCCTGGACTGCAGGAAACAGCAGCCCTGGGGAGGCCCGGCCTCTGCTTCCCAAGGGAAAAAGATGACCAGGACAAACACCGCGCGGGCGCGGGAGGGAGGCGGGGCGTCTGCTGCTCTCCCGCCCACGGCGGCTGCACACTCTGATTGTGCCCTGCCACAGCTGAGACGCGGCCCGAGTCCACACTCGCACTCTGTCCGTTGTGGCACGGCCGTGGGCCCTGAAAGGAGGACCCCTCGCCCCCACCGGCGGCCAAACCCAACCCAAGCCAGGACCACAGGGGCTGCGCTCCCTCCCTCCCTCCCTCCCACTTTTATCTTATTCACTCAGAAGGGAGACAGGTCTCCCACCCGCTGGTTCACTCCTCAAACGCCCACGGCAGCCAGGGGCCGGGCCGGGCCGAAGCCAGGAGCCCAGACGCAGTTAGGGCTGGCAGAGGCCACCATCACTCTCCCCAGGGCACGCTGGCGGGCAGCCGGGCGGAGGGCAGAGGCGGCATCCAGCCCAGGCACTCCCTCTCAGGTGCAGGGTCCAACGCCCGCCCCTGGAGCCCCACATCGTTGGAACAGTTCAGGGAAGCTGTGGACACACAGGTGTGAGGGAGGCAGCCCCTGGGGCGGGCAGGCGGGCGGGAGGGGGTGGGGCAGGCAGCCCACAGCGGTCCCTGTGGCCATCTAGAGACCGGCCCCTTGCTGCCTCTGCGGACAGGAACTGGGTGGCTGGGCACAGGAGTGGGACAGAACCCGTCTATCCCAGCATGACTTCTGAACTAGAACTTGACGAAAGTGCTATCGGTGTAAGTGGCATTTGTATTTTTACACCAGCCTCCCCTACAAGCAGGGCCGGGGACTGCTCCTGTGGTGGGTGATGGTCCCTCCTCCAGGGACAGGCCCTGGGCCCCTCCACAGCCAGCCAGGGGCCACGGGCGGAAGAGCAGGGAGGAGGGCACGCCCCACAGGTGCCCGCCACGGGTCTCAGTGGCACCTGCCCCCCACCCTGTCACTTCTAGCTCCTTCTGAGGGGCGGTCACCGGACCAGGAGACCTGCCCGCTGCCCGGACAGCAGCTGCCGAGGCCCAGGGCACGCGTGGATGCTGGGCAGGCACGGGAATGGCCAGAATCTGCTCTGGGTCAGAGATGGCAGAGGCGAGCGCACCAGGACGCGGGAGGACACCAGGGCCGAAGCCCCCGGCACGGGACGGCCACAGCCCCCCAGTTTCCACCACAGGAGCGTTCCGTGGCGTCCAGGCACCGCCTGCCCCCAAGACAAAACCCAGGAACTGCAACTCCACGGAGAAAAGACACGAGCCGCAGCCCGCACAGCTCAGACAACCGGGGCACCTCCGGGAGGCCCGGACCCGTGCAGACGACCCTGCTCCCCTGGCAAATGGCCCCACCGGGAGCCAGGCGCGGCTACTGGCGACGGCGGCCTGCGTTATCCTCCTACAACGGGGGGAGTTGGGGGGGGTCGGGGGTGGGGGTGGGGGATAAAACGTGCAGCCCAACTTCTAGAACAGGGATGCGGCACCCTCCTCCACGGGGCGCTGAGAGCACACGCCGGCTGCAGAACTTGGGGTTCCCCGGTGTGTGGCTTCCTCGAGCCCCGTGGGGGCAGTGGCCAGGCCATCCCTAGGCCAGTGCCTCGGCCAAGTGTGGCTTGCTTGCCTGTTCGGCGGTCCCTGCCCCGGCTCCCAGGCCGCCGGGGGAGAGCCTCCAGGCACACGGCTGTGACTGGCAGCCGGGTGTCAGGTGTCGCTTGCCCTGCCCTGAGTGGACACAAATGCAGCAGGACATGGGACGTGGCCAGAACACGGACCCCAGGGTCACCCCTGTAACGGCAGGCTGCCTGGTCCCAGGCGGGTGGGGTGGTGCACAGATCAGAATCCTCCGTGTGCATCCAGCTTCCATGATGGGGGGTCAGGACAGGGTGGGGACGGGGCGAGAGCGAGGTGAGCGGAGTCTGAGGCCGGGCCCGCCCCGACAGGGTGCACAGAGGCCCAGAGCACCGGCCAGGGTGCAGGTGCAGGGGAGAACAGCTCCCGAGGCTGCTGGCTGCTCCCTGAGGGGGAAGAGGACACCCGTGGCCAACAGGTGCGGGGGCTCGCCCTGCGCCAGGCCTCGCGGCTACGACCCCCGAGACGAGCAGGGCAGATCCGAGGCTGTCTGGGGGTCAGCGTGCTGACGGGAAGCTGCCCTGCCTCCTGTCACCACACACGGGGGACAGGAAATCCGCATCAAATGACAGAAATGAAAGAGAAACCAGAAACAGCTCGAGTGACTGTCACGGGGGAAAGGTGGCAGTCCATCCTCAGCCGTGGCCCAGCAGCAGAGCGGCTCAGCGTCGGGAGCGCACTGACGTCACGGGCCCCCCCCCATGCACCAGCGCCTCCGTGGGCGCCGTGGCACTGCCCATCCTGGACTCTGGGGAGCCGGCGCCTGTCTCTGGAGCACCAAGCCCAGGAAACATGGGATCACCGCAGGGCGTGGGGTCGGGGGGAGGCGCAGGAGCGCTGTCCAGAGCCACCACTGCGCCCGCTGGGCCCCACCCAGGGACACACTCGGCTGTCGAAGGGGACGAGGACACGCGTGACGGGACAGCTCGCGTCCAGTGCCTCGGCCAGGAACCCTGCCGCTCAGAGTCCCTCGTGTACCAACAGCCACCTCCAGGGGCAGACACGTGTCCATCCCGGGAGCCTGCGGCAGAGCCCGGCCAGTTCTCACTCCAGCTTCCTGCTCACGTGGGCCCTGGGTCCCCGCCGCCATCACGGAGGGACCTGGAGGGCGTTCTCAGCTCCCAGCTCCCGCCCGGCCCAGACGTGGCCATGGTAGGCATCCGGGAAGTCAACCAGCAGGTGGCTGTGCATGCGTCCCTCCCTCCCTCCCCACCTCCCTCCCTTTCTCTCTCCCTCTCTCCCTCCCTCTCTCTCTCTCTCTCTCTCCATCTCTCCTTCTCTCCCTCCCTCGCTCTCTCTCCCCCTCCCTCTCTCCCTCTCTCCCCCTCTCTCCTTCTCGCCCTCCCTCCCTCCCTCCCTCTCTCTCCCTCCCTCTCTCTCTCCATCTCTCCTTCCCTCCCTCCCTCTCTCCCTCCCTCTCCCCTGCTTCTCAAACAAATCCCAGAGCCTCTTGCCGCCAGTCCAAGCTGGATCCCGGCACTCTCACCGTGAAGGCAGCCTGCAGGAGGGGAGCTCTGCTGTGCTCCGTGTTTCCATCACACCCCCCTACAGCAGGACGAGCCTCGGGCCGCCTGCCCGCGGTTAGGGACGGGAGGCGGTGCGGCCGCCCAGGCTGGGGGCACCGTCGTGCACACGGAGCAGGGGCTTGGAGTCTGGGGTCGGGAACCAGGCACGGCTCTCGCACCAGCTGTGCGGTCACCTCGCGGCTCGCTCACCCGAGTGCTGGCAGCTGCGGTCTGGCTGCCCAGGGCTCCCCACAGCGAGCAGGCCAGGGAGGCAGAGTGTGTGTCTCCCGTCAGGTGGAAGCCACAGGGGCTCGCTGGCCGGCCCTGCCGCACCCTCCTGAGCAGGGTGCTCCGAGCGAGGGGCTGCCCACGGCACCGTCCCGGGGCCCCTGGAGCCTGTGCGGCCCCCTCCCCGGCCCCTCTGTACCCCAGAAATGTTATTTTGTTAAATGACTTCATTAGGAAAGAGAAGCCTCCGAAACAGTGTTCTAAGCCTGACCAAGAAAGCAGCTGGAACACAAAGTGGAACTGGGATGCCGCACGTGACAACCGGGCCCGGGCAGGTCAGCTACAAACGTGAGGCCCGCGCTCTGCACGCCGCCAGCACCGCAGTCAGACAGGGCTCGCCCCCACCGCACGCCGGCCGGGCCAGTGTCTGCGGCGGGGCCTCTGGGGCGCGATCCGGCTGGTGCCCAGGGTCCAGTCGTGGGCTGTGGACGGAGAGGCAGGGGACGGCCTGCTCGCTCTCTCGCTCCAGCTTCCTCAGAGCCAGGCCTTGCGTATCCGGCACAGACAGAGACCCCTGGAACAGGACGGAAGCTGTGGAGGGAGGGGAAGGCACTGTGGTGCGGTGGGCTGAGCAGCCTCCTGCAGTGCCGGCCTCCCATATGGGCGCCGGTTCAAGTCCCGGCTGCTCCACTTCCGATCCAGCTCTCTGCTGTGGCCTGGGAAGGCAGTAGAAGATGGTCCAAGTCCTTGGGCCCCTGCACCCGCGTGGGAGACCTGGAAGAGGCTCCTGCTCCTGGCTGCGAGTCAGCTCAGCTCCGGCCATTGTGGCCAATTGAGGGGTGAACCAGCGGATGGAAGACCTCTCCCTCTCTGCTTCTGACTCTGTAAGTCTACCTCTCAAATAAGTAAATAAAACATTTAAAAATGAAAAAGCAAAAAAGTCCAGAGGGAACTCACTCGTACATGGTCAGTAGTGCGTGGACAAAGCTGGCAGGGACCCCAGGGGGATGGCAGCCTGGGGCAGCTGGTGCTGGTGGGGAGGGGACCCCCCCCACCGCTGCACACAAAAACCCGCTCAGAGGGGATCGCTGACCCCAAAGGGAGCTGGAACCTCGTGCCTCACGGAAGGCAGCTGCGAGAGCCGGCCCCTGTGCTGGGCAGGGACTTCGGCTAGGGAGGAGCGACAGGCGCCAGCACCGTGGACAGTGGGCCAGGGCCCCGCCTGGCAGAGCCAGCATCCCATGGGAGGACTGGTTCGAGTCCCGGCTGCTCCACTTCCGGCCCAGCTCCCGCTGATGCTCCCGGGAAAGCAGCAGAGGGTGGCCCAAGTGCCTGAGCCCCTGCACCCACGGGAGACCAGACAGTTCCAGGCTCCTGGCTTCTGGGTGGCCCAGCCCGGGCCACTGCGGCCACTGGGGAGTGAACTAGCAGGTGGACGAGTCTCTGTTTCTTACTCACTCTAACTCTGTTTTTCAAATAATTAAATAAATTAAAAAAAATCCACAGAAGGGAGCAGACACGCACGTTTTCACCACAGTCACTTCTGCTCTTCCAGAGATACCGGCCGGCAGACGCGGAGCCGCAAACCACGGCGCAGGGTCAGGTGCGTGCGAAGTCACCCCAGGGCTCCCAGAGCAGACCAGGCACTCTCGCAACTCAGGAACAAGGCCACAGCCACAAACCAGATCAGCAGTCCTGTCGCCCAGAAGCCCGGGGCGGGGACGACCCACGTGGCTGTCACCAGACAAGGCTGCGGGACCCCACGGCACACGGCGGTCGGCGCGCGGTCGCTGCTGTAAGGGCACACTCAGCGTCACGCCTGGGGCACGGGGCACCAGGGGCCATGCCCACAGCCCACAGCCGGGGGAGGGGAGGGCAAGCAGCCCCCCGGGCTGCCCCGAGCAAGCCCAGGAGGCCATGCCCCAGGAGACCTCGCACAAACTGTCTCCAGGTCCGCTGGGAGCCACCGCACCTCTGGGCACCGCTCCAACTTCTTAAAGAAACCCTGACTCAACTCTGGGAACGCCGGGACCCCTGGCCGCCCCGGGAAGCAAGGTCAGAGCTGAGATCAGCTGGGTCTCTCGTGGCCGGGCCCAGCGTAGGTGCACTCGAGACCAGGGTCCTGGCAAGCACCACTCCTTCCGCCCTATGCACCCCGCTGCCTCCTGTCGGCAGCGGTCGGCGTGCCGTGGCCCACCCGCTCCCATCTCCCGCGTGCGCACCGCCTGGACACTCGTGTTTGTCACTGGTGGTTCCCTCACTGCTACACGTCGCATGGGGTCAACACAGTGCAAACCCCAGGAAGCTGTCTCGGCGCGAGGGCTGAGAACCCCGAAGGAACCCTGCCCCGGCGTCTGCCCCGGCCGCCCCCTGCTCCGCGGCCTCCGCCATCCTAACCACAGGGCGCGGCCCCCAACAGCCCGGGCCCACGTCTGACCCTCCGAGCCCTGCCGCCACTGGGCTGCCAAGTCCTTGCTAGGAGGGGACAGGACAGATGAAGGCTGACCGCTGGGCAGTCTCCCCCCTGGGCCAGTCCCGGGGACAGCAAGGCCTCTCCCCACCAGCCCCGGCAGACGCCTCACCCCGACCTCCTCACGGTCCTGTGAAGGTCGAGCTGGCAGGCCGGGTGACGGGCCCCTGTGTCCCCCACATGGGGACAGAGGTGGCATCCTGCCCACCCCAGCACCCCAGCACATGTGAGCAGGAACACTGAGTGACAGAGAGATGCCGTGCCACACCCACCCCGCCCTGCAGAGGCACCAACCGACCTCCGCGATGCCTTCCCAGCCAGCATCTGCGGGAACAAGAAACCAAACACACAGAGACCGGGCAGGGTGCAGGCTGAGTCTACACAGAGACCGGGCAGGGTGCAGGCTCAGTCTACACAGAGACCAGGCAGGGTGCAGGCTGAGTCTACACAGAGACCAGGCAGGGTGCAGAGGGTGCAGGCTGCGTCTACACAGAGACCGGGCAGGGTGCAGAGGGTGCAGGCTGCGTCTACACAGAGACTGGGCAGGGTGCAGGCTGCGTCTACACAGAGACCAGGCAGGGTGCAGAGGGTGCAGGCTGCGTCTACACAGAGACCGGGCAGGGTGCAGGCTGAGTCTACACAGAGACCAGGCAGGGTGCAGAGGGTGCAGGCTGCGTCTACACAGAGACCGGGCAGGGTGCAGAGGGTGCAGGCTGCGTCTACACAGAGACTGGGCAGGGTGCAGGCTGCGTCTACACAGAGACCAGGCAGGGTGCAGAGGGTGCAGGCTGCGTCTACACAGAGACCGGGCAGGGTGCAGGCTGCGTCTACACAGAGACCAGGCAGGGTGCAGGCTGAGTCTACACAGAGACCAGGCAGGGTGCAGAGGGTGCAGGCTGCGTCTACACAGACACCGGGCAGGGTGCAGGCTGCGTCTACACAGAGACCAGGCAGGGTGCAGAGGGTGCAGGCTGCGTCTACACAGAGACTGGGCAGGGTGCAGGCTGAGTCTACACAGAGACCAGGCAGGGTGCAGAGGGTGCAGGCTGTGTCTACACAGAGACCGGGCAGGGTGCAGGCTGCGTCTACACAGAGACCGGGCAGGGTGCAGGGGTGACGGCCACACTTCTGCTGTGACGAGGTGCGAGTCTGCCTGACGCTGGTGACTCCCGGGCGCCGGCTTCAGCTGAGGGTGGAGCGCACACCACGCGTGTAACTGGCCCCCAGGCGCCGGCTTCAGCTGAGGGTGGAGCGCACACCACGCGTGTAACTGGGCACCGGGAGGAACAGAAGCCTACGATGCCGCAGCAAGACACGGCCCTGAGCCCGGCCCCACGTGGAGCACGTGCAGACAACCCTGCCCGGCACGCTCAGGACCCCAGAGCACTGGCCCCTCTGTCACACGAGCTTACAAAAGCTGAGCCTACAGGGCAGAGGACACACGCTGACAAAGCTCCGGGGGCCCGAGCGCGCCCCAGCGCCTGGACACGCCACCGTGGCCTCAGCTCTGCGGCCTCCACCGGCCACGCAAGCCAGCCAGAAGCCGCCTTCGCCCACAACCTCGCAGGGGTGAGGCTGCGACGAGGAGGGGGGGGCACAGCACCCTCTGTCGCCTGCGACCTTGCTGGCGAGGAATCGATTGCCATTCACAGACGCTCCCGGGCGCACCCAGGAGCACGTGGTAGGGACCAGGCCGCCGTCCCCACGCCAAGAGTCCAAAGTGGCCACCACCACTTTGCCGAAACCCGCACCGCAGCGCCAGCACCCGAGGAATGCTTCCCCAGCCCTGGGGAAACCAGGGCCGGCGCTGTGGGGCCGTGGGTGAGGCCCCCACTCGTGACACCCTCATCCCCCACGGGTGCCGGCCTTCCAGTGCAGCTCCCTGCGGAGGTGGCCGGGAAGGCAGCGGAAGGTGGCCCCTGTGCCCTGGTCCGGCCCGCCCGCCTGCCCGCCGCGCGGGAGACACGTGGCGCTCCTGCCTCCCGGCTTCAGCCCGGCCCAGCCCCAGCTCTGCAGGCATTCGGGGAGTGAGGCAGCCGATGGAAGAGCTCCTCCCCCTCCCCCGTCACTCTGCCTTTCAAATGCATAAAATATTAAACAAGGTGACGGAGGCAGCTGCGGGGAGGAGAGGGCAGGAGGGGGGGGGGGCGGTGTCCAGGGCCCGGCACGCGGCACTCACCGATCTGCAGCAGGATGGGCGTGACCAGCGCCGTCTCCATGGCGTAGCAGAACTCCCTGCCGAACATCACGGCGCCGTGCATCACCCAGAGGCGCGTGGGGATGCGGTCGATGGAGCCCTCGCTGGCCGTCTCGTCGCGCGGCTCGGCCTCGGGGCCCCCGGGCTTGTGGAACTCTGGGGGCGACACCGGCAGCTCCTGGACTTGCATAGACTCTGGGTCGGCATTCTGCGGAGCCATTCTCATCACCACCAAAAATATAACTTGTATATATATATCTATATATATAGACTCTACCTATATAAATAACGCTATCATCTATCTGTCACGATAAGTTAGGCCGTCTTCTCTCCGCCCCGGGCCGCTCCTCAGGCAGCTGTGACACTCGGATTCCTCTCGGCGCGACCGGCGGGCTTGCAGCTTCTCACAATCGCCGGGGACGTGCAGCAGAACGCGAGGATTTTTGGTTGGATTTTAAACATATGGCTTTGCAGGTTTACTGTGAATTAGAGTTAAAAATCCATAATTGCCATTCAGTTAATACCAGTTTCATCATCATTACGGAGCAGGTGCTACAGGCGCGCTTCTTGCTGTGGAGAGGCGGGACGGTGACAGACACAGCAGGTGCACGGCTGATCCCCATGGAGTGGACGGTCTGCAAGAGAGGAGGGGGCCCCGCCCCAGTCAGAGGCGGCGCCTGCAGCCCAGGCCCCGCCAGCACCTGCGTGCCCACAGGGACCGGCCTGGCCACTCAGAGCTCAGAGCTGCGTGCGTCTGGGAGAGCAACAAACCCTCGTTTCCCCCACCCTGGGCTGCAGAACGCGCTGACGGGGGAAAGCGGGGTGAGAGGAGCCGAGTAGACACAGGGACGGGGCTCAGCAAACTTCCGCTCCTTGGCCAGGGGCAGGGCCACGTCTGCCTGGTTCCTGCACAGCCAGGGCGGTGGGCAACGCCTTGCGGCCGGCGAGTATGGCAGGGAGGTGGAGGGGTGGGGGGAGGCCCGTGAAGAGGCTGGAGTGGCACAGGGCCCTGGCCGCCGGGGACGCTCAGAGCCCGCCCACGTGGCACTCCTGGGGTCTGTGGAACCCTAAAGTCCTCCCATGCTGGCGGGAGACACCACAGCAGAGCACTAATGAGAAATAAACCAGCCGGGGAGAGGGCCCCGTGGGTGAAGCTGCCCACGTCCCACACCAGGAGCGCGGGTTCCAGTCCCGGCCGCTCCATTTCCGATCCAATGCGCCTGGGAAAGCAGAGGGGGATGGTGCAAGTACTTGGGCCCCTGCACCCGCGTGGGAGACCCAGATGGAGCTCCAGGCTCCTGGCTCTGGCCTGGCCCAGCGCTGGCTGGGGCTGCCACTTGGGGAGTGAACCAGTAGATGGAAGATCTGTGTCTCTCTCTTGCTCTGCCTTTTACATAAAATAAATCTTCAAGAAGTTAATTAACTGGAAACAGTCCCTTGGAAATGCTCTAAGGAACAAGCCCTCCTCCCTGCCCCGCTGGTGCCCACCCTCGGTCACGGAGGCCTGACGGCTGACTGTGCACCTGCCAACAGCCGGCTCCCCGGAGCAGTCCTGGTGAATGCCCGCTTAACCAAAGATGATCTCCAGGAGCTCCCCACCCAGGGGACCAGAACCTCGAGGTGTCGTCTTCCGAGGGCCCCTTGGGCAGGGCACGCGTGGAGACAGCCTGCACCTTGTGCCTGCGGAGGGAGGTGAACCCCCTAGCTCCTGCAGGGCAGAGGCTCGGGGTGTCTAGCCGCGTGTCTGCGACCCCACTCCGCAGCCCGGCCTGAAGAAGTCTTCCAGCGGCACAGCTCTCCTGGTGCACATCAGCGCGGGGCAGGCGCGTGCCACAGCAGCCGGGACACCCGGCTTTGCAGCCAGCTCCAGCCGCTGACCCCAGCCTCCTGCTAATGGCACCCCAGGAAGCAGCAGGGAGCTCAAGGGATCGGGTTCCCGCCTCCAACATGGGACACGCGTGGGAGACCACGAGTGACCTCCCACCTCCCGCCGTCAGCCTGGTTCAGCCCCAGCTGCTGCGGGCATCTGGAGACTGAACCAGTGAACGGGAGCTTTCTCCGTCCCGCAGTCCGTCACCCTCCCCCCGTCTCCCCCCGTCTCCGGAGGCTTTTCCGGCACGGGAAGCACACGGAGAATGCCGCGACCAGTCCCCAGCCGGGACAACACAGGCGTGGACGAGGCTCTAGGCGCCTCCGCGGGACATCGCCGTGTGCACAGACACATCTGCGAGGCCTAAGGAGGCCACTTGGGCCCGGCAGGGACATGGCCACCAGTTCCCAGGAGACCCCAGTGGCTCGAGTGTCGACACCGAACCCCTCGGTTCTGTTCACGGCCCGGGTCCACTGCTGTCCGCTTTGGGGCCTGGCCCCTAGACTGAAGCAGGTGCTACACCTGCGGCCCCAGCGGGGGGAGGGTACACTGCTGGCCCCTCGGCGGGGCAGGGGCCGGGGGCCAGGGGCTGGGGTCGAGGGTCGGGGTCGGGGGCCAGCGGCCGCCGTCCACGCGTCCGCAGCCCTCCAGCTGGGAAGTGGCTCTATGGCTCCCATTACACGGGGGAAGGCTCTCTTTACACACGCTGGAACGCCTCCTTACTACACTGGAACCAATCAGCCGGACCCCGTGTGGCGAGGCTTCTCCAGACGGCCAGAAACAGACTCTACAGGGCCGAGGGCTGCCCGGACAGCCGCACCCCCTGTCCGAGGGCCTGCACCGATCTCCCGGCTGCTCTTTCAATCCAGCTCCCAGCTAACGGGGACGGCCCAAGTGCTTGGGCCCGTCACCCACATGGGAGACCCGGATGGCGTCCCAGGCTCCTCGATTTGGCCTGGCCCAGGTCTGGCCACTGTGGCCATTTGGGGAGTGAGCCAGCGGATGGAAGATCTCTCTCCGCCGCTCTGTCTTCCAGATCAATACCTGAACCTCTAAATAACCATCTCCCACTCCGTGGGCCCCTCGGGTCTGCTGCATATACCCCCTTTTAGAAACGGAGAACCATTCTCTCTCTGGTCAGTCCACCAAACGCAGGCGCAAAAGTGGAGCCGGCCCACTGGTCACAGCCTGGCGACCTCTGGCCTGGGCAGCGCCAGTGGGGTCTCTGGAGAATGGCCACTCTTCTTGGTGGTGGTGACCAAGAGGGTGGGGCGTGGGCTGCCAGCACCCGCCTGCCCTGACAGCCACACGGCTCCGTGTCCACTCTGCCTGGCCACCCCCTGGGAAGGGGACCACGAAGGGCACAGGCTATCCTCCAGCCCACCCAGGACGCCCAAGTAAGATCACTGAGTGGCCAGGCCTCCCGCACGGTGAGGACACAGGTGCACGGTGTCCTCCTTCCACGGGGAGAGACCACGAGTCCACAAACCTCAGCGCCGAGGGCATGCAGGGCTGCGTCCCCCATGGGCGCACGGTGCTGCCAGACGCATGCATGAAGCCCCCCAAGGACACGCGGCCCAGACGTCTGAAGCTGGCCCCAGAGAACCCCGGGCCCGGCCATCCCCAGACCACGGTCAGGGCGAACAACTCGTGGTGACCGAGCTGAGAGAGTGGGCGTTCACGGGGCACCTGCAAGGTCCACCAGTGTGGTCTCGCGGGGAGGGAGGCCTGGCAGGGGCTCGGTGCGTCTGGTTTCCGTGCAGGGGGGCGGGGAGGGAAGGATCCTTTGCAGCTGGGCACTTGGCCCTGGTTTCTGGCGTCCACGGCCTCTCCCCAGAGCTCCTGGGGAAAGCCCCACCTGCCCCGGCCCTCGCCGCTCCCTCCCCTCTCCCACCTGGCCCCTCCCCCTGCCCTGCAGGCCCAGTCGCAGGGCCTCACCCGGGTTCACCTGCTCTTTGCTCCCGGTGCTGGCCCATGAAGGGACCGTGGCCTCCACACTCGCCTAGCCTGGGTCCCCTCTTGCCCTGTGGCTGGCCACCCAGGGGGACGGGAATGACAGACGGACGGATGGACGGATGGATGGACAGACGGACAGGTGGGCGGCACCCGGCCCATGCTGTGGGGCTGCGTGCCCTGCGAAGCCTCCCCACCCTGCCCTCGGCCCTGCAGTCCTGTGCAGGTGGGCGTGGCAAGCTGGGGGGGGGGCACGCGATGGCAGGCGGTGGCGTGAGTTTACCTGTTACTCAGGCAGCCTGTGCATGAACACAGCGGGCTCCCCTCCTCAAGCTGGGCCAACGCCGCGGACGGGTCCTACACGGGGTACGGCACTGTCATCTACATTGACGAGAAGGACAGAGCGTTAGCACCTCCCCGTGCCGACGGGGCCGACACGAGCCGCCCGGGCCTCAGGAGCTCACGTGGGCCGACTGGAACCCTCTCGTGAGGCGCGGCCCTGGGAAGACCCCGCCCGCCGGCCGTCCCCTGCCGCAGCCGCTGCTGCCGTGCAGGCCCCCGGGGTTTCCCATTCAGGGTGCCGCAGAACAGGGCACCCAGCAGGCGCCCAGCACCCTGTCACCCGGAGACCTAACAGGTGCAGCTGTGGGCGGGGATGGCGCAGGACCCGCCTGCCTTCCTCCTCATAGAGCCAGGGTGGGGTCACGGGCAGCGCCAGCACCTCCGGGGCTTCCAAAGGCGGCCCCCCGAGCTGCAGGGCAGGCTCCAGAATGGCCAGTGCAGGCCGGCCGTCGGTTCCCACGCTCACACACAGCGGGCCCAAGGGTCCACTGCCCCTTCTCCCCGTGGCCACGCGGGGTCTCAGCAAGTCCACTCCCAGAGCTCCCCCGCCCTGCGCTCCCCTCCTTCCCGCCTCGCAGAGCGGCCGTCAGCACACTGGGCTCTGCTCACTGCTCCCGTCCCCAGGTCCCCTCATCGCCCTGGGAGTTTGTCCCCAAGGCCAGCCCGACCCGCTCTCCGTGGTCGTTTTTAGGAGGATTCCAGCAATGTGTAAGCTTCCCGCTGAGGACGGACGCCCCAGGCTGCCGTGTCAGCCTGTCCTGCCCGGGAGAGAGGGGCCGGCCAAGCCCTCCCGATGCCCTCGGGGGGAGCTGCAGAGCACCCCGAAGCCCTGCCTGTCTCTAGCCTGCTCCTGGCTACACCGCCCTTTGTCACGGTCACTGCTCAGTGGAAGTCTCTCCCCACAGGCGAGTGTAGACACAGGAGAGTGGGTTATTCTACCTAGGCGGGCAGGATCCACCGACAGCCCCTCCTGGGGCCCCCCATCTTGTTACGGCTACCGAGTCTCACGTCTCAATTTTATTCCCCACTCATTCCGTCGTCTGAGAACAGACAGGCAGCACGCAGTGACCAGTCTCAGCAAAGCCGCCAGTCCCATGTTACCCGCCGGCGCCGCCCCCCCTCCCCGCCGGCCGGCCCCTTCCTCAGAGAAGCCCCAGGGCACCGGCGAGGCCCTCGTCCTCGGCCTGAATCCAACTCAGCGGTGGCCCCTGTCCAGGACCTGGCCGAGCAGCGCTGCCCCACGCTGCCTGCACCTGCCCCCTCCTCCGCGGAGCCCCCCACACTGCCTCCACCTCGGAGGCCCCTCCTAGAGCCCTTAAGAAAAGGAAGCAGTGTGCTGGTGGCAGGCCGGCAGGGGCCGCAGGGGCCGGAGTGTCCGCACGTTCAGGAAGGCGCCCTCAGCCTCCACGGCCCCTAAAACGGAACCTCTGACGCCAAAGACGCTCTGCCTGCCGAAGCGGCCAAAGCAGGTGCGCACGCGGGGCAGGAGAGGCTCCTCCCCCAGCCCCGGGAGCCGCCCCCCCCCCCCCAGCTGGCCTGAAGGCAGAGGAGCCCTAGAGTAAGCTGTGAGCTCTCTGGAATCTTCTGTCTGCCCCGAGGACCAGGCACAGAAGCAGGCTGTCCGGGGCGGGCACGGGGACAACCAGGCTGCGACTGTCCCCATAGCAAGTTCCTCTGTTGTCCTGTTTCTCACTGAGGGGCGGGCGACGCCCAACACGGGCTGTGCGGGAAAGCTGCCTGGACACCAAACCTCACCCAGCCCCCTGCAGCCACTTCCGACCGGCACCCGGCTTGGGGTGACGTTTCAGATCACCAACTGTCACCATACGTGACAGGGACAGGAGCATTCCGGAGCGCACACCCCCTGCCCCGACAACACGCATTCACCCCCACCCCCGCACAGCACATGCGTGTACGGCGCACGTGCCCTGGGTCTCCCTCGAAGCTGCCCAGTGCGGACGACACGCTGCCACTCCCGACGGGACCCAGCAAAGCTCGCCGGCACCCTGGCCGTGTGCGCTGCTGTGTGGTCTGTCTGCTGGGTCTGCGGTCAGCCTGGGGTCGTGGGGGGTGGAGGGCAGGTGTGTGTACACACATCTGTGTGTCTGTGTGTGTGTACACGTCTGTGCAGCTGTGGGTGTCTGCGTGTCCCTGCTAAACACCCCAAGTATTAAGGAACTCACAGCTGCAGGCCGCCAGCACCCTCTCCCGGACTTCGCCCTCTTCACTGTCAGCCTGGCCCGGCCCCTCCCTTGCTGTGCAAGTCCCGGGGTCTCTAGCAGGCCCCCTCTCCTGCCAAGGAGCCAGCACACGGCCACATGCTGCAACATGGGTCCCTGTGGGACCAGCCACCACACCACCACGTGTGCGGGCAGCCCATGGGGCTCTGCCGTCCCTCAGTGAACGGCACCTGCCACCCGTCACCTGCCCGCCCAGCCAACACCCTCGCCAAGCCGTGTCGGAGGCAACCGAGACCAGCGGGGGACCCAGGAGCTCATCCGCTTCTGCCGGCCTTGCTTTCTCGGGTAAACCTCAGCCACAAAGGGCCCTTCCGCCAGCCCAGGGGCTCCTGGGTCCCCGCGACCGCAGCGGCTCGCAGGCAGCCCGACTGTCACCCTCCCCTCCCCGGATCACCGTTCTCTGTCTGCATCCCTCCAGCCCGCTGGGAGATCCATGACCCCAGGGATGGCCTGGAACGAGCACGCGGGGGTCATCGTGGTGCCAAGGCCAAAGCAGAGAGCACCACTGCCGCCCGTCCCAGCGGAGCCCAGCGGAGCCCAGCGCGGGGCCGGCCCCGAGGACACGCGTGGGAACGGAGCCCAGCGCGGGGCCGGCCCCGAGGACACGCGCGGGAACGGAGCCCAGCGGGAAGGCCCAGGAGCTTCCTGCAGCCACTGAGGTGAGCGGCCAGCCGCAGCGGCAGGAAGCCCGCCTGGCGGCAGACCCCAGCCATGGGCTCGCTGGGCCGGCCGGCTTTGCTGCCACACCCACCTCTGGGGGCCCCGGAGGCTACCAGGATTCCGGGCTGGCGGGGTAGGGCGCTCAGCCACAGACTGGCCCAGAACCGCATCACTCAGAAAGGTGACCCGCCGCTGGCCGGAGAGCCTGGCTCCTCCCCACAGACAGCGCTGTCTCCCCGCCTCCGCCCCAGAGCTGCAGCTAGGTCAGCCCTGCACACGTGCACGTGCGTGCAGGAGTCCCCCACGCCAGCTGAGTGCACAGCACACGCTCACTCGCAGGCCCGTGTGCACATGCACACCTGAGCTCACACACACGCTCACATCAGGCCCGTGTGCACACGCCAGCTGTGGGTGCCCCGCACACGCTCACTCGCAGGCCCGTGTGCACACGCCAGCTGTGAGTGCACTGCACACGCTCACATGCAGGCCCATGTGCACACGCACACCTGAGCTCACACACACGCTCACTCGCAGGCCCGTGTGCACATGCCAGCTGTGGGTGCCCCGCACACGCTCACTCGCAGGCCCGTGTGCACATGCATACCTGAGCTCACACGCAAGCTCACATGCAGGACCATGTGCACATGCACATACCTGTGCTCATGAACATGCACACACACACACCTGAGCTCACACACACACTCACATGTGCCCATGCACACATGTACCTGCACTCACACACGCTCCATGTGCCCGTGTGCAGATACCTGAGCTCACACACACGCTCCATGTGCCCATGCACACACACGTACCTGCACTCACACATGCTCAAATGTGCCCGTGTGCAGATACCTGAGCTCCCACACACTCACATGTGCCCATGCACACACATGTACCTGCACTCACACATGCTCACATGTGCCCGTGTGCACACAGATACCTGAGCTCACACACACACTCACATGTGCCCACGCACACACACGTACCTGCACTCACACACACTCACATGTGCCCGTGTGCAGATACCTGAGCTCCCACACACACTCACATGTGCCCGTGTGCAGACACACACCTGAGCTCCCATACACACTCACATGTGCCCATGCACACACATGTACCTGCACTCACACATGCTCACATGTGCCCGTGTGCACACAGATACCTGAGCTCACACACATGCTCACATGTGCCCGTGTGCAGATACCTGAGCTCACACACTCACATGTGCCCATGCACACACACGTACCTGCACTCACACATGCTCACATGTGCCCGTGTGCAGACACACACCTGAGCTCACACACATGCTCACATCTGCCCGTGCACACACGCGTACCTGCACTCACACACGCTCACATGTGCCCGTGTGCAGATACCTGTGCTCACACACATGCTCACATGTGCCCGTGCACACACGCGTACCTGCACTCACACACGCTCACATGTGCCCGTGTGCAGATACCTGAGCTCCCACACACTCACATGTGCCCATGCACACACATGTACCTGCACTCACACACGCTCACATGTGCCCGTGTGCACACATGCATATTGTGCTCGTGAACATGCTAACACACACATGTGCTCACACGCATGCACCTGTGTTCACACGCTCACACATGCCCATGTGCACACATGCGTACCTGTGCTCACGCACGCACGCCTGCCTGCCGCCTGCCTACCCCTGCTCACGATGCTCAGGGACACTGGGCCTCCAGGGCCTCCAGGGCCTCCAGGGCCCCCATATCTTCGCTGCTCCTCCTCTGCCTGACCCGGAAACACTGCGTGAGGACAGGAAGATGCCGTCTCCCCTGCTGCCCCCGGGGTCAGGGGCACGAAGGCTGCACCGTGGTGGGGCCAGTGCCCAAGACACATGCAAGCCACAGCCTCAGATGGAGTGGGCTGCAGCCCACTGGTCACCTTGCAGCCCAGGGGTAACCGCTGGCAGCCGCCCCCCACTCCAGCCTGTCCAGGACCCCACAGTTCCTCCAACCCTGGGGCCACAGAAGCCCCCTCAGATGTCCAGGTCACACCATGGCTGGCCCCACGGGGCACAGGCACCCACCCCAGGGGACAGGACACGGCGCCCCCACGGGGCACAGGCACCCACCCCAGGGGGACAGGACATGGCGCCCCCACAGGGCACAGGCACCCACCCCAGGGGGACAGGACACGGCGCCCCCATGGGGCACAGGCACCCACCCCAGGGGACAGGACACGCGCCCCCCACGGGGCACAGGCACCCAAACCAGGGGGACAGGACACGCGCCCCCCACGGGGCACAGGCACCCACCCCAGGGGACAGGACACGCGCCCCCCACAGGGCACAGGCACCCACCCCAGGGGGACAGGACACGGCGCCCCCACGGGGCACAGGCACCCACCCCAGGGGACAGGACACGCGCCCCCCACAGGGCACAGGCACCCACCCCAGGGGGACAGGACACGGTGTCCCCCACGGGACACAGGCACCCAAACCCGGGGGACAGAATATGGGGCCCCCCACGGGGCACAGGCACCCACCCCAGGGGGACAGGACATGGCGCCCCCACGGGGCACAGGCACCCGGGAGGGACTGCACCGAGCCAGGCACCGCTCAGCTCCCTCCCCTTGGGTCCCCGGGGCACCCCCCCACCTGCAGTCGGCTGAGCGGCGGGCTCCTCCGTGTTTAATAAGGCAGCCGTGCGGTTCCCTCCCCTGGCTCTAAGCGCTCACACTGCCCGGAGCGCAGTCCGAAGGCGGGGTCGGAGGAAGCGTCAGCTGCCATGGAAACAGCAGCAGGCCTGGGACCGCGGCGCTGGCCTCCCCGCCCACCAAGCGCGGCCGGGAGTTCTAGAATTCGCAGTCCTCCGGATGTAAACGCTTGCCTACCAGCTCAGCCCGTGTCCCCACGACGTGCCTGACGCCACATCTGACAGTGGGGTGCCAACACGCCCCGGAGACAAACACTCCTCCCGGCGTGCCCGCAGAAGCCAGGGCTGGCCTCGGGGCTGGGGCACAACCAGGGAAGCCAGGCGGACGGCCAGGGAGTGACCGCCCCTTCCTGCCGGGGCCTGCCGGGGACACCGGAGCAGCCCAGCCCCTCACCCACGCTCAGGCTCCAGCAAAGCTGGCGTGACCACACGTGCGGGCGGACGGCCATGGCTGCGGCCGGGATCCTGGGGTGGCCTGGAAGCCCAGCGACACGGGCTTGTCCACACACACGCGGGCACCCACGGGGCTCCTTGCCTCTGCCCTGTGTCAGAGGTACAGCAAAACGAGAACTTCTTTTTCTTTTTCCGTCGCACCAGGCCCTCGGCCGCCCCTTTCCCCTTCTGCCTACAGGAAGCGTGGGGTGGCTTCTGCCGTCTGCCGGCCCACGTGAGCTGCCGGCATCAGCACTCGCGCACGTGAGGTCTTTGCTGGGGAAGCGAGGGCCCCGGAACACAGGCACGGCGGCACTGGGCCGAGACGGCCACGGCGGGGGCGGCGTGGATGCCCCGGGCAGCGGGCACCTCACTGCTCAGTCCACGGCCAGCAGACCTAGAGGAAAGCCACATGCCAACCGGGGGCGCGGGGAGCGGGAACGGCTGTGTTTGAGAAGCGTTCACGTTAAACTTTTTTTTTTTTTTTTTTTTGAATGCAAAATTTCGCGAAGCCCATGGCCGGGTTTACTCTTACTCAAACGCACCATCAGCGTTCTCCTATTCTCTCCTTCACCGAGACGCTGGTCAGGGTGAATCCCCGGCACCCTTCAGCCATAGCACGGGGTGTCCTAACAGGCTGCCCTAACCCCCAGGGGGCTTCACGGCCAGGCCCGCCAGGCCCCCCAGGCCCCCAGGCCCCCCAGGCCCAGGACAGCCACTTCCTCCTGCCCCTGCCCGGCCATCTCCAGGCCAGGCCCACACTGAAGGCGCAGGCAGACGCTCCGAGTCGCTGTCCCCCGCAGCTGGCAGACTGACACCCGCAAGTACCCCTCTGTGGGGAGCAGCAGCCCCTAAACCTGGCAGCCCCCCGTCTTCCACGAGGACACTCGCTGGGGTGACGGGCAGGGGTCATGTTCACCGTGCAGCGCTGTCAGTGGTGGAGCAAGCTGGGACAGTCCTGGAGCCACTGGGAACTGGAGCCCAGGGCGTGGGGTGACCTCAGACGCCACGACCTCTGACCTCCGACCTCTCCTCGACCTCCGCCTGACCTGCGACCTCCCCCCATGACCGAGCCTCAGGGGTGTCCAACATGAGCCCAACACCCCGGCAGGTCCCTCCAGCTGACGACCCAGAGACACCACGACACCAGCAAGCACCAGGGACAAACAGCCAAAAGGAAGCTGGGGAGAGCCGGGGGCGGGGGACAGAGGGACCTCCAGTGTGACCGGGACACGGCGCTGCATGGCGTGTCGCTCCGGGACTGCAAACCCACACGCCTCAGAGCACACGTGGACAGAACCTCCCCTCTCGTCTTGCTGCGAGACCAGCAGCCGTCCGCAGAGGCCCCACCTGGGAGCTCCACGCTGAGCCAGACAAGGACTGGGCCTGGCCAGGACAGGATCGTGGGGCCAGACAGGCCACCTCCGGGATGGCAGCGCAGTCCACGGACGTCTGGCCCCGCGACACTGAACCCACCGAGCCCCTAAACCCCAAAACCCAGAACCCCAGGCCGAGCTTGCTGAGACCCGGGAGGTACCCAGAAGTCTCTGCTCGGCCTCTGCGGCACAACACGCCACTTCCCACCCCTGCCGAGCCGCCCGCCACATCCGGGAGAAGGTGGTGGAGTCACATGAGCAGCCAGCGCCCCACCCCCACCCCCTCACCCAGGACCCCGGCGACCGACAGCCAGGATGGGCCCGCACACCTGGGAGGAGGGGCCGGGGCAGGAGGACAACACTGGGGCCACAGAGCGCCCCTCCCCCAGCAGCTCCAGGCACTGACCACACCCACAGAGGCCGGGGAGGAACCGCAAGCCAGCTGAGCCACAGGAAGTCCCGGCCTCCTGCCAGGGTCTCCCGGGGCCCGCGACGGGGTGCTGGGCTGCTCGGCTGCGCCCTGGGCACACTTCACTGCCAGCCTTCAGGGAGCCACCTCGGCCCCCGTCTCACCCATCAGGCCAGAAGAGCCCGCCGTGGCACAGCCGAGGGCAGGGGCGAAGCACCGTGGGCACCCTGCGGGCACTGGCCGGCTCCGTCCTGGCTGCAGCGGGAGGCGTTTCCCTGCAAAGCCAAGAGCGGGCGCCGAGTCGGGGGAGGCCCTGGAGAGACCCAGGACCCCAGGTCACCTGCCCTTGACCTTCCTGGCAGGTCCTGGGCAGAGGGCTGGGTGTGCGCGGTGGCACCTCCTGTTTTCCAGTGACACTTGCTAAGAGGTCAGGGGCCCCCGTGCCCCCGAGACACCTGACGGTCACAGAACAAGGGCCACCACTCCTGGGGGTGGCACCCACGGCACCCACATCGAGTGGACCGAACAATTCCGCCCACAAGTTCAGACACGACCCGGCCTCTGCGAGTGGCGCCTGTTCACCGGCCTCACAATGCCTCTCAGATTAATGAGGCACACGCACCCCAGCATTTTTAAGATACTTTGCAGGATAAATATTAGCTCGGGACTTGCCCCCGTGAGGAGGGAAAGCTGCCCAAGAAGCCGTCTTAGAAAAGAGAAAAATATGAAGCAGCAACAGGGGCTGCAAGGCAGCGGGGCCCGGGCTCTGCTGCTGACCACACCAGGCCCACACAGGTCCCGGCCGGACACCCACCAGGGCAGGCCCGCACCAGGTCCCGGTCCCGGCCGGCCGCCCACCACACTGGGCCCACAACAGGTCCCGGTCCCAGTCCTGGCTGGACACCTACCACGCCAGGCCCTGGTCCTGGTCCCAGACGGCTGCCCACCACGCCAGGCCCGCACCAGGTCCCGGTCCCAGCCGGCCAGCCACCCACCACGCCACGCCTGCACCAGGTCCCGGTCCCAGCTGGCCGGCCGGACACCCACCACGCCAGGCCCGCACCAGGTCCCGGTCCCAGCTGGCCGGCCAGCCACCCACCACGCCAGGCCTGCACCAGGTCCTGGTCTTGGCTGGATACCCACCATGCTGGGCCCACACTCAGTCCTGGTCCCTGCTGGACACCCACCATGCCAGGCCCACACCCGGTGCCGGTCAGCCGGATGCCTACCATGCCAGGCCCACACCTGGTCCCAGCCAGACGCCCACTACACTGGGCCCACACCTGGTCCCGGTCCTGGCCTGATGCCCACCATGCCAGGCCCACACCCAGTCCTGGTCCCAGTCCCGGCTGGACGCCCACCACGCCCGCACGGGTGCTGCCTTGGGGTTGAATTCCTGGGGTCGCCCAGCGCTCAGGGGTGGGTGTCTGCTGAAAGCCAACTTGGCGGCCAACAGAACGGAGGGAATGGAGTTTATGGAAAGAGACTTAGGACACCGGTCATGGGGTGGACGCGAGTGAAGCAGCGTCGACGCGTCACCTGACCTGACCTGACCGCATCCACCAGAACACAGCCAGACCGCGGAGGCGGCACCAGCAGAAAGCAGCCCCTCTTGATCCCGGCCTCTACGAGGGACCACGCCAGGGAGTGGGCACTGGCTTCACGAGGTGTCGCCACAAGGAGACGCTTCCTGCTGGCCCAACGTCCAGCACACGCGTGTTTCTGCTCAGCTAGGAGGAACCCACGCAGGTGCAGGCAGGCAGGGACCTGCCCGGGCCTCCCAGCCCCTTCCTAACCGGTCAGGGAGCGGCCACCAGTCAGCTGGGAACGGCCCGGGCCGGGCACGTCCTCCCTCACCCCAGCGCTGGCCGGGAATGGACTTCCTTGACCTGGCCGCCTCCTGCACACGCGGCTGACCGCAGGCCAGGGTCCCTCACGGATGCGCCCTGGGCTTCTGGGGTAGGTCCTCTGCTGTTAACCCATTCAAGGAGCAGAGTGACAGAGACACTCCGTCGGCTGGTTCACTCCCCAGAAGCCTGCGACAGCTACGCTGAGCCAGGCAGAAGCCAGGGGCTCCATCCAGATCTCGACGTCCTCGTTGGAGCAGCCAGGGCGGCCTCCTCTGGGACAGCACGGTCGTCCCCCCCACCCCGGTGGGCCCAGGCTACACGCAGCCTCGGAGGGCACTGCCCACCCTGGAACCCAGAGCGGAGCTGACCGGACGCTGCTTCCTGCCATCTCCTCGGGCCTGGGGAAGCTTCCGGACACGCACGGGGCGCCTGTGACCACCGGCCTGACATGACAGCCCTCCTGTGTGTCCCGGGCCTCAGAACCCAGGCGTGACGGCGCCCTTCCCACCCACCAGCCACACCCAGGCCAGCGTCTCATCAAGAGACACTCCTGGGATGCAGGAGCAAACGGTCCCTGAAGGTGGCGCCCCCAGACAGGTGCCACGCGCGGGGCCTCCAGGGGAGGGGCCGAGGCAGGTGTGTGCCTTGGAAGGGCCTGGACACAGCCTGGCTCCCAGCACTGGGTCCCCGCGCCGCGCGGGTGGGGGCGGTCCTGCGGGGACGGCTGCCGCCTGTCAAACGCTCCTCCCAGGACAGCGGCTGGGAGCCAGCTCCCGACTCTCTCATTCTTTGCCTTATTTGCCGCTCAGGAAGAGAAGGGGCCCCTCCCACTGCACGAGACACAGGGACCCCAAGACAGAGGTCGCACCACCAACACACACAGCCTGCCAGGACTCGGGGCCCCCACCCTGTTCACCCTCCTACTGCGGGGTCCTCCCGACCCCCACGGTTCCTGCAGCAGCTGCCATTCCGGAGGGTCTGGCCCTGCCCGCACGCTGTGCAGAGCCGCCCCGACCTGGGCCCCAGCCTGGCAAAGGGCCCCCCCCCGGGGGACCCCTGATTTCCTCCCAGTGCCCTGGCCATGTCCTGCTCGTCCTGGGAGCTGCAGACGCTGGCTCCTGCCTTCCACACAGGGTCACCTCGCTGTCACAGCAGGCACAGGGGTGCGCGGCTAAGCCACGAAGGCACCAGCTCGGCAGGCCCTGGTCCCCAGCCGCTGGCTCCACTCACGGTGGCAGGACGCGAGCTCGGCCTGAGGACAGAGGGGCCCCGCTCCGCAGACAGGAGCCCAGCTACAGCTCCCGGGAGGGCTTCGCGCCGAGGAGGGGAGGCAGGAACATGGTCCTGCCGGGGGGAGGGGGCGCAGCACCCACCAGGGCAGAAGGAGCAGCTGCAGGCCACGGAGATGCCCAGGCTGTGACCCACAGGCCGGGAGCGGCAGCGGGCCCAGACGGAGCCCTCGCCCTGCGATCTTCCCACGGTGCAGGTGCAGGGCACACGGGGCGCTGCAGCGTGGGCAGAGGCAGGGGCACCTGCTGGAACCGCTCCCGCCGCCGTGCCAGCTGAATCGCAGAGACCACACACGCGCTGGCCTGGGGGAGCCGCCCCCTCCTGGGAGCTGCAGGCCAGACCCCGCCCTGGAGTCGTGAAGCGTGCCCAGAGGAGTCCAAACACAGGACCCGGGGCGGGCCGGGCACTGGCCTTCCAGAGCCCACTATGCCGGGTGCCACAGCTCCGCCTTCCCCGGCCCCCAGGAAGGCAGGGTGGGCGTCACAGCCTCCCAACCCCCTGCTGGGCTCTGGGGACAGAGAGCAATGCAGGCGGCCGCCGGCCACAAATTCTGAAGACACCACCCGCTGCCATCGGCCACTCCTCCACGATGCGTCCTTCAACACGCACACGAACCCCGAGCCCCCCTGGAAGCCCAGGGCCCGAGCAGCCGTCGCCTTGGCGGGACAAACTCCCGGCACCAGGAAAGCCTGCTGGCCCTCCAGAGCCCGCGCTCCCCAGGGCCGGCGTCTCCCGTCCACTGCTCCACAGGCCAGCTCTGCCCCTCTGCCGGCTGCTCTGGGGGATTCTCCCAGCACCCGCGACGCAGGCCCCACGGCCGCTTCCCATGATGGCGGAACTGGGTAGGCACACGGGGGCTGCTGCAGCTCCGCAGGTCACGCCGCCAGCCCGCACTGGAACAGCTGCTCGGGTCCTGGCTGCTCCTGCGCCCTGGGAAGCTGCGGATGATGGTCCAAGTCCTCGGGCCCTGCCACCCACGAGGGAGACCCAGGTGGAGCTCCTGGCTTCAGCCTGGCCCAGCCCTGGCCGTTGTGTTCACTGGGAGCCAGCGGATGGATGGCGCTCTCCCCGCCTTACAAATCAGCACGTCTTTTAAAGAAGCGCACACGCATGCCACGTAACAGGCCACACGCGTGACGGCGGCCACACAACACGGGCGAAAACTCCCACGACACGGCGCTCGCGGCCGCCGGCGATGCTGCAGACGCCTGCGATGCAAGCCCTCTCTCTGTCTCTCCGCCTTCCACATAAACGACTCTTAAAGCCAGCAGAGCCTCCGTGGAACGCTGCTCCGCTGGCCACAGCCTCACACAGCCGTGTCCCCGCGTGTCCTGACCGCGAGAGGCTTCGCGCAGCGGCTGACCGCCCACGGGGCTCGGGGGTGGTCGCACAGTGGGAGCAGGTCCTCTGCGAAGCCGCTCGGAGCCCCTGCGGGAGCGGTAGGCAGGGCTCAGACGCGAGACCGCCCAGGGAGCACGGCATCCGCCCGCCTTCCCCGCGCCAGCCGGCTTCAGTCGGGAAGGCCTGGCTCTCACCACCACCCCCTCCACGCCTGCCGGGGGGGCTCAGCACTGGGGAGAAAGAGCAGCAGCTCCCCACAACCCTGCTGCGCCTCCCAGTGAACCCGGCCCAATTAAACTAACAGTCCACGGCCGCCCGGGCCCCGCCCTCGCTGGCATCTCCATCACCGGGTACGGGAACGCTGGGGAAGCCGCGGGCAGCACGACAGGGCGTGGACGGAGGCCTCGCTCCTCCCCCAGGTCTCTCTCTCGGCTCACGGCCACACCCAGGGCATCAGTACCCAGGAGACAGCCCAGAATAGACGGCTATAAACTCAGCACACCTCACGCTCCCTCAAAGACTCACTTAGCGTACTAGGGAGAGACACCAGCCCCGCCTACCTGACTTAGCGCCCCAGGCTCTGACAGGTGAGGCGCCAGGTGTGCGCAGGCAGGGGGGAGGAGACCCACGCCCACGCGGGAAAGGGGGGCAGCTACGCCCTCCTGCCCGGACCGCCCAGGGCCAGCAGCCGCACACCTCCAACTACGATGTGGACGGAGCCCACGGAGGTATCTGCAAGAGAAGGTGGCCTGGGGCTCGGGTTCCCCTGCCTCGCTCTCCGGGCTGGCGGCGCAGCTGGCTCCCTGCCGGGCCTGGTGCCTGGCAAACTGCTCCTGACTTGTGACACACCTCCAGGGGCCAGACGGGGGCACGGGAGGGCCGGGTGGGCCCCAGGGAGGGAGGCGTCCCCCTGCCCCCACCCGGCTCCCGCACACCCCGTCCACCTGCTGAGCACAGGGACAAGGCCCCCGGCGCTCACGTGTTCTCGCCCAGCACCTGCCAGCACACCCCAGGCTGTGCGCCCGGCCCTCTGCTGGCCTCCGAGGCAGCCACGGTGCCCCCACGGTTCTGCTTCTCAGAGTCGGGGATTCTGCCCAGAAACCGAGAGAGCCCCAGGCCCGGACAGCCGCCAGAAAGCTCCCGACTCCGCTGGTGCCACCCAGCTCCACGCGCTGGACCAGCTCGCTCGATCGCAAGGCAGCTCCACACGGGGCTCCTCGGTCGGCCCACTGCTGGGATGAGGAAGCAGAGGCACCGAGGGCCCATCATTGGCCTGGAAGACCCAGGCAGGCCGGGGCCAGCACACGTGTGCTCTCGCTCAGGGCCCCTCGCTCCTGCCTGCGCCGTTCCTACACCCAACACCGCTCATGAAACACGGGCGCCCACACAGACGCGGGGTGAAGGCGGAGCGGGCCCTCCTCCTCCCGCGGGGAGAACACAGCACAAGTGGCTGCAGGCAGAAGTCAGCGGCCCCGCGAATGCCGACGGGGCTGGGGCTGGACCGCGCTGCCCGGCACGCAGAGCGGGGGTCCTCGCGGGGGAGGGAGTCCTCGCGGGGGAGGGGGTCCACCACACACACAACCCCGAGGCCGCGGGAGGGAGAAAATGCTGGCAAACACGGCCCTGGGGAGCAGGACAGGGCTGGGCCCAGGAGGGAACCACCAGGAGCAAGGCCAGGAGCGCGCCTGGGCCAACCCGGCGCCGGACGCCGCTCATCAGAAGCCCCGGGCGCAGCCGGGCAGGAGCCGGGGGCCGGACGTGCACGGAGACGCAGGAGCGGACGGCCTGGGAGACGCTCGAGCTCCCGGTCAGGGTAGGTCATGCAAGTCACAGCTGCAGGGAGACGCCACTTTTCCACCAGTGACCACGGAGTGGACACGGCTCGGGGCCACTCACTCTTCGTGGGAGTACACATCGGGGGAGCTTCTTTCACACTGCCCAGCCGGCCACTGTGGGCCTGTCCCCCCCACACCCAGGACCACCTGGTGGACAAGAGCTCCGTCCGCTGGCCCCGCCTTCCCAGCAGCCTGAGCTGGCCCACAGCAGGGACTGGACGGGGGACCCTGCCCGTGGCGGGCCGCGCCAGCTCTTCAGCACGACACAGCAGGGGCAGGCAAGAGCCCCCGCCGAGCGCTGCTCACCCGTGGCAACCCTCGGCCAGCAAAGGCGGACACAGGCCTCTGGGCCCGGTCGGCAGAGTCCCCGCAGGAGCCAGCAAGGCTGGGGAGGAGGCCAGGCAGTGGCGGGCAGGAGCCGGCGCAGGGGAGGGGAAGCAGTGCCCACCCGTGGCGGGGGAGGGGTGCAGTGGGCAGAGGCGTGCTCTGTCCCTCCGCGGGCAACAGCCGGGCACTTGGGACCCAGCGAGGCGCCCTGGGAGTCAGGGCACGGCTGGGCCTCCCGGGCTGCAGACGGGCAACAGGCGGCGGGGAGTCACGGGAAACTGTTCGCACCACACACGCGTGTGCTTGCTCACGTGTGCCTTCTAAACACGTGTGTTCTTTAGCCCAAGAGTTGAGAGAGGCTCCAGCCAGGGAAATGGTGCCCGCTCGCCATCCTCAGCCCTGTCCAGAGCCCTGACGGCCACACAGGCCCCAAGAACTTTGAAAGCCAGAAACCGACAAGTGGGCTGTGGTGCCATGCGCCCTGTAGCGCAGACGTGCTACGTGTAACCACGCAGGCCCATGTGCTACGATCCACGGGGAGACAAGAATGCGACAATGACCCGTGCGACACTCCTCTACTCCAGGCAGAGAGCAACGCCGCCAAGCTCAGCCCTCGGTACCGGCAGGCTCCACGCCACGGGTGCAGCCGGCCCCAGAGCTGCAGGAGAGACGGCCGTGCGTGTGCTGAGGGCTACGCCAGGGCTGCCCGGCGGGACGGCTACGCTGGGCGTGGGGGCAGGGGCAGGGCTCTCTGCAGAGCCCTTGAGCGCCCCTGGCTGGGGGCGGGGAGGAAGGACAGCTGGGTCCCGCAGGCTCCGTGCTGGCATCAGTGCGGGCACAAGGCCTGGTGCCTCCGGGGACTCTGCCGTGCCACCGGGAGGCCCGGCCCCGCTCAAGGCCAGGAGCTGCACCCGCCGCCCGGCCTGGCGAGGCTTCCCTCCGACACATTTCTCAACGTGACATTGCTCAATGCTCCTGGACAACCTTGACTTCCCGGGGCGCTCGCAGCTAATTTTAACTCCCCTGCGTTCTCCCGCGAGGCCCTCTGCACAGGTCGGACACCGCCAGGGCCCACGGCGCACGGCAGCCCACCTGCTCCGGGGGAGCACCTGGTGAGCCAGGGGGCCTCTACACGCAGACCCAGACGGGGGGTGGGGGGTGGGCAGGGAGGCGCTCCCCGGGCCAGCATCGGGATGCGGCCGGCCTAGGCCACACCCGGGGTCTGGGGAGCGCAGAGCCCTCGGCAGCATCTGAAAGGAGGCCGGGTCACCTCAAGACCCCCGAGCCGAGGGGGGCGGGGCCCGCGTTACGTAACCACCTCGGCCGCTCTCACGAGGAGGCCCTCGCCGCCGCTGCCGCCTTCAGCGCTCAGTTGAGCAATGAGGGTCAGAGCGGAACAGCAGATCCGGGCAGAGAGCAGGAAGACAGGTGACGGACGCCCAGGGCCGGCAGGGCCGGGAGGGGTGGGAACCCGCCGCCTCAGGCTGGGGGGGAGGCAGCCATCGCGCTGCCGGGCAAGGCCGCCCTTCTCGCCACGGAACAAAGCAGGCGGGCGCTGCGTCGGGCCGAGTCCCGGGCTAAGTGGTATTTTCTTGGCTCGCCCCGGCGATAATGAGCTTGTTTTGAACCTTCCGAGTGGGGCATTAGCTCATGCCTTGTGCAGAGTAACGCAGGACGGACCCGCCGAGCAGACGGAGAGAGAAACAACGGAGTCAGCAAAACACTGGTTTCACATTTCATAACCAAAACACGAGCCATACCCAGATAAAACGCTAATCTCCGCGCGTTAACTCTAAACAAGGGTACGGGCGTGGAAGACGACCCTGCCCCCTCTGCCGGCCCGGCCCTGGAGCCCGTGGGGGTTCCTCGGGCGCCACAGCCCACGGAAACCAGGCCTGGCAAACACCCCGGAGCCGCCTCAAGGCCACGCAGCCTGGGTGTGCACCTGCAGAGCCAGGACAGGGCCTGGGCACTCACGGGGGCCCCAACACAGCCCCACCAAGGTCACTGCTGCTCGGGGCTCCTGCATGGCCCCCTCCCCCAGGCCCTGTGCCGACAGTTTCAGTGTCAGCTCCACCCCAGGAAGCCGCACGCAGAGTGGCCTCGGGTGCCCGAGCAAGCTCTCCACGGCGGAAGTAGGTCCGGCGCCCACAGCCCCTCGCCCCCTCCCTGGCGTCCCCTAGGCCTGCTGCAGCCTCCTAGCCGGGTCCTAGCTCCATCCATCCCCCCCGTCTCCCCTCACTCTGCCACTGCCGCCTGACCCGACAGCACCAGGGCCCGCCCCATGCAGTGACCAGCAGCACTCCACAACACGCGTACACACACACACAGGCTGCGGGGAACCGTAACCCACACCCAGCAGGCCCAGAACCGGCAGCCCGCCCTCCACGCCGGCACGCCCACACAGACAGACCCTGTCGGTGCACAAGAGCCATGGCCACCGCTCTGCCGAGGGCAACCGGCTGGCCTCGCGCCCAGGGCGGGTAACGCCTGGGGACCGCCCCTGGGCTTGGCCCGAGGGGCTGGGGGGAGGAAGCAGCCCAAGGCCAGGCAGGCGCTGGGCTGGGCAGCGGAGTGCCTGGGACCCACACCCGGCTCCAGCTCCCGACCCCAGCTTTCTGCTGGTGCAGCCCTGGGAGTCCCGGCCCAGCCCTGGCCACCGAGGGCGTTTGGGGAGGGACCAGTGGATGAGAACTCTGTCCCTCTCCCGCTCAAATGAACACTGAAACTTAAAACACAAAGCCGGGGCGGGCACCGCGGTGCCGGTTTAGCCACACCGGGGAGGCCTGCAGTGCCTGGTGTGAATCCCAGCTCCCAATCCAGCCCCTGCAAATGCGCTCTGGAGAGAGCAGGGGACGGCTCGGGCGGCTGGGGCCCAGCCACTCGTGAGACCAGGCGGAGCCCAGGCCCGGCCGCACCCTGGCCCAGCTGTGGCGGCTGTGGGCACTGGGGTGGGGTGGGGGTGGGAGGTCAAGAAGTGGATGGCAAATCTGTCTCTTTAAAATAAGGAAAACAATTTTTTAGAATTCTGGAAGACTGCTATTTAAAAGCCCCACCAGGCCAGGGCTATCTACCACTTCCCCACCGCCATCACCCCTGCTGGCAGCCCGTGCCTGGCACACAGCAGGCGCTAAATTCAGGCCACGGTGAGCACCTGCTCAGGTGCCAAAGAAAGCTGGACCCGGAGCCAGGCGCAGCCCCGGGCAGCAGGAAGGCGTCCGAGGGACCCTCACCCCCGCCCCAGCCTTGCTGAGCAGGAGCCGGCCTGGCCGCACGTGCCGCCAGCTTCACCGGAACCGCCTCCCTACCCCTGGCTGCCCCACCCCGGGGCAGGGAGGCCAGAGCCCACGCGGCAACACAGGAGCCCACGCGGTGACACAGGCAGTGCCTACGAGACGGCTGTGGGGGGAGCTCTCGCCGGGCTGGTAAGCCCGGAGAAATGGACTGGGATCAGAGTGGCACACGGGGGGGGGGGGGCGGGGGGGGGCGGCTAGCGCCGGGAGACCGAGGCAGGGCGCGGCACCGGCTGGGCTCCACGAAGGACGCTCCGGGCCATGCAGCCTCAGGTCATGAGCCAGCCCCCTGCAGGGTGGGGGCAGCAGGTGGGCCGGGCTCCACGGAGGCCTGCAGGCCGACGCTGGCCGAGGACAGCGAGAAGGGCCGGGGAGATGGCGAGGCGGGAACACCTGTCCAGCAACGTGCTCTCCGAGGACACAGGGACAGGATTCTCCCGCCCGCTGAGGGGCCCTGGCACTGACGGGACCCCCGAGGGAGTCTCCGAGGGCCTCCCAGCCCCCACAGGCACTGGCGGGCACACCGCAGGTGGGGGGGCCCCGGGCAGTGAGTGACCTACTCCTGCCCACAAGGACGGGCTTCCTGTCGCTGTAAGAGTGGCCGGCGGGGCACACGGGGCGGCAGGGGCTGCATGTGGTGGTGCGAGGGGTTAAGCCAGGGCCTGGGATGCCCGCCTCCCTCGCTGGAAGCCTGGGTTCAAGCCCCAGCTCTGCTTCTGATCCAACTCCCTGCCAACACAGAGCCCCGAGGGGCAGGGTGAAGATGGCTCCAGTGCCGGGCTCCCATCCGCAGCGTGGGAGACCCGGACGGAGCTCCTGGTCCCGGCCTGGGCCCCTGCCCTGTTGTGGGAGACCCGGATGGAGCTCCCGGCACCGGCCTGGGCCCTTGGCATGGGAGACCCGGACGGAGCTCCTGGCTCCTGGCTCTGGCCTGGCCTGGCCGGGTCCCGGCTGTCACAGGCACCTGGGGAGTGAAGCGCAGATGAAGATCTGTCGTCTCCCTGTGCTTTTAAATAAATGAAGAGCGACTTTTTCTCTTTCTTTGTGCAGCCATCTTCACTCAGGTGCCCAGGGGTGTCCTGAGCTGGGGCCCAGGCAGGCTTCCTCCCAGGCTTACGTCCCCAGCCGCCCGGTGAAGGTCAAGGCTGCACTGTGGGGGCGGGGGGCAGCACCTCGACTGCGCCCCGTCAGAATCCACCCGGCACCAGCCTGTGGGGTCTCGGAGGACGGAGCCACCAGGCAGTGCCCGGGACGCAGTGTCCCGAAGCTGAAGGTGTGCAGGACGGTCCCCCATGTCAGGGCCCGATGCCACTCAGCTGTGCGCGGCTGCCAGTCACGCGCCTCCCAGCACGGCAGTCCAGGGCTCAGCCCCGAGGCGGCCACCATGCGGACCCCCACCAGGGGCTCGTCCACCCCAGGCCCACGCACCAGGGGCTCGTCCACCCCAGGCCCACGCACCAGGGGCTCGTCCACCCCAGGCCCACGCACCAGGGGCTCGTCCACCCCAGGCCCATGCACCAGGGGCTCGTCCACCCCAGCCGCCAAAACTGCCTCTCCTTCCAGGAAGCCCTCGGGGACGCCTCGCCCACGACACGACCTTGCGTTTCCTGGCTCGGCCGCATCACCTCGCTGCGCGCCAGGCTGTCTGCCTGGGACGGAGCCCTCTCCTGTCTCCCACGTCCCACACGAGACCGAACACCACAGGGCTCACAGCAGTAACTGGGGCGGGAGCCAGGGCCGGAGCGTCAGGGTGCCCAGGCTGCTACCCTGAACCCCGGCTGCCGGGGGCAGGGTCACTCTCCTCTGCCACCACGTGGGGACCCAGCAGGAGGCGCTCCGGGAGTCGCCCTGCCTGCGGCTTGGGCTCCCAGCCCCCGAGGCCTGAGGAATGACGGCTGCTTTGGAGCTGCCGGGTCTCCGGCTCTGTGACGGTGGCTGGCATAGGCAGGGGCACGGGACAGAAGCTCGGGCTTCTGGCCTGTACGACCCGCTCGGCCTGGCACAGAGTGGAGCCGTCACAGCTGCCCCACCCCCACTGCTCCCCACCCCCACCCGCGGCCACGGGGACCCCCACCGGGAAGGGCAGCAGGAGTGTCTTCATCTGGCCTCGAGGGCTCAGGAGCCACAGCAGAGGCCCAGGGGGGCCCGGTTCTGAGGGGACTACAAGGGACTCGGCCCTGCTTCCCAAGCCCCAGTGTAGCCAGGCAGAAACCGCGGCGTGCGTCGGCCTGGCTCCCAGCCTCTCGCTCAGACCCTCGGCGTGAATCAGAAACCTATCTGGCTGTGACAACCACAAACCGGCGCCGGCCACAGGCCGTTATCACACACGGCGCCCGCCGCGGAGAGCGGCCAACGGCCACCGCCCAGCCGGCCCGATAACCCCCACCCCACCCCCGCCACGGTGCCCGGGACCCCGCAGCCTGCCCTCTGCTGGCATCACTGTCAAGTAAGAGCAAACCGCCACGGCGCAACCCAAAGGCCCGCTCCAGCCCCAGGCTGTGCCAAGTGTTCAACGCCACCTACTTCCACGCTGCGAAGTTACCACTCCTTGCCACGCACACGCAGGCTCACGGCATGGAGCAGAAACACAGGATCCGAGGTCACGGCACACGCGAGCGTCTGACCTCCAGGGCCCTGGGCCGCCGCCTCCCACGTCCGAGGGCCGGGCTTCCGCTCCGTCTCCCGGGGAGGCAGCGGTGACGGCTCGGGCGCTGGCGTTCCCGTCACCCACGCGGGACCTGGGCTGGGCTCTGGACTCCCAGCTTTGGCCCAGCCCAGCCCCAGCCCCCACAGGCGTCTGGGGAGGACCCGGTGCACGGGAACTTCTCCCCGTCTGCCTCTCTCCCAAATCTGAATCAAGCAACGGCCGTTCTCTCTGCTTCACGGCCGTTCTCTCTGCTTCACGTCTGCCCGCGAGGGCCGTGTCAGGCACCGACCTCCCCAGGTGGGGCCGGGGCTCGGCAGCCCTCCTTGGTCTCCCTGAGCCTGAGAGAAGGCCAGCCCCTTGCCTGGACCTGGGGACAGCGAGGGCCCCTGCAGGACGCCGAGCAGGCCATGCCGGCTGGCCAGCACGGCAGAAACGACCAGGGTGGGACTGGCTGCTCAAGACGCAGGCATGGCACTGAGCACCGGTTCGAGTCCCGGCTGCTCCACTTCCACTCCACGCCCTGCTTATGTGCCTGGGAGAGCAGTGGAGGACGGCCCACGTGCTTGGGCCCCCGTAACCACGTGGGAGTCCCGGGTTCCCAGCTTCAGCCTGGCCCCACCGGGGCTGCTGCGACCACTGAAGGAGTGAACCAGCGGATGGAAGACCCGTCTCTGCCTCTCCCTCTTGTTCAAATAAATAAATAAATAAGTCCTTAGAAGAAACAAACAACAAGGAAACAGCGGCGGCCGCCCCGGCTTCCCGCTGCTCCCTGGGGGACGGCACCGTGCAGGGTCTGCCCCCAGCCCCCCAGCACCTTGCGGGCAGGGACACGGCTACAGATGGGCTGCGGGGCAGCCGTGCGGCGAGGGAGCCCAGCACCCGCAGTCAGCGAACCTCTCTCACTGCCCTGCTGGAGACAGGCGGGGCGGGCTGGGGGCTCAGCTGGGCCCCACCCCTCAGCGCTCTCTTGCTCGAGATCTACTAAGTGCCGGGGCAGACCCTGCGAGCGCCCCAGGAGCAGAGGCCAAGGTCACCAGGGCAGGGAGGAGGCCCAGAGGGTCAACGCCCCCCCCACTGTTCCCTAGGAAGACAGGGCTGGGCCCCTGCCTCTCCCGAGGCCACTGAGAGGAGAGGCACCCTCTGCGCCCCAGAGACCTGGCCCCATCCTGCAGAGGGTGGCGGCAGGGGACACAGGGCCTGCTGGGCGGGCTCGTCCCCTGTCCCAGCGTCTAAGGGCTGGGAGAGAGAAACGCTGCGTCTCTGGGGCAGCAGGCACAGGGCTGGCGCCCAGGCCAGGGCACCGCGGCCCGCCCTGCTCTCTCTCGGGGGCCCAAGGCCAGGAGTGCGGGCGAGAAGCAGGCCCGCTCCCTGGCCCCCTTCACCGCTTACACCCCAGGGTGGGAGCCCGGTCTGGGGACAGAGGGCTGGCCACGGTCCAGGACAGAAGACAGGTAAAGACCCAAAGCTGACCCCCCGCCCCTCCCCCTCCCGCGCTTCTCAACCTCGCCCAGGTCACAGAAGGGCAAAGGCAGAGGGGTCTGCAGCCGTTCTGAAAGCTAAACCCATTTCCCTCTCAAATCCCATTGGCTTTTAGGCAGAAACCAGCCACGGTTTATACTCTGGGACTGTACTGTTCACGCCCCCAACCACCTGTCCACCCCCACCCCACCCTCACCCCAGCGGGCTCCTCCTCCCAGGAGCCGCCCTGCCGGGATCCTGACCCCCACCCCTCCCTGCAGGGAGCCCGGCAGCAGGGTCTGAGGGGGCGGAGCACAGGGGCCCCACCCCACCCCCACCCAAGCCCCTCCTCCTCACTCCCCTCCACTTCAGATGGGCTTTCCGGCCAATTAAACTGTAACTCAAGGCCCAATTCCACAGGCTTACATTTTAACCCAACCAAATAAAAGTGCAGGGCACGAAGGGAGCGGCCAGGCGCTTCCCACGGTGACCCTCGGCGTCCAGCACAGGGGTGCGGGAGGGAGGGGCAGGGCTCTGGCCACGCGCAGACGCTGGACACGCAGGGACAGCCCCGTGCAGCACGCGCACACACGCCTCAGGTCCGGGGGACGGCGATTCCCCTCACTGTCCCGCTGCAGGGCCCCGCGCCCGGCAGGTGCCACCTGCGCCCGAGGCGTCCCCCCCCTTCCCCACCCAGACGGGGGAAGGCGTGCTTCCGGTGGAATGTTCCGGCAGCGCAGGTGTGCCCGAGGCCCCTAAACGGAGCCCACCCGGCTCTGTAAGAGCCCCCCAACATTTTATTCTGTGTGTTTAGCGATGCTCCATCAGCCTCAAAGATACACTCGTGCGTCTGCGACCCAAAGCATTTTCCGGGCTGAGTTCACGCCGCCCAGACACTGACTCAGGGGCGTGGACGCGCACGCGCACGGTTCGCCCGCGGTTCACAACGCTGGGACGCAGCAGGCAAAGCCACCGCCTGCATCCCGTGTGGGTGCCGGGTCGGGTCCCGGCTGCTCCGCTTCCCATCCAGCTCCCTGCTCACGGGCCCGGGAAGCGCCTGGCTGTGGCCTGGCCCTGGCTGCTGCCCCAGCTGGGGAGTGAACCAGCAGGTGCAAGACCCGGCTCTGGGTCCCTGCCTCTCTGTAAACGAGCGTGATTCGCGGGGGCTGCATCAGCACCGTGCTGCGCACGGCTCACTTAGAGCGAAACGCGAGCTCCTTTCAGACGTCTATAACGACCTAGGAGCTGCATCCACGACAGCTGTTTAAAACCGGAACGAAAAAGTTTAGATGTTAACCTGAAAATACGCTCATGGCTTTGCAAATTTATTTTACAGAACACATGAGCAAAAATGTGTGTAGGCTCTGCTTTCTAAAACAGACATTCCTAATCTACCCATCACCGATGATCAAAGCGCTAAGACGTTCCTCATCTAACCCATCACCAACGATCAAAGAGCTGCCTTCTACGGACCCTCGGCTGGCCCTCCCTTTTACGTCCAACACATTCTCTTAGAAATAAATTATTTATTTCCTTATCTGAGACAACAGCTAGAGAAGACAGCTCCCACACACTGGTGACTCCCCAGACGGCTGTGATGACGGGTCTCCCGCACGGGCAGCCGGAACCTGCTGCCTCCCGGGTCTGCGTGAGCAGGCAGAAGCCAGGAGCCAGCCCGGGGACTCTGACGTGGGACACAGGCCAAACGCCGACCCCTCCAACGCGTTCTTCCTGATAAGCGATTTCACTCCCAGCGCCAAGACGCCAAGCCCCCCCAAAAAAGATGGAAAAGTATTCCTTCCCCACTCCAAACCAAAAACCATACTCGTCTAGATAAATACGTTTCCTTAAGATGACGACGGAACCGCTGGCAGCGAGCTTACTATTGTTTCCTGGCCCGGCAGCGTGCACGTGACTGCTTGATATTGTGCAACTCGGTTTGTACCAGAAGTGCCGCCCGGCCGTCCCCTGCCGGGCACGGTGCGCGCCGGGCTTTTCCTTTCTGTGAAATGGGACAAATCTGGTTGCCAGGCAATCCAAGCGGCTCGGGCCTCCAGGGACAGAGTCCCGAGACCCCCGGGCAAGCTAGAGGACTAGAAGCAGCAGCTCGCGGGCGTCCCGGGCGGACGGCGCCTGCAGGGTGCTCCCCCTGCCAGCAGAATCCTTCCAGGGGAGACCTGGGCTGAACGCCGCCTCCCGGAGCTGGGCTCAGGGCCAGGCCTGGGTGGAGGGCAAGGGGCCGGCGGGCGGGGAGGGAGGTCGCGCCCCTGGCAGCCGCGGGGGTGACCCTGCGATCCGAGGCCCTCACGCCCGACACCCCGGAGCCCTGCACTCCAGCTTCAGGGGTCTGAACTCAGGACTGGAGAGCGATGACCCGCGTGGGCTGCCCAGGCCTTCCCGGTACTCGCATCCACGCCCCGCGAGGTGGGAACGGCGCCGGCCCCTCCTCCGCTGGCTGGGGGCCACCTGGCAATCCAAGTCTGGAAAGAAAACTCAGCTAATGATAGGAGAACAGCGCGCGCTGCTGCCCAACTCTGGGATGTTTTCATCTTCAGACACCTCTGAAAGGCACCTGTCTCATAAACACCGCTCCAGCACCCGCAGGGCCAGGGCGGGGGCCGCGACCCCGGGCAGCCCCGGCCAGGAAGCCGCCCTCCCCGAGCCGGAGCTCCCTGAAACCGCCCGATTTCACAAAGGCGTAGCATTTGATACCGAAAAAGGGGGGAAAAAAAGCCACTGGAAGCACATTTTGAAAGTTCCACGTTTAAACAGATCCTTGTTCATTGATTTTGGTGGGGTAATTAAGCTAATCTAAACAAGGGGACCTTGTCTCGCGCCGGGTGGGGGAGGTGCGGGCGGCCTGGCCCTGCCTGCGAACCCAGGGGTCCTCTCTCACCACGCCAGGCCGCCCCGCCCCCACTGCCTCCCCAAGTGCACCTTCGGCGGCCCAACTGCAAAAAACCCCAGGAGCCGCAGCCGGCGGGCGGGCAGCCGTGTCCTCGCCCATCCTTGGCTGAAACACGGCTTCCAGCACATTCCGGCCCCGCAAATTACAGATGTGCCCTGCCAGGAGTGCTCCCGAGGCGGGCACGGGCAGTGCGGCTTGCCGGCCACCTACTGCGCTGGCCACTGGCCCCCGCGCCGCACCAGGCCTGCAGACCTGCAGAGCCCCGCCGGCCACCGCCGGCCACCCCCGGCTGAGCTTGGGCAGGGGCACGCAGGAGAGGGCAAAGGTCGGAAGGATGCTGGCGGCCAGAAGGCGCCCATCAGGCCTCCCCGCCTTCCCTCACCACGGGCAGGCACACCAACACCAAACAGGGCACCGGGGAGCTGAAACGGCGCTGCAGCAGATCCGCAGGGCACCGAGGCGGCGCCTCCCCGCCAGCGAGCAAACCCAGGAGGGCTGGGACACCGCCTGTCCACTCTCCGATGTGCTCTGGCCATGCGGCAAGGGCCAGAGCTGCAGCACAGGGCGTCCCGCAGAGGGAGCGAGCGGCGACTCCCCCGCCGGCCCTGGGCTCCCCCACGCCCCACGCCAAGGTCACCTGGTCCACACAAACGCACCCTGATGGGCGCTGCCAACAACTTCAAACCCTACCCGGGAGAGCCCAGCCAGAGCCCACCGGCCTGCGAGGGGCTGAAGACCTGGGTTTAAGGGCGACCTGTGTCCCCACGCTGCTTCACCCGGCCCCGCCCCCGCCCCTGGAGACCCGAGCCCTCTCCCGGTCCCGCTGGGGCTTCCTGGAGACCCCTCCCAGGGCTGCAGTAAACCCTACTGTTAGCAGGAAAGTGAGGAGAGTATGCAAGTGTTACAGGGTAGGGGGTGCCCCTGGCTCTCGCGCTCACCCTGGGGTTCCTGGCAGAGCGCAGGGGGGTGCTGCCACGCCCTACCTGTCTGGGTGCACAGCAGGAGGCAGCGAGGCGCCCCTCCCCGGCCCGGCGAGGCGAGGCAGCCAGGGGCGTCAGGAGGAGGGGGCCGGCCGCTGGGCCCAGCTCCACCAGCAGACCCCCGGGAAAACCCGCCCATCTGCGGCTGCCTGGAGGAACCAACGCGCGTCGCACCCCACCCCACCCCCCGCTCCCGGAGCCCCAGGACAGCCGGCCCGGACGCAGTCCCCGCAAAAGGCCTGGGCCGGCCTCGCGGGCAGCGCGCCTGGGGAGGAGCGGGTTAATGGGCGAGGGGCGGCGCGTCCCGGAGGTGCGCGAACTCCTCGCCGCCAGCCGGGGCTCCACACTGCCCCCTCCCTCCAGGGCCCAGGTGGGCCTCGGGGAACGCGCGGACCTCCCGAGCGGGCCGGGGCCGCCGGTGCAGCAGACGGCGGGCGCGCGCTGGGGGGACGCGGTGTGGGCAGGGGCGTGCGGGCCGGAGCAGCCCGGCGGCGGGGACAGCGAGGCGGCAAGTCTCGGGCCCGGCGGGGGGCCGCGGGGTCGTGTCGCGAGCAGGGGGCGCAGGCCGAAGTGAGAGCGGGCAGGGGGCCTGGGGCTCGCCGGGCTGAGCTCCGAGAGCCCGAGACAGCGGGGCCACGGCGGCCGCGTCCCGAGCAAGTTGCACGCTCCGGGTGGGGGCGGGGGCGCCCGGGATGCTGCAGGTGCAGTCCGGGAAGGGAAGGGGACCGCGGAACGTGGGCGGCGGGGGTGCCCGCGCCTGGACAGAGCTGCAGGGCTGCAGCCGAGCCCGAGGCCGAGGGCGCGCGCGGGTGGGGGTGGGGAGGCGGCAGGTGCCCGGCGCCCAGGTGCCCGGCGCCAGCCGCCCAGGTGCGGGGGTCCGCGGGGCCGGCGGTCGCAGGGCGGGGCGGGGCCGGGCCGGGCGCGGCCGCTCACCTGTCTCCTTCGGCCGGGGCCGCGGGGGCGGCGGCGCGGCGGGGCGGCCGGGCCGGGGCGGCGGGGGCGCGGAGCCCCGGGCGCGGGGGGCGCGGGGGCGGGCGGCGGGGGCGTCCGGGCGGCGGGCTGCTCCCTCGGCCGGCCGGCCGGGCGCTCAGTCAGTCAGCGACGCGGGCGCGAAGAGAGCGCTGCGAGGCTGCGGCCGGCGCGCGGGGACAACGCCGCTTTATCGGGTCGGAAACAGCCGCTCCGCGCCGCTTCCGCTGACGCAGCGCCGGCCCCTGCGCCTCATGACTATGCAGCAGCCGCCGCGGCCGCGGGGCGGGGCCGGGGGCGGGGCCTGCGCCGCGCTCTCCCATTGGCCGCCGCCGCGCCGCCGGCCCCGCCCCTGGCCCGCCGGCCCCGCCCCCACGCGGGCCCCGCCCCTCCGCGTCCCGCGGCCCCGCGAGCCCCCCGCCCGGCCGCTGCGGATGCGAGCGCCCGCCCCCATCGGGAAGGCTCTGGCGCGTCCCTTTCGGTGGCCGCGGGAAGATGACCCCTGCGCGCCCCTGGCCCTGCTGCGCTCGCCCCACTCCCCCTCGCAGAGTGGTGGGCGAGCCGCCAGGCGCAGCCCCTCGGCCCTCGCCCGCAGCGCAGCAGGGGGCCCCGCCCCCAGATGCCGCAGCCCCCCCCCCCCCCCCCCGCACCGGGCGCCCTCACCTCGCGTCCTTGAGAGCCCCCTTCCTGGACCGGGCCGTGCCTCTCGTAGCCCCTGCAGATGGGGAGGGGGCTGCCGGCAGCTCAGGCCGCAGCCAGCCCCCGCCCTCGCCTGCTGCGTGGCTTTGGTCGAAGCCCTGTGGCTCTCCCAGGCCTGGCGGCCTCCCTCGGACCCCCAAGGGCCGTCCCCAGGGTCCGGGGGCAGCGAGCCATGGGGACGGAGAGGAGGAGCCGCACTGCCTCCTCCGGAATCCGACCATGTCAAGTGTTGGCTGGGAAGCGGAGCCACTGGAACTCCAGCCCGGCTGCTGGGGGCGCAGGCAGGCCTTGGGTGCCTGCGGGGGTGCCCTGGGGCACAGTCCTGACCGAGGCTGCTGTCCCTGGCGGCGCTGTTTGCACCCCACCCCCCGGAAATCGCAGGTGCAGGTGGCTCGCGCAGACGCTGAGATGTGTTTGCAGGACGGGAAGTGGCAGGAGCAAGCAGTGGTGTGGGGAGGGCGCCAAGTCCGGCGTTGGGCTGCTAGTACAGCCCTGGTTTATGGTGGTCGGTACAGAGCCCAAAGCCACACCTGGTACCCTGGGGCCTCCCATCCCGAAGCTGGAAGTGGGGCACCCACTTAGCATCCCTGAGTCCCATCTGCCGTAAAAGAGTGGGGCCCTGCCTGCCTGGTCCCAGCTGTGGCGAGGCCAAAACACAGACGAAGCTGCTCCTGGCCCACCTGAGTCCACCGAACCCCCGCCCGTGGCCGCTCAGCAGCCCAGTGCATCCGTGTCTCCGTGCCGTCCCTGGTGACTGTGCGCCCACGGGCGGCTGCTGCCGCTGCCCAGCCTCACGCCAGCCCTGGGGGGTAGGGAGGGAGAGGGAAGGCTCCGAGTTCGAATTTGGCAGTTAGGATTTCCGCTGAATGTAACGTGGCCACTTTCACCCGGTCTCCTGCAGCCGGCGCTCCGTACACACGTCCCGGAGAACACACGAGCTCCTGGGTGAACCTGAGTGCACAGGCTCCCTGTGGCTGAACCCCACATGTGGAAATGCCCACTGACTCAGTCCTGGGAGTGGGTCAGACCGAGGTGAGCCTGAGTGGGGTTAGGGCGACCAAGCTTCTACTGCGTGTGTTCCCCCACACCACGTGTGCGTTGCGTGTGTGCACACAGGGAGCCAGGGCAGGGCCCTGCACACCAGCCCCGCCCAGCCACAGGGCCTCAGCCTGGCTGCCGCCCACCGAGTGGGCCAGGATGTCCCAGGGTGTGGTCGTGCTGTCCAGCCGCCCGCAGCAGCCTGGGCCACGCAGGGTCCCGAGAGCCCTCACGCGGCTTCTTCGTGTTCCGCCCCCTGCTGGAGTGGTGGGCCCGCCATCGTGTGAGAGAGAGCCTGGCTCAGGAGAAGCCCCCGCCCCGTCCAGGGGTCAGAAGACCTACACAGTGGCCTGGCTGCAGCCCCGGGCCATGGCTGGGCCCTCACCTGCCCGTGGGTGCTGCGCCCGTGCAGTCACACAGGCCCTGTGCCCCCAGGAGCCACCCGCGTGGCTCTGCCCCGGGCTGCCCCTCTCGTTAAGGGCTTACCCGTCTTTGACAGCAGGCTGCCCGCCTTGTGCCTTTTGCAAACATGTCACTGCCTTGATGCTGGGCAGGAAACAGCACGATGCTGCCTCCGTTGCTGCTGTGTGCAGCCTTGTCTCCTCCCCAGCTCGCCTGTGGAGGCCTTGAGCGGGGCCATGTCCCGCCCACCATGGCCCTCAGACGGACAGCTGGGGCCCAAGGGGTGTGCCGCACCTGCTGGAAGCCAGGATCCCCACCTGGGTTACATCAGCTGGGTGTTAGGTGAAAAGGGTGATGACTGAATGAGTGATGCCCGCGAAGCCCCCTCCTCCCTGTCCCCCTGCACACTTGACATCTCCAAGGCCCTCTCTGCAGGGACAGGCCCCGCGACCTGCCTGGAACCAAGGCTGCTTTGCAAAGGAGAGACCCCCATCCCCCACCCGCGGATCAGGTGGCAAACGTGAAGGTGGGGAGGAGAGAGCCTTGCAGGGATGACGTCACTGCCCGCAGCCTCACCTGTGCCCGTCACCCCTACACCGCAGGGGGATTCTCTTCTCTCTCACACAGTGGCCAGCGGGTGTCGCCAGAGCCGCCGCTCTGCCTGCCCAGAGGGGTGCAGGTGCCCGTGGAGTGCCCCATGCCTCCCCCGCCCCTCCGCTGGCACACCGGCTGGTGACTGTGGGGCTCGGGACCTTTGCGCCGGCCATTTTCTCTTCCTGGAACGTCTCTGCCCTTGTGCTGGGCAGCTATGACCATGACCGCCGGCTGCAGGGTCCCGGAAAGGGGGGAGGCGCGGTTCACAGCAGCCCTCAGGGAGCCGGCTAGCACCGAGAAAGCCACTCCTTGTTACGTAAAAGATGGATTGATTTATTTGAAAGTCAGTGTTACAGAGAGAGAGGAAGAGACAGAGAGAGGTCTTCCATCTGCAGATTCACTCCCCAAATGGCCACAGCAGCCAGCACTGGGCCATCCGGGTCTCCCACATGGGTGCAGGGGCCCAAGCACGTGGGCCATCCTCCACTGCTTTCCCAGGCCACAGCAGAGAGCTGGATCAGAAGCGGAGCAGCCGGGACTCGAACTGGCGCCCACAGGGGATGCTGGCACTGCAGGCAGCGGCTTTGCCCATTGATCCACATTTGGCAACCTCCTAGTCATTAAATTTTAAGTTCTGTTTTCTTTTCTTTCTTTTTGTTTATTTATTTGAGAGAGAGAGAGAGAGAGAGCGAGATTAGGACAGTGCTCCATCCCTTAGTCACTCCTCAAATGTCTACAACTGGCTGTGGCCGCGCCGATCCGAAGCCAGGAGCCTGGAGCTCCCTCCGGGTCTCCTACCTGGTGCAGGGGCCCAAGCACGTGGGTCATCTGCTGCTGCTTTGCCAGGTGCGTTGGCAATGAGCTGGATCAGAAGTGCCGCAGCCGGGACTTGAACCGGTGCCCATGTAGGATGTGGGTGCCACAGATGGTGGCTTCACCCACTGGGTCACAGTGCCGGTACCCTGCAGACTTTTAAAAACAGCTCTTTAGCAGAACCCAGCCCGTCAGGTAGCTGGGTGACGGTGAGGAATCTGGGCACCTGCTCTGAGCCGAGCCCGGCTCCCTGATCCACACTCACAGCTGGTCCCTGCCCTGCGAGCGAGACCCTGCGTCAGCGTGGACGGAGAGCAGGGAGGCTGCGGGGCCCACACTGCCCGAGAGGCGGCGCCCCAGCTGCCCCCACCACAGGGCGCACCTGTCCCAGACTCTGCAGAGCCCAGCTCCCTGTCGGGACTTCCAGGCTCCCCTTGTAGGTGAGTCTCCCTGGGAGTCCAGGCTCCTCCCAGGCCATCCCCCAGCGCCTGTGTCCTTGGCGGGCTGCGGCAGGCCCGCGGGGAGGGGATTCCAGGGGAAAGCCGCTCGGATGGCCCCACCAACCAGGGAGCCCCGTGGCTGGCTGCCGTGCCAGGGAGGCCCGAGCGGCGAATGCCAGCCAGCACTGCCCACCCCCTGCCTGGGCAGATCCCGAGGTGTCCCCACAAGGGGCTGGGCAGGTCTCCCCCGGGAGAGAAGGGCCGTGCACTTGGGTTATGGCTTTCTCCGAGGCCATCTTAGCTCCTACGGTTACACACATACAGTAAATAGACCGCATGGTGACAGCGACTGGGTCCCAGTGGGAGCAGCCTCGGATTGGATCCCCTCCTGCAGGGGGGGGGTGCCTTGGGAGGTCTTTGAGATGCTGGACGGGTCATGTGTTGGGGGGTGGTAGTTAGGGACAGAGGGGTGGGGACTGGTGCTGGCCAAGCCGGGTGGTTGTGAACAGTGGTGCAGTTTGTACACTGCACAAGGTGCCTCCCCAGAATTCCTGAAGACCGTGGCTCCCTTCCTCCTCGTCCCAGTGCGGCCCTCTCAAGGAACACTGGGGTGTTGACTTCTTGTCAGGGACCTACCTGCCTCCCCTGGGGGGCTGCATTGCCCTGGGGGGATGGCTTTTGGGTCCTGTGGCCTGGTGTCTGGGGGAGCCCTGGAGAGCCCACAAAGCCTTGAGGCAGGTGCACCCACTCCGTGCCGACTGCCCCCCCCCCCCAGCCCTGCAGGAGCCCTCGGGTGCGGTCATTGCCAGCCCAGGGGCTTTTTCTTTTTCTTTCTTTTTTTTTTTTTTTTTTTTTTGACAGGCAGAGTGGACAGTGAGAGAGAGAGACAGAGAGAAAGGTCTTCCTTTGCCGTTGGTTCACCCTCCAATGGCCGCCGCGGCCGGTGCACCATGCTGATCTGAAGGCAGGAGCCAGGTGCTTCTCCTGGTCTCCCATGGGGTGCAGGGCCCAAGCACTTGGCCATCCTCCACTGCACTCCCGGGCCACAGCAGAGAGTTGGCCTGGAAGAGGGGCAACTGGGACAGAATCCGGCGCCCCGACCGGGACTAGAACCCGGGGTGCCGGCGCCGCCAGGCGGAGGATTACCTAGTGAGCCGCGGCGCCGGCCCCAGGGGCTTTTTCAAAGAGGTCTGGAGCAGGACGGCTGGATGCCAGCCTGCCTGGGTCAGCCCCAGCGGCCCCCTTGGGTCCCATAAGGCCCGGTGCCTGGTCTCGTGCTGTGCTGCTGCCATCTTGCAGCTCCCAGTCGCTCCTGAACAGGGAGCCCCAATCATTCAACTTTGAACCAGGCCACAAGGTCACGTGGGCGCTCCAGGCTTGGCCTCTGTGTGACTTAGTCTCCACATCTGTGAAATGGGTCAGCGCTAATGCGTGTCCGGCTCGGCCTGCCAGGGGCCCCAGTGGCCAGGATGATTGATGGACAGTGGCCATGAGGCAGCAAGCAGCAGCGAGGGCCGTGCCAGGCCCGAGTCTTCGCCTGTGCCCCGTGGCTCCAAGCAGGGGGCACTTGGTACCCCCTCTGCTGCGAGCGGAAATGGAGGTGGAAGAGGGGCCGTGTCGGGCCAGGGTCACGTGGGGCTCAGCACGCACGCTCGGGCTCTGTGTCCTCGTGCTCCCCAGCCCTAGGTCACGGGGCCCACCAGGAGCTAGTCTGAGGGAGGAAGGCTCAGTGACCCCTCCCTGGGAGGTCCCCCACATAGTCTGAGGGGGGAGGCAGAGGGCAGGGTCCCCGCAGTCGAGCCTGGCACGGGAGCCACAGCCCTGCACAAGGTGATCAGGGTGACCTGGGCGGGAGGCAGGGAGCCAGCTGCCTGCGGCCGGTGGCAAGGTGGGGCACCCGGCACAGGGACGAAAGGGACAGGCAGGGCGCGTGGGGCCACCCTACCTGCTGACGTCACCAGGCAGGTTCCAGGGCACTCCTTGCCCCCAGATGTCCCCTCTGGGACACCATCCTCAACCGGGCGTCCGTGTGCAGACTCCCCACCGCGGTCCTGCCTGGTCAGAAGCCCCCTAAGCGCTCCGGGCCAGCTCTCCGTCCCCGGGCCTCCTCCAGGAAGCCCTCCAGACTGCCCCAGCACCACTCTCTAAAGAACCACCTGTGCTGTCCAGGACGCTTTCCTGTGCCCGGCCTCGCCTGCGGGCGGGAGAGTTCTTGTGGCTGCGTTACCGCGTGGACAGAGCGGTAAGCGAAGGCCTGGGCACCACTGAGGCAGGGGCCAACCCAGGAGAGACCTCCCTGGTGCCCAGGGCTGGCCACCGGGATTTCATTCGCTCCTCAGACGGTGTCTGGACACCATTCCCCCGCCCCGGCATTCCTTGCGGCTGCCCCCACCAGCGGTGTGCAGTAAGTTAGGGGCTGACAGGTGCTGAGGGGTCGGGGCCGGCAGGAGTCCCCACAAGGGGCCTTTGGGGAGAGGCCCGAGGCAGGGAACAGAGCAGGCACCAGCCTGAGGTTTGCTGTCTCCCACGGGGGCGTCCCCCCCTCCGCCCCGCCCCACCCAGCACGGAGGGGCCTCCGTCAGCCCCCAGCCGTCTGCCCACCGCCTCGGCCAAGAGCTCCACGGAGCGCGGGCTCCAGCTGCCTGCCTTGTCCCTGGTCCCTGGTCCCGAGGTGGGGTCCCGGCCTCCCAGCCCTGCACAGCCCGGCTCTCGCATTCCCAGCAGATAGAGCCCAGGGGCGCTGAGTGCGGCCCGGAGTCCTTGCTGCGAGGGGCGGGGGACAGCGCGATCCCAGCAGCTCGGCGCAGTGCTCTGTGGGGTCGCCCCACCCCCGATGGAGACACCTGGGCTCCAGTCCCGGCTGCTGCACTGCTCCCTGCTGACGGCCCGAGTGCCTGGGCCCCTGCACCCATTGGGAGACCCCGCTGGCTTCGGCCTGGCCCAGAGCCCTGGCCGTTGCGGGCATTCAAGGAGTGAATCTGCCAGCAGGAGATCCCTGTCTGTCTCTCTGTTGCTCTGCCTTTCAAATTAGCTGTTTAATTAATGACAGATTTGAAATAAAAAATCGACGGATGGCAGAAGCCCAGGAGGTCATAGACCCACAGGGAAGACGAGGCAGAGGAAGGAGCAGGTGGCGGCCGACGCCCTGAGGGCATGGGGAGGTCCAGGGGCGCGGAGCAGGGTGGGACTCAGGAGTCCTCAGCTGCCGCTGGAGACAGCCTGGAGGCAGAGGGCGCGGGCTGCTTCCTGGCAGTGCAGGGGGCTGGAGGCTGCCACCAGGCTGGGCCAGTGGGAGAAGCAGGGGCCGCGGGGCAGGTGCACGGGTGAACTGGTGGGTGGGGCACGGCCATGAAAGGGTGTGTGAGCCTCCTTGGGCCTCAGTGTCCTCACCTGTGAAATGGGCTGGTACACCTCGCTGTCCAGGCCCTGGCAGGAAGAAAGTGGGGGTGAGGGGGGTTCCACACAGCCGATGCAGACCCACAGGAGCCTGCCAGAATTGGGGGTGGGGCGTGCGATGGCTCTGGGGCGAGGGGCAGCCCGAGGATGCTGTGAGGTGGCTCAGTTCTGACCCGGGGGCCGTCTTCCGTGGCGTCTGTGGGGTCTCCCTGGCCCCAGGGAGCTCTCCCCCTGCACAGCACCAGCAGGCTGTGGGTGGGAGGCTGCGCTGATGCCCTGGGCCCGCTGGGCGGGGTGGGGGCGGCAGGCTGCGTGTGAGCGGGAGGGTGGCTCAACCTTGCTTAATCTGCGGTGTGGGCAGAGCTGGGGGCGGGAACAAGGGGCGGAGCACTGGGCCCCGGGTCACAGCTTAGTAAACAGGGTCAGGTCAGCAGGGAGCAAACAGGGACAGGGCTCAGTCTGCGAGCAAGGGCAGGGCTAAGCCTGGGAACAGCGGGGGCTAGGGTTAAGCTAGGGTTAAGCCACGGTTGGGGCAGGGGGGACGTCTGACCACGGTCAAGTCTCAATGTGTGAACAAGAAACAGGGCTTAGAGCGCGACCAGGATCAGGGCTCAGCGTGAGACCAGGGTCAGGGCTCAGTGTGAGACCAGGATCAGGGATCAGTGTGAGACCAGGATCAGGGCTCAGCGTGAGACCAGGGTCAGGGCTCAGTGTGAGACCAGGATCAGGGCTCAGTGTGTGACCAGGGTCAGGACTCAGAATGAGACCAGAATCAGGGCTCAGTGTGAGACCAGGATCAGGGCTCAGTGTGACCAGGGTCAGGGATCAGTGTAAGACCAGGATCAGGGATAGTGTGAGACCGGGGTCAGGGCTCAGCCTGTGGCCAGGATCAGGACTCAGCGTGAGACCAGGGTCAGAGCTCAGTGTGTGGCCAAGATCATGGCTCAGCATGAGACCAGGGTCAGGGCTCAGTGTGGGACCAGGGTCAGGGCTCAATGTGAGACCAGGATCAGGGCTCAGTGTGACCAGGGTCAGGGCTCAGTGTGACCAGGGTCAGGGATCAGTGTAAGACCAGGATCAGGGATAGTGTGAGACCGGGGTCAGGGCTCAGCCTGTGGCCAGGATCAGGGCTCAGAGCGTGACCAGGATCAGGGCTCAGTGTGGGACCAGGGTCAGGGCTCAGTGTGGGACCAAGGTCAGGGCTCGGTGTGAGACCGGGGTCAGGACTCAGAGTGAAACCAGGATCAGGACTCAGTGTGTGACCAGCGTCAGGAATCAGTGTGGGACCAAGGTCAGGGCTCAGTGTGAGACCGGGGTCAGGGCTCAGTGTGGGACCAGGGTCAGGAATCAGTGTGGGACCAGGGTCAGAGCTCAGCCTGTGGCCAAGATCATGGCTCAGCCTGTGGCCAGGATCATGGCTCAGCCTGTGGCCAGGGTCAGGACTCAGAGTGAGACCAGGATCAGGGCTCAGTGTGAGACCAGGATCAGGGCTCAGTGTGTGACCAGGGTCAGGAATCAGTGTGGGACCAAGGTCAGGGCTCGGTGTGAGACCGGGGTCAGGGCTCAGCCTGTAGCTGGGTTCAGTCTGCTGTGGGTCAGCACTCAGGCTATGAGCAGGGTAGGGCTCTGGCTGTGAGTGACAGCAGGACCCAGCAGGGGCCGACACGGCTGACCCTCGGCTGGCTCGGAGTGGCAGCCCCTCCATCGCCCTCTCTCCCTCTCCCATTTGAGTCATCGGCTCTGAGCTGAGCGCCGCCATGCCAGGCTCTACAGACTCAGGGCCCTAAGCCGCCTGCTGTCTCCCAGGCCGCCCAGTCGGGTCTCCAGGGCACCCAGAGCCCTCGGAGAGGCCAGGGAAGGAGTCCCCTGGGAGCCCCCTGAGGCCTCTGGGAAGGCGCTGAGGGGGGGCTCCCTGGGGGGTATGGGGGACATTGCAGGCTGGGGCGGGGCTCGGCTCAGGCGCTGGGGGAGGTTTGCAGGAGACCCCACCCTCCAGTTCCCACCGGGTGCCAGCAGGGTCACCTGAGCAATTGGTGGGCACTCCCCAGAGCCCGCCCACCTGGGGCGGGACCGAGGCGGCAGACAATGGGGAGGAATGGGAGTGTGTGAGGCTGGCGGGAAGGGGGCGGACAGGTGCGCAGGGGAGGGTGGAGGCCAGGGCGGCAGAGCGTGCTAGGACAGGGAGTGCCCTGGAAGACCCACGAGCGCCTGCAGAGCGCCCAGCGTGCACCCAGCTCTGGGTGCTCCTCGTGCTACGGCTTTGAGACCCCGCGTCCCCGTCTCCAGCTCGGAGCTTCCCCCGGGGGCCCTCGTGGGCCCTCTGCCGTCTGTCCAGGGCTATGCAGGCTGCTGGCCAGCTGGGCCCAGGCCTCCTGCCTCCCCCCGACCCTGGCCCTGTCCATACAGAGCGTCCAGGGTCATCGTTTTAAACCCAGCCACCGCCTCTGCTCGATAGCTTGTGCTCCTTTGGTCCCTGAGGCCTGGGCCAGGCCTGCAGCTCCTCCGTGGCCTTCCGAGGCCCCCACAGCAGGGCAGGCTGGACGTGCAGGGGCTGCTGGTGGGCTCAGAGCGGGAGGCCTGCACCTGCAGACTGGGGGCGGGGCTTCCGGCCAGGCCTGCCCCCCGCAGCTGTGGCTGCAGTCCTCAGCCTGCTTGACTGGACCAGGCGCTGTTTGTGTGCCCTTGGCTCAGTGGGGACACTGAGGCACAGAGCAGTTACGGGACACATCCAATCACCCAGCCGACGCGGCAGAGCCAGGACCGGAGCCCAGAATTCCGGCCCCGGGGCTGGGGCTCCGGAACCCCAAGAGCTATCAGCACGGTCGAGAGGGAGCCTGGTGCGGTGCAGGGGCCCCGTGTGCGGAACAGCGCGCCTGAGCACGGGTGACGGTGCACTTGGGGGCAGCTGAGTCCTGCCCCCGTGGCCCCCTCGAGCCCCAGAGGGCCCTCGCCCGGCCTGTGCCCCCGGGTCCCACTCGGCTCCCTCACACAGTGCCGTGACTCTGGGAGACACGCACACGCCATCGGCGTTGTCAGCGTGGCTGGCGTGGATCGAAGCCCTTCTCACCCTGGCTGGTGTGACAGCGCCCTGCAGTGAGACCCACATTCTGTCTGCCGCCCCAGGCTGCCCTCCAGGCCAGGAGCAAGGTCACCTGGCTGCAGGGGGTGGGGCACAGGGACGGGAGGAGGCCCACCCTGTTCTTGTCCAACCTGCTGGGTCGGTTCGGCACCCCACGCCTGGAGAACCCACAGCTACGCCCTGGGCACCCGCGCTCTCGGAGAGGGAACTCCAGCTGGGGGGGGGGTGCAAGCCCATGGTTCTGGCTCCGAATGCCGGCCCAGTGCCAGCCACGTGGGTGCACCAGGTGCCCGCCCCGTGGGGGGCCTCAAGATGGCATGGTGGCTGCCCCCAGCCCACTGGGCGACAGTGAGTCCAGAGACCCCAGTCCCCTCTGGGCTCTGCGAGCTGTGGCATCAGACGGCCTGCGTCCAGCTTCCAGGCCTCAGTTCCCCCATGTGGAGGGCGCACGGTGTCTGCACGCGCTGCTGTGAGCGCCTGACTCCCTGGTGCAGATGGCCGAGTGAGGCCCCCGGGGCACAAGATGGGGATTTGTGAGCACACACACGCCCACGCTGCGCCCTCACCCGCAGGTGAACATGCTCACACACACGTGCACACACACACGCCCTCCCTCCCCAGGGCGGGCCTCCCCTCCTGCCATGGCACACGGGCACACACTTGCGCAGGCTCTCAGGTTCCCGGGCACGGTGGGAAGAGGGTGCAGGTGTCTCCCTCTGTGTCTTCTGCCCGGTGCCTGTTCTCCCGGCCCTGGGGTTGACAGGCCTTGGCCGTGGCCTGGGTACCCGGCCTCGCTTCCACCAGGGACCTGGGTTCCACTGCTGGGCAGAGCAGCCTGGGTGGGTCCCCAGACGACCTCCTCGAAGGTGTCTCCCTTCTGCAGGGGCCCCTGAGCAGGCTCCTGGGTGCCTGGCTGGGCGGAGGCACGGTCGGGGGCGCCCAGGAGCCTGGACCTCTCAGGAGGACCCTGGTGCTGACGCCTCACCGCGGAGCCGGCTCCACCACGATGCCATGGGTGCCTCCCCGAGGGACGGCGCTCGTTTGCACTGGTCCAGTGTTGGGCTCAGAGCCTGGTCCCCAGGGAGCCAGGGACAGGGACGGCTCACGTAGCAGGTGCACCCTCTGACCATGGCTGCTCCACCCACCAGGGCCGGGGTGGAGGCAGGGTCAGAATGCGGCCTCTGGGCTCCGGGATCCCCAGGCGGAGCCTCCGAGGCTCTGCAGACCCAGGACCCATAGCTGGGGGCACCAAGGGCACCAGCCCCGTGTGCAAGCCAGCCTCATGTTGTCTCGGCCAGAAGTCCCCAGGGCCCTCCCCACCCTGCTCGCCAAGAGCGGGCCGCGACGCCGGGCTCGGGTGTTCTGCTCGGAAAGCTGACTCCAGTGTTGGCGGCACCTGCCCGCGGGCCCCTGGAGGACTGAGGCGTGACGGAGGCCGGGGCCGGGGTCCTCCGGATCCCCATTCAGGTGACCCCAGAGCTGGCCACGGACCCGGGGTCACCCGAGGGAGGTCTCTGCTTGTCCCTCGAGGCCCCTCCAAGAACACTGCACCCCCCAGGTCTCCACCAGCAGCACTGAGAGGGACTGCGGTCCTCACCTGACTGAGCCCCTGTCTCCCGCTCTGCACGGTGGGCAGCGTCCTGGCCCAGCAGGTGTGATGATGGTGCCTACACCTGAGGTCCCACAGGGACAGGAACCCATCGCCCCCAAGGCCACCGCACCCCTGAGACGCGAGCACCTTCCAGAAGCTTCCATGGAGCAGAGGTGAGGGTTTGAGGGTCCTGCTGGGTCACCCTGGGGGGACCACATCTTGGGCTGGACTCTGAGCTCTCTGGGGGGCTGCAGAGGGGTCTTGGAGGCCGCACACAGCAGGCCCTTGTGTGCAGAGAAACACAAACAACATCTGGCTTGGATCCTGTGCCCGGCGACCTTGGGCGCGGTCCCCTAATGAGCTCCCGGGGTGTGGCAGCTGCCGACCTCCCAGAGAGCTGCAGAGGCCCTGGGCTGAGCCGCCTGCACTGCCAGGCACCAGGCGTGGCTCATGTGGCACCACAGGGGACCCTCTGCCGCCCTCCGCGTCTGCACACCCCTTCCCGGGGGTCCGGGGGACCGGGGCAGGAATGAGGAAACCAAGGGTCCCGGGCTGTCGGCTCTGGACTGCTGGAGACTGCCTGTGCTCTCTGGGTCTCAGTCTTCCCGTCTGTGAAATGGGGCAGCACACCAGCCAGGACACAGTCACGACGGGGTTGGGGGCTTCCTGGCGCCAGAGGCGTCTGAGCCGGGTGCCAACCCCTGTCAGTGGAGAGACAGGAACAGCGATCCAGCGTAGGGAACAGCATGTGCACACATGTCGAGGCCTGGAGATCCGCTCAAGGCCAAGCAGCCCGCCGGGAGGGCTGGGGCCAGAGAGGAGGGTGGGAGGGTGTGGACGGGGTCTGCGGTCAAGGCCAGCGCACGCTCGCCCTGCACATGCTGTTCCTCCCACCCACGCTTGGGACCTCACCCATTGGCAAAGGCGTTCCCTGAAGTACTGCAGACGGCTGGGGCCTGGGGACCCGAGGGGCTGCCGGGCTCTGGGTCTGCTGGCCTCAGCCGTCTGGCCCCCAACTCAGCCTGCTGCTTCCTCCCTAATGCAGGGTCCGCCTCCTTCTGCCTTCTCTATTTCGATTTTCTTATTTGAAAGTCAGAGTTACAAAGAGAGAGACACACAGAGCTCTTCCACCTGCTGGCTCACTCCCCAGATGGCAGCCACAGTCAGAGCGAGGCCAGGCTGCAGCCAGGAGCCCGGAACGCGGGTGCAGGGGCCCAAGCACGTGGGCCGCGTTCTGCTGCTCTCCCAGGCGCATTCGCGGGGGCCGGATTGGAAGAGGAGCGGCCGGGACTTGGGCCAGTGCTCGAACATGCAATGCCGGGGTCAGAAGCAGCGGCTTAACCCGCCGTGCTACAATGCGGGCCCTGGCTTTTTCCAAGTCTGAGACTCCAAGACTGCCATGCCCACCGCCGCCCGAGCACGGCCCACCGTGGCAGGTCTGGTGGCTCCCCCAGGCCCGGAGCTGCCATTCACGGTGGGGCCGTCCGTCCCGGGGGCACGCTCTCACCAAGGGCATCACCCCCTCTTACAGGTGGGCGAGCTGAGGGGAGACGCCTGCCTGGAGCAGGGCAGGGGAGCCGAGAGCGGGGCCCTGGGGCGGGGCCCGACCTGGAGAACAACGGCCGATCCCCCCCACCGTGGGCGCCCGCCGCCAATTAGCTGTCGCAAGGCTTGGGTTTTGAAATGTGGCTGCCGGGGGAGGGGACCTGATTCACCCCACTGGGCCAGCGGGGCCTCCGCCCTGGGTCACCTCACTGGGCCCTGGCTCTTCACCTGGTGAGCCCTCCCTCGGGGGGGGGGGGCGCGAGGCTGGCGCCGTGGCCCCTCCAGACACACGCGGACGTGCTGACCCCAGTCCCTCTGGGCGTCCCCACCTCCTCTGCAGACAGGTCACGGCCGCTCGGTGGGCGACTGGTGTCACGGAAGGGGGACGTTGGAGACAGGTGCACGGGGCTGTTGTGCCGGCATGGAGACACCGTCTCGGGCCGTGGAGTGCCGGACGCAGCAGCACTTGGGGCCCTCACCGGGACCGTCCCTGCCCACACCTTGGTTTGGGACCTCCAGATCTCGCGGAGGGATCCGTGTGCAGCCTGGGGCAGGGTTGGGCCACCATGGGCCCTGCCACGGCCTCCACGGGACCCGGGACCACGTCCCGCCCCGTGCCTGGCCGGCAGGGAAAAGCAGGGATTGGTGTAGCTCTGGGTCCCGGGTGTGGGCCCCGGGTGGTGTAAGCGATGGCTGGGGCCTGCGGGCGTCCTAACCCCCCGTGCCTCAGTTTCCCCAGCGGCCCATAGCGCCCCCCCAGGGGCTGCGAGGCTGCTCTGCCGAGGGGCTGGCACAGGCTCTCTGGAGAGGAGCAGAGAGTAAACATTTTCTGTCCTCTGTTGGAACACGGCCTCAGACAACAGGCAGAGCGGGGGCGTGCTCGTGTGCCAATAAAACTTTATTCGTGGGCACCGAGAGTTCAAATCTCACTGAACTTTCGTCGACTGTTAACCAGGCTCCCTCTTTAGGTTTTCTCCACTCGTTTAGAAGCCGCTGTGCGGGAGCAGGTGGCTGGCCAGGTGTGGCCCAAGGCCCTGGGGGGGGGGTCTCAGCAGCAGGGGGGCGCCCGCTCAGGAAACGCCTGTGGGGTTCACGGCCTGCTCAGGAGGTGGGCGACTCAGCGACTTTGCAGGCTCCCCGTGCGCAGCCCAGACAACCCCGCTACTGTGTGCCCTACCACTTGGAGCCCAAGCCGGGGGGGGGGGGCTGTGGCGGGGCAGGGGTGGAGATGCAGGGGCATCGGGAAGGGGGTGGCCCTCCAGGGAGTGGTGGAAACGCAGGGGACAATTCCAGAGGAGAGGGCAGCACCGACTAGTGGTGTTCCCAGCAGGGGGAAGGGCTCGGCAGGGGCCCGGGCGGAGGGGAAGTGGCCCGGCCCTGGAGGCTGGACGGCGGGGCGGCGGCGAGGAGTGCACGGCACGGCACACCGTCTCCACCGACCGGCCTTGGCAAGGGAGGGAGCCTCTGTTGGCAGGGAGACAGCGCTCCCGGAGGAAATCCAGGCCGGGACACCTGCGCAGGTGAGGCTTCCTGGCTGCCCCAGCGAGGTTTATGTCAGTGCGGTGTCCTCTCCAGCCCGCCGCTGCCTCAACACGCCGATACGGCCAGCGCGGCCCGCGGAGGCACTGGTGCTGTTTTCCCGCCAGGTCTCCTGCAGCGGGGGCGTGTTGCGCGCTCAGTGCCCGCCTTGGTTTGCCGCAGCCGCACTTCCAGTGCTCGGCAGGCCTGGCCGGCTGCCACACTGCTATCGCGGGCGGAGGCAGGGAGGCCGGAGGGAGGCTGTGTCCCCGGGAGCGGTGGCAGGGTTCCGGGCTCTCTCTTCTGGGGCCAGTTGGACAGGGACACACAGGGAGACACGAGCAGCCCGTCCCAGCTTGCATCTGGGCTCCGGAGCAGGCCTGGCTCTGTCGCTGGTGGGCGGGACCCACAGACCCGACCCTGATCCCCACCCCCACGAGGGGCTTCCTGTCCCAGCCCGAGGGTGACCCGAGGCCTGACCCCGGAGGCCCAGGCGACGCGCCCGGAAGGAAGGCCTCCCCCGTGCGGGGCCTCCCGGGGACTCCCTCGGGAAACACTTCACACTTTGGGCGGGCGCTCAGCCAGGCGCCTGCCGGGGCAGGAGGCCGGGGCGGGGAGGGTCCCCGGCACGCAGGGCGCCCCGGGGAACGTGCAGCAGGCTGGGCCCAGCTCCCCTGCACCCAGGCCGCTGCCCCGGGGTTGGGGTGACAGAGCAGGGGCTCAGCACATCTGGGCGGCCTGGCCACCTCTCTGCTCCCCCGTGCCCCAGGCTCTGGGCACCTGGCTGCTCCCTGCGGGGGCGCGAGGCGTTGCTGACGGCACAGTCTGCTGGCTTCATGTGTGGCTTCCTCCCCGGACTCCCAGGACAGGAACTCTGCCCCCTTGGACTTGAACTCCCTGGGCTCCCCGTTCAGAGCAAGACCCTCAGGGGTGGCCTAGGGGCGGCCTCTCTGCTTCCTGTCCCCCCCTGCTGCCTGCCAGACAGGGTGCCCCTGCAACTGTCAGTCTGGGGGGCCCGGATGGGATTAGCAGGTAACAAGTGCAAAACCGTGCCGGCTTCAGCCAGCGACTCTTGGCTGGCAGGGGCGGCCATCAGCAGAGGGCGGGGGTCGGGGGGAGTGACTGCTGGGAGCCGGGGGAAGCCCGTGAGAGTGGGCGGGACCCGCAGGTGTCCGGGAAGTGCGGCAAGCGCCAGTCCTGTGGCAGAGCCCCCTGCTGGGCAGCCGCGGGTAGTGCCCGAGCAGGAGCGCATCCTGTCTCTCCAGCAGGAGGGCGGGAACCCACCGCAGGGGGCGGGGCGGGGGGGGGCTGCGCTGGTCTAACAGATCCGCTGGGCACCTGAGCGAAGGCGTGGAGGGCAGTGGGTGAGACCACGGCAGTGGCCGGAGCCGAAGACGGGGCTCAGACTGGAACAGAGAGCAGAGGAGAGGGGGTAAGCTGGTGACAGAGGGGCACAGGAGCAAGGACCACCAGGACCACCGACCTCCCCGGCGGAAATGGACTGACATGGGGTGCGGGGGTGCTTAGCCCCTTCTTTGACCGGCAGGTCTGGGCGGAGGCCCTGCGTGCAGATGTGCTGTGCGGGGGAGGGCGGGTGGCTGGCGACAGGTGGGCCTTAGCCAAGTTCTGGGGAGGCCGGAGAGGAAGTCCAGTGCGGCTGTACACGCGAGCCCCCTCCAGCCTCTGCGAGTCCAGGGCCTCCGTGTGCATGGCCTGGCTAGGTAGGCAGTGAGGACTCGGCCTGTGTGTGTGTGACAGGGGCTGGAGGAAGACAGAGCACCTGCCGAGTCCTGCCCAGACCCCGTAACCTTATCGGGGGTCCCAGCCCCCCGCCAGGAGGCTCCTCTCTGCTCAGCACCGCAGGAGTGGCCGGCCTGATTGCATGATGCAATGAAACCTGTTACCAGTCACGGAGGGCAGGGTGGTGCAGAGCGAGTCTCCTGGCTCCTTTCCCTCAGCTTGGTGTAGAAACAACAAGCCGGGGAACAATTCGCAAAGAGGCAGAAACTTCTATTAGACAGGAAAGGGACTTTTACTCGATTGGCAAGCGACAGAGGAAGCGTCTGGTCCGAGAGGAGCCCAGGCGGGGCGCCGAGCGGGACGCTGGCTCTGGGGAAGGCACCCGGGTTCTAAGGCGTCACTGTCTGCTCGCTGGGTCGTCCTGTTGGGGTGCCCGTTGGACAGGGGTTTCACACATGTATGTGGACTGGCTTGGGGCTCGTGGGGATAGCAGGGGTCTCCTGGGGACTGTCTGTCTCCCCGGGGGCTCAGCCCCTTCCCCTGCAGCTCTGGGTGAGATCGCACCCACCCTGGAGGTGAGATCTAAAGCCACAGGTCACACATGCGGCACGAGAAGCGGTTAGTGGGGGAGATGCCAGCTGGCGTGGAGACGGGATTTCCAGCCGCAGCCGACAGCCTGCTTGCGAAGGACATTCTGCCTACATGCGAGGGGCCCGCAGACCCCAGCCCCACCGGCCGGCCTCAAGACCTCACGTCCTTCCTCCCGAGGGAGGCTCCTCTGCCCGCCCAGGGGGCTCCCCGTCTGACAGCACTGAGCAGGGAACGCCGGGAGGAGTCCACTCACTGACACTCAGCACACCTCTGTCCTGGGGGGGAGGGGGAGGGGGACATGGCGGGAAGACCTGGCCCCTTCCCTTATCAGCCGCAGTCTGACCACTGCGCGCTCAGCTCTGCGCCCGCCCCGCCGGGTGCACCCTCTCCACTTACCCACGGGCCTCGCCGTCCCCAGTCTGAGTGGACACGTTCATGTTCTGTCCCGTCCATTCTGGTGGACGCCCAACCCCAATAAACCCTGCTACCTTGGTGACCACTGCCCTCTGTCTCATGCCAGAATTCTGTTTTTTTTTTTTTTTTAAAGATTTAATTTATTCAAAAATCAGAGAGTTACACACACAAAGGGAGAGAGAGAGAGAGGTCTTCCATCTGCTGGTTCACTCCCCAATTGGCCGCACGGCCGGAGCTGCGCCGATCCAAAGCCAGGAGCTTCTTCCAGGTCTCCCACGCGGGTGCAGGGGCCCAAGGACTTGGCCATCTTCTACTGCTTTCCCAGGCCATAGCAGAGAGCTGGATCAGAAGAGGAGCAGCCGGGACTCGAACCAGTGCCCATAAGGGAAGCTGGCGCTTCAGGCCAGGGTGTTAACCTGCTGCGCCACAGCGCTGGCCTCCTGAATTCTTTCTCGTGTGAAGACAAGAACCTGTCCCACCTGTCTCTGCTAATAGTTGAGAAGCCGGGGTGGGCAGCCGGGCCCTGCCTCAGGCGTGTGCAGGAGCTGTCACAGGCTGGGGGGGTGGGGGGGGAGCCAGGCGGGGGCAGTGAAGTTCCAGAACCAGAGCTCCCCAGCCTGCCGCGCCCCCAGCCTCAGGCTCACCTGGGCTGCAGCCTGGCTGCATGGACCCCTGCCTCCCCCTCCCTCCCCGGGGGGGGGGGCTGGGATTTTGCTTCCAGCCCCCAGCCCAAGCAATCTGTGGCCTTTTCAGAGAAAGAAGTGGAGGAGGAAGGAGTCCACGTCCCCGGAGTGCTGCCTGCAGAATCCGCGGGGCACCCACAGCCAGGGCTGCCTTCTGTCGGCGCGGTGCAGGCGCCCCAGGAGCGGCACCGGCCTGCCTGCCCGTGCGGCCTCGGCCAGCCAGGCGAGCTCAGCCTCGGGTTGCAGGCTCTGGGTCCACGCTTGGGGTCTGTGTGGCCGGGGACACAGGGGCACCTGCCCGGGGTGACGGACAGACAAGGCAGGTGCAGGCGAGAGGTGGCCGCTGGGCCTGCACCTGCTCCTGTTCTTGGCGCCAGGCCTCCGTGGACGCGGGGACTGCTGCTCCTGGCAACTGAGGATGGCCCAGGTGGGACACAGGTGTCGCGGGGACAGGAAAGTGACACACCAGGCTGGAGACGGCTAGGCCAGGGCCAAGTGTGAGGCAGACCTCCTCACACATTCCCTGGGAGGGAGGGAGGGCACCAGTCCAGTGGGGACGGATGGGGAGAGGGAGGCCCCCACAGCCTGAGACCCCCTGACCCTGCCGGCGGCCGCAGTACCAGAGGTTACCCCCACCGCAGTCGCAGTGCTCTGGGCCGCAGCAGTCTGGCTGCCGGCAGTGGACGCTTGGCCAAGGGTCCTGCGGCACAGGCCTGGCTCTGAGCTTCCGCTTTGCAGTTCCTGTTCACGCAGGAGCCGAATCCTCCCACGTACACACCAGGGAGGTTGGGTAAGTTGCCTGCGGTTGCGCCGCTGGTGGCAGGGGTGGGAGGGGTGATGACTGGGCCGGGAGCCCTCCTGTCGTCCCCAGCTCACGCTCTAATGCTGCTGGGAGGACCTGTGGTGGCGGGGGCCCCTGCGCTGTCCCCCCTGTGATCCCTGGTACGGACAGTCGCCTATGCCCCGCCCCCTCTCTCAGGCTGTGACCGGACTGGCGGCCTCGCTGCCTCCACGAAGCCCTCCCTGCCCGCCCTCTCCGTCCAGTGCAGGGTCTCCTCCCCTGAATCCTCTGTGACCCTCACCCCTACTCTCCGGGGTCAGGCACTCAGTGTTCACTCACTCACACCTGCTCTCGGCAGGTGCAGACTCCGCCCCGGGGGAGGTGCAGTGGCTGTGGCCAAGCAGGTCATTAGCTCCTTTATTTATTAGCTAGCCAGCCTCTCTCTCCTAAAATGTATTTGCGAGGCAGAGAGAGAGCCAGACAGGGAGGCAGGCAGAGCTCCCACACACAGGCCGGCTTACTCTCCAAATTCCAGGCTGGGCTGAAGCCAGGAGCCAGGCACTCAACCAAGGTTTTCCATGTGGGTAGCAGGGACCCAGATACCGAGCCTTCCCAAGGCCTCTGAGGGTCTGCGTTAGCGGGAGGCTGGCGCCTGGAGCCACAGCCGGGAACGCGCCCCAGGTCCTCCAGCGTGGCACCTGGGCGTCTTCAACACCAGACAAGAAACCTGCCTTGCACAGCTCTTAGCTAACAAAACTGACCGAGAGGGGCCCGCCCCCGGAAGCCCAGCCTGTGTGGCCACCCCTGCCCCCGAGGAAGCAGCTCCCAGGCCAGGCTGTGGGCGCCAGGTGGAGGTGGCGGGGGGTGGACAGCATCTGGCAGGCACAGGCCAGGAGGGCAGCGGGCAGCTCAGCCAGAGGGGCTGGCTCCGGGTGCCTGGATGTCATCACCCACTTTCCAGTCTCTGTAGCGGCCAGAGGAGAGCTCCTGACAAAGAGGGAAGAGCCCACCAGGCCCTCCCTGGACCTAACGTGGGAGATCTAGGCAGCTGGGCCCATCAGGGAGCCAGCAGGTGCACCTATGGGCTGTTGGGGGAGGGGGCGAGGGCGGGAGCCAGCAGGTGTACTGATGGGCTGTTGGGGGAGGGGGTGAGGGCAGGGGCCAGCAGGTGTACCTATGGGCTGTCGGGGGAGGGGGCGAGGGCGGGAGCCAGCAGGTGCACCTATGGGCTGTCGGGGGAGAGGGTGAGGGCAGGAGCCAGCAGGTGCACCTATGGGCTGTCGGGGGAGAGGGTGAGGGCAGGAGCCAGCAGGTGTACTTATGGGCTGTCGGGGGAGGGGGCGAGGGCGGGAGCCAGCAGGTGCACCTATGGGCTGTCGGGGGAGGGGGCGAGGGTGGGAGCCAGCAGGTGTACCCATGGGCTGTCAGGGGAGGGGGTGAGGGCGGGAGCCAGCAGGTGCACCTATGGGCTGTTGGGGGAGGGGGCGAGGGTGGAGTTGAGAGGAGGAGGGGCGGCGAGGCCACGGGCAGAGGAACATCTGGGTTGAGGAGCAGGGGCTGGGGTCACCCCCAGCCAGCCATGAGCTGCACCCCTCAAAGGCGTTTATAGAGGCCCGGGGCAGGCCTCGGTCCCTCTCAGATACAGAAGTCCCCTCTGGGACCAAGGGCACGTTGTTAGCATCCTGCCTTGGTTTCCTCCTGGCATAACAGGGCCACCCCACGCCTTCCCGGGTGTGTGGTAGGGCATCACCCGTCCCTCCAGTATTCACAGGCCCGTGCCCCTGGCCCCACGGCTGCCGTGGGTGCTGGACAGACATGGGGGAGGAGCAGTTAGCAGGGCCCACAGCCTCTGCCACGACCGGGAACCCCACGTGGCGGGAGGAGGTGGTAGGGCTGCCTGGAGGAGGACTGGCGACTGGGAGGGGTTTGGTGGACAGGAAGGAGGGAAAGGTAAAGGGAGTGGGAGAAGCAAAGTTTGGGGCCAGAGGCCTGGGGAAGATGCCCTGGCCAGCAGGGGGTGTTGGGGGTAGGGGGCTAACGGTGCAGCAGAGGGTGCACGGGCACACCCCCCCTGCCTCCCAGACTTCCTGCCCACACACCAGGGCTCGGCTCAGGCCCTCTGCCCAGCCCCCAGCCAGCCGCAGTCTCCACAGCGGGCAGCCATGGCTCCCAGGCGCTGCTTCCAGGCCCCCTGCTCACTGCCACCTGCCACCGTCCCCTCCCTGGTCTCTGGGCCGCAGGTCCTCCGGGCCCTTGCTGTCCCAGTTGCTCCAGCCTCCTGGGGACCGCTGGGGTCGCCTGCACACCTGCCCCCTTTGCCCTCACAGCTCCGGCCTGTTCTGTGTGACCACCACCTCCGGCCCAGTGCCACGCACAGCCCGCAGGGAGCGTGTCCTTGGGCATCGGCCAGTCTGCGCGCCTGCCTCCCCTCGGGCCCCGAAAGCCGTGGGAAGAGAGGTCCATGGTCAGTGATTGACAGCTCCGGGCTGGCCCCTGTGACAGCCTGGCCCCGCCCTCCTGGCAAGTCCCGTTCCCTGCACCATCCAAGCCCCTTCTCTCTCCCGCGCTTTCCAAGGGGCGGAAACCTCAAGGACCACAGGGTCGGGGACTTGGAGCCAGCGCTGGCTGGAAACATCTGACAGGGCTGCGGGGTGGCTCCCAGATGACCCTCAGGTCGTGGGGTAGAGTTACCACGGGGGGCACGCCCCTCCCATCACGCTCCCAATGCCACCACGCTTCTGGTAGATCCTAACAGGGGCAGTGACCGAGCCCCGCCCCCAGCCCCGCCCCCAGCCCCGCCCCTTATGAATATTCCATCGGGCCCCGCCCAGGCATCACCAGCTACGCCTCTGGCGGGTGTGAAGGGAAGGGCTGGCCTTGTGGGGCTGTGTCCTTTGTGGGGCTCTTCCTGGGCGAGGGCTTTTTCTCCGGGAGTGTCCTGTGTTTCCGGCTGCTTGCTCGCGCACAGCTGGGTCCTGGGGCTGGCGCTCGGTGTGCTCCCCGAGAACCCCGCGCTCCTGCTTCCTGTACGCCGTCCCCTTTGAATTCCCGCACACGGGGCCGGAGGCACCGCAGCCAGCTCGGCCGAGCCCACAGCAGGTGCACGGGAGCCGTCCCGCAGGAACCGGCCTCCCTCCGCTCTCAGACTCTCTCCCGCCAGCCCGCTGCCGGTGTTGGGGCGGCAGGCCCGGGTGGCTCTTCCAGAACACACCGGCCAGCCCGGAGGGAGCCCAGCTCCCTAGGGAGGGAGCCCCAGGGACCCCTGGGTCTGCAGGTTTGGGTCAGGGATGCTTCAGCTCCTGGACAGGGGACACAGCTGTGGCATCTACATGGGCAGAGGTTGGGACCAAGAGGCCATGGAGCTGGCTGACCACTGGCTCCAGGGTGAGGCTGGGTCAGGGTTCAGCCCATGACCATGACCAAGTGCGAGTGTGCGCCTGGGGCCAGGACCCAGCGTGTACCCAGGTCAGGGTCGAGGCCCAGCATGCCTGTGAGCACAGCCCAGGGCCAGTGTGTGGCTGGCACCAGGGCTCGGCATGCAGTCAGGGCCCAGGCCGAGTGGGGTCAGAGCAGTCTGCGGAGCTGGGTGGCTCAGCCAGCCCCCTCCAGCTGGTGCGGCTGGCACGGAAGCCAGCGCCTCGCCCAGGACCGGCCCTACGGGCGTCGCCCTCTCACTCCTGTTTTTATTCTGCCGTTGGCAAGGATCTGGACCCAGCTTACGCCACAGCTTCCTCCTCCCCGTGGAGCACGGCTCCTCCCTCAGCCTTTTGCAAGGCACCTGACCTGCCCCTGACCCAGCCTGGCCGGGTGTGGGCAGACGCAGCTGAGAGGTCGGGGCGCCAGGGTGCCTGTAGGTGTGCGGCGGGGCCAAGGGCGATCCTGTGGGTCCCCAGCTTGGTGCTGGCACGCGGGGCCAGGACAGGGTGTGGGCCTGACCCCCCGTGCCTGGGACCTGCAGCGGGTTCTCTTGCTTCCCGCAGCTTTCCCGTCTGCGGCTTGGGAAGATCCTGCTGGGATCTTGTGTGTCTGGCACCAGGTCAGCCTGGCCGCCCACCTCCTGCTCCCCTGGTCTCTGAGCCCTCGGGCAGCCGCCCCTCTGTGGGGGCCCCGGGTTGGGGCAGGCCTGGGGGAAGGAGCCACACCAGTTGTGGTTCTACCCTCGTTCCTGCGCCAGCTGCTGCCCTCCCAGCAGGGTCGAAGCGAGAGGAGGCCAGGACGAGGCACCACGGACCTGTGGGGCAGGGGACTGCGCTCAGAGAGGCTCAGAGTCAGGCAAACTAAACTCCCCAATCAAGGTTCGGCCAGGCGTGTCTCCAAGGGTGAGTAAGAGCTTGTCAGGTTCCCGAAAAGTCAAGTGAGGCAGCGGGAACAGCAGGCGTGAAGGCCCCGCGCAGAAGTGGGACATGACTGGGGTGCCGTTGGCGGGTGGAGGCCAGGAAGAGATGTATCCGTCCCCCTGGCCTGACGCAGGCCCGACTCCTGCTGCAGGCGGCCAAGCCCAACACACACCCCGACACCCCCGCCTCACCCTACGGCGAGCAGGGTGTCCCAGAGCCGCAGCCCAGCCCACGTGGTAGGGGCGGCCACGAGCACCAGCTCCCAGCGCGTGGCCCCCTCAGACCCTGTGGCCCAGGCCCCGAGGTGACCTCTGGGGGCCTTCAGTGGTAGCCCCAGGGGTGCGTCTGCACCGGCCCTTGGCTGGACGTCCTGAGGCTCACAAGGTCCTGGGGCCTGTTTGCCCCCCAGGAGAGCGGAAGGCCCCCTTTCCTGTGGCGCTGGCCCAGGGGCTGTCATGGGCCCTTGGAGCTGGAGCAGCGGCGAGCTCGGTTGTGACCGTGCCGGCAGCATGGCCGGGGCACCGCAGCTGCTGCCTGCACCTGTTGTGAGCCGTGAGCACCGTGCACCCCCATCGGACGGGAGTCCCACCTCGTCCACCCGAGCTTCCGGCTCACTGGGCCCTTGTGCGAAACGCCTGCTAAAAACAGCACCGTCAGAGCTCAGAGACAGGGCGCGCTGGCAGTCTTCCTGATGGTTTACAACGAGAGCACACAGCCCAAGGACGTTCTCACAGCTGCCTCAAGTCACGTTCTCCGTCCGCAAAATGCTCGGAGCTCCCTGGGCCCTGGTGGGAGGAGCTTCCAGGCCAGCCAGGGTGGGGGCCACTGCGGTGACCCCCAGCGACCCCGAGTCTTGTGTGGAAGTCGCCATTCCGCCCCCCCCGAAGGAGGAGGTGGGCTCAGCGTGGGCACAGCCAAGGCCACGGGGCTGAGCGGGAGCCGGGGGCTGGCCGACACCCCGGCCTCCATGCCCTGCCTCACCTGGGGACCCCGCCCGGCCCTGCCCACTTCCATGCCTGCTGCCCACGCCAGGGCGAGAGGGGGCCGCCCAGGGCCCGGGAGAGCCTTTGCCCTCTCCTTTGCATGGCCTACATGGGCCGCGGGTCCCTGCTCTGTGGGATGGCCTGTTTGGGCCAAGGGTCCTGGAGGCCCCAGCGCAGGTGGCCAGGGTCAGGGTGTGCTCACCTGGTGGCAGACGCTGGGGTCCTGCCTCCTTTGCAGGTCTCAGCCAGTGCAGGCCTGGAGACCCTGGACCCTACAAGAAAGGACATTGGGTGAAGAGGGGCAGGTGGCCGGCGGCTCCTCGGGCTCAGGGCACCGTCCCCGCGGGGCTCAGAGGTGGGGGCAGGTGGCCATTGGCAGCAGCCCCGATGTGCTCATCTGTGCCAGCGATGACGGGAACACTAATTAATTTGAGTGGCTGGCGCGGCCAAGCCTTGGAGGACAAGGAGCCGTCCTGGGAGGGGGGCATGGCAGGCAGGCCCAGGGTCAGTGCGGCCACAGCACTGAGCGTTTGCCCCTCCTTGCTGGGGGCACCCAGGCAGTGGGAGGGGTCAGAGTCCCCCCACCACCGATGGCCCGTGTGGCCCAGCTCCCCAGGGGGCCCCGGGCATCCCCCACAGTGTGGAGCTGACCATCTGCAGGGGTGCCCACGGCGAAGGCTTGCAGGGGGAGCCGGTCCGGCCTTGCTCCTGGAGCTCTGGCCTTGGGGACCCCGGGGCGCGCGAGTGGGCTTGTGGCCGCTCGTCACCCTGGGCTAGAGCCTGTCCCGCCTCCACTGCGGAGCGGGGCAGGTGCATGCCGGTCCCAGAGCCCCAGGGATGGTGACAGGGGCTGTGACCTCCCCCGCCCAGCCCCGACACACCCAGGCCCCACCCCGAGCCCCGCAGCGGAGGCTGTGGCCAGTCTCCTCCGGCAGCCGCAGCCCGGCCGGTCCCAGCACGCTCCCCCTCGGCGTCTCAGAGCCGAGGGGTCACAACCAGTGCTTCCGCTTCCTCTTCCCGGGGCACCTGGGGCGGCGTCCTCCTTGGCTGCCCCGCGAGGACATTTTAAAATAGACTAAAAAACGAGTGAGGTGCAAATCGCATCCCCAAACGCCGGCCGCTGGAGGCGAGCGGGTTGCCGGCATTCGGTGCCTCGGCAGCGTTGTGCAGCCGCCATCACCGTCTCGTTCCAGACCATTCCCAGCCATGCCGGCAGGAGCCCTGGGCGTCGCGCTCCGGGCCCAGCCCCCTGGCAGCTGTCAGTCTTACGGACCCTGGGGGGCCTCCTCTGGGGTGCACACTGGGGCTGCTCCTGCCCGGGGCCACCGAGTGTCAGAGCTGGGGTTTGACTCCGGCCTTGTGGGGCTCACGGCCCAGGCCCACCCTCCCCTCGGGACTGGGACATGACTCAGTGGCTTTGCCTCTGCAGGGTGAGCCCTGCCCCCCGAGAGGGCCTCCTGGAGCAGTGGGCTCTGGGGGCAGCCTCGCAGGCTTGGCTGGGGCGGTGTGTGGGGGGGTGAGCGGTGAGACCCCCTGCAGGCGCCCGTCCTGCCTGGGCTGTGAGAGCCTGCAAACCCTGCCTCCCCAGGGTGTCTGCTCCCTGGGGCTGAGGACACTGCACGCTAGGAAATTCGCAAGTCTGTTTATTTGAAAGGCAGAAATACAGGGAAAGGAGAGACAGAGAGAGGGAGAGAGAGATCCTCTAGCTGCCGGTTCACTCCCCAAATGGCCACAGCAGCCAGGACTGGGCAGGCCCAAGCCGGGAGCCAGGAACGTCTTCTGGGTCTCCCACTCACGTGCGGGGGCCCAAGCACTTGGGCCATTCCCCCTCTGCTTTCCCAGGCGCATAGCAGGGAGCTGGATCGGAAGTGGAGCAGCCGGGACACGAACCAGCGCCCACAAGGGCTGCTGGCACTGTGGTGGAGGCTTGACCTGCTGTGCCACAGTGCCGGGCCCTCTAGGGTCTTCTGCCCTCACCCCCACTCCCGCCGATGCTGACGCCCATCATGGAGCCTCGGCGGCCCTGCTTCAGCACCGACAGCTCCAGGGGCGGTGCTGGGACAAAGCCCATCCACCCCTGGCCTCCCCACGGCCTCCCCACGGCCTCCCCACGGCCACAGGCTCCCCCCGCCACCCCATCCCACACCCCACCACCGGGGGCAAGGCGGGCCCATGGACAGCCATGGACTCGGGTTGCCAGGACGTGCCCCTGCCCGGAGAGAGGCTGTGGGCACGGGGGCGGGGGCTTTGCCAGCCAGGAAGGAAAGCTGTCCACAGTGCCCGGCCTCTGGGCCCAGCGCAGGGAAGCCGGCGGGAGGAGGGGTCCTGCATTGGGTCAGAGGGGCGCCGGTCTGTTCTGTAGGAGCCCTGCAGCCCCCTGCCCGCCCCCTTCCCCTCCCTGCTTCCTCCCCAGGTGTCAAGGATGTCGGGTTAAGGCTGGCAGGACCAGTGGTACAGAGCGAATGTTCCAGCAGGGGAACGAGGCCACCAGGACGGTCACCGTGCTGGGGGGGGGGCTCACGGGCACAGGTGGCTCCGGGGACAAGGAGGGGTCACCCTCCGCCCCCTCGCCTGGCCCCTGCGGCCTCTGTCCCATCTCCCGGACCTGGCCTCTGCACACTGGGCTTCTCTGGGGTGGGGTCAGGGGAGACCCAGCCCTGCCCTGCGCCGTCAGGGAACCCGCGTGGCTTTCCCCAGACGCAAGCCTGCGGGCGGGGGATGCGGCCAGGCCGGCCTGCCGGGGTGGGAGAGGACGAGCTGCTGGCCTGGAAGCAGCCGCGAGGACAAAGATAACCTCGCCTCCAAAACCAAGTCAGGGCGCCCCTGTGGCCGCCGGCGCCCGCGTGCATCTGGGCAGGCTGGTCCCCCCCCGCCCCAGCTCTCCTGAGCCCTGCACTCCTGTGGGGCTGCATCTGGTCTGCTCCGCCTCTTGCCAGAGATGCCCGCGTGGGCTTTGCCCAGACGTGAACTCCTACCTGTTCCTCAGGGCCCCGCTGGGAGCTGCTCCTGGAGCGCCGTCCCCGCGGCAGGCAGGCGGCCGAGCCTTGGGCTCCGGCTCCCGGCTCCGAGGCTGCGGGTGCCGGGCAGACACCGCTGCTATCACCAGCTCCGAGGCCACCCCGGTCCACAGGCCTGGGGCCAGGGGGCAGGGCAGGGGGCTCTGCGGGCTGGGAGCGAGGGGCAGCCTGGCAGGAGGTGCATGCTGGGAACGACCCCTCCCCCGGCCCCCAGGGGCCGAGGGCCCAGCGGCCACCCTGCCCACCCCAGGGGGCCCGTGCCAGGAGCTCCTCCCAGCTGCCCTGGAATCCAGGCCCTGGACAGAGCTGGCCAGGGTTGGCCCTGCGCCCACCCCACCCCGCAGGCCAGCCTGATGCCCTCAGCTGATCCAGGGTGGAGGCTGTCACCTGCCCCGATGGGACAGCTGTGTGGGCGGATGTGGGCAGGGGGACGCGCGGCCCGCCCCCTCGTGGCCGTCCGTCAGCTGCCTCCTTGCTGCCGGCTCCGGGGCCGGTGCCAGTGCTCTGCGGTTGCACACGTGTGTGCTGCTTGTCAGGGCAACCCCGCCCTGGGGCGGGCGCCTGTCTCCGGCCCACACAGCGGCTCCAGTGCCAGGCTGCGTGACCCGGCTCAGGTCTGACATCTCTGGGCTGCCAGGTGCCGGAGCAGCTTCTGAGGTTGGGGCAAGGCTGGCGGGGGCGGGGCCTGCGCCCCTGGAGGGAGGAGGCGGCCGCGTTCCGGGGCCGTGGGCTGCCCCGCAGGGCCTCAGGGAGACAGGAGGCCTGGCTGCAGGGCCCACGGGAGGGCCGACCCCTGTCCGGCCCGGGCGGTCGCCATCCCAACCTCTCTCTCCTCCACAGCAGGAGACGGAGCTGTAATGTGCAGGGCAGTGGACTGTGTGGGGTGGGCTCTGCTGGCCACCCACGGTGCCCCCCCAGGGGGTCCCGCCCTTGCTCAGTCTCCCGGTGGGGAGGAGGCGATGGCATGGATCCCTCTGGTCGGGTGTCAGGAAGCTGGCATGTGCTCACACCCCCCGCCCCGTATACACCACCTGCGGGTGCCGGGGCCTGGGGGAAGCCCGGGGAACGGTCAGCCCCACACTCCAGAGGAAGAGGCCGGCCCAGGTCACTCAGGGCACCTGGCTCAGGGCCTGCCTCTGAGCACGCCCTGGACAGTGTGGGAGACGCCTGTCCGCACCCCAAACAGGGCACTCACGCCCAGGTGAGCCGGGGGCCGGGAGCCAGGCCCTCTAATCCCCACCTGGGAAGACGGCCCAGCCGCCTGCTCCGAGCTGTCCCAGGCCCTTCACGCCACAGCCCAGCCTCCTCCTCCAGAGGGAACCGCCCCCCGCCCCCCGCACGTCTCTCCATGCCTGTCCTGGAGAACCCCCCCAGCCCCCTGGGACGGACGGCACAGCAGCCCGGCCCCACCCTCCCGCCCAGTGTCCCAGCCTCTGCTCTGCTCCCGGGGCGGGTGGGGCCGCCCTGCGTGTCCCAGCTCAGAGGGCGCGGGAACCTGCCCAGGCTGCGTGGGAAACGAGGCCACGGTCTCAGCCCCTGTGGCCGACTCACCCAAAGCCCCTGCCTGGGCAGCGGTGGGGGCGAGCAGGGTCCGAGGGCCTCCACCTTCCTGACCCGGTGCCATCCTGCTCCCAGCGGGTCCATCGGCTGCAACTCCTCCCAGAAGTCCTCCTGGATTGTTAACTCTGGGGCCAACCCCCCACCCCCAGCCATGGTCCTGGCTGGCAGTGGACAGGCAGCTGGGCCGCCTCTCTCGGCTCAGCAGTGCCACCTGGTGGCCCCAGGTCCCAGCTGCCTCCATCCAGCTGGCGACGGACCAGAGCGGCTGCAGGGCCGGGGGCCAGCTGGAAGGTGCTTGCCTGCGGCCCAGGCTGGCGCCCAGCACACGCCCCCTTAGCTCCACCCCCACGGAGAATCCACGCAGGCAGTGAGCAGGACCAGGCCAGGTGTTGGGGCAGAGGCGCACACTATACCTGGCCCAGGGCAGGTAGGGTGAATGGAAGAACGTAGGTACAGGCAGCTTCCTGGGGGTAGCGCCACTGAGGCCCGGGCTCGCTTTAATCAGTGACTACTGAGTGCACACACACACAGGCACACAGATGCACACACACACAGGCACACAGATGCACACATAGACGCACACACATGCACACAGATTCACACACACACATATATACAGATGCACACATATACACACAGAGACGTGTACACACATGTGCAGATTCGCACACACGTGGGCACACAGCCGCAGGCATGCACACACACGTTTACAGGCTCCCACACGCGTGCACGCAGGCTGACAGCAGCACCGGCACACAGACACGCGCACTTGCCAAACGCCCACAACCTCACGGTGAGCCCCTGGCCAGACGGGGACACAGGCTGGGGGAGTCCTGTCGCTGCTGCTCAGGACTGGAGAGGCAGGGGCCCCAGCCGGGGGCGCCTGCTGCGGGCTGGGCTGCCCCCACCTCACCGCGCCCTCCCGGGTTAGGGGCCTGGGAACCTCCCCCAGCCCCTGAGACTGCTGTGGAGAGCAGATGGGGCAGGGGATTCAGAGCCCGGATGAGAGTCTGACCCTCGACCCCTACCCCTACAGGGGATTGGGGGGGGCGCCCATGGGGCAGGCGGGGTGGGAGGACCCCTACAGGCCCCAGGCGCGAGGGTCGCTGGCAAGGTCTGCACGCCGGTGGTACACCGGCTCGGCTGGCGCCTGGGTGGAGGGCCTGAGGGAGAGCACGGGCTGCCAGCCGGCAGCAGGGCGGTCAGGGAGGAGGCAGAACCCCCCCCCCGCCCAGCCGTGCCCCTGCGCAGGTGCACCGGGTTCTGACGGGCAGCGCCTGCCCCCGGGACCCTGGGCGCCTGCTGGTGCCCGCAGTCTGCCTTCTACATGGTAGGCAGAACACCCGGTCATCAGAGTGGTCAGCCTACCGCTGCTGGGGGCCACGGCCCCCCAGGAGGCTGGAAGGTGGGCAGGGTACGGGTGACACGCCAAGGAGGTGTCCGGTCCTCGGTCGACACAGGACAAGTGACCACGCAGTTTCTGCCCCAACCCCAGGTCCACCTCCCAGCACACGGGCCCCTGGGCTGGGTGTGACTGGGGGCCGCAGGCGCTCAGACAGCCTCCCTGGGAACCAGAGGGCCCCCGGGGCAGGGACAGGCCGCGGGGCCTCGGGCAGTCCTGGGTGTACTGGCCCTGCAGGCGTGGTGGACAAGGGGTGACGGGCGGCACAGGGAGCGGGCAGCCGGAGAGGCCTCCTCCTACGGCGGGGCCCCGGGCGCCATTTGTTCTGAGCTCCCGGTTCCAGATGAGGGAGCCGAGGCCCAGAGAAGGGCAGGGCCGTGGCCAAGGTCTCGTGGAGTTGGGGTCTCCGGGCCCCCATGCCTTGCTGCCCTTCCTGGGGTGTGTGCTGGGGGCTGCTCCAGTCCTGGGGCGCCTGCATGCTGGCTACTGGGCTCCCCCAGGACCTGGGATTGAGCTGGGGACCATGGGTGGAGTCCCTGGGGTGAACTTGTGTGTCCAGCTGGAACACCGGTGTGAACCAGCCTTGGCTGTGCCAACCTGACTTGAGAGGCACAACTTCAGAGCTGGCCCAGCCGTGGGGCAGCAGGGAACCATGGGAGAGGACTCTCCAGGCTGGAACCTCAGAGGGTGGGACGCTGAGCGCCTCCTCCGCTTCCATGCAGCCCCCCAGGGTGCCCCCAGCCTAGGCTGGGCAGTTGCCTGGTGTCACTGGGACCCGGTGGGTGATGGGACCCCAGCCCCTGCCCCACTGCAGGACTCCAGGGGCCTGCTTCAGCCCCGGCTGGTCCCTGGGAAGGGGCTGCGGTGGGGGCGAGGACCGCCCGGAGGGTGTGGCTGGGCCCTGTGCCTGTCCTGGGGTGGGGATCCCAGGGGGTCTGGGTGGGGAACCCCAGCTCCCTCTTCCGGGTGGGGGTGGTCCCAGGAATCTGCAGTCTCAGGTTTGTCCTCTGTGGACTGGGAGCCCAGGCCCCTCGGTGGGGGGTTGTGAGCAGGGATAAGCCCCACCCTGGGCATTAGGAGGGCTGGGGACGTCGCCAGTGCAGCCAGGCAGGGACGGTGGGGACCAGGGCGTCCAGTTCACACTGGCCACACCTTGGCCCCAGGCGTCCAGGCCTCCAGGAAGCCGGGCGGGCGCCCTCGGAGATGTTTCCTGCTATTAATGGAGTTTAATCCAAACAAGCCCTAATATTTACCTCTGGACGCCTCCGGCCCGGGTGCCAGACAGCGAGAGTGATGAGCCATCGGCCGCTGCTCCCCGCCCATCCCCACCCCGCCTCTCACCGGGCCGTGTGCAAGGCGAGACCCGCGCAGAATTTCAGGGACCTGGAAGGCAGCCTGCCTCTGGGGTCCCCCGGCGCCCACGCCCTCCAGGCGGCCCCTCAGCGGGGGTCTGAGCAGGTGGGGATGGACGAGGGTCCCCACCCTACCCGCAGCCCTGCACCTGCACCCTGCCCGCCCAAGCCAGGCCCGGCTCAGGGGCAGAGAGGTGGAGAGGGCACTGCAGCCCACCAGCCTGGGAGCCGAGAGGGGGCACGCAGGCAACATGCGGATTTACTGGGGACGAGGGCTTCTCACTGAGGACACTGTTTACACGGGCTATTAATACTCTCCCAGAACACGTCACCCGGGCCTGCGGGAAGTCCAGGAAGGCAGCACGCGCAGGGGACCAGGGACCGGCCTGGCCGGACTGGAGACCTCCGTCCCCAGCAGGAGGCTGCAGCAGAGCCTCCTATCGCAGCCCTGTCTCTAGCTACAAGGCTGAGAGAGAGAGTGAGAGCGAGAGAGAGAGCGAGGCGTGCAGGGAACAGACCCACCCGTCCAGGGTCCTGTGTAGGGGCTGGCAGACGGAGTTCTCCAAAGCCCAGTGCCAGCCCCGGCAGACAGCGGCTGGGCCCTCAGCTTCGGCGGGGGGAGCTGCTCCACCTGGGCCCAGATGCCCTCCCCGCCAGGGGTCCCGTAGTCTCAGAGGCCTTCGAGCCCCGGAGGAGTCCACGTTGGATGGGGGACTTCAGACTTGGGGACGGGGAGCGGGGGCTTGGCTCCCCCACCTTAGAGATCCTTCCAAACACAGCCATCAGCTGGTGTTAGCCATCCACTCTTTAGTATAAATGAGAGTGATAACCGGGGTGGATCTTTGATGGACACGAAGAGGGGAGGAGCGGCAGCCGGGCTGGCAGAGAGGGGGCACAGACAGGGCAGCCCGTCCCACCGCCCCCTGCCCCGCAGCCACGGCCCCGAGAGGTGGTCGTCCCAGTGCAGGTGGAGGGGCAGGCTGGTGCAGGGGCAGGGGCAGGGGCCGGGGCGCTGCGGGTCCCCCTGGGATGCAGCAGGAGGACCCAGGCCCTGAGCGTGAACGACTCAGAGTGGGTCGAGGTCCTGGAGGAGCAAGGCGGCTCTGGAGGGCGTGGCTAGCGCAGAACTTGACCCACGACCTGTGGCTCCTCCCAGGGGACGTGTGCCCGTCCAGGGTGCCTCTGGGTGGGAAAGCCCGCCTCGGGCCGCTGCCTGGGGCCAGTGCTGTTTCTTGGAACCAGTGGCCCCGTCCCTCTGGGTTCCGGTGGGCTGCGGCCGTCTCGCATGGGTCCCAGTGCTGTGCCGGCTCCAGTGAGGGGCGAGGGTGCGGGCGGTCCAGGCACTGACCACTGCAGTGCCCGCCGCTTCCGGCACCTGGGCCTGCGGGAGAGCCCGGGCGGGAGTCCCAGCTCTGGCAGCAGCCTGCTGGCCGCGCCCCTGCCTCCTGGGCTCCCCGCCCCCACCCCAGGTCCTGGAGTAGGAGGAGCTGGACTCACACTTCACTCCCCCAGCCTCAGTTTGCTCATCAGCAAAGTGGGCACAAGACAGCCATCCTGCCTCCCACCCGGGGCACGTGGGGACAGGACTCTGCCCTCACCCCGAGGAGCCCCGGCCAGCCCTGTGCCCAGCCACATAGGTCACCCTGGACACGAGGACTTCTCTCTGCAGCAGCTCAGCTCCGTGTCACCCGCTCTGTGGCCGACTCTGAGAGCAGGGCCCTGCGGCTGCGGCCGCCCACCACGGGCCCCCTCCCCCAAACACCAGTCTGGAAAGAGCTCACGGCAGCCAAGGCACGGGGGAGTCCAGGAGTCCAGCTCGGCGGAGGTGACCAGAGGCCCACGTCAGCCGGTGGGTTCCCCTCTGCTCTCTGCATGGGGGCCGACAGCCTGGGGGTCCAGTCACTGCCCTTGCACTTGGTTTCCCATCCATGGGTGCGGCCACAGCCCTGCAGGCAGCCTGGGGCAGCAGGCAGGACCTCCGGAGGCCACCCTGCAGTGTGGGCTTCCAGCAGTGTCCACGGGAGGAAGGCAAAGGCCATGTGCGAGGGGGGAGGGGGCTGGGCTTTCACGCTGACACCGCCACGGCCCAGCTGTGGCACCCGTGTCCCATCCACAAGAAGTGGATGGAAAGTAGCCTCTCCCCGCAGGGCCAGCACAGGCTCCAAAGCACCCAGTGGGTGTCGTGCCGTCTCACTGTGCAGGCCACGAGGCCACGGGCAGGGGTCTCGCAGGGAGGGGCCCCTCTTCACGCACGCGTGCAATGTGGGCGTCCCCAGACGTGGTCCTTCCTCCTGCGTGTGTGAGCTGTGCGTCTGGGGCGGCCAGGCCAGCTCCCCTGGCTATTTCCTAACCCTCTTGGGAGTCCCCGGTCCCTAACAGACTTTATCCATTTTTCCAAGGAACTCATTCTGGGGACAAAATGGCCCACGTGAGCAGCAGCGCCTGGCCACTCTTCCTTCAATGCACCCAGGCTCTCCCAGGGACGGCAAAGTCCCCAGCACTCAGACCTCCACAGCCCACCTGCAGCCCGCGGCAGACATTGCTAATCAGCCCCAGCACAGGGCGGGTCTCAACGCAGTGCACTGCGCAGCCATCACCAGTCGATGGAGATAACACCGATTGGGGCCCACGGCGGTGCAGAGCCCTGCTGCCTACGCCTCGGGCCCGCCAGCCAGCGCTCGAGTGAGGGCGCGCGGGCTGGCGCTGAGGACGTGGCGGTGGCCGGAGCCCTTGGAGCTCTTGTGCACGCTGACCGCGGCCGCACTGCTGGGCTCGCACTGGGCGCCGCGCCCGCGGAAGAGGCCGCGGACGGCGGCCTGGAAGCCGCTGGTGACGAAGCAGTAGACGATGGGGTCCATGCAGCTGTTGAGGCTGCTCAGGGTCACGGCCACGTGGTAGACCACGAGGCTCACGCGGTGCGGCACGGCGGGCCACAGCGCCACGGTCACCTGGCGGGCGTGGAAGGGCGTGAAGCAGACGAAGAAGATGACGAGCACGGTGAGCAGCAGCTGCATGGCCCGCACGCGGCGCTGGCGGCCCTGGCGCAGCAGGCCGGGCCGCGACAGCGCGCACACGATGCGGCCGGTGAACACGCAGAGGACGCCCAGCGGCAGCAGGAACTCCAGCACGGTGAGCGCGAAGATGCGGCAGCAGGGCCGGCCGCCCGCCGTCACGCCCAGCACCGACAGCGTCACGGCGCCGGCCGCCAGCCACACGCAGGCGCACACGGCCCTGGCGCAGGCGGGCTGGCGCCAGCGGCGAGAGCCGTCGGGCTGCACGATGGCCAGGTAGCGGTCCACGCAGATGCAGGTGAGGAAGAGGATGGAGCAGTGCATGTTGAGGAAGTAGCCCAGGACGTGCGGGAAGCTGCAGCGGAGGCAGCCGCGGGCGCCGTAGAAGACGGCGTAGCGCGTGGGCAGCGACAGCCCCACCAGCAGGTCGGTCACGGCCAGGTTGATGGTGTAGATGACCGACGGCGTCTGCGCCCGGGTGCGGCAGCAGAACACGTACAGCGCCAGCCCGTTGAGCACCAGCCCGGCCAGGAAGATGGCGCCGTGCACCGCCATCAGCGCCAGCCACAGGCCCGGGAAGACGGCGTGCAGCTCCTCGTCCAGCAGCGCGAACAGGTGGAACAGGGGCACCTCGGGCGCGCTGCCGTTGGCCCACGCCCCGGCTGTCACCGTGGCATTGGGGGCCGCGGCGGCCGGGGGCCCCGAGGGAGACGCAGAGGGCATGTCGGCGGCCCGCGCGCCCCGGCCTGCAAGTGAGGAGAGGGGGTTAGCAGGGGCAGCAGGCACAGCGCGCCCCAGCCCCGAGCCTCTGCTGCCCCAGCCGGGCCTGGGGCCCCAGCCCAGCCCTGGCACTGGGGAGCAGGCACAGGGCCCCGGGAGGCGCCCCGAAGGCCTGGCTCGGATCCCACAGTCCCGCCACCCAGGGGCTGTGCATCCTCAGCCGGTCCCTAAGCCTCTCTGGGCCCTGTTCCCTAACCGCTACCACCATGGGGATGGGGTTGCCACTGGAGGATGATGGCGCTAATTAGGATAAAGGGCTCGGAGCTCCAGCACACCCACCCGGGCTGATAAACCAGTTCTGCGGGCAGGGCCTGGGCCGCGCTCCCCCTGCCTCCCCACACCTGCCCTGGCTGAGGGGCCTCTCCCAGCCTGGAGGTGGAGGCAGCAGGCGGGCTGGAGCCGGAGCCGAGCCAGAGGCCGGGTGTGAGTCAAATAAACAGGGCGCGGGGGTGGGGGCTGGCGGGCGGGAGGGGGCTGGCCGAGACGCCCCTCTGTTTATGCTCCTGCTGACGGGTGTGTTTAACGGGGCCTGATTTATCCCCTTGTTTATAAACGAAGGGTTAACGGCCCACCCCCACCCTGAGCCGCTGCCCCTCCAAATAAGGACATTTTGGGCTTTTTCAGGAGAAAGGAGAAGCCTTTGGGGAGAGGAGGGAGAGGGCACGGTGGCCTCTCGCTGACAGGGGACAGGAAGGCCCTGTGTCCCTCCTGGCGGCTCCCTGCTGTAAACAGGCTGGCCTGGCCCCGCCCACAGACCGCCTTGGGCCGCGGGCCCCCTCGGGGGACCGGGAGCGAAGCCCGGCTTGGCCACGGGTGCTGGGGCCAGAGCGAAGGCCTTCCCGCCTGCCAGGGGCCAGGTGCGGCAGGCAGGTGGCCGCCTCTCCTCCCGGTGTGCCCTGGAGGCTGCTGGGAAGAATCCAGCGTGGGTGCTCCCCCCCCCCCCGCAGGCCCAGGCCCTGGTTCTCAGGGTCCCGCAGTGGCCGGCCCCGGGGGGTATGTTCGCGATGAAGCGCCCAGTCCTGTCCTAGCCCCGTGGGCTCCTGGTCGGGCAGCGAGGGGAGTGGTGTGGGCTTTGTCCTGGGGGTCCCCATCAGGTCCCCCCTCTCCCACCCAGGGAACGTCAAGAGGAGAGACCCACGTGGGCCGCGGGCTGGCTGGGGGCAGCGTGCCAAAACGTGTTTTGGATTCCCTTCTGCACCCTTGTTGGTTTCCCAACTTGTCTGCACCAGGCCCAAACGACTGTCACGCTCAGAGACTAATGACAAACACGATGAGACGCTGCCTCCGGAGCTGGGAGCTGGTCCCAGGACGACGACACCCCAGGGCCGGCCACGGCGGAGCCGGGGGCCAGACAGGACGACACGCAGGCGGGGACAGAGGGGTGGCAAGGCACACCTGATCCCGGCTTCAAGAGCCCCATGCAGGTCACACACTGAGCCTCGATCCCTGTCACTCTCAGCCATGACCACGGTCTCAGTAGCACACGGCCCTGGTCCTGACCATGCACTGAGCCTCGATCCCTGTCACTCAGCCATGACCACGGTCTCAGTAGCACACGGCCCTGGTCCTGACCATGCACTGAGCCTTGATCCCTGTCACACTCAGCCATGACCGTGGTCTCAGTAGCACACAGCCCTGGTCCTGACCACACACTGAGCCTCGATCCCTGTCACTCTCAGCCATGACCACGGTCTCAGTAGCACACGGCCCTGGTCCTGACCACGCACTGAGCCTCGATCCCTGTCACCCTCAGCCATGACTGTGGTCTCAGTAACACACGGCCCTGGTCCTGACCACGCACTGAGCCTCGATCCCTGTCACTCTCAGCCATGACTGTGGTCTCAGTAGCACACGGCCCTGGTCCTGACCATGCACTGAGCCTCGATCCCTGTCACTCTCAGCCATGACCGTGGTCTCAGTAGCACACGGCCCTGGTCCCGACCACACACTGAGCCTCGATCCCTGTCACCCTCAGCCATGACTGTGGTCTCAGTAGCACACGGCCCTGGTCCTGACCATGCACTGAGCCTCGATCCCTGTCACTCTCAGCCATGACTGTGGTCTCAGTAGCACATGGCCCTGGTCCTGACCACGCACTGAGCCTCGATCCCTGTCACTCTCAGCCATGACCGTGGTCTCAGTAACACATGGCCCTGGTCCTGACCATGCACTGAGCCTCGATCCCTGTCACTCTCAGCCATGACTGTGGTCTCAGTAGCACACGGCCCTGGTTCTGACCACGCACTGAGCCTCGATCCCTGCCACCCTGGCACTGACCCAGCCCCTGTTCCGAGTCCCTGTCCTGCTCACACAGCCCTGGCCCTGACCACAGCCTTTGCCTTCAACCTGGACTTCCTACACCTGCCCCCCTCCCCTTCTGTCTCTTGGCTGGCATCGCCCCTTCCTCTGCCTCACCTGTCTCCGTGATCCTATCCCGAGACCCCGAGGTAGCCCCTGGTGGACACGCAGAGACAGGAGGAAGCACTACCCCCTTGGGGGCAGCCTGGCTCTGGGGGCCAGGTGACGGGGAGGCACAGAGACCTGGGTTCAAGTCCAGCTCTGCCACTTCCTCCCGTGGCCCTGGCCAGGCCAAGGAGCCTTGTGGACCTCATGAGCAACATGGGGTCCCTCGTGCCCTCTGCAGCTGGGCGGGGAGGCCAGGCCCCCAGACACGGCCATGCTGCCAAGCCCAGTTTCCCCTGGCCAGGCCTGGGTCTGGGGGAGACGGTCCTGCCTCCCCAGTGCCCTGGCAGAACAGGCCCCACAGCCTGAGCCAGCTGGCCGGCGACGTGTGCCTGCAGTGCCCCGCATGGTGGGGCACTGAGAGTCTGGGACGTGGCCTGGGTCTGCCCCACCTGCCCCTTGGCACCTGCTGGCACCGGGCACAGGCCAGCTCCCCAGGGCTCAGAGCCCGCGAGGGGACCCAGCAGGAGCCCCACAATGCACTGTGAGGCCCCGAAGCCCTTTGGCCTGTCTCCTTGTCTGTAAAGTGGGCGACACAGAACCTCGTGGGTTGTTCTCTCCAGGCAGGCACTTGGAAACCAGAGAAGGGTCCTCGCTGGGCGCAGCTCCAGCCGGAGGACATGCAGGCTGAGGGCTTCCCCTCACGGTGGGGCAGGGCTTCCCTGGGACCGCTGGCACCACTCACTGGCCTGGCCGGCCTCCGAGCGAGGGCTGGGGTCTGGGCGGGCCCTCCTGAGCCTGGGCCAGGACCAGGCAGGGCAGGTGTTGGCGGGGCAGGTGGGCACACCCAGAGCCCCGCACCCCAGCCCTCTGAGGCCACACTGAGACCCTCATGACGCTCTACCACAGACCGCCTTCAGGAGTGGGGTGGCTGGGGCGGAGGCCTCCCGGGAGGGGAGTGGGGCTTCTCCACGGGGCTGTGGGTCCCCCACCTGCCTGGGAACCCGTGGCGGGCCCTGAGCGCCGGGTGCCCCGCCCTCCCGCCTTAGCCCGGCTGTCCCTGGTTCTGGCCCACTCTGACGACTTCCTCCCCTCCCTTCCCACCGCCCCTCCTCCAAGAAGCCCCCTTCTCTTCCCTCCCCGTGGCTCACCCGCTGCACTGCTGTACATGACACCTCTGCCCCCAGCGAGTCTGGACCAGCACCCTCCTCTCCTGGCCAGCCCCCGTGCCAGCCCACCCAGTGTTAGGGTTAGGGTTAGGGTTAGGGTTAGGGTTAGGGTTAGGGTGTCCTGGCACAGGCCCCCAGTCCTGACACCGCCTCCTGGAAGCCCACCCAGCCACGCACCATTGGGTCCACGCTGTGCTTCCGCCCCCAACCCCTGGTCACCAGCCTTGGTGGCAATGGCCTTGAGTTCAACCTGCAGCCCCTGCCAGGCCCTGGGCAGGTCCTGCTGACCGCTGGGGAGGGGCCATGGCCTCAGGGACGCACCCACAGGAGGTGCATCCTGGGGCAGGCGTGCTGCGGGCTCCTCGCTCCCTCACCGGCATGGGCCCTGCCCGCCCACAGGTGAGGAGAGGCCTGGGCCCTCACGGACACCCAGTGCATGCCTTGTCAGAGCCTTTGCAAAGCTCAGGGCCCTGGGACTCCCCCGGGCGGCGGGGAGAAGGGGCATCTCCCATGCAGCCTATGCCCACCCCACAGCACCAACAGGCCCGCTGCCTCCCCGCACTGCCCAGCTCACCCCTCCCTGCGGTGGCCCCGGGAACAGAAGGCCGAGACCCCCGAGGCTCCGGGTGCTGGCACCTGCCCAGGGACCTGAGTGCGGGGCCAGGGGCTGCACCAGCCTCCCTTGCTGGCAGATGGGAGGCTCAGGGGCGGGTCCTGGCTTCCCTGGGCTCCTCCAAAGCCCACCCGCAGTGTCCTAGGAGTTCCCTCTCGGCAGCCCAGCACCCAGCACACGCCTGGCCGCCTCGGCCCTGCCCCTGGGCCAGGGTCCTGGGTGCTGCCTGCGGCCGTGCACCTGGGGCCTGAGGGGCAGCTGTGAGGATGGCCCAGCCTCTCCTCAAGACACTGGGTGCTGCCAGGGGCTGGGCTCCGGGCACCACACGACAGTCGTGCCCTGGAGCAGGAACCCAAGGCCCGCGGGCAGGGGGCGACGGCCCCAAGGCCGCACAGCGTGGACTTGGCGGGGGGCTGGGAATTGAACCCAGGCCCGCAGCTGCCCAGGCTCAGGGCAAGGAGCAGCAGGGGCGGACACGGCCCCCTGGAGCAGCGGACTGTGCACCAGGGGGTCCTGGGGGCTCTGTACCCCCACGGAGTGGCACTCACAGCCTTCCGAGACCCAGGTGACTGCACCTGGGACGAGCTGCCCGCTCACCCCGGCGACGCTTCTAGGTGTCCCGCTCTGCGGGGTCTGGCAGACCAAGCCTCTTCGCGTCCCCTGGGGAGGCGGGGCCCTGGCAAAGGCCTCCAAAAGGGGTCAGACTTGGCCCCGGGTGTCCGGTGGGTCTCATGTGACACCGGCCAGAGCGCCCAGGCTCCCCTGGGCCCAGCTCGGCCCGGGGCTCCCCTATGTGAGCCCCTCCAGCCAACACTTGGCTTAATGGACATGCCACCTGTCTGGGGGAGGGGCCGCCTGGGAGCCCCCAGCCCACCCCGGGGTCCCGATGGCCCCGGCTCACCCTCACCTGTGGCTTGGGCAGCGGTGGCTCCAGCAGCCCGGACTCAGCCAAGTCCCAGGGAGGCCGGGCTGCTCCCTCCTGGCTTCTCGGATACCCTCTGCCCCGGCTCCCCCAGCCGCTATCCCCCGGGACACTCCCAAGCCCCTCTACCTCCTGGTGCCCACAGCCAGGACCCCACAGCTCCTGGAGCCCCGCGGCCTCACCACCTCCCCCCGAGGAGCCCCCAGGGGAATGCCGCCAGGCCCATTTGGGCTTCAGAGAGGGGCTGAGTCACTCGTCCCGGGATGCACGGAGCTGGGGCTTGGCCTCTGCCCGCGTGCCCATTACGGTCCCGGCACACACAGGAGGCGGGACAGGCCTGGGCCTGGGCGGCTCAGCCAGGGACACACTGCCCAGCGGCCAGGGCCGGGCAGCGGCGGCGTATCAGACCTGGCCGGCCAGGGCTGGGCTGGGCTGGGGGATGGGCTGGAAGCAGCTGGGCGGGGCAGGGCAGGAGCTGAGGGAACAGTGTTGGGGCGGTGGGAAGTGCACAGCCAGTGCCGAGGCCCCGAGGTGGGGAGACAGCTGTGTGCAGGGGCTGGCCGGGAGCATGGCCCTGGCCCTGGCCGGGCTAATCAGGACCAGGAGCTACCCCCCCCCCACACCCCGCATCCTCCAGGCCCCCGGCCCCCTGAGGAGCTGCCCGTACACCTGCCCCCACCAGACAGCTCCTGATTTCTCTGCGTCTCTGCCGCCTGTGCTGCCCGGGCTGCACCGACAGCGTCACAAGGGGTCAGGCATCAGAGCTGCCCAACGGATGGACGAGCTGGGAAAGGCCCCTCTGTGCCTCAGTTTCTCCATCTGCAAAACGGGCACACGGACACCCATCCCGTCACAGCAGGTCACCCAGCGGATAAAACGAGAATTCTCTGCGGGCCCCAAGCCTCCTGTCTCCCCACACGCCATGGGCAGAGGGGCAGCCCTGGGGGAAGGAGCGCCCCCCAGTGGCCGGATGCTGAGAAAAAAGAGGGGGCAAGTGGGCAGGTCCAGCCTCCCTCCCCTCCCAGCCCTGCCTGAGGCCGCCCAGCTGTTCCGTGTCTGCCCGCCCGGCACCCTGGCCGCTGGCCAGTTCCCAACCCGCCCGCCCCTCTCGGGACCCTGTTCCCACTGCTTCTCACAGGGCAGCTGCACGGCGAGCCAGGCCAGGGCAGTGCCAGGCCGGCCAGAGCCGGGGCTGGGCCAGCAGGCAGGCCCTGGGGCTCCGCCGCCCCGCGCCACGGTGCTGCTCCTCGCCCGCACGGCCGGCCCCTGCCGGGGCCCCCAGCCCTTCCCCTGGCCCGGCCTGCCCCCCCCCCCCCACTGCCTTGACCCGGGCGGAGGCCCGGCTGCGGGCACCGGGCGCCGCTGAGCGGATGAATGAGTGAATGAATGATATCCAGCGAGGGCGTGAGCGAACGCATGATAGCCAGCAACAAGAGGGTGGCCCGGGCGCCCGCGGGGAAGGGGCCCCCGCCGGCGCCGCCCGCAGCTCCCTCCGGCCCGGGCTTCACTAAGGGTCCGTGCGTGCGGGATCAGGACCGGCTCCCGGCGCGCGCTCCCTGCCCGGGTCCCGGGGCGGCTTCTCCGCCACCTGTCCGGCTCCGGAGAGGCCGCCCCAGCCGCGGGCGGCTCGGAGCCCCCGGAGGGCACCCGGGGCGGGGGGCACTCACCGCGCCTTCGCCGGGCCGGAGGGGGCCCGCGCCGCCCCGCGCCTTCCTCGCCTCTGACGTCAGGCGGCGCGCGGGGCTGCTTTTGGGCAAGGCGGCGGGGTGGGGGCGGGGTGGGGGCGGGGCGGGCTGTCTCCCCGCCCCCGCCGGGCCCCGAGAGGAGCAGGAGCAGGGCCCTGAGGAAGGAACCCGGGCACCCCTGAGACGCAGGGGGAAACTGAGGCACGAGGGGGCCGGGCCACAGCCGCGCCGTCCAGGAGCGGGTGGGCGGCTCCCGCGGGGGCTGCAGCGCCCCGGGCGTGCGGTGCGGTGCGTCCACGCGTGCGGGCTGGGCTGCGGGCTGTGTGCGCCCTGTTCAGGGCCCCAGCGTCTGCGCCCCTGGTGTCTGGGCAGCCACGAGTGGCCCTGCGTGTGTGCGCCCGCCCGTGGGGTTGGGGACACCGGTGGGGGCCGCCTGAGCTTGGGGCTTGTCCCTGGAGGGGTGGAGAGGGCCCCCTTGGCCGCGGCGACACCCCGACCTTGTGAGACAGGGTTTCCGTGGCGGACGGCGGCTGGGACCGAGGTCGGCAGCGGGAGTCGCCTCTCCTCTTTCTACGGTCACCCCACGCTGGACACACAGGACGGCTTCTGCTGGAGGCGAGGCCTCTGGCCCCCACAGCTCAGGAGAGAGTGGGGGTGCCCCGGGGCAGTCAAGGAGGGCTTCCTGGAAGTGGGGGGTAGCCAGGCAGGCAGCTTGGCTGAGCAGGGGAGGGGGGGCCGTGGGTGGGGGCACCAGCACGTCAGCGTTCACAGCAGTGGTGCCCTGGGAGTGTGCAGTGAAGTAAGCGGCCCCTGTGGACACGCGTGGTGGGTTTGATCCTGTGGTCAACACGGAGCCACTGTTCTGGGAGGGGGTGGCCTCGCCACTGGGGCTCCCTGCTGTGTCTGTCCCAGAGGGGTGCGGGGCCTCCGACCAGCCAGGCCCCCGTCCCCAGGCCGGCGCTGGCTCTGTGGGAGCCGAGAGGGGAGCAGGATTCCGTGTGGTTTCCATGGGGCTGGGGTAGGGGCGGAGGCTGGGGAGGGGGTGAGGTTGGAAGTTTAGGGGCTGGGGGGGCTCGGGCTCCTGCTTGCCGAGCTCGGGCCACTGCCCAACGGTCCCGGGAGGAGTCCCTGGGGCGTGGGGGACAGCCCGGGGTGGGGCTCAGTCCTCCCAGGCGGCCTGGGAAGGGGCCACCTGGCCACCTCTGCCAGGCGTGGCTGGGGTCAGAGGTCAGCTGCCCATCCTGCAGCTCCCTCGGGCATTGCTGGGAGCGGGGGCCTGGTTGGGGGGCCCTTGGCAGCCCCCAGAAGTGGCCTTGGGAAGAGCTTGGGGGGCTCTGGGTGGGGGGGATAGGGAAGCAGCCTGGGTAGGGAGGGGAGTGTCCCTGGGAGCCTGGCTCCCGTCTCTCGCCCTGGGCCTTGACCCTGAGGCCTGCTGACCCCAGAGGGGCTCGTGGCCCAGGCCCCGCCTGTTGGCCCGGGGGCGAGAGGGCCTGTGTGTCCCGCTGCTCCCCGCTGGAGTCCCCACGCTGAGCCATCCGCCTCCAGCAGCGGCCGCAGCGGGCCCTGGGCAGGGGCCCGTCAGCCGGGTCTGCCTCCCGTCCCGGGGCCTGGGGCTGCAGCCCCCCGCCCTCCTGCCTCCTTGTCTCGGGGCGACCAAGGACCCTGGCCGCGTATCTGCAGATTGGCTGGGTTGGGGGGAGCAGGGGCCGGGGCCACTGGACGGGAGGACCCCCACCTGCCTGCGCCCTGCCGAGGCCAGCGCTGTGGTGGTGGTGGTGGGGTCAGCGTGCCCAGGGCAGATCCCAGGAGGGGCCAGGGGCCTGCTTCCGGCTTCGTGCCCACTGGGCCCCTCTCCCACTTGGATGCTGGGCGCCTGGTGCCGGGGGGTGGGGCGTGGGCGGCCGACATCGCTGGACGAAGGGACAAGGCCGATGCGGAGGGCTGTGGAGGGGCGGGGCTGCTCCCTGCTCCCTGTCTGAGGGGGGCGCAGCCTCCACCGTCAGACCAGATGCATGGGGATGCTAGGGATGGAGAGGCTGGGGTGGGGGGCTCGGGAGGGAGAATGAGGCGCTGTGGGCAGGCCGCTGGTGAGCAAGGGGGGCAGGGCGAGGGGCCGCCCAGGCAGCAGCAGCCCTGGCGCCGGCACTGGGGAAACGTCCAGAAAAGCCAGCGCTGGGCCTGGGGCGCCGTCAGCTCCCTGTGCGTGGCACTCAGCTCCACAGCTGGGGGGGTCAGCCCAGGTGACCGCTGGGGCCCCCGCCCTGCTCCCTCCTCGCCCTTGCCCCTTGGGGGTCCCCAAGACCTCGGGTCATCTTTGGTTCTTACACAGAAGGCATCGATGTCCAAACGGGGCGGGGACCAGAGCGTGGCCCGGCCAGGGGCCCTGCCGGCCCGGGGGCGGGGCGCCGACTCAGGCCGGCTGCACGGGGCAGGGGGCCTGCTACAGTCAGGGTCCTCACTGCGGGGCCTGGCCCGTGGCCAGCACAACGCGGCACAGCGTGGGCCGTCCCTGCCACGGAGGTGAGGCTTGTGCACCTGGCCGAGGCCGGGAGGCCCTGCGGGGGGAATTTGAGGACAGGGAGAGTCCCAGAGCTCCAGAGATCCAATCTGGGAGGGCTTGCTGCAGGAGGCGGCCCGGGCTCTGGCCCTCCCAGGATCCCGCCCCACTCCGAGTCTCAGCCTGTACCAGGGGGGAGATAAGGAGACCGCGGCCTGGAGCCGGCTCAGCCTCCACACTCAGCTGCCTCTGTGGCACCCCCAGGTCCCCCTCAGCCCTCAGCTCCTCCCCTGTGCCCTGTGACTGCTGGGGGCGCTTCCCACCCTGCAGGCCCTGCTGGGCGCCCCCGCGTTCTCTCTGGAAGCTTCCGGAACCCGTTTCCCCACCGTCGTGTCCAGGCCCCAGGGCAGAGGCTTTCGGTCCAAGATGTCCCGGGTGCAGGCCCCGTCCGCGGGGGCCCAGGCCTGTCTCTGGTGCCTCCCCCGCCCGGTCAAGCACGGGCCACGTCCCCCGCGGGGCCTGGCGACCTGCTTTCTATTTCCGGGCTTCCCGGCCTTGGCTGGCCCCGTGGGACCGGAATGGCGGGGTCTGCCTGTGTCTGCTCGGCCCACGCGCCCAGGCCCCCAGAGCAGGGGGCAGGGCCGCTGCCCACCCGCCACCTTCCCGCGGAAGGTCATGAGATCTCTGTCGCTGTGAGGTGTCCGAGCAGCCCAGGCCGGCGCACTCGGGGTGCCACGCCGGGTGGGGGACAGGGGGTGCCCAGGCTCTGCTAGGGATTCGGCAGCTCCTGACTTCTGGCTGGGGTCACCTGTGGGAGCCCCCTCCCCCGGGGGCTGTTCTCGCTGCCTCGCCCCCCCCACCTCTGTGCCCGCAGTTCCCTCCACCTCTGGCTTCCAGGCCACCTCTTCCGTGAAGCCCGCCCAGACTGGCTTCTCAGAGCGGGCTGGGTTTGTCTCCGGCTGGGCCTGGTTCCCTCCTCTCTGACGTTCTCTGGCAGGGCTGGCGCTGGGGCTCTGGGAAGGCCAGCGCCCATTCTGGTGGCCCCTTGAAGCCTCAGGGGACTTTCCCTGCCTGGTCACATGTCCCTTTCAGGCCGGGCATACCCCTCCGGTGAGCAGGAAGTTCTTCCTGGTGTCTAACCCGTTCCTTCCTGCTGCGGCTCCGTTTTTATTTTGGCTGGGTGGTGAGGATCCCAAAAGCCAGGTGCGTGACCGCAAACCTCTCCTAGGAAGGGCCAAGGTGTCGCCTCCTGGTTTCTGAAAGGTACGGGGCTGGGGACCCGGGGGCAACCACCTCCTCTTCCCTGTGGTCCATGAGGACAGCCCTGCCAGCCCCGCTAGGAGGTGCAGCGGGATTAGGACCCGGCAGGTGCACCCAGGCCCTGCCCATGGCTGTGGCCCCGCCTTCCTCCCCGCTGAGCCCCTCTGCCCCTGATCCCGGTGACCCCGCACAGGCCCAGCCCGGGCACCTGGACAGGGGCCCTGCTGGCGGCCAGCTGCCTCCTGCTCACCGCCCACCGCCCACCGCCCCAGGGAGGCCGGTGGGAACGGGCCGAGGCTGCTGTTGTTGGCCGCCACGGTCACTTTCCGGAAGGCTGGTGCCAAGTCTCCGGCCGGCGGGAGGGGAGGGCGCTGGGAGCCGTGGCCGCGAGCAGGCGGGCACTGCCAAGGCCGTGCGGGGAGGGGAGGCTGAGCCCAGTGGCGGTCCCACAGCCCCTCCCCCACAGCCTGAGGTCCGCCCCGCTGTGGGTGGGGAAGCGGCCAGCCCGTGGACTGCCCAGCCCAGCCTGGGGGTGCTGGGAGTGTTTCTTTCTCGCTGAGCCATGGAGGTGTGTACTTGCGGGGGGGGGGGCGTCTTCCCCGGACCCCAGGGCGCTGTCACAAACAGCACACGCTTCCTCCTCACATTTGAACAGGTTCTGAAACACGGGGACCCCAGTCTCCCCCACCTTACAGACCAGGAGACCGTGGCTTGCGGAGGGGCCCCGTTGGGGCGGGGCCTGTCTACCCCACGGAGGCGCCCACTCAGGCTTTGCCTTCCCTGGGGCTGCCCCTCCCTGAAGCCACTTCTGCCCGGAGCCCCACCCGGGTGCCCAGCCCCCCGCTCCCCGCCCCAGTCTGCCCAGGCCCGGGCCCTGCAGGGGCCGTCCTGCCCCTGCCTGCTGCTCCTCGGCCCAGGGGGGCAGCTGGCCAGCTGTGGGCATCAAGGCCGAGTCTCCGTGACTCCAGGGCTCAGCTTGTGCACCTGGATAACCAAATCATTCCTCTGCTCTGACCAACTCATGGGGCCTGGCTCAGGGCTCAGCCTGTGGACAGGGTAGGCACTCAGTGTGGGACTGGGGCAGGATGAGGGCTCAGGCTGTGACCAGGACCAAAGCTCAGTGTGTTCCTACGATCAGAACTCAGTAGATGACCAGGGTCAGGGATCAGAGTGAGACCAGGGTCAAGGGTCAGTGTGTGACCAGGACCAGGGCTGAGTGAGACTGGGACCAGGGCTCAGTGTGTGACCAGGGTCAGGGCTCAGTGAGACCGGGACCAGGGCTCAGTGTGTGACCAGGGTCAGGGCTCAGTGAGACCAGGATCAGGGCTCAATGTGACCAGGATCAGGGCTCAGTGTGTGAGCAGGGTCAGGGATCAGAGTGAGACAAGGGTCAGGGGTCAGAGTGAGACCAGGATCAGGGCTCAGTGTGACCAGGGTCAGGGCTCAGTGTGACAGGATCAGGGCTCAGTGTGTGAGCAGGGTCAGGGCTCAGTGAGACCAGGATCAGGGCTCAGTGTGACCAGGATCAGCACTCAGTGTGACCAGGGTCAGGGCTCAGTGTGACAGGATCAGGACTCAGTGTGACCAGAGTCAGGGCTCAGTGTGACAGGATCAGGGCTCAGTGAGATCAGGGTCAGGGCTCAGTGAGACTGGGATCAGGGCTCAGTGTGTGACTGGGATCAGGGCTCAGTGTGTGACCAGGGTCAGGGCTCAGTGTGACCAGGGTCGGGGCTCAGTGTGTGACTGGGGTCAGGGCTCAGTGAGACTGGGATCAGGGCTCAGTGTGTGACCAGGATCAGGGCTCAGTGTGTGACCAGGGTCAGGGCTCAGTGTGACCAGGGTCGGGGCTCAGGTGTGACTGGGGTCAGGGCTCAGTGAGACTGGGATCAGGGCTCAGTGTGTGACCAGGGTCAGGGCTCAGTGTGTGATCAGGACTCAGAGAGAGACCGGGGTCAGGGGCTTTTGCTTCTGGAGCAGCATCACATCGCCCAGCGTGGTGCCCACTCCCCACCTCCTGCGCTCGGCTCATGTCAAGAGGACTCGTGCACCAAGGCTCCGCCGTCGGGCACCCCTGGGACCCGGGGCCCTGCCCTGTCCTTGCCCCACACGGCTTTTCCCTCCCGCTGGAGGAGTGGGGGCTGGAGCCCAGGTCCCCCTCCTTCCGCAGGGCCCAGAGTCCGCCAGACCCGTCTGCTAGTGCCCGCCGCTGCTTCCTGCCTGCGAGGGGGTCAGGAGGACACATAGCAGGCCTGGACGTGTTTGGACGGGTGGGAGGGCGGGGCTTGGGGGAGGCACATCTCAGGCCCAGTGGCTGGAAACCTGGCTCCCGTCCTGCCTGGCCGCTGGCTCCCGGCTGACCCCAGGCCAGTCGGCAGCACTGGGCCTGTGCTGCCTGCCTGAGCCGGACTCCCGGCCCCGAACTTGCGACTCCGGCGGACCCCTATGTGAAGCCGAGGCTGGGCGGGGGCCCCCGCTGCCCCCTTCCCACTCCTTTGCCGGAGCGGCGGCCTTAGGGGCTCCAAGGACCCTAGTCAGACCCTGCCCCCGGCCTGCTCTTTGGAGGCCGCAGGTCTGGGCGCAGAAGCCTGCTCTATGATCTTCTGGGGCTACGACGACAGATCCCACCAAACACAGGGAGGACCCGGGGTCCTGGGTGCCTGGCCCACCTCTGTCTCCACCAGGCGCCCGTGGGTGGGGCCGGGGCTGCCTGGTAATTACAAACATTCGCCATCAGAGGGTGCTCTTAGCTCTAGCCGTCCCTTCAGCTGGGAGACCCCTGCACAGGCCTGAGATCGGTGGTCTGTATCCTGCGTCCTGGGGGGCTTCGGTGGTCTCGCAAGCCCCCAGAACTTGTGTGTGCAGCAGCTCGTGCTCGGAGGACCCGCTGCAGGGGGCACAGACTGGTGCCAGTCACTCCAGAGCCTGGGGCGGGGCTAGAGGTGGGCACCTGCTGCCGGGGACTCCTGTCCCAGAGGCCACGGAGACGGACAGGGCCTCAGATGAGCTCTGTCCAGCTGTCTGTCCAGCTCTGGCCAGAGGCCGGACGCCATCCCTGAGTGCTATCGACTTCCGGACAGTTTCTGTTCAGAGAACTTTTTGTTTCTTTGAGAGGCAGAGAGCGACAGAGAGAGAGAGCACTCCTGTTGCTTGCGACGGCCGGGGGTTGGAAAGGGAGCCTGGAACTCAATCCTGGCCTCCCACGTGGGTGGCAGGAGCCCCAGTACTGAGTTGCCGCCGAAGTACCCAGCACGCACAGTAGCAGGGAGCTGGGATCCAGAGCCGGAGCTGGGGCTCGAAGCCCGCACCCAGCTGCCCTGCCGTGTGCGCCTTGGCTGCCCTGGGCGGCTCCCAGCCTCCGCCAGGCCCCTGCAGGCCCCGTCCAAGGCCCCCAGGTCTTCCACTGCTCTCCCAGGCGCATCAGCGGGGAGCGGGGTGGGAAGTGGAGCAGCCGGGACTGGAACCGGCGCCCTGACGTGGGATGTGGGTGTCCTGCTGCGCCACGGTGCCGGCCCCAGGAATGTGCAGTGTCTACACACACTTTCGTTCCCCGGCTGTGAGGGGACCCGAGGCAGCCCCCCGCTGGCCCCAGGGCAGGCATCGTGCATCGCAGGCTCTGGCTCCGGAGGAACCCGGCCGGAGCTCTGGACAGCCTCCCGGCCCGCAGCCGAGGCGCCCGGGGTGCGGGAGCCGCTGCACGTGCCCAGGTGCTGCCGTCAGCCGGGAGCCGGGCGGGGGCTCAGCGCCTCCCTCCTGCTCTGGGCCCTTGGGGTGGGCACCCCGCCCCGACAGACAGGGCTGTAGCAGGGCGGCAGGGACAGTTCTGGACACAGCTCTGGGTCCCGACCCTCGGGCTGGGAACCCCTTGCACCTGCTTTCCCAGCCAGGCGACACTGCAGACAGCGACGCCGGGGACAGGGGACGAGCAGGTGAGGGCCGAGGGCTCCGGAAGCCCAGCTGTGTGCCCGCACCTGCCCGCGCCCCCAGAACCCCCGGGAGCTTCCGCCAAGTGCACCTCTCTGGGCCCCACGCCGAGGTCCCGGCAGAAGTGCTCCAGCAGGCACCCAGGCTGACGGCCACCGAGCGGGCGCACGGAGATGCGGCCAGAGGGGACGCTGGGCGCTCAGTCCACTGCCCCCCAGTCACCAACCCGAGGGGCCACTGGCTGGAGGCCGCTGGGGCGCAGGTGCTGGTAGACGGCTCATTCATTTATTCATTCGTTCACCGGAGAGCAGGCGGGCTTGCTCCACCCGAGGCCCTGCGGATAATTATTTTTCCCTCTGTAAACCCTGTCCTGTTAAATCCCATTTAAATTCCTGCAGCTCAGCCCCGCGGCCGCCTGCTCCTCGTCTCCGGCCAGGCGGGTTTCTGTAAGCACGGCTGACGTGGACGGATGCGTCTCCCGCCGGCCGCCCTGGTGTTTACACGGGGCCGCGGCCGCGGACACTCCAGGTGCTGTAGGGTGGCGCGAGGGGCCGGGGACCCCACCGTGGCTGCTGCCCAGGCACTGGCCTCTCACACAGAGATTCAGCCCCGGGCCCCCTGCGCCCTGCCAAGAGGAACCCAGGAAGGCTTCCCGGAGGAGGGAGGAGGGGATGTCTGATTGACTGTGAAGGCAGAGGGTGTCAGAGGCAGAGAGAAGAGCTCGCAGGCCTGAGGGCAGCCCCGCTCTGTGACCCGGGGCACGCCACGCCACCCCCCTGCACCCCAGAGTCCTTGGCTCTCTGTGACCAGGGTACCCCACACCACCTCCCTGCACCCCAGAGTTCTCGGCTCTCTGTGACCGGGGCACACCACGCCACCCCTCTGCACCCCAGAGTTCTCGGCTCTCTGTGACCGGGGCACGCCACGCCACCCCCCTGCACCCCAGAGTTCTCGGCTCTCTGTGACTGGGGCACGCCACGCCACCCCCCTGCACCCCAGAGTCCTCGGCTCTCTGTGACCGGGGCACGCCACACCCCATGCCACTCCTCTGCACCCCAGAGTCCTCGGCTCTCTGTGACCGGGGCACGCCACAGCCCACACCACCCCCCTGCACCCCAGAGTCCTTGGCTCTGTGACCGGGCACGCCACGCCACCTCCCTGCGCCCAAGTCCCCAGCCCTCGAGTTCTCAGGGTGAAGCCGTGTAGGAACACAGGCGGGAGCTGCAGCGACACCCGCGGGAGTGTGGCTCTGCCTTGCAGGCACTGGGGAGCTATGGCAGGTGCTTGAGCAGGGCTGGCCGTGCTGGAGCCGGGTACACTTCTGAGGCTCTGGCTGCGTTACAGTCCTCCGGCCAATCACAGACCACCCACCTTCCCTCCTGGGCAATGATTGGCTCAGGTTTGGGGAGCTCTAGACGGGTCTGGGCCAATGAGAGGGGACCAGAGCCTGTTTGTGGGTTCTGAGCCCTCTTCTGTCCCGCAGTAGCCAGGCAGCCTTTTAGTCGCCCTGAGAGGAATCCACTGGTGAAAGAGGATGGGGGGGCGGCATCGCGGTGCAGCAGGTGAAGCCGCCACCTGTGACGCCGGCATCCCACACGGGCGTCGGTTTGAGTCCCAGCTGCTGCACTTCTGGTCCTGCTCTCTGCTGTGGCCTGGGAAAGCCGCGGAGGACGGCCCAGGTGCTTGGGCCCTGCACCCGCGCGGGAGACCCGCAGGAATCTGACCAGCCCCGGTCGCTGTGGCCACTGGGGAGGGAAGCAGCGGATGCAGGATCTCTAAAGGCGTCTCCTTGGAGCTGAAGCCTGCTCGCATCATCGCCCCGTGCCGTCACGATGACGTCATCACCCGCACCCTGTTCTGATGATGTCATTGTCCTGAGCTGTCACGATGACGCCATCACCCGCACCCTGTTCCGATGACGTCATTGTCCCAGGCCCTGTTCTGATGACATCACTGTCCTATGCTATCATGATTATGTCATCGCCCCACGCCGTCACGATGACGTCATCACCCGCACCCTGTTCTGATGATGTCATTGTCTTGAGCCATCATGATGATGTCATCACCCGCACCCTGTTCTGATGACGTCATTGTCCCAGGCCCAGTTCTGATGACATCACTGCCCTATGCTATCATGATTATGTCATCGCCCCACGCCATCACGATGACGTCATCACCCACACCCTGTTCTGATGACATCATTGCCCTGTGCTATTATGATTATGTCATCGCCCCGTGCCATCACGATGACATCATCACCCACACCCTGTTCTGATGACATCGTTGTCCTGAGCCATCATGATGATGTCATCACCCGCATCCTGTTCTGATGACATCACTGCCCTGTGCTATTATGATTATGTCATTGCCCCACACCAGCACGATGATGTCATCACCCCGCACCCTGTTCTGATGATGTCATTGTCCTGAGCCGTCACGATGACGTCATCACCCGCACCCTGTTCTGATGACGTCATTGCCCTGAGCCATCACGATGACGCCATCACCCGCACCCTGTTCTGATGACGTCATTGTCCCAGGCCCTGTTCTGATGACATCACTGCCCTGTGCTATTATGATTATGTCATCGCCCCACACCATCACGATGACGTCATCACCCGCACCCTGTTCTGATGATGTCATTGTCTTGAGCCATCATGATGATGTCATCACCCGCATCCTGTTCTGATGACGTCGTTGTCCCAGGCCCTGTTCTGATGACATCACTGCCCTATGCTATCATGATTATGTCATCGCCCCACACCATCACGATGACATCATCACCCCGCACCCTGTTCCGATGATGTCATTGCCCTGAGCCATCACGATGACGCCATCACCCGCACCCTGTTCTGATGACATCATTGTCCCAGGCCCTGTTCTGATGACATCACTGCCCTATGCTATCATGATTATGTCATCGCCCCACGCCATCACGATGACGTCATCACCCCGCACCCTGTTCTGATGATGTCATTGTCCTGAGCCATCATGATGATGTCATCACCCGCATCCTGTTCTGATGACATCACTGCCCTGTGCTATTATGATTATGTCATCGCCCCACGCCATCACGATGACCTCATTGCCCTGTGCCCTGTTCTGATGACACCATTTCCCCTTGCTGCTATGACATCATCGTCCCCCCAGGATGACAGCTGAGTGCTCCCCTGGATGGTGGTCTGTCTGGGGTGTGGGCCTCAGCCTCACAGGCTCCCTGCCTCCCTGGGCAGGCTGGCACACGTGGCCCTCAGGCCTTTGCACTGGCCGTCCCTCGCCAGGAACGCTCTGTCCCCCGAGCCGCACCCTGGGGCGAGGCTGCCCCTGGTCCCTCGCGCTGGTCTGCGCTCAGGGCTGTCCCCCGAGCCGCACCCTGGGGCGAGGCTGCCCCCGGTCCCTCCGCGCTGGTCTGCGCTCAGGGCTGTCCCCCGAGCCGCACCCTGGGGCGAGGCTGCCCCCGGTCCCTCCGCGCTGGTCTGCGCTCAGGGTGCCGGGGTCCTGGGGCAGCGTCACACATCCAGCCCCCGCCTCGGCGCCCTCACGGTACAGGGGCTTCCCGACCACGGCCTGGGCTCCTCCGCTCACAGAACCCGGGGCAGGGGGCAGGCAGCCCACTGCTGTCCCCGGCAGGGATCAGAGAGGGGAATCGGCCTGGCCCCCCAGCAGGGATCAGAGAGGGGAATCAGCCTGGCTCCCCCAGCAGGGATCAGAGAGGGGAATCGGCCTGGCCCCCCAGCAGGGATCAGAGAGGGGAGAATCGGCCTGGCCCCCCCAGCAGGGATCAGAGAGGGGACAGACAGAGTGACAGGGAGGGCGGGAGGGAGAGATGGAGACGGAGAGATGGTCCACCTGCCGGTTCACCCCCAAAGTGCCCGCAGCAGCCAGGGCTGGCGGCTCCACCCACGCCTCCTGTGTGGGTAGCAGGACGGAAGAACCCCAGCCGTCACCGTCTGCCTACCTGGGCGCCCTGGCGGGGAGCGGGATCAGAAGTGAAGCGGCCGGGACTTGAGCCTGCGTGCAGACGGGTGCGGGATACCACGATGCCTTTTCACAGCCTGAGAATCCTCCACGGCAGGGCTGCGCCACACCGTGCCTGTCCGTCCACGGCGGAGGGTGGCCGCCGCGTGGGCTGCCGAGGACCCCAGAGCGCTGACCGTGACCCTCACCCCAGGGTCCCTTCGGCCCCTGCTCTCGAGTCTCCTGGGGAGCTCTAGGCTGCTTCCGGCTGCTCCCTTCTGCTCCTCTCCGTCCCGCTAGGACCTGGCAAAGCCAAGGACGCCTGCCAAGGCCACGGAGGCCACGACCTCGGCACCTGCCCGCCTGCCCGCCCACACCTGGTTTCCTTCTTGGGGGCTGGGAGCCCTGGTGCCTCGCAGGCAGCGTCCAGCCCACGCCCTCTGGGTGCGCGAAGGACTCCCAGCTGTCGCTTGGGCTGCCCCGAGGGGTTCCCTGCCTGTGGCCTCCTGCAGCCCCAAGCTGATGCCACCAGGCCCCCGGGGAGCCTGTCACTCCTGGGAGACAGGGTCCCTGGGCCCCATCATCACCCGTGGACGGGGACGGGGCTCTCGGGCTGTGCCTAGCCGCGGGCAGCCCCTGCTCCAGCCCAGCGACCGTACCCCTGTGGCCACAGGGACTCTCCTGGCCAGCGTGGTACGCACAGACCCACCTCAGCAAGACTCTGCGGTCTGGCCGCTCGGCTGTAGAGGCCTGGGGCCTCAGAACGTGTCTGTAGTGAGGGCCCGGGCCTGGCCATGCCCTGCGGGCAGCGTCCCAGGTGTGAGCCCAGGGGCCCCCGAAGGCTCTGATCCTGGGTCCGGTGGGGGGCGCGTACGTGTGTGTGTGTGTGTGTGTGTGTGTGAGCCCACAGGAGCCTGACTCCCAGGTGTGGGACTGGGGCTCTGGTGGACAGTGCTGCCCCCTGGTGGCCACTGCCAACATTTGCTGAGGCCCTGCAGGCCTGGTTCTATGGTCTTGCATCGTGTCCACTGCTGGGGACATGGGTGGTGGGGACAGGGAGGGGGACCCCGGCTCATGGAGAGGCCACACAGGCCAGTGGGGAGGCCAGGGCCGGGTCCTGCAGCGCCTGGATTCCTGGGGCCCCAGCCTATGCATGAGAGGGGTTGGAACCTGCACCTGCCCTGTCCCAGACACTATCAGTGTAGGGGCCTGCGAACCCGGGGAGGGGCCGCCTGCTCCCTCCACCCCGCCCCCAGCTCCGCAAGGAGGGGCTCATCGCCAGGGTCAGCACACGCTGGGCACGCAGAGACCCCGGCCCCACTCTCCCTGCTGCTGGACACAGCATAGCCCGTGCATCCGGATCCCCAGGCAGCGGCCAGCTGCCCCCCCCCCCCGTCTCCTGGGGCCCTGGGACCTTCAGCGCCGCAGCTGCCTGCTTTGCTCCCCTGGGCCAGGCGGCCCCTCCATCTCCCTGCCCCGGCTGCCCCAGGCTCCAGGCTCACCCGCTGAGGGCGTGGGGGACGCTGCCCCTCCCCCCACCCGGGGCCTTTAGTCACCTGGGCGGAGAGGGGGAAGCAACCTCACGGCTGAGGCTGTCCTTGCGGACTTATTAGGGCCACAGTCTCCACGCCGCCCCCCATCGAGGGCTGGGGCTTTAAGGCCAGGGTGCTTTTCCTGGTTTGGCCTCGTGGGCTCACGGGCCTTGAAGAGGGGCCTTGGCAAGAGACCCTTGGCCAGTCCCCTTCCAAGAGGCACACAGAATGGGGTGTGGGAGCCGGGCGGGGCCCGCTCTGGTCCTGGGCCCCAGGAGGGCGGGGTGTGCAGGGGCTGGCGCGCTTCCGAGCACGCGTGGGCGATGTGCACGGGGGAAGAGACCCCTCTCTCCCTCCCTGCCTGCTGGGCGCCCCCTCACCCGCACCCTGAACCCTCCGGGGCCTCCCCTCTGCCTTGGGTCCCCCCTCGGAGGGGTGGGAGGGGACACGGCTGCCAGCTTCTCCGTGGTCCAGCTGCACCCTGCCTCCCCCGGCTGCCCCCCGTACCCTGCCTCCTTCGGCCGCTCCCCGCACCCTGCCTCCCCCGGCCGCCCCCCGCACCCTGCCTCCTTCGGCCACCCCCCGCACCCTGCCTCCCCTGGCCGCCCCGTGCGGCTTCTCCCGCACAAGCCCTGAGCCCCGTCACCCCCCAGGGTCCTTCCCCAGCGCAGGGCTTGCCCCCTCCTCTCCACAGCCCTTGGACCCCAGCCTCTGCAGAGCTGCGGTGGCCCCTGGGAGGCCGGCCACGGCCCCCCGCTGGCGTGCTCCTGGCCCTGTCTGCTCCGTGCCAGGCCGCTGGGCAGCACGCGGGAGCCGGCCCTCCTCGCAGAGTTGGGGGTTGGACAGGCCTCCTGTGCCACATCCGGGTGGTCGAGACGCCCAGGGGGTCTCTCCCAGGGCCGTGGTCTCCGTGGGCCAGGCCAGCTCCCTGACACCCCAGCGGCCAGGCCTACTCCGAGAGGCCCCTGGTGCCGGGAGCACGGTTCTGCCCCCGTCCCTCTCCACCCCCTGCTGGCCCTGCTGGACCCTGGGTGGGGGGAGGACAGCGAGCCAGACCCTGTCTTGCTGGGAACACAGGAGGGCCGCACGCTCCAGAGCCGTCTTCCCTGCAGGGTCCCAGCGCGCCGCCTGCCTCTGCTCCTCTGTGCCTTTGCAGGTGTGGTTCCTCTGCGGGGATGCCCTTCCGCCCGGCGCGGCCTGTGGCCTCCCGCGGCCCCAGGCTGATGCCACTCGGACGCTGAGAGCCTGGCACCATTGGGGGCTGGGGTCTGCGCCCCCCAAAACCTCTGGGACTCTTGGTCCAGTCCATAAGAAGCTCAGCCTCAGAGCACTGCGGTCACCCCTCCCCCACCCCTCCTTGCTCCTGGCTCTGCAGGGGGCGGGCAGGGCAGGGCTTCCCCGTGGGCGGCTGCGCTGTCCCGGTGCCACGCCTGCCCTCCCCGTGGCCACGCGGTCTGGCCTTTCACCACTGGGCCTGTCCAGCGCACAACGCAAACGCGGGCTTCTCATTCCAAAACATCAGGCATAGCCCCATGAGGACGGCTCTGGCGGAGCAGCTGTGACCCCAGCCCAGGTCGCACGCCTGGGCTGTTGGCCCTGCCCCAGAGCTCACCAGGGGGCGCTCGCGCCACACGGGCCCAGAGCCGCCCCCAGCCGCCTGTCCACTCCAAGCCTCTGCGGGCAGAGTCCTGGCCTCCTCGCTGGCAGCAGCAGGGGTCAGCCCTGCCACTCAGGGAAGGAGAGAAACAAAGACCGATCGCCACAGCCCCCACCCCGAACCCCACTTCCTGTTCCCGCCTGTGCCGCCTGCCCTGGGTGGCACCAGGGCAGGCGTCCTCAGCTGGGTTCAGGGCCTCCTGGGAGTGTTCCCAAGGCCCCCAGCCCTGCCGCCTGCAGGACAGGCGACCACAGGGTGAACCTGCCCGCTGGCCCCGTCCCCCCTCGGTGAGGGCCAGCCCGAGGCTCACGCCTCTGCCCCTCTGAGCCCGCGCACGCAGCGGGTGGGGTGAGCAGGCTCTGGGTTTGCCCACAGGGCCCCTGCTGTAGCCGCTGCAGCCGGGGAGCCACGGGGCTGTGACCCCGGCCCGGAGCCCGTGGCCTGCCGCCGCCACCCACCGTGGACTCTGCGCCCAGCCAGTCCCGCTTAGCACTGACCAGTGGCCGTTTTACTTTTGCTCACGTTTGACCCCCAGGGCTGGAGGAGGGGGCTGTGAGGCCAGGTCCTGCGTGCGCGTGGACGGAGCCCTGGCCCCGTGCCACGGTTGGAGCAGCCCGCGGGCTCTGGCTCGGCCTTCTGGTGGCCCTGCGAGGTTGGACCGGGGCCTGTGCTTCCCACCGAGGGCGCAGCGAACCGAGGCTGGGAGCCATTAGAGCTCACGGCCCACCCTCGGCCCCCGGGGCCGGTGCCTTCTCTGCCGGCCCTGCCGGGTCCGGGGCCAGGCCTGCCGGGCTGGGGGCAGCTCTCCGGAAATCCACTTAGCACTCACCTTGCCTTTGTCCTCCTGGCCGCTAATCTGCTAATCCCGCTTGTCCCGCTGCCTGGGGCTGCCTGGATCTTCCTGGGCTGGGGAAGGACCTGTGGGGCAAACCTCCCCGGGGAGCACCCCGAGCCTGGGATTCGGGAGACCCTAGCCCAGCCCCCACCACTGCTGCCCCCCACCCGCCCCCTTTCCAAGACCCCTCAGGAGCCCGCCCACCCCTGCACTGTGAGAATCTGGGCAGACACAGCTGCGATGCTCTGGCCTCCCCAGCCCCGGGCTCAGCCCCGACCCCGCCTCCTGCTTCCTACTGAGTGGGGTGGCCACGTTCCCACCCCACAGCGGGCTGGGGGTGCTGGGGGCCTCGGCAAACGCCCGAGCAGGGGTGGGAGCCGGCCACAAGCACCTCTCCCCTGGCTGCCAGCCCTGCGCTGGATGCCTGCCTGTCCGAGCTTGTGGGGAGGCCGGTGCCGCCGCCCCGAAGCCACAGCGGCTGGGATCGGAGCCACTGCCATGCCGGGCAGGACAGGCCCGAGAGAGCCGACACACGGGCAGGTGCAGTGCTGCCCGGCACAGCAGCGGGGCTCTTCAAACCCCTTCATTAAACTGGACCCACGGAGCCCACAGGGGAGCGGGGAGACCGGGAGCCTCACAGGGCGCTGAGCGCAGGGCACGGGAGAGTTCCTCCTCCTGGGACCCCAGAGCCGGCAGGCGCCCAGGCACCGCTCGGCTGGAAGTCGCCCACCTGCTATGTGCCTGGGGAGAACAGAAGCCCCGTCTCCCCGGGCTGTGGGAGAGCCTGACCCCAAGTGCGCCCAGCCCTGTGCACTGTCCGCTCAGCCGCCTGTCCACGGTTTACCACGCAGCTGCCGCAGGCGGGCTGCTGGTCTAGATGCAGGGGACACTGCTGGGGACGATGAGGGCCCTGTCTGAACCATGGCCAGTGTGCGTTAAGCCACCTGGGGACTTGGCATGGGGTGAGGGGACCGCCCCCAGAGCCAGGGGCAGTTGGCCGGGACCACGTGATGGGATGGTGGGGGAGTTTGCAGGTGGAGCAGCAGACGCAAGGGCCCTGGGGTGGGAAGGAAAGTCTGGGGGCGGGGTCCTGTCCGGTGGCCTCGGCACAGCTCAGGTCTCTGGCCCCTGTTGGGCCCTGGAGCCACTGGGTGCGCGTCTGGGCCAGGGTCCAGGGGCTGGGAAGCGGGAACAGGGCTGGGTCCCCCTGCACGCATCACCAGTGGTCTTTCTGCCAAGGTGGCCCACAGGGCCGCTGCAGAAGGGGCATCTCCATGACCCCCAGGGTAGCAGGGTGGGCAGCCAGGAGGAGCCAGGGCACGACCACCGGCGGCCGTCTGTTGGAACCCCATGACTCTCCCTGTCGTCCTGGGGTCGCGGGATTCGCCCCAACCGGTAGGGAAACCAAGGGATGAGCGGTCCCCTCCATCCCAACCGCCCCGACCACACCCGACCGCCCCGGGCCCGGTGTATCAACCACCAACCCTGGACCCTAGGTCAGACCCTGTGCGCCCTGGACGGCGCTCCCATTGGGCCGCGCTCCCACGTGACCCGGCTGGCCAGGCGTGCGTGCCCTCTCGCAGGTTAGGTGGGGTGGGGGGCAGTGGTGGTCAGGTGGGGTGGGGCGGGGCAGTGGTGGTCAGGTGGGGTGGGGTGGGGCGGCGCAGTGGTGGTCAGGTGGGGTGGAGCGGGGCGGCGCAGTGGTGGTCAGGTGGGGTGGAGCAGGGTGGGGCAGTGGTGGTCAGGTGGGGTGGGGGGCCATGGTGGTCAGATGGGGTGGAGCAGGGTGGGGCAGTGGTGGTCAGATGGGGTGGGGCGGGGCAGTGGTGGAGCAGTGGTGGTCAGATGGGGTGGGGCGGTGGTGGCCAGGTGGGGTGGGGGGGCCGTGGTGGTCAGGTGGGGTGGAGCAGGGTGGGGCTGTGGTGGTCAGGTGGGGTGGAGCAGGGTGGGGCTGTGGTGGTCAGGTGGGGTGGGGGGCAGTGGTGGTCAGGTGGGGTGGGGCTGTGGTGGTCAGGTGGGGTGGGGGGCCGTGGTGGTCAGATGGGGTGGGGGGGCCGTGGTGGCCAGGTGGGGTGGGGCAGTGGTGGTCAGATGGGGTGGGGGGGCTGTGGTGGTCAGGTGGGGTGGGGCAGTGGTGGTCAGATGGGGTGGGGGGGCTGTGGTGGTCAGGTGGGGTGGGGCAGTGGTGGTCAGATGGGGTGGGGGGGCTGTGGTGGTCAGGTGGGGTGGGGCAGTGGTGGTCCGGTGGGGTGGAGCAGGGTGGGGCCAGGTGGGGTGGGGCAGGGTGGGGGGCCGTGGTGGTCAGATGGGGTGGGGTGGGGCGGGGCAGTGGTGGAGCAGTGGTGGTCAGATGGGGTGGGGTGGTGGTGGCCAGGTGGGGTGGGTTGGCCGTGGTGGTCAGTATGATGGGAGGTGATGCCCCTGCAGGGCGTCCCCCCGCCCTGCTGTCCCCTCTGTCTCCAGAGTGGCTGCGAGGTGTCTTGCAGCTCGAGACCCTGAGACCCTGAGACCCTGAGAACCACGGTGATTCTCAGACCCCTCCCCATCTGGCTCTCTTCCCACCCCAGGGCCCACCAACAGCCACGCCCAGGGTCTCAGGGTCTCGAGCTGCAAGACACCTCGCAGCCACTCTGCAGGCGGACTCCTACGGAGCCTTCCACACCCGCTGTCCCCGCCCCACCCCCACGCCAGGCTCCCGGTGCTCCCTGGGACCACGTGGCTCAGAGCCAAGAAGTAGCACACGCGGAGTCTGCTGAACCCTGGCCAGCTCAAGGCCGAGTGGGAGCTCGCCCCCCCAGGAGCGGCGGGTAGCTGCTGCCCCAGGGCGGCCTCCCCTTGCCCACGCTGGCCCTGTGGCTGCTCCGAGGTGCAGCCAGTGGCCAGCATTCACTGCGAGCAGCAGTGGCCGCGGTTTTCTGGGCGAGGGCACCGTTGGACACGGCCGAGCTAACCTGGGCAGAGCACCTGGCGTGGTTTGCTTCCTGCGTGCTCCGGCTACGGCCGGGGCCTGCAGGGCCCGGGGCGCCACCCTCACCTCGTGCTACGGCTGCGGAAGGGAGCTGGGGTGGGTGCTGTGCCCAGGGCGAGCCGGGCAGCGGGGCCCTCGCAGGCCTGGCTCAGCTGTGCTGGCCTGGGCGAGCCACCCGTGGGATGGGGCCGTGTGTGTGCGACGGGGCTGCGGCTGCCCCAGGGCACTGAGCAGCTGGGGCGAGGGCTCCAGGGGTTCTGTGTGCGCGCAGCCGCGCCCTTTCCCCGTTCTGCTGCTGGAACTCAGGGTGGGAGCCCCTGAGAAGACAGGCACCCCTGCCTCGTGCCTGCTGTGTGCCAGGCCCCTCCCCTGCTGACAGCCTGCTGTGTGCCAGGCCCCTCCCCTGCTGACAGCCTGCTGTGGGGCGGGAGGCGGGGGTCTCGGAAGATGGTCCCAGGGACCCGGGGCCCCCGGGGTGGGCTTGGGAGTGCGCCTGTGCCAGGACCTGTTGCCGGGAGAGGGCAGGGTGCTTCTGGGAAGCGTTCCCAGCATGCCTAGCTCCGGCCTCGAGGCCCGTGCGGTGACCGAGGACCTGCGCCTGTGTGGCTGCCCTGGGCTGGGCGGAGCGGGGCCCCCTGGCACCGCAGCTGGTGGGGCGGGCGTTTGCACACCAGGGCCAGGGCGTTCCCCACTCTGGAGGGCCGCGATCTTCCAGGATGGCATGTCTGCCCCCGTCAGAGGGCCGAGGCACTTGGGCAAGGCGCTGCCCGGGGCCGGGACGCGAGCTGGGGTCTTCCTGCCGCCGGGGCTCCCAGCCTCGCACCTGCTGCTCCCTCTCCGTCCTGGGCCCGCCGGGTCCCCTCTCTGTCGTACCTACTGTGTGCCTGGCCACCCGTGGCTGGGGCTTGGATGGGCAGGCCTGGGCAGTCAGAGCAGGGCAGGGGCGGGGGTAGCCAGGGGGCCCCAGGGGGTGTTTGGCACCTGTTTGCTGGTCGAGGGCTCAGTGAGCCCAGGGCTGACCCTCCAGGCTGAGCGTGCCCCGCAGTCTCTGCTCTGGCCCCCATCGGTGGTCCTGGGCTGGGGGACCTCTGACTGCGTGGTGCTCCAGGGGGTCCGAGCGCCCCTGCAGGGGCCACCGCGTGGGCAGATGGGAGGTGAGAACGGTGGTTCCATTGCCTGAGTCGGATCTGGGGGCCAGGGCGGCAGGAGGCAGGGGAAGTTCCAGGGCAGGGCGGGTGGGGTGGAGCCGAGCTGTGGGAACCGGATTCGGGTCCCCGGGGGCATCCTGGGAGCAGGAGGGTCTGAGGTCTTGAGTCCCTGCCTGGGCCGCTGAGTTGGAACGGGATTCTCCAGGCTGGGAATTCGGAAGGCAGCTGCTTTGGGCCCGGGCTGCCTGCCTCGGTTTCCCCAGTAGGCAGTGGCCGCTTTGGTCTGTGACGGTCACAGTTGAGAGGCTCCTGTCTCGGGCCTCAGTTCCCCCATCTGTAGAATGGGTGCTGTCTGCAGCCCCTGCATCATCTCCCCAGCCCCTGCCGGGAGCGGCAGGAATCTGTTCCCACGGCCTCAGCCTCACCCGCCCCAGAGACCCCGCAGCCAGGGCTGGCCCAGCCTGGAGGAGGCGGGCAGGCGAGCGGCCCTGCCCCGGCCCCTTCCCACGGGACCAGCGCTCCCAGCTGCTCCCCTGACCCGGGCCCGCCCGTGACTCAGCCTTCCCGGAAGGGGCTCCGGAGGGCTCCGAGGATTCCCCGCCACTCCTCCCGGAGTTCTGTCCCCATCGTCGCCCCGCTGCGGAGAGCCAGGGCTTCACCTGCTGCCCACTCTGCCCCACCCCTCAGAGGGCGCCCTTCCTCCCAGCACCCCCACCCCGGCTCCGCCTGGGACGCCAGCACCCTCCTCTCTCGCTCGGCTGGACCCAGGGCCCGCCAAGGCGAGCACAATGCCCCCTCCAGGGTCAGCGGGGCCCCTCGTCCCGGGCGTCGCTTCCCTCTGGCCGGCTGCCCAGAACCTCAGCTGCTGGGAATCGCCAGGCGGAGGTCAGGGGCTGCCTCAGGGTGCCCGGGGCTCCCGGCTGCCCCTCCCCACCGCGATCTCCGTGGCCACGCCGCGGGGCCTTGGGAAGCCGTGGGCAGCCCGGCTCTGCCAGGCCGTCCCTGGGGACCTGGGACTAGCCTTGGCCCTCCCTGGGCCCAGGACACATGGGCTGGGCCACCTTGATGCAGACCCCGGGGCCACGCCTCCCCCCACCCGGCTGTCCCTGGCTGCCTGTTTCCCGGCTGTGAAGGCGAGGGTGCGGTTCCCACTGTAGTCGGAGGCCTCCCGCAGGCCAGGAAGGAACATCCCTGCAGAGGCCTGGGCCGAGGGGGCTGTGCCTGCCCTACTGCCCGAGGCCAGGACCACGGCGCTCTGTCTTCCCGGGGCCTCGCACCCCCCACTCCCACCTGACAGCTCACCTGGGCGCTGGGCCCCGTGCCTCAGTCTCCCCCGTGTCACAGAGGTGCGAGACCCTGTGGGCCCCTGTGCAGTAGCTGCTGTGTGGGGGTGGGGCAGGCCTCCCCTCTCCCACCCGCCCCTCGGTGGCCTCGCTGGGCGGGGCCGTTCCCACGCTGCCCAGACGCAGGAAGCCATCTGCAGGCTGCTCGCCCCCCCCCCCCCCGGCCTCCCTGGCAGGAAGTCACCGGAAAGGCCGTCCCCAGGGGCCCCCGGGCCTGTGAGGACAGCCAGTGGCTCGGGGGTCCGTGCTGCGGAGTCCCCAGTGGAGGAGGGGGAGGGGCGCTCGGGCATGCGGACCGCAGTGAGGGCTGGGCTGCCCAGGCAGTGTCCATCTGCCCATCCCTCCTCTCATGAAACTCAGTCTTGGGACATGGATGAGGCCACCCCAGCTTCAGCCTAGGGGTCTGTGTGGGGTCCTAGGAGCTGCTGGGGCTGGAGGAAGAGACCCTGGGTGCCAGCCGAAGGTGGAAGAGGAGGCTGGGGGAGGGAGGCGGGGAGGGGGTGCCCACTCAGGAGGGCTGGGGGCCGCAGCGGCGTGGCGGGCCAGGGGTGGCGGAGACGGGGCAGCCCAGCCTGGGGGGGGGTGTCTGCAGACACCCCAGCAGCAGTGGGAGTGACCGCGTTTGCCCACGGCCCGGGGCTGTGCGGAGGCCTGGACGTGCCTGGTGCAGGCTCAGCGGCTGGGGCTGCTTTCTCCCCGAGGGACACGTCTGGCGGCCCTGGCATCGGGGGCAGCTCCAGCGCCCACGGACTGGCCCCAGTGTGGCTTTGGCGGGCCTGGGATGGTTCCCACGGACCCTGCCAGCTGGGCCCGCCCGGGCTGAGGACAGACTGTGACCCCAGGGGGCCAGCGTGCCGGGCCTCCTGCCCGCAGGAGCTCGGTGGCCTCGGAGGTCAGACAGCCTTGTCCTGCCGGCCCTGGGGACGCCAAGGGGCAGCCCCCTGCCCACTTCTTCCTCTTCCCCCCTCTTCCCACCGCCTTCCCTTTGGAAGCTCTGGCCGCTGGACCTCAGAAGTGATGCCGATGCAACGTGGCCGGTCCCCCCCACACCCAGGAGGAAGCAAGCATGAGAACTGGGCTGGCCAGGGTCTGGGGCACCGGCTGCTGGAGGCCTGTCCACCCAGACTGCTTTGTGGGGGGTGCTGGGGCTCAGGCCCGTGGGCGCAGGCCCTGGGGTGTCCGTAGGTCAGTGACTGGTCCTGAGTCCCTGCTGCGCTGTGTGGTGCTGGGGGGAGGGCAGGGGCGTCGAGGGGGCTCAGAGAGCTGGGCCACACAGGTGGAGCCGGGAGGACCCAGGTGTGCACTGTGCCCGCCATGCCGCGCTGCCCGCAAGCCCGGGACCACAGGGGTCAAACCTCAGAGCACGGGGTACTGCGTGGGGGGGCGGCTGAGATGCTGTTGCAGAGGGAGGGGTGTTGAGGGTGCTGGGGGCTCTGGTCTGAGCATCCGCTCTGCCCCTGCCTGGCCTGGGGACTGTGGGCAGGACGCGCAGGGGCTGTCTCTGCCCCCTCCTCGCGGCGGCTGGCCACGGATGAAGGAGCCTTGTGGCGTTGGGGCCAGGGGCTCCCCAGTGGCTTCAGGTCTCTCTGCAGCCCCGTGCTGTAGTGTTGCCAGGGTTGTCCCCAGGGACCCTGCCCCCAAGGGGTCTCTCGGTGGCTGTGGCCAAATCCATCATCACGCTAGGGACCCAGAATTCTCTCCATGTCGACCCAGAGTGCAGCCATGGTATCCAGCAGGTGCTCACTAAGTGTGGCCATCGAGTGGGCCTCCAAGGAGGTGGGCTTTGGAGGCACCGACGGCGTGGGGCCCTGAGTGTGCCCCAGATGGTCTGCACTGAGAAAGCGGAGGCCTGGTGGTGGGACGCCCCTGAGGCAGCAGGAGGGGGCTGGGCCCCCTGGGGTGGCGCTTTGGGGAGGGTGGCAGGGCCTGCCCAGGGCTGCCGGCACTCAGCAGGGGCTCAGCAAGCCAGTGGCCAGGACGCCTCAGGGTGGACAGGGCCATGGCTCACAGCAGCTCAGCGGCGACCGGGAGGTCTTCTGGGAGGAGGCGGCGTGGGCAGGCCTGGAGGGAGGAGCCACAGCCCCCTGGACTCTTCCCAGCCCTGGATGCCGCTCCTCCGATGCCTTCCCCTCCCCACTGTGGGGGTCACCCCTGACCCAACAATACCCTCACCACCCACTGGCAGCACCCACCCAGCACCCCAAGTCTACGCCGGCAGACGGAGAATCCAGAAACCCTCATTGGGAATGCGTTAGTGAGGTCTGCCATGGGCCTGACCCCGCGCCCGATGCTGGGGGCCCCGGGGGGCTCCGTGGGGCCTCCTGTGCTGGCCGCACTTCAGCAGGAGGCCAGAAAAGTCCCCCCGCGCCCCCATCCCGAGTCAGGAAGCGGCCGTGCCCAGAGGAGCGAGGTTGCCCATCTGGCCTCTGCCCTGGTTCGGCTTGGGTGCGTTGGCAGATGCCAGGAAGCCCGAGCAGCGACTTCGGGCCGCCCACTGGGTGGCCGGGTATCTGTCTGCCCTGGGGACTCAGGCAGGTTTTCCTGGAAGTTCCCTGGGTCCTGGCCGGGCCAGGTCCTCGCTGGTCAGTTGGGAGTGGCTGTCCCTGTCCCACTCCCCTCCCAGGGGGCGGCAGCCACACTGAGCCCTGCTGTGTGCTGTGCCTGCTGAGAGCAGGGTGGACAAGGGTGGCGCCTGCAGGCCTGCTCTGTGGGCGAGGGTGGGAGAGCGCCCGGCAGGCGACATGCAGGAGCCAGGCCACCCGACTCTTAGGTCTGCTTATGTGGGTCAGAGCGCCAGCGGGTGCTGAGGCCCAGGGGCAGCACTGGAGAGGCTGGTGCGGGGCAGGAGGGTGGCCCGAGGCCGGGGGGCCCTGGGGTACTCGCGATTTAGGCTCCCTTCTGGGGTGTCTGGCCACAGCAGGCAGGAGGTGCCCAGAGCCGCGTGTGCCCGAGCCGCCGCTTGCCCCAAGTGTGTGGACAGGCGCGTCCCCGGCTGCGGAGGCAGAGCGAGGCTGCCCGGGCCACGTCCGAGGGTTCTGGGTTGGCTTGTGGTGGTGAGCATTCAGCACACTGCACCATGGCCTTTCAAATGGCCGAGGCGGTGACATTCGTGTCCTGCGAGGTCCATCTCAGTTTAAAAACACGCAACAGCCCCTCCCCTCCCAGGGCTGGCCCCAGCGCCCACAGTCCCTGGGAAGCAGGCTGGCTGCCCGCGGTCCGGCCTGGGGCCTCCTTGCACAGTGCCTGGGGGACCATGGCAGTGGGAGCCTGCTAGGCACCCTCTGGGCGGGAACCTGGAACCCAGCGGAGTGCCTGGGGGCGGGGTTCTGCTGAGTGACAAGGAAAAGAGAGGGCAGCCGTGATGTGCAGGGTCCTGGGCGGCCGGTCTCCCTCTCCACCTGGGTATGGTCCCCAGTGGGTCCCCAGAGTCTGGAGTGGGGGACGTACAGCCTGGGCTGGCCTGGCCCGGAGACACGGAGCAGCTGGAGGAGGCCTGGGAGCCGCGCCGTCCGTCCTGTGTGAGCAGCTTGGCTGAAGGTCTTGGCCTCTGGGCCGCGCCTGGGACCCTGCCACAGGCGGGGTCCAGACCAGCTCCTCTGAGCCCCTCCAGCCACGGCTCCAGACCTGGGGCTCCAGCGCAGGAAGGCGGGGGCGGGGCGGGAGCTGCCAGCGCTGGGCCCAGCCCGGCCTCCCTGAGGGCCTGGTGGACTGGAGGGACGTGAGCTGAGCACAGGCCCTTGGTAAGGTGCCCGTGGGTCTCCGGTGCCTTTCCTGGTGCTTGGCGGCCGGCTGTGTGCTCAGGGCGGTCCAGGCCTGGCTCTGATGGCACGGGCAGGGCTGGTGGGGCCACACATCCCGGCACCTGGCAGATGCCCCCCCCAACCGTGGCTTGGCCTGCCTGCCCCCCACTGCCTGCTCCTGCAGCCAGGAGCTCATCCTGCTGCCCCCAAGCCACGGCCAGCACGCACATGTCTGAATTTTTTCTTGCGTGATGACAAACACCCCACACTATGATCTCCGCTGACAGTGGGATCTTGGGGCCCTTTGGGGTGGCCCCGCCTGGCTGTGCTGGGCTGGGCTCTGTGAGGCCCCCTCCCAGCATCAAGAACACCCCAAGTCCCCAGGGAGAGAAATTCCTTCCACACAGTTAACCCTGTTTCTCCCACAGAGCCCACGCAGGAGCGGCCGTCCCACGCGGAGACCCCTGAAGCCTGGGTGTGGTGGCTGGGGATTCGCAGTGTCCTCTTGGATTTGTGCCAGCCCAGCGGACAAGTTCAAGGGTCTCAGCTGAGGACTCCAGGAAAGGGGACTGTCCCTCCAGGTGCCAGGAGGCCCCCAGGTCAGCGCCATGGAGGACGGGCTGCTGGTGAACCCATTTTACAGATGGGCAGACTGAGGCACAGCCAGGTAGCGGGATGGCAACCCTCTGTGAGGGGCAGCTCTGAGCACGGTGGCCACAGGCTGGAGCAAGCCCTGGGTTTGGGGTGATGGGAGGGAGCCCCCCTCCCCTCGGGGTCCCCTGGAACCTGCCTGCGTTGTTTGCACTAAGGCTGCACGCTGGTGAGCCCCCTGTCCCCTGTGTTGGATGGTCACGGGGGCAGTGGGGTGAACGCAGCCTGGCGGTGGTGCGGTGGACACGGCGCCTTGGCTGTGCCTCATGGGAGAGGAGGGGGGCCACGGGCGTGGGGCCCCCCGGCAGGATCTCCATCACCCCTCGGGTACTGGCCCTGGGTGTGTCCGGCTTGCCTCTTGCCAGCGGGCAGCCCAGAAATAGCCGGCTCCTGGCGCAGCCTGCTGGACTGGCCTGGCCCGGGAGCCTACGTGCACCAGCCGGGGCCTCTCACCGCGCCGGCTGTTCTGGACGTGGCCTCCCGAGGCCCCTCTGACGCGTGGCCAGCAGCCCTGGCCAGCAGCCCTGGCTACCTCCGAGATCTCAAGCCTTCTTCCTGCCTGCCTGACCCCAGAGGTCCCGGCTGCAGGCAGGGCCAGGGTGGGGAGGCTGGGGACTAACGCAAGCCCTGGGTGGCTGGGCCTCCTGGAGCTCTGACAAGGAGTGGCGTTGACCTTGAGCCTGGCCCTGGGCCCTGCCCCAGCCCCTCCAGGCTGTCCCTGAGAGCCTGGCCCAAGCCTCAGCTTCTCCATCCACAAAATGGGGCACTGGTGGCAGACTGCTCTGGGGACGTCTGTGGGGGCGGGTTGGGGAGTCCTTGGGCTTAGGGAGGGGACGTTCATGGGGCACGCAGGGGTTGAACAGGGACCCAGGCTCCGCCTGGCAGCTGACCGTCTCCTGGGGCTGGGGTGTGCATGCCAGGAGCGCCAGGGCCTGGTGCCGGTCGAAGGCTGATGGCCATCAAGGGCACTGAGGAGGACACGGGTCCATGCCCTGCTTGATCCAGCCGGGCACAGGCGGTCTGGCCAACTCTGGATCCCTCCGGCTGAGCGGGCTCGGCTGGAACCCCGGTGCCGCGGGAGCCTCCACGTTGTGTCACCGGGCGGGGCCTCGCTGCCCGTTCTCGCCCTGAGCCGGGCTCCTGGGTCTGCACAGGCCCACGCGAGCCCAGGGGCCTTCTCAGTGCCTGGGGGGCGTCGGGGCTGCCTGGTCCCCTTGCTGGTTGCCTTGGGACCTGGCTGCTGAGGGCCCTCCCGGAGGGGAGGCTGGAGGGCCTCGCATGTCACGGAGCCCACCTACTCTCGGAGACCCCAGAAGGCTCCGTGTGTGGCACGGGAGGGGGCAGGGCCCTGCCCGCGGAGGGCTCTGGCCGCACCTCTTGGGGGCCTCTGTGTGCCTGGTTGGCTGTGGGGGTGCGTGGGGGCCAGGTCCCCCCGGGGCCTCGGAGCCCCAGGCACTCAGTGCCAGGAGTTGGCGCCAGCCTGTGTGGGGCCTGGACAAAGCCCCAGGGTTGGGGGTGCCCAGGTGTAATGCCCGGGCTAGGAGGGCTCACGAGGCCTCCTCGTGGCTGTCCGGGATCCCGGAGCTGCCAGTTCCCGAGCCCACACCTGCCTGGGGCTCCAGTGGCAGGGAGGCTGGGGGCCGGGCGCGCTGACGGGGGCCACACGTGGAGTGCAGCTGCTGGCCGTGGCCTGGGAGTCCTGTCCCAGCCACTCGCTTGGCCCGCTGGCTGCTCAGTCCCCTGGGGACAGCGGTCCTGATTCACACCTGCCGTGGGAGAGGCACCTGGCTGGCCGTGGCCCTGCGCTCCGTGGGGGATCCCCGGTAGAGCAACCCCTGGGACCCTCCCAGAGAGGGGCTGGGTCATGGTGGCAGGGAGGGGGCGGGGCACCCGGCTGTTCACGCGCAGGGCGGGGGGAGGGCTGGAGGGAGGACAGCCTGGTGGCAGGTGTGTGGTCAGGAGAGGGACAGGGAGGGCTCCGGGCATCAGGCTGAGGCTCAGCTGAGCCGGATCCCTGGGCCCTTGGGCAGTGCCTCGGGCAGAGGTGGGGAGACCTGTGGATGGGGGCGTCCAGGAGGGGGCCCCATGGCTCCCTGCACCCAGCAAGGACAGGCCCGGATAGGCCTCTGCCTCCAGAGGTGGGTCTGAGGCCCCGCCCCCTTCCTGATACCCCTTGGCTGGGGCGCATCCTGGCGGGGGGGGGGGCTCCTGCTTCCTGCGGATGAAATGTGCATGCTGTGGGGTGGGGGGTGGGCCACTGGCCGGCCGCGCTACTCAATGTCCCTCCGCTTCCTTCAGGCGGAAATGGACGCAGGAGGACGACCCCCAGGGCCCAGGGGGCTGCTGCCCGGGCTGGAGACAGGCTGCAGCGGGCTGGGGGCTGGGGCCGTTTCTTTCCGGGAGCGAGTGGTGGGGGTGCCGTGACCCCTCCCCCCGCCTCGGTCCCGGCGGCAGGGCAGGGGCTGTGGGACCCTCTCCCTGGCCTGCAGCAGGCTGGCGGGAAACAGGCTGGAGACCTGGGGCGTGCTAGCCGCGGGCTCTCCCTCGGCTCCCGCTGTCACCGGCCCCTGGGGAGTACCCGGAGCCCAGCCCAGCGCGGGAGGGGCCCAGGGATGCCCAGGCCTGGGACCCCGCGGCCCAGCCCCCGCTCCGCGCTCGGGCGGGTGTCCCGGTGTCCGCGGGGGGCCGCCCCGCCGCGCTCCCGCCTCCGCCGGGCCTCTGACGCGCAGGGGGGCGGAGGGCGGGCGGGATAAAGGCCGCCGCGGCGTAGAGGAGCCCGCGGAGCGCCCGGCGCTGGTGAGTGTCCGTGCGCGCCGCGGCGGGCCGGGGTAGGGGGCCGCGAGGGAGGGGCGCCGGGCCTCCCCAGGGCAGGCGGGGCCGGGGCGCCGCCCTGCTGGTGGGACCCCTTTCCACCAAGCTGGCGGCCGTGGGGGCCAGGCTTTGCGGGGCGGGCTCTTTCTGTCCTGTCCGGTGTGGGTGCGCGGAGGCCCATGCGGCGACGCCCGCTGTGGGGTGGGTCACAGGACTGACTGGGGTTCTAGCGGGTGTGTGGGGAGTCCAGCCTGGCTCTTCCATCCCCTCTGTCCCCTTCTCCACTGACTAAATGATGGTCACCACGCCGCGACCACGTGGTTTGTCACTCGCGCTGCTCCTGGCACTGTGGAACAGCTGGCCTGAACTCCCGGGGCCCCCGCCCACCCACACAAGTGCCCCACGTGGACCTGGCTTGGCTGGCAAGATGCAGGGACTGGCCACGCCCTCTGAGGCAGGGGCAGCCCCGCCCCCGTCCCTGGCAGCGGCTGGCCAGGCTGGGAGACCTCTGTGTGGGCAGAGGTGGCTGCCTGGACTTGCAGATCTCCCCCACCCCGGACATGAGGGACCCTTCGGGCCTGCTCGGGTCCCTCCAGAACTGGGGGCCTGGCGGGCGCGGCCGTGGTTATAGTCATTGCTGTAAATGCAGTGCAGGGCTCAGCTGTTGTCAGCTGGGGTGTTCATGACGCCCCGTGGGGCTCGGGAGTGGGAGGCAGCGTCCCTGGGCCCCTGTGCCTGCTGCGCGCTCTGAGCCCTGTCGTGTGGCTTATGACTTCCCCTGGGTCTGGGCTCTGAGCACCAGCGCTGTGCGATTCCCGGGGCTGGGAGCGAGAAGGACCCCGGGCTACAGACCAGGTGCAGGTGCTCCGCCCGCCTGTCCGAGGCCTTGGGTAAAATGGGGTTTGCGAGGCTGTGGTCTCGGGTGGGGGTGTGTGCGTGTGTGGGGCTGACCTGGGGCTCAGTGTAGAAGCTGGGCTGTTCCCCGTGCCACTCTGCGGGGGACACTGTCTCTGCCACCTCCTCTGGGAAGCTGCCAGGATTGCTCCCTCCATGTCCCACGTCATCTGCCGCAGTCCACTGAGTGTCCCCACTGCCCTCCACCCGACTGCTCCCTGGGGTTGGCTGTGTGGAGACCCAGGCACGGAGGGCACCAGAGGGCTTCCTGGAGGAAGAGGGGCCCTGCCTGGGTGGGGAGACCAGGTTCCCGGGAGGAGCCAATCCGGCACCCTTCCCGCTGTGTCCCTCCCCCCGGGGGAACTGCATTTTGTGGCCACAGCCCCGGGGCTGTGGAGGCCACCGTTCTGCACCCCTGCTCGAGCCAGGCCAGGGCAGGGGACGTGGGCCCTTGATGGGGGTGTACTGGGTTGGGGGCGGGGCGCCTGCCGATTGAACCGCGTGGGGTCGCCTCTGGTGCAGGTCCCTGGGGAGTGGAGTGGCTGGCTGGGTGGGGGCGGGGAGAGAGAAAGAGGCCTGGGGACCACTGGGGATGCGCCACTCGATGTTAAGGGCAGGGCCGGCAGCGCAGGTCTGGGTGTTGGGAGGAGGGGCAGGGAGCCTCTGAGACTGGGCGCCCGGGGGACGTCCAGGCCCTGCTGGACCCTTCCTTGCCCAGTGCAGGCCGCGGCCAGAGGGGGGAAGGCGGTGTGCCGTGCATGGGGACGGGGGGGGTCACACGGGTGATGCCGATGGCTCCCAGCACTGTCCGTGCCTTGATTCGTTTCTGGTCACTGTGTGGTCCCATTTCCCATATGGGAGGACTGAGGCACGGACGGCACCTGCCCGGGGACCCTCGCTTGCAGAGGCGGTGGACGCGAGGAAGTGGCCGTGGGGGAGGTTTGCAGCAGCGGTGCCGCCTGTTAACCCTGCACAGGACAGCAGGGGACACAGAGGCCGGCTCAGCCCACCCACAGGAAGTCGGAGAGGCTCCCGCTGGGTCCCAGGTTCCGTCAGCTTCTTCCCCTGTGACCCCGAGCTCGGCCCAGTGCGTGGCGCCCGATGGGGCTGGACAGACGCTTGTCAAGTTGCAGAATGAGTGAATTAAGGAAGGCGATCCTAGTTCCCTGCTCCCCACGGGGGTGGGGGTGGGGGTCCTGAGCTGGGGAGGCCCCAAGGGGGCTGCAGGCGGTGGAGCAGTGGGGCTGGGGCAGCCCGCGTTGGCGCACAGTGTGGCATCATGTGGTGCCACAGCATCCTAGCCAGGGGAGGCTCCTGCGACACGGACAGCCCCAGCCCTGCGAAGCCCTGGGCACCAGGCAGGAAGGGAGGGGGCGTGTCCATCTCAGGCCCCCAGGCAGGGAGCCCCCCCCGCTTCTGGAATGGTAGGGGGCACCTGGAGGGCTCTTATGTCCTCACTTGGGGCCCCACTTTGCCAGGGGCCGCAGAGGCCCTGGCTTCCAGCTGTCCCCTTGTCCCCTCAGCATCCGCAGAGGCGGGGCTTGTCCCCTTACAGGTGACTGGCAGGCCCAGAGCGGGGCAGTGGGTGCCCTGGCCCTGCTGCTTCCTTCTGGTCCCACTGAGAGGGTGCAGCCCGGAAGAGGGGGGCCCCACCCTGCTGGATCCACGCTGGGGGCCCAAGCATCTGCTGAGGGGCCCATGGCTGCCTGTCGCCTACATGCCCTCCTGGTGTTATCCCTAGTGGCCGCAGGCTCCGGGGCCTGCGGCGCCTGCCCCAGCACTCTGTCCAGTGGGGGGACAGCCTGGGTGGACCCGCAGCAGCCCTGCCCGGCTCCTGCCCTGGGCCCCGGCCGCCTGCCTGCTGGTGTTGCGGCCGGCTGGGGACAAGCGAGGGTGTCCTCCGGGGCCGGCCACTGGGGTTGCTAAGTCAGCAGCAGGCCCCACGGGCTGTCGGAGCCACGTGTGGGGGAGGGCGGCCTGTATGGGGTTGTCCTTGCGGCCTGGCTCGGCTCAAGATCCCTGGCAGGGAGAACAGGTACCTGCCCCGGGGAAACCCAAGCCTGCTCCCAACAGCTCTGCTTCCCGGTCCCAGCCCGGGCGCCCCGTGACCAGCCCGGAGCTGGCACCAGCGCGGAAGGTGGCTCCCCTCCCTGGCTGCGTCTCCCTTTACAGAGGTCACTGGCCCCGGTCAGGGCCGGTGCTGGCCTAGGTCACGGAGGGAGTGCGGCCTTGGGAGCATGGCACCCCTGCCCTCTGGCTGCCTCCTCCAGGAAGCCTTCCCTGCCACCCTGGGGCTGCTGGCACCCGGCTCAGTGCCCGGGCGACTCTGGGAGCTGCCGGTGAGTGGTGAGCGCCCTGTGGCCGACATGTGCCAGCTGGGGATTAGGTGGTGGTGACCTTGGAGGCCCCTCCGGATCCTGGGCCTGAGATCCCGTGATGGCTTCTGGATGTTTCTCTCGGGCCTGGGCCTCTTCCCAGAATGCTGGGTCATTTGCTCCTCCACAAACAAGTGGGCGCCCTCTGGTGCCAGGGCCTGTGCGGGAGGCTGGAGCCCGTCAGCGTGGGGGCCACGGTTCCCGCGGGCATGTGGAAGGGGGAGACACACAACCTGGGTGGCTCAGCGGGGGGCTGGGCCCAAGGGGCTGGGAAGGTGCCCCCGCCCCGCGGCGCAGTGTAGCAGGGGCTGGGCCTGCTGGGGTCTCCCCTCCAGCCCCCCGGCGATGGGCAGACTTGGGCTTGCTCTGGGAGGGTTCCAGGAACGCTCCTACCCGGATATAAATAGACTTCTCCGAAAGGCTTGGGGCTGTGCCAGCTGCAGCAGGTGCCCCCCAGGCCTAGCCAGAGGCCCCTGGTAAGAAGTTGGGGGGGCAGAGCGGGGCGGGGCAGCCTGGCAACAAGGGGGCCCTGCGCCTGGCCGCAGCGTCGCAGCGCTTGGTGGGACCGCGCACCAGGGTTCCTTTGCGGTTGAAGGGACAGAAGCAGCTGGCTCCCCCCCCCCCAGGGCTGTGCTCCGCCAAGCAGGGCTCTGGGGGGTCGTGGGTGTGGGGCTCCTGCAGGCCGGCCAGCAACCTGGACGTGGCCTTGCTGTCCTCGACTGGGGCCCAGCCAGGCTCCTGCTCCGGGGTGTGTGCGCTGGGAGGGCCTGGAGGGGACTGAGTCGGCCGCCAGGCCCCTGGCCAGCCTGCCCCTGCACCCTGGCCCCGGCGCTGACCGCTGATTGCAGGGGCCAGGCTGCGCGTCTGGGAGCTGGGCTCAGAGCCGGGTTCCCAGCCCGAGGCAAGGCCTCCGGGGACCCTGTGTGCTGGGGACTGCCTACCCTGCTCCCAGAGCGCCTGCTGGCCAGCCAAGGAATGCTGGGGACCAGCAGTACCTGTACCCTCGGGGCGCCCTGAGTGGGAGGTGGGCCCCCCAGTCCTGGTGCTTGGGAGACATCAGCTGCGCCTCATTTTCCACTCCTGTGGTGGGGTGATGAGAGTAGCCCCCTGCAGAGGGGTCCCCAGGGGCTGGCAGCTCTGGTGCACAAGGTGGGTGCAGAGCCGGACCCCCGTGGGGCTGCCAGCTGCCCTGGCTCCTCGCTGGCCTGTGCGGGTGCTGGGCGCGCCAAGAGCTGCCTTGGCTGCGGCGTGGGGCCCTCGCAGGCGCACGTCCTGCTGGAGACCCCTGCCCGCGAGCCCCCCAGGGCCGAGGACCGGAGCTAGGAGGAAGGGCCGAGCCCCGCGCCTATCCCTTCCTGCGGCCAGGCCGCTTCCTCTTCCTCGCTCGGCCCCTTTGTGTGAGCGCCCGGGGCAGCGGCCCGCGGCTATATTTAGGCGGCAGGTGTGGGAGCCCCCGCGGCCCGAGAGCCCGCGGGTCACCGCCCCACGTGACGCCCGGGCGCTATAAATAGCCGGGGCCGGCCGGGCACCGCCTTGGAGCCGGCGCCCACTGCGAGGCCCGCGCGGCGGGATCTGGGCCGGCGAGCGCGGCCCGGCCTGGCCCGGCGCGCATGGAGGCGGCGGGAGGCGTGCGGGCGCTGGTGAGCCGGCCGGCGGGACGCGTTGTGCGGGCGGGTGGGCGGGACCTAGGACCCCAGCCCCGCCCCCGGGCGGCGACGCCCCAGGAGGGGTGCGGGGGAGCCCCCAGCCGTCGCATCTCGGCCCTTCCCCGGGGCCCCCACGAGCCTTCTGCCTGCAGGGTCACACGGGGCCCCTGTGAGGCGGGGTTCCGCAAGGAATGAGGCGGGGCCGGCCTGAACCTGGGCTTCCTCTGTGCTGGGGTTCAGTGGGATCCTCTCCTGGACCTGAGCGGGCAGAAAGCCGTCGGGCTGCACGCCTGGTCCCACAGCAGAGGGCCCAGGCCGCGGCTCCCTGGAGGGAGGAGCTGCAGCTCCCCACAGGACCCCATGGGCATGGGGGCTGGTGGGCGTGGCGTCCAGTGCAGAGGCGGCTAGAGGCCCCTGGAGCGGAGCCCCCTGGTTGGGGGGCAGGGGCTCCGCCTGTTTCCCAGGTGGAGAGCCTGAGGCTTGGGTGGCCGGGAGCCCTCTGCCCAGACCTGGGACCCTGGGCTTAGCAGGGGGCCAGGTGTGCCTGGCTGCCCCCGGTACAGCCACAAGCCTGGGAGCCGGGCCGGGACCCCCACGGGCACCAGGCTTGCGCCCACCAGGCCTCCTCTGGGCTCTGCTCAGTGAGTGGGCAGGAAGGGTCTTCCCCGGGGGGCGGCCCCAGGGCACGGATGAGCCTGGGGGTGTTTCTGGGGCCCCAGGCTGCAGAGACAGGTGCGGGTGTGGCAAGACCCCAGCCCAGCCTGGTCCAGCCTCAGCTCCTGACCCTGACCCTTGGCCCCTGGCCCCTGAGCCCAGCCGAGTAAAACTGCTGATTCCCGTAGACAAGTGACAAGTCAGGCCTTGGGGTGGCCGTGGTGTGGGGCGGCTGAGTGCCCGCCTCCTTCCCAGGACCCTCAGCTGGGGGTGGTGGGTGAGTCCCTCGGGAGGGGCCTCTGTGTACCTGTGGCTTCCTTGGGCTGTTTTCTCCTCAACACACACGCACACACACATGTGCACGTGTGCACACACAGGTACACACGTGTGCTCACACCCATGTGCACACCCCGATACTCACGCTCACACCCAGGCACTCACACAGCTTGGGGGCTGGCTGAGCCAGGGACAGGTCCTTCTCTCTGCCTTGTCTCCCTTCTGGGGCCCCCAAGATGCGGCCAGGGCTGCTCTGGGGGTCGTGGGGCCTGCCCGGAGCCCAGCAGTGCTGGGCCACCCACGCCACACAGCTGCAGCTGCAGGCCGTGGGCACCTGTGGGGCTGTGCTGGCCACGGTGGAGCCCCCGTCCCTCTTTCCCGGTCCTGGGGGAACACAGGCTGAGGCTGCGGGGCCGGCCTGCCTGTGGGCAGTCGGAGAAGGCAACCGGGGTGGGGCCAGAGGCACGAGGTGGTGGCTGCGGCTCTGCCCGGTGAGGGTGGCGTGCCGTGCCCGTGTCTTGGGCTGAGCAGGTAGGAGCGGCGAGTGCAGGGCCTGGAGGGGTCTTCTAGCCCCTGGCTGCAGCTGAAGGGACTTCGGGGCGTCCTGGTGGACCCCTCATCTGCAGAGGGGCCAGTGGCATGCCCAAGGTTGGGGAGGGTCACGGTGTGACCGGCCCCTGGCCACCTGCGTGCCGTCAGCGGCATGGCATGTGCCTGGCGGCCGGCCCTGGCCCCTGCGGCCCGCTCTGCCTCTCTGAGCTCCCTGAGGGCAGGGCCGACCTGTTTATCTCCTGTCCCTGCCAACCTTGGGAGCCCGTGCTGGGGACAGCCGTGGTGGCTGGGGGTGGGGACTGGCCATGCAGGAGGCTTCAGGGGCAGCAGGCATGCTTGGGGCTGCACCCCACACCCCACTACGCCCCCGGCAGGGCTGGCTGTGCCGACCCCCTTTCCCTGGGGCTCAGACACTGCACAGGGGCCAAGAATCCACAGACACTCAGGGGCGGGGCGGGGTCTGCCGACTGCAGGCCAAGGAGTGGGGCTGGGCTGTCTGTCCCCGCAGAGGCACCGGGCTCTTGCCTGAGTCAGCCCCCCTTGGGGTCTGTGTGGTCCCTGCCCCTGCCCACCCCATCTGGGGTGGTCCTGTCAGCTCAGGGCCCCTAACTTCCCGCTCCTTGCTCGTCCAGACCTTGCCTGCGGCTGACCGCCGGGGGGCCTATGGAGAGACCGCCCGGGGGCCGATCTGAGTGCCGCGGTGCCCAACATCGCTGCCGCCCTTGCCGCTGCCGACCGCCCTGCGCCGCTGGCCGTCACCATCGCCCTCGCCTGCTGCTGGCCGCCGCTGCCCGACCTGGGGCCGGCGCTGCCGCCTAAGCCCCCTGCCCTGCTCCGGGACTCGCTGGACCCTGATGGGGTAACGTGACAGGGACCCTGTGCGCCTGAGACTGCCTGAGACGCCCACCCCAAGGCCGCCCCCAAGTTGGTTCATTTCAAGTTCATTTTTCCTTTGGTCCTTGGGGGATTGAGGCCCACCTGTGAGCCAAGGGTGCCGTTGGTCGTCCACTGATGCAGGGGGGCGTCCCAGCGAGGGACACAGCACTGGACAGCGTCCCCACGGCCGGATTCACTCTGGGCTTCTTAAGGTTTTTTTTTTTCTCGCTGACTCGTCACTCGTCTTTTGTTTCTACACCCCACTACCATCATCAGCCCCGAGAGACAGCTCTTTGGAGTTGCCCATTTTACTCTGGGGGTCTTTTTTCTGACACGCTGGATTTTCTTTTTTAACTATCCACGCACCGGGCAGCTCCCTCCCCCTCCCGAGTATTTGCACAATATTTGTGCGGAGTGAGGGGTGGGTTTTCAGACAGCCTCTCCTAGGACAAGCACAGCTGGCTCTTGTCTGGGCGGGCTTCTCTGGTCTGCGAGCCCAGCCCTCTCTGGCGCCCCCTCCCGGCCCCGGGGGCGGCCATGGCGCGGATGAACCGGCCGGCCCCCGTGGAGCTGAGCTACAAGAACATGCGCTTCCTCATCACCCACAACCCCACCAACGCCACCCTCAGCACCTTCATCCAGGTGGGTTGGGCGCTGCCGCAGGCGGGAGGGGCCCTTTCAGGGAAGCGGGCTGCAGAGGCGGGTGCAGGGGCCGGAGGGGCCGGCCGGGCTGCAGGAGCCTGCGCGCTGTGGGTGAGGCCTGGGGTGGCAGCAGCCCGGGGACCCCAGCCCTCTACATGGGGAGACCCAGGGCCCCAGCCCTCTACGTGGGGAGACCCGGGGCCCCAGACCTCTGCGTGGGGAGACCCGGGACCCCAGCCCTCTGCGTGGGGAGACCCGGGACCCCAGCCCTCTACGTGGGGAGACCAGGGGCCCCAGCCCTCAGCGTGGGGAGACCCGGGGCCCCAGCCCTCTATGTGGGGAGACCCGGGGCTCCAGCCCTCTACATGGGGAGACCCGGGGCTCCAGCCCTCTGCGTGGGGAGACCCGGGGCCCCAGCCCTCTACGTGGGGAGACCCGGGACCCCAGCCCTCTGCGTGGAGAGAGATCAGGGCTCCAGCCCTCTGAGTGGGGAGACCTGGGCTGGGTTGGAGCTGCCCTGGCAGGAGAGGCCTCCTGCTGCCTGCCACCCTGGCTGCAGAGCCACAAGTGTGTGTGAAGTCTGCATCTGCCCCCCGTATGACCCAGGGCTGTGGGGCAGTGGCCGCCGGGCTTCTCTCTTCTGTGTAGGCTGAGCCCCTCCGGCTTCTTAAACAGCACAGAGCCTGCGAGGCGGGGAGGGGCTTTTTGGGCTCAGGACACTGAGCAAGGTGCCCCTCTCATGGCAACATCAGGGTCTGGGGAAGTACTGAGTCCAGCACTGTGGGCACATGGCACGTGGCCAGGAGCAGGGCTCAGAGTGTGGCCAGGACCAGGGCTCAGCCTGTGGCCAGGAGCAGGGCTCAGAGTGTGACCAGGGCAAGGCTCAGCCTGTGGCCAGGAGCAGGGGTCAGCATGTGGTCAGATTAGGACTCAGTATGAGACCAGGACCAGGGCTCAGCACGTGGCCAGGACCAGGGCTCAGCATGTAGCCAGGATCAGGGATCAGCACGTGACCAGGACCAGGGCTCAGTGTGTAGTCAGGACCAGGGCTCAGTGTGTAGTCAGGACCAGGGCTCAGCATGTGGCCAGGGTCGGGTCAGCATGTGGTCAGGCCCAGGGCCCAGTGTGTGGTCAGATAAGGGCTCAGCATGTGGCCAGGACCAGGGCTCAGTGTGTGACCAGGAACAGGGGTCAGTATGTGGGCAGGACCATGGCTCAGCACGTGGCCAGGACCAGGGCTCAGCATGTGGTCAGGATTGGGACTTACTGTGTGGCCAGGGTCAGGGGTCAGCATGTGATCAGGGTGAGTGCTGAGTCTCTGAACAGACAGAATGTGACCAAGGTTGGGGTTCAGCCAGTGAGTAGGACCAGGGCTCAGTGTGTGACCAGGGTCAGGGCTCAGTATGAGACCAGGGTCAGGGCTGAGTGAGACCAGGATCAGGGCTCAGTGTGTGACCAGGGTCAGGGCTCAGTATGAGACCAGGGTCAGGGCTGAGTGAGACCAGGATCAGGGCTCAGTGTGTGACCAGGGTCAGGGCTCAGTATGAGACCAGGGTCAGGGCTGAGTGAGACCAGGATCAGGGCTCAGTGTGTGACCAGGATCAGGGCTGAGACCAGGATCAGGGCTCAGTGTGACCAGGATCAGGGCTCAGTATGAGACCAGGGTCAGGGCTGAGTGAGACCAGGATCAGGGCTCAGTTCCAGGGGTGGCCGCCCCTCTGCTGAGGGCATGGGGGACTCTGGGGCACCCCTCCCCACTCCCTGTGGTCTCAGTTGGTTGGGCCGTGGCCCTGCTGTGTCCGGTGTCCCCATTGTGTGCCCAGCATGGCCCTGTGGCTGAGTGCTCACCACTCCCCAAATCGCTGCTGGGGCTGGTGGGGGTGGAAGCAGCCCCCCTACCCTCAGCTGCCCTGCCCTCTGCCCGGCTGGGCTGGACTTACCCGCCCCAGCCCAGCCCCACCCCGTTCCAGGCCCCCTGCCCACGGGGCCGCTGGGGCGACTCTGAAGGCCCCATAGCCTTGTCTGGAAGCAGGGCCTCGCCGCCGAGACCCGGGGTCAGCACCCTGTGTGTGGGGGGCGGGCAGGGGGAGTGTGCAGGGGCTGCCCCTGGGTTACAGGGGCAGGCCACAGCGCGTCGGGCCTCCTGCCGTGTGCCAGGAGCCAAGCTGTGAAGGGGGTGGGGGGACCCAACTGCTCCGTACCTCTGGGTGGGGGAGGGGGGTTGGGACTCGCCCCCGCCCAGCCTCTTCCTCCTCCTCCTCCCCCCGCCCCGCAGGACCTCAAGAAGTACGGCGCCACCACGGTGGTGCGCGTGTGCGAAGTGACCTACGACAAGGCCCCGCTGGAGAAAGATGGCATCACCGTGGTGGTGAGGACGCCGGCCCCGCGCCCCTGGACCCCCGGCCCACCTCTAGGGCAAGGGCCCCGCCTGCAGCTCCCGCTGCCCCGCCTTCCTGGGCCGACCCCATGGTGCACACACCGCGGGGGTCTCCGGGGGCCCCTGAGCCCGCCGGGGCGGAGGCCAGGCCCATCCGGGTGCCTGCCGTGTTGCTGGGCTCCTGGGCGCCTGGCCTGGCCTGGGGCCAACTCGGCCTCTCGGGAGGCCCTGCTGGGAGCCGTGCCTGCAGCCCTGCGGCTGTTTCCTTGGCTGCTGTGGCCATGGGGACCCCAGTCCGGGTTGCGGGTGCAGCAGGCAGCTCTGTTCTGGCCAAATCCCGTGGGAGGAGCGGGGCGGCTCCCGGCACCCCTCGGTTGCTGCTCTGCAGCGGGGACCCCGTTTCTGACGGGCGTCACTGTCTCAAGCAGGCCCGGCCCGCCTGCTCGCCCTGGAGAGAGCAGCCGGCTAGGGTGGGGTGGCCTGGGCTGCAGGACCCCCTGGGCCGCTGCGGGTGCTCCCCGGGGGCGTGGCCGATGCCCCCAGCAGCATGGGGGTTCTGGGGTGCTTGCTTCTCCCGCAGCGAAGCCGGGCAGGGCACGTGGCCTCGAGGGCCAGCCTCGGTCAGCCCAGTGGGTTCACCCCCCACAAGTAAGAGCGGCGGTTCTGGGGCCGGCCCCTCAGCCGCACTCCCCATGCCCCCCTCACCGGGACATAGATGGCGCCGCTGTCCTTGCCGCCAGGCTGGGCCTCGCCTCTGCTGGCCTTGGGGACTGTGGGACACAGCCCAGGTGGCCCCTGGGCAGAGACGAAGGCCTGAGCCCATAGTCCTTCCCCTTGCCCTCCCGCAGCCCGGGCTGTGTGGGCAGGCTTGGGTGTCACCACAGGAGCCGGGGGCCATGGGCTACGCTGGCCTGGAACCTCTCAGGGCCCCCCTGCCCCACCCTGGTGCACAGGCAGGAGGGACTGTGTCCCCAGCAGCACGGTGAGGGCTGCCAGTGTGGGCTCATGAGGACGCTGTCCTCAGAAAGGGGTGGGTGATCCAGGAAGGCTTCCTGGAGGAGGGGGCACAAACTGCTTGCTCACAGTGGGGTGCCGTGGTGAGCCTGCCCCTCCCACCCAGCGTCCCCAGACCCCACGGGCTGCCAGGAGGCTCAGCCCCTCCCGAGTGCCCCCAGCCCCTCGGCCTTAGGGTGCTCACGGGCCGCTCCCCTCGGCAGGACTGGCCCTTCGACGATGGGGCGCCCCCGCCCGGCAAGGTGGTGGACGACTGGCTGAGCCTGCTGAAGGCCAAGTTCTGCGATGACCCGGGCAGCTGCGTGGCTGTGCACTGCGTGGCCGGCCTGGGACGGTGAGCGGCCGGGGCTGCTGGCATCAGCTTGAGCTCGGGAGTGGGGAGGGGGCGGCTCTTGGGGGCGGGCTTTCTCACTTTCCCAGGGCAGGGTCACATCCATAGGAGCTTCCCCCCTTCCAGGGGGCCTGGTGGAAGTCCTTCCTAAAGTCTGACCCGAATCTCTCCCGCTGCGGAGGGAGGAGCTGCCACCCTGCCCCCTCAGCACAGGCGCCCCCTGGCCAGGGCCCTGGAAGGGGGTGGCAGCCAGCACTGGAGGGCCCGGGCAGTGCACAGCAGGGGCCAGGAGCGGGGTTGAAGGCCCGCGTGCTCCGGGCTCTCCCCTGCCGCCCTCGCTGGCAGCCCGGGGCCCTGATCAGGGAGGCAGCGGCCTTAGGATGCAGGCGCGGGGCCGGGCTCCGGGCGGGCGGCCTCCAGCGCAGGCGGGTGACCGCAGCCCTGCGTCCGCCCCCAGGGCCCCGGTGCTGGTGGCGCTGGCACTGTTGGAGAGCGGCATGAAGTATGAAGACGCCGTCCAGTTCATCCGGCAGTGAGTGCGGCCCCGCCTCCCGCGTCCCCCCGCCCCCCCCCCGCCCCCCGCGTTCCCTGGCCCGCGGCCCCAGGTGAGCCCAGGTGACCCCATCTCTTCCAGGAAGCGCCGTGGGGCCATCAACAGCAAACAGCTCACCTACCTGGAGAAGTACCGGCCCAAGCAGAGGCTGCGGTTCAAGGACCCCCGCACGCACAGGACCAGGTGCTGTGTGATGTAGCCCGCCCCGCCCCGCCCCGCCCCGCCCGGCCGAGGATCCAGCGCCGCGCGCCACCAGGGTCGGGACTCCTGTCTGGTGGCTGCTGGGCAGGGCGCGACTTTGGAAGCACTGGGCTCAGCACCCCCCGCCCCCCGCCCAGACCTGTTCTCAGCACCTTAAGTTATTGGATCCCGGGCGGTCAGATGTCCTGGCAATAAAACAAGACCCGTGGCTGCGTGTGGACGGTGCGGGGGGGGGGAGGCCGAGGGCTGGCAGCCCTGGGGCCCGGAGGCCGTGGTCTGCAGGTGGACCTCGCCCTGGGGCCCTGCGAACTCCCGGGAGTCCCCCCTCCCGGCTCGGCCATGGGGGTCGCAGTGGGAGAGGAGGCTGGGCGGCCGCTGCCCGTGTGCAGGACTCGGGCGTTGCTGGCTCCTGTGCAGGGCTGTGGGCTGGCAGGGCGGCCGCCTCCCCGCCCCACGCAGACGTTCATTGCAGCCTCAGCGTGTAGGGACGCGGGGTGGCCTCGGGGGCTCATGGGGGTCAGCCCTGGGAGGGAAGCAGGGGGCTGGGGATGGGAGCTTGGGGGGTGTGTGCACTCTGGGTCCAGCAGGCAGGCCTGCTCGGTGCTCTCTGCCCCGCCCCCACGGACACAGGCCCCGGGACCACGTCTCAGTCCCTGTTAGTCCTAGACTGCCACCCTCCTATCCCTGCGGGCCTGGCCTCGGCGCCTCCCTTGTCGGGGCCTCCACGGGCACCTGAGAGGGACCCTGGCCCCACACCCCCCACCCCAGTCCCGCCAGAGGCTCCACTGCCCAGCTTTGGGCGCCCACCACGTGGGGCCTGTCTGTCTGCATTCTGGGAGGGGCCTGCGGTTGCCACTGACGCCACAGTAGAGCCCCCTCCTCTCCCCGGGCCTCCCCACTCCCAGATGGGGACCCAGACCCCGGGGCCCCAGGGCTCGTGCACAGCCACTGCTATTCCTGGAACCAGGGGAGTCTGCGCCCCCCAAGTCTTGATTAATCAGGATTGCCGAGGGAGGGAGCCCCGGGGCTGGGCTGGGGTGGGGTACACCAGCAGTCCCAGGGCAGTAGGCAGGGGGCCGCAGGCGCGCGCGCCCCCGCTCAGCACAGCACACGTGTGGCTCTGTGGAAGATGGCTCAGTTTTTCAATCCACCGTCCAGTTGTGGGGCCTCCACTTGCTGGCCTGGGCAGCCGGGTCCCTGCCCCGAGGGGCTCACAGTCTAGGGGGACAGTGGGGACAGGGTGGGGACGAGAGGCCAGGCCCTGTGCCGTGCAGGGCAGGGGCAGCGAGGGGCTGGGCGGTGTGAGTGGGGAGGTGGGGGGAGGGGGGCTGGCCCTGCAGGGGTGCAGTCTGGGGGTGGGGCCCGAGTGTGGGGGGTCCCTGCCCACTTCCCCTGTGGGGAGATTGAGGCTGAGAGGGGAGGGGCCTGGCTGCAGGCAGGGCAGGACCCCGGTGGGCCCTGGGACCGGGAGACTGATTTTATAGATGGACAGCTGAGGCCCAGCGACGGGGTGACGGGGGTGGGGCCGGCCCTAGGGCGGCTGCATGGAGGAGGAGACAGGCGACCCCCCCAGGCTGGGGACGGATGAGGGCTGGTGCCGTGGTGGCCCCCGAGCAGTGGTGAGCACCCTCCCACACCCAGGACGGGGCTGGCCGCGGGGCCTCGGTGCCCTCTTCTCCCTGCGGTGGACAGGGGCCATCCGCGGGCCCTCAGGGGGTTCTGGGTCTGGCTCAGCCTCCCAGGCCTGCCCTGTCTCCTGGGGCCCTGGGGTGGGGGGTGACCCAGCCTCCCAGGCCTGCCCTGTCTTGGGGGCTGGGCTTGGGCACTGGGGAGGGCCCTGGGGTGGGGGTAGGGAGCTGACAGGTGGGACGCTTCTTTGCGAATCTAGATCTTTCTTTCAAATAGAAAAATGCTCTGGGGGCGGGGTGGGGGGGCGGGGCTCCATCACTGGGGCCTGGCCCACACCTGGTGGAGGAAGGACAGCTGGTGGGTGGCGAACTCCCGGATGCCCGGCTCGGGGTCCTCCCTGAGGTCTTCGAAGGCTCCAGGAGAGGAGGGGCAGGTTAGATTGGACCCCTGCGTCCTCCGTCCCGCCCAGGGAGGTGGCCGGGCAGTGCCCACGCCCTGCTCCGGCCTGGGTGGCTCTCTTCGCCCCGTGCCACCTGCTCACACCGGGAGCCCTCCTCCACCCGGGTGCCTGTGGGCTGCACCGGGGCCTGCCTTGCTGTGGGTGCACTGGGTGTCAGCGGGCCGCGGGGCGGGGCTGGGCAGCGGGTGGGGCGGGGGCGGGGCGGGGCCGGCCTGGGCGGGGCGGGGCTCCCCTTACCTCGCAGCAGCAGCTGTGAGTCCCCTTTGCTCACCATCTGCGCCACGGCCTGGGGGTGGTAGCAGACGGTGTAACCTGTGCAGGAGACACGGGGGCAGCTGGCAGGTGCGCGGGGCTGCCCAGGCCCGCTCCGGCCCCTCCCCGTCCCTTTCTTCTCCGGGGCCCCGCCCCCGTGCCCACCTATGAAGAGCGCAGCCCAGGTCCTGATGTGCTGGTGGCAGCTGTGCAGGGAGCTGAGGGCCTGCGCCAGGTGGATGCTGAACTCCTCCTGGCCGCGCGTCATCTGGCCGAGCACAGCCCGCGGTCACTGTCGCTGGTGGGGAGGGGGCCTGCCGCAGGGCCCCAGCCCCTCCCCACCGCGCCGCTCACCAGGCAGGTCCAGAGGAAGTGGCGGGCGCTGAGGCCGCGCTCCCAGGCCAGTGTGCAGAAGAGGGTGTGCTGTAGCCGCCAGCGGAGCAGCACGGCGCAGCGGTAGAAGGCGAACTTGGCCTGCTGCGGGGCCGCGGGGGGGTCACCAGCAGCCGTGTGTGTCGGGGCCCCAGCCCTCATCTCAGGGCATGACGTGGGCGCAGGTGTGTTCGGAGGTGTGCGTGTGTGTGGGTACGGGAGTGGAAGCAGGTGTGGGCACAGGTGTGTGGGCACAGGTGTGGGCGCAGGTGTGGGCACAGGTGTGTGGGCGCAGGTGTGTGGGCGCAGGTGTGGGCACAGATGCGCAGGTGTGTGTGTAAGTGGGAGGGCAGGGCCCCCAGCCCAGGTGCCCAGACCCCAGCCTGCCCGCTGCTCTTCCTGGCGCCTCCCCCGCCAAGGGCACCCCGGCCGGCCCTGGGGGCACTGACCACGACGACGGCCGGGCACTGGTCCTTTAGGTGCAGGAGCAGGGGCACCAGGCTCTGGTACACCTGGCTGCGCAGCCCCTTCGGCTCCTGGCCTGTGATCACTGCCACCAGGTCCCCAAACAGTGCCATGGCTGCCGCCCGAATTCCGTCCCGCTCCTGCAAGGCGGGGGCTCAGAGGCAGAGCCCGGTGCGGCCGGGTCCCCGCCCTCGCCCACCTGAGAGCCCCGCCCCGCAGCATCCCGCAGAGACACAGGACCCCACACCGTCTCCCGACGCCCCAGCATAGGGCAAGGGGCTGGGGGCGGGCCTTTCCCCCACCTTCCCAGCAACGGATCAGCCCCGGGACCGAACCTGCGGCTGTGGCGCCCCCTGGCGGCCGGCGAGCACCCCTGGCGGAGCCCCTGCCCGCCCCAGGCCGCGTCCCCGGGAGGAGCCGGCGTCCCGCCCGCACGCTCACGTCGTCGAAGAAAGAGCGCGCGTGGATGGCGACGCCGAGGCTCTGCGCGCCCGCGCCGTGCCGGCCCAGGCGATGCAGCACGTCCGACACGGTGGCCATGACGCGCACCACCACCGGCTCGCTCTTCTGGAAGAAGCCGTCGAGGAAGGGCGGCAGCTGCCCGCGGAGCAGGGTTCCCTGGGGGCGGCGGGCGCCTGTGGGCGGAGGGCGCGGGCCGCCGGGCCCCTCACCGCGCCCCGCGCCCCGGCCCCACCCGGCCGGCCGGCGTGAGCAGAGCCCGGCCCACCTGGGGCCCTCCCGGAGCTCAGTCCCCGTGGGGCCCCAGGTCCTCGCTCCCCCGCACGCCTGTAGGGCTCCCTCCCACCCCGGGGGTGCCGTGGGCCAGGCGGTAGAGTGGGCAGGGGGTGGCCAGGCTGCCAGGGACACGGTGCCGAGGTGGGGGCCAGGGACTTCTGTGCTGGGAGTGGCCAGCGGGTCCCGTTGGACATGTTTCACACTCCTGTTCAGCGCTCTGTCTGCCCCTTGTCCCCAGGTTGTCCTGAGCTGTCCCCGAGCCACGGTGGGAGCGGCGTGTGCTGACGCCGGCGGGTTCCGACAGGCGCGTGGCGTCTCTGCCGCCTTCCTGAGCTCCGTCCGGGTTCGGCTTTAGCAGCCCAGCCGTACAGCAGCAGCACAGGCTCCCTGGGGGCGGGACTGGGTGCTGTCCCCAGACGGCCTCCTGTCCACGCCTGCGCTCATGCAGAGCCCTGGACAGCGTGGGAAGCCCCTGTCCTCCCTGTGCCTGGGGAGCAGCCGGAGGAGGGCGCACAGGTGCCCGGCCACTCAAGGAGTGAAGGGGCGAGCTGATGTCTGAGTAACTGGGTGAATGACCAAAGATGGAAAGAGATGAACCAAAGATGAAAGACCCACGGAGCACGTGGACCATGGGTGGGTGGGTGATAGGGCGAGTGGTGGGGGGACAGGTGTGTGGCTGGGTGACGGATGGGCATGTAGGTGGATGGATAGCTGTGTGGCTGGGTGACGGATGGGCATGTAGGTGGATGGACAGATGTGTGGCTGGTGGACAGATGAGTGGGTGGGTAGCTGGATGCAGAGATGGACAGTGGACGTGTAGGGATGGACAGATGTGAGGCTGGATGTGCAGGTGGATAGATGGACGTGTGGGTGGATGAATGGCTTCCTCCACGAGCCACAGTGCGGGGCTGGGCATCGTGGCAAAGCCACTGGTGTGGGTGCGGGAGGGGAGTGCAGGCTGCTCGCTTCCCGCCCTGGTGAGAAAATCGTCCCTAACTCGCCCTGTGCCGGATGGCGTCAGCCTCCGGCAGCACCCAGGCCGCTGCTCCCGGGACAGCCGGGGTTCGAGGCTGAGCAGGTGCTTCTGGGAGATGGGCTGCCACCACTCCTCTGGCACGGTTGTGGACACCGAGACTGGGGGAGCTGAGGATGCTTGGTCTAGAGTGTGCCCGAGCGGGGACTGGTCCGCGGCCTGGGTTCCTGACGGCTGCCGTGGGGCCGTCGGCAGCGTCTGGAGTGTGACGGCCCTGACCGGCGTGGGTACGCCAGCCTCCGCCAAGGCAGCTCTGCAAGCCGCTCTCTTCCAGTTGCCCATTCTGGGATGCGGTTGTCATGGTGGTGGGTGGACTGGGTTGGGAACAGAGGAGTCGGTGACAGCTCGGGAGACTGGGCCAGGCTACTCTCAGGGGGTTCTCATCCCCGGCCCGGCTTGGGGCAGCCCCGGCTGGCTCTGCAGGGGGCGCCAGGGTTCGGCTCTCCCCGGTGTGGAAGAGCCACCAGATCTGGGTAATGGGCACGTGCAGCTTGCCCCGCTCTGGAGATGAGCGAACCACGGCCCAGGGTGTAGGGGTCGGGTGGCCCAAGGCGCGCGGCTGGGGTGACGCAGTCAGGGTCCAACCCTGGCTGTGCGTCGGGGCGGGGGTGCCCCCGCGTGCGCCCTCACCTTCTCCGGGTGGAAAAGGATGTTGCCGAGGCCCTGCAGGCTGCACACGCGCACGGCTGCGCTGGAGTCCCGGAGGCCCCGGGCCAGCAGGGTCAGGGCGGCCTGTCTGGGCAGCGCCTCCAGCAGTGCCGGGCTGTGGAGGAACTGGGGCAGCCCCGGGGGCAGGCGGCTCAGGCCTGGCACCCCCTTCAGGGGTGGGGTGGGGCGGGGCTCTCAGGAAGAGCCAGTGGCCACACCCTCTGGCTGTCTCCGGTAGGGGGTAGGGAGGGTTTGGAACTTATCCCTGGAAACCAAGGCCAGGAGAGGGGATGGGCCTTGGCCCAGGTCACACGGCAAGGCTGGGGGCCCCGTGTCCACAGCGCAGCCGGGGACAGAGCCCCGTGGAGGGTGCTGGTGCGTGGGTTCACCCCCACCCCGGCCCTGAGCCTCAGCTGTGGCGATGACACGCCCCCCACAGGCTCTGCCCCTTCCCCTCCAGCTTCGCACCTGGGGTGACCCCAGCCGCACGTTTGCACCTGGATTGTGTGGGTGTCCACCCAGCCCCTTCACCCCTGCAGGAGGGGGGGTGGCAAGACAGGTCTTGGGGGACCCATCCGGGAGCCCCCCCGCGGACCCCCTGACCAGGAGCGGAGGAGGTGGAGCTGGGCCCAGGGCACACCTACCTCAGTGAGGATGAGGATGGCTGCCTTCCTCTCCCGCTCCTCCTGGCTCTGTAGCCTGGGCAGCAGCTGGCCCAGCACCGTCTTGATCTGCGGGCACTGGTTTTCCACCATGGCCCTGGGAGAGGGCTGGACTTTGGCCGCTGCCCAGCGTGCACCCTTCTCCACCCCAGCCCCGCCAGGAGCAGGCTGCCGGCAGCGGCCCGAGGGGGCGGGCGTGTGTCCCACTGCGCCCTGCTCCCTGCACCCCCTGACTGCCCGCTTTGCCAGGCCTGGGCCGGACACGGGCCGGTAGAGAAGCTGGCTCGGCCCCTGTGCCCCAGGGTGCGGGCTCGGGGAGGGCACAGGTCTGCAGTGCCTGTGCCGGGGGCCTGGTGCAGGGGGCGTGGCCTTCCTGCGTGCCAGGGTGCGGCAGGCGCCCCTGAGAACCCAGCATGGGCAGGTGGTGCACACAGCTGGCCCCCCGACCTATACCTGGCGAGGAGGCCAACGCCCTTCTGGTAGGTGTGGATGGAGGCGAAGTGCTCCCAGGCGCCCTGCAGCTCCAGGTGTGCGAAGTCGTGCCAGTGCCCCGTGGTGGACAGCAGGCTCCTCAGGGCCTCCACGGACGTGCTGCGGCCAAGCAGAGCGCTCAGGGCCCGCCCGGGGCCGCCCCAGCTCCCGCCTAGGCTGCCTTGTCCCAGCCAGAAGGGCACGTCCTGGCTCCAGCGCCTCATGCCACCGAGTGTCCCCGAGCCCTGGGTTAACGCTGAGGCGAGGGACATGCGGGGCCTGCGCTGGGCATGGGGGGGTCCCTGGAGCATCTTGGGGCGCCAGGGCACAGAGGGCCTGGCTGGGGAGCGCAGGGACTGGGGGGGCCGTGGAAGCCCCAGGGATGCTGATGTTGAAGTGGGAGTGGCCTTAGGAGCCCGGCAGAGACTCAGGATGTGGGGCAGCTGGGAAGGGAGGAGGACGGCCAGGGCAGTGTGGCACAGCCCCGGAGTCCCCTGCCCACTGGGGACATGGGAATGCCAGCTGCGCTGCCCACATGTGCGTGTGAGACACAAGGGACGCTATAGGTGCCATGTAGTGTGGCATGTGGTGTGGCTGTGTGCCTGGCAGCAGCTGGGCCTCCCCTGCCCACCCCGCCCGGGACCCTCGCCGGTGCCCTTGTCCAGCAGGGGGGCAGGGCCCTGAGTGGCGGTGAGTTCTCCCGGGGTCATGCAGGCGGGCCAAGGGCGGCAGGAAGTCCGACAGAGATTTGTCCCGAGAAGTGAAGGCCACTTGAATGTGCCTGCTGGTGCCGGCCTGAATGGCAGCCGGCTCGTGTCCCTGCCCCACGCCGTGTCATTAAGAAAAGGCAGCCTTTGTCAGGTGCCTGAGCTCAGCCACAGAGCCACCGAGGCTGCCCGGACAAGGGGACTGGGAGGCGTCCCTCTGGGGGGCGCCTGGGACAGGGGTGCGTCCTTCAGGCTGCCCTGCCCCTGCAACCAACATGGGAGCTTCCGGAACCATGGTGTTCAGCTGAGGCAGCAGTGCCAGGGCCCCCGCCCAGCACCCAGTCACGCCCTCTGGGTCCCTAGGGTGTGGAGCCGCCCAGGACGCCCGCCGAGCCCAGGGAGCCCGTGGTCCACGCCTGTCTCCCTGCTCCTCCTGGCCCCAGGCTGCCTTCTTCAGCCTCTCTGGGCACTCTGCACCCCAGCAGCGCCTGCCTGAGCCGCCAGCCCCTCTCTGCCCGCACTCAGCCCCCCGGGGGAGGGCCGGGTGCTCGGGGAAGGCGGCGTGCCCCTCGAGGGCGGGGACGCCAGCTCTCAGCCCCCAGCCCCACAGGCCCACCAGCCCTTCCTCGCTGCCTCTCCGTTTCGCTTCTTTTAACCGTGGTGACGTGCACGCCGCACACACCATCTGGCGGTCGGTGCTCACTGAGGGGTGGGTGGTGTTATGCACACCGTGCCCTGCGGCCAGCCCCACTGTGCGTCTCCATGGCCGCTGCTGCTTCTAACAGATCACCGCAGTTTCCACACTGAAACTTGGTCCCTGTTCTTTCCTCCCTGGAGGCCTGTCTTGCCCCCCACTCCCACCCCTGCCCGTGAACCTGAGTCCTCCAGGAACCTCGGAGCCGTGGGCGGCCATGCCATGTCCTGGGCCACCCCGCCAGCCAGGGCATCCGCAAGAACGGCGCGCACGCGGTGGGGGTGTCCAGACCCCCTCCCGGCCCAACACAGCGCTGTGGCAGGCCAGTGGGCACCGGGGGGTACCCGGGCGAAGCGCTCGTCTGAGGCCTGGGCAGGGGTCGCTGGCCTCCCCAAGGCCCCTGGCTGCTGTCATGGGTCAGAGTGGCTGGGGGTTGGGCTGTGCCCGCTGTCCCCTCACCCCGAGGTTTCCCACTGGGGGAGGGAGGCCCAGGCCCCGCCATGGCCCCCAGGAAGGTATGGGAGCCAAGGTGATGGGTGCAGGTGTGGGCCAGTGCCTGGGGTGGGTGTTTTTTGACCTCTGACCGTCACTCTGGCCAGTGGGCAAGGCGGTCAGTGCTGCCCACTGCCCGGCTGTGGGTGCATCTGGGGTCACGGCTGCACGGGGTTGGAATCACGCAGGAAGGGAGGTGAGCCGAGGGCGGGAATGGGGGGCCCACGCCAAGGACTGAGGGGACGCAGGTGATGACACGCGGGGAGACATCGGGGGCAGGGTGAGAGAGAGGCAGCTTCCTGCCCAGGCGCCAGGCAGCTGGGCGGAAGCAGGGTGGGGCCGCTGTGCACGGGGTGCCCGGGGCTCACCTCTGGGGACTGGCCGCCGCTGTCTCCTGGGCCTGCTGTCCCGGCTCGGGCTCCGCGGGCAGGTTCAACTCCAAGACGTAGTGCGTCTGGGTGAGCAGCGCCAGGAGGAGCCGGGGGTAGGCATCCCGCACGGCGCCCTTGAACTCCCGGGTGAACTGGAGCTCGAGCAGTGTGTTCATGGCCTGCGGGCGGCCGGCCGTGAGGCTCCCGCGGGCCTGTGTCCATGCGGGGCTGGGCCCCTGCCCTCTCTGGAACCCAGGCGTGGAGGGGGGACTGTGAGTGACAGGAGCCCCACCCCAAGCCACTGACCTGCTGGTCAGCCCTGGGCCAGGGAGTGGGGCCTGGATGCGGGGACCCCTCCCAGCGGGCCGGCCTGGGGCCCGGGGGGGTGGGGGCGGCGACTCACGGCCAGCGAGCGCAGGTAGGGCTTCTCGGAGCTGCAGGGCCCGGCCTCGCCGGCCCCCGTGGGCAGGGGCCGCTCCTGCAGCCAGGCCAGCAGGGCCTCCAGCACCACGTGGCTCACGGCCTGCTCCGCCCCCAGGGCCCTCCACAGGCCGACGGCTTGGCTGCGGGCAGAGAGCAGGCGTGAGGACCCCCGATACTGGGCAACCTGAGCCTGGTGGGTCTGGACGCTGGGACAAGGGCGGGGCCTCGGTTGTGGGGGCGGGGTTTGGTGGGGTGGGGAGCACTTCCTGCTCCTCCCACCTCCTCCTAAAAGCCCCCACTTCCCGGCCCCTCCTCAGCCACACTCACAGCCCTGACCTCTGACCTCAGCCCCTCCTCTCCTGCCCTGGGGCCTCCACACAGGCTGGCAGCCAGGCTCCCCCCGCAGGTGCAGGTCTGTCCCCCCCCAGGCCACGCTGGTGGCACAGGTGCAGGGCTCGCCAGCTGGGGAGGGGGCCTCACGCCCACTTTGCCGACGGGGTCCGAAAGCACGGAAAGGGAGCCTGCGCCTGGCCAAGGCCCTGCCTGGCATCTGGTCTGATCCACCTCTGACCTCCCCAGTCAGGATCCTGTGAGGCCCAGGGAGGGCCGGCTGCCCCAGGCCAGCTGTCACGTGGAGGGGCGGGAATCCGTCCCAGTGCCCCTGAGCCTGCCTGGTGGGCACCGGCCCCGCGACTCAGGCGCCAGCCCTCGCCCTGCCTTGCACGGTGTGACCTCGGCCAAGCCACTGCTCCCCTCTGGGCCGCAGATGCCAGTGGCAGTGTGGGGACGAGCCGGCCTCAGGAGGCGGCCGTGAGGGGCTTGTGGGAGCACAGGTGCGTCTCACCGAGGGACACACAGGATGCATCTGGGTTGGACAGAATACAGGAGGGCAGCTGGGGGGCGGGGTGTGTGTGTGTGTGACTGATGCTGTGCAGAGCCACAGAGCTGGGCGGATGGACAGACAGACGGAGGACAGCCCACGGCAGCCGGGCGCAGGAGGCTGGTGTCGGGGTGGAGGGGGCGGGGCCCCGTCCTGACCCTGACTTTGAGGGAGGTGGGGCTGCTACCAGGCTTCGCACAGAGGAGCCACAGGGTCCCAGGCCCCCCGGGGTGCTGGGTGTGTGTAGGGAGCCCGAAGCAGACCGGACCCTCTGGGGGAGGCCCGTGGTGACCAGGGCTAGGGCGGAAGCGGAGGGGCTGGGAGTCTGGGGGAGGAGGGGATGTGGGCCATGAGCCAGGAGTTTCAGGCTGAGCAGCAGGAAGCGCTGCATCACCAGGCACGGCCTGCAGGGGGCGCAGGCCCCCGGCGTGGGAGGCTGAAGTGCCCACTGGACATCCAAGGGCAGAAGTCAGGTGCTCAGGGAGAGGCCTGGGCCCAGGAGAGCCCTGGGGACGGAGGGGCCGCCAGGGAGGCAGAGCAGCCCCGGCTGAGGTCTAGGGGTCAGGAAAGCAGGACGCCGAGGAGACTGGCCCCCGGCAGGCAGGGGGCACGTGTCTCTGGGAGAGGAGGGTCGGCCAGGCCCCGCTGCGTCATCAGCTCCCGGGGGCCGGGGACTCACAGGGCTGGTGAGCAGTGGCCCCCGCGCCCGGCCCAGGTGAGTGTGTCAAATAACAGGTGCACAGGTTCCCTTCCCGTACCCGGCCCTGTGGGGGGGGGGGGCAGAGGGGGACGGCGGGGCCACACCTGTCCAGCGGCTGGGAGAAGTCCAGGAAGGCAGTCACCAGCTCGGGCGTGTGGCTCCGGGCCAGCTGGGTGACCGCCTGCAGAGCCGTGTCCTTGGCTTGGGAGGCGTGGACAGAGCAGAGGCGGAGGTGGATGGCGCGGCCCATGTTGGCCACCTGTGTGGGAGGGGTGGTCTGAGAGGCAGAGGGAGGCCAAGGTGAATGTGGAACCCTCAGCCACGGGCCTGCTCCGAGGAGCCTGATGGGGGAGGCGCAGCCACGCCTGGGGGTCTGACGGGGGAGGCAGCCATGCCTGGAGGGGGGGAGCCTGATGGGGGAGGCACAGCCACGCCTGGGGGTCTGATAGGGGAGGCAGCCATGCCTGGAGGGGGGGGAGCCTGATAGGGGAGGCACAGCCATGCCTGAGGGTCTGACGGGGGAGGTGCAGCCATGCCTGGAGGGGGGGAGCCTGATGGGGAGGTGCAGCCATGCCTGGGGGGGGGGGTCTGACAGGGAAGGCACAGCCACGCTTGGGGGTCTGACGGGGGAGGTGCAGCCATGCCTGGAGGGGGGGAGCCTGACGGGGGGAGGTGCAGCCACGCCTGGGGGTCTGATAGGGGAGGCACAGCCACGCCTGGAGGGCGGGAGCATGATAGGGGAGGTACAGCCATGCCTGGGGGGAGTCTGACAGGGAAGGCACAGCCACACCTGGGGGGGTTCTGACGGGGGAGGCACGGCCATGGCCTTGGGGGTCTGATGGAGGAGGCACAGCCATGCCCTGGGGGCTCTGATGGGGGAGGCACAGCCAAGCCTGGAGGGGGGGAGCGTGATAGGGGAGGTACAGCCATGCCTGGGGGGGGTCTGACGGGGGAGGCACAGCCACACCTGGGGGGGTTCTGACGGGGGAGGCACGGCCATGGCCTTGGGGGTCTGATGGGGGAGGCACAGCCATGCCCTGGGGGCTCTGATGGGGGAGGCACAGCCAAGCCTGGAGGGGGGGAGCGTGATAGGGGAGGTACAGCCATGCCTGGGGGGGGTCTGACGGGGGAGGCACAGCCACACCTGGGGGGGTTCTGACGGGGGAGGCACGGCCATGGCCTTGGGGGTCTGATGGGGGAGGCACAGCCATGCCCTGGATGTCTGGTCTGATGGGGGAGGTGCAGCCACGCCCTGGATGTCTGGTCTGAGGTGAGCCAAGCCCACTACCGTCTAGGACACCTGGGGTCTTCACACTCAGCCCCAGCTGCTCTGGCTGGAAGTCGGACGCTCTCTGAGCTGTCACTCACCTGCTGTTCCTGCGCCTGGAACGCCCCCCTGTCCCCCTGCTCCCCTGCCCCGCGCCCCCCCTGCTTTTGGGTCTCACTCATCCTTGAGGCCCAGAGTCACGCCTGCGGGACCGGCCCCGCCTCCTGTCTCCCTGCCGTTCCCGTGTGTGCTGTCCCCCCCACAGCCGGCCGTGTCCCCCATCAGTGCGCCCCCTCCGCCCCCACGAGGCCACAGGGCAGCTGCCCAGCCCTGCAGGTTGTCCAGGATCTGCAGCCCCACCAGGGCCCTGGGCACTCGCTAGGGCTGTGCCACTGTTCTCAGTCAGTCATGTCGCTTGCTGCCCAGGGCGGGACCTGGGTGGCCACGGGCCGAGCCCCGAGGCAGCCCCTGGGTGCTGACTGCCCCACCCCCACCCCACAGCCCCTGGGTGCTGACTGCCCCCCACCCCCCCCCACAGCCCCTGGGTGCTGACTCCCCCCCCCACAGCCCCTGGGTGCTGACTGCCCCCCACCCCCCCACAGCCCCTGGGTGCTGACTGCCCCCCACCCCCACCCCACGCCCCTGGGTGCTGACTCCCTCCTCCCCCACCCCGCAGCCCCTCACCCTCTCCAGCTTGGCCCCGTGCTCCTTCATGACGGAGAACAGCATCTGGGCGGCTGCCTGGGCGCGGAGGGGGCTGGGGGACCCCAGGCCGTCGATGGCCGTCCAGGCGAGGTCTGTGAGCTCCATCACCGTGAGGTGCTCCATCAGCCCCTGCAGCCGGGGTGCAGGGCTGTCACCCCGGGCCTCCAAGTCCACCCACCCAGCCTCCTGTGCCCCGACCCCCGTTCTCCCTGGGGCTGGCCCCCCGTTTCACGGTCGACCCCAGCCACGTCTCTGCGCCGGGCACACTGGACCCTGCTTGGGGCTCTCTGCTCGCTCGGCCCCGTGCCTGTCCCCGGACCCTGGTGGCCCGGCCTCCTCCCCTGCAGGGCTGCCTCCCCTGCGTGCCCCTACCCCCGGCAGGCCCCAGACCTCCATGAGCGTTTTAATCCATGAGAAATCAAACCTCAGAGCCGTGAGGGTCTCAAGGACAAGCCCCCAGGCTTGCAGAAGAATCTGGAACCTCACAGCAGGCCTCCAGGGGGCCCGGGGTCCTGGGGGGTCCCGGGGGCCCTGGGGGGTCCTGGGGGTCCTGGGGGGTCCTGGGGGGCCTGGGGGTCCTGGGGGGTCCTGGGGGGTCCTAGGGGGTCCTGGGGGTCCTGGGGGTCCTGGGGGTCCTAGGGGGTCCTGGGGGTCCTAGGGGTCCTGGGGGGTCCTGGGGGGTCCTGGGGGGCCTTGGGGTCCTGGGGGGTCCTGGGGGTCCTGGGGGGTCCTGGGGGTCCTAGGGGGTCCCAGGGGGTCCCGGGGGGTCCTGGGGGTCCTGGGGGTCCTGGGGGTCCTAGGGCAGTCAGGGGCGTGGAGGCCTTGGTGATGGCGCAGGGCAGTGGCAACAGGGTGGTGTGGAGGCCTCAGTGACGGCACAGTGACGGGGGTGGTGGGGATGGTGGTGATGGTGATGGTACTGGTGGTGGTGATGGTGGTGATGGTGGTGGTGGTGGTGGTGATGGTGGTGATGGTGGTGGTGGTGGTGGTGGTGGTGATGGTGATGGTGGTGATGTGGTGGTGGTGGTGGTGGTGGTGGTGGTGGTGATGACGGTGATGACAGCAGTGGTGGTGATGGTGGTGGTGGTGGTGGTGGTAATGGTGATGACGGTGATGATGGGGTGATGACAGCAGTGGGGGTGATGGTGGTGGTGGTGACAAGGATGAAGGTGCAGTGTATTCAGGGCAACCCGAAGAGCCCTGAAGCGGAGCCCAGGCCCAGGGGTCTGTCCTGCAGCTGAAGCTCCCAGATCCGCCGTCTACGGGCAGACCCTCCTGGCCTCCCTCTGCTTCCTGCTCCCCTCTGTCACCGTCTCCTGTCCAGGGAGAGCCAGAGCCCGAGCCCGCACCTGGGTCAGGGGCACACAGGGTGGCCAGAGCCCGCGCCCGCGCCTGGGTCAGGGGCACACAGGGTGGCCAGAGCCCGTGCCCGCGCCTGGGTCAGGGGCACACAGGGTGGCCAGAGCCCGTGCCCGCGCCTGGGTCAGGGGCACACAGGGTGGCCAGAGCCCACGCCCGCGCCTGGGTCAGGGGCACACAGGGTGGCCAGAGCCCGTGCCCGTGCCTGGGTCAGGGGCACACAGGGTGGCCAGAGCCCGTGCCCGCGCCTGGGTCAGGGGCACACAGGGTGGCCAGAGCCCGCGCCCGCGCCTGGGTCAGGGGCACACAGGGTGGCCAGAGCCCGCGCCCGCGCCTGGGTCAGGGGCACACAGGGTGGCCAGAGCCCGTGCCCGCGCCTGGGTCAGGGGCACACAGGGTGGCCAGAGCCCGCGCCTGGGTCAGGGGCACACAGGGTGGCCAGAGCCCGCGCCTGGGTCAGGGGCACACAGGGCGAGTGGGCTGCCCCTCAGCATTCTCCTCTGGCTGACACCCCCTCTGAGCTGGCAGCCGGCGTGCCCCGCCCCCCCAGCTGCCCCCTGCCCAGGTTCTAGGATGTGACCTGCAGCCCAGCCAGGCCCCTTTCTGGGCACTGAGAAATGAAGTGCTGGCTGGTTCCAGGGTTCGGCTTCTGGAACTAAACTCCTGCCCGGCCTTGGCACCCCGACAGCTCGCGAGGGCCGCTGAGGGCCAGGAGTGGCGCAAGCCCGCTGGGCCGCGACCCCGTCAGCCTTTGGATCAATCTGTGCTTCGACTTCCAGGACTTCGGGCCCTGGCGAGAGCCCCTTCTCCCCACTCACGGGGTCTCTGTGAATGGGGCCCAGCTCCTCAGCAGCCCCTCCGTGTCTACACAGATTGCAACGGGAATGTGGCCGGGGCAGGCGGGGACCAGCCCCCACGGGCACCTGCCGGGCCGACTACATCTCAGAGGGGCGTGGCCATCGGGCGGTGGCTCCCAGACGTCTTCTGGCTTGGGGTGGCAGCTCTGGCGTGGCCCACCCCGCACTGCCCGCCCGGACTCCAGGGGCTGACCTTGATGCCCAGGGGGCCCGGGGGGCTGGCACGCTGGTCCGCGCTGCTCCAGGGCGGGCCCCCATGCACGCTGGGCTGCGGGAGCTCCCTCTGGGTCTGGACTGCAACCTGAGCGGCTTCTCCAAGTAGCGGGGGGCAGGGCAGGGCTGGGGTGGCCTCAGGTTCTAGGAGGGGACAGGGCAGGAGTCGGGCCTGGACGCAGAGCAGGTTTGGGGAGGGGGGAGGCCCTGGCTGGGGGCGTGGTGTGCCCGGGGGTGGAGCTCACTTCTCTGGCGCAGCAGGAGCTGGTAGAGGTGGCCCAGGCCTTGCAGGCCGCAGCTCCGGACGGCCTTGTCCGGGTCCTGGCAGAGGATGCCTAGCACGCCCGCCAGCTGCCCGGCGCGCTTCAGGCCCTGCTGAGGCTGTGGCGAGAGGGCGGGGCATGGCTGGCTGGCGCTGGAAGGCACACGCGGGGTCCGAGCTCGCGCTCGCCCGGCCTCACGGGGCGGGGCCGAAGGGCGTGGGCTCCACTCAGTGAGGAGGGGGCCCCACTCCCACGCAGAGTTTAGGAAGAGGGAAAACGCTGCTGAGCCCGGTCTGAGCAGTGCACATTAGGGGTGGGGACGAGCATCCGCGTGCACGCAGGGCCCTGCCTCCCCCTCACGCCGCCCTGCGCCCAGCACAGCTCTGTCACAAACGCAGACGCTGCCCGGGCAGGCGGGGCGCATCCCGCGTCCCCAGCCCTCGGCCACCCCCCCACTCCGGCGGCCGAGGCGACTGCCTCATGCGCCTCACCCTGGGCCCCGTCCTGGGACACGGGGAGACTTGAACCCCTCTGGGGGTGCCCCGCCCCGGGAACACAGAGACCCCCCGTCCCTCCCCCGCCCCAGGAGAAGCGTCCCTGCTCTCCCGTCCGCGGCCACGCCACTATCGCCCGGGTCTCCCTGAGGACCGCGTGCTGTGGCTGCTCCCCTGGGCGGAGCTGACTTCCACCCAAGCCGGAGCAGCAGTGGGGGAGGGGTCGGGATGGGAGCCGTGAGCCCCCACCCTTCTGACACAGCAGAGCAGGGCTGTGGGAGGGGGCTGCCTGCCCAAGGCCTCAAGGTGCAGGGCGGGCCCAGCCCCCCACCCGCGAGGGCTCAGGGGGCCGGGGCTCGGGGGCAGGGGTGCCCACTCCCGTGTGCTTCTCAGGCGTGGGAAGGGAGGGCCATGGGCTCGCTCCTGTCTGGAGCCCCTGCCCTCCGGCTGCAGGGCCTAGGAGCCCAGGACCGGGAGCCCCCTCGGCAGCTCCGGCAGCCCCGGGAGGGGCAGGGCGGCACTCACGTCCAGGGGGAGGCTGCGGTTCAGGAACGCGAGGAGGACCACGCAGCTGCTCACGGCCCGCTGCCGCTCGTGCTCCTTCTCTGACGCCATCCAGATGTACATGTGCTGCGGGCCAGGGAGCCGGCCCTTGGTCACACCAGCCGGGCGCCAGCTAGGCTCAGGCCCCACCCACCGTGCCGGACCACGCCCTCAACAGGACTCCACCTACTGTACAGGCCACACCCCTCAGCAGGACTCCACCTACTGTACCAGGCCACGCCCCTCAGCAGGACCCCCCCCACCGTGCTGGGCCACGCCCCTCAGCAGGACTCCACCTATGGCACCAGGCCACTCCCCTCAGCAGGACCCCACCCACCGTGCCGGGCCACGCCCCTCAGCAGGACCCCACCCACCGTGCCGGGCCACGCCCCTCAGCAGGACTCCACCTACTGTACCAGGCCACTCCCCTCAGCAGGACCCCACCCACCGTGCCGGGTCACGCCCACTTGGCTGAAACCGCACCAAAGGCATCCAGACCACGCTCACTCAGCTAGGACCCACCCACCACACCCAGGCCACGCCCTCTCCACCAGGCCCAGCCCTGGCTTTTTCCCAGAGGCCCCTTGCTCCTCTGCAGTGGAGGCGTCAGCTCAGAGCCCCCCCCCCCCGGGGCGCATGGCTGTCCCGCCTCCCGTCTAGAATGCTCTTCCGCACGCACACGGTGAGTGCACAGGGATGGCCGTCATCACCCGTCCCGCCGCTGCCCTGTCCAGTGATGGCCCAGAGCTCCCTCGGAACGCCCTGGTGAAGTCCTGGGCTCTCACTGCCTGAGCCGGGCAGGGGCCTGGAGGGCAGGGGGCAGGGGCCGCGGGCTCGGAAACCCTCGGGGACACGGCTGCAGGGGCTCTGAGACCCTGGGGGGGCACGGCTGCAGGGGCTCTGAGACCCTCGGGGGGGCACGGCTGCAGGGGCTCTGAGACCCTCGGGGGGGCACGGCTGCAGGGGCTCTGAGACCCTGGGGGGGGCGCGGCTGCAGGGGCTCTGAGACCCTCGGGGGGGTGCGGCTGCAGGGGCTCTGAGACCCTCGGGGGGGCACGGCTGCAGGGGCTCTGAGACCCTGGGGGGGCACGGCTGCAGGGGCTCTGAGACCCTCGGGGGGGGCACGGCTGCAGGGGCTCTGGGACCCTTGGGGGGGGCACGGCTGCAGGGGCTCTGAGACCCTCGGGGGGGGGCACGGCTGCAGGGGCTCTGTGACCCTCGGGGGGGGGCACGGCTGCAGGGGCTCTGGGACCCTCGGGGGGGCACGGCTGCAGGGGCTCTGAGACCCTCGGGGACATGGCTGCAGGGGCTCTGCGACCCTGGGGCACGGCTGCAGGGGTGCCCTCGGGCGGGGGAGTGGCGCAGGCCGTGCCTCGGTGGCGGCCGGGCTGGGGCGCTGAGCCGCGTGCTCACCGACAGCAGGAACTGCAGCTCCTCTGCCGAGGGGCTCTGCACCAGGAAGCCCTGCAGCATGCCGTCCAGCGCCTCCGTGGTCTGGCTGAGCAGGGCCTGCGTGGAGGGCGGGGGTCAGGCTGCCTCAGCGCGGTGGGGGGGGAGCACACTCCTGCACGGCGCCCCCACCCTCCAGGCCAGGCTGCCCCCGTCGGAGCTGCCACCGTGCCCACCTGGGGTCCCTGCAGTGGCCCCACTGGGCAGAGGCAGACTGGGCAGGGCTGGCGTCCGGGGCTCGGGCCCCAGGCGCCCATGGGCCCTGTGCAGGGGCAGAGCTGGGCGGCCTCCCCCTCCGCCCCGAGCTCTCAACGCGTTTGAAGCGCCTGCCTCTGGGTGTGGTGCAGCGGGCGCTGAGCCCTGGGTCTTGCACTCCCCCCGCCCCCCTTCACTGCCTTTGCCTCGTGAATTCGGGGCGGGGGGGGGGGGCAGCAGCAGGCCAGGTCCGCCCTCCCTTCCCAGTCCCCCTAGGAGCGGAGGCTGGGACCCGGCCACTGCCTGGGTGTCCTGGAGGACTCTCCCTCCACAACACCGCACAGCCGGCTTGGACGGAAGCCCCAGCCCGGGCCTCCCAGCTCCTGGCACCCAGCCAGGGCGAGCCGGCCCAGGTCACTCTGCACACCTGCAGGGCTGGGGGTGCGGCCGGGGCGGACGGCCCAGACGGCTGCATTTCTCTGAGCCGGTTTCCTTGCCCCCGGTCGCTGCTGGGAAGGCCACAGAAGCTCTGCAGAGGCCCGGCCACCCTAGGTGCCAGGAGCAGCTACGGCCACGCGCCATGCGGCACCTGCTCGGAGGCCCTGTGCTGCGCCGTGCCTTGGGGCCGCAGCGCCCTCTGGTGGTGGCCGCGGGCACCGGCAGGCATCTGTCTTCAGGGACTGAACAGGTGTGCGTGCGTGCGTGTGTGTGTGTGTGTGTGTGTGTGTAGGGGGCTGGGGGTCGGGGAGAGGCCGCCCTGGGCTGGGGGCGGGCGCTGGGGGCGCACCTGTATGTCTGGCGGCTCCAGAAAGAGGCAGGAGTGCTTCTGCAGGGCGTCCAGCGGCGGCAGCGCAAACACGGCGCGAAGGCAGACGGACAGCAGCCGCGACTTCCTTTCCAGCCCTATTGGCGGCCTCAGCTGACTGTTGGGACGATGAGGGGGTGGGCTTGGCCCCGGGGGCTGCTGGCAGCGCCCTGGAGACCCAGGGGCCGCCCCTCGTGGCTCTGGGTCCTCCTCCACCCTAGCCGGCCTCCTGGTCCGTCCGTTTCGTCCCCCGGACGCCATGACCCCTGCCCCATGCCTCGGGCCTGGGCTTCTTCCCCCAAGCCCCCTGCGTCTCGGCTCGGTGTCTACCCGGCACCCCAGTCGCGACCGGCTCTCCATCCCCCTGCTTGCTTGGAGGGAAGATCTGGCTGTCCTCCTGCGCCCCCGCAGGCCTGAGGAGGGCCCCTGGTCCCTGCACGTCTGTGCACAGCCGCCTGCTGGCCGGACGCCCTGGGTCACTCTGGGGCTCCGCGCTGGTCCCCCGAGTACTCCCCTGGAGTCAGCCAGGCCCCGCAGGACTCCGTGTCACACCGGGCAGGGCAGCCTGACCTGGCCTCGGGCTCCGTCCCTAGCCCCTCCCTGCCTCGTGCCCCCACTCTGTCTTCCTGCAGTTCTCTAGTGTCAGGACGGGCCCTGCTGGCTCACCGCTGGGTGCCCAGGAAGGCCGGCGGGGGCGGGCACCTACCAGAGGCTGGAGATCAGGTGCAGGGTCTGCCAGCGGCTCGGTGTGCACAGCGCGTCCTGCGGCTCCTTCTCCATCAACACCTACGGGACCAGGCATGGCTGTCACCCAGGCTGCGCCAGTCCTGCTTCTGATACCAGGCTCGCCTGGCCCCTGTGCTGCCCGACCCGGGACCCACACAGAGCTCTCACCCCCCACCCTGGGTCGGGGGGATCTCTGCCCCCCGAGAGAACCAGAGCGAAGCTGGGGAATCCGGGGTGCCCCAGCACCGCCTGCTAGATGCCGACTGTGGCCGGGTCTCTGACCCGCTCTGATTCTGGTCTGATTAACCGGAGGCTCCGTGGAGCCGGGCCCCTGGTCAGCGCCAGGTCAGGGTGGGCAGAATGGATGGAGCTGGCCTTTGACCTGGCTGTACCTGGCCAGCCCAGCTCCCCGGGAGGCCCCAGTGCACCCAGACAGGAGGGGGCTCCAGGAGCACCCCCGCTCCCCCGGCGGCTCCGGGCCGGGCCCCACCTTCAGACACTCCAGGAGCTCGGAGGTCTGGGAGAACTCGTAGCTGTGGGCGCCCTCGCTCCGGCTGATGGCCCCCACCAGCATCAGCATGGCCGTGAGGAAGCTGTGCTTCAGTGTCTCGTCCTGCAGAGGGAGCAAGAGAGCGCGGCCGCCATCCAAGGGCAGAGGCCGCTGCTGGCCGGAGGCCTGGAGACCCCAGCCCCTGGGCTGTGTGGCTCGGTCCCCCACCGCACATCCCCGCAGGAGCAGTGCAGGATGGGAAAGCGCCTGGGCTTGCCACCGCCCACTCGCACTGGGGAGGCGTGGGGCACGGGTGTTGGAAGGTGCCGGGTGAGACCGGGCCTGTTTCCTGTGGCGCAGGTGGGCAGAGCTGGGCGTGTGTGCATGTGCGTGAGTGCAGGGTTCTAGAGCTCTCAGCCCGAGGTGCGGGGGCCGCTGGGCGGGCTCCCGGGGCAGGGCGGCGGGGGTCGCGTACCCAGGAGCTGTGGTGGAAGTAGAAGATCATCCGAGAGAGGATGTTGTCCACCCAGGGCAGGATGTGGGCCTTGGCCTTGGCGGCCACCTCCCCATAGGCCAGGAGGATGGTGCTGCCCGCCCACTTCCAGCGCAGGTCCTCCGAGCTCTGGCCCTGGGGGAGGGGCGGGGAGGTGTCCCAGGGGCTCTCTGGGGGTGGGGATGTCTGGAGCCCCGGCCCCTCACTTCCCCTCCCTGGGATGGCCCACCCCTCCCCTCCTGCTCCATGGGGGATTTGGCTGCCAGGTCCTGGGAGGGTCTTGGCCCAGGGGGACTGCAGTGGGGCCTGGGGAGGGCACTGGCCCCTGTTGGGTGGTCAGGGCTACCCGAGCAGGTGCAGAGGCCAGCAGGCACCATGTGTCACAGCTGTGTGCTGGACATGCCATGCAGGGGCAGGAAACCAAGGCCTGGGGTGGGGGTCCTGGTGTTCTGGCCCCTTGCTGAGCCCCTGGGGGCCCCAGAGCCCCCACCTTCAGGGAGAACAGGTGGAGGCTCCACTTGACCCGCGTGCTCCGGCCAAACTGGTCCAGGACGGCCCAGACGTCGTCCAGGTGTCGGGCCGCGGCCAGCCCCACGGTGCGAGCCATGCCCTGTGGGGGGTGGGGGTGGGGCCACTATGAGGCAGCCTCAAGCTGCCTGAGGGAGGGGTTCACCCACATCCCAGGGCCAGGGCTCAGAGTGAGGCCAGGGTCAGGGTCAGGTGCGGTCAGGGTCAGGCGCGGTCAGGCCTCACCTCCCTCTGCTTGGGCCACTGGTGGGAGGTTTCCAGGAGGCCTTGCAGGTGCGTCCTGACCGTGAGGCTGCTCTCTTCCGCCTGAAGGATCAGGCCGTAGTAGGTGAACAGGAAGTCCTGGTGGAGGGTGGCGGCATCTCGTCCCCCGGCCTAGAGCAGCCTGCCCGACAGCCCCCTCGGCCCTGGGCCAGCCTGGCCTCCCCTCTCTCGGGCTCCACGCGCCTACAGCCGGGCACCCACCTTCTCCGGGGACTGCTCCTGCTGGGACTGGCTGGGCTTGGTGAGTGCTCGCAGCAGCTCCTTGGACCACACTTCGGAGTTCAGGAATGACACCGACTTGGTGGCCATCTGTGAGCACGTGGGGTGGGCGGGGCTGGAGCTGGGGCCCAGAGCTCCGCCAGCCCCGGTGCCCCCCGAGCCCTGACTGTGTCCCCCCTGCCAGCCCTCTGGTCTGTTTGACGACCCTTGGGGGTCAGGAAGCTGGGGACGCCGTATCCCCAGTAGCACAGCAGGGTCCCAGATGCAGCGATGCCTGGTACTGGCGGGAGGCGGCGCTCTGCAGGGGGGAGCTGGGAGGGCAGGCACGGCCACGCCCCCTGCACTGCCGCCCTGTGGTGGGTGCACCCTCACGGATTTAGCGAATGCGTGGGAGAGTGGAGGAATAAGGGCAGTACGAGGTCTGAAGAGTTCCGTGACCTTGAACCTAGTTGGCAAGAGCACCCTGCTGTCAATGAGGCTGGGTTGCTGGATCCGACGCTTCCAAGACGTCCGGCTTCCGGGCGGGCACAGCCCTCTGACGTGTGGTCCCAGCCGCTGCTTTTGATCGATGTGCAGACGAGTTCACGGGGAGGCTTCTGGGCAAAGCCAGCGGGGGCAGCTCGGGCGCCGGCTGCGGAAGGACCGAGAGGCGGCGGCAGCGGCCGCGGGGAATGCCGCGTTGCTGACGGTCCCCAGTGGAAATTCAGACGCTGGATCGTTCCGGCCGAGACTGGCCAGAAGCAGAACACGGAGCTTTGACAAGCTAGTGCTTTTTGGCGGACGGTGATGGGACCGACAACGGGGTTTGGGAAGATTTCGGCGATATCAACCAAAAGGCTGCACCAGTAGGAGTTAAAGTTTAGACGGAAGTAGGGTGCCATCGCCCTGCATCGCGGGCATGGAGACTGTGCCCCAAGGGGACCCCTGCCTGGCCTGTTTGGGGGTGCCGGGGTGCAGCAGGCGCTGGGGGAACCCTCGCCTGTAGCAGGGGTCTGCGCACCTGCACCCCCTGCCCCGCGGACTCGCCCGGCCCCTATCAGGGCCACCCGTGTCTCTGCATAGCTGCGCCCGTTCCTCCTACGCGGTCCCAGGCGGTTACTGGTTTCCGCACGCCAGTGCCTCAAGTCTTGGATTTCTTAGACTTTTTTTTCTCTTTGTCCTGATGGCTTCGGCCATTCCAGGGCCTTTGAAATGTCCACATAGAATTTTTTAAAAAGATTTATTTATTTATTTGAAAGGCAGAGTTACGGAGAAAGAGAGAGACAGAGAGAGACAGAGAGAGAGAGAGCTTCTGTCCACTGGTTTTCTCCCCAAATGGCCACAATGGCTGGAACTGGGCCCGATCCGAAGCCAGGAGCCAGGAGTTTCTTCCAGGTCTCCCACGCGGGTGCAGGGGCCCAAGCACTTGGGCCATCTTCTGCTGCTTTCTCAGGCCACAGCAGGGCACGGGATGGGAAGAGGAGCAGCCAGGGCGTGAACCAGCCCCCATATGGGGTGCCGGCGCTGCAGGCGGTGGGATTGACGCCATGTTTTTCCTGCAGTATCTGGTAGGCTTGCGGGAGAAGCACGCGGAGTTGGTGTTTATGGCAAGTCTTCGATGATTCCGGTTTCCTGACGGATCCAGCACTGTGTGGGTTTGCTTCTTCCCGCGTGTTTTCGGGGAGTTTGTTGAATCTAAATCGCCTGTTTGGGCCCTTGCCTCATCTTCATTAGGCGCTCCTCACCCGGTCTGCACCTGCTGCTGGTGCCTGTGACGTCTCGGCTGGCCTCGTGGGGGCTGCTGCCCGCTGGGCGGGTCCTGGTCCTCCGTCTGCCCTGTGCTGCCCCCGAGGTCTGCTCCAGCTCTGCCTTCCTCCGTCTGCCTCCCAGGTTTGCTTTGTTTTCTGAGAGCTCGGTGTCTTCTAATGCAACAACTAAAGACACAAAACTGAAATTCATGTAAGCCGTCCTTTCTCTGGTATCCCACGATTTTTCATGTTCGGTTTTTTTTTAAAAGATTTATTTATTTATTTGAAAGATGGAGTTACAGAAAGGCAGAGTGAGAGAGAGAGAGGAGAGGCAGAAAGAGAGAGGAGAGGCAGAGAGAGAGAGAGAGAGAGAGAGAGAGAGAGAGAAGGAGGGGGGCGGACAAAGAGAGGTGTCTTCCATCCGATGGTTCACTCCCCAGATGACGGCAATGGTCGGAGCTGTGCCGATCCGAAGCCAGGAGCCAGAAGCTTCTTCCAGGTCTCCCACGCGGGTGCAGGGGCCCAAGGACTTGGGGCATCATCTGCTGCTTTCCCAGGCCATAGCAGAGAGCTGGATCAGAAGAGGAGCAGCCGGGTCTTGAACTGGCGTCCATGTGGGATGCAGGCACTGCAGGTGTCGGCTTTCCCGCTCCGCCACGGCGCCGGCCCCCGCGTTAGGTTTTCCTCATCCTTCGGGCCACAAGCTCCCAACTCCTGTTGCGATTCCCCCTGACCGTGTGCTGAATCTCTGCAGGCCCAGCTCCCCGCGGCCGCGCTCCGTGTGGTCGGACAGGGGCCTGTGAGCGCGGTCCCGGCGGCCGCACTGGCCCTGCACCGGCGGGCGCTCTGCCTGCCTGAGAGGACGGGCGAGGTGGGCGGCTGCGGGCACTGCTGCCGACGCCCGAGTGCCCAGTGCGTTCCCGGCACCGCTGCCGCTCCGGTCTACCGCACCAGGTCAGCGCCGCCGTCGGCACCGCTGCCAATCACGCCAGCACCGCCCGCGGCAGCTCCCCGTGACGTTTTCCAAGACAGGCGCGACCACGCTGCCCTCGCCTCTGCAGCAGCGGCTGCGCACGGGCGCACGGGGCCCGGGTCACTTCCGGTTCTTTGACAGAACAGGGTCCTTGTCTCCCGTCTCCCGCCACGGCTGGGGCAGGCGAGGGACAGAGGCGCGCTGGCTGCCGCGGTCTCCAGCTGGGACTGGCTGGAGCCGGGCCGGCGCGGCTGTGGGGTCCCTTCTCTCGCTGTGGGGCCGGGGAGGGGCGGCGGCCGCCAGCCCCCAGCGTGTCCTGCTCTGTCCTGCCTCGGCACCTGCGCCCTCTCTGGGCCTCCAGTGGGGGCTCCGGGACAGGTGGGAGGGGCCTGTGTGTGAGAGCCCCTCCCACTGCGCCTCTGTTGGCCGAGGTCCAACCCCAGCTTCCCAAGTGACCAGGCTGTGACCGAGCCCCTTCCCAACACACGTGGAGGTGCCCCCTCCCCGCCTCTCCCCCCTTCCCCCACCTCCCACCCCCTGGCCGGTGTTGGTACCTGGGTCAGCCTCTCTTCCCAGCATGCCTTGTCTTCCTTGGTGAACAGTTGCTCTGTGGCGGAGAGGGGTGGGTCATGCGCAGGAGCTAGGGCCCTGCCTCCCCGCGGCTCCCACACTGGCCTGTGGGGGGCGCTGCAGACACTGGGCCTGGGGCTGTGGCCCCGTCCGCCCTTGCTGTGTGGCCTCCGGCAAGCCACTCTGTCTCTTGGGGCCTTGGGCTCTCCCTTGGCGGGGAGCGGGGTCCCTCCCGGTGCAGCCCCTCAGGCTCCGGCACAGAGGTGTGGGACATGGGACAGCGAGTTTGGGAATTTGGAAATCCTACCGCAGAGGGAGGGGCTGCTTTAGGGAGAGCCCTGGGCGGCGGGGGTGTCAGACGTCACCCAGCTGCAGAGGGACCCCTGCCCAGCCTGCAGTCCTGGGGCAGGGGCACAAGCCAGGTTCTGCCTCCTTCCAGGCCGTGAAGCCCAGGCTTGCAAGCCCACCTTGGAGGCCACGAGAGCCCCTCCCGCTGAGGTCCGTGGAAGAGCTAGCTTCACGCTCACGCATGTGCTGCCTCCCCCAGGAAGCCCTCTCCCCGGCCCCCGGGCAGTCAGGCGTGCCTCTCCCTGGAGGCGCCCCCGAGGACGCCTCGGCCCCGCCCCGAGCCAGCTCCTGCCTCCCGCTCCCACTGTTTCCGTCCTGGCTCAGCCCGTGAGACGTGGGCACGGCTGGGTTGTGGTCCCCCTGTGGCCGGAGGTTCTGTGAGCAGTGAGGGGCGGTGGGCTGGGGGAGTTCCCTGCACGGAGCCCCTTCCCTGTGCACAGCCTGGCGGGGTGGGGGCGGGCAGGACGTACCGTCGGAGGACAGCACCCCCAGGACGTACAGGACGCTGCGGTGCGGGAAGACGCCTGTCAGCAGCTCCGTCTCCAGGTGCTGGGCCACAGCCCGCCATGAGTGCCTGCAGAGGGCCACCAGCACGTCGCCGGCCGCGTCCTGGTATGTGTCTTCCAGCTCCTGCGGGGCGGGGCGGGGCAGGGGCGGTGAGCTGGCCGCCAGCATCCTTAGCCCATTTTCTGGAGGGCAGGGTGAGGCTGAGGCACTCGGGTGGTCCCTGGATACGCACTCCTCCCGCAGGGCCGGGGTCCTCTGTCCTGGGAAGTCTGAGCCTCTGTACAGGCTGTGCCTGGAACTCCACCCGCACAGCCCCGGCCGCCTTGGCACTCCCGGCACACGCCCGGGACGCCTGAGCCTCCATCAACGCGACCCCGTGCTCCCCCCGGCCAGGACCCCTCCGTCTCTGCGTTCTTTGCCCCGTGGATTTGGAGCCAGTGGCCGTGTTCCTGCCGGAGCCCCGAAGGGTCAGTGCGTCGGGTTCCCGAGAGCTGTGCCCGGACGCCCGGTGCCCCTCGCTCACGCCAGGGCGTCCTGAGAAGCAGGGCAGGTGCTGAGACCCGGAGCCCGGCTGGAGTCTGCTCCGGTGTGAATCCCTGCCCTGCGTGTCTCCGTGGACGGCGTGGTGCGAGGCAGGCTCGGCCTGTGGCGGCAGCTGGGGGGTGAGGGTATGTGAGGTCAGGAGGCGCCTTGCGGCCCCGTGTGACATGGCCATCGGCCATCGTGGATGCCAAGATGGCCACTCTCACCCAGAACCTCACTTAGGAGTGCTGTAGACAAAGACAGGGCAGCCGTGCACTCGGGAACCCGAAGCAGACTGGGCGGGAGCCGCGGCGAAGCCCCGTGCTGTCTGCACAGGAGTGGGGGCCTCGGGTGCCCCCAGCCCGGGAGCTGGGGCCGGGGGGGGGGGCTGCAAACGTGGGAGCAGCAGTCTCATCCCCAGCCGGCACCCCTGCCCTTGGAGCTCATCTCTGGGCCGAGCGGGGAGGGTCCTTGCGGGGAGGAGGCCAGGCCTGCAGGCTAAGGGGCCGCTCCCTCCCTGGCCAGGCCCTGCACAGCCCTGCAGGACTGGTCTCTGTCCCTCCAGGCTGGAAACCCTCAGAGCTGGGCAGGAAAGGTACAGAGCTGCTGCCCTGGGCGGGGGGCAGGGGAGGGACAAGACCCCATGGCCGCAGGACCCTGCGTAACCAGAGAGGAGCCATGGGGGGCGCAGAGGCCACAGACAGGGCGGCAACGCCATGCACAGCTCTGTCCTCAGAGAGATGGTGATGCCACAGCCATGACCGCCACACACAGCTGACACGAAAGGGGACATTCTGAGCTCAAAGTCAGGACTGGGGCTGTTTGTTGATATTTTTAAATTTGAGAGGCAGAGAGAGGCAGGCACACACACACAATGTCCCAGCCCCACGGCCCGCGATGGCTGGGACTGGGCTGGGCTGAGCTGGGAGCAGGTGCTCAGGCCACGCCTCTTCCGTGGGTGCGGTTAAAGACCAGGGCGCAGGGGCAGGCGTTTGGGGCAACGGTTAAGACGCCACCGTCCCATGTCGGAGGGCTTGGTTCCCTTCCCAGTCGCTCCGCTTCTGATCCAGCTCCCTGCTGACGCGCCTGGGAGGTAGAGGGCAATGGCTCCTGCACCCACATGGGGGACCCGGATGGAGCTCCTGGCTCCTGGCTTTGACCTGGCCCAGCCCTGGCTGTTAGGGCATTTGGGGAGTGACCCCAGTGGATGGAAGATCTCGGTCTCTCTCCCTTTCAAACAAATAACAGAGCAACTGCGGGCGACTCTTGAAGAGGATGCAAGGGAGAGAGATGGCAAAGCAGAGACCGGGCGGGGCGGCTAGGAGCCACGGGAAGCCGCGGGCCTCACTGCCGGGGTCTCTGCTGCCTCAGACGGACCAGGGGAACCAAGGGTTGTCCAGGGCCAGTCGGCGCGAGGAGGGCGCGGGGCTGCTCACGGCACTGTTTCAGGGGACCGGGGGCAAGGATCTGGCAGAGAGTAGCAGCGCCGGCCACAGGGGCAGCACCGGCGCCAGGCGGCTCAGCCACGCTGAGGACAGGCGGACAGCGGGCGACGCAGCCGGCAGATCCCCAGCCAGCAGTGGTGCAGTTTTCCGTCCCCCTTCTTTCTGGAAGAAGCTGCTGGTGGACGTGTGCCTCCAGCCTCCAACCCATGGGCGGGAGGAAGACTTGGGGCCTAGGAACCGGGATCCCCCCAGGGGAGGGTGAGGGACCTCAGGCTGAGGCAGACCCCTGGCTGAGACGGGGCACCCGCCGGGGCTTTGGAGCAGTGTCAGCACGCGGCTGGCCCCGAGCTGGGAGCAACCTGCCTGCTCAGCCCTGGGTCCTGGGTGGGCTCCCGGCCCCCGGGCGTGTCGCCCTGCTGTGTGCAGAAGCATAGCACAGCCGAGCGCCGGTGTGGCCCGCCTCCGACGGCCTCCGGAGGGCGCCTGTCCACCCACGGGGAGGCTGAAGGCAGTCTTTGACCCTGACCTTGTCCTGCAACCTCAGCTCCCTGGTCACCTCTGCCCTGCCCCCAGCGCCTGTACGCGGGTTCAAGAACCTCCCAGTGGGGACTGAGACAGATAGGAGGCAAGGGAGAGAGGGGTGGCCAGAAAAGGCAGGAGGCGGGTCTGGCCTGTGCCCCACGTCTGTCATTCACCCTGGGTGGACCTGGACTTGTCCACAAGAGCATGTTACTGCAGACAAGCCCCCTACGCTCCCCGAGCCTCAGTCTTTCCATCTGTACAATGGGCCCGGCTTGGAGGGCTGATTCACTGTGGCTTCCATCCTGTCCTGGCAAGGTGATGTCTGTTGTTCTCTGAGCACCCCCCCGCCCCGCCTCTGCTGGACCCAGGCCCGGACGGGAGAGCGCGGCCGTGTACAATTTAGCAGGTGCGCTCTGGGCGTAGTCCACTTCCCCATAGCACGGACTCCTGCCTGCCTGTGTCCCCTTAGTGCCCCGGGGGACCCAGGACCACCAGAGACGCAGTGATTCCACTGTGGGGTGCCGAGGGCGTGGTCCCTGTCCTCTGGCCACCGTCCACCAAGGCCTAGTGAGTGGGCTGCCGTGGGGCAGTCGTGGGCTAGTTGCTCTGAGTCAAAGCCGCCGTCTGCAGCCCCTGCGGCTGTAGGCAGAGACTCGGGGCTGGGCTGGGGCGGCTCCCTGGACTGCAGGTGGGGTGGGCAGGTGGGACCCTGCTGCTGTGTTTCAGGCAGGAATGAAGGGCCGAGTCCCCCTGGGGAATAGGCCACGCCCACAGCAGATGTTCCGGAAGGTCAGGGACAAGACCATAAGGGGGGGAGGGGCTGGAGGACAGAGAGCCCGCCTCGGGAGGGGACCTCCTGGGAGACAGGAAGCCCCCACGGACCCTGGGCAAGTGGCGTCCCAGAGCCTCGCCTTCTTCCCCCTAAGGTGGGGTGCATGGGACTGTGCCCCTGGAGGGCGGTGGAAGGAGCTCAGGTAAAGGACCCAGGCCCTGGGGGGAGCACAGAGCTGGGCACATCCAGCCCCTTCGGCCCTGGGGCGGCCAGGCGAGGGGCCCACCGTGTTCTTGGTCATGTTCTCCAGGGCGAGCTGCATGAAGGACTTCTCCCAGGTCTCCTCCAGGGAGTCGCTAGCTCCAATGACCGCCTCCAGCACCTGCAGCAGCCGGAACGTGTGCCGGGAGGAGATCTGCGGGCCGCACGGGGGACGCAGGCTCAGGCTCGGGCTGGGAGGAGCCCGGGGGGACCCCGGGTGGCTGCATTTGCCCGTGCACTCAACAGCCATGCGGTGAGCACGCCCTGCACGCCGGCCTGGAGCCAGGTGCTGCCAGGGTTTGCAAAGAGCATCCCATTTCCAGAACGTTCATTCATTCATTCATTCATGCTTAGACAGATCTTTCCCTACTCATTCGTCCACCCACCTGCCCCTCATCCCTCCCTCCACCCATCCATCCACCCACCCATCCATCCATCATCCACCACCCATCTATCCATTCATCCACCTGCCCCTCACCCCTCCCTCCACCCATCTACCCACCCGCTCACCCACCTGCCCCTCATCCCTCCCTCCACCCACCCATGCATCATCCACCACTCATCCCTCCATCAACGCACTCGTCCACCTACTCATCCCTCCATCTGTCTTGGCCTGTTACGGATGCTGTGGCTTTGGCCAGCCTGTCCCCTCCCCTCAGCCTGTCCCCTCCCCTGTGTCCTGAGGGGCTCTGAAGGTGGGCGGCACGTGTGGCCCACTTGTCTCCCTCCGTGGTTTCAGACTCCCTGAGATTACGCAGCTGCTCTCCTAGTGCCGGCTTTGAGCCCCCTCCCCGTGCCTGGTCCGCACCCAGCGGCCCGAGCACCTCTCACCTCCGGGTTGTCCTTGAAGTAGTCATGGATGGTTTCCAGCACCAAGTCTGGGGCCCCGCGGGCCATGTTCGCGACCTTCTTGATGACGTACTTCAGGTGCAGTGGGTCTGAGCTGCTTGCATCCCGCAGCATCTTGAAGCAGATGGCTGCGGATGGCAGGAAAGGCGTGAGGGCGGGAGTGCTGGGCAGGGCTGGGGGTGCAGGGCAGGGCAGGGGGGAGGTGCCATCGGGAGTGAGAGGCAGGGAAGTGGGCACCGCGGGGGAGCCCCGGGCCTCCTGACTGTGCACGGTCCTCTGGTGTCTGACAGGTAAGGAGCAGGACACGTGCGGGGCTGCACATCCCGGTCCGCCGGTCTCCCTTCCAGCCGGTCACTGAGCCAGCGTCCTCTGCAGCCTTCCACTCATCCACCTGACCACACGCCCGAGTGTCCATACGGTCACCCACATGTCTGTCCATCAGTCCGTCCTTCCTGCTTGTCCCTCGTCTTCCACTCATCTACTCACCTGCTATCTAGTTAGTGTGTTTGTCGTCCACCCAGCCACACACCAACCCATCCACTCATCCATCCACTCACCCATCCATCCCTCCACCCATCCATCCATCATCCACCCATCCCTCCACCTACCCATCCATCCACCCATCCATCATCCACCCATCCATCCACCCATCCATCATCCACCCATCCATCCACCCATCCATCCACCCATCCATCATCCACCCATCCATCCACCCATCCATCATCCACCCATCCATCCACCCATCCATCCACCCATCCATCCCTCCACCCACCCATCCATCCATCCACCCATCCACCCACCCATCCATCCACCCACCCATCCATCCACCCACCCATCCCTCCACCCACCCATCCATCCACCTATCCACCCATTCACCCACCCATCCATCCATCATCCATGCATCTGCCCATCCACCCATCCATCCACCCACCCATCCACCCATCCACCCATCCATCCATCCACCCATCCATCCATCCATGTATCTGCCCATCCTCCACCCACCCATCCACCCATCCATCCACTCACCCATCCCTCCACCTACCCATCCATCCACCCATCCATCCATCCATCCATCCCTCCACCTACCCATCCATCCACCCATCCATCATCCATGCATCCACCCACCCATCCATCCACCCATCTACTCACCCATCCACCCATCATCCACCCATCCATCACCCACCCACGTCTCCATCCCTCAGCTCCCCAACCCCCCATCTACTAACCTCCTGCACCAACCCCTCTACTCCTGACCCATTTTCCTATGCCCCATCCTCCCTTCAACATGCCTAGTGTCTCAGTGAGGGGCAAAGCGGTCTGGGGCAGGAGCAGCTCTGTGGCGTGAAGGGGGTGAGAGATGGTCAGAAGGTGGGGGGCTGGGCCTTCTGGGCTCTGGACGGGGCCTGGGGAGCACGCAGAGGCCGAGGGCGTGAGCTGCTTGACATGGCCTCGGCCCTGGACGGGTCTGGTCCAGCCTCCCCCCAGGACTGCGTTGCTGGAGGGACCTGGTGGGCCTGTCGGGGCCCTGCCCTGCCCTGCCTGTCCCGGGGCTGGGCTTCACCGGCGTTGTAGGCTTCCTCCATGAACATCTTGTGCTCCTGGGGCACCAGGGCGGCCTGGCTGCTCTCCGACTTGCGGAGCAGGATGGTGGTGGGGTGCACCTTTCTGTGCCTCTGGGCAGAGTCCTGAGGTGCCCTGGTGCCAGTCGGCTCCGTCGTGGACGCGGAGACCTGGGGCAAGATTCTGAAACGGAAAGCGCTGGGAGTTGGCCTCTGTGGGCAGGCGTGTGCGTTCAAGGATGCGCACGCTGGGGGCGCTCGGGGGAGCCTGGGGCTGGGCCAGGTTCAGCTGTGTCCTTCCGTGTGTCCACCCTTGCGGTCAGTGCTGGCTGAGCCCCGGCAGGGGCGTGGGGGGTGAGGCCCCACGGGCGTGCTCGGGAGGTGGCTGGTGGGATGTGGGAGGTCCTTATTTGTAGCTCCTACTTGGGGGAGGCTGCGCTGGTGACCCAGGCATCACCAGTGGGGTCTCCGGGGGAGGGGGGTGTTGGGGGAGCTGCAGGAGCAGGGAGGCTGAGGGGACCCTTCGGGCTGGCCCTTGCCTGCCCCTCGTCCCCTGCAGGGACACAGCTCCATCTGGGACGGGGAGGGCAGGCAAAGCACCCTTGCTGCTGGCGGTGCTGCCGCCAGAGGCCCCGCGGCGTCTGCTCCTGCTCACTCCCGCCCCTCCTGGTGCTGTACTGGCTTCCTGCCCAGCACAAAGCCCCCGCCCTGGCCGAGGAGGGCCCAGGCCCTGGGGACATCAGTGAGTGTGAGGATCAAGGCGGAGGGCCCAGGAATGGACTGTGCTGTGCCTTCGAAGGCGCTGCCCTCCCAGGTTCTTATTCAGGCCAGGCCACTCAGAGCCCCCCGGGGTCCTCGCACCACTCGGCGGAGAGCCCTGGGGCCTGAAGATGATGCCAAGGGAGGCACGAGGACCAGACACCCCCAGTCCCCACCAGCCCGCGTGGGAGCATGGATAGCGGATGCTCTGGTGGGAACGTGGCTTGGCCACGGAATTCAGGAGGGACAAGGATCCCTGAGGTCGTGAATTAATTAATCAATGGCACTGAGACAGAGGGGGCGGGCCAGTGGGTGGTTCCTCGGACACTGGGGGTGTGTCCTCAGACGGTGGCTGTGAGAGCCTGAGTTTGGGCTCAGCCCCCTCCCTGCTTCCCGGCACACAGTGGGATCCTTCCTCTGACACCCTCACCACACGCCAAACCAAAAGGGCCCCCTGCCCTTGGACCTGACCTTCAGCCCTGGCCATTGTGGCCATTTGGGGAGTGAGCCAGTGGATGGAAGACCCCTCTCTCTGTCTCTCTCTCTTTCTCTCTCCCTCTCTCTGTCTCTGTCTCTCTGTAACAATTTCAAATAAAAAAATCTTTTAAAAGAAGGAATTAAGAAGAAATGAGGGCAGAGATCTCTTTGGAAACAATGCAAGGCGGAGATGGTGGAACAACATTTTAAAACACAGAAAGAGGAAAACCCGTAGCTGCCTTGCTGGAATTCTGTACTCGGAGAAAACATCTTTAAAAACTGAAGGTTAAATAAAAGCTTTCTCAATGACAAATGCCATAGAAGTCACCACCAGCAACCCCATGCCAGCAATGTCGGGGAAGCCTTGTCTGGCAGACGGGAGCGGCGGCCGACAGAGGCGTGGAGACGCCGGCGGCGCGGAGCATGGGAGTGGCCAACACAGACACACGGAGAACGTTTTCCTTTCTGTTACCTTTAGAGGAGGGGCACTGGTGCAGCGGGTCAGGCGCCGCCGGGCACCTGCAGCCGTGTCCGAGTGCCTGCTTAAGTCCCGGCTCCCTGCAAATGTGCACCCTGCGTCCCTGCCACTCCCACCGGAGACCCGGACGGAGCTCAGACTCCTGCTTCAGCCTGGCCGGGGGGGCATTTGGAGAGCCAACCACTGGGCGGAAGACCTCTCTCTCTGTCTGTTTCTCTGGCTCTCAAATAAAATGAAAGGGGTAAAAATGTAAGCATACAGAGTAGTATACTGTGGGGCATGTAGGAGCTGTAAAGTATGTAACAAGCACAGCACAGGAGGCAGGGAGGGGACTGGAAGTGAACTCCGTGAGAGCCTCAGGCTATGGACGGAACGCATCCCATGAAGGCAGATTGAGGGAAGACACGTTGTCTGCAGCAGACCCAAAATGACGACTGAAAATAAAACAACACAGGACCTGAAGGTGGTAGATCAAAAAGGAAACCGCCGGCGCCGCAGCTCACTAGGCTAATCCTCCGCCTTGTGGCGCCAGCACACCAGGTTCTAGTCCTGGTCGGTGCACTGGATTCTGTCCCGGTTGCCCCTCTTCCAGGCCAGCTCTCTGCTGTGGCCAGGGAGTGCAGAGGAGGATGGCCCAAGTGCTTGGGCCCTGCACCCCATGGGAGACCAGGAGAAGCACCTGGCTCCTGCCTTCGGATAGGTGCGGTGCGCCGGCCGCAGCATGCTGGTTGCGGCGGCCATTGGAGGGTGAACCAACGGCAAAGTTAGACCTTTCTCTCTGTCTCTCTCTCTCACTGTCCACTCTGCCTGTCAAAAAAAAAAAAAAAAAAAAAAGAAAAAAAGAAAGAAAAGAAAGGAAACCAACGGAACCATTAGAGGACAAACAGCACTGAGACGCCATGAGCAAACCACGCAGTGGCCGACGAGAACCAAATTCTATCCAAGTTGCTGGCAGCCCCATGATTCCTACACCAGAGACGGCCAGACAGGGTAACAAGGCAGGACCAAGGCAGGTGCCACCTGTAAGAAATATGCGTGAGATACGAAACACAGCAGTGAACTACAGAGGGACACGGGAAGCATCAGTCCACACGACACCGTGGTGGCCGTGTTAGTGCCAGAAAACGTCGATGACGTAACAGGGCCGAGCAGAGTTGGCTGTAATGATGGAGGAGTCGTTTGTCAAGACGATACAGGACTCTCGAGGGTGGAGGCACCAGTGATGGCCCCGCAGAGTTCCTACAGAAAAGGCCGAAGCGCAAACAGGTCAGGAGCCGTGGCTCTCCGCACCTGCCTCAGTAGCTGAAGGGACAGACGCAGAGGCCTGGGCACTCCCGCATAATCTCATCAACACTCAGGACTCCAAGTGCTCACTGCACACGGCACACACACTCCACCGCGCCAACGTCTCATGAAGCTTAAAGGGACTCAAACCGAGCCAGGCATGGCCTCTGACCGCAGTAGAATTAAAGTCTTCATGTGCTTGGAAGTTAAACAGCACCAGGAGAAACCAGAGGGGAAGTGAAAGGCATTTGGAGAGGAACAAAATGAGACCCCATGTCCACCTGAGGCGCAGCTGAGGCAGCGCCCCGAGGGGGATTCGCAGCACTGAGCAGCTGTGCCAGGAAGGAAGGAACCAAGGTCCGGCAGTGGTCCGGCAGCTGTGGCCTGCCTGTCCGCACACCGCTCCCAGAGAAGGACAGCACAAAAAACCAGGGAAGGGGAACTTCTAAAAAGTGGAGCAGACATCATTGAAACAGAAAACAGAAAAACAACGCAGAAAACAAGCAGAGCTATAAGGTGTTCTTTGAAAAGTTAAATACACTGATAAACTTGCAGGACTTATTGGGAGCAGACAGAGATAAGACACACATTATTAAGAAGAGTGGCTACAGACCCCACAGTGTTAACAAGACCACACTGAGAATCCGTTCACGCCGGCACAGCCACAACTTAGAGATGAACTCCTGGGAGTCAGATACCAAAGCTCAGGAAGCAAGTGGCCAGGATGGCCCGGCACTGAGACGAAGCTGACCGTGCGAGGAAACCCTCCCACAAAGGCAGCCTCAGGCCAGACGGCTTCATTCTCAAACAGCATCAACTGTGAATGGAGAAGAACCGCTTCCCACCTCATCCTGGGGCAGGAACTACCCGGATCCCGAGAGCACAGTGAACGGCAAATGCCTAAAGCTCACCTGGTCTCCTCTACCGGCAGAGTGCAAACTGTGTGGACACGGCCACCGTGGCCTCCCGGGAGTGCAAGGTCAGTTGAACATCCGAAAACCGGTCAGGATGACCCACTACATGGACAGGCTACACAGACAATCATATGGTCACCCCAATAGATGTGGAAAAGCACTGACAAAATTAACCTCCCTACGTTCATGGCGAGCCCCAAAGAATTAAGGGGTATTTCTCAGCCCAAGAGATAGCACCGACAGAAATCCTGCAGCTAATGTTGCCACAGTGACCAGGCTGTGCATCCCCACAAGGAGGTTTGCTCTGACCACCTGCCACTGCTCGGTTGATGAGAAGGGAAGAGACAGAGATCAAGGCCCAGAGACTGGGAAAGCAGTGTGCTGCCTCTACTTGTGGGAGACGTTGTTATCTAAGTAGAGTCCCAGACAATCTACAGGAAACACCACGGGGACTGCAATGTGAGTTCAGAAGCGTGAGTGCATCTCCTCCTGTAAACCAGCAATGAACAATTAACTGGGAATTAACATAAGGACATACCGTGTCCAACAGTACAGATGTCATCACTTATTTAGACATAAACCCAACAGATACTCTCACGATCTGTTACTGCAAACCACAGAACGTTGGTGACAGAAATAAAAGACTTGAGTGAGTAGAAAGGTATACCATGTTCATGGATTGGGGGCTCAACATTGCTAATTTATCTAAATATTCAATTCCCATCAAGCTCCTGCAGAATTTTCCCCACAGTAACCAACAAGCTGTTCTGTCATTTAAATGAAGTGGTAAAGGAACCAGGCCAGGCCAAAATGACTCTGGAGAACAATGCGGGAGGCCTGATTTCAAGGCCACCGACGACTTTGGGACTTCCTGCAAAGCTGTAGTGTTCGACAGTGCTATACCGACAAAAGCACAGACACGTTGTAAGTACACGGAGCACACATGGAGCACACACACACACACACGGCCAGTTGGTTTTCAACAAAGGTGCAGAAGAAGCTAACACAGTCAACCCAGCACACCGTGCTCAGCACCTGGGCAGGCACACGCACAGTAACTCCCAGTCCATGCCTCTCTCCATCCGCGGGAATCGGCTCAAGAGAGACGGTGCATCTGAGCGAGACCCCAGCTGCTGAGGTCTCCGAGCAGCTGGGACGGGCACACGGTGGGTGGGAGGCTGTTTGTCAGTGTCTTTGAGAGCGAGGTCTACGTGGAGCCATGACTCCACTCTCGCGCGGTGCCCGGTGACGCGGCAACGTACGTCCACATGGAAACCGTGCGCAAACGCCCAGTGCATGACCAAACCTGCTCCACCCAGAGACGCCACTGGGCCAGGAAATGCAGACAAAGCACTGAGAGACGCCGCCCACGAGGGCCCAAGAGCTATGCAGAGCACCACCAAATCTCTATGGCCCCTGAAGAAGGCCATGCCATTCAGACAGGACACAGACCGGCAGTTTCTGGACAGGGAGGTGGTGAGAGGTCACCAGGACTCGGGTGTCTGGAGGCGGGAACTTCCGAGTCTCGCGTGGTGGGGACCGGCAGCAATGCCCTCGCCCTCTCCCTGGCCTCCCCGGCTCACTGCCCCGGTCACCGTGAGCGCCTGGGGCTCCTCGGCCCTCCCAGCCCGTCCACCCGTGGGCTTTCGCACTGCTGCTCCTGCAGCCGGGGGACCGAGCTGCCCCCACAGAGCCGCCTGGCCCTGCGCCTCCCCTTCCAGCCTGTGCTCCCCTGACTGCTCCCTTCACAGACCGACCTCAGCGGTCAGCGACCCTCACCGCTCTGTCCCCACCCCCGAAATGTGTCCTCCATCGTCTCTGCCTCGGGACATGGTGGTGTCTCTTGTTTGTGGCTGTCTCCCAGGCTGATAAGGCACAAAGGAAGGATCGCTCTGAACAAACTATTTGCTTTTGCTTTATTTCAAAGGGGAGAGGCAGAGAGAGGAGACGTAACCCCACCTGCTGATTCACCCTAACAGGTGGGGCTGGGCCAGGCCAAAGCTAGGAGCTGGGCGCTTGACCCTGGTCTCCTCCTTGGGGAGCAGCGACTCAGGTACCTGAGCCGTCACCAGTGCCACGCACGAGCAGGGGGCCGATGGGACTGGGGCCCGGCCCTCGAGTGCCGGATGAGGGCCCCTGGTGGGGACTGAACACCTGCCCCGGGGGCGGGGCTCTTTATGCTCCCCCCGTAGTCCAGCAAGTGCTGTGGCACGAATGGACCCTGGACGGCCGAGCAAGGTGTCCAAGGCGACCCCTCCGCTTCCCGATCTCGGCACCCGACCCTGGAGTTATCTCCCTGCTGCCTGGGTCCCCTGAACCCTGCACACCAGCGGCAGTGGCCCCTCTGCCCAGGGCGGGCCTCCTTCCTCCTGCTGCCCCCTTCGGGCCCTGCTGAGCACATCACAGCCTGGGGCTGTCCAATACATCGCCTTCCTGGGCGTCCGAGAGCTGGTGACTCAGCCGTTCCCGACCCCCGTCCCCGGGAAGCGCCCCGCGTACGGGTTGTGCCACCAAGGCCAGCGTTGCAGACTTCTGGGGGGAGGGCGCAGGGCCTCTGAGCTGCATCAAGGCCACCGTGGCCACCATCCCTGTGGCCCCCTGCAGGCCCAGCGGGGAGGTCTCCGGTGGGAGTTAGCGCCTGGTCAGAGGAGCACCTGCCAGCCCCGTCCGACCCGCGAGGGCACTGCGAGGTGGCGCTGCAGCAAGCCAGGAACGAGGCTCCCAGGAGCCCAGGCTGCAGCACCCGGTCCCCAACCCCCGCCTCTGGAACCGAGACGCCCCCGCCCCGCCCCGTGTGGGGAGCTGAATCATTCCTTCCTGCCTTGGCCAGCACCTCCGTGAACACAGCACAGCCATGGTCCCTTCCCTCCTGGGGGCGAGAGAGACCCCGGGGACAGAGGAGGGAGCTGGGGGCTGAGGGGCAGCTGGCGGGGGGCTGGGGAGGAGCCAGCAGGGTGGGGGTGGGGCAGACTCTGAGCGGCCAGGCCAGGCAGGCTGGGGCATGGACGGGGCGTCTGGCCGGAGGTTAATGACCGTCACCTGGACTCAGGCTGGCTGGCCCCAGCTGGGCACATCTCCCCGCCTGGACTCCTGGGGCCCGGCAGTGGCCACAGCGCAGCCCCCAGGCACAAGCGAGGCTGAACCTGCCACCTCCGGCCTGCGTGGAGGGCCAGGGGGCAGCAGAGGTAAATGCACTTTTGAAAACAGATAGTAGGCGTCAAGATAACCACGGCAGGCGCCCTGGCAACGCGGTCACGGCCACCAGGGGGCGCCCGCCTGGGCTGGGGTGGCTGGCTCGGGGTCTCCAAGCCTCCTGGGGACACTGGGGATGCCGGGGGACACTCGGGGCCATGGAAGCTGCAGAGGAACCAAATTCCACTCCTGCTCCCTTCTGTCTCTGCTGGACACAGGCGGCAGCGTCTACCTCACTGTGCCCAGCCACAACCAGGCTCAGAGAAGCCCTGGGCAGCTTTGCTGCCTGTCTGTCCAGCTGTCCACTCGCCCGTTCCCACAGCCAGGTGTGCCACCTGCACCTCTGGTCCTCAGGAGCAGCCAGCAGCCACGTGTGGTGAGGACACAGCTGGGCCGGCTGCAGCCTCCCTCGTCTCCCATGCAGGGCGCCGGAGGCAGTGCCAGTGGCTGCCTGCCCCTCCTCGCCCCTCCCCAGGCACCCCCTGTGGGGAGGCCAGGCTCCCTGCGGGGCTGGGGCCCCCATGGCTCCCACGTGCCCGGCAGGGTCCTGCTCACCTGGGGTTGTGGGACATGGCTGAAGATGCCCGACTACTGGAGGTGTGGCTGCGTGGCCTGTCCATGACGTGGCTGTGGAGCAGAGGCCCCACAGGCCGTGGGTACCAGCTCTGTCCTCTGGACGTCGCCCCGCCCCCGCCCCCAGCCCTGACGTCAGCCCTGAGGTCACAATGGCTCCCGTGCCCACAGCACCCATTCCAGGGTCCCACATGGCTCTGGGCGGGCGTGTGTGTGTGTTCTTGGGGAGGGCGCGCGTGTGTGTGTGGGGGTCCCTGCTGGCATGGAATTCCACCCAGACCGGACGGGACGGGGAGACCGTCCCGGGTGCGGGCGGTGGGGGCAGCCCGGGCTCGCCCAGGTCCCCCGCGACCGGGAGGAGCCCTGTGATGTGGCAAGGCCTGCTCTCAGTCCCCGTGCCTGCTCTGTGTCATCGGACGCAGCACCGGGCTGGGCTTCAGTCCTGGACTCCCCCCGACGCCCCCGAGTGTGAGAAGTAAATGTTATAGCCCGTGAACCGCCCGGCTGTGCTGTTCCCCGACCCGGGCAGAGTGGCGGCGTCCTGCCCCCACGCTTGCTTGCTGTGGACCCAGATCCGTGGAGAAGGCTCCCTCCCAGGCCTCCCCGGAGCCTTGCTCTGCCCTTGGCAGCCCAGCTTGGGTGGCCTAGGCCGCAGGTGTGCGGGCTATCACAAGCTCACGGGGCTAAGTGCAGCAAGACCGCGGCGTGGGCTGCAGCTCGGACTCCACGCCTCCTGCCCCGTGCCGTGTGCCTGTTGCCTGTGCTGCTTCCACCTGCTGCACCTGTTGGGGGGGGGATGGGTCCGTGTGCCCAGGGATCAGCTCGCGGGCAGCGTGGAGCTGGTGCGGTGGGCGAGTCCACGCCACGGACACGGCACACGCTATGAGCAGGGGCTGGCACAGGTCCCCGCTTACCAGGCTGGCTGGTGGGCAGGTGGGCCAGGCGCCTGCCCTGGGGATTGGAGTTGGAGCTGCGAGCGGGACCTTGGGCTGATCCCACAGGGCCACGCGGGCCTTCCTGGGCCTCAGGGCGAGGAGGGAGGGGGCAGAGGCGGGAGGGCTGGAGCGAGGCTGAGCTGAGGGGCTGGAGGTGCTGGCCCCAGCCGTCCCAGATGTCGGGGCCGGAGCCACCCCGAGACAGCCTTCCTTCCCTTCCAGCCAGTCACCGTGGGCAGGGGGCCCCCAGTGGGTCCCTCCGTGTGGAGGAGGGAGCTTCCCACGCCACTCTGGGCCAGGGCAGTGGATCAGCCCAGGACCCCCGCTCCTCACCCGCTTGGAAGTGGCAGCATGTCAGGGCCACCGTGCCCCTGGCTGGGTCATGCTGTGTGCCTGTCCACCTGGTGGATGTAACGCCCCCTCCTGGGCGCGGGCTCCCTGCTGGGGGGCGTCCCTTCCCTCTCAGGGCAACCTGGGAGCTGGCTGTGCCCTCTGCACTGGGATGCAGCCCAGCGAGGAGGAGCAGGACCCATCTGGGTCCCGGGCCCAAGTCCAGGGTGAGGGGAGGCGCCTGGACTGACTCAGTCCCAGAGGCTGCCACTTCCCCAGTGGCCAGCAGATGGCGCTGTGGGCCCAGGCAGGACCCGCACAGAGGCAGAGCCCTGTGGGGTTTGAGGCCCAGGCCTGGCTCCTGTGGGACCCCCTCGTGCCCACTCCCTCTGGGCCGGGACTTGCAGGGCAGAAGGGACGTGGCAGGCAGGGGCCTGGCACTCTGCCGCCCTAGGCCCCCGGTTGGACCTGGGAGCGCACACGTGGCTATGGCGGGTTCAGGGCCTTTGCACAGCCCGGCCCCTGCTGGGACTGCACCGGAGGACTCCCCGCACGCCCCTGCTCGTCCCTGAAGGCCAGCCAGGCCTCCTCCTCCAGGAAGCCACCCCAATTTCTCTGGGCTCCCAGAGCGTTTCCCTGGCTGTGGTTCCTTGGGGCCCGCTCGGCCGGTCTACAGGTTGGTGGCGCAGGCTACGGTGCCGATGCAGGTGGCAGGAGGCAGCCAGGCGCCCCGGCGCCCCGCCCCCAGCTGTGTCCCCGAGGTCTCCCTCCTCCGGGACGCCTGTGTGATGAGGGGCATCCTCGAGGCGGCTGCCTTCGGGGAGGCCCTGAGGCTCCCGGGGGAGACGGGGGAGGGGCTGCTTCCCGGTGGCCTCGGCAGGGATTTTTCTGGATCCGAGACCAGACGCTCGGGCGAAGGCAGCAGGAGCAGACAAGTGGGGCAGGGAGCCGACGCCGCTTCCTTGGTAGGGTCAACAGCCAACAGCCGCAGGCGCCGAGGCCTGGGGGGGGGGGGAATCTGCAAACCTCTTCTCTGGGCGGCACTGGGACCCGCAGGCTCCAGGCAGCAGCTTTGGCTGTAACACAGAAAGCAAGGACCAGGGGAGGCCGCCTCTCCCCCGGCGCAGGCAAGGGGCCAGCAGGCGGACAGCAAAGCATGGCCACTGCCGACCCCCAGCGAGGCTGAGGCCACCCTCTGTGGGCCAGGAACCCCTGGGGCCACGGGAGGGGAGGGGCCCGTGTGGGGTCTTCTGGGGTTTCTATGGCTCGGGACCCCCCTGCTTCCTGGCTGCCCTGTCACGTGCAGCAGGAGGCCCGCCCCCAGCCCCAGGATGGAGTCTTGGTCCGGCCCACACCACTGACCAGCCCGAGGCCCCCCGGGGGGCGGGGTCTCTCACACCCCGTGTCACTGCACCGCAGCCGGGCCCTGCTCCATCCGTCCGCTCGCCGGCCTCAGGCCCTCCCCATGGCTCTGGGCTCACTGGACCCTGTGTCCCCAGAGCCAGAGCTGGAGACCGGATCCCGCCCTCTGCCATGCACCTGCCAGGGCATACAGTCGGCGTCTACAGCATGAGACAAGCAGCCGGACCCCGGGCAGCCGCAGCAAGGACTGAGCTGGGCAGGCCCAGAGGACCCGCTGCCCCTGCCTCCGCGCTGCCGGCCACGCTCGGGCCTTCCCCACCTGTTCCCTCTGCCCCGGCCGCTTCTCAGACCCGAGGCGGTGGGCCCTCTCCACCCTCATGGGGGCCAGGCTGTGGGCCATGGGCTTGGGGGGAGGGAGGAGGGTGGGGCTGGGACGCTGGGCTCCTTCACCTGGGCCGGCTCCCAGTGGGCGAGCTCTCTGGGGCGGGGGCACAGAGCCAGCTGGGCACCCATCACGTCAGCCCCCACAGCGCTGGCTGATCGTGCCAGGGAGGCAGGGTCTGGGGCGCCCTCAGCTCAGCCCCAGCCCTCACTAGAAGGCCCAGTGCCTTGGTCGCCCGCCCATCCCACCTGCAGTGTCCCAGGACCACTCCCTCAAGTCACCGCCTTTGGGCTGTGTGGGAGCTGAATGTTGGCTCCCAAAGGGGCCGGCGCTGTGGCGCAGTGGGGTGAGCCTCCGCCTGCCACGCCGGCATCCCATGTGGGCGCCGGTTCAAGACTCGGCTGCTCCACTTCCCATCCAGTTCTCTGCTGTGGCCTGGGAAACCAGTGGAAGATGGCCCAGGTCCTTGGGCCCCTGCACCCACGTGGGAGACCCAGAAGAAGCTCCTGGCTCCTGGCTTCCAATTGGAGCGGCTCCAGCCAGTGTGGCTATCTGGGGAGTGAACCAGTGGATTGAAGACTCCTCTCTCTCTCTCTCTCTCTCTCTTTCTTTCTCTCTCTCTCTCTGCCTTTCAAAGAAATAAATAAAATCTTAAAAAAAATTGGCTCCCAAAGACACCTCTGTTTGGGGTCCCTGCAGCTGTCGCCTCTGATGGCGACAGTGGGCTCTGTTGCTCTGTGAGTGACGGGGCTGCACACAGACGTCGCCCGAGTCCCCGGCTGGGCCCCATGGGGAGGGTCCGTGCACCGCAGGGGAGGGGGCCGTGTGGCCACGGAGGCAGGCCCTGGCGGGCTGCGGCCCCAGCCAAGGAGCAGTGGCTGTCAGCAGAGGCGGGCGGCGGGGAGGCCCTCCCGGGCCTGGGGAGCTTCCCCTCCACCCTAGCTCCATGGGGCTGGGCACGCAGCCCCAGAAGACGCCCAGCCTGCCGAGGCGGAGCCCAGGCCACTGGGATGCCGATGGATGCTGGGCACCGGGCCCAGGTGTGGGCTTTCCCCGCCTCCCTTAGAGCCAAGGGGCTCCCAGTGGCCGCCTCCCACCACCCAACTCGCCCTTAACAGGAAGCGCTGAGCCGGGATGGCCCCACCCTGTCCCCGCGGCGGGTGGGGACCACATCGGACGGGGTGCAGAGCTACCAGCTGGATGGAGCCTGGGTCCCGGGATGGCCCCGTGGGGCTGCTGGGCCGCGGTAGCTTCTCGGGGTGGTCCAGGGAGCTGCGGGGACAGTGCAGAGTGACAGCTCAGGGCAGTGTTCCCGAAAGCCCCACGGCCCGAGGCCTGTCGCGAGCGTGCGGCCGCAGCCCGGGGCCCTGCAGAGACAGGTTCTCGTTCAGCCTCGGGCGGGCTGCCTTCACCCCACCGTGCAGACGGGGAAAACGGGCTCGGGTGGCCACCAGGCTGTCCTGTGCCAGCTTTGCTTTGGGGGTAGCAGGGTGTGGGGTGAGGCTTACGGGGGAGGGGATTTCAGCCAACCACGGCCGCCCCCCATCACGCCCCAGGCCCCTCTGTGCAGGACCCAGAGCCACTGAGGTGCTGTGGGGCCTGGACGCCAAGGTGGGGTCGGGTATGGCCGGATGCAACCAGGTGTTGTTGCCAGCACACGTGGGAGACCACGGGAGGCGAGGGAGGGGCCGGGTGACTTCCAGTGGGGACCCAGCGCCGGGCCTGCAGGGCTCTGTGGGGCGGGCCAGGCCGGGAACCCGAGTGTGCACGGCAGACGGGCTGGGAGGGGCCCCGGGAGGGGGACTGCACCCCACATGGAGACCCCGGAGCTCACACGCAGCCTGCCGCGGGGGTCTCCCTGCTGCGTAGCCCCAGAGGGGCACCGAGCACACCTCTGCTTCTCCGTGGGGGCGCCTCTGGCCGGGGGTGCAGCTCGCGGTGTCTGCTTCCTCCTCTCCTCACGCCCCTCTTGTCCCTGCCCCCAGACTGGCGCTTGGATCTCTTTGGGGGAACTTACGCCCCCCCTGTGGGCTCTCTGAGGCTGTTTCGGGGGACGATGGGCGTTGCGGGGGGGGGGGCGCTGAGCTGGGCTCCGGGGGCTGCTGGGACACACAGGGGAGCTGGGGCTGGGTCCCGCCCGTGGCTGCCCCCGCCCACCTGCAGCTGAGGAGAAGGGCTGGGGGCCTGTGAACCCGGCGGGGTGGCAGGGATGGGCTGTGGGTGTCTGAGGGTGGAGGCATCCATGGTCCCTGAGCAGGGCAGGTGAGCAGACCCCCCTGGGCTGCAGGGAGGGGTCAGGGTGGGGCTGCGCCCAGGGGTCCTGCAGGGAGCAGGAGAGGTGTGGGGTTGTGGGGCTGCTGCATGGCTCCTCACAGACAGGGCAGAGCCCGCCCACCCCGCTCACACCCCGGCCCCAGCCTGCTTCCAGGTGGGGGGCCCTTTAAGTGTCGGGTTCTCCCCCCCCCCGGAAGCCCCTCCCCCAGTCTCCCAGGCAGCCAAGTCAACAGAAGCATGGCTTCCCCGTGCTGTGGGGACCCCAGCCCCGCAGGGCTGACCCCTGCTCCTGTATCCACTCCAGGTGAGAGGCACCGTCAGGTGGGGCGGGCGAGGAGGGGCAGGCGGGGTCTGCGGATGTGGGAGCGGGAAGCAGCCACTCGCTCTTCCGGGCTACACGGCAGGGACGCGGCAGCCCTGGGGCCCCTGGGCTGGTCCTCCCCCTCCTGGGTCCCGTCTACATCATTCTCCTGCCCCTCTAAGACCCAGCCGCGGGCCTGAGGCCCCAGAGGTACCAGGGAGGGGCAGCCATCTGCCCCTCCCCCACCATGGTCCATCAGCACCCTAACCCTCTGCTGAGGCTCCCTCTGCCCCCACCAGCACGGCCCATGCTCCCTCACATGTCTCAGTCCCCTGGACAGCCGTCCCCCAGGGATCCTGTCGGTCACCAGTGCCCGGACCGCAGTCCCTCCGCGGCCAGCTCTGGCCTGCTGGGGGCTGCCTTCCCTGTCCCTGCCCCCGGTGCCGTGGCCCCAGCTTGCTGGCCTCTGCCACTCTCATCACCCCCACACCTGTGCCCTGGGACACCCACTCCCCACCCTGCCTCGCGGGCACCCAGCAGCTGCTGCGGCTCTCACCTACTGCTCACCCCAGCCTGCGGGCGCCTCCCCTACCCAGCCCTGGCAGGCAGCCCCGCTGCGTCTCTCCGAGCCCTGCGTGGGCGTGCTGCTGGCCTCGCTCCCTTTCCCTGAACAAAGGACATGGCCAGAGGATTCAGGCACCCGCCCACCTGCCTGCCCGCACCTGGGGCCCCGTGGGCTCTGTCCGGTGCTGCCTGCCCCCGGCCACGGTCAGCCTCCCAATCTCGCCCTCGCACCTGCATCACGATTTCTCTCCCTTCTGGGACGTCCCGCCCCCACCCACACACCCAGTTTATCCTCACAACCCCACGCCCTCTGGGCTCCTGCCCTGTGTCTCTGCTCCCCAGGGGCAAGGCTGCCTCCACGCCGGCCCCTTCCGTGCTCCGGAACCCACTGGAACGCAGCTTTGTCTCCTGCACTTCACTCAGGCGGCCCGGTCAAGGTCACAGGGCACCTGCCCGCTGCTCAGTCTGGGTCAGCTCTCAGGCCTCACTGGACAGGGCCCCTTCGTCCTCTGACCCCGTGATGAGTGGCCCCGGCTCCATCTCTGGCCTTTTCTCTCTCTCTCTCTTTCTCGCTGGGTGATGTCACCGGCTCTCCAAGCCGTTTCCCAACTCCCAGGCCATGAGGGCCCTGTCCTCTGCACCTCTTCCCTCGCCCGCCCACAGCCACCCCTGCCTTTCGGCTGCGCAGGCCCAGGATCTCCGCGGGTGCCCTTGACGCTGTCCAAGGTGCTGATCCAGTGAGCAGCAGGGGGCTGTAGAGGCCATTTGAACTCATTTTCCAGACAGGGAAACTGAGGCTGGTGGAGGGTGCAAGACAGGTCCAGGTCCTCACAGGTAGAAGGAACGAGCCCTGACCCAGGCTGGCTGACCTGGCCTTGGAGCACAGCAGGTGGAGTGGGTGTGGCTCACGGCTGTGGCCAGGGCTGGCGTGGTACCTGCTGGGTGATATACTGTGTGGAGGGGAGGAGACTCACAGGCGGGGGGGGGGGGGCGCCTGAGCCGGCACAGCCTCATCCATTCCCAGCCTTCCAGGCCCGCCCATCCCACTCGCCGCCTGGTCTCTGCCCCGCACCCACCTGTGGCTTGTGCACGTCCCTCCCTGCCCTCGCGCGAGGCCCAGGGCTGCCTGGCTCACTTCCATGTCCCCCGAGCTAAGCATATCCCTTAAAGAATGACAAAGGACGGAGGTCTTCCTCCTGTTCCAGGGCCCAGGCGGTGCAGGGACCGCGAGAGGCGGCCGACTGCTTCCAGCGACCAGGATGGCTTCCGGGTGTCGCACCTCTGGTGGCAGCCGGCCTCTGGTGGCAGCGTCACCTGCTTCCAGCGACCAGGATGGCTTCCGGGTGTCGCACCTCTGGTGGCAGCCAGCCTCTAGTGGCAGCGTCACCGGGTCCAGGCTGAGACCCGTCCCTCACGCCTGGCTCCTCCCCACTCCCATCTACAAGGCTGGGCCCGCAACCCCAACCCAGCCCGAGGCTCTCCCTGAGCTGGCCCTCACCCCGCCTCCACCTGGGGCTGACCTGTCCCTGGCATTCACAGCAGCCGGGAGTGCCCGGGTCACCTCCCGCCCCCAAAGCCACGTTCTGCAGGGCCGACCCCACCTCGGGGCTGCTGGGGGCGGCCTCTGTCGGTCTGGAACTTTCTGTCCAGACAGCATCAGGAGGCAGGCCCGGGTCCCCGCTCCCCGGCTGAGCGGCCCCACCTCCCTGCTCCAAGGCCTGGGCCCCGCCCGCCTGGCGCTCACCCCTTGCGCCCCGCAGGTGCTGCCGCCCCGCAGGAGCCGCCCTTCCCTGACATCTATGGCGGCGACGCGCGGCTCTGGGAGGCGCACTTCCGCGGCATCGGGCGCGCCTACCGCGCGCTGGGCAAGGAGGACGACTTCGCCATCCGCGTGCTCACCGAGGACTTCACGCTGCCCTTCCCGTTCGCCTGGCCGCCGGGGCCCGACCCGGCCCGCGGCCCGCCCTTCTACGACCCCAACGACCGCGCCGGCTTCGACTTCCTGCTGCGGGGCCCTGGCGCCACGCCGCCCGCCCTGCTGCGGCCCCTGCACGCCACGGCGCAGGCCGCCTTGCGCAAGCGGCGCCTGGAGCAGCTGGCGCTGAGCTACGCGGGCGCCGGCGGCCCGCGGCCCGGCCTGGTGCTGCTGGCGCCCGCGCCCGCCGCTGCCGCCGCTGCCTTCGCGGGGCCCGCGGGGCCGGAGGCCAGCGCGCCCGGCGCCCCTCAGCTGGGCTAGGGCGAGACCCCAGATCCGGCGAATAAAACGTGTTGGGCCTCCTGCGCGCTGCGGTGCTTTCTTGAGCTCACCCGGGGCCCTGGTGCGGGCGGGCTCTGACCCCAGCGCACCTCGGGGTGCGCACGTGGAAACCAGGCGTGCGGGGTGACGGCAAGGCGGGCAGCGGGTCAGGCCTCGTGCCCTCGGGGGCCGCCGTGGTGGGTGTTAGCGTCCCCAGCCCACGGATCTGAACGCTGGGGCCCCGGGGCTCCAAGGAACAGCTGGGATGTGGGTGGTTCCTACCCGTGGCGGAGGGGCATGGGACGGGGGGCTGCGGGGCGGGAGCCGGGGGAGGGGACACCGGGAGGGGAGTGGGCGTGCGCCCCCAGGCACCGCGGCAGCCGAGGGCTGCCATTGAGAAGGTTCTTGACGACTTGACAGAGTAATTTTATGACTGCAGATAAAAAGCATACACATTCGGGTTTATGCTTTGTTTAACTTTTTTTAATTTCATTTTCCAAGCGGTCTATTTTTAACATAGTTCACAAAAGTGTGAGGCTGAAAGACCGGAAGCAGAGGCGGTGGGCCTCACCCCCGCCGGTCTCAGCAGTGCTGGTTCCAGCCGCTCCAACACCCAAAGCCAGCGGAGAGACGGACAGAGGAGGGTGCCAGGAAGGAAGAGGAGGGGCTGGCTCGGCTGCAGAGGGGTGGCGATCCGAGGGCCCTCTCGGAGGAGGTGGGCTTCCGCCAGGGGTGGCAGGACCAGGAGGCCGTGGGGGTCACGGTCCCCACTGGCCACTGAGAAGGCTGGGGGCGCAGTACCCCGGATCCGACCGGAAGAGCGAGGAGCCTGTCTTGTTTTGGCTGCCGGAAGGCTCAGAGCCGGCTCGCCCAGTTGCCACAGCTTCCCCCAGGCACCACCTTTGGGGGGGACTTGGCTTCCCCCTTCTGGCTGTCTTGCCGCCTCCGGCTGACTGGCTTTCAGGTCTGTGGATGGTTGCACCGGCATGATAAGAAACATCTTTCCAGTTATTTTTGGGAATCAGTGAGGTCCTAGCTCCTGGCTCAGGGGGCCACGTCCACCCCCTTCCTCCTATCCATTCCCAAGGTGACTTTGCCATATTTCCTGGATGGGTGAGAGGCTACCGCGTGAGTGCCGGGCACGGCCGGGCGCGATGTGGCCGGGCTGGCCCATGGTGGGACTCAGACCCAGGTGCTGGAGTCAGGAGCACACGGGTGGGTTCCTGCCCGCTGCACCTGTGTGGGTGCTGTGTGTTCACCCGGGGCCGCGCAGCCGCTGCTGTACAGGGAGCAGAGTGGCTCCCAGGGCTCATGCCCCCGCATGGAGGCGCCGGCCCCACTCCCACCGCCCTGCCGGCACCTACAGTCGCTGGGGTTGGAACAGGTGCCCCGGGGCCCTGGCACGGTCACTGCTGCTCCCCTGCTGTAGAGCCTGGTGCCCTGGGGGTAACCTTGCTGAGTGGAAGGCCTGGGGCGGCCGGGGCCCCTTCCGTCTGGGCACGGGCCGAGCCCGGCTACAGAGGGGGACGAGGCTGGGTTCCCTCCCCCTCTTGGGGGCCCCGGCGACTTCCTGCCCTTGAGAGAGGTCAGCCCCCTGCTTTGATTCCCGGGCTGCTGGGCGCAGGGGTCAAGCACCCCCTGTGCCCGCCTCTGCTCCTGTTTCTTGGGGGCATGGAATTCGAGGAGCAGCGAGGACGTTTAATTAATTGCAATTACAATCTTCAAAGGAAGCCCGGAGTTGAAAGTTGCTGCTAATTACCGTGGCACAGCGGCGGCCCGCTCCCCAATCCCTTGGTGCCGGCGTTTCCGACGGAAGATTAACTGAGCTGCCCCGGGGGCCCACGTTCAGCCTGCACACACCCGAGGCCCTGCAGTGGCTGTGGGTAGGCGCTGGGTGGAGGTGGTGGCCGCGTGCACGAGGCCCTCTGGGCCGAGGTTGAGGCCAAGGCTGTTGGGTCTGGCATGGTCATGGGTGCACCTCACCTGCGTCCCTGTCTGGCTCCCTCAGTGCGTCTCCCAGCGCCTGCAACTGAGGCGGTCAGCAGGTGACCAATGCCTGAGACGGAGTCATGCATGTGGCATCTGTCACTTCCCGTCCACTGCCTTGTGGCCGGAGTGAGACCCTCAGGGAGCCCTTGGCGTGACCGGTGGTGCTCCAGGCGGTTTCCCGGCAACCGCGTCTCGGGGCCAGGGTGGGTCCTGCAGTGCAGGTGAGCAGGAAGCCCGCGACACCGGCCCAGGCGCTGGGACTGGCCTTGTGCAGCACAGCTGCGCCTCTCCCGGGGCACACAGGCTCCGGCAGGCAGGGCCCACCCCTGGGGAGGCGCGTGCTCACGCAGGGTCCTGTGGCAGGGTGGAGCAGGCCCCGCCCTGGGGTGCAGGCAGTCCGACTTCCTCTCTCCTTTCTCATCGGTGGGTCGGGAGGAGAGAGAGGGCTTCAGCCAGGGGCCAGGCTGAAGGCAGGGGGAGGATGGGGCTCCTGTGCGCCGGGGTGGGGGTCCTGGGGGGCCCTGGAGCGGCAGAGTGGTGGGCTGGGGACGCAGGCTCAGGGAGGCGCAGGACTGTCTGCCGGCAGCCGTGGTGCTGGGACAAACCAGGAGCAGACTCTGAGGGTGCTCCCCTGTGACCTGGGCCCTCTGACACACGGCTGCCCCGGTCCTGGCCAGACTCCCCAGTCTCTCCGAGTCCCAGCCGGCTGCTCCGGACCTGGGGTGACGGGTGCCCCTGCGGAGGATGCCTTGAGGACTGAAGGAGGGGATGCCAGTGGCCAGCGGGTGCCCAGCCCAGGGCCTGCCTTAGAGTGCGGGGCGTAGACGCGGGGCTGGGCAAGGGGCTGCCCCAGGTGGGCCTCGGTCACATGGCCTCAGCCTGGCCCTCGCCTGGCCCTCGCTGGGCCCTCACCTGGCCCTCGCCTTGTGCCCGCAGAATTGTGGGGAGCGCCCTCCCCCGCTCCAAGGCACCTGGCACGTTTGTCCAGGGCCGTGTGTGTGCTGATGTCGCCACCCCTCCCCCGCTTCTGCAGCCACCCGCACATTCATCCCTGCGCGTGGCTGGCAGGAGTCTCTGCTTCAGGGGCTGTTATTCCTGGGAACGAAGAGAAATCCTGGAGGCTCCTTCCAGGAAGCCGGAGTTGCCTGGGGTGGGGCGGTGCCGGGCCCGGGAGCAGGGGCCCGGGCTCCGGGGGCTCAGCGCACGGCCAGGGCTCTGAGATGCCTGGGCCGGATGTGGGCAGCAGGAGAGGGGCGATCCCCGCGGCATCCCCAGCGCTGTGCCCGCCTCTCCAGACCCACAGGCTTCTGTGTTCTTCCCGTGTCGGCAACAGCAGTGGGATCGCTCAGGCTCCCGGGACCCCGCTCATCTCTGGGGAGGGGCTGGGTTTCCAGGCTTGCCCAGGCCCAGCTCTGTCCGCGCTGTCTCGGGCTGGGGTGGCCGTGGGGAGGGGTCGGGGGCCCTGTGCCGCTCGCTCTGCACCAGGGTTCCAGGTGCCCCTGGGAGGTGTCGGGGGGGTCAGCACCTGCGGATTTGGTGTCATTTTCTGATGTCTGTGACCCGCAAGCCGCTCGCGTGAGGGCGAACGCAGCTCAGGACAGTGTGTGTGTGGAGGTCCACAGGCCCTGTGGGCAGGGACAACACGTGTGTATGTGTGCGTGCCCATGTGTGTATGTGCATGTGTGTGCACGTGCACGCATGCTGATGTTTGTGTCTGGGCACATGCAGGCACACATAGATAGGCTGCGTGTCCACCTGCCCATGCACACGCGAGTGCGAGCTGCGTGTGTGTCTGCGGGTGCCTGTGTGCACTGTGACGTTTCCACGTGAATGAAACAAAGTTCTTTGCAGTTCTGGAAGCTTCCCCCCAACCCCAGGAACTGTCTGGGCACCTTTTGATGAGCAAGAACCCTAACCCGAACCCTAAACCCGACCCTGACCCTGACCCTGACCCTAGCCCTAACCCTAACCCTAACCCTAACCCGAACCCTAAACCCGACCCTGACCCTGACGCTGACCCTAACCCAACCCTAACCCTAACCCTAACCCGAACCCGAACCCTAAACCCGACCCTGACCCTGACCCTGACCCTAGCCCTAGCCCTGACCCTAACCCTAACCCGAACCCTAACCCTAACCCTAACCCAACCCTAACCCTAACCCTAACCCGAACCCTAAACCCGACCCTGACCCTGACGCTGACCCTAACCCAACCCTAACCCTAACCCTAACCCGAACCCTAAACCCGACCCTGACCCTGACCCTGACCCTAACCCAACCCTGACCCTAACCCTAACCCTAACCCTAACCCTAACCCTAACCCAACCCTAACCCTAACCCTAACCCGAACCCTAAACCCGACCCTGACCCTGACCCTGACCCTAGCCCTAGCCCTGACCCTAACCCTAACCCTAACCCTAACCCTAACCCGAACCCTAAACCCGACCCTGACCCTGACCCTGACCCTGACCCTAACCCAACCCTAACCCTAACCCTAGCACTAGCTCTGACCCGAACCCTAAACCCGACCCTGACCCTGACGCTGACCCTAACCCAACCCTAACCCTAACGCTAACCCAAACCCTAACCCAAACCCTAAACCCGACCCTGACCCTGACGCTGACCCTAACCCTAACCCTAACCCTAACCCTAACCCGAACCCTAAACCCGACCCTGACCCTGACGCTGACCCTAACCCAACCCTAACCCTAACCCTAACCCTAACCCGAACCCTAAACCCGACCCTGACCCTGACGCTGACCCTAACCCAACCCTAACCCTAACCCTAACCCTAACCCGAACCCGAACCCTAAACCCGACCCTGACCCTGACGCTGACCCTAACCCAACCCTAACCCTAACCCTAGCACTAGCTCTGACCTTGACCTTGACCCTGACCCTAACCCTGACCCTGACCCAACCCTAACCCTAACCCTAACCCTAGCACTAGCTCTGACCCTGACCTTGACCCTGACCCTAACCCTGACCCTGACCCAACCCTAACCCTAACCCTAGCACTAACTCTGACCCTAGCCTTGAGCCTGACCCTAACCCTGACCCTGACCCTAGCCCTAGCCCTGACCCTAACCCTAACCCTAAACCCTAACCTTAGCCCTGACCCTGACCCTGATCCTAACCCTAATTAGAGTGCAGGGGACTTGCCTTGGGTCCGCCAGCCAGGTCTGTCACCAGCCACACCGCCTCTCATGCGTGTGCAAGGCCCATGCGGAGGCGTGGAAGACACTGGGCACCGGCTGGGTGGTGGGCCAGGCGGCCACCTCCCCCACACTCCTACATGTGAGCTTCTGGTCCCTGGGGGGCCCTGGGCAGCCCCTCCAGCCCCACACGTGGCTCCAAGGCGAAGGTAGCTTCCAACCTGCCGCCTGTGCTGCAGGTACTGGGTCTTCTGGCTCCTCCCCTTCGCCCCACTCCCAGCCCGAGCACCTCCCTGCTCTTCCTCCACCCACCTCTCTGAGCACACCGCCTCGAAGTGCTCGCTTCCTCCAGGCAGCCTCTCCGGCTTGAGCTCCGGCTCCCGAGGCCTTGTCTCCTGTCACTGTGTGACCGCACACCGTCCCCGCAGGGCTGTCTCGCGTGCTGGGGGCCCTGTTCATGAAGCCTCGGTGGGCATCGGTGCAGATCTGAGCTCGGGCTGGGCGGGCCCCGCCGCCTGCCCTCCAGGGTGACTCCCCCCTCATGGCACCAGGGCTGGCAGGCAGGTTTTGTGCCGAGTGCCAATGCTTCCTCCACAGACACGTTGAGTGGATTCCTGAGCGGAGTCCTTGGCTCGGTGGTTGTTTGGCAATGGCTGCAGTGGGCGCTGGCGGCCTGCAACCCACTGGGGCCACCTGCACCTGACCTTCAGCACCTCAGGCTCAGCGGGGGTCTCTCCTGTGTCTGGATGTGTGTCTCAGCATGGGGCCTGGGGCACTGAGCCTTGATCCCACTCACAGACCAAGCACTGAGCCTTGATCACCTTCATAGACCAAGCACTGAGCCTTGATCCCACTCACAGACAAAGCACTGAGCCTTGATCACCTTCATAGACCAAGCACTGAGCCTGGATCCCCCTCACAGCCAAGTACTGGGCCTTGATCCCACTCAGACCAAGCACTGAGCCTTGATCCCACTCAGACCAAGCACTGAGCCTTGATCCCCCTCACAGCCAAGCACTGAGCCTTGATCCCACTCACAGACCAAGCACTGAGCCTTGATCCCACTCACAGACTAGGCTCTGAGCCTTGCTCCAACCCGTGGTTGTCACTGCACTGCTGTCCGTCATTCCTTGCCCAGCACCTCCGCTGCCTGTCGTTAGGTCCCTGGTGTGCAGGGGCACCTGGTCATGCTGGCCGGGGCCGTGCCAGCAGCAGGGGGCAGGCCTGTCCCTTTTCTGAGAGTGTGAGAGCCCTCCGCAGGGAGATCGGGATCCTGGCTGTCCTGGCCTCCCCCACCCACGCAGCAGTGGCCAGGGTCCCCTTCCAGAACAGTGCGTCCCAGGTCACGAGTTCTGGTGCAGCGTGGGGAGGGGGTGAACCAGGCGGTGTCCCCGAGAGGCCCTCACAGCCCTGCTCACGTCGTCCACAGAGAGTGGGGACTCCGAGGCCCCTGGGTAAAGCCGCTGCCCCCGGGGACCAGAGAGACCCCTCCCCAGTCTCCGTGTGAGTGCTCCAGGCTGGGAGAAGCTGCCCGGCTCAGGCCGGGGGTGCGAGTCCCAGATCACGGCGTGGGCGGGGCTGGCCCTCCCCTTCCCGCCCTGTCCTCTGACCCCAGTCACACTGGATCCAGGTGCCTGTGGAAGCTCATTTAGCTTCCTCACCAACCCCTCCTGCCCCAAGGCGGAGTCCCCAGCACAGCCCCGTGTGAGGCAGTGGGGGTCGGGACAGCACTGCACGCCCTGGCCTCCCCGGGCCGACACCCCCTTGTTCTCTCCATCACTGCAGGGTCACAGCAGAACACACAACTCACACTCACGTGTGCACACAGCACACACGCACAACCCAGGGAGCACATGCCTTCCACACGCTCCTGTCACGCCCGGCACATGCGCCTGCTTCTCCCCGCACACCTGTGTGCACAGCCGCTGCACACCCAGGTCCCGCCCACTCTGGGCTGGGGCGCCTCAACCCAACATCACCTCCGGGAGCAGGGGCCCAGGCGGGCGGGCGCACACCCCAGGCTGCCGCGTGCTCAGGCCCGGCCCTGCTGCCCTCCCCCGGGACTGATCCCTCCGCCAGGTGCAGGATCGCCGCCCCCCGCAGCCTCCTCCCTCGTGGCTTCCCCCATCTCAGCTGGGCAGCCGGGACCCCTGGGGGAGACCCCGCTTGGGGAGAGTGGAGGCAGGAGCCCGAGGAGCCTGCCCCCCCCCCCCCCCGTCACTCAGCTCTGTCATTCCTGGCAGCGCCGTGGGACGAGGCCGCCTTTGGCAGGACCTGGAACCCAGCGCTGGGCCCGGGGGTTGTTCGCTGCCAGCTGGGGTGGGGGGGCACGCTGCCGAAACTGTACATTTCTAATAGAAACAAAAGTAACCCCTCTCCCAGCGCCCGGTTATCTGCATCCGGAGGAGCGGGCTCGGCGGCTGCTCATTAACTCATTAACGTTATCGCCGCGAGCATTGGCACACGCAGCTGTACTGCCCGGGCTGGGCGGGGGAGAGGACTAGGCACGTCTTTTTAAAGTTAAAAAATTAATTACCTCGATCCTTCCCCTTGTATTCTAATCTCAGACTTGCAAAGGTCCGTGGTCTCTCCAAGGAATTGGCCGGCTCCCTGTGAGGGTGGGAGGCATTGGAGACCCCCATGGGGTCCTGGGCAGGGCACTCACGGTGCCGTGGGTGTGCACGAGACCCCCTGCTGTGAGCACCTTCTGCTGGTTCTGGGGCTGGGTGCTTTTGTTGCCCAGTATATTTCATTATTGTGTTTTTAAAGATTTATGCATTTGTTTGAAAGGCGGTGTTACAGACAGAGTGGTAAGGGGTGGAGAGACAGAGAGAGGTCTTCCATCCTGGTTCACTCCCCCAGTGGCTGCAATGGCCAGGGCTGGACCAGGCTGAAGCCAGGAGCCGGGAGCGCCGTCCAGGTCTCCCACGTGGGTGCAGGGCCCCGAGCACTTGGAACATCTTCTGCTGCCCTCCTGGGTGCATCAGCAGGGAGCTGGATGGGGAGTGGAGCAGCCAGGACTTGAACCAGCACCCGAGTGGGTTGCGGGTGTTACAGGCAGGGGCTTCACCTGCTGTGCCGCAGCGCCAGTCCCCAGCTGAACAGACTCAAAATCCCGCAGTGCGACCTGGGACAGTTCCCAACACTAACCAGGTGCGCTGGCTGCCCTGGGTCACTTGGAGGTGCTGGGGGCAGCCTCCAGGCAGAGCAGCCAAGACCATGGAGCCTGGAGGCAGGACACGGCCGGAGGTCCCTTCCTCGGGCACGGGCGAGGACCTGGGTGCACCTGCAGCTTTACTGCCCAAGGGGAGACTCGGCCTCTGGCTGTTGGGAGCCGTACCCCTGGGGTGGGAGCTGTGCTTGGTCTGTTATTCAATCAACAGACTCGAGGTGAAGTGCCCTCCCCGCAGCCCCCCTGTGGGTCACACCGAGGAGTCAGACCAGCTCCCCGAGAGTTGTGCTCTGAGCTGTGACCCCCCAAAGCTGCACTCAGCTCCGATGCCTGCGGCCTTCTGTGCAGCTGGGGCCCTTGCAGAGGTCGCCGAGTTAACAGGGGGGACCCATGGGAGGAGGGTGGGCCCTGACCCCTGACCCCGTGACCAGTGTCCTGGTTAGAAGGGGGAGCTTCGGCACAGATGGAGGGGAGGAGGCTGGGGAGGAGCTGGCCATGAGAGCCTGGGGGCGGGGGTGGGTGCTGGGAGCACCAGCCAGGGAGGCCAGGCTGGGACAGAGCGGGGGCACAGACAAGGCAGGGTCTTCCCGGGGCCCCGGAAGGGACCACCAGGCCGTACCCTTTGAGACCCCACCTGCCCCGCCCCTGGCTGCCCTCTGCTGCCCAGCACCCAGCAAGGGCTCTCTGGCCTCGGGGTCCACGCCCGTGAGCTGGAGGCGGGGCCAGAGCCGGTCCAGAGTGCCCCAACACCCTCCCACCGGCCAGCCTGCGAGTGTCTCTCAAACCGCCCCTGGCAGTCAAAGGGCCCTGGGGTTCCAAGGCCCCCAGGCCACAGTGGCGCCTCCCCCAGCGAGGGCAGAAGGAAGGAAGCGGTGTCCCTGGAAGGACCTGGCCCCTCCCGGAGCCCAGCGGAGCAGCTGCCGAGCTGGACAGCCCCGCCCCCCACAGTGAATGAGGGAAAGAAGCGGGCTGAGTGGCGGGTAATTACCCACACCGACCGGAAGCCAGCTGTGGGGGGGGGCAGCGGCGAGCAGCGGCAGGAAGCACCCCCACCACGGGGGCCGGGGCCTTCGCTGTCCTCACCGTCCTCCCAGGAGCGCCCCCGGCCGGCCCCAGCTCTAGTGCACTCCTCCCAGGGGCCCTGCCAGCACCCAGGAGGCGCCTGCTGTGTACACAGAGCCTGGCGCTGCGTGTCCCTGGGGCCCACCCTAGTGCTGTCCTTGGGGAGACAGTGGCTTGACCAGGGGTGGACTCCCGGGAGCACGGCCGCACCGGACAGCGGGAGCTGCAGCTCAGAGCATGGGGGCTCTGAGCCCCACGGAGCGTGGAGAAAGCACCCCCCGGCGGGGGGGGGGGCAGCAGGGCCCTTGGCAGGAAACGGGTTAACTTTCTCTTTTGAAGATTTATTTATTTATTTGAAAGTCAGAGTGACAGAGAGAGGCAGACACAGAGAGAGAGTTGCCATCCATGGTTGTACTTCCCAAATGGCCACAACAGCCAGGGCTGGGCCAGGCCAAAACCAGGAGCCAGGAGCCAGGAGCTTCCTCTGGGTCTCCCACGTGGGTGCAGGGACCCAAGCACTTGGGCCGTCTTCTTCTGCTTTCCCAGGCCACAGCAGAGAGCTGGATCAGAAGTGGAGCAGCTGGGACTCGAACCAGTGCCCATATGGGATGCCGGCACTGCAGGCAGAGGCTTTACTGGCTATGCCACAACGCCAGCCTCTCTCTCTCTCTCTCTCTCTCTCTCTCTCTCTCTTTTTAAATTAGACAGGCAGAGTTAGACAGTGAGAGAGAGAGAGACAGAGAGAAAGGTCTTCCTTCCATTGGTTCACTCCCCTAATGGCTGCCATGGCCGGCGCACCGCACTGATCCGAAGCCAGGAGCCAGGTGCTTCCTCCTGGTCTCCCATGGGGTACAGGGCCAAGCACTTGAGCCATCCTCCACTGCACTCCCGGGCCACAGCAGAGAGCGGGCCTGGAAGAGGGGCAACCGGGACTAGAACCCGGCGCCCATATGGGATGCTGGCGCTGCAGACGGAGGATTAACCAAGTGAGCCACGGCGCCGGCCCCTGGCCTCTCTTATTTTTAAGGAAATTTTATGAAATTAACTTGTACCCTGCACCACCTCCAGTTCAGATCCCTGCAACTCAGTGGCTTTCGCGTGTCCTAGGGTCGGGCAGCCACGTTGTCGTTGGCTCCGGGGCTGCTCTGTGCCCCAGCCCCTGCTCTCTGTGCATGTGTGCGTGTGTGTGCGTGTGTGTGCGTGTGTGTGCGTGTGTGTGTGTGTGTGTGCGCGTGTCTGTCCTGGATGTTTCCGCCTGCCTTCTCTGGCTTAGCATCGCCGTCCGTCCGTCTCTCCGGCCACCTCCTGCCGTGGCCGGGGGGACGCCCCTGTGCCTTGCCCGGTGGCTGAGCCTGTGGCCGACCCCATTGATGCAGCCTTGTCTTGCACGGCCGTCGGTGTGGTTTCTCCTGGGCCTGTGCCTGTGTCATGGGGTCAGTGCGGGCCATGCTGTTCTCCAGGGGGCTGATGGCCCCTCCGTGCCCCGGGATCCCCCGAGCTCTGCCGGTCCCTGCTCTGTCCATGTCGGGTTGGGGGGTGGGGACAGGGAGGCCGGCATCTGGGCTGGGCTGCGTGGGGCACTGGGCCTTTGAGGGTCCTTGGAGACAGCGCCTTCGGGTGGTCTCAGGGGCTCTTGTCACACATGGGGGGCCCTGGGGGCCTCAGTCAGGCCTGTGGCCAGGGGGCGACTCAACAGAGGCTTTGGGTCCGAAGAATGAAGCTCCCAGCCCAGAAGCCGTGCGGGAGCTCGTGGGGACGGTGGTGGGAAGCAGACTGAGTGGGGACACTGGTGGCAGGCCGCCTGGCCCGTCCACACCCGGGGGTCTCTCCAGAGCCGTAAGTCAGGGGAGGGGCTGGAGCTGGGGCCGCCCCGGAGATGACCCTCGGTGTGCCGGAGCTGAGTGAAGCCAGCTGAGCGAAGTGGGTGTCCGGGTGGCTGACACTGGACATGGGGGATCGGTGCGGGCGGGTGTATGGTGCCGTCATGGTGTGCAGCACGGCCAAGGACACGGCTCAGGTGTCCCCTCACGGCCCAGGTTGTCCCCTCACAACTGGAATGGGGTGCAGCCCCGTGCCGCGTGGCTTGTTCCCGCTGGAGCCGGCTGTCTCCCGCCTGTCCCTGCTAGGACAAGAAATGCTGGGAACCCACGGCCTCTATGCCCATGCCCCGTCTTCCTGGGGCCCCGCCCCCTGCACTGGGGCCTGGGACTCGGCTTCCCACCCCTGGAGCCGGGGCCCGGCCCTTGGCCTGCCTTGGCCAGCAGCACAGCGGCCAAGGGGACACAAGCGAGGTTTGGAGACAGGGCTGGAGCCTGGGGCCCTGCGCACCGTGCAGCTCCCGGGAGCCCCCTCTGTGGCCCTGAGTGATGGGCGTGGGCTGGGCCTGCCTCCCGCGGCCCTGTGACGGGAGCTGGGCTGGGTACCCCAGGCTCACATGGGCCCTCAGGATCTGCGAGGCAGGTGGGAGTGGGGAGGGGACCGGAGGGAGAAATGGAGAGAACCCAGCCCCCGGGAGGGCAGGAGCCTCGGGGACTGGGCTGGAGCTGGGGTGCGGCCTTGGAGGCGCCCCCACCGTGCCAGGGTGTGCGTCACTCTGGAGGCGTGTCCATCATGTGGGAGGGACGTCTGTCCTACGGGAAGCATGGCTGTCACACGGGAGGCGTGTCCGTCACCCTGGAGGCGTGACCATGGCCTTGGTGGTAGGTCAGAGGTGAGGTGGGGACAGTGGGCGGGGCTCCTGCTGCAGGCTGCTGGGTGAGGAGCATGGTGGTGCTGGGGTTGGGAGTCCTGTGTCCTGGGCAGGGCACGGGTGGGGCAGATGGGCACGTGGGAAATTCACCGCCGTGTGCAGGCTGCCAGGCGGCTGGGCTCTGGAGGGGAAGTGAGGTCCAGGAGGACAGAGATGGACGTTGCTTGGTCCGCCGTCCGCTGCCCCCATGTGCTGCGTGGGAGGGGGGCAGCCGGCGGCGAGTGCCGCCCCCACCTTTCTCTTGAGGGGCAGCGTGTCTCGCCGGGTCTGGGTCCCAGCCTCCTCCAGCGTGAATGCATGGTTCCTCCGGCATCTGTGGACCCCATTTCTGGGCAGTGTGAATTTGGGGGGCCACTGCTCCCCCCAGAGTGGGAGGTGGTGCATGGGGCAGGTTGCGGGCTAAGGGCTGCAGTTCTGGGAAGCAAGTGCTCAGACTGCAGAAGCCGAGAGGGCTAGTTACCCCCCAGAGACTCGGACACCCCCCAAGTGGCCCAGTCATCTCCCGAGAGGGCTGGTCACCCCCCAAGTGGGCCGGTCACCCTCCCGAGTGAATCAGTCACCTCCTAAGTGGCCCAGTCATCTCCCGAGTGGGCTGGTCACCCCCCAAGTAGGCCGGTCACCCTCCTGAGTGGGCTGGTCACCCCCTAAGTGGACCGGTCACCCTCCCGAGTGGGCTGGTCACCCCCTAAGTGGGCTGGTTAGCCCCCAAGTGGGCTGGTCACCCCCAGAGTGAATCAGTCACCCTTCCAAGTGGGCTGGTCACCCCCTGAGTGAATCAGTCACCCCCTAAGTGGACCGGTCACCCTCCCGAGTGGGCTGGTCACCCCTAAGTGAATCAGTCACCCCCTAAGTGGACTGGTCACCCTCCCGAGTGGGCTGGTCACCACCCAAGTGGGCTGGTCACCCTCCTCACGCATGGGGGTTTTAGCCCCCAGCTCCGCCAGCCTGGGCACTACCACAGGGTGGGACATAGCAGGTGCCATGGGTGGAGGGCCCTGGAGTTGTCCCATTGTCACCGCCATCACCACGGGCCACATCCACATCTGTGAGCCTCCTCCCTGGGTCCCCATGCCCTGGACGGGAACACCCTCGCTTGTCCCCCTCGAGCTTGGGCCGAGCCCCCACCGCCCAGGATCCAGGTCCTCCTGACTCCAGGCCCCTCCCCATTCCAGCGGCTGTCTAGAGAGAGGCTCCCCACTCCTCCCGGGAACAGTTTTGCTCATCACTCACCTTGGTATTTGTCGCTGACATCCCAAGAACACCCAGACAAGATCAGCGTCCATCTGCATGACCCAGGTCACTCGGCTCCCTGCGCTGAGGTGCGGAGGGGACAGCCACCAGCCGCCGAGCACGATGCGGCCCTGGACAGCTGTGATCGCTCCAGCCCATGGGTGCGTGCCATGGGCGAGGCGCTCTGGCCCCACCTGCCTGCACCCTCCCTGTCACCCACCCCTGCAGCCCACGCTGCTCCCTGAGCCCAGGGCTCCTGTCAGGGTCTCTGCTGTAGTCTCGTCCCTGACCTTGGCGCCTCTGTCTGTGGCATGGGGCTCCCCAGAGAAACAGCCATGAGAAGGGTAGCAAAGGCCAGCGAGCATCCACAAAATGCAGCCCAGTGGCCGGCTGCTTGCCTCCAGCGTGCCCAGGACACGGCACGCCAGGCTGGGCAAGGCAGGCTTGGCCGGACCTCAGTATGCCTGGGGGGATGGATGGGTAGGTAGACAAGTAGACAGATGGATGGATGGGTGGATGGATGGATGGGTGGACGAATAGACAGACAAGCAGATGAATGGATGAATATGTAAATAGACAGGGTAGATGAATACAGAGACAGGTTGATAGATGGAATAATACAGGATGGACAGAGAGGTAAAAGGATGGGCAGAGGTGGACAGACAGATGAGTAACAGATGAGACAGATGGATAGAGAGATAGACACAGATAGATGGACGGATGGATGAATGGTTGGGCAGACAGGTGGACAGGGAGGTGGAGGTGGGAGACAGACAGGTGGACAGGGAGGTGGAGGTGGGAGGCAGCAGGTGGACAGGGAGGTGGAGGTGGGAGGTGGCCGTCTCACGAGGTGTTGGCTCAGGTGACTGTGGCCTGCCCTCTGCACGCAGGGGCCTGGCCTCTGGTCTCAGTCCCCGCCTGGGTCTGGAGGCATCAGGGCAGGACCGCTGGTGTGTGAGGGCAGAGGTGGACGCCCAGCCACAGGATGGATGGAGACGGGGGCCCCCCTCTGCGGCTGTCCTCCTTGGCCGGCGGTGCAGCAGGTGGGGCCATCCTCACTCAGCCGCCGGTCCCCACCCAGTGCCCTGCACACACGCCCTGAAGGCGTGACTTCTCAGCCACCGGGCGTCACCATCACAGGAGGTCGCAGGGTGTCGCGGGGCGGGATTCCAGGCCCAGGGCTGCCGTGAGGGCCCCTGGGGGAGGGCTCCCTCCACGTGCTGCGGGCTGGGACCGTGCATGGATGATGCAGTGCCTCTCACCTCCCGAGCCCTGTGCCGGGACAGGGTCGGTGCTGGTGCACAGGTGGGGGCCCTGCCCTGCACCTCCCATGACCATGGCCTGGTTCAGGGCTGGGGAGGGCCCTTGGTCTTCCGAGGTGTGGTCATCTCACCTGACCGTCCCCCCGGCTCCTCTCCGACCGCTGTGTGACCTGAGGCAGGTTCCGCGACCTCTCTGAGCCCGTCGGCCCAGCACAGGAGCTGAGCGCGCGGTGCACGGTGAGTGCCAGCTCCCCGGCTGACCGTCCCCACTCCTAGAGGGGGGACTGGGATGCGCCCACAGCCCTTACCAACCAACGAGGGTGCAGCAAGACCCTGCGTGCCTTCCCGGGCTGTGTCCTGAGAACAGGAGGCAGGGAGAAGCTGTGTTTGGCAGGTGGAGGCCCCTGGCAGTGTTGGTACTGGGCGGAGGCCCAGAGGTGCTCAGGCCTCGGCGGTGCCGGGCGCGGTGGGAGGTTGCTCCCGTCCAGGGGAGGGCTCGGGCCAGCCTGGGCACAGACAGCGGTCCTCCAGCGGCCGGCTCTGGGTAAACAGAGCCTCAGAGGCCAGGGCTGGGGGGGTCAGGCCTCATCCCCAGGACCCCAGTCCAGGCCCCCTGTCCTCGGCTGTGGCCCTGGTTCCGGGGACAGGCTCCTCGTCCTGTCCGGAGGGGCAGCGAGAACAGTGGCGTCCACCCCCCACTGGCCCAGAGGTGGGTGGGGCCTGGCTCCCAGCAGGGGCAGCTCCGGGGCCTGAGCGCCCGGCTCTGCAGATCGGGGCGGTGCCCGGCGGCTCCAGCGTTCCACCGCTTGGCCTGTGCGCCCTCCTGTGACCGTGTCCGCTGGCCTGGGCCCAGAGGTGGCCTCTGCCAGTTCTGAAAGCGTCAGGCCAGGGGACGGGGCAGGAGGGGGGAGCTGCCCTGGCCTGGGGGTGAGGAAGGGGATGGTCCCCCACGGGAGACAGAGACGGCGGCAGGGTGTTTGCCGGGCAGAAGGACCGTGGCTCTGTGTGGTCTGAGGGTCCATGTCCTTGACCTGCCCACCCCGCCGCACAGAGGGGGCCTGGACGGAGGGGCCCACAGAGGAGGGAGCAGGGCACAGGGTAGAAGCATGGCGTGTCCCTGTCTGCGTGTGACCCTTGGCGGGCACCCTGTCCTCCAGCGACGCTCATACTCCAGGCAAGGAAATGGGCCAAGAGGTGAGCGGCCGGCCCGGGGTCCTGGCCAGCCCAGCTCTGCCCACACATGGTGGGGCCCAGGGGTCATGGCCAGCCCAGCCCGCGTGTGGTGGGGCCCGGGGTCATGGCCAGCCCAGCCCGCGTGTGGTGGGGCCCAGGGGTCATGGCCAGCCCAGCCCGTGCATGGTGGGGCCCAGGGTCACGGCCAGCCCAGCCTGCACACGGTGGGGCCAGGACTGGCAAAGGCCCAAGAGAGTCTTGCTCCATTTCCTTCCTGCAGGATCCAAGGCTGCTCAGGGAGTGCGCCGATGTCTGGGTCCACTGGGGTGGGCGGGGCTTGTCTCCGGGCTTGGAGAGTGGGACACCCGGTGTGCATGGGCCCCTGGGTGTCTGTGTGATGTGTGTGTGACTGCTGGGCCTGACCCTCCCGGCTGTCCGCCTCCCTCAGCTTCCTCTTTGGCTCTGGCCCACCTCCTACCAGTGAAGGCCCCTTGTGGCCCCTCACTGTCTCACAGTTTATCCATGTACCCCCCACCAGTCCCTCCACACATCCATGCATCTATCCATCCATCCAACCCTCCATCCATCCACCCACCCATCCATCCACCCATCCACCCATCCACCCATCCACCCATCCACCCATCCACCCATCCTCCCTCCCACCCACCCATCCGTGCAGCCCTGCGTCCATCACCCCACCTCCCTGCTCCTGGCGGTTCCACAGCAGGCCCGGCAGCCACTCTGCTCTCGCACGCCCTCTGCTGGTGAGCTCCCAGTCAGCTCCTAGCCTGGCCCTGGCCACCCTCCTCGGGCAGCATCAGAGGCAGCCGGGCGGGCGCCCCGTGCCGGTCGGGACTGCGGGGCGGAGAATGTGCTGTGTGCATGCGGGCGCACCCACGTGTGCATGCGTGGAAGCGGGTACACACATCGTGTTTACACACAGACATGCAATGCAACATGCACACACACACGTGTGCACGAGCAGACGCGCACGTCGCCTCCTGCCTGAGGTTTGGTCTTTTCCTGCTGGGCGTCAGCCGAGCACCCGCAGAGGACCCATGGGGCCAGGACGGAGCTCCCAGCGCCTCCACCGAGCCCCCGGGCTGCCGCGTCCTTGGCAAGCCCGGGCTGGAGCAGGCTGGCAGTGGATGTGTTTATTTGCCTGGCGGCGGGGGTGGGCGGGAAGGCGCGGAGGTAATTGGTACATTTGGTAAGCAATCATCTCCTGGCACCTTCTGCCGCCGCGTGTGGCTGGCCCAATCCTGTTAATCACGGCCGGGAGGCTGGCTCCTCCTCCCGGCGGGCTCATTTTTCTCTTCTGTGCCCGAGCTGCTCGCCTCCCTAATGGTGCGATCTGTTACTTCTGACCACGCCGCGCTCTCCTGGCACGCGGATGGAGCAGGGCCCCGCGGGCAGGCGGGCAGGCGGGGGAGGGTGTGCTTGGCAGAAGGCGCTCTGCTCCCAGAGCCTGCAGCTGGCCAGGCCCGGCAGGGTGGCGGGGCCCTCGCGTGGCTGCCCCCGCACCACGCAGAGCCCAGGGCCCCGCCGCGAGGCAGGCAGGAGCAGCTTTTGCCCTTGTGAGCTCTTGCTGCTGGGGTCGGTGGGCGCAGCACGGCCGCCCACGGTCAGGAGCAGCTGTGGAAGTTGAGGGACCCCCTGGAAACGGAAGGGTCACGGCCCCCTGGTAGAAAGTAGTAATCAGCCGGGCACCGAGCCGCGAGGGCTCGACCCGCGCAGCCGCACAGCCCACACGTGTGTCCTGACCTAGACTTGTGTGCACACGCATGCGCACTCACACTCGTGCACACTAGCGCACAGCCTCGGGCGGTGCTGGGGAGGGTCCTGACCCCGATGCAGGCCCTGCCCACTCAGAGCCCGTGGGCACAGTCCCTTCCTGACAGGGGACTGGGGACACGGCTCACACCCAGCTGTGCGAGGAGCTGGCCGGTGCCCCCACGCGGGGCTCCCATCGGAAAACACGTCTGGCGTTGATGCTGATGTTAGGATGCCTACGGTGATGGCCACGGTGATGGCCACGGACACAGGCAAAGCAATCCCTCCCTAGCAACAGAGGCCAGAGCGTGCATGCGTGCACGCACACACACACACTCAGACACAAGCACCCAGCACCTACTGAGCGCTCAGCCTCTGCAGGGGGCTGACTCTACCCATCTAGCAGTCCCCCCGGGCCCAATTGGATTCTTTGTTCTACGCACCCATCCATCCACTCGTCAATTCACCCATGGACCAGCTCGTCCGTCTGCCCTTCCACCAGTTCATCCAGGGAGCCATCTGTCATGCACCCATCCAGGGATCCACCCATGCACCCATGCACCCATGCATCCATAATCTATGTATCCACACATCTGTCCGGGCATCCACCCAGCCATCCACCTGCCTGCAGTTCACCCGTCCATCCAGCAAATTCTCACGGCTTCAGTACTCACCACGCTCTCCCTTTGTGGTAGCGCCCCGGGGTTCAAGAACGAAGTCTTCATGGGCCCCGCCCTGGGGTCCTCCGAGGTGGGTGGGGGGTCACTGCGCTCTGTGCTACGGGCAGCTGAGCAGGCCGGAGGGCCAAGGCGGGGGCCAGCCTGCTGGGGGATGGGAGGGGCTTACTGCACACTTGGGGCGAGTTGCTTAGCCCCTCCCTGCCCTGGCCTCCTCTCCTGTAAGGTGTGCGTGGTGATAACACCCCCCCAGGGTTGCTGTGGGTGACCAAAGAGTTAATTCAAGACGAGCATGGAAAGTGGTGCTGGGCATATTGATGGTGAGCACCGTGCTGGCGTGAGACACACATGGAGATCCTAAATTTATCCTTTACATTTAAAAATGTTACAGCTCAGAGGGTCTGCGCATCCCCAGCAAGGATGTGGTTAGGCAAATGTGGCGGAGGGGAAGGCAGCAGACGTACACAGAACCCTCCCGGGATGCCCTCCTACCCACTGACCCCAGAACCGTGGCCTCCCGTTGCTTTCTGGAAGGCTCCGTGGCACCGTGAGGATCAAGTCTGTCAGTCACCTGTTCGCAGGCTAAGCAGGCGCTGACAGCTCCAGGTGGTCGGAGCAGGATGGGGAGGAGGGCGCCCGACACCCAGTGAGCTGGGAGGAGGAGCTGTTTCCACTGGGGAGTGGCGGAGCCTGCGGGAGCCAGCCCGGCCTGCCGGGAGCAACGAGAGGAGGGCGCTCTGCGGGAAGACCTGGCGCGGGCCGAGGTCCGAGGCCCTGTCCCCTCCGGGGCCGGAGGCTGGGTTTGGAGACAAGACCACAGCCGGAGGAGCAGGAGGAGCAGGAGGAGGAGGAGGAGGAGGAGGAGGAAGGCCCCTGTTCATGCAGCGTCCTTGTCCCCCCACCGTGCCCGGTGCTCTGAGGCGGCGGAGTCCCCCCTCCGTGTGCCCGGTTCAGGCGATGGGCCCAGGGCCAGGGTTGGAGAGGGCGGGACCTGATTCCGGGCCCCTGGCTCTAGGTCCACAGCTCTGAGCTCATCCTGGGCCACATGCCTTGGCGGGGAGGGGGGAGGGTTCACTGGGAGAGGAAGTAGAACTTGGGTTTCTGGGTCAGAAGGCATCACACCCTTGAACTTCCTTCCATGAGGAGGCGAGACCCCAGACCTTCTGTGGCCCCCTCGGGGGCAGAGTGGATTGGTCAATGGCACAGTTGACCTCTGGCTGCCTAGAGCCCAGCCCAGCCCAGCCGGGGTGGTGGACCCTGAGGCCCGTGGAGCTGGCCTGGGGGTAACTCGGCTCCCCAGGGTCTGGGAGGGACACGGCAGGTGGGATGGGTGACTGATGCCCATGGCTTCTCCCCTCCACCCCATCCTCCGCCCAGTTCTTGCCTCAACCGGCCAGAGGACGCGTGCTGCAGCCCCTACCCGGGTGCCCTGGCTCTGGCCGCACTGCCCCCACATCACAGATGCACGTCCCCCAGCTCCACTTCGAGCACCCAAGGGCACGTGGAGGCCGCACGGCTCTCCTGCTCCAAGGGTCCATCTCCCCTGGCCTCCCAGCCTCCGTCTGACAGCCACAGCCCAGCTCAGGGGTCGGCGCCTCTCCTTGAGGGCCTCCTCTCTCAGACTGGACGTCAGCCCTGTCTCAGCAGGCCTCCCTGCCCCACCTGAAGCCTCCCATGGCTTCCCAGCTTGGGTTCTGCAAGGTGGGGTGGGCAGGGAGGGGCACGGGCCTGGGGCTGCCACCTCCACGTGTGGGCTGTGGGCGTGGTCCTGCCTCCTCCATGTGTAGGCTGTGTGTGGGCTTCGGGCGTGGCCCTGCCTCATCCATGCATGGGCTGTGGGCGTGGCCCTGCCTCCTCCGTGTGTGGGCTGTGGGCATGGCCCTGCCTCCTCCATGTGTGGGCTGTGGGCGTGGCCCTGCCTCCTCCATGCATGGGCTGTGGGCGTGGCCCTTCCTCCTCCATGTGTAGGCTGTGGGCGTGGCCCTGCCTTCTCCACACATGGGCTGTGGGCATGGCCCTACCTCCTCCATGCATGGGCTGTGGCGTGGCCCTGCCTCCTCCATGTGTGAGCTGTGGATGTGGCCCTGCCTCCTCCATGTGTGAGCTGTGGGCGTGGCCCTGCCTCCTTCATGTGTGGGCTGTAGGCGTGGCCCTGCCTCCTCCATGTGTGGGCTGTAGGCGTGGCCCTGCCTCCTCCATGTGTGAGCTGTGGGTATGGCCCTGCCTCCTCCATGTGTGAGCTGTGGGTGTGGCCCCACCTCATCCATGCATGGGCTGTGATGTGTGAGCTGTGGGCGTGGCCCTGCCTCCTCCATGTGTGAGCTGTGGGCTTGGCCCTGCCTCCTCCATGCATGGGCTGTGGGCGTGGCTCCTCCTCCACACGTGGGCTGTGGCGTGGCTCCTCCTCTACACGTGGGCTGTGGCGTGGCGACACCAGCCTGATGCAGCTCTCTGAAGCCTGCAGGGAGGACCCTGTAGGACTGCATTTGTCTCAAGCCCTGGGAGCCCCCTAGCTGGGCCGGGGTCCTCCACACGAGGTGACTGGGGTCATGGGTCTCTGCTCGCTGGACCAGCCTGGGCAGCCCCGGGCCCTCTTTGGCCCACAGAGGTCTCTGAGGCTGAGTCAGCTCTGGGCCGAGGCCCCCATGCTCCCTCTGGACAAACAGGGGTGCCTGCAGGCACCCCAAGACCTGAGCTGGGGCGGTCCCTGGGGGCACGAGGTCCCCGCAGCTCCGGCCTCAGCGGGTGCTGGGTGCGGCCGAGGAGCCAGGCCTGGATCCGCCCGGGCACAGGCGTCTCCCTGTCACGTGGCAGCACTCGGCCTTGGAGCCTGGAGCCTGGCTGTCTGCCCGGGCCCTGCACTCCCTGCTGTGTGGCCTCTGACAAGGGGCTTCGCCTCTCTGAAGCGCAGTCTCTCCAGCTCTGTGTGTGCTGTGAGTTTACAATCAGTCAGTTTGCAAACACAGGTGCTTAATTTAGGCCAAGCTGCAGGCGTTTGGCTGGCTGTGCTGACGGAGCAGCGGGGCCCTGTCCCCAGCCTGTGGTGGCCGGGGTCCAAGGCCAGAGGCCCCGAGAGAAGCAGTGGGGCTCCAGCTCCTCCATCAGGCTGAGGCCTTGCCGACTGTAATTATTTATTTAGTGTGTGTGTGTGTGTGTGTGTGTGGGAGAGAGAGAAAGGCTGGTGCTGTGGTGTAGCTGGTAAAGCTGCCACCTGCAGTGCTGGCATCCCATATGGACACCAGTTCGAGTCCTGGCTGCTCCACTTCCGATCCAGCTCTCTGCTGTGGCCTGGGAAAGCAGCAGAAGATGGCCCAAGTTCTTGGGCCACTACACCCATGTGGGAGACCCGGAAGAAGCTCCTGGCTCCTGGCTTTGGATTGGCACAGCTTCAGCTGTTGTAGCCAACTTGGGAGTGAACCAGCAGGTGGAAGACGTCTCTCTCTCTGTCTCTTCTTTCTCTGTGTAACTCTGACTTTCAAATAATACATTTTTGAGAGAGAGAGAGAGAGGGAGGGAGAGAGAGAGGGAGGGAGAGAGAGAGGGAGAAAATTCGGTTTTCCATTGGCTTCCATTGGTTCACCCCCCAAATGCCCACACCAAAGCCAGGAGCCAGAAACTCCGTCCAGGTCTCCCCGTGGGCTGCCACCTGCTGCCTGCCAGGGTCTGCATTAGCAGGGAGCTGGAACGGGGGGCAGGGCTGGGGCCTGAACTGGGCACTCTGAGTGGGACCCCGGTGTCCGAGCCACGTCGCAGCCACTGTGCCGCGCGCCAGCCCGGTGCTGAGGGTTTTTTTTTTTTTTTTTTTTTTTTTTGACAGGCAGAGTGGACAGTGAGAGAGAGAGACAGAGAGAAAGGTCTTCCTTTTTGCCGTTGGTTCACCCTCCAATGGCCGCCGCGGCCGGCGCGCTGCGGCCAGCGCACCGCGCTGATCCGATGGCAGGAGCCAGGAGCCAGGTGCTTTTCCTGGTCTCCCATGGGGTGCAGGGCCCAAGCACCTGGGCCATCCTCCACTGCACTCCCGGGCCACAGCAGAGAGCTGGCCTGGAAGAGGGGCAACCGGGACAGAATCCGGAGCCCCGACCGGGACTAGAACCCGGTGTGCCAGCGCCGCTAGGCGGAGGATTAGCCTAGTGAGCCGCGGCGCCGGCCGCTGAGGGTTTTGTCTGTGGGGTCCAGTTGGTTTCTCCCAGCGGCGTGGCTGGGGTCACTCTCCTGCCGCTCTCTGACACTGGCCTGGACCTCGGGCTGCTGTCACCCTTGGCTGCCTCGCCCAGGAGCGGCCGCTAACGTCCCCTCCACGACACAGCGCCCTGAGGAGCTGCCTCGCCCTGCCGGCTCATCTGGCCCTAAAGAGAGGCACAAAGTGCTGGGGGGCGGTCCTCCGAGGGTGGACCTGGCCCGGGACGTGCAGTCCCCGCAGGGACCACAGAGACCGGGGCTTCGCTCCCCGCGCCGTGGCCTGGCCAGTGCCGGAGGCAGCGAGCCCAGGCTGGCTCCCATGCCCAGTGAGGACAGGGCCCGGGGGCGGGTGGGCACGCAGAGTCCCCGCAGGGCAGCTTTGTGACCTGGAATCTGCGTACAGGAGCATCGCTGGGCTTTCCCGGGCTGCAGTGGGGGAGAGGCCCGTCAGGAGCACCGAGCGGCTGCTGCCCATCTTGGCCGAAGGCACGCCTCCATTGCCTGTCGCCACCCCCGGGGCCAGGAGACGCTCGGGGAGAGACACGCAGGGGTGGCCAGGGCCGGCCAGGCCTCAGTCCAGGCTGAGCCACACCAGGAGGCCTGGGCAAGCAGGGGGGCTTCTCGTGATCTGGAGGGCCATGGCGGGGGTCCCCAGTGCCGGGCAGGGTGGCCTGGTGCCTGCTGGCCTGGGTGGAGCTGCGGGGGAGTGGCCGGGTGTGCAGGTGCTGGCTGGGGAGTCCAGGAAGGCTGGGGCTCCATGAGGAGTGGGCTCCCCGGGCTCCCCCAGCCCCTGCCGCACGCCGGCCTGTGTGCCTCCCCTGGGGGGACCCCTTGGCCGGCCCCATAGCAGCTGACGGCCCCGCAGCTGAGGGTGGGCCAGCCTCCTGGAGGGACCCTCTGTCTCCCAGAGCCTGAGCCCTCACTGGCCGGGTCCTGAACCCTGGGTGCAACCACCGGGCTCAGGCCGGCTCCCGCCCTGCTGGCTTCCACAGCCGGCAGTGAGACTGAAACCTAAAGGGGGGAGTGAGGAGGGGGAGGCCGCCGCGTGGCTCTTGTCTCCGCTTCTCCTCTGTAAGGAATTCGGGCTCAGTGGGTGTCACAGTCGCGGGAGCTGGGAAAGCAGACGACGCTGGGGAGGGGCTGGGGGAGGCGCAGGGCCCAGCAAGATGGGAGCCTCGGCGGGGCAGCTCAGGGCTGCACTGCTGGGCATGGCCAAAGAGAGTTCTGGGCGTGGCCAAGGTGGGCTCTGGGCGTGGCCGAGGCAGGAGCTAGGCGTGGCCAAGGTGGGCAGTGGGCGTGGCTGAGGTGGGTGCTGGGTGTGGCCGAGGTGAGCCCTGGGCGTGGCCGAGCTGGGTGCAGGAGGCGGTGTGAAGCCGTGCATGGCCGCTGCGTAGTCGGGCTGGGGGAGGCGCTGCTGGTAGGGTTGGAGGTTTGCTCCTCCTCATGCCGCAGTCTAAATTAGGAGCCCGCGAGAGCCGGTTATAAATACCGCACGCCCGGTGGCGCGCTGAGGCTGTGCGGCAGGCACACGCGTGTGCACACACCTCCTGTACTGCCGGCCTCAGGACCGGGGTCAGGGAGGTGAGAGCCGAGAACCTGCTGTGTGCCTCGCCCTGCCCCCGCGGAGTGGCCCAGGGGACCTGGACCCCCAGAGCCCTCGGTGGGGTGGGGGGGGGGCTAGGGGACTGCCACCTGTGGGCCGTGTTTCAGGGCACGGAGGCCGAGGGCCCTGAGCTGCAGGGCAGGAGGGTCCAGTACGGCCCCTCCCACAAAGTGCCCGGACATCATGGGTGCGCGTGGGCAGCCAGCCCAGGCCTGAGCCCTTGACCATCTCTGGACGTGTCGGCGCCCAGCAGGTGGGTGGACTGGCCATGGTGCTGGGCTCCGATTCCCTCCAAGCACCAGAGACGAGTGAATGTCGCCTCCTGCACCCACTGTCACCTCCTGCACCCACTGTCGGCACCCACTGTCACCTCCTGCACCCACTGTCGCCTGCTGCACCCACTGTCGCCTGCACCCACTGTCGCCTCCTGCACCCACTGTCACCTGCTGCACCACTGTCACCTGCACCCACTGTCACCTCCTGCACCCACTGTCGCCTGCTGCACCCACTGTCGGCACCCACTATCGCCTCCTGCACCCACTGTCACCTCCTGCACCCACTGTCACCTCCTGTACCCACTGTCGCCTGTTGCACCCACTGTTGCCTGCTGCACACACTGTCGCCTCCTGCACCCACTGTCGCCTGCACCCACTGTCGCCTGCACCCACTGTCACCTCCTGCACCCACTGTCGCCTGCTGCACCACTGTCACCTGCACCCACTGTCGCCTGCTGCACCCACTGTCACCTCCTGTACCCACTGTCGCCTGCACCCACAGGCCCCGTCACCCCGGCTTGACCGTGCAGGCCCAATGCAGCTGCTTGTGGGGGGTGGCGGGGGATGGGCCCCATTCCTTGCTGGGGGTGGAGCAGGTGCCACAGTGCTGTCTGTGCTTTCTCACCCGTGACCCCCAGAGCCAGGCTCCTGCCGCCCCACACCTGGAGCCCCGGAAGACCCAGGCGACGCCTGCCGCCGCAGCCCTGGTGCTGGAACGCTCGGCCGCACCCTCGCCGGTGCAGGAGCCGGCACGGAGGAGGCAGTCCTCCCCCAGGGCCACGGGAGGGCTGCTGGGCCCCGCCTCCCCGCCAGCTGTGCTCAGGCCTCTGCCGCCCTCTGCCGGAGCCCCTGCATCCAGGAGCCGGTGCCTGGGGCCCCACTCAGAGAAAGGGCCTTGCAGATGGGCTTCCGGGCGTCCAGGTGCGGAGGCTGGGCTGTCCTGGGGCTCTAAACCCACCAGAGTCTCTGGGAGGGGAGGAGCGGGGGAGACCTGAGACAGAGGAGCGGGCGGCACTGGAGCCAACGGGACGGGCGCTCTCGGCCGCCTCCTGCCCGCCAGCCTTGCCGCTCGCCTGGGACTCTGCCGGAGGTTCCCCACACCCTTCTGTGCAGGCAGGAGTGGCCTTGTTGCTGGCTCAGGCATGAGTCCAGGGTGCTGCCCAGGCCCCAGGGCTGCCAGGCCTCCCCCGCACGCTCCTGCCCTGACCCATGGATCCTCCTGGGAACGGTCCCATGGAACATCTCGGGTCATCTGGGATGCAGCGGCCTAGGGGAGCTGCCAGTGCGCCGGCGCTCTGGGACTGAGCAGGTGCCACGGCCTGCACAGGGCCTGAGAGGAAGGCGAGCCTGTGCGGGAGCAGGGGTGGGGCGGAGGGAGCCGGCAGTGAGACCGTCCCGGCACCGGCGCTGGCCGTAAACCTTCACCACCCGAGTCCTCATTTCGGTACTAAACTTTACTAACCACGCAATGTCCCTGGCAGACCTGAGCGTGGGCGATGTCTCCGTCCCGGTCACGGCCGTGAGTGTGCCCAAGGCTGCTCAGGGTGCCCACTGTCTCCCTGAGGAGCACTGGGGCCAGGGTGGGCCGCGGGGGCGGGACCGAGCCCTGGCCCGAGACTGGCTGGGCTGGAGGAGTGGCCTGTCCTCAGGGGCCCTGTGGCGTGGGCGGGCAGAGCCAGCTGTCCCCGGGAAGGTGCGGCAGAGGCTGGGGAGGGGTGTCTCCCTCACTTACAGATGGGGAAACTGAGGCACCAGGGGCTTGTGAATTGCACGGCATAGGCAGCAGCTCCGGCTCCTCAGGGGACCTAGATGGACGCAGAGCAGGTGGCCGCAGTGGGCACATGGTGGGTGGTCCATAGTTCAGGCACTCAGCAGGTGGTCCACAGGGGGCACTTGGTGGGTGGTCCACAGCGGGGTCCTCTCCCGCCCCTGCAGCCCTGTGTCTGGGCTGACCCTGAGCCTGGCAGCTGCAGGGCAGTGTCTGGTGAGCCGTGGCTGCGGGGCGCTCACTCTGTCCGGGCCCAGCCTGTGCTCCCGGCCCTGCCCGCCCGCCTGTGCCGACCGCGCTCATTCCCAGCGCCCGGGCCTTGTGAAGGGCGCCGGCCCCGCCCCGGGCGCAGCTCAGCCCTGGCGCTCCCTGCAGGGGGACTGGGTTTGTCAGGCCACTCCCGCGTGCGCGGACCTGAGAGGGGGTCGGTGGGTGGTGTGGCCTGTCCTGCAGGGAGAGGGGGGTACCCAGGGCCGGTCACAGGCCTGAGTGGGCCGTCCCGAGCGGGGGCCCCCAGGAAAGGCTGTGCTTCTGCATGGAGGGGACCCTGAGCCGGGTGTTGAGGGGTGGGGGGGTTGTCTGCCATGTGCAATGCAGGCAGGACGTGGAGCAGGGCAGATTTGCTGAGTCGAGGGCCCCTGAGAACAGGCTGCATCAGGGAGGGCTTCCTGGAGGAGGTGGCTCTGCTGTGAGAGTCCCCGGGGTGGGGTGGGTGGTATCCTGGGGGCTGCGTGACCCTCTCCAGCTCGCCCAGCGCTGTCCTCCCTCACTGACCAGCCGGGGTCTCACCTCCCCCGCCTCTGCACAACCTTGGAGTGGCTGTGATGCAGGCGCCCGGGGCTGTCTCCTGGGCTCACAGATGTCCTGCCCCATGGCGGAGCTGCGAGGACCCCGGGGTCAGCTCAGTGGGCTCTGAGCCTGGGGACGGGGTGTGGGCGGTGGCTCTGTGGGATCGGGGGTGGGTGGAGGGCTGCATGGCATCGCCCTGGTGCCCAGGTCCCTGGCCACCGTCACCTGCGTCTGGGAGGGGCCGGCTCTGTGACCGCACCCTGGTGACCACTCGGCCCCGGGCCCCAGCTTCCCGCCAGCTCTCTGAGCTCCTGGCCAGCCAGCGCCCTGCCCTGCCTGGCCTGTCCCCTCCCCTCCCCTCCTGCCCGGATCCCGCCCACCAGCCAAGAGCTGGGCTCCTGTGCAGGGGAGCAGGCCGCGTGCCCGCTTCCACAGCCCGGCACCCTGGCCCGGGGCTGCGGGGGTCCCAGCCTGCAGGCCACGCCCACTGCGGGTCCAGGCTGCAGGGCTCAGGCATCGCCTTGTCCTGCCGGGGCCCCGGGGCACCGTCTTGGGCGGCACAGCTCTCTGTGGCCTGGGCAGCTCGGGGTCTTGGACGCTCTGGCTGGCTCCCTGTTCAGCAGCTGCTTCCTGGGAGGCAGGCGCAGGCGCAGGCGCAGGCGCAGCCCTGGGACTCAGGGGCAGACAGGAGGGTTCTGTGCTGACCTCCTGGAGGACGGGTATCCAGGGGCACTTGCCGTGAGCCCAGCCTGCCGCAGGGCCTTTGCAGATGCCATCGCGGGCAGCCCTGGTGGCCACCCCCGCGTGGGACTGCGGGCGCGTGGTCTGCACTGCAGGAGCTGGGCACGCAGTCGCCACTGCATCAGGGCTGTCTGGCCTGGGGCCCCGGCTCCCACCCTCTGTGGAGCCGCTCACCGACAAGCAGGGGCTGGACGCCCGGCTGGGAGGAGCCCCAGAGCGCCCTGGGCTGGGGCAGGCTGGCGGCCGGCCAGGGCTGTGCTGCGGGTGCCATGGCAGTCAGGGCAGGCCTCTCGGAGGAGGCGGCTTTGGAGCAGAGCCACAGTGAGGAGGAAGAGTGAGCTCTGCTGGGGTGGGGGCCCAGGGTGTGAGGAGGTGGCTGTGGCGGAGGCAGCAGCAGCCCCAGGTATGGGCCCCCCGCGTCCCCCAGCGCCCAGACCCCCCGCGTCCCCCAGCACCCAGGCCCCCGCGTCCCCCAGCACCCAGGCCCCCGCGTCCCCCAGTGCCCAGGCCCCCCCCGTCCCCCAGTGCCCAGGACCCCCGCGTCCCCCAGCGCCCAGGCCCCCGCGTCCCCCAGAGCCCAGGCCCCCGCGTCCTCCAGTGCCCAGGCCCCTGCATCTCCCAGAGCCCAGACCCCCGCGTCCCCCAGTGCCCAGGTTCCCCACATCCCCCAGTGCCCAGGCCCCCCACGTCCCCCAGAGCCCAGGCCCCCGCGTCCCCCAGTGCCCAGGCCCCCGCGTCCCCCAGCGCCCAGGTCCCCCACATCCCCCAGTGCCCAGGACCCCGCGTCCCCCAGCGCCCAGACCCCCCGTGTCCCCCAGCGCCCAGACCCCCCGCGTCCCCCAGTGCCCAGGCCCTCTGCGTCCCCCAGTGCCCAGGCCCCCGCGTCCCCCAGTGCCCAGGCCCCCCGCGTCCCCCAGCACCCAAGCCCCCATGTCTCCCAGCGCCCAGGCCCCCACATCCCCCAGTGCCCAGGTCCCCCGCGTCCCCCAGCGCCCAGGCCCACCGTGTCCCCCAGCGCCCAGGCCCCCCACGTCCCCCAGAGCCCAGGTCCCCCGTGTCCCCCAGTGCCCAGGTCCCCCGCGTCCCCCAGCGCCCAGGCCCCCGCATCCCCCAGCGCCCAGGCCCCCGCGTCCCCCAGCGCCCAGGCCCCCACGTCCCCCAGCGCCCAGGCCCCCGCGTCCCCCAGCGCCCAGGCCCCCCGCGTCCCCCAGCACCCAAGCCCCCATGTCTCCCAGCGCCCAGACCCCCACATCCCCCAGCGCCCAGGTCCCCCGTGTCCCCCAGCGCCCAGGCCCCCCACGTCCCCCAGCGCCCAGGTCCCCCGCGTCCCCCAGCGCCCAGGCCCCCGCATCCCCCAGAGCCCAGGTGCCTGCTGCCTGCCTGGCTGGTGGTCAGCCCACGGCGGGGAGGAGCTGGCCCAGGGATCAGGGCCTTACCCCCCCAGAGCCCTCTGGTGGGCCCATTCTCGAGGCAGGGAGACTGAGATACGAGGGGTTGCGGCCCTCAGTTTCCTGCCTCTCGTGGGGCTGTGCGGGGACGGCCCGGGGCTCCTGAGACTGGCGATGGGTCCGTGAGAGGCTCATGAAGGTTTGTGCGTGCCGAGTTGGGGGAGCGGGGGTGTGGGGGGGCAGCCCCTGCAGCCAGGTGGGGGCTGTGGGGAGGGCTGAGCAGGCTGCCGCCCCGCGCGGAGCGCAGTGGACGAGGGGGCGGGTGGCCCTGTTGGGAGGTCAGAGATGGACAGAAGAGGAGGGGTGACAGACAAAAGGGCAGGGCAGGGGGGTCATCTCGGGGGTCCTGGGGCAGCCACGGTCCAGGAGAACCTGTGACCGGTAGGGAGGGTGTGCTGGACGTGGGGGCAGCCCACGGCGGGGGCAGGCGGAGAGGAGGCTGGTGAGGGAGCGGGGGCCCAGGTGGAGGGGGAGTGGGGGGCAGGTGGAGAGGCAGGTAGGTGGGGGAGCGGGGGGCAGGTGGAGAGGGAGGGAGGTGGGGGAGTGGGGGGCAGGTGGAGGGGGAGGTAGGTGGGGGAGTAGGGGGGCAGGTGGAGAGGGAGGGAGGTGGGGGAGTTGGGGGCAGGTGGAGAGGCAGGTAGGTGGGGGAGCGGGGGGCAGGTGGAGAGGGAGGGAGGTGGGGGAGTGGGGGGCAGGTGGAGGGGGAGGGAGGTGGGGGAGTGGGGGGCAGGTGGGGGAGTGGGGGGGCCCAGGTGGAGGGGGAGTGGGGGGGCAGGTGGAGGGGGAGGTAGGTGGGGGAGTGGGGGGCAGGTGGAGAGGTAGGGAGGTGGGGGAGTGGGGGCAGGTGGAGAGGGAGGTAGGTGGGGGAGTGGGGGACAGGTGGGGGGGGAGGCAGGTGAGGGATCAGGGGAACCCAGGTGGAGGCTTCCGGCCTCCCTGGGGCCACAGGGTGGGTCCCATGGGCTGCAGGCGGCCGGAGGATATGGGTGAGCGGCCAGCCTGCCCAGCTGGCCAGAGCCACCGCGTTTCTCTGCAGGGGCCGTGTGGCCCGGGAGGCTGGCGCTCACACCGGCGCTCACACCGCGTTTCTCTGCAGGGACCGTGTGGCCCGGGAGGCTGGCGCTCACACCGGCGCTCACACCGCGTTTCTCTGCAGGGGCCGTGTGGCCCGGGAGGCTGGCGCTCACACCGCGTTTCTCTGCAGGGACCGTGTGGCCCGGGAGGCTGGCGCTCACACCATGTTGCCGCCCTGAGCGGCAGGCCTCGCCCTTTCCTGCCACGTTCTTGGCCACGGCGCCGCTGAGTCGGGCTGGTGTGGAACCCCGGGCCTGTGTCCCTGTTCTGGGCTGGGCCTCTCACCTCTGTGCCCCCAGCTCCGCCCACCCCTCGCCCCGGGAGGCCTGGGGACTGGCGGCCGCCCCAGACAGACCAACGCTCTGCTTTGCACAGCAGAGTGAGACCCTGGGGCTCGCTTGCCCCTCAACCTCCGTACCTGCTCGGCCCCTCCCCCGGGAGCCTGCGCCGCCTCCATGGCAACCCTGACTGGGGTGCCACGTTCTCCCCCGGGAGCAGTGAGCAGGCCGAGGGGCAGCCCAGGTGGTGAGTGAGACCCAGAGCCACACGGGCAGGGCAGGCTGTGACGCGCGGCTGCGGGGAGGAAGGGCTGTAGGAGATGACGGGGGCAGGACCCCCGGGGAGCCCAGTCCAGTGGACGGCGGCCTGCACGGTGGTGGCCCTGGGAGTGGGTGTGCCTTGATAGCGGAGCGGTGCGGCGAGGCTCCTGGTGCCCTGGCCGCAGGTGAGGCACCAGGGTGGCTGTGACCGGCTGGGCTGCGTGGGGAGGGCCCCCGAGGCCGGCTTTGGGCTGCGGCTCTGCGGTGCGGTTTCATGGGGGCACGGGCTGGCTCTAACTAGGGGAGGGCGCCGGTGCAGTGGCCCCGGGGGTGGGTCTTACAGCAAACCTGGCCGTTTTCTCATCTCGGCATCCAGGACCCTCCCGCACGGCCCCTCCCACGGCCGAGGAGTCCAGCCCCCGTGGGCGCGGGCTTCCCAGCCAGAGCAAGGGCTCACCAGGCGGGAGGCTGGGGCTGCAGAAGTGCCCAGGTCCGGGGCCCTCCCGGCCGCCCCGCCCAGCCCCCGCGCTGGTCCAGCCTCCCCGGCTGTGCCGGGCGGGGACGGTGACGAGCCTGTCCTGCCACCACGTCTTCAGGGACCCCGGAGGCGAGGCTGACCCCTCTCGCAGAAGGAAGAGGCGGCCATGTTTTCCTGCAGCAGATCTGGGGGTGGTGTGATTTGCAAATGATTTGCATGAATATTCATGTGGATTTCACAAAGACTCTAGCTGCAGGCATTTAAGAAAATTCTAGCAAACAGACCCAGGCAGGATGCCCACGTCCGCCCCGGACCCCGGAGGCAGCTTTGTGGGTTGTGTGCTGCGGCTGCACCCCTGCATTTCCCCTGGGGTGGGCGGGGAAGAGCCTGCCCCATGCCCCCGCCCCTACACTGCAGAAGCCCCTCCCGACTGCTCCTTCCTGCCCGGCCCCGCCCCAGCCCCAGCCTGCTCCCTCCTTTCGCAAGCTCTGTTCCCGCTGGCTCTCATGCTGTTCCCCGCCAGCCCCCCCTGCAGCCCGGGCTCCGGCTGATGCCCTCGGTGCCTGCTCCCTGCCGCTGTTGTCGCCGGCAGCCTGCTTGGCCTCTGTGTCCCCGCAGGACAGCAGCTCCCTGGGGGCCAGAGCCGGGGACCAGGCCTGCACGCTGCCTGCCCTGGTAGTACTGACCGAAGGGACGCCCGGGACTCAGAACACACACTCCTCGTGCTGTCGTGGGCCTGGGCCTGTCCTCAGGCAGGGCGAGGGGACTGGGGAGCCCCCTGTCCTGTGTCCCCCAGTGTCCACTGCTTCCACCCCCGCAGGACTGGCCCTGCCCTGGCCCCTGCCCCCGCCCCTGCTCAGTCCTGTGGATGAGGGGACCTGCAGGACGTGGGGCTGGGAGGAGGCGGCCCCAGCGCCTCCTGTGTAGTGCCGCGGCGTCCACGCAGAGTCCGCACGCCCAGTCCTCCGGGTCTCCCGCAGTGCACACGCGGCACAGTGGCTGTGGCGCTGTGCTGTGCCGGGATCAGCCACGTGCTCAGGGAGATGCACCCGCTCTGGGAGTTGCTGGATCCTTGGGTGCAAAACCCCTGGGTCAGGGTGCTGACAAGCTGCTGCCCCGGGACCCCGCTCCCCTGCGCCCCGGTGCCCGCCGGCAGCCTTCCCTCTGTGGCCGCACTGCCTCCTGTCCCGTTCCCGCCCCGCCTCCCTGTCCCCGCCCTGTCCCTGCCCTGTCTCCCTGCCTCCCTGTCCCCGCCCTGTCCCTGCCCTGTCTCCCTGCCTCCCTGTCCCCGCCCTGTCCCCTCTCCCTGTCCCCTCCCCGTCTCCCTGTCCCCTCTCCCTGTCTCCCTGTCCCCTCCCCCTGCCTCCCTGTCCCCTCCCCCTGTCTCCCTGTCCCCTGTCCCTGTCTCCCTGTCCCCTCCCCCTGTCTCCCTGTCTCCCTGTCCCCTCCCCCTGTCTCCCTGTCCCCTCGCCCCATCTCCCTGTCCCCTCTTCCTGCCTGGGTCTCTTGTCCTGTCCCGTCCCAGTGTCTCTGGGGATGGCTGCTTTGTTCAGTGACCTTGGGTGGGGCTTGTTTTCCTGCCAGGACCCAGGCCCATGTGCCCAGCACCCTGCTGTGTGCCCCATGGGGGGGTCCTCCCTCTCTGAACCCGGCGGTGGTCTTGGGAGAGCTCGGACCCCTGCCCCAGTGGATGGGAAGAGTGCTCACTCACGGGACTGTTGCCAAGGTCGTCGGCCAGGGCTGGCGCAGACAGCCGGTGCTGGGGGCCCGGGGGTCCTGGTGTGTGTGTGTGTGTGTGTGTGTGTCTGTGTGTGCTATGTGTATGTGTGTCTTTCTGTGTGTCTGTGTGTCTATCTCTGTGTCTGTGTGTGTGCTGTGTGTTCTCTGTGTGTTCTGTCTATATATCTCTGTGCCTGTGTGTGTGCTGTCTATCTCTCTGTGTGTGTATGTGTGTCTGTGTCTGTATGTATCTGTGTGTGCTGTGTGTATATCTTTGTCTTTGTGTGTTTGCTTTCTGGCATCTGTGCCCACCCCCAGCCCCAGGCCTCTCCTGGCCTGGCTGTGCCCAGCCCGGCCCCCAGGCCTCCCTCATCTTGGCAGCAGGGAGCCATAGTTGTAGGGCTGCTCCTTGCCGGGTCCCCAGCCGGGGTCGTGTGAGGCTCTCATGACGGTCGGTGGGCAGGAGGGGGAGAGTGGGCCTGAGGCGCAGGCCTGGGGGGGTCCCCCCCCCAAGCACGGCTGCTGGGAGCCAAAGTTGGGCAGGTGGGGCTGCGGCCATCCCCACAGAGCCTGGCGGGAGAGGTGCCCGCCCCTCGCCCCCTGCCCCACTCTAGTCGCACGTCCCAGCTCTTTCCTGCAGGGAGACAGGATCCTGCCGCACAGCTGCGTTTAGGCTAAGCTGGCAGAGCCCGCCATGGGCCACTCCTAGCCGGGGTCAGCGGGGCCAGCACGAAGCCCCGGGCTGTGGACCCTCTGCCTTGCCGGGAGCCTGGGGCCGGGCCCCTGCAGGTGTGAGCCACGGAGCCCTGCCCCTCGCTGGCGCTGTCACTCACCGGAGAAGGAAACGCGCCCACTCTGGCCAGGCTGGGGGGAGGGGGAGTTTCTAGGCAGTTTCTAGGGGAGTCCCTGCTGGTGATGACCTTTGAGCCGGGTGTGGGGGGTCCTGGGATGAGGGGTGCCCTGGAGATGGGCGGGGAGAAGGGGCACCGCAGGCTCATTTAAGTCCCACAGCACTTACCTGCCACGCCCCTAGGCTGCGGAGTCCCACGTGAGATGCACCTGCCCACAGAGGCAGGCACCTCAGCTGGGCTGGGCCGGGTCAGGAGCCGCCGGCTGCAGGGGAGGGGCAGTCAGCCCGGCCTGGGCAGAGGCTCTGGAAGATTCTGGAAGGGCATCGGGGTGGGGTTTGCTCTGCGCAGGGCTGACGCTCATCTCTCGGGGGGGCGCCCCCCTCATGTCCAAGGACAGGTGCGCTTCACCATCAAGCGGCTCCCACATCCATGTCCACGCGGCCCCACCCTGGGCGGCTGGGCTGGGGAGGGAAGCGGAGGCCTGGGGGAGGCCATAGGCGCTGGCCCTCGCCTGGCCAGGGCTGTGGCCTCCCAGCTCAGACTGCATCCCGGGAGAGAGGAGCTGCCATGAGCCGTCTGGGGGCCACCTCCCTCCGCCAAGGCCACGTGCCAGCCACTGAAACCCAGAATAGGCAGGGCTGGGCAGGGGCAGTGCCCGCCTCACACTGGCCGCGCAGGGGCACTCTGGCTGCCCCCAGGCCCCCAGGAAGAGGGAGAAAGGAGAAGCGCCCCGGGGGGCGAGGTCATCAGAGCAAGGAGCAGGTGCTGCCCCAGGCCCGGGGTCCCTCCATCTCCCGCCCTCCATCTCCCCACCTGCCACCCCCAGGCCCGGCGCAGCGTGGCCCTGCCGTGCGGCTCGGTTCCTTATTCACTTGCCCTGTGTGTCTCCTGGACAGGAGGGGGCAGCCGGGCCTAGCTGCGAGGCTGGGCGGGGGCGGCGGGGGCGGCGGGGGTGGCGGGGGCGGCGGGGGCGGCGGAGGCGGCAGGTGCGGCGGGCGCTTTCCTGGAACCGCATCCCGGAGCGCTCCGCTCAGAAGCCTCGTTTCCCGGCGCTCGCCCCGGTTTGGGTGCGTTTTATTGATTGCGGCACTGAAATAGCGCTTTGGACGGTTCAAAATAGCATCCGAGGCGGAGGCGCCGGGCCCGGGGCTTAAGTGGAAATTGGCCTGGCTCTTGGTAAGCGGCAAGAGGCCCACACGTGGGGGCCCTTCGCGGCGGGCGAGGCGGCCGCCCCTTCACGCACACAGAACTCAGGCCCCCCAGCCCGGGCTGCCAGCTCCCCACGGCCCAGGGGCTTCTGCCCGAGCCGCGCAGGGCCTTTGGCCACTGTTGTGGGGGTCTGTGGGTCTGTCCTCGCTCCCTTCCGCAATCAAAGGGAAACCCTTGTGCCGCCCCAAGCCTGACACGCTAGAGAGGTGCAGTCCCAGGTGGTGCAGGGCGCGCTTCCTGTGCGCGGCCTTCATTCTGTGCTCCCCCCTCGCGGGCTTCTTGTGTGTGCGGCCGCCTCCCTGTGCGTGCACCTGGCTCCTGCTGGCCTCCGCTGGGCCCAGGCACTCTCTTCCTCGTGCCGGGAGCACCATGGGCCTGGTGGTGGTGGGGGCCCTGTGCTGGTCCTCGTGGCCACCAGCCCTGCAGGGTCCCAGGCCATGGCCGCCTCCAGGGAGAGCCCTGCCCCGGCCCCCGGTCTGTGGCACTGCCCTTGCACACACGTAGGGGCCCTGTAGGCTGTGCCCCTGCTGTCCAGGTGTGCTGTCCCGCTGACCCAGCTCCCTGCTGGCCAGGCACACCTGGCAGTGACTGGGATCCGGAGCGACTGCCCGACCCCCACGCTCCCCTCACTGCCTGGAGCTCCATCCCGCAGGCCCCTGCTGCCCCTGGCCCCTGCCCTTGACCTTTGGGTTTGCCGGGAGTTGTGGCCCATCCAGATGTGGCTGCCGAGCGCCCGTGGCCAGGCCACCCGCAGTAGCTCCCCTCTGGCTCTCTTGCCTCCCCTATCTGACCCCTCTGGTGTGGTTCAGGGCGATCAGGGGAGGCCTGGGGCCTGGAGGGGGCGAGGGAAGGAGGAGGTGAGGGGTGGGGTGCAGGAAGTAGGAGCAGAGAAACATGGAGGTGGGAGATAACGAGGGGAGAGAAGGTGCCGTGGGGGCTGCTGTGCCCAGCTCAGAGCTCCCCCCAGGCCTGCCTGGGGGGGAGTCCACCGCCTGCCTATCGGGGAGCAGGGGCCAGGGCTGAGGCTGGAGCACCCCTAGGGGACCCTCCCGGAGCCCCACCCTGGGCCCTGTTCCCCTGCTGGGACGCCGGGAGCCAGGGCTGCGACTCCTGAGCGGAAGCCACCGGGAGTCCCAGATCGTCAGCTGTTTTGGCTTCTATTCAAAACGTCCCCAACTTCTCTGCTCCCCGGCTCTCCTTTGCTCTGGCCGACGGCCGGGGAGGGGGTCCGCGGGCTGGGCCGTGGGGGCTGAGGCCGGCCGGGCTCCGAGCGGGGCCTGCAGGGGTGGCCAGGGAGCAGCTGGGCTCCTGGGTCGCGGCGGCCATGGGTTCCAGACCGGAAGCGTGTGTGCTGCTGCTCAAGGTCACCGTACACTCAGCCCTCAGTGTCTGGACCCCTGCCCCGCACCGGGCCGCTCTGCTGCCAGCCCCGGCAGGCTCCAGGTCGCCACAGACAAGGGGCCTTGGTGTCACGGCGCTCAGCCTGTCCCTGGCTGTGGAGGCTCAGGGTCTGCCTGTCCCGGACCCTCTTCCCCCCAGAGACGGCTCTTTGGGGTCTTCCGAGTCGGAACCACATCTGTGGCAGGGACAGCCTGGCCTCACAGGGTGGCTGCGGCGACCCCTCCCGGTGCCAGGAGATGAGGGCGAGGCTGGGCAGTGCTGGTGGGCAGTGGTGGAGACAGCAAGGATCCTGCCAGGCGGGAGTGGGCGGAACCACCGGCCACACGGGGGGTGGGACGCGGGGCTGGGAGCCCCTGCGTGGGGCCGTCCAAGGAGGCCCCCGGGGGGAGGGCCCTGGTCACAGGGGGCTGGGGCAGACCGGGTGGGGCAGGCAGCCCAGCCGGGGTACACGGGTGGGGATGTGGAGGAGTGGGAGGAGAGGCGGCAGGCCTCTCCATGTCAGCCTGCCACAGGCAGGGAGCGGTGTGTGCACGAGCATGCACACGTGTGTGTCACACGTGCAGCACACATATGGGACTGCACAGGCGTGTGCAGCATGCACCTGTGTGTGTGTGCACGAGTGTGCACAGGTGCCGTGGGCACGCAGGGCGCGTGGGGGCAGGGCGAGCTGACCGCTGCATGATCCGTTTCGAGGCAGGCGGCTCTTGCACAGCTGGCGCTCACCGAGAGGAACCGTTGTTGGCAGCCGTCATGGGCGAGGAAGGAGGCACAGGGAGGTGAAGGGTGGCCAAGGGCAGACGCCGGGGCGCCGCCCGCTTCTCTGCGGCTGCCTGCCCGCCCGCTGAGCGACACCAGGAGCCCCGCGGGGGCCTGCGGGGGGCAGCCTGCTGTGAGAGGCCATGGTTGCTCTGGGGAGGGTCACCCTGCTTGTGCCTGGACAGCTGGCAGCAGCTGTGGGGTCTGCCACCAGGAGCAGGGGCCCCGGCACCCCAGCAGCCCACATGGTGCCACCGACCCTGAGACGGGCACCCAGCAGGGCTCCGGAGGGGGCTGTGCGGCCTGGGAGCTCTTTGGCCCCCACGAGCTTTCTTTGTTCATCTACAGGGTGGGTCCACCAGGCTGGCCTGGGAGGTGGGTGGCGAGTGGTGTGCCCGCTGACGCCCCATGCACGTCCCCCCTCCCTGCCAGCACTACTGACCGTCAGGATGGACCTGAACCTGAACCTGGACTGCGCCGGGGGCCCGGGGAGGCTGCTGGGGCACAGGGGCGTCCGCCTGCAGCCCCAGGTTCGGATTCCGTCAGCACCTGCACCTGCTGAGGCCCTGAGCCCAGAGGCTGGGTGGCCCCCACAGACGCCGAGCCCCTGGGGGTGTGACTTCTTGGCAGGGAGAAACCAAGACAAGGGTGGGGTGTCAGCGGTGGGCTGAGTGTGCTGGGTGGGGACACTCAGCTGTCGGGGGTGTCCATGAGGCAGCCGATGCCTCTGCGGCGGACCCCAAGCCTCGTGGTTCCGGGACGCAGAGTGGGTGACGCTGGTGAGACCCGTCTGCAGGTCCCTCTGCACCGCCCCTGCCTGGCCCCAAGCGCCGTGGTGCGTGCACATCAGTGGGCACTGTCACCTCCCCTCCTGGGCCTGGCTCAAACTCTGGGAGGGTGGGGTCCCCGGCCGGGGCTGGGGCTGCGTCCACTTGCGCCCCCCTCTCCTCCTGCTCCCCAGGGCAGCGGTCCTCAGGGGCTGGGGGCTCCGGGCAGTGCCTCCCTCCTTCTGCAGCACTGTGCCCGCGGGGCCCCAGGACTCGGCCCTGCAGGAGCTCGCCTCCGGCCTGCACCTGCCCAGGTCCCCGTGCTGGGGATGCTCTCAGCCCCGCTCCCCCCACCCCCGCAGCTGCATTCCGCTTGGCGGGAACAGCCCGGGGCTGGCAGCTCCTGCTGCTCAGGACATGGGGTTTTCTCCTGGCAGCGGGAGGCCTGACATCTTATTAAAAACAGAACGAGCGGCGCCGGCAGAGCTGTAGCTCGAGGTCCTGAGCGGGTTGTGCTCCAGGCAGGTGCTTGGCTTCCCTGGGCGGGGGGAGTGTGTGGGCTGTGCTGCCGCGTGGGTGATGTCCCTGGGTGCAGCAGTGTCACTGTCGGCTGGTGGCCAAGGATGTGCGCCTGCTGGAAGGCGGAGAGCAGGTGGGAGGCCCGGGAGAGCAGCTGGCCACTGTCACCTCCACCCCCGCCATGGCCCCGAGGCCTGCACCTGCTGGGAGACCAGCCTTGTGCTGTCCGAGCTTCCTGACACCTGGGCATCGCCGAGTGCCACCAGGGCTGCTCAGGGGCCCCGCGGGCATCTCTCAGTGCTGCCCCTGCCTGCTGCCCAGGCTCTGTCTGGCCGCGGCAAGGCTGCCTGGTCCTCCAGACCTGTCCCAGCTGGGTCAGCAGCAGGCCGGGAGGGCTGGACATGCAACAGCTCTTGGAGGCCACGTGAGGGAGGGGACCGGGCTGGCCTTTGGGGTGCAGGAGGTCTGGCCTGGCCCCTCGTGCACGGAGAACCTACGAGTGCAGGGTGGGTGGAGGGCTGGGATCCCACTGTGCCCTTGGACGTCCAGCTCATCGCCCAATAGTCTTTCAGCGTGGGTGGAGCCACCGGGCGCTGGGGGCGGACCTAGCAACAGCAGGCATGGATCATACAGGCTTCTAAGCCTCAAGCTTGTGTGCCGTTTGGGTAAATCGAGAAAACACGGCTCCTGCCTGTGGGAAACCAGGCAGCGGGGCGTCCCTCCCCCAGCCTGGAGGGCGGGGGATGAGTGCTGGGCTCAGGGACCCCTGGGGCAGGGGGGGCTGGGGCTGAGCTTCTTGCGCACCCCAAGGGAGCGGTTCTGAAGTACGGCAGCATCCTCAGGTCCCTGGCCATGTTCTGGGGGGCCCGCGGCTGTCACCGGGGCCACAGCTGAGCCAGTGGCTCCAGGTTGTCCTCTGGGGATGGTTCTCTTAAGGCCCCACAGACCCCAGCAGGTTCTCAGAGGCCTCTTTAGGGGCTGAGGGGCTGAGATGAGCCCCGAGGTCTGGGTAGAGGCTGCAGTAGGGCCCGGGGAACGTCTGGGCCTCTTGGCTCCCGGGCGTGGCTGTCTCGGAAGCTGGCCCCGGAGTGACCCATGGGTCCTCAGCTGTGGGCAGTCACCGTGGCCTCCACCCATTGTCTCACCCACGGCCACGCTGGAGCCAGAGTGGATCAGGGCGCTCGGGCAGGAGCGGGAACAGCCAGTGCCAGAGATGGGGGCGGGTGATTGTGGGGCCCGGGAGGGCCCCGCCCCTCTGCACACCCCGGGCCCCGGCTGCACCAGGATAGGAGCTCCGGGGTGCGTGCAGAAGCCGCAGCTCCCAGTTTGCACGCCCACCTTGAGGAGAAGCGAAGAGGCTAATTTCTTGGTGGTCGATCCCATAAGTGGATGGTGAAGGACTTTATAAAATGGCCACGCTTGTCTCACAGTGGATTAAGATTTCTCCGTGAGTTTGTTTCTCCTGTTAGGACGGGAGCCTGAGCTGCCAGACTCCTGGAGCCGCTGGAAGTGAGCCCCGGGGACGCCTGCCCCAGTGGTGGCACTCCCGGGCCTGGGCGGGGCCCGTGGCGTGGACGCCCCGCCCCTGAGGGGGCCAGGCCTGTGGTGCCTGATGTGGACGGTGCCCCGCCCTGAGGCTGGCGGTCCGTGGGTGGGAGGGGCAGGGGGAAGCAGCAGGCTGGGGCTGGGCTGGCGCTGGGCTGGGGCTGGGCTGGGGCTGGGCTGCCTTCCCTGGGGCCGGGGCTCCTTCCTTGGTGTCTGAGAGCCCTGTGAACCCAGCAGTGTGCGTGGACTGGCCTCCCACAGCGGTGCTTGTTTGCAGCTGCTTCTTGAGGGTGAAGGTGAGGGGGGTGAGGGAGAGAGAGAGGTCTTCCATCCGCTGGGTCACTCCCCAGCTGGCTGCAATGGCTGGGACTGGGTAGACCAAAGCCATCAAAGCCGCGAGCCTTGAACTCCTGGGTCTCCCACGGGACCCCAGTACCGGAGCCCTCACCGCCGCCTTCCTGGGTGCGCATTAGCAGGGAGCTGGACTCCAGCCAGGCGCTGGGCCATGAGACGCGGCGTCTCCAGCGTCTCCAGCGGTGACCTGCCTGCTGAGGGGCGTGGCCGCCCTGGTCCCATGTGGAATCCTGTGGCAGGGACGGAGCTCTGACCCGGGACTGTGTGCAGACTGCAGTGTTCTGTCCCGGGCCTCCCGACACTCGTGTGCTGTCCACGTGCAAGACAGGAGCTTTCCACCCGCATGGTCCCGGTCCCGACCCCCGTGTCAGATCACGGTGCGGAGTGCCGCGTGGGCGGGGGCCAGCCCCTCTGGCTGTGAGCCTGCGCTCTGCCCCGCCCCCTCTCTGTGGCCCTGACCAAGTCGATGCCCTTGAACTCGACGTGGGGCTGAGAAAGGCAGAACCTGAGGAGCCTCCTCCAGCCTGGGGTCCCAGACCCGGCCCCTCCCCCACCCTCCCAGCCTGCCTGGGGTCGGGGCCTCAGTTTCCCTCCCCTGTGCCCGGGACGGCAAAGTGAATCCCAGCAGGCTGCACGGCCACCCGAGACCCCGCGCCATCTGGAAGCCCAGCTCCAGAGTGAGGACGGGGAAGATTAGAGATATTAATTTAATTTAGTTCGGGTTCTAATTGTCTGGAGAAACTTCTTACGCACTAACATTAATTTATTTTCACTTAGGGCCAGTTATGCTAATTCAAATCCGCTTTAAGTATTAAAACACTGATACTGTGCAGCAGATAATAAAAACGATTAAGGAGAGCGGGGCAGCCTGGGAAACGGCCCCGCCCCCACCCTCAGAGGCAGCCCCTCCCGCCCACACCCCTCGGACCCTGAGCGGCTGCAGGGCCTCTGTGAGCGAGGGAGGGGCTGAGTGAGCGAGCCACGGTTGGTGCCCTCTCGCGTCCGGGGGCATCCGGACATCCGGGGCTCCCAGGCCGAGGCATTGGGCTGAGCCATGCTGCTCCAGGGGCAGGGGTGCGGTGGGGATGCCCTGGTGGGGATGCCCTGGTGTGGGCCGGGCAGCCCGTGCTGCCTGCTGACCCAGGACCACAGCGGGAGCCACTGAGCCGCAGGCCTCTGGTCCCCGGCCAGGGCAGGCCCGCGGCCCTGTGCCCGAGGCTTGCGCGGGCAGAGCCTCCTAGGGCCAAGAGCTCACCTGCGGGGAGTGTGAGGGCAGCGGGGACGTGGGTCTGGCCAGTGGCAGCTGCGCAGTGGGTGCCCCGCTGCCCCTTGGGAGCTGCGTGGCTTTGGGCGGTGGCTCACCTCCCTGGGCCTTGGTGGCCTCGTGGGCCAGTGGCCTTCCCACCTGCCTGGCTCCTGTCCCTCGGAGCTGAGCTGCGCCCCTGGCCCTGGCCTCGGGCAGGCCCCGTGCTGAGAGCTTGGTGGGGGTGGGGCCTGTCTGCCGGTGGCCAGGCGAGTCTTTGGGAGGTGGCAAAGGCTCCAGCTGCTTCCGGAGAGGCCAGCCCCCCCCCCCAACCCAGGGCTGTGCTGTGAGTCGGGGGTCCTGGTGCCTCAGGGCACAGAGAGGGGCTGTGGCTGGGGCCGGATGGGGACCCAGTACCTAGGTCCCTGGTCATGCGGGAAGCTGGTGTCGGAGGTCGGAGAACCTGGCCGTCTGGCTGGGTTTGGGGGCCGAGGCCGGGGTGACAGTTCCACCCACAGCCTGGGTTGGGGGTTGGAGAAGAGCCAGGGCTTGGGCCACTGCCCCAGGGGGTAAAGCGGTGGGGCTGGGGGCACGGGAGGTGAGGGATTCGGGGCCTGCAGGAGGCATGCAGTGACCTCTGCAGTGTGGCGGGGTGGGCTGGTGGGGGCCTCCCCGCCTTTAGCAGCAGCTTCTGCACCCCCCTGTCTGCTCTGGCTCCTGGCCCCCAGCCCCGGGTGTAACGGGCGCGGGCGAACAGCAGGTGCCCCGGGGTCCCTTCCTGTCAGTGTCACTGCTCTGCGCAGAGCCAGGAGCACCAAGGGGCCTGCTCGGCTGCGATGCTGGAGGATCCTGGGACAGGATGGGGCCGGGTGGGTGGGGGTGGGTGGGGGGTGGATGGGCTGGTGGATGGGGGTGGATGGGGGGTGGATGGGGGGTGGCTGGGCTGGTGGATGGGCGTGGATGGGGGTGGATGAGCAGGTGGATGGACAGGTAATGGGCAGGTGGATGGGGGGTGGATGGACAGGTGGACGCGTGGGTGGGGGGTGGGTGGGCGGGTGGATGGACGGGTAATGGGCGGGTGGATGGACGGGTGGATGGGGGGTGGATGGACAGGTGGATGGGGGGTGGATGGATGGGTGGACGGGTGGATGGGGAGTAGATTGGGGGTGGATGGACTGGTGGATGGGGGGTGGATGGGGTGGATGGGGGGTGCATGGACAGGTGACTGGGCGGGTGGATGGGTGAGTGTGAGTGGCTGGCAGGGTGGACAGATCATTACGTGGATGATATGAGTGGGAGGGAGATAACGAGGTGAGTGAATGAATGGATAAGGTATGTGGGTGGTCAGATAAATCAATGATTGAGAGGTTGAGTGGATGGATGGGTACACAGCTGGGTAAGAGACAGGTGGGTGAATGAGTGGGTGGATTTGAGAGTGAGTGATGGATGGATGGATGGGGAGAAATAGATGGGTGGGTGGATGACGGACAAGTGGGCAGAAGGGTGCCTATCCAGGGGGTGGATGGAAGGGTGGGTGGGTGATTGATGAGGAGATACAGGTGGGTGGGCGCAAGGGTGCACATGTGGATGCGTGAGCACGTGGCTGGGTGGCTGGGCGGTGGGAGAATGCGTGGGTTCGGGGGATCTTGCTCTGTCATCAGCAATGAGGCGGCTGGGAGCTACGTGCGTGTAGGAAGCCCTGGTCCCCACGGGCCTCGGGCAGGTCACCCCCGCGCTCCGATGTTCAGTGCAAGTGCGAGGCGAGGCCGTGGGAGCTGCTGGCCTCTGGGTTCCGCTGCTCAAGTCGAGCCCCTGCAGACTCTGCTCGCTGCCCTGTACCCCCCCTCCCTCCCGGGTCTGTTTCCTGCCCCCCGCCCCGCCTGCATCAGACCCAGAGGCTCAGCACCCCGCCTCCCTCCCGGGTCTGTTTCCTGCCCCCCCCCCCGCCTGCCTCAGACCCAGCAACCCCCCAGGGGGACGATGGCAGTTCAGCGGGGCTGTGTGCAGGCCTAGCGGTGGCCCTGCTGTGACGCCCTCTGGGGGGTCCTGCTGGTGCCAGTTCCCTGGCCGGATCTGGGGGCTGCCCAGCTGTCCCGGGCTGGTCACCAAGGCGCTGCAGGAGGCCCCCCTGGCCAAGGGCTCTGCCGCCTGTGGCAGGTGGGCCAGGTGGCTGTCAGCATTGCTCCTCTGGAGTGACCTGGAGCGGTGACAACCATCAGGACCCCTGCAGGGGGCTCGCCTCCCCCCTACTATAGAACTGCGCACACCCAAAGGAGGAGTGAAGCGGCCATTTCCCTCAACGGGGGTGGAGTCACAACCGCAGAACCGGGGGCGTGTCTGGGTGGGGCCCTGGCACCCATGGACACACCGTCCCGTCCGGGTCCTGCTCCCTGTAGGCGGGGTGACCCCAGGCCTCAGTGCCCTCCTGTGTGGGACACAGAGACTGACCTGCCTCCCAGGTGGCTGTGAGGTGGCCAAGGAGGGACGTCCACCGAGTGCCTGCCACGGCCTTGTCCCGTCCTCCCTGGTGGTGCTTGGCCCCAGCAGGAGAGGAAGGGTGGGGGCGGGAGACAAGGGTGCACCTGCCAAGTCCCGGCCCCGGCTGCCCCTCCCTGGGCCTCTCTGGCCAATGTGATGAGCAGAGGGGAGGGGCATTTTCAGGAGGGCGTGGCCCGGGCCCTGCAGCCCTCTCTCTGGGCATAGTGCTGTGGGGAGGGAGAGACCAGGGCCTAGCGCGCCTGCTCTGTATCAGGGGCCGTGTGCATGGCTGTCCTGTTGCCTCATTCAGGCCGTAGCCCACACAAGGTACCCTGTCCCAGGCAGCAAGTGCCCCAGGAGCCCCCAGAGGTGTACAGACCCCCCAGTGCCTGCGATGCCTCATTTTGCAGCCAAGGTCAAGGTCACGGCCCTGTGGGAAGACGGGCACAGCAGGTTCAGGGCTAGGAAGTGAGGCACCCCAGCAGCTGGGCCTGGTCCCGGAGCCTCAGTCAGGAGCCGCAGGGGATGCTCTTCCTGGCCTGCCCTCGAGGGCTCGTCGCCGGGGCCAGTGTGGGGGAGGCCGGGCCTGGGAGCCGCCTGCCGCACCCCTCCCTCCGTGCTGGGTGCTGGCCGCCGGGCCTCACCCCCTCTTCTGTGAAGTGGGGCTGGGCGTGGAGGCAGGGAGGCCCTCGGGGGCTGGGCTGAGCGAGGGGTGCCGGCCGCAGGGCGAGGGGCTCACAGGGGGGCTTGCGGAGAGTGGGCGTAGGTGAGGTGTGCCCGGGGCTCAGCCGCGTGCCGCGCGTCCTGTCCTTGTCAGCCAGTGCCCCCAGCCGGGCTCTGGGCGCCCATGTGCGCCTCTGTTCTTGGGCTGTTTGTGCCCTTGGAGAATGAGTCACACAGGCTGGCCTGGCCTCAGCGAGGGATTGGGGGTGGCCGGGAGCCCGGGAGGGCTGTGCCGAGGAGGGAGCCGTGCCCAGGACAGGGCCCCGGTGTGGAGAGGGGTCCGAGGGAGCCGGGGCGCCCGCACGCGCCTGGGGCTCTGGCCTCTTGCTCAGGCCTCCCGTCTGTGCCTCCGCCCGAGAGCCGTGGACAGCTTTGCTCGGGCGGCGGCAGGGGCAGCCGGGGCCGTGCCACCTGTCACTGTGCTCAGAGTCCTGGGGGCTTCGCTGGGTCCTTTCTGAGCCTCGGGCTCTGTCCTGGAGACCCCCAGGCTGTCACCTGCCCTCCAGGCTGCAGGTCTTGCTGGGCCGCCCGGACTGTGGGTCTAGGAGGGTCCCTGGCTCAGCGGCCAGGATCCTGGGCAGCCTCTGGGTGGCAGTGCTGGCCCAGCCACCTCCGTGCAGTCAGGACTCCGTCCCAGGCTCTGCTGCCTGCCAGGCCAGAGGCTGCTCTGGGCCTGCGCCTTCCTGGGATCGTTCATGGTCAGGGTGGGGTGGGGGTGCCGTTGGCCTCCTGCAGGTGGGGGCCAGGGAGGCAGCAGGACACCATGCCCCAAGCGCCGGGCATGAGGAGCTGGTGCAAGGGGACTGGGACCGACTCATTTCCCTCTGAGTGGCGAGGAACGAGTGGGCACAAGGAGGAGGCCAACAGGGCTGGCCTTGGTCCCGGGGACGCCCAGCCGGGCCGCTGCCCGTCGCTGAGCGGGGGTGTCACATGGGGGTGCCGGAGACGGAGGCAAGGCTGGCAGGGGGCGGGGGCCTGGGACAGTGGTGGTGTGCCAGGAGATTTGGCGGCTGGGCAGAAGGCTGACCACAGGGGCCTCGAGTGCCCGCGCAGCAGCCTGACTGGCATTGAAGGCCACCGGCTGGGACCCTGCGCCCAGGCCGCGTGTGGGTGGACTCGCCCCAGCAGCTGTGGGTCGTAGCCAGGACGGGGTATCGGCTGAATGGAGCCCCTCCCAGCCCTGCTGCTGCCAGGAGTGGCCGGGGCAGCTGTGACTCCCCTCCCTGGCAAATGGACTGGGGCAGCTCCCCGTCCTGCACGGTAGACACGGCCAGGGCCCGGCCTCCCGGACTCCGGACCTTGCATGGGGTCACATCGGCCAAGCTCTGTGAACAGAGCCAAGTCCCAGCCAGCACAGAGACCAGGGTTGGGGCAGCGGGGCCGCCTCCTGATGGGGGGGGTGGGAGACTGGTCACGACTGTCAGCCCCCCGCCGGGGGCCAGGGACCGCTCGGTGCCTGGGGAGCCCCTGAGGGAGGCTGTGGGCCGTGGCGGCTTGGGGGACTCGGGGAGCAGGTCTGTGGCGTGCTCGTGGCCACGAGGCTGGTTAGGGAGAGGAGACAGCGGCCGAGGTCGCATTCATTTGGTGCGTGTTTGTGCCGCAGTGACCGTGGGGACCAGGAGAACTCGCGGTGGCCCTCAGAGCCGGGGTTCAGGTTGGCCGGCGATCAGGGCGCAATCACTCATCTGCGGAGCACAGCAGAGCGGGTGGTCTGGGAGGGCTTCCTGGGGGAGGGGGCAGGCAGGGACCACCACCCTGTGAGGCACGCAGGGTGAAGGAACAGCACGTGAGGAGGCCCGTTGATGGGGAGCGCGTGGGAGGTGGGAGGCCATGGTCCCAGAGGTCCCCAGAGGCAGAGGCACGCAGGTCTGTGTGCCCTGGGCCGCTCTCCCAGGCCCCGCCCCTGCCGGCCTTACCTCCGTGTCCTGCACCCCCACGCCGGCATCACAGCTCAGTCACGTGCGGGGCGAGGCCAGACACAGGCCCTCCCTCCTCCCTGGACACAGGGCAGAGCAGAGCCCCCTCTGTCGGGCTCGGCCCGTTCCTCTGCCCGGAACCAGGAGGCACTGGTGTCCCTCCAGGGGCAGCCGCAGCCCCAGGCGTGCTCAGGGGCGGCCACCGGCCGGGCTGTGGGCCTGGTACCCTCGTCAGACAGGGCCTCTGCCATCAGACTGGGGCTTTCCTGAAGGCAGAGCCCTGGCTGCCCCAGCGCTACACTTTTGGCCGTGTCGGGGCTGGGCAGAGCCATCCCTACCCGGTGAGGCCCCCTCCCTGTTTCTAGAACAGTCTCCCAGCCTTCTGCCTGCTTTTTTTTTTTTTAAACCTTCCACGTTCCGGAGCAAATCCGCCTCCCGCTGTGGGTCTCCTGGTTCGATTAGAGCAGTCACTTCTAAGCCTGCGAATAGCGGAGTTGAGTGAAGAAGAAAAAGACCACAAGAAAGGGGTTGCTAACGCCGTCCCGGGCGCCCGAGCCGCTTTCCTTATCTCGTGGCCGCAGTCTGTGGGCTGCACGCGTGCACTTACTGGCGGATCTTGTCCCCGGCAGGAGCATGACCGCCTCCCCGCCCACAGCCCGCCCCAGGGCCGGCCGGCAGCTCTCGGTGTGGGGAGGGGGTCTCAGAGGCAGAGACCGGGGCCCAGGCCGGGCGGCGGTGTCCAGGGCAGGGGTGAGGCCCGTGGAGGACAGGGTTGAGGGTCTGGAGAGAGAAGGGCTTGGGCTTCGCTTTCTCCCGGAACACACTCCCTACCTGTAAGGGGACAGGGTGGGCTGGGTGTCCCTGCCAGACTCGGAGGGGCGGAGCCCACAGCCAGGGACGGCAGCTTCGTCGTGGGGTGGGGGCGTGGACAGTGAGGGCTCTGTGCAGGGCAAGGCGGGTGAGCTTGGCCAGCCAGCCCTGCAAGGCATGAGGTGGGGCCGCACCTGTCGGCCGCTATCCCGCCCGCTGAGGAATGTCTGGGAGCCTCTGAGCCCGGCTCCCGGACCTGTGAGATGGGGCGACCGCTCCGCTCGGCAGCCTCAGGACAGGCGGCTTTGTGGGGTTCACCGAAGCTGGGGTCCCCAGCACATGGGAGCCCTCGCTGGGGTGCCCAGCACATGGGAGCCCGAGGGCCATGAGTCCATTGGAAACAGTCCTGCGGCTCTGGGGGCAGGTGCAGGGGTCCCCTCCTGGCCCGGGCGCCTCTGAGCTGGACCAGCTGGGCTTGCAGGGAAGAGGGGCAGGGGGTTCCACCAGGGACCAGTCCCAGGTTGGAAACCACCCCGGGAGGACGCGCTGAGCGAAGTGCAGTGTCAGAGCAGGGCTGAGAGTGACAGAGGCAGGGACGTCCCAGGGGGTCTGCAGGGTGGTGGAGAGGAGGGGGCAGGCAGGCGGGGGATCCCACCAGGTGGGGTAGCTGCACCTGCAGGGCCAGAGAAGGACACAGGGCCATGGCCCCCTGCACCTGCCACCTGCCACCTGCTCCCTGTCACCTGCCACCTGTCACCTGTCACCTGCCCCCTGGCTGTGTGAGGCATCGTGAACCCAACCCAGCATCCTCCTGTACCAGGCACAGAGTAGCGCCCAGGTCCTCTTGGGCTTGTGGGCAGGGGCCAGGAGGGGACACGGAGCCTGTCACAGGGGCTTTGAGAGAGGGGAGACCTCCGCTGGGGAGTCACTGTTACCGGGGTTCCTCCTCCTCCTCCACAGCAGCGGCGACCCCTGCGAGGAGGACTGGGGGGGGCTCTTGCTGGGGAGGGGGCGGGGCCAGCAGTGCACCTGCTGACGCCCAACTCTCTGGGAGGTCCCGGTGAGTGGCAGGCGCTGGCTGCAGGCTGCACCTTCCCGGCACCTCCATGAACGGTGCAGACGAGAGGGATCCTGCACACCCAGCCGGGGTGGGGACGCGGTCCTGGGAGCAAGGGTCCAGCAGGCGCCTGCCAGCTCCTCCTGCCCCCCCAGTGCCCCCAGCTGCTCACCCACACTAACAAGAGCTCCTGGTGGGGGCCTGTCGCCACGGGGTGGGCCCTGGTGCCTCTGAGCTGCCGAGAGGCCAGGCAGCGGTGGTGGGGCCTTAGGAGAGGGCGTCCAGCCCAGCCCCTGAGCCCAGCCGAGGGAGGACAAAGGGGGCTTCCTGGAGGTGGTGGTGCAGAGGCCAGCCTGGAGGGGCAGCGACCAGGCCATGGTGAGCGTGGCGAGGCTCAGATCCATCATGGGGCCCTTCTCGCGTTCTGCTCGCCTTTGGGGGTTATCTGGGTCCATCTCTGTCTCCACTCTGCTGACTGGGCCCTGGGTGTCCCTGCCGACCTCGGCCATCATGGGTATGAGAGTGTCCCCGTGACCCAGGTCCTGGCCGACCGCGCCCCCCACGCCTGCCTCAGCACCTTGGTCAGCGCTCTGTCCTCTGTCCCGAGCCCCACCCGCCATCGCCGGCCCCTGTGAGGAGCAGCGGGTGGGGCTGAGTCTCAGCGGCTCTCATGCTGCCCCAGGATGCCCCACCAGGGTTTCGTGCTTGTCGGGGGTGGGGCAGTTAGAGACGTGCACGGGGCCCTGGGAAAGGTGAGGGAGGTGAGACGCCGCCCGGAGGCTGGGGGGATCCCCAGAGCAGGTGGCGTGGAGGGCGGGCATCTGCACCAGCTCTGCTCCTCCGCCGGCTGCCAGCCAGTGCAGAGGGGCCAGCAGCTGTGGCCAGGGCGAGGTGGCAGGCGGGACTTGTGGCCACCCCTGGGCCATGCTTGCTCAGTGGCTTGGTCACACCCAGGGCAGGGTGGCAGAACGCCCCCTCCTCTGGGCTTCAGCCGTGGCTGCCCCCTCCCGGAGCTGGGACCTGTTCTGCAGTGGGGCGTGGTTGGGGGGTGGGCTCTGTCCCCTGCTCCAGCCGCAGCCCCTCGCAGGCCACGGGGCCGTGTGCAGCACGGGGCCTCGTCAGCGGGGGGTTGGGGGGCATGCGCTTTGGAATCCGAGACCTGGGTGCAAATGCCGCGTGCAGCTTCTGGGGACCCCGGCGAGTCTGGGGTCTTCCTGGCCCGCGGCTCTGGGCACACGCTGTCCCCTCTGCGTCTCCTCTGCTCACAGGAACGCCCGTCATGGCCCTGGGCCACGCCTCAGCGCTAAGGCCTCATCTCTGCATGGATCTGTCCTCAGCGGCTGTGTTTCCAAGAGGCCGCATTCTCGGAGGGGCTGGGCGCTAGGTGTCGGTTACCCTCTGCTCGCTCGTTGGGGCGTGTCCTGTGGGTGCCGGGGTCCCCGCTCCTGGTGGAGCGCCCCCTCCCAGGCTGGGGGCTCCCAGGCACAGGTCGGGCACCTTGTCCCTGTGGACTTTCTGCCCTCGTCCTCCTGGGCGCTGGTCAGCCTGGCCGAGCCCTGGAGAAGCCGGAGAGTGAGCGGGAGGTGGCAGTCGCGGTGCGCGCCCTGAGTGAGGGCCCCCGGAGGTGTGGCCTCCACGGTGGAGGCCTTGTGGCCCCATCAACCTTGCCCTCTGGCGCAGTGGGCCCTGACACTTAATGCCGGCAAACCCAGGGGCTCTGCCCCTCCCCTCCACCTGCCCCGCAGGCCTTCTGGGTCTGGCTGGGATGACATAATTATGGCCGGGGGTCAGCTCTGATGCTGCTCCAGCTGCTTATGGGGTCTTCGCGGCCACACTGTGCGAGGCCACAGCACGGAGAGGGCGAGCAACCTGCCCAAGGTCACCCAGCGTCTCAGCGCAGGAGCCAAGCTGGGAGCCGGGAGCTCGAGTCCAGCCTCGCTTCTCCTGTTCGTGTTCTGCGCCCTCGGCTCAGACACGCGTGTCTGCAGTGCAGCCTCCCCTGGGCCAGGGCGCCGTCTCTGTAATGGGAACTCCGTCCCAGCTCCAGACTGCTCGGCCTGGCCCTCAGCCCCACCCACCGGGGGCCATTCCTCCACTCGCTCCCTGGAGCTCTGTGTTGGTCACTGGTCCTGGGAACTGTCGGGGCCACCCTGTGCCTTGGCAGACCCCAGGGAGGGTCCAGGCCTGCTCAGGCCAAGCCCCCACCCCCTCCTCCCTCTTCCCTGCCCCGCCAGGGAGTGGGACGTGGCCCTCGCTCCGCCTGCAGCCGGCTCCCCTGCATGGCTGCAGCTTCGTGGGCCGGGATTGCCCGGGGAGCTGCGTCGTGGGGGCCTCCAGGCCCAGATCTGTGTTGCGTGTCTCCATGTGGCCAACCTGACGGGCTGGAGGCCGATGGCCGGCCTTGAGCGGCTGCAGACGGCTGGCCCGCGGTGCACGGTGCCAGGCCGCGGAGGTGGTGGCCGCCGCGCGGGGCGGGGTTGCTGCTGGTCCCCGGCCGCTCAGCTGCGGGGAGCGGTTGAGCCTTTGTGAGCCCCGTGGGACTCGCCTGCCTTCCACACCTGCAGCTCGGCTGCTGTGTGTGCAAACACCCCCATTACGGCTGATTACAAACCATTAGTGCAATTAGGGTGGCCCCTCCACCTCCCGGGGCGCGGAGCCAGCTGTGCGAGGGCCTGGGGCAGAATAGCAAACAGTTTCCTAGGCAGGCGCGGCGATGCTGGGAGCTCAGAGCCGGAGTCCTCCCGGACGCGGGGTTCGGGCGGGTGCCTGCCGCAGGCGAGCCGTCCCCTGCCATGGGCTTCTCCCTCGGGCACTGTTAGCTGCCTCCTCCCCAAGCCGCGCTGGCCCCAGATGCCTCCAGACAGCTCCACGCGGGCCCCGGGGCCTGTTCCGTGCCCAGCCCGCGGACGCCTTCCATGCGTCTGCTGTATTTGCTGTGTTGCTCCCTCCGTGCGCTCCGCCCCTCCTCTCCCTTTCATCCCTCCCGGGGACAGCTTTCAAGCCCCAGCGCGGGGCGGCCTCTGGCCCGTCACCCCCGGGGTGCCCGAGTCGCACAGACCCCGCCGTGTCACCCCCGACCCGGCACGTGGAGCACGCGGCCCCTGCCTGCCAGACTTGAAAGGGCCGTCTGAGGCCCGGGGAGAGGGAAGACCAGCTGCGGCTGTTTGTTCTGGGACTCTGGCGAGCGCTGGATCTTCAGCCCGAGACGACGGCCCAGCGCTTCGTGACTGCTGTCCCCAGGCCCAGGCCAGCCCTCTCCCAGAGGCCTGCTCGCCTGCAGGTGGGGTGCGTCCTGTGGCTCCTGGGGCCTCGCTCAGCATCGCTGATGTCTGGGTGGCGGCAGGAGGGGTAGGGCGCGAACCTGGACTTGGTTGTGGCTCCCAGGGGACCGAGCCACTGCGGACGCACGTGGGATTCTGCAGCCCCTGTGCCCCCACCCCTTGTGGCGCGGTTCTGTGGCTGTTCCCACGCAGAGGTGGTGTTTTTCTGGGGTGACCAGTTCTCCATGTCTCTAGGACTGAGAGCACTTATGTTTTAAAGATTTATAGGCAGAGTTATAGAGAGAGAGGGAGAGAGAGAGAGGTCTTCCATCCACTGGTTCACTCCCCAAATGGCCACAATGGGCAGGGCTGGGCCAGGCCGAAGCCAGGAGCCAGGAGCGTCTTCAGTCTCCTGTGTGGATGCAGGCGCCCAAGCACTTGAGCCATCTCGCTACTGACGGCTCTGGGTGCTGTCACCGTGGGCATCCCTGGCCAGCCTGAGTCCACGCAGGCGGGGCCGTGCCGTCCTGCTCACGACGATTCTAGAGGCATCTGTGGCCAGCCGAGGCCACTGGAGCTGCCCACGGCACCCACGGCTGCCCTCGGGGGACCGGGGCTGCACACGGGCCCGCAGCGCCCCCGCTGGGCCTGTGGGGGAACGCCGGGCTTCGAGCGACTGCCTTTTGCTGGGTTGTGTCTGGGCGTGGCTTGTGACACATCGACAGCTGGGAGACCCTCGGTCTGCGCACAGCTGAGAGATTACAGCACTGAGGCCGTCGTTCAAAACCACGCTGGGGGCGGCCCTGCCTGGGGCCCCCCGCACCCCACAGCCGACTGCCTGCGTTGAGCCCCAGCTCCTGCACCCTGGGAGGCAGCAGGCGATGCCCAGGGGCTTGGGCCGCTGCCACCCCCGTGGGAGCCCGAGGGAGCTCCTGGCTCCTGGTTTTGGCCCGGCCCAGCCCTGGCTCTCACAGGCGCCTGGGAAAGCCCTGCGGGTCTGCTCGGCCAAGAAGGGCAGGTTCACGGGAAGTGCGTGTTAGGAAAGCCGAGCACGGGTGGCAGGTTTCTTTCCACCTCAGTAAGCTCATTTTCGAATTCCATTTCCCGAGGGATCTCGTGTCAGCAGGGACGGGTCATCTCGGAGGGGACGACCGAGATTCCAGACTTGTCTTGCGCAGGGACACTGGCTGTGCTCAGCATGCCCCTGAGGAGAGGTGCCCGGGGCGGCCCAGCCCGGCCACGCGGTGGCAGGCGGCCGTGGCCACGGCAGGACCCTCTGAGCGGTGTCACTGAGACTCACCACATCCCAGAGTCCTTGGGGTCCACGTGACAATGCAGAGCGCCGGCGGTGCCCGTGCGCCCCCTGCTGGGCACTGGCGTCGTGTGGGCAGCAGCCTCGGCTCTGCACTCTGGGGCCGAAAGCCTGCGTGTGCGTCGCAGCAGCACAGGGTGAGTCCCAGTGGCCGGAAGGTGCCCCAAGGAGCCACAGCCTAATGCTCCCTCCTCGCGTGGCCGGGGACCCGGGCAGCCGCCCGTCTGCTGCTTCTGTGTTTCTTATTCAGCTCTTTCTCAGGGCAGACCTGAGACACAGCACAGCGGGGACTGAGGAAGCATGCGCGTGCGCGCGTAAGAGGGAGACAGAGAGAGAGGTCTTCCATCTCTGGTTCACTCCCCAGATGGCCAAAACAGCCAGGACTGGGTCAAACCGAAGCCAGGAGCCAGGAGCTTCCTCCAGGTCTCCCACGTGGGTGCAGGGGCCCAAGGACTTGGGCCATCTTCTGCTGCTTTCCCAGGCCATAGCAGAGAGCTGGATCGGAAGTGGAGCAGCAGGGACTCGACCAGCGCCCATATAGGATGCCGGCGCCGCAGGCCCGGGCTTCATCAGCTACAGCACAGCGCCGGCCTCAGTGGTGCCCGTTGTACAGATGAGGAGGCCGAGGGACTTGGGAGGCGATGTGGCCAGCAGGCTGGCTTCGCGGTGGGCAGCCTGAGCGGTTTCCCGCGGCCACACGTGTAAAGCTGTGCTCCTGCCTCCTGCACCCAGGGCCCCATCTCTGCGTCTCAGCGTCTCAGCACAGGGTCCCTGCTGCCTGCTGAGCTCACAGCAGGCCGAAGCTGCAGCCGGGGCCCCGGATGCAAACCTGCTGCTGGCCGTGGACGCCGAGCGTGGTGCACACGAGGCTCGGGACAGCACAAGACCCCAGCCGGTGCCCAGCCCCTGCTTGGTCTGGCTGTGGCCGCCTCCTGGCAGGACCAGGTGAGCCAGCGTCTGCGAGAGCCTGGAGCAAACGGCTGTGCACCCGGACAGTGTCCTGCATCACCCCCAGCGCTAGGCTGAGTGGTTGCCTTGTGAGGCGCCTTCCCACAGGCTGCCGCCCCCGCTGCTCTCTGTCCCGCTCATCCCAGGCAGGGAGGGGCTTGCCCCCGGCCCTCAGCATCAGATGTGGGTTCTGTGGAGCGGGGCCAAGGGCTGACCTTGAGCCGGGCGGCAAGGTGAAGGTGCGGCCAGACGCTTGTTCCTGAAATAGAGCCGGCTCTCGGGCAGCTGGTTATTAGCTTGGGCGCGCGAGCAAGTGTCAGACACGCATTCTCCCTTAAGAGCTTCTCCTGAATTCTTTGCATGGGCTGGTGGCGAAGAGTCGGGGCAGAGAGCGCGCCCTTGCCCGGGTCCTGGGGGAGCTGACGCGGCTGCCGTGGCGCCTCCTTCACCGGCTGGTCCCGGGGCGTGGCCATGCGGATGCAGCCGCCCACGCTGCGGCCAGCAGGGCGGGGCTGGGCCTGGCCGCCCCTGCCCCTCCCCTGCCCTGAGCACCTGCTCCAGTGGCCAGGCCTTGCGTTTGTTTGGGGTGGAGGGGTGGAGCCGCTGCCCGCGACGCTGGCATCGCACATGGCTGCCCCAGTTCTGGCCTAGCAGCAGAAGATGGTGTGAGTGCTTGGACCCCTGCCACCCCCACAGGAGACCCCAGTAGAGCTCTTGGCTCCTGGCTCTGGCTTGGTCCAGCCATGCCTGTTGAGGCATGAGGGGAGTGAACCAGCAGATGGAAGATTTCTGTTTCCTCTTCTCTCTGTAACTCTGCCTTTCAAATCAATCTTTTAAAAAGAGTTACATTTGTGGCTGTGGTCAGGCTGCCTAGGATCAGGATTGGGGCCCAGCTTGTGTCTGGGGTTGGCCCTCAACAACCAGGATCAAGGCTTGGCATGTGACTAGAATGAGGGCTCAGTCTATGCCTAGGATCAGGGCTCAGTCTATATCTAGGATCAAGGCTCAGTCTATGTCTAGGATCAGGGTTCATTTTATGACTGGGATCAGGGCTCAGTCTATGTCTAGAATCAGGGCTCAATTTGTGACCAAGGTCAAGGCCAGTATGGATCAGGATCAAGGCTCAGTGTGACCTCCTAAGGAGCTGGGGCAAGATCTTGCCTCGATCCGGGGCTGCAAACCAGGGCAGGGGTCCGTCCTGCAGGTGTCGCCCCCAGCTGCGCCTGGCCCTGAATGCCCTGTGCTTCTCAGCTCTGAGGACTCCCGGCCGCCTGGTCTCTGGAGCCTCGGGCAGCAGGTGGTGCCTGCAGGAGGCGTCCTCTCTGGCCGGTCCCCTGCCGGACCCTGGCTGGGCGGGGCTGAGCTCCGAGAGTGGTCGGGAGCCGGGCTCGGGCTCCGGGTGTCTCTTCTCCCGGCAGCCCCATCTCCTTGGCGGGTTTGCTGTGGAGCCGACGAGGCACCGCTTTATTAACTCCATCAAAGGCGAGTGCGGGGAACAAGGAGCTGCCCCGGGGCTGCCCTGGGGCTGGGCGAGGTGCAGAATGGCTCCGTCTCCGCCTCCCCAGCGCCCCGGGCCAGGCGTTTCTGACCATGGCACCCGTGCCCTCGCTCGCAGGAGCTCCCAAGTTTCCTGTAGGCGAGCCCGGTGAGCCTCGCAGCCTCCTCCGGGGCCGGGCCGCTGTTGACCCCATTTTACAGCGAGGAGATGGAGGCGCAGGCTGAGGTCGCCTGCGGCCCTGCAGAGCCGCGCCTGAGCCCAGGGTCCAGGGTCCGTGGTACCGCCCCGCACTGAGCCGGGCCCTGTGTGAGTTCCTACCAGGCCCCACCATGGCCCTAGGAGTACTACTGCCGTATTACTGTGGATCCTGGGTGGCGGAGCCCCGCGGCCGTGTCACCCGAGTGCCGCATTCTGAGTCCCGGCTTTCTGTGCCTTTGGGCAAAGCCCGTCCCACCCCGCATCAGATTAACCTGGGCAACCTGACACAGGCAGAGACAGAGCCAGGATCTGACCTGGGCAGCTGGCCCCGTGCCCCCCACCCCCGCAGCAGCCTCTGAGGGCGGTCAGGGTCTCCCTGGGCCTCGGCCAGTGTTCCGAAGTGAGCTTCGAGTGTGACCCAGGGAGCTGGGGGGGGGTGGGGCTGGGCTCGGCTCAGTCGTGTTTCCACCGCTCCCTGCTGCTCTCTCCCTTCCCGATGTCCGCCGCGCCTTCGGCTTAGCTAAGGAGCCCGGTCAGTTTCAGTCCTTCCTCTCTTCCATGCCATCGCCTGTCAGCTTTTGTCCTGTTGTAAACAATGGGGGGGGGGGCAAGGAAGAGGAGCAGGAAGGAGACGCTGGGAGATGCTGGGTGACACTGGGAGACATTGAGAGATGCTGGGAGACACGGGGAGACATTGAGAGATGCTGGGAGGCGCTGGGAGGCACTGGGTGACACTGGGAGGCGCTGGGAGACAGCTCAGAAACCGCTGAGCGCCTGCGCCCCGACTTCCTTGGTAAGTCTCCCCTGGATTCTCGAGCCCCTCGAGCTGGCAGGGAAGCCTCCCTTCACGTCAGCTCCTGTGCAGGTCGGGGAGCTCCCAGATGAATGCCTTCTGCCTGCCCCTGGGGCCTGGCCGGGGCCTGGCTGGGGCTGTCAGGGCAGACCCGCGAGCCGGGAGGCAGGGCCGCCGCAGCTGTGGATCTGGAGCACTACGTTTTGGTGGGGAGCAGGAACTGCACCCGGCTCGGCGGCTCTCAGCTCCCAAGGGCAGAGCAGACCCCTCGTCTTGGCCTTGTTTACCAAGAGCCTTCCACGGGGCTGGCGCGGTGGCACAGCAGGTGAAGCCGCCGCCTGCAGTGCTGGCATCTGACATGGGTGCTGGTTCCAGTCCTGGCTGCTCCACTTCCAGTCCAGCTCTTTGCTATGCAGCTGGGAAAGCAGTGGAAGATAACCAAGTGCTTGGGCTCCTGCACCCATGTGGGAGACCTGGAAGAAGCTCCTGGCTCTTGGCTTTGGACTGGCACAGTTCCAGCCATTGTGACCATTTGGGGAGTGACCCAGCAGATGGAAGATCTCTCTCTCTCTCTCTCTCCCCCCCTCCCTCCTCCCTCTCTCCCTCTCTGCCTTTCAAATAAATAAATAAAATATTAAAAAAAAGTGTTTTTATGCTGGGACAGGAGCTGGATTGGAAGAGGGTGCAGGTGAACAGAGGATACCCGGGCCCTGAGTGCCAGGGATGGAGCCAGGGGCCCAGCGGGGCAGGGGGGCGTGGAGAGCCGCTGTGTCCATCTGGAGCCCCCAGGGACATGCAGGGCAAGGAGGGGCTGCAGGTGCGCCTGCCTGTGTGACTCGGGCCCAGCCCCCCACACAAGCACACACAGGGCCCTGGGCCAGCCTGGTTGGGGACCTCTCCGTGAGCAGGGCAGGAAGTGGGCATTGCATGCAGATGGGGTCCCTGAGGGTGTCCAGGGAGGGGGTGGGGCCTGAGCCTGGGCCCATCTGGTGCAGGCCACTGCCCGGTCCCCGGTGGTCTTTGCAGGCCCAAGGCCTGGGCTGGGGATGGGCACTGGGACTAGGCCCTGGCTTCCGGTGTGCGGTCCTGGCCGGGAGGCAGGTGCAGTGGAAACCCACGCAGGGCCAAGAGCTGGCGGGCGGTGGGTGGGATGGAGCCGGGCCTGCCAGGAGTGACATTCCGATTCCACCAAGTTCCTGGGATTCCAGAGGCTTGCCAGGGGCCCAGGGAGAGAGTGGCTGATTAATTTCCCAGTAAGTGACAGGGAACATTTGGTGATGAGAGCCCGCGCTGTCCCACGGCGTTGGCTGGCTCTGGACAGGGAGCTGACTCACTCCTGACTGTGCTGGAGCCCGGTGCCACCACCCCAGGGCCGGCAGTGGGAGGCGCGGTGCGATGGCCCGGCCGTGGTGGGCATCCGTGGGTCCCCAGGCTTTGTCCTGGAGGCAGCATGGCGCCCCGGGCAGCCCGAGGGTCTCCGTCCTGCACTGCCCCTGTCGGTAACCCAGGGGTCCTATGCCTGCCCTGGGGCTGTGCAGAGCTCACGGCCAGTCAGGGAGTGAGCATTCCTGGAAGGTGGTGATGCAGACAGCCTGGCCAGGCGCCCCCTGGGGAGCAGACGCCCCTCCCCCGCCCCGCGGCCTTCCAGTCCAGCCCAGACTGCGCCCGAGCCCGGTGCTGGCTGCAGACTCCCTGTGCCCCTGCACGTATGACAGCCTCCAGGTCACCCTGACAAGGGACCGCCCTGCGGGAGGGGCAGAGCCCAGGCCCCGGGGCTGTCTCGGGGTGACGACTGCTCTGTTCCTCCTCCAGCCTAGAGTTCTCTCTCCTCCGACCGGCAGAGCCTCGGCCCCCGCGCTGGGCCACTGCCGTGGGCACCGCCCTCTCGGGGTGCAGCAAAGGATGCGCCGCCCGCAAGAGTGAGCTGGCACTGGAAATCTGATGCCAGCCTCAGCGCAGCCGGGCTCCTTTCTCGCAGCCTGGAGGTGTGGACGAGGGCGCCCGTGGGCTGGGAATATCCTGCCCCTCACACAGCCGGAGGGAGAGGCGTCCCTGGGGGCCCTCTCCTGGGGGCGCTGATCCCACCGACCACCCCCAAGGGGACCACGGCCTCCTAGCCCTCACCTGGGCCCTGGGGCCAAGCCCCGTGTCCTTCCCTCCCTGCCCCGCCCACACCAAACCATCCCAGTGGGGGGGGGGGCAGATGGGTGAACTGGGCTGGCCGGAGGGGCACAGCCGCGTGCACCTGCCACGTGCCTGCGTGGGGACTCAGAGGCCAGGGAGGTGGCTGCTGGTGCAGGGAGAACACGCAGGCAGCCTCACACGTGTGCCCCAGCCGTGACGGGGACGTGGGCCGTTTAACTGCTGTGGCCGAGGCTGGCACTGTCCCGCTCTGGTGCCAGACGCACCCCCGGGGGTCTCATCTCCCCGGGACCCGGTCTGGAGGAAGCATTTGTGCCGGAGGTCACTTCAGCTCGGCTGAGGCCACCAGGGCCAGGGTGAGCCCCTGCGGGGGTGTGGGCGCAGACAGGGGAAGAGGCCGGCAGGACCCCGCCCCCGGAGCCTGCTGAGACGCAGCTGGGGCAGACTGCGCCGCTGGGCGAGTCGGGGCGAGTTCGGGTCCTGGGATCTTTGGGCATCTCTGCCTCCGTCCCTGCCCTGAGCCCCCCGGGCTTGGCAGCCCGCCCCCCGACCCCCAGCCTGGCCAGGAGGCTCTGTGGCCACGTGATCGGAGGTGCCCGCCTCGCCCACTCACCGACGCTCCTAGCAGTGCCCCCTCCCCCCCATGCACACAAAGCGCCTCTGTTGTGAGGGCTGGGGTCCTTGGGCGCCCACCCACCCCTTTGAGTGTGCTTTTTTCTCTAAAGTTCCGTGACAACTGTGACATCCCGGGGTCCGCGCGGTGGCCCACGGGAGCACGCTGACTCAGCGCCAGGCCCAGTAGGTGCTCACAAAGCCCCTCCATGCCTTCCTGCTTCCGCTACGGTGAGCCAAGGGGGCACTGCCGCCACCAGGCCCCTGCCTCCCGCACCGAGCGCGGCAGCATCGCTAAACTATGCAGATAACATCTGACGGTTATTAAAGTAATAACCATTGACTGCAGAAGGCGCTCTCTGAACGGCCGGGACGACGCCTAAGGGGCCGACACAGCGCAGGAGGACCCTGGCACTGTCCCCGCCAGGCCCCTTGGGTGCCACCAAAGAGATTTGCTTGTTTTTAAGCTTATTTAGTTATTTTCATCTACTTGAATGGCAGAGCAACAGTGAGTTTCCCCCAAATGCCCACCATGAGTGCCGCTGGGCCGGGCTGAAATCAGCAGCCAGGAGCTCCGGCCGGCGCGCCCGCACGGGCGGCAGGGACCCAAGCCTGCAGCCTCTGAGCCCCACTGCTGCCCCCAGGATGCGGCAGGAGGCAAACGGGCTGCAGCTCCCCGGGCTGCGTCCTCCCTGTCAGCGCCCGAGCGCCGGGTGCCCGGGTCGAGGGTCTGACAGAGGAGCCTGCTGGGGTCCCGGCTTCCCAGGCAATGACAACCCCCCATGCCCGGCCCTGGCACGGTCGGTCCCGGGGCCGCCCAGTCTAGCCCGTCCCTGCTCAGCCACACTGTCTACACTGAGCCATGGCAGCGTCAAGGGAGACGCAGGCCCAACAAGGCACCCTGTCGCCCAGCAGCCAGTGGAGAGAACCCCGCCACCGACGGCCAGAGCCGGGTCCCCCGTCCCCTGGGCCTGGGCCTGGGCCTGCTGTCTGGTGCTGCCGCCGCTCCCTGGGAGGTGGCTAAACCCTCTGGGCCTCGGTTGTGCACCTGCGGGCTGGGCGTGCGTCATGTGGGCGGATGTTTTAGAGCCTGGAGCACGGCCCGGGCGGCATGGGGGTGGGGGGCAGCAGGGACAGCCTGGGGCGTGTCCCTCTGGGCGGGGCCGGAAGCTGGAGGGGCCTGGGCTGCAGGGACCTGGCCCGTTTTTGAGGTCACTTCCATGGGGCGCACTTGGGAGTGTGTTGGGGATTCAGCCCACTTGCTCCTCTGCCCCAGAATTTCCAGCCAGCACCCGGGGTGGGCAGCGGCCACAGAGGCCGGGGGCTGCCGCCGGCCAGGATCTGGGGGCCCTCAGGAGGGTCTCGGGGCACCGGAGCGTGAGGAGCCCAGCTCTGCACCCCCGGCCCCCTCGCCTCACCCCGCGCCGCTGTGATTAGCATTAAGTATATTTAAAAAAACCGAGGGCGCAGGAAAGCGAGAGCTGAGTGGAATTTAATATTCATCGGAGAGGGATGACTTCTAAGTTTAGAGCTGATACAAGGCATCAGCCGAGGAAATGTGGACAGATTTGACTGCATAAAACGGAAAAGCTCCCGCATGTCAGGATTAAACCGCCAAATCGGAGGGCGAGGAGAGGCGCGGCCCCGGCAAATATGACAGACAAAGCTTAATTTCTTTATTAAATAAAGAGCTTATACGAAGTTCTGTTAGGATGTGGAAGCGCACCGGATCTGGAGCTCAGATGTTTGAGGAGAGGAGTTATTAGGGCGATGCGGGAAGCTGTGCCAGGGCTCAGGTGGGGGCGGGGCGGGGCGCTGGCGGTGATTGACATCTTCCTGGACTTCACAGGTCTTTGCATCGCCGCGCGGCGTGAGTCAGCCGGTGCCTGCGATCGGCTGTTATCGGCACCGGAGCTGTCAGCGTCAGCCAGCGTGGATGGAGGGCTCGCTGTGAGCTGGGGTGGGGGGGCTCGGGCCCCACGCTCATGCAGGAGCTGGGTCCCCCAGAGTCGTAGGTGAGGGGGACAGAGACCGTGGCGGCGTCCTCTGAGCGGGCTGTTTGGGGGTGGTCTCCTGGAGGTGATGACGGTCGCACCAGGTCCTCGGTCGGGGTGGGGGCTTTCCAAGCAGAAAGACGGACAGAGGCGGCCGCTCCCTGTGTCCTACCCGGGGCGCTGTGCTGGCGACATCAGGTTCACTAGAAGCTTGGCCACCAGGGCCGACCCGTCTCCGACTGGGACCCTCCAGACCTCAGACCTCTGAGCTTCCTCACTCGGGTGGCGCTAGCCTGCCTCAGACATGTCGCTGCCTCTCATTCGGCCTGGCCACAGCCACGGGAGGGGCTCCCAGAGGTCAGGGACTCTGGCCAGGGGACAGAGTGGTGGCCTCGGCCCGGGCTGCCCAGCGTGGCCAGTGGCGCACCAGGGCCTCTGCCTTGACCCTCGCCTGAATGACCCTGACCGGGGCCTGTGTCCCTTGGGAAGGGTGAGCGTCCCATGCGCCCACCACGCCTTCATCCCCCATAGGATAGAGCAGGCGGGCGAGCAGCCCTCCAACAGACTGCCCGGGCGCGACCCTCAAAGTCTTCCAGCAGCAACAGACCAGGGCAGAAGCCCTGAGCCGTCCAGGAGCCGCTGTGGCTTCCAGGAGTGAGGCTCGGGCTGCAGCTGCCTGGTCCTGCCCCCCCCCGGGGGGGGCAGAGCTGGGAAAGTGGACAGGGCGTGGCTGGCAGTGAAGGCACAGGGCCACGCGCAGGGGTTGGTGATGGGAGCCCTGCCCCGAGCACGGCAGGCCTGCCTGGAGGAGGCGTCCATGGCTGTGGTTCCTGGAGGAAGTGGTCGACCACAGGACACCCGCAAGGCTGACACCAGTGCCTGGGGGCGCTTGGCAGTGGCTCATCTGCCAGCGTTCGGAGGCCTCGGTGACGGAGCAGGAAGCGGGCGGGAGGGTGGGAGGGAAGCAGATCTCGTGGGCCAGCACAGCTGCTCTGCCTGGAGCAGCCTGCAGGGATCAGGGGATGGCCAAGGGGCCACAAGTCCATGTCCGGGGCACGGACAGGGCGTCGGTGGGCATTGGTAACAGCAGACACTCTGACGCTGCCCAACAACCTGAGAGATCCCTGGAGGAAATGGCTACTGTCTCTGCTTTTATTTATTTATTTGAAAGTCAGAGTTAGAGAGAGAGAGAGAGAGAGAGAGAGAGAGAGACTCTCCATCCTCTGCTTCACTCCCCAGATGGCCACAATGGCCGGGGCTGGACCAGGCTGAAGCCAGCAACCAGGAGCTCCACCCAGGTTGCCCACATGGGTGCAGGGGCCCAAGCACTTGGGCCATCTTCTACTGATTCCCCAGGCACATCAGCAGGAAGCTGGATTGGAAATGGAGCAGCCGGGACTCGAACCAGCACCCATACATGAGCTGGATCGCAGGCAGCAGCTGTATCCACTATGCCACAGTGCCGGACCCTGGTTCCCAATTTATAGATGAGAAGACCAAGGGTCGGGGTCCCACACAGCTTTCCCTGCTGTCGCCTGTGGCCTCAGACACGTGGCTCCGTGGTTGACCCCGAGGCGGGTTTGCACCCTGCATTCCGCCACCCTGGGGAGCCCAGAGCCCCCGTCCTGCTGGGTGGTGGTGCTGGCGTCCCCCAGGGCCAGGCCAGGCCGTGCTGGTCCTGGGGCAGGACTGGCGCCTGCATGCAGCGATGCTCCCCCGCTGCTCCCTGCAGGACCGGTCCAGTCCAGATGAAATGCAGGACAGCCACATCACGTGCTCCAGACAGCCCTGCCCAGGTTGTCCCCTTGGTCTCGATCGCCCCCGACGGCCGCCACGGCACTGGCCCGGACCCGGCTCCTCTCTGTCAGCTTTCCCTTCGACTCCTCCACGCAAACCCGATCGAGCCCATCCAATCTATTTTAATTCCGTCCTACTGGATTCCTTCCACTCAATTCGATTTCCCTTTCCAATCCAGCTAAATTCAATTCCTTCAATTCATTTCGGTTGTTCTCAGTCTGAGCTTCTCCACTGTAACCCGATCCCAGCCACTAATCCAACTTCAGTCCATTTTTTTCCAATTCGGCTCAAGCTGAATCAACCCACCTGGGCTGCCTGGCGCGGCCCTGGGTGTCCTCGCGCTGTGGCTGTGGGTGGTCTGGGTTCTGCGGGAGGCTTCCGTGCTGAGGCCACGCTGTCCACTGCGGGGAGGGAGGGGCAGGGGAGGGCGTGGTGGCTGTTCAAGCATTGAGTCCCAGGAGGGTGCCGCAGGGGGAGGGCGGCAGGTCCCACGCGCAAGGTGTGGATGCCTCCGAGGCACAGGCTGGGACGCCCTGGTTTGCATGGGATGGGGGGGCACCCTGAGAGCTTGCAGGGACCAGGCGGCCAAGCCTGCCCAGGGCGAGTGTGGCCCCTCTGTGGAACAAAGGAAGAGCTGGTCCTGACTTCCCCTGGGGCGTGGGGTCCTCCTCTGAGCCGGCAGCATCACACTCCTGGCGTGGGACAGGAGCCCGGTGCCTGGGAGAGGCCAGAGCACAGCAAGCGGGGGTGGGGGCGGGGTATCAGCCCCAGCAAGCTCCCAGTGGGCTCACCTCTGTGGTCAGAATGGGGAGCAGGAATTCTCCGGGCAGGGGCTCCTGGGGGCCCCGTGGGGTCAGTGGTGGGGTGGCAGCAGCTGGGCAGTGGCTGATGGTCGGTCCCTGGCCAGGCTGGGCTCATCTGAGGATAAGCACCTGGCGTACAGGGGGGTCGGGCAGAACCGCAGGTGGAGAGAAGCAGGTGTCTTCCTGGGACTCGCCGAGGCTGCTGCTGGGGGTGGCCTTGCCTCCCCATCCCCTGCCGCGGCGCTGGGATCAGAACCCTAGCTGGCCCCTGCCCCAGCCTGCGGTGCTGTGAGCGTTGTGAACCTGACCCTGGCTAGGAGGCATCTCCACCTCGGGCTGCAGGTCAGGAAAGGAATTGAGGGTGAGGACAGTGCGGCTGCCGCCTGTGCCTGGCTTTCAAGGTGACGAGTGACGGTGGGGATGTAACTTTCCGGCCTGGGAATGCGTGACTCGGAGGGAAGGGCAGGGTCGTCCTGGGCACCTGGCCCCATGGAGCTCGCCTCCAGAGCCTGTGGGCAGACGGCGCTTCCTCCAGGTAATTCCAAAATGAGTCTACGAGGAACACGTTCCGGCTTCCTCCTGCTCTTCCTGGGCCTGTGCAGCTGCTGGCCGTTCGGGGAGAGGCCCAGACCTCACAGACTCTGCCCACGACTTGGCCGCTGCCGCTCCGGGCCCCGCCCCCGTCCTCCCCTCCCAGCCCCGGGGGGCTCTTTCTCCAGCAGCAGGGGACTGGACTTCAGCACCTGCGGTGCGGACAGCGCCCCACCCCCAGACAGGCTCCCTCCCTTTCTAATGCCTCTAATGGGCCACCAGGGGCTCTCAGAAAGGAGGGACCGTGGTGGGGGTCCTCCTGCAAGCAGATGACGGCTTCTGAGGGCCTGCCCGGGCGGACTGCAGCTGCCTGAGCCGGGTGTCCTGGGATATGGAGGCCCGAGTTTGGAGCCTGGCCAGTGTGGGCGGGAGCACACACGGGTACTGCAGGGGGCTTCAGGCATGGAGGAGGCGTTGGGAGAAAATGCTTCCCTGGAGTCCCCCGCTGGGCCCAGGCAAGGACAAGGCTCAGGGGCAGCCCTGTGGGAGAGAAGGGGCGGGACCTGCACCGGAATCCTGGCTCTGACACTCTGGAGCGCATTGGCCCCGCCTCACTCCCCAACCACGCGGCTGCTACAAGAGCTGCCAGTCCTCACACAGCCCCGCCCACAGCCTACAGCTGATTGGGGCAGCGACAGCCACTTGACTCCACCCGGACCAATCAGAGTGCTTCCCTGCGGTTACCTGTAAAAAAAGGTGGGCTCTGGGCCCTGGTCTGAGCCTCCCCGTGAGCTGCAGCCCCACGATGCCCAGCAGATGGTGAGCGGGGGGGAAACAGAGGCAGGGCCCCACCCCACCCCCGTGGCCTGCTCCACTCTGCCACCGCCACTCCCCCACGCTCCCGGGGTCTTCGCTGGTGTCCCCTCAGCCATCCAGGTCCGTTCTCGGGGCCTGTGCAGGGCGGGTGTCAGTGGGGCCTCTGCAGCAGCTCCGCCCAGGTGTCCAGGACTGACCTGGAGCCCTGCACCCTCCAGGTGGAAGACAGGCGCCGGTGGGGGGCCCACTCCTCCGCTCATCCCCGACCCCAGGGCCGGGTCCGCGGTCCCTGCCCCACTGTGAACCCGCAGCTGGGCTCTGGGGCGCTGTCGTCTCCCCTCCGACTGCGGGGGAAGCCAGGGGTCTCAGAGGTGCGGGGACTGTCTCCAGCCCTGGACGTCTGTCTGTCCCACTCTGGGCTGCACGCGGGACACGGCTCGCACCGACCTAGATGGCAGAGTGCTGACGGCTGCACAGCTGCGATGCCCGGGCTCCGTCTGCCCGAATCCCGCGTGGGTGTCAGAGGCTGGAAGGGAGCTGAGGGGCCGGCGAGAGCCCTGCTCGCTCGGCAGCCGCCCGCCCGCCTCCCCCCGGCGGCATCTCCAGCAGCTTCTTCCAGCGAGGCGAGGGGGCTGGGCAGTGTGCCGGCTGTGCCAGCGTGACGGAGCTAATTCCCCAAACACCATCTGAGCCGAGCCGGAGCGGATGAGGATCCTGGGGCTTTTTAAAAGATTTTAAATTAGAAATTACATTTTTTCCCCTTGCCAAAATAAAGGTGAGAAATCGAATGAATCTGGTGCAAAAAGGGGCCGGAGCCCAGGGAGATGAGTCTGCCAGGTTCTCTGCTGAGCAAACAGACCGGGCTGAGCAGCCGCCGGCGCCTCCACTGCCGCCGCGTTCCCCGGTGACCGCCTCATGGAGACGGGAGGCGGACTTGGGGACAGGGCCACCCTGCCGAGGAGCCTGGTGGGATGGAGCAGTCCTGTGTCTCAGCCACACTGCTGGCCGCGCATGGGTGTGTGTGGTGAACTCCACAGAACTCCATGTGCACGGTACACACAGATACACGCATATACACACGCACGTGTGCACTGCACACACATGTGCACACAACTACACACATGCATTGCTGGACACATATACACACATGCACTGCACACACACATGCACAGTGCACACACCACATACATATATGTGCACTGCATGCGCATCTACATACACGTGAGAGCATGTGCACACAAAGATAAACATCTACATCTACACGTGTGCACTCTGAACACACAGATATACACATCCACATGCATGCATGCACACTGCACACACAAATACAGGCACATGTGTGCACTGCATGCATGTCTACATACACACATGTGCACTGGGTAAGACACCTATATGCACTCATGTCTGTGTGCACACACAGGTGCACAGAGTTCATGTGTGTACATACAGATATACATATCTATATACACACATGTGCATGGTGCACACACAAACCCAAATACACAAATTCATACACTCCTGGCACACACAAATGTACACAGACACTAGATCCAACACATATGTATATACACACTTGTATGCATGCTTGTACTAGACAACACACTCATGTATACACAACTACGGACACACATGCACAATACCCACCCACATAGACATACATGTGCACATAGATACACACAGGCGCACAGGTACATAGAGATACACACAGGTGCACAGGTGACATAGACACACACAATGCACAGGTGACAGAGACACACAGGTGCACAGAGACACACACAGGTGCACAGGTGCACAGGTACACAGAGACACACACGTGCACAGGTGACATAGACACACACAGGTGCACAGGTGACAGACACACAGGTGCACAGGTGCACAGAGACACACACAGGTGCACAGAGACACACAGTGCACAGGTGACATAGACACACACAGTGCACAGGTGACAGAGACACACACAGGTTCACAGAGACACACACAGGTGCACAGGTGCACAGAGACACACAGGTGACATAGACACACACAGTGCACAGGTGACAGAGACACACATGCTCATGTAAACATAGAGGTGCACTTGACCTGGAGACCCTGCCCATCATGTGTGCACAGAGACACACAGGTGACAGGGCCCCCTCCCCTGGTGCCCCCCACGCCTCCTCCTCCCTACTGTGGCTGCGGGAGCAGAGCCCTGCCCCGGGCCTCCCTGCTCCCCTCTGCTGCCCTGGGTGTGGTGTCCACCGTGGAGACTCAGCTGCCCTGTGCGGTGGACAGTGCCCAGGTGCTGGCTTCCCATGGAGGAACAAAGAGCCTGGAGCCCCAGACGCTGCTTCTGTCAAAGCTGCTGCCCAGGATCCCTGGAAGGCATGCAGTCCCTTGGGACTCGAGGTGGCACCAGACAGGGAGGGAGTGGGCAGGAGCCACTGCAGAGGGGACTGGCCATGGCCAGGCCTGCCTACCTGGCCAGGGCCCGGAGCAGCTGGCCTGGCTGCTGCACCCCGTGGGGCGCCCGGGCCTGCTGCAGAGACAGCCTCTCTGCCTGTCAGCTCCTGTCATCTGCACACACCCCAGACACAGCCTCAGAAAGGACACGCCCTTGGGAGGCGGGGCCCAGCTGCAGGGTCCACGGCCGACTGACCAGGCTCTCCTGAGCCACGCATGGACCGGGATGATGGGGCGCGCCCTGCAGGCAGCACCGGGGACCTGGTGAGCAGCTGACCCGGGCAGTGGGGTCAGCCAGTGCCCCTGGCCCAGCCCTGGCTCCTGCTGGATGCTCACGGCGTGTGTCACTTGCTGCCCACCGCTGCCCCAGGCCCAGGTCGGGCTCCCCCCGATGCCCCAGGTGCCGGGTGCTGTGCTGGGGAGCAGGCCCGCCCCCGCCAGCCCTCCCGGCCGCCTGCTTGGACTGAGGAGGGGGGAGGGGGCCTATATTTATCTGAGGTGTGAGGAGGCCTGTCTGGCAGCGAGATGCAAATGCCTTTCATCCCATCTGGGCCGGGAGCCGCTCACCACGGACAAGCCCGTCCCGGCTGTTCTGCACAAGTGGGTGCCAGGGACGGGGGGTGAGGCGGCAGTGCCTGGAGCTCGCTCCCGGGCTGCGAGGTCCCCCGAGAGCTGCAGAGGCTCAGGCTGGCCCTGTGGGAGGTTCCCGAGGCCTGGGCAGGGAGCCGGGATCCAGAGCAGGTGCAGAGTGCTGTCCCCGTCCCGCCGTGGGCGCCAGTCCTGGGGTACAGGGTGCTCCTCGGCTGCACCAGAGCAGAGGGGGCCAGCATCTTTCCAGGTGTCCCAGACCCAGTAATCAACAGAAGGCCGAGGCCACAGTCTCCCACGGCCCTTGCTCCACAGAGGATGCAGGAGCAGCAAAGGTGTGAGGGAGCGCGCGTTGCTGGTGGTGTGGGCTGAGCCCTGATCCTGGTCACAGTGAGTCCTCATCCTGGTCACACTCTGAGCCCTGATCCTGGTCTGACACTGAGCCCTAACCCTGGTCACAAATGAGCAATGACCCTGCTCACTCTGAGCCCTGACCCTAATCTCATTCTGAGCCCTGACCCTGGTCACACACTGAGCCCTGATCCTGGTCTCACTCTGAGCCCCAACCCTGCTCACTCTGAGCCCTGACCCTAATCTCATTCTGAGCCCTGACCCTGGTCACACACTGAGCCCTGACCCTGGTCTCACACTGAGCCCTGACCCTGGTCTCACACTGAGCCCTGATCCTGGTCTTACTCTGAGCCCTGACCCTGGTCTCACACTGAGCTCTGACCCTGCTCACTCTGAGCCCTGACCCTAATCTCATTCTGAGCCCTGACCCTGGTCTCACACTGAGCCCTGACCCTGGTCACAAATGAACAATGACCCTGTCACTCTGAGCCCTGACCCTGGTCTCACACTGAGCCCTGACCCTGGTCACAAATGAACAATGACCCTGTCACTCTGAGCCCTGACCCTGGTCTCACTCTGAGCCCTGATCCTGGTCACACACTGAGCCCTGATCCCAGTCACATACTGATCCCTGATCCTGGTCACACACTGAGCCCTGACCCTGGTCAGACTCTGAGCCCTGACCCTGGTCACACACTGAGCCATGATCCTGGTCACATACTGAGCCCTGACTCTGGTCACACACGGAGCCCTGATCCTGGTCTCACTCTGAGCCCTGACCCTGGTCTCACATGGAGCCCTGACCCTGATCTCACACTGAGCCCTGATCCTGGTCTCACTCTGAGCCCTGACCCTGGTCACACACTCAGCCCTGATCCTGGTCTCACACTGAGCCCTGACCCTGGTCTCACACTGAGCCCTGACTCTGGTCTCACACGGAGCCCTGACCCTGATCTCACACTGAGCCCTGATCCTGGTCTCACTCTGAGCCCTGACCCTGGTCACACACTCAGCCCTGATCCTGGTCTCACACTGAGCCCTGACCCTGGTCTCACACTGAGCCCTGACCCTGGTCAAACTCTGAGCCCTGATCCTGGTCACTCCTAGCCCTGACCCTGGTCCCTCCTAGTCCTGACCCTGGTCTCACTCAGCCCTGAGCTTGGTCCCTGATCAGCCAAGCTGTGCTGCAGTGGGGAAGCAGGAGGTGGTGTGTGGTGTGAGGAGGCCTGGGGCAGCCGCCACGAGGGAGGGGTCCCCTGTGGTGGGGTCGGACTCTCCTTCTAACATTCTGTGCTGCAGCATCGCCGGGGCTGCCCTCGGGCGACGGAGCAGGTGTGTAGCAGCTGGCTTGGCCGGGGGCCTTACCCGGTCTGCTCAGATGTTTGCTCTCAGGGCCTGGGCACCCTGAGCCCTGGGCCGAGAGAACCAGCCACCCACCTCGCTGAGCGGGAAACTCTCGGCCCTCTGGGTGTCCTCCTGGTCTCACCCGGGGACGCTGGTCCCGCACGATGGTGTCGGTGCCTCTGAGCCTGGCTCCTCGCTGCGCGGCCACCTGCCGGTGTCTGCTCCTCCAGGATCCCCCACCCTGGCCACGCACTCGCCATGGCCACGCTCCTTGTGCAGCGGCTCTGAGGCGCACACAGGGCAGAGAGGGGCTCTGCCCTCCTGGGGCCCGGGTTCAGCCTGTGCCACGCCCACGTGCCTCACAGGAACCTGTCCTGGGAAGCTCTGCAAACACAGAGACAGGGACGGAGCCGGAAGGCCACTTGACCACGCCCCCGTCCCCAGCCCCTTCAAAGGCGGGAGGGCTGTGGCCCCTCTGCAGGCAGAGCTGATGCACCAAGCACAGCCCCTCCCCTCCCCGCGCCCGCCTCCAGGGGCCCCGCGGCAGGAAGGGGCTTTAGGTCCCGGGCCCCCCGTCAGCAGCGAGGCCCCCACGTCCCCCGGTGTCTCACAGAACTCACAGCCTTCAAGCTGTGCCAGAGCCACACCGATCATGAAAGCTATTTGCCTGTCAAACCCGTCATGGCCTCGCGCCGGCCCACAAGTGGCTAGCACGCCCCCTTGGGTGCCGGTGCCCGCCTGTCCCGGTCCAGGAAACCCGGTGGCTTCCGTAGACGCCAGGGCCCAGGTCCAGGACTTGGAGCCTCCGCCTGCACCCTGAGTCCTCCTCCAGGAAGCCTCTCGGGCCCCGCCGTGGGGGGTGCCCCCTGTTCCTGGACAGCAGCCGTGCTGCCCTGTCCCCGCTCAGCGTGGTCTTACCCACATGGCTGAGGCCCCTGGGAACACACAGCCCCTTGCAGCATGGATGGAGGCTGACGATACGGGCTGGGCAGGCAGCCTGCAGGGCCGGATGAGGAACAGGCCAGGCCGAGTGTTGTCGGCTAGGGGGGGCCTTGGGCCAGGGAAACGCCGTGCTGGTTTGGGGGTGAGAGGACATGGTGGTGACACACTTGGGGGTGCAGAGTCCCATACTCGGCCCTTGACGAGGTCTGGGGATCTCTGAGCCTCGTGGGGTTGGGATGGATTTTTGGAATGCAGATGTGATGCTGGGAGCCAAAGCAGCCATGTTGTGCTACAACAAAAAGCTTATGGGCCTGGAGGGAGGCACGGTCATGAGACAAAGCTTTGTGGACAGCAGCTGGAAGATCCACGTCTCCATCGTCTGTCGAGGCAGAGTAGACCCAAGGCCAGACCAGGCCCTGCTCGGCTCTGGCCACGTGTCTGTAGGAAGCTCATGGACTCTCCGGGCTTAGCTGTCTCGTCTGTACAGACTCCGTGTCATGGTGCCTGGCACACAGTCAGTGCCCCGCTGTGTGCCGCGTGACCCCTGGGCAATCGCACCCTGCCGTGATTCATTCTCCCGACCTCAGCTGGAGTTCCCAAAGCCTCACAGACGCCGGTGCTCCCGTCCCTTCCCCTTCCTCTTGTTGGGCCACCAGGCTCGGCCGTGGCTCCCTAAGCCACCTCACGGGGCAGGGCGGGGCCGCGGCCCAGGTGCAGGCGCCTCGGGCTGCCGCCACTGCTTCAGATGTGTGAGCCACTCCCCAGGCAGAGGCGGGGCTGGCACTGCTGGCGCAGCTCCGACGCTTTGTCACCTCCCTGCTGGGGGGGCACACTTCAGTACAAAGCAGGGTGTTGACCCCGAGGGTGGCCATTCTGTCGGGGAGCAGGGACTGCCCTGCGCCTGTGCTCTGCGGGGGGCCAGGCGGCTTACCTGGCCCAGCCCATTCCCTCTCCTGGGCTGCAAACTGCCCACTGGCCGGAGCCCGCGGGGGGCAAAGGTGCCCACCACCCAGCCAATAAAGAGACTGCAGGGAAATAGTAAAAGCCGCAGAGAGCATGGGGCGGCCACGTCGTGGGGCGGAGGGCTAAGTCACGGCTAAGTCACCGCCTGCTGGCACCCCGTATTGGATGGAGTGCCTGATGGGAGACCTGGCTGCTCCACTTTGATCCTCTCCCTGCTACGGCCTGGGAAAGCAGCAGAAGATGGCCCAAGTGCTTGGGCCCCTGCACCCACGTGGGAGACCTGGAAGAAGCTCCTGGCTTTGGCCTGGCCCAGCCTCTGGCTGTTGTGGCCATCTGGGAGTGACTAGTGGATGAAAGATGTCTCCTCTCCCTCTCTCACTGCTTTTAAATACATAAATGAATCTTTTAAGGAAACGCAGTCGGAACCGCCCACTTCCTGGGGGCCCACCCCAGCCCCTTCCCCACCCTGCCCCTGCCGGCATGGGGAGAGTGGCTGCCCTTCCGCGAGTGGCCGGCGGCCATGCGGTCAGACTCCCACGTGCAGGCAGAGCTGAACGTCACACCTTAAAAGGGGAGGGGGCTTTAGGATGAGGTCACAAGGGGCAGGGGCCAGAGCGAGCCACAGGAAGCCAGAGCAAACACGAACACGGCTCCTGTGGCAGCGGCCTCCACGTGGAGGAGGACTCTCGGCAGAGGCTGTGGCTGAGCACCCACAGGAGAGACCATCTTCCCTCGCTCGTGAGAAGGGAGCGGCCATTAAGACACCGTAACTCCGTGCCTGCTTGCTGGAGGCTGCAGGTGCCCGGAGCCGGCTGCTGGCTGGGAGCCCCCAGCTCAGGAGCCCAGAAGTCGTCCAAACACGCAAGTATACATTGTAGCAAAGTAATTAGAGGCCTCAGCGGAAGCCATGCAGCCATTAGCAAGTACTGCGCGCTGCGAAGGGCGTGCGGGGAGCGTGGAGGGACCCTGCCGGCGGCCAGCGTCCCACGTGATCCCAGCACAGAAGAGCAGCCGCGGGCCCTGAGCGCGGGCCTAGGCAGAGCCCGCTTCCCTGTATTTCCAGCTGGCCCCCACCTCTAGCGAGATCCACGTGGATTTTGGGAGAGCCTGGTTACCCCCAATCACTGTGCTGCCCAGGACCAGCCCAGCACCTGTGGGTCGTTAATCGGGCTGGCTGACAGCACCCCGGCCGGGACCCCTCCTCAGTGGGCGGAGTGGGCTGTGGCGGGGGCAGGCGCCTGCTGGATGCTCACGAGCCGTGGGGCAGGGGCCCCGGGTGGTGCGGGACAGAGCCCCGGGCGCCAGCCTGCTGTGTGGTGGATTGCACAGTACGGCCCCCAGCCCTTCCCGGCTCTGCTTTCCAGCTGGCCTGTCTGGAGGGCCACCTGAGCCCCCAGCTCGGGTGAGGAGGTACGGGGTCGCCCGGCCTTGCAGGGACATGCAGGAGTCACAGGGTGGCGGCCTCAGGGTGTCAGGACCCCCCAGTCTGCAGAATTGGGGGACAGCTGAAGATTCGCAGGCCATTGGACAAACCTAGAGCCCGTGGAGAGCCAAGTGTTGGTCAGCAAGTGGGCCCCGGGCCGCCCGCTCTGTGCCGGTCTCCTGGGGGACCCGGGGTCGCAGGGAGCACCCCCCTCTCTGGTCCATCAGGAGGCCTGTCCTGAGCCACCAGGGCTCGCGGCCTGTAGGGAGCGGGATTGCAGGACCTGCCAGAGCAGAGCGTGTGGGCTGGCCCGAGCCACACTGCCGCTTCCCGCCACCTCCGACCTCTTGGGGATACTGGGGCCGTTCTTGGGGCAGTGTGGCGCCCTGCCCCTGGTCCGGGGAGACCCCTTCCCCGAGCTCCGTGCTCACCCCACCGCCCTCAGGGTCACTTCTGCCTTCCGCTGGGAACTGCTCCACGGCTTGGGCGTGAGTGAGGGGCTGGGGCCCGGGCAGGGGCAGGGGCAGGGGCCCGGGCAGGGGCAGGGGCAGGGGCAGGGCCCGGGCAGGGAAGTGAATCCGGCTGCCTCAGCACATGCTCTGCTCCCATGATGGCACGCGGCTGTGCCCGGGCTGCCTCTGTGAAGGGACCCACTGGCGCCGGGTAGGGCTCACAGAGGCTGTCACCGCCGAGCTCTGTGCAAGGTAGGAGAAGCAGTGCTGGAGTTTGAAGCCACTGCATTTGGGGCTGGAGGCTGACACAGCACCAGACGTGCCCAGTGCTGTGTCTCTACCCTGGAGGCCAGCGCCCCTGGGAGTAGAGAGCACACCTGGCGCCCACACCATTCTCCACGGCAAGGCACCAGGGCTGGGCAGGGGCAGGTGCACGGCCACGGGGGTCAGCCCACTGGGAGAAGCAGGCCATCATGAATCTGGACAGATGGGTGAAAACCCAGGACGGGCGTGGAGGAGTTCGCCAGGAGCGTCACTTCATGGCACCCCGCGCGGGCCTGCACTCCCCCAGCATGCTGTTAATTAGGAGGGGAGCAGCAGCCTGGCTCCACGCCCACGCGAGAGCCCACAGCCCACGTGGTCAGAGCCACGCCCCGCCGCTGGCCAGGGTGCACGGAGAACACGGCATCACTCGGGATCCTCCGTCCTGCCCACGTCACAGGGCAGCGGGATGAGGGTCCTCCCCCTCCCCCTGCCCCCCTGCAGCCTCGGAGAGCCTCAAGGTCAGGAGGGCTGCTGCACTGGGAGCAGAACCGGATTCACCTGCCAGGAAGGTGGTGCTGGGTGAGGGGCGTGGCCGAGGAGCGCGTGGGCGGAGGTGGGGCCGAGGAGGGAATGAGGGCGTGGCCGGGGAGGGCGTGGGCGGAGGTGGGGCCGAGGAGGGAATGAGGGCGTGGCCGAGGAGCGCGTGGGTGGAGGTGGGGCCGAGGAGGGTGTCGGGGTGCAGCTCAGGAGGACATGGGCGCAGGCGCGGCTGAGGACAGTGTGAGTGTGGGAGTGGGGGGGGCGTCAGCGGCGAGCCCGTCCTGATCCCTGGTGCCCTGGGTCCTGCGTGTGAGAAACAGGCCAGGTGTTGGGGGTGAAGCCGCAGCAACCCGGTACTGGGCTGGGAACCGCTCGGGGAAGCAGGTCCCTGGGCTGACTTGGCGACTCCTCAGCTCTGCTGGCAGCCGGAAGTGGCCAGGACAGCAGCACAGCAGCTCGAGGCGGAGGCTGGGCAGGTGCAGGGGTGGGGTAGGTGCAGGGGCAGAGGCGGGGCAGGGGCGGGGGCAGGGGCAGGGCAGGGAGAGGGGCAGGGGCAGGGGCAGCCAAGGCATGGGGGACCCTGTGGGCAATGCCTTCTGCGTGGAGGCTGCGCCCCTGCCTGGCCCCGGGTCCGGCTCCTGGTCTCAGCTGCTGTTGCTGGCACTGGGGAGCAGCCCCTCCCCTCCTGGAAATGGGGCCTCTGAGAGAAGGCAGGTGCCTGGTGCTAGGGGTTTCAACCACGGCCGAGAATGACAACCAAGACCTCGCCGAGCCGAGAGAAGTTTACTGGGGCAAAGCATTGCCGGGAGCGGCCTCGGAGGGAGAGGAGCTCGGGCCCCTGTGCAGGGCTGGGGTTCACAGGGAGCTTGTGTCAAGGGAGGAGGGTGTGGGACATGGGCTGAAGACACCTGGTGCTGTGAGACGGGGGTCCCTGACACAGGAGTCCCCAGGGCTGCCTGACTCACAGCTGGGGCAGTGACAGGGACCGGGAGGCACAGGGTGTTTCCCTGATTTGCAGCTGGGACAAACTACTGTGGGCGCGGTGGGCTCTCCAGGAGCATGGCGTCTCTGTGCGTCTACCTGTTTACCTGTTTACTGTTTACCTGACGCCAGGAAGTGGGGGGGGGGCTGTTCTGGACCCGTGTGGATTCAGGATTCTCACACCTGTCTCATGGAAGGACCTGCGGCTCCCAGGGAGTGGGCGGGGCCTGGGCACTGTGAGTGCTTTCACCCTGCCCGTGTCCATGGGGCGGCTGTGGCCTTGGAGAAGCCCGGAGGCCAGGTGGGGCTGTGGCTTCCCCCCGGGCAGCAGCAGCAGGCGAGACCACCCCAGTGCCCATGGGAGGACAGGGAGCAGGGGGAGGAGCCTGTGCACCCCCGCCCCAGCCAGCCGTCTCAGTGCAAACTCCAGGAGGCTGAACACAAATGCCCAGGGTGGGAGTGGGCAGCCGGGGGGCGGGGGTGTCAGTTGAGACCCCTCCCCCCGGAGGAGGGGTGAGGCCCATCCCGAGATTCAGTTCTGGGCCCGTGGACGCAGGTGCGGGGGCTGGTGCCTGTCAGTGCCTTGGGGACCTGGCTCGGCGGGTCCACTCACCCCCATTCCCAATGCAGCACTGCCGTGGTGGTGATGCCGGCAGTCAGTGGCCCTCCGGGTCACCCACCCACGGGCAGGTGTCCTTGGGGAGCCCACACAGCCGCAGCCTCCGAGCCTCCTGGCAGGCTGGACCCTGCAGTGGCCACATCTGCGTCCACACCGAGGAGTGTGTGCACCTGCTGGGCCGCGTGACACCGTAGCACGCATGTGCGCAGGGGCCTCCCTCTCCCGGTGCTCCCACGGCCACTGTGGTCAGGAGCCGGCCGCCTCGGCTGGGCCTGGGCTCAGCTCCCACAGGGCTGAGCCTCGGGGTGGGGGGTTCCCAGCGCCACGATTGTGATGTGGGCGGGGCCTCCCTCTCCCAGTGCCATGATTGTCACGTGGGCGGGGCCTGCAGGAGACAGGCACCTGCCATGCTCAGGGAGGGCCCGGCCCTTCCTGGGGACCCCGCCCACAGGACAAGCTCCCGTGCAGGAGCGGCCACTCTCAAGGGAAGGGGCCACCTCCCAGAGCTGGCCCAGAGCTGGCCACAGGGCCCTGCTCCTGCCTGGGAGGGAGACAGGAAGGGGCGAGTGAGGGAGGTGTCACTCCCACAAAGCCTGAGGACCCTGCCACAGACAGACACGGCTGCGCTGGTTGGTCACCAGCCCTGGCTCTCTGTGTGTGTGTTGGGGGTCTGATGTGCCTGCTCCTGCCCCAGGCATCTCCTGCCCGATTCCAGGCTGGACGCCCGCTGCTGGCTCTGCTCCCCACTTCCCCCCAGCGCCCAGGGCCCTCGGCCTCTGAGCTCTGGCCAGCCTCAAGTGCAAGGTCAGGAGGCAGAGCCCGCCCTGAGCCTGCGCTCCAGACGCCCGCCGGGCACTCACTGCCCGGGTCACCCCAGCGAGCTGGGGGTGCAGATGGGGAAGCAGCTGTGGGCTCCTGCCTGCAAGGTTGCCAGGAGGAGCCGGAGCCCGGGCCGCACCCTGCTGCCACCCCGCACCCGCCCTGCGCCTGGCCCTGCATGCGAGGCGGCCTGACCTGGAGCAGGGGAGCTGGCATGGGGGCCAACAGGCGGGACACAGCCCCAGGAGCACTGTGCGAGAGGGGGGGTCTCCCAGGGAAGCCGGCCCACCCCTGCTCTGCTTCTGGTGGTTGGAGTCCAGGTGGTGTGCGAACCGGCCGCTGAGTGTCCAGCCCAGGCTCTGGACCAGCTGCGGGGAGAGGACAATGGCCAGAAGCTTCCGCCCTGGGTCCCGCTCACCCTGCCTGGGCTCAGCCTGCTGCCACTCACTGTCACTCCTCTCCCTGCTCCATGGCTTCCCTGTTCCTGGGCCTGGCGATGAAGTCGCCCCCTCCCCCAGCCGTCCCCTCCTGCACCTGCCCTGCCTCGTCCTCCTCCCAGGTCCCGCAGCTCTGGGCACCCAGAGCCTCCTCCATCACCGGGCCAGGGGCTGTGTCCTTTGCTTCCTCTACAGAGGGTCCCAAGGCTCCTCCTTTCCTCACCCCCACCCCGTCCGGTACTTCCTGCTGGCCTAGGAATTCTATAACTGCCTGGGACGGGAGGGAGGGGTCCTGCCGCCCAGCCCTGGCTCCAGTGCTGCTGGTCCCAAGGGCTCCGCACCTGTGCCCCAGCGCCCTCGGGCCCCGGGCCTGCAGCGCCCCCAGGCGGCAAGGGGAGGGGGCTGGCACCGCCACCTGCAGGGATGGTGGGCGAGGCGGCCCCCGGCCTCCCAGCCCCGGAAGCTCTTCTATTTTTAACACGAGCCCTGCGTTGGCAATTGCTATGCAACTCAGGGGAGGCTGTGAAATAAAATTGTGTAGCAGAATTTATTCTCCCCGGTGCGCTTATTAAATCTCACCTCAGAACACGCTTTCCCTCCGAGGCTGGGGACTTCTCTAACGGCCTCGGGCAGCTCGCCAGGCGCTGCTGCCCGCCCAGCCCGCTCCGGCCACCCCGGCTGGGTCCTCACTGGCCTCAGAGAGTTTGCCCTCTGCTGTGATCCTGTGTCCAGAGCCCTGGCCCCTCCTGGTGTCAAGGTGGAGGAGGGGTGTGCGGCTGGAGCCGGTGCTGGCGGGAGACTGACCCTAACAGCCGGCTGGACAGGGCCGAGGCTCACTGGGCCGGCGCCCTGCCCCACCACACTGCGGTGCCCTGGCTCAACAGTGTCCTGCTCCGTGGCCCGAGTGCTCCCCAGCTCCCATGGGGGCTCAGGCCAGCATCAGCTTCTCCTGACCCGGGCCAGGCGTACTCCCCCACCCCCCAAAGAGCACTGCCTGCAGGGGCACTGTGGATTTTGCCTCCTGGGCACACAGTAGGTGCTTAACAAACTTCGGGGAGGAGCCACTCCCAAGGCTGGGAGCCTGGGGTCAGGCCACCCTGAGAACTGGGTCCCCTCGGCGCCCCTGGCCTCTGCCTCCCCATCAGCCCTGGCACCAGGAGGAGGCCCCTGGCCAACGTGCTGCTGTCTTGTAAGTTGTCCTGACCAGGTCTTTCCTCTCGGGTGCCCCCGGTGCCCAGCCCCCTCCTCCTGCCCCGAGCCCTCAGCTCCCCGGCACTTGTCCTTGGTGAGCCCTTGTAGCCCTGCCGACACCGTCAGTCATCTCCCACTCACGCCCCAGTCCGGTGGACACAGAGCAGCCTCCTCAGGGCAGGCCCGGTGCCCGGCAGGGCCTGACTCAGGGCCGCTCATGGCCGTCACTTCTCCGAGCCCTCCCCTCCCAGGCCCCTGGAGGAGAGCCAGACTCAGACACGAGCTGCGGGAGGCAGCGGCCGCCCACACAGCCTGCTCCGCGCCCGTATTTTTAGAGCCACTTCTCCAGTGTCTCCTTGCACAGGAGAGGGGGCGAGGGAAACCAGGAGAGGAGCTGAGGCTGGCGGGGGCCCGGCCCCTGCTCTGCCTGGGCCTGCTCGGAGCAGTGCCGCCCACGGCGTCCTCATGGGGCCTGGCATGGCCCTCGTCACCGCCTGTGCAGACAGCTCCGCGAGCTGAGGTTCAGAGCCGTCCCCACCTCGCCAGTGGCGGCGTCCAACAACCAGGAGGCCTTGACACCAAGTACCCTGCCGCAGCCCGTACTTCTAGCCACACTCTCAGGGGCTGGGACCAGCCACAAAGCCCACCGGGTCCCTGGGTCGCCCTCTGCCACCCCACAGGAGGCTCAGGCTTCAGGACCCTGGACAGGGGCGCGGCTGGTCCAGCCCTGACGGAAGAGGGGTCCCTGCCAGGGTGGGATCGGGCATGGGCCTGGGGCTGCGTTGTCAGCCTGGACAGTCGGCGCCCCAGCCACGACCTTAACAACTACGGTGATGGTGACAGCGGGAAGCCCCAGATGTGGCTCCCAGGGAGAAGCAGGGTTCCCTTTCACCAGGTGGGAGCAGGACAGGGAGGCAGGGAGGGGCTCTTTGTTCAGCCCCCACCCCCACCAGAAAGTGCGTGTGGCTCCTGCCTTTGGGCTCCGCTTGCCCTCTGCAGCAGCTGGCCGCTCAGGCGGCAGAGGCGCTGGCCAGCGCCTGTCCCAGGCCTGCACTAGGGGTGGCCTGGGAGTGGGTCCCGCTGGCTGCAGCTGCACTGCGGGGACTGGCCATCCTCTGGCTGGGCTTCCTGGACAGGAAGTGGCCCTAGGAGTGGGGGCTGGGGGCGGGGCTGGCTCTGTGGCTGAGGTCATGGGGGCCCTTGGCACTCAGGATCTCCCAGGTGATGTGTGGTTACGATTATGACACCCAGTGTCTGCAGCAGTCGCACTTGTCACAGTGACACCACTCAGGACAAGCAGAGAGGGGCGCAGCCAGGGAGGGCTGGCTGCGGAGTGCATGGGGGGGTTCCAGTCCTGGAGGACCTCCCGCCGTTGCCTCAGCTCAGGGCGGGGGTGGCTGTGCCCGCTGGACCCGCCGGAGGTCCTCCGACTCCCTCCCTTACTCCTCACCACTGGACCATCAGGAGTGCACAGAGGCCCTTCCTGCTCCACCTGATCTCCACACTCAGCCCGGGGGCTTCAGCTGGGCGGTGGGGTGGGCGGGGATCCAGGGGGCGCCCTGTGCCTGGAGTGCTGGTCCTTCCCTGGAAGCAGGTGCACTCTGCAAACTTTCTACCGCCCACAGGAGGACGCGCACTGTTTCCAGGCTCCGCCGACATGGCCCAGCCCCACGGCTGCAGCCTGGACGTCGAGGTCCCCAGGGGAGGCTCCAGGGGAGGCTGAACTTGGGCTCCGGCTGTGCACTGAAAAATGAGCCCCTTTGGGGAAAACGCTCCCAAGGCCAACTGGGATCCCGGCCCTGCCGTTCATTCCGTACCCCGCCTCCAGCTGGGCGGCCTTAGCCTCTCTGCACTTGTAACCACCTGTGATCACCTTGACCTTGGCAAAGTGCTGCCACGCCCCTTTTTTCCCAGCAGGGACTAAGAGGCAGGGGCAGTGGAGCCAGGTGGGCTCGGGGTACTTGGCCCTCCTGTCCCGTGCCCCTTGCTCCTCTGCAGGCCTGAGGCCGCCCCGCTGGCCTGGACCCTCCCTGCCCTGGCCTTGCCCCAGCCCCCGAGACAAGAGCCTGGGGATGGAGCCCGTTGATGCCGGCCGGGCTGGAGGGAGGGGGCCTGAGTAGTCCGTGTTGGCCTGCGAGTCCCTTTGCAGTCCTTCTTTACGAGGTCGATACGCAAAGGCTGTTGACAGACCGGAGGAGCTTCAAGCCAAATAGCACAGGGTCTCGGGGGACAGGGCGAGGAGGGGTGGGCAGCAGCCCCACGGCTCGCTGGGGCTCATGGGCGCCGGCACACGCATGGTGACGGCAGGGGTCAGTCCTCGTCCTCCAGGCTCCTCCTGCTAGGGGCACCCAGCCGGGCTCTGGAGCGGCCGCACTTGATGAAGCGCACAGAAGTGGAGAGCGTGGAGCCAGGGCTGGTCCCCACGAGGGCTGACCCAGAGCCACCTGCCCGGCCCAGGCCCCTCTGTGCTGACGCCTCGTCCCATTGTCCGTCAGCTCATGAGGAGACCTGCAGAGACCCCTGGGCCCTGGCAGAATGGCCCACCTGCAGCCCTGGAGTGGCTGTGCGCTCCCCCGCCCAAGCCTTGCTCACCCACTGTGCTCGGCCCAGGGCACCTGCCTGGTGCCTGGTGAGCAGCCAGCGCCCCCGGCCCCTGCCTGGGTCTCCTCGCTGCCCCTGTCACCGGGGACGAGAGCAGAGCAGCCTGTCATGGGTCTTGAGGCGCAGAAGTGCTCCCCCCTCCCCAGGCTGTGCAAAAAAGCCCGTGGGAAGGCTGAGGGGCTCCTGCTGGGCCCTGCCGTGGGCACTGGGCTGCCCCAGCTGGACAGCAGTGGGGCAGAGGGGGGGCACGGGCCCCGGAAGTGGGTGCTTGGTCGTGATGGGGCCGGGCGGGGTGTGCGTGTGCGGGGCGCTCAGGAGCCCGAGCAGGGCCGCGGCCAGCAGGTGCGCCCCAGCCTCCCCAGGGCCTGGGGCTGTCCGGCCCGGCTGGGAGATGGAGATTGATGGGCCCCGGGCGGCAGCCCCGGCTCTGCGGAGGCCGCCGGCATGGCAGGAACACAAGGCTTCATTATTATTGTGAGTGTTACTCAGCTGCTTTATTGAATTCTCCAAGTCAGGAAAAATTCTGGCGAGATAAGGAGTTGACATTTTCAGAAGCAGCGGCGAGAACTGTGCGGGCGGCGGGGACAGAGCGAAGCGCCTGCCTGGCATGAGAATGTCTCAGCCCACCGCCCGCCACCCACGGCCGCGCACCGCGCACGCGCACCGCGCACGCGTGCTGACTCAGGCTCCCGGGGCGCGCAGCCGGCCCTGAGCACCGGCCCGGGGAGCGGGGAGGGCTGGCCCTGGGGGAAGCCGAGCGCAGCCGCCTGTGCCCTCCCCTCCCTGCCCTCCCCACCCCTCCCTTCCTGGGCCCCTCCCCCACACCCTCCTTCAGTGAGCACTGGCCACACTCCCAGCCTGGGGGTGGACTGGCTGAGGACAGGGTCCTCTCCCGCGTCTGCCACAGTGTAACCGTGGGGACCACGCCGTGACAGGGCGGCCTCGCGTGTGAGCCACGGTGAGGTGGCATGTTGCCCACTGCCCAGCCGGGCCCTGGGCCTGTGGCCCCTGGCCTCCGTGCACACACATGCTCACATGTGCACACACAAGCGCACACATATGCACACACATGTGTGCATGTGCACACACATGCTCACATGCAAACAGGCACACGCTCACATATGCAAGGCACACGTACCTGTTCACACATGGTCACACACCCACATGTGTGTACATGTTCACCAGCTCACAGGCCCACAAGCACACACTCGGATACGCACATGCTCACATATGTGAGGCACACACACATGCTTACATATGCTCACATGCAAGGCTCACACACATGTTCACACGTACTCACACATGCTCACATATGTGCATGCCCACAGGCACAGACACACACACATGCTCACGTGTGCACACACGCAGTTACTTCAGGGGCTCCCTCTCACCATGAGACCAATGCGTGCTCAAGGCAGGCCTGGCGGAGCCGCAGTCCTGGGCGCTGTGCCCTCACGGAGGCTTCGCCTGGCCCGCGGCACGGCTGTGGGATTGCACAGATGTGGAGCTGGGGCCCCGGGGTGGGGGGGGGCTGAGCAGGGAGGCGAATCCAACTGCACCTCCTGCAGGGCCACAGCGGTCGGCAGTGCACTTCTGTCTACACCTGCAGGGCGCTGGGGAGCCTTGGTGCTCTTGCGCCTGCTTCCGGGGGGATGGGTGTCAGGCCTCCCTCTGGGTGCCTGCATGTGGCTCGGGTGGGGCCTGGCCGGGGGCTGTCTCTCTGGGTGTCTTGGCAGCTCCCGCTGCGTGTCCCCTACGCTGGCCTGCTCCGGCCTGAGCCCCCGCCTGGTGAGCCCCGCCCTGGGCCCAGGCTCCCGACTCTGCCCCAGGCCTCCGCCTCCTGCAGCACCACCTGGGCTGGCTCTCTCTGGGCGAGGGCTGCCCCCCTCCCCAGCCTGCCTGGACCGCGGGCCCCTCCTCCTCCCCTGGGGCCCTGCCATGACCCTGTCCCTACCTGGGCTCTGCTCTGACTGGGGGAGGGCACTCACTTGCTGGCGCTTGGTTTCTGCTTCCCCTACTGGAACAGCTCCTCCAGGGGCCGGGTCCAGCCCAATCGCTGGCCGCTGGGAAGCACTCGAGCTGGCTGAGTGGACATGTGCTGATTCTCTGGCAGCCACCGTGGTCCCATGGGGGACATGTGGTTCTCCCTGGTGAGAGATGGGGGCGGGGAGCTCACACAGGCCTCCCCTGGGGCTTCCCACGTGATGGGGGCCAGCATGGGGCCGGGGACGGCGGGGCGAGGTGGCGCGGGCTGGGGCTCGGGAAGGGGACGGCGCAGGGGTGAGTCTTGGGGACCAGAGCGTGCACGGAGCAGGTGAGGTGTGAGGATGAGAAAGGGAGTGGGGGCCGGGAGGTGGGGGAGCCTGGGCCTCATTATGCTGGATCCCGGGCCCTTCCAGGGGGCCAGGATGACTCATGGCAGGAAGTGCACATCACCTGGCCTCCTCCACACGAAATCCCGGGGACAGAGGCCCCGCGGAGGTGAGGGCCCAGCGAGGCTGAACCCTGGGTGCTCTGGTCCAGGCCCTTGCTGTCCCGTCAACCGTGTCCCCAGCTGGGTGTAGCACACCCCACCGTGCCCTGGGAACGGACCTGTTGGAACCTGCTGGGAGGTGCACACTCTGGGTTACCCCACTGAGGACTCTGGGGAGGGGCTGGGGGCCCATGCGGGGGGCTCGGTTTTGCTGCCGCTGGCTCTGGGTACTGGTGAGCCGGCTCACGCGTCGGCAGTCCCTGAGGGGCTGGGGGCTCAGTCCTGTGGCTGATGGCTCTAGAGATAGCCTCCCCCGGATATTGGTGAGCTGGTGCCGGGGATTTTAATAACGCGGCCCCACGGGCTATTGTGATGCTGCCGTTAGTAAGCCGCCGGCATCTGCAGTCTGGTGTGGGAGGCGCCCACTCAGCCGTCCTGCTCTTCCTGACACAGCTCCCTCGCCCAGGCCTGACTCAGCGCCTGCTCTGCCCCCCTCGGCCGCACACTCATCCGTCTGCCCATCTCCCCATCCACCCTCCCCCTGCCCTCCCCGACGCACTCACCCGCTCTGCCCTCCTCCCGTCGCCCTCATCGTCCAGGATTGAGAAGTGTCCGACGTGTGCCAGGCCGTGTGCCAGACCTGTACCCGTCCTCCGCCTGCACGGAGCTTAGCAGTCCAGAGGGGAAAACACTGCTGCTGACGGCGGCGGCGGTGGTGATGGTGGTAGTGATGGTGATGGCCATGGTAGTGACGGCGATGGTGGTGGTGGTGGTGACAAAGATGGTGACGGTTACAATAATGGTGGTGGAAGTGATGGAAGTGGTGATGGTGACGATGGTGGTGATGGTGACAGTGGTGGTGATGTGATGGTGGTTGTGATGGTAGTGGTGATGGTGGTGATGGTGATGATAGTGGTGATGGTGATGGTGATGGTGATGGTGGTGGTGATGGTGGTGATGTGATGGTGGTGGTGATGGTGGTGATGGTGGTGATGTGATGGTGGTGGTGATGGTGGTGATGGTGATGATAGTGGTGATGGTGATGGTGGTGATGATAGTGGTGGTGGTGATGATGGTGATGGTGGTGATGGTAGTGATGGTGGTGGTGGTGATGGTGATGGTGGAGACAGTGATGATGGTGACAATGGTAGTGACAGTGATGATAGTGATGATGGTGGTGATGGTGGTGATGGTGGTGGTGGTGACAAAGATGGTGACGGTTACAATAATGGTGGTGGAAGTGATGGTAGTGGTGATGGTGACGATGGTGGTGATGGTGGTGGTGATGGTTGTGGTGATGGTAGTGGTGATGGTGGTGATGGTGATGGTGGTGGTGGTGGTGGTGGTGGTGATGGTGATGATAGTGGTGGTGGTGATGATGGTGGTGATGGTGGTGATGGTGATGAGGGTGGTGGTGGTGATGGTGGTGGTGATGATGGTGATGGTGGAGACAGTGATGATGGTGACAATGGTAGTGACAGTGATGATGGTGGTGATGGTGGTGATGGTGGTGATGGTGATGGTGGTGGTGATGGTGATGATGGTGGTGGTGGTGGTGATGATGGTGATGATAGTGGTGGTGGTGATGATGGTGATGGTGATGGTGATGGTGGTGATGGTGGTGGTGATGGTGATGGTGGTGGTGGTGATGATGGTGATGGTGGAGACAGTGATGATGGTGACAATGGTAGTGACAGTGATGATAGTGATGATGGTGGTGATGGTGGTGGTGGTGGTGGTGGTAGTCATGGTGACGGTGGTGATGGTGACGATGGTGGTGGTGTTGGTGGTGCTACAGACAGTAATGGTAAATAATTTTTTGAGCATGTAACATGCCAGTGTGTCGTCCATGCCTCTTGCACACATCGGCTCACTTCAGCGGGCCCACGAGGCTCAATTACAATCCACACGGCACAGCCGAGGAGGCCGAGGCAGGAGAGGTTGACCAGAGTCCCCAAGGCGCATCTCACTGCAGGCTGCTGCTCACTGTGCCACGGAGGAGCAACAGGGCGGCCGGCCTCTCCCACGCAGGGGAGAAGCCGCGGCTGCCTTGGCCAGTCTGGGCGGGCCTAACAGAGGGGGCAGTGCGGCCCCAGCAGGGAGGAGGGTGGTGCAGGGACCAGCCCAGAGGGTGGGGGTGAGGGGGGAGTGGGAGACCGGCAAGGCGGGGCACATCTGTCCAGGAAGACTGAGCGCCCTGCGGGGGCTCAAAGCCCAGCATTGCAGGGAGCTGGTGCACAAGCCGTCACCTGGTCTGGGCTGTGTGGAAGAAGCGGGATGGGCGGGGGCAGCGCTGTGTCTGGGAAGTACCGGCATCCGCCCAGCGGCCAGGGGCTGCAGGAGCCGTCACAGAGGCAGCGAGGCCCCGCTCCGTGGGTGAACTCAGCGGGAGCCCAGCATTGGCTGTCGGGGGCTGCAGCCGGCGGGGTCCAGAGGCAGAGCCACGATGGGCCAGGTCCTGGCCGAGGCTCCAGGGGGAACCTGCAGGCTGGGGTCAGTGTCCAGGCCCTCCAGTGGGCAGGAGAGGATGGCGACCCACTCGGTCCTGGGCCTCAGCCGGGCGTGTTGGTCCCTGCCAGCTTGGGAACGCTCTGTGGTGGCAGTTGGGGTGTCCTGCTGACCAGGGCCTGGCTGGAGCTGTCTGGGGATCGATGCCCTCCCGTGTGGGCCGCTCCGGGCTGCAGGGGTCAGCGCCCTGCGTGAGACGCCCCTAGCAAGCCACGCCTCCCCGACTTCCCCTGGGTCAGACACAGCAGCTTCCTCTCGGCCCCGGGCAGCCCCTCCTCCTCTCCAGCCTCAGTTGGCCCATCTGTTTAATGGGAGCCTCACCCACGGGCAGACGAGGGGTCCTGCCAGCTGCCCTTCACCGAGGGTTCCACACGGAGCCCGGGCGGAGCTTGCGCTGAAGGTGGGAGGCTGGCCCACCCTGGGGCCCTCCCGGCGGGGCACAGAAGCAGCGATCGGCGGCTCCCCGAACAGAAGGGAGTATTGACATGGCTATTTTTAGTGTTATTAAAATAAGCCTGTTTTGCTCCTTTTCTTCGCCCCTCTGCTTGGCTCCGTCTCCGCCTGCAGATTGAATGTGCGTGCGTGTGCGTGTGCGTGTGCGTGCGTGTGTGTCTAGGCGCGGGCGCCAGGGGAGCTGCCCCACAATCAAAATGTTAATGAGACTCTCTGATTGTGCCTGGGACGCCCCGGCCTCCATTCCGCCGCCCACCCTTAATGTCGCCGGGGCCCCGCAGAGCCACGGCTGACTCTCCAGGGCAAGGCTCGCCGGAGGCTCCGGCCGCCCTCCTCCCTGGCCTCCTCAACCGGCCGCTGCAGGGGCACCCAGCAGCCCACTGGCCATGGTGCTGGGCTTGGCCCCTGCACTCCCCGCCCCCCGCCCCTACCCAGGGCAGCCAGAGCCAGCACGGGGCTCGGGCAGGGATCCACAGTCTCACGTCTGACACGGGGGGCGAGGGCCCACCGGGAGGCAGCCTGCTGGGGCGTCGCCGTGCCCTGGGGCAGACGCTGGCTCTGACGCTGGTGCTCTGAGCCGTGCCAGCTGGGCGGGGACAGAGGCTGGCTGGGCTCTCGTGGCTTGATCTGCGCGGTTAGAGCGACAGCACCTTCGCCTCCTGACGCGTCGAGGCCGGAGGCGGCGTGTGGCTGACGCTGTCCCGAGGGCCGGCAGCCCTGTGCCTGAGGCGGGGCGCCTGTGGCTGCAGCCTCGGGGCTTTTCCTCTGTTTGGCTTCGCAGTGGCCTCTGGGACCCCATCCCCACCGAGCCAGCTGCCATTCGATGGGTGGGCGAGCCTCTGAGCAGCCCGGAACTCACCCCGAGCCAGGCTGGGCTCCCAGGGCCTCCGGGAGCCCTCTGACCTCTGGGCCATGGACCTGGCTCCTGTGCACGGTCACTGTGGGCAGTCCTGTCCCTGCGGCCCCAGGCTGGGGTTCACCTGTCCCCCAGGTTCTGACCCCTCCCCCACCTGCCATGGGATCCGCCCCTACCAGCTGGTGAGCTGGTTTCTCCATGCACCTGCTCCTGTCTGTCCATATCACCGTGCCGTCAGTCTAGCCTAGGGCTATCTGAGGACTGCCAGACACCCTCCCCACACCTGTGGGCCCCCGGCCAGGAGTCTGGCTGCCCAGCAGCCATGCTGCGGCTCCCTTCTCCGAGCCGCCCTGGCCTGCACCAGCCTGGTCTCCCCCAAGCCCTCCCTCCTTCCTCTCCCTTGGCCGGGTGTCTCCGCGCTCTCGCAGCCCTGCACCAGGTCCTGATTGTCACCTGCCTCTGATGCAATGGTCCCCCCACTCCCTGTGAGCAAGGGCAGGCGGGGCGGGGGTGGGTGGGCGTGGCAGGGGTGGGAGTGACGGAGGCCCCGCCTTGCTCTCACAGGGGTCTCTCCACGCCTCACTGGACAACTGCCCCATCTCTCCCCTCGCACCTCCTCAGTTACTGGAATGTAAGTGGCTCTTAGGTGCTCGAGGCATGATGAGAGAGGGCCAGCTAGGACATGGCCACAGCCACATCCAGGCAGCGCCAGCCTGGGGGAGGTGGCAGTGGGCTCGGCCGAATCTCCCCGGGGTGGGGGCTGACCCCTTTGGGAGTCAGCAGAGCAGCCCTGGCCCCAAGACCCCAGCATGCACAGGTCCGGGGATAGCAGGCGCCAAGGACACGGTGCCCCCAGCTGCCCTCCAGGCCCTGCGGTCCGGACCCCGTCGCCGCTGGCAAATCCTCCACGGAGGGCCCTGGGTCGACCACAGCCCTGCCCCGCCCCCAGCACGTGCATGGACCTGGCTCACTGTTCCACGGGCTGAGCCTCAGGCTCCACGGGGGGCTTGTGCAGGAGGGGTGGGTCTGGAATGGGGCCTTGCATTGCTGAGGGGCCCAGACACCCCAGCTGCCGCCCGAGGAGGCTCCGTTTCTGCCTCCAGCCGTGGAGGGACCACGGGCGGTGGGAAGAGGCAGCCCAGAGGCAGGAGGTGGATACAAGGGACTGCGGACCAGGCCTGGCAGGGGCTGAGAGGCTCAGAGGGGTGAAGAGGCCGGCCTGGGGCTGCACAGCAGGGAGGAGGCGGGGCCCCGTGATGCTGGGACCGAGCGTGAGTCCAGTGTTTGGGGCTGGTCTCAGCCCCTGCTCCCTCACCACAGGGCCCCAGGCAGCTCCCTCCCCCCAGGCCTCCATCCCCTCCATGGCAGTGACCACACTGGACGCGGCCCCCGGGAGCCGCTGTCTGGGGCCGGCTCCTCACTGTTCTCAGAGAGTCCTCAGCGCCGGACAGGTGCCAGGCGGTTACTGCGTCCGACTGCACCTGCTGCCCGCCCACTGCAGGGGGCAGGTGCAAGGTCGGAGGGTGGTGCCTGCTCGGGCCCCTCCTTCTCGGCTGCCAAGCATCCACTGAGCGCCTGCTGTATGCAGACTGCCAGGAAGCACCTGCTGAGTGCCTGCTGTATGCAGACTGCCAGGAAGCACCTGCTGAGTGCCTGCTGTATGCAGACTACCAGGAAGCATCCACTGAGCGCCTGCTGCATGCAGACCTCCAGGAAGCATCCATTGAGCACCTGCTGCATGCAGAGCTCCGAGGCCAGGGCCTCCTTTCTCATGGAGAATGGACCAGCCACCACCCATTCCATGCCACCCTGTGCTCCCTGGCACCGGCCTCAGTGCATTGTAGGGACCAGGGAGTGGCCCCTTCGTTGGGCGGAGGGGAAGAGAATGGGCTCTGTCCCCCAAGGCTTTGCCTTGGAGACCCCTCCCCCTGCCCCTCCTCCGTCCAGCCTCTGGGAACTACGCATCCCTGCATAACCCAGGGGGCTCAGCCTGGGAGGGCTCCCCTTCCTCTTTGGGACCCCGAGCCATCCCAGGAGCGACTGGTCGCAGGTGTGTGAGGGCGGGAGGGTCCCTGCAGGAGGACCCCCATGTGGCCGTCGCCCAGGCTCCCTGGGGAGCTGAGCACCCTGCTCCCCTGCGATCAAATCACTCAGCAAAGGGGACCTGGAGCCTGGGAGGCACCTGGAGATGGGGCAGCTGGCCAGGTGCCCCAGCGCACAGACGGTAGTGAGGTAGCCCCGGGAAGCCAGCCTGGCCCATGCCTGGGGATGACCACGCATGAAGGCAGGACCTAACCCCTGGGACAGCGCCCCCGGGAGGGCGACCTGCCGGCCGGACAGGGACCCAAGCTGCCGCAGCCCTGTACAGACATTGACGCCGGGGGGCCGGTCCAGGGTCCTGGGCGTGACTTCCTGACAGCTTGAGTGTGCACATGTGTGTCACGTGTGGGCTGATGTGTGCCTGCACACATGTTCCATGCACAGATGCAGTGTGACCCTGGCCCCCGTTGCTCAGAAACATGGCTTCTATGAAAGGCGGGGGGCGGTGGCTGGGTCTGACGGGTCTCCAGAGTCTCAGCCGGTGTCACTCCCCAGGGGTGGTCCCAGGGCCAGGCTGACGGATGCTGGAGAGACGGCGCCGTCCCCATGGTTACAGCGGGGCTCCCAGGTGCGTGTTCGGGACTTGGGCGTGGGCGTCACGGCAGGCGAGGGGCCAGTATCAGCATCGCCTGGTTCATGCAAACCCCACCCCTGGGGAGGCGCCACGTGGGTGCCGGCGGTGCTCCCAGGCACGTGGCAGAGAGGGTGTGCCAGGAGCTGGCGGCAGGTGCACCTCTGGCGCGTGGCTCTGAGCAGCTCCTGCTGCTCACCTACAAAGCCAGGGTGGGCAGCGGGGGTGGCCCGAGCCCGCCGTCTGAGCCGTCCTGTGAGGCCAGGGTCCAGCCGGGCGCGCCTTCCTCCTGGTGTCAGTGTGGGAAGGAAAGTGTCACACGGGCTCGCGTTAGGAGAGGGCTGGGGCCCAGCCGCTGGTGCCTTCGCCCACAGCCCAGGCCCCAGAGGGTCGCCAAGGTGTCCTGGGGCCAGCAGCATTGTCCTGTCGGAGGAAGAAGCCACGTCCAGGACCGGCGGCCAGTCCCAGGGCACGGCTGCGACGCTGCTCCGGCCCTGGGCAGAGGGAGCCGTATGCAAGCCCCGGGGACCCCAGACACGCAGAGGCCGTGCACCCAGCCGCTCCGGCCAGCGGCCCCAGGGCCAGACTCACACCAGTGCCTGCGTCCCCCTCACGCACCTCCATGTGTCCCTCGCCTGTGATGGGGCAGAGGCCGGGGCCAGATCTGCAGACACCGTGTGGCCTCTGTGCTTCTGAGCCCTCCCCCTGCCAAAGCGGCCACACTGGGGGAGGGGAGAGGGAGGCCGAGACCCAGGGTCCGGCGGGTGAGCGGAGCTCGGGGATGGCGAGGGGGGCTCCCATCTGTGTGAGGGGTAGCGGGACCCCAGATCTGGGGCTCCCCCCGCTCTGCCTGCGGAGCTGCAGGAATGTTTAGCCGGCAGGGGCCTTGGGCTTCCCCCTCCCCGGCCAGGTGGAGCCCACGGAGTCGCTGCCTTAACTTCTGAAAGCCCCACTGGGTCCCCACCATGGACGCGTCCCTGAGCCCCGGAGCCAGCCCTTTTAGGGAGGAATCACAGGCCTGGGCAGACCGGGGCGGGCCTGCCTGTGCCCCTGCGGCCAGGGCAGCCTCCTTCGTTAGAAGACTCTCTCTGGCTTGGGGCTGGTCTCAGATTTTCCCCAAGTGGAGGTTGGGGTGGTGGGAGCTGGCAGGTGGTCCCCTGCTGCCCTGAGGGCACAGGGAGGGGTGCAGGGGAGGCTCCTGGGCCTGGGGGCTTCTCCCTGCCCCCAGCAAGTCCCACAGTGGTGCCAGACCCTGTCCTCTGGCCAGGCACCAGCTCTGTGTAGGCAGAGGAGAGTGTGGGCAAGCCCCGCGTTCTGGGGCTGGGGGCTGGCTTCGGGTTCCGAGCACGGAGCCGTGCATGGCTGGGTTTGGTGCACAAAGCTTTGGGGCTGACTGGCGCCCTGCCTCAGTTTCCCTGCTGGTCCCTCCGCCCAGACTGCAGCATTTGGCCGTGGCCAGGTCCTGACGTCAGCTTGCTTGGGCTCGGCGGTGACCCCTGCTGCACCTGTTCCTGTGGACCCGCTAGTCCAGGAAGCCGCACCCTGGGGGTCCGATGCCAGTGCTGCCATCCCTGCCCTCGATCAGCCTCAGAGCTGCCCCCCGGGGCCTCCTGGTCAGGCCCGGGCTGCGCTCTCCTTCCGGCTGTGCCTCTGGCGGCGGGGCCTCTGCTCCGTGTGACAGCTGCGCGGCCTTGGAGCGGCCTCCGGGCTCCCGCTGCTCTCGCTCCGTCCCCCTGGGAGACACTGAGCCCCAGAAGCCTCGGGATTCCCGCTCTCCCGCCCTGCCCTCCCCCTCTGCCTGGCCCCGGCCCAGGCTCCGGCCCCCTCCACCCGCTCCTGCCAGCAGGTCAGGCTGGGGTGCCCTGCTCTCTGGGAGCCTCCTCCGTGCCCGTTTTCTGTCCAGGGAGGACTTGCAGATGGAGGGGCCGGCTCTACCTGCTGTGGCTGCACCTCCGCTGGCCCCTGTGGCCGCTCTGTCCCCGGCCTTGCTTGCAGGCGTCACCCACGGGACAGTGGCTGCTCCTCACCTGGCTGACCCTGCCTCCCCTGGATTCACACTGGCCAGACCCGGTGCCCGTGTCCCTGGCGTTGGCCTCTGCGGTGCTCTGTGAGGGGCCGTTCGGAGCGATGCTGAGCACACAGGGACTGCGTGCTCCCTGCACCTGCCGGGAAACACCGGCAGCCCCGGGGGCAGCGTCTCCCAGGCTCATGCGGGGCGAGGGCAGGACAGTCAGAGCACTCACCCCGCCCCCTCCGCCCGTGGCGTGGCCTCCCTGGGCCTGCTCCCCTCCTCAGGAAGCTGTGGACGGTGCCAGGAAGCCGCTCGGGTCCCAGGAGGATGGCGTGCGGTGCAGTGACTCCCGACCACGGCACCAGTGGCCGCCACCCCCGTGGTCACTTGCTGTGGTCCCTGCCCGGTTCACAGCTCTGCGGGCTGAGACTTTGTAAGGAGAAGTTGGCTTGACCACTGCAGGGGCCGCCGGGGCTGTGGGGGCTGTGGGGGCTGTGGGGGCTGCCGGGGCTGCAGGGGGCTGCGGGGGGCTGCTGGGGCTGTGGGGGCTGTGGGGGCTGTGGGGGCTGTGGGGGCTGCGGGGAGCTGTGGGGGCTGCGGGGGCCGCCGGGGCTGTGGGGGCTGCGGGGGCTGTGGGGGCTGTGGGGGCTGTGGGGGCTGCCGGGGCTGCAGGGGGCTGCGGGGGGCTGCTGGGGCTGTGGGGGCTGTGGGGGCTGTGGGGGCTGCGGGGAGCTGTGGGGGCTGCGGGGGCTGCCGGGGCTGTGGGGGCTGCGGGGGCTGCCGGGGCTGTGGGGGCTGCTGGGGCTGTGGGGGCTGCGGGAGCTGTGGGGGCTGCGGGGGCCGCCGGGGCTGTGGGGGCTGCGGGGGCTGTGGGGGCTGCCGGGGCTGCAGGGGGCTGCCGGGGCTGTGGGGGCTGCGGGGGGGGGGGCTGTGGGGGCTGCGGGGGGCCGCCGGGGCTGTGGAGGGCTGTGGGGGTTGCGGGGGGCTGCTGGGGGGCTGTGGGGGCAGCGGGGGCCGCCAGGGCTGCTGGGGGCGAGTAGGGTTTGTCCCCAAGCACCTGAAGGGGCTTCTTCCCGAGTCACAGCTCACCCCACTAGGAGGGTGGGAACTGAATGTGCCACGGGGCTGGGCAGTGGGAGCCGTGAGACGGGGTTGGGTCACTGGGGCGGAGCCCACGCAGACGCAGACGCAGACGCAGACGCGGCTGCCCTGCCGCTGGCCCAGGAGGCCCTGGGCTACCCGGAGACTTTGCAGCAGCAAGGCCCCCCCACCCCCAGAGGCTGAGCCTGGAGCCTGACCTTGGACTTCGAACCTGCAGAGCCGGGAGGCAGAGGACGCCTTGTTGGCTCCTGACCACGGAGAGCTGATGAGCCCAGGGCCCGAGACGCCGACCCTAAGCCCAGCGCTCATGGGCTGCTCCCAGTCCTGCCATCAGGGTGACGCCGAGACCTGGGGAGGGACCGGCAGGAAAGTTGGGCAGAGCCCGCTGCCCCAGGCCCCACTCCACGCCCAGCACATGGGCCACTGTGGGCACTCCTTCCTGTGAGCGGAAGTGGGGAAAGCCAGGGGGCCTTGGTGCTAGCTGCTTCCCCTCCCTGACCACCTGGCCCTCCCCACCATCTGCCCCCAGAGGCTGGCCATGGAGAGGGCGATCTGCAGCAGGACGGCCTGGGGCCCACAGGGCTTGGCCAGGGAAGAATCTGTGTGGCTGATCTGCCCCTGCCGGGGACACCCCACTTTTCCTCCACGCCCCGACGCCACACCTGCTTGGCCCTGTCTCCTCGATGTTCGCAGCCTGCTTGGTGAACCCAGAGGCTGGGCTGTGTCCCTCCACCAAGCATCCCCCAAGCCCCGCCCCCCGTGGTTGCTCCACCTGGGAGTCACACCGCTGATTGGAAGGTGTGTCCCATTTTGCAGGTGTGCAGGCTGGAGGCCCGGCACGGGGTAGAGAGCTTTGCCCAAGGGTCCCCAGCAGGGAGGGGCTGGCGGTGGGCGTGTCCCGCTGTCCCCCCGTGGGTGCTGGGAGAGAGGCGCCCACGCGCGCCCCTCTCCCCCAGAGGCTGCGGCGCAGGGCCGGCTCCGGCCGACAGGGGGCGCTGCGGCGCCGCGGCTCGGCCCGCACACCCGCGGCCCGCGTGTTTCCAGTCGGCAGAAGCTGCTCAGCCCGGAGGCGCCGCAGCCTCCGCACATCTGCGTCGGAAGCGTTCCAAGCGAAAAGGCTTTTCCTGTCGGGGGGGAAAACGGAGAGGGAGGAGAGGGGAAGCAGCTCTGCTCCCCGCGCCGGAAGCCGGCGGGCGGCCCCCTCCTGACCTTGGGAAAGTCGCCGGCTCTGGACTCAGCGCCGCGGGCCCTGGGCTCGGCACCCGGAGAGGCAGCGAGACACAGCCCACTGCGGCTTCTCATTCATCGATGGGGGATGCCAGTGCCCCCGAGGCCGCCCCTGTCCGATTTCCTGATCAGCCCTGGCAAGGGGTGGGAGCTGCCGGGCAGCAGAGCAGGGGGCAGGGGAGGCCAGCCCCCGCCACAGACCCCTGCTCTGGGCCTGCACCCCAGGTGACCGACTGCCTGGCCCTCCGCCCGTGATGGGCTGTCCTGGGCCTGGGAGCGGCCACAGGGGACCCAACGTGGAGGCCACTCAGCGTGGAGCCCCAGTGGTGGACTCCCAGGACACGGTGTGGCTGGCAGGGAGGGACCGGGCACAGCCTGGGCCTGTCCCGTGTGCCTCTGTCCCGCTGTGCCACCTTCAGTCCCCTGTCCCGGCCGGTGCCTATGTCCTTCCCGACTCTGTCCCAGCCACTGCCAGTCCTGGCAGTTTCACTCCTGTGTCTGTGGCTGGTGGCCACTTCTCTGCCACCCCGGGCACAGCCACCACCAGCCCTCCCTGGGGACAGCAGCGGGCCCCTCCCTGTGTGGAGGCAGAGGACACCTGGTCTGGTGCTGGATTGCCCCCGGCTACCCCTGCCCTGCCCCTTCCACGCCACGCAGCCGTGGCCAGTCACTCAGCTCCTCGGAGGAGTGCCACGCTCCTGTGGGCAAAGGGCCACGCACCCCTGGCTGGGGTGGGCCTGAGTAGCCAATGGCTCTGCTGGCCTGCGTTTTGGGGTGCCCCTGGGGGAAGAGGGTGCTGGAGAGGCAGGTGGGGGTGGGGCTGATCCTGGTGACCCCAGGAAAGCTCAGCCAGCCAATCAGAGGGGATGGGGTGCTCGGGTCTCCTGGAGACAGAGAGGGCGAGGACGGCTCCCACGCCGGGAGGTGGTGGACCACACGGCCTCAGCCGCCACCTGCACTGGAGATGCGCCCATTGGAGCAGGCCTTGCGGGGCCGTGGGGTGGGGCTCATACAGGTTGGAGCGCCCCGTCTGTCCTAGCCCAGCCCCCCTCCCCAGTCTGCCCCAGCGCTGTGATGTCCCCTGCTGACCCTGGGCCATCCCTCTCGCCTGCACCCGCTGGTTTCTGTGCCAGTTCTTGGCCACTGGGCACCTCAGCTCTGGTCTGCACGTGGCTCACGTGGCTCAGTGAGCTTGCACCCCGGGGTGACTCCTGGGTCACAGCAGCACAAGGGCCTGTGGGAGCCGGATGCCTCCCAGCCCCCGACCCTGCCCAGAGGGGCAGACCCACCCCTGACACACATGCACACACGCACACAGACACACCTGCACCACCTTACATGGCCACACACATGCACGGGCATGCAGACACGCACACACACGATCACACATGCACTACTTATGTGGCCGCAGACACGCATGCCCCCCCACACGCATAGGCACAGAGACGTACACACATGCACACACATGCACACATGAGGACATACATACAAGATCTTACATGGCCGCACACTCATATCTGCACACACACAGGCACACACACACACACACACACACGGGGGCACGCCCTCTCTTGGGAAGCAGCCACGGCACTGCCGGGAACTGGGTGATTCTCCCGAGTGACTCATCGTGTACAGGAACCGAGCGCAGGTCTGGCGCGCTTGGGGGCCAAGGGAGAAGTCCCAGAACCTGGGGCACCCAGGCCTTGGGCGCCGCGGGCGGCCTCCGGCCCCCCTCTGAGAAGGGAGGCGGTCGCTGGAGTGGAGCGCTTTGCCATCCCCGCGCGGGTCAGGGCCTTGGGCACCGAGTGCCTGCCCTCCCACAGCTGGCCAGACACCGCTGTCCATCTTCCTGCCCTGCACGCACGTCCCGCCCACTCCCACAGAGGTGGGCACAGCAGCTCCTCGGCCTGCCCGGCTCAGCCGGCCACTGCCCAGGATGGTGGACCCTGACACGCGCCCTTGAGCCGGCCCTGTGCGCCCCTGGGCAGGGCAGTGGCCCCGACTCTCCCTGCTCCTGCCCGGCCCCAGCTCTGCTCTGCTGCTCCCTCCTGGGGTGACCGACATGTTTCCCCGACCTGCGCCGCAGCTTCCCAAACCCTCCCTGGACAGGGTTGCAGCGACAGCAGGGCAGCGGGTGGGGGGGAGGAGGGGGGAGGTGCCCCGGGGGGCAACCTGGGACCTGCAGCCGGGGGCTGGCGTGGCTGGGAGATTTCTGTCTCTCCTGGAGCCGGTGATTCTGCCTTCCGGTTCTCACCCACTCTTTAACCTTGGCCGCACTCCCGAGGGCAAGTGCACGGTGCAGCTGGGAGACTCCGGCCCTGGCTGGCTTCCCACCGCACCCCCTTTAAGAATGGGGTGCACTGGGGATGTGAGGCAGGGGTGTAGGGAAGGGAGGCACCTATGGCCCCTGCCTGGGTGGCACCGATTTCCTGCCCACCTGGCTCTGTCCCCGCCCCCACCATCAGCCCTGGGAATCCCGGAGAAACTTGTCCTAGGACATGTGACCTGGGCTCAGCCAATCAGAGCATCCCATTGCCATGGCCACGGATTGGTGGAGGGATGGGCACGTGACCCAGTGAGGGCCAATGAGAGGCAAGGGGCTTGGTGGACCTGGGACAAGGCTGCTGGCCCCTTCCTGGCCACAGCTGAGTCCCCAGTGCTCAGGCAGAGCCGGAGCCGGGCCTCCCAGACACACAGGGTTGCTGTCCCCTCGCCAGCAGCCGTGGCTCCGGCACACCACGGACCCAGCCGCAGCCTCCTCGCCTGTGCTCTCTCCCTGAGCTCCCGCAGGGATGGCTGTGGGCCCGCTGTCCCCTCTCCAAGGGGAGAAACCGAGGCGCGGGTCTTCCCGACCCTGGCCTTGGCCACACTCCGTCACAGCTGCACTGTCACCTCCCGGAGGCAGCGCCAGACCCACACCGCCCCACAGGGGCCACGGCATCCCCACCCCGCTCAGACACACCACCCACGGATGTGGGGGCGTGGGCCCTGGCCGCGTGGTCGCATGGCAAGTGCCTGGGGTCCCACGCCCCACGTGCTTCTCTGCTGGGATGGAATCCCTGGCGGCTCCCAGAATCCCGCCAGGTTCCTGGTGCCGGCGGGGGCCCTGGGGGGCTCATCTTCCTTCCAGAGAGACTGATTGTCACCCGCAGCGGATAAGCCGTGGCTTTGTGCCACTGGCCCAGAGCTGCCCACTGGCAGATGAGTGACACGGGGCTCTGAGACGCCCCGGACACCTCGGCTCGCCCCTCCTGCCCGTCCCCTGGCCGATGGCCCCCGCCTCGCCCCTCCTGCCCGTCCCCTGGCTGCCCTTCCGTGGAGTGCCCCTCGGTTCCACTCACCTCCAGCCCCCAGCGCCTGCACTGATGGCTGCTCAGACGGATACCCCGAGCAGGGGGGAGGCTCAAGGAGGCCTGGGCCCACAGGGGTGAGGCCAGCCTGGCGCGGCTGCACTGTCACTGTCCCCGCTCCCATCGTGGTGGCCGTGGCAGGCGGGGACTCCCAGGAGAGCCTGCTTCTCAGGGCGCTGGCCTCACAAAGCTGCCGAGGCCGAGCAGGGGCTGGGGGGGCCCTGAGCCATCAAAGCGCTGCGTGCCACCCGCGAGACGACGTCCCCGCAGCCGAGGCTCCCTGAAGTCCTCTGGTGGAGGGAAGGCCCAGGGGCCCGGGGCCCCGTCCTGCTCTCGGTGCCGGGGCACACAGGCCGCCCAGGCTGGCAGGACAAGGATGTGCGCACCTGCGGCCTCCCAGGCTGGGGCCAGCACGGAGGGGCAGCTGCATGTGGGCTCGCTGGGGGCGGGCACAGGGTGGAGGTTTGGGAAGGGGCTTTGAGGTGGGGGAGGGGGCGGGGAAAGCCACTGAGACGCAGCCCCTGTCATCCACGCACCGTGGCGAAGTCCAGAGGCCTGGGTGTGAAGCCAGCGCGGGCCCCGCGGCCTCCTCGGCCACTCGGAGACAATCCTCCCTGGGTTCCTCTCAATACCATGAACAGGACCGAGGCCTGAGTGCGAGACCCTCACACCAGCTGCGAGCCGGCAGCTCTAAGCGGAGGGCAGGTGGTGGGGGTCACAAAAGACCTGGGCCCAGGCCTTGCCCTGCCTCAGTTTCCCCACAGAGGCTGCAGTGGGGCCTCCTGAGCCCTCCAGGGCCCCTCCCAGCCCTGCCACGGTGCCCGGAGCTAAGGCCGGTCCTGCCCTGGACATGGGCTGGGCTGCCCAGAGCTCCTGAGGACGGCGGGAGCTGGGAGGCGGGGACAGCCCGTCCGGCAGCTCCTGCTCCTCGCTCAGCCTCTGTCAGCAGTCGTGGATTCGTGGGGGTGAACAGGTGCGAGGCGGAGGGGGCGGGAAGAGTTGGTGCTGACGCCCTGCCCCCGCCCCAGCTCATTTCCATATCCATGACGTAATTTCCATTTTGCCAGATCCCGTGCACACCAGGAGGTGTCACACCTCGCTCCAGGCCGCCAGGGAGCCATGGACGGCCCGGGCTGGCTCCTGGCTGGGGTCCGCTGTGGTGGGGTCACTTCCCCTGGCCGGGCCTCGGCTCCCTGCCGTGGGGGATGACGACATGGTGTCTGTGGCGGGAGGCTCCTGGCACGGCCCAGGGACCCCAGCGCTCACGCTCAGCCTCCTGGGGTGCCCTCTGCCTGCCGCTGGCCGGCCGGGCGCTGGGCCTCAGCGAGAGAGCACAGCGGGGACTGAAGCCAGCCCGGGGCAGCCTGTCTCCGAGCCTCAGTGAGACTCCCAGAACCACCGCCCACTCAGCCACTCCCAGTTCCAGTCCAGCACCCCGGGGTGGTCTCAGAGGGCTTCCTGGGGCCCTGCCCTTGGCGGAGTCTCCGCCCGGTCCTCTGTCCCCCACCCCCACCCCAGGGCCGTAGCGCGTGCTGTGGCGAGAGCATGCGTGAGTTACCGTGGGGTGGGGCCTTGTGTGTCCTGCACGTCCGGGCGACTCCCCCACCCTCACCCAGGCTCTCCCTCTGCCGCCCGTGTCTCCTGGCTGTGCCAGGACTCAGGCGAGGCCCTCGCAGGACGTGGGGACAGAGACAGAGGCTCCCTCAGGGCCTGGGGCCCCGCGCTGCCCGACGGGAATCCCCAGCACCATGGAATGTTCCAGATCTGCACGCCAGACGGCGGCCCCTGGCCACGTGTGACGGTGGGGGCGTGCGACAGAGGACTGAGCGCCGGCTCCGTTGGTTTCTACTGGCTTATTCCAATTTAAACAGCCACTTGGCACTGCAGCTCCCACATCGGCCGGGGAGACCCAGAATGCGCAGAGCGCGAGGGGACCACTCGTTCTTGGTGTCTGGAGTCGGATCTTTCCAAGAACACTAAAAATAACCTTTTTAAAAAAAAGTCGTTCGGAGAGGAGCTGGTTTTCCCGCGCCTGGGGCGCCGAGCGGGAGCCGCGGGCGCCTCCATCGGAGGCTGTGCCATCTGCCCGGGAGCCGGAGGGGAGGGGAGGGGAGGGTGGGCATTCTCGGCTCGCTCCTATTTTTAGCAGTGCTTGTCTCCCATCCAGAGACGCCCAGGGGTGGGGTGGGGCGGGCACCCCGGCCGCGTCCTGCCTGCAGCCGCTGCATGCAGGCCCTGGGGAGCCCCAGAGCCCGGGAGAGGCCCCTGCTGGTCCCAGCATTGCCTGCAGGCACTCAGCGACCACCCCCCACGGCCTGCTCTTCTGTCACCATGGCTGTAGGTGACCGTCCCCCACCAGGACCCCATCGCCACCCCGCTGCGGGGATCCGCGCACCCGAGCCGCTCAGCTCAGCGCCGGGGCCAGCAGGGCGGCCGAGGGAACCCCGCTGGAGTGGGCCGTGCCCCCACTCCCCAGTCTCCCTCCAGCCCAGCCCCAGCAGACAGGGCTCCCTCGGGTGTCCTGTGTCCTGGGGGTGCGTTCCCGCCTCCCGCGGCCGCGCCCGTCTGCCTGCTGCACACGGCACAGAGGCGGCCGGCACCCCTGAAGCTGGAACTCCTAGAGCCCGGGGCCGGGGGAGGGGCTGCGGCTCAGTGCAGGGCGGGCCTTGGCCTCGTCCTTGGGCAGCTCTGCCTCGGGCAGGGCCGGCGTCCTGGCGGCTCCTCCGGGGCCAGCAGCCCTGGGCGCTTTCATGACAGCCTGGTCTAAAGGCCCTGGACACTGGCATTTTGACCCCCAGCATCCTCTGGTCCCACCCAGCGCAGGCACGCACCTGCCTCCCCCCCACCGGGCTCAGGCCCTCCCCTGGCTCCCCTGGTGGAGATCCTCACCGGCCCGGCCTGAGGCCGCCCCAGGCTCCCCGAGGGCAGGTGGGCAGGGCAGGGAGGCTGAGCTGGGGTTGCTGGGGCTCAGCAGGGCGTAGGACAGCCCGCTGGCTTCCTGTCCCATGCTCCATCGGTGGCCAGAGCGGTCCTCGGAGGAAGCCACGCCACAGCCCCGGGCCGTCCCCGCTGCTCAGAGCAGCCAGAAGCTGGGGGGGGGGGGGGGCTGCGCTCGCTTTGCTGCCTGGCTGATGGCGGCTCGCTCGCTCCAGGCGGTCCCTGGCTCCTCCTGGTGCAGGCCCCAAGCCCGAAGAATCTGTATTAAGGGGAGTTCTGTGCAGGGCCAGGGAGGGATGCGGGCAGTGCTGGTGCCGACGTCCCTGGGAAGGGGCTGGGGGCTCCTGGGCCTCCGTGAGGCTTGGGGATCCGGGCGCTGCGAGTCAGTCGCTGTGGCGGTCAGGCCAGGACGGAGACCTCAGGGCGCCAGCCGCGGGGACGCGCCCTGCCATCAGTCCCCAGAGCCCCAGGTCCCCATGTTGGCCTCTGCCCACTCTGGCTGCCCTGGCCAGGGCGCCTGCTGGATGCTGGGAGGTGGTGGCTCCCAAGAGACAAGACCCCAGCACACACGCTGAGTGGATGAACAAATGCAGAGGCCGGATGAGCAGATACCTGTGTCCCAGCGTCACCGGGGACAGCCCACGCCCGAGACCCACACGAAGCTCCTGCCCAGTGCACACGGTGCGCGGTGTCCAAGGACTCGGAAGGCCCCGCCCTGGCCAGCGCCCTGCCACGAGCTGGGCGGCCTTGAGCCGCTCCCTCCCACCTCGCTGCACCTGCTCCCTGCTGTACAGGGGCTGTGACCGTCTCCTGGGACTCAGCCTTCCGTGGGGTTTGAGTGTGTAAAGCCGCCTGGCTGGGGTCTTACTCGTGGCCCTAGGACCTCAGCCCCCACCCCCGCCCCTAGGGAGACGGAGCTGGGAACAGAGGTGCCGCACTGCAGACGGCGACGATCCTCGGCACAGAGAATTCAGAATGGAGCCCCAGGGTCGGCCTGGGTGGTGTGGCCGCAGCACCAGCCTTGTCCCTCAGGACCTGCCTTTGCTGGCCCTGCTGGCCAGGAGCCAGGCGGGAGGCTCAGGGTAAGAATCCACACAGACCAACGCCTCGGCAGGCCTGCCCGGGAGCTGGGGTCAGGGTCAGGGTCTGGTGAGGACGCACGTCCATCACCAAACAGCTTCTGCAAGAGCCCAGGGCTGGCCAGAGGGAGGGAGGGAGGGAGGGAGAGAGCTGCGGGCCCCAGCAGGCCACCTGTGGCTGCTCGGGGTTCTCACCCCGCGGCCGGGAGGCAACCGGAGCTGGGACCCTAGGCCTGTCCCAGTGTCCCAGCCGTGCCCCCAGAGCTCCACTGGGGGTCCGGTTGCACAGCAGGGGGCCGAGTGGGCACAGCGTCCAGCAGTCCATCCTCAGGGCAGAGCCCAGGGCCCTCACCCCCCGCCCCACCTCAGGTGGCTTCCTGATGGAGGCTCAGAGCATGGGGCCGTCCCTGGTGGAGACCCCAGCAAGGCACTGCCTTCGCCGAGGCCTGGCCAGGTGGCACTGGGCAGGGTGGCCTGGTGGGGGGGCAAGTGCCCCCTGACCTCAGCCCTTCCTCTTCTGTGTTGTCTGCCACGGTTCCTGGCCAGTGCCCCACGCCCGGGGGTCCTCCCGGCTTCTCTGGGCTGTGCTGTCCGGCGACAGCTCCGTCCGAGGCTGACCCTGGGGCGCACGTAGGTGGAGGCAGTGCCGGGGCCTCTGCTGCCAGGAGCCGTCCCTCAGCCCCTCCTCCCGGCTCCGGGCTCCGGGGAAGATGCCCCACCAGGATCAGAACCTCGGCCCCCACAGCAGCACCTGGGGCCCTGGGCGCCGGCCCCTCCTCTACCCCAGGGATCAGGCCCACAGCCCCGGCCTCCTTTGTCCCTGGAGCAGGAGGGGCGCCCGGAGCCGGCTTCCTCTGCAGCGGGGGCAGCGGCCGTGCCGAGGGAGACCACGCCGGCGAGTAAGTGCCCGCGCCAGTCCGCGTGAATGCCGCGCTTTGATGCGTAATTGCTGCTTCCCTGCCTGTGCCCACTCAAAGGACGGCGGCGCGAGCCTCCTCCGTTTTATCTGTGGCAGGCGGCGAGCCCACACTAGCGCCTCCCTCGCGGGGGGCGGCTTTGCTGCGATCACAGCCACGGGCCGGCAATTAGACCCCAGCCTGCGGATCAATGGCCGCTCTGGAGGAGCCGGCCCGGCTGGTGGCGGCCGCAGCAGGGTCAGCGGCTGGAAGCGGCCGCTCCGCCCAGCCCAGAGGCGGTGCCTGGGCCTGGCTCCTGGCGGGAGGGGTCCCCACCCTCTCCAGGTCCTCGGAGTGCAGCCCGCGTGCCCTCCGTCCCCGCCAGCTCCTGTGTCCGTGCCCTGGACGTCAGCGTCACCGTGCCCTGCGCATCCCACGCACGCTGCCCTGGCCATCTGGGAGGGGCGGGCCGGCAGCTGTCACCTCTGACAGGGCTGCCCTGGGCGCCCTGTGGAGATGTTTGGGCCCTGGTCACGCACCCTCCTTGGGTGCCCCTCGTCAGCTCCCACGGAGCGTGGCTGACCTTGGCCCCAGCGGCTGCCCGGACCCCACTCTGCCATCCTCATGGCTTCCCCCCAACCGCCCACGCGCCCACCCCTGGCCATCAGGGGCTTTCCCTGCATCTCGGGGCCTGGTGTTTCCTCCGTCGCTTCCTGGCCGCCGGCCTGCGCTCCCCAGCCTCCCCCACCCCCGCCCCGGGTCTCCGTGTCACTGCGGAGAGTCCCCAAGTCTTTACCCACTTGCCTCTTGCGTCTCTGTCCGGCCTGATGGCCGCTGGGGCACTCGTGGGCTGACGGCGTGGAGGGACAGGTGGTGTGGGTGAGCCACAGTCGCTGTGGGTCCAGGAGCCGCGGAGCCGCGTCTTCCTCCTTGTCTCCGTGGGGCTGCAGGGTTCTGTCCCCGAGGGCGGAGGCCACCGCTTTTCATGACCCCCCCCCTTCCTCCCCAAAGAAAGGCCAACCACCCGGAGGGAGCTACAGGCCAGGGCTCTCGGGAGGGGCGTGGGATCTGGTCACTGAGCCCAGGAAAGGAGGCCAAGGCCTGAGCCCAGCAGCCACCATCATGTGTTCCAACCCACGTGGCACTGGCAAAGCCAAGGACACAGGTGAGCAGGGCCCAGCTGGGTGCACAGCGCCTGAGGTACTGCCGGGGAGAGGTGTCCAGGAGGGCTCCCTGGAGGAGGTGAGTGCCATGTGAGTCTTAGAACATGGCTGAGGAGGGGCTTCCCGCAGGAGAGAGGCCCCGGGAGGAAGGCAGGGACCGGCTCGGGGCCATGAGCTGGTGTCCGTGAAGGGAGCTGAAGGCATCAGGGGCCCGGCTCAGGGTCCTGCGCTCCCTCGGGACATGGGCAGCACGAGCTCTCCGGGCTGCTGGCCGCCCCCGCTCCGTCAGCTCACGCCAGGCTGCAACACAGCAACAGGACAGGACCCACGGGGCCACAGCAGGGAAGTGGAGAAAGGAGGAGACTTGGCCAGGGCCCCGCCATGCCAGGGCTCAGGGGGGCTGGGGGCAGGGGCCCCTGCCTCCGGGAGCCAGCAGGGTGGGTGCTGGGCAGGGCACCCAGGACGCCAGGAGGGAGGGAGGAGGGAGAGAGAGGCAGTGGAAGCAAGTGCGGCCCCTGCTGCGCCGTGAGGGCGAAGAAAATATGGCCGCTCGGGAGGGAGCCGGGGTGGCCAGGACAGTGCAGCCCTGGTGGGAGGCAGGCGGGGGAGTGGGGCAGTGCAGCCCTGGTGGGAGGCAGCCGGGGGTGGGGCAGTGCAGCCCTGGTGGGAGGCAGCCGGGGGGGGGGGCAGTGCAGCCCTGGTGGGAGGCAGCCGGGGGTGGGGCAGTGCAGCCCTGGTGGGAGGCAGCCGGGGGGGGGGGGGCAGGTGCAGCCCCAGCGGGAGGCAGCCAGGGGGGCAGGTGCAGCCCCAGGGGGAGGCAGCCGGGGGTGGGGCAGTGCAGCCCTGGTGGGAGGCGGGGGGTGGGGGGGTGGGTTGGGGACAGGTGCAGCCCCAGGGGAGGGGCCAGGGGGGCAGGTGCAGCCCCAGGGGGAGGCAGCCGGGGGTGGGGCAGTGCAGCCCTGGTGGGAGGCAGGGGGGTGGGGTGGGAGCAGGTGCAGCCCCAGGGGAGGGGCCAGGGGGGCAGGTGCAGCCCCAGGGGGAGGCAGGGGGGTGGGGCAGTGTAGCCCTGGTGGGAGGCAGCGGGGGTGGGGTGGGGTGGGGTGGGGCAGTGCAGCCCCAGGGGGAAGGGCCAGGGGGTGGGGACAGGTGCAGCCCCAGGGGGAGGGGTCGGGGGTGGGGACAGGTGCAGCCCCAGGGGGCGGGGCCGGGGGGGGGCAGGTGCAGCCCCAGCGGGAGGCAGCCAGGGGCCAGTAGGGCCATTGGGAGGCGGATGGGGAGACCCCGGGCCTGAGGGGAACAGGGAGGGGACACTGGCAGGAGACCCGAGGGCGTCTGGCTGGCTTGGGAGGGCAGGGGCCAGGGGCGGCTTTGGGTCCAGCTTCCCTTCCAGGGGCTGCTCTGGGGGGAGGGGCCTGAATGAGAAATGGAGGAGAAACACCGGGCGGCCTTTGGCCTCTGTGGAGAGGACAGCTGAAGACAGGATGGCAGGCGCGCGATTCAGCGCAGCGTCAGCCGCACGGAGCCCTCAGCGAAAGCCTTTGCAACAGCGGGCTGAGGCTGTGCGGGTGGCCGGGGCACAGCTCTCGCCACGAGAAACCAAGACATCGTGGGGGAAGCTGGGGAAAAGTCCGCAAACACACGCCCAGAGGCCCGTGGGCACCACGCAGGAACCAGCACGCGAGCTGCTCAGCTCAGAGCAGCTAAGCACGGAACCGGCACAGACGCCTGCCAACTGAAGACAGGATGAGGAAATTATGGGGGCCGGCGCTGTGGTGTAGCGGGTAAAGCCCCGGTCTGCAGTGCCAGAATCCCATGTGGGCACTGGTTCAAGTCCTGGCTGCTCCACTTCTGATCCAGCTCTCTGCTGTGGCCTGGGAGAGCAGTGGAAAATGGCCCAAGTCCTTGGGCCCTGCACCCACGTGGGAGACCCAGAAGAAGCTCCTGGCTCCTGGCTTCGGATGGGCGCAGCTCCAGCCATTGTGGGCATTTGGGGAGGGAACCACTGGATGGAAGACCTCTCTCTCTCTCTCTCTCTCTCTCTCTCTGCCTCTCCTTCTCTCTCTGTGTAACTCTGACTTTCAAATAAATAAATAAATCTTTTTTTGAAAAAAGAAATTTTGGGATGTGTACACCATGGGACACTACACATAAGTAAAAAGAAAAAAATGAAATCTGTCATTTGCAACAAAATGGACGAATCTGGAAAACATCACACTTAGGGAAATAAGCCAGTCCCCGAGGGACAAACACCGCACGTTCTGCCTGACCTGTGAGAACCAGCAGAGCGCCTAACGGAAATCTGTAGGCGTGAAACCGACGCCGTGGGAAGCAATGGCTTGGTCAGCCCTCGTCTCCGCCGCTGCGGAACCGGGGTTCTTCATTCGATTTTTGAACTCTTTACTTAATATAGAGTTAATCGTATGTGTATAAAGCTAATTGAAAATAGATCTTAGTAAAAAATAAGAATGGGAAGAGGAGAGGGAGGAGGAGGCGGGGTGGGAGTGCGGGTGGGAGGGCAGGTACAGTGGGAAGAATCCCTCTGTTCCCAAAGTTGTATGTATGAAATGCATGGAGTTCATATTCCTTAAATAAAAGGTTTCTGGGGGAAAAGATTTCATAAAAATATGCAAAATTAGCGTTTATTTCAAATAAAAAAAACCTGTATATGAGAACAGAAATGGAGCTGGGCCCAGGGGTCACGGTGCCCGTGGTGCACGCCGGGGCCTGGGTCCAACCCAGCTCTGCTCTGACTCCTGGCGGGAGCACTGTGGCCACCCATGTGGGCGCTCTGGCTGGAGCTCCCGCCCCCGGCTCAGTCCCTGGCCTGCCGTGAGGGGGGTACTGTAGGCATCTGGGGCGCGACCCAGAGGACGGCGAGCTCTCTGTCTGTCTTCTTCCTGCCTCTCCGACAGAGAACAGTACAGCACACACACAGAACAGCCAGAGGGAAGGGCGTGGAAGCCACGGAAGGTTCCACGCTGACACACTGCCTCGCCGCCCTCCTGGTGTCCCGGGTGGGCCGGGCCCCTCGCCAGCCTGCGGGGCTGCAGCCTCAGGCAGCGGCCGTGGGAGTGCTCGGCTGCACGCGGGAGGAACCCCCTCCCAGCTCCTCTGTGTCTGTGTCTTTGCTCTGCCGCTCTGCTGAGCCCTGACTCACGCAGGGGGCAACCCTCAGGGCAGCCGGGACCCCTGCTTCCAGCAAAGGTGGAAAACGGGGGCCACACTGGCTCCCCCGGCAAGCAACAGCCCCCGCCTGTTCAGAAGCAGCGCCTGCCATGGCTCCACCACCTCGCCCGCGGGCGCCGGAGACCTGGGCAGAACCTGCAGGCCGCGAGGACGGGAGAACTCCGAGAGCCCGGGACCCTGCCGAGGTGAGGGGGGGGCCACACGGCAGTTCCCGGACAGACGGCAGACGGCCAGGCCTGGACAAGCACCGGGGCCCCGTGGATGAGCGTGGACCCAGTGAGGCAGAGGCACGGAGCCGCCACGCGAGGTGCATGGCTGCAGGGGGGGCTGCGTGGGCTCGAGGGCCTGGCATGGAAGCCACTGAAAAGAAACTGGAGGTGGAAAAAACCACTGCCCGTCTAGAGCTCTGTACACACTGTCACGCTGCCCGGAAGCGGAGCGAGCCGGGGGCCGTGGGCTGCCACGCAGAGGCCTTGGAGGCCACGAGGGGAGGTTGCAGCGTGCACATGGCTCGGGAGCACGGAAACACCACACGAGTCTCCCACAAGGAAAGTCGGGTCTTAGATACAAAGTGGCGACAAGGATAAGAACACGCAGGCGCGCAGAGGGGCTGTGTGGGCGTGGAGAGAGCTCGCTCCGGCTGCAGCCTGCGGCCCTGTGCAGGGGTCACCCCCGGGGCTGGAAACCCTAGGGCGGCTGCCCAGCGACACCTGTAGGTGGCGAGCCGGCCAGGGCACTCAGGGGACCCAGCGCCCTCGGTGAACAGGAAGCGAGGCGGGACAAGAGAAAAGAGGGACGCTGAGCAGGAGGGACCTGAAGATGAGCAGGTGCACAGAGGGCTTAAAGTTAACCCTTGCATAGCTGTGGGAGAGGGAGGGGCTGGGCAGCGAGGCGCCCAGGGCGCGGGTGGGGCCGTGCCGCTGCCCGGAGGGGCTCTGCGATGGCACTGGGCGTTTGTCAGCATCCCTGGGCCGGGAGAGATGTGACCCGTCAATAACTCGGCTGCCGAGCCTCACGCGGAGTTCGGGGGGACTTGGAGCGTGAGAGATGGGCGTGGCCTCTGCGTGCACCTTGTGACGCTGGGAAGAGACGAGCAAGTCGAGCCCAAGGTAAGCAGACGACGTGGAATTGCAACCGAGAACAGTCAATGAACGCCCAAGCTGCGTCCTGGCGTCGACGTGCGTCCTCCCATCAGACGACTCGGGGAGGGCGAGAGCAGGCAGGGGGCCCAGCCCGGGATCTGCAGGGCGGCCTTGGGGAGACCCCGCCAGGGGGCAGGTCCGGAAGGAGCAGCCGGGGCCGGGGTTGCCCGGACGTCTGACGACTGTTGGACGAGCGGATGGATGCCCCGGGAGACCAGACCCCTAGGGAAGGAATCCTCACCTGAACGCGTCAGCGCCCAAGGCCTCCAGAGAGCTCGCGGAGAACGCGTGCACCACGCACGGTCCCCAGCGTCTCGCAGCAAAACAGACCTTGCTTGCTCCCGCTTCCCCTCGGCTCGCTGCAGTCCGCTGGGGAATTCTGCAAAGCACTTGGGGCAGAGCTGATGTCAGCTCCACACGGATGCTTCCAGAAAGCCGGGAGGAGGGCGCACTTCCCAGCGCCGTCCGGTCCGGGAGGCGCTTACCGAAACAGACCCTAAATTCCAGACGTAATTCTATCAAGTGAGGTTCCCTGACAGGCACAGAGGGCGCCGCAGCATGATCATGTGGCTTTAACATTGGACAACCAGCCAACCTGCTGTCCCAGATGTACAAAGGACAAGAGAATTCACCACTCACCCAGTGGGCTCGGGCGGAGCCAACACCGATGTTTATCCTAAAGATGTTGAGCTAACGCGGGAGCCCTCCCCACCCCACAGGCATCCAGGAGATGAGTCTCCCCTCCCTACTGTCGGGAACAAGGTGGGGCCGCCCCTTCTCCCCTCCTTGTCGCCCCTGGAGCCGGCAGCCAGTGCAGCAGGCACGCACGGTGGTGCAGGTGTGTGTGTGTGCGGGGGGCAGGGGTCTGTTGTCCTTACCCATGGACGGCCTGACTGTCTTTACAGAAAAGCTCCTGGGGGCGGGGGACTGGCGCTTGGCGTAGCGGGTGAAGCCACCGCCTGTGACACCGGCGGCCCATATGGGCACTGGCTGGTGTTGCAGCTGCCCCACATCTGATCCAGCTCCCTGCTGTGGCCTGGGAAAGCAGTGGAAGATGGCCCAAGTGCTTGGGCCCCTGCACCCACGTGGGAGGCTGGGAAGAAGCTCCTGGCTCCTGGCTTTGGCCTGGCCCAGCTCTGGCTGTTGCAGCCATTCTGGGAGCGAACCAGCGGATGGAAGACCTCTCTCTGTCTCTGTCTCTGTCTCCCTCTCTCTGTAACTCTGCCTCTCAGATAAATAAATAAATCTTAAAAAAAAAAAAAAATAGAAAGACACTGTTGCCAGAAGGAGATGTGAGGCTGCAGACTCAGACAATGTCTGCTCTTGTGTCTGCGGAAGGTGGATGCCCCATCCACGGAGAATTCTCAGCGTGCGCTCAGTCACCCCCCGGGCAAGGTGTGCGGCAGGAATGGGGCACCTGGGCTGCACCTGCGCACTGAGAGGCAGCCTCGGTTAGCCGGGTGGGTGGCAGGCTGCAGGCACCCCCGCCTCCCCCGACCCCGCGCTCTCGGCTTCCACCCTGGGCTGTCGCGTGCTCCAACGGCTTCCGGTTAGATCCACAGCTCCCCTGGGTGATCCAGCCCCGCTGCCCCCACAGGACAAGGCATGCGGCCCCGGGAGCCGGGCCCCAGGACGCTCCCAGCAGTGCACCACACGCCGGCCCCGGGCTGTGCCACCCACGCCGGGCTGAACCGCTCAGCCTGCAAAGACATGGATGGCATCAGTGTGCAACCATGCGGCGGAAGCTCCCCAGGAAGACGCCGGACGACAGGGGCCGCCTCTGTGGCAGGGAGGCCACCGCCCTGGTGTAACGGACACCAGCCATGGCCAGTCTGGAGGAAAGACAGGAGCCCTGCAGTGGAAATGGCAGAGTTGGGACAGCCAGCTCAGAGAAGGGGGAACAGGTCGGCCAACAGATACCAGAAGAGGAGCTGAATCTCACTGACTGGGGACGAAGGGTGTTAATTCACACAGCACCGTTCCCTGTCCAGCCGACGGGCTGGGTCGAGAGGGAGTGCAGTGGGGTGGGGGTGGGGGGGGGCGCTGTCCAGTGCTGCTCACGACCTGTGACCCTGCAGTGCCGCACGCCAGGGGGCTGAGGGGTGGCAGAGGCCCTGCCGGGCGGGCCAGCCCCGGCGTCCCAGGAAGCCAGGCCCCTGGGCACGCGGCTCTGCCTCCCTTCCCGCCTGTGGCCAGGCTGAGGGCCGGGCTCAATGATGGCGACAGCGACCCCGCACGCTCCCAGGGCCCTGAGCGCCCCGCGCTGCACATACGGTCTCAGTGCACTCTGAGTAGCAGCCCCAAGACGCCAGCCCTGCCGTCACCCATTGCACGGCCGACCGGAGTGGAGGCTGCCAGCCTCTTGGCTGGGTGCACAGCCTGGGTCGTTAAGGCCAGAATTCGCACCCAGGCCCCCTGGTTCACAGGAGCTGGCACCCTTGTTCCCCATGATCGTGCGCCCATGTCTCAGGTGAGGAGACTGAATTTCAGGAGGGCAGCCGAGAGCGATCTCAGCCCTTGCCTGTCACCACCCCGCCTGGGGCTGCCTCGCCTGCGTCCTGCCCGGGCCCCTCGGATTGCAAAACGCAGAACCAAAATGCGTCCACCCTGGCCGTGGAGGTCCCAAGAGAGACCTTGAGGAGGCCATGTGTGGGGTCTGCATCCCCCCCTACCCGGCTGCCGCCCCGGGGGCTGCGGATGCTCGGGAAGCCCCCGGGGGGTGGGAGAGCCGTGGGCTGGGAATCCGTGCAGAGCGAGGCTGGGCAGAGGACGGGCACGTTTGTAACCGAGAGAGACGATGCTTTAGCGTCTCGTCTACAGAAGTCCAAACGAATGCAAAAATATTCACGAGCAACAAAATAACAAGATTTTAAATGAAGACAGCGTCCGACAGGGCCGGGGCGGGTGAGGCGGCTGGAGCGGGTGCAGGTGGCGGCAGTGGTCGTCCCTCTCCGCGCACCCACATTCGCACGCATGGCGCTCTTGAGAATGGCAGAGAGGCGGCGGTGGGGGTGAGGAGCCGCCCGTGCCGAGGGGCTCAGAGCCACGGCCACACTCCCTAGCTTTCCCGCTCCAGGGCGAGCGCCCTAGGGCTTGAGGCAAAAGCGTCCCAGCCACCCCCAGGTAATTGGAGACCCCAGAGGTGTTCTAGAACCTGCGGTCACCCCCGTGCACGAGGCTGCCGCCACGTGTCTGTCTCTGTATGTGTCCGTCTCTGGCCACCCCTCACTCTCTGGGGGACACAGGGCCAGCGCTGTGCGGGCTGTGGGTGCCGCCTGGTCCCTGAGCTCTCTCCTGCTGTGAGAGCCCCAGCGATCACCCCCTGCCCCACCCCCTCAGTGCCTGTCACCCTGCACCTGTGGAGTCCCCGCCCCCGCCCCGCCTGCTGCTCTGTGCCTGCAGAGCTGCGGCGCGGGCTGACCGGCGTGATAGACACGCTCCGCTGGGCCTAATCCTTGTCGAGAGTTGAAGTAAACAGAGCGATGGATTAGCCAGAGGAAGGGGGGGCTCTTATCTGCATTTCCAAAATGGGGAAACTGAGGCTCCCAGCGGGTGGCAGGGGCCCGGTCCCGCCTGCACCTGCCGCCCTCCTTGCAGAGGGGAAGGAGTTAAGCCTCCGCACTGCCTTCCCCAAAGCAATTAACTTCAGAATCGAGGAGGAGGCCCCGGCAATTCTGTCCTGGACAAAGGAGGTGGGAGGGGTGACGGCTCCGGGAGCCTCCGGGCGCCTGAGACGAGGGAGCGGTGCTGGGACTCCGGGCAGCCCTGCCGCCCCCTGGGAGCTTCCCGGGCACAATCAGTGTACCTGCTTGTCCCAGTGCCCGGTCGTGACCCAGCACAGGCTGCCGCAGGAAGGCTGGGCTCTGGGGACCCCGCCTCGTCCAAGCCTGCTTGGGGAGATGGTGGGCAGGGCTAGGGTGGGGCTTTCGGCCTCAGCCCCACCCTGGGCCACCCCATCAGCTGGAGAGAGGGCCTTTGGGCTGCTGTCCCAGTTTCACCACCTCAGGGGTCACGGCTTGGGGCAAGCAGGTCTCTGGGCCTCCTCTGCCAGGTGGGGCGCTCACGCAAGGATGGGGTCTGGTCGGGGGGGGAAGGGGCGGGGCTGCGTGGCTGTCCAGGGCGTGATGGACAGCTTCCGGGTGTGGGTTTACTTCTCAGGCCGTGAATGGTGCTGATACCATTGCTGGGGGAGGATGGGGTGCATGGGGGACGGGGGTGCCCCATGAGAGGGGAGGTGGCTGCCAAGCCGCTCCGTGGCATGATGGGAACGCGTGTCCCGGGGCTGCACCCACCGGCTTCTGCGCCTGGCCCCGCCTCCCTCAGAAACCTGAGTGCAGAGCAGCACCATGGAGCCCCGACATCACACATCTGGGAACAAGGTCCCTGGGGACGTGCGAGCCCCCAGAACCGTGGGCAGAGGGGCCCTTCCTCGGGCTCCAGAAGCTGGGGGAGCCTCAGGTGCCACATGCGCACCCCCTAGGAACCTCCCACCTGGCTCCCGGCTTGTGGCTTGCCCTGGCTGCCCAGGCTGGGCTGCCACCTCCCATGGTGCAAGGCAGGATCCCAATTCTTCCCCGAGAGACGGCACGGGGTGCTCTGGGCTGCCTCCCGTCCCGTCCCCACCCCTTCTTCCAGGGCTTCTCCCGCACGCAGCATCCTGGCAGGTGCACTAAGTCTGGCCTGGGACTCTGAGAGCCAGGAGGAGAGCCCGCTCCACTGCACACCACCAGGGGGACGGGGACAGCAGTGCCCTGTCTGGGTTCTCCCTTTCTCTCCCTCTCTCTCTCTCTCTCCCTCTTCCTCTCTGTCTCTCTCCCTCTCTCTCTCTGTGAAATGGGGAAGACAGCAGCAACCTCAAAGGCTATGGGTGGCATCGAGACGAAGCCTGTCCCCTCCCCTGGGCTCTGCACACAGAGCACCGCCCCCCGGCAGCAGTGTCCCAGCTGTCCCCAAGCCCCAGGTCCCTGCTGCCTCCCGCCATCTTCCTGGCGGCTCAGCTCCCACGGTGGGAGGGCAGAGGCTGGCGCGGGAGGAGGTGAGGACTCCCCCATGTGGCAGAGCCTCCCTCGCCGAGGCCCGCCCCCCCCCAGTCCGAGGGGGCCCAATTGCTCAATCCTTTGCTACTGCTATCTCTGTGCCACAGATCCTCACAGTCTTTCTCATGCTAAATGGAAAGTCTCGACGCTGGACTTCGACAGGCAAATGCCCTTAATTCTCCGCGCCCCTCCCCACGCCGGCTGTGCTGTCGGTTTAATTAGGGGAGAGAAGAAATTGTGACATCACCTCCAGGACGCCCCCCTCCCCGGGCAGAGCAGGGATTAGTCCCAGGCCCAGCCCCTCCCTGTGGCAAATCCAATCTGCTGTTCCATTTGCACCGCTGCTGATAAGGAGGGTCCGGGGCAGGGGGGAAGGGGGCTGCTGATGGAAGGGGTCCGCGGAGCGCTGGAGCCAGAGAGAAAGACGAGGGCGTCTCTCAAACCTCTGCCCTGGGAGAGCCCAGCCGCTCCCAGGCTGGGCAGAGGGGCTGGGCAGTGGGCTGCAGCCTGCAAACTGGGGGTGTGGGGAGGGCTTGGGGGAAGTCCACTCATCCACTTCCTCCATCCATCCATCTGTCAGTTCATCCACCCAGCCACCGATCCAGCCACCCAGCCACTGATCCAGCCACCCAGCCACCGATCCATCCACCCAGCCACCGATCCAGCTACCCAGCCACCGATCCAGCCACCCAGCCACTGATCCAGCCACCTAGCCACCGATCCAGCCACCCAGCCACCCAGCCACCGATCCAGCCATCCAGCCACCCAGCCACCGATCCATCCACCCAGCCACCAATCCAGCCACCCAGCCACTGATCCATCCACCCAGCCACCGATCCATCCACCCAGCCACCGATCCAGCCACCCACCTCCTCACCCATCCACCCACCCACCAGCCCATCCCCCGCTCACCACCCATCAGTTCACCCACCCACCCATCTACGTCCTCATGCACCCACCCATCACTCACCTGTCCACCCATCCACCCATCCCTCTACCTCCTCATACCCCTCACCTCTCCGTCCATCCACCCATCCATCCACACACCCCTATCCTCCATCCACTGGACACATGCTATTCCGGTCAGTTCTGGGCACAATTCCTGCCCACTGGTCATGCCAGGCCCCGGGGAGGAGCCAGGCTGGGAAGTGGTGCCCTCACCATTCGCAAGTGGGTGCTGTGGCTCCGAAGCTCCCTGGCTTGGGCCAGTGGCCTAGCACCTTGGAGCCTGTCCTTTCTCATCACTGCAGTGGGGGTGAGGGCTAGACAGTCAGCAGGGAGAGTGCCAGGCAAACGCGCACCCTGCTGTGCTGGGAACCGCGCTACAGGGGTGGGCCCCTCGCCCACCACCTGTCTCCCAAGTCCCAGGAGACCCCCACACCCTGCTCCTCCTGCAGTTGGCACACTCCTGTGGGCCGACACGGTCCGGGGCCAGCAGGGGGCTCTGCTCTCACGGGGCCCCTCCCCTGGGGCAGGTGGGGCGGCTGGCCCTCTGCACGCCCCCAGGGTGTCTGGCGGTGTGGTCTCTGCACCCCGTCAGCACCAGCAGCTCGTGGGGCCCACAGGTGCGGCAGGATGCTCAGGCATCACGCGGGGGAGAACTTGCACTTTCTGTGCGGCTGGTCCCACGTCGCCGGCAGGCCTGTGTGCCGGCTCTGGGAGGAGGGGGCTGGGGGGCTGGGCCCACAGGGACTGCGTCGGAAGCTCCCAGGGTGTGTGTGCCTGGAGCAGGACCCCCGGCGAGCGCCTGTCCCATGGAGCACGCCCGGCTCCTCTGTGCTGCCAGCGGTGCCTGCGAGGACCTGGGGCTCTGGGTCCACAGACTCGTGGATGAACCTGACACGTGTCGCTCCAGGCCCCCTCCAAAGAGGGGAGCAGGTGCAGAGCTGGCCAGGGGAGCTGCAGGTGGCCGGGGACGGGTGGCCTGGGAGGCTGGAGGGCCGGCGGGAGGTCCCACCCTCTGTGACTCAGCCCAGCCTGCGCCTCCTTGGTCCTGGGCTGACAGCCCCGGAGTCGCTTCTGCACCAGGAACGGGCTAGCTCTCAGAATCGCAGCCCCGGCCACTCTTGACCCAGCTGGGCTCCGGCTGGCCCGGCAGACCTGGGGGTCGGAGCCGCCCTCCTGTGCCCGGCACAGGTCCACGGCAGCCAGTGTCACCCCTCGGGGCCTCGGTTCCCAGTCTGCCAGATGACCCCGCAGTCACGAGGCTGGGACAGGATGGCACTGTGCTGGGCGGACGCTCGTCGCTGGTGCAGGATGGGTGGATGGCTCTGGTCACCGCCCGGGCCTGCCAGACACATGATGGGCAGTGTCGCCGGCGTCGCTGTTGCCATCATCCCCTGCCCGCCGGCGTCAGCCCTGCTCCCATCAGCGCTGCTCATGTTGCTGTCATCGGAGTTGGTGTCACTGTCATTGGCTGTCAGGTGTCCGTTCGCAGCTGGCTCAGGGCTGGCGCTGGGTACATGGCCCACGACGGCCCCTCACAGTGCCCCGTGTGCTGGCTTCTTTGCAGGGGAGGGTGCAACAAGAGGGCAGGTGTAACCGGCTTGTTCCGGGCCGCAGGTGTGTGTGTGAGCAGCCGGGTTCCCAGCCCAGCGCTGCGCTCCGCCGCGGGGGCAGCCGGGCCCTGCCTGTCCGCCGGCCTCTCGGTGGTGTGGATTTCGTGGGAGCCGTGGTTGAGTGCCTGGGGCCTCCTCTCCGGAGAAGCTGCCTACTCCAATCAGGCTCCGAGGGGTGACGCACGGCTGGTAGATGTCATGTACAAGTGACAGCGCCCTGGGCGTTTCTGAGGCGCCCATTATCAAGACACAGGAGGCCCCTGCGCGGCTGGGCAGCCGACCCGTCCCCCGCAGCCCTCCCGCTCTACCCTGCCAGGAGCAGCGGCCGGCGTGGTCAGCACGTGGCAGGAGGGCGTGGCCTTGGCACCCTGCGGGGCGGCTGGGGCCCTGCCATCTCTGGTCTCTGGTCCTCTCCCGTGGCCCGTGTGGGTGGTGGGCAGAGCTGGCTGGGGATGGGCTCCTGGGAGGAGAGACCAAGTGAGGAAGGGGTGGGTCCCTGGGTCGGGCTTTCCTCTCCCTGGCCGAGCCCCGCCCAGCCCCGCCCTGGCCCCTGTGTCTCCGCCTCCAGCCCTGTGACCTGAGTTCTCCTTTTGTCTGCCCAGCTGCCTGGTGACTGACGAAGAGATGGACAGGACACCACAGCCAGAGACGCTACAGTGACGCAGTCGCTCAGCAGGCTCCTGTTGACTCTGCGGTGCAGCGTGCGGTGGAGGCCTGGCCTCGGAGGACGTGTCAGTGCAGGTGGGGACGGCGGGGACGCGCGGGCCACACAGAGGGCACGAGGCTGCGGGGCCTGAGGCTGGCTCCTGAACCAGCTGCGTGCAAGCATGTGGCAGCAGGGGTGCGGGCAGAGTGTGGGGTAGGGACAGAGGGCTTGCCCTGTTCTCCAACACAGCCTTGGACACTCACCCCTGGGCAGTCCACCCTGCCCAGGTCAGCGGCAGGGACTGGTGACCAAGGGAAGGCTTGGAACCCAACGGCAGGTGCTTTGTGGGTGTCCGAGGTGTCACAGGTGTCAGGTGCAGGCCCAGCAGTAAGGGTGGGGGTCCACGCCCCCACTGGAGGCCCAGCGGCTGTCCTGGTGTGAGGGGTTGCTGGTGAGGCCTGTCTCACAGCTCATCTCACAGTGGGAGACTTCTGCAGATTGTGGACGGGCTGCCTCCCCGGGGAGGAGGTGTGAGGCACCCGTGGGTCCTGGGCGTGCGTGTGAGGCCCCCCCCCCCGGGTGGAGCAGCGATTGGTGACTGAAGGCATCGTGGAGGTGACGGGGGCTGGGGGCTCGTCACTGCAGCTGTTTGCTGAGTCAGTTCTGTGCCAGGAGCAGGGTCGAGTCCTGGGGACACAGCGGCCTCACTGGCATTCTGGTTAGGTTGAAGTTGGCGACCTGGTGGGGACGGCGGTGACGGTGGTGATGGTGGTGGTGGTGGTGGTGATGGTGGTAATGATGGTGGTGGTGGTGGTGGTGATGATGGAGGTGGAGGTGATGGTGGTGGTGGTGATGATAGTGGTGGAGGTGATGCAGGGCAGTAATAGTACCAGTGTTGTTGCTGGTGGTGAAGGTGGTGGTGATGGTGGTGGTGATGATGGTAGTAATGGTGGTGGTGATGGTGATGGTGATGGTGATGATGGTGATGATGGTGATGGTGATGATAGTGGTGGAGGTGATGCAGGGCAGTAATAGTACCAGTGTTGTTGCTGGTGGTGAAGGTGGTGGTGACAGAGGTTAGGGTGGCCCCAGCACCAGTGGGGATGAGGGTGCTGGTGGGGACGGCCCCCTCTGCAAGTCATGTGTGATGTCGCGGGGGTGGGCCGTCCTAGGGAGGTGGGCAGTGCTCAGAGGCTCTCGGACCAGGGCCGAGGGAGGGGTACTTCTGAGTGTGATGCGACACTCCGAGGGGCTTGGCTTAAACAGAAAAACATCCAGGGTCACTCCCCAGGCGATCCAGAAGGGGTCTCAGCTCCCACCCTCACGTCCCTGCCGCCCCAGGCGGGAAAGCCGTCCCCAGGCACCGCCCCGCGTGCCAGGAGTAATTAGCCCGTGTTTTATACCTTGCTACGCGTGAGCACCTTAAACAATATGTTCCATTGTTTCGTGTGTTTAAATATCTGCACAACTGGGATTCTGTGTAAGCAATGTTCTCAATTTCTCCTTTTCCTCAGCATCGGATTCTTAACATGCGTCCACGTAGGTGCTCTGGGTCCGCTTTACGGATTTAAGTGTTGCGGTGAGTTCCATCTGCTGCAAATATCAGCCATCCAGATGCTGAGTGCAGGCTCCTGGCTTATTTCCAGTGCGCTGTCGCAAACAAGGCACACGGAAGAAGCCGCCGCCCGCTAGCCCCGCGGCCTGTCGTGTGCTGCTCTCGTGATTTTATGTGCATCTTGAAGAACCCACATGGCAACGTTCCGAGGGAAAGCGTCCACCTCTCAGTCCAGGAAACAGGTGCCGAGCAGGTCCGAAGCCCGCCCGGGGCCCGGGGTGCAGGGGCGCCCCCTGCAGGCCCGCCCGGGGCCCGGGGTGCAGGGGCGCCCCCTGCAGGCCCGCCCGGGGCCCGGGGTGCAGGGGCGCCCCCTGCAGGCCCGCCCGGGGCACTGATGCGGGGTTGGCCCTGTACAAGGAGGTTTCCACGAGGCTCAGTTTCACCCCTGCCACCAGCTGCTCCCCTAAGCACCTGAGTTAAAAACTGCTCACGCCGACAACGTGTGCGGCTTCCACCCGCCAGCAGCCGCCTCCATTGTCGCACCCCTCGACGGGCGCTGTTCCGGAGGAGGTGAGATCCCGCAGGGAATGTGGACAGAGCTGCCACTCATCAGGAACCACGGCCAAGGGCCATCGCCCATCAGTGCCTGGCCGCCTTCAGCTGCTTTCCCAGGCCACAGCAGAGCGCTGGATCGGAAGAGGAGCAGCCGGGACTCGAACCCACACCCATGTGGGATGCCAGCAACGCAGGGGGCGGCTTTGCCTGCTACGCCACAGCGCCGGCTCGTCGTGCTCTTTGCAGTTCGGTCCTTGGTGCTGCTCTGGTGCTGCGTGCGTCCGACCCGCGAGGTCCCTCCCCTGGGACGCCATCTGCCATCCTTTGTGGGTTGGAGGTCTCGCGTTTGGAGACATCCGAATGGACGAGCGTTCGTTCTCTTTGTCTTCATTTAAATCCACTGGGAGGAGGGGCTCAGGGGGAAACGATGCCTGTGTCCAGGTAGGGAGGTGGGAGAGGACCCTTGGGGTCTCTCCCCTGCCCTTGGCGCCCTCCTCTGTGACATGGGGGCACGGCGGTCCCTGGCAGCCTCCTTTGAGGAGGGACAGAGTCCTGTGTGCAATGCTAGGCTTGTCCTGTTGGCCGGGTGCGGCTGTCGCTGGCCCAGCGGTTAAGACGTCCAGTGTGCCAGGGCCTGGGCTCGCCTCCCGCCTCTACCGCTGGCTCCAGCTTCCTGCCAATGAGCAGCAGGGATGGCCCGGGGCTGAGCTCCTGCCGCCGGCCTGGGAATCCTGACAGCGGCCCTGGTCCCTGCCGGCCTCTGTCCCACCTGGGGAGCTGTGGGCATTTGAGCAATGGACCAGCAGACAGGAGCCCTCGCTCGCTCTCTCTCTCTACCTCTCAAGTAAAAGTAAACATAATTTAAAAAAATCTCCGTTTATTTGGAATCCCAGTCTGGCTGGGCTTCCTGCTTGAACGACTATATCTGGTGGTCCTGCCTGGGCGGGGAAATGGGGCTACGGGCAGGGAAATCCTGGGGTTCAGGCTGGGGTTCGGGGCGGGCGGTAACCACTGGGCGGGGGGCTGTGGCCGCAAGGCCCCGGGCCTGGGTCTGCATCCGGTCTGCCACGGAGTCGCCCTCAGCCCCCGCGTGTTGAGCCGCGCGCAAGGCAGTGACAGCCTCCTGGTGTCAGAGCCCCTCCCCTTGGGGACACGCCCTCGTCCCAGACGGGTGGGGGGCGAGGAGCTGGTCTGTGGCTGGAGCTGACTGACAGACGCTGAAGTCCAGAAGCAGAGAATGGCCCTGCGGGTGGGGGAGGGGGTGCTGCGGAGCCACCCCGCAGGCTGCCCGCCAGTGCCTGGCAGAGGGCAGAGCGACCCTGTGTGCAGCTGGGAGACCACTCCCACCTCCGGCTCCCGCGGTAGCTGCTGATGACGTGTTGCAATAATTGGGTAAAATAAATAAATAAATAAAACTAAAAACAGGGTTTCGGTTTTTTTTAACTCCTGTGGGTGGGTGAGTGACTTTGCTTGAGCCTGGGGGCCCTGGCTGAGGATGGTGGTGGCCTGCCTCCTGCTGCCTTCCACGGCACCTGCCAGGGACCGGGGACTGTCGGCTGCCCCCCGCCCCCGGTCAGCTGGGAAGAAAGCGAAGACGTCCGGGGGGAGGAGCCGAGAGCCCCAGGCCGGCCATGCCCTGTGCTGGGGGCTCCGCTCACTCTGTAGCCGCCCGGAGGCATCGCAGGTGGGAGAGGGGCTGGCCCTGTCCTCACCCCCCCCAGGCCAGGAGGCGGGGGCCGTGGCCTCTCTGAGTCATCTCTGCAGGGGGAAGGGGACAGATTGCTCCTAATTGGCCACTGGGCTGCGGGAGCGAGGCTCACGATGACCCGTGAGTCAGACGGCAGAACACCGAGAGCTGGGAGCAGGCGCGGGGCGTGCTGGGGGGGGGGGGGGGGAGGGGTGCTCACAGCGTCCACGCACCTCCTCGTCCACCTGCTCTGCGGTGGGAGCCTGAGGGATGGGGTGGGTGGGGGGCGGTGGGCGTGCTCCAGGCCATGGCTCAGGGGAGCAGCCTGGGCCGGGAGCCCACCGCAGAGCTGGCTGGGGAGGGTGGACCCAGCCCTGGCCCCAGAAGCCCCCGCAAGTGCTGCACACCCAGGCCAGGGGCTGCTGCTGCTTCCCACGCACCTGCCGGGGTTCCTGGAGCACACAGGTGAGTGGTTGAGGGCCCCGTCACCCCTGCGCTGGCCAGCCCTGCTCCCAGGGTGTCGGAGCTGTCCCCAGGCCCTGACTCTGTCACTCTGCCCCACGTGCTCACGGGGACGCCAGGAGACCCCCTGGGCGCTCAGTGAGGGTGGGAGAGTCTCAGGGGGACCCCAACTCCGTCCCCGCCCCAGGAAGGAGCCCCAGGACCCCTGCCCCCTTCCCCGCACTCCCCACACCCCTGGTGCCTGACACACAGAGCGCAGGTGCGGCTGACTCAGGCCCCGCCCACACGGCACTGGGCATGGGCCCCAGGAGGCTGAGTCACAGGACTCCGTGCCCCGTGATGGGCTCATGACAGGCGGGCCCGGCGGGCACCAGCGCGGGGCCCTGAGTGTGGAGCGCGAGAGCCGCGGGCCCGGGAGCAGCTGTTTCCCCTCAGCGCCCGCCGCCCGCCTGCACAGCTGGGAGTTCTGCCTTGCTGCCAGGTGCCAGCTGTCTGGGCGTGGCACGCTTCCAGTGAGGGGCACGGGGCCGGCAGCCGCGGGGACACAGGGGACCCAAATCCCAGCGTGCTCCCGAGGGCCTCTCAGTGCCTCCGCGGAGCCGAGCAGGGCGGTGCAGTGAGCTTTTCCAGGACTTTCCATGTCGGGAACAGAGACCCATCTCGACGGGCTCAGGCCAAAGAGGCGAGCGCACAGCGACCTGGACCAGCAATGCTCCCGTGTTCCGGCATCTTCCGGGGCCAGGGTGGCTCTCTGGGTGCGCTGAGCCGGCCAGGCTCCTGCCCAGTGTGTGCCGTAGGCTCCCGCCTGGAGTCGCGTGGTCGCTGAAGCTGGCCAGCCGGGCTGGGTGTGTGCTCACTCCAGACGCGCAGCCTTGGCCTGGGGTGGTTCTCGGGGAAGCTCTGGGTGAGTGGCGGAGACCTTGGCCGTCCCGGCTCCTGCCCCGGCCCCCAGCAGTGCAGCTGAGGCTGCCTGGAGCCTCCTGGTGAGGGAACTCAGCGAGAGCACAGCTGTCCTTGCACGCAGTCGAGAGCACAGGTGGCAGTGAGGCCCGGGCAGGGGCAGCAGTCCGAGCAGGTGCCCATCGCCTCGCCCACACTCACGGCAAGGAGTGGCCCGGAGTGGAGGGTGCGGCCCTCTCCCCAGGCCCGCCCCCACCCCACCCACTGCGAGCGACTGTGTGTTGGGGGCGCCTACTTCTCAATCATTCCACCCTACGTTATTTGGCGGGGCAATCGACCCCTTTTCCAGATGGGGAAAACTGAGGCTGCACACCCCGTGCGTCCCTGCATGGCTGCTGCTGGGAGCCAGGGCGGGGGCAGCCTGGCTGCTCTCAGGGGACGTCCCCGTCTGTGTCTGCAGAGCAGAGTCCTGTGAGGGAGGCTCGTGTGAGCCCGGAGTGGACGCAGGGAGGAGGCTGGGCAGAGCTGGCACCTAAGGGGTCGGCGTGGGAGGAGGGGGCCCTGCAGGCCCTTGAATGCTTGGGGGGGCTACAGAAATCTCCCTGCAGCTTGGCCCTGGGGGTCACTAACGCCATCATGTCCACAGTGGGGCCGCCTGGACAGGGCTCTCTGTAGCTCGGGGTGCCTGTGGCCGGGCATGCCACTGGCTCTCTGGACAGCCATGGTCAGGCTGGGGCTCCCGGCCAGGGGGCGTGGCCAGGAGGCTGAGCAGAGTGGGCCCGGAGCCCCCCTGCCTGGGGTCCTCTGGCCTCGGAGCGCAGAGCGGCTGCGGGGTTTGGGACGGCCGAGAGCAGCTTTGCGTAAGCCGGGGCGCCTGGCTCCTGAGCGCCTGTCAGGAGCGGATTCATTCCTGCATCCGAGCTTAATCGGGCGGAATGCGAGCCGGCTCTCGGGAGCCCGAGCTTCTCAAGGCTGAGACCCCAGCCCTGAGCTGCTGTGGGCAGGGTCTGACAGTTGCAGGCTGCTGGCGGCCGGTGGCCACGCGTGGCCTCCGAGCGTGGCGACCCGGGCCCGGCCCCCATCCCCACCAGCGGCAGCGGCTAATCCTCCCTTTGAGGCTCGGATGCGGCTCCGGAGCACGTGGCGCCATCCGAGGGGAGTTTTGCTGAGCACCGCGGATTTGCAGGCTCAGGGGAGCCGGGAGGAACAGCTGCTGGGGCCGATTAGGAGGGGGCGGGGAGCGGACGCCGGCAGCCGGGCCCCGCCCCAGACAAGCCTGGCACGTGGCTGAGCACATCCCTTCCTGGAGGGCCCGAGCCCGGCTCAGGTCTCCCCCCGACTACTGGGGCCACCCCAGCGCTGGCCCCGGCTCCCACGGCGGCAGCCCTGTGGCTGGCACAGCAGCGCCTCCAGGAAGCCCCGTGCAGGGGGCCGCAGGGCGGGCTGCGCCCCCACCCCGTCCCGGGCCGGGCCTCGGGGAGGGGGAGCATTCTCTGCACGTGGGGTGCTGGGGGCCGGGGAACAGCGCCCGCCACGGCTGTACCCCGTTTCTGGAGCTTGTGCTGAACTTCGAAGCCTCAGAGATGGCAAACACCCAGGCCTCTCTGCTTCCCATTCATTCATTCACTCGTCCTTCATTCATTCATTCCGCAGCAACACCCGGCCCGGGGCCAGGCGTGTAGGGGTAAGGGCGCCCGCGACAGAGCTCTCGTGGTGCTGGGAACATCTCAGTGTGCGCCGGGCCGCGCACAGGGGGAGCAGAGGGAACGTAGCTGCTCTGCCTGCCAGACCAGGCTCCCGGGGCCGGCGAGGGACAGGCGCCAGGGCTGGGTGCTGGGGCCGCCTCTGCTCCCCGCATTGTCCACAGTGCCTGGAGGGCTGGAAGTGGCGGAAGAATTGCCCTGCGCCGTTGCCTGGCCTGGCCTGCTGCCCCCTCTGCCCTCCTCCTCGCAGCGGAAGCCGATGTCCCTGTGAGGCCCTGTGATGCATTCTGGGGTCTGGGGCATCTCTGGCGGGCTGCTCTCTCTGGGGCGTGTCCAGCATCAGTCTCGGCCCTGCCCACAGGCGTGGTGCGCCATGGCCCCAGGGTCGCCGCTCACTGCCTCATCCCCCAGGCCAGCAGCCCTCCTTCTGCCAACTGCCCACTGACCAGCCTCCCCGTGCCTGCTGTCCTGCCCCAGGACCTGCCGCCGGCCCCAGCCCCGGCCTGCGTGGCCTCCGTCTGTCCTGGACAAATGCCTTCCCCAGCATCCCAGCCCCGCTGGGTGGACTCCCAGAGCCGGATGGCCGTGGCCGGGTTCCGCCTGTGTCTGCAGGGGTGGGGCTGCCCTCCTCCTGCTCTGCAGCCCCGTTTCCCACGAGGGAGAGCCAGGCCCAGAGCCGCAGTGTCCCGTGTCCCCACACGCCCTGTGAGGCTGGGTGGGCTGACGCTGGCTCCACAGCTGCAGGTCCAAGGCCCCTGGAGTGCGGGGTGCTGGGGGCCACCTGGCAGACCGTCCACTCCCCAGGGGCAGATGCCATCGGCCACAATAGGCCACAGCTCGCTCTGGCCTCCCTGGACCAGGAGTGCGGCCTATAGCGTCCTTTGTACCGAGGGCAGCTTTGACCCGAGGGAGATCTGGAGTGGACCCTGACCTCCCCTGCTGGTGCTGTGCCGTCCCCGCGGGATGCGGGGGGCGTGGTGGAGATGGGGCCATTGCGGCGGCTGGGGGTGGGGCAGGAGCGAGGTCTCGTGGCTGCCGGGAGCTGCCGGCAGAGTTATGGTTTCCCGGCTCAGCTGTCAGCCCCGTCAGAGCGAGCACCTTCCAGACAGGGCAGCGGGAACAGAGAGCGCCGGGGGCCGAGGGGCCTGGCTGGGCCACTGGGGGCCGCGGTGGGGGTGAGGATTTGCTGGTGCGCCCACGCCGGGCGCCGGCATGAGAGGGCGGGTCTGCAGGGGCAGCCTGGGGCACGACTCCACCCCCTCAGCCCCCAGGGCCAGCACCGTGGGTGACACTGGCCGACCAGCAGTGGTCAGCTGTCCTGGGCTGGGACACGTCTGGGAGCTGCCCACGGGAGATATCCACACGCTCAGCCACAGAGGGACCGTGGTCCCTCCCCAGAGCTCTGCGGAGCCTGAGGGCAGCGGGCCCGGGGGTTGGCAGAGAGAGAGAGGGAGAGAGCGCCAGACACAGAGCGGGCTTGAGAGCCGTGCTCAGAGGGCGGCGGGGCGCTCGCTCGGGTGCGGAAGGCTCTGTAGCAGCCGCAGGGCGAGGCCTGCTGATGGAGCGAGGGGGACTTCCTGGAGGAGGAGGGCTTCCCACGGGCTCTGGGGGGGGAATGTGTAGAAATGCACGAGGAAGAGCCTGTGCAAGGGGCAGGGGCAGGGTGCCCGAGGCCCGAGGGCTGGAGGCGCTGCCCCCACGCCGAGCTCCCCGGCCTGGCAGTGGGTCTGTCAGCCTCCCGGCCAGTGACTGTGCCCAGGGAGCCGCTGGGGCTTCGGTGTTGCGTCCCTGGGCAGCCCAGGGCGGACAGGGACAGGGAGTGGGGTGGCAGTGGGGCAGCCGTGAGCGCGTGGCCACGGAGGATGTCTGGGCACTGATGGCCTTGGCCGGGGCGACTGCAGGGCTGATTGCCAGGGGTCCAGGACAGGGCCTGGGGCTCCTCTCTGACCTGTGGCGGAGGGTCCTGGGTGCGAGATGAGTGGCTAACGGTGGGCTGTGTGGACTGGGGCTGGGGGACGGCCAGGGTCAGCCTGTGGAGGGCTCTGCGTGCCTGGTCAGGGGTCTGACTTTGTTCTCTCCAAGTCTCATTCTGCTCACAGGGCCCCCAAGGCCTCTGGGTGCGAGTCGGAGGAAGAGGGACCCTGGGCTGGTGGGGGCCGACTGCCAGCTGGGGCTGTGTCCAGGCACAAGGTGACGAAGGGTGGGGGTGAAGGGGGAAGGGGGAATAGCAGTGCTGCAGGCAAAGAACCTTCTAGAAATGAAAGGGGCCTGCAAGGGAGGCCTGGGAGGGGCCTGGGAGGAGCCTGGGGGGGACCAGGGAAGAGCCTAGGGGGATGGGAGGAGCCTGGGGGGGTCTGGGAGGCCCTGAGAGAGTTGTGGGAGGGGTCTAGGAGGAGCCTGGGGGATGGGATGAGCCTGGGGGGGGGAGCATGGGAGGAGCTTTGGATGGGCATGGGAGGAGCCTGGCAGAGGATGGGAGGAGCCTATGGGGCCTGAGAGGGGGTTGTGGGAGGAGCCTGTGGGCCTGGGAGGGGAAATGGGAGGAGCCAAGGGTGCACCCTGGGCAAGTGGAACCTCAGGACCAAGGAGGGGTGCGGCTGTGGCCCCCCGCGGAGGCTCCCCTGGGAACTCTGGGCAGAGACTCAGCAAGGATCCCGAGGCCGCAGCCCGGAGCCTGGTCAGCAACACGGGGTGGGGGGTGGTTGGGGTCGTACATCCAGGCTTTGGGGGTTGCAGAAGTGGGTGAAGGTGACCCTGGTCTGCAGCCCCAAAGGCCCAGAGCTCTCACAGCCCCTTCATACAGGGAGCGGTGAGGCTGCGTGGAACCCTCACGGGTCCCCAGCCACAGCCACGGCAGAGGTGGCAGGGACGTTGCACGAGGCCGGGGGAGTCTGGCGGAGCCCCCGCTGTGTGCTGAGAGCGCTGCCACCTGGCCCCGCAGGTGCTCTGCCCTGGCCACCCTCCCAGCAGCGCCAGGAGGCCACGCCACCGTCACTGCCCCACTGGGACTCCCTGACGGAGCGAGCGCCCAGAGCCCGAGGCCTGCGGTGCCCCTGGAGCCTCCGCTGCCCGCCTGGAAGTCCCCACCCGCCGGGGGCCGGTCACTCCACTGCAGCCCCCAGGAGGGGCTGTGACAGGCCCCAGCCCGGCGCCGGTTAGCACGGGAGGCGCTCAGAGCATATGCTGTGCTATTTCTGTTTTTCAATAAAACCAACATTAAAATTTTTAACACAGCACCAGGCGCCACTGAGAGCAATTAGCTCACATCATGGAGCAAATGGTGCCTGCGAGGGTGTGCAGACTGGGCTGCCGCCGCGCCCGCCTGGAGGGGCCTGCGTGTGCCGGCCAGGCCAGGCGGGGCCGCTGTCCGCGTGCTGCTGCCGGGGCCGTCTTTCCCTCTCTCCCCGGCAGCCATGAAAGCAGCCCTGGCACCCGGGGCTGGGGAGGGCTCAGGCCAGGCATCGAGGCTCAGCCTACGACTCGGCATCAGTGGCAAGTCTGACCCGATACCAGGGCTCACTCGGTGAGCAGAGTGCCCGGGTCCCGGCTCCCGGTTCCAGCTCCCTGCTGGGGTGTGCCCTGGGAGGCAGCAGGTGACGGCTCCAGTCCCTGGGTCCCTATCGCCCCCGTGGGAGACCCTGACTGATTGCGGCTCCAGGCTGCAGCCTGGGTGCACCTGCGGCTGGGAGATGCTGTGCCTTTATGAAGCCCAGACTCGGGCAGTCAGCAGGGCTGTGGTGGTGCGGAGAACTTATTCAGGACAAGATCTGAGATGCTGGGGGCCCCAAGGACTGTGGGAACCTCCTCAGCAGGACCCCGCCTCCTCCTCCTCCGGCCATTTACTCATTTACTCCCTGGGGGCTGGCCCTGCCCCCGCCGGCTCCCCATTGGGCCACGTGGCGGCGCTGGGCTGCAGGAGCCCCGCCACTTCCTGTTTCTGAAAGTCAGGAAAGCTGCGACATTTCCAGCTTGCAGAAATGCATAAAATGTGATATAACTGACACTTTCATAACCGCTGCTCCAAGTAAACAGGCGTGAGGGGCCAGCCTCGGGAGGGCACCCGAGGGCAGGGGAGGCCCCGCCCACAGCCGCCACCGGGGCCTCAGCCCAGCCTGCTCAGGAGCCCAGTTCTGCGGGTGCACCTGTCCTCGTGCTGTTACAGTGTTACGATTTCCACACTAACCCCAGCTGGGGGCTGCAGATCTATTCACTCCTTTCGCCTGCAGCTGAATATTTCACAGCCTGAAAACCAGTGTTTGTCCATTTTCTGTGCCAGGGACCCTCTGTGCGATGACCTCTCTCCCCTGGGACGTGAACCCCGGGAGTGCCCCTTACACGCGGGGAATCCCCGGGCGGGAGTGGCCGGGGCGTCCTGGGAGCTCGGGGAGCCGCAGCTCCTGCAGGAGTTGCCAAATTGCTCTCCAAAACGTCCCGGCCGGGCAACCGCCCGCCAGCACCCGCCAGCTTCCTGGTGCTGGGTCTGCCCGTCTGTGGTGTGGTCAGGCAGCTCGGTCTCACGTGCGGAGACCCCTGGCCCCTGGCCCTGCCCAGGCCCCTCCTCCCCTGCTCCCTCCACATCTCCCTGGGGCGGCCTGGCTGTGTCTGATTGGAGCGAGATATGATGAAACAACCTCTCGGGCTTTTTCGAACGCTTCAGAACTCTGCGCCTGGAGTTGGCTTTGCCGTGCGGCACGGTGCCGGCCCCCTGACTTGCTCTTACAAATGCTTTATCCGCCTCTGGCTGAGGCACAGGCTCCTCACTGGTCCCACGGACTTGGATCTCAATAATGGGGGCCGTGAACCCTCAGAATCACGGAGTCGCAGGCCCCGACCAGCTCTGCCCAGGCTCCGGCTCTCGCCTGCCCCCGGGGCACGATCCTGTCTGGCCTGGGGCTTACACACAAAGGCCTGGCTTTGGGGAGGGGGCTCCTGGGGGAGGGGGCGAGGCAGGGAGAAGACCCTTGTGTGTAGCATCTGCCGGCTTCTGTGGCATCAGTTCTGCCCCCGGGGCTGTCGCGCACTGTGGTGGTGTCCCTGGACACGGGGCTGGGACCCAGGCTGGCAGAGGGTCTGGGCGGCTGCTGGGGCGTCCGGAGAGCTCCTCCAGGAACTAGCTTCACGTCGGTGGGGCAGAGGCTGCCCTGGGCACGCGTGGGCCCATGGGGCTGGGGCTAGGGGGAGCCGGGGGACTGCCCATGGAGCCATGCTGGGTTCCAAGGGCACCGCCCGACGTAGCGCCTCCTGCCCCACCCAGCCCCTGCAGCCCCCAGGCTCCGCCCTCCGCCTCAGTGCCCTGTGTCCTCCCCAGGGCGTGAGGACGTGCCCCAGGCCCCCGGGACCAGGGGCGTTTTGGGTTCCCCCGGCAGTGAGTGACAGCTGCAGGCTAGGAGGGCACCAGCACCAGACTGCTCCCGCCTAGGTAACTCCACCCTTCCAGCAGGGGTGTGGGGATGCAGAGGGCACTGGGCTGATCCTCGCCCTCCATGGAGCTTGGGTCCTCGTGTGCCCCTCGCTGGCCCGCACAGCCTGGGGTTCCGACTTCCTGCAGGGCGGGCCTGGGCTTCCCACGCCCACGACGGTGCCTCACGGCGAGCACGGTGCTTGGTCTGGGAGGAGGCCGCCTTGCTCCCTTCTCACCTGAGAAGCCCTCCCCGCTCCAGGTGCCCCCGTCAGTCTCCGCCCACTCTGCTTGTGTCCGTGAGGAGCCCACCCCACCTAAGATCCTGACCACCAGCGGCGGCCCCGGCTCCCAAGCAGAAGGCTGCCCAGTGGCCCACTGCACGTGGTGGACCGGAGTCGGCTCAGGGTGCACTCGAGACGCGGTGGGCTCAGCGAGTGCTCTCCTTGGCTGCTCTGTGCGCCGAGCGAGCCGCACACTCCTGGTGTGCAGATCCCCCACTGCCCTCAGAGCAGGCCTCGGGCTGCTGTCTGCAGGCAGAGGAAGGAGCGGGAAGGGGTCTGGGGCAGGGCTGGGTCCCTGGCCGGCACGCGGGCAGCGGAAGCACCAGCAGGTATGAAACTGGGCTCGTGGGATGGAGTCCGGCACCAAGCTGCCCGCGGAAGACAAACTGGGAGGCTTTTAATCCAAACGTGGTGGCTTTTCCGCAACAGCCAGCCCCTGCCCCACGGTGTGCACAGAACATGGGCCACACAGGTCTCCACCGGGTACCTGGGATTTTCCCAGGGAGGCGGGGTTGGTACCCATGGGGGGAAGTGGGTGCCTGGTACAGGGTGCAGGTCCTGCCCGGGAGCATGTGTGCACATGTCTGTGTGTGTGGCTGTGCACGTGCACGTGTTTGCACACGCATGCACACGTGTGATCGTGCATGTGTAACCGTGTATGCACACGTGTACACGTGTGTGACTGTACACATGTGTGCAGGTGTGACCCATGTGTGCGCACGTGTGATGGTGCATGTGTGACTGTGTGTGCATGCCCGTGTGTGACTGTACATGTGTGCATGTGTGTGCATGTGCCTGTGACCTTCACAGAGGACTGTCAGAGCCCTGATGCAGCTTGACGGGCTGCGTCTCTGCACACACCAGGCCTGGCACACCCAGTTACCAGCACCTTACCCCAGCATCATGTTATTTGTCACAACCGACGGCCGGTACCGAGCTTTTCTATGAACTGAGCTCATTGCTTTGTGAAGATTTCTCTCGTTTCTACCCTCGTGTCCCTCCCATGACCCATACCCCGTCCAGGGCCCCGGCCACGCGGCCACCACGTCCCCATGGCCTCCGGACTGGGGCCGCTTCTGGGACGACCCTGACACTGTCCAGGGTGCCCTGGTCAGGTGTTTTCTAATTTCCTTTATAACAAAAAAACCCTCACAATTTATTTATTTATTTAAAAGGCTGAGTTACAGAGAGCAAGGTCTTCCATCCACTGGTTCACTCCCTAAATGGCCACAACAGCTGGGACTGGACCAGGCTGAAGCCAGGAGCTTCTTCTGGGTCTCCCACGTGGGTGCAGGGGCCCAAGCACTTGGGCCATCTTCTACTGCCTCTGCGTGCTACCGTGGCTCCAGCTCCGGCCGTCGGCTCCCAGGGCCCAGGGCCTGTGCGTGCTCCCATGGCTCCAGCTCCGGCTGTTGGTTCCCAGGGCCCAGGGCCTCTGCTTGCTCCTGGCCAGCTCCGGCTGTCGGCTCCCGGGGCCCAGGGCCTCTGCGTGCTCCCGGCTGTGCTGAGAGGCTCCAGGCTCCACCGGCCTGAGAATCTGCCCAGGTTCCCATCACTGGAGGGTGGGTTTGGAAACCAAGTGCTGGTGCTGGCTCCCGGGGGGTCCTCGTGTCCAGGGCTCTCAGCCCCCAGACCCGGGGGTGCGGCCAGGGTGAGGGCACACACCTGCCTGTGACCCTCTGTGCGTTTGCCTGGCCCCACAGCGCCAATCACCTCCGCACGGCTCTGGGAGAGCAGTGGAAGATGGTCCAGGTTCTTGGGTCCTTGCACCCACGTGGGAGACCTGGAAGAAGCCCCTAACTCCTGGCTTCTGGCTCCTGGGCTCAGCTCCAGCTGTTGTGGCCATTTAGGGAGTGAACCAGCAGATGGAAGACCTCTCTCGTGCGCGCTCTCGCTCTCGCTCTCTCTCACTCTGTGTGTGTGTGTGTGTGTCTACCTCTCTCTGTAACTCTTCTAAGTAAATAAAATAAACCTTTAAAAAAAGAAACCCGCAGTCTGAGAGGCAGAGCAGCCATCGGAGCCAAACTTGGCTACAGCGCGGTGTTAAAGTTATCAGACCAGGAACTTAAAACAACTGTAATTAACATGTTCAGGTTTCCGCTGGGAAAAGCGAACGACGTGCAAAAACGCACGGGCGCTGCGGGCTGAGAGGGAAACCCTGCGAAAGACAACAAAAGGCGGGGCTGGAGCTTGGAGGCAGCAGCAGTGAGGCGAGTCAGCTGTCTCCAAACCAAACCAGCAGAGAAAGCCGGGAACCCGGCCGCAGAGGGCCCCGGACGGCACGGGCCGGGGGCCAGGAGGGGAGGCAGCGGGCGGAGGGAGCTGGACGTTCCCTGCTCACCGCACACAGGATCTGCAGATCCAGGAAGCTCCGAGGACGCACGTCCCCCGGGACAGCCGGAGAGAACCGAGACAGGGGCACGGTGGGCTCCCCCACCTGCCTGGCCACCTTGGGGCCACCGCTCGGAGACTCCGCTGAGCCCGGACCGGATTCCAAGTCCCGGACACAGGCCCCAGGTGCTCCACCCACATACCCAGGGAGCTCCTCCCCACCAGGAGCACGCGGCCTGAGGCTCAGCACCCCAGACACAGCCCAGGCATGCAGCGGGCATCCACCAGCTGTCGAAAACCCGCGCTCGGCCCCAGTCTGCTGGGGGAATCCACAGCGGTTTTATTCGGCATCCCTGGAGGGAGCAGGGGGCCCTTCCGTGGGTGGACAGACTGACGCAGCCGCCATCCACGAAAGCACCACGTTTTGCATCGGCGAGGTCTCGGGAGGACGCTGAAGGGATCCGAGTGACAGGGACGGCTGAGCTGTCAGAACTCCCGGCCCCGGGAGGGACCCCAATGTCTGCGCATTCACAAAGTGTCCGGACCCCAGGGGACCCCAGCACGCAGTGACCACGATGTCACAACGCAAGGCTGGCACCACAAACGCGCGGTAAGCTCACAGTGACGGGGGTGGGGGTGCCAGCCTCAGCAGCTGTGGGCCGAGCGCCACCGTAAGAGGAAGTGCCACCCACACCGCGCTCCGGCTGGACAGACACTCGCAAAGCCACGCTGCTCGGGCCCTGGGCTCGAGCAAGCAGGGGAGGGGGCAGCCGCTGGCTGGAGCCACTTTTCCCACCGCCGGGAGGGAGTTCCCAGCCAAGCCAGAGGAGGCAAGGCTGAGCCGTGCGGAGGTGATTGGCGCTGTGGTGCCAGGCAGACGCACAGAGGGTCGCAGGCAGGTGTGTGCCCTCACCCTGGCCGCACCCCCGGGGCTGGGGGCTGAGAGCCCTGGACACGAGGACCCCCCGGGAGCCAGCATCAGCACTTGGTTTCCAAACCCACCCTCCAGTGATGGGAACCTGGGCAGATTCTCAGGCCAGTGGAGCCTGGAGCCTCTCAGCACAGCCGGGAGCACACAGAGGCCCTGGGCCCTGGGAACCAACAGCCGGAGCTGGAGCCACGGGAACACACACAGGCCCTGGGCCCTGGGAGCCGACGGCCGGAGCTGGAGCCATGGGAGCACGCAGAGGCCCAGGGCCCCAGGAGCCGACTGCTGGAGCTGGCCGGGAGCACGCAGAGGCCCTGGCCCCGGGAGCCGACGGCTGGAGCTGGAGCCACAGTAGCACGCAGAGGCCCTGGGCCCTGGGAGCCGACTGCTGGAGCTGGCCGGGAGCAAGCAGAGGCCCAGGGCCCCGGGAGCCGACAGCCGGAGCTGACCAAGAGAAAGCAGAGGCCCAGGGCCCCGGGAGCCGACTGCTGGAGCTGGCCGGGAGCAAGCAGAGGCCCTGGGCCCTGGGAGCCGACGGCCGGAGCTGGAGCCACGGTAGCACGCAGAGGCCCTGGGCCCTGGGAGCCCCACCGTCGGCCCTGCCCTGCCCTGTCAATCATGCCCCGCCCCCCTCGGCTGGGTTCCCTGTTTCCCCGGCCAGCTCCACACCTGTGCAGCATCCCCGTCTCAGCCGTGGTCGGGAAAGCGAGCTGGATCAGTGCAGGACCCTTGTCTGATCCCTCAGCTCCAGCCTGCCCACGGGACAAAGCCCCAGGACGAGTGACTCCCTGGGCCTCCGAGCTCCTGGCAGGGGCACAGCCCAGGGCAGAGGGCTGGGTCATGGGCCCTACCACAGCGGGCGACAGTCTCCATTCTGTAAAGGACAGACCCCAAGCCCTGGCCAGGGCACTGTGGCTGCAAGGGTCCCAACAGCTGAGGGGCCTTGCCGGCCTTCGACTGTCCCCAGCTGTCCCCAGCTGCCCTGCAGGCGCCAGGGTCTTCCGAGCGGCCAGAGGCCCCTCATTGCAGACTTTGGTCTCGTGGACTGGATCTCTCGCTTCACAGACAGCCCAGTGGATGCTTGCATCTGCACACCGGGTCGGTGCCTGCCCTGGAGGTCCTGCAAGCTGTCAGTGAGAAGCGGCGTGAGAGAGCATGTCCCACCACTGGGGACAGAGCCCAGGCAGAACACAGCCGCGGCACCACCACCCGGGCTGCGTGGGGCAGAGCACCAGGCGCCGAGCGGCAGGGGGCGTGGGGTCGGATGTGCAGGGCCTTGGTCTCTCTCAGAGTTTGGCTGTATTTTAGAGACCGGCTTCTGGGGTAGCTTTCCACCGCCAGTGCAGACGCCGGGTCAGAGCGCTGGGGAGGCGGTGCTGCGCCGAGCCCGCCTCGCTCTCCCTCCACGGTGGGGTGGGAGGGGACGCACCCTGCACAGGGTCTGGGTTGCTGCCCTCCGAGTGGCACAGGTCAGGGCAGCCACCCTCAAGCCCCCGGCTCTGCGTGTCCCCTGCCGTGCTGTGTAATGGCCCGAGGAGCTGGGCACCCATCCGCCTTCAGCTCTTGCTGTGCACAGCAGACAGCGGGGTCTAGAGACTGCTCCCGAGCCCCTCCCCCACACAGCACCCTCCCGCTGCTGTGCGAGTCCTGGAGCCACCACTGTGGGGTGTGGGAGGGATGGGAGACCTGGAAGTGCTGGCCCGGCTCCCCGCAGACCAGGGCTCTGTCCAGGGTGCTGAGCTCTCCCTGTGCGCGCCCTGCAGGTGCCGGGAGAGCGCTTTGAGCCCCCGGCCACAGGGCTCCATTGGGGAGCGAGTTAAAAGAGGAAGCCTTGCAGCCCTCTGTCGCTCTGAACTCGCTTCCCTGGTAGGTGTACAGCTCCAGCCGCCGCCGTCAGAGTCGGGTGCACCAAGCCGAGGACCGGCACACTTCAGCGCAGCCGTGAGCGCGGAGGAGGGCTGCGAGCGCCTGGCGTCTTAATCCCAAGCCATTGATGAACTTGCTTTCCCAGCAAATCATTTGTGAGAGCTTCCACTGAGGCCTCACAAGAGAAGGAAATGAGGACTCCAAACGGCCACAGCTGCGGCCCAGAATCCCCGGTGCCGGTGCAGGGGCGGGGGAGGGGCCCGCTCTGCCCTCATGATGTCACCGCGAGGTTTTGGATTCAGATGGAGCCAGGACCACGAGGTCCACTCAGCCCCCGGGGTTCTCTGCTGTCCCCTTGCAGAACGCTGGTGGCCCCGCCCCTCCCTAGCCTTTGTTGTCCTAGAATCTTCCCTGCTGTGCCCTCCCCTCACTCAGACTCTGCTCCTGGGTCTGCATCGGTGCGGGGGGGCGGGGGGGTGGGGGGGTTGGGGGGGCGGGGGGGGTGCATATCCTTTCCTGAGATCTTGCGGCTGTGGTGGAGTCCGACTCTGCAGACCGGGAGGTCTGAGCCTGAGCTGCCCACTCAGGCTTCCCGCATCTGAACTTGCTCAGGGCGGGGCGAGGACCCCGGCTCCACGCCCCTGAGACAATGACTCCCCTGCTGCCTGGGCCAGAGATGCCCTTGGAGCCCCCACCGTGCCTGTGTGGCTCCGGCTGAGCCTGTGCCGCCCCTGAACACATCGCCCTCTCACCTGGAGGGCTGCCGCGCCCTCCTCCGCTGTCTCCCCGCCTTCTCCCTGGGGGGTGGGGGTTGGCGCTATGGGATGCTGGGAGAAGAACGCTTCTAGAACTCGGGTCTGACAGCCCTTATCCACCCCCTGCTGCACACACATGCAGACCCTGGGGCATCTCCCCAAGCTCGGCTCCTCCTGGCGGGGTTCCAGCTCCGTGCGCCCCTACCTTGGGTCCCTCCCTGGCGAGGCCTCAGGTGCCATGGCTGACAGACACCACTGGTCCTCACCACACCCCAAGAAGGGGACGGGGGTTTCTGGTTCGTGCCACCCCACGGCCATTGGTCCACCCCAAGTGAGCACTGAATCCCGGGACTGGTGTCAGGGCCGAGGGGTGTGGAGGATTTGCCTTGTGCTCCTGCTGCCCCCGTGGACCAGGAGAGGGGGGCTGGGGAGGCCGTGGCACGGTGGCGTGGCTGGTGCAAAGCCCGGAGAGGCAGTTCAGCTCCCACTCCAAGCAGCCCCCGCCTTGTCCCTTACAGACAGAAGCAGCTCCTTCTCCAGGAAGGGGACTGGGTCTGCTGCCCCTCCCCCAAAGCCATACCCACTTCCCCTTTCCCAGAGAAACCTCTGCCCTCTCCGCCGCGGCTGCTCTGGCACTGGCGTTCTTCCTCCGTGCCGGCCGCGGGCCTCCCACCCATCCCTGACACTGAGATGTCCACAGTGGGGAGCTGGTTTTCCCGAGCCACTTCCTGGCTAGTCCCACTCCCCCTTAATATTCTGCTTTGTCCCAGCACCTCCCATTTCCTATTCCGTTTTGTTTTTTCTGGAACCTTCCATTTCCTATTTTTCCCTGTACTTTCCATTTTCTATACTGTTTCTTGCAGGAATTATATATATATTTTTTACTTCAAAGGCAGTTTTTACAGAGGCAGAGACAGTGAGAGAGAGAGAGAGAGAGAGAGAGAGAGAGGTCTTCCAGCCGCTGGTTCACTCCCCAATTGGCTGCAACAGCCGGAGCTGCGCTGATGCGAAGTCAGGAGCCAGGAGCTTCTTCTGGGTCTCCGACATGAGTGCAGGACCCAAGCACCTGGGCCATCCTCCACTGCACTCCTGGGTCACAGCAGAGAGCTGGATCGAAAGTGGAGCAGCCGGGACTTGAACCAGCGCCCATGTGGGATGCTGGCACTGCAGGTGGTGGCTTTACCCGCTACACCACAGCGCCGGCCTCTATGTTCTATTTTGCTTTTTCCAGAAACTTCCAATTTTCTATTCTCTTTTTCCTTTTCTGATAGGTGTCATTACTTTGACATTGGGCTGCCTGTGCTAATCATTGGCTGAATTATCTTTTATTTTTCCATCTCCTATTTTGCTCTACTTTCTGGGAAATTTCTTTATCTTTAAAATATTCCATTGTGTTAGAAAATGTAGTTCTCAGGGCGGCGCTGTGGTGTAGCAGGTAAAGCTGCCACCTGCAGTGCCAGCATCCCATGTGGCTGCTCCTCTTCCGATCCAGCTCTCTGCTGTGGCCTGGGAGGGCAGTGGAGGATGACCAAGTGCTTGGACCCTGCACCCGCGTGGGAGGCCTGGGAGAAGCTCCTGGCTCCTGGCTTCAGATCAGCGCAGCTCCGGCCGTTGTGACCAATTGGGGAGTGAGCCATCTCTTTCTCTCTGCCTCTCCCTCTCTCTGTGTGTAACTGTGACTATCAAGTAAAATAAATAAATCTTAAAAAAAAGAAAGAAAATGTAGTTCTCCGATTCTTAATGCACAAGGGCCTCTTGTGTTTCACATGCGTCTCCCGCGCAGCGTCGGGGCGCAGCTGGGAGGCGACCTGGGCCGGTTCTCGCACTGCCGAGCTGGGTGCCGCCCTGGCCGCCGCGCTCCCCGTGCCCCTCGCGGTCCGGGCCCTGCGGCTGGCTCAGGGCCGCTGCCTGGGCTTTATTTGGATTCCTCTCCTGCTGCAAGCTCTCCAAGGTGAGTAGCCTGGACGTCTCCCGTGAGCCGATCCCTGCACGTGAACGGGCACCGCGTGCCTGGTCTGAGGGTTCCCCGCGCACCCCAGGTGACTCAGTGACTTTGTATGGGGCTTGTGCCCTGGGTCTTTGCCCTGCAGCTTAGGAGGCACCCTGGGGGGGTCCCCCTGAGTCTGCACAGGGCACACGGGCCTGGCTGATGGAGCCCAAGAGCTGAGGGTGCAGGGCCCGGGGCAGCTGGCCACAAGCGTCCCGCAGGATGGGCGGGGTTGCTGCTCCTGGGTGCTGGAGGGGGGAGCAGCAGCGACCTGCAAACCCACCCCCTTTTCTCAGCTCTGGGGGAGGGGGCTCTCTGGGCGCCAGGAGAGGCCCTGTGCCTCCCCTCCCCCGCCAGGCAGTCTCACGTCCGCCTGGCTCCAGCCGGTTAAGGCGGCTGCCCGTCTGCTTCCCGCCTTGGGCAGCTGTGCCCCTCTGCCCCTGCTGTCCGGCTGACAGGGGCCCTGCAGGAGCTGGGGCAGAATCGCCCCTCCCTGCACATGTGCTGTGGCTCCCTCCGCACCTGCTACCCCCACCCCTGCCAATTAAATCAAGAGCCCCTTGAAGGCGGAGAGTGCGGCTCTCATTCCGTCTGCTTATTTCCCTCAGCGCTTGGCAAGGCGTCATTAACATTTGCTAAATCGAATTGAACCCTCCTTACCCCCGGGAAGCCTTCATCCCGGGCTGTGGCTGAGGCGCATGGACACGTGCTGTCCTGCTGTCTGCACCGCCGGCCCCCAGGCTCGCGTCACAGGCAGCACCGTCCCCCGGAGCCTCACCCTGGCCTGGCGTGTGTCCCCGCCTTGGCCTTCTCACCTGTGAAATGGGCCCAGCGCCTGCCTTGCAAGTTACTCTGGAGAATTCAAGAAAGCATTGAAAAGGCTCGGCGCATCAGAGGAGCCCACCCCCCACGAGGGGAAGGAGCCCCAAGGCGGGGATCTCACCAGAAGTGGCCAGGAACCATCACAGGACCCTGGCTTCCCGGCGCCTCCTGCGGGCTCTTGCCGGAGGCGCCGCTGGAGGGCCCCTGCGCTGGAAACGCCAGCCTTGCTGAGCGCTGTGTCCCTGCGGGGGTGTCCCTGGGGAGACGGGAAAGCTCTGGAGAGCAGGACGTGCCATCTTGAAGACAATCCCTGCTGATGGCCTCACGGCTCTGGTGCCGGGAGAGTGCGGGGGGATGGCCGAGTCCCCCCCTCGGCCTCCCCACGGGAGAGTGAGCCAAGCCCGCCCCAGCAGGCTTTGCAAGCTGGGGGACTGAGCAGGAGGGAGGGAGGGGCCGGGCCCTGCTGGGAGGGGAGCGGGGAGGCCTCCTGCCGGGCCAGCGACCAGGCAGTAGGAGCGGTGCTGACCGTGGTCTTGGGGGCCTAGGAGGAGGGCGGGGTGCAGACAAGGGGTGTCTCCCTTCCCCGGGCTTGGCCGCTGCCATGAAGACCCTCATAAGGGAGTCCTTGAGGCCGATGTCCAGGACCAGGGGCGGGCGGCCTCGGGAGACACCAGTTCAAAGCCAGGCTGGGCCCTGGCAGCTACGTGGGACGTGATCGTGGGTGACGTAGAGGAGGAATGTGGCCTGCTCGCAGCGGCCGGGGCGGGAGGAGGGCAGAGCCTGTGTCCCCTGAAGCGGCTTCCTGAGGGGCGCACCCACCACCCTCTCTCGTCCCTCTAAGCCGCCCTCGGGGCCAGGGCAGGGGTGAGTGGCTCCACTGGGTGGGTGTGCACGGGTCTCACCTTGGCAGTGAGCTTCAGGGGAAACCCGGAGCCATGGCCGCCGTGGCAGCTCCGCGTGGGGAGGAGCTGCCGCAGCTGACCTGTGTCCAGGGACCGGACCATGCTGGTGTTGCCCCCTGCTTCTTGGAGTCGACCGGTGAACCCTGCCCGGCTTTTTCCATCCACTGTTTGGGAGTCGCACCGGCCTGCGTTTCCCCTCCCCCGCCCTTGGCTCCCAGGCCTGGCTCCTGCCTTCCCGCTCTGCCTGGCCCCAGGGCTGCAGCGGCCGCGGCCTGTGCTCTCTCGGGCAGCTCCAGGAGGGCTCCTCTCCGGGGCTCTCGGGACTCTGGGCCACCAACTGCAGCCTAACGTCGCGGGCGCGTTCATCACGTCCCCCCGCAGTCCTGTTCCGCGCCTGGAGCCCTCTCTGTGCACCTGCGCCATCCTAGGCTCGCTCTCCCCCGCCGCTCGCCCTCCAGCTGCAGTCCAGGGGGCCAGCATCTCTCCCCCTCCCCCACCAAGCTCGGGCAAGGCCTCTGCAGGGTTCACGGTCGGCTGAGCTGTGACGGTGAGGTCCCCCCGGCATGGGATTCCCTCCCTGAGGACTTCCGTCACCACGGCTGCTCTGTGTAGGGTCCGCGGTCTCCGCGTGGCTCTCGTGCCAGGCTCGGGCTGCGGCCTCTCAAGGACCAAGGCAGCACCCTCCGCTGGAGCCCGCCCTGCCGCCCCGAGCCCTTCTCCCGTCTGCACGCGACAGCCGCGGGCGCTCCTCGGTCCCGGGCCGCCCGGCTCTGCGCTTTCCACGCTATTGATCGTCGCCAAGGAACGGCGTTTTGCTTCATCGATTTTTAAATTGCGGCTCTGCTCTCCCTTGCGCGGAGTTTGCTTTCTCTCCATTGCATTGTTCCCGGTGCTCACGTCACGGTTAGCTCGGTCCCGCCCCTCCTCCGCAGGGCAGGGACTTAGGCTGCCGATCTGAGACCTCTCTTCTTTGGTGGAAGCCACCGTTTCATGCAGCAGCATCTTCCCTGTGCACAGTTACGTGTGTCCCCCAGATGGTGCAATGCGGCCTTTTAATTTACACGCGATCCACGCGTGAGTTCTGCCCTCATCACTCATTCACAAGCGACAGCGTCAATTTCCAAAAATTTGCATCTTTTCCAGGTTAACTGAATTCGGTCAAGGCCAGAGGACAAACTCTGTGTGATCTGAAATAAAAAACACCGGTGAGGTGCCGTAGGTTAAAGCCACCGCCTGCAGTGCTGGCTCCCGTATGGGCGTCAGTTCGAGTCCCAGCTGCTCCACTTCTGATCCAGCTCCCTGCTAATGCACCTGGGAAAGCGGCAGAAGGTGGCCCAATGCTTGGGCCCCTGCACCCACGTGGGAGACCTGGATGGAGTTCCGGGCTCCTGGCTTCAGCCTGGCTCAGCCCTGACCGTTGTGGCCACTTGGAGAGTGAACCGGGGGGTGGAAGAGCCCTCTCTATGTCTCTGTCTCTCCCTCTGTCTTTCAAATAAATACATAAATAAAATCCTCAAAGGAAAATCATCGGGACTTGTTTTTTGGCCAAGAAGTGGGCGCATCTTGGCGCAGGCCCTGTGCCCTGGGAAGACCGGCCGTTGTGGGATGGAGTGTTCTAGATCCTGGATGGAATGTTCTAGGAATCGGGTCGGGTCCAGTTGGTCGGCAGGAATTTTCCAGTGTTCCCCACGTGGACTGCACTTCTTCCGGTCCTGGCGCTGGCTGCAGGCAGGTGTGGGGTCGCATTTGTGGACCACGCACGGCTTCCTCAGGGCCGCCCTGCTGCCCGGCACAGGGGCGCGGGGGAGCCCGTCCCGGGTCAGCAGCAAGTGCCTGTTCTTCCCGAAGCCCACTATTCTCTGTCCTCTCCCTGACGCCTCCTCTCTGAACGCCAGTCCCTGCGGCTCTCCTGTCTTCACACGGAACGCGGGTTTCCCGGGGGCCGGGTCGGACGCGCCCTGCGCAGGCGCAGTCGGGGCAAGTCCGCGGCCGGCTCCGCTCCAGGTCCCATCTCCTCCTGCTGTTATTTCGGGGCTGCTGCTGCGTCCCAGGTGTTCGCACGCCGCCCGGCGCCCAGGGCCTGCAGGTGTTGCCTGTCTGCGGGAGCCGAGACCCCGGCGGCCCTGGGCTCCCCCCGAGGCAGGACCGGTGTCCCACACAGAGGCAGGCATCGGGCCCGGGTTCCCCAGGCCTGCGCCGGCTCGGGGCTTCCTCCCGCGCTGGTACAGGCGCCCCGGCCGGCCGTGCGTCTCAGCGGGTGGTCTGAGGAGCTCGGGCCCTGCGTGGGTAAGTAGTGCTCACTGCACACACTCTGAGTGCCAGGACTCTGGCCGCCCGCTCGCGCCCAAGGCCAAGGCCGTCCCTCAGGGAGAGACGCTCCTGCTCCCTCGCAGCTCTGCCCTCGCCCGGGCGTGTCCGCTCCAGCTGCCCAGCCTTGGTGGTCCTGAGACTTGGTGCTGGGGGCCGTGGTGACGGCGGGGGCCGTGGTGACGGCGGGGGCCGTGGTGACGGCGGTGGGCGTAGTGATGGCGGTGGGCGTAGTGATGGTGTTGCTGGTGGTGATCCCAAGGCAGTGGTGGTGGTGACGATGGTGGTGATGGTGGTGGCCGTAGTGACAGTGATGACAGTGGTGAGCGTGGTGGGCGTGGTGACGGTGGTGGGGGTAGTGATGGTGTTGCTGGTGGTGATCCCAAGGCAGTGGTGGTGGTGACGATGGTGGTGACGGTGGTGACGGTGGTGGTGATGGTGGTGGCCGTAGTGACAGTGGTGACAGTGGTGAGCGTGGTGGGCGTGGTGACGGCAGTGGGGGTAGTGATGGTGTTGCTGGTGGTGATCCCAAGGCAGTGGTGGTGGTGACGGTGGTGACGGTGGTGGTGACGGTGGTGACGGTGGTGGCCGTGGTCGTGTGTGTGTATTGATTCTCCCTGGGATTTAACAAGGTGCTTGGTGCTTCGATTTGTGAGCGTGTTCTAAAAATAAAACTTGAGAAGCAATTTCTTGGAGAACGTCTGGTGCCTGCCACACCCACGTCCCGGAATGGCGGCAGCCAGAGGTGAGGCTGCACGGGTGCCCTCCCCGTCACCGGCGCTCGGCTTATTTAAGGTTTGATTTCCCGTTTCTCTCAAACAGAGAACGGAGCGCCTCCTGCGCCTCCCGTGCCTCCCGCGCCCCCCGGGCCTCACCCCCGTCGCCCCTCGGGGCCGTGTCAGGGTCGGCCTGCCCGTGGACACCCTCGTTCCTCCCAGGGCGTCCGCACGTTCTGGAATCTCCGCTGAAACACAGCCCCAGCGTGCGTGAGCCCCAGCACGGCCGGCGCTTCCTGGCGGCTGCACTCCCCCGGCCCCCCTCCAGAAGACTCTGCGGCCCCTGCCCAGTCCCAGCCCCGCTCCTCGCCCCTGCTCTGTGGGCTCCTGGCCCCCACTGTTCAGTCGACATCACCGTGTTCCCCCGGTGTAGACTCGATTCCCCGGCGCCGGCCACGGCCCCGCCGTCCTCGCTGGTGGACTCTCGAGTTTTCACAGAATCCCGAGAGGCAGCTTGCACTCCAGGCTTTTAGCCAATGAAGATAAAAGGCCGCGCAGGCCCAGCGACGCCCTCATTTAAATAGCTGTGATACTTATCACGTTCTCCCTGATTTATGGCTCCTTGAACGAGGCTCTCTCCCGGAGAACATTCTCCGCCTGGGTGACCTTGGGCAGATTCCTGAAGTGCCGAGCTCGGCTCGTTCCTCCACAAACACGGCCGGCCGTTGTGTCACACACGCATCCGTGCACGGCGAGCACGGGACAGGCGGGGGACCTCAGGGTGCTGGCGGCCCAGCGCGCAGTAGGTGCACGGGGCGTCCTTCTGCCCATTGCACAGAAGGCGCGTGGGGTGTCCTGCCTCTCCCTGACCTGGCGCCCGGAGAGCGGGGGAAGCCTGGTGGCCTGGGCAGGCCTTGCTGTGCCCAGGCTTCCGAGCCCCGGCTGTGCCGCGGGACGACTCCTGGCCAGCAGCACAGGCGGCGGACAGCACCGTCCACGGAGGTCAGAGTTCAAGTGACCTTCCCAACCCAACCCAACCCTGGCTCCTCCCCTGCGCTTCTAGGACTCAGGTCTTTTCTTATTGAACCTAATTTTATTTATGTGAACAGTAGAGCGCGAGCTGCCATTCACCGGCTCAGTCCCCAAACACTGGCAACAGCCGGGCTGGGTCAAGTGGAAGCGGGGAGCCCAGGTCTCCCTCGGGGGCGGTGGGGACCCCACCATGAGCCACCACCTGCTGCCTCCCAGAGTGGGGCCAGGACTCGAACCCAGGCACTCGCCCAGGGGCTGCAGGTGTCACACGCAGGGTCCTAACCTCTGTGCCATGCGCCCACCGTGTGCTGGGGTCCCTCCCTGAGGACAGGACAGCCCTGGTGCACCCTTCACTCGGCGAGCACCTTGCCAGTGCGGCCAGCAGGCGAGGGAGGTGGCCCCGCTGGCGCTGAGCCGCGTCTGGCGCCCCTCGCCCTCTGGGGCTGCGGCTGGGTGGCGCGGTGGTCGGGCAGGTTCCCGCCCAGCCCTCTGGGAGCTGCGTGACCCCCGGCACGACCTGCCCTTCCTGTCCTGCTCTGGGGACTGACCGGCGGATGGAAGATCTCTCTCTGTCTCTGTAACTCTGCCTTTCAAATAAAGAAAAAAAACACGCATAAGAAGAGATGTGCAGAAGCCGAAAGCGCAGGGCTGGGCTGGGCCAGGAGGAGCTGCCGGAGTTTGGGGACACAGCGCCAGCTGGGATGGCAGCAAGGAGGCCACCGTGAACCTGGGACACCCATGCCCACAGGATGGCCAAGCGGGGCTGGCAGGGGACGCGGTCAGGGCCCCGACAAGCCAGCCTTCTGTCCCCCGGCCAAGGCCAGTGACGTCACCTTCCCAGAGAGAATCCTCGCATCTGTGGCTTCTCCCTGCCCAACGCTCCCAGGCCCTGTGCCTTTAAAGGGAGGATGGTCACCACGGAGGCGCCTGCAGGGTCCACGCTAGCAAGCACCGGTTTGGTCCTCACCACGGCTGGGGCAGGAGGGGGAGGACAGCCGAGGGCAGAAATGGCAGGGCGGAAACACCGGGACCCGGGGGAGCGCTCCACTTCCGGTGTGCCAGCCGCCCGGGCTCGGGTCTGGGCCTCGGCGTGGAGCCTGGCACTGCCCGGGAGCCGGGAAGCCAGCGTCCCAGCAGGTGGAGAAGGGAGTGGGCAGGGCGTGCGAGTTGTGTGTGTTGTCTTTGGGATTTTATCTCGAAAGGAAATCTGAAACATGTGTAGGAGGCTTAATGAATTGGAGATGTCTGCCCGGGGCTGTTCCAAAGGGAGGGGAGAAGGAGGAACTAAAATTAGCAGAGAGGGTGTTTGTACAGTGCGGGGAGCGTTCTCAAGGCAGATGTAAACTCGAGGTCCCCAGCCTGGAAGCGCACGCCCCCCGCCCCGAGCGCTGGCTGCTGTGGTCTTGGCTGCTATGTGCCCAGAGCCCCGCGGGTCAAACCTGCAGAACCCAGGGGCTGAGACGCGTGGTGACAGCACAGGAAACCACAGGAGACACACAAAGGCACTCAGCTCCCAGGGGTGCGTCCGGACCCAGGCGCACCGGGGCACCTGGACATCACCATCGCCACAGCTGTGGTCCCCCACGCTGGCGCCTGGGGTAGCGGCCAGGGCTGTCCCCAGGTCCCTGTAGGACGGTGTGTGCCCCAGGGGCCTCGACCAACTCCCTCCCACCCCCTCTCGCTCTTCGTCCTTTGTCGCTTGCTCAGGAAATCAGGAGGGAGCCGCCGTGCCAAGGACTGTGCAGGGCCAGGGCCCGGAGCGACGGGCGGCCAGCGGAGCGGTCTGGAGCCCACGGCCGGGACAGAGAGCGGCTGGGCGGTAGGGGGCGGGGGAAGGGTCCCTGATGGGCTGGCCGGCCAGTGGGTGGGGGAAGGGGCTTCCCTGGTGCAGGTCAGGGAGGCCGAGCAGGGGTGTGTGTGATGGTTCCCCCCACGTGGATGGTGGGGGACAGGGGCCCAGGGGGCCAGGGGGCCTGGGTGGGGGCTGGCCAGCGGTCTGCTTGGGGCTCGGGAGCGCTGAGCCACGGGGCTGTCAGAGGAAGAACCCTGCTTCTGGAAGGGACAGGGAGGGTGGGGAGAGAGGAAGACCCTCCCCCACTGCAGCCCTATTAACCCTGCACTGACAGCTCTGGCTGGTTTGCTCCCGAGAGTGCAAACTGTCTGATTTCCACAGCTGTGCTGGGACAGAGGTGAAAGCCATCCCGAGGGGCCCCTCCTGCTTTGTCAAGTGCAGGAGCCTGGCCACGGGGGCTTCACCACGCGGGCACCACAGGCTGCAGGACCTGGGAGACACTGGGCAGGGGGCAAGGTGGGAGGCACTGGAGATGTCCTGGAACCGAGGGCCCAGCGCCGAGACGGGGCAGAGGGGGCGCTCTGCAGGGTGGGGTCTCGGCTGCTGGGGGGAATCCTGGCCGGGTCAGGCTGCAGGGAGCCCCTGGCCGGAAGCGCCAGGCAGGCACGGAGGCAGGGGGCCTCTGCTTGAGGAGAGGTCTCTGTGTGGGGTGGGAGGATGGGGGCCCCGCAGGTCTGGCACCAGAGGACTGCTCAGGCCGGTGACCGGGAGGCCGAGAGGGCCAGCTGCAAGGGATGCTGGGAAGCCCGTGGGCTGTGCGCAGGAGTTCAGGAGAGGATAAGTCCCTGGGGGAGGTGGATCTGCTTAATGATAGGTACAGACGATATTTAACAGCAAACGAGACAATAAAACATGCAATTAGCAGATGTGCGGCTCTCGCTGCGGAATCACAGTGAAAGGCAGTAAAACACTCCCAGGACGGGCCGTCAGCCCTCCAGGCAGCCGGCTCCCACTGCCGGGACTCCGCGGGGAGAACGAGGGCGGCGCGGCCAGGCTCTGCCGTCAGACGGGACAGGATCCTGCCCCGCTGGTGACCACGGCCGTGCTGTGTGCTGGCCTTCTGTGTCGCCGAAACAGTGGCATCGCAAGGGTGCCATGAGGAGTAAGTGACGTGGGGAATGGTGGGCAGCAGGATGCTGCCTGGCGCAAGCGCCCAACCCATGTCCATACCATGAAACGCCACCACATTGTCACTGCCGACCCGTCATCACAGCACAGCGACCGCAGCAGCGACCACACCAGTACTACCAACACCACCACCATCGCCACCACCACCATCACCATCACCACGACCATCACCATCACCACCACCATCACCACCACCATCAGCATCATCAACACCACCACCATCAACACCACCATCAGCATCATCAACACCACCACCATCACCATCACCATCACCACCACCATCACCACCATCACCATCACCATCACCACCACCATCACCATCACCACCACCACCACCACCATCACCATCACCATCACCACCACCATCGCCACCACCACCATCACCATCACCACCACCATCACCATCACCACCACCACCACCATCACCATCACCACCACCACCATCACCACTACCATCAGTATCATCAACACCACCACCATCACCACCATCACCATCACCATCATCATCATCACCACCACCACCACCATCACCACCACCACCACCATCACCATCAACACCACCATCACCACCACCACCATTACCATCACCGCCACCACCACCACCACCACCATCACCACCACCACCATCATCATCAACACCACCACCACCACCATCACCACCACCATCACCACCACCACCACCATCACCACCACCATCACCACCACCACCATTACCATCACCACCATCACCACCACCACCATTACCATCACCACCACCACCATCACCACCACCACCACCATCACCATCAACACCACCATCACCACCACCACCATTACCATCACCGCCACCACCACCACCACCACCATCACCACCACCACCATCATCATCAACACCACCACCACCACCATCACCACCACCATCACCACCACCACCACCATCACCACCACCATCACCACCACCACCATTACCATCACCACCATCACCACCACCACCATTACCATCACCACCATCACCATCACCACCACCATCACCATCACCACCACCACCACCATCACCACCACCACCATTGCTGTCATCGTGTTCTTCACCATCATCACCGTCACCTTGTTGGTTTTCACACTGGGTGCTAAGAGGCCCCAGGTCTTGCAGAAGCAGCTATACCCAGAGGTGCTGCAGGGAAGAGGGGGCCTCCAGGGCGGGTCCCTGTCCGGAGTTTTTGTGGCACTGAGTTGTGAAGAGCAAAGGCGGCTCCCGGCCACTGCACCTGCCACACTGCACGCGTCAGGTGCCCCCATCTGCACCTCTGCTTCCCCGAGAGCCAAAACAGGCCAGGAGAGCACTGCTGTGTGCCTACTGTGATGCCCTGGGGACGGAGGGACCCGGCCCCTGGAGTCCAGCTCGCGTGAGGTCCCACGTGGCAGCACACGAGTGAGCGGGCGGAGCAGGGGAGAGGGCCTGGACCCCGGACTCTGGGCACGGGAAACAGCGCGAGACCCTCCTGGAGACCCGGGGAAGGAGGCTGGAGGCGGCTGTGGGGATGCTGGGTAGATTGGGGATGGCAGGGCCACTCCAGGAGAAGGGACCAGGCCACGACATCGGCTGGAGGTGGGAAGGAGATCTGGCCCTCAGAGCCTGGCAAATGGCCCTGGTCACCACAGGGGCAGACCCTACCCCACTGGGGGGCCCTGCTGTCACTACAAATGGGAGGCCTGGCAGACGCGGCAGCAGCAGGGAGCAAGGCCCTGACCTGCAGGCCACTCAGCCCCCACACGCCCCATGTTCAAAGTCCACTGGATGTCCCCATGGCCCCCGCGCCCCGCCGCCCCTGGGCTGAGCCGGGCAGTGGCCTGTGCCCTCCTGTCCACACCAGCACCAGCACCAGCACAGACTCCCACGTGGCTCAGAGCTCGGCCAGGGCTGCACTGCACAAAGGGAGGGGTGGTGAGTGAGGCGGGGGCACGGGCTTTGGGAGTCAGTGCAGGGGTCCTCCGAGGAGCCTGGCTGACTCCCCCGTGGAAGCCTTAGTGGAGACCGGGGGGACGGGTTCTTGTCTGCGCACAAAAAATAATTCAGATGTGAGACAGAGAGCGGCGGTCAGCAGGGGGGCAGGGGTACGGGCGTCGTCAGAACGGGGTGGGGGACAGAACCTGAGAGAGAGCGCCCGTCACTCAGCCTGGGGACGGCGAGGCCCGTGGGTAGGTGGAGAGGGTGCACCCGGCGGGGCGGGCGGCAGAGCTGAGCGCGCAGTGGTCAGACTGCGGCTGATAAGGGAAGGGTCCAGGCCTTCCTGCCGTGCCCGCCTCCCCCTCCCCCCCAGGACAGAGGTGTGCTGAGTGTCAGTGAGTGGACTCCTCCCGGCGCTCCCTGCTCAGTGCTGTCAGACGGGGAGCCCCCTGGGCGGGCAGAGGAGCCTCCCTCGGGCGCCCGCCCTGGAGGAAGGACGTGACGGTTTTATTGCTCCGTGTGGTCAGGCCGGGCCACCCGTGGGTGCCGAGAGAGGGCTGTCCGGGGAGCCTTCCCTGGGGGAGGCCAGGACCCCTGTGTGTCATCAGGCCGGGTCACCCATGTGGTGCTGAGCAGAGAGGCTTCTCCTGGGGGGCTTCCCTTGGGGGAGGCCGGGACCCCCTGTCGAGTTACAAGCTCTGGGCAGGACTCCATGGTGTGGAACACTGGGCTGCTTCCCAGGTGAGGTTCTGAGGCTGCCACCTCCCTCTCTGCTTTCCTCACCCCCTTCGTGCCCCCCCCAGCTAATTTCTCACTTCCTGCGTGCGGGGGGGGGGGCGGCTGCACCCCGGGATTTCCCTCCCGGAGCCATCTCAGCAGGTGATACCTGTGCTCGGCGGGCAGACCCTGGACCCTGGAGCCCAGGGGTGCGGGGTCCCGGCAGGGCCCAGCCCCCGCCGCTCACTCTCTGTGAGCCCCTGCGGGCAGGTTCTCCTCCTTTCTGTGCCCCTGTGGCCCCCCCGCCCCCGCTCGGGGCCAGCACGGAGCCCGAGCTCGGCAATGCCTCCCCCAAGCACCTGCCGCCCACAGGGGAGGGAGGGCCCGTCCCCAGCCCCTGTGGGCCCCGCCACGCCTGGCCCAGGGCTGAGCTCCCCCCTTCCTCCTGAGAGCACCGCACCTGCTGCCCCTCCCCCAGCCCCGGGCTGACCCTGCACCGCGCAGCCGGGCCCCCAACGTCGTCAGATTCGATAGCCATCTTTGCTCCCTATCAGGGAGCTTGTGAATTGGGCCATTATGTGGAGGAAGAAGCATTTTTTCAGCGATCACCAGGCAGAGGGGGTGCGGCCAGCGCGGGCAGAGAATCAATCGGAGCCGGGCAGGCCTGGCCATCTATCTCCGTTTGCCGGGTAATTTAGGCCTCGTGCCGGCAGAGCAGATAGCGGCATCGCGCGGCGGCCGCGGCGGCTGAAGAATGTGGCCTCGTGCACACCCATTATCTCCGGGAGGCCGCGGGGGAGGGGCAGGAAGAAAGATGGAGCCCATCGAACAAGACAGAGTCCTGCTCCGGCGCTCGCGCGAGGTGGCGGGCTCTGTCCCCGTGCTGGCCGCCGTGCAGCCCGGGCCCGTGGCTTTGGTTTTATGTTGCAGCCACTGCGTGGGCGCAGGAACAGGGCAGGGGGACGCCAAGGGATGGACACTCTGGCACGTGCTGTGCAGGCCAGGTCGAGGCCGCCCACTACCCTGCCTCACTGTCCATGCTGCCCTGACCCTGGCCCTGCACTGGCCCTGCCCTGGCCCTGCTGCTGGCCTTGGCCCTGTCTGATCTTGACCCTGACCCTGATCCTGACCTTGACCCTGGCCCTGGTCAAGGTCAAGGCCGTCCTTTCCATCAGGAATGGCCCCAGCCCCTTGGGTCTCCGCACCGAGAGGTGCGAGTGAGTTCCTGGTATAAAAACCAACGTTTGCCAGGATACACCTGCATGGCGTCCTCACTGGGGTCCCCGCACGACCGTGACCATGACCATGAGCCAACCAAGGCCAGGGCAGGCTGCTTTGCCCCTGACCTCCAGCCAAAGCAGCCCAGGCTGCCCCTTCAGCTGCTCTGCCTGCTCCCGGCCCCTGGGACACTGGGTGGGGCCCCAGGACACAGAGGCAGGCGGGGAGGACAGGGCAGCCCCACCCCCTCAGAGACGCCTCCTTACTCGGGCCCCGGCCTTCATCCCAGTGGGGCTCTGGTTCCTGGACACGTGCCCTTCTTCAGTGGCCCGGCCGCCTCAGAGCTGCAGCGCGGGTGCTGCTGGAGGCCAGCCCGCACTTCAGGATGGCGGTTGGGCCAGGAAGCTCCGTGGGCAGCGCCTGGCCTCCCTGCTGTCACTGCCATGGTGGGAGCCCCCCCAGCATGGGCAGCACCCACTGTCCAGCCCACAGCCCCTAAACCTTCCCCAGCTGGGCAGGAGCCCGGTGCCACCCCTCCACCCCAGCCCCCTTCTCTGGGGCGGCAGGCTCCTGCCTCTCTGTCCCCTGGGCAGGAGCAAGGGCTTGGGAGGGGCTCCAGACAAGGGTGGGCCGCTTGGTGACACGCAGACAGCCCCCGCCTGGAAGCCAGCACCGCCTCCGTCCACGGTTCTGCCTTCACTCCCCCTCCTGTCCACTGCTGCCCCCTACTGGCTCCTCCAGCAGAGGCGGATCCCAGAGCTTCCAGAAGAAAATGCATACAGTAGGTCTCAGAGGAGCAGCGGCCCTGAGCCCATCACAAAGACGTCACCGCCAGGTGTCCCGGGGCAGCTGGGCCCAGGTTCTGGCCTCCGATGCAAGGACCTGAGGACCAGCCCTCGGCAAACTCACCGGAGCTTTGCTCACTCACGTGCAGACAGCCCGGACACGCGGGACAGAGCGGGCAAGGCACGGGACCAGGTCAGTCCTCCAGGACCTGGAGGCCTGGGGTGGCGTCTGGGGCTGGGCTCATTGAATATTCAGAAGGGGTGGGCTTTGGGTGGGGCTTTGAGAGCCTCCCATTTCTTCACCCAGTTTTGGAAGACAGGAATGTCGTGGTGTCAGGTGCATCATGGGAGTTGGAGTGTCAGCTGTGGTAATTTCACGCAATGACCTTACACTGAGCTAAAGGTCAATGTGGACAGTCGGCCGCCATGCTGCAGCAGCTGTGCAGGTGGGGGTGGGGGTACTGACCTGTGTGGGGGTGGGGTGGGAGCAGGTTGGGCTGCGGGGAGGGGCCGTGGCCTCGGCTGCTCCTCGCGGCCACCTCCTTGCCCACATGGCTTTTCCCCACGCAGAAGCTTTACAGGGCCCGAGGGAGGAAGGTCCATCTTCTGCGACGTCTTCGTGCTGCACCAGGACCTCATCCCTGCCTGGCTACAAAGGGAAACCCCTGCCCACTGACCCAGGTCCCCACTGGTGGCTGGGCGGCTGGACCCGCACGGCCAGCACCTTATGTGAAGCTGCTGGGCTCTGGGAGACACAGCACTGACGGCCGGGATGGACACACGTGGTGGGGGCAGGGAGCCCAGCCTCTGTGCTTCCCGCCTGGCTCCCAGGAGCCCGCACGGGCACATCCCACCAGAGTCACATGGCTCCCAGGAGCCCGCACGGGCACGTCCCACCAGAGTCACGTGGCTCCCAGGAGCCCGCACGGGCACGTCCCACCAGAGTCACGTGGCTCTCAGGAGCCCGCACGGGCACGTCCCACCAGAGTCACGTGGCTCCCAGGAGCCCGCACGGGCACGTCCCACCAGTCACGTGGCTCTCAGGAGCCCGCACGCAAGGGTAGGTTTCCATTAGAGACACCTGAATTCACCCAAGCAAGACAAGAATCAAGATCAGTCACCGTATGATTGATTTCTCCCATCAATCACCACCTGACTGACAGCTATCAGAGACTGAGATGAATGCTAACCAGGCACAGCTGGCTTTTTCTGAGCCACGGCTTTCAGTGTTCTCATTCTAGGGATAACCAGGAAGAGGGAGCAGTTCCTGTTTAATGTCTGGCATGGAAAGATCCAGAACAAAGAGCCTCAGGACTTCCCCCGTGGCACTGTCCTGACTCCAGCGGTGACACCGCAGAGGAGGCTCGGCCACGTCACGGGCACCCGTGTTTTCCCCGTCGTCTCCACTTGACTTGGTTGTCACGAGCAGGCTCCAGGGGTTGTTCTGTGAGCACAGGGCGGCTTCACCCTCAGCAGCTTCTGCCACTCAGCGCCTTTCTTCCCGGTCGGCTTCCGGGGGCTGACACCGTGCATGGGACAGGACGCGTGAGACAGGGACGGGACGCGTGAGACAGGGACGGCACGCGTGAGACAGGGACGAGACGCGTGAGACAGGGACGGCACGCGTGAGACAGGGACGGGACGCGTGAGACAGGGACGGCACGCGTGAGACAGGGACGGGACGCGTGAGACAGGGACGGCACGCATGAGACAGGGACGGCACGCGTGAGACAGGGACGGCACGCGTGAGACAGGGACGGGACGCGTGAGACAGGGACGGCACACGTGAGACAGGGACGGGACGCGTGAGACAGGGACGGCACGCGTGACACAGGGACGGGACACGTGAGACAGGGACGGGACGCGTGAGACAGGCAGCGACTTAGGCGCTTGCTCACCCTGTGTGTGTGCATCCAAGCCGGCTGTGCAGATGAGACGTTTGGCCCGTGACTTGGGATACAGTGGTCAGATCAGGGGCTTGGCAGACATGACGTGGGTGGCAGGTGCCGATGGGGCTTGCACTGGGGGCGCGGGCAGGGCTGTCCCGCTGGACTATGCGTGGTGCACCCCGAGCCCAGTGCACAGTAAACGCCATCCTGCCAAGGCCCCAGTGCACAGTGTTCTCCTTTTATGCCTGTTTGCGTGGCTGCTGGGTCGGTCATGACTTTGTCATCTAAGGGAGTAAAAATGTGCGCACCGAGAGAGGTGGCAGTGGAGTCAAACCCTCAGAGGGGACAGCGACGCCCCCACAGCTGACTGAGGAAGAATGAGGGGAGACACGGTCCCCCCACCTCAGGCAGTACCATGGGCGTGGCCGTCCACCGCTTGTGCACAGCCCCAGGCAGTGCAGTGGGCATGGCCGTCCACAAGAGGCGCACACCCCCAGGCAGTGCAGTGGGTTTGGCCGTCCACAGGAGGTGCACACCCCCATGTAGTGCAGTGGGCGTGGCCGTCCACAGGAGGCGCACACTCTCAGGTAGTGCAGTGGGCGTGGCCATCCACAGGTGGCGTACACCCCCAGGCAGTGCAGTGGGTGTGGCCGTCCACGAGAGGTGCACACCCTCAGGTAGTACAGTGGGCGTGGCCGTCCACAGGTGGCACACAGCCCCAGGCAGTGCAGTGGGCGTGGCCGTCCACAGGAGGCACACAGCCCCAGGTAGTGCAGTGGGCGTGGCCATCCACAGGAGGTGCACAGCCCCAGGCAGTGCAGTGGGCGTGGCCATCCACAGGAGGTGCACACCCTCAAGCAGTGCAGTGGGCGTGGCCGTCCACAGGAGGTGCACACTCTCAGGTAGTGCAGTGGGCGTGGCCATCCACAGGTGGCGTACACCCCCAGGCAGTGCAGTGGGTGTGGCCGTCCACGAGAGGTGCACACCCTCAGGTAGTACAGTGGGCGTGGCCGTCCACAGGAGGTGCACACCCCCAGGCAGTGCAGTGGCCGTGGCCGTCCACAGGAGGCACACAGCCCCAGGCAGTGCAGTGGGCGTGGCCGTCCACAGGAGGCACACACCCCCAGGCAGTGCAGTGGGCGTGGCCGTCCACAGGAGGCACACACCCCCAGGCAGTGCAGTGGGCGTGGCCATCCACAGGAGGTGCACACCCCCAGGTAGTGCAGTGGGCGTGGTCGTCCACAGGAGGTGCACACCCCCAGGCAGTGCAGTGGGCGTGGCCGTCTACAGGAGGCACACAGCCCCAGGCAGTGCAGTGGGCGTGGCCGTCCACAGGTGGCATACACCCCCAGGCAGTGCAGTGGGTGTGGCCATCCACAGGAGGTGCACACCCCCAGGCAGTGCAGTGGGCGTGGCCATCCACAGGAGGTGCACACCCCCAGGCAGTGCAGTGGGCGTGGCCATCCACAGGTGGCACACACCCCCAGGCAGTGCAGTGGGCATGGCCGTCCACAGGTGGCACACACCCCCAGGCAGTGCAGTGGGTGTGGCCGTCCACAGGAGGTGCACACCCTCAGGTAGTACAGTGGGCGTGGCCGTCCACAGGTGGCACACACCCCCAGGCAGTGCAGTGGGTATGGCCGTCCACAAGAGGTGCACACCCCCAGGCAGTGCAGTGGGTGTGGCCGTCCACAAGAGGTGCACACCCTCAGGTAGTGCAGTGGGCGTGGCCGTCCACAGGTGGCACACAGCCCCAGGCAGTGCAGTGGGCGTGGCCGTCCACAAGAGGTGCACACCCTCAGGTAGTGCAGTGGGCGTGGCCGTCCACAGGTGGCACACAGCCCCAGGCAGTGCAGTGGGCGTGGCCGTCCACAGGTGGCATACACCCACAGGCAGTGCAGTGGGCGTGGCCGTCCACAGGTGGCACACACCCCCAGGCAGTGCAGTGGGCGTGGCTGTCCACAGGAGGTGCCTGGGGGATGCTTCAGGCAGGAGCAGGGGCGGGGACGAGCAGCTCTGGGAATCGCCCAGCCCCTGCCCTGCTCACCCACTCTGTGGGGTGCCCCGAGGGGAACCGGGGCTCCCAAGGCTGTGTGGGTGGTGGCAGAGGCCATGGTAGAGGCTGGCGTGGGCGGGGCTCTACCCCTGTGGTCTGCAGTGGGGCCTGGATGACAGCCGACAGGACAGTGGTGTGGTGGGTGGGAGGAGCCTCATACGACAAGGCTGCCAGCTCCCGCTCGTCTTTCTAGCGCACTTCTTGTTTTAGACGCTTTCTGGAGGCCCACAGCCCTGCCCTGGCCATCAGGCCTGGCGTCCCGGGCGCAGCTGTCATAGTCCCTGCATCTGACCACACTGGCTGCCGCACTGTGCTCAGAGGCCCCGTGGCTCCCTGGCCCCGTCTGCTGCAGGCCATGTCCCGTGCTGTCCTGCTGGTGTTATTTTCTGTAAGGCAAAGCAGGGAGCCCTGAACTTTGGTTCTGTGTGCACCTCCCACCCAGAGGCTCGCTCGCACCCAGAGCCGCCCGGCTCCCACCTGGACACCGGGGCTCCCGCCAGCCCATAATGCACTGCGCCTTCTCCCCCTGCTGTCTGGGATTCCAACCTCCATGGCCACAGCAGGGTGCCGTCTTCCCCAGCCTGCCTCTCCCCCCGCCGGCAAGGTATCTGAGCACGCCTCTGGGGGCTGCAGGTCGCCCTGCAGGACACACACGGGCCAGCCACGTGGTTCTGGACGCTGCTCTGGGGCAGCAACACCAGGGTGTGCAGGTGGGCGGCATGGCTGGGCTTGGGCCAGCAAGGGGAGCCCCACGACCCCTGCCCTAACTCTCTCTTCCCGAGGGGCATGGAGTCAGCCTCCCTCCCGCCGGCTCTGGCCCGGCTCAGGGTCCTGGCAGGCTCCGCGGCGGGCAGTGTGCGTCGCTCCCATGAGGCTGTGTGGTTCGTGCACCTGCCCTGAGTGTTTTCCCGTGATGGCCCCGTGGGTGCATTTTTTCGGATCTGTCTCTCCCCTGGAGACGTCGGTTTGGTCACAGCGCCCGCTCCCAGCCTGGCCCCTTGCTCTCGTGTGCGCGTGGCTTTTCTCCTGCTTCCGTGGCATCGTCCACTGCCGTGGGCCCGTGGCTTCCCTGGCCGTGCCCCGCTGTTCTAAGGGGCTCCCGTCTGGACTCCTTCGTCACGCGGGGTCCCCGAGGTCCGGCAGTCGGGTTCTGGAACTGCGCCAGCAACAAGACCACAGTACACATTCCGATTTGATTGCTTCGCTTTCTATTTTTAAACGTCTGCTTTTACCCTTATGGTTCTCTTCCTTCTATTTATGTGACTTTTTGTTTTCCCGTTGTGCTTTTTTTAGCTTCTTGAGCTGAAAATTTAACTCATTTTTATGTCAGTTGTTTGCCAAGTGCATTTAAAGCTGAGATTTGCCACCAAATAATAATATGCTTCTGTCACTCACTTCCAAGTATTTTTAAACTCATTGTGGTTTTAAAAACTCGGGACATTTTCATCAAATTCTGTCGGTTTGCAGCCACCGCGCCTGGAAGCTGGCCTGGGCCCCAAGAGCCCTGCGATTTAATCCCTGTGCCCCTGGGGCTCTGGGCCGTGTTCTTCGGTCTTTTACTCTTTTTGTTCTGCGGATTGGACAAATTCAATTGATCTGTCCCCAAGCCCGCTCTTTCCTCCCAGCGGCAATCCTGGTCAAGCCCTCTCGGGAATTTGTCATTTCAGCCACCCTAGGCACGCTCGCCATCGTTCACCCCGCGCTGGGACACGACCCGACCCCACGGGTGTCCACTGGGACAGCCAGGGCCGAGGCGGCGGCGCTGGGCTCCAGGGGACGTCACTCAGCTGCAGAGAGGGGGGACCTGGCCTTCTGCGGCCACGCGGAACTCCTGGAGGACAGCTGTGCCAAGTGAAACCCACGCACGGGGACAGGGAGGCCCCGCACCCCCGGCTCCCCTGCCAGCCGATGCGCCCCCGCCCCGCTTGTGCGCATGCGTGCTGACAGTGCGCCGGGCACCTGCGCCGCTCCCTGCGTGGTTTCCAGTGCTCTGTCCGCGGGGAGGGGCTGCATGTCCTTTCGCCGCTTTCCCAAGGCGTCGCCCTGCACGCGTGTCCTGAGCGCTGTGCCGTCTTCCTGGGTGTACTGCACGAGGCCCCCGCAGGCTCCGTGTCCACCGTCCTGGCCTCGAGCCGCGCCTTCTACCCCTCGGTTTTGCCTGGGGATGTTGGGTGGGGTTCTAGCGGCCAGGGGCGGTTTGCGGTGAGGCCTCCGGGGGGTCCTGGGTCCCGGGAAAGACTGACCCAGATTTCTGTGACCCTGCAGTCCTCCTGGTTGGTCCGCCCGCACAGCCCAGTGGGGCAGGACAGGTGTCGTGGGCAGGGGAGGGGCAGGGGAGGCTGGGCGCTGTCGGGGGGGGGCAGCTGACACCTGCAGGCATTCCAAGCTGGACTGGTCTTGGGTTTGGCCTGAGTGCCCCCCCCAGCTGTGAGCTGGGGAGTGGGGGTGGAGAGAAAGGGCCCCTCTGTGGGCACTCTGGGCTCCCCACACCTGCCAGGGCCCAGGCAGCGCCCCATCTGGGGACACTTTTCGGAGCGACCCTGGGAAGCCCGCGACACTGCTGGCCTCTGGGGTGAGCCGGAGGCAGCTGGGCTGGTGACCATCCTGTCCCAGGGCTCCTCTCTGCACCTGTTCCCCCAGAACCGTCAGGATAGGGGCGGACCTGGCCATCCGTGTCCCCGGGCTAAGCCACTTAACCGCCCTCGAGGTCCCCACCTGTAGATGGAGCAGTGCAGAGATGCCCCTCGGGCTGCGTGGCTGGGGGCAGTCTCTGGGGGTTGGCCCGGTTGCCCGCTCCAGGGTGTCCTGGCTGGGGGGAACACCGTGTCCGGGCTGCAGCGCCCTGGCTCACTCGCGTGGGACCTGGGATGGGCAGACGCCCCCAGGAGCCCCCGTGTTGAGCTCAGGAGGCTGAGATCCTTGCACGCCCTGACTCTTCCTGGGTGGCCAAGTTCCCGCCCAGGTTCTGTGGCTGAGACCAAATGGTGGGGCCCAAGCCTGCGTGGCGCGGCACGCACCATCCTGGGGCCTCACAGATGGCGCCCCCTCGGGCAGAGCTGGGAGAGGCTGTGAGAGCCAAGAGGACCTGGGCCGCAGAAGGCTGGGCCGGAGTCTCAGCTCCAGCAAGCCCAGGGACTTCTGGGTAGCAGGTGCGGGCTCCCTGGTCAAGGGCAGGGGGAGCCGCGCCAGAGCCGGGTGGACCATCAGCCGCTCATTTGGACGAAAGCAATGAACTAAATCGTCTCAGGATGGAGGATGAAGCCCGGCTGAGCTCACCCCTCAGTGTAGTTTTTGGGGAAAAGCATCAGATTTTCCGCACAATTTTGGGATTTGGGCCATCCTCTGAGAACGGCAGGAGACGGGCAGACACAAAGGAGAAGAAGGGACTTTTCCACGCGGTGCAAAGGGCGCCAGCAGCAGGATTAAGAAAACAGTAATTTAGAAGATGCGTTTCCTGTGTGTGTGCATGCAAAGCACCAAAGCCCAGAATACACAGAGAAAATCCACACACCCACAGCGGGAGGGCTGCAGGTCCCAGGTTCTCGTCCCGCCTCCGCTTCCCGTTCCACTCCCGGCTGGCGCACCAGGGAGGCCGCGGGTGATGGCCCGGGTGGGGGAGTTCCTGCCCCCCTGTGGCTCCCGACTTCAGCCTGGCCCAGTCCTGGCCGTTGTGGCCATCTGGGGAGGGCAGCAGCGGGCAGACGCTCTCTCTCTCTCTCTCTCTCTCTCTCTCTCTCTGCCTTTCGGGTAAATTAAACAGAGGCACGAAGCACGGCCAACCAGAGCCCCGGCGCTCGTCCAGCAGCGAGGGGCCCCAGCGGACGGGCGCTGTCAGCTGCCCTGAGGGTGTAGCGGGGCACCCGGGTCAGCGAGGCCTCCTGACACACAGCTGAGGGAGCGGCCGGGGCGCACTTGGCCAGCAGGTGCCGCCGCATGGAGGTGGCAGGTGCAGCCCCGCTGGCGGCCTGAATGTGTGTCGGCAGGGACGCGCTGCCCTTGGCGCCGCGGGAAGCCGGGCCGAGCCGAGCAGTGGGCGGGGCTCCGTCTCCGGAGCGGCCTCCGCTCAAGGCTGAGGTTGAGTTTAAGAAAATGAACCTGCAAAAGTGCACCCTGGGGCGCCCTGGGGCTTCTGTGCGGATGGGTGGGGAGGGGGTGGGGGGGCGGAGGGGCGGCAGGGCCGCAGTCCCATTGGACTCCCCTGGGGAGGCGCCCGCTCATCTCTGCTGGCCTCAGGGGGCTCCCGGGTTGCCTGGACCATGGCCGTGTCCTGTCGCCTGTGCCCTCCTCTGCCTCCCCTTACGAGGACGCCAGGGGGTGAGGATGACCTCGGCACAGGTCTGTCAGTGACCGCACCTGCAGGGGCCTGTGGCCCTGGAAGTCGGCGTCACCCATGTTGCTGCATTGGGGGACCTGTGCAGCCTCCATCCATCACCTCCTGTCTCAGGTGGCCCAGACGCCTCGGCACACCGGCTCCTGTTCCCAGCGAGCCCAGTGCAGTGCGGCACCAGGAGGGCGCCCCCAGCAGACCTCGGGGTCACGGCTGCACCTCCCCCCCCCCACTGCCTCCTCCGTCCCAGCCGGGTCCCCGAGCCTGAGCCTGGGTGAGTGCTGGGCCCCCTGGGGCCTGCTCTGCCCCACCCCAGGTGCATCTGTGGGGATGGACGTGGCCCCCTGCAGCCTGGTCACTGGGGGACAGCGCCAGGGAGGACGAGCAGTGACAAGCCCAGGAGAAGACGCCGGAATCACGGCTGGAGAGAGGCCTGGGCCCCAGCGCTGCCTTCCGCGAGCCCCCCTGGTTGCCCTGGTTGAGGGCACCTCAGCTTGGCAAGGGCAAACACCGCGGGCGCCGCGCCCTGCGCCAGGAGAGGCACCGTCTCCCTGTCCCCGGAAGCCCCGCCCCTTCGGCCCCCTCCGCTCTGCTCAGATCTGAGGCCCGGTGCCGGCCCGGTTAGGACGCCAGCCAGGGCTGCTGTGGTCCCGAGGCTTGAGGTGTCTCGGCATGGCTGCAGCAGGGGCCACTGCACTCACCTCTGCTGCACATGTGTGTGCATACGTGTGCGTGTGTGTGAGACCTGGTGGCTGCACAATAGGAGGTTCCAGGGACTTGAGGTGCTCCTGGGGGCAGGAGGACTCAGCTCAGCCTCTCAGCACACGGCTCCTCCCTGGGATTCGTGCACCCGCGGTGGCCCTGCCAGGCCCTCGTGGCCACAAAATGGCTGCGGGGGCTCCACCACCCCATGTGCACACCCAGCCACGGCAGGCAGTGGTGACTCAGAACCTGCCAGAGTGCCGCTGTCCACGGGGGCTGGGTGAGCTGGGACCCAGCTTCTCCGTGGGGTCATGGGGGCCACCCCTGCCACCCGGGCAGAACTGGGGGTGGGTTCCTAGCTCGGCTGGCGCAGTGGGCACAGCAGTGCTGTGGCGGCACTAGGCCTGGGCCCTGGACTCACAGGAGCTTCGAACCCGCCGTCTCTGGTGCTGAGAGGGTGGTGTTTAAGGGGGGCTGGGGAGTGATTGGATGACATCATCGGGATGGAGCCCCCCCGACGGAGCCCTGTTGGCACTGAAAGGGGAGAGAGACCACCGAGGTGTCCACGGACGTGGGTGCCCCCGACTCTCAGCATGAGAGGCCCACAACCCCAGGGACCCTGCCGTCACCCGAGGCTGTGCAGATGGCCCAGCTGGGTCTTGGACGGTGACCCCCGGGACCACCCACCCAGGCCAGCCTTGTGGCTTCCTTGGCAGCTCCAATGTGCACCCGCGGAAGGCGGGCGTCGTGGGCGGGGCACTGGGCCCTGCACAGAGCAGGGGCCACGGCTGCGAGGTCACCTGCGCCTGCCCTGTCCTCCATGGGACGGCCGCCTGGGCAAGGTCTATCTGGACGCTAACACTTCTGCACGCCCTTCCCTTGCTCCCGGGGAACCCAGAGGTCGGCAGAGCTCCTTCAGGCAACCCTGGAGTTCCCTGGCGGGGGCCCGAGGGCGGGCAGGGGGCTCAGCCCAGTGACGCAGCCCAGAGCCGGCACGGACAGCTCCCCAGGGGCGGGAGGCCCCGGGCAGGCACTGGGACCTGCAGCCCGTCCCCGCGCGCCTGGGCGGGAGTTCCAGCTCCACCTCCCGGTTCCAGCTCCCTGTCGCACACCCAGGGAGGCAGTGTGGTGGCTCCAATGCCCGGTCCCCGCCACCCGCGTGGAGACGTGGATGGAGTTCCAGGTTTGCCGGCTTCAGCCTGGCCCAGCCCCGGCCAGTGCAGGCATTTGGGATGCGAACCAGCGCCTGGGAGATTTCTCTCTGCCTCGCAAATAAACACATAAATAAGCAATTCATACATTCTGACAAATGCAGGGGGAGGCAGCAGAGCATGGCAGTCCAGCCGCGCCCCCCTCCACGGCCGCCCTGCCACGGGGCGCTCACCGGGAGGGGGCAGCCAGGGAGCTGACAGCCCCAAGCGGGCGCGGCCGAGCTGGGGGTGGCGCGTGGCGTTCAGGGCTGTTGGGCTGCACCCCCATCAGTGCTGCACACAGCCTTAGTGCACCCCATTTCACCTGAATTTCAGGTTCCTCTGGGTCTGGTGGGTTCCTGGCTCCGTGCGGAGCTGTGTGTGGCCGAGCAGTCTGAATGGTCTCCCGCGGAGCCCGGGCGCTTCATTAACTCCTCCCGGCGCCGCCCTGGCAATCATGGCTTCAGGCTCAGAGGCGTGGAATCGGCGTCCCCGGGGCCACTCGGCGAATCCTGGAGCAAGTCCCCCGGCCTCTCGCTCCCTCCTGGGACCCAGGGGGCCGGCGCTGGGAGGGTGCGGCTGGGGCTCTGCCCCCAGACAGAGGAGCCTCCTCTCTGGGGAGTCCCCCGCTGCTCTGGTCCAGGTCTCCTGCATCCCAGAAAGGCCCGGCACCCCTGCAGACCCCGCACCCCACATCGGAAGGTTCTGATGGAGACTGAGCTGAGCCCCATGGGAGACACAGGAGGAAAGGGACCTTGCTGTCCCCAGAGATACCAGCTCTAGGCCAGGCCTCCCATGGGGACAGCACGAGGCTCGTCACTTGCCTGAGGGCTGAGGGCTATTACCGACCCCAGTGCGTGGGATGTGCTCTCGAGGGAGGCCCCTGGGCAGCCAGGCCGGGTCAGCGAGGCCAGTCTGAGAGCACGGCCGTGTCCCCGAGCTGCCAGCCCCGCACTGTGTTCCCGAGGGAGGCGGCTCCAGGCGCGTGGGCAGGAAGCAGCGGCCCTGAGTCCCGTCTCCCTGAATCCTCCCCGCTGGGTGTGCGCCGGAAGCATGGGAGCCGCCACCACGTCACAACCACAACTGAGGTCACCAAACCCTGCTGACCACGAGCAGGGTCTGTCCCCCACCCGCGGACCCAGCCCCCGAGAAGCCGCATGGCTTTGGAAGCCCCTGGGCTGCCACGGTGTGGGCTCGGGCCGAAGCCGCCAGCCTGCAGCCGTCGATCAGCGGATGCCAAGACCACCAGGGGACGCGGCCGGGACCACGTGCGTGGACCCACAGAGGTCCCACAGACCCTGACGATGCCACCCAGGAACAGACAGGGCCCCGAGCCCAGTGCCACCGGCAGCCTTCCCTGGCAGGCCTGGGCCCGGGACAAGAGCAGGACACAGATGGGCGAAATCGTGGCTGTGTGCGAACTGCATGGCTGCCCGCTTGGGAAAGGGAATTGTTAGGGCAGAGAGGGGGAGCCAGTGGCACTCCGGGTGCAGCTAAGGGTGGAACGAGCATTTCAGAAGCCAGTGGCGCTCCCGTGCGCTGCCACAGGTGAGACGCGGCAGGGAAAGCCTGCGCGCTCCTAACAGCGTGTAACACACACAGCAAAAGACGCGCAAGAGTTTTTATGGAGAGAAGTAGAAAATTCCAACATGCACGGATGGACGTAATTAAAAAGAGATTTTCATGGGAGGTAAACTTGATGTCGTAGATAGGACAGTTCTCCCCCACGGTGCCTTGTAAATCCACTGGCAGCTCAGCCAAAATCCCCAGTTTATTAGTGGCAAACCCATCCCAAAAGGCAGGTGGGAGAGGAAAGGAACAGGGAGAATAATTCTGGGAAAGTAAGTTGGGGAGGGGAGGCACACACGCTCGCAGACGGCCGGGCTGCGCTGGCCCGTGAGCTACAATGGTCGCTGGGTCAGAAGGAGCGCCTGGTGCGGGGGTGGGAACCCAGCCGGGGCAGGCGCCCGGTGCTGGACTGCAAGCTCTCCTCTCCGGCACACTGCCCATCGGGGTCTCTTCCCCGCCCTGTCCAGTGTCTGCCTTCCACAGATCACAGACCAAAAGTGGGGGGTCCTCAAAACTCCTTTAAGATGCCTGAAAAGCATCGTAGGCTATTGTCCTTGAAACGTGAGGATAAGAAGTCCTTCGACAACACAAGACAGCAGCCCCTGGACGGAAGATTGATGACTGCAGCTATGACGAACACAGGGAGACCAGAAAGAAATCCGCGGGCACCGAAGAAAGGCAGGCCCAGGCCAGGAGCGATTTGCAGTTCAAACAGCCAAGTGCCATTGCCAGAAATAACTCGAGTCAATCAAGGAGAAAGAAGAAAATAACACAGTAGAAAAATAGAGAACGCGTATGGAGTTCAACCCCCGAAGAGGGTTTCCAAGTGGCCAGTCGCCGGGACAGGTGGATGAAGTCCCCAGCTGTCATGGAAGCAGGGTGAACCATGGACACACGTCCCACCCCCCAGGCGGTGCTCCCCGTGTGTGACAGCACCGAGAGCCCTGAGCCTGCGGGTGCGGGGCAGGGGGCAGCCCGTCGTTCAGCACCATGGACAGCAGTGAACTCCTGGGGCCCCGTATCCCAGAAATCTTTTTTTTAAGATTTTTTATTTTATTTGAAAATTATACGAAGAGAAGAGACAGGCAGAGAGGTAGATAGATAGATAGATAGATAGATAGATAGATAGATAGGGAGGAGAGAAGGGGGGAGCAAGAGAGAGAGAAAGAGAGAGAGAGAGCGGTCTTCTATCCACTGGCCATAATGGCAGGGGCTGGACCAGGCTGGAGCCAGGAGCCTGGACCTCCACGCTGGTCTGTTACATGGGTGCAGGGGCCCAAGCCCTTGGGCCATCACTGCTGCTTTCCCAGGTGCATTATCAGGGAGCTGGATCAGAAGCGGAGCAGCCAGGACTAGAACCGGCACCCACATGGGATGCCAGCATCTCAGGCGGAGGCTTAACCCACTACACCACAGGGGCAGCCCCTGGTCCCAGAAATTCCACCTTGGGCCCCCAGGCAGTCTTTCTCATCACAAGAACGGTGGATGCCCCCTACTGCCCCGGGCAGAACGCGGGGGACGAGGCGACCTCCTGTTGTTTCAATGCCCGGCTCTGACACGAAGTAGAAACAGGAGAGCAGCTGGAGCCAAGCGGTCCCAACGCCCAGGGCGGCTGCTGGAGACTCAGAGAGGACGTCCGGGCTTTGCTGTTCCTGGCAGCGAGCAGTCGTGTGGCTGAGCACCGCCGACCATTCCCTCCCAGGTGACGTTTGGACGCCAACGTGGGGCCCGAGTCCCGAGGGCGCTACGAGGCTGTGGCAGCCCGGGTGCCATGAGTGGGACGCCCGTCACGACAGGACGATGTGGAGGGGATTCTGAGCGGACGTGGTTCAGTTTAGCCTGATTTAGGAGGAAACTTCAGCTCATCGGTGTGCGTTCATCCGCAAAAAAATCTTTATTTATGAGATGTCTCAAAAGTGCGTGCAAAATGCACGCTAGGAAAACACTATGCATATTTCAGCACTTTTGCACCAAAATAGATTTATTAATTCCGTTTCCCACAAACTTTATTTACTTATTGGTTTAGGGGAGAGAGAGAGAAAGGGAGCTCCCATTCAATGGTTCTCTCTCCCCGAATGCCACCAACAACCAGGGCTGGGCCAGGCTGGAGCCAGGGGCCAGGGACGCCATCTGGGACCCCAACTTGGGAAGCAGGGACCCCAGGACTCGAGCCTCCATTTTCTGCCTGCCGAGGTCTGCAGGGAGCAAGAAGCAGAGACTGGACGAGGGCATGGCCGTGTGGCGCGTGGGCGTCCTGACCAGCGACTTGACGGGCCCCTGGAAGTCCTTGGGTGTGTGTCTCGGTCCCTTCTCTGTGGCTGTGACACGATGCCCAAGGCTGAGTATTTGTAAAGGAAAGATGGTTGCTTGTCTTGAAATTCTGGCGACTGGAAGTGCACACGGCGAGGTGCAGCACCTTGAGGGGTGAGGGGTGGAGCCCCGGGGTGACTGCATCACCAGCAGCTCCCTGCCGAGAACCTGGGCCGTGGGAAGGGACCCTGTGCCCAGAACACAGGGCCGGGGTCCCACTCACGGCTTGGCGCTTTCTGACCCCGCCTCTGACCCTGTAGCGAGAGCAGAGCTGACCTCGAGGAGGCCCGGACAGGATGCGGTGTCCGATGCTTTGCAACCTGGATGTGTGGGGGATCCTCAAAGTCCACTCGAGCCTGGCCAGCGTCCAGCCCCCTGGGCCCAGGGTCTGCAGGAAGTCCTAGAGCCCCCTGAGCAAACAGGTGAGGCCCCACCCCTGTTCCCCGGGCCCCACCTGCGGCAGAGTCTTGGGTGGGAGGCTGGCGGCAGCCGCTGCCTCCGAGAGCTTGGAGGGCGGCTGGGGCCTCCCTGGCACTTTCCTCTTAGAATCAGATGCGAGGAAATCATCTGCCCAGTGACGGCTGCCCAGGGCCGAGTTCTAGACCCTGCAATGCCAGGACCTGGCAGGCGAGATGAGGGCTGGGTGGGGAGAGTGGTGTGCATGTGTGTGCATCTGCACACGTATGTGTGTGCCTGTGTGTGCATGTGCGTGTGCATCTGGGCATGGATGTGCACATGTGTACATGTGTGCACGTGTGTATTTGTGCATGTGCGCACGTGTGTGCATGTGTGTGCATGTGTGCCTCGGTGTGTTTAGCTTTCCTGTAAGGGTTCCTCGTGTTTCCCCAGAGGGCAAGCATCTCACGAGGCTGCGATGGGGCCCCCAGGAGCGTCAGGGACGCACTGATTGAGATCCTCAGAGGCCAACTTGCCCAGTGGCTCCTCCGCCCCAGTCCCAGGCTTGCTAAACACCCACTGCCTCACGTCCCGCCCAACGCAGGTGACAGCTCAGCCAGGCCCAGGGAGGTGACGCAGGCTGTGGGCTGCGTCCCAGCTCTGCAAGTTCTCCAAATGGGACAGCGGAGCTCCCGTGGTGGGGCTGAGGGCACCCGCGGGGCTGAGGGCACCAGCTGGCCCAGGCGGAGCCGTCCTGCCCGCCGCCCGCCGGAAGCCAGCAGCCAGGACTGAGGCCTGAGAAGAGATGGACGGCCCCCCGCCGAGGCCCATCAGTCGGCCCTGTGTGAGTTCCTAATCGTCTCGCATGTCACTCTCGGCATCCTCATTAGTGCGCAGGAGCTTTGTGGGAGTTTCAGGGGCAGCGGTGCGGGGTGGTTCACAGCGGGTGGTTCTTAGCCACAGAGCAGCCTCCAGGGCGGGTGCCGGCCTCGCGCCTGCCCAGGCATTTCTCACGGCTCCTTGGGGATGGACAGCAAAATGCCTGTCGCCCACCCTGGCGGTCCTCCCGAGAGACGGACCAGGACCGCGGGAAGGCAGTGGCGGCCGGTGGGGCCACAGCTGGCGTGGGACAGAGGGCGTCTCTGCCCTGGGGTCACCTCCCCAAGGCCCCCTCCCCACGTCGTCAGACCCCCCCTTGCCAGGCACAGCCCTGCATCCACCCCCACCCTGCCGTGGCCCACGTTCCAGGGAGGAGGACGCCAAGTCAGCCAGCCACGGAGCCGAGGGGCAAGGCGGCCATGGAGCCGAGGGGCAAGGCAGCCACGGAGCCGAGGGGCAAGGCGGCCACGGAGCCGAGGGGCAAGGCGGCCAGGGAGCCGAGGGGCAAGGCGGCCAGGGAGCCGAGGGGCAAGGCAGCCATGGAGCCGAGGGGCAAGGCGGCCACGGAGCCGAGGGGCAAGGCGGCCACGGAGCCGAGGGGCAAGGCGGCCAGGGAGCCGAGGGGCAAGGCGGCCAGGGAGCCGAGGGGCAAGGCAGCCACGGAGCCGAGGGGCAAGGCGGCCAGGGAGCCGAGGGGCAAGGCGGCCACGGAGCCGACGGGCAAGGCGGCCAGGGAGCCGAGGGGCAAGGCGGCCAGGGAGCCGAGGGGCAAGGCGGCCACGGAGCCGAGGGGCAAGGCGGCCAGGGAGCCGAGGGGCAAGGCGGCCAGGGAGCCGAGGGGCAAGGCGGCCACGGAGCCGAGGGGCAAGGCGGCCAGGGAGCCGAGGGGCAAGGCGGCCAGGGAGCCGAGGGGCAAGGCGGCCATGGAGCCGACGGGCAAGGCGGCCAGGGAGCCGAGGGGCAAGGCGGCCAGGGAGCCGAGGGGCAAGGCGGCCAGGGAGCCGAGGGGCAAGGCGGCCAGGGAGCCGAGGGGCAAGGCAGCCATGGAGCCGACGGGCAAGGCGGCCAGGGAGCCGAGGGGCAAGGCGGCCAGGGAGCCGAGGGGCAAGGCGGCCACGGAGCCGAGGGGCAAGGCAGCCACGGAGCCGACGGGCAAGGCGGCCATTGAGCCGACGGGCAAGGCAGCCACAAGCAGGTTCAGGGTTTCATTTAAAGTTAAAAATTCTTGAATTTGAAACAACACAACGTCCAGACCCTCTTGCTGCACGTGGCCAGGGGCTCCCCGGTCCCACAGAGCAGAGGCAGAGCCACCGCTGCTCAGCAGGTCCCACAGGGACTCAGGCAACTTGACTGAACAAGGCGAGTGGTCACCAGGCCAGGCTCTGCAGGCCACAGATGCTGACACGGCCCTCGTCTCCACCATAGAATCCAGGGTCAGCAGAACCCAAAATCACGGAGAACCCAGTGTCACACGGATCCCCGGTCACACGGAACCCAGTGTCACACGGATCCCCGGTCACACGGAACCCAGGTCACATGGAACCCAGGTCACACGGAACCCAGGTCACACGGATCCCCGGTCACAGAGCAGTGAGCTGCTGTCAGTCACAGCAAAGAATTGAGCCACTGGTGGCCGCTGAGCCCCAGGGAACGTCTCGGGGCCGGGGCTGGGCTGGCTTTCCCCTGGGCTGCTGCGGCCGAGCCCAGTCTGGACCGAGTCCCTCCCACACGCGGTGCAGGGCCTGGACCAGGGTCACGTGCTGCACTCACGGTCCTGCAGCGTCTGCTCCAGACCTCGCCCCACGCCGTGTGCTTGTGGGGTCTTCTCCAGCAGGCACAGGCACACAGCAGGTGAGGGAGGCCGTGCAGGCCGGGTGTGTGCAGCCGGGCCCACAGGCAGCTTCCTGAGCCCTAGCAGGGGTGGAGCCCTGGAGGGCGGGGCTCTGTGGGGGACACTGCTCTGAAGAGCCTTCCACGGATGAATGGAGACTTCGCAAAAAATAATGGAGAAGTAACCAGGGCGAGAGTGACAAGGAGGACGGAGGCCATGGGTAGCTTGGGCGGGCGGTCAGCGTGGCCACGTGGGGGCAGTGGGCAGGGCCTGAGTCAGCCCGGGGCTGCGTGTGGAGACTCCTGGGGTGTCCAGCCGAGCCCAATGTCGCTGCCTCTCACCTGGTAAATAAGCGGGCTGTGGAGGGGGAGGGGCTGGCATGAGCCCCCGCCCCCGCCCCGAGTGGGGCCGGGTGTCCCCAGGAAGGGACCCCGTGCGGACAAAGCGGGGGTGCAGGGCGGGGGCTGCGCTCTGGCCTCAGCTGCTCCTGCAGGAGGGAATCCACGGTGAACGCAGAGCTGTGGACGGGGCCTGGGAACTGCACTGGACATACGAGGGAAGGCAATGGCGCAGGGTGGGAAGCGGTCGGCTCCCAGCGGGGAAGGGGCCAGGAGAGGCCAGGGCTGCTCGCATCACAGGCGAATCTCCACGGCCGCCCGTTAATCCGTGAGTGTGCTCTACCCCCTGAACTGTCCAGTCAAGCCAGCACGGCCGCTCGGACAGGCAGGGCCTGGGGAAGACATGGCCCGTGGCCGATCATGTCTATGTGCAGCAGGAGGCGGGGGCAGGAGGCGAGGACACAGCAGGGACAACGACCGGAGAATGGCAGGTGAGCCCGGTGCCCGGGGTCTGCGACCCGGCAGGGACGTGCAGACGGCTCAGCACACGGTCGGAGGCTGAGCCGCTGCTTGGGGCACCCACTCCCCACATCAGGGGGCCTGGCTGGGAGTCCCAGCTTCTGGCCAATGTGCTCTCCGGGAGGCAGCAGGTGACGGTGCAAGATGTGGGGTCCCTGCCGCCTATGTGGGGACCTGGATGGAGCTGCTGGCCCAGCCGTGGGAGGGTTTACTTGCTTGCTCTCTGTTACTCTCTCTGCCTCACAAATACTTTTTGAAAGTTTTGGCTTAGGGACTTAGTGGGCTAAGTCTGCCTGCAGTGCCAGCATCTCATATGGGCGCTGGTTCGAATCCCGTCTGCTCCACTTTTGATCCAGCTCTCTGCGATGGTCTGGGAAAGCAGCAGAAGATGGTCCAAGTCCTTGGGCCCCTGCACCCACAGGGGAAGAACTGGAGGAAGCTCCTGGCTCCTGGCTTTGGATCGGTGCAGCTCCGGCCGTTGCGGCCATGTGGGGAGTGAACCAGCGCATCAGAGATTCTCTCCCTCTCTCTCTCTCTCTCTCTCTCTCTCTCTCTCTCTCTCTTTTTGACAGGCAGAGCGGACAGTGAGAGAGAGAGAGAGAAAGGTCTTCCTTTTGCCATTGGTTCACCCTCCAATGGCCGCCGCAGCCAGTGCGCTGCGGCTGGTGCACCGCACTGATCCAAAGCCAGGAGCCAGGTGCTTCTCCTGGTCTCCCATGCGGGTGCAGGACCCAAGCACTTGGGCCATCCTCCACTGCACTCCCGGGCCACAGCAGAGAGCTGGCCTGGAAGAGGGGCAACCGGGACAGAATCCGGCACCCCGACCGGGACTAGAACCCGGTGTGCCAGCGCCGCAAGGTGGAGGATTAGCCTAGTGAGCCGCGGTGCCGGCTCCCTGTCTCTCTCTCTCTACTTCCGCCTTTCAAATAAGTGAATGATTCTTTAAAAAATAAAAAAGAAAGGAATCTCAGAAGAAAGGCAATCTACACAGAGATTTCGTAATTTCTTTTACGCAGAATGAAAGGACACTCATTTCTCAAAACTCTTCCTTCAGAGAACAAATCAGACCCGAGGACATGCGGCACCGTGTGAACCTGGACACGCAGGGAACTCCACGGGAAGAGGACGACCGATCTCCCTAACAATAGCAAGTGTTTGACACAAGGAGGTGTGGCCCCTGGGCAGTGGCCGGGGTGGGAGGCCACTGCCTACTAGCGGGAGCAGCGGGGCCAGCCCGGGGCCACCGGGGATGCCGGCCTGCTCCTTGCCATGCAACGAAAATTAACTTGGCATTCCGGAAAGATCCAGAAGTGCTGTGTCTAAGGCGTGGCCATTCTGTGGAGCACACAGGGCAGAATGTCCATGACCGTGTTTGTGACAGCCCCATCCCGGAGACCCAGAACCCATCACAGCAAGGACATGACAACCACACACACACTACACGTGACCCCACGCCAGGACATGGCAGCTACACACATACTACACATAACTCCACCCCAGGACACGACAGCCACGCACACGCTACACGTGGCCCCACAATCACGGTGCAGAGCGGGGAGAGCAAACCCCAGAACACACGCAGCTGCTCCCATTAGGAGCCCGGGGGCCCGCGGTGCTGAGCACGGACACTCAGAGCGAGGGAAGGAAAAGGACCCCGGCCGGGGGGGGCACCTGTGAGCGGGGCGGGAGAGGAAGCGGGGGCCGCGCTGTCCTGTACCCTGGCTTGCCGTGACATTCACACATCTGTGCTGCGTGCACTTCCTGCCGTGGGATATTTCGCCATCGCTACTCTAGCTGATCAAACACGTTGTCCTGAAGATTCCGGAAGCCAAGGCTTTCGGAGAAGCACTTCTGCTTGCACAGGACCTGCCAGCAGGCTGGCACCCTCAGCCAGAGCAAACGGCCCTGCCCCGCGCGAATCGGGCAGAAAAGCACAGCGGGGAATCGAACGCAGTAGCCCGGCCAAGAGGTGCAGGCAGAGGCCAACACTTCCGACACAGGCGGGACGGGGGCTGGGCGAGGAGGCGGGAACCCACGCGGCTCTCACACCCGGGGCGAGGACGGGCACTACCTGGCTTCAACAGCCCGGGGCTCCCTCCTGCCTCCTTTTTGGCCCATCTCCCAGCCTCCCTCTGCAGATTGGCAGCAGGCAGGCACCATGCCCCGCCCCCCTGCCTGGCGCTGAGTTCCCAACCTTTCCCGGGGAACCAGAGGTCACAGCTGCGCCAATTAATTCCAACCAGCCCATCCCACGCTCAATCACTCCCCGGTGCACAGCGCGCTCCGTGTCAGCCGTCTGCCTTCACTGGAGGCTGACGGATCGCGGCGTTTATTGCGCTGTGTTGCATGTTTTTTTTTTGCCTGCCCTCTGCAGGGCTTGTGGTGGGGAGGGGAGTGGCGGCTTCCCCTGGGGCATAATTACAGCTGCTTGGTTCTGAGCCAGACGTCAGGAGGCTGATGGCCCCCTGGAGCCCCGGCTCTGTGAGCTGGGTCAGCGGAGGGCGGAGCAAGCTCTGGCCACCCTGGCCCACTGACCACCAGGAGGATTCTGGGCTCTGAGCCCCTGGGAAAGCTGTGGATTGCCGGCTGCCTCAGGTTGAGGTCACGGCTCACCTCTGTTGAGACAGCAACGGACATCCACACCTTTCTCAGGACGAGCGTGGGGCCAGCCGCTCTGCTGACCTGGGCAGTGGGCCAGCGAAACAGCCTGAGGTTAGCATCGGCCACCCCCAGGTTCACTCAAGAGTTATGACCGGGGTCAGGCGCTCAGCCGAGCGGTTAGGAGTCGCGTGTCCTGCCCCGGAGTGCCCGGGTTCCACTCCCAGCCCTGCTGAAGCAGCTGGGTTCCTGGCTCCAGGCTCGGGTCCTGGCCGGGCCACAGCTGCTGTGGGTGTTTGGAGAGTGCAGCAGATGACGGCTGTCTCTCTCTCTCTCCCTGCCTCTCAGTTTAATTTAATTTAATTTCAAAGTGCGAACTGAGGGCCAGACCTGGGTGAGAGGCGACGCTGACAGGAAAACCCTGCCACTCTGGGCAGATGCCCGAGGAGGAGCCAGAGCCCGAGCGGGGGCCACAGGTGCACTGCCCCCGCCCCGCCCCGGCCACCTGGGCGCCCAGACGTGGATGGTCCCAAGGGAGAGTTGAGAGGCTCGGTGGATGGCAGGTGGGCTGCAGCCGGTGCTCACACCGGGACCGACGGGTGTACGGTGCAGGGCTGCAGCCACCAGGGCGCTGGGAGGTGCCTCTACTGTTGCCCCGGGGCTGATTTCAGCACAAGCCCCTCCCTTCCACAGAGGCCGCCAAAGCTGAAGTCTTTGGTTACTTAGTTTCTTCCTGCAGGTGCACACAGCTGTGCGTGGGGGCGCTGGCCTGTGGGCCGCCTCCTTCCTCCTCTTCCCTTCCCTGACTGGCGCTCCCTGCACCCACCTCCCCTCTGAACCCCGGAAGCCCTGCGCTCCTGCTCTCAATGGGGATCCATGCTGTGCCGTGGGCCCGGGGCACTGAGGCCACGCCGCCTTCCACCTGCCAACCTCGGAGAACGCCCCTGAGGACCCTGCCCGGGGGCAGAGCAGGACCTGAGCGTGCACCCCACGGACCGGGCTGGCGCTCCGGGACCCTGGACAGCGTCCAGAGCTGCCGGCTCCCTCCAGCGGTCAGCTGAGACGTGGCCACGCCTTGGTCCTCCGACCTCGTCTCCAGCTGCCCCCTTGTCTGAACACGGGGTCAGCAGCAGGGCTGTGGGGACGGAGCATGGGCGGCCAGGGAAGCCCCCTCACTCCGTCTTGGTCCCTCTCCGTGCCTGGTCATGGCCCCCCGATCTGAGTGTGCCCGTTGAACGAGGTCCTGCTCTCCTAGGAGACTCAGGCGCTGCTCAGTTAACAAGCGGCCAGAGGGACGGCCAGCTGGGCAGGTGACCGTTGTAGCCACCGCACCAGCTGCAGCTTTGCTGATTTTCTGTCTGCCCCGGGCCCGCTGCTTTCTGGCGGGCAGGCTGCCCTTGATCACCCGCTCACCCCTGCAGTGGCTGGAGCCGGCTCCACGGTGCGGACAGCACTGGGTCCCCTCAGCAGGTGCCCAGGGAGTAGCCCTGGCTGGGGAGTGGCGCCCCCTCACCATCCCTCTCTGTCTGACAGGACATGCGGTGGTGGCATCAGCCATGCGGCCTCCCAAGCACCTGCCCAGCCCCCTCCCCGCCCTGTGTCTGGAATTCCTTCCACCTCCAGAAAGTGAGCAAAGGCGGAGGGAGTGGGGCCTCCCCCCCCCCACCCCGCCCTGGGCAGAGGCAGCCCCGGTCGCCACACAGCACCTGGCCCTGCACCTCTCAGCTGACTGCTGGCTCCCTGAGACCAGCAGAGGTGCTGGGCCCGCTGCCCACTCCCTGCCCACGTGCCCCTGCCTGCCAGCCTGGAGTTCCTATGCCTGGGGGTGGAGGGGCCCGAGGAGTCCTCGCCCACCACATCAGCACCAGCCCAGCATCCCTCGGGGCTGCCTCGGGGACAGCGAGGGTCGGGTGTGAGCCGCCACAGCCCGCACAGGGCCATGGAGTCCCAGCCTCCCTCCACCACCCACCCCTGCGGTCCCCGCGGAAGCAGGGCTGGGGAGCCCGCTCAGAGTGACGACACGGGCCGGCCTCCCTGGCTGACGCGGCCGCCTGCCCCCGCCCTGCCATCTCCCGGGGCGGTTTTCAGTTTTCGACACGGAGGCCCCGAACCTGGCATGCGTCAGCGTCCGCACTTGTCACACATCTCCCTCCCGAGAGGCCTCAGGAGTGTGATGGAAACCCCGGGGGCTTTTCAGGAGGGGCGCGGGGGAGGAGCCGGAGCAGGAGTCACAGCTGTTCTCCAGTGTCACCTGCACAGCCTCTAATTAGAGCCCGGGTGACAGCCCAGGGAGGGGTCCGGGCGGCGGGGCGGAGCCAGGAAGGAGTCCCCGATGCCCTGGAACTGAGCAGGCAGGGGCTGCCCTCCTGTGCCTGGGACTGGACCACAGGCGCATGCTCAGCCCTGGACAGCCCGGCAGCCCCCGCACCTGCACCTCCCAGGAGGGTGGAGCTGGGGGCTGACCTGCAGGCCTGGCCGCCCCCACCGTCGTCTCTGGCCGAGTCCACAGGAGAAGCGATGGCAGGGGTTGGCGGCACAGGGATAGCAGAAGAGAAAAGATGTCCCCACGCCGACCGGAGGAGGGGGAAGCCCACAGGAGGCCCAGCGGTGCCCAGGGGCCCCAGCGCCTGCCCTGGGCAGTGGTGACCCATGCAGGACTCCTGTGTGTCTTCCTGAGCCTGGACAAGCAGTGGGCGGCATGGAAGATGGGCAGGCGACCCCCGCTGAGCCCCGCTACTGAGTGTGATGTGCCTGGGGCCCCGAGGCAGGGGGGAGGAGGGCCGGGAAGCAGCTGGCACCAGAGGCCTCCACACGCAGGTGGGGCAAGTGCGCCGGGCCGGGGGGGCTCCAATGGCTCCCCTGCTTCCGCTCCCCCGCTCTGCCCTGCTCCGTGGTCTCCCAGCCACAGCCTTCCGGGGGCTCCCGGACTTTGCCGCGGTGGGGATGCCCCGTGCGTGGCGGAACTCCCAGCAGAGCCCCTGGCTTTGCCCTGGGCCGCCTGTGGTGCTCCCCCCGGGCGTGGCACTGCCCAGTGTCCCGGGGCGGACTCGTCCCGGCTCTCGCTGGGGCCTGCTGGGTTCATAAGGTTCTCCGAGCCCCCAGCACGCACAGCGCTCCCACAAGTTCCCGCGCGGTGCCCACAGCCCGTGGAGGGAGAGGGGACACGGCAGAGATGGGGCCTACGCCAGGCACCTGCCCTGCCCCCAGCCGTGGCGTCCACTGGCCCAGGGAACCCCACAGCGAGTGGAGGAGGTGGGAGTCCCGCCGTCCCCACAAGCAGCAGCTCAGAGCGCCAGGGGCTGTCGGCCTCCATGCTGTCCACACCTGTCCCTCAGGCTCCCGGCTCAGCAGGGCCGGGCATGCCGGGGTGGGGGGGTACCCCTCGTCAAGGGTGGCCCCGGCCCCAGCACTCCAGGCCTCCCGCTGCACAGCTGCGGGCGGCCCCCTCCCTGCGCTCACACCAGCCACGCGAGGCTCGCGGCGCGAGGAGCAGGCAGATGCTTCCCGGTGAATTGCAGGCTCTGCCGAGCCGGCGCTCCTGACACCAGCTTATTACCCGGCAGCACGGCGTCCGCGTCCGACGCGACATCTCGCATTGTTCCTCTGCTGGCGACTCCCCCAGCACGGAGACAATAGTCATTTACTGTCGTGTGCGCGAATGAGCAGTTCCCCGAGCAAATAACGATAATAAAACACCGTCCCGGAGAAGCCAATTAGAGCTGCCGCTCGTGTGCCGGTGACAGCGCAGCTGGGCCCCCCAGAGGAGGGACCGGCCCCCTGCCCCCCCACCCCTGGCGGCTGATGTGTAAATAAACGCAGGCGCCCGGGGCGATCACACACCCCCCCCCCCCCCCCCCGTCCATCACCAGCTCACACACCCAAGGCGCCTCAGATAAAGGGGCGACTCCTGTGGGAGGGAGAGGGCCGGTCGGGAAACCCGCCCCAGCCCAGGGAGGGGCCCGGGGCCCCGGGGAAGGCAGGAGCCCCCCTCCCCTCCCCCGTTTCCCTGCGCCGGCTCGCAAGGCCGTCCCCGACTCGGGACCCTGTGACCTCCTCTCCACCAAGTCAGACAGGGCCAGGGGCTCAGGGCCCCTGTGTCCACCCTTGGGCTCAGAGTCAAGGTCACAGGGCCTATAGTGAGGCCCCCAGGCACTTGTGGCTCCTGTGGCCGGGGCAGCGGCCCACCATGGCAGTGCCGAGAGGGGACACCTGCTGGCCCCACAGGTCACATACACACGGGGACACTGAGGCCCAGAGCGGCGGCAGATCCGCACTGTGGTCCTGGCCGGCCCCGCTGCTTGCCCAGCTGGGGCCCTGACGTGCAGGTTGCTCCCGAGCAGAGCGAATCGGGAGGGTTTCCCCCCTGGAAGGGCTGGGTGGCGGGGCCCTGTGCCCTGGCCGCCTGGAGCTGGGGGAGCGCTGCGAGCCTGCACGTGTGCACACGTAGGCACATGCATGCACACATGTGTGCACACACGTGCACACAGGGCTGGGTGGCGGGGCCCTGTGCCCTGGCCGCCTGGAGCTGGGGGAGCGCTGCGAGCCTGCACGTGTGCACACGTAGGCACATGCATGCACACATGTGTGCACACACGTGCACACAGGGCTGGGTGGCGGGGCCCTGTGCCCTGGCCGCCTGGAGCTGGGGGAGTGCTGCGAGCCTGCACGTGTGCACACGTAGGCACATACAGGCACACAGAAGCAGACACACGAGTGCACACGTGCAGGCACACACAGCTACATGCAAGCACACACAGGCACACATACAGGCAATGCATGCACACATGTGCAACATGCGCACATGTAGGCAGTGCACACACATGTGTGCACACAGTGCACACACATGTACACGGACATGCACACATGTGTGCACACACGTGCACAAAATATGTGTGCACGTGGGCACACACGTGTTCCAGGGCCGGCCGTCACCCGCCTGCTGTCACCCGCCATCTGCCCCCTCCTTGAGCTCCCTCAGCACCCCCACGCCCGGAGCTTTGGGTGAAGGTGGGGTGAGCCAGGGCTCCCCGGCAGGCTGGGCGGCCGGGCCCGCCAGGGTGGGGGCGGGGGCAGGGGCTCTGCGCCTCTCCTCACCTCGGCCCCTGTTGGTTTGAGCCCTGCAGCGCCAGGTTGTCTCAGCAGGGAGCTGGGCAGGACAGGGAGCCCCACTGCCGGGCCGGCGCTGTTCACCCCGGGAAGCGCGGCTCCGGGAGCAGACAGCGGGGCCCTGGATCGTCTCCTCTCTCTCCAAAGCCCCACCCTGCTCTCTCTGACTCCCCGCAAATGCTGGGGAGGACAGGGGCACACGGGGCCCTGCCCACCTCCCCAGAGCCCCGGGGGATCCCCTTGGCGCTGCCCCACCCGGCACCCCAGCCCTGCACCGGGAAAGAGGTGCTGCCCTCTATGCCACACTGCTGTCCCCTTCCTGGCAACTGACAGACCCACTTACAGCCACCGCCCAGGCCATGGCACGGGAGCACAACATGCGTGCTCGCCCTGTGTGCCCACCACCCGGCCTCCTCGGCTGCCCCGCGGCCGGCCTGGACCCCGACGGCCTCACTCCGGCCCCCGCAAGCCGGCGCTTGGTGCGGTGGGGGAAGCCGAGGCCTGCTCGGTGCCCACCACGGGCTGCGAATCCCCTGCCGTGGTTTGAGTCATGGGTGGGCCTCCCCCACCATCCATTCGCCTTTGCGGCCACTCTGGGGGTGACCAGTGGATAGAAGACCTCTCTGTCTCTCCCTCTCTCTGTAACTGGGCTCTGTGGGACAGGGCTGGGGTCCCGAGGGCCGGCTGCTGGGAGGAGGGTAAATGCTCCCAGCTGCTGTGGCAGCCTCAGGCTCACGCGGGCCCGTGGCTGGACCAGGGGCAGTCCCTGGGGACAGAGCCGTCCCGCCATGGCATGGGGCAGGGGACGATGGCAGGGGCTTAGCCAGGTCTGGGCGGCAGTGCTGGGCTCAGTTCTCCGTGTGTGGTTTTCCTCCTGGAGACGATATGTTTTCGGAGGGGAAGCAGACGCCAGCTCGCCGTGAGCTGCTGGGCGTGCTGTGCTCGGAGCTGGCTGATCTTCCTCGCTGCTGCCTGCCCGCCCCGCGCCCCCGAGCCCCCGGGCCCCAGCCCCGCCTGCAGCAGATGGCAGGAGGCGGCCCCACTCCATCTGCCCTGCTCCGCGTCCCCCTGCCAGCCCCGTCCTCGGTCCAGCCACATCAGCAGTCTGCAAAGTGCCAGCCCCTGGCGGGGGACCCTGGCGAGGGCCCGTGTGCTGCCAGCCGTCGGATTCCGACACAGCCTGGCCGGATAGGAGCGCTCCATCGGCAGCAGCTCCGGCCGCCCGCCTGCTCTGTCCAGCTCGGCCGCCTCCGCCTTCGTCCAGCCTCTGCCGCCGGCCAGAATTCTCCCCCTACCCTGTGGGGATCCCACCTCACAGCACTGCCCCTCCCCCACCTCTCAGCAGAACCGGGGGCCAGCGTGGCGCTCGTCCAGGAGGGGAGCGGAGCCTTCGTGTGGCCGGGAAGCCCGAGGAGGGGCAGGCTGGCCAGAACCTCACACAAGAGCCTGGGCACGGGACCTCTGTGCTCAGGGCCTGTGTGCTGAGTGACAGCCGCCACCCACAGCTAAACCACGGGGGGGGGGGCGTGGTGGGGGCTCAGTGTTCCTGCTTCAGGCTCGGCTGGGTCCAGGAGCTCGGGCCGGGTCTCACGAGGTCTCCTGCTTTGTTCTGCCCCCTGTGCCCCCGGGGGATCCCAGAACGAGGCTCCCGGCCCACGTTTTCCTGTGTGAACTCAGCCCCTCCCTCAGCTGCTCATCCCGGGGGCTGAGCCCCGGCTGAGGCCGAGCGCCGGTCTGGGCAGTGTCAAGCGGGACGAGGTCTGAGTTGAGACCCCGCGGCCACCCACGGTGCCTGTGTTGGCTGTGAGTGGGGCACCGTTGCTGGGGTGGGGGGCTGTGGATTCCTGCAGCTCCCAGCTTGGGGCAGGGGCCGGGGTGGTGCCACCTTCACGGGGCATCTGAGGTCATCTCCCAGGGAGAGGACTCACTCCAGGGGCCAGGGCTGTGGCACAGCTGGTTAAGGCACCCCACAGGGGCTCCGGTTCAGGTCCCGGCTGCTCCACATCCGATCCAGCTCCCTGCTGTGGCCTGGGAAAGCAGGGGAAGATGGCCCAAGTCCTTGGGCCCCTGCACCCATGTGGGAGACCCAGAATAAGCTCCTGCCTCCAGCCTAGCCCAGCCCTCACTGCTGTGGTCATTTGGGGGTGAACCAGAGGACGGAAGACCTCTCTCTGTCTCTCCCTCTCTCTGTAGCTCTGCCTTGCATATAAATACATAAAATTGGTTTAAAAAAGGATTTGCTCCCGGAATCCTCCTGTCCAGCGTGGGATGCGGCCCTGCCCCCAACCTCACCATGGAGGTGCAGCGGGAGGGGGCGGAGCTGGCCAGGTCACCAGGTGCCCTCCCCCGGGCAGGCTGGGCCCGAGTTCTGGACCGAGTCCCCAGCAGGCCCGCCTCTGGAGCCTGTCCCTGGCCTCTTCCGGCTCAGCTGCGTTTGCCCCGGGGCAGGGGCAGGGGCGGGGGCGGGGCAGGGGCGGGGGCGGGGGCGGGGCGGGGTTGGGGCGGGGGCGGGGCCCTGGAGGCTCTGGGAGCTCCTCCTGCTGGCTGATGTGGGGCGGGGGAGGTGGGGAGGGAGGAGCCGGGTTGCAGTGGTCTCTGGTGGAGTGGCCCCCGGGGTGTCTGTGGCTCTTGTCTTGGTTGGGGGGAAACGGTATGGAAACCCAGAGCGGGAGGCCTGAAGACCGAGCCCTCGGGGATTCACTGGGCGGGGGCCGCACGGGCGCCAGCAGCTGGGCCTGCAAGGGACAGAGAGGCGGGAACAGGGCTGGCGCACGCCTGCAGCAGCGAGGAGCCGCCAGCCACCCCCACCGGAGGGAAGAGTGACCCCAGAGGGTGGGGGAGGCAACCAGCACCCAGCTCCCCCAAAGCCGGCGGTAAACTGGCCGTGGCGGCATCTGTCACCCAGACACCCAGACTCAGTGAGTCCGCAGGAGGCAGGAGCCCAGGCCCCACGTGGGTGCAGAGGAGAGATCATGGGGAGAGGCCCGGAGCCCAGCAGTGACTGCGGCCTCAAAGCAGCTGTCTCGCCAGGACCCCCTGCAGAAACGGGGTGGGGCGAGGGGCGGGGAAGGGCCCCTAGACACGCCTGCATGAGTGGGTCTGGCCTGATTGACAGCTGTCAAAGGGCGGGTCCTTCACCCAGACAGGCCACTCTGTGGGCCATGGCAATAGAGTCACAAGCCACCTACGGCACTGTCCTCCAGATTGGGCGCTGCGCAGAGGGGCCGGGTGGTGGGAGCCTCTGTGGTGGGCGTGGGTGGGGGCCCTGCATTCGCCCGCCCACCTGCGCCATCCCTGTGAGAGGGCGCCTTGTTCCGCCCCAGTGCAGGGCAGGGTCCCCAGACGGTGGACACCTGGGCCTTGCAGGCCTCAGCTTCAGGAGCCGAAGGAAAGCAAATTTCTGCCGTCCATAACCTCCAGGCAGAGCAGGAGGGCCCCAGGCTTCCGGAACGTTCCTCAGATGTTGGGAAGGGGAGCATCGGCTGCGCAGAGCCCACAGGCCAGAGCAGGACGGGTGGGGGTCGCCCGGAACCTAAGGACGCGCACACGGGGCACCCTGAGTGTGCGATGCCCACAGGGCTGCAGGGCGCGGGGCGGGGCGGGGGTCTCGCCGCAGCGCTAAGCTGGAGGAGCCTGGAGCAGAGCAGAGCCAAGCAGAGGGCGGGGAGCGGGGGAGGGCGGAGCCGAGGGGACCCCCGCCCAGAGCTCCACCCCAGCCTGGCCCCGGCGGCGCGGAGTGGAGCCGCGAACCACCAGGGACATCAGTGAACCACCAGGGACATCAGACCCCGGGGACACCCAGGGCGCTCGGGGAGTGCGTGTGAAGACGGCGCTGAGCGATAACTTTACTTTGGTGCGAGAATATTTTGAAATTCATGCCTCTTTTTCTTTTCCGTGATCCACATTTTCCGCGAACTTCTGAAAGCCTGCCCCTTGGATGCGTGGATTCCGAGTCTCTTTGCACCAAAATAAACTAATCTTTCAATTCCGCTCTCCACAAAGGATTTGAAGCACTTTTGAGGGCTGAGATGAAATCCACACACGATTTAAATACACAAATGACCAAGTCCTCTGAAGAGGAGCCGGCTCTCGGGGCGAATCCTTTATCTACCGCGACACGAGTGTGGGCTAAAAACCTTTAACTCGCCATTTCTGACAGAGCGGCTCTCCAAGGTGCTGGGGGAAGATAGCCTGTCTCGGCACTCGCGGCGGCCGGAGCAGGCGTCGCCAGGGGATGGAATGGACTGACCTCGCCTCGGTGGTTGAAAAGCGGTTTAGAGCCCGCAGCAAAACGCCAGCTCCAGACTCCAGACATGGGGGGCGGGGGGGTGTCTCGTGGTCCTGAGACGGTCCAGCCGGGCGGAGAGGATCGGTGCCGGCATTGATCCCGGTGCCCCTCAGGGGCTCTCGTGCAGAGTGTGTGTGATTATTGATTTTTAATTCACTGATTGTCTTTGAAGGGCAGGGTTACAGAGAGAGAAGGAGAGACAGAGAGATCTTCCATCTGCTGACTCACTGCCCAGATGGCCCCAACAGCCAGGGCTGGGCCAGGCTTAAGCCAGGAGTCAGGAGCTTCCTCTGGGTCTCCCACACGGGTGCAGGGGCCCAAGGACTCAGGCCATCCTCCGCTGCTCTCCTAGGCCACAGCAGAGAGCTAGATGGGAAGTGGAGCAGCCGGGACTCGAACCACTGTGCATATGGGATGCCAGGGCTGCAAGCGACAGCCGTGCCGGCTCCACCACAGCAGAACGTGGCTTAAAACATCCGCCTTCCCAGGAACAGCACGCGGCTGGGACAAGCGCTGCATGGGGTGGTGGAGGCTTGGGAATGAGCAAGCGTGGGGCTCTCATCCGTCACCAGGGTCACGAACACGAAGGCTGCAGAGCAGCCCCTCCACCAGCGGGGCTGAGTGACAGGGCCCAAAGGCTGCTGGGGGCAGCACCTGCCTCACTCTCTGGTGCGGAGCCCCATGGTTCCCAGCCCGGCCGCTGGGGGCAGCACCCGCGTGCACTCTCTGGTGCCGAGCCCCATGGTTCCCAGCCCGGCCCTTGGGGGCAGCACCCGCGCACTACCTGGCGCCAAGCGGTTCCCGGCCCAGCCGCTGCTCACCTAACACACAGGAGGAGTCTTCAAAGCATGCGTGGTTTGAAGGTTCACACCAGAATAAACTTTGCTTTTTTTCTTTTAAAGATTTGTTTATTTACTTGAAAATCAGAGTTACACAGAGAGAGGAGAGGCAGAGAGAGAGAGAGAGAGAGAGAGAGAGGTCTTCCATCTGCTGGTTCACTCTCCAGATGGCTGCAATGGCCGGAGCTGCGCTGATCTGAAGCCAGGAGCCAGGAGCTTCTTCCAGGTCTCCCACATGGGTGCAGGGGCCCAAGGACCTGGGCCATCTTCTACAGCTTTCCCAGGCCATAGCAGAGAGATGGATCAGAAGTGGAGCAGCCGGGACTAGAACCAGCACCCATATGGGATGCCAGCACTGCAGGCGGTGGCTCTACTGATACGCCACAGTGCCAGCTCTATATTTAGCTTTTAATTCCGTGTTCTCCAGTTTGAAGTAGGCGTGTGTGGAACGGGAATGGATGTATTCCCACCAGGTGTGCAGGTAGATTTCTAACAGCCCCAGTGAGAGCCGAGGCTACCATGCGCTGACAGTAGAGTGCACCCACAAGCTTTTTAACAAAAGATTTGTTTATTTGAAAGGCAGAGAGGGAGGGAGAGACAGAGACAGAGACAGAGACAGAGAGAGAGAGATCGTCCATCCACCAGTTCACTCCTCAAATGCCCACAACAGCCTGCGCTGGGTCAGGCCAAAGCCAGGGCCTGCAGCTCCATCCGGGTCTCCCACGTGGGCACAGGGTCCTCAGCACGTGGGCCGTCTTCTGCTGCCTCCCAGCAGGGAGCTGGGTTGGGAGCACAGCCGCCGGGACTGGAACCAGCGCTCGTGTGGACAGCAGGGTTCCCGGAGGCGGCTTCCCCTGCTGCACCCAGTGCCAGTCTGTGGTCAGCTCCTGTGGTGTCCTCGTGTGGGCAGGAGGCCAGTGACGAGGGGGGTTGGGACTGCAGCGGGCACGGCGGAGCACACAGGCGCGGCTCTCGCTGTGAGGAGCGCTCTTCCTTCAGGCCTGGCGACGTCCCCAAGGCCACGAAGCAAACCCAGGGTTTGCTGGCCCAGTCTCACGGTGTGGGGGCAGGCACCCCGGCTTCCTTGGCCCAACGGGGCTGCAGCTCACTGATGGCCGCACCATTCCACACCTGGAATACGGCCCGCACCCAGGACAGAACGTCTTCCTGTGCGGGGGTGTGGGGGTGTGGGACTGGAGCCGACCCGCCTTGTCTGGCCGTGTGGTCCTCAGCAGGGACCTGTGCTCCAGCCCTCGGCTTCCTCCAGGGTGAGAGGAGCTCCAGGTGCTGGGGGGAAGTGAGCCGTTGTCCTGGGATCTGGGATCCCGGCCCCACTCACCCTTAGCTAGGGAGCCTCTCCAGGAAGGGAGAGCCCTGCGTGAGGGCTTCCGGAGTGTTCTCAGGGGCCACGTGAGCATTCTGGAATGTTCTGAGAGAGGCTGAGTGAGCAAGCGGACTTCGAAGGCTTTGTGGGACCCTCCCTCTCATTACCTGAGCAGGAGTTTGAAGACAGGAGCCGGGCCTGACCCGTCCTCTGCCTCTCCCAGGCTCCGCAGCCTCGGCCCTAGCCGTGAGGCAGGGGCTTCTCGGCTCCAGCTTTGCCTCGTGTCCCGGCCGGGCAGAAGCCCCGGGCGGTGAGTCCAGCCTCCGTGGCACTGCCTCCTCACCGCGGAGCACAGCCCGTCCCCACAAGGCTGCGGCAGGGAAGCCGCGTGGTGGTGCAGACTGGAGGGCGTCTCCCCGGCCGCACCCACGCCGCTCTCCCTCCCCTCGGCAGCCGGCTCGGAGCTAATGGGCTTTTAGAGCTTTTTAGTCCTACATGCGAATTATAGTTCAAAGAGCCACGTGCTCTACCTCACTTCCTGATCTTTAGGAAGAACTAATTAAAACCTTTTTTTCCTCTGTAGTTGCTTGTCTGCCAATTCTGCCAATTTGCAGCCCCATGTGCAGAGCTAATGAGAAAGGAGACCTCGGAGGCCCCCGTGTGTGTGACGCTGGGACCCAGGAGGCCAGAACCGCAGCCGGCCAGAGAGAAGGCGGCCCGAGCTCGGGCCTGGACGGCCAGATGCCTGACTCCTGACACCTGGCCTGGCAGGGCAAGCACATGTTATCTGTGGGTACATTGGGCACTTTGAATCTGGGTATTCAACCTCACATCTCATCAACTCCCAGGGGAGCTGTGCAAAGCAGCCGTGGCCACCCTCATCACCCGTGGAACATAAAAAGCCAGAGGGCGTGACACGGCCTCACATGGCCGGTTCTCACGGCCACGAGAGCAAAGGTCGGGCTCTGGGAAGCAGGCAGGAGGGATCCCACCTGTACTGCAGGGGTCCCAGCCATGGCTCCTTGTTCCCCATGACACGGTCCTCTCTATACACAGGTGAGAGGCATGGAGAGAGAGCCAGACATGCACGCTGGATGGATGGATGAGAGATGGACAGACAGGTGGACAGATAGAGGGAAAGATGGTTGGATGGATGGATAGATAGGTGACAGGTAGATGGATGGACAGACAATGTATGGCAGGAAGATGATGGATGGATGGATGGATGGATGGATACATAGATGATGGATCATTAGCTAGGGGAAGGGCGGATAAATAAATAGATGGTGGATGGATAGATAAACATTTAGACGGATGGATAGGTGGATAGAAATGGATAGAGCCATAGATGCTGCATGGGTAGATGGTAGATGGAGATGGGTAGGTAGATACGCAGAGATGGGTGGGTTGATCGGTGATGGGTGGGTGGGTAGATAACAGGTAGGTAGGTGATGGATGGATGGATATATAGGTAGACAGATGCTGCTGGATGGACAGATAAATATGGACGATAGGTAGATGCATGGATAGATCTAGGGTGGGTGGGTGGGTAGATGTACAGGTGGGGGTGGGAGGGTAGATGTACAGATGGGGGTGGGTGGGTAGATACACAGATGGGGTGGGAGGGTAGATACACGGATGGGGGTGGGAGGGTAGATACACGGATGGGGGTGGGTGGGTAGATACACGGATGGGGGTGGGTGGGTAGATACACAGATGGGGTGGGTGGGTAGATACACAGATGGGGTGGGAGGGTAGATACACGGATGGGGGTGGGAGGGTAGATGCACGGATGGGGGTGGGAGGGTAGATACACGATGATGGGTGGGTGGGTAGATACACGGATGGGGGTGGGAGGGTAGATACACAGATGGGGGTGGGTGGGTAGATACACGATGATGGGTGGGTGGGTAGATACACAGATGGGGGTGGGAGGGTAGATACACAGATGGGGGTGGGTGGGTAGATACACGATGATGGGTGGGTGGGTAGATACACAGATGGGGTGGGTGGGTAGATACACAGATGGGGTGGGTGGGTAGATACACGGATGGGGTGGGAGGGTAGATACACAGATGGGGTGGGAGGGTAGATACACAGATGGGGTGGGTGGGTAGATACACAGATGGGGTGGGTGGGTAGATACACGGATGGGGGTGGGTGGGTAGATACATGGATGGGGGTGGGAGGGTAGATACACGGATGGGGGGGTGGGTAGATACACAGATGGGGGTGGGAGGGTAGATACACGGATGGGGGTGGGAGGGTAGATACACAGATGGGGTGGGAGGGTAGATACACGGATGGGGGTGGGAGGGTAGATACACGGATGGGGGTGGGAGGGTAGATACACGGATGGGGGTGGGTGGGTAGATGTACAGATGGGGGTGGGAGGGTAGATACACGGATGGGGGTGGGAGGGTAGATACACGGATGGGGGTGGGAGGGTAGATACACGGATGGGGGGAGGGTAGATGTACAGATGGGGGTGGGTGGGTAGATACATGGATGGGGGTGGGTGGGTAGATACACGATGATGGGTGGGTGGGTAGATAATAGGTAGGTAGATGATGGATGGATGGATCCATAGGTAGTGAGGGATGGACGGATGGACAGAGACAGGGACAGGCACACGGCCGGGTGTGGACGCGCCTGTCCCCCGTGTGGGAGGGGAACAGCAGGAGGACAGGGGAATGGCGAGCGCCCAGCCTCACCTGCAGGCCCTGGAGCCCCAGGCTGCAGCCAGGGAGATGACCACGGCCGGCCGCAGAGCCTGAACGCCGCGTTCCTCCCCCGACCTCCGCACCGCTGCCCGGGAACGCACCGCCTCCTGCCGGACCCTCCCCGGCGGCTGTGCCAGGGAGGGCTCTGCAGGCTCGGCCCCCGGACCATGGGGCACAGCTGAGAGACAGCTCTGCTTCCCCCCGGGGAGGGGCCTCTGGCCACACAGAGGCTGCCTGCCCTCCCAGGGCCTGGTGGTGCCCGGGAAGCCCTCAGCCAGCAGGCAGCGACCACGCTGCCCTGGAGCTGGAGCCCACCGCCACGGAGCAGAGGCTGACCGGGCTGCCTGGCTGCGGGTCCTGAGGTAGGGGGTCAGCCAGGGAGGTGCGAGCTTTGGGGCCGGGGCGGCCCGGGTGCCATGGGTGCGAGCAGGCTGCAGCCAGGAGCCGCGGAGAGGGGCTGGGGAGAGGTAGGGGAGAGGACGCGATGGGACCTGGGGTGGTGGCAGTCAGGGAGGGAGCCGGGGTGCGGTGTGGGGGAGAGCCCGGGCAGGGCTGTGCCGGGCGGGGTCTCCTAATCTCGGCTGCTCTCATGCCTCCCTCTGCCTCTGAATCAGGGCCGAACCTGGCCCTTTGGGGACGGTCTCTGGGGCAGGCAGGAAGGCGCGAGAGCCTTGCAGACGCCTGCTCTGGCCAGGGGCCTCCGGTCCTCTCTGCGACGGGGTGGCCGCCCAGTCTCGGCCCTGCCCTCAGGCCCCGTGGGGTTGATGCAGACCCGGTGGGGCTGAGGGCTATTGGCAGATGCTCGGATGGGGGTCCAAGAACGGGGCTCTCAAGGGAACCCCCACGGGGAGCCGCGTGACAGCACCGATCTCCGCCATCACCTGTGAACATAGGAGTCCAGCCGGCGGCAGGAAGGAGACAGACGCTGCTTCTCCCCCAGCTGGCATGGTCGCAGTTCCCTCTGGAGAAGGCAGGCGGAACCCTGCTGAGCCCACGCCTCCTCCAGCTCCTGCCCCACCCTGCCCAGCCTGCAGGCAGAGGGGCCTCGCAGTGAGGGGCCTGCAACAGGTGTTCCGCCCTCTGAGTGACGTCTCCGCTGTGCCACAGGAGCCTGGATGGAGCCCAGGGTGCGTCACACTCAGCAGCCATGGACGGGGGACACCTGCAGAGGCCAAAGCAGGCAGAGCCTTGAAGGAGAGGGCAGAGGGCCTCGGCTTCTTGGTGCGGGTGCCAGGGACCCCGAGGGGCAGCCACCAGCCTGGTGCCGGCCATGCCCCCTGCAGCCGGAGATCTGGGCGGTGCATCCCAGCAGCCCTGGAAGAGCCCCATCGTCTGGCCCAGGACATGAGTGGCTGCACTGGAGAGACGTCACTCACTGCCGCTTGTCTGGGCCGGTGCTGAGCACCGTCTGTCCGCGGCATGCTGGAACCAACCGGCACTGTCCCTCCTGGCCGCGTCTGTGTACCGGGACCACCGGAGCCTCCAGTGCTCCGAGGGAGTCAGCCCCCAGCCCAGGCGCGTGGCTGGGGCCACTGAGCGGGCCTAATGTAACGGCCGCAGCTCATGCAGAGGGTGAGCCCCCGACACCCTGCCTGCAGGCACGCTGGCGCCTGTCTCCCTCGTGTCCCCAGCTGACGGCAGGAACCGTGGCAGTGGCGTGGAGGGCGGGCAGGGAGAGGGACACGTCCTGTGGGGTGGCTGAGGCCCCGCAGGAGCACAAGGACACCCCGCAGGGCTGGACTCGGCCCCTCGCCCGCACTTGCTGTGCCCTCCGAAGGTCCCTGAGCCACTCGGGCAGTGAGGGCCCTGGTCCTCGCCTCCCGGGCGCCCAGGAGTTCTCTTCCTGCCCGGCTCCCTTCCTCTGGTTTCAGCCGGGATTGGGCCCGTCGGCCACGCTGGTTAGGATTTAGTGTGCTGGAAACCGCCCATTAAACAGATGGGTGCAGCAGCCAAATGCCAAGCCGTAAATCCTGCCCTCAGCCGCCTGGTGCACGTGGGCCACGCCCAGCACCACGGACAGCGCCCGGACCGCCGTGGGCGTCGGGGACAGTGCGGCTGAGCCCAGGGCCATCCTCTCGCCTTTCTGGGGGCTGTAACTCGACATCTTTCCTCTACTCTCCACCCCGCAACTGTCCCCTCTCCTGCTGCATCTGGCTTTCATGTATGTGAAATGTGAGTGTGCACGTGTGTGTGGATATGCCTGCATACGCACATGCAAAATACACAAAGATCTCCTGTGTATGTGATCACATGTGTGCATGCGTGTGACCATGCATATGTGAGTGGTTGGTTACCATGTGTGGAAATATTCATGCATGTATACATGTGAAATATGTAATATCCTCCACACGTGCATGCAACTGTGTGTACATGCTTGCACATGCAATCCTGTGTAAATGTGCATACGTGTACTGTGGAACTGTGTGCAGATGCATGCATGTGCATGTGTTCTGATCATGTATGTGTGTATGCATGTACATTACGTGCATGTATGTGCAGGTGTGTATTGTGCGTGCACATTTATAGGCATACACGTGTACATATGTGCAGGTTTCCATGTGCATGGCATTGTGTGTCCACGTCGATCTGCAAGTGCCCATGTGTGTGTAAGATTGTGCATGTTTATGTGTGTGCACACTTGTGTGCATGTTGACGTATACAGTGTCATGCATGTGTGTCATGACATGCGTGTGCACTTACACAGCAAGCTGATCCTGTGGCCTCTGCAATCCTTTTCTATTTCCTCGTGCTAAAAACCTTAGGGACGCATTTTATTGCTGTTTGGATGCCACACCAAGTATATCCAATTCAGGAGAAAAGCCGTTTGTCTCATTTTAAAATACATCAAAATGTCCAGCCGCTGCCTGTCACCTCTGGCTGACCTGTCTGTCCGGGCCACCATTGTCCCACAGGGATCCCTGTTTGTCTCTCTCAGCTGCTCACCATCCCCCCTGCCCCTGACCTGTCCAGGTGGATCCCGACATAGCACACATGTGTCTACTTCCAGGTGCTCCCCCGTGCTCCCACCTGCCCCGTCCTCCCAGCCACTGCCGCCAGGGCCTCTGTCCAGTGTCCTTGGGCCTCTCCTGCCTGCAGCTCTCAGGCCACCATACAGAAAGCAGCCGCCACTGCAGCCGTCCTCGTCCTGTGGCACGGTGGGTGCACCTGTCACCCTCACTGAGCGCCAGCTCCGGGAGAGCACAGAGCCTGTCCTGCCCGCCATTCCACTCAGCACCAGGACCAGCGCCCAACCCATGGCCAGGCAGGAGCAGCCGAGCAGGATGGATGGATGCTCCAGGTGTCTCAGACACTCCACAGTGTGTCCAGGAGCCAGGGACCAGTCCTACAGGGAAGCAACAGCTCGTGAGCAGGTTGTTGAGTGAATAAATGACGCACGCAGCCCAGGATGGGGGGACCGGGCCCCCTCTATGGGCAGGGAGCGCAGCAGGGGAGGAGCTTGTCGGGGGCTCTGAGCTGTGGGTGCGTGAGGCTGCTCCAGCCCCAGGCAGTGTCTGGGCAGGGACAGAGGCACAGCCGGCCGGGGCGGGGCTTGGCAGAGGAGGGAGGAAGACGGCTCCACGCCCGATGTTTGTACAGCAGACGTGGTGGGGGTGGGAATCATGCCCAGCAGGGGTTCCCGTGATGCCCATGCTGGGCGCTAACACCGGGGGGCGGGGCTTCTGGGCCCCTGGGGTGTCCTACACGGAAGCTTTCACAGAGCAGACACCGCCCTCTAGGAGGCCTGCTGGTCACTGAGCCTCAAGCCTGCAAGCGGAACAATGATCAAGTGGACAATAGCAGGGGACCGTGGCAGCTTCCTATGTGTGTGCATGTGTGGGGGCATGTGAATATACACGCATGTGCTTACATGTGTGTGCATGATTGTGTGCACACATACATGCTTAAGCACATGTGTGAGTGTGTGCATGCATCGGTGTGAATGTGTGCATGTGTGTGCGCGTGTGTGTTCATAAAGTGAGCGTGTACATGGATGAGTGCACACATGGATATGTGTGCGTGTAAGCATGAGTGTGTGAATGTGTGTGCATGTGTGTGCAAAGTGAGCGTGCATGCGAATGAGTGTGTACTCGTGCATGTGTGTGCATGCAAGTATATCTGTATCGATGTGAGCACGATTGTGCGTGTGTGTGCATGGGTGTGCGTCTGTGTGAGTGTGTGTTCACGTGTGGGCACACTCTGTGCCTGTAAGAAACAAACGGACCCTTTGGAGGGACGCATCATGGTTGAGGCTTCTGACGGCAACAGGTCCTCGTGGGGACGTGCACTTGTGTCTGAAATGAGCAAGCGGGGGCAGCAGACCCGAGACTCCGCTCTCGGCCTCCCCCGGAGCTCCTCCCGGCCCCGGCACACGGACGCACTTCGTCACTGTTAATTCTGCGCCGATTATTTATGAGTTCTGCGGGCTGCTAACAAGCCGGCCCGCAGCAATTAATATTTATACGTGCGGCGCCCGGCGCGATAACGGACAGCTAACAGGCCTGGTTAATTGGTTTGCCACCCCCACCCCCTCGCTGTATCTTCCCTGACCAGCGAGGCTGTCTTTCCGGGGAATCTTATAATGGGCTTTTCATGTGTTGGTGATTTTAATTACCTTTTTATTGCTATGCAAATCTCCCTTCGTTTAATCTGCCAGAGGAGAACAGAGCACGTAACCAGCCAGAGTGGAGGCAGAGGCGGGCAGAGGGGCCGGGCCAGAGTGCCAGGGCGGGGTTGTGGGGGGAGCAGCAAGGGTGCTGACCTCAGGGCCAGGCCATCAGGGGGACCCGGGGACAGGCCGGGCAGGGGAAGCTGCCGAGCCCCGCTGAGTTCTGAGTTCTCTGGGGGTGACACTGGGGAGGGAGACTGAGGCTCGGAAAGGTGGGGAAGCTATGGGGTGTGACGCTGTGGGGGAGCCCCGCACGTCCAGGGCAGGAGCTTCGGTGCTGCAGGCAATACTGGCCCATGAGCTGCCCACCGCTGCGGTCAGGGCTGCCCAGGCCAGGGGACAGGACGGGAGGATGCTACTCCTCCCTGGCCAGTCCAGGCCTCCTGGGTGTCCCCAGCAGGCTGGGGGGGGGGACCTGTGGGTCCGGCTCAGGCCAGGCACAGCCCTGGCTGCACCGTGAGCTCTGGTGTGGGTGTGAGTGGTCACGTCCCCTCTGCCACGCCAGGCACGTGGGGACTGCCTGTGAGACTGCAGAGTGGCCCTGTCACCCGGTCAGCCCTGCAGCAGGGCGGAGGGGCAGGGCCAGGAAGGCGCCCGGGATGCTCAGAGCAGACAAAGCCTGGGGGCGGGGAGGAAGCTGCCGGCTCCCCTGTGGCTCAGCTGGGGCGGAATCCAGGAATGTGACAGCAAGGACGCCACGGGAGGTAAAGGCCGGGCAGGAAGACCCTGCCTCCCGCCAGGGGACCCCGGGAAGCTGTCCCCTTCTTTGTGTGCCATCCCTGAAATGCCAGGCAGGCGCCAGGTCGTCTCTGTGACACAATCATGCTACACGGACCACGTGACATGACCACGCTACACGGATGTGGCATAGCCACGCTACACGGACCACGTGACATGACCACACTAGGTGGACCCTGTGACGTGATCACGCTACGTGGCCAGCATGCCATGAAGGGCCACACCGTTGTCTTAAGTGTGTTCAGGAAACAGCGATGTCACCAAGCTGTGATGTCACAGGTGTCACTAGCACGCCTTCACACCGGCGCGGAGAGAAGCCTCCTGACTCAACGGAGATACAGGCAGGGCCGTGGCCAAAGCACAACTTTGCAGAGACGCGCGATGGACGGCGTCCAGCACTGCAGAGATGAGGAATGGGAGGCCTGGACTGGGACCTGAGGCCAGCACGCCCATGCGGGGCACACAGCCCACCCACTGCACCCACGATGGAGCACACAGCCCACCCACTGCACACACGGGGGAGCACACAGCCCACCCACTGCACACACGGGGGAGCACACAGCCACCCACTGCACATGGGGGAGCACGCACTCCACCCACTGCACCTATGCGGGGCCCGCAGCCACCCACTGCACACACGGGGGAGCACACAGCCACCCACTGCACACACGGGGGAGCACGCACCCCACGCACTGCACACACGGGGGAGCACCCACTCCACCCACTGCACACACGGGGGAGCACACAGCCACCCACTGCACACACGGGGGAGCACGCACCCCACCCACTGCACACACGGAGGAGCACAAAGTCCACCCACTGCATACACGGGGGAGCACACACCCCACACACTACACACACGGGGAAGCACACACCCCACACACTACACACACGGGGAAGCACACAGCCCACACACTGCACACACGGGGGAGCATGCACCCCACCCACTGCACACACAGAGGAGCACACAGCCCACCCACTGCACACACGGGGAGCACCCACTCCACCCACTGCACACACGGGGGACACACAGCCCACCCACTGCACACACGGGGGACACACAGCCCACCCACTGCACACACGGGGGAGCACACACCCCACCCACTGCACACACGGGGGAGCACACAGCCCACCCACTGCACACACGGGGGAGCACACAGCCCACACACTGCACACACGGGGAGCACCCACTCCACCCACTGCACACACGGGGGAGCACACAGCCACACACTGCACACACGGGGGAGCACACAGCCCACCCACTGCACATGGGGGAGCACACAGCCACCCACTGCACACACGGGGGAACACACACCCCACACACTGCACACACGGGGAGCACCCACTCCACCCACTGCACACACGGGGGAGCACACAGCCACACACTGCACACACGGGGGAGCACACAGCCCACCCACTGCACACACGGGGGACACACAGCCCACCCACTGCACACATAGGGGAGCATGCAGCCCATCCACTGCACACATAGGGGAGCACGCAGCCCACCCACTAAACACACAGAGGGGGCTCGCAGCACACCCACTGTGACCATGGGATTATGCAGCCCACCTAGTGTGCCCATGGGGGAGCACGCACCCCACCCATTGCACCCACAGGGGAGCACACACCCCACCTACTGCACCCATGCGGGACCCCACACCCTACCCAATGCACGGGGGACCCAACACACCACCCACTGCACCCTTGGCGGACCACTTCCTCCCCACTGCACCCACAGGGGAGCACACACCCACCCACTGTGCACCCATGGGGGAGCATGCACCCCACCCACTGTGCTCAAAGGGGAGCTTGCACCCCACCCATTGCCTGCCCCCTGGGGACCCCACTCCCCACCCACTGTGCCCGGGTGGAGCCCATGCCCCTGGGCTGGTTTCCCTCTTTTCCCTGTCATGTGAGACCCACCAGGTCACCTGCCTTCGTCTGCTCTTGGAGCCTCACAGACCCGACTGCTCCAGCCTCAGGCCCAGCCAGCAGCCTGGCCTCCCTGCTTTCACCCCGAGGAGAAAACCACATTCACCAAGGTACACACACACACACACGTGCCCACACGTGCCCATACGCACGTGCCCACACACACCCCCACACACCCACACATGCTCACAAACATGTGCCCACACGCGCTCACACACATGCTCACATGTGTTCACACATGTGCTCATGCATGCTCACACATGCTCACACATGTGCCTACCCACACGTGCTCACACACGTGCTCACACACCCACACATGCTGAATACACATCTGTTCACATACACATGTTCCCATGCTTGCTCACACACGTGCTCCCACACGTGGTCACACACATGTGCCCACATGTGCTCACATGCATATGCCCGCACACATGCCCACACACGCTCACATACACACGTGCTCACACACATGTGCCCACACATGCTCACACACGTGCTCACACACAGGTGCCCACACACACCCACACATGCTCACATACACATCTGCCCACATACACATGTTCCCATGCTTGCTCCCACACGAGCTCACAGTGCTCCCACACGTGCTCACACACATGTGCCCACATGTGCTCACATGCATATGCCCGCACATGCTCACATACACACGTGCTCACACATGTGTCCACACATGCTCACACACATGTTCACCCACGTGCTCTCACCCACGCCCACAATGCTCTTGCACACACGTGCTCACACACATGCACAGACACACGTACATGTGTCCATGTGTGCTCACACACACGCTGGCATGCACGTGCTCCCTCTTCCGTCCTGTAAATCAATTAGCTCCTGCAATGGGTAAGCTGTGAGGAAGCAGTCAGTAGCTCCCCTAACTGTCCCTGGGCCCCTCAACGGCTCATTAGGGACACACGGCGGGGTAATTACCCGGAAAAGATGCGCCGCAGCCCGCGCCGCCTCATTCCCCTCCTCAGCGTTTAGCTTCCCAAAGGCAAGAGAGAAAGGCCGCCGGCCCCTGCTCCAGCGTGGCGAGGCGTGCGTACGACACAGGGGCATTGCACACATACACAGGTGTGCGTGCACACACAGGGGCCTCCGAGCAGACACTTGGGCGTGCAGGCTCCAGCACACCAGCCTCCGGGTGATGCCCCCTCCCCGCTAATGCAGGGCCCCCTGTTTGGGGGGCAGTAAGCCCGTGGAGGTGGCTGGCCCACAGCCACGTGACCAACTGGAGGGACCCACCCGGCTCTGCTCGGTTTTCCTTCCTCACACAGGAAGTGGCAGGTGAGGGGTAAACCTATAGAACCAGGCAAACCTCCAGCTGCCCGAAGCGAGGCCTCCAGGGAGTCCCAGCTGGTGCCAGGTGGGGGCTGGGTTACAGGTGTAGCGGGGGGTGGGGCTGCGTGAGTGTGGGTGGAAGCCCGCCTCCTACAGGAAGCCCCCTGCAGTCTCTCAGTGCAGTGTTCCACCGTGCCCAGGGGGCCGGGCACAGTCAGGCTGTGGCCCTCACTCTCGGCGGGGGGGCCCACTGCTGGGGAACGGGGCTGTGCGAGCTGACACCTGCTCTCCACTCACACCCAGGAAGCCAGGCGGAGAGGAGCGTGCGCCTGCTGCCTACAGCAGCCCTGGCCCCGGCCCAGAATCCTGAGCCCTGTGAGCCTTGGGAGGGCCGCGCCCTGGGGAGCTGACCCGGCCCCACCCCAGGCAGAGGTCAGGGAGACTGGGCGTGCCGGTGCCCTGCGCTCAGCTCCGGTGCTGCCCCTGTCCGCCCCAATTTGCTCCCATCTTTATCTCTGAGTGAGATTCAATTTGCGAGCCTGCATGTTCTGGGCGCTTTGTCATCACGGGGCTGCAGCCTGGCCTGGTGCCCTTGGACGTCACCTCAGCACCCTTGGCGGGGAGGAGCAGGGTCCCCGTTCCCACCGGACGGAGGGGGAAGCCAAGAGTGGGCACCGTCCTGCTCCCGGGCAGCCCCGAAGAGCAAGCTGTCTGTGCACGGGGCAATTAGCCTTTCTCAGCGCTGTCTGCACCCCTGCCAAGCGAGCTGGGCGCCCCAGGCCTGCCCCTCCCAGGGCTGTGGTTGGGGGCTCCTGGCGGAGGGTCTGGGAAGGCTGGGTGGGCTGCGACTGCCCTGGGCCCAAGGCCAAGCCGGAACTCAGTCTGCAGATCCTGGCGAGGGCGGGGCCTGCTGGAGGGGGCTGCTGGGCCCCCAGCACCAGGCTCCTCCCTCAGGTGTGGGTGAGGGTGGAGCCGCCCTGGCCGAGTGCACCAGGTACCCAAATGCACCAGAGGGGCCGGGCGCCACCGCTCCCAACACTGGGCAAAGCCCAGGACCCTGAGGGCAAGGGCGAGCGCTGGGGATGGGACAGTGCATGATGATGGCCGGGCCTCTCCCCCAGGCTCCTCGCAGCCCCCAAGGGCTTCCCCAGGGAGGGGGCAATCACCCTTCCTCTTCTCCCCCAGCTGCCTGGAGGCCAACCCTGAAGGCTTCCTGGCCCTGCTCCGACCCAGGCCCTCGAGCCCACTCCTCAGCTGGCTGGGACCTGCCTGTTCCCCGGGGGCCTCTATGCTGGGGTGGGGGGAGCCTTGCTGCCGAGGCAGAGGGAGACAGGGCCACGTCCAACACTGGACGAGCACAAGGCCCTGCTGGGGACCCTGCCCCTGCCCAGACAGATGGCAGAGGCCACTCTCCCCACTGACCCCATAGCCTCACCCCGAGGGAAGCAGGCGCTGCTCCCCGAGCCCAGGGCACTCTGCTTGCCCTCAAGGGTGGCTGTGCCCCCAGTGCCCTGGCAGGACCCAGGGCCAGGACCCCAATGCTGGGCCGTCGCCACCCCAGGCAGACAAGAGCAGAGGGCAGAGCCCCCTGGGGTCCCACCCACCACCATCGAGGCCTCAGTGGTCCTCCAGGGCTTCTGCAAGAGCCTTGACCTCCCATCCCCAGGCCCAAGGCCACAGCTGCAGCCGCAGCCATGGCGTGTCCAGCCTGCTTGCCAGGTCCAGAGTCAGGCTGAGGAGCCACAGGCTGGGCAGGGGCCTGGCTTCCGGGGTGTGGCCAAACAATCCACAGTGGTGGGTGGCAAGGCCTCCCCCAGACTCACACCGAGCCCCAGGAGGGGTGTGAGTCTCTCCCCACTCGCAGCCTGAGCACCCAAGGGCAAAGGTTTCAGCCGTGTGAGTGCAGACGGCCCCTGGCTGGGGAGGGAGGGCTGCCAAGGACCCGCCAAGCCTCACAGCACAGCGGACGAATGACGTAGATGGACAGTGTGGATCGACGATGTGGGCGGATGACGTGGACAGACAATGTGGGCAGATTATGTGGGTGGATTAAGTGGACGGTGACGTGCATGAATGACATGGGCAGATGACGTGGGCAGATGACGTGGATGGACAATGTGGACCGACAACGTGGGCGGATGACGTGGATGGATGATGTGGACAGGTGACATGGATGGATTACGTGGACAGATGATGTAGGCAAATGATGTGGATATACAGTGTGGACCAACGATGTGGGCAGACGACGTGGACAGATGATGTGGGCAGATGACATGGACAGAAGACATGGACAGATGATGTGTGTGGATGACATGGATGGACAGTGTGGACCAACAACATGGGGTAGGTGACGTGGACAGATGACATGGATGGACAATGTGGACCGACAACGTGGGCGGATGACATGGATGGATGATGTGGACAGGTGACGTGGATCAATGATGTTTTCAGATGACGTGGACAGATGATGCGGGTGGACAGTGTGGACCGACGACGTGGGCGGATGACGTGGATGGATGATGTGGGTGCATTATGTGAATGGAAGACATGGACAGAAGACTGGACCAATGATGTGGACAGATGACGTGGACGGATGATGCGGGTGCATTACGTGAATGGAAGACATGGACAGAAGACTGGACCAATGATGTGGACAGATGACGTGGACGGATGATGCCCCACGCGTGCTGTTCGTGTCCCTTCACTCTGCTCTGGCGGCCCTGTCTCAGGCCCCGTTCTCTGGGGTCAGGACTAAAGGCCTTTGACTCCTGCGCAGTGCCCTTCATCTTGGGCAGTGTAAGGGTGCAGGAATCAAGGGGCCCTGCAGGATGGGAGCCCACACTTTGTTTTCCAGCCCAGCCCCAGCCACTGTGGCCATCCTGGGAGTGAACCAGCGGATGGAAGACCTCTCTCTCTCTTTCTCTCTCTCTTTGTCCCTCTGCCTTGCAAATAAATCAAAAGAATCGTAGCCACTCTACAGCCTGTGGTCAGGACACGGTGTGCGGCCCTGACTCAGCCAGCGCCCGGGTACTGGGCCACAGCAGCCCCACTCGGGACACTGCTGGGACGGTGGCAGCACCGGCAGTGGGCGGTCGTGGTCAGCAGCCGTCAGTGCCAGGCCACCTCTCCCAGCCCCTGAAGGCATCCGTGGCATCCTCACCAGGCCGAGCACCGGGCTGGGCATCGTCTCTGTCCTGCCTGCTTGCCAAGCCCCAACCCCAGGCCTCCGGGGCCACGCTGCGTGCACAGTGCCCTTCCCAGGAGCCTGGCTCCGGGTAACTCTACCTCGGCCCTGGGACCCCTGACCCGCAGAGGTCGGGGCCCCAGGACAGCTCGCTCTTTGTCTGCCGATGCTGCTACAGGACTGATCACAGCCCTGGAGACATCACTGCAGGGACCCTGGGCAGCAGCGCCTCTGAGGCCAGAGCCCAGCGAGCCTGCCCCACCCCCACCCCGGCCTGGGAGCTTCGGGGTGGCTTGCATCGTCTAGCACTGCCTCCTCGCACAGGTACCCCGCCCCAACCGCCCCTCTCCCCCCGGCTCCCCCTGTGCTGGGCTCAGGACTCCCCTGTGCCCCTCACTCCCTGCTGTCCCACCCACCTGGATCATGCTCCCGCCCCTCACACCCGCACCTGCAGCACGAGGCTGTCATCCGCTGCCCCAGGCGCCAGCCCGCCCTTGCCTTCCCCTCCCACCGTGACAGCCAGGCTGGTCTGCTCACCCACGGCTTTCCCTGGCTCCCCTGCAGGCCCCTCAGCCCAGCCAGAAGCTCCTGTCCGCGGCCACGGGCACCCCTCTCACCAGCTCCCCTCCCTGCGGCTGGCAGGTGCCTGACAGGCGCTGGGGGACGCGTGCCAGGCCCCGCCCGGCTCTGCCCAGCGCCCCCGCCGCTCCCCGCCAAATGGCCTCTCCCCGGGACTCTCCAGCTCGCCGGCAGCCAAACACGATTTCTGGCTGGCCGTGCAGAGGCAACATTCAAAAGCCCCGGCTGGCGTGTGAAGTCTCCTGGCTCCTCCTTTGTGATTTTCAGGCTAAAAATAACCCCCCCGGGGACCCCGGTGGCTGCCATTGTGGCGGCTGCGGGAACGTGATGAGCGCCTGATCAAAATCGCTATGCGCTGTTGACAGGCAGGCAACCCGCACTTATCTCCCAGTGACTTTAAAAATAAAGACTCTTCCCTTTGTGCCAGGGCAAAGCAATAATTTAGATAATTGAAACTCCGAAACGAGCTGCAGACGCGTGGTGGTGGCACTGGGCCTCGGCACGACGCTCTCCCTGTGTGCGTGGAGGAACGTTGGGCTCCAGGAGACCCTGAGCGGAACGCATCCAGGCAGCGGCAGTGCCGAGGGAGGGGTCCCTGTGAGGCCTCTGCAAGCGCTCACCCCTGCCCACCCCGGGACCAAGAGAGGCGGCTGTGCAGGTGAGGGAGGTGCCCCCCCGGGCCAGAACAGGGTTGGCTCCTGGGGGTGCTCTGTCTCCTCTTTTATGGACAAGTCTTGGTTCTCACCGGAAAGGCCTGGAGGTAATGAGTGTCCACGCCCCCGCCATGGCTCCTCCGTCCCCGCTGCCCACCCAGGCTGCCCTGCCCAGCCTCCCGTCGCCCACAGCCCTGGGCTCAGAGCTCTGGCTGAGGTCCTTGGCCACCGTGGCCCCTGGTTCTTGGCGGCCAGCGATGGGGCCTCCGTCCTGAGCCAGCCCGTCTCACTGACACCTCCCGGGCTCGTGGACACTTGGACACTCCCCAGAACACGTCAGACCCTGCAAGTGACAAGCTGTGCTAGAGCCCGAGTCTGGCTCACACGGGGACGTGCTGATGTCTCCGCTCGGAGGCCTGGCGATGTCTCCGGCCCACGGCCCCTGCACACCTGTCCCCGCTCTGCCCAGCAGTTCCACGTGGCCTCTGCTGTCCCCTGCAGCCCAGCGGGCCCCACACGGAACGCCTGGCCACCTTCCACCTGCACACCACCCGGGGGACCCCAAGTCTGCCACTGCGCCCCAGAGCGGGCAGTGCGTGGATGTGGGGGGTCAGCTGCAGGGCGCCCCCTAGAGGTGGCTGAACTCAGAATGACAGACTTGGATTCTGGAACAAACCTTCGCTGTCTCCCAGCTGCCCTCACACCCACATCCCCCACCCCCATCCAGGAAGTGGCCCACTCTGGCTCAGGCCAGAGACCCAGGCCCACAGGAGAGAACCAGAGCAGACACCATGAGACTCGGTCACGTCCCGGTCCTGTCCTGTCTCTCGGAGGCACCTTCGCTTCCTCTCTCCCTCACTTCCTGTCTCTCCCTCCCTGAGGCCCCTCACTTCCTGTTCTATGGACACATGCTCCGCCTCCCGTCAGGGCAGGCCATGGCGGCTGAGTGTCAGCTCCTGAAAGACGTAGCCGGTGGATCACCACTGCTGGGGCTGGTGCTGCAGGGTCCAGCAGAGGGGCCGCCCACCCCAGCCTCAGCAGCTGCCCCCTGTAGCTGCCCCTTCTCCAGGGTCGTCTCCTCCTCTCACAGTGCCCTCCAATCACCGCCCAGGCAAGCAGCTGCCCCCAGTCCCTGTGTCCAGTCTGCCCTGGGGTGACGAAGTGTCTTCACTCCGCCCCGCCCGTGAGAACATGGGGGACCCATGCTTGGGCGCCTCCATCCCCCACCAGCCCCCCTGGTGTGTGCCTCCCCCTCCCTGCTCACCAAGCCTCCCTGCAGAGAAGCGGAGTAGCAAAAGCCCTTTCACGCCATGTTCGGGTCTCCCGAGGAGCAGGTCATCGGTAGAGGGAAGACTCTGTGAACTGAGAGCCGGAAGACGCGTCAGCTGCCCGATTTCACGGCTGCTGAGTGATGGGGCGGGGCTTCAGCGCGGGGCAGCGTGACTGCAAAACCCCTTTCCGACCATGCACGGCTCGGTCTCACCACGTCCCGTGAGCCTGATTAGGCATCCTGAGTCCAGCTTATTGATTGTTCCTTAGAGCAGGATGGGGGGCACAGGGTTAAACTGGTCAATGCCTAAAAACACCTGGACACAGTCAGCAATCAGTATCTCTACTCACCAGCCATCCACTCACCTGTCCCCCTCCCATCCATCCCCCACCCATCCCTCAACCCACCTATCCATCCATCCACCCACCCATCCATCCACCTATCCACCCACCCATCCATCCCCCACCACCCCTCCATCCACCCATCCACCCACCCATCCACCCACGCATCCATCCCCCACCCACCCCTCAACTCACCCACCCCTCCATCCATCCATCCACCCACCCACCCATCCACCCATCCACCCATCCACCCATCCATCCATCCATCCATCCATCCCCCACCCACCTCTCAACCCACCCATCCACCCATCCACCCACCCACCCATCCACCCATCCATCCATCCATCCATTCACCCATCCATCCACCCACCCACCCATCCATCCATCCACCCATCCACACATGCATCCATTCACCAACCTGGCTACCCATCCACACATCCATCAACATATCCACTCACTAATCCACCCACGCACCCATCCATTCACAGATCCATCCACCCACACATGTATCCATCCACTCACCTATCCATCCCCTTATCCATCAATCCGTCCATCCGTCCATCCATCCACTCACCAGCCCTTCCCATGTAACCACTAACACATCCACACATCCATCTACCCACATCTATCCACCCCCATCCATCCACTCACACATTAACCTATCCATCCATTCATCCATCCATGCATCCACCAATACACCCATGCAACCACCCACACATGTATCCATCAACCCATCCACCCACCCACCCACCCACCCATCCACCCATCCCTCTTCCTTCCTCGTCCCCTCACCAGTACCAGGTATTGGGTCAGTGCCAGACCGTACAGAATTAACGGCAGGGTCCAGAATGGAGTCACATTCCAGCCCTGCACTGAAGCTCACAGGGAGTGTGGCACAGGGGCCCATGGCTCAGAGGGTGTTTGCCCTTGGTGACGGTGCTAGTGCCAGTGCGCGTCCCTGGTGCCCGGCAGCCACTCCTCTCAGCACGGGCCAGAGCTGCCCTCTAGCTGGCCGGGGCCGGCGAGCCGTGTGCAGAAGGAACCTGTGCGTGTGCACGCCGGAATGCTAGCTTGCCGCTGTGGGACCCCTCGCTCGCCTTCCCCGCGGCCGCAGCAGTGGACGACGCAGCTGTGGCCATTCGGTCAGCCTGTGGGAGTCGCACCCCTGCGGGTGCTGGAGGGGCGGCCCTCGTGGTTTCAAGCCACAGAGAACGCGCGGTTGTTGAGCCTTCGCAGAGCCCAGCCCTGCCTGATCACGGTGACACTTGCTGTCCGCTCAAGGGACACCCAGGCCCGTCCCGTTGTCTCGGCCTCCCAGGGCTGTCAGAGCGGAGCCCTGGGCACTCAGAAGTCATCGTGCCCTCGTCCCGCCGGCCGGAGTCTGACCTGGGGCTCCGGCAGGCTCCTCCTGTGGACCCTGGGGCAGGTTGGCCCCGTGGCCTCTTGCGGCCACCGGTGCTGCCTCAGCCACGCCCCCCATCAGGTCTCTGCGCCGTCTTCACGGGGCCTCTCCCCTGCGTCTCTTCTCTCTTCGGAAGGTCGTCTGGGGCTGGACGCAGGGCCCCTTCATGCAGAATGGCCTCCTGTGAACGGTGACGTCCACACAGACCCTGTCCCCACGTAAGGTAGATGTGAACTGGGGGAGAAATTGACTCAGCCCGCCCGGCCCGCTCTGAGCTCACCGCAGGTCCACACACCTCGCCCTGGGCTGGGCTGGGCCCGGAGCTGCACATAGCTCAGGGGATGGGGATGGGGATTCCGCCGCAGGTGCAGCATGGGGGAGGGTGGACAAGTGAGCCCACAGTCTGATGGCAGAGGCAGAGGGGCCTCAGACTGCCTCCATGCAATGCAGAGGATGCCATGCGAGTGGGGCTGGCCCTGTGTCCCCCCAGCTGGTGCAGGTCCCCAGGGGCGCCTGGAGCCGCCATGCCCTGCCCACTGTTCGGGGTCGGTGCCCGGATCTCGGTAGATGCCGCAGGACCTGCAGTTCCTGCCACGCCTGCCAGCCTTCCAGAGACCATCTGCGAGCAGTGACGGCCAGGTGGGGTGGCAGCCGCCCAAGCGCGCAGGCTCTCACTGCGCAGGGGCCGCCGGCCGGGTTCCCAGCAGGACCCCTGGGGCCCATCCGTCCTGCCGGATTCCCCAGCTCCTGTCAGCCCCGCGGAGCGGGAAATCACGCACGACTTATGGCTTCCTCTGGCTCTGGGCCGGGAGCTCGGGGTAGGAGAGGCCTGCGTGCGGCCCCCTCTCCCCCGGCACAGAGCACACCTCAGTGCTCCCCGGCCTCCTCAGTCTCAGCTGCTACCGCTCACCTGGAGCTGCCCAGGCTGCTGTGCAAGGCCCAGGGCGGCTCTGGGACCCCGGCCTCGAGGGGCCGGCTCCCAGGGACGTTCCCAGGAAGAGCCACGAGGAGCCGTGGCCAGGGGCACGGGAGCGGGGGCTGGGCGGGCCGCTCCTGCTCTGCCTCCTGCTGCCCGCTCCAGTGTGGTCACAGTGTGGCGGCTGCCAACGGGTGTGGTCCAGGCCTCCGAGGCGTGGAGATGCCTACAGGAGAAAGGAGCCCAATCCTGCGGTTTCCAGAGAGAGGAACCGGGACCGCAGCAGGGGCCCCGTGGGGCTGAGAGGGGGGCTGTGGGGCTGAGGGCGGCCTCCAGGAGGGGTACAGGGACACGGCAGTGCCCGAGACCTGGCGTCTCCACGGTTCGGATGGCTCCTCAAGCCACAAGGCTGATGCTGCCGGCAGTGCACAGCCAGCAAAGCCAGAGGCCAGGGCTGCCCCCTGCTCCTGGGAGGTCCCCACTGCTGGGCTCACCCTCCGGGCCCCACCTGCGGCCAGCCCCCTCTTCCCTTCCCAGGCGTCTTCCCAAGGAGGGCGGGGGCCGGGGCTGAGGCCAGCTTGGGGTCTTTCTGGGAGGGGTGGCTGGGTGCACTGGGGGCCCCCTGCGCCAGTCTCGTGAGCGTGATGCTCCTGGAACGCCCCCTCCCACCCCCGCATCGTGTGCTCGGCCGTCGGCTGCTCGGGTTCCGAGCCCAGAGGGAGGAGACAGCCGTCGCTGCCCGGTCCGTGGAGCCCATCCCCCAAGGTGAGCAGGTGCAGGGAGCAGCCGGGCAGCACAGGAGAGCCCGGCCGCCTACAGGGCTGTGTGAGTCAAGCAGACGCACTCGTCTCTCCCAGCCCAGTCCCTGTGCAGCCAACTGGGGGTCCTGACAGGAGCCGGTCCCGGGGAGCCTTCAGTGAGACCATGCACTCCGCGGCTCCCCAGTGACCGGGACCCCCAGAGGCCTCCAGCACGCACTCCCAGGCCCGGCCTCACGTCCACACGCAGGGCCCAGGCGCCTGGATGGGGACCTGGCTCTCCTGTCATCCCAGAGCGTCTTCCTACCGAACGGCGCTGCCGGGCTCCTGCTCGCTCCAGACTTGGGCTGCCCTTCCAGTCCTGCGCGTGTCCCCGGGGGAAGCACCCAGGGCGACGGTGCTGGGAGGGGCTTGGCGTCCTGACAACAGGGGCCCCAGAGGGACTGTGGCCCATCCGCGTGAGGAGGTGTGGGGGCAGACGCCAGCCCCAGCCCCAGGAACCATGTATGGCACAGCCCTGTCAGTCCCAGACAGGAGGCAGCAAGATGACCTCAGAGCTGCCCCGGGCTGCTTGTCATCTGTGTCTGGACTGTGGTGCGGAAAGGCCTCCTCACGGGCTTTGTCCTGAAACCAGGGGACCCCAGAATGCCCAAGGCACGGGCGATGGAAAAACCATACCTGTTTTGGAGGATCAGGGCTCAGCATGGGACCAGGATCGAGGCTCAGTGTGGGACCAGGGTGGGGCTCAGCACAGGACCAGGGTCCAAGCTTAGGCTAGAGCCTGTATCCAGGCTCAGGACGGGCCAGGGCAAAGGTCCAGCCTTTAGCAGAGTCAGCTCAGTCTGGGGATAGGACGAGGGCTCAGGCTGTGTCAGAGGTCACAGTTCACCCAGAGGTCACAGTTCATCCCCTGGCCAGGGAGGGGATCAGGTGTGGCCATGAGCAGGGCCCCGTCCGAGATGGGGTCCGGCTCTCAGAAAGCGACAGGAACGCTGGGCCTAGGGTTCTGTGCAGCCAACGGCAGAGCTGGGTGTGTGCTTGGGGTCCAGGCTCGGCCTCCACCTCGGGCCGGCTCCAGGCCTCCCTGCCGTGGCCCCTGGCCACCCCCCGGCAGCACAGCCTCCGCCAGGGCTCCCGGGGCCATGGTGGCCTGGCTCTGGGCGCCTGTGGAAATCCCCGCTGGCTCTGGGCCTAATTGCGTTTGAAGCCCCATCTTGGCTGAGCGATTCCGTCAGGGGCGGCGGAGAGAACGGGGCCAGCGGCCTGGACGTGCCTCGGCAGCCCAATCGGGCGCCTGCACTCCCGGATTTGCATAAATCCCTAAGCCGCTTAGGGGCCGCTCTGGCCGGCCACGCAGGTGCCCCCCCTCCCCCCCGTGGATTAATTATTCCCATCCCAGCAGCTCCCAGGCCCGGTCCATTATCTCTGCCCCCAGCCGGCCCCCGCCTCACTCCGCGGCTCCCACCCGGGGCCCACACGGCCCGCTCTCCGTGTAGCTCCGTTCGACGCCCCTGTCTCCCGGGTGGTCATTACCTCTGTCAGTCCATCCCGCCGCCGCCCCTGCTACAGGTCACCTCCTGGCCCAGCCACTACCACCGCATTCCGCTGGAGCCCAGCCCGGCCTTCCCAGCGGGGCCCCTGCGTGCCGGCAGCCGGACAGGAAGCATGGTACCTGGAAAATCCCCCTAGGCCCCTGCCCCGCGGCCTCTCCCAGGACCTGGGGCCTCCAAGTTGCTGGGCCTGGGGACGCCCTGTCTCCCGCTCTGCCCCGCCCTCCCGAACCCTGGCCATCTGCACGTGCACGGCCCCCGCTCGTCCCCATTCCCCCGGGTGACACCCAGCCCTGGCTCACTGGGGGCCGTGAGGCCCTGAGCCCTGCCCAGAGCCCCGCCCCCAGGCGCTGAGAGGCACATGTACATGTATGAGCAGGTTGCCACGCATGTGTGCATTGCGTGTGCGCACTCCCTCCCGCACGTCTGTGAAGGGTGTGGCCCGGGCTGGGCCCAGCTCAGCCCGCCTCTCTCTGGTGCCCCCACCTGGAGGGCCAGCCCGGGCCCAGCTGAAACCCAGGGACCCTCAGTCCTGCTAGGCAGGGGGGAGACTTCTCGTTCCAGCTCCAAGCCCGAACCAAGCAGACCCTGTGGAGCCCACGCCCACTCTGCAGAGGTCCAGCCCCACAGCACACTTCTGCACCTCTCAGGGACGAGACCCCCTGAGGCAGGACCCTGTGGCCCACGCCCGGGGCTGGGGTCTCGGAGCCACGGAGGGGGCTCACCGCGGAGACAGCAGGAGGCCGGTTCCCCTGTGTGCGGCTCAGGCAGGACCAGGAGCCGAGGCGGGGGGTCCACGGAGCTGAGATAGAGCCCCGGCCAGGGAGGACAGGGGAGGCGGGGCTGGCCCCTCCGTGGACGCCTGCCACGGCCATGCATACCAGACAAGCCAGCACCACGCTCCTGCCTTCCAGGGCCCGGTGGAGGGGGAGGGGACGGGGCCAAGACAGGGACAGGGGAGGGGCCTCCCAAAGCCCCCGGGACAGAGCTGGGCCTCCCTGAGCTCTGCTCACTAGGGCCCAAGGTGCTGCTGTCCAGGGCAGGTGCCCACCGGGCTGCCCCAGGGAGACCACACATGGCACAGTCGCACTGGGGGTCTCCACCCGCAGACACCTGCGCCTCCCAGCCCCCTGGCCACTCCCAGAGCTTGCCCAGGCCTCACTGGCCTGGAAGCCTCTTCCTCTACCACGGCCATCGCTGCACAGCTGAGCCCTCACCTCGCTCACGCCCACCCCCGCCTGCCCATCAAGCCCCAGCCCCGCCCCCGAGGCTCTGTAGGGAGGGCTGGCCGGGAGGCAGCTGGGTTGGCCACCCAGGGTGCCCAGCTCAGAAGACCAAGGAGCAGGATGGGGGGGGGGCGGCTCCTGGCTGGCCTGGGTTCCCGACCAGCCTCTGCCCGGCCCTGCCCAGACCCGGGTTCCAGAAGGTTCCAGAGGGCCTCTCTGTGTGTGACTCCTGGCGGCTGTCAGGGGCCTGGGGCTTGACGTGACAATCACTTTCCAGATGGCGGCCAGAGCAGGAGGTGACGAGCGTGACAGCGTGGAGGCTCCGTGGCTGCCCAAACGCATCACAGGCCACCACGGATGACAGGAGCCAGGACAAAGCCCTCGGTCACCGCGGCAGGCTCCTGGAGCCCGTGCCAAGCGCTCGGCTCTGCCGTCTGCCTCGGGCAGGCGCCGTCTGCTGCGGCTGGAGGCGGCCGGGCCCAGGGCAGCTCCGAGAGACCCTGTGTGCAGGGTCCTGGCCTGGGCTCAGTGGACACGTGTTGGGCCAGTGCCCGGGACTCCCTGGAAGGACCTCCTGCCCAGCTGGGGCAGGCAGCATCTGGGGAAACTGAGGCTTCTGGTGGGGGCGGGCAGACAGGTCCGCCTCCCCTCCTGGAGCCTGGCAGAGCGCTCGTGTCGTTGTCCCCTTCGGAGCCGACCGGGCTGTGGCCGCCCCGGCACCCTCCGCAACCAACCCTGTGCTCCCAGCTGGGGGTCCCTGCATGCCCACCTTCAGCCCCACCATCCATCTCAAACCCACATGAGAACCTGGGGAGGCAGCCCAGAGCCCGGAGCACGGAGAGGCAGGGGCGTGTCCTGCGTCGGCGCCCAGCCAGCCCCACGCGGCAGTGCGTGCTGGGACCGTCTCCTGTGGGCTGGGTGCACCCCGACCTGCCCCTGCATGGCTCGCGCTCGGGGCAGGGCAGACGGCAGCTCCCGGCCTGAGCTTCCGTGTTGGGGGCTGTGGTCTCTGCACCAGCAGGTGTTTGAGGCTTGCTGGCTCCTGCTGGGGCGTGGAGCCTGTGACAGAGCCTGGCTGCCTTGCACAGGGGCAGGAGGTGGCTCCCGGCCCGCGAGTTGGGAGCAAGGGTAGGCGGCACGGGCTGCAGCTACAGACCTACACCCCGTGGGGAGGGGGTCACACATGTGGGTGTGGAGATGGAGGGTCCAGGGCAGCCCCGGGAGAGGGCAGGGCAGGCAGGGTCTGGCTCCCTGCCCAGTGCCTCCCCCGAGAGCCGGGAGGGAGCTGTGGGCCGGCCAGGCTGTCAGGGGACACGTCCCACCGCCCGATGGCCGTGAGCCCTGGGACAAGGCGACCCCTGCTCTCCGATCTGGTCAACAAGCAGAATGCCTGCACCGTCCGTGTGTTCGGCACAGCCCCACTCGGGCCTCCCGCCGCTCGCTGCCCACGCTGTCCCCGCAGCCCAAGGGAAGGGGTGGGTGTTCGCTACCCTGCAGCCCTGCCCGGGCACAGAGCCTGGCCAGCTCCCTGCTTAGAAGGCAGGTGAGGCCCAGGGCACGCACTGCCCTCTGGAGCGACGTCCCCGAGCCGCGCTGCAGGCAAAGCCGAGCTCCTGTAGCTCCCAGCTTCCTTGAGGCCGACTCAGGTCGGTTCCAGCACTGGTACCGCCCCCACAACACACAGCCCACCCGAGGTCGCCAGGCCTCCCTGCCTGCCCGCCCCTCCCACTGTAAGGAGCTGAGCGCTTCTCCCCTCCTCAGCCAGGGGGACCCTGTGATGACCACAGGGCAGCCAGCGCCGTCGGGCTCACCCCCACCACACGCAGCGCTGGGCAGGCATGGGCAGCGGCTCTGAGCGCAGGACGTGAGCGGCATGCAGGCGCCTCCCCCAGGGGAGGAAGTGGGGCCGAGCCCCGAGGCCCCTCCCACCTGCCTAAGGATGGCTGTGCAGATGGCGTGGTCGCTGGGGTCCCCGCAGGGCGAGCTGGGAGGCAGGAGCTGCGACACTGGGGACAGCCGTGTCCCTGGCTGGGGGGGGGGGGGCAGACTCACCAGAAGGCTCCAGGAAAGACATGCAACGTGGCCAGCTGTGGTTTTCAGGGCAACAGAGAACCGAAGGCAGGCTTTGCCCGCTCTCCAAGCCGTGACTGGGGAAGGGGAAACCGAGGCAGGGCCCTGCGGACTCCCTGAGCCCGAGGGATGCTCTGAGGCCAGGCCTCAGGCTGGTTTGAGCAGGCAGGGGCAGGATTCCGCCACACAGAGAGGCATCGGCGAGTGTGGCAGGGGGCGGCCCAGGCACCAGAGCCCACCTGGGCCCAGCCGGCTGGAACAGCTCCTGACACGTCTGATCCGGCCCGCAGATCTGAAGAGCGGGACCCAGAACGACCCGGCTTTTCCCACAGGGTCAGGGCGGTTACAGGGACACAGAGATGTCCACAGCCAGCAGGTGGCCGGCCCCAGTGCCACAGGTTCCCGCGAGAGAGGGGCAGGAAGGCACCGCTGCTGTGGGAACCCCCAGCCCCGGCCCGGCCCCGGGCACGCGTGCGTTCCGTGTGTCCAGAGTCCCAGGGAAGACTTCGCGGAGGACGTCTCAGCCAGCCTAGCCCAGCCAAGCTTCTGGAGCTGCAGGCTTCAGTGCCGGAGACAACCGGGCTGGTGACCCCGGCACCCAGCACGGGCAGTGCTGCTGGAGAGGAGAAAGGAAAACCGGCCAGGGCTAGAGCGACAGTGAGCGACAGTGAGTGACAGGGAGACGCGGGTTGGTGGCAGCACTGCCTTCCGGAGGATCTGAGGGACTGTGGGGGAAGGGGAGGAGGAGGGAGAGGGAGGGGGATACAGAGGGGGATGGGGAGGGGGAGGGGAAGTGAGAGGGGGAAGGGAGGGAGGGGAGGGGAGGGGAGGGAGAGACAGTAGGAGGTGGGAGGGGAGGGGAAGGAGGAAGGGAAGTGAGGGGGCAGGGGGAGGAGAGGTGGAGGGGTGGGGAGGGGAGGGGGAGGGGAGGGAAGGGAAGGGGAGGGGAGGGAGAGACAGTAGGGGTGGGAGGGGCAGGGAGGAGGAGGGGAGGGGAGCGCTATCTGCATCGCCAGCTCCGAATGTGAACCTCATTTTGGTGGGAAATGAACACCCCAGGAGTCTTTGAAAACCAATCAGCCCCATTTCCAGGCCTGCAGATTTGAAAGGAGTGCAACCCAGCCCGGTGGAGGTGGTGCACGGCCCTGCCCCTGCCTGTGCCGTGCGCGTGCGCGGGGCAACCTCACAGCAGGGCGCCAGTGCCCGTCCCTCAGTGACCAGAGCCAGGCACGGGCTCTGCCATGAGGGGGTGCGTGTCCTCAGTCCCGCCCACCTGTGCTCCTGTCCCCTGCCCGCTGCCTCACCTCTCCCGAGCACTCTTCATTGCCTGAGGCCTGGAGGCTGCCCCCCTGCTCGCCCGGGCACCTGCTGTTCTTTGGGGACAATTTCAAGACCTGAGTGAGAGCCATCTCCTACCAGGACCGAGCTGCCGGCCGGTACAGACGGCCGAGTGTCAGAAACCTCGTCTTCGGCAGGACCATGGAAACCGCACCTGCTGGGCCAGGCCCTGGGCGGGGCCCACGGGAATCTGCAGGCCCAGGAGAGGGCACACGGCTCTGAGCCTCGGCAGGTGGCGCTGCCCATCGCGGAGTCTGGGTGCCGGCCAGAGTCTGGACCACGGTGAATGAGCGGCCTGAGAGCGCCTGGTGGCCTGTGTTGATAGCGTGTGCTGGCGGCACATGTTGGCACATGTTGGTAGCGTGTGCTGGTGATACACGTTGGTGGCACATGTTGGTAGCATGTGCTGGCGGCACATGTTGGCACGTGTTGGTAGTGTGTGCTGGTGGCACATGTTGGTAGCGTGTGCTGGCGGCAGTGTCTGGGAGCAGCGCGGGCAGGCAGTGCTCTTAGCCGTCTCAGAGGCTGGAGTTGGGCGAGGGAAGGCGCGAAGGGGAAGCTGACACGGGACAGAGTGTGGGAGGGGCTGTGGCCCCAGAGGGGAGTCCCAGGGTGAGGACCAGAAGACCCCTCCTCCATCCGCGGGGCCCAGAGCGGAGCAGGGACCAGGATGGCCTCCGGGCCCCGCCTGTGAGCCTGGTGGGGACTCGGGACTGGGCCTCTGAGGCAGGGCTGTGGAGGGTTTCTCACCAGCACAGCTGCATCAGACATGGACAGAGCTGGCAGAGCCTGGCCAGGCCCTGGGCCAGCTCAGGGGTCTGGGGGCACCTGCTGGGGGCTGAGCACAAGGAGGGCACAGGGCGCGGCCCCAGGGAGCACCGGGACCTCAGAGACCCCAGGAGGCATTGCAGACCACACAGGAGGACAGGAGCCAGGGCCCGGATCCGGCGGGGGAGAGGGTGGGGCGGGGCGGGGCCGGGGCACAGAGGGAAGGTCACAGGTCACGGGCAGTGTCTGGCCTGAGCAGCCAGGGCTGCTGGAGACAGCACGGCTGCCTTGGTGGTCCCAGGAGGGAGCCCGGGCCGGCTGCGGGGTCCTGGGGCTGGGGGCGGCCCCGCTCTGAGAAATGAGGAGGTTTCCTGGGCCCTGCCCAGCGGGGAGGCCGGCCCACAGTGAGCCGCGTGACCGCACCCCCTCCCCCACGTCCGGACGGCAGGCAGCACGCCACCTGCTTCTTATTAGCACAAACAGATCAGGGGAATGCGCAGCCACACGCCAAGAAATGAGCAAGACGCACGAAAAGACGCGCCGCGCCAGGAGGCAGCAGTCCCAGAGCACACACGGAGGCCGGGCCACGGGGGCGACGCACGCCACACGACGTGGACCAGTGGCCATCCGTGCAGGGGGAGCCCACACGTCCACCCGAGGCTCTGGGGATGCAGCCGGCCTAGGAGTCGTGGTGACGTCCAGCAGTGGGCACACGGAGGCTCAGCCTGCATGGGTGCGGGGCTAGAAGCCACTGTCAGCCCAGCCAGCTCAGTCGCCAGTGGGGGTGGTGTGGGAGAACAGCAGAAGGAGCCCGTGGGCAGGGGGTGGAGCCTGAGGTGTCCCCGCCCAGGGGCAGAGCCTGACATGTCCCCGCCCACTTGTGCAGGCCACCTGCTGGGAGGGGATCAGCACTCAGCCCGCTGGGGGCTTTCATGGGCTGTGGCCAGCAAGGGGGTGCTGCGCCAGGCTGCCCGTGGGTAGCAGGAGGCCACGTGACCAAGGACCTTGAATCCACTCACAGGGACAGGCACGGTGGCAGCTAGGGCTGGCGGAGGGGAGGAGCGAGGGGGGGAGTGTCTGAGAAGATGAGAAGGTGCTGGGGACAGAAAGTGATGCCGGCTGCCCAGGGCCACGGAATTTAGCGTCTGTGGACTGAGCAGTTCACGTGGCAATGCTACGTGTGCAGTGGCAGCAAGAAAGGCAGGAAGGAGGGGGCCGGAGGGGGAAGAGCGACCACAGGAGAGGCGGGAACGAGCAGTCTGATATCGGGGCGGCCACAGGCTCGGGCAGGACCCAGCGCAGCCGGCACATGCAGCTGCGGCCGTCGGCATCCGTCTGCCTCCAAGGCGTCGGCCCGGCTGGAGCTCGAGGTGGGAGCTGGCAGTGCGGCCGCCCCCAGGCCTCCACCTGCTTCTCTGAGAGAGCCCACAGCCTGCCCAGCACCGGGCTCTGCGCTCTGTGACCTGGAGCTAGTCCAACCGCACCCTGCGGCCCCTTCCGGCCTGGGGGTGCCTCGGGCCGCGGCTGAATTCACACATGCACCCCCCAGGGGCTCGGGGTGCTGCTGGTGTGTGCTCACACGGCAGCCCCGACCGTGTCCAGGCCCCCGGGAAAGGCCTTGGGCATCCTGCACTGCTGTCCCAGGCCACAGAGAGCTGGATCGGAAGAGGAGCGGCCGGGACATGAACCGGCGCCCATATGGGATGCCGGCGCCACAGGCGGAGTCTTAGCCTACAGCCCACACCCTGTGGCTTGATTTTCAAACAAGAGCCAGCCACGCACCCCTGCGGTGCGTCTTAGCGCGTGAATCGCTGGCCAATGCCTGGCCAGGGGCTTTGCGGCTGCATTCACAAGGGACACCCAGGAAGGGTTTGGGGACCTCAGGCAGATGCCGCGTCAGTCTAAGACCGTACACTGGGCCCCGTTGTGGGCCAGGGTGGGAGACCCGGCAGCAGGGGAGCCTGGGGCGAATGTAACTCCTGTCCTCCAGACACCGCCCTGGCCCCCTCGGCACCAAGCAGCCCCGGACCTGGGCCTCGTGCCCTGGCCTCCCCCCGTCTGCCCCAGCTCCTGCCCACCACAGAGCCCTGGCTACCTGCACCTCCATGCCCCCAGCCGCGTCCACCCTCTGCTGGGACCCGGATGCTGGCTGCCTGCACCTCCACGCCCCCAGCCCCGTCCACCCACTGTGCTGGGACCCGGATGCTGGCTGCCTGCACCTCCACGCCCCCGGCCCCGTCCACCCTCTGTGCTGGGACCCGGATGCTCCTCAGCCCCCACCCCCGGTGGGAGCAGCTCCCCTGTGAGTGGCGCTTCCTCCTTGTACAGGAAAGGGCCCGGCTCCTGCCCTCGCCTGCTCCCCTACAGAGCACTGCCCGGCCCCAAGGTGCAGGCCCGTGTGGAAGCCGCACCCCCGGCCTCGGAGAAGCTAGTGCTGGAGACCCGGCCTTGGAGAGGTGATGGAGGTGAAAGGTCATGTGGGCGGGCCTCGGTCGGTCAGCCTGGGGTCCTCATGGGACAAGGACACAGGAGCAGACACACCCCGAGGGTGCGGGGGAGGGGGAGAGACCCCAGCCCTGGCCATGCCCTGCGAGAAAACGGCCCACACTCCCTGCCCAGGCGGGGTGGGGGGCCAGGGCTTGCCTGTCACCTGGTGCCCCTCAGGCCTCACGGAAGGTCCCCCACCCTCCCGCAGCAGCCCTCAGCGTTCTGTCCAGGGTTTGCTGAGCTCCCAGGTGCGGGAGGTCAAGGCGGTGGGGGGAGGCCGTGCGCAGCCCCAGGGGCCACGGGGGGAAGGCCACCGCCCAGCGGAGGGAAGAGGCTGAGCCAGGCCCGGCACGGGTCCTCGGCTTTGCCCCCAGCGAGCTGCCCACACCAGACAAGGAAACGGCAGGACGCCAGCCGGGAGGGACCAGACTGGCCAAGGCGAAGTGGCCTGGTGCTGTTTGACCCTGAAGGCTGGAGTCCCCGCTGAGCGCCCTTTGCCTCCTCGGACGCCTGCCCTGGGCTGCGGGAGGGCGGGGTCCCCTGTCCGTCACCGCTGCCTGCCTGGCTTCTCAGCGGTTCTGTGCCGCAGGACGGCGCTGCGTGGGCGGGGGACCCCAGCTCCTTGATCTAAACGTCAGGTGGGGCCTGGCCAAGGCGGCCTTGCTGCTCTGCTGTAGGGCTCTCGGGAGCCGGGCCACTGGCGCTTCTCATGGTGGCAGGGACCAGGGGCTGTAGGAACCCCGCTGGCCCCGAGTGAGGCCCCCCGCCCAGGGCGCTGCAGGAAGGCAGAAGTGAGTTCAAACCCAACCCATTCAGCGTCCCACCCGCCCCTTCATGTGCGCCTGGAGCCCAACCACCCCTGAGGCTGAACACTGGGCGATAAACCCCTGTGAAACCCCTGTGGACAGGGGCAGAGCCGGCGACGAGGGATCCACAGGGCGCCCCCACCTGCCCGGGCGTAAACCCCCACCCCCCACCCCCACAAGCTGGGGAACCCAGCCTCAGGGGAGGGGTCCTTGGGCAACCTGGGCATTGGGTTGATTTCCTCTGTGCAGGGATGAGAAGGGGGTTCTTATACAATGGCTGTACTGCCCAAAGCAATACGGGGATGCGAGGCAATCCCTAGCAAAACCCCAATGGCATTTTTAAAGAAAATTTATTTTATTTCTTTGAAAGGTGGAGTGACAGAGAGGGAGAGAAAGGGGGAGGGGGGAAGAGAGAGAGAGAGAGAGAGAATCTTCCATCTGCTGGGTCACTCCTCAAATGGCTATAACAGGCAGGGCTGGGCCAGGCTGAAGCCAGGAGCCAGGAGCTTCCTCCAGGTCTCCCACGCGGGTGCAGGGGCCCAGGCACTTGGGCCATCCTCTCTGCTGCTCTCCCAGGTGCATTAGCAGGGAGCTGGATCGGAAGTGGAGCAGCCGGGACTTGAACCAGCACCAATATCGGATGCTGGTGTCGCAGACAGCGGCTTTACCCGCTATGCCACAGAGCCAGCCAGCAATGGCTTTATTAAAGAAACAAAAAAGAAACAAACAAACAAAAACAATTCTAAACCTGTACGGACCACGGAAGATCCCAGATAGCCAAAGCGATTTTGAGGAAGAACCAAGCTGGGGCCTCTTCCTTCCGGGTTTCAAGTTTCGCTGGGAAACCACAACTATAGGAACTGCTGGTGCCGGCATCCAGACAGGCACAGCCCCCGCGGGAGGGGACAGACAGGCACAGCCCCCGCGGGAGGGGACAGACAGGCACAGCCCCGAGGGAGGGGCAGGCCCAGGGGCTGAGCGGGCAGCTGACTGCCAACAAGGCACCAATGGGTGGGGGCCCCTGCACGGCTATGGGGGGAGAGCCGGACCCCCAGGGAGGCCCCTCCTGCCCCGCACACGGGAGCCGAGGCGTCACAGCGGTGGCCCAATGCCCCGGGACCCCGAACAGGACGGGGGCTGGGCGGCGATCTCTGGTGTGACCCCATGGCAAAGATGAGCTAGAGATCAGCCTCCAGCTAAAAAGGGAGCGGGCTCCCGGGGGCTGGGAGGAAACAGACAAGGAACTCCCACAAAAATACAAAGCTCCGCAAGTAACCAGATGGAGAAACGGACAGGAGGCCGGGGCCACGGCTCACTAGGCTAATCCTCCACCTGCGGCGCCGGCACACCGGGTTCTAATCCCGGTCAGGGCGCCAGATTCTGTCCCGGTTGCCCCTCTTCCAGGCCAGCTCTCTGCTGTGGCCAGGGAGTGCAGTGGAGGATGGCCCAAGTGCTTGGGCCCTGCACCCCATGGGAGACCAGGAGAAGCACCTGGCTCCTGGCTTCGGATTGGCGCAGCGGGCCCGCCGCAGCGGCCATTGGAGGGTGAACCAACAGAAGGAAGACCTTTCTCTGTCTCTCACTGTCTAACTCTGCCTGTCAAAAAAAGGAAGGAAGGAAGAGAAACAGACAGGAGACCCGAGGGGACATTGTTGCAAACCAAATGTAGCGGTGGCCCACAGGCACCAGCACTCCAGCTCCCTGAGCATCGGGAGGTAGACCAGAAGCCCCAAGGCCGCTCTCGCACCTGCTGGGGTGGCCGCGAGGGTGGGGTGGACGGAGGTGCACGGTCCTGGCACATGGCTGCCATGAGGGCGGCAGGTACAGCCAGGGTGGAACCGGCCTACAGTCCTCACCCACAAAAAGGAGCCCCGGTGCTGGGCCACATCCACGGCACTGAGGCCTGGGCCGGGCGGGGAGCGCCGTGGACTCAGCCCACGTGGCTGCGGAGAGACACAGGGCAGGGAAGGCGGCACCCACACACGGGGAGCACAGGGCAGCCTGGGGACTCCACGCCAAGGGGGCAGCCGTGCTCAAAGACAAGGCCGGGCGGTGGGACCGGGGCAGCCGAGGGGGCGGGGTGGGGGCCGGTCTGGGGTCTGGGCGGGGAAGGGTGCGAAGCGTGCAGCTCAGGGAACAGCTGTGGTCCTGTGGTCCTGTGCTAAAGATCTTGCCAAGTGTTCTCAGTACAAGAACAACAAAGGGGGGAGGAGCCTGGGGGCCTGAGCCGCGTGCAGCCTGCCACACCGCAGAGCCACGCGCCCTCCACCTGCGACAGAGACTGCCGGAGCGTGGGATTAGCGACATGCATGTCGCTTGGATTTGTGCAATGAGCATGCATTAATTTTATAATAAAAGGATGCGTATCAGCAAGAGCTCAGACAAAGCCCCGCAGGAAGGGAAGCTGGCAGGGGGCTGCCTCGGGAGCTTCCCCGGCACGGCCACCGCGCCCCAGTCCTGCACACGGCCTGAGGGTGGTTGGCCTTGGTGGGCGCCGTGCTAGAGGGAGCAGAGAGCTTGATGTGGTCTTGTGCAGACCCCGGGGTGCACCCCAAGGCGGCTCCCATGGGGCCCAGCGGCCGCAGCTGCGTGCAGGGAGACTGGACGGCCGGTTCACGGGTCCTCAGGTTCCAGGAGGGCGACAGAGGGCCCGGCGGCCGAGGGGGATCGGGGGAGGCGGCCGGCCAGGCAGAGTCAGGACGGAGTGGGTCCTGGGTGGGGTGAGAAGGGGGCGGGGCAGGGACAAGACCAGGTCCTCCCATGGGGCGAGTGGAAAGTGTGGGGGAGGCTGCGGGAGGGGACACTTCATCTAGCCAGGAAGACTCCAGCCGGCGCCCGGGGCCGGGGTGGGGGTGGGGCTGGGGCGGGTGGGGCGTGGCTGCCGTCCACTGAGGTCTGGGGGGTGCTGAGTCCATGGGAGGACTTAGGGGGCTGCTCTCTGCCATGCACACACATGTCATGCTCTGTGGGTTACATCCCACACCCACGGCCCCCGGGAGGCAGGATTGGTCCTCTCAACAGATGAACTTGAACCCTAGGAAGGCTCCGTCCTCGGAGTTCAGGGGTCACGGGGTCTCCTCCTTGACTGTTCTCTGCAATTTTCTGTATTCTGGCACAGATAAACCAAGTAGATTTCTACCCCAGTGCTTCCTGAGAGAGAGAGAGAGAGAGAGAGAGAGACATGGAGGGCGTTCCTGGTTCCTGGTTTCAGTCTGACCCAGCCCTGGCCATTGTGGAGATCTAGGGAGTGAAGCAGCGGATGGAGGATCAGTCTCTCTCTCTCTCTGTCCCTCTCTGTCTCTGTCTCTCTCTGTCTCTGTCCCTCTCTGTCTCTGTCTCTCTGTCTCTCTCTGTCTCTCTCTCTGTCTCTCCACCTCTCGGTCTCTGTCCCTCTCTGTCTCTGTCTCTCTCTCTCTGTCCCTCTCTGTCTCTCTCTCTGTCTCTGTCCCTCTCTGTCTCTGTCTCTCTGTCTCTCCACCTCTCGGTCTCTGTCCCTCTCTGTCTCTGTCTCTCTGTCTGTCTCTCTGTCTCTCTCTGTCTCTCTGTCTCTGTCTCTCTCTGTCTCTCTGTCTGTTTCTCTCTCTCTCCCCCTCTGCCACTTTTCCAAATTGTGAAAAATGAAAATAAATAATTGTGTTGGGCAACCACTAGTGTTTTTTTCAAGAGACATAAATAAGTCAACAGAGCAAAGAAAGGGAATCGTGAAATAGATTTAATTACACCTCCGTTTAAATGTCCTTGAAATTCTTGGTGATAAAAATTAATAGACTTTGGAAAAAGCATTGAAAAAAAAAAAAAAAAGAAAAAAAGCACAAAGCTAGGCGGACGGAAGGCACTGGCCAGACGGAGGAGGGGGTCAGATGGAGGTGGGGGTTAGATGGAGGAGGTAGTCAGATGGAGGAGGGGGTCATATGGAGGAGGGGTCAGATGGAGGAGGTGGCCAGACAGAGGAGGTGGCCCCAGGATGAGGGGCCCCAGAGAGGAGGTGGTCAGACGGAGGAGGTGGACCAATGGAGGAGGTTGCCGACCGACCCCACGGCACGGGACAGGCAGCAGGCTGAGCCCCGCAGTGAGAAGCAAATGCAGTTCACCTCCGGGAGAGCAGCGTGGACCACAGAGTCCACGCCTGGGGACACCAGGGGCCAGAGCAGTTCCCAGGGGCCCTGGGCAGGTGGGGGTGCGTGGGAGTAGAGGGGTCCCCTGGACGAAGGTGCCTGGTGACAGGACTTTGAATGCAGGGCTCCAACTGGCAGGGGCCACCACAGGCAGCCACAGCTCACGCCGGACACGTGGGGTCCCTTGCGTGACAGGACAGCTGGGAGGACGCCGGGGCGGGGCGGCCCCAGTGCAAGGCAGGCGTGGACACGGACCCAGTGCCCGTCGGCAGCAGCGTGGCCCTGGTGCTTCTCCAGGCCCTTGAACAGGCGCCAACGACCGGCACCGACAGGTCCAGACCAAGCAGGCCCCCGGCCCGCGGTGAAGGTGAACTGGAAACCAAAGCAGGAGCCCAGGGCGTCCACACGGGACTCCGGGAGCCTAACTTGGGCTCAGGGTGTCCGGGGGGGTGCAGCAGGAGGGAGCATCCACGGGTCCCAGGCGCCGCAGATCTGGAGGGAACGGTGGCAGGAAACATGGCCAGCCAAGTCTGCGACCCACGGAAGCCACAGGGGTGGGCAGGACCAGCAACGTCGTCCACCAGATGACAGCAGGCAGTCTGGGCACCACCATTGGGGGCCGAGGGCACCGTGGCCCAGACCCCTGCTCCCCTGTCGGCCCACCTGCAGCAGGGGTGTGGCTGAAGGAGGCGGGGCCGTCTGACTTACCGGCGGGAAAGCTTGGCTGTGGCTGTGGGCTGCCTGCAGTCTCCCTACGGGTGGCCTCGGAGGGCAGTGGCCAGGGCCGGTCTCGCCACGGCAGGACCTTGGACAGCGTACCTGTTCCTCCCCCTTGAGAGGGAGAAGTGGCCGGAGCTGAGGCCGGGAAGCCGCCTGGGGGACGAAGACTGAAAGCAAGGGTGGAGGCAGGACCTTGGGCCTCACGTTCCTGCCCCGGAAACTCCGGCTTTCGGTGGTGTCGGGGACGCAGGCAGTGACGGCAGGCACTGGAGCAGCCCTGAGGCTGCGGGAGGTCCTGCTGGTTGCTATCTTTCCACAGGTGGTGGGTGCAAGGGTGAGCGGGGAGTGGTGTCGTGGGGTTCAGTGGGTGCCCCGGCTTGGGGCTGCCTCTGGGGAGGAGGACCTGGGTCCTGGGCGCCCCCGGTGCTGTAGCTCCATCCTCCGGCCTGGAGAGGCCCTGCAGGGGAGGGGGACCGCTGGCTAAGGCCCAGTGGGGCGCCCAGGGCCGGGGGAGCTGGCGGCTGCCCCCAGGCAGGGAACCGGAGGGCTGGCTTCAGCCAAGTCAGTGCATTCGGGGACAGAAGCCTGCGTGGGTGCAGGCAGGCAAAGCGCCTCCCTCGCCAAGGAGGCTCCTGCCCTGCCCACCCGCGAGCGGCAGGGTCCCCTGCCTGGGCCGGGGGCTAGGGCTGTGGTTGGGGCAGCCGGGGCCTGGCCGGATGGGTGGGCTGTCAGTGTGGGCCTGGCCAGCCGCTGTGTCCAGAGTGAACGGCTCCGGTGCCTCCTCCGTGAGCGGCTGACCATAGCTGGTGCCCCAGTTTCTGGTTATCTCCGGGCGTCCCCTCGGCGGCCACACACAGGCTCTGCCTTCGCTGGGAGCAGAGAGACGCGAGGGGCGGTCGGCAGGGGCGCGGGTCCTCCTCACAGCATCTACGTGGCCGCCCAGCCCCTGCTGCACCGTGGCCACGCCCTGTCTGGACGCACAGTCTCCACATCTCAGCCCCTGCTGCACGCCCAGCTCTGCCCACAGCCCCGCAGGCCCTCCGAGAGGTGCAGCCACGCACGTCACCCAGCAGAGGGGCCGGCTCTGGAGTCACAACCAGAATCGGGGAGGGGGCTAACCACACTCCACCCAGAAAACACACCGATGATGCCTGGGGCCCGGGAGCTGGCCAGACTGGGCACAGGATGGACGGACAGAAAGAGGCCACCAGAGGCCACCTTCCCAAACCATCTGCCGTCTCCTGGGATGAGAGGAAGATCTGGGAGGGCTGCCTGGAGGAGGAAGGGGTGTCCAAAGTCGTCCCACCCTTCTGAGCAAGGGGAGAGGGCCTCGGGCTGTCATTCCCAGCACCCAGTGATCAGCGGCTGCCCGGATGCCTGGCCGCAGGCACACCTGCCCCTCCGTCGCCAACAGCCCACGGGCTGGCCTGCCTCGGCCTGTGCACGCTGACCCCTCGTCATCCTGGGATCTTCGTCCAAATACCCCCACCCCCCGCCCCCCCGGCCGTGAAATCCAGGGCACCTGCTGGATGCTCTCGGTGCTGCAGGGCCAGGGACCAGCGGCAGGGGCAGGGCGGCAGAGCCCCCGGGGGCATCCCACTTCCTCTGCCCGCAGCATGGCCTGGGCCTCTGTCTGGGCCTGGGAGGAGCCCGCACCTGCCCGGGCCCACTGCTTCCTCCACGCCTGGACTGTGTGCCCCAGAGGGCCCGGCGCCGGCGCGTGGTCGGAGCCCAGCCGAGGGCGGCCCGGGGCTGCCAGGGCCGAGGCTGGTGGAGCAGGGGGCAGGAGGCCCATGCCCCACGCCCAGCTGGGCTCCCCGCTGCGCCGACAGCCCCTGGTCAGCTTGCAGGGCCGGCCTGGCTTCCCGGAGAAGCCCATTTAAATTCTCCTCACAGCGCCACAACCTACAGTGTGAAATGCTTTATTAAAATCTAATTAGCCAAGCGCTGAATAATCACACAGGCGCTTAACTCCTTCCTGTGACCACGCGAGCGCCGGGGAGTGAGGGCCGGGCCAGCTGTCCCTGGCCTGTGTGAGCGGCCGTCCTGCGCCCCTGGCCGGGCTCCCGACACACGGCCAGGTCCGCCCACAGCAAGTCGGGGTGGGCCCCGCGGGTGTGGCCCCGCCCAGCCGTGACTCGGGCCCCGCCCCTTCCCTTCCGCCCCTGCCGGACCTTCCGTCCAGCGGGGTCTGGGGCCCATCTCAGCTCAGGGAACCAGGTTGGGGGGACGCGGGCTCTGCCTTCTGCCAGTCTGAGGCAGGAGGGGGCGAGCCAGTGAGCAGCTGGGAGGAAGGACTCGTGGGCGGGACACCCCAGTGCCCGTGGGTCTGTGTGAGGATGGGAAACGGGGTGCAGGGAGGGGAGGCAGGGGCCGGGCAGGGCGAGGCCCTCTCCTCCGCTGGGGTTCTGGGGCCCTCGCTAGCCCACAGAGCCCCGGCTAACACACTCAGGGCGCTTTGGCTTCCATTGTGTGCTTGCAAAATGGGGGTCGTGGTCCCCTCTCTCATGGTTACTGTGGCCCTCGTGGTCACAGCGGGTCCTGGCCATCGTGGCTTCTGTCCCTCGTGGCTTCTGTTCGTGTGTCGCGTCCACCGTGGCTCCGTCCATTGTGGCGTCTGTGTGCCGAGGTCCCTGGCCCCAGGGTTTCCGTGTGTCTGCATTGTCGTCCCCTGGTCTCCGGCTGTCACGGTCTCTGTCCCCACACCCACTTCCTCCACCTCCGTCCTGATGGGCAGATGGGGGCCTTCAAACCCCCACCACCTCCCCCTGGGAGAACTCTGAGGGACCGGGCGCCCAGGGTGGAGGCGCCGGCTGAGGGCTGCCTGTGCCAACCTTGACCTGAGCACCTGGCACCTCCTGCTGCCCAGCCTCCCCCGGGGGTCTCCCCACAGCCACACCCACCCAGGCGCCCGGCAGCACCGATGCTGAGAGGCCCTCGGGTGGGGCCGCCAGAGCCCACTTTCTGTTGCTGGCCTCTGGGGCCCTCAGCCTGGCCCGCTGCCAATCAGGACAGGGGTCCGGGCTCCCGATCCTGCCCCAGGCTGCAGGGCCACACCCGGTGGCGCCTTTCTTGTCGGCGGAGGCCTGAGATGGCACAGGACGACACACGGCGAGAGCCAGGAGCTCACGTGTGTCCCGCCCTCTGCCTCTTACACGAAACGGCCAGGAGGCAGCCTTGGGACCCTGCTGTGACAGTGCCCCCCTCCCCCGCACCCTGCTGGCCATGGCCGCCTTGAAGCTGCAGGCAGAGCCCCGAGGGGTGGAGCCACGTTCCAGCAGAGTGCGGGGGAGGGGGCGAGCTCTCGGCTGATGGCCAGGTAATCCTCTTGTCACAGCTCATCAAGCGGCGGTAATCGGCGCGTTTTATTGTGCGTAAGTGACAGCCAGGCAGAGCGGACTTACGAAGGGAGGGGTGGCTCGCTCCCCACAGCCCCTGTCCCTCGGGCCCCTCACGCCGCCCCCACGACCCTCTGGGGACAACCCAAACGGGAGTCTCCAGGGGGATGCCAGGGCCACGTTCCACACACACACCCCTGAGGGCCACGCAGGGGGCGTGCAGGGCCACTGAGACCGTGGGCTCCCAGAGCCTGGCTCACGGGGGTCTCCAGCCCATGCTGGGTGGGCCCCAGCCTCCCCAGTAGCTGGGCTCCTCTGGCCAGCCAGAGACAGAGGTGGGAGGACCCCCGCCAGGCCCAGAGCTCCCTAGGGGGTGGCCTGGCTCCTGGCCTCCAGAGGACACAGGAGGGTGCAGGTGACCACGGTCCGTGAGTGTCACAGCTTTCCAGGGGCCCGGGCGAGACAGAGGCGGCAGGACCAGGCGGGCGAGGACAGCCACGGGGCAGAAAGGGCAGAAAATCCCGCGGCTCTGCCCAGCGCCCTGCAGGCTTCCGGAGGCGGCGACCATTGGGGTCCGGGGGCTCGGGCTGGGGTGTGGCCAGGGCTGGAGGAAGCCCGGCAGGAGGTGACGAGGGCCAGGGCCGGGTCTCCGCGGCCTGCGCAGCTGTGATGGTGACTGGCCGGTGGTGCGTGAGGCGCACGTGGGCTGCTGTCGGAAGCAGCCCCTAATTAAGCACTAATTGGTTCTCCAAAGATATTTACCGACTCCGAGTGTCTATGTAATCACACGTGTCCTACACGCTCGTGAAGCCTCGTTAATTTCTTAATAATTAAGTGGCACTTAATGGAATTGGAGCCGTCCGGCGCCCTCCACACGGAACCTTTCTTGGGTCCAGGTGACGCCCAGAGACGCCCCCAGGGCCCCAGACATGGGTCGAGCAGGCTGTGTCCCGGGAGACGTCTTCCAGCAGGGGTGCTGGAGCAGCCCTCGGCAGGTGCATGGGCCCGAGGGCTGGAGTCAGCCTGGGGGCCTCGGAGGCGGCCCCAGCCCCGGGCTCCACCCGCAACCACTGTCCAGAGCCTCCAGGCCCGGGGCTTCTCCACTTCCCCCTCTCACGTCCAGGTGCGGGGTGGGCTCGGAAGACCCCGCCCCTCTGGGGTTTGTGCCATCATGTGTCCATCCCTGCAGGGTGAATCCTGATTTCAGACGATGAACTGAGGTTCAGCAGGGTGAGGTCACTGCCTACGGTGACAGGGCTGGGAAGGGGCCAGAGGCACCCCTGCGCACCTGACACCTGTGCACCTCACCCCTGCTCACCTGTGCACCTGTGCACCTGACACCTGCTCACCTCACACCTGCACACCTGCTCATCTCACCCCTGCTCACCTGCTCACTTCACCCCTGCACACCTCACCCCTGCACATCTCACCCCTACATGCCTGCTCACCTCACCCCTGCACACCTGCTCACCTCAACCCTGCACACCTACTCACCTCACCCCTGCACACCTGCTCACCAGTGCTCTCCCCTGGCTGCACCTGGCACACACCGCCTCCTTACCCTGCGGCACAGGCAGGCAGGAGATGTGGTCCCAGTCTCAGTCCAGGGCCCAGGTCTGCAGGATCCAGTGGCCTTGGCCCTGGGAAATCAAACAATTTCAGCAGTTTAATCTGGATTCCACAGTTAAACACACTTGGTACGAAATTCAGCAGACACAGGAGTACACAAGGCTCCCCAGCCTGCAGCCCTCGGTGGCCCTGGGACCCCTGTTCCCCCCGCACTGATGCCCACCGTTCCCCGCGCTCACCGGGGCGGTGGGAGGTGCTGGCCGTGGGGACATCAGCGTGGCCAGGACCCCCAGGGTGCAGTCACAGAACGGGCAGTGTCTCCTTTGCTGGGAGCAGGAAGCTGTCGCACGCCGGGAGACAGGAGGGCGGTGGGCGGCACCTCAGCTCCCCTGGGTCGGGAACAGCTGCCGCCCAGTGCCAGAGGCTGAAGGGAGGCAGGGTGGCCTCGGGCCCAGCAAGGCCTCGGGCGCCCGGCTACGGTTGGCGTCCAGCTCAGGCCTTGGTCAGTGCCGTGAGCACAGCGGCTCATTTAACTAACACGCGGAGCGGTGCCGACAGGGGGCTGCGGTGCAAGGCGGCCACGAGAGGCCATCGCACCACGCGTGGGTCGTGGCAGCCCGGCGCCGGCCCAGGAGCTGGCCGCGTGATTTCAAGGGCAGGCTGGGAGGGCACCGCACTGCTCGGCGCCAGGAGGTGAGCCCTGGGGGAGCTCCAAGGAAGACACTTCTCTGCTGTGTGCGTGAGTGTGCGGAACGCAGGACGGGCTGCGGGCCCGGGAGAGCCACCTGTATCGTGTCTTCCGGGGCCCTCGGGCTCTGCTCAGAACATCACGTCTCTGGGCCCTCAGCTTCCGCAGGAGAGTGACAGGCCACGCCCCATGCAGGGGGCCTGTGGGCGGTAAGCATCAACCTGCCAGGGTCCCCCTCCCATGTCCTTTGTCCAAGCAGGGAGCCCAGGGAACCAAGGCCACTCTCCAGAGAGGAGGGCGCGGTTCCCGGGCGGGAATCCTGGAGCAAGCAGGAAATTCAAGGTCTCTTCCAGCTCAGGCACCGAGGGCTCCAACCGGCCGGCTGTGCCCGGAGTGCATGGACGCGGCCCAGCCGTGTGGACGTAGCCCCACCTGTGTGGACGCAGCCCCAGCCCCAGCCATGTGGACGCGGCCCAGCCGTGTGGACGCAGCCCCAGCTGTGCGGACGCAGCCCCAGCCCCAGCCATGTGGACGCGGCCCAGCCATGTGGACGCAGCCCCAGCTGTGTGGACGCAGCCCCAGCTCCAGCCGTGTAGACGCGGCCCAGCCGTGTGGACGCAGCCCCAGCTGTGTGGACACAGCCCCAGCCCCAGCCATGTGGACGCGGCCCAGCCGTGTGGACGCAGCCCCAGCTCCAGCCATGTGGACGCGGCCCAGCCGTGTGGACGCAGCCCCAGCTCCAGCCGTGTGGACGCAGCCCCAGCTGTGTGGACGCAGCCCCAGCTCCAGCCATGTGGACACAGCCCAGCTGTGTGGACACAGCTCCAGCCCCAGCCGTGTGGACGCAGCCCCAGCTCCAGCTCCAGCCGTGTGGACGCGGCTGCTCCATCACCTTCTCGCCTGGCTCGGGCAGATGGAGAGTCCGTGGCAGAGGCTGCTGCACAGAGGTTGGGCGTGGGGTCCGAGGCGGCGCCCAGGGACGGGCTGCTCCTGCAGACACACAGGGAGGTCCCCTCGGGCACGCAGGCCACACGGGAGGGGAGCAGGGCGAACACGTGGGCATCGCGGCTCCTTCCCCCCAGAGAACTTGGGGCTGGCGGCCAGCTCCCCCCCAGCTCCAAACTCCCATTCAACCGTCCTGCCTGGACCGAGCGCAGGTTTCCACGAAACACCGAGGCGGACACACAGCCTGTGGGCAGCCCACCCAAGGGGGACAACAGGCGTGAGCGTGAGCTGGGCACCTGCTGGGCGCCAGCTCCGCCCCCTGCCGCCGTGGCCACACCAGGTGGGATGCTCGCCCCCTTCCTGCACTTGGCTGCGAGGCCGGGGCACCTGCTCCAGGTTGCGGGGTGGCTGCTACAGAGCTGTGAACGGCGCCCACACCCGTGCCCATTCCAGGAACCGGATCCCCCATCCCTGGCTCCTGGAAGCTGGGCTGCGGCCCCACAGGGCTCCCCAAGAAGCAAGACGGGCTGGGGACCCCGCCCAAGCTTCCTCTCGTCCGTGGCCTCAGTCACGTCCAGTCGTCCGAGCTGGGCTGACGCCCCTGTACCCGGCCCCGAGGCAGGGGTGGCTGAGGAGCTGGGTGGGGCCCTGTGCACCCTCCTCAGCGGCCACGCTTGAGAGCAGCCCTCCTCCCTGTGCAGCCCTGAACTTGGCCCCAGGCTGTAGAAGACTTGTGTGGCATCCCCAGGCTCAGCGGCAGAGCTCAGAGCGGGAGACGGAGCCCCCCACCCAGAAGTTTCCAAGAAGCCTGGGCTGGGGGAGGGGGTGTCTGTTTAGGAACCAATCAGATCCAGGCTGGAACCCTGGCCAGCCTCTCGTTAGCTGCCTCTGATCCTGCTGCACCGGGTATGGGCTGAGAGAGGCTGGGCATTTGCAGGGGTGGCCGGGGTCTCTCCCTATAACCCGGGGGGTCTCGGCCTCCAGCTCCTGCTGGGACACCTCCCATCAAGACCCCAGCCCCGGGTCCCCAGGTGGGCAGCCCTCCTTCCTGGGGGACCATGCCACACATGACCAGGCAGCCAGGGACTCCCGCCAGTGTCTGGGGTCTCCTACCCCAGATCTGGAGCCACAGAAGCTGGAGACGGCTCTCAGCCCTCCGGGGTCCTGCGCAGATCGGGGGCACCTGGAGAACAGGGTGTCAGGGAGCAGGGGATTTTGAGATGAGTAGGGTGAGGTTGACCCCCGACCAGGAGAGGTGGGGCACAGAGCCCCTGCAGGCAACATGGCAGAGAACTGGCACAGAGCCGCCTGCCTGCCAGAGGTGGGAGTGGAGAGGCAGCTAAGAGGGTCCACCCAGGCCCCTGACCCCCGATCCTGAGGCCATTATGCCAAAACACACACACACAGCCATGACCACGGCCCCAGCCAGGGCCACATCTCTCCAAGAGAGAGGGAGAGGGAGAGGGAGAGGGAGAGGGAGAGGGAGAGGGAGAGGGAGAGGGAGAGAGAGAGACAGAGAGAGAGGAGCGTAGCGCAGTCCGGCAACGCAGGCCCCCATGGACCGTGCCGTGGGTTCCTCACCCAGGGACGCTGCCCCGAGCGTCACCCACACAGGTGGGGGAGCTGCCCCGAGCACGGCCTCTGCTCCCCCAGGGAGCCCCGGCTGCACCCACGGGGCTGGGTCTTTGCTTCCGCGAGTCTGGCTCCAGCCGCGCTGTGCCCTGGGGACAGGCCTCTTGTCCCAGCCTCCCAGTCCCAGCCACACCCCCCGGGGTAAGGGCTCAGTCCAGCAGCAGCCCAGGCTGCGGGGTCCAGGGGGGACGCAGCTGCCCTCACCCTCCGTGGGCCTCTGGCCAAGCTGTGTGGGCACTCAGAGCGCACCTCAGACGACAGGGACCTCCAGAAACAGGAATGGTCCCTGTTGTTGGTGCACTGGGGCTGCCTCAGGGAACCCCTGGCCACTCCCTGTGCCACCCGGACACTGGCCAGCGCACCCAGCCCCCTGCCTCAGGCACCCCAGGGACCCGGGCACCTGGGTGCGCTCCAATCTGACACCCACGTCTCTGCCCCGGGTGGATGCCGAGGGGTGGGCAGGGGAGGAGGCCGGTGAGGCCGTGGGCAGGAGGCCCTCTCTCTCTGAGGACTACACCGCCTCTGGGAAGAAGGTGGGGGCGGGGCGGGAGGAGCCCTCAGGCCACCTCGCCCGTCACTCTATAGGGGCCTGCACCCCCACGCTCCCTCCTGAACCGGGGTCCACTCCCTCCGTCCCCTCCCTCACTGGACAAACACAGCCTGAAACCCTGGCCCGCAGCCAGCAGGAACTGTGACTCGTGCGTGGAGGGGCCTGGGGTTCAGGAGCCCCTCGATGGGGTGAGATGCCCAGGGGAGCACCAGGCCTCCGGGAACAACGCTGGCCCTGCCCGTCCCGGTGGTCTGTGACTGCAGGTTCAGGCCGAGGGCAGAGCAGGTGGCACAGGGCCCCTGTGTCCTTGTCAAGCTGACCGTGCCCAGCTGTCAGAGGCCCTGGACCAGCTCTGCCGAGGGGATGGCAAGAGGCCCTGGAGAGTGGGCTCGATGGTCACGAAGCCTCTGAGGCCAGACGGCCGCCCGGGCAAGGCCACTGCCGTGAGAGGTGTTGACATGGGAGGTGAGGTCAGCACACTGCCCGCCACAGGGCAAAGTGTCAAGGCAGCCTTGGGACGGCCTGGGTGCACCTGCTCACCTGTGCACGGCAGGTGAGCCCCCGGTGCTGCCCGCTCACTGGGCTGCCGTTGGAAACCTCATCAAATCACCTGAGGGGCACCTGGCACCGGGGTCGGGCAGGTGAGCAGGGCGGGGGTGGAGAGAGTGGCGACAGCCCCTCAGGTGGGAGCCCCCTGCTGGCGGGCACCCGCGGAGACCCCAGCGTCCACTCTCCAGCTCGCCCCAGTGTTTGGCAGGGCACGTGGCTACCTGAGTAAGAACCAGAAGCCTTGGAGTGCCCACGTGACCCAGCGCTGGCCCCCAGGGAGGCGCCAAGGTGAAGTGGTGTCCCCCGGGCCAGCCTGTCCCTCTCCCCTTCTCTCTCGGCATGGCCAGAGCCTCCCCCAGAGCAGTGTCTGCTCCAAGGTGCGGCCAGGCTGGTCCCTGGGGTGTGAGCCCCCTGGACAGCGGCAGGGGCCTCTGGCCCAGCCGTAGGAGCGGGTAGCTGGCCGTGCACCTGTGCGTCACCTACTTCTCAGCCATGGCAGAAACCCAGCCTCGTCTGGGGGTCCGGGCCACCCACGGGACCCCCAGTTCTAGCAGCATGAGTGGAGGGGGCCCGGCTGGGCATGAAGACCTTCCTGAGTTCTGGGTTCTCAACATCTGGGAACCGCGGGCCGCGCACTGCCCGGGCCACAGGTGGAGGAGGCGGGAACCCTGCTCGCTGCCAAGGGAGGCGTGGGCCCCACCGCTCAGCCAGAAGGGCCTCGATTCTCTTGTCTGCACGGGCTGATCCCGAGCGCCTCGGATTCCTAGGGTTCCGACTCCTCCCTCCAGCCACACACCGAGGCCTGGGCCCCGTCAATCTCCTCTCCGTGAAGCCAGGCTCCAAGGCTGAGCAACTGGGCTGTGAGACCCCGGCAGCCGCTCATCATCCCTCTGCTCCATGTATCAACCAGAAATAGTGGCAGGGCCCCCCAGTCGCCACCCAGGGTGTCACCAGCACACCCGGGACCCGCCCCCGCCCCATGGTTCTCAGCGTTACTGGAGCGGAAGTTGCCGGAGCTGCCGCTCACCCGGCAGCCCCCAGAGAGCCCAGGCCCTGGGCTGGGTGTTGCAGCGTCGGGGGGAATCAGACGCGGATCCGCAGAAAGACGGACACTCCGGAAATGAGAGATCAAAGCCAGTGCGAGAAGCCCCAGGGCCTGTGCGTGTGCAACCGAAGACGCTGTGCCCGGTGCTCGCGCGGCGGGGCCGGGTCGATGCTGGCCCGGCCCTGATACTCCCAGGAGGTCGACAGAAGGGGCGTTCAGGCCAGGAGGGAGGGAGCGCAGCCGGGGACGCCCAGCTGACTTGCAACCCGACCGTGACGGACGCGGCCTTGGCCGTGTCTCACTGACCTTGAAGGCTCCCCGAGGGCCTCAGTGCCTGCGGGGAGGGTGAGGGCGTCACCCTCACACAGGTAGAGGCCACGGGGGGTGAGCTCCCCGAGTCCCCTTGCCCGTTTGTCCTGGGCTGTTCCCCGCCCCCCTTGCCTGGGCCCTGCCCGGCCTCTCCCCTCCCATTCAGGATCATTGGCTCCCAGTCTGGGTTCCGGAGCAGGCACCGAGCTCACAGGGCCAGTGCCTCCCAGGGTCCTTGCAGCCCGGCCGTGCGCCGTGGAGGCAGGGGCCGTCCTGCAAGGCCCCGGGAGGTGGGCAGCCACTCCAACACAGCCCCACTGTGGAGCTCGGCTGCCATGGCCAGCATGAGGGGTTCAGCCGCGCAGAGAGCACCACCCAGAGCCATTCGCTAGGGCCCGACCTGGGCTGGGTTCCAGGGCCTCTCCTGTTGCTGGGCCTGGAGAGGTCGCGGCTGAGTCGGCAACCTGGGCCACCAGCACCCTGGGCCACTGCCGTGCTGTCCAGAGCTGTGGTTTGTGGGTCTCGGGGGGCTGGCCTGTGAGAGGCTTGTGGTTCTGGGAGCCCCCACCGGCCCCGTCTCCCCACCCCCACCCCAGCTCTCTCGTGGCTCCGCCTTCTGCCCTTAGGATTCCCCAGTCCCCTCGGGAGCCCGGCTGCGGCCCAGGGCGAGCACTGGGGCCCTGGAGCCCCCCATCCAGGGCTGTGGGCTCGGCGCTCACCTGCTCAGGACTGAACTCAGCTGGGAGGGCTCACGCCGCCCTTAGTCCACAAGCTGACCTCGCCACGGTTCCCTGCTCCTCCTGGGCTGCCCGTCGCACCACCAGAAGCCTGGGCAGGGCTTTGGGTTCCACGCTTTGTGGCAGCCATGCACCCCCAAGGAGGCGGTGGTGTCCCAGGGGGACGAGGGACTCCCAGGGGATGATTACCCTCCCTCCCTTCCTCGTCCCGCGCAGGAACGAGTGAGTGGAGGGAGGGTGGGGGACCTCACCCCATTTGACCAGCAACCGGGGGGCTGCGTGTCTCCTTCGTGGCGTCCTGAGGTCAGCCCCTCACCGCCCGCTCCCTGGGAGGCACCCACACTCATCTGCCCTCGGCGCCCAGACCCTGCCCGAGGTCGGTGACACAGAGCCTGCCCCTGAGACAGCGCCAGGCCTCTGAGTGCAGTGACAGATGGAGACGGGCGGGCGGCCCCCGCGGCCGAGCACACGGGGACAGTGCTGCCTCTCCTCACGGCAGGAGCCGGGCAGCGTGTCCGGGCAGCGTGTTGCTTCTGTCTCAAGGCGGCGACAGAGAAGCCCGATTCTCCCCAGAGGCACTGAGACACGTGGGAGCAGAGCACGGCACACGGGCAGCGCTCCGGCTTCCTCTGGAAGTGCCGGAGGCCCTGGGGCACAGGGAGGGGTCACCCACCTGCAGCGGTCACCGCGCCCGAGGGACCGCAAAGCCACCCGCAAGGGAGCCCGGCTCAGAGCAGCCGGCCTGAAGATGCCGCCAGCCCAACTGACCAACCGGTGACCTGGGCCAGTACCAGCCGCCAGGCTGCAGAAGGCCCAGGTGGGACGCCAGGGCCCCCCTGGCTGGGCCCCCCAGTGCCACAGAACACGCCTACCCTGGGGTTTCCTGGGGACCCGAGATGTCACGACGGCACATGTATGTGTGCCCCATGATGCTTCGCTGAGCCTGTCATGTCCTCTGCTGTGAGAACCCAGGGCCCAGACATCCGTGTGACACGCCAGGGCCACACGGCAGGGACATCCGTGAGACACGCCAGGGCCGCACGGTGGGGACATCCATGAGACATGCCAAGGCCACACGGCAGGGACATCCGTGTGACATGCCGAGGCCACACGGCAGGGACATCCATGTGAGATGCCAGATGTCCACACACGGCGGGGACAGCGCCAGACTCCAGGTGGGGCCTGTGCACAGAGACGGCCCAGCGCCCCCCACACCCCGCAGGCTGCTGTCTCCAGTCCCTGACAGCCACATGCAGTGCCCGACACGCCCCAAGGGACGCTGGGGGCTGCTCCCCTCCCCCACTCCCCCTCCAGGACAATGAAGCCCTCAGCATGTCCATTCCTGAGCCACGCCCCTTCCTGCCCACACCTCACTGCCCAGGCCGGGAAAGCAGGCATGGACATCCCCGAGCCGCCTCGGGCAGGAGCCCAGGCTGGGGGCCAGGAGGGCCTCTCACAGGGCCACAGCATCACAGACTCAACGCGTGGGACCCCACAGGGCAGGCGGAGGGAGCCCGTGACTGGTGGGAATGCAGTGTGGGGGGAGGTTGAGAGGGTCAGAGCCCACCCAGCCCAGCACATGGTCCGCTCCCCATGGACCCCACGCCGGGCCCTTCTGTCAAGGGCTGCCCCGTCTCGGCCACTTAGCTTATGGGGTCCCCATAGCTCTCCCAGCCCGACCTCCCCATCCTCCCCCTCATCTGGGGGCTCAGAGCTCGGCACTCAGGGCCCAGGCGGTCGGCGGAGGGCCGGGGGGAGGAGGGCATGGCACCCAGAGGAGGCTCCTTGTGGCCCTGCTGGCCCCGCCTCCCGGTCCTGCGCGCCAGGGCCCACCCTGCTCCCAGCTCAGACCCAGCTTGGCCGCCCCTCCCCAGGGGGTGTCCCCCCGGCTCCTCCTCGGCTGCAAGCACCCCTCCCAGAGGTTCCCTCCAGGGGACGCCCGGGGGACACGGGCTGGGTGGGAACCACTGCCTCGGCACAGCTGTCACCTGTCCACCTGTCGTGGATGGCCGAGCAGGGGGCATGGCTGGGGCCGGGATGCCAGCAGTGCCTCTTCTTTGTCACCTGCGCAATGGACGCAACAGTGTCTGCTTCTCACAGTCACGAAGGGAGTGAAACGCATCGCTGGCGTTTCTCATGGACATGGCCTGGCACCGGCAGGGACCCCTGGCACCACAGCCTCATCAGAGGGCGACATGGGCTCCGGGTCCAGCCCCCTTAGAGAGCAGAAAGCGGAGCGTGGGCGCAGTGGCCTGGCTGTGAGGCCCGTAAGGTTTCTGGGTGGCAGGCTCCCTGTAGAGTGGCCAGAGCTCGGCCCCGGGAGACGCTGGGGCGTGGGCGTCCTGGAAGAAGCGTCCACTTCCCCCACGTGCGACACTCGCAGGAAGCTGATGGACGGCCGCTCACGACCGCCCGCTGCGGCCCCCGGCTCTGCTGCCTCCCGCTTCCCCCAGGCCACTGCTGCTGCGTGTGCAAGAAACAGAAGCAAGGGGAGAGGTTGGAGCCGAGGCTGGAATGGGGTATCGGGTCCCCCAACCGCGCTGGTGCCCCCTGCAGGTGCACGGGGTCCCTGGGCGCCGCTGTGCCCCTGAGCACACCCCCACCTCCCAGACAGCAGTGCGGTCCCGAGGACTGGGAGCCGCGAGCCTGGGGGCTGCTGCAGACGGAGCCGCCGGGGGCTTCCAGGCCCTGGAAACCAGTGTCCCCCACCCCGAGAGCCAATGTCCCCAGGAGCCTCTGAACAGACAAACGGGGTCCCTCCCAACAGAGCAGCCCCCCACTCAGCCTGCACAGGCAGCAGAGCTCCGCCCCTCCCCACGTGCCAGCACCCCTCTTTCTACAAAGCACTGGGCAGGGGACCCCAGGCTGTGGGCTGTGGCCCTGCTGCTCGCTCCCAGAGTGCCGACAGTGCAGGGGGCGCGTGCACGGGCACGTGACAGAGGCGGATCCAAGGGGAGTGTGGTTTTGTGCCCAGAAATGCTGAGATTCACGCCGAGCCCGCTTCGGGCTGCACCCTCGCCCGGCTGCCTGCCTCCCAGCTCGCCCACCACAGCGGGACGGGGCTGCCCCCCCGACCCGGGAGGCCTGGCCTCCGCCCAAGGACGGGGTCAGGTGTCTCGTCCTTGGCCGTGAAGGACGACAGATTCGATTAGGCCGAGTCCTGGCGCCAACTCGGAATTGATTTGGATATAAATAGCCGGCTCCGAGCCCATCCTGGGAGCACCACGGGGCCAGCCCCTCCCCCGGGGTCACGCTGGAAGACGCATGAAATCGTGGTCACTTCGGAGCTCCGTGAGTGCTGGACAGCCACACGAACACGGTCGCGGGAGGAGGAGAGCCCAGCCGGCGGCCCCGGCGTCTCCCTGCCACCGTCCACGCCCCACCCGCTGCCTGCCCGCCCACCCAGCTGTCTCCGGGCCGTCACCTGCCCTGTTTGGTTATGGTGGAAGCTGCCCAGGCGGGGGGGCCTGCTTGGTGGCCTTTCTGGACCCGCCCCCAGGTTCCACCCAGGGGCTCTGATGGACAGTGGCCGTCTTCTGAGTCATCCACGTGGGGATTCAGCTGACACGAGGAGCAGGTGCAGTTTCTGCTGCTTACGGAGAGAACTCCCTAAGGCCCTTTGCCCAGCCGCTAGTGTCGCCCGGAACCGTGTCTCGGGGAGGGGACCCCGCGGTCCCTGCACCTCCGCTCCCTGCAGCTGGGAAACGCCCCTGGTCTCCGGCACTCGGCCTGAGGCTGCTGCCTACCTGGCGCCCTGCTCAGAGTTCCACCTCGCTCCCCCCGGCTGCTTCTTCCAGGAAGGAGGGGAGGAGGTCTGAGCGCTGTTGGTACCACCAAGCTGGAGGTCACGCGTGGGGCAGCCACGGGACACAGCAGAGCTTGGCGCCTCACATGAGCTCGCCCGGGGGACGTGGCCCACGGCCGCCAAGGGACGCAGTCTTTGTGTGCCCAGCACGCGGCCTGGCCTCCTCCCACCTGTCACGCCCCCACCCTCACCCCACCCCTCGGCCGCTTGGCGCGTGTCTGCGGCCTGGGCCGGGGCGTCTGACACTGGGGTGCCCCGGGCCCCTCACGACCAGCTCAGGAAGCTGCGTCTCTGACTCCTCCTCCGGTGACCGCCACCGACCACTCCCGCCAGTCCCCAAGGCCGAGATGAGCATCTGGGGGCCTGCAGAGTCCCAGGGTCTGGCCCACGAGGGTGTCCTCAGGCCAGACCACGCGGCAGAGGTGGACTCTCCTGGCGGCCCCAGGACGCGGCTGGCCAGGCTCTCACGGGCACCCCAGGGCCAGGACCTCTGTGTGACACAGGCCACGCCCCCACGCTGGCTCCGGGCCCTCCCACCCGGTGCCCTGGGGGCGAGACCCGGTGCTCCGAGCCTCCCAGCTGCCGCCCACGTTGCTGTGTCACTGCTGCCAGCTGTTCCCCCTCTGTGAGCGCCAACCAAGTGGACCACGTGTGAGCCCGGTCGGGGTCAGAGAACAGAACCGGCGCTGCCCACCACGTGTGGCGCCACCACGGAGCTCTGAGCCCTGGCTGCAGGTCCGAGCCCTGTGTCTGGCTTCCGAGGCTCCAGCTCTGAGTTCAGGCCTTGACCCCTTCTGGGACGGGAGAGGCCGGCTCCTGACGGAGTCCACTGCAGCCCCTCTGTGGTGTCCAGCGCTGGCGTGAGCCTGGCGTCCTCCCTGGTGGCAGTGGAGGCGGGCGGGTGAGCAGCTGGCTGGGCGTGGTCCCAGAGCCAAGCTCTCCGAGTGTCCAGCTCCGGCCCTGTCGGTGGGCAGGAGGGGAACCAGCGCTGCCGCGGAGAGGGAGGCCCCTGCTCGCCACCCTGGCTTCCCCCACTCTGCACGCATCCCCGACCCAATGCTCCCGCACCCTCGCTTTGGCCACCAGTGTCACCAGGCAGCTGGCCCCTCCTGGATCCTCCTCCTCCTGCTGTTCCCCTCGGCTCCCGGCCCCTGCCCGGGCGCTCAGGATGTCCGTGTCTGTCCCATCCTCGCCCTTGGTGCGCTGTGGAGAGGTCGCCTGCCCCCGCCTGCACGGCCGCGCCCCCGAGGGAGGTGGCGCCCCGATCCCTGTCCTCCTTCTCCTCCCGGGCTCTGATGGAGTGTACTCTGGAGTGATTGACAGGTGGTGGCTGGATGCCAGGAAGACAAGGCCAAGGGAGGTCAGGCTGAGGTCCGGCCTCTTAGGGGAGGGACGGGGCTCCTCTCTGTCCTCTGGCACCCGCAGAGGGGACGTGGGGGCAGCCCCTCCCTCTGGACTCTCCGTGGCCTTGGGGGCCCAGCAGGACTCCCACCCATGCCGTAGACCCCACATTCTCCATTAGGATCCTGCCCACTGGGACCTGGACCTGGGGACGCCCGCTGAAACCTCAGCCCCACGAGACCCTGGCGAGGCTGGCTCTGTCACCGCCCACTGGGCGAGGCCGGCTCTGTCACGGCCCGCTGCACGTCCGGGGCCACGGTAGCTAAGACCCAAAGCGGCTCCCAACAGCACGGCCCGGCAGTGTCCCAGCGCGGGAGCGGGCAGGGTCTGCTCTTGTTGTAGGCACTGGGGCTGGCGGTGCCCGGCGGCTCCTGGCGGCCCTGGCCCTGCCCGTCCGTGTCCACTCGTCCCTCCTCTTGGAAGGACACGGTCACTGGATCGGGGCCACCGAATGCAGCTGGACTGCGTCGCGGCTCAATCATGTCTGTGCAAGGACTCTGCTTGCAAGCCAAGGGCACTTTCCCCGGCAGCAGGGATGCGGGCAGGGAAGGGGTGCAGCCCCACCTCGTACCCCGTTCAGGGGAAGAGAGACCGGAGCTCAGAGCCTGCGCGGTGAGCCAGAGCCTGGCCTCGCCCTCCCGCCCCTCGGGGCACCCACGGCCCGGACACCCTCTGCCACGGCCCGCTGTGGACCCCGCGTGCAGCTGCATGGCTCTCTCAGCCCAGGTGTGCCCGCGCGTGGCCAGGCGTGGGCTGGAGTCACCGGCAGGGTCCAGTCCAGGCCCACAGGGGCCCTGGTGAGATGAGAACAGGTGTCGCTGGAGGCGAGGCTGCCGAGGGGCCAGGGGTGGAGTTCTCAGCACGTGGCTCCCGCAGACAGAATCCGAGTCCCTGGCCCACGCCCCCAGGAGAATCAGAGCTCCTCTCCCAGACCTCAGCTCCCACGCGGTGAACCTGTGTGGGTTTTTCTTTTTAAAGATGTATTTATTTATTTGAAAGGCTGAGTTACAGAGAGGGAGAGGCAGAGAGAGAGAGACAGACAGAGAGAGAGAGAGAGAGAGAGATCTTCCATCGCTGGTTCACTCCCCAAATGGCTGCAATGCCTGGAGCTGGGCGGATCCCAAGCCAGGAGCCAGGAGCTTCCTCCCAGTCCCCTATGCGGGTGCAGGGGTCCAAGCACTTGGGCCATCTTCTGCTGCTTTCCCAGGCCACAGCAGAGAGCTGGATCAGAAGTGGAGCAGCCGGGACTCGAACCGGCACCCACAGGGGACGCAGCACTGCAGGCGGCAGCTTTATGCACTACACCACAGCGCCGGCCCCGTGTGTGGGTTGTAAGCTGTCTCGGGCGACCCCTCGTCCTGTATGAAAAGTGTTAGAACGCTCTTGGAACGGAGGAACCACGTGCACCACTGACGGTTCTGCAGCTTCCGGGGCCGTGCGACCCTGAGAGCATCCCCGAGCCACGGCGTCAGCTGGACAAGTCCAAGTCCTCACCACAGCCCCGCTGAGGGCACAGAGGGGCGGGGAAGGAGCCGGGAAGGTGAGGCACCTGGTGCCCAGGCCCCCGGCCCCGCCCACCACCACCCCTACCCCACGGCCACCGCCCCGGTCGCTCTGTCGACACCACCTGCACGGGGCCCGTGTCTGGAAGAAACTCCCGGCTTCAAGAATCCCATCTGTCCTACCCGAGTGCCTTCAGCCGGGCCTGAGCTGCGCCGTGTCCACGGCCCGGGCCGTGTCCAACCTGGCGAGGCCGGCAGCTGCAACTCCAGCCGGTGAAGCAGAAGCCCCCGCGGGTAAAATATGTGCATTCCCGGAGATAAATTGTGCAATGTGGCGGCCAGGCCCTGGCGGCTCCAGTGCCCCGTGCCTGCCTCCATCACTCAGCCACGGCAGGGACGCCCCGGCTCCGCCGTGAGACTGACACCCTGGGGGCGGGGAGCGAGGGGCCAGGCTTGCCCAGAAAAGGTGCCATCCATCATGGTAAGGAGCCGGGGGCCTCCGGGCTCTGAAATACGACCCACAGCCTGGGAGCAGCTGAGAAAGGGCAGCCGGGGGGACATCTGTAACCGTGGCAGAATCTCTGTGACACCGTGTGTCCCGCTGCCAGGCCACACACACGTGGAAATGCACGAGCACACACGTGCATGCAATACCTGCACACACATGTGCACACACGTGTGCATGCATGCACACACAAGCATTCACGCCTACACACGCACACGTGCATGCGATGCTTGTCCATGCACATACACACGCCCGCCCTGAGCCCCTGGAGGGTCTCGACGCCGGGAAGGTGAAGGCGGGTGCACACAGCAGGCGCCCCCTGAACGTGGTCGCTTGTGTTGAGGCGTGGAAGTGAGGGGCTGCCTTGAGCCCAGCACAGCCCCTGAGGCCGCATGGGCCCCACCCCAGTGTCTCCAGCCCCGGGCTCAGAGGCCAAAGCCGGTGTCCACCAGAGGCAACGAGAGAGGACCCGGAAGGCACTTTGAGCGCAGCGGCGGCTGCAGAATCAGCCGCTTTCCCGGCCCGGCGCACCGGCTGCCACCGAGCTGTCGGGGAGGGCGGCGTGGCCATCTCCCCTGGAATGAGCCAGGCCCTAGCAAGGTGAACATGCAGCTCGGGGGCCCAGTTCCTCGCGTTGCCCCTGCCTTGTTCCAGAGGATTTACGCAGCTCCCGGGACACAGACTGGAGCGCTCACAGATCTGGGGGCGGGGGCGGGGGCGGGCGGAACAGCTCCCCCCACCCAGGTCAGAGGTCGGGCTCTGGCCTCCCTGAGCCCAGGCAGGGGCCCCCCAGAGAGGCACCCATCCCTGTGCACACTCGGGCCCCCCCCCGGGAGGTGGTTTGAGGCACGGGCACAGCCCGCCTGTCCCTGGTCTGGAGGACCCAGCTGTGTCGTCGGCCTTGGTGGGTGCCTGCACGCTCCGCCCACCCGCCCTGCCCTCCTCCGCTGACTCATTCGCACTCCCCCGCTCCTAAGCCCTGCCACGTGCACTGTGACCAGGCCGGAGGAAGAGGCCAGGAGGGAGGCAGCCGCGGGCTGGGGGACCGGGGAAGCCCCGGGCACCGGGAAGCTGGCGAGGGGCCGGGCCGCCCACTCGGGGCCACAGATGGCGGCTGCGAGCCGACACACGACACTCGGGGCCACAGGCGGCGGCCCCGGCTCTGTCGTTGCTAACACGCAACAAGGGCCAGCCCCGCCCTGCCCCACGAAGGGGTCCGTGTCCGCTCCGGCGTGGTTGCAGCCACGAGCCGGTGACCCCATCTTCCCGGTGCACCATGGAGCCCCCACCCCGCCTCAGCCTCCCCTCCCTGCCTTCCTCTGTTCTAAGGGACTGGGGGTGCAGCCGCCCTGTGTCCTACGGGGTGACTGGGGTGAGGCTGTCCTGTGCTCCGTGGGTCCCAGGAGCTCCCTCCTCCCCGGGCTGTGAGGGCCGTGGCTTCTGCTGGGGGACCGGCGCATAGGGGCAGGACTCCATGAATGAGTGAATGAATGCGTCCCGCTTTGCCCCCAGGTGTCTCCTGGCACCAGGCAGCCCCTCCCCGCCGCCAGGGCCTGGAGGATTATCCCGGCTTCTACACAGAGCAATCGCTAAGCCCTGCAAATCCCTCCCGGGCCGCTGTAGCGCAAACAAACAGAGTCGCGAAGCGATTTCCTTGTGGCCTCCTCCGAGCACCCGGCCCGGCCGGAGTCCTGTGCCCCGGGGCCCCCCAGACGCAGCAGCCCCGGCCCCGGCCAGCTCTGAGCGGCTCCACAGCGCGGCCGGCGGCCGAGGTGTCCCTTTACGGCCCGTCTCCTCGTGCGTCGGCACCAGACAACCATTCATCTCCAATCTCGCGCCCATCAAGCCTTTATTTTCTTCCCCTCTCTCCCCGAGACTCAGAACGCCAATATCGCAGCTGTCACGGGTCGTTACCGCCACGTCCTCCCGGCTATTACGGCGAAATAAAGCCAGCCAGCGAGACGAGGGGGGAGGGCCGTGGACGGCTTATCTGGGATCCAGGGCGCCGTGGCGGGTGGCCCGCGCTGTCAGATCCAGAAAGGATTTTCAGCCGTGAACAAAGGGAGCTGCTTGCTCGGGGAGCCCTGGGCGGCCGCCTCCCCGGGGGCCAGCAGGTGCCCCGCCCCCACCCCCAGCCCTGGCGGGCAGCCCCGCTCAGCCCAGGGCAGCAGGTCCCACTGGGAGAGGGGGCAGGTGGGAAACCCAGGCTGCAGCCACAGCGGCCGCAGTGTCCCTGCAGACGGAGCCCACGTGGCCGGAGTGCAGGGGCCAGCACACGGGGTGGGGGTGGCTCTGATGGAAGAGGCGTGGTGTGGGCAGTGGCTCTGCTGGTGAGAATCACCGACTGGGGAGGGCTGGGGCTGTCCCACGGCCTTGGGGCACCGACGGCAGTGACCGAGCCACCGCCATGGAGGTGTGGGCTGGGTCGGCTCATCCTGGGGCCCCCCAAACCCCAAGCCCCCAAGTGGGCTCCGTGGCAGCAGTGGGTGTGGAGACGGGGCCGGCTCCCTCTGGGACCTGCTGGCCGTCGCTGGCAGCCGGGCTGCTTCAGGCTAGGGGCACACGGAGGCCTGGGGGCAGTGCCTTTGTCTGTCCAGAGGGGGTCCTGGCAGGAACCAGGCGGAGGCCAGGTGTGACCAGCCTGGGTGGCCCAGGCCGCAGCATCAGTGGGCAGGGGACACGCGCTGGACCAGGGCCAGTGGCATGGCCGCCTCTCTCGACAGCTGCTCCGTCTCCCAGCCCCGAGCAAGGCGGGGTTTGCTCTTGTCCAGGAGCCACGGGTGGCCTCCGGTGCCGCAGGGCCTGAGTCCGTGACCTGGGACGCCAGCACGCACTGCCCGGACCTGGGCAGAGCCCCCTGCCCCCACTGGCCTCCCACGTGAACACAGCCCAGCCAGCTCCTTCTCCCAGCCAGTGGAAGCCACGGGCACCAGGTCAGGGAGCTGGCCGGACCCACGAGGGCAGTGGGAGAGGGTGACCAAGAGAGGGGCTGAGGTGACCACAGGAGAAGAGGACCCAGGCGGGGCAGCAGGGCAGGTGGTGCGTGTGCAGCAGGCAGGTGGGGCCGTGTGCAGGAGGCGGGGGGGGGGGGCGTGTGCAGCAGGCAGGGGGGCGTGTGCAGCAGACAGGGGGGCCGTGTGCAGCAGGCAGGTGGTGCCGTGTGCAGCAGGCAGGGGGGCGTGTGCAGCAGGCGGGGGGGGGGCGTGTGCAGCAGGCAGGTGGTGCCGTGTGCAGCAGGCGGGGGGGCGTGTGCAGCAGGCAGGTGGGCCGTGTGCAGCAGGCAGGGGGGGCTCTAGCCATCTATCCATGCGCACATCCACCTATACCCTCACATGAACAAACCATGATTCCATGCACCCACCCATCCATCCTAACACCCACCCATCCACCCATCTACCCACCCATCGATCCATCCTACCATCCACCCCCCAGCCACACACACACATACACACGAACACATGTCCGTCCATCCACCCACCCACACACACGCGCGTGCACACACACACACATGCACACACGCGTGTGCACACACAAATCCATCCATTCAGCCGGCATCACACACTGCCTGCATCTCCGCCTTCATCCTGGCGTACACCGTGTCTGTACCTGTCCATCTTCTGTCCTTCCAGCTGTCCATCATGTCCCCCTCAGCCATCTGCCCACGCACTGTCCATCACCCAGTGCCCGTTTGTCCACTCGCACCCTCAGGTTCACCACCCGCATCATCGAGCCTCCTGCATGCGTCCACCCACCTGTCCTCCCACCCGTCCATCACCCGCGATCCCCCATCCGCTGGATGACCAGTGATGGACTCCTAGGCACCGGGCGAGGTGGCGGGATGGAAGAGATGAATGAGGAGTGGTCTCTGCTCTCTGAGACCCCTTTTCCCATTACCCAGCAAATTAAATCCGAACACGGAAGCTCTGTGCAGGGCCTCCCTCTCCCTGCACGGCCCCCCTCTCACAGCGACCCCACTGCACTGCCCACCGCGGAGCTGGGCCACGCCTGTCGCCCCTCCCTGGGGCAGGGTCCTCCGTGTGGGGCGCCCTTTTGCCCCTTCATCTCTGCCTGTGTGCCAGGGCCCTGCTGTACGGTCTCCCCCTCCAGGAAGGCTTCCCTGATTCCCGAGGTAAGAGGAGCTGATGCAGGCCGTTGTCATCCACACCCCACGTAGAAAACCCAGCTCTTCACAAGCTGCCTGGGGCGGGCTCCCTGCACCCAGCACCCAGCACCGGGGCAGCAGCAGCATCCCCAGGGCTCTGATGCTGACGGGGAGCCAGCGAGACGAGCTCAGAGCCCTGCACACCCCCACCCCCCACCCCAGGCTCAGCTCCTTTGCCCTTGGGAGCGGCAGGTGCAGTGGCAGAGACAGAGGAGACGCGGTGGGGCGGCCGGCCCTGAGCCCTGCCGTCCTGGGCTGAGAGGCTGGGCCCCCACCTGCCTGCTGCCTGTGCGACCTGGACGTCAGCTTCTGCACCCATCAGACGGGGCATTTACAAACCGTGGAGTCCACTGCTCAGAGCTCTGTGGGCTCACGGTGCAGTCCCGGGATGTCCTTACCTGGGGGAGGTGCACGGGGGAGCTAGCAGGGGCCACCCCGTTCTCGCCTGCCCCCGGGGCGGGGCCTCCTGCTAAGGCCATCACACTGGCTGTCCAGTGCCTGGGCAGGACAGCATTCGGACCGGACAGCCTGCAGACAGTGCCCAGGCTCTCGGCATCCAGACACCGGAGAGCCTGGGTGTGGCCCTGACCCCTGCTGGGACGGCCCCCTCCCTGGGCTGTCCCCAGGCTCCAGGCTGAAGGTCACGAGCCTATCTGGCGTCTCAAACAGGTCACACGCAGACCTCCCAGCCGGGACCCTCACCCCCACGCCTCACCTGGCCACTCGCAGGCAGGCGCAGGAGCTTCCGCCCACGAGGGATCCCCTGGGCCCCCACGCTCTCTTCACCAGGACGGTGACAGCGTCCTCCACCACCACTGAGGGCACCAAGCCCGAGGAGAGCAGGGCCTGGTGTGCGGCCCTCAGCAGGGGTCAGAGTCAGCTCCCCCGGGTGTGGGAGCAGCTGGGCCATGGCCGGAACCCAGCGCCCGCTTCCGCAGGACGCTGTGTGTCCCCTCCAGAGCTCACCATCTCGGGGTCCCCCTGGGTGCAGATGGGGCTGGGGGGGACCAACAAGAGCCCCTTCCATGGGAGGGGACTCACAGCTGCCCTTGGGAGGAGCTGCCCCACCGCCCAGGCTGGACACAGGACAGGGAGGCCCACCCTGCCCAGTCCTCACTGCCCCATCCCCCACAACGCCAGCATTCACCTGCCAACCCCGCCCGCAGCCAGCTCCTGCCCGGACGCGAGACGGACGCCCGCCCAAAGCAGAGGCTCACGGAGCTGACGGCACACCCACAGGGCCACTTTTTGCCCTGGCACCTCCTGCAACCACTCGGCCCCTCCCATGCTGCCACTGGACAAAGGCATACAGGTGGCATCAAGCGCATGCACATGCACACACACAGACGTGCACACAAAGACACGCACACACATACAGACACCTGTGCATACAGAGACGCACACGCATACACACACAGACACGCACACGCACTTTCCGTTTCACACCAGGGCAGGGACCGTGTCCCCTCCCCAGCACAGCGCCTGCCACGCCGCGGGTGGACACTGAAGGGCCACTGAGTGGATGAAGGCGCCCACGGAACCGAGCGTCTCAGGAAGGCTGCGGCCTCGGGCCATGCTGGGCGCTCTGCAGCGTACCGGGCTCATCCCTGAGCCTGACAGGTGCCTGGCGCGGTGGCCGGGGCCGGATTGGACTGACCTTCGAGGGTGCTGGGGAGCAGTCGGGGGCATGGACCGTCCACACGGCCCAGCGCCATGAGCCGCTATGGCTTGGGATTGCCACTCCGCCTGGAGGGACACGGCCACTTGCTCCACCTGGAGACGGGGTCCACAGCCCCCTCAGCCGCCAGGCGGGGACCCCGGGACCGGGCCTCAATCCAGCCCCACGCCCCGTGAGAACTGCTCCCGGGACACACCTGCCACTCATGTCTTCATCGTGGTGGCCAGAGAGAGACACAGGCGGTGAGCAGGAGGAAACCGGCACGGGGCCCGGCACAGGCTCTGATCTCGAGACGGGCAGACAGCGGGGGCCTGGGCAGCTCCCCCCGGGGATGTTGCTGGGGGCTGGGGTCGGAAATTCCCAGGGAGACGCCAAGCCGGGACGGTGGGGGAGGGGCACGGGAGCCCACGGGCAGCAGAAAACACCGCTGGCTTAGGACTGCCCCCTCCCCCGGCACGAAGCCTCTGCCACCCCTCAGGTGCTCTGGGACCCACAGCAGCTGCCAGCAGCCCCGCGATGCGTCCCCTCCCAGCAAGAATGTGACACCGTGGGCTCAGAGGGCCGACTGCCCACTCGGGGCTGCAGGAGCCTGGGCTCCCGGTGTCTCCACTCCCACGCTCCCTCAACAGCCGGCTCCACGCTCGGGGGCTGCAGCCAGGGCGCCATTCCCGGCTCCGTGTCTGTGTGCAGGTGTGTGCACTGGTCTGTGTGCACCGAGTGTGCACCTGTGTGCTGTGTGTCTGCTTGTGCACGTGTGTGCTGTGCGTGTGTGATGAGTGTGCACCTGTGTGCTGTGTGTCTGCTTGTGCACGTGTGTGCTGTGCGTGTGTGATGAGTGTGCACCTGTGTGCTGTGTGTCTGCTGTGTGTGCTGTGCGTGTGTGATGAGTGTGCACCTGTGTGCTGCATGTGTGCTGCGTGCACATGTGTGCTGTGCGTGTGTTCTGTGCTCGTGCACCGTGTGCAGAGGGGCTGTGGGGCGCGCCGCCCTAGGAGCAGCCTGAAGCCCCTGCAGCGGTGCTCTGGGGCCGACAGCGCTGGGCTGGGCCAAGCAGAGGCGCTGCTGCCCGCCGGGCCCGTCCGAATGCCCGGTGAGGTATGAAACTGGCTGCGAGGCTCCCAGCCCGGCCGATCACCGGCTCGCCCGTCCGTGTGGCCGCCAGCCGGGCAGCCTCCTTCTCACAGGGCGGCGTCTGCCCCTCGTGGGGGGGTCTGAGAGCTACAGGGAGGGGAGGCCCAGGCCTGCAGCCTGGCTGCGGGGGCACAGCCCGGGATGCGGTCAGAGCAGGTGGGGGCGGGGAGGCTGCCAAGATGCGGACAGTGGCTCAGGGGTCCACGGCGCTGGACCTGGGGCCTCTGGCTCCTGGCGGCCATCGTGATGACCAGCTCCCCACGCCACAGCTCCGTCCTCACCCAGGGCATCGAGGTCCCAAAAGGCAGAGGGGACGGCGTCCCCGCCTGGCTGGCTGTCCCGGGGCCTTGTCGCCCTCTGAAATCGCAGGAACCCGCACGCCTGATGGTGAGATCTTTGCCCGTGTCCGGAAGGCCTCGAGGTGCGGTGCGGGCCTGGCCGCCGTCCCCAGGGCCCTCCTCAAACACGTGACACCTGCGACACGCGCCTTCCTCGGCCGCGAGAGCAAAACATCCGTGGAGCCGACACTCGAGATAATTTATGATGTCAGGTGAAACAGGCAAGAGTTAATTAAGTCAGAGTTAATTAATGGGATCCAGCGCACATTAACGATCATTACCTCATCTGGGAAGAGTAATTACCGCGGCGGTGCCGAGCTCTGCCGGGGGGAGGGGCTGTGCACACAGCGCAGGGTGGCTCGGCCTCACACGGGGGATTCCCCGCGGGGGCCCCTGGTCGGTGGGGCCCGGCCACTGGGTGACAGGGCAGCTGCAGGCCAGAGGGGGCACAGAAGCCGGTGCCACGCTGGGGGGGCGTGGCCTCCGGGCCTGCCTAGGTAGCTATGGGCTCCCCCTGGGAAGAGCCCCGGGTGGTCCACACCTCGGGTGGTCACCCTGGGACGGGAAACTCCTGCACGCCCACGGCTGCTGCCCAGGCATGCGGGGTTTTTCCTGGTTCTCTCTGCTGCATCCCGGCCAGGGCGGGGCATGGGAGGGGCAGGCCCTGGGGATGGCTCCAGCCCAGGCAAGCATCCTCCTCTAGCTGGGCCTCAGGAGGGCTGCAGGGGACCTGGGTGGGGTCTGCGGGGCGGGCGTGGCAGCCATGGGCTGGGGGGTGTGGGGTGCGGCTGGGGGAGGGGCCAGGAGAGGTGGTGGGCAGGGGGCCTCGGGCTCTGGCCTCATTCCACGAGGGGAGGGAGCCACAGCCACAGAGCAGCAGAGTGGGCGGGAGCTGCCTACTCGGAGCCTCCCGACGGTGGCCCTGGCCTTCCGTCCCCAGGCACCCTTCCGTCCCCAGGCACCCTTCCGGGCTCTGCGGGCCGACGGAGTACCCGCATCCCTGGGGCAGACGGCACAGGAGCAGAGTGGGGAGGGGTGTAAGGACTCGAGGAGGGGGGGGAGAGCTGATTGCAGCAGGACAAGGGGGTGCGCTGTTTGTCCCCAGCGGACGGGCATGCCGGCCCCCGGCCCCGGCTCAGCCACGCGGCCTCCTGCCACGGCGGACGCGTCTCTCTTCAGCAGGAAAGAGCTGTGGCTCTGATCCCATCTCCGTGACACCGTGAAAGCCAGGACTGTCACTCAGCTGTGACCGCCGGGGGCTGGGGCTGAAGACTGCTGCAGGGGGTGCTGCCCCGGGCTCAGGGGGCAGGTGCGGGATGGAGGGGGACTTCACCCCCAGGCAGGTGAGGGCCGAGGCCCCCGATGCCAGCGCGCGTGGGAGCCATGTGGGAGGGGTGACGAGGTCACAGGAGGGGACAGAGGGGTCAGGGGCCGCTGGGCAAGGCCTGAGGGCAGAGCCCCCTGCAGCGGGAACTGGAGGGCGGAGAGCGGAGGCCGGGCCCTGGAGGGTGGGGGCCCCAACCTGCTCGGCTCCTGCACCACCAGCGTCCGTCTGCTGCCCGCCCGGAAGCTGCCCCCAGGGCCTCTGCGAGGGCTGATGGACTCACTGGAGCTGACCAGTGCCGGCCAGAGCGGGCCACAGATCTCAGGAAGCTCAGTGTTCGCCCTGCAGACAGCACACATACACACACACAGACACACATGCACACACACACATACACACAGGCACACAGACACACATGCACACACATACACATACACATAGGCACACATGCACATGAATGCACACACATGTATGCACACAGGCATACACACAGGCACACAGACACATGAACGCACACACATGTGTGCACACACACAGGCATACAGACACACAGGCACATGAATGCACACACGTGCGTGCACACACACAGGCACACAGATATACATGCACACACATACATACACACAGGCACACATGCACATGAATGCACACACGTGCATGCACACACACGTACACCTCCAGAGCTGGGTGCTCTCAGAGATGCAGGGCACACACGCCACACACACGCATACGCACATAAACACTTACAGAGGCACACGCACAGTCACACACATGCACACACACACATGAACACACGTACACACACACACAGAGGCACACACACCGTGTGACCTCAGAAGGGACAGCCCAGATGCAATGACCCCCGAGAGACAGGAGACAGACGGACAGAGAGATGGACAGAGACGCACAGGGCCAGGGCCAGGGCACCCCCCACGCAGTGCCCAGGACCACTCGCTGCCCTGCAGGGACCTGCCCTGTGGACGCCACCCTCAGCTGGGGCCCAGCCCGTCCCGGGCCCCTGCACTGCCGGCCGCGCCCTCCCCACTGAGCCCTCGCCGCCACTCCCTGCCCCCGCCCTGCAGCACTTCTGGGGGGGCTGGGCCTGGTTGTGGCCACCTCGTCAGTCACAGACGGTCCCCAGGCCCAGGACTTGGCCCGGGCCTCGGCCCCCACACGATGGAGCACCAGCCGGGGGAGGGGCCACAGTGCCGGGGCGGGGGGGTGGGGGACGGGCGCCCGCAGGGCTGTGCCTTCTGCGGCTCCGAGGGCCACGCGGCCTCCTCCTTGCCAGCTCCCGGCGGCTGCTGCCCACCGGCCGTCAGCCTGCCCTGCCCCAGCTGTCCAGGCCCGCTCTGCCCCGATGCCCTGGCCGCTGGGAGCTTAGCAGGGGAGGGGCTGCGTCCCTGCTGGGGCTGCCGGCACTGGCACAGGGGTGATGCCAGGGCTCCGAGGCAGCTTCACGGTGCTGCGCAGCCCAGGAGCCGGGAGGGCCAGGTGAGGGTGGGGTCTGTTCGCAGGGGCCTTCAGAATCCAGCGTCTGCCCAGGGCTGGACGGCCAGGTGGTCGAGCCGTGGACAAGGCTGTGGGAGTCAGGGTGGCCTGGGACCCTGAGCCCCTGGCAGCTCCCACAGAGCTGTCCATGATGAATCGCGACTCCAGGCTCCACCTGGCTGGAGTCCCCCTCCCCCGGCCCTGACGCCACCTGGACACTGCTCCCCAGAGTCGGCCTGAGCAGGGATGGGCAGCTTCCCCAGGGCGAGGACCACGGAGTGGATCAGGGACCAGTGCGGAAGGTTCTGGAGAGAGCAGGCATGCGTGCGGGTGTGTGTACCCACCAGGGGACACAAAGCAGGCATGGCCACTGCCAAGACCTGCAGCCACCTGCACCCTGTACCTCCCTGTGTCCCACACCTGCCTGCACCCCACACCCGCCTGCATCCCACACCCGCCTGCACCCCACACCCACCTGCACCCCACACCCGCCTGCACCCACACCTGCCTGCGTCCCACACCCACCTGCACCCCACACCCGCCTGTACCCCACACCCACCTGCACCCCACACCCACCTGCACCCCACACCTGCCTGCACCCCACACTCACCTGCACCCCACACCTGCCTGCACCCCACACCCACCTGCACCCCACACCCACCTGCACCCCACACCCGCCTGTACCCCACACCCACCTGCACCCCACACCTGCCTGTGTCCCACACCCACCTGCACCCCACACCTGCCTGTGTCCCACACCCACCTGTACCCCACACCCGCCTGCCTGCACCCACCTGCACCCCACACCCGCCTGCACCCCACTCTCTGCTGCGCTCCCATCTGGGCAGCTTTTTCCTCCTCCCTGGAAACTGAACTCACAGGAGGGCGGGAGGGTCCCAGGAGGAGGAGCCCCCCAGGCCGGCCTGGCAGGGGACACCTGGGCTGGCATCTGCAGGGGCTGGCGCCTTCCGGCTGCAGGGCAGGGCGAGCGCGGGGCTGGGGGCCGCACAGGGCCGGCCGCTGACAGGCTGTGAGGCTCTCTCCTCCTCTCGGCCCCGACCGCGTCTGTTCTTTGCTCCCCTGGGAGGGGCGAAGTGGATCCTCCAGGAGACCATGGGAGGAAGGAGCCCTGGGCATGGCGGGCGGGCGGGCGGGCGTGGAGACGCAGCCTGGCTCCTGCCGGCCCAGGCAGCTGCCTTGGCGCCTCTGGGGGCTTCTGTCCTGAGGAGTGGCCTCTGAGCGCCAGGCCATGTCCCCTCTGCACGCTGTGGAGTGATGGGCGACCGCTCCTCTGTGACAGGCAGCGGCCAGGAGCCGCTACAGAGCCCCCCCCCCGCACCTGGGGATGTGAAGTCCAAGCCCTGCCCCCATTCCACAGACGGAACAACCGAGGCTGGAGTGGGTGCGAGGGCTTGCTGGAGGTTACATAGTCATGGAGCTGTGCAGCTCGCGGCATCAACGCAGACCCTGGCCCCCAGAGCACGGACACCCGCCCCTCCCCTCCAAGCCCCTCCCCCGAGGAGGACGCCCTAGCCAGGGTCACGTCCAGCACCCGGACTGCAACCCTCACCTCCTGGGAAGGGGGCAGCTGGAGTCTTTAGGGCCACAGGGGCAGTGCAGGGGAGAGGCAGGGGCCGGAGTGGAGGCAGGGCAGCCTGGGGGCAGCGAGGCCACCGCAGCCACAGCTCCAGGGTCCGGGGCCATGCTGCCCGCTCTGGGACCCTCCCCGAGGTGGCTGGACGCCTCCTGGCTCCGCCCCCTCAGCTGCAAAAGGGGCACAGCACAAGTAACAGCTCCCGCGAGCCCCTCCCCCGCTCCTGGCCCAGCCCTGCCCCTCGCCGCCCCCCCCACCCCGTCCCGTCCTCGGGGTCACTGCGTGCTGGGTTGGGTGATTCCCCCTCTGCAGACGGCGCCCTCGTGTTTGAGGGTCTCGATCATTTTTTCTTCCATAGCTTCTCTGCCTGCCTGCCTTCCCCTCCCCCGTCTCTCAATCTCTCTATTTATTTGAAAGGCAGAGAGAGAGTGAGCGAGCGAGCGAGCTTCCACCTGCTGGTTCAGGCAGCCAGACCAGAGGCAGAGCAGCCAGGTCTCCAGGCAGGCCCTGTGCTACGGGACGTGGGGTCCCCCTGACGGCTCCACTGCTGTGCCCCGCGCTGGCCCCTGGGGCCACGTTCCGTGTTCTCCCAGGAGCGTGGGCTGAGTTTCCTCCCGTGACGCTGCAGCGCGCTGGGCTCTTCCCCTCCTGTCCACCCCCTGCCTCCCCCACTGCGCCTCCTGGGCCGGCCTTGCTGCAGCCCCCTCCCCAGCTCTAGGAGATTGTGGGCGTGAAGGGAGTGGGAGGGTCTCCCTCTGCTGCTGGCCACACCCCCACCCCCACCAGCTCCACTTGCTGCTCGCTCCTCCGCCCCGACCTCGGCTCTGCTTCACCCTCCCTGAGCCCTGGCAGCACCCGGGACTTTTGCATAAGAGACACAGGGACCACCTGACTCTAGGCAGCCGGTGGGCCGGCCCAGGAGAGGGCGCTCACCGTGCTCCGGCCTCGCCCCTCGGTCTGGGGGCCGGCTGCCCTTGGCAAGTCCCAATCTGATCATGGCCTTCCAGGAGCTCCTGCCCCTCCCGTGTCCCCCAGCAGTACTGTTTGGTCAGGAAAGTGTGGACAGAGCCGTGGGAAGGACCCCACGCCCTAACCCCAGGGCCCTGGGAACAGCTGCAGGTGGCAGAGACCCCGCCCACCGGTCTCAGTGGCGAGGAGGCCAGCTGGGCCCCTGCTTCTGGGATGTGGACGGGCACAGCTGTCCAGGGGTCAGCTGGGCGGGGGTCGGGGCGATGGGCTGGGCCATGATACAGGAGGGGTGGACATACTAGGTGTGGCCCCGTGCCTTGCCTCTCTCCTGCTCTCCCCCCATGAGGGCTGCTGGCAGCTCACCTCCCCTCTACGGACTGGAGACCCCTGCGGGAGGGGCCGTGAGTCCCCAGGGCCACCTAGGGAAGCCAGGTGCCACCGCGCGGGCCCTGGCAGGAGGTGGGGGCGCCCTCACTGGGGGCCACCACTGAGTTTAGTAATCAAGTAACTCAGCAGGGGTTGGGGACACGGCCGGGGCCAGCAGCCGCTGGGGGACAGCAGGGCACATGGTTCCAAGGGTTACGGCGCGAGGGAGCCGCGCCCTGTGGCAGCACCACAGCTGAGAAGGAACCTCAGTTTCTCCCCCGCCCCCGCTGCTGCATGACCCAGGAAGTGTTTGCTGACGCTCGGGCGGGGGCAGACCGGAGACTCCAGCTCAGGGTGGTGGCGACACTGGTAGCCACGGTAACCATGGCAAAGGGGGTAGTGGCACCCAGGCTGGTGATGGTGGCAGCCATGTTTGTGGGGTGGCCATGGAAACCATGGCGCTGGAGTCGGTGGCTGCCATGGTAAGCACGGTGATGATGTGGCCGGGGAGCTGGGTGACAGCAGGGTGGTGATGCCCGGGGGTGGATGGTGATGCCAAGGTGACGCCAAGGTGACGCCGGTGGCCCTGGTCGTGGTGGTGAGGATGCTTCCCTCCACTGCCAGAACAGCCCAAGGTCAGCGTGTCCTCGGCTGTCCTCAGGCCCCTCCCCCAACAGGCTGCCCTGGCCGGGCGGAGTCTTCGGCCTGAGCGGAGGACCCGAGTGCCCTCCCCTCCTGGCGCTGGGCAGGGGAGGCGAGGGGCGGGTGTCTGGTGGAAGGCGGCCGGGCTGGCAGAGACCCCGCCCCCCGGGGGCCGGCAGGCTGTAATCTGCGCTGCTTCATTAGGCCAATTTGCTTCAGATCCAAACAGTGCCGCCAGCACGTGGCCAGCGGGGGAGGGGGGAGGCTGGCGTGGCCGTGCCCGCGCTCCCTGCCCGGCTCGGCAGCTGCCGCAGCCGTGCACCCAACCCCAACCTCGGCCTGCCCGTGCGGGGCCCGAGGGCGCCCCGAGGTCGTGGCGAGGCCGCATGCTCACCACCCGGTCAGGGCATGAATCCAACCATGGAGCAAGAACAGGGGTTTGTCTCGCCCTAGAATGAGCCCTGGGTCACAGGGCACAGACGCCTGCTTCCCGGGGTGCACAGCCGAGCGGGGACACGCTGCTGTCCCACACTGAAGGGCGCCAACCGGACCCAGCGGCTCAGGCCCTGGGACTTGGGCAGCTGGAGGAGGTGGGGGAGGGGCTGTGTGCGGCTCCCTAGGCCGAGGCTGGGCTCACAGTGAGGGCTCCCACCCTGGTCCTCCCCGACTCCTCTGTGGGGCGGAAGCGGCTTCAGCGTGGCTGCAGGGACACAGCCTGTACGCGAGGACGTGGGGAGAGGAGCAGTGGCTGGGGGACCAGGGAGGGCCCGGGAGCCATGGGGGCGTCCCGGGCAGGGGCGGGGCTTCCTGTAGGGGAGGTGATGACCGGGCAGACCCGAGGAAGGCAGTGGCGCTCGCAGGGGAAACCCCACTCCCTGCAGGGCCGGGTCTCACTGTGGCCTCCACACCGGCTCTGTGAGCTTATGGGGTGACCCGACTCTCCAGGCCCGTGACACCCTTGACATGGGTGATTTGGGGGCACCCCTGCTGTTCGCCAGTGCAGCTGGCCGGCGCGGGAGTGACCCCAGCACACCAGGAACAGCCTCAGTGCTGCCCTGCTGCCCAGCGACAACGCCTGGCATTGCCAGCCCGATACGGGAAGGGCTGGTGGCATCGCAGCTCCCGCTCCCCTGTCCCACCGGCCTCGCCTGCTGCTCCCCTGCACACAAGCCCACCTCCGCCCGGCCATGCCCAGGGGTCAGGCCCTCCTCTGGGGCCTCCGGGGCTCCCTCCTCAGGCACCGTGGGGACGCTGTTTCTAACGGACCCTGTCGGGGACGTGGGTTCTCAGATCTGCGCGCCTGGGACCACGTGCGCCTCCCTGGGCTGGCGGCGTCCAGCTCTGCCCCGTGTCCTTGGCACCGAAGCAGGAGCGCAGCTCGGGCTCCGGGTGGACGCATCCGGAAGTGGATGAGTTAACCTGGCAGCGTGCGGGCGGGAAGGGGAGAAATCTGTGGGCGGGGGTGGGGTGGGGGCAGGCGGCCGCTCCGTGGGGTCTGGAGCCTCTCTCGCCTCCCGGGCAGGAGGCCACAGCCCCGCTCTGCAATCCGACAGCTGGGGGCAGCCCCTTGGTCGGGGCCGGGGGAGAGGGGAGCACTTAGGAAGCAGGGGCCACGCGCGGCGCGATAATCGCCTCTTAAAAGCAATTTAACACCCGGAGGTGAGGCCGCCCGCAGCTTAATTGCTCCTCAGGGCACAGAAACAACATTGGCAGCTGGAGAGGGCACCTGGCCCAGCTCCTCCAAGCCCAGCGCCCCCTCCCCCAGCTAAATCAGGCCGGGAGGGTCAGAGTCAGGCCCTGCTGACTGCTGACCTCTGTCCCCAAGCCGAGGCTGGCACATGCTCCAGCCAGCATGATTTCCAGGACATGAAGCGACCACAGCAGCCACTCGCCATGCGTGCAGCCAGCCAGCCTTCACCACGGCTCTCGCCACGCCTGCAGCCAGCCAGCCGTCACCATGGCCCTCGCCACGCATGCAGCCAGCCAGCCGTCACCACGGCCCTCGCCACGCGTGCAGCCAGGCAGCTCTCACCACGGCCCTCGCCACGCATGCAGCCAGGCAGCTCTCACCACGGCCCTCGCCACGCGTGCAGCCAGCCAGCTCTCATCACGGCCCTCACCACGCGTGCAGCCAGCCGTCATCACAGCCCTCGTCATGCGTGCAGCCAGCCAGCCGTCACCACGGCCCTCACCACGCGTGCAGCCAGCCAGCCGTCATCACGGCCCTCGCCACACAGTCACAAGAGCTCTGGCCCCGATACACGGGGGCTGCCACGGGAAGTGGCCAGCACAGCAGGGCTCGAAGTGCGGGAGGTGACTACAGGAGCCAGGGCAAACCGTCCAGAGGTGGCCTACACAGGGCTGAGAAGGGTCCAGGGAGCAGGGCGTGGCCGGGCTGTGGCTCCCCAGGCCTACTCGGCTGCCTTGGTCAGAAAGAAGGCGCAGTTCCAGGCAGAGGGGGCTGCAAGGGGCCAGCGGGCTCCAGGCTGGCCGGCCCCAGGGGCTCACCCCGCCCCTCCCGCTCCAGGAGGACTTGGTCCTGTTCCACGTCCCACAGTGCACAGGGAGAACAGCCGGTGTCTGAGGATGAATAAGTTACAGACCAGCAAATGAGCGCCGCTCTGCGTCTCAGCGCTTCCTGCGTGCACTGCTGGGGGCGGGGCGGAGGGCAGGTGCCCGGGGGGTCACCGTGCTCCAGCAGTGGCGGCCGTGTCCTGGGCGTGGACTTTAATGCACTGTGGCCGCGCTCTGGAGAGACCCCCCCCCCCGGGAGAGGAGGTGCTTTCCCAGAGGGGCCCTGCCTGTCGGGTCGCAGGTCACCAGCTAAGCTGCCCCCGAGCGCTGTGGCGCCAGTGGGTCAGAGATCCTCTCCCAGAGATGAGGCCCTGGGGGCAGGCCTGCCGAGACCCCAAGTCCCTCGCTGGTCCCTCCCTTCTAAGGTGTTGCCGCAGGCCTGGAAGTGGGGCAGACTTCTGAGAGTCCGATCCTGCTCTCCATTGGCTCCAGCCTCGTGAGACTCGCCCTCGAGGGGCAGGACTCGCGTCTCCCTCAGCTGCCCGTCACCGGCCATCAGCGCACACCTGAGAGGGGCTAGCGGGGGCAGGAAGCTGGTTTGCACCCATGCTGTTGGAGACTCCCCAGCCAAGATCAGGCGCCCCCCGGCCCTGGCCTGTGATGGGAGGGGGAGACCACGTGGCGAGCTGCGGGCGAGAGATGGGGAACTCGCCTGCACCCCCTCTGCAGGTCTCCCAGCGCTGGCAGCCGCGCTGCTCCCAGCTGGGGTCACCTGAAGGAGCTGCCAAGCAACTTGGGTAGGCAGGGGGCCCGCAGTTGAGAGGAGGAGCTGAGAGACCCGTCTGTGCCTGTGCCTTAGCCACACAGCGCTAAAACCCCACTCCTCCCACGGCATGCCAACAGGGCTGCAGGCTCGGCACACCCGCTTCCCATCATGCACCTGAGCCCCACTTCCCATCATGCACCCGAGCCCCATTTCCCATCATGCACCTGAGCCCTACTTCCCATCATGCACCTGAGCCCGCTTCCCATCATGCACCTGAGCCCCACTTCCCATCATGCACCCAAGCCTCACTTCCCATCATGCACCTGAGCCCCACCTCCCATCATGCACCTGAGCCCCATTTCCCATCATGCACCTGAGCCCGCTTCCCATCATGCACCTGAGCCCCACTTCCCATCATGCACCCGAGCCCCCACTTCCCATCATGTACCTGAGCCCCATTTCCCATCATGCACCCGAGCCCCACTTCCCATCATGTACCTGAGCCCCATTTCCCATCATGCATCCGAGCCCCACTTCCCACCATGCACCTGAGCCCGCTTCCCACCATGCACCTGAGCCCCACTTCCATCATGGACACGACGCCACAGTGACCACGTGAGCAGCTCCAGGTGGAGACTCCGCCCCATTTGAGTATTAAATGAGGGCCCCCTGCCTGCCCTGTAACTGGGGGCTGGGACGCGGCTGCCGCCACAGTCACCCGTCTCTCGTCTCTGCCTCTCCTTGAGTAAATCTTGCCTTCTTGCCCGCACCGTCTCTGCTGTGAGTTCCTGTCTCAGGTGGGGTCCACCCAGCTGGGCACCCCCAGCACCTGCCGCCCCCTCGGCATAGGAAGTGGAGCTGCCCCTGATCCCGGGCCCTGTGCCGCGGGGTGCAGGCCTGCCACGGGCGTCCCAAAGGCACGCGTTCCCATTGCCACGTTCGTGGACAGGCGTGGTCCGTGGCAGTGCAGTCTTCAGTCAGGTCTCGATGGTCAGTGGAGGGCGGCTCGGGGACAGAGCGACGGAGCAGGGGACCAGGTGGGACGATCGAGGTGCTACTGTGGCTGGGATGCAGACACACAACCCAACCCGGGTCCCCACAGCCGGAGGACAGCCGCAGCGCCCACACGGCTGAGCCCATGCTGTCCGCCATCAGGGCCTCCCAGAGTCGCCACGGCACCCCAGGGGGCCAGTTGCTGTTCCCTGTGCGGCCACCCAGAGCGAGCGGAGGGAGGCAGCAAACCCGGGGAGGAGCAGAGCAGAGACTTGGGGGGTGCCTCACCTTGAACCCCGTCCTGCAGCTGGCAGCCCAGCCAGCGGCTGTAATTACCGCCGAGCCTGCGGCATCTAAATAATGCAGCAGTTACACTGTTTGTAAGGGAATTAGAGACAGCGGCGCCCGGGCGGCCGCTCCCTGGGCTCAACCCTGGAACCAGAGCCTCCGGCAGGAGACAAAGACCTTGAGGTCCCCGCCCCAGTGCAGAGCCAGGGAAGCTGCCAGGCTGGGCTGTGGCTCCCCTGAGCCTGAGCCCGAGCCCAAGCCCCAGAGCGGGGAGGGGGGTCAGATTCCCTTTGCCCTTCCCCCTCCCCCGTGGCCCCTTCCTGCCTCTGGGCACTCACTGGCAGGATGTGGCTGCTAGAAGACCCCCTCCCCCCGCCGGGGGTCCTGGACCCTACACCAGCCTGCACACCTCTGTCTCCTGGGCAGGTCCCACAGCTGCAGGCTGGGGTCCAGGCGTCCCAGGGACTGTGGGGTAGGGCGGGGGTGGGGCACTGGGGGACAGGCCTGACCCCTGGCCTGGAGAAATTGGGTGCCCTTGCCAAAGACAGTCCCCGGGAGGACAGGGGTGAGTGAGGGTGGGAGGGTGGGCGGGGTCTGAGTGTCCAAGGTGGGCCAGGCCAGAGCAGAGACAGCCGCCTAGGTCAGCCCCCACCCCCGACCCCCGCATCAATGCCACTCAGACCCAGACAGAGGCTCGGATCTCTGGGCCAATAGGGGCTCAGGGGAGCATGGGGGTGGCCCCGCCCTGCGGCACCCAATCCTGGCTTGGGCCACGCCCTCCAAGCTGTCATCAAAGCCTGGGGACCCTGCCCCTCCTCACCAGGGTCTCCAGGTCCTGCCAGAAGAAGCAGAGCCTCTGTGGCCACTCCCCCTTGCAGTGTTGGGGAGCAGAGTGCCCAGGAGGGGGCGCTCACTCTGTGGCCAGACCTGCTGCAGGAGGAGAGGTAGGGGGAGGCGGGACCCCCGACCCCACTCACCCCTCCCAACAGCCCTGTTTTAACCTGAAGACTCAGGCAGGAAGGGAGGAGACTTTCAATCTGCCTGGGGATAAAAATCAGACTCCTGGGGCCGGAGCTGTGGCGCAGTGGGTTAACGCCCTGGCCTGAAGTGTTGGCATCCCATCTGGGTGCCGGTTCAAGACCCAGCTGGTCCATTTCTGATCCAGCTCTCTGCTGTGGCCTGGGAAAACAGCAGAAGATGGTCCAAGGTTGGCCCCTGCACCCACATGGGAGATTGGAGGAAGCTCCTGGCTCCTGGCTTCAAATCGGCACAGCTCTGGCTGTTGTGGCCAACTGGGGAGTGAACCATTGGAAGAAAGACCTCCCTGGGTAACTCTGACTTTCAAATAAATAAATGAATCTTAAAAAAAAAAAATCCGACTCCTGCACAGCCGGGCAGAGCTCAGGTGAAGTCCGCCGGCTGCCTCCGCCTCACCTGAGACTCCCCTGTGCCGATGCGGGGCCGGGGTGGTGGCGGCTGAGTGTGGAGTCCCTGGGCCAGGCCTGGGGGAGGTGTGGAGAAGCTGCGGCAGGCCGGGACCGGGAGGCTTCTCTGGCAGGTCCACACTGCGTGTGAGGCAGGGCAGGGTCGGGCCTCAGCCTCCAGCCAGGCCACCGATGACCCCCCTGGCCGGGCGGCACAGGGAGTGACCCCGAGGCGCTGACACACAGGGGGTGGCTCCCGCTCAGGGGAGCCCACTTGGCCAGGCCGGGAGGCTATGCCGGGTGCCGTGATGCCAGTGGGAACTGAGAACCGGCTGTCCCCTCTCCCCAGGACCCCAGGATTCTCCCGGGCAGGCCCCTGCTCACGGAGCCCTGGCTGCAGCCTGGGCACGGGCTTTCATCGCCGGCAGCCCCAGCCGCTCTGGCGCTGGTGGCCCGCAGGCCTCACCTGCAGACCCTGACCTGTGTGGCTGTCGCCGTCCCCAGGCTGGACTCACCTGCGACGGAAGGTTCTGGGCCCTGGAAGCCAGCACCCCCTGCAACGCATGCGCGGAGCTCGCCAAGGAAGGAGGCTTGTGGGTGAGGGGCGGGAAAGGGGCCCGGGGGATAGCCTGGGTGGGATTTGCCAAGGAGAGGGCCGAGCCACACACATGGGAGACGCTGCAGGAGCCCCTGGCCACGAGCAGGTTCCCCAGGGCCCACGGCCGGACACAGGCGGGAGTCCCGGATGTCGGCCTCAGGAGAGGGTCTGCTCCCTCCTCACCTGCCGAGGAGGGGGAGGGCATGGCAGTGTCTGCTGCCCCACTGTGTGTCGGGGGACAGAGCTGGGGACGCTGCCCCACTGTGTGTCCAGGACAGCTGGGGACGCTGCCCCACTGTGTGTCGGGGGACAGAGCTGGGGACGCTGCCACACTGCGTGTTGGGGCTCACAGCCGGGAGCTGGGGGTGATGAGAGCAGGGGGCAGGCATGGACTTGGCCCCAGAGGTCATTGGGGACCGTGAGGAGGATGTCCCTGGGGCAGGCACCTGGCCGGGTGGGAGGGGCGTGGCCAGCTGACGGCACAGGATCTGAGTTTCTGGTCGCGACTGGGCCAGGCGGTGACCACGCCGCTCTCGGGGGCTGGAACGGCCCCAGGCCCGGCGGCCTCCCCAGCACTGCTGTCCTGCTCTCTGGAACGTTCCTCCAACACAGTCGTGGAGCGACTGCCTCTCACCCAGCGATGCTGACCTACATCCGAGCCTCTGTGAGCGCGGAGCCGCTATATAAAGCCCGCCGTCTATTTCAGAAGAGGGGCCGGCGGGGCGGCAGCGGCTCCCAGCCCGCGTTACATAAGGCTCCCTGAGCACCCACAGCGGCTCTGCACGCGGGGTGATGGCTGGCTGGAGTCCGGACAGGCCGAGGGCTCTGCGCCCCCTGCCTCAGCACCTCCTGTGCCTCCCAGCCCCTAGCCTTCGGCGACTGTGGGCTCCTTGGGGTCAGGGGTCGCATCCTGTGTACCCTGTGTCCCCCCAGCCCAGGACAGCCTGGGCTCTGGAGGCCTGAGCCAGGAGAGAGCAGGTGCAGGGCGGTTCCGGTTCTCACGCCCGCTGATGCCTCTGAGGGGGCCCCAGGGCCGCTCCTCGTGGCGTGGGATAGGGACCCGCCCCTCGTGGCTGGAAGGCAGCCCTGTGGGAGACCCAGGTGGCCAGGGGCCCAGGCTTCCCAGAAGCTGGGAGTGAGCTTGGGAGCCCGGCCTGCCCCAGCACAGGAGCAGCGGGCCCCTGAGGGGCTGCACAGGGGCCCGGGGACCCGGGTGTGGGAAGACACGAGCTCGCTGGCTTCCTTCCTGGGCTTTGGGGGTCCTGCTACGCACAGACGGCGGGGGCCCGAGCGGCCGCCTGCACCCTGGCCCTGCCCAGCACCCAGATCTGCGCTTCAAGAGGGAGGGGCCGGGCCCCCTGTGCAGCCACAGGCGCCCCTCACCCATCCTGCAACCTGGCCCCACCCAGAGTTCAGAGTAAGTGGATGAGCCCTGCTTCATCGGGGGGGGGGTAGCACACACAGGTGGGGGCCCCCTGGGTGCTGCTGCCGAGGTGGGGGTGGGGTCCCTTCCGGTGGCCTGGCCAGAATCCAGCGGGGCTCAAGTCAGCACCCTGCGGGCCGTAGGAGGCAGGCTGAGTGCTCCTGGGACGCTCCCTTCACACCCCTGTGCTGAGTGACAGCCCCAGGCCCCGCCCTCCGAGACAAATCCGGCCTCAGCATCTGGGTTGTAACCTGGTCGCTTTACACCCAATTACTGGAAATCCCAGAGCCTTCCCCGGTGACAGGCAGAGGCTGGAGAAGCCTGGGGGTCCCTCCCCTCACCCGCCACTCAGAGTGGCCAGTCCCAGTCGGGCCAGCACCACCCCAGGGTCGCGGGTGGCTCAGAGCCTCAAGCCCCACCTTGCACCTGCCGAGTGAGCGAGGAGCTCAGGTGGTCCAAGCCCCAGACAAGGGCGCCCGGGAGGCTGTGGGGGACGCGAGACCCCTGCCCGCCCCTGGGGAATGGCAGCCCTGCAGGGCCAGCAGAACCCGCTGCCCTACGGCCTGTAGCCCGCTGCTCTGGGACCGCTGGCCTCCGGAGGCCTCAGGCGCTCCGCCCAGACCCGGGTGCTCTCCAGCCCGGCCCCAGGCCCAAGCTGAGCTGTGTACAGGCTCCGGGCTCCTGGCTTCCGTGCCATTTGCTTTTCTTGCAATGTTTGTTCACCCAGGCCTGGCGGGGCTGACTCCCCCTGCCCCACCCCCGCCTCCCACAGTCCTCACCATGGGTCTCCATCGCCCCCCGCCCCGTCCCTTCTGACCCCCAGTCCCACCCAGCTCAGTGCCCAGGAGCCAGGAGCAGAAACCCCGCTGCACCCAGTGCCCCGAGGGTTCCGGCTTCTCCAGCTCCGACCTCACTTCCCCGAGCCCTGGACGGCACCTTGGCATCTCCCAGGGGGCCCCCTCCTCCCAGCCGTCCAAGGCCCCTGGCCGTGACCACCGTGGCTCTGGCCCTCTCCTCCCCGGCTTGTGGATTGCCGGGGACCTCAGCCTCCCCCCTCCCTGACTTCCGCTGCTTCAGGGACTTTTCCATAAAACAGCTCACAGAATACCGGGGAAAAGTAACCTTTTATTTTTGAATATTATTTATTTGAGAGGCAGAGTTACAGAGAGAAGAGGAGAGAGAGACAGAGAGAGAAGTCTCCCACCCACTGGTTCACTCCCCAAATAGCTGCAACAGCCCGGGCTGGGCCAGGCAGAAGCCAGGAGCCAGCAGCTTCCTCCGGGTCTCCCACGCGGGTGCAGGGGCCCAGGTACATGGCCCACCTTTCACTGCTCTCCCAGGCGCATGAGCGGGGAGCTGGATTGGAAGTGGAGCAGGTGGGACTTGAACCGGCGTCCATATGGGATGCTGGCGCTGCAGGCCACAGCTTAACCCACTGCACCACGACGCCCGCCCCAGAAAGTAACCTTTTAATGTCCCGTTTATAGCACACGACAGTAATTCCTCTGGAAATGCATCAGGAGCCACAGGCGCCCACGCTGTGGGCAAGCATTGGGTCAGTGGGTCAGGGTGGAGTGTCACTCACTGTGGGGGAGGTACAAACCTGCAGTCGTCACCATGGTGACCGGGGGGCCACTGGTGGCAGCAGCTCTGCGGGAGCCCCAGGGGCAGCCAGGGGAGCCCTCCGGTTTCATCAGGCTCAGGGTCCTGGGTTCCAATCCTGACTCCAGCACTGCTGGCCGTGTGGCCTCGAGGGACGTGAGCGTGGGGTGCGAGCACAGGACTGGAGCAGACGCCAGCGTGGAACTCTGGTGTGGGACCAGAGCGCAGGATTGCAGCCGGCGCTGAGCCTGGGACTGCTGCCCCAGAGGCTGCAGCCGTCAAATGAGGGCCGGCATACTCCCCCGGGAGGGTCACGGGGACCCCAGGCAGAGGCCTCGGAGGGAGCCGGTGCTCCCCTAAGGCTCCCCCCACCCCCCCATCACCACCACCGTCCTCCGCCCCTCCCCGTCACCCACATCCTCTCTGCGGTGTCACCGTCACCTTCACCTTCACCATCACCCTCACCCCACAGGGCTCCCTGGCCCCACCATCATGCGCCCCACCCCCCTGCCAAGCGTGCCAGCCACACTCACGGCCCAGCCACAGAGGAGGAATGAATGAGGGGGGCCCCGTGTCGCCTCCCCCTCCCCCAGGCCACGCCACAGCCCAAGGAGCAGGAATCAACAGGAGCCCACTTGGCCGCCCAGGCAGTCCCAGGACGCACGTCCCCTTGGGGCCACTCCTCTGTTCCTGCCCCCAACCCCACACCCCCCAGCCTCCCCGAATGCCCCCCCAGAGCTCGGAGGCCCCCCTCCATGGCATCTGCAGAAGGCAGAGCAGTGGGAGGAAACAGCTGCGTGGGGCTGGGACGGCGACGCGGGCCAGATGGCCAGGGCCTTGTGGGGCTTCTGGGGCCCAGTCCCTGGGGACCGTGGGCAGCAGCAGGCCCCTGGGCCTCAGCCCCGGGAGGGAGCCTCCCGCTGGCGGGCAGAGGAGAGGCCTCCTCTGAGCCCCATGGGCACAGGGACACAGACCCCCAGGGGAGGGCGGCCCCTCCCACCGTGGGACCTGCCTGGGTCCCAGAGAGGGCGTGGGTCCCGCTCGGGGCCACTCCCGCCGGCAGCATCCTGCCCAGTCTGCATCTGTCCCCTCCCCAGGCTGGCTCAGGCTGCTGGGTCCCCGGGCGGCAGGGGTCCACTGCTGGGAAGGAGAGGGGGTGGCCTGCTTGCAAAGCCCCCAGAGGTGCGGGGGAGGGGAACATTTTTAGCAAGCAAATGATACCATTTGTGGAGAAGTTACCCAGGCTGGGATGCAGACCCAGGAACCAGAGACTTGGCTCAGAGGCTGTTGTCCGAGGTGGCCAGGGGGCCCGGTCCACTGTGAGGGGCCTTCACGAGGAGGGGAGACTGGACATGGACGCACAGGGAGGCAGGGCGTGGGGGGACGGCGAGGAGAGCCGCCTGGGGAGGAGCCGCCCTGCCTGCACCTGGGTCTCAGGCTGCCTAGACTGCACAGGTGGCTCGAGCAGGGAGCAGCCTGGAGCTTCTGAGAACCCGGCAGGAGGGGTCGCGTCCTGACTCGTGACAGAGCAGGGCCACCGGCACCCAGGACGGCTGGGCAAGGCTGGAGAGGAATTGGGCCTCCTGCCCTGCCATCCCAAAGGAGACCCTAGGGCAGCCCCGGGGCCTCTGGGTGACAGAGCCCTGTGCTTCCGCGCTGGTCTCAGTCAACATGCAGTTAAGGGACAGAGCAAAGAGGCCAAGGCCATCTGAGATCTGACCTCACGGGGCCCAGAGCACCTCCTCTGTCTAAGCTCTGAGCCCTGACCCCAGACACACCCTGAGTCCTGTCCCAGACACACCCTGAGCCCTGGTCCCGGATACACACTGAGCCCTGGTCCCAGACACACACTGAGCCCTGATCCTAGACACACCCTGAGCCCTGGTCCTGGATACACACTGAGCCTGACCCCCCCCACACACTGAGCCCTGGTCCTGGATACATACTGAGCCCTGGTCCTGGATACATACTGAGCCCTGATCCCAGACACACATTGAGCCCTGATCCCAGACACACACTGAGCCCTGATCCTAGACACACACTGAGCCCTGACCCCAGACACACCCTAAGCCCTGGTCCTGGATACATACTGAGCCCTGGTCCTGGATACATACTGAGCCCTGATCCCAGGCACACACTGAGCCCTGATTCTGGATCCATACTGAGCTCTGATCCTGGATACGTACTAAGCCCTGGTCCTGGATACATACTGAGCCCTGGTCCTGGATACATACTGAGCCCTGATCCCAGACACACATTGAGCCCTGATCCCAGACACACACTGAGCCCTGATCCTGGATATATACTAAGCCCTGATGCCAGACACATGCTGAGCCCTGATCCAGGTCACATGCTAATTCTCTATCTGGTCATAGGCTGAGTCTGGATCCTGGCTGGACACTAAGCCCTAATGCTGATTCGGGGTCACACAATGAATCCTAACCCTGGCACAGAGCGATTCCAGGTCACAGTCTAAGCTTAATCCTAGATGACGGCTGAGCCATGTTTCGGGCCCCAATGTGACCCGCTGTGCTGGTCACAGGCTGAGCCCGGCCCGGGCATTGTCACAAGTGCACCTGTGTTACCTGTGAGCGCTCCAACAGCAGCTGGCTCACGGCCTCTCACTGAATGTCCTGGCGTGGAGAGGGTCTGTCCTGGTCCCGGTTTGGTGCATGCGAGGCCGCCACAAAACACAATGAACACCGGACATAAGGGAAAGGTTCATCGTCGGGTGGGGAAAACCCGAGGGCCAGTGGGAGGGGGCGTAGGAGGAAGGAGATTGGAGAGAGGAAGAGCGTGCCTGGGGAAGCAGGCCCTCTTGTCCCCCGTGCTGGGGGCGGGAAGTGGGCCCTGTTGTCCCCCATGCTGGGTGTGGGAAGTGGGCCCTGTTGTCCCCCGTGCTGGGGGCGGGAAGACAGCCATGGGTTGCAGCCATGGGACGCCAATCCGTAACCCTCGGTGTATAATGGAATAGGGGTCCTGGCGGTAAGCGGCCCCTCCAGGTGTGGGGTGAGAGGGAGCCGCCTCCCGGCCGAAGCACACACATTCTAGGTGGGGGCTGGGACCCTGGAGCCCTCAGAGGCCCCTCCCCTGGGAGGTGGGGCCCCTACAGGCACCCCCTCCCCGAGACTGGGGCTCGGCCCCTCTGCTCAACCCCCACTGCAGGCAATGCTGATGGAAAGAGCCAGAGGGCTGCAGGGGCCAGGGGCCACCCCACGTCGCATCCCAGCCTCCGGCCAGGGGCCTGCGGCCAAGGCGCTGACTGCCATAAACACACAGAGCTGGGCTCGAACTCGGAGCCAGAACCGCAGGTCCAGGCCGAGCCCACTGCTCCCAGACGGAGCCGAGGGGACGCCACCATGGTCAGCCGGGACCCTGCAAGGCCCAGCAGGGCTGCTCACCCGGGCCCGGCAAGCCAGGGGCATGGTCGCTCTCTGGCTGGTGTCTGTAGGGCACGGGAATCAGTCAAGCAGGTGGGGCTCTGCCTTGGTCCAGCAGCGCCTGTGGCTTGGAGGCCCTACGACCCCTGCTGCTGGTGGGGGTCAGCTCATCTCCCAGTCCCTGGGCTGAACTTGCTCGTCTGCTGTGGCTCCGGCGAGGCCAGCAGGTGCCAGCCGGACCCCTACCCCCGACCACCCCTCCGGATGCCTCTGGGGCAGCTGCCAGCGCCTGGGCCCCGGTGCACCCGCCCCTCCCCCCGCCCGCCAGCTGCCTGTGCTGCCACTCACAGGCGTGGCCCTGGGGGGGATGGCCTCTCGGCTCCTGCCAGGACTCTGACCCCCGACAGCAACATTCCCCACGGCTGGACGGGTTTTCCAGGGAGGCACCGCGGGGGGAGCCATGGGGCCAGGACTTCAGAGCTCCCGGGGCGAGGACAGAGCCCCAGCTCCCCAGCTCGGGGGCTGCCACCCCGGGGAGCCCATCTGCCCTGTTCCTTAGTGTCCTCTCCTCTCACAGGGGGTCAGCACCCCCACACAGGTGAGGGGGCCCAGAGGGCAGCAGGCGCCCGCCCCTCTGTGAAGGGCCACACAGACGTCCACACCACACCCCACGTCGTGGAGGAGAGACTGAGGGCCCCAAGATTCCCAGGTGTGTGGGGGCAAAGCCAGACTGCTGCTCCCACAGGCTCTGTGAGTGCCACACCTCACCACACAGGCGTGTAACCCCACACACGTGCCCACACACACACTCGGCTCACAGGCACGCACAGGCAGACGCAACACAGGTGCACATGGAGAGACACAGGCGCACACCCATGGAAGCTCTGTGTGCTTGGCTGGGGCAGCAGTGAGAGCCCCGGCGCTCAGGCCCAGGGGACCTGGCCAGCAGGGGTCCCCGTGCCCAGCTTCTGCCTGAGCCCTGTGAGCCCCCCTCCTCGAGCCCTGCAGGTGGGCGCTCCTCCTGCCCAAGTCCTCACAGGCCTGGTGGGGGCAGAGGCGGGGGCTCTGGAGTGGGGGTGGGTGCTGCAGGGGCGGCGCTGCCACAGCCACGGCCACAGCCACAGCCACGGCCACAAGGCTCCGGATCCAAGCCCAGCTCGGTGTCCCCTGTGGCCAGCAGGGCTGACAGACAATGCCTGCTTGTGGGGCGGGGCGAGCCCAAGGCCTGGCACACAGCTGGCCCCTCCCCTTCCCCGTCCCCCTCTCCACCCCCTCCCTCTCCCTCTCCCTCTGTCCCTTGCAGGAGACAGAGGCCCCAGAGTGACTGTCGCAATGTGAGGGGAAGGGCGGAGTGGGGTGATGAGCAGACAGGGTCTGAGCCCCCAAGTCCCAGAGGCTGTGCCCCCCAGGAACAGGAGGGCTTCTGCAGCTGCGACAATGTGGGGACAGGACAGAGCTAGCATGGGGACAGGATGGCCCAGTGACGAGGGGGGACCAGAGAGGACTGGCCTGGCACGACACAGACCCGCACAGAACCATGGAGGTTGGAGCTGGAGGGCCAGGGAGACATGGGAGCCCATCTCACAGATGCGAAAACTGAGGCCCAGACGGAAGAATTTTGTTGAGTGACAGCCAGCCAACGCACAGGCCCTCCATGACAAACAGCACCACCCGGGGGGCGATTCCCAGAGCCTGGGGTAGGGGGCGTCCTCCCACCTCCCTGGCCGACCTGAGATGGGCGATAAGAGTGTAGATGCTGGAACCTTCCCTGGGTGAGCCCAGGCCCCCAGCCATGGCTGCAGGGCAAGGAAGGACAAGGGCAGTGGACAGGGAGCGCGGAAGGGCTCCCCCTCTGTGCACCAGAGCGATTCATCACGCCTCCTCCAGCATGAGTGGGGCACAATTAGTCTTGGAATTACCCTGGGGGAGACGGGAAGAGAAAATAAATTAAGGAGAAATCCATCAGCGCTGTAATTGTAATACAGTGTATCAGAGTCGACTGCATTGCAAACAGGAGCTGGTCCCCTGCTGACCGCTCCAGCGAGCCAATGACTCCGTGTGTCAACTGGAGACTTGTGGGGGGGGGGGAGCGAGGACGTTAAAGGGAGCACTGAGAACCGCAGACCCCAGCTCGCCCTGGGCCATCCTACACTGCAGGGAGGGGACGGGCGCCTGTCCTGTCTGCAGGCGGGGTCGCCCCAGTAGGAAGTCTTCCAGCCACAGAACGTCAGCGTGGATCTGTGGCACCTCTGGCCTCTGCACACCCACACTGTGCCTCCCGTGGTGAGCATGGCCTCCCTGCTTACACATAAGCACCCCCAGAACACGGGGGTCCTGTTTACTTGCTGGGCCAAGTCCAGGTGGGAGGAGGGCTCGGAGGACGGATGGGTGGGTGGATGGATGGATGGATGGATGGTTGGATGGATTCGTGGATGGGTGGGTGGATGGATGGGTGGATAAATGGGCGGATGGGTGGGTGGATGGGCAGATGGGTGGATGGATGGGGGGATGGCTGGGTGGATGGATGGGTGGATGGGTGGGTGGGTGGATGATGGGCGGATGGATGTGCAGATGGGTGGATGTGTGGGTGGGTGGATGGGTGGATGGGTGGGTGGGTGGGTGGATGGATGGATGGATGGGCGGATGGGCGGATGGGCGGATGGGCGGGTGGGTGGATGGGTGGGTGGGTGGGTGAATGGGTGGATGGGTGGGTGAGTGGGTGGGTGGATGGGTGAGTGGATGGGTGGATGGGTGGGCGGATGGGTGGGCAGGTGGATGGGTGGGTGGATGGGCGGGTGGATGGGTAGGTGGGTGGATGGGCGGGTGGATGGGTAGGTGGATGGGTGGGTGGGTGGATGGATTGATGGATGGGTGGGTGGGTGGGTGGGTGGGTGGATGGGTGGATGGGTGGATGGATGGATGGGTAGGTGGGTGGGTGGATGAGTGGCTGTTTGGGGAGTGAGCTCGTGGATGGAGGCTCTCTCTGTGGGTCTCTCCTTCTCTCTCTGTAACTCCGTAACTCTACCTCTCAAAAATTAATAGATCTTTAATAAAATGAAGCAGCTTCCAGAACCCTGCATGGGGAGCACCACCCTGTGAGGTGGAGGGGGCGGTGCAGGGGTCACCCTGGAGCTCCTGCTCTCCCCGTCAGAACAGCGAGTCCCACAGCCGGCCTGGGCTGCAGGCAGCCCCCCACAGACCCTCAGAGAAGTTGGCCCAGGGCCTGGCATCCTCCAGCAACTCACGACATTGTCACCCCATGGAATGCCTGAGGTAATGGCCGGTGCAGGGACACTGTAACCTGTTGCCGCAGCCACAGCTCAGCCACGCTCGGGGCGAGAGGGTCACCTGTCCAGTCCCACTGGTTAGCAAACAGGAGGGCGTGAAGGCAGTGAGCTAGGGCAGAGGCCTGACTGTGGGGACAGGAAGTGGGTGACGGAGCCCAGACGGCCTCCTGGGCACAGCTTGTGTGACCGTGGTGTCCGGTGGCAGCCACCACGCCTCAGGCCAAGAACGCAGGTGGGCCTGGCAGTGGCCGTGCAACATGGCCCGGCAGGTGGAGCTCGAGGGGAGGACGGGCCCCGCGGCTTTCCCAGTGAGACAGGAACGGGGCACGCAGGGGCTGCTCCGACCTACACAGTGGGTGGGAGGGGGGCTGCGTAGCTTCTGACGTGGGGACACCCCGGGAGCCAGCAGGCTGCTGGGCTGCAGGAGAGGCCACGGCTCAGACCCACACGGGGGCAGCACGGTGGGGGCGGGGCTCCGTGTCTGACACTGTCCACACAAGAGGCAGCGCGAGGAGGGGCTGAGGCCGCCAGCCTGCTGGGACTTGTGCCCCCACCTGCACCCCGTCCTGTGGTCGCAGAGCAGCGCAGCCGCCTCCTCGGGACTTGGATCGTGAGAACGACGGAGGCTTGAGCCGGGTCCCGGCAGCCCCGCTCCAAGTGTGTCAGCTCCTCTGTGCCCCACAGCCTTCAGGGTGGCTGAGCCGATGAGCTTCTGGGGCGGGCAACCAGCGGGCACCCTCGGCACCCTGCTGCCGTGAGAGACGGCGCGGCGAGGGTGCCGATGCCGGCGGCCCTGGTGCTGTGCCGACGCTGTGCAGGTGGTCAGCTAGACGGCGCAGGTCAGAGCGGGGAGGCTGTCCATCTAGTCAGATGGTGTCGTCCGCTGTGTGAGACCTGACGGGGCAGTGTCGAGAGAGGGAGGGAGAGACTGAGTCAGTGAGGTAGACTCTGGGGTTCTAATGGGGCGGTGGGGTGGGAGTCGTCCTCAGGGACTCCCCGGGAGGGGGACGAGGTGGGTGGGGGTGGTCCTGGGCGACCAGCCCCTCCCCCGGCCTGGTGCGGGACCTGATGATGGACCCCCTCACATGGTGCCCACTGCAGCAGGGACTGGGCAGGGAGTTCCGGGGCCCCCAGGAGCAGCCCTGGAGCCCCCACCCATCGACCCCAGCAGCCACACACCGGACCCACCTCTTCTTGGCTCCACGGCCCCAGCCCAGGGAACAGCCGGCTGGGAGGAGGGGCCTGAGTGGTGCTCACAGGGCCCCTCTCTCTCCAGGCCCAGGCTGGCCCCACCCCTGGCTCTGGGCTCCCAGCTCCTGGCTCTGGCGGGGCTGGCGCATCCTCCGGCTGCCCTCACCGGCCGCCCCACACAGCTTCTCACACCTACAGCCTGCAGGTGCGAAATCCAATTTACTCCCAACACCTCCTCTGGGCACCAGGGCCCGGCGGCAGCCCCGCCGAGAAGGTGGCCGGCAGTTCCGGCCTGGGGGTGTCTCCCGCCCCTGCAGCTGCCGCTCCCCCCTCCACGCGTGGCGGCCTCGGGCCCTGGGGAGGACGTCGCAGGAGCCTGGAGCCTGCAGCATTAATGCAGCCTAGCGGGGAGGGCGCTGGATTTGGAGCTGGGGCTGGGAGAACAGGGGCGGGGTCATCTGTAGATGTTTCTAGAATGCATCTCCTTCGGAAGCTCCCTGTCTCCCCAGGCTGGGGACGAGGCCCGCCCTGCGGGGTCTGTAGCGCAGCTGCCATCCTGAGGTCCAGAGCCGGAGGGCCACAGGGGCGCAGAAGCGCGGAGCTCAGAGAACTGTGCCTGACTCCCGCCATCTCCGGGCGGGGGAAGCTGAGGCCCGAGGACGGTCCAGGGCTGGCGCTAAGCCCTCAGGGGGGATGGGCAGGCCCCTCGTAGGCCAGCAGGGGTGCGGCGTTCTGGGCTGGAGCTGCTCTGCAGCCTTCTCCAGGAGAGCCCCTGACAGTGGGGGAGGGGTGGGGTGCATGGCCTGATGGGGCAGCAGCCCTGGGACAGGTGCCAGCCTCCTGTCCCGACGGGGGTCACATCTGCCCATGCACTGGCCTCCACTCACCGCTCACACACACTGGGAGCCTCACACGGACACACTCCCTCAACACCCCACACAGAGGCCCCTGGCCCCACCTCTAAGACCAGCTGTCCAGCCCCCACCTCTCCCACGGGGATCCCTGCACACAGAGGCAGGTGCATGGCCTGCTGCACAGTCATGGTTTACTGGGGTCCCAGGCAGGGGCAGGGACAGCGGTGGCGTGGCCAGCACAGGGCGGGCACTGCGTCAACCTGCGGAGCAGCAGGCCCCAGGAGCTCCCAGCTCTGGGGCAGGAGGGGGTCTGCGGGGGTCCAGGGCCAGCGAGCGGCCAGAGAGGACACAGTGCAGACAGCCCATTCCGCACACAGCAACGTGGAAGCTGAGACACCACAGTGACCGGGGACAGGGCAGGCCAGGCGAGGAGTGGACGAGCAAGTGATCCCCCCTCCCCTGGCTTTGAGTCTGCCCCGAGGGAGGGCGGGGAGCAAGGCCAGCACAGACAGAGGCCCCAGGTGCCCCCTGCACTCCCCTGGCCTCGATGCCCACCTCCGCCCGCACCCTCTCCTGCCCGGCCAAGCTCACAGAAGGGTCCCTGTGCCCACCGGGGATCCCAGCCCCGGCTCGGCAGGCCCTGCCCAGCACGCCTCCCATGCTCTCCTGCACCCCGCCCCCCGACACCCGGCCTGGTCCTCGTAGCAAACTCCTCGGCAGACCCTGGAGCCCAGCTTGAATGCCCCCCGACAGCCCCCTCCTCCGAAGCCGGGCGCTTGCTCCTGAGCCCACCGCCACCCACCACGGCCCCCTTGGGCTCCCAGGGACCGGTCGGAGGCTCCGCACACGGGGAGGAGCCCAGCTCGGTGGGAGTGCCTGTGGCTGCCAGGTCTGCTCTGCACTTCCTGTCACTTGTTTGGCAGCGACCATGGGTCATTGTTTGTGTGAACGATAAATTTGCTGTCAAAAGGAAACACAGGAGGCTGACGGGAGAGGGCCACCCTGCAGGGCCCAGAACTCCAAGCCCTCCCGACCCTCTGGTTCACTGCTGCTCCTGCTCTCTGCCCATGTCCCAGCCCCCCAGGTGCACTGCCCTGAGCCAGTGCCCTGGGGCCCAGCGGTGACCCTCCAAGCCCCAGGGGGTCGTGGTCGGTGGTCACTCCCGGTGTCTCTGGGGAAATGGCCCTCACACCTGGGCACAAGGGTAGGTGTCGGGAGGAGCTCCTGGGAGAGTGCAGGCCACCGGCCCCGCCCCCGACGGCCACTCCCCTCCTCGCCCCAGCCCAGCAGACAGGCAGAGTGTCCCTCCGCCCCTTGCTGACTGCTTCCCCCGCGTGCCTGGGTCTCCCGCTGCCCCCTGCCCACCCTGGGGCAGGCCACACCCTGCTGAGCCTCCGTCTTCTCACCAGGAGCAGCAGCTGTGGTTCCAAGGACTCCAACAGCCCTCCCCAGGCAGGGCCCCGGGGGCCGACGGACACTGGGGCCCTGCACGGCCACGCTGCCCCTGCTCCAGCATCCTGCATGCCCTGGGCTGTCGCTGCCTGGGCCACCTCATCCCTGGGCTCAGGCAGAGGCAGCCCCCAGCCCCGGCACTGCCCCCCCACCCCCCAGAGCTGAGCCACCGCCATATGGCATTTCCAAAGGAGACGCTGCTGAGCCCGCAATGGGAGCAGATGGGAGAAGCCGGTAGGGTGCAGACCGGGGCCCTGCAGGGGCCCTGGGCTCTTCCTGAACTGGGAGCCGCCTGGGCTGCGGTGTCCCCTGGCCGTGGGCTCGGGGTCTCCAGGAAGCAGGGCTCCTGGGGAGGGGGCTAGACGTCTTCCTTCCCCCTCCCACAAGGCAGCCCACCCTGCCCCTTCAGCCCCTCCCCCGTCAGAGGCCTCGCACGCACGCCCTGCCCATCCTCTCCCCCTGCACCAGAGACAGAGCACAGACAGGCCAGACAGAGCCCGGGGCCCTGGCTGTCCACAGCGGTGGGCCTGGGCAGCTCTCTGTCCCCCGCTGCAGGCTGGGGCAGCTGCCCGCCTCTGAACTGCTCGCACACTTTCCCAAGGGGCAAGCGTTTTGCACCTACCCCTGTGCGCCCTCCTCAGTCCACACCTGCTGGGCTGGGCGTCAGAGGTCCAGGAGCCAGGGCCTCGGGGTGAAGTCAGGAAGAGATGGCCTGCGCCCAGGGTCCCAGGGTAGCCAGCACTGCTGCTGTCCATGGTGCTGACAGCGCACAGGTCGGGAGAGAGGCCAGCAAGGCTGGGACACCAGGGGCTGGTGGGCTGGGAGCTGCCTCGGCATTGCCAGATGGCCAGGTCCTGGGCTGGAGGAGGGGGTGAGCCGGTGCCCAGCTGGGACCATCCACAGATCTCAAACCCAGGAAGCCAGAGGCGTGGGCTTGGGTCCCACCCCCGCTCTTGTCCTGGAGCTGGTGCCCTGGGGCCTCCCACATAGGTGGGTGCAGGACCTGACTCCTGGGGCCCAGCCTGAGGCTTCCACAGGGACAGAGACAGTGGGGGGCACTCCAAACCCTCTGGGGCATCCCCACCCCCACTCCATGTCCCCTGGGCCAGCTCTCTCCCTCCCACAGGTCACAGCCCTGGAGGGGGGTCCCTACCTCCCAGAAACCCCCTGATGCCCACTTTCAAATCCTGGCCCTGTCCAGCAAGACCTAAGGCAGGCCTGACACAGGAGCACGGAGAGCTGTGACTGTGGAGTGGGTAATGGGGGGCAGGCGGATGAGGGGGTGAGAATGAACGGAGGGGCGAGTGAGTGAACGGGGGGGGTGAGTGCGTGCACAGACCTGACGGCCGTCTGCTTTCCCCGCTCTTCCCCGAGCGTCCGAGGGTGGGGCCTTCCCCGGTGTCACCAGCAAGCTGGGGCTCAGGTCAGGCTGCGGCCTGCTCTGCCTCCCTTGGGGGCGTGGCTGCGTCCCCCCAGGCTCCGCCCTGGCCATCCCCCAGCTGCAGGGGTGGCTCCCGGAGGGCTCCGGGTGCCCGGGTAATGGAGCCTGCAGGGGAGGGAGGCCCCTGGGCAGAGCTGCAGGGGGCCAGGCTGGAGCAAGCACTGGTGAGGGGCAGAGCACAGGCCGCGGCCCGCATGCCAGGCCAGCCGCGGGCCGCGGGCAGTGTAAGGGCTCGGGCAGCAGTGGCGGCCACGGGGCTGTCCTTTCTCTGAAATGCAGACTTCACGGGACGTCTGCTTCGGGCTGTTTGGGCTAACTCCTCGGCAGGGGTGTCCACTGCCCCATCGTGCCTGCAGGGCAAGGCGCCAGCAGGCCGCAGCTGAAGGCCAGAGGCAGAGTGGACCCAAGCCGGAGCCAGGGCACCGGGCAGCCTCAGGCTCGGACGGGACCCCGGCCCAGATTCCAGCCCAGTCCACGCCGGCCACAGGCTGGGCCCCTGTGGGGATCCCCCGCCCCCTCCCATCCTGCCGCTCACCTACCCGCCCCCCGGCACGGGACCCCACTTCCTGACTCAGCCTCAGTGTCAGTCACCTGCTCAGTGGCCGCCGTCACCTGCCTCAGCCACAACAGCGTCCAGCTCCTCACACCCCCAGCGACACTGAGCGATGTCCAAGCTCCGTGCCCGGACCCGCCCGCTGGGACCTGAGCAGTCCACCGCCTGGCGGCCTCATCAACTTCCTCACCCAGCAAACCCGATTCGCATGCACGGTGCCTTCATACACCGGCCTTAGGCTCAGCCTCTCCCGGAGGCCAGGGCTCCATTGGGGCCAGGGTCAGGGGTCAGTGAGACCAGGGTCAGGGCTGAGTGTGTGATCAGGATCAGGGCTCAGAATGAGAGCAGGTCAGGGCTCAGAGTGAGACCAGGATCAGGGCTCAGTGTGTAACCAGGATCAAGGCTCAGTGTGTGGCCAGGGTCATGGGTCACGCTGTGACCAGGGTCAGGGCTCAGTGTATAATGAGGATCTGGGCTCTACATGTGACCAGGTCAAGTTCGGTGTCCACCCTGGGCGGCTGCCTGCTGAGAGCCAGGAGCCAGAGGTCCCATGAGCCCCTGGGCTGCACCCTACAGGCTGCGAAGCCTTCTTGGGTCTCACCAAGCCTGGCTCCGTGGCATTGTCACTCCGGTCACTGTGAATGACCCTCAGCCGGGTCCTCCCTCCCCCACTCACTGCCCTGTCACCCCCTTGGACTGTGGGAGCCTCAGCCACCAGGGAGAGGGAGAGAGAGCCCAGCTGACGGGGAGCTGTGCCTGCTGGCCACGCCCATCGCAGCCCCCTCCCGCCTGCCCTGGGTGAGGGAGGGTTCAGGGGCCACCAGGGCTGGGGGCCGGGGCAGGCCTGCTCTGCCCATGCCAGGAAGGTGCCCACGCATTGTCATTCTGTGGGGACACTCTCTGAATAGTTTATTAGAAATTAATATTTAATTCTCTTCTGTGGGTTTAGCTTAATTATTCAATTTATTACTGCAATTACTGAGGAGTACCCGGAAGCAAAATTGCTGGCTTTGAACAGGGGCGACAGTGAAGCGGGGAGCCCCACCCCGCAAGTCCCAATCCCCAGTGCTCGCCGGCGCCTGCGCCCCGGCTTCCCCCAGGCCCACTGAGGCCCCGCCTGCTGCGGCTCACAAAACCCCCTCCAGGTCAGGACCGGGAGGAAGCCCCTCCCCCCGCGTCCCCCACTGGGACGGGGCTCTCCTGGCAGGCGCTGAGGACCCCACAGCCCCTGTGTGTGCCGGGGGCCCCCACCTCCCCTTCTGGTGCCCGTGTGGTCAGCCAGGTGGAAGTGGCAGGTGGGGACGCAGCCCTGGGCTCGCGGGCGGAGGGACCCTGCCCTCTGCACCGTGGCCGTCCTCAGGCCCTGCTCCCCGGGGCCCACGGTACCCCCTCACTCAGCTTTCTGAGCAAGCGCAGAGGAGGCCGGTCCTGAGACCCCCCCGATCCCCAGGCTGAGGCCCAGGGGGGCGGCGCCGCCCTCCTCCTCGTCATGGGTGGCTACAGGCCCTGTCGTCCGGCTCCCGCGGGCTGCTGTGGACAGGCACTGGCCCAGGAGGCACAAGCCTGGGGGCAGGGGAGGCAGAGGGCTGAGGCCGGGGGGCTGGAGCAGGGTGGACCACTGTGCCGGGGTCCACCCCTGCCCTATCCTGCCCATGTGCCCCTCCCCCGGGAAGACGAGGGCCCGAGGCTCACCCAGGGACAGTTTGGCAGTCGGCAGAGGCACTGAGCCTGGGCTTTGAGAAGGAAGGGGGGACTAGCTGGCGATGAAGCTCCCGGCTTCAGCCTGACCCATCCCTGGCCGCTGTGACCACCTGAGGAGTGAACCGGCAGATGGAAGAGCTCTCTCTCTCTCTCTCTGTAACTCTACTTTTCAAATAAAGAAATAAACCTTTTAAAAAACACCTCCTCCAGGAAGCCCTCCTGCGTCTCCCCAGCACGAGCCACTCCGGCGGTTCTGGGTCTGATTTCTCCCTGCTGGCCGCCTGGGAGTGAGGTCGTCCACTGAGCTGGTGGCTGCAGAGTCCACTTAGGGCCCCCCTCCGGGTGACAGGGAGGTCAGCGCTGGTCGGAGGCCTGGGAGGGCATGGGAGAGAAACAGGCTCAGCTCCACCTGCGCAACACAGAGCCCGTCCATGGCAGCCGTGGTGCTGGCCCTCTGTGGGAGACGCCGGCCCCCTGTGGGAGACACCGGCCCCCTGTGGGAGACGCCAGCCCCCTGTGGTAGACGCCGGCCCCTGTGGGAGACGCCGGCCCCTGTGGGAGACACCAGCCCCCTGTGGGAAACGTCGGCCCCCTGTGGGAGACACCGGCCCCTGTGGGAGACACCGGCCCCCTGTGGGAGACACCGGCCCCTGTGGGAGACACCGGCCCCCTGTGGGGAACGTCGGCCCCCTGTGGGAGACGCCGGCCCCTGTGGGAGACGCCGGCCCCCTGTGGGAGACGCCGGCCCCCTGTGGGAAACGTCGGCCCCCTGTGGGAGACACCGGCCCCTGTGGGAGACACCGGCCCCCTGTGGGAGACGCCGGCCCCTGTGGGAGACGCCGGCACCCCAGCCTTCACCCCCACGCTCACCGATGCTGCAGGGGAAGTCTCATGCCCTCCACTGGACCCCTGCTCTCGCCTGCTTCTGTCCACACAGCCGCCCCTGGGGAGGCTGGGCCTGGGGCCGAGACCGTCCATGGAGACCCGGACGCACGCAGGTGCCCACGCCCCTCAGGGTAAGGCACAGTCATGAGCTGCTCCTGTGGGTGCTGCCACCCCCGAGCACTGTGGGAATTGGGGGTGGCAGATGAGAGGGCGCAGGGCCAATGCTCTGACCTCTGACCCCACACAGGCACTGGATGGGGCTGACCCTTGACCTCTGACCCTGCACAGGTGCACGATAGGGCTGACCCCTGACCTCTGACCTCGCACAGGCACAGGATGGGGCTGACCCCCAACCTCTGACCCCACCCAGGTGCAGGATGGCCCAACCCTCTGACCCCTGACCCTTGCAGGAAGCGTGGAGATGAGAGCCCACCAGGGACTCCACGCCCCCGAGTGGACGTGCCCCGAGGTGGACGCGTCGCTACTGGCACAGAGCAGCGGCTGCACTTGCTATGCACCTCCACCCTCCCCTGACTAAACACTCCGTGGATCGCCGCGGGCTCCTGCGCTCTTCCGTTCACTGCGGCCGGCCTGGCGCCTCCCACGGGGAGCCCGGACCCCTCGCTCGCTCCCTCCCTCCTTCTCTGGCTCAGCCTTGGTCTGGGCTGGGGTCCATGCTTCACACTCGGGGGCGCAAGCAGGTCAACTTGGCCAAGGGTCAGAGGGCAAAGAGCTTATGAGGGCGCAGCTGGGGAGCCCTGGGCTGAGTGGGAGTGGACGGAGGGGGCCCCTGAGGCCCGGGTCCCGGGGTCCCAGCCCCCTCCCACAAGCTTCCGCCGGCTCCTCCAGCCAGGCCTGCAGCTGAGAGACAGCCCCCCGCCCACTCCCAGCCGGGCCCCCCACACCCTTCCTCTCCCCAGGAGGCCCAGGCAGGATGGCTGCAGGCTCAGGGTCCTGATCGCCACCGTCAGAGCTGCATGTGGTCCTGGGGTCTCCATCTCCACACCGCCCCCCAACCCGCTGGGCAGGGACCCCACCCCGCCATCGACTGCCAGAGCCTCCTGGAGAAATCCGCTCTCTCCTGGGGGGTCCGGGTGGGGGCGCAGAACAGGCCAGCTGGCAGCCTGCTTGCCCCACTGTCCACATGGCTGAGAAAGCCCAGAGCCAGACCACAGAGCCCTGCGCACAGGCTGAGCCCAGATCCTGTCCTTATGTGGAACACTGACCCTGGCCACAGGCTGAGCCCAGATCCTGCTCACACTGAGCCCTGATCCTGCTCACACACAGAGCCCTGATCCTGACCCTGGTCTCACACTGAGCCCTGATCCTTCTCACAGGCTGAGCCCAGATCCTGGCCTTATGTGGAACACTGACCCTGGCCAAAGGCTGAGCCCAGATCCTGCTCACACTGAGCCCTGATCCTGCTCACACTGAGCCCTGATCCTGACCCTGGTCTCACTGAGCCCTGGCCCTGGCCACAGGCTGAGCCCAGATCCTGACCCTGGTCTCACACTGAGCCCTGATCCATCTCACAGGCTGAGCCCAGATCCTGCTCACACACTGAGCCCTGATCCTGACCCTGGTCTCACTGAGCCCTGATCCTTCTCACAGGCTGAGCCCAGATCCTGCTCACACACAGAGCCCTGATCCTGACCCTGGTGTCGCTGAGCCCTGCCCCTGGCTGCAGGCTGACCTCTCAGTCTGGTCACACCTCGTGCTGGCCCTGTTCCCATACCTACTTTCACTGCTGCCGTGAGTCAGCTGGGGGGGGGGCAGGCCCCTCCTTCCCCTTGGGAACACAGGGCTCAGGTCCCAGGTCAGTGCCCCCTTTGGTTCTCCCCAGAGGCCTGCAGGGCCAGGCACGTGTGGACTTCCCAGCCCTGGAGACCCAGCAAGACCTGGGCCCGAGGGCCGTGGCCGCCAGGGTGGCACCAAGGTGCATGGGGTGGGCTGGCGGGGGCGTGGCTGCTGCACGCACCTCCCAGCAGGCCCCTGACCCGGCCCAGTTGTCCAGCGTGGCTCATGCCTGCATCCAAGTAGGGGCACAGCCCGGCTCGCCCCCGCTGCGCCTCCTGGCAGGGAGAGCAGCCTTCACCGAGACAAGCCCTTCCTCCGACGAGGGCTGTTTATATTTAGCCCTCACCCTCCTCTGTCCTCACTGCAACTCCCAGGCAGGAGCAAGCCGGGTGCGCCGCCCCCACTCCTCTGCTGCCCCCCAGTGGCCGGGGCCAGGCTGGTGGAAGGGGCGTCTGGGGTGTGAGCCCTGGGAGCTCACCGCCCCCCTCCTGGCGTGGCCCCACGCGGGCTCGAGCCCGGCGTCTCCGTGTGCACAGGGACACCCGGCTGCAGGGGCTGGAACTCCCAGCCGGTCCTGGGAGTCCCACTGCCTCCCCGACACCGGCCCTCTGGGCCCCTGCACCGTTCACAGACCTGGTGGCCTCGGTCGGGCTGGGTCGGGCCTCAGCCTTGTGGTCTCACAGCATGGACCGGGGACTCCCGGGCGCGGGGTGGGCCGGAGAATCAGCCCAGCTCCTATGAGCAGCTGGGAGTTGTGGGCACCAGCACGGCCCTCCAATGCTCCCCAGGTTCCCTCCCTGGCCAGGACGGTCGCAGCTGTGGGCAGTGCACGTCCTGGGGGCAGGGAGGGAGCGGTCCTGTCTGCTAGGTGCACGTGGCACCCGAGGAGTGAGCTGTCAGTCAGCGGCAGCTCCACCCACTGCTGCTGCAGCCCCGCTGGGCAGCTCCTCCATCAAAGACCTGCCTGTGCCTCCACCATATGTCCCTGCCCCAGCACCTGGCGCCCCGGGGCCTGGCTGTCACCGCGTTCCCACCTCTTCCCTTGAAGTGAGCCACCAGAGGCCACAGTGGCTCTGCAGGCGCTGGGGCGGGGAGGAAGCTGCCAGGGGGCCGCTCTCCCTCTCCCGGGGTCCCTCGCGCTCCTGTGCGATGCCTTTGCCAGCCTCATCCCTCGGGCTGATCCTGACGTCCGGGCGTCCTTGCCTGCCCGGCGCTGCCCGGCGGAACCTGGTGGGGTGGGGGTGTAGGGCAGACGCAGAGAGACAGGCCGGACCTCGGATCAACAAGGAGGCCCCCGCTGGCCGGCTTCGGGCTCCCGGGAAGGTGGCTTCGCGCCAGGCCTGGCCAGCAGAGCGCCCGGGGCTGGGCGTGCGAGGGGAGCCGGGGCAGCGCACCTGGGCCTCCTGGTGCACTCACAGCGGCCCCATGGGCAGAGAGGCCCGCAGCAGAGGCCACAGGCAGCGACCTGGCCGCCGCTTCCTCACTTCCCTCCAGCCCCTCGGGCACCTGGGGACCCCCACCCTATGCACCTGGCTCATTAGGGCTGTGTCTCCGCTTAGGGAACAGTGGGGGGGGGGGGCGTGGGGAGGGCCGGGTGCCCGCAGCCCGCGTCTGGCTCTAACTGACTCAGCCCAGGCCCTCCTCGCGGGCATGGCTCCCGTCTTGGCTCCTGGGTGCTCAGGCCGGGGGGCTGGCCAGGGGGAGGTGGCACAGTGCTCAGGCCCCTTGGGTGCCTAGGGAAGGCACCGTCCTGGCAATCGGGCCCTCGGCGGCCAGTGGGAGCCACACTGAGACCTTGGTGGCCCAGCACCCAGCGCCTGGCCACCGCGCCTGCCTGGGCCCTGAAGCGCCCCCGACCCCACAGCGCCTTGCCCCTTCCCCATGCTGCCCGATGGCCGTGGTGTCTGACCGCCCTCCAAGGGGCCGGGCTGGGGCTGCTCATCCCCCTGACGCCCAGCAGAGCGCAGACACTGCCCCCGGACAGGACCTGGCCCCCCCCACCCAAAACTCACTGCGGGCGCCTCCAAAGCCAGGTCCAGCTGCCTGCTCCAGGCATCTGCCCCATGGCCCGTGCTCACCCATCTCTTCCCTTCCCCACGGCAGAGCTGCTGTACTGCTCTCCCAACCCCACACTGGTCACCCTTGGAAGGTGTGCGGACAGACGCACGGGGGATGGGAGAAAAGGGGGAGGGAGGGGGGGTGGATGGGGGATAGATGGGGGATGGATGGGAGGACGGATGGATGGACAGACTGACGGTTGGACGGATGGTAGGGTGGACGGCCGGCTGGCTGACTGAACAGCCCCAGCAGGGGCCCAACAACCCAGGGGGCCCCCGTGGTTGCAGCCACACCCGGGTTCTGAGGGCCCCACCTGAGCTGCACGGGGTCCCCGCGGACCCTCCCATCACTGCCCATCTCTGGGCCCCTGCCCCACGCCCACGCCGGTCCCCCTGCCTCTGGCTCGTGCGTCCTTCCTGCCCATCTGCGTGTTGGCTTCCCCAGTGGCCTCCTGGACCTGCCCCTCCCTGGGCCGCCCAGCAACCCCGGCCGCAGGAGACTGAAAGTCCCGCGTGCTCTGGGTGCTCCCTTGGCTGCTGCCTCCCCCTGCCCTGCCTGGGGGGTCCCTCTGCCCCCCAGGACCTGGACACACCAGAGCCTCCCAAGCCCCCCTCACTGCTATCAGCATGGACCCTCTGTGTCCCTCCGCTGCGAGGCCTCCAATGCTGCGGCCGGAAGTCCACACTAACACCCACAGTGAGACGCAGGGTAGGGAGGAGCGGAGCGGAGCGGACGCGCCTGCCGCTGTGGGGCCCGGGGCTGCACGCTGCTCACGCCTCATTCTCACTCTGAGGGCTTCGTGTCCCCGCGGAGCCCGGGCAGGTCCTCTGCTTCCAGGAGCGCCCGGGGGCCAAGATGGCGCGTGGCCGACACCGCAGTCTGCGGGGAGACAGAGGCGTGGCCCCCAGCCCGGCTGGCCCTGGTGCTCAGGCAGCTCCTCGGGGCCTCCTGCCTCCCTCCCTGTGGACCTCGCTCCAGGCCCAGCCCAGCAGTGCCTGGACGAGCCCGCTGCCAGCTCAGCTCCTGCCTGGCCGCCGCCCCAGGGTGGGTCCAGCGCCTGCGTGCCACAGCCCAAGTGGGCACAGGCCGGGGGCCAGGACCTGGCAACAAGCCCCTCTCCTCCCAGCTCTGGAGGCACAGAGCCAGTGGCACTTCCTGCCCGCTGTCGCCGCCCTGCTGGTCATCCTCAGCATCACCACCTCTGACCGGAAGTGAGGCTGCCTGGGCGGAGCCCTCACCTCCTCCCGACCCTCCAGCCCTCTGCCCTCCAGCCGCCCTCCCACCCATCCATCCACCTATCCAACCACCTATTCACCCACCCACTCACTGATCCGTCCGTCCACACCAGTGGCCACACCAGCAGGCCACACCTTCAGCCTCCCAGCGAGGAAGGCAGGTCGGGTGCACCTTCCACTGGCCCCCACCCCACCCCTGCCCCTCGCCAGGCGCCAGGGAAGGGAGCCCCAGCAGCAAGCAGAGCCTCTGGGCGCCCGGTGCAGGCTGGACCCCCGGCGCACGGGGCCTGTCCTGGAGCCTGGGGCAGGACGCACGGAGCCGGCACCCCCAGGAGGGGCTGGGCCACACGGGGTCGTGGCTCCTGACGTCCCTGCAGCCACGCAGCCTCCCACGTGGCCCCGCATCCCCTGCCCCCCTTCCCTCCGAGCCCCACGCCCGCCCCCGTCTCTGAAGTTGCTTCCCATGCAAATGTATTCAGAACACACGACATTTCAGGAACATCTATTTGTATATATTTAGACTCCGTTTCAAAAGAATTATTCAAACTCGGAGCCATTTGGAGGGGTGTGGAAGATTGTTTAGGTGTTCCATCACAAATCCCGTGTCTCCTAAGTGGGTTACGCACGCCGTAACTGCCGAACGGGTGCGCGCTGTGGGCGTGCGGCTCGGGACTGGGATCCGAGGAGCGAGGCTCGGGCGCCTGGAACCCGCCAAGGACGAACGCACACAGCCTTGCCTCCGGCCCCCCCACTACCTGCCATGTGACTGTGGCCGTGAACCCCACTCCTCCTCTGTGACAAGGCAATGCCCCCGGCCTCACAGGGGGGTGAGGATGACAGACAAGGGGGACACGGAGACACAGTGGTGGCCCACACAGAGCCTGGGGCAGGCCAGGTGCTCAGTGGACACGGAGGAGCTCGGCTACCCAACGTCCCGCCTCCACGGCCGTGACTGACCCTCCACAGCTCAGAGCCTCGGCCCAGACCCCCAGCTCCCCCCAGCTCCCCCACCCCATGCTGCGCACCCCGCTTTCCCTGCCTCAGGTCCGGCCTTCTCCAGGACCACACCCCGGCTCTGGTCCCAGGGCCTTTGCACATGCTTCTCCCGTCTAATCCATCCCAGCCCCATTCCCTGCCTGGCAGAAGCCCGACCTGAGGGCTGTGTCCTGGTCCGTGGGCCTGGACCCCCTGGGCTCTGGATGGGAACGGAGTTTGTCTCTCCCCTCAGGACCAGGAGCGGTGTGCAGGGCGCAGTTGCGTCAGGCAGGGACGGGCCAGTGAGCAGTCCTCACACACCGACTGTGCAGGGGCAAGGCCAGCGTCCACGTCCAGCCGCCCCGGGAACGCGGCAGGCAGAGCAGTGGCCAGGACAGGCCCGGCAGGAGCTGAACCCACAGCTCCTGAATTCATCTCAGCCAGTGGCCACCGACGCTACCGAGGCCATGGCAGAGAGGGGACGGGGGCTGAACTGAGTGGGGCAGGGCCTGGGCTGGTGCCCCACCCCGCCCCCGTGCACCAGGTCAGCACTGTGCCTGCGGGGGATGGGCAGACACTGTGAGGACCTGGGCGTGGGTAAATGGGTCGCGGGCCCCCCCGGCTGCTGCAGGACCACCCGTCCACAGGAACCTGGCCCAGGGATGGGGGGCAGGACCCAGCAACTCTTTCTGCTGGATTTTTGTTCTGTGACGGTGAGCTTCCTGAAGGAAGACAAAATCCCAAAGAGCAGAGCCCTTAACGTGCGGCTCCGGCTCCTCCATCTGCCCGGTGGGCGCGGGGAGGGGCTGGGGAGGGGAGCTCCCGGCGGGGGCCTCAGGCCTGCTCACCACCAGCCTAGTCCGGGACTCCCCCCACCTGACCTCCTGGGCACCCTTGGCTGGCCAATCGCCTCCGGGGCTGGCAGGTGCGGGGAATCCAGCCCCAGTTGCCCCATCCCTCCCCGACCTCCCCGCGGGGTGGCTCAGGGGTGAGGGCGGAAGCAGTGAGGCAGGGAGGACGGACCCCAGCCCCAGCCCCAGGCCCCAGCCCCAGCCCCACACCCCACCCGGTGCCCTCACAGGGCTGCCCGGGCCCTGCCCCCTGCCCATGCTCCCCTCCAGCTCCCCACCAGCGGACTGACAGCAAGCGCACGTCGGCCGCCTGGGGGCTGCAGGATGGAAAGCCACGGGCAGGGCCGAGAGTGGGGTCAGCCAGCACCGGCCTGGAGGCGGCGGCGAAGTGGCCTCAGCTCAGGTTGAACCCCGGGCAGGAGGGCAGCCGTGCAAAGTCCCGAGACCAAGGGGCCTGGGCATGACCCCAGAGCTGAGCACAGAGCCGGGCAGGACCTGGGGAGGCCTCGGGGCTGCCCCTCCCCCCACAGGCCCTCACGCACGCGTCCCCTGTCTGAGTCCTTGCTGACCTCCTGCCCCGCCCTTGACGCCGGCGTGGGCAGCCCAGGTCCCCAGCACCATGCCTGAGGCTGGGACCCAGCATGTCTCTGACAGCCCCGTTGGCTGTCCCCCCGGTGGGGACCCCAGCCAGGTCCTCGGCCTGGCTCCGTCCACAGTCGCCAGCTGGGTCACCTGTGCTTCCCCCCCGCCCTCTGCGTCCTTAGCTTCCTGGGCTGTGGCCACTACAGGGAGACGCCCGGGGCTACACATGAAGAGAGGGGCGTGTTCTGCTCCAGCTGAGGAGCCCCCGGGCCTGGCCCCCACCCCAGGGGTGGCAGGGGCTGGCGTCTGCTTTTGGAGCAAGGGCTCCCTGCTCGGCCGGGGAAGCAGGGGGCGCTGGCGCTGAGGCCAGGCCTTTGCGACAGCCTAGTGACAACCACTGAGGGGTCACACAACAGCCCCTGGACAGCCCCTCCCTGACCCCCACCTCTTCCAAGTGCCGCCTCCTCCTGGGGACCACACCTCCGGCACAGGGCCCCGGCGGGGCAAGGGCGGCCGGCCTGCAGTGGGTGGCCCCTGGGACCTGAGAGCCACCGTGCAGCACAGACAGGCCCGACAGCCTGTCCCCAGGGTGGGGGACCCAGGCGGGCGCAGTGGGAGAACGTGCCGCCCCGAGCCGCGCGTGTGACGGAGGCTGCTGCTCCAGCTCAAAGCCTTTAGCATGGCTGGCTGTGGCTGTGATGGCCATGCCCACCTGAGTCCCCTCTCCAGCTCTGCCCCTGGGGAGCCCGGCTGCCTCACCCAGAGCATCCCGTCTGGGAGGCGGAGCCCCAGGACTCTGTTTGGGTGCCAGGACCCCGGCCTTCCCCCTGGAGCAGAGATGGAGCCTCCGGGGACAGCGCGAGCGGCCGGTGCGCCCACGCCGGCCCCACTGGTCGCCAGGTCCTCACGCCGAGTCAGGTTCCCGAGCTGTCCTGGCAAAACCGCAAGGCAAACGAATGAAACGTGGGGTTAACGTGTGGAAGTGGCTTCCTTAAAAATAGAACAAGAAAAAATAAACTCTAAATCTTAAAAACTTAATTCATTCCAGAGACGGGGAGCACACGTGGATCCGTGAGATTGGATCAGATCCTAGACTGACACAGAACATTCCAGAACGGCGCTGCAGCCTGGAGGGTCACCGGGCTGCTGTTGGAGAGCATCCTGGTACTCACAGGGGACCTGCAGGCCAGCTGGGGACGGAGGCGTCCGGGGAAGGCCCCGAGAGGGACCTGCAACCCGGACCCCCACTTCTGCGGCTGCCCTGGGCGTCTGAAATGCGTTCAGAGTGAAAAGTCGGCCACCAACAGCAAAGACGCTCCGACTTCCAGGTCGGCACACTGGAAACGTGACGGCAACGCCAGGTCCCCGGCGCCGAGGGCCCTGAAGAGAGGGTTTCCAAGCCCAGCTGCCCCGTGCCATTCCCCAGAGATGTGGCCGTGCAGGAGGCACGGCGACACAGAGACGCAGGCAACAACGGGACGGTAAGAGCTGACCCCACAGCATCTGCCCCGGGCACAGCGAGCGCGGCCGGGTGGCTGTCAGGCGGGGGACAGAAGGGGCAGCTTCATCCTGCTGAAGTTCTCGTTCCCCGACACGACACACAAACTCCAAACGCAGCCTTCAAACACAGTGCAAGCCCAGAGCAAACCCGTGGGAAACCACGGGAGATCTGCAAGCCACGAGGGCAGCTCAAGGGTCCCGTTCTCTAGGGCTGCACAGACTGAGCCCACAGGAGCAGTGAGGGCACAGAGGCGCAGGCTCTGGGGTCGACCAGCTGGCTGTGCTGTGCCGTGCTGTGCAGCCTGAGCTGGATCTGAGCAGTTAACATCTCCGCATCCGCTTAGTGACACCAGCAGCGCCTCCAGGCCACAGCAAGTCCCCAGGTGCTCAAATCCCAGCATCTCACGAAGGAACTCTGAGCCAATCACAGAGAAGACACTGGGATCCCAGCGCACCAGCAGTGTCACCGTGCACTTCCTCAGAAGGCCGGGCGGGCTCAGGGGGAACCAGAACAGACGCAAAATCTCCCAGGGGAGCAGCCCGGGGGCTCAGGAGAGGCTCAGCAGCCGGTGTGGACCTCAGAGGGGCAGGGCCGGAGAACTCGAGACAGCACCCAGCACGGAACAGGCCGGAAGTCAGCGCCTGGAAAGCAGCGACAGAAAAGAGAGACTTCCAGAAAGATCCACGAGAAGGAAGACAACGGCCCACGTAGAGGCTGCTAGCAACGACACTGGGGCGTAGGTGGGGCTGAGACGGCACAGGTGGCAACGGACGCCGTGAGCCCTGGGCGAAACACAGGCTCCTGTGGCAGTAGTTCGGCCAACACGGACTCACACGTACCAGAGAGCCAGACAGAACGCCTCCCAGGCCACTGGCGAGGAGGCAGCTCCCTGCTTCCCAGGGCCATTGAAGTCCAAGGCCAGATAGAGGGACACCAGGACACCGCCAACCACACCCCAACAATCGCGGGTGCAGAGACCCTCAGTGAAAGCTGGCGAATCCGACCCGGCAGAAGGAGCCAGCGGTGTCCGTCCGTCCCGGATGCAAGGATGGTTTGATACACACCACGGCCAGCACGAGGGCGAAGCTCTCAGTCATCTCCGGGTCGCAGCTCTGAGTGGTCGGCACAGAAGGCACAGTGGGGGCGGCATGCACAGCCCACGGCCCGCGTCACCCTGAGCGGGCAGAGTGGGACGCAGCCCCCTCTCGGCTGGAGCGCGTCCAACGCGCCGACGCTCCCCGCTGCCGCTCGGCACAGAACTGCAAGTCCCAGCCAAGGCAATTAGGCAGCAGAAGAAACAAAAGCGTCCAAATTGGAAAGAAGGAAGTGAAATTGTCTCTGTTTGCAGATCACATGGTCTATATATAGACAGCCCTGAAGATGTCACCACAAAGCTGTTAGAACTCGTGAAGTTGCAGGAGGCAAAATCAACAGAGGGAAATCAGCGGCGTTTGTGTACACGCACCATAAACCACCCCAAGAAACAGATCGAGAAAACAATCCGTCTACAATAGCACCAAAGACATATGTGGGGAGGAGCTCACCCAGGGAGCAAGCGCCTGTATGCTGAGAATGGGGGGCGTGGGCCAGCCAGCGCCGACAGAGAGAGGGCGTGGCAGCCTGTGTGCACGGACTGCTGGGAGAACCCCCAGCTCCCAAGGGGCGCAGAGGTCAATGCGATCCCCGTCAAAATCCTAGCGCCATTTTTTCTCGGAAAAATAAAGAACACCGGTGATTCACGTGGAAACAAAAAGCCACCAAATGGCCAAAACCACCTGGAGCCAAAACAGCAAAGCCAGAGGCCTCTGGCACACTGAGCTCAGCGTCCAGCACCGAGCCGGGGTGAGCGGGACGGCGCGGCGCTGGCACGGAGCCAGACGGAGCGGCCAGCCCAGGGTTCAGCTGATCTCTCGCGAAGGTGTCAAGAGCACACTGGGCCGCGGGCGCCGTGTTCCAGGGGCTGGGAGAGCTGTACCTGCCACAGACAAGCGTCAGCTCGGGATGGACCGAGCGCCCGCGCCTAAGACCCGCAGCAGCAAACCAAACTGTTAGGAAAACTCCCAGGGAGATCTTCCTGACGGCACTCTCGGCAAAGGCTTCTGGGCTACGACCCCAAAAGCACAGTGACAAAAGCAAATACAGACAAAGGGGATCACACTGAACTGATGGAGGGAGCAGCACCGGCAGAGCTGATGGAGGGAGCGGCACCGGCAGAGCTGAAGGAGGGAGCGGCACCCGGCAGAACTGACAGAGCGGCACCGCACCCGGCAGAACTGACGGAGGGAGCGGTACTGGCAGAACTGACAGAGGGAGCGGCACCTGGCAGAACTGATGGAGGGAGCGGCACCCGGCAGAACTAAAAGAGGGAGCGGCACCCGGCACAGGGGAGGCTGTCACTCCCCCTCTTCGTGGAGGAACGACACTAGACCCTGCGCTGTTCTTTTGTCTGCTCGGCCCTTCCCAGGTTTGCTGCTGGTTCTTCCCGGGTTGGCTGCCGATCCCTCCACCTCCGTGGAGGGGCGGGTCCCCTGCCACTTTCCCCACTTCCGCGGGGGAGCGGCACACCGCCGGCCGGCTCTCTCGGGGGCTGCTCAGATGTTCCCCTTAGATGTTCCTGGTGCATGTTGTCTCTCTCCTCCTTTATAGTCCTCTTCCACCAATCCCAACTCTGCTACCCACACGCCGAGCACGCTGCTCTCCTCCAATCAGGAGCAAGATCAGCTCCTGCAGGTTATTGGTCGAACTGGAGGCAGCTATGTAGAAGCTGTTTCCTCCTCTCCCAGCGCCATATTGTGGGAGAGCAGATGCATAGAATAAGTCTTAATTCCAGTAACTTAGTCTAGTCCGAGTTGCTCCCCACAGGAGACCCTTGGGCGCCCCTCGTCTGATGAGGGGCAGAAAACCCACACTCCACATCTCAACAGCAAAAGAACAGACACTCTGGTCTAAAGTTGGGTGAAGGACCCAGACATTTCTCAAAAGAAGGTGCACAGGGAGCCAGCGGGGACACGAGAAGCTGTTGGCGTCACCGATCGCCAGAGACAAACCACAGAGCGATCGCCTGACACCTGCTCATGAAAGAACAAGACAGGGGCAGGCCTGTGATGCAGTGGTGACGTCACTGCTTGGAGACCTCACATCCCACACCAGAGGGCCTGGGTTCAAGTCCTGGCTCCTCCACTTCTGATCCCACTCCCTGCTAATGCACCTGGGAAAGCAGGGGAAGATGGCCCAAGTGCTTGGGCCCCTGCACCCACGTGGGAGACCCAGATGGAGCTCCTGGCTCCTGGCTTTGGATTGGCCCAGCTCCAGCTGTTGCAGCCATCTTGGGAGTGAACCAGCGGATGGAAGACCTCTCTCTCTCTCTCTCTCTGTCCCTGTGACACTCTGCCTTTCAAATAAACAATTTTTTTACAAAAAGAGGAGAATGGAGAGAAATGGACACCTGCACTCTTGGTGGGGCTGTGGTCAATACACACCCTGGAGGGAGGCCATGGCACAGGCAATGGGACAAGTCCTGGCCGAGCTTCCTGGGCCCCTGTGGGAGACTGGACTGGGCCTCTCCGCATGCCCCTCACAGCTGGGGGCCTCGGGGGAGTGACCCAGGGGCAGCAGCTGCGTCCATCCATCTCTGTCTCTCTGCTTCCCAAGTAAGGAATGCAGACTTTTTAACTATCTCAAACGTGAGGGGCAGACACGTTAACCACTTGACTTCTGTGTCCCACAGGGCACACGGCAAACACACACACCATTGGGCATCTGCCAATAAACAGTGTTTCTAAAAAGAAAAGGAACCATCCTTGCCTCTTCCAAAGATGTCACCTTGACGTCAATCAGACATGATCTGGGCATGAAGCAGAGATGCCGAGGGAAGGCTGTCAGGCTATAGTGAAAGGCAACTGCTACTATTGGGTTTTTAAAGATCTATTTATTTATTTGAAAGGTAGGGATACAGAGAGGCAGAGAGAGAGAGAGAGCCAGGGAGAGGGGGAGGGGGAGAGGGGGAGAGGGAGAGGGGGAGGGGGAGGGGGGAGGGGGAGGGGGGAGGGGAGGAGGAGGGAGAGGGAGAGGGGGAGGGAGAGGGAGAGGGGGAGGGGGAGGGAGAGGGAGAGGGAGAGGGAGAGGGAGAGGGAGAGGGGGAGGGAAGGGAGAGGGAGAGGGAGAGGGGTCTTCCATCTGCTGGTTTGAAATTGGAGCTGGGCTGATCCAAAGCCAGAGGCCAGGAGCCTCCTCTCCCATGCAGGTGTGGGGGCCCAAGCCCTTGGGCCATCTTCCACTGCTTTCCCAGGCCACAGTAGGGAGCTGGATCGGAAGTGGAGCAGCCGGGACTGGAACCTGTGCCCATATGGGATGCCGGCGCTGCAGGTAGCAGCTTATATCTATGCCACAGTGCTGGTCCCTGCTGTTACCATCTTCACCATCATCATCCTCATCATTATTGATCCTGGCCAAGGCAAGTGTACCCCAGAGACGCAAGGTCATTTGCCACTAAGGCTTCACCCCACTGACAGGTGGAAGGGGCAGCTCAGTGGATCTGATGAGGAGTCAGATGGGACCGGATGGCGAAGGCCACCCTGGGACTGGGCACAGCGAGCGTCCTCACCCCCGAGCAGCCTCCGTCTGGCCGGGAGGCTCCCCAGTGGCCCCTCCCCAGCGTCCTCAGTGGGACACATACCTGTTCCAGTTGTGGAGCCGTGAGGCCCGGCCCCGGGCTCCGCACCAGGACGGCAGGAGCAGGAGAACGGAAGGCGCCCGGGCGCGGTGGAAGCAGGTGCCGTGGCTGTACTCCTGCTGGTAGCAGGGTCACCGGACTTTGCCCGGACACACAAGAAAGGTGGGAGACGCCCACGGCCAGCCGCTGCTCGGGCGCGCAGGGGGCACCTCTGCCTGCAGACAGTGTGGCTCCCGTGTCCAGACGCGGTCTCACCAGGGTCGCCCGTGGTGTCAGCGCAAGGTCAGGGCAGACGCTGCAGCCTCATGCATGCAGCCTGATGCTCTCCCAGAGCTCCAAGCAGGCACACGGGGCAACTGACGGGGCCCAGGCCTTCATCCAGAGCGAGGGACCAGGGGCATCAAGGGCACCCCAGAAACCACCAGGAGCGAGGAGCTGGGCACTGCAGACCCCCACCTGGCACCCAGGAACAGCCACAGCACCGGGCCGAGGTGTGGCCACAGGAGAGGGCTCAGGACGGAGCCACAGGCAGGGCGTCTCCTACGCCAGGCAGGCACCCAGGCACCAAAGCACGCTGGGAATAAGGGTGAAAGGAAACACGGAAAAGTCTACCGGAGAAGGCAAAGGAGAATGCAGATCAGACAGGGGGCATGCGGCCCCCAGGAGGGGTCAGGGCCGCGAGTCGTCAGGGACCCCACGAGGAAAGCGAAAGGAGAGGCTCCTGCCAGCCCCCAGATCAGAGCACACATGTGTGCATGCGTGTTCATGTGAGCATGTATGCACATGTGTGGTCACATGTGCACGTGTGTGCATGCAAACATGCATGTATGTGTGTTTGTGTGTGCTTCACATGTTTGTGTGTGTTTGCGTGTGTGTGTGTACACAGTCTGCAGTCATTAAGACAGAGAAACCCAAACAATCCAATTTTAAAAATGGGCAAAAGGCATGAACAGACTTTTCACAGAGAAGGAGACACAAACATAAACATATGAAAAATTCAACCTCGTTAGTAATCAGGGAAATGCAAATTAAGACCACAATTAGACGCGCTCTTACACCCAGCAGATTGGCGGCGATGACAGCGTCTGACAACACGGGGTAACGGACAGACAGGCGGTGGCCCGGGGAGCAAGGGTCCTGCTGAGGACGGCGCGGGGAATGCTCACCTGAGCAGCGCAGCCTCCGCCCGAGCCCGGCCCCGGATCCAGGCAGGTGCCCAGAGGTGGCCTCACTCCTCGGGGCCAGACAAGGCGTCCCGGCCCTCTGCTCAGGGCACCAAACCTGGGACCCCACACGTCCCCCGAGAGGAGGCAACACAGCCCCAGCACGCATCCCAGGTCAGGCACCCCAGGAGCAGGCCTGAGGCAGGCGGAAAAGTGGGCTGGGGGGCAGACACAGGCTACAAACGCACCTGCCCCTAGCCTGGCCTGCGAGCTGCAGACAGGGGTGTCCACAAACCACACCAGAGTCAGCCACACCTGGCATCCCTGCACCGCCCAGCCACGGCCACAGCCTCCTGTCGGCCAAGGAGGCAGAGCCGCGAGCCGGCAGCGCCCTCCCCCACTGTGCTGGGGCAGGGGAGGGGAACCCTTGGAGGAGGCGGCTCCATGGCCCTGGGCACGTCGCCAACCCCTCTGAGCACCAGGGCCCCCTGCAAGCTTCCAGAGCCCCAGGCAAGTCGAACACCTCAGATCCCAGCCTGGCCCGGGAGCAGGCCTCTGTGGGCGTTGGGTTCTGCCCTGGACTATGAAGAGGGGGCAGCAGCAGGGAAGCCTCTGGAGCTACCCACAGCAGGGGAGCAACCCTGACTTCCAGGATGTGGGGAGCAGCGTGGGCCCTGGGGCTGGGCGGGCACAGGTGTGCAGCAGTGGGGCCTGGGGGTGGAGCCTGGGCCATGAGCAGGGCTGGGAGCCCACTCCTAACACACTGGGGCTGCCTCGGGGGAAGGGCCCCAAGCCCCAAGCCTGAGCATTGCCTGCAAAATTGGCTGGGACGGGACGGAGCCAGGGGAGCAACCCCGAGGCCGCGTGGCTGTGAAACCGCCAGGATGCTCTCCTGCCCTCCCTGGCCCCCTCCCTCCCACAGCTCACACGCAGCAGCCTCCCTGGCCTCAGACGGGCTCGTGAGGTGCCTCTGGCCGTGCCAGGGACAGAAGTGACACTAGCTCCCCACAGGCAGATGCTTTCAAAGCCACTCTCTCTTCTCTGCCAATAGCCTGGCACATGGCAGCGTCCGCTGGTCGGTCTAGGCCCAGAGCCACGAGTACAATGGCAAAGCCACATCCACCCTGCTGGGCACACGGAACTGAAGCAAAACCAGACCTGGCGGCAGCAGCAGAAAGACAAACTCCACATCAGAGGGGTCGCCAAGCCCTGGCACGAACTCTCAAAGGCAGCCCCAACTCTCTTACTGCCTTCTTCCCAAAGGATGCCATGGCCCTGGATGGCCACAGCCCCACGAGGACTACAGCTGACATCACAGACACAGCCCATCCTGGGTTAGCAAACGCACGGCCGTCATCCGGGCTCACGGCCACGTGACGGCCCCCTTTGCACACCGCCCTCCTGCTGGTGGAGAGATCAGTGTGAGGGACACGTGCAGCCCTGGAGACGCTGGGCAGCCTCACAGCCTGAACACAGTGCAGCCAGGTGGGCTCCTCCCCAGAGGAGAGCGAGTTGGAGCAGCACACGTGCCGAGGGTGGCAGCAGCACAGTCTCGCTGCCTTTGCGGGCTCGTGGCAGTGGGGGCTGGAGCAGAGGGAGGGGAACTGGCCCCCAGGGCACTGGCCTCACTAGTGCTCCTCCGTGACAAGCCCAGGATCACACGCTCCCCCTCCTGGTCTTTCCTGCAGAACCCCCCCACCCCCGCTCTGTCTTGTTGACAGCACAGCAGTGAGCCTGTGAGGCAGAACCTGAGTCCACAGCTAAGTGCCAGGGGCTCAGAGAACCTGGAGATGTGGCCCAAACGCTCACACAGCCGTGGCCAAAGTTTCCACCCACACGCTCGTGGAGGGCACAGGGGCGCCTCCCTGAGGGTTGCCAGCGCCTCTAACCTGGGAGCTGCTGGGATCCCAGGGGAGAGGCGTGGAGGGCCCCGTACTCGGGATGGTGGCCACAGCTGAGCGCACCTCCCCAGGGCCTGGGCTCTAACCCAGCCGTGGGGCAGAGAAGAGTGGGAAGCCAAGCAGAGGCAGCAGCCTGCGTGGGAGCTGTCCGCGGTGCTGACACACAGCCAGCAGCAGCCTGCGTGGGAGCTGTCCGCGGTGCTGACACACAGCCAGCAGCAGGCTGTGTGGGAGCTGTCCGCGGTGCTGACACGAGGGCCAGGGGCTGGGCAGGGACAAATGTGTCCATGCGCAGGAGTGGAGGATCTCCCAGGAAACCGGCGATGGGCTCAGGCCCCGCCCTGGGAGCTGACCCTGTCTCTGCCCACAGCCCCTCATCCTCTGTCCTCTCTGTCAGTTTGACCCCTGCTGCCCGTGCCACGGCCCCCACTCTTTGGGCCCGTAGTTCCTGGCCCTGGAACTGAGAAGACAGGTGCGAAACCCACCAAAAGCCACATCCAGGAAAGCAGAGTGGGTTCCTCCTGACCCTGCGGGGAAGGCAGTGGCGCTTTCTCACACCCTCAAGCACCCATGAGTGTGATCACCCAAGAGCCATGGGGCAGGACGGGGCTCCCCCAGGGCGGCGCCCACATCTCCCCCTTCTGAGGGCATGGTGAGGCCCCAGGTCTCCTGCCAGGAGCCTCAGCTCTGCGTGGCTCCTGGGCTGGACAGGTGGTGTCTCCATCTGCAGGGTGCACTTCGCGAGGGAGCTGCTGAGGTCTGGTGGTTTCTCTGCTTTGATTCTGTTGTCAGGAGACCTGTGGCCACTTGCTCACCTACCTACACAGGACCCAGTGGGTAATGTGGGGGCAGTGGAGCAGAGGGGCCCCCTGGAGACCAATCGGCCATGTCCAGGTCAGGCTGCAGGGCTCTCTGGGCCTCTCCTCCTGGCACGCTGGCCAGCCCTGAGCTCTGGGTGGTGCTGGTGGTGGCAGGCCCTAGGGGCAGCTGTGCTGGGTGGACTGACAGGCCCTATGGATTCCACTTAATGGTCTTAGAGAAGGAAAAATGTCTCAGAGATGGTCAGCATCCACACAGCAGCCTGGCCATGACCAGGATGGGGCACCTGCAGGTCTAACTCCCTGGCAGTGCCCAGACAGTACTGCACAGGGCCACTGTTCACCAATCCCCACTGCCGACCTTGGCCTGGGCTCAGCAGCACTCAGGCCGTGCAGTGACTCCAGCGCTGGGCCCACACCCTGCTCCTGTGTAGGTGGATGTCACCAGGGCTGTGACCCTGCCCATGTGACAGGGCAGGTGGGGGTGGTGGCAGTGATACCAGCACCAGCAGCAACAGCACTAACCACCAAACAGGACGATGAGGCCCAGCCCCCGAGCACAGGCAGTGGGCACAGCACAATCAGCCTTGTCTGTCCAGAGCAGGCACCTGGACACCCAGGGCAGGACTCAGCACTGCCCGCCTTGCCCTGAGGCTCTTGCAGGCAGCGCCATGCTGTCCTCGGGGGATTCTCACCACCTGCTTCATCTCTGAGTGGCAGGAGTGCTCATGTCCCCCAGACTCACCTAAGGGAGAGGTGCTCACTGCTCTCAGGACCTCTCTGCCTGGCGCTGATGTCTGTCCCTGGCAGGGGTGAAGCGGCGTCTCAGCCCTGTCCCAGCCCCCTGTTGGGGCCTGCAGGGGGGCAGGCAGCCAGGGGACCCTACCTCCCTCGCCCATTGTCCTGTTCTGAGCTCTGAAATCCACAGCAGTGGTGGCCCTGCCCACATGACCCATGGCTGGCCACACTTCCCCTCTGAGTGGCCTCCTCAGCAGAACACCATGGGCCTGCCAGCTGGGTGGAAGCCTGGCACCACACTGCCACATTTCGGTGAAACCAATCTAGATCTGTTTGCAGGAGGCTTGACTCCACCAAGTTCTCCATGCCTTCCAGGCCTAGAGGTGACAGCCCGCCTCCTCAGGGGCCTGTGGGGCTGTGCTGTCTGGACCCTCACCGCAGCCTCGCACAGACAAGGGCTGTAGCCTGGGCCACCCACATCCACGGCCACTCTCTCCAGACTCCCCAGATGGACCGAGATCTAAGCTCGGTGCTCAGCAGGGTGGCGGTGGGCGGCCTGCACCATCTTGCTTCATTTCTGGAGGTCCATCCCTTCTAGAACACCACTCCCTTTCCTGACGCTGGCATGGTGAGAAGTGGACAGGAACAGGGAATGGCATGGCCAGCAGAGACGCTGGCTGGAATTCTGGCCCTGCCACCTGCCAGTGGCCTGGTCTGGGGCACGTCCCAGTTACACACACACAAAGCAGGCACAGGACCAGCCCCAGGGAAGGATGGGACGTGGGGTGGGTGTGGGATCTGGTAGGGCTGAGGGCACTCTGGAGGCCCTGAGGGCAGCTGTGCTGTGCCACACGCCCCCAGCACTGCCCTGGGAAGCTATGTCTGGGCTCAGCCATGAGAAGACTGAGGGGACAGTGCCAAGAGACAGGGACCAGGCCGGGCAGAAGACCCCACAGCCAGCCCAGCACTGGGTGTGCACAGGGGAGCTCCAGGGCGAGTGGTTGTGGGGTCATGGGACAGGGGTGGCCACCATCCTCAGCCTGGAGAGCCCTGAATAAGATGTGATCCTCGCAAAGACAGGATACCTTTATTTCCCTCTATTCTCCCTGTGCCTGTCAGGATGGTACAGGAGACCCCCACCGTCACTGCAATTATGACTGCCTCCATCAGCACCACCACCAAAGCCATGATCACAATCACCAAATCAACATTATCATCAATGCCAATACCAAACCACCACTACTACCTGCTATGACCATCACCACCTCCACCACCACCATCACCATCATCACCATCACCATCACCACATCATCACCATCATCATTACCACCACCACCATCACCACCACCACCACCACCATCATCATCACCACCACCACCATCACCACCACCATCACCACCACCACCATCACACCACCATCACCACCACCATCACCACCACCACCATCACCACCACCACCATCACCACCATCACCATCACCACCATCACCACCACCACCACCACAATCACCACCACCATCATCACCATCACCACCATCACCATCATCACCACCACCACCACCATCATTATCACCACCACCATCACCACCACCATCACCACCACCACCATCACACCACCATCACCACCACCATCACCACCACCACCATCACCACCACCACCATCACCACCATCACCATCACCACCATCACCACCACCACCACCACAATCACCACCACCATCATCACCATCACCACCATCACCATCATCACCACCACCACCACCATCATTATCACCACCACCATCACCACCACCACCATCACACCACCATCACCATCACCACCACCACCACCACCACCACCATCACCACCACCACCATCACTATCACCACCACCACCACATCACCACCACCACCACCACCACCTCCATCACTATCATCACCACCATCAGCATCACCACTGTCCCTCTGACCACCGCCAGCCCTGCCCAGTCTCACCAGCACCAGCCGTCACTGCCAGCACTGCTGGCATTGTTTTCCAGAGGTGCACGGGGACGAAGCAATGGGCTCCAAGCCCCTCACAGGCAGTCACTCCAGAGCTGGATTAGAGCCCAGCTCTGCCCCGTTCCAGGCAGGGTCAGCCGGCACGTGGATGAAGTCTGGCAGCCACCCGGCACAGCCCCCAAGGCGGGGAGCGAGGGAGTGAGACTGGGCTGCTCTGGGCCACAGGTAGGGGAGGCAAAGGCTCATTTGCATGTGATTTGCATACAGCTGCTGACAAGGGAACTGCATTGTTTCTGCCGTGAAAGGGACCTTCCCACGCTCACACCCATGCTCCTGTCACAGGCAGACGCCCGCCGCACGGCGCTGTCCCGCATCACACCCTGCTGCAGGCGGTGTCGCAGCTCCCGCTCACCTCGGGGTGACCTTGCACAGGGAACCTCTTCCTGAACCGAAGCCATGCCAGGTGGGCAGGACCAGAGTCCCGCAGGGGTGGTGCTGAGGGGCACCGCCCCCCGCCCCTGGTGAGCAAGCTCTCCACCCACAGGCCTCCTGGACAGCTGGCCGTCAGCAGCCGGAATCCTGGGCCAGTCAGGAAACCCGGAGCTGGGCCCCTGGAGCCATTGGCAGCCGCCTCCCACAGCCGAGGGGCCTCAGAGGCTCCTCCCCACTGACCCCACTCTGCCGGCTGCCCAGCCTTTGTCCACCTGCTCAGGAGCGCAGCCGGCTCCCTGCTGCTGCAGGGTCAGGCGGGCAGGAGGCAGAGACTGCCACACCCTGAGGCTTGGCCCCTGTCCTTCAAGCCCCCGGCACGGCCCGAGCTGGGGGCCTGGCCCTGGGCTGCTGCCCTCCCTCTGCCTGCTGTACCCAGCCCCACTCTCCCCTGGAAGCCACTCACTGGCTTCCAGCCCCCCACCCCAGGAGCCCTTCCTGCCACTCAGCCAGCCCTGCCCCTGTGCCCCCACCCCTGCCCAGCAGGGGTCACACACGCTTAGCACACACGTGCACACATGCATGTGCTGGTCACTCAGGGCACACACACACCCACGAATGCTCGAACCCGGGTCTGTGTGACTGACGTGCCACGGAGCACGCCCTGGGGTGTGGCCCTGTGGGAGGCTCAGCAGGGGGCGCCTCGGGCTGGCAGGTGGCGGGCAGGTGCGGCAGGTGGTGGCAGGTGTTTGCTCAGCGCACAGAGGGATTCAAGTCTTCCTCTGGGGCTGCCTTTGGCTTGGCTGTCTTTGGAGAGGGGCTGGGGGCCAAGTGGGCACCACGAGAGCCTGTGTGGCCGGCACAGGGTCCGGGCTCACTGAGCTGGGACCAGGTGGCCTCTCCGCCCCTGTCCCTGGCCCCCCAGGCTGGAGACGTCCCCTTGCCCCACCCCAGCAGCCGCACAAGGCCCCAGACAAGCCGATCAGGGCTCAGCCTCGCTCCAGACGCTGCCTGGTGAACCCCAACTGGATCCTGGGCCCAAACACGCGCCCCTCCCCCACAGCCAGGCTGCTGGGGCTCTGAGTCCTGCGCCTTCCCCCCAGGTCCTGGCTGCTTCCGTGGGGCCATTCGTGCACCTAGGACCAAAACGAGGGGGGTGCAGGTAGGGACCCACACCCCCCGCTGGGCCACCTGGCGTCCGAGTCTCGGCAAAGCCCCAGGTTGGCCTGGGAAGGGAATCTTTGAGGCACAGGGGTGAGAGGTTGAGTCTCAGCCCCTCCCCCAGCCGGGCCCTCCCTGGCCGGGTGCCCGCTCCTATAGAGGCCAAACCCCTGCTCCTGCCTGTTTCCCTCACATGCACACCTCATGCCCTGGGTGCAGCCCACCTGCTGCTCCTCCAGGAAGGCTCCCATGATTCCTCTGTCCTCGAACCCCAGCCTGGTATGCAGAGGCAGCCAACAAAATACAGGAGGTTTTGAACGCTTAGCTCTACAAGGAAGCACAGGAAAAATGCAACCAGCTCAGGACAGCGGCTGGGACACGTCAGGGACTGGTGACAGACGCCAGAGCATTTAAAGAGAGAGGGCGAGGGAGAGGGCGTGGAAGGAAAGACAAAGGTGGGGGGGGGGCATGAGCACAGGGGCAGGCAAGCGGCTGGGCCCCCGGACAGCTGCGCTCTGTCCTCCCTCGAGGCACGCTCAGCCCGGGGCCACCTCTGGGACTTGGATGAGCTCGACCACCCTCCTCACCCACCACTGACCCCAAGCCCAAAGCTCGCCCCGCAGTGGCCAGGCCCCTGCCTCACCCGGACCTCAGCGATCCTGGACACAAGCAAGCAGCACACGCGCGGGCTCTGCCCCAGCGCCGTGGCCCGTGTGCTGCTGGCCGCTGGCTCCTTGCTTGGGTCTCCTCCGCGTCTTGCAGTCCTGTGGTTGTCTTCACAGGGGGTTCCTCCCCATCTGCCGTATTTGTCACTGCCGTAAATGGCGTTTGCAAACCCAGCTCGCCACGCACACAAATGCATTTCAGTCCCGAATCTTGATGTAGACGGAGCCGCCGGCGCAAATGCTCGTTTTCCCAGGACTTCTTTCTGGACAATCAGTGTGTCTCCCTTCCCGGGTCTTGCACCCTCATTGTGGTTCTTCTTAAAAAAAAAAAAAAAAGATTTATTTATTTGAAAGTCAGAGTTACACAAAGAGAAGAGGAAGAAAGAGAGAGAGAGAGAGAGAGAGAGAGAGAGAGGTCTTCCATCTGCTGGTTCACTCCCCAAATGGCTGCAATGGCTGGAGCTGGACAGATCTGAAGCCAGGAGCCAGGAGCTTCTTCCGGGTCTCCCACCGGGAGTACAGGGCCCCAAGCACTTGGGCCACCTTCCCCTGCTTTCCCAGGCCACAGCAGAGAGCTGGATTGGAAGTGGGCAGCCGGGAATCGCACTGGCACCCATATGGGCTGTGGGTGGTGCCGCCGGCCTCACCCACTGTGCCCAGCGCCGCCCCCTGTATTTCATGTGCCCTGCCCGGTGCCTTCAGCCCCTTCTCTCAAGGGAGGCTCCTAATTTTCCTGCATGAATCGTTGCTGTTGGATTTTGGTAGAAAACCCTCATCATCTAGGAAGCTCCAGTCTTATTATTTTGCCAAGTTTTTTTTTTTTTTTAATATAAATGGGCTTCAGCAATGGCAGTCCCAGGACCCTGTGGGTGACCGAGAGCAGTCCCAGGACCCTGTGGATGACCAATGGCAGTCCCAGGATGCTGTGGGTGACCGAGGGCAGTCCCAGGACCCTGTGGGTGACCGAGGGTAGTCCCAGGACCCTGTGGGTGACCGAGAGCAGTCCCAGGACCCTGTGGATGACCAATGGCAGTCCCAGGATGCTGTGGGTGACCGAGGGCAGTCCCAGGACCCTGTGGGTGACCGAGGGTAGTCCCAGGACCCTGTGGGTGACCGAGGGCAGTCCCAGGACCCTGTGGGTGACCGAGGGCAGTCCCAGGACCCTGTGGGTGACCGAGGGCAGTCCCAGGACCCTGTGGGTGACCGTCACAGTTTTTCTGATTTGCCGGCTGCTGTGGTGCTGGCTTGCGAGAAGGAATAAAGACTCGAATGGCCCACGTGGGTCAGCTTCAGGATGGACCCGGCGCTTGCCTGCACGGCCGGATTCAGCCGTCCAGTGGTTCTCGCACAGATGCCCATGACAGCCGGCTCTGACTTCACATCACAGAGAGTTCCAGTTCTCTCCTTTCTAGGAAGGTCTGTGCAAGGTCGCACGCCTTCGTGGACGTGGGGCAGAACACTGTGAAGACCTTAGTGGCTCCCAGCCTTCGTGCTGGGCAGAGCTTCCCCACGGCTCGGCTCCTTCAATGGTTACGGAACCCTCGGGGCCCCGCAGTCGTAGGTCTCCATCGGCAACCGTGCCTCTCTGGGCTCCAGGGTCCCACGGCTGCCTCTCTGGGCTCCGGGGTCCCACGGCTGCCTCTCTGGGCTCCGGGGTCCCACGGCTGCCTCTCTGGGCTCCGGGGTTCCACCTCTGCTGGCTGGGGTTTCTGGACTTGTCCAGGTATTGTCAATTTCCGCTGTCACGCCCTGGGTCAACCGTACAACCTGCTCGGTGGCACTCAGCTCTCGGCCTTGTGGAGGCTGTGGGAGCTGAAATGAAGAAATAAATGGACGAGGGCTGGAAGTGGTGGAGAGTGCCGCTTAAGGAAAAGCGCCGATTTCAACATTTCTTTGCAAAAATTACTCACCTTTGACCTCCATTTCCCTGGGTTTTGTGAAGTCTGTGTGTGTGCATGTGTGCAGTGTGCATCTGTGTGCATGTATGCATGTGCTGTGTCAGCGTGTGTGCTGTATGTGTGTGTATGTGTGTACATGTATATATGTGTGTAGGTGTGTTATGTGTACATGTGTGCACGCACTGTGTCCCTGTATGTATGTGTTCTGTGTGAGCTCTGTGCACATGTATACATGTGTGGGTGTGTGTTATGTGTACCTGTGTGTGCTGTGTCTGTGAATGCATGTGTGTTCTGTGTGCACATGTGTGCTGTGTGTGCTTTGTATGTACATGTGTGCTGTGTGTATAGGTAGGTGTGTGCACTGTGTCCATGTGCATGCATGTGTGCATGCGTGCTGTGTGTACAGGTGTGTGCTGTGTGTACATGTGTGTGCCTGTGTGCTGTGGCTGTGCACATGGGCTTCTGTGTGTACACGTGTGTGCTATGTGTGCCTGTGTGCGTTGTGTTCATGTGCTTGCATACACGTGTGTGTGGACATCACAGCACCCACCACAGTCTGCCCCTTATGCCGGTTCTTCTCCCTCCTCCCCCAGTGCTCTCTGTGGGTCTTGCAAGCCGCATTCCAACGTCTTGGTTACTGGTTTGCAGCTCTCCTCTTGCCGTACAAGCACTGAAGGTCACTCATCCCCTCCGAGGAATCGCACGTTCTGGCTGCTTGATTTTCACTGCTGGTTGGGATTCTCTCCGCACACAGCCACGAGCCTGCACACGCGTGGTGACTGCACACAGCCACGAGCCTGCACATGCGTGGTGACTGCACACAGCCACGAGCCTGCACATGCGTGGTGACTGCACACGGCCATGAGCCTGCACACGTTTGATGACTGCACACAGCCATGAACCTGCACACGCGCGGTGACTGCACACAGCCATGAGCCTGCACACGCATGGTGACTGCCCACAGCCATGAGCCTGCACACGCATGGTGACTGCACACCCGTGACGGCTGCTCTTGGCCCCGAGTCCTCCAAGACTGAGCACACCGTGCCCGTCTTGTTCATGGCTGCTGCGACCGTGTTTCCCCGGGAGTGCAGTCTCTGCACCGCTCACCCTGGACAGCTCTGACGCGTGCCTCACGCCCCAGTCCCGTCAGGATGGGAGAACCTGACCCAGGTCCTCCGGGGCACGGGAGTCTTCTACTGTCCCTGCTGGGTCCTGCAGCCTCGGTCAGCGTGCGGTCACTTCCCCCATCGATCACCGAGGAGCACGCATGGAACCCACCCCCGCTGCCACGAGGGCTCTGTCCACGCTGCACGCGGTCCTGCCCACTTTGGCTTCATTTCTCATGAGCTGCTTCAGGAGGTGCACGCAAGCTCGGGGTCCTCGTCCCCTCTGGGTGGGCTCAGCCCACCTGCACTTCCGTCATCCCGTCCATCGTACTTGAAACGCGCGTGGTACCCAGGCTTTCTCTTGAGGGTTTGACTGAAACAGCTTTCCTCATCCCCTCCCGCCGTCGCCTGTTCCGTCCTGTGCACTGCGTCTCTCATGAGTGCTGGACACCGCGCCCCCGGCCCGCAGGCCACGACCCTGGCTGCACGCGCTCTCCCTGTCTCCATGCTCGCTGCTCAGGCAGCTCCGGAAGCCGCGCCCGAGCCCCTGCGGCTCCCCCAGCTCCCCTGCCTGTCACCCTTCTCCTTCCTTTTCCCGGCGCGCACCCCATGGACACGGGAAGTCCTGAGTCTCCTCTCCCACTCTCGCTGGGCTGGGGGCGATGCTGATCTTTCTCGCAAGCCCCACTGACCCTGCCCATGTGTGTCGGTCAAACGCACCACAGCAGCTGCTGGTCAGGGGCTCCGGGGTCTGTCATGGCCACCACTGGGGCGGCCTAAGGCACCCTAACTTCTCCCTGAGGCTGAATCCTGCCACCCGTTCCCTCATGGCCCTCCAGTTCCTGCTCTGGGGCCTCCAGCAGCCTCCCCAGGAGGAGCCAAGTCCCAGGGGCCTGTCTCCGTGGAGGGTGGAGGCGTGTGGACCTGCAGGAGGCGGCAGCAGAGGGGATGGCAGGGTCCGAGCGAGCATCGCCCCGAGCCCAGAGGCTGAGGTGGCCCCAGGTGTTCAGGTGGGGACGGTGAGTCCGGGAGGAGGCCGCGGTCCCTCCAGGCTCCAGGGCACCGGTGCCATGGGGGCAGGGGAGCGGACAGGGAGCCCAGGGAGGGGCATGACGGTCTGTCCAGCGTGCGCACTGACCCTGGACACAGATCAGGGGTGGAGAAGCAGATGGACTGGGGGCTGGAGGGACAGGTGCACGGATGAATGGATTGGCGGATGATGGATTGGTGAGTGGGTGGATGCCGGACGGACGGGCGGGCGGGGATGAGTGAGTAGGTGACGGCTGTCCTGTCAGGGCCGAAGACAGAGCAGGAGGTAAGGACAGAAAGTGGGCCCCTCGCTCATGCTGCCTCCGTGCCACCCACACCGAGTGTCTTCATCCCAGCTCCTGTTGCCCAGAAAGTGGCCAGGAGGCCACACCACGTCCAGTCCATGCAGCAGGGGCTGTGGTGATGGCACAGCAGAGGCGAGCGTGGGGCTCCAGGGGTCCTGTGACCTCCAGGACCCCCGTGTCCCCCCTCCCCTGACCACCACGCTGCCCAGAGACGGCTCCTGTGCTGGGTAGCCGTCCGCCTCTGAGCTGCTGTCCTTCCCAACCCGGGAGGGCACTGGCCACGCTGAGCCTCACACAGGGCCTGGTACGTGACCCCCGCACCAGCACGCCTGCCCACCTTGCAGCTTACTCCAGAGCCAGGATTGATTTCTGCAAGGGTCACTTCACCCCACGGCAAAGCATTCCAGGGGTTTGCTCCCTCCTTAAGTGTGCTCTGGGAAGTGAGGCAGTTCACGGGGTCTGAGCCCGGCGCGTGCCACCCATTGCAATTCAGTTACAGGCGAGCAGGGGCCAGGGCCGTGCTGCAGGGGCCGTGCAGGGGGCAGCTGGGTGCTGGGGTCCCGCCCAGCAGCGTCTGGTCTCCTGCTCATGGCTGCTCGCTGCACTGCGGTGAGGTTGCTGGCTGCCACCAGCGTGGGTTTCTCCCCAAGACGGAGGTGTCGGGGCCACCAGAGGAGGCTCCTGGCTCTGCTGGCCCCGCCTCCAGAGACCAACCCAATCCCGGAGAGGTCAGGCGCTGACCCCTACCCCACGCCAGCCTCAACTTGGGCGCCTGTGCAGCCGCGGTGAGCCCTGAGCCTGGCCACTCTCTCAGCTCCCCATCCCATGCATGGCACAGGCTGTCACCCACGTCACAGCGGCAGGTGAGGAAAGCCACTCGCCAGGGGCACCGACTGCGAACCTGTGTGGCCAGACCCAGGGGCAGGCTGACCACAGCCCCGACGCTGCCCCCTGCGGCCCGCCCAGCACCAGGGGCGGCAGCCGGCCCCAACGCACCGCATCCCCTCAGCCATGTGCTGGCTCGTGCTGCTGAGACCCTGGTGGGAGGCATCGCTCTGCGTCCCCTGCCTAGCAAGAGGGGGCGGGGAGGAAGTGGGGGGCCGGACTGTGAGCCCAGCACCCCTGGGCTGTGCGGTGTGGTGGACGGAGGAGCAGCCAGAAGCCATGGCCATGGAGCTGGGTAGTCTCTGCTTTGAGCAGTGCCAACTCTAATCAGCGGAGCCACCAAGGAGGGGACACAGGGTCCCCGCGTGTGACAACAGCCCTGGCATGGCAGCGGGCACCGAGGCTCCCGCTCCAGGCCTCGGGGGAGCCCCGCGAGCCCCAGCGGCCCAGCAGCCACAGGTATCTCCCAACGTGGGAACTCCAGCTGTGGCCACCGCATGGCTTTGCCACGGCCATACCCGGCAGAGCCCCGGCTTCTCCTGAGTAGGGGCCATGGCTGAGGACAGTGTCCACCTGTGCCTAGAGGTGCCGCCCAGGTCCCCACTGCCCCAGCCGAGCACCCTGGCAGCAGTGCAGTGGCCGCAGCGGCTCCGCCCACGGCAGGATGGGGAGCAGGGGACTTTCTCTGGGCTGGAGCTACAGCCAGGGGCCTCGACCCCTCCTTGCTGGACTTGGGCTTCCAGGGACAGTGACAAGCCTGTCATAACATGGGCTGAGACACACCAAATGCTCTTTGCACTGTGACTGGGTGGGGGACACAGCGAGACTCCCAGCACCCTCTGGGTGGCCCAGGCTGCACAGGACCAGGGCGTGGGCACCCCCGACGCTGGCCCTTGGGATGCCTGGGGACAGCATGGTGACAGCCGCACCCAGCACCTCCTGGGGTGTGAGGCAGCTTCCGGGGACGCCTCCCCTTCCTCAGTCTGGGCGTCCTGGGGTTAAGACTCTGCTCTCATCCCTCTGCCCTCACAGGGCTGTGCAGCACCCGGGCGGGGGGTGGGGTGCAGGTGTAGGGCACCCTCTCCAAGGCCCTGCAGACCCAGGACCCCTGAGGATCCCACAGGCAGGCAGTGGGCAGGGTGCCATGAGCCTGGGGCCACGCACACCTCCTCACCCACACCCAGGGCCACTGCTGGAAGCCAGGGCCCCATGAGGTGACGGCGGCCGCCTCCCACACAAGCCTGGGACTGGGTGCTCCACGCTGGCGGAGCAGGAGCCTGGGGCATTTCCGGCCTTTGTGACTTCCTGCAAGACCACGCCGGGCTCTGGGGTTTCCCAGGGCTGTCACACTCACGCTGCAGCTGACGCCCGCCGGCAGAAGAGACGGGGTGCAGGGGAGTCGATGTGACCCCGTGCTGCAGCAGACTGGGGCAGGTGCATGCCCTGGGCCCAGGGGTGGCCCGAGGTCTCCGTGTGGGCACTGGGCAGAAGACAGCCAGAGCAGATGGGGCTGGCAGCTGGGCACCCGGAGCCAAGTGCCGGGCCGAATGCAGCCCTCAGCCCAGGGGTGAGAGCAGCAAGGCCGGGCTGGAGGCTGGGGCCCCGGAAGCCCCCCGCCCGGGTCCTGGCGCTGCCCCTGGAGAGAGCTTCTGTGGTGCTGGAGGGTGGTGGGCGCTGGGCAGCCAGAGAGCAAGGGAGAGACCGAAAGCACCTCCAGTTGCCAGTGGCTTCCTCAGCCAGGACTCACACCTCTCACGGAGCCTCCTCTCTCTCTGCACTGGGAGTGAGCGCCTGGCAGAGGCCGCGGGGCAGAGCAGGGTGACAGTGTGTGCGGTGTCCCCGCCGCATCCACAGACCGGAAGAGAAGCATCACCATGCAGCTCCTCCGCCCCGCGCTCCCCCCCTCCCGCCCGGCAACCACCGTGCGCCTCACAGCACTCACACCACGGAAATCACAGGTGAGCCCCGCTGGTCAAAACGCCGCTACGGGGGGAGGCCCCGCTGGGCTCCGGGCGCTCCTCACCCCCTCCCCTCCTCCAGGGCCTGCCAGGTAGCCATGGCAACAGAGCAGCCCGTGCGCTCCCAGCACCTGAGTCAGGTGACGCCACTGCGCACTCCAGAGCTGCAGCAGGTGAGGTGGGCTCGGGGAAGGAGCCAGGAGCGGGCGCAGCAGCCGGGCCGGCGGGCAGACAGGCTGGGAGCCGCCATCAGGCACACAGAGCCGGCCAGCCTGCTACCTGCCGCCAGCGGTGCAGACCATGCCCACCTTGTTCCAGCTGGGCAGATGGCCCTGTGCCCACCACCCGAGGCAGGGGAGGGGTTCCCGGGCAAGCTGGGCTCGTGGGCTGCCTCTCATGCTCCTGGCTCTGGGGTTCAGCCTCCGGCCCGTGGGGTGGCCTGGGTCCCATCCCTCCCTCACTGTCATCTGACGGAGCGGTGGCTGAGAGGCAGCCATCAGAACATGGACAGCCCTGCTCCGGGCCCGGCCACGTGGCTCCAAGCCCAGCTCCGCCACGCCTGGGCTGTGTAACCCGGGCCGAGTGATGTGACTTCTCTCCGCTTCCTTTTCATCTCCACTACAATCAGGGAGGGCGACCGCTCGCTCTCGGAGAGCCTGAGTGTGTGTGGACGTGGTGTGGCCTGTGGATGACAGCAGAGAGCCCTCTGTTCCAACACAAGTCTTCCATGTCCCACTCATGACTACACCCACCCATCCCCACCCAGCCACTCACCCACACCCACCCGCCCCCCTCTGTCCATCTGCCTACCCACCCACCCACCCATCCACCCCCACCCATCATCTGCTCATTCACCCATCTACCAACTCATCCATCCACTCATTCCTACACCCACCCACCCATGCACCCATCCACTCACCCATCCACCCACACATCCAATGCTCATTCACTCCTCCACCTTCTCATCTACCTTCCACCCACCCACCCACTCATCCACCTATCTACTCATCCATCTATCCACCCATGCACCCCCAACCACCTGTTCATCCATCCACCTGTCTACCCATCCATCCACCCACTCATCCACCTATCTACTCATCCATCTATCCACCCATGCACCCCCAACCACCTGTTCATCCACCCACCCGTCTACCCATCCATCCACCCACTCATCCACCTATCTACTCATCCATCTATCCACCCATGCGTCCCCAACCACCTGTTCATCCATCCACCCGTCTACCCATCCATCCACCCACTCATCCACCTATCTACTCATCCATCTATCCACCCATGCGTCCCCAACCACCTGTTCATCCATCCACCCGTCTACCTATCCATCCACCCACTCATCCACCTATCTACTCATCCATCTATCCACCCATGCACCCCCAACCACCTGTTCATCCACCCACCCATCTACCCATCCATCCACCCACTCATCCACCTATCTACTCATCCATCTATCCACCCATGCACCCCCAACCACCTGTTCATCCATCCACCCGTCTACCTATCCATCCACCCACTCATCCACCTATCTACTCATCCATCTATCCACCCATGCACCCCCAACCACCTGTTCATCCATCCACCCGTCTACCCATCCATCCACCCACTCATCCACCTATCTACTCATCCATCTATCCACCCATGCACCCCCAACCACCTGTTCATCCACCCACCCATCTACCCATCCATCCACCCACTCATCCACCTATCTACTCATCCATCTATCCACCCATGCACCCCCAACCACCTGTTCATCCATCCACCCGTCTACCTATCCATCCACCCACTCATCCACCTATCTACTCATCCATCTATCCACCCATGCACCCCCAACCACCTGTTCATCCATCCACCCGTCTACCCATCCATCCACCCACTCATCCACCTATCTACTCATCCATCTATCCACCCATGCACCCCCAACCACCTGTTCATCCACCCACCCATCTACCCATCCATCCACCCACCCACTCATCCAGCCATCCACCCAGCCATCCATCCACCCACCCACTCATCCAGCCATCCACCCAGCCATCCATCCATCTACCCACTCATCCACCTATCTACTCATCCATCTATCCACCCATGCGTCCCCAACCACCTGTTCATCCATCCACCCGTCTACCCATCCATCCACCCACTCATCCACCTATCTACTCATCCATCTATCCACCCATGCACCCCCAACCACCTGTTCATCCATCCACCCGTCTACCCATCCATCCACCCACTCATCCACCTATCTACTCATCCATCTATCCACCCATGCACCCCCAACCACCTGTTCATCCATCCACCCGTCTACCTATCCATCCACCCACCCACTCATCCACCTATCTACTCATCCATCTATCCACCCATGCGTCCCCAACCCACCTGTTCATCCATCCACCCGTCTACCTATCCATCCACCCACTCATCCACCTATCTACTCATCCATCTATCCACCCATGCACCCCCAACCACCTGTTCATCCATCCACCCGTCTACCCATCCATCCACCCACTTATCCACCTATCTACTCATCCATCTATCCACCCATGCACCCCCAACCACCTGTTCATCCATCCACCCGTCTACCCATCCATCCACCCACTCATCCACCTATCTACTCATCCATCTATCCACCCATGCGTCCCCAACCACCTGTTCATCCATCCACCCATCTACCCATCCATCCACCCACTCATCCACCTATCTACTCATCCATCTATCCACCCATGCGTCCCCAACCACCTGTTCATCCATCCACCCGTCTACCCATCCATCCACCCACTCATCCACCTATCTACTCATCCATCTATCCACCCATGCGTCCCCAACCACCTGTTCATCCATCCACCCGTCTACCCATCCATCCACCCACTCATCCACCTATCTACTCATCCATCTATCCACCCATGCATCCCCAACCACCTGTTCATCCATCCACCCGTCTACCCATCCATCCACCCACTCATCCACCTATCTACTCATCCATCTATCCACCCATGCATCCCCAACCACCTGTTCATCCATCCACCCATCTACCTATCCATCCACCCACTCATCCACCTATCTACTCATCCATCTATCCACCCATGCATCCCCAACCCACCTGTTCATCCATCCACCTGTCTACCCATCCATCCACCCACTCATCCACCCATCTACCCACCCACTCATCCCCCCATCCACCCAGCCATCCATCCACCCACCCACTCATCCATCCATCCACCCACCCACCCATCCATCCACCCATCCATCCATCCACCCACCCACCCAGATGTCCCTCTCCCTATGCATCCATCTACTCATCCATGCATCCATCAACTTCTTATCCATCCATCCATCCCCCTCCCATCATCTACTCACTCACCCATCCATCCACCCACTCATCCATCCACCCACCCATCCATCCATCCACCCACCAACCCACTTGTTAATCCATTCACCGACCCATGTGTTTGCCCACTCGTCCACCCACCCATCCACCTACCAACTCAATTATCCATCCAACCAACCCTGCACACATCCACTAACCCACCCACCCACGCTCTCACACACACCCCATTTGTGGGTGTCCACATAGTGCCGGCCACCTGCTGAGTGCTGCACACAGCAGTGATGAGAGTGGACCAAGTCCCCGCTCTTACAGGGCCTGCACACAGGTGGAGAAGGCGCCTGACAGCAGATATTCCGACAGTCAGCAGCGTCCTAGGAAAAGCTCAGGGGGCACTGGGATTTCCGATGGGGAACATCCGAGTCCACACATGTAGGCCAAAGGGAGGAGCTGCTGCAGTGTGGAGGAACCAGGACCAGACAGGGGAACCAGGAGGCCAGGGTGGCCAGGAGAAGGTGTGGCTGGGAGAGGGCGTGGCCAGGAGGGGCATGGCACAGGGGAGAGGACGTGGCTGGGCGGGAGAGGGCGTGGTGGGAGGGGTGTGGCTTTGAGGGCGTGGCCGGCCACACCTCAGAACAGGCCACACCAGTCTCCCCACACCCTCCTCCCACGAAGGACTCTGACTCCCCTCCCCCGAGGTGGGTGTGGTGGTCGCCCTTGGGCCTGGCCCAACAGAATGTGGTGGAAGAGACACCGCAGGGCTTCCAAGGCTACGTCAGAAACGTGGCCTGGCTTCTCGGGCTGCCTCTGTCAGGACCTGGGCCTCTGGACGCAGCCATCAGGTGTGGGCAGACCCCGGGGGACATTCTGGCCATCGTGAGCCACCAGCCGGCGGGAGCAGGGGTCGCCTCCGTCTGGCCTTTGAAACACTGACATGCAGAACGCCGAGCGCACTGAGTGGTCCCCCCAAGCTAGGGTAACCACGGGACCCCAGCAGGCCCCGGGCCACACAGGGCCCTTGCAGTGGCCCTAACCTGGCCGTGGACGCAGAAGCCCTGCCACCAGCGTGAGCCGTGTCTTCTCCCTTGGCCTGGGCAGCCCAACAGCTTCCCCCCGGGCTGCCCTTGGATGGAGCCCCGAGCAGCCAGGAGGAGGCCAGGTCGAAAGCAGCCACGTGGACGCAGCCCCAGCCCCACAGGGAGCGGAGACGTCCCCAGGTCACTCAAGTCCTCCCCGTCGAGGCCCAGAGCTGCCCCCACCATCACGTCCAAATCCCTAGTGTTTGAGTCCACAGCACGGGGCAGCGGCCACAGTGACTGGGCACAGAGGGGTCGGAACGGCCCGGGCCGGGAGGGCTCCGGCTTCGTCTCGGGATTGAGGGCCATGGACGGAAGCGTGCCGGCCTGCTGGGGCCTCACAGCCGCCCAGGACACTGCTGAGACCAGTGGGAGCCATGGGGCCATGTCAGCTGCTGGCAGGCCACGGAGCGTCGGGGGCACTCAGCGTGTGACCTGAGCTGTGACAGGGAGTCCTGGGAGCCTCAAGCAGGCAGGGCAACTCTGACCCCGCACACAGAGACCCCCAAGAGGCCACTGGGCAGCTGGACCCCCAGGCCGGGGTCCCGGAGGGAGGCTCTGGAGGCATGCAGAGACATGAGATGGAGACCACCGGGGTGGGGACAGAGGCCTGGGGCACCTGCTCACCACCCCCCCCCCACAGGGCCTTAGGGGGAGGGAGGAGGAAGTGCTCTGAGCAGAAAAGGCGAAGGCGTCAGCTCTGCCCAAGGCAGCCCACAGACAGGAGGGACGCAGACGGGAGGAGCCCACGGATGGCGGGGACGCAGACGGGAGGAGCCCACGGACGGCAGGGACGCAGACGGGAGGAGCCCACAGACGGCAGGGACGCAGACGGGAGGAGCCCACGGACGGCAGGGACGCAGACGGGAGGAGCCCACGGACGGCAGGGACACAGACGGGAGGAGCCCACAGACAGCAGGGACGCAGACGGGAGGAGCCCACGGACGGCGGGGACGCAGACGGGAGGAGCCCACGGACGGCGGGGACGCAGACGGGAGGAGCCCACAGACAGCAGGGACACAGACGGGAGGAGCCCACGGACGGCAGGGACGCAGATGGGAGGAGCCCACGGACGGCGGGGACGCAGACGGGAGGAGCCCACGGACGGCGGGGACGCAGACGGGAGGAGCCCACGGACGGCGGGGACGCACACGGGAGGAGCCCACAGACGGCAGGGACGCAGATGGGAGCAGCCCACAGACGGCAGGGACGCAGACGGGAGGAGCCCACGGACGGCGGGGACGCAGACGGGAGGAGCCCACAGACGGCAGGGACACAGACGGGAGGAGCCCACGGACGGCGGGGACGCAGACGGGAGGAGCCCACGGACGGCGGGGACGCAGACGGGAGGAGCCCACAGACGGTAGGGACGCAGACGGGAGGAGCCCCCGGGCGGAGGGGATGCAGACGGGAGGAGCCCACGGACGGCGGGGACGCAGACGGGAGGAGCCCACGGACGGCGGGGACGCAGACGGGAGGATCCACGGACGGCAGGGACGCAGTCGGGAGGAGCCCACGGACGGCAGGGACGCAGACGGGAGGAGCCCTGGATGGAGGGCTCCTGGGAGAGGCCCTTTCAGGAAATGGTGGGGGGCGGGGCAAGAGGAGGGCGGAGAACCAGGCCACGGGGCAGCTGAGCCACGCAGGGTGTCTGGCCAGACAGAGCAGGGAAGGAGGCAGCAAGGGCGGGGGCGGAAGGGGGCGGGGCAGCCCGCAGAGGCCGGCCTCCTGGGCAAGGGTCTGCCCCCAGCACCTGGAGAGGCGCAGGGCAGGGCCCGGGGCCTGTGCTCCACCCCGGCCGCGGTTCCTCACCCTGACCACGGGACCCTGCCCCGGCCGCCTCAGACCTGCCACGGGAGCTGCAGCCCCCCACCCCCATGCCGACCCCTGGACGGGACACGCAACTTCACCAGCCCCCGCCAGGGGTGCCCCCACAGTGGGAGCAGCAGAGGACCCACCTGCCCCCACCCAGCACCCCGCGCATGGTGGTCAAGCGCACAGGCCCGGATCCGCGCTCGGTAGAAGCCCCCAGCAGCCCACCTCGAGCAGCCCCTGGGCCTCGAGCTTCCCGAGAGGCGTCCCAGCCCTCCTCCCTCTGCAGCCCCAGGACAGCGTGGACGCCCCGGCCAGGGCCCCCTTAGCTGCGGCCATCGTCGCCGCCTGCTCTCTGCTGCTCGGGCAGCACCCCTGGTTAGCGGGGGTTAGGGCGACTCCAAGTTCACAGCTCTTACCTGGGGGTGCAGTGAGCTGGGGGGGCAGACACCCTGGTCCTGGGTGCGGTCACATGGAGGGAGCCTGCTGAGTGCCACCTCCTGTGCCACAGGACCCTGGCCTTGGCCTCCCCCGTGAGCCCAGGCCGCTCGCCGTCACCGGGGCCCCCGGCGCCTCCCTGATGGAAGACACCCAGGTCCCGAACCCCAAAGCCTGGTGTCAGGCGTGGTGCGGGCAGCCTGCTGTGGGGCCGGCCCCGGGGCTGTGCTGTGTGCAGGGCGCGTGCTCCCTCTGTGGCAGCCCCTCTGCGAGAGCCAGGCCTGCCTCCCCAGAGGGCAGGGGGCCAGCTCCACCGCGGCCGGCCATGCCCCTGCCTCTGCTCTGAGGACTGGAGCCAGCACCGCGCAGACGCCGCCCGGCGGGCCAGAGGCAGCCGCTCCTCCAGGCCAGGCTGGGCTGCTCTCACCCACAGAACAACCATTTGTCCCAAGGCCTCCGCAGGGAGCAGGAGGGAGGCGCGGCCGCAGCCGGCGTCCCGGGGCAGAGGCTCTGGGAGGACCACTCGGACCCTGACGGGGGGTTGGGGTGCCGGCCGCTGGCACGCGTGGGAAATGGAGCTTCTGGCAGGGCCCGGATGGCTGGGCAGGTTCTCCAGCCGCGAGGGGCTCAGCTGGGGCAGCTCAGAACCCGCCTGGCCCCAGAAGGGCCTGGGCCCAGACTCCATGGCAGCTGGTGCCCCACACCCCGGATGGGCGTACCTAGGGGCGTCCCGGCAGCCTGCCTCTATGGCCTGGGGACACAGATGGTGGCACAAAGGCAGAGCAGGCCGTGTCCATGACCCTGGACAGCAGGAGGCCGCCAGCAGCCACGGCCAGGCAGGTCCACCCGGAACCCACGGTGAACGCCGCAGCTCGGCCCAGCACCCACAGGCTCCGCCCACGAAAAGTGTTTGGTAGCCGTGTCTGTGCTGAGCCTGCACCGGCTGCTTCTCTCGCTGCTCCCAGTGGACGTGGCAGAGTGGTCCCTCGCTGCCGCATGCACTGACTCCACACCCGGGGCGCAGGGGACGACGTGTGGACCTGCACCTGCTCCACCGCCTCTCAGGGGCTTGGGAGCCCGTGGGAGTCCTGGAGCCAACCTCGTGTGACCACCGAGGGACGGCAGTGACATCCTCAGACTTCCAAAGCAGCGGCCCGGCCCCCTCCCACGGCTCACGCCGTCCCAGCGCCACATCCCAGCCGGGCCTGGCGTGGCCGGGTGGCCTTCGTGCTGACCCCAGCGCCCACCTGGTGGGCAGGGGGCGAGGTGCAGTGACCATTACCTCGGCCCGTCGGCCCGGTTCTCTGAGCACGGGCGCCGTGGGTGCACGCCCACAGGACTGGCAGAGCCTCCCACAATGCGCCGTCTCAGGCCTCCGCCCTTTGTGGTTTGGCTTTATTAGAGAGGCAGAGGGAGAGCTGCCGTGTGCTGGTCCAGTCCCCAAGTGCGGCAGCAGCGGGCCCTGGACTGTGCAGAAGCCTGGAGCCGGGCACCCAATCCAGCGGGGCCCCAGCCTGGGAGGCCGGCGCCCAGCTGCCAGGCTCAGTGCCCGTGCCCTTCTTGGGTCTGCAAATGGAACTGTCCGTCGCTTTCTTGTTGATTTGTAAGAGATCTTTGTATACTAGGGATGCAAATCCCTTTCCGAAACGCGTCGCACAAATGCCCTGTCGCTCGGCACACCGGCAGGCTCACGCCCTCTGCACGGATGGCACGGCTGCCCCGTGGGGCGCCTGTCCTGAAGGCGATGCTGAGCCAGCGGCCCCCGGGCCCCCCCGGCGCCTGCCTCACGGGCGGCTCTGTTTACCTGTGAGCCGGAGTCCGTGAAGGATTTCAGGTGAACGCCCGCGTGGCCACGCGACGGCGCTCGAGGCTGGGACCACGTCTGGCTCCACTCCGCCCAGTACAATGTCCCTTCTCTTATCCCACCCCTGGTGCTGCCTGGCGGCACCAGCCTCCCTCCACCTCCACCTCTGCCAGGGCTGTGAGCACAGGGCACAGACCACACACACTGGACGGGTCCCCTGCAGGGGTGACATGGGGCACAGACCACACACACTGGACGGGTCCCCTGCAGGGGTGAGCACGGGGCACGGACCACACACACTGGACGGGTCCCCTGCAGGGGTGACACGGGGCACGGACCACACACACTGGATGGGTCCCCTGCAGGGGTGAGCACGGGGCACGGACCACACACACTGGACGGGTCCCCTGCAGGGGTGACACGGGGCACGGACCACACACACTGGACGGGTCCCCTGCAGGGGTGACACGGGGCACGGACCACACACACTGGACGGGTCCCCTGCAGGGGTGACACGGGGCACAGACCACACACACTGGACGGGTCCCCTGCAGGGGTGAGCACGGGGCACGGACCACACACACTGGACGGGTCCCCTGCAGGGGTGACACGGGGCACGGACCACACACACTGGATGGGTCCCCTGCAGGGGTGAGCACGGGGCACGGACCACACACACTGGACGGGTCCCCTGCAGGGGTGACACGGGGCACGGACCACACACACTGGACGGGTCCCCTGCAGGGGTGAGCACGGGGCACGGACCACACACACTGGACGGGTCCCCTGCAGGGGTGACACGGGGCACGGACCACACACACTGGACGGGTCCCCTGCAGGGGTGACACGGGGCACGGACCACACACACTGGACGGGTCCCCTGCAGGGGTGACACGGGGCACGGACCACACACACTGGACGGGTCCCCTGCAGGGGTGAGCACGGGGCACGGACCACACACACTGGACGGGTCCCCTGCAGGGGTGAGCACGGGGCACGGACCACACACACTGGACGGGTCCCCTGCAGGGGTGACACGGGGCACGGACCACACACACTGGACGGGTCCCCTGCAGGGGTGACACGGGGCACGGACCACACACACTGGACGGGTCCCCTGCAGGGGTGACACGGGGCACAGACCACACACACTGGACGGGTCCCCTGCAGGGGTGAGCATGGGGCATGGACCACACACACTGGACGGGTCCCCTGCAGGGGTGACACGGGGCATGGACCACACACACTGGACGGGTCCCCTGCAGGGGTGACATGGGGCACGGACCACACACACTGGACGGGTCCCCTGCAGGGGTGACACGGGGCACGGACCACACACACTGGACGGGTCCCCTGCAGGGGTGACACGGGGCACAGACCACACACACTGGACGGGTCTCCTGCAGGGGTGAGCACGGGGCATGGACCACACACACTGGACGGGTCCCCTGCAGGGGTGACACGGGGCATGGACCACACACACTGGACGGGTCCCCTGCAGGGGTGACATGGGGCACGGACCACACACACTGGACGGGTCCCCTGCAGGGGTGACACGGGGCACGGACCACACACACTGGACGGGTCCCCTGCAGGGGTGAGCACGGGGCACGGACCACACACACTGGACGGGTCCCCTGTAAAGTTGTGGCCCTTCTCTTGTGTGGGTATTTATTACCAATTTAATTTCTTCCATAAACACTGTACTCTCCACATTTTCCACACATCCCGTCAGTCTGGTTTTCTGCGGGATTTCACGCTTCATCCACGTCGAATTCTCGGCGTTCACAGCTTTGTCTTTCTGAATCACAGACCCATGACCACGCACTACAGCGCACCCCTGATCCACCTCCGGCCTGGGCAGCGTCCCGCTAGTGTCTGGCATCCTTAACTCCTCTGCCGGATCCACTCCTCGGCCCCGCCCACTGCACTGACGTCCATCTTGGTGACTGCACACGCGTGACCTGGCCAGGGCGGCGATCCTGGATGCGTGTCCGGTCCAAACCCGCACAGCACAGAGCCGCCCTCAGCCCCTGCTGTCTGGGAGCTGCTGCAGAGGCACCCAGGGCCCGTCCTAGTCACACCACCAGGCGGCACCACCGCGGCCCGGCTCGGCTTCTGCCAGCGTCGCCTTCCTTTTCCTGTCCGGCGGCTCGGGGGTGACGAAGGCGCCGTTTCTCTTGCCCCAGGGTTTTCGCTCCTCGTCTCTGGGGAACGTGCTCACCAGACGCAGACCTGAGGGCTGTATTTTGCCATCTTACAGGCGTCTGCAGGCCGGCACCATGGTGTAGCGGGTACAGCCTCAGCCTGTGACATCGGCAGCCCATATGGGCACAGGTTCGAGTCCCGGCTGCTCTACTTCCAATCCAGCTCCCTGCTAATGTACCTGGGAAAGCAGTGGAGGACGGCCTAAGTGCTTGGGCCCCTACACACACATGGGAGACCTGGAGGAAGCTCCTGGCTCCTGGCTCACGTCCAGCCTTGCCCTAGCCATGGCGGCCATCTGGGGAGAGAACCAGCAGATGGAAGACCTCTCTCTGTCTCTCCCTCTCTCCTCTCTCTCTCTCTTTCTCTCTCTCTCTGTGTGTGTGTATCTCCTTCTCTCTGGGTAACTCAAATAAATTCACAAACCTTTTTTAAAAAGATGTGTCTCCACCATCTCCTGTATTCCATTTATTCCATTGCTTTTTTTTTTTTTTTTTACAGGCAGAGTGGACAGTGAGAGAGAGAGAGAGACAGAGAGAAAGGTCTTCCTTTGCTCTTGGTTCACCCTCCAATGGCCGCCGCGGCTGGTGAGCTGCGGCTGGCACACCGCGCTGATCTGAAGGCAGGAGCCAGGTGCTTCTCCTGGTCTCCCATGCGGGTGCAGGACCCAAGCACTTGGGCCATCCTCCACTGCACTCCCAGGCCACAGCAGAGAGCTGGCCTGGAAGAGGAGCAACCGGGACAGAATCCGGCGCCCCGACCGGGACTAGAACCTGGTGTGCCAGTGCTGCAAGGCGGAGGATTAGCCTAGTGAGCCACGGCGCCGGCCTGCTTTTTTTTTTTTTTTTTTTTTTAAGAAAATCGGGTGTCCGTCTCATTACTTTCTCCTCTGGCTTTCGTGGTTTTCTCTCTGGTTTTCAGATGTGTACCGTGATATGACCGGGGCAGTTTTCTCAACAGAGGATAAGTGGTCCTGTTTACCACGCAGCTTCCTCACTCTGCAGCTCGGCGTGTCCAGACGGCTGTGGAAGGTCCTCACCCTCACCTCCTGCCTCTGTCTCCATCCATCCTCCCGCCCTGTCCATCACCCTCACCTCCCGCCTCTGTCTCCATCCATCCTGCCTGTCCTGTCCATCACCCTCACCTCCCGCCTCCGTCTCTGTCCATCCTGCCTGTCCTGTTCTTCCGGGACTCCAGCCACTCATGCTGTGCGATTCCTTTCATCTCCCCCACCCCCGCCATGCTCCCCGGTGCCTTCCTCCCCGCTGCCTCGGTCCCTGAGGCTCTTTGCTGCTCCCTCTCGTTTGGGGTTGCCCCAACCGACTGCACCTACCCCTCTGTTCCCGGATTCCCTCTTCCCTGCTGCTGGTCTCTCTCCTCGTCCCCACAGGGTAGCTGTCTTCAGACCATCTCAGCGGCAGCCTTGGCTGCTGACCAGGCTCTGCTGATGGAGTTTAGGGGCTTCAGTAACCTGACCCAGCTACCTGGCACCCCAGGCTTTTTTGGTTAAAAGCCCAGATGCCAAATAAAATATTAGGGGCTGCACATGGGTGCCGGTTCAAGTCTGGCTGCCGGCTGCCGATCTAGCTCCCTGCTATGCCTGGGAGAACAGTGGAGGGTGGCTCAAGTCCTTGGGCCCCTGCACCCACGTGGGAGACCAGGACGGGGTTCCTGGCTCCTGGCTGCTGGCTCAGCCCCAGCTACTGTGGCTACTTGGGGAGTGAACCAGAGAATGGAAGACCTCTCTGGGGAGTGGGGAGAGAAGAAGGAGAGAGGGGGAGGGAGAGAGGAAGGGAGGAGGGAGGGAGGACGATTCGAGACTCCAGGCGCCCGACTCGTCCTCCAGGAGGGCCCAGCTGTCCCCGGCAGCTGGAAACACTGGCCATTCGCAGCCGCTCTATTTCTGGTGCCGCTAATCCTTCAAGGGCTCCCTGAACCCTGCACTGTTTCTGAGAGCCCTTCCGCCTCGTGGGCCTCAAACTCCAATTTTCTCTTCTCCGCGCTCCTGAGAGAGCCTCCGTCTCCGGCTAATTTTCGGTAAACTGACGTCCGCCTCGGCTGGCTCACCGCACGCACACACGCCGAGGCAGCCGTGCTGACTCCGGGGCGTCCTGCCTCTCACTCCCCAAGTGCTCATGCCAAGGGCCCTGAGCACGTCTGTCCCAGCCCGGGACGAGCAGGAAGCGCCGGTCCTCGCCGTTCAGTCTCCACGCACGGAAACGCCCCCGGGAGCAGAAGCAAGGGGGGCACGCGGATTGTTCCGGAATCCTCGCCTCTGCCTCCTGGCTGGGTGGTCGCTACCTGATGCTCCACACGTGGGGCTGTGTTCTGTGTGTTTATGTGCTCTGTGCGTCTGCGTGTGTCTGAGTGCCCGTGTGCATGCGTGTGTCTGTATGTGCACCCGTGTCGCTGTGCGTGTGTCCCTGCACGTGTCTATGAGTGCATGTGTCCGTGTGTCTCTGCGTCTCTGCGTGTGTCTAAGCATCAGCACGTGGCTCCCGCAGGGACCCTGTGTCAAAGGTCAAAGGTCAAAGGTCAGAGCTGAGGCCACTCAGGCCTGAAGCCAGATGGGGGGGGTCCTCAAAGGCCACCCCTGGGCTGCAAACAACCGCAGATCCCCGGAGCCTCGGCCTCCAGCCGCCCCGACACCCACTCGTGCTGGCAGAGTACGTGGCCCACGGAGAGAGGGACCCTGACCAGTGGCTCCAGCAGTGGGCCAAGGGCCCTGGGCACCAGGGTCCAGGGAAAGCGGACAGCGCCAGGGACAGGGCCGTCAGCCCGAGGCCACAGCCGTGTGGGCCCTGACGCAGGGCGCCTCACTCCTGGCCTGGCGACTGCTGCAGCTGTGGCTACACGTGTACGTGCCGATGTCACATGGCCCCTGTGAACCAGCCCGCAATCGTGCCCAACCCAACACCGCCCCCGACGCGGCCCCGGGGCCCAGGCTGGCCTCTCACGGCCGTGACAGCCCCCCCTCGGAGCCCCACAACATCTCAGTCCCCGCCGCTGCCCAGCCAACCTTCCAGACCTATGGAAGCCTGGGCTCTGTGGCACGGGCCCTCCCCTCTCCAGGGCAGCCCTGGGGCTCAGCTCCCAGCAACCCCAGGACTCCCGTGGGGAGGAACTCAGAGCTCAGGGCCTCTCAGCCTGAGCCTCCTGCCGAGGGGTGGGGCACCCCCGGGGCTCCAGAGCCTCCTCACCCCTCCCTCCCCAGGCCCCTGCAGCCTCCCATCCCTGTGTCCTTACTCCCCAGGCCCCCCACTGACAAGACCCCTACAAAGGGCATCAGCAGCTCCACTCCCCCCACCTCCCACCCAGAGCCCCAGCTGCCCCCACCCCGAGCAGAGAGGGGTGCGACACCAGGAGGCTCCCAGTGGTCACCACCTGTGCCGTCTCGCTGCAGGGGAACCCCAGCTACCCCGGGAAGCAGGGACCACAGCAGGCAGCCCCCGGACGGCTTCTGCACCCTAAGGAGCACGACGTGCTGACCCACGAGGAAGACTGTGGGACCCCAGCCCCACCTCTGACCCCAAGACCCACTGCCTGGCCGCCTCGGGGAGCCGGGGGGTGGGGCGAGCAGCGCTCCAGGCCTCGCTCTGTGCGTCACGGAGGAGCGGCCCTATCCACCATCCCAACACCAGGGGCTGGATGGCGTCCCACCAGCTGTGAGGTCCACAGCAACTCCTCCAGCCTGCCACCCCCAGCCCCTGTGGCCCACCCCGATCCTGCCGCCATCCATTTCAGATGAAGCCGAGTCCCGAGGGTGCCCCAGGCCCCCAGGCCCCCGCCCCCGCTGGCTCCACCTCCTACGGCTGCGCCTCCTCTGCCATGCCTGGACACACCCTGCTCCTGGGACCGCCCGGGGCCGAGCGCCAAGCCACCAGGCAACGCCCCAGCACAGGCCCTGTCTCCAAGCGCCGGGTTCAGGTTCAGGCCCAGGGTTCAGGTTCAGGCCCTGCTCCTGACTCAGGGGAGGCGGCTGGGCCCCTGCCCCGGGGGAGACCTGGATGGACCTCTGCTTGGGCTGCCGCAGGCTTCCAGTGCGCGGGGGTCAGGAGCTCGCTCTCCGTCTCCCCTCCTTTCTCCCATCATCATAATGATGCTTTAAGGGTTCTATCTAGAAGCGTTGAAACAGACACATTTACTGAAATCAACGAGAAACAGAGCTCATGACCAAAAGCCAAGGCCACCAAGACGGGGAGGTGACAGGAGGGCGTGGACCAGCAGATTGGACAGCGGTGATCACCAAACCTGAGCCAAAAACAGCCTGCACAGCTCCGCGGCCGGGGCATCCCCGGCGGCTCACAACAGTGCTGGCCGCGCGGCCACACACGCCAGGGAACAGGCACCGACGTGACCTCCCCGCACACAGAGGAGGGGACACTGGATCACCGAGACTGCGTCGTCCTGACACTGAAACTAAGCAAAGAATACACGGGGCCGGTGCTGTGGCGTAGCGGGTAAAGCTGCCGCCTGCAGTGCCGGCATCCCACATGGGCGCCAGTTCGAGTCCCGGCTGCTCCACTTCCGATCCAGCTCTCTGCTGTGGCCTGGGAAAGCAGTGGAAGATGGCCCAAGTCCCTGGGCCCCTGCACCCACGTGGGAGACCAAGAAGAAGTTCCTGGCTTCCGCCTGGCACAGCCCTGACAGTTGCAGCCACCTGGGGAGTGAACCAGCTGATGGGATGATGGAAGACCTCCACACTCTCTCTCTCTCTCTCCCTCTCCCTGTCTCTGTAACTCTGCCTTTCAAATAAATCATTATTAAAATGGAGTTAAAAGATTCTTTTAAAATAAATCCATAAATAATAAAGACAGTACCACTTAGAAGAGTGCAAAAGCCTGAAAACCTCAAATTTAACAAAATTGTGCTAAAAACGTAACACGAGCCACACACTGAGACCTGCAAGGCACCGCTGAAGGGAGGAAACCAGCGGGAGTGACGGGCGACGCTGCCCGCGGCTGGGAGACGGCTCTGCAGGTCGCTTCCCTCGGATCCATCCCTGGATTCACCCGGTCCCACACGACCTTGCAGCGAACCTAAAAACGTCCCAGAGGCCGGCGCCACGGCTCGCTAGGCTAATCCTCCACCCGCGGCACCGGCACCCCGGGTTCTAGTCCCGGTTGGGGCGCCGGATTCTGTCCCGGTTGCTCCTCTTCCAGTCCAGCTCTCTGCTGTGGCCCGGGAGTGCAGTGGAGGATGGCCCAAGTGCTTGGGTCCCTGCACCCCATGGGAGACCAGGAGAAGCACCTGGCTCCTGCCATCGGATCAGCGCGGTGCGCCGGCCGCAGCGGCCATTGGAGGGTGAACCAACGGCAAAGGAAGACCTTTCTCTCTCTCTCTCTCTTTCTGTCCACTCTACCTGTCAAAAAAAAAAAAAAAAAAAAAGACCCAGCAATCAGCCAACCGGCTCAACCTGAAACCAAAAGGGTGGGAAGACTCCAAACAGGACCCAAGGCAGAGACAGGACTTGGGGACCCCACGCGCCTCCCAGGGCGGCCAAGGAAGGCGCTGGCCAGGAGGCGCCCACGCTCGGGGTCAGGAGCTGCTGACTCGGCGCGGAAGGTGGGCGCCTGCACCTGGTCCCTGCCTCACAGCACACGGAGGTCAGGTCCAGGGGTCACAGATGCCATCACGGCTTCAAAACAACCGACCACGGACCACGACAGGCACGCGTGTGGACACCGTGAGCCTGCCGAACTCAGCTCTCACCAGACACTGCTCAGCCCAAGCAGGCAGGAGCAGGGGCTTGGCCTAGTGGTGAGGACGCCAAAAACAGAAGTGGAAGAACGGGGCCTCGCTGCAAGGACCAGGAGCGCCGCCCCTCGGGCCAGGGGCCAGCAAGAGGAACTCGGAGGAGCGAAGAGAAAACAGGTGGATTTAAAGAGACATCTCCTCATTTCTAGGTATCTAACAGACAACACTAAAGACTCTTTTTTTTGACAAACACCAAAGAAAACCCCAGGAGCACCTAGAGCCAGCCCAGGAGAAGCAGAGGATCCAAGACAAGTGGGGAGGAGGGAACAGAGGGAACGCCAGAGTCAGGCGTCGGGTGATCCGAGGTGGTTAGCAGCGTCCACACTGAGGGTGGCCACCAGGGAAGTTGCCCCAGGCCACGTGGCCACAGAGGCCCCGCCCACCCTTCCCGCCTGCCCCGCCCTGCAAGGGGCCACTGGACCAGAGAACGCAGATCACAGATCCTGGCCAACCAGTGCAGTGAGAGAGCAGGGGGTGGGCATTCAGCCTGCAGCTCAGACTCCCCCACCCCACATCCGGTCCTGGCTCCTGGTCAGACACCCGCACCCCACATCCGGTCCTGGCTCCTGGCTCAGACGCCCCCACCCCACATCCGACCCTGGCTCCTGGTCAGACATCCCCACATCCCACATTTGGCCCTGGCTCCTGGTCAGACACCCCACACCCCACATCCGGCCCTGGCTCCTGGCTCAGACACCCCCACCCCACATCCTGCCCTGGCTCCTGGCTCAGACCCTGGGGGGCAGCAGGGATGGCTCAACTAACTGGGCTCCTGCCACTCACATGGGAAACCAGGCCCCAGCTTCCAGCTTCAGCCCCAGCCCAGACTCCCTGGTTGCTTTGGGATCCGCGAGGAGGGAAGGCCTACACTTCCGGGAATGGGGAGTCCCTCCCTGTACTCAGGGAAGCAAAGTCCTCCTCAAGGTCCCCGCGGGTGCCTGAAGGTCAACCAGTGAGGACAGACCCGCCTCAACCTTTAACCCCACGCCCTGAATCTATAAAAGGAGCCCTCCCAACCTCTGACGCGCAACTTCCCCACCCCACCCCACCCCCGCCCCCGCTGGGACCGGGGAACCTCGCCCGGGAGCGGAACCCCAATAAAAGCCTGTGATTAACTGGTTCGTCTGCCGGGCAAGATTGGTTAGCGCCGGACACCTTGCCGATGGTGCCGAAACCCGGGAGCTGAGGGTGCAGGCCTCCGCTTTCTGGGGTCGAGGCCCCCTCACTCCTTGAACCTGTCTGGTGCCCCAGGCTGACTAGGGACCACGCCTGACCAACTCAGCACCAATCACAGGTGAACATGAGAAGCTCGAAGCAGAGAACTCCAGAGACGTCGGAAGCCGTTTCCATGCTACCCTGCAGCAAAGACTTAGCACACAGGACACAGAAAGGGAAAACCATCACAGCCGCTCTCTGCAGTGCCAGCCTGCCATGCGGGTGCCAGTTCGAGTCCCAGCTGCTCCTCTTCAGAGCCAGCTCTCTGCTGTGGCCTGGGAGGGCAGTGGAGGATGGCCCAGGTCCTTGGGCCCCTGCACCTGCATGGGAGACCCGGAGGAAGCTCCTGGTTCCTGGCATTGGATTAGCCCAGCCCTGGCCATTGAAGCCATTTAGGGAGTGAACCAGCAGATGGAAGATCTCTCTCTCTCTCTCTCTCTCTCTGCCTCTGTGCATCCACTGTGGGGCCGCAGAAGGGAATGAGCCGCTGACGGCCGCACCCAGCATGCCAGACGGAGAAGGACGGATTTGAGGACAACACTGCGTGAGCGGAGCCACGGCAACCACTGCAAACCTGCAGGGGCCTCGGGCGTGGTCTGGGCAGGAGGGGCCTGGCTGTGCGCGCCGAGCGAGTCCTCCTGAGCTTAGAAGGAAGCAGCACGGGACAGCTGAAGCTGGATGGGGTCCCACCCCGCGTGGCAAGGGGGCAAAGGCAGAAGCACAAACAGAGCCCCCGCCCCAGGCCGGCTTGGGGCCTCACCCCGCCCGTCCTGGTCTGAGCAGGACCCCCCCAACAGTTCAGCCCTGTGCACCCCGCCCCCGCAGGCCAGGAGCCACTCCTGGGCAAGGCAGGGCCTCAGGTTCCCAGGCTACGGCCCAGCACCACCCCAGTTCCTGAATGCTGGTCGGGTAACACGGTGAACTCCCAGCAAGGGCCTCCGGGCACCATCCCCTGTCTCCAAGCAGGCCACGGTGCCTCGAGGAGCAGCGGCTGCAGCCTGCTCTATGGCACCACATAACCTACGTGACCAAGGCGCGTGGCCACTTGATCCCACATAACCCACGAGGTGCCCCAAGGTGCAGAGCCACATGACCCCATGTAACCCACAAGGTGCACGGCTACGTGACCCCACGCTGCCGCCACTGTGCCCCCGTGGCACTGCCTCTCTGCTTCGTTGGGGTGTGCTGTCCCCGTGCCCGCCCCCTGGGCCAGCAGTGGGACACAGGGCTGTCACAAGGACAAGAGCTCCTCTCTGCATGGCAGCCAGGCACGGCTGGGAGGGAGGCGGGGCCAGGGCACTGCAAGCAGCAGGCCCGGCCGCACTCGCATTCAGGGGCCTGGTCCTCCCCCTCTGCCAGCAGGACCAGAGGAGCAGGAGACCCCCGAGGGGGGCTGGCGGAGGGCGGGCTCACAGCCCTCCCCTCCCAGGCCCAGGCAGGTCCCTCTGGACCACAGAGAGACCACAGGAGGCCGGGCAGCTTCCCCATGGGGAGGGGGAGGTGACAGTGGGGCTGCAGAGCTGTCGGGGCTGGGTCTGTGGCCAGCGTCCCGGCACAGCCCAGCGGGAGGCAGCCACCGGGGAGGCAGCGGCCACGGGACTGGGGCGCAGGGTCAGGGCCCTGGCCTTGGAGGACAGAGGAGGTACAGAGGCTCATGGTCTGGAGCAGGCCCGTCAGGACGTGGAGGCTGTACCAGGTGCCCACCCGCTGGGCACCCAGGTTGCACGGCCCACATGGCCGTTCTAGGACGAGGCATGGTGGCTACCAGCGAGCAGCGCCTGCCCAAGGCCACAGGGCCTCCTTCGGAACAGGGAGACTCTCTGGGATTGGACCCCGGTCACGGCCGAACACGCCGGAACCATCCGCTGTAGAAACATAAAAACGCTGGGTTTTGACACGTGAATATCATGCAATAAAAACTCACAGAATAAGGCTGCGCCCTCTCCCAAGGCCACGAGCTGGGCATGTCGGGCTGGGCGGCTCCTCCCAGCCATGCACCCCGGGGGCCCGGGCCCTCCAGGGACCTCACACTTCCCAGGAAGAACACAGGGGCCCCTGGAGCAGACGCCCCCAGCAGCACGGGGCTGGGCCTTCACTGGTCCCAAGGCCACCGGAAAGCAGCTCCCAGACAACGCCCCACCCTCAGGAGAGGACAGGCCAGGCAGGGGCAGGCGTCGGCAAAGGGCTCAGAGCTGTCGGGCAGCCGCTTGGTGGCTCTGGGGATAGGGTCTGGCTAAGTCGGCATTTCACCCCAAGTCCCCAGGGCCCTGACATTTGGAAATGCAAGGGCAGAAGTTTGGACCTGTGAGTGCGTGCACACAGCAAATGGGGGAACAGAACATTATGGACCACAGTGGTGGTGGTGGTGGTTAGGAGGAGGAGCGCCCCCTGCAGGTGGAGGCAGGTACTGTGGCCAGGGCAAGCTGCCTTCCTTGTGGCCCCCCAAGGGCAGCCTGGTAGGAGAGGCCTGGGAGACACTCCAGTGCAGGCAGGGCTGCACTGCTCCAGGCCACACTGGCCTGGACACAGCCCCTCATGGGCTGACGTGCCCGCCCACCGCGGGACCTCACCAATCCCTGGCCGCCCCTCCTGCACCCCAACCAAGGCAAGCAGGCAGCAAGCCGGCCCCTGGACCCCGACCCCCGGGGGCTCAGTGGAGGGCCTGCACACCGTGCCCAGGCCGCCCTGCTCTGCCACGGATCAGCTTTCTCACCAGCCAGAGGGGGCTTCCCGCAGGCAGGCTGGGGACTGCTGAGCATGGAGGGCCCCGTGGGGGGCGGGAAGGCACAAGCAGGGGCAGTGCCCCCAACGCTGGAAGGCCGAGGCACGGCAGACACACGGCCCCGAGGACGACAGCCATGCCCGTCCCTCTCTGCAGCCCAAAATCACCCAGAGGGGCCCTGCTGGGCGGGAAGCCCACTCATCCCTCCCCGCGGCCCACACCATGCACCTGGGGCCCCACACCCGCCACTCTGCAGGCAAAGGGGCCACGTCAGCCGGTCTCACCCCGGCCGTGACCACCCCTCACACCCCATCTCTCAGGGTCTCCACAGGCCCTGGCCACCAGGCGGCTCCCCTGCCCCGCACACACCTGGCCCGCCTCCCTCACAGGCTGCCCGGCCAACCCGCAGCTTGGCACCGCCGGCACCCTGGCCGTGGGGCCACAGGCAGGCTCACCGTCCTGGAAGGTGACCCCGCGGCCTCCAGCCCTGACCTGGGCAGCGTGGGAGACAGGGAAGGAGGAGGGGGCGGAGTGGCGGTTCCCACGGCAGACAATCGTGACGCGGGGATTTCACACCCAGGGCGCTGGGGCGGGGCAGGGGGCCGGGGCAGCACCCTGGACAGTCACAGCTGAGGCGAGGACCCCACGCTCCAGGACTCCGCTGAGTATGGACTCTCAGGAGGTCAGGAGTGAGTGGACCTCCGCTCCAGGCACCTGCAGCACGTCCTCCCCACCCCCACACACGCAAACACACATGTGCACGTATACACATACATACACATGTGAGCGTGTACATGCATGCGCGCATATATACATACATGCACACACCCTCCCTGCCCACAAGCTTGCACACATGCGAGTGGCGTCCCTACCCCTACACACAGCTTCCCCACACACACCTGCACACACCTGCACACATACACATGTGCAGACACATACACACCTGAACACACATGCACACACCCTCCCTGTCCACATGCTTGCACACACACCCCTTCCCTGCCCCACACACAGCTTCCCCACACATACACACACACATATGTGCACACACGCATATACATACAAGCACACATGCACACACAGCCTCCCAGCACCCACGTGCATGCATGCCCTCCCACACACGTATGCACGCATGTGCACATATACATGCCTGCACACACACCCTGCCCCCACATGCACACGGCCTCCCCACACACACATGCACCCTGCCCCCCACATGCACACAGGTCCTCCCACACACACGTGCACACACGCCCTCCCAGCCCCAGCCACGCTCTGCAGCCGCACAGGCAGTGCCCTGGACAGTGGTGCATGGGGCAGGAACTCAGACACCCGATCACCATCGACTGGGGCCGAGGTCCCAGCATCTCCTGCCACCCCCAAGGGACAGCAGGCCTGGCCGGCAGCTCCCAGCAAGAAACCCCTCAGCCACCTCACCCCAGTCCAGGCCCAGCCTCCCACAGAGCTCCCCGGACACCCCCCCACCCGGGGGCCAGCCCACAGCACCGGGGGAGAGGGGAGGGCTTGGGACGTTTATGTATTATTTTGATAAAATACATTACAGAAAAAATGTAAATGCAGACCTTTTACAAATCAAAACCCCCAGACCATGCGCCTCCAGGGCAACCCGAGGCAGCGGTGTGTGCCGCGGTGGGGGAGGGGCGCACGGCACAGGTTGGGGAGGGGCGCACGGCACGGCGGGGGAGGGGCGCACGGCACAGGCTGGCCGTCCTCGGGCGCCTCCGCCCCCCGCCCCGGGGGCTCCTGCACGGAGATCCACGGCTCCCCGGCTGGGCTTTTACGGTGTTTCTGAGTGACCGCTCTCCAGTCACCTGCACAAGGACCTCTGATCCCCCCCGCCCCAGACAGGGCCCAGGAGAGGCGGGCAGGGGACACGGAGGGGCTGCCCGGAGCGGGCCCTGCGTCCACAGGCGGTGGCGGGGCTACTTCCTTCTCCCGGCCACGAGCGCGGCCGACCGCCTCCCCGGCGCTGGGGAGCACGCACCCGCACTTCCCACCTGTTCCCTGTGAGCTATTTTTTTCATGTTTATTTTATGCATTTTCATCAACTTGAAAGGCAGAGCGGTGGGAGAGGGGGAGGTAAAGAGCCGTCTCCCGTCCTCCGGTCCTCTCCCCAAATGCCCGCGAGGCCGGGGACAGGAGCTGCCTCTGGGTCTCCCATGTGGGTGGCAGGGGCCGTCTCGGTCGCCTCCCAGGGCCAGCAGCAGGGAGCTGGACGGGAAGCAGGGGTCACGCGCCCGTCACACGCCCGTCACGCGCCCGTCACGCGCCCGTCCCACTTGGCTCCTCTGCGTGCGCCAGGTGGCTCTTTGCTGCCGTTGTCACTGGCACTGTGTCACCTACATGAAGGCCTGGGCACCCTGGGGCGCTGCTCCAGCCCCAGGCCCCACTGTCCTGCCCAAGAAGGCTGCTGGCAGCTCTGATGACCCCCCGGCCCCTGCTGGGGTCACCCTGGGCAGTGGGCAGGACACACGGAGCCAGGGGACACCCAGCTTCCCAGTGTCCTGCCCTGGACAGCCGCAGCTCAGAGCAACGTCCACCCTGTGCTCACAGAAACAGCAATTGTGAGAGAAGCCACCTCTCAAAGATAACAAGGGGCCAGCGCCGTGGCGTAGCGGGTAGGGCCGCCACCTGCAGTGCCCGCATCCCATAGGGGCGCCGGATCGAGTCCCAGCTGCTCCGCTTCCCATCCACTCTCTGCTGTGGCCTGGGAAAGCAGTGGAGGATGCCCAAGTGGTTGGGGCCCTGCACCCGCGTGGGAGACCCGGAGGAAGCTCCTGGCTTCAGCCTGGCCCAGCCCTAGGCACTGCAGCCATCTGGGGAGTGAACCAGCAGATGGAAGACCTCTCCCTCTCTCTCCCTCTCTCTCTCTCTCGCTCTCTCTCTCTGTAATGCCTTCCAAATAAATATCCAAGTGTTGAAACAACAGGAGCAAAGCCAGCGTGGACAGGGCTGGCTGTCGGTCATGGTTAAGCCGCACTCCACACTCCAGCGTCCAGGTGAGCTCCAGCCCCACCAGAATTCCACTTCCTGCAGACCAATGCCTGGGAGGCAGCAGTGGTGGTCGGGTACCTGGGTCCCCCACCATGAGACCAGACACAGCAGTGACAGCTCAGGTACCTGCCCCCCCCCGTGAGACCAGACACAGCAGTGACGGCTCGGGTACCTGCCCCCCGCCCCATGTGAGACCAGACACAGCAGTGACGGCTCGGGTACCTGGGTCCCCCCCACCCCCGTGTGAGACCAGACACAGCAGTGACGACTCGGGTACCTGGGTGCCCCCCCCCCACCGCCCCGTGTGAGAGACCCAGATGCAGCTCGCCTGGCTCCCAGGTATTTGGGGAGTGACCGATGGGTGGGAGCGTTTGCTCGCTCACTCCCTCTCCCCCCCCCACCTCTCCCTTGCTCACTCCCTCTCCCCCCTCCTTCTCTCTCTGCCTCTCAAACTGAAAACGCGAGCTGTAGCACACAGCCTTGCGTCCACTCAGCATCGCCAAGCCCACCCAGTACCCACATCCCCTCTGCAGGCGGAAGGAGGCACGCAGTGTCCACCCCAGGGTCTACCCCAGACTCCCCATGGCAGCCTCCCTCCAGGCTCCCCGTCCGGGCTGCACAGAGTGTCCCCTCCCCTCTCAGAGGCCTCTGTCCCCCCCGTGCTTCCTGACAGCAGCCCAGGGGCACCCCGCTTCCTCCACCTGTGCCCCCGACACCCAGGGGACGCTGGGACGTGTTCCTGGCAGGAGAGAGGAAGCCAGGAGGGACCGGCCTTCGGCCACTGGCACGGCCTGGAAGGAAGGCGAGGGCTGCTCAGTGCCCAGGCCTGGCCGAGAGGACTGGCCCAGCAGAAGCGTCCGAGGGAGGCGTCACAGGGAGCCCTGGGGGCCCCCCCGGAGGCACACGGCCAGGCTGAGCCGGCTGAGGGAAGAGGGCGGGCCGGACACGGCTGCAGAGGCTGGTCACAGCCTGGACAGGCGGAAGCTGGCAGCAGGGCCAGGCCACAGGATGGGGGAGAACGGCCGAGCCCTTGTGCCCCCGGACACCCGAGCCCGGGGCAGCCGCACAAGGCCGCATGGTGGCCGCGGTGGCTACCTCTGCACGACAGCCGGGCCCCGTCCTGTTGTGGCTCAGGTGAGGCAGACGCCAGCCACCTCCACGCACGCGCCACCCCCTCCCTGCCGTGGGGGGCAGAGCTGACACTCATGATGGTGCCCCTTGCCCAGCCCCCTCCTCCAAACAGGCCGCCCTGGGGAACAGAGCCCAGTCAGAGCCCGGGGCCCACTGCAGGGGGAGGTGCTGGCCCGGCTGCCAGGGAGGCCCCCACCCCCGAGAGCTGGCGTCCATTCTGGGACGCAGGTGCTCACAGCAGCCCCGCTTAGAGGAACCGAGAGGCAGGGAGGTGAGTGACGGGCCTGGTCACGCGGGGCTGCCCCCCCAGCACCTGCTCGGCAGCCCCTGGCCTTGTGCCTTGGCGGGGTAGGCAACTTATCCATGCAGTTCCTGGGGCAGGACACGAGAGCCCCACGTACAGGGAAGGAACAACGGCTCGCCTTGCCCAGGCACGGCCGACACGGCCCCGGACAGCAAGGGGGCAGTGGGGCAGTGCAGGGCTCGGCCGTGGGGGGCTCGGGCTGCTGGGGCAGCGTGGGTGAGCGCGAGGGCGCCAGGCCCCGGGGCTGCCACTGCACTGGCTCCCTGGCCCAGCACGGGGCCTGGTTCTGTGGTCGTGGGGATGCAGGGATGGGCCGGAGACCGGGGGAGGAATCAGGACAGGAACAGCATGAGGCAGGGGGCCCAGAAAGGAGAGGCACTGGGCAGCAGGGTGACTGGCCGGAAGGGGACAGGCAGGGGATGGGGAGGCGTCACAGGGAGCCCTGGGGGCCCCCCAGGGCATGCGGCCAGGCTGAGCCAGCTGAGGGAAGAGGGCGGGCCGGACACGGCCACAGAGGCTGGTCACAGCCCGGACAGGCGGAAGCTGGCAGCAGGGCCAGGCCACAGGATGGGGGAGAACGGCCGAGCCCTTGTGCCCCCGGAGCAGCCGCACAAGGCCGGCAGAGGCCACAAGACAATGCCCCGTTGGCGCCCAACACGGCTTCCCACCGGCTTCCATGAGCGCCCGCCAAGGCCGGCCAGCAGCTCCTCCGGCCTCGTGCCCCAGAGCCTGGCGCCCGGTCCTTCTCAGGGACTCTGACCCCTGCCAGCCTCAAGGGAGCCCTCTGTCCTTGCACCGCCCACATCCTGTTTCCAGGGAGCTAGGGGAAGTAGGGGTGCCAGGGAACGCCCCATGCCACTGTCCCAGGAGAGCGGCCAGCCAGCAGGCCACCGCTGCCTGCCTGCCCGCTGGTACCCTGGGCGCAGCCCCCGCTGGGCCTCACCCCTGGGCCCTCACAGAGCTTGAGGCTCCCCTGGGCGGGACTGCGCTTCTGGGCACAGCGTCCTCCAGCCTGGGCCCCCAGAGCCGCCCTGTCCCGTGGCTGTGCTGTGGGGACCACAGGATAGAGAGCAGGCCTGCCAGGAGGTGTCACATCTGTGGTTCCAGGGGTTTCCGCCTCACAGGACCATGGCAGGAGGTAATGAGTCTGGCCCAGGGCCCCGGCCACACTGGGGACACGGAGCGGCACTGCACTGTTGCTGGGGACAGGCCTTGCACCCCGAGAATCCACACCTGAGCCGGGCCGGGCTCACTCCCGAGTCTCCCGCAGCCCCCAGCCCCAGCCGGGCCGGGCTCACTCCCGAGTCTCCCGCAGCCCCCAGCCCCTGCTGTCCATCAGGGAACAAGATGGCGACGTGGGCAGGAGCTCAGGCGTGGCCTGCCCTGGCACCCCCTCACCACGCCGACAGAACAGCGGAGCAGCAGGGAGGGGGCGCCAGTCCCTGGGGTCAGAGGCCGGGGTCAGTGGCCAGAGGGACGTCAGCCCCACGCAGACGCCTGGACCCCCGGCCCCGACTTGCACCCCTGCCCAGAGGTCTCTGCTCCCTGAAGCCTGCCGCTCGGGAAAGCCATTGCTCCAGGCAAAATGAAACCGGCAGGCTGAGGAGCAGATGAGGCACAGGGCAGCCAGGTCCTGCGGCCTGGGGGCATGGCCCCGCCCCGCCTGACGCCCTGGGTGACCCTGGAGCCCCTCTGCAGGCGGACTTGGACCACAGCACCCAGGACGACGGGCACCGGTCCGGCGCCAGCCTCCCGGCAGGCTGTGGTCCCCTCCCACCTTCCCACTTGAGTTAGCAACGTCCTCGCTCAGCCACAGTGGACCCAGGTGACAGCATCAGGAGCCCTCACGGCCTCAGCGCTGGCGCCTCTCAGATGTCTGGATGGCCCCTCAAGGGTTAGGGTCAGCAGGAACAGGACAAAGCCAGGTTCTGCCTAGCCCCTGGCCGGCTGTGGCCTCAGAGAGGCGACCTCGGCAGGTGGCCACAGCCCAGCAAGGTGAAGGACCAGCCCAGGCAGGGGCTCCCTCCCGGGGCAGCCACGCCCCACCGCCAAGCCCCTCCGCTCCCAGTCCTCACCCTCCCCTACCCCTCAAGTCCAGAACAACAGGCTAACAGGGACCCAGCTGCCACCCCCGGGGGCCGCTTTAGGCCCAGTGGCTCCCTGGACTCCGTCTGTGCCAGGGAGGACCCCACAGCGAGGGCCACCCCAGGCCACACTGCCCAGGAAAGGGGGAGCCCTGGGGGGGGTCGCTGCACCCAGGGCGGAGGGAGGAGCTGCCCTGGTGATGCTGGTCGGCTCCCGCCTTCCTCCGGTGCCAGGATCCCCAGGGCCCGGCGGCTCGGTGAGCTGTGCAGCTGCCCCCAGTGCAGGCAGGGACATGCCCAGGCCTGCCCACCTCACCCACCGCAGGTGGCCGCAGAGCGCCTGCACAGGGCCAGGGACAGCAGGCATCCCAGGCAAGCAGCGACTTCCAACTGCCACGCCCAGGCCACCGCCACAGAGGCGCCGGCCGCCCGACTGTGTCCTTGGGGTGTTCTGGGAGCCCACGCAGGGCAAAGACCCCAGGACCCCCAACAGACGCGGCCCCAGCTGGGCCACCGTCTGGTCCCGGTTTGTCCCAAGGCTGCGGTGTCAGGACCTGGTGGGGTGGGAGGGACCTTGGGAGATGACAAATGTCTTCTCGGGGGAGGGAACTGAGGCCACGCGGGGCAAGTGGCCTCCAGAGTCAGTCACACGGGACCTGCAAGGTCCTGATGCCCGCGTCCAGCCCGCGCGGCCTCCACGGGTCTCCCACGGCAGCCGCTGCTGTGTGCGCACCTGCAGGAGAGACATAGCCCCGCCCGCTGACGGGGGCGCCACAGCGCCCCCACGGCGCCCGGAGCCAGCCTCCTAAATATCATTCTTCGCCAGAAAGAACTCAGAGCAACGAAGGCACCTGGAGAAACGCTGGTTCCGGGCTGCCTGTGGCAGAGTGACAGCTCCGCCTGGGGCATCTTGCCAGGGCTTGGATGGGGCGGGCACGCGTCCCCAGGAAGCAGAGCGAGAGAGGGCTCCCCGGGCAAGGCTGGAGCGATCTGAACACAAAAGCAGGCATGGTAGCAAGAACCACACCTTCCGAATAAAATAGAAACCCATTGGCGCACGCAAATACCTAGGAGAAGGAAGGGAGGGCACGCCAGCCCTCAGTGCCGGGCGGAGGGAGGGCTTAATGGCAAGCTCGGGTAGGAGGGCGTGGGCGGGAGTGGGCACACCGGGGACAGCAGGCCGGCCTCCTGTCCAAGTGCCTCCCCCAGACGCGGGCCAGTCACCAGTGCAGACAGAACTGACCGCAGGGGGCGCCTGTGCCCGGGGACTCGCTGAGAAGACCCCGGGGGGGGGGGGGGGGCGCCGGGACCACCAGGCGCGGGCGGAGAGCAGCTCCGCTGCAGGGTTTCTGCACCGGAGGGGGCTGACGAGGCAGAGTCGCCAAAACCCACCAGCAACCTGCAGCCGCGCGCTGCCAGGAGAACAGACGCCGCCCAGCTCCCGAGCGCTGAGCCAGCGACAGCAGTGAGGTGCTTCTCCGGCAACAGCACCCCCCCCCCGCGCCCCGTGTCACGTGCCCTGGCTCGGGCCGTGCGCTGGGGCTGGGGCGGCACCGCGCGTGTCGCTCGCCGCCGAAGGCCTCAGAGGAAGCCCAAAGAGCAAAGGCACAGAGAGGACACGGACGCCGGCGTTCGGAAACCGGGTACAGTGTCTACGCGTCTCCCGTTCCTCCGGTAACCGCTCGCTAAGTCTCAAATCACGGCCAGTTCTGAAATCCAGGACCTCACCGAGACTTCCTCTTCACCCCGGGGAATAAGCCCAAGGGAGGCGTCGGATCTGCCCACTGAAAACCACGGGCGTCAGGGGAGCAGGGGAGGAGGCGGAGACGCGCGATGGGGCGGCCACGCGGCCACACGCAGGTGCGGGGCAGCCGGGCGCCGCGCGGATTCCAAGCCGCGGCTGAGCCCACCGCCCCTCCCACTTCGGCAGCGATTACTCCACAGCTCCCGGAGGATGGCGGACTTAGAGGGAATTTGCAGAAAACGGTGACGACGGAAATGGCACCTACGGAAGCCAGTAGGAAAGACTTAAGGCAGGAATCAGAGCAGAATCTGCCCCACTTCATTGCGGTGCAAATCAATGAATTAAATTCTCAGCTCGAAAGGTTCGGAGCACGAGAAGGAAACGTTCAGAAATAGCCACGAGGAAGGGAATGATACAAACAAGAGCAAGAATCAATGAGGTAGAAAATTGAAAAACAATAGCCCTCCTAAATCAAAATTAGTTTTTCTAAAAAGCGAACAGAAAAAGACAACCAACAGCCACCTTAACAAGAGGGGGGCGCGCAGGCACACGCAGGCGCGGGAAGGGAGACGCACGCTGGAGTCGAAGCAGAGGCTCGGACCTGCAGACTCCACTTGGCCAGGGCATCTCTGTGCGAATGCGCCCGAGCCCGGAGACCTGGGAGACGCCCGGGGAAAGGGAGGTCTGCCAAGGGCCACCCTGCAGACCCAGCCCGGGAGAGAGAAGTTACCCAGACCCGCCCCCACCGAAAAGCGCCAGGACCAGCTGGCGTTGCCAATTCAACCAAGCATCTCCAGGGCTCCATGAGCCGTCCCAGAAAATGTAGGGAAATTGTCCAATTCGTTTATTTTCTTTCAGAGGCAGAGAGAGAGAGAGAGAGAGAGAGATCTCCCATCCCTGGTTCACTCCCCAAATGCCTATAACAGCCAGGGCTGGGGCTGAGCCAAAGCCCGGAGCCCAGAGCCCAGAGCTCCATCCAGGTCCTCCACACAGGTGGCAAAGACCCAGCTGCCCGAGCCATCACAGCTGCCTCCCAGGTGTGCACCTGCAGGACTGGACTTGGGAGCTGGACTTGAACCCAGGCATTTCAGCACGGCACATGGGCACCTTGACCACCAGGCCGCATGTCCATCCCCCAATTCTTTTTAAGGAAACAAATAATGTTGATCCAGAAACATGCTAAAGATAGTCCAGGAACAAAAGAGCATCACAAACCAGCAAGTTACGGATACCCACGCAAAAATTCCCCAAAAAATGCTAAGAAGCAAAATCCCAAGCCCTGCCTGTCCATTTTTCCCAGGAATGCAAGGCTGGTTCAGCACCAGGTCCATGAGCGTGATTGATAGTCTGTACTGGACCCAGGAGACACGCCGTGCAAAGCCCAACAGCACAAGGCTTTGGCGGGGCGCTGGCACAGAAAATCCACCCGCAAGCAGCACGTCACAGAGCTCAACGGCCGGGAAATGCTGCTTACGGCAGCAAAGAGCGGGGCGGGAGAAACCTCCAGGAGGGGGCGCTGCTCCTCCTGCGGCTCCAAAGCTCACAGTGGCCGCCCGAGCACCCTGTCCCGGGACGTCAGACCTCCAGCCCCGGCAGCACACCAGCCAGCGTCCCTGTGGACGGGGACATCCAGGCAAACCCCACACGGACAAGGCCCGCCGCGGCACACCCAGGAAGCACCTGGGGAAGGGACCTCGGGGTTCAGTCAGTGAAGAAGCCAGACACAGAAGCCGCCATGCTGGACAATTCCTGTCCCACGCCGTCTGGGACACGGCCACCCGCAGGCACAGAAGGCAGAGGCAGCTGCTGCGGGCCGGGGAGAGGGGCTGACGGTGGTGACGGACACACAGCTCTGCGGACAGACGCTTGACGGCTGGACTGCCCGTGCGCCCGCTGGACGTGGACTAGAGCTTGATAAACCTGCCGCTGCAAATGACCAGGGCTCCCTAATAAAACAAATGCACGGACCGCACACCAGGGAGGAGGCTCGGAGCAGCTGCTCTCACAGCCGGTGCTGGGACAGGCGGCAGGAGCGGCCCGGCCAAGCCTGAGGGTGGAAGGAGCACACCCTCCCCGCACGGGGACCAGGATGGGCGGGGCCCTGCAGACACCTCCCGGGCGGGGAGGGGGCGTTTCCCAGGCAGGGCTCCTGAGCGGGACACACACGGCATCGAAAACCCAAAACGGAACAGAAAACCCAAAACGGCAGAAACACGGTGAGCCAAGTAACGAGACAACCGCCAAGCGGGAAGTATTTGCAACCTATTTGTGTGTCGCAGAGAAGGGCTAAAAATATCCCTAATAGACGACCTCACCCCCCAAAAATGCAGGAAACAGAAAAATGGGCAGAAGACACTCACAGAAAATTCTCACACATGCACACTCTACAGCTGGTGCTTACAGACATGAGAAACTCAAGTTCACTCCTCGGCAGAGAAGCGGAGCTCACTGGGGGCCTCCTGTTTGCGGTGCAGGGAGCGGGGCGGGGCAGTCAGCCCACCCACCACCCAGGAAAGGTTGAAAACCACAGCCATGTTTTCTGCACCGTGGGGAGAGCTGAGGTACCAAGGCCAAAAAGAACGGAAAACGCAACGGGTCGTCCAGGGCCCTGACCACCGGCTGCAGAGGAGAGCGAAGACACAGGCAGGAAGAGGCCGCAGCGCCCGGGGGTGGGGCAGCCTGGTGACCACACCCACCCCCAAGTCCTTCCCCTCACACCCAGCAGGTGCCCGGCTGCACCGGGGGTGGGGGTGTGCAGGTGCAGGGAGGGGCAGCCCCACGGGGACCCCTCCCTACAGAATAAAGCTGAGAGCGGTGCCCACTGCAGCCCAGGACACCACGGAGGCTGGGCAGAGGCCACTGAGAAAGGCTGCCCACGACTGGGGAGCCCGAGGCCGAGTCTGCCACGGCTGAGGCCACTGCAGGAGCACGGGCACCGGGCAACCGTCCATGTGGGTCCTGTGCACCTGCAGCCCAGGCACCCACGGGAGGCCGTGGCTGGGCGGAGCAGGAACGCAGCCCGTCCCAAGCACAGGGCAGCCGGCCGTCATCCGAGGCCGGGGCAGAGCAGCAAGTGTGACAGCAACGGGAACCCACGCAGCCCTGTGCAGGGAGGGCCAGCAGAAGGGACACGGCCAGCTCTGAGCGGGTCACACCCCAGGCTGGGGCTGCAAGCAGGACGTCAGGACACACAGGGGCTCCAGGGGAGGAGGCCACCGCCAGGGACCGGAGCTGCCGCAGGGCCGCCCCCAACCCCAGAACCAAACGGCCCCAGGGGGAGAGACGGCCCTGCAGCCTGGACGCGGGGGGACTGGGGCTCGGAGGACAGCAGGTCGGGTGACCAGGAATGACCCGATGGGAGCACCAGAGGGGGACAAAGTGGAGAAACACTCGCGGAGACCGCAGAGAATCCCCCGATAGCGAGCAGCCTCTGCGCGGACGTTGCTCCCAGGCCCACCCCGGCAGCCCGGAGCCCCAGGCCGTGGTACGAGGGGGCGCCCTCAGGGGTGATCAGGCCTTGGGGTGAAGCCCATGAGAGACCCCTGCCCCTCCCACCACGTGAGGCCCCAGCAGACACCAAGGCGCCTGCGTGGGGACCGGGCCCACAGCCCCCGGCACTCGGCAGCCTGCAGTGCCGACAGGCATCGCAGGCTCAGGGCGCCGAGCGGCGGGGAGGAGGGGCCGGCGAGCGAGGGAGCGCTGACCGAGCCCTGGGATCGCAGCGGCCGGACTGGAAAGCCCAGGCCGGGGGCCCGAGGACCCTACAGAGCGCAGCGTTCTGGCCGGCGAAGGCGCTTTCGCGGGCACGCGGGACGTGGGCGCAGCGGGCGCCTGCCGCCAGCGTGGTTACGCCCACATCAACAGCTTCCAGGGACTCAGCAGACCCCGTGGGAGCCGCGAGCTCACTCAGGAAGGGCCTGGACAGCCCGGGTCTCGGCACACTGAGCCGGCGGACGAGCCCACTCAGGAAGGGCCTGGACAGCCCGGGTCTCGGCACACTGAGCCGCGGACGAGCTCACTCAGGAAGGGCCTGGACAGCCCAGGTCTCGGCACACTGAGCCGCGGACGAGCTCACTCAGGAAGGGCCTGGACAGCCCAGGTCTCGGCACACTGAGCCGGCGGACGAAGGCTGTCCGGAGGCTCACAGCCAATGCCCGCAAACGTTTAAGGAAGAAGCCACAGCGATTCCACACACACAGTGCCGGGAACACACACACTCACACACACTGTGCCGGGAACACACACACTCACACACACAGACTCTGTCCCAGGAACACACACACACTCACACACACAGAGACACTGTCCCAGGAACACACACACTCACACACACACTGTCCCAGGAACACACACACACACACACACACTGTGCCGGGAACACACACACAGATACTGTCCCAGGAACACACACACACACACACTGTGTCGGGAACACACATGCACACACTGTCCCAGGAACACACACACACTCACACACACAGAGACACTGTCCCAGGAACACACACACTCACACACACACTGTCCCAGGAACACACACACACACACTGTGCCATGAACACACATACACACACTGTCCCAGGAACACACACACACTCACACACACAGAGACACTGTCCCAGGAACACACACACTCACACACACACTGTCCCAGGAACACACACACACACACTGTGCCAGGAACACACACACAGATACTGTCCCAGGAACACACACACACACACACTGTGTCGGGAACACACATGCACACACTGTCCCAGAAACACACACACACTCACACACACACACACTGTATCGGGAACAAACACACACACAGACACTGTCCCAGGGATACACACACACAGACACTGTCCCAGGAACACACACACACACACAATCACACACTGTGCCAGGAACACACACACTCACACACACACACACTGTCCCAGGAATACACACACTCACACACACACACTCACCAGGACAGGAGCAGTGGGGCCCGAGGAAGCAGTACACACTCACACACACACTCACACTCACACACTGTCCCAGGAACACACACACACACACTCACACTCGCCAGGACAGGAGCAGTGGGGCCCGAGGAAGCAATACACACGCACACACACACTCACACTCACACACTCGCCAGGACAGGAGCAGTGGGGCCCGAGGAAGCAGTACACACTCACACTCACACTCACACTCACACTCGCCAGGACAGGAGCAGTGGGGCCCGAGGAAGCAGTACACACTCACACACACTCACACTCACACTCACCAGGACAGGAGCAGGGGGGCCCAAGGAAGCAGTGGGAAGAGCCTCGGGGGAGGGAAGTCTCTGGCCCCAACACAACGTCTCTGCCTGCACAGCAGAACCCGCCGGGCGCTGGAAAGACTGAATTTCACTACATTTAAGTTACCCTTCAATAAACCTGACATGCAGCCGGCACCGTGGCGTAGCGGGTAAAGTCGCCACCTGCACTGCCGGCATCCCATATGGGCGCTGGTTCGTGTCCCAGCCCCTCCTCTACTGATCCAGCTCTCTGCTGGCCTGGGAAAGCAGTAGAAGATGCCCAAGTGCTTGGGCCTGCACCCGCCTGGGAGACCTGGAGGAAGCTCCTGGCTCCTGGCTCTGGGTCAGCCCAGCTCCAGCCACTGCAGCCATCAGGAGAGTGAACCAGCAGATGGAGGACCTCTCTCTCTCTCTCTCTCTCTCTCTCTCTCTCTGCCTCTCACTCTCTATAACTCTACCTTTCAAATAAATCTTTAAAAAATCAATAAATTTGACAGCGCACACATACACACACAGGGCCCTGAGGGACGGAGACAGACGCTGTCCTGAGCAGGGCCACGGGGTCTGGATGGCGCGGGCACCATGGGGCAGGCAGCTGTGGGGTCTCGGCAGCACCCTCAGCACCTGCCCCAGAGCAGGGAAGTGTGGGGAGGAGCAGAGGACAACAGCGGGGCTGGGTAGGGGGAGGGGTGGGCACGGGGACCACGGGGACCACGGGGACCACGAGGACGGCCGGGCCGGCTTCTGGCCTGCAGCAGCCGTGGGGCCTCCCCTCGCGGAGGGGTGGCCCCTGCAGCCGGGCTGGCTAAAGGCCTGGGAGGGCAGGGGTGGGGGGAGGCGATGGACGCCGGAGTGCTCTGGCTGCTCTGACTCCCCAGGTCTCTTGTTGGGGGACACAGGGCACAGGGGCGGGGGCTCAGCAGCCCACCTGCTGGCTCTCACCGCGGCCGTTCCCTAACCTCCCTCCACCCCAGGACCAGAAGTCTGCCAGGAGACCATCACGGCTGCCGCCTTGTGCGGGGCTCACCAGGCCTCTCTTCCCAGGCCTCCCCTGCCCCAGCTCCTCCCAGCGGCCCCCAGCCTGCTGCCCCGTCCCTGGCCCCTCCCTGGCCCCCCTGCCGAGACTCCTTGCTCAGCCGCCACCCCTGGGGTCCCAGGAGAAGAGGAGGCCTGCCCAGATGGGCAGCAGGCCTGCAGCCAGGCCTGGGCTGGCACAGCACCCCTGGGAAGCAAACCATCTGGTGTTTGAAGGTGCCGCAGGGTGCAGGCCTGGGCCAGGGGCCTGGGAGCTGGCCCAGCCCGGGCGGCGCAGCCACCTTCAAAGGCCAGCTGGGCCGTCTGACTGCCCCAAAGCCTGGCCCAGCCAGCAGACTGGCCCTGGGAGTGGACAGCCAGTGCATGGGCTGGTGGGACAAGCTGGACGCCCCCGGCGCCACCCACCCCACCTGGCCCAGGAAACAGTACCCAGGATGAAAAGGGCCGGGCCTTCAGGACGGGGCTCGTACCCCCCACCCCGGGACAGGCTCCCGCCAGCTCTGCCCTGCTGCCTCGGCCGTGGCAGGAGCTGGGTCAGTAAGAGCTGGTGGCCCGGAGAGCAGGGGCCCAGGGTGTGGCCACTCCCCACTCTGCTCGGGCACCAGGGGCCCCAAGGCTGCCACATCCTTGTCCCGGGCTGAGGAGCGCTGGGCCTGCGCTGACCGCAGGCTGGGCAAGAGGAAGAGCACGGGAGAGGAGGGAGACACGGGACACACCTGGGTGCCGGGGGGAGGGGCGGACACGGGACACACCTGGGTGCTGGGGGAGGGGTGACATGGGACACACCTGGGTGCCGGGGGGAGGGGGGACACGGGACACACCTGGGTGCCGGGGGAAGGGCGGACACGGGACACCTGGGGGTGGGGGTGCAGACACGGGACACACCTGGGTGCTGGGGGGTGGGGGCTGAAGGAGGAGCCGGCCCAGCCACATGGGCAGAGCGCGGGCTGGGGTCCGAGACTGCAGACAGAGCCCTGCGGGCAGAGACAGAGGGGCTGGATGCTGCAGCAGAGGAGGGGGCAGAGAGAGCAGGACGGGAGCGGGGAGGGGCGAGCAGCCTGCGGAGGGGCCCACCAGGGCCCCCAAGAGCCAGTGCGCGTGGACACGCACAGCTCAGGTCCAGGGCGCTGGTTACACGGCCCCGGGAAGCGCGAAGGCTGAGGCTGGCTCTCTGGCACGTGGCTTCCCAGCAGTCCGGGAATGGCAGGCTTGAGAAGGAGCTGGGGGCTGGTGGGCGCGGGGCAGGGCGGGGCCGGGGGCAGGGCAAGGGGCCTGGTCAGCCAGACCTCCGTGCTCTGCTCCGGACGTGCCCAGGAGGCCTCCAGGCCTCGCCCCCAACCCCGCCAACGGGACCTGCCTGGGCCAGGACAAGCCCCAGGAGCACCTGCCCCTGCTGTGGGGAGGCCACAGGCTGGTGGTGTAGACCACGCCAGAGTCAGGAGTGCCAGACCTGGAGGACACCAACACACAAGGGTCTCCACCAGGGCTGGCTCGCCTGTCCCAGCATGCTCCAAGCCTGCCACGCACCAGGGGGGTGGGGAGGGCAGACCCCACAGCGGATGCCGGCCGCCTCGCCCGTGAGGACAGAGGTGCTCCCAGGCCCAGCCTGTGCGGAGCGGGGGTGCATCCCTCCAGGTCAGGGTGGCAGCGGCAGGTCCCCAAGCCTCTGCCGAGAAGAGGAGGTGGTGTCAGGGCCGGCCGGGCAGCAGCTGGCCCCAGGGGGCACTCCCGGTTGGTCTGCCGGACGCCCGAGGCCCGGACCATGAGTTAGCAAATCGGTCACTGGAGGGGAGAACTAGATCGTGAGTGCGACCCCACCAGACCTGGCTCACAGAGGAACACAGCTGCGGGAACAGAAAGTCGAGGCCACCTCCAGCCGGGGCCCGGCTGCAGCTAATACAGATGTGTGGCCACCGAAGAGAAGCCGGGGGCAGAGGGGAAGCAGGCAGGCGCGGGCTCCCCCCGCCAGGCAGGAGGCTCCAGGACAGTATGGAGAGCTGCGTGTGTGACCCGGGCAAAGCCACTGACAGCTGGAGGAAGGTCGGGGAGCCACGGGCAGCCCACAGGCCCCCGGAGGACTGAGGGCCGACCAGGCCGAGCCGCCGCAGCTGCCCCGCGTCCTGTTCCTTCCAAGGCCACCCTGGGGGCACAGCCCCAGGAGCTGAGCTTCCACCGAGGTTGCACGGGGGCGGGGCTAGGAGGGGACTCTGCCAGGCAAGGTGGGAGACCCTCACGCGCGGGGTCCGACTTTGAAAACGACGCCGAACCCCCGAGCCCCTGCACCACGGCCGGTCCCGGGAAGACGACAGCACTGCCCAGGACCCGGCCTTGCTGGCACCCCACACTCAGACCCACAGGCTCCAGAACCGGGAGAGCACATGGCGGCCCGGCTCCAGCACTCCGTCACGGCAGCCTGGGTGCACGGGGGCACAGGGCAAAGGGAGGGGGCGGCTGGGGCCCGACACAGAGGACCCCAGGGCCCAGGCGTGGGGGCAGCAAGCCCAACCCGGGGCACAGGCCCCAGACAGCAAAGGAAGAGCGAGCCAGACCCACCCCCGGATGCCCACAGACAAGGTCGCCCCACAGGGACGTGCGGCTCCAGCAGGTGCCAGCAGGGCCGGCGAGCACCGGGGCGCCCAACCGGCAGCCTGGGCTCGTGCGGTGGAAGCCGAGGCGGAGCCCCACGCTCTGGCCCCTCTCTGGGGAACTGAGACGGCGTCCCCGCGCCGGCTGTGCCCCGGGCCGCTGGCGGGAAGCAGTGGCACCCTCAGAGCATGGCTCCCGAGGGCTCGTGCACCCGGCTCCCCTGCAGACAGCGCCAGTACCAGCGAATCTTCACGGAAAAATGCCGGTTTCAGCTCATGGCACGCTTTAAACAAGAATCCATCCCAGATGGATTAAAGGGTTAAACAGTTTAAAAATAAATACAAAACAACACGTCAAAACAATCCAAAAGAAAACGTGTACCAAACACAAAAGTGATGCTGTGTGCGCGCACACACACACACGCACACGCACGCGGAGAGAGATCTGGCAGGGTGTTTAAAAGATGCTGTAAACCAACCTGCGACATAGGCAGAATTAACAGACACAGTGCAAACATATTTGCAACAAATATGAGGAAGGTTGCTATCCTTAATATGCAAAGCACGCCTACAGGTTTATTTTTGCAGACGCTGAAACATAACGGAACCGAGGGCGGGGAGAACTGGAAAGGCACCCGCCCGCCCACGGGAAGCCGGCGAGGAGTCACAGCAAGGCCCCGCCCCAGCGGGGACGCCGGCGCCGCGGGCATTGGAGGGCCCTGGACAGCCGGGAACCCGGCGAGGGGGCGAGGCAGCGGCCCCAGCCTCGGACGCTGCCCGCCCCGCGGGGTGCACGGCAGCGCACATCTCCCCGGAACAAGCAGACTGAGCGCACCGCAGGCACTGTGCTCCGAGGCGTCCACACAGCCCCGGTCGGAAGCCAGAGCAGTGCAAAGCCAGAAACCGGAAGCAACCTGAGCAGTCGGTAGGATCTAAACGGCGACTTCCAGCAGCGCCTGGACCGGCGGGGAAATGTTCCAGAGAGGAGGCGGAGGTGCCTGTGGGGGCCCAAGGACGTGCGTCTCTGTGTGCGGCCAGCGGGGTGCTCCATGGGGCCCAGAGCCAGACAGGGCCAGCCATCGCCCTCCCAGGCACCTGCCAAGACAGCTCCCCCTGCCCCAAGCGGCCCCGTCTTCAGAGGCCACCAGGCCCCAGCCACGGCCACCTGGGTCCCGTCGTCTTCTGGGTGGTGGGCACAGAGACACCCTGCCCGAGTCGGCACCGCCAGCAGCGGCATGGGGGCCCTGCCAAGGCAACCGCAGGAGGGACTCGAAATTCAATGAATCCACAGCGGGCTCATTGTCAAGTTCATCACTGCGTATGGCCTGCAAATGATGTGATAAATCTCCACATGGCCCTTGGCAGGAAAACCTTCCTTCGCAGCCCTGCCCTGAAGGAAGCAGCCCAGCTGGAAGCCGGCTCCACACTCCCTCCCTGCCACTCTGCCCCTCCTCCCAAGCCCTTGGCCTAACCCCAGGCCCCCTGAGCTCCACACGGGGGCACAGCGTTGGAAGGCTCCTGTCTGCACCTCGTCTGCTTTCCCGGTCCTCCTCGGCAGTCCTCCCGTCCCAGGCAGGTGCCAGCAGCTGCATCATGCCCGAGACCACGCCAGGAACAGGGCCCGGGGCAGGGCTGGTGGCATTGGTCCCAGGGCTCCACGCTGCTGTGGCCAGACGAAGGGAGCCTCTGCGGGCACCTGGTCAGAGCAGAGCCCCGGGACCCCGGGGGAAGGAGGTGCCCAAGGAGTCACCCCCGCCCCGTGTGGCTGTCCAGGCGAGCGCCTGCTCCGGCCCCCTCTGCCTGGGGGCCTGCAGAGCACAGCCGCGGCGTCTCCTGCTCCCCACGACGCTGCAGGAGGGCCAGCGCGCGTCTCCAGGGAGCCCGGCCTCGCTCGCTCTGGCAGGCGCAGCGCCTGGGCCCCCATGTGCCCTGCACCCAACCCTGGGCGGGAGGTCCCTGCGTGGGGAGGACTCGGCCACTATGCTCATGGGGACGCTGGGAACCTGGATCACGCTCACGGATCCGCTCCAGCATCGGCAGACTGCCCGCACGTCATGGCAGGCGCAGGGTGGGGCGGGGGTGGGGCAGGCCCACCCTCCTCACGGCGGCCTCTTCACCGGCTCCCACCCAGACCCTGGCCCCTGGAGCCCCTCCCCGCCAGCCCCCTGCCCACAGCCCTTCCTCCTGCAGGTGCTGCAGGTGCGGCCGCCGCTGTGTAAAAGACCCCCGACAGCCACGGGCGGGGGGAGAACGCTCGGGGACGGACAGGAGGCCCTGCCCAGGCGAGGGGCCCTCCAGGGCTCCCCCTCCCGCAGCTGGTTCCCTGGGCTAAGTCTCCTGCGAGGTGGGGGACCTATTTTCTGGAATGTGAAAGAAAAACTTGGGGAAAAAAATGAGCAAAAGAGGAAAACACCTCATCACCCACAATGCCCTTCTGGCCCCACCCTCACCGCACAGACGTGTGCACACACGCACACGCAGCCACACGCACACGCAGCCACGTGCACATGCAGACTCACACACAGCCACACGCACACTCACACGCAGCCACACGCACACTCACACAGCCACATGCAGCCACACACACTCACACGCAGCCACACGCACACACATTCACATGCACACTCACACGCAGCCACACACACTCACATGCACTCACATGCAGCCCATGCACTCACATGCAGCCACAGGCACACACACATGCACTCACACATGCAGCCACACACACACAGCCACACGCAGCCACACGCAGCCACATGCACTCACACACGCACACTCACACAGCCACACCCACTCACACGCACAGCGACACACACATTCACATGCACTCACACATGCAGCCACACACACTCACAGCCACACGCACCCTCACTTGCACTCACATAGCCACGTACACTCACGCAACCACACACTCACATGCACAGCCACAGCACTCACACGCACTCACACACAGCCACACGCACCCTCACACACACTTACATGCAGCCACATGCACTCACACGTGTGCTCAGAGCTGGCCCAGGCCTTTACAAAGCTGACCTGACCAGGGCAGGGAGCCTTGCCCTGCGCCACCTGGGCACTTGGCACCTTCCACACAGGCCCCAGAAGCCACTCCCTGGGAAGCCTGCTCAGCTCTGTCCCCAGCTACGGGGACGTCAGGGTGACACCCACAGCCGCGGGGACCACCCCTGTCTGGGCCCCCACAGGCACGGACAGCTCCAGGCCACACCTCAGCCACCTCCACCCACGGCACCCGCCCACCCTACAGGGCCCCAGGACGGATGACGGAGTCCCGTGGCAGGCGATGGGTGTCCAGGGGCAAGCGAGAGGCCCAAGAGCCCTCGAGGCAGCACTGAGGAAGCCGGTGGCCCCCTGCCCCCTTCCAGCCCGCCGTGGCCCCATCACAGCCCTCCGTCACCCTCCGTGGCAGTGGAGGGCAGTGGAGTGGCGGTGGAGGGCAGAGGTGTGGCAGGTCACCGGGCCCTCACCGGGGCACCTTGGGCAGTCAGGGAGGCAAGCTCGGGCTGGGCAGGCCGGGAACGGGGCGACAGGGGAGAACTGACAGCGGGGTTCCCTTGTGTCCTGCAGGGGGGTCAGCCCCAGGCCCTCGCCCGGCCCTGGTGGCCCGGGAAAGCACCCTCACTCCGGTGAAGCTTGGCTCCCTCGGCCAGCCGCCCACCCCTCACCGGGAAGAGCCGGCACCTGTGGCGCCCACGGCTCCAGCTGCAGGTGGGAGACGGTGAGTCACGGGGCTCAGCTCCTGCCCACTCTCAGGCGCTGCCCCGTGCTCGGCCTGGAACCTGCCAGCCTGCACGTGTCAGCCGTGCCCGGGCCCCCACACCCCTGCCTGGCCTCCAGCCCCTGCCTCCCTGGATGTGCGCATGTGTCAGCGTGTGCGCCCGCGTGTGCCACAGAGAGCGAGGAGCAGGGCCTGGCTGGGGGGATGTGACTCAGTGTTGTTATAGCAACTCCGACGGCACGTCAGACACTGCACCCCGGGCACCTGGTGGCACAACGCCCAGGACAGCGAGGGAGGGCACAGCCCTTGCACAGCACAAAAGGACAAGCAGGACGGGCCCTGCACCTGGCCGCGCCGCCCCGCCCCCTCCCAGGATGCAGGAAGCCGACCGTGACCCTCAGGCACTGCCCCAGGGCAGGGAGGGCCAGGGAGCCCGGAGGAGCAGTGCGTCTGCTTCAGGCTGTGCGGCGCTGAGCAGGGGAGTGGGCCCAGGAGGCGGCCGCTCCCCTCCCCAGAGAGCCCAGCAGGGGCCGCGAGGAGCGGCTGTCGCCACTTCCTTGCCAGGAGGCTGAGACTCGGAGAGGTCGGCGCTGCCCCAGCCATCTGGCTGCTCAGAGGCTATGGTGGCATCCAGACCCAGGCCCGGTTCCCGCCAAAGCCACACTGCTCCTGCCCGCTGGGCCATGGCAGCCACGTGGCTGGCTCCCCACGGCGGGCAGGGAGGACCTGGACGAGCAGTCACGGGAGGGTGGAGGACTCCCGACAGGTGGCCCCACCAGCCTGGAAGTAGCGGGCCAGCCCCCAGCACCATCAGCTCTGAGCCAGGGCGTCGGCAAACGCCAGGAGAAGCTGGGCCGAGAGGTCAGCCCCCCACCCCCCGGGAGGAGGCTCTCGAGCAGGGCCAACGGGAGGCAGAGGGAAAGGACCCTGGCCGAGAGCCGAGGCTCCCAGGTCCTGGGGTCACCAGGCACCCAGAGGCCTCCTGAGGGAGCTGCAGGAACACCAGGAGCAAGACTCCACCCTCACAGCAGGGGCGGGGCTGGGGGCGGGGCAGGGGCGGGGGCAGGGCAAAGACAGAGTGGGCAGCAGGGGGCTGCTCCCGGTGTGGGGCTGGGCATTCACCAGACACCCGTACCCAGGAGCACGCGCCCCACGAGCCAGCACTGTGCCGACCCCGGCACCGGCATCCCCGCGAGTGCCAGCTCAGGTCCCGGCTGCTCCACCCCCAATCCAGCTCCCAGCTGTGGCCTGGGACAGCAGTGGAGGATGGCCCAGGTGCTTGAGCCCCTGCACCAATGAGGGAGACCCGGAGGAAGCCCCGGCTCCTGGCTTAGGATCAGCTCAGCTCCAGCCGTTGTGGCCAACTGGGGAGTGAACCAGCGGATGGAAGACCTCTCTCTCTCTCTCTCTCTCCATTCCCCCGTCCCTCTCTCTGTGACTCTTTCAAATAAATAAATAAATCTTAAAAAAAGAAAGAAAGAAAGAAACAGAATGAAGACCAAACACCTGTGACCTGTCACTAATGTCAGGGAGCTCAGGGGACAGGGAGAAGGGTGAGACCCTCAGCCGGAAACACGAAGCCCAGCGCAGCCTGACACGGCGGCCAGACACACATCTGCAGCCGTTCTCGGGGGCCAAGACAGAGGAGTGGGGCCGGGGGTCGGCACAGCAGTGAAGATGCTGCCCAGGACCCCCGCGCCCCATCCTGGCGAGCCTGGGGTCGGGTCCCAACTCCACTGCCGACTCCAGCTTCCTGCCGCTGTGCACGCTGGGAGGCAGGGACGGCGGGCGGCTCAGGTGCTCCGGTCCATGCCGTCCACGTGGGAGACCCGGGCGCTCCCAGCGCTCAGGAAGTTGAGGAGTGAACCAGAGACCAAGAGTGCCTCTCTCTCCCTCCCTCTCTCTCTGTCTCTCCACCTCCTTCCTCTCAAATAAAATTAAATAAATACATTGTTACAGAGTGGCCCAAACACACAAAGCAGTCAGCCACCGCTGTGGGCTCTCCCAGCCAGTCAAGGCAGGAGTGAGAGGAAGAGGCCCCGGGGTGCTGACAGGTGCACCCAGCATTCGCGGCAGATACGCACCGCATACGCAGCGTCCACGGGAGCCCAGGGACACGGCAGGGCGGACACTGCCTTCCCGCTCGGGGTTCAGGACAGAGCGAGAAGGCAAAACCAGGCGAGGCCCGTGTGCCATCGCGGCAGCGCGGCCAAGGGGGCAGAGGTGGCCGCCGTACACATCCAACTTGCGGAAACCCAGAGAAGGGGGGGGCAGCGGCAGCTACAGACCCCCCCAGCGGCCCCGCGGGGAGCGCACGTGAAGACAACGCTGCACCTGCAAATCCTAAACCTGGCTCCTGAGTAACTCTCGGACCGGAATGGAAGCAGAGCCAGAGGTCGTGGCCGGCAAGGATAAGGAAGGCGCCCCCCCCAGGAGCACCTTCCATGGCAAGCATGGGGTTACCACGAGAATCCCCCACAGCCAGAGAGCAGCCTCTCTCAGGAAAGGCGGCTACGCGCCGGCCGGGGGAGCTCGGGGGAACGTGCCCGGGAAAACACGACCACGCCAGGGACCTGTGGCGGGCGGACGCACTCTGCCCCAGCCCCAGCTCCACAGCGTGCACCTGCTGTTACTGAGGAGCGGCTGCAGGACCCAGCCCCCACGAGCGGGCAGAGGAAGAAGCCAGGGTGAAAATCGGAAAGGGGCTCGTGAGACAGTGGAGATCCGAGGGCAGGCGTGCAGCCCCTCCGATCACGGCCCCCAGCCCCCGGCCCCCGGGAAGCAGCGGTGACTTCCTGAAACCCGGACTGCCACCCAGCTCCCGGCTTCCAGCTGTGACCCTGGCCGAGGACCACGCGAATGGGGACACCTCGCTCTCTCACGTGCCCTCCCTCCACCTCTCAATAAGTAAGCACAAATGAAAACAATAAGAGAACTCAGCGAAGTCGCAAAGGACCAAATCCGCAGAGCGACGGGAGTGGAGCAGGAGGAGCCGCCAGTTAGGGCGCCCACGGCTCATCACCGAGAGCCGGCGTGGGGCCCGGCTGCTCCGCGTCTGACCCAGCTTCCTGCTAACACACCCTGGGAGGCAGCAGGTGACGGCTCAAGTGCTTGGGTCCTTGCCTCCCACTGGGGAGACCTGGGTGGAGTTCTGGGCTCCTGGCTTCAGCCCGGCCCAGCCCCACCTGCTGTGGGCATTCGGGGAGGGAACCAGCAGATGGCAAGTCTCTCTCTGTGTCACTCTGCCTTGCAAGTAAATGCAAATCAATAAACATTTTTTAAAAAGAAAAATAAATCACAAGTATCCAGACATACGTAATAAGTTTAGGAGAAAAGACTCCTTGTAGGGATAGACAACAAATCCCCGAGAATAAAGGGATCCTGACTCGGCACACACTGCGAAGCTGCAGCCGTGCAGACGGCGGGCGCTGGCACAGAGCCGCCGGGGAACCCAACCCCGCCTTCACAGCGCAGTCGCCTAGACAGCGGCGCTAGGGCTCTGGGCCGGGCGAGGTCCAACTCTAGCCGCGGAGCTCACCAACACGGGTCCTGCCCGGGACCCTCGTCTCCCACCAGTCAGCGGAACCCCCGAGCGACGCAGCTAGAGAGGGAAACGTCCAGGGAACTCCGTGACCTTGGCCTGGGCACGGCTTTCTCGGATGTGGCCCCAAAAGCACAAGTGGAAATGGGAAACTAAGTCAGAGCCCAGCCAACCGCTTCCGCTCGGCGGCCGGGGCTGGGACGAAACCCAAAACTCCTGCATCTGGCGGGGCGGGGGTTAGCTCCCTAACGCAGCAGGAATCAAATAACTCGATAGCAAGATAAACAGCCCTATTTTTTAAAGATTTATTTATTTATTTGGAAGTCAGAGTAGGTGGGGGGAGAGGTCTCCCATCCTCTGGTTCACTCCCCAGATGGCCACAACAGCCGGAGCTGCGCCAATCCAAAGCCAGGAGCCAGGAGCCTCTTCCGGGTCTCCCATGCAGGTGCAGGGCCCAAGCACTTGGGCCATCTTCCACTGCTTTCCCAGGCCACAGCAGAGAGCTGGATCAGAAGAGGAGTGGCCAGGTCTTGAACTGGTGCCCATATGGGATGCTGGCACTGCAGGCAGCCGCTTTACCCACTATACCACAGCGCCAGCCCTGATAACCTTATTTTTAAAAGGGCAAAGGATCTGAAGAGGTTTTTCTCAGAAGGCCTGCAAACGGCCCAAAGTGTGCATCAGCATCACAGCAAAGCGGGTTGAAACCACCCTGCGTCTCACCTCACCCTGGCAGCAGGGCTGTCACCGAAGGGGACAGGGATAGGTGCTGGTGGGCGCGGGAATTAGGGGGCCGTTATGGACCAGGAGGCGGCTGGCGTGAGCCAGCACTCACACGCCGGGCACACGAGAGAGAAGCGGCAGCAGAGTGTGGAACAGGTGCCAGTCAGCCCGGCGTCCACAGCACACGGCGGCTGAGGGGCGCGCGGGCGGCACCGCGGACGACTACGCAGCCCGGGGAACGGAGGCACCGTGTAACAGCGAAGCCAGGCGTGGACACACAACGCGGAGAGGCTGCTCCCGGGAGGCAGGGGCTGGCGGCGGCCAGCTGGATGGAGAGGAGGAGGAAGGGTCCGCCGCACAGCTGGGACGGCGGTGAACATGGGCGTAGCTGCTGCCTGCCCGTCACCACGCGGTCCTTCATGCCGTCGTCACAAGGAGCGGTGCTGCCCAGGCCACACCTGTCACTTCGCGCCATGCAGCCGCCCACAGTCTACACGGCTACATACACACGTGTGTATGTGTGTGCATGTGTGCGTGCGTGTGTGATTTCAAAACATCACGTTAGACAAGATGGACATATGCCGTTTATGTCAAGTAAATCATGTTTTTTACAAAAAAAAGTCAAGTCTTTCTGAAGAACACAGAATGAAGCCAAGCAGATGGGAGACGGCCTGACGCCCCCGCCCCCGCGCTCACTGCAAATTCAACACAGCCGCAACAACGCCGACAGGCACGGGGCCTTGCGTGTGTGCACGTGTGTGCGAGTGTGGATGTGTGTGCATAAGTGTGTGTCTGTGTGTCTGTATGTGGATGTGTGTGTCTCTGCATGTGTGTCCGTGTGCATGTGTGTGTGTCTGTGTGTGTCTCTGCGTGTGTCTGTGTCCGTGTGTGTCCGTGTGCATGTGTGTGTGTCTGTGTGTGTCTCTGCGTGTGTCTGTGTCTGTGTGTGTCTGTGTGCATGTGTGTGCCTCTGCATGTGTGTGTGCATGTGTGTGTCTATGTCTGTCCGTGTGCATGTGTGTCTGCGTGTGCATGTGCACATGTGTGTGTCCGTGTGCATGTGTGTGAGAATGAGAGTTCCCATCTTGGGGCCGAGCCTCCGGCTCCCGGGTCTCCCTGTGAGTGGCAGGAACCATTGCCCGTCCGCGTCTCACTGACAGGGGCCGGAGCCGGGACTCGAGCACAGGCAAGGGACAAGCAGAGGCCCATGTCCATGGCCACTTAGTGCAAGGTCACAGAAGAACTCAGACACGGGCAGAAGCGAACATTCGATCGTGGGAGGAGACGCCTGCAAAGTCAGCTGGAAAGAGGAGAAGCAGAGCCACACAGGCCACGAATCTAATGCAGAGCCACGCCTCCCACATGCCCCAGGGCCACGGGCCACGAATCTAACACAGAGCCACACCCTGGGACCACAGGCCCACGAATCACAGGCACAGCCACACCTCCGGCCACGCCACAGGGCCAGGCTGTGAATCAACACCTTAGCAGTAGAACATCGAATCTAGAAGACTTGAAGAAGCCCTGGCTGTCGCTTACGTCCCAAGGCCATAACACAAACACTGACACATCTGTCAAACACCTCCGCACGGGACAAGTCAGGACGCACGTGTGACAGCGTGGGAAGATACCTGGGCTCAAACCCCACCCGAGGCCGATCTCTGTGCTCTGCAGCCAAAGACGAACGTCCAGGGCTCACAAGTTGAACAGAGCCAGTGAGACTGAGAGGAGGCAGCGCAGGGGAGGGGCGCCAAGCCCCCTGCAGGTAAGGAAACGCGGGTGCGTCCCCGCAGAGCCCGCTGCAAGGCTGGGGGCCGGGTGCCCTCGGGACGTCCCATGAGTGTGTCACACGCCCCGTGAGGGCAGCACCTGAGGGACGGCTCTTCAGTAGAAGACGGAAAACAACCGGGACAGCACACGCAGACTGCGGTCAGCCGGAAGCAGGTGCGCTGTCCAGACCCGCTGGTCTCACGGACACCTGGCGGTGTGCAGACCTGCCCAGCGTGACCGCGGGAAGAAGCAGGAGCTGGGCCCTGGCAGGCCAAGGCGTAAAGGAAGCTCCTCCCGGTGGCCACCGGGGCCACGGGCTGGGCGGAGCCGACCGGGAGACTGTCAGAAGCTATTCAGACACTGAAGTGAGTTCTGCCTGAGCTACTCCAGGGGCGCTGGAATCGCTGGCCGAGGGCCACCCACAGCAAAGCCAGGAACCCAGGTCAGACGGGCACTCGCCGGGGGCGGCTGGACACTCACCGCGTGCTTCCCTGTGCACCGAGCTCTGCGGACGATGCTGCCGAAACGGCCGGTTGGGAGCAGGCAGCAGGCAGCAGGCAGCAGGCAGGAGCCGGGGGAACCTCGCCCGCCAGCCGCCCAGCTGTGCTCTGTGCTGGCTTTGCAAGGAAGCCTCAGTAGGGAAGAGGGGTCAGGGCCGCCCAGGGCCTCCCGCGCCTCCCGACGGCTGCAGGTGAGTTTCCCGTGGTCTCACGGCACAAGTTCAGATGAAACCACGACACCAGCCGTCCACCAAGGTCACACACGGCAGAGGCCGCCGCCTTCAACCTGAACCCGACCCAGCACCCGCCCCTCCCTCCAGCCTCCTGCCTCCCAGGAGGGCGGTGACACCGCACCCACACCGGCAGCCTCTCCGTGTGCGGAGGGGACTCCCAGGAGAAAAGGGGAAGCCCAGGGGGGCGCAGCAGCCTGCACAGACGGCTCTGGGCCCGGCTCCTGCCGGTCACCCCAGGCCTCCTGGCCCCCACCCCTGGGCAGCCATGGCCACGCGGCAGTCCCTGTGCTGGGGTGGGGGAGACGGGGGGTGTGGCTCCACAGCAGGACCCAGCTAAGGCAGGGAAGCCCCCGTGGTCCCCCAGCTCCAGGCCCCTGCCCAGGTGAAGGTGTCCAGATGGCCAGCGCGGGTGGGGGCAGAGGCAGCGAGGCCGGGAGGTGACAGCCACAGTGGAGGCAGGACACACCTGACGCCCGTCCCAGCAGGACAGCAGGGACCCGGAGGCTGTGGCTTCCGTGTCCCCGTTTGAAAAATGCGGGCCTGGGACCAGCGATGAGATCTTCGCACAGGTGCAGGGGAGGTACCTGCTGCAGGCTCGGCTGCGGATGAAGCAGGCAGGGAGGGGGCGGGGCAGGCAGTGGGGGCGCAAGGTCCCCTCCCCTCCGAGAGCAACTCAGGCCCACGCGGGTCCACGCACGGCGCCCAGCCACGGCGGGAGCCACGTAGGGCAGAGACCACAGGTCTGCCGCGCACGCTCTGGGGAGGACTTCGTCCCCTCTGGCTCGTGGAGGAGCCCACCCCCACCTGCGCTGTCCTCGGGGTCACAGGAATGCTCCCCACATCCCCCGACCCATGCAGCCTGTCCACAGCTCAGCCCAGGACAGCGGGGGCGGGGGCACCAGAGTGGCAGAGCCCTGCGGGGCCGGGGTCTCCACACCGCGAGGCCCACCTGGCAAGTGGGGGTGACACAGAAGAGCTGCAGGCCCCGCCTCCCGCCATCTGCAGGGCCCGGAGCACCAGGCGCCCTGGTAGGGGGCAGGGGGCAGAGCACTGCGGGCTGAATGGCTACTGAGGGTCAGCTCAGGCATCTTCCCGTGCTGGGGACCCAAGGCCCAGGCACAGTCCCCACCCCGGGGGAGGGCAGAAAGATGCCCAGAACCAGCAAGGAAGGGGCTGACACAGCCCGAGGGCGCCCGAGCCCCCTCTCCGCCACGCCCTCCCCGAAGGAGTCAGCAAGCACCGGAGGCAGGCCAGGCCCTCATGGACGGAGGAACAGACAGGCAGATGGATTGGCCGGGATCTCCCAGGCGCCCCGAGCCGACTCCCGGGCTGGAGCGAGGGGGTCGCCTGCAGGGGCAGCTCCAGGCTGAGAGGCCCCCGGGGCAGCCTGGGATGGGGCTCGGCAGGTTTCCCGGCAGCCGAGCTGCAGGTGCCCAGCCTGAGTCGGCTTCCTGCGCGCACCGGGGCCAGCAGGGTTCTCGGCACCCTGGAGAGCGGAGCCCCGGCCAGGCCAAGGGCACCGTCACTGCGGGTGACGCAGGGCAGGGATCCGGGCCCCTCCTGAGACCCCCGCGGGGAAGGCCGGGCCTGGGCCTGTGCTCTCCTCCCAAACACTCGGCTACGAGGGCCCAAGGTGGTCTCCCCTCCTGCTCCCTGCCAGCTCTACCCAGCGGGGATCCCCATGGTCCTCGCCGTCTGTGACACCCTGGGCACGGCCCTGACATCCCCGCCCCACTGCCTGGGCACGCCTGCCCCTCAAGCCTCCCAGGCCACCACGTGCCCGCCTCGCCTGCGTCCAGGGGCCGGCTCCAGAGACGCAAGGACCGACCGCCGTGGGCAAGGCCCCTGGCCCCTGGCAATGCTTTGTCTCGGGACTGGACACCCCCACGAGGCCCAGGCCCCCGCTGTGCTCTCCCACCCCGCCCTCGCTGCCCATCTTGGGGGGGGGACATGGCCCTGCAGCCCCGCCCAGAACGCCACCAGCCCTGGCCAGCTCTGCCATACAGTGTGGCGGGCAGGATGAAGACTTCAGGAGCACAGCCTGCCGAGGGCGCATTGGACTCGCTTCCTGCAGGCAGGTGCCCAGGGGGCAGGGGCCAGGACAGCAGGGCGGACAGGGCGGGCAGGGCTCGGCTCCTGGCTTCCGCTAAATGACAGCCCAGAAGCCGCCGGACCCTAGCAGCTTGCACAGGCACCCGGGCATCGGCAGCCCTGGAATCCTTACAGCACCAGCACCCAGTCTCCCCTACCCCACCTGAGCTCACAGCCCGGCCAGCTGGGCGCAGTGCGCTCTCCGCAGAGCCGGGCAGCGGGGGAGGCGGCCGGAGGTCCCGCGGAAGAGGGGCGCTGCACTGCTCGGGGGCTTTACCCCTCGACCCCGCTCAGCCCCTCTAAGCCTCAGGAGTCTCTCCTGTGCCCTCAGGTAAGGGCCCTTGGGGCCCGAGCGTCTGGGTCTCTGGGAGCGGCAGGCAAGGGCTGGGTGCCGGCGACGCTCCCTCAGCCGAGACACCGCCCCGGCCCGGCCCCGCTCTTGCGGGAAATGGGGGCTGAGAGAGAATCTTCCATCGATCTGGAAGAAGACGATAAGAAGGCTCTGTTGGGCTGGAGCCCTCGGCGGGGGCTCTCAGGGCCAGTAGGACCGCCTGGCCCTCCTCACTCATTTGCAGGTGGCACAGGCTACGTCCTCACAGCCCGGAGCCCAGGGTCATCCGGACACTGCTCGTCCACCTAGCAAAGGTGTCCACAGCGCTAGGTGGCACGGGCTACGTCCTCACAGCCCGGAGCCCAGGGTCATCCGGACACTGCTCGTCCACCTAGCAAAGGTGTCTACAGCGCTGCCGCCACGACAGACCCAGCCACGGGCCCAGCACCCAGCCTGCACGGCCGCTGCTCAGCAGACCTGGGCGTGGCTTGGCCGGCCCCTCCCTGCCCAGGCCCAGGCCCAGACCTGGGCGGACCCGGCCAGCCCCTCCCTGCCCAGCCCCAGGCCCAGGCCCAGACCTGGGTGGGGCCTGGCCTGCCCCTCCCTGCCCAGCCCCAGGCCCACGCCCAGACCTGGGTGGGGCCCGGCCAGCCCCTCCCTGCCCAGCCCCAGGCCCACGCCCAGACCTGGGCGGGCCCAGCCAACCCCTCCCTGCCCAGCTCCAGGCCCAGGCCCAGACCTGGGTGGGGCCCGGCCAGCCCCTCCCTGCCCAGCCCCAGGCCCAGGCCCAGACCTGGGTGGGCTCGGCCAGCCCCTCTCTGCTCAGCCCCAGGCCCAGGCCTCGCTTTGCTGCCTGGCCTGCCAGCGTTCCGACCACTGGGCCGTCCCGTCCTGGCCTTGGAGGACCCCAACCACAGAGACCATGGCTGGGCTCCCCCCACAGACCACCCTGCGTGGCTGCAGTGGCCACCACGCTGCTCCGGCCTCCTGCGGGACCACCCAGAGGGGAAGAGCTCCCCAGTGTGGTCCGGGTGCACAGGCCCAGGGCGATCACCGGCCCCCATCACGGAGCAGCAAGGCTCGGGTCCGGGCCGACAGACAGCACGGCGCCACAGCTGGGATAAGGCCGAGCGGCAGAGTCATTTAGCCGAAGCCAGGAGCTGAGCCCTGCCCGCCCTGCCCACCCGGCAGTCCTGGCCCAGGCTGCCCTGAACCACGCTCCCCAGCAGGCAGTACCAGGCCAGCTCCACGGGTGACAGCCCTCTGCCTGCCTGCTCTTCAACAGACTCCCAGGCACCCGCCCCTTGTGGGTGGGGCCCAGCTCCTACCACCCGCCCCTTGTGGGTGGGGCCCAGCTCGTACCACCCGCCCCTTGTGGGTGGGGCCCAGCTCCTACCACCCGCCCCTTGTGGGTGGGGCCCAGCTCCTACCACCCGCCCCTTGTGGGTGGGGCCCAGCTCCTACCACCCGCCCCTTGTGGGTGGGGCCCAGCTCCTACCACCCGCCCCTTGTGGGTGGGGCCCAGCATGTGCCACCCGCCCCTTGTGGGTGGGGCCCAGCTCCTACCACCCGCCCCTTGTGGGTGGGGCCCAGCATGTGCCACCCGCCCCTTGTGGGTGGGGCCCAGCTCCTACCACCCGCCCCTTGTGGGTGGGGCCCAGCTCCTACCACCCGCCCCTTGGGGGTGGGGCCCCTTGTGGGTGGGGCCCAGCTCCTACCACCTGCCCCTTGTGGGTGGGGCCCAGCATGTGCCACCCGCCCCTTGTGGGTGGGGCCCAGCTCCTACCACCCGCCCCTTGTGGGTGGGGCCCAGCTCCTACCACCCGCCCCTTGGGGGTGGGGCCCAGCTCCTACCTGGCCACCAGCTCTGAAAAGGCTCCAGAGCCTTCCACAGCACAGCCCTCGCAGGAGGCGGGGCAGGGCGAGACTGGGTTCAGGGGCTGGCACTGCGGGGCAGTGGGGGCGAAGCCGCCACACACTGGGGCTCCACTTCCAGTCCCGGCCGCTCCGCTTCCTGCCCAGCTCCCTGCTAAGGCACCTGGGAAGGCAGCGGCGGACGCCCCGGCTCCGGGCCCCTCGCCCACGCGAGACCTGGAGGAAGCTCCTGGCTCCCGGAGTCGCCTGGCCCAGCCCCGGCTGCCGCAGCCATTTGGAAAGGGCCCCAGCGGGGGGAGACCTGTCTGCCTCGCGCCCCCTCTCTCCTCTCTGCCTTCCAAAGTCAAAGCAAAGAAAAAGAGCAGCGTGAGTTCGGCCACAACCCCGATTCTCCTGCAAACAGCCAGCAGGCACGTGTGGGCCCCACCGGTCGCCGAGACGCAGGGCAGGGCTCTGGTGGGGGCCGCCGGCCGGGAGGCAGGGTGAGCGGCCCCTCCCCCTCGCAGGCCGGGCAGGGCCGCAGACGCGTGCACCCCAGAGGAGGGCACTCACACGTGAGATGTTACTGACACACACACACGTGAGCACAGTGGATTCCACGCGGAGCGGGCGGCAAGGCCAGCGGCCATGGACACAGCCACGCAGTCTCTCGCCAGCTCCCCAAAGTGCCCAACCACCTCCGAACACTAGCGCTAGGTCTGGGAACCAGGGGACAGCGTCCTAAACATCACGGTTAAGGGCCGGGGGCAAGTGTCCTTTCCTATGCCTCAGTCTCCCCATCTGTGAAATGGGGCCCTCCTCCCTGGGGCTACGGGGGGGGGCAGCAGCGGGGTCTCCCAGCTCAGGTCACCCGGCACAGGTCTCCCAGCACAGGTCACCTGGCACAGGTCTCCCGGCACAGGTCACCCAGCACAGGTCTCCCGGCACAGGTCACCCGGCACAGGTCTCCCGGCACGGGGCCGCCACGTGAGTGTGGTGCCCTCAGCAGCGTCACCACGTGTGGAACCCCAGCAGCCCCCTGCCCGCCAGACTCGCCACGGCGCCCGCCCAGTGCAGCCCACATCCCGGGAGGCCTCCCCGGTCCAGGACCCCGCAGCAGACACGGAAGCCTTGCCACTCGCTCACGGCTGCCACTTGCATGTGGCCATAGCTGACACACACGTGCTCACGCTGACACACGTGCGGCCACGGCTGACACACATACTCATACTGACATACATGCTCACAGCTGACACACGCATGCTCATGACTGACACACACGTGTTCATGGCTGACACACATGTGCTCGCAGCTGACACACGCATGCTCATGGCTGACACTTGTATGTGGCCACAGCTGACACACATGTGCTCACGCTGACACAGGCCTGGACCCAGGCCCAAGGAGGAGCGGGAGCAAGTGGACCCACCTAAAGCGCCACCTCCTCCAGGAAGTCTCCCAGGTGTACCAGCCTCTCACAGTCCTGCCAGGAAACACCGGGGGACAGCAGCAGGGAGGTGAGCCAGGGACAGGTGACCTGGGGCCAGCTGGGCCGGCAGGATGGGGAGGGGAGGAGCGGCACCGGCCGGGCCCACAGCCACGTCTACTCCCTGCGCTGTCCAGCGAGGCCTGCCCAGCCACAGGAGTCCCACGCGCTGCAGACACGGGGACCGGGACTCGGAGCCCTTCCTCGGAAGGTGGCGTCCAAGTCCGCGCGGCCACTGCCCACACAGTGGGCAGCGTGGAGCCAGACGAGTCTGCGCCCCGGAGGGCCCCAGCGTCCAGGGGGAGGCGCGACACTCAGGGCAGCCATCCGGGTCACCCCAACAGGTGGGCGCTCCCAGACCTGGGCGGAGGCCACCTGCCCAGGGACCCCGCCCCGCCACCGGCGCGGCCTCGCCCCTGCCACGCCCCCAACGGGACCACGCCCCCGCCGCACCACGCCCACTCGAGGCCCCATCCCGGGACCACCCCTGCGGCCACCTGCCCAGCCCCCGCCCCGCCCCATTGGACCACGCCCCCATCACGCCACGCCCACTCGAGACCTCCACAGCCTTCACTTGCCCTGCGACTCAGACCCGCCCCCTCGGGACACGCCCTCCAGCCCCGCCCCCTAGAGCCACGCCCTTCCGCCCCTCGGGCCACGCCCTCCCGCCCCTCGGGCCACGCCCCTCGGGCCACGCCCCGGGCCTCCCGCCGCGAACCCCGCCGCAGCATCTCACCCACTCCGCGGCTCTCGGGTGCGTCCGTGCGCCCCCAGCCCGAGGGGCGGTGCGGGGACCGGCGCCCGGCACCCACACAGCACGGGACGCCCACCCCGCCGCTGGGAGCGCCCAGCCCGGCCGGGTCCGTGACCCTGGGCGCTGCCCAGGCCCCGCGGACTACGCGTCCCGGCGTGTCCCGCGGCCGGAAGCGGGCGGACGGCGGCCGGCGAGGCCCAAACGCCGCGACCGCGAGCTCGCCGCGCGTTCGCTCCCCGTGGAGCGACGGCCTGGGCCGGGCGTGGGGACTGCGCGACCCCCGCAGCCGGCCGGACGGCGCCCGCGGGGACCCGGACAAGGAGCCTGAGGGGTGGTGGCGGGCCGGCCCTGGGTCCCGCGGCTGGCCTGGTCGCGAGACCGCGCGCGCGTGCGTGCGGACACACGTGAGCGCGCGCAAGCACGCCGGGAGCGAGTGGGCACTGGCGCGCGGGGGCGCGTGGTGCGGGGGCGCGGTCCCTTGGCCCAGGGTGGGCGCCCACGCTCGCGTGCGGGGCCCAGCGCCGCTGCACGGGGCCGGCCGGGCCGGGTCCCCCAGAGCCCAGGCCGGCGTGCGGCCGCCTCTCGCCCGGCGCCCAGCCAGGTCCTGCTGACCACCGACTGGACCAGGGCCTGCCTGAGGGCCGGCGCAGGTGCGGTGCCCTCCTCGGGGCCCTGGGTGGGGCGAGCCCACCTGGCACCCCGGGAGGCGGGAGCCCGCCCCGCCGAGCCTGCGCCTGGGGAGGGGCGTCCCGGGGAAGTGGCCGGCAGCCTCCCGCGGCCTGGGCCTGGGGTCAGTGCTCGCCTCCGCTGTCCATCTCAGCCCTTCTCGGGCTGCGGTCACTGCCTGGCCTCCCGCAGCTCTGAGCCCCTCCGGGGGAGTGACTGCACGTGGTCCCCTCGTGGTCCCCTCGGCTTGTCCGGTTTGGCTCTGCTGTTCCAGGCGGGGGCTGTGCGGGGCAGGTGTGGGAGTCAGGGCCCAGGAAGCCGCGTGGAGGAGCGGTCACGGGTCCACCGCGCTCCGGGGTCCGGACGGTGCCCGCCTGCCCGCCCCAGTCCCTTCACGCCGGGTGGGCGGGGTTGGATTTCAGCTTCCGGCTGGTTTGTGCAGCCTGCGTGTGGGGACCGGACCCTCACCGCGTGGGCCCCAGGGGCTCCGTGCAGGCCAGTGCCCAGCATGGGGTGCAGCCTGGGGCAGCTGAGCCCAGGCCCCTGCTTTCCCTGGGTGTCCTGGAGAAACCCCCCTTCCGCCCCTGAGGCTCCCAGCTGCCCCGACTCCTGGCAGAGCCATGGTGGGGGGCCACGGTGCGGGCCAGCCCCTCCCCCCTGGCCCCTGGCTCCCACTCCACAACTTCCCAAGGTACTTAACACCAGGCAGAGGTGGCAAAAAAAAAAAAAAGAAAAAGTGAGAAGCTCAGCGGAGGTGAGGGCTGTCCCTGTCCCGCTACCTGTGCTCCCCTAAGGGAAGCAGCCCGGTGCCCCCTCCCCGCCCCCCCTGCAGGCAGCTCTGGAGCTGCTGGGCAGGGGGTAGTCCCCCGGGACCCACACCCACCTCTGATACTGCCTGGCACAGATCCCTGCGGCATCTCACCTTCATCATTATTAACAAATACCATTGTTTGTTCATTCAATAAACATTCTTTTTTTAAGATTTTGTTTATTAGAGAGTTACAGAGAGGGAGAGACAGAGAGAGAGAGAGAGAGGTCTTCCATCCGCTGGTTCACTCCCCAGATGGCCACAACGGCTGGAGCTGCGCCGATCTGAAGCCAGGAGCCAGGAGCTTCCTCCAGTCTCCCACGCGGGTGCAGGGGCCAATGCTGCAAGACGGCTGCGTACACTCCAGCCATCCCGTCCGCCCTCCAGCCGGCGGGGAGCAGGACCGGGCAGTGGAAGGGCATGTGGGCACACTCCCCACCCTCCCCCCGGGACACTTCCTGGGCTTTGCACATGCCGCAGCTGCTCGCGCCCGCCGGCCAGCACTGCACCCCTGGGGTACTTCGTACATGCAGTCACGCCGTGCACCCAGAGCCTGAGCCAGGAGGGGCCCACGGTGAGGCCCGCGTGGCTCGGGACCAGAGTCTGGCTGGGTCAGGTTTCTGGGAGGAGAGTCGACAGCGCCGGTTTGGCACCTGTTGTCCCAGTGCACACGGCCACCCCGGCCTGCCCAGGGCCCCTGGTCACACCCTGACTGGCAGCTCCCCCGGGGACACGGCCACCCCGGCCTGCCCAGGGCCCCTGGTCACGCCCTGACCAGCAGCTCCCCCGGGGACACGGCCATCCTGGCTGCATCAACCCCAGGCGGGCTGGATGCCCCAGCAAGCGACACGCGTGCAGGTGCGTGTCAGGCGAAGCTGGCCAGTGAGCCCCAGCACACTCTGGTCATCCACACAGCCGCACCCCCAGCCTCCCCACCGCCTCTTCCAGGGTGCCCACCAGGCCTGCCCTCCCCGTCTGCCCGCCGTGGCCCTGACACTGAGTCTGCAGCTGCCGGCATAGCCAAGGGCGCTCAGGAGGGACCTGGGGGAGACCCCACCCCAGGGCAATGGGATTTGACCTGAGAGGTCACAAGGGAGGCACCCAGGGGAAGGCTCCGCCCAGGGCCGGCTCTGGCCTCCCGCTTCCCACCGCCCAGTCATCCACTTGGTGGGCGTTCGGAAAAGGGGCTACGGGAGGGGCAGGGCAGTGCCAGTGGCCAGGGAGGGAGAGTGGCCGGCCCCTCCTCCCTGCGTGGGCAACAGGGGCGCCCTCAGCCCCCGGCTGGGAGTAGAGGCAGGAGGGGGCTGGGCCTGCGCCTTGGGGGAGACCCAGGACCACTGTGCAGGGTGGGGGACGAGGACACCGGCACCAGGCCCCAGCTGGCCGCTGCCTGCCGCCCGCAGCTCTGCAAGCCGGTGCCGGGTTCTCTGGGAACCGGCGTTCCGGGGCGGGCAGTGGGACCCCAGCTCCCGGGAGGGCGTGAGCCTTGTGCGTGGATCCCAGCTCCCGGGAGCCTTGTGCGTGGACCCCAGCTCCAGGCCCGGGCCCCAGCACCAGCTCCTCCGGGGCCTGTCTGGGGGAGCATGGGGCTGGGTGCCCAGGGGGCAGCCGGGGTTTGCAGGGCCCGGGGTCCACACGGCTGCTGCATCCGGTTCTGCCCAGACCGTGGCGGGAGCCTGAGGTGGGATCTCTCGGGGCCGCCTCCCCCTCCCTTTCTCCACGCCTGAGCAGAAACCCTGCCCACAAGGCCCCCTCCAGCACCCCAGACACCTGGCCCTTCACAGGGGAGGCGGTAATCAGATGCTAATGAGCGAAGGTAACAGAACAGTTTGCAACATCTCAGTCCCTGCGCAGGGCCTCCCTCCCTGCCCCTGCCTGCCAAGGAGACTCAGGCCGGGGGTAGGGGGACTCCTCCGTGGCCCCAGCGCCCGGCCCCCAGGCCCTGCCCTGCAGCCCACCCTGCCAGGGCCTCCACGTCTGGAAGATCACTCCCTCCCTCCTGACAGCCGCACCTCTGCGCGTGTTCTGCCTCCTCCTCCAGGAAGCCTTCCTGCACGTTCAGGGCATGCTGGCCCCTCCCATCGCCCAGCCCTGACCACGCTGTCTCCCCGGGGTCTCTGCTGCTCTCTCAGTCTCCATCGTCCCAGACCATCGCTGTCCCCTGCCCCTGGCTGAGGAACAGGACGGAGGCGGGCAGCCTGAGCTGGGGTCCCGGGCAGGACAAGCAGCTTTGGCCCCCAGAGGCCGTGGGAGCCAAGAGAAGGCCGTGGAGGCGCGGCGTGGGCGTGGCTGCGCGGCGTGGGCGTGGCTGCGTGGCGTGGGCGTGGCTGCGCACTGGGCTCCTGGCAAGGAGCCTTCTCAGCCTATGGATGCTTGCACAGCCGACTCCCCTGCTGTCCCCGTTTGTGCTGCCCCGGCTGTGCCCGCTGAAGCGAGGCGACCGACACCTGTGCCCGAGGGAGGCCCGGGACCTGTGTCCTTGGGGTGGCGAGGGAGCGGCCCACCTGGGCTCACCCCAGCTCTGCCGTCTCCTTGCCGTGGAACCTTGAACAGGGCCCTGGCCTCCCAGGGCCCCAGGTCCTGGCTACGGAAATGGGCCGGTGACGCCCATCACACAGAGCCCGGTGCAGGCCCAGGCCCTCCGGGCAGGGTCTCAGGGCTCACGCCCCAGCCCCTGCACCAATCGGCATCCGCAGGTGAGGGGGCCGAGGGCTTCCAGCCACAGAGCAGGCTGAGAACGCGTCGCGGCGTCAGCCACACCTTACCCCTCTCCCGGGCTCAGGGTCGACCCGCTCACTGGGAGGCCGCAGAGCCCCGCCTCGGCTGGGAGCGGGCACTGGGGCAGGGGCCACTTCCCCGGCAGGAAGGCTGAGACCAGGGCACCTGCACCAGGAAGTCCCGTGAGTGCACTTTGCGCTACTCTGAGAAGACACAAGGGGCCAGACCGCCCGCAGGGCGGGACTCGGGGTCCCCAGGGAGCAGCTGCCCCCCAGGAGCCGCGGGCTGCACCCCCTCCCCCGCTGTGTGGGTGGGCCGCTCGCCAGCCTCCCTGGAGGTGGGGGCGGAGGCGCTGGGCATACTGACTGTATTTGGTGATCATCATTGTATTTATAGGGCTCGATGAGATAAAAATAAAGTGGGGGGAGCCCGCGTGAGTCACCGCGGTGCTCGCCGTGTGGTCTCTGCCTGTCGCCCGGGTGCAGAGCTCCTGGTGGGGGGCGGGGGGCCCAGGTTGGGGCCCGCTGGTGATCTCACAGGTGCGCAAGCACCGGCCAGGCGTGGCCCCACACACATGCCCCATCATGTCTCATACCCCAGGCCTGCGTCAGGTCCAAGGAGGCTGGGGCTCAGTGTGTAACTGGGTCAGGGCTCAGTATGTGACTGGGTCAGGGCTCAGTGTGAGACCAGGATCAGGGCTCAGTGTGGCCAGGATCAGGGCTCAGTGTGTAACTGGGTCAGGGCTCAGTGTGTGACTGGGTCAGGGCTCAGTGTGAGACCAGGATCAGTGCTCAGTGTGTGACCAGGATCAGGGCTCAGTGAGACTAGGATCAGGGCTCAGTGTGTGACCAGGGTCAGGGCTCAGTGTGAGACCAGGGTCAGGGCTGAGTGAGACCAGGGTCAGGGCTCAGTGAGACCAGGACCAGGGCTCAGTGTGTGATGGGCATCAGATCCCAGTGCATGGCTGGGATCAGGGTTGAGTGTGAGACCAGGATCAGGGCTCAGTGCATGGCTGGGATCAGGGCTCAGTGTGTGATGTGATCAGGGCTCAGAGTGAGACTGGATCAGGGCTCAGTGTGTGACCAGGATCAGGGCTCAGTGTGAGACCAGGGTCAGGGCTCAGTGAGACCAGGACCAGGGCTCAGTGTGTGATGGGCATCAGGTCCCAGTGCATGGCTTGGATCAGGGCTGAGTGTGAGACCAGGATCAGGGCTCAGTGCATGGCTGGGATCAGGGCTCAGTGTGCGATGTGATCAAGGTTCCATGCTGGACCAGGACCAGGGCTCCGTGTGTGGCTGTGGTCAGGGCTCCATTGTGTGACCACAGCTGAGGCTCAGCCTGGTCCAGAGCCAGCCTTGAAAGCTCTGGCTGGATCCGCCCTCAGGTCCTAGGGACACTGCCTGGACCGATGGTGCCCTCAGGTCTTAGGGACACTGCCTGGACCGATGGTGCCCTCAGGTCTTAGGGACACTGCCTGGACCGATGGATGCCCTCAGGTCTTAGGGACACTGCCTGGACCGATGGTGCCCTCAGGTCTTAGGGACACTGCCTGGACCGATGGTGCCCTCAGGTCTTAGGGACACTGCCTGGACCGATGGTGCCCTCAGGTCTTAGGGACACTGCCTGGACTGATGGGTGCCCTGCAGGTGTCTGGGTAGGGGGGGGACTGATGGGTGCCCTGCAGGTCTTAGGGACACTGCCTGGACCGATGGGTGCCCTCAGGTGTCTGGGGGGGGGACTGATGGGTGCCCTGCAGGTGATGGGTGTGGGGGGACTGATGGGTGCCCTCAGGTGATGGGTGGGGGGGACTGATGGGTGCCCTCAGGTGTCTGGGTGGGGGGGACTGATGGGTGCCCTCAGGTGATGGGTGGGGGGGACTGATGGGTGCCCTCAGGTGATGGGTGTGGGGGGGGACTGATGGGTGCCCTCAGGTGATGGATGTGGGGGACTGATGGGTGCCCTCAGGTGATGGGTGTGGGGGACTGATGGGTGCCCTCAGGTGTCTGGGTGGGGGGGACTGATGGGTGCCCTCAGGTGATTGGTGGGGGGGGGACTGATGGGTGCCCTGCAGGTGATGGGTGTGGGGGACTGATGGGTGCCCTCAGGTGATGGGTGTGGGGGACTGATGGGTGCCCTGCAGGTGATAGGTGTGGGGGGGGACTGATGGGTGCCCTCAGGTGATGGGTGGGGGGGACTGATGGGTGCCCTCAGGTGATGGGTGTGGGGGGACTGATGGGTGCCCTGCAGGTGATAGGTGTGGGGGGGGACTGATGGGTGCCCTCAGGTGATGGGTGGGGGGGACTGATGGGTGCCCTCAGGTGATGGATGTGGGGGACTGATGGGTGCCCTCAGGTGATGTGTGTGGGGGGACTGATGGGTGCCCTGCAGGTGATGGGGGGGGACTGATGGGTGCCCTCAGGTGATGGGTGTGGGGGGACTGATGGGTGCCCTGCAGGTGATGGTTGGGGGGGGACTGATGGGTGCCCTCAGGTGATGGGTGTGGGGGGGACTGATGGGTGCCCTCAGGTGATGGGTGTGGGGGACTGATGGGTGCCCTCAGGTGGTGGGTGGGGGGACTGATGGGTGCCCTCAGGTGATGGGTGTGGGGGGACTGATGGGTGCCCTGCAGGTGATGGGTGGGGGGGGGACTGATGGGTGCCCTCAGGTGATGGGTGTGGGGGGGGACTGATGGGTGCCCTCAGGTGATGGGTGGGGGGACTGATGGGTGCCCTCAGGTGGTGGGTGGGGGGACTGATGGGTGCCCTCAGGTGATGTGTGTGGGGGGACTGATGGGTGCCCTCAGGTGATGGGTGTGGGGGGACTGATGGGTGCCCTCAGGTGATGGGTGTGGGGGGACTGATGGGTGCCCTGCAGGTGATGGGTGGGGGGGGGACTGATGGGTGCCCTCAGGTGATGGGTGTGGGGGGGGACTGATGGGTGCCCTCAGGTGATGGGTGGGGGGACTGATGGGTGCCCTCAGGTGGTGGGTGGGGGGACTGATGGGTGCCCTCAGGTGATGGGTGTGGGGGGGACTGATGGGTGCCCTCAGGTGATGGGTGTGGGGGGACTGATGGGTGCCCTCAGGTTATGGGTGTGGGGGGACTGATGGGTACCCTGCAGGTGATGGGTGTGTGGGGGGGACTGATGGGTGCCCTCAAGTGTCTGGGTGGGGGGGGACTGATGGGTGCCCTGCAGGTGATGGGTGTGGGGGACTGATGGGTGCCCTCAGGTGATGGGTGGGGGGGACTGATGGGTGCCCTCAGGTGATGGGTGGGGGGGACTGATAGGTGCCCTCAGGTGATGGGTGTGGGGGGGACTGATGGGTGCCCTCAGGTGATGGGTGTGGGGGGGGACTGATGGGTGCCCTCAGGTGATGGGTGGGGGGGACTGATGGGTGCCCTCAGGTGATGGATGGGGGGACTGATGGGTGCCCTCAGGTGATGTGTGTGGGGGGACTGATGGGTGCCCTCAGGTGATGGGTGTGGGGGACTGATGGGTGCCCTCAGGTGATGGATGGGGGGACTGATGGGTGCCCTCAGGTGATGGGTGTGGGTCCCGCATCACAGGGCAGTGGATGACTCCCTGCAGGCTGCCGAGGGCTGCGCCCCCCTAAGAGGGTGGATGCCCTCCTGAGAGCCTTCCCCCCTCCCTCCACCAGATCCCAGCTTCTATGCATCCCACGGGGGTCCCAGGCTCCCAGTGCTGCGAGAGGAGCCCGCTCTGCCCAGCTGCCTCCCCTCCCCAGTGTGGAGCCGGGGTGGCCTCCGTGAGGACCCTGGTAGCCCCCGGGCAGAGGCACCTGCTGCCAGCTCCGTCCTGGGGCCCTCTCTGTGCTCAGCCTGACTACAGCTGAGAGGAACCTCCTGGACAGTCCAGGGCTGCCCCTCCAGGTCTGGGGTCCTGAGCCCTTGCCCAGGGGGCACTGCTCTGCGGGGTGCACCAGCCTCCCCCAACCACTGCCGTGGCGCAGCTGCCTGTGGCCTCTGCTGCCATTGGGTTTATTCCCCTCTGGGTGAGGTGCTTCCCCTCAGCTAGCCACAGCTAGCCAACCCTGCTCAGGCCTGCAGGGCTCGGGGACACGACAGTTAGCTCAGCCCCGGGGCAGTCCGCTGCCCAGCACCCCTGGTTCCAGGGAGCAGTGCCGGAGGCCGGGGCCCCAGGGACAGCCCCTGCATCGCCGCCAGGGGCCCAGGATGAGACCCTGTAGGAGCGGGGGGTGGTGGCACAGCTTCCCCCCCAGGCTGAAGGCAGGGGCGGGAGACGACCTCCGACCTCTGGCCACCCAGCCGCTGGGCCCCAGTGGTCAGGCTGCCCAGAGGCGGGGGCTGTTGCTGCAGGGCTGGTGTGGACAGCACAAACCCACTGCTCCACGGAGGTGTGGCCACAGCTCCCAGCAGTGTTTGCCACACCTAGGAGGTGAGAACAGGGCTGAGGCTGGGGGCAGGGGGGTCATGCAGAAATGGGGTCGAGGAGACCAGGGTCAGCAGGCAGAAGGCGAGGGGGAGGGATGCGGGGGCAGGAGCTGCAGCAGCCGAGGCCGGGGCCGGGGCACCCAGGGGCATGCGCTGAGCCCCACGTCGCCCCAGGAGGCTTGGAGGACAGCGGCCGGCACTGCAGGGGCGCGGGGGGGTGCCACCCACAGCCTTCCTCCCCTGCCCCTCCTCTCTCGCGGGTTTCCCTGGCTGCCGTGCGGCCCTCAGCCTGGAAGCCTCCCTGAGTCCCAGAATTTTAAGACATGTATTTATTTATTTATTTATTTATGTGAAAGACAGAGTGGGGGAGGGGCAGAGGGCGAGCTCTTCCATCCACTGGTCTGTTCCCCAAGCGACCGCAACAGCTGCGGCTGGCCCAGGCTGAAGCCAGAAGCCAGGAGCTCCGTCTGCTGCTTTCCCAGGGCTTGGGGGGGGGGGGCTGGATCGCAGGAGGAGCAGCCGGGACTTGAACAGGTGCACTGGCAGGGGGTGGTGGCGCTGCCTGAGGCAGCTTAACCTGCGGCGCCACCACCCCGGCCCCTGAGTCTCCGTTTTGGGGTGACAGCCTTGAAGACCACGTGCCACAGAGCCCCAAGGGACATGCGTGGGCCCCACCCCCTGGCCGCCCCAGCCGCAGGAGAGATGTACCCCTCCCCAGTTCATGAACCTGTCTGGGAGCAAGCCCATCCCCCGTCCCGCACGCAGCCAGCCATGCAGGGTCTCAGAAGCCCATGGTGGCGGGGACCCTGGAGACCTGGGCTGGCGTCTGAAGTCCTCAGACTCCCTGGGGTCCCCCGGCCTGAACTCGGGCAGCCTGCTCCCCTGCACCCTGACCTGGCCGTGCCCAGCCCCCGATGGGAGGCGCCACCCATGAGAAAAGCCATCCCTGGGACCAGCAGGTTGAAGGCAGGAGTCGGGGCAGAGCAGGAGCTTGGGGGGGGGCTCCCACTGTGAGTCCTGCAGGGGTGGGGACAGGAGGGGCCTTTGGGAGGTGGTGAGGTGGTGAGGGCTTGGCCCTCGGCAGGGGGTGGATTTGCTTGTGGATTTGTGGATCCACAGGCGGCTGAGGATCGGCTTCGTGCACCCTCCCTCGCCAGGAGACATGGCAGGCAAGCGCCGGGGCCGTGCCAAACCTCTGTCCTCACTAACTGCCCAGCCTGTGGCCTGCAGGTGCCAAAAACGAGAACAGACGGACACCCCCTGAAGTCGCTGGTGGCTGCCTGGGCTGCACCCCAAGCTGAGCTGCTGCGAACCCCACACAGCTCAGCACCGCTCCGCCGGCAGGGCTCCGAGAGGCCGCTGTGTGCCCACAGCCGCCACAGATGAGGGCTCGGAGCGGCGGCAGGAAACGTGGCCTGGAACTTGAGCCAGGACCCTGCGGGGGGACGGCCTGCGGGGGCAGGAGTCTCTCGGGTGGGAGCCACCCGCATGGACGCCTGCCTCCCGCATCCGAGTGTGCGGCTGGAGTCCCACGTCCCCTCCCAGGCCCAGTTTCCTGCTGGTGCAGACCCGGGGGGCAACAGCGGTGGCCCAAGGACTTGGGTCCCGGCCACCCGTGTGGGAGACATGGATGGGGCTCCAGCTCCTGGCTTCAGCCTGGCCCAGCCCCAGCTGGGAAGTGAACCAGTGGATGGGCGAGCGCTCTCTCTCTCTCTCTCTCTCTCTCTCTCTCACTGTGTCTCTGTCTCTTTCTCTCTGCCTTTCAAATAAATAAAAGGAATAAAGACATTTTAGAAAGAGTGATTCCGTGTCCGTAGACCTCAGATGCAGTGCGTCCATAAGCTGTACTCAGAAACTGCGGACCCCACCCGCAGCGCCCGGGCTCACAGAGAGCAGAAGCGAAGGCGTCCAGCAGACTCGGAGGATCCGGACAGCGAGTACACGCCGCGTGCTCCACCCAGTCCAGGCCAAATCTCAGAACAAGCAGGAACTAAAGTCGGGCCGGGCTTCGGCCCCAGCAGGCACCGGTCGGCTGAGGCGCCTGTGTCCCTGCTGAGCAAGGAGGTTCCGGGCCGCCCCGCCCCTCTGCAGCTCCCTGCAAATGCGGATCCCAGCAGGCGGCGGCGGGTCCCTGCCGCGCGTGTGCGTGAGCGCCCGGTCAGGCTGTGCGACAGTCGTGGCCATGGCCCTCAGCAGCGAAGGTGAAACAGAGGCGCTCTCGGGTGGAGACCAGCTGTCCACACCACTGCCACTGCCACTGCCACCCACACCACTGCCACGGCTCCCCGCCACTGCCACTGCTGCCTGTCACTGCTAGAACTCCCCACGCCAATGCCACGGCTCCCCACCACTGTCACAGCTCCCCGCCACTGTCACTGCTGCCCACCACTGCCACGGCTCCCCACCACTGCCGCAGCTCCCCACCACTGCCACGGCTCCCCATCACCACCACGGCTCCCCATCACCGCCACTGCCACGGCTCCCCACCACTGCCACAGCTCCCCACCACTGCCGCAGCTCCCCACCACTGTCACAGCTCCCCGCCACTGTCACTGCTCCCTACGCCACTGCCACGGCTCCCCACCACTGCCACGGCTCCCTACCACTGCCACAGCTCCCCACCACTGCCGCTGCTGCCCACCACTGCCATGGCTCCCCACCACTGCCACGGCTCCCCACCACTGCCACGGCTCCCCACCACTGCCACAGCTCCCCACCACTGCCGCAGCTCCCCACCACTGCCACAGCTCCCCACCACTGCCGCAGCTCCCCACCACTGCCACAGCTCCCCACCACTGCCGCAGCTCCCCACCACTGCCGCAGCTCCCCACCACTGCCACGGCTCCCCATCACCACCACGGCTCCCCATCACCGCCACTGCCACGGCTCCCCACCACTGCCACAGCTCCCCACCACTGCCACAGCTCCCCACCACTGCCACGGCTCCCCACCACTGCCACGGCTCCCCACCACTGCCGCTGCTGCCCACCACTGCCACGGCTCCCCACCACTGCCGCTGCTGCCCACCACTGCCACGGCTCCCCACCACTGCCACTGCTGCCCACCACTGCCACGGCTCCCCACCACTGCCACGGCTCCCCATCACCGCCACGGCTCCCCATCACCGCCACTGCCACGGCTCCCCACCACTGCCGCTGCTGCCCACCACTGCCGCTGCTCCCCACCACTGCCACAGCTCCCCACCACTGCCACAGCTCCCCACCACTGCCACGGCTCCCCACCACTGCCGCTGCTGCCCACCACTGCCACGGCTCCCCACCACTGCCACGGCTCCCCACCATTGCCGCTGCTGCCCACCACTGCCGCTGCTGCCCACCACTGCCACGGCTCCCCACCACTGCCACGGCTCCCCATCACCGCCACGGCTCCCCATCACCGCCACTGCCACGGCTCCCCACCACTGCCGCTGCTGCCCACCACTGCCGCTGCTGCCCACCACTGCCGCTGCTCCCCACCACTGCCACAGCTCCCCACCACTGCCACGGCTCCCCATCACCGCCACAGCTCCCCACCACTGCCACAGCTCCCCATCACTGTCACTGCTCCCCACGCCACTGCCACGGCTCCCCACCACCGCCACGGCTCCCCACCACTGCCACGGCTGCCCATGACTCTGTCGCCATTTTGGAACAGAAAGGCCGGGGGGGGGGACTCCCGTGGAAGGCCTCCGAGGGTGTTTGGGTGATAACTCAGCCGTGGAGAGCGACTCAGCATCTCGGCCAGTTCACACCCATTAGGGCAGCCGCGGACCAGGGCAGGTGCAGGTCTGGCCCCGGGCAGCTGACCACCGCTGCAGACTCCAGTGAGAGGAGCATGGACGCGGACAGTCTCCTGCCGGCCGGCTGGACCCAGATCCCCTCTCGGGATTACCCACGTGAAAGAAAAACAGGACCCACGGCTCTGCGTGTTCCTGGGAGTCGGCCCCCAACAGGAAGCCTCCGACAGCGTCCACGCAGTGCACAGCACTGCCCGAGGCTCAGGGGCCAATGGTGACAAGGGCGACCCGCGGAGAGCCCTGGGGGAGTCGCCCGCCCGCCGGACACGCGCAGAGCAGCCTCGGGGACGCCGGGCAGGGGCCCTGGTGGTGCCTCAGCAGGTGGGGAGCTCGGGGTGGCAGCGCCGCCCGCGTCCTGCCCGCTGATGCTGTATCTCGCAGAGCCTGCGGGCAAACCCGACCTCCTCAGCTGCGTGGGCAGAGGGCGGCACCGGGGGCGGGCGGGCCTCAGGGCCCCGTGGGCCTGTCGTGGGGCAGAGGTCTGAGCACCACGGGCTCCCCTCCCCCTCCCCCGATCCTCATCTCCCCGGTTCTCTCTCGGGGGCTCCGTCTGCAGAGGAGAGGGGGTGGACGGTGGCCTGTGCCGGGCCTGCCCCTCGGCCCCGCCCGGCGTGGGGGACCTGGCCGCGGAGCTGCAGGGACTGGGTTTCAATCCGGGGTTGCGTGGAGCGGAGAGCGGCTCCCTCTGGCTCCAGGCCAGGCCTGCTCAGCCTGTCCACGCGCGTGGGCGTGGCCAGTGACCCGTGGGCTGTCCCAGGCTCTGTGTGTAGCCCGCGAACTGGGTTGCCCCAAAAGCTCCCTGCCCACAGCGGCAGCGGCCGTGTTAATTAATTCAGCGACACTCGGGCTCCCCGCGGCCGCTGAGCGAGGTCGGCCCTGCGGCGCTTGGAAGGATCTGGGGCGAGGCAGCCGGGGCAGGTGCTCTCTGCGGGTCGCGAGGCCACTTCCTGCCTGCGGGGGCGGGGCCAGCCCTGAGTCCCTGCCCAGGCAGCCCCAGAGAGTCCCCCGCCCCCCACTGCCAGGACCAAGGCTGGAATCCCAGCATTGGCCGTGGGGGTGGGGTGGTGTCCGAGGTGCGGGGTCTCTGAGTCCCGGGATGGCAGCCTGCTGCAGGGCGCCGGGCCCCTCGCCACGATGGCTGGCGGCCCCAAGTGCACGCGATCTGGGGGTCGTGTCCTGCACAGACATAGGCCCTGGGCCTGTAGCTGGGTGAGCAGCCTTCTCCCACCAGCCTGCTGTGCAGCGCTGACTGCTGGGAAGTGGCGCAGGCCAACCCCAGAACATGCCCTCCAGGAGGCCTTTCTCTGCTGCTTCCCGACCGCCAGAGGGTGAGTGTGACAGCTGGAGTGCCTGCAGTCACCCGGAGCCATGAGGTACAAGACCCAGGATGTGGAAGCGAGGTGGGGGTGCAGGTGGGGGCCGGGGCTGCTGAGACCCTCTTGCTGCATGGAGCCTGGTACGGACGAGGCAGAGCCGGAGCCCAGGCACACCCAGTCCCTCTGGCCGGGGACACGGCCGGGACGGCTCTGAGCAGGGAGAGGAGCCCAGGCACCCGGACACAGCTTCCCGTGGGGGAAGGGGGCTCCCTGGGCTGTGGCCGGGTGCACACGGTGCTCAGGCTGGCGGGGGATGGTATCCCTGGCACAAGCCAGCCAGGCGCTGGTTGCCAGGCCTGGGCACTCTGCCAGTCTCCACTTGACCCAATTTAAAATTCGCAGGTAGCGCCTCACACCTTCCCTGGACCTGTGAAAGCACAGCACGACCCTTATGTAACCCAGGAGGTGGAACGGCCACACGCGTGCCCACGCGGGGTCCGTGTGCGCCGTGTGTTTCCACGTGCATGCGTGTGTGCCGTGTTCCCCATGCACATTCACACGGGGACGCCCAAGCAGGCCCCTGCCACGGCTCGCGGGCCTGAGGGAGACTGGCCTCCGCCCGCTCTGTAGCAGAGCCGTGGGCATCTCCGGCTGGCCTGGGCTGGGGCGAGGGGGGCGCGGCTCCAGTTCCGGTGCCCCGGCTGCGCCAGGGCCTGGGCCGTCGGCAGAGCCGCCGGGTGCATCACCAGCCCGCGAGCGTCTGCCCCGTCCAGGGCCCTAGGGAGGCAGCAGGCGACAGCCCTGCCTCTGTCCACTCTGCCCCTTCCTCGCCCGCCCGCCCCGGCCATGGCTGCTCTCCTCCCTCGCACAGCTGCGCTTCCCAGCCAAGACCCAGGGAGGCCTGGAGGGTCACGCTCCGTGCCGGCTGAGACTTGGGACAGCCAGGGGGCCTCACGGGGCCCTCAGACGGCCTCACCACAGCCCAGGGGACCCTGCTGTGACCCCGTCTGCTTCCTGTCTCTGCTTGGGCCCAGTCAGCTGCCTCCTTCCCGGTCTCAGCGAGCCACGCCCCCCGCCTCTGGCTCACTCGGGGTTGGCCCTTGGCCAGCGTCGGTGCCAGAAATCCCTACATGCCCCAGGAGCCGCTGGTACTGTGTGGCAGAGTGTGGCTGTGTGTGCCACGCGGGAGGGAGGGCGGGGCTCTGTGCACACGGCCAGGACGTGGAGGGGCTGGAGAGACAGCCTCGTGCCTGTCCTTCGGCATGCCGGCTCACTCTGGGCACAGCAGGTGGCCGCGGCCTGGGCACGAGGGGGACCCACATCGCCTGCAGCGCGAGCACGCGGTGTCGGCATGTGCCGAGACCAGCCGGCACCTCCTCCCAGGCACACGCCCTCAGGGGCACCCCCAGGCCCCGAGCCTGACGCTGGGCTGTGGGCCAGGGAACCTGCCCACACCTGCATCACGGTCGTGCCCTTGGTCACTGTCCAGCCGCCTCCCTACGGAGTCCGTGGCCACGCCCCTCCACACACATCATGCTCACTCATGCTCACACTCAGGCCTTGGGTGTGACCTGGAGGGAACAGGTGCAGAGGTGCAGGGGCTGCCCCAAGTCCCCCGCCCTGCAGGAGTCAGGGCTGGAGTTGGAGCCCCCGCCAGGGGGGAGTGCCCGGCCCCTGGCCCTTGCTGCCACTGTCACCGTCAAGGCCAGTGCAACAGCAGCCTCACAGCCACAGCCACGCTGGCTCCTGCCTCCTGCACCCCCCAGCATGGGCCCTGCACCCCCACTGCCCCATCTGAACGTCAGGGCCAGGACCAGAGTCAGGGCCACGTCCCATGGCCGCCTGGCCATTGGGAGCATCCGACTGTCCCTCTGTCCTTGCCAGCTGGCTGGGGGGCTTGTGGGGACCCAGGCGAGGGTCTGTCACTGGCTCAGTCCCCCTGTGCCCCTACGCTGGGTGGGCATCCTTCCAGGGCGTGGGGTGGGCTCTGCTGACCCCACCCCAGGACCCAGCGCCCCCGGCCGCCTTGTGTCCCCGGGCTCCTCCCCGGGCGGCTGGGCTGGCGTGAAGGGCTCTGTTTACTTCCTCTGCTTCTCCCCCCACCTCCAAGTGGGCGCAACGTGGGGATTCCCGCCCCGCCCGCCCCGCGCCTCTCCGCTTCCCTAATTATCTAATTTGTAATACTTCATCTTCTCTCCCTTTCATCTCCCTCTGCACGCCCCGGCCGGTTGAAATAAATATGTATTTTTAATTTTGAGGCTCCTAATGTGATCTGGCAGGCGACGTGCCGCCACTCAGAGGTAGGCAGCTCCGCCAAGTCCCATGGCGAGTGCCGGGCTCGCCGGCCCTGCGCCAGTGCTGCCGGCAGGTGTGCGTGGGGAGGGGAGGGGTCCACAGCCAGGCCCCCTCAGAGCCTGTGCGGGTGCTGACAGGTGAGCGGACCCAGGCCCAGCGGGTGGCAAGGCCCCCTCCCGGCTGTCTCTGAGGCCACAGGGTGCCCAACCTGGTGTGGATCAGGGCACACCCACAGGACCCTGCCTCTCCTTGGCAGGTGGCCCACGGCTGGCCGCTCCTCCCTCACCACCGCCGAGGCCTCCCTGGAGACCTTGTCCCTTCTGCGAGTGGACAGACCCCACCCCCGCCCCAGCACTGACACCTGACATAGAGGGGGAGGAGCTACACAGCCTTGCCAGCCACCTGCTTGGGGACAGAGAGGATGGGGCCGCAGAGTCCCAGCCCTGTGTCCCCTTCCAGGGCTGCTCTGGAGCCCCCAGGGCTCGTCCACAGCCGACCCCGGAGCCCCACCCCCAAGCCCCTGCAGCCAGTCCTCGGTCAGCCAGCTGTGCACTGGGTCACCGGGCCGTGTGGCCAGGTGACAGGTGCCCCCGGGCTTAGAAATGAAACTCAGGAGAACGCAGAGTTTCCCAGGACACCCCAGGGTGCTTGGGGCTGGGAGCAGAGGGCAAAGACAAGGTCAAGGCCTCCCCGTGACCGTCCCTCCTGCTCACTGCACGCTGCTGCCACAGATGCCCGGAGCCCCCGAACCCGGGGCTGCGCCTGGACCAGGCTCGGCCCCCGTGCCCCAGGCCTCAGGGCCCGTCCCGCGCCCGTCAGCTCCCAGGGCCGTCGGGGGCATCTGCAGACACGAGCACACTGAGAGCGGCAGGGGGAGGCCCCTCCTGTCCTCGGGGACCGAGCCGTGGCTGGGGCTCACCCCAGGCAGGACAGCCCACGGAGCAGCGCCTTGGCAGTGCCTGGGAAGCCACAAGGCGTGATCCCCGCACCCAGAGAAGCCTGCCTCACCCCCACCCCTGGCAGCCCCCAGCCAGCCTGCTCCGGGGCAGCAGGGGAAACCCACATGCCAGCAATGGCGCCCAGGGCTGGGGGAGAGTGAGAGCATTGCCAGGCCACGCCCCCCGCCGGGTGCAGCCAGAGGGCAGGTGTGGGCGGGAGAGCAGCCCGGGCGCTGCTGCTGGGTGTCAGGGAGACACAGAGAAAGGGCCGAGACCCCGAGGCCCCTCGCTGGGAGCGGGAGGAAGGCAGCCTGCGGGTGCCCGCGACCTTCCCCGCCTCGAACACCGGAAGACGGGAGCAAACCCGGCTGCGGGCGGCCAGGGCCGCGGGGTGGCCGGGCTGGGCTGCCGCTACGGTGCTGCTTGCTTTGCAGACCGTGGAAACCTCGTGTCTACTTGGAAAGAAAAATGCACTCGGGAACTCAGCGCAGTGGCGGGCGGGGCGGGGAGCAGGCCACCTGCAGGGGAGGGGGCAGGGGGCAGGGACAGGGGCCCGCCCTGAACCTGCATCTCTCCAGAGGGGAGCCGTGAGGGAAGGCAGGTCTCCCCTGTCCTGTGGGGGCACACGGCCCCCAGAGGAGCCACGCTGGACATCAGCAGGGACCGTGCTGCGGCTCTGCCTCCCTGCCTGGGTAAGCTGCAGTGTGGACCCCAGGGGACCCTGTCCAGGCACTGTGGACACTCGAGGCCACGTCGGGCACAGACGCGTGGACAGGATCCCAGGGTCATGAGAAAAATCCTCCAGGCTGGCTGCACCCTGCCTGCCCTGTGGGACTGTATGCCAGTGTGTGCACACTGACATGTTTGTGTGTGTGCACTGAGTGTGCGCACACTGACATGTGTGTGCTTGTGTGTGCACGTGTGAGATGTGTGTGCACGCTGAGATGTGTGTATATGCATGAGGTGTGCGCATGCTGAGGTGTGTGTGTGCCCATGTGAGGTGTGTGTGCTTGTGTGTGCACATGTGAAGTGTGTGTGCATGCTGAGGGGTGTGTGTGCACATGTGAGGTGTGTGTGCTTGTGTGTGCGCATGCTGAGGTGTGTGTGAGTGTGTGTGCACGTGTGAGATGTGTGTGCACGCTGAGATGTGTGTATATGCATGAGGTGTGCGCATGCTGAGGTGTGTGCATGCCCATGTGAGGTGTGTGTGCTTGTGTGTGCACATGTGAAGTGTGTGCACATGCTGAGTGTGTGAGTGTGTGTGCACATGTGAGGTGTGTGTGCTTGTGTGTGCACATGTGAAGTGTGTGTGCATGCTGAGGGGTGTGTGTGCCCATGTGAGGTGTGTGTGCTTGTGTGTGCGCATGCTGAGGTGCGTGTGTGCCCATGTGAGGTGTGTGTGCTTGTGTGTGCACATGTGAAGTGTGTGCGCATGCTGAGGTGTGTGTGAGTGTGTGTGCATGTGTGAGGTGTGTGTGCTTGTGTGTGCCCGTGTGTGGCGCGTGTGATTCTGCACATGTGCACTTGCACACCTGGGGCTGAGACGCTGTGGGTGTTACCCAGGGTGAGCCTGGCTCAAGCAGAGGTCCCGAGGCTCACAGAGCTGAGCTCAGCTTCCTGCCAGCTGTGTTGAGGGCAGGAGGGGCAGGAGGAGGTGGCTGATCCCAAGATGCAGTTCTGCGGGGGGCTGCACAGCGACGGAGGTCCTGGGGTACAGGAGCTCCCCCATGTCTGCTCCATCTCCGCATCACGCGTCCGCTCCTCAAAGAGTGGCTGCGTCACCAAGAGCCTGAGTTAGGGGCTGGGAGTCGCAGAGGCAAGGGTGCCCTGGCACTGCCACCCCAGCCGGCTGGGACACGGGACAGACTGCCTGGGACACGGGCTGCGTGGGAAGAGTACAGAGGAGGGAGGACCCTGCACCCCGGGCTGTGGAGGACTCGGCAGACTGACCACAAGGAGATGGACACAGGCATCAGAGAAGCCAGCTATCGGCTCTGGAAACATCCAGAAAGGAGCCACACAGATTACAGTTCTTGGCTCCCTCAGTCATTCAAAGGAGGCCGGCTCACTCTCTCCAGCACCACAAAATCACCATCATTGCCATCCCCCAAAGCACCATCATTACTACCACCACCACCACCACATCACCACCACCACCACCACCACCATCACATCACCACCACCACCACCACCACCACCATCACATCACCACCACCACCACCACCACCATCACATCACCACCACCACCACCACCACCACCATCACATCACCACCACCACCACCATCAGCATCATCAACACCACCACCACCACCATCACCACCATCACCATCACATCACCACCACCACCATCACCACCACCATCACCATCACCACCATCACCATCACATCACCACCACCACCATCACCACCACCACCACCACCACCATCACATCAACACCATCACCACCACCACCACCATCACCACCACCACCACCACCATCAGCATCATCAACACCACCACCACCACCATCATCAATGCCATGGCTGCCAGCACCATCCTCCGTGGTGGGTGAAGAGGGTGGGTAGAAGAAGGCGAGGGCTCCAGGTCCTCGCCTGCCTCAGCCTCAGTTTCCCCACCATGCAGTGGAACCGCGCTCCTTGGCCCCTCTGCTTTGCCGTGCTGTTTTGAGAGTAAAATAATCCGGAACACTGAACGTGCTGAGCGAGTGCTTGTGTCATGGCGCCAGAAGTCTGTGCCCAGCCATCCCCCCGCCCGTGTCTCCCAGCGAGCACACAGTGGCCAGGTCTTGGGAGGGGGTGGGCCCAGGAACAGACCCCTGCTGGAATGCAGACAATATGCAAATGAACACGCAGATCCCTGGGCTGCCCTGGGAGGCCCAGCTGGCCTGGGGCTGTCCACCCTGCCTCCGGCTGGCTCAGACATGGGGCGGGGGGGGGGGGGCTGTCAGAGGAGGAAGGAAAAGGCCCGGGAGGGAGTCTCGACTGAAAACTCCAGGGCCAACACCCCCCTTCCAGGGGCCAGGGCTCCCGCCACTCCCCCTCCCTCCTCCCTCCCGCCGGCACTCCCAGCTACCTGCACTGTCTCTGCCCCTGGGAAACCTGGCTTCAGGGGAAGACAGGAGCTGGGCACACCCCACCTCATGGTCCCAGCCCACTGTGTGTCAACATGAGGAGCACTGTGGGGAAACTGAGGCAGGGACTCACCCCACACACACACACACACCAGGGGAAGGGAGACCCCCTCCCAAGGGTGATGTGGACCAGGACACCCAAGAGGACAAAGGACACAGGGAGACGGTGAGCAGGCACAGAGCTGGGGCAGGATGAGCAAGGGCCCACGGGGAGTCCAGGGGGTGGGGACAGGCCCGGCAAGCAGGAGGGACTGGGGTCACACAGGGAGGACACGGGAGCCACGGGAGGCTCTGGCGCTGGGAGGGACACAGTCGCAAGGGTCCTCCAGCAGATCCCGGGAGCGGAGGAGGCCACGCCATCCTGAGGCTGTGGACAGCTTCCCCCCAGCCCCTCAGGGAGACTGGCCAAGGCCACACCCCAGGCTCCCTGCCCCGCCCCAGGTGGGCTGTAGAGATGGGAGAGTGGCCGAGAGGGTGGGGCAGGGCTTGGGGGGGTCACGAGCGAGAGTCCAGGACGCCTGAGCTCAGCCCAGCCTCTGGTGATGGCCCTGGGCAGGTGGCCGGGAATGACCCCAGGCCCTGGAAATCCCTACCCTCGCCCCTCCCCCAAGGTCGCCCGAGATGGAAGCCACATCAAACCCCACGTCCATCTCCTTCCTTGAAGAAACATTTAATCCACGCGGGGAGGGGCTGGCGGGGCAGGGCAGCCTGCAGGGCCCACGGCCTCCTTCTGACCCGGCTGTGCTGGGCGTGGGCAGGCGGGCAGTGAGGGGAGGGAGGTGGTGGAGCTGGGGGCCCGGCTTCAGGCTGCTGCAGGTCCTGGGGCAGACGAGGCCAGGCACACACATGCTATCGTGTGCACTCACACGGGTGCGTGCACGCTCTGCACGGGTGAGAAGCTTCCAGTCCAGACGCGTCTCTGCCCTCAGCTTGGGAAAACCAAGTGGACTCTGGGGCCATTTGTCCTTGAGGTCTTGCTGGGGCTGACGGCCATGGTGACCCCAGGAGAAGCCCTGTCGCGTGGCCTTGGAAGTCTCAGCCGGGTCCTGTGTGGCCTGGCTCCTCACCGTGTGGCCTTTCTAAAAAGCAAACTTAATTTTGGGGGCAGTTTTAGGCTTACAGAAACACGGCTTCTCCCACCCCGCAAAGACACGGGATCACCACCGGAGGCCACTGCCCTGGGCGTCCGCATGGCGAGGGTTCTGATTGGGGTGGGAGGACGTGCAGGCCGCTGCAGCACTGCCTGGCACAGCGTCTGGGCCCCATGCCCCTCCACCCCCTGCCCTGGCCCCCACAGGTCCCGTCCTAGGCGTCCTGGGCTGGGCTCAGACACCGGGGCGCTGCCCCTGGAAACAGGCTCCCCCGTGCGTGCTCACGGCTGCGTGGCGGCTTCCGCTTCGCCCAGGACACCACTGCGTTGTGAGACCCTGGTGCCGGTCACGCGCCTGCTCCTGTCCTGCTTCCCTCCAAGGCTCCGGCAATCCCGGATGAAGCCGCCCACGCCGGCACGGGCCACGTGTGGAGCACGTTTTCGGCAAGTGCGGACACACAGCAAGGAGCACGTGGGCGGAGCCGGTTCTGTGAGGGGGTGGGGTCTATGAGGGGGGTGGGGTCTATGAGAGGAGTGGGTTCTGTGAGAGGGGGTGAGGTCTATGAGGGGGGGTGGAGTCTATCAGAGGGGGTAGGGTCTATGAGAGGGGGTGGAGTCTATGAGAGGAGTGGGGTCTATGAGAGGGGTGGGGTTTATGAGAGGGGGTGGGTTCTGTGAGAGGGTGGGTTCTGTGAGGGGGCGGGTTCTGTGAGGGGGTGGGTTCTGTGAGAGGGGCGGGTTCTGTGAGGGGGTGGGTTCTGTGAGAGGGGGTGGGGTCTATGAGGGGGGTGGGGTCTATGAGAGGGGTGGGTTCTGTGAGAGGGGTGGGTTCTGTGAGAGGGGTGGGGTCTATGAGGGGGGTGGGGTCTATGAGAGGGGATGGGGTCTGTGAGAGGGGCGGGTTCTGTGAGGGTGTGAGCTCTGTGAGGGGGCGGGCTCTGTGAGGGGGCAGGTTCTGTGAGAGGCCCCACAACCCCACCAGCACGGGGTGATGCCAGGGCTCTGGACTTTGGCAGCCCAGATGTGGTGGTGTCCGCTGCCCCTCTAATGTCCACTCCCCCGGGAGCGGTGCCAGCCACACGCAGGATCCGACCGGCCCCTGTCCACTCCCCCGGGAGCGGTGCCGGCCGCACGCAGGACCCGACCCGCCCCTGTCCACTCCCCCGGGAGCGGTGCCGGCCGCACGCAGGACCCGACCCGCCCCTGTCCACTCCCCCGGGAGCGGTGCCGGCCGCACGCAGGACCCGACCCGCCCCTGTCCACTCCCCCGGGAGCGGTGCCGGCCGCACGCAGGACCCGACCCGCCCCTGTCCACTCCCCCGGGAGCGGTGCCGGCCGCACGCAGGACCCGACCCGCCCCTGTCCACTCCCCCGGGAGCGGTGCCGGCCGCACGCAGGACCCGACCCGCCCCTGTCCACTCCCCCGGGAGCGGTGCCGGCCGCACGCAGGACCCGACCCGGCCCCTGTCCACTCCCCCGGGAGCGGTGCCGGCCGCACGCAGGACCCGACCCGCCCCTGTCCACTCCCCCGGGAGCGGTGCCGGCCGCACGCAGGACCCGACCCGCCCCTGTCCACTCCCCCGGGAGCGGTGCCGGCTGCACGCAGGACCCGACCCGCCCCTGTCCACTCCCCCGGGAGCAGTGCCGGCTGCACGCAGGACCCGACCCGGCTGCCGCTTTCTTCCTGTAGCCTCCTAAGGCTTCCTTGGCGCTCTGGAGACAAGTCCTTCATCAGCTGTGTACTTCGCTGGCATCTTTTTTTTCTTTTTTTTATTTTTTTATTTTTTTTTTATTTATTTTTTTTTTGACAGGCAGAGTGGACAGTGAGAGAGAGAGACAGAGAGAAAGGTCTTCCTTTTGCCGTTGGTTCACCCTCCAATGGCCGCCGCGGCCAGCGCGATGCGGCCGGCGCACCGCGCTGATCCGATGGCAGGAGCCAGGAGCCAGGTGCTTTTTCCTGGTCTCCCATGGGGTGCAGGGCCCAAGCACCTGGGCCATCCTCCACTGCACTCCCTGGCCACAGCAGAGGGCTGGCCTGGAAGAGGGGCAACCGGGACAGAATCCGGTGCCCCGACCGGGACTAGAACCCGGTGTGCCGGCGCCGCTAGGTGGAGGATTAGCCTAGTGAGCCGCGGCGCCGGCCTGGCATCTTTTAAAGATTTGTTTATTTGTTTGTTTGTTTGAGAAGTAGAGTTACAGACAGTGAGCAGGAGAGAGAGAGAGAGAGAGAGGTCTTCCATCCGCTGGTTCACTCCTCAATTGGCCGCAACAGCCGGAGCTGTGCCGATCCAAAGCCAGGAGCCAGGAGCTTCTTCCCGGTCTCCCACATGGGCGCAGGGGCCCAAGGACCTGGGCCATCCTCCACTGCTTTCCCAGGCCATAGCAGAGCGCTGGATCAGAAGAGAAACAGCTGGGACACGAACCAGCGCCCATACAGGAAGCTGGCACCGCAGGCAGAGGCTCTGCCCACTGCTCCACGGCGCTGGCCCCTTGTCCGCCTCTTGGTCCTCTGACGGCGTCTTTGGCAGGGCAGCTTCTGCTTTGTTAATGGAGTCAGATTTGCACGCGGAGGCTCAGGGCTGCACAGCATCCCTAGGACGGGCAGGCCACTCCCACCCACATCACTGGTCCTGCAGGTCCCCAGGCCGCCTGGGCTGGGGGGAAGGAGGGACAGCCCCGCCGGGCAGTCACTCCAGGGAGACCCCGCCTGCCCCATCGCCAGCTGCCCAGGCTCCTGACTCCTCTTCCCTCGAATTCCTCCTTGTTCCCTGAGCCAGGGCTCCGAGTCCCCAGCCTCCTGGCCTGTGGGAGCTTCCACCGGGGTTCCCAGCTGGCCCCGGGCTGGCGTGGTTCCAGCGGGGGGCCCACCCCAGCCATGAATCACCTGGGTCTAAGCCAGAGACGCACCTGCTGCCCCCTTTCCCACAGCACACGGAGACCCCCGGGAGACCTCTCTGTGGGCCGGTTTCTGGGACCGTGGGAACGAAGCAGCAGTTCTGGGGACGGAAGTCCGGGGCGCCAGTGCCAGCAGCTCCGGGGCTAGGGGCCGTCCCCGAGGGTCCATCTGCCCGCCCTTGGGAAGACACAGCATCGGGGGCCGCGCTGCTCCTGGAGGAGCCCATGTCAACCTCACGCGATTCCCCAAGGGGTCCTCCACGTGTGAGCACTGGGGGCACCTTCCTCCCACACGCCCCTCCCAGGCCCCCGGGAGACTTGAGATGAGCCAGCCGAGGATCCTCTCACCTGCCGACTTCTCTCCCGCTCCGGATGTGACGGCTGGAGGCAGGCAGCCGGTGAGGAGAGGGGCGCGTGGGCGGGGGCACCCGGGGTGGCACTGCGGGCTGAGCCCCTGGAAGCCGCCTCCCTCTGCGTTTCCTGCTGAGAGCGTCGGTGTTTGAGGGGAGCCCCTCCCCGATGGAGGGGAGGGCAGTGATGCTGCCACAGGCAGGGGGCGGGGAGGGGGTGAGGTCAGGGTCCCGGGGACTCGGGCTCAAATCCGGGCTTCTCCACGGTGGCGCCGCCCCAGCCCCAGCTCCCTCTGGGATGGGGTCGTCTTGCAGAGCTGCCGCCCCTGGGGGAGGTGGGAGACAGTCAAAGAGTAACCCCTCGGCAAGCCCCCTCCCCAGCACAGCCTCTGTTGCTCTGTCTGTGAGACCCGTGGTGGTGCCGTCCGCACACAGTGTCAGGACAGTGAGCGCACGGAGGGGCCCCCATGGGGACGCGGGACCTCAATGGGGCAGGCGGGGACGGACCACCACCAGGCCAGCTGGGAACGCAGGGCAGAGGGCGGGTGGCGGTCTGGCCCAGGCCCAGCGCCCATGCCCAACAGTGGCACTCAGGATGCCCGGCCCTAGAACCTCACCCTGGCCTGAGCTGAGGGCGGTGGCACAGCATCCACGCCACGTGGCGCCTGCCGTGTGCCGTGTACGGTGCGAGCCAGGGCGCCCGCCACCAGCCGCAGCCCCGTCAGCCCCCTGAAGCGGCTGATTGTCCCTACTGATTTCCACTGCATGGCTTTTAAAAGCTTGCTCTCCCGCTGCTGAGGGCTCCGGCACTGGTTGGCATTCGCATTCCTGGGGTTGCTGAGCCTGGGCGGGGTCCCGGAGAGAAGATGGGGCGGCTGCCGCACGGCCCCAAGGCCTACATGATGGCTACCGCGGGAGCAGTGACAGGGCCCAGGAGCACTGGTGTGCCAGGTCCCATGGCTGTGGTGGACACCAGCCTGGGGTGTGACCAGGATGCGAAGGAGGTCAGGGTTCAGTCTATGGCTATGGGTCAGTGCGTGCCCAGGGCCAGGCCCAGTGATCAGGGTCAGTGAGTGCCCAGGCCAGGCCCAGTGATCAGGGTCAGTGAGTGCCCAGGCCAGGCCCAGTGATCAGGGTCAGTGAGTGCCCAGGCCAGGCCCAGTGATCAGGGCTCAGTGAGTGCCCAGGGCCCAGTGATCAAGGCTCAGTCAGTGGCCAGGGCCAGGCCCAGTGATCAGGGCTCAGTGCGTGCCCAGGCCAGGCCCAGTGATCAGGGTCAGTGAGTGCCCAGGCCAGGCCCAGTGATCAGGGCTCAGTGAGTGCCCAGGGCCAGGCCCAGTGATCAGGGGTCAGTGAGTGCCCAGGGCCCAGTGATCAAGGCTCAGTCAGTGGCCAGGGCCAGGCCCAGTGATCAGGGTCAGTGAGTGCCCAGGCCAGGCCCAGTGATCAGGGTCAGTGAGTGCCCAGGCCAGGCCCAGTGATCAGGGTCAGTGAGTGCCCAGGCCAGGCCCAGTGATCAGGGTCAGTGAGTGCCCAGGCCAGGCCCAGTGATCAGGGTCAGTGAATGCCCAGGCCAGGCCCAGTGATCAGGGCTCAGTCAGTGCCCAGGGCCAGGCCCAGTGATCAGGGTCAGTGAGTGCCCAGGCCAGGCCCAGTGATCAAGGCTCAGTCAGTGCCCAGGGCAGGCCCAGTCAGTGATCAGGGCTCAGTGTGTGCCCAGGCCAGGCCCAGTGATCAGGGCTCAGTGCCCCGAGTGGGGATCAGGGTCAGGTTGTGACAGTGGCCAGGGCACACGTGGGGCAGGGATCAGAACACTCAGTGGAGCAAGGCCAGGACTCAGGCTGTTCTCGGGGTGTCCATGGAGCTGCCGGTTTGGGATCCAACATTCCACACGCCCAGGCAGCAGGGACTGGTGGCGCAGGGCCCCGGGCCCCAGTGCTGCCTGCCCGGCCCAGCCCGGCCACTCCCTGACCTGCACTCCCTCGGCCGCCCGCCCGACCCGCGGATGGCACCCAGCTCTCACACGCGGAGCTGCCGAGCCCCACCCCTCAGAACCGCCTTCCCGGGCTGCCTCCCAGGGGTTCCCGCTGCACCCACCGGGGCCGGGCCGCGGGTGAGGGGAAGGCGTCGGTGACACGTGCAGCCCCAGCCGGGCTCCACGGTCACCCCTGGGCGGCTGACGCAGACCTGTCACGGCCACAGCCGGTTCCTCACCGTGCTCAGCCCCCTGCCCCTCCCCCAGGCCTGCAGCGCTCACCCAGTGGACAGGGAGGACCCTGGTGACGGCAGCCACACCGCAGCTGTCTTCCTCCTACCCCGACCCCGAGACAGCCTGAGGGGGCATCACTGAGGCGCAGTCCCTCCCTGCCTGGCAGCCCCTGGTGGGGCGGGGCCACGGGCCTAGGGGCCAGGCGATGGTGCGTGGTCCAGCCACGTGACCGCGTAAACCCGCCGTCCCCGAGCACGGACAGTCCCAGGTGGGAACAGCTGAGCTGAGAGGGCTCTGCGGCCCGGGACCCCTCCAGCCCCTTTGCTCCAGGATGCCCTGTGGTCCACCCTCGGCCAGCGCTCAGCGTGCACCAGGATGGACGCTCAGTGCCAACCAGAGCCAGGGCTCAGCCTGTGCCGGGGCCGGGGCCACGGGCAGCACGCGGCAGGTGCCGGGGTCAGCTGAGGAGCCACCACGAGGATCCACCGAGCTCAGCCTCACCCCGGTCTCCTGCAGGTGCCGGCCGGCCCCGCAGGGGAACCCCTCTGAAGGGAGGGGCAGGCGGAGGGGGCCAGGGACTGGGCAGCTGCAGGGGAAGCGTGTTGGACGTGAACTGGTTTGGATCCTGGAGTGGGTTCCAGCTGGAAGAGACCTTTAAAATGGCCAAGTGACGGCAGGGAATCGGGCAGGGGCGGGCTGGTGCAACCGGCAGCCCCCTGCCTCTGGGAGGCGGGACCATCTGGGATTCTGGGTCAGCAACTGGGGTGAGGGGGGTTCACTAAGAGGAGCGGGGAGACTCGGGGCTCCCAGGAAAAAGGCACGGCTGTCCTGCGAGGCCCCAGGCTTGAGGGGCTTGGGGGGCATCCTCCCCTGGATGGCCCAGCTGGAGCAGGAGGGCCTTGTCCTGAGGACCCCAGCCAGGTCCCAAAGCAGGGGTCCGGGGTGGAGGCCGCTCTCCTCCATGGACAGCCAGAAGGGATGGGGGACAAAAGCTGCTCCAGCCCTCACTCCAAGGAGCTGGGTGGCTGCTGCCTCCTGGCCTAATATCAGAGGCCCCCTGGTGGCCACACGCCGCTAGTGCAGGAGGAGACTAAGCAGGAGCAGCGGAGCCAGGACTGGGCAGGAGTGGGCAGGCCCAGATGTGGGACCCGGGCACCTCTCCTTCCCGTTCAGTGCCAGCCTTGGCCAAAAGGGCCCCTTCCCCCAGACATGGTGCTGCCCAGAGGGTGGGCTGGGAAGGGGGCTTCCCCCACCCTTCACTGACAGCGGCATGGTCTGGGTGTCCATGACCCTCCCTCCCGACACCCCCTGGGGTCCAGGCCACAGGCTGGCCTGTGCAGGGTCCGCAGGTTTGGGCAGAGCTCTGTCTGGCGAGCCACGCCAGGTGCCGGATGCTTGGCCGGCTGAGTTCCCTCCTCCCCAGAGGTGCGCTGGGACGAGGGTAATGGACATGGGGAATTGGGGGGGCAGGGCGGGGGGCGGCACCCAGGCTGAGGGTGCTGACGGTGATGGAGAAGTCATCCTGGTGCTGGCCGTGCTGGGGCCCTGAGGGCGGCTCTGAGCCGGGTTAGGTGCTGAGCTGGGGCAGCTGGGGAACCGGTGGCCGGCCAGGACAGGCTGTGCCACACGGGACAATCCACCACTTGCGGGAAGGGCTCCGGTCTCCGGGCAGAGGATCCCGACTTCCCCGGGGTTGCTGTCCGAGACCAGGACAGGCCCCTTGGGTGCCTGGCCACAGGGTTGCCACGCAGCACAGAGACGGGGTGCCCCGGGGGACGCAGCTAAGAGGCACTGGGGACTGCAGTGTCCCGGTGGAGGAGGCCTGGCGGGAACACCTGCCAGAGCCGCTCTGACTCGGCCCTGGGCGCTGTCCTGGTGCTGACCTCCGAACCGCAGGACGGGAGACCCCCGAGGAAACAGCCAGCCCCACCTGAGCAGATCAAACTGGCCGCCCCACCCCTCCGGCACTCCGTGGGCGCGCCTCCCGCCCACCCAGCCACCTGCACCCGCACCCTGCGCCACGCTTCGCTCGCCCAGCCCCCTCGCCCACCTCCCCGCCGGCCACCTGCATCCAACCCTACCTGCCCGGCCGTCCTACCATCACCCTCTCCGCCCCCGCGCCCCACGCGCCCCCGTCGGTGGGCCAGTCCATCCGCCGCCGCCCAGCACCCCCACCCCCCCAAACCCAGCAGGGCTCCGGGCAGAGGCCGCGACCCAAGCCCCAGCCCGCGGCCGGCGAGCGCGCGGGGCAGCGGCCGGGCTTCCGAGGTGCGCGCGCCGCCGCCGCGCGCCCCGCCCCCCGCTCGCGCCCCCTCGGATGTGCGCTCTGGAAGCTCCGTGAAGCCTGATGTAATCCGTAATGCGGTCCCCGGCTCCCGAGTCGGGATCCGGTTTCAGAGAGCAAGGGATTGGGGCGCGCCGGCAGCCGGTGGGGGACGCGGCGCTCGCGGCTCTGCTCCTTCTCCGCGTCCTCGGCCTCCTCCTCCTCCTCCTCCTTCTCCTCCTCCTCCTCCTCCTCCCCGCGCCGCCCCGCCCCCGGCTCGGCTCGGCTCGCCCCCCCCTCAGGAAGGGGAAAAAAGGCGAGAGGAGCGGGGCAGGCGAGAGGAGCGCGGCGGCGGCGGCGGCGGCGGCCGGAGCGGGAGCGGCGGCGCAGGCGGCGGCGGGCGCGGCGTTGGCGGCGGCCCCGGCGGAGCGAGCGCGGAGCCGGCGAGCGCGGAGCCGGCGAGCCCGGAGCACAGGCGGCCGCGCCGCGTCCTGGCCGGGCCCGGGCCCGCGCGCCCCGCAGCGCCCGCAGCGCGGGCATCCGGACCCCCTCGGCGCCCGGGGGGCTCCGGCAGGCGGGGGGAGGGGAGGGGGCCTGCGCGCGCCGGCGGGGGCGCTCCAGGGGCGTCCCGGCGAGGCCCGGAGCGCGTCGGGGGCGGCGGCGGCGGCGGCAGCAGGCGCCCCCCGCTCCGGCCGGGCGCCCGGCGACGTGGGGATTCGCAACTGGCCGGCGGGTCGGCCGCAGCTGGGCAAGGTAAGGAGGGCTCCCGCGGGGCCCGGGTGCCGCGCTGCTTTGGGGGGAGGCCCGAGCCGGGGGCGGGCGCCCCGACTTCCCAACTTCGCGGTCTGGGGCTTCGCAGCTCCGAGGTCCGTGCTCCGAGCCCCGGAGTTTGGAGCCCCCCACCCTCAGCCCCTCACCACCTTCCGCGGTGGCGACGGAATCCGGCGGGTCCCGGTGCGCCCGCATTGGGCGGGCTGAGGAGGGGGCGCCCCTGGCCGGGAGGGGGCTGCTGCGTGCCCCTCACCTCCCCCAGTCACACACGCACAGCCCGGCCAGGCCGACAGGCCGGGCTGGGGAAAGCTCCCGGTTCCCATCCCGTGCACAGACCGCGGGCAGGCCAGAGAAGGCGGTTCTGTTGTGGCTCCAACGCACACAGATGCCGGCAGCTCCAAGCGCGCCCCCACGGCGCTCCACAGCCCCGGGCAGGCTGGGGAGAGCCCCCGAGAGTGTCCCCCTCCTCCTGATCGCACGCAGGCACCGTGGGAGCCGAGAGGCGCCCCTCCCCCACGCTCGGAACCCCAGGCGGACAGGAGAAGCCCGGTCTCCACCTGGCAGCCGGCAGCCGTGCACCCCCTGAGGCGGCTACCCTGGCCCCCGGCCTCTAATACGCTCACGCAACGCCCTCGATCGGTCCCTCCGTGTCTTCCCCTGCACCCCGCGGGCCGCGCGGATAAGCCGCTCTGAACTTTGGGCAGCCCCGCGCCCTCACGGCGCGCGCCCGGCCTCCAACGGGCGCCGGGCACCCCCGGGCCGCGGCTGCAGGGAGCGGAGGCTGCCGGCCCTCACTGCCGCCGCGCCGGCTCGGAGCCGCGGAGCTGCCTTGAGGAATGAGCGCGGCCCCCGCCCCTCGGTGGAGGCTGAGCTCCGGCCAGCCAAGAGCCCTCTCCCCGTCCCCCCCCCCCCCCCCGGCCCCGTCCCCGCTGCGCCCTGGCCTGGGCTTCGGGAGGGGGCGGCGGGGCTGAGTCCCTGTGCGAAACCCACTGGCCTGGAGGGCAGGTTGGAGGCTTCCGCTCGAAGCCCCGTCCCACCTCCTTGGTCACCCCCCCCCCAAGGCACACGGGAGGGAGCGCCCGGCTGGCACCCCAGACCCCGGGCAGCGGGCACCTCACCCGTTCCACTTATGTCCTGAGCTTCGAAGTTTCCCGGGAGCAGGGACCCGGGAGCTCCAACCCGCGGCTGCCTCCACACCCTTTTCTCCGGGCGCCCCTCCACGGCCCGGTGCCCGGCTCAGGGGCGCCCGTTTCTTCGCCAACTCCCAAGGAGTGGAAAGGCAGGGAGGCGCGTGGGTGGGCAGGGGGCGTGCACCCCCGCGCTGCAGGAGCGGCTTGGCCTACGTGCTGGGGAGGGGGCTGGGAGGCCTGCTCTCCCGCCCCACCCTTAGGACCCAAAGAGACCCTCAGTGCCCCCCCACGCCCCCTCCCAGCCAGAGTCAGCGCGAGGGGTGGGAAGCTGCGGCCGCGCAGGCGGAGGCGGGGTGGGGGGGCAGGAAAGGGACCGGGGTCCCTTCTCCGGCTCGGAGGCGCTGTGCCCTGGCTGCGGTCTGGGAAGCAGCTGCGGGAACCCTCAGGCTTCTGTTCCTCGTCGACCCCCGCCGCCGAGGAGGCAGCCAGGGAGCTGTGCCGGGAAGCCGCCCCCTCCCAGACCCCGGCGGCCGGGAACTCCGCGTGCAGGCGCTCGGGTGCCGCGGGGTCTGGCTTTGAGGACCCGGGCAAGGTCAAGCTGGCGAAGAGGGGGCGGCGGCTCCTGGGCGCGCCCCGCCCGCGCGGAGTCGGCGCCTCGGGATGGGTGTGGGTCGCCCGCCGCCCGCGCCGGGTCCCCGGAGGCGTTGGCTGCGCGCGTTCAGGGATCCCGGAGCGCCCAGCCCCGCACCCTCCCGGTGGCCAGCCCGCTGCTGCTTGGCGCGGATCGCAGACTTGTTGCGCCTCGACCCGGGGCGGGGGGCGGGAGGCCCGCGCCGGAGCCCCGGAGCCCCGAGCCCAGGGCATGCGCAAGGGCGGCGCGCGGCTCCGCGGGGCGCGCGAGCCGGGAGTTTGCCGCCTGCGATGCGGGCGAAGGCGCTTGTCCCCGCCGCGGTCCCGCGCGGGGGCGGAGAGAAGGCGACGGGTTCGGCATCTCGCCTGGCTCCTCCGGATCCCGGGCTGGAGCGCAGACGCAGCCGAGACCCGTTCGTGGTCCCCAGGCTGCGGCCCCTCCCGGGCCTCGGCGGCCCTGTCCGGGAAATGGGGACGCGGGCGAAGCTCTCGGGGGCCCTCCCAGTCGCGACCCCGCGCGTTTCTCCCCACATCCGGCTTGCCGGGTCCGCAGCGTGCGGGGTCTGCCACCCAGAGGTGGCCACGCGCCTGCGGACACAGCCATGCGGCCATGGGGCCCGGGCCTCGGCCAGGGCCGGGCAGCCGCCTGCGGGGCCTTCGCCCCGGACGCGTGGCCCAGCCCAACCCCGCCTTCCGGAACGGGTCTTGGGGGCCCGGAGCCCGTGCCCCGGGGGAGCCTCGCGCTCCAGGCCCTGGCGGCCGGCGCGGGGCTGCGGTAGCGGAGGGCGGAGGACCGGACGCGCCGCCCCGGACGGCCGAGAGAGGGCGCCCGCGGCGCGCCCGCTCCGCCCTGCCCGCCCCTTCCGTCTCTTCCGCCGCCGGCCCGCGGCTCCGGCCCCATCTTGGGCCGGCCCCCGGACACCCTCGTGCGTGCTCGGAACCCCCGACCCTTCCTCCAAGGCCCTGGTCCCCCCCGTGCATTGAGCTCTGGCGCGCGCGAGCCAGTCTGTGCGTGTGAGGGCGTGTGTTGCACGCATGCACGTGCGTGTCCGTACGCAGGCCTACCTAGGGCATGCGTGTGCGGTCGCGCAGACTTGCCCACGCGTGTGCATGGCCTGGCGCGGATCTGGCATGAGTGTGAGCTACCGATGGCACGATTCGGGCAGAGCACGTTTCCAGCTGCCTTGCGCAGACCCCATGTGGGCTCCGAGGCAGACCTGCGGGGGGGGGGGGTGTGTGACCGGAGCCCCACCGCCCCGGACTCCAGCCTCCTGGCTCCAGTGGGGCAGAGCTGTGGGGCCGCACGCGTGGGAAGGGAGAGGCAGGCAGCGAGCAGGCTTCTCACGTGCCCAGGTGGGCAAAGTCCCACCTTTGCCCCATTGTGGGCCCGAAGCCCAGAGGTATGGCTGCCCCCAGAAGCGGCCAGCAGGAAGCCATGGCTAAATAGGGCCCCCCCCAGGGGGGGCTGGTGGGGGGAAGAAGAGGTATGAAAGTTGACAGGACCTGGGGGACGTGAGGGCAGGGCACCGGGACCCTGAGGCCTGGGCCTGCGTGCTGGGTGTCCTGGAGTTCTAAACAAGGTTGATGATCGGCCCGTTGGGCCTGCCAAAGAGACGGTGGGTGCCCCTCGGAGCAGCGAGAACCTGGAGGACCAGGAGTGGCCCGGGTGCGCATTCATCAGCTCAGGACAGTGACCGAGTGGCCACACGCACACACACACATGCACGCACCCATGGGCACACGGACAGGAAGAGGGCAAGCAGGTGATCCCACACAGGCGGGAAACCACAGAGACCATGCGGCCACTGCCCCAGCGTGGTCCAGGTGTGCACTCAGCCGTGCGTGTCCAGATGCAGGACTGCACGCGCCAGGGCTGGAAGGACATGGGGAGAGGCCACAGGCGGCGCAGGGCTGGGTGCCACCTCCCGACTCGGTGGAGACGGAGGACGCAGGTGTCGGGGGCTCCTGTGCCCCCCTGGCTTCAGGTGACGCGGGTTTTTTTGGTTGAGAAGGTAGCAGAAGTGAAGTGGGCACCCCAGGGCCAGCCTGCAGGGGAGCCGGGGGCCCAGGCCCTCTGCAGGCACCACCACCCGCGTGCTTGTCCTGGACGTGGTTCCCAGGCACGGAGGTGCCCTGGGCCCACACCAGGGGCCGCCTGCCTTGCCCGCCGCGTCCTCGGGCTGGGGGCCGAGCCGTGGAAGCTGCTTGCTCCCGGCTCTGGGGGACCCCCGTGTCCACTGTGCCCCTGCCCCCCCCAGCCCTAGCTCCAGTCACCACCAGCCCCACCCGGCTGCCCCCAGTCTCCCTCCCCACTGCCGCCCGGTAGAGCGAGGGCCCTTGTGGTGGACGTACGGCCGGCTCTGGGTGCGTCTCCTGGGCAGGAGTGTGCAGCAGCAGGGGTTGGCCAGAGCGCTGGGCTCCGGCTCCTGGCAGCCCGAGCAGCAGGCCCGGGGCAGGGTGGAGCCGCGCTGGGCCTCCCCTGAGACCAGGGCTCAGGGGTCCCTGGAGTGGGCGAGGGCCAGAGGCCAAGCCCCCAAGAAGTGGGGGGCTCAAGAGGGCCCTGCGGAGGTGGCCGGGGCCCCCCGTCATGGATTTTGCCAAAACCGAGGGGAGGTTGCCTGGCATGGGAGCCACACCAAGTTGCCTGCCCCCTGTGTGTGCCCCACCCCTTCCCAGCGTCCGGCCCGGAAACCGCAGGGGTCCACATCCCACCGGCCCGCTGTGCTGTTGGCACCGTGACCTTGACCCAGCGTGGCACCAACAGCGAGTGTGTCCATGCCGGGGCGGGCGGTCAGTGCGCCGAGGCCGGGAGTGCTGTGGGGGGCAGCCTGCCCCCGAGGAACGCGTGCCAGGGCCAGAGCTGCAGAGAGCCCTTGCTGTCCACCAGGCCCACCAGCCCTCACACACTCGCTCCTCGCATGCCACATCACACGCAGCGTGCATACGTGTACATGATGAGCTCACACCCCACAGCCGTGGTCACATCCTGAACCTCCCCCCCGCCCCCGCCAGCCCCTCTCGGCGGTCAGTCCGCCCGGCTCAGTCCTGGGCTTGTTCCTGGGCCCTGGCCCCTGGTGAGTCCTATAGGGGGCAGTTGGGGGCCAGGGGGCCTGCCACGCGGTCCGGGCCCGGTGCCATGGCCCACTGCTGTCCCCTGTGTGCCTCCAGGACCTCGCAGCTCCGTGGCAGGCCTGCCTCTGGGAACAGCTCCCGGGCAACACGGCCGTCCCCAGTCTGACCTCAGCCTTGCACAGCAGGGGCCGTGGGGCCGTGGTCTGGGCTGACTGCAGGGTCCCAGGCACGGGCAGGTGCAGGGGGGCCCACAGCCTTGCGTCCCGATGCTCAGCTGGCCCTGGCCTGGGGCAGCCCTGCTCCCCCCGGGTCTCAAGTCTGGAATGGCGGAGGGTGTGTGTGCTGGGGCGGGGCACAGGGTGGGCCCGCAACAGAGCCCGGCACAGCCCCAGCCAGGGGCCACCCTTCTCTCCTCCTGGGCGGCCCCTGTCCCCAGGCCAGTGGCCACAGGGGGAGGAGACACCCGTCCTGTGGGGAGGGCTCTGCCGGGGTGGAGCAGGACGACCCAGGTCTGCCAGTCGGGGCCTCACTGGCGCGGGCTGGCTGGGGTGAGACGCACAGAGTGGCTGTCCCCAGCCCCGCAGGCCACGGGTGACCGGGCGGCCCGGCTGGGCCACCCCGCGCGGGGAGGGCCAGCGCCGGTGCCCAGGGGCCCCGCCCCTCCCCCAGTGCAGCATTCCCTCGGACACACAGGCGGGCACTGTTCGGAGGCCGGCAGGACAGAGTCCCTTTTGTGGCTGGTGTCTGGGGATGCCATTGGCGGCCTGGGGTGGGTGGGGAGGGGACGTGGAGGCCTGGGCCGGGGGTCGGCGCTGCCCCGTGGGCTTGGCTGGGGGTGCGGAGGGGGCTGGGTCCACCTGGGGCTGGAGAGCGGGGAGCCCTGGAGCCCTCCAGTGGCTCTGGCCAGCCCCTGCCACGCCGTGGAGGAAGCAGGGCGCAGCGTGGGGCGGGGAGCAGGCTGATGGCGGGGACTGGCGCATGTGGCCTCTGTGTGTGTGTGTGTGGACACGTGCCCGGGGCGGCCAGGGCTGCGGGGCTGAATGAAAGGTTCCCCAGTGCCCTCAGATGTGTGCCTGGCCTGCAGGGGCTCAGCTCTTCACCCCGATTTCCATCCTGGGGCCCTGCCCCCGCCACAGGCTCCCCGGTGTGGATAGAGGTGCTGTGTCCCACCGGGGCCGGCCGCTTCCCCTGCAGCAGGAGGGCTGGGGGCCAGACCCCAGGAAGGACTTCCGGGCAGCAAGGGCAGTTTGACCCCAGAGAAGGTGACGGGGCGGCAGGGACCTGCTCAGGCTGTGCCACTAATTGGCTGCTGTCCTTGGGCCCGCGAGGGCACAGTAGGTCGCAGGAGCTGCAGTTACCCAGGGCGGGATCCGGGAAACCAATTACCGGAGATGCAACCTGGGCTTTGGGGTCCGAGACGGCCACCCTGCGAGAGGGAGGATGACCGCCACGGAGTTAGCGTGACCCATGACGGCCCGGCACCTGGCGCCAGCGGCTCAGAGCCTGTCCTTGGGCTCAGGGGTTCGCCAGGCCTGGGGGTGGTGGACGAGTCGGCCAGAGTCCCTGACTGATGTGGGGGCGCCATGCTGGGGGTGAGCCGTGCTGGGCAGCCCCGCGTGGGCCCGAGAGGCGCCTGGTCCGGCTCGTCCAGCTCTGCCAGCCCCAGGCGCCTCCCAGCCCAGGGGCCACCTGCACCCGGCTCCGAGCCAGCCTCTGGGTGAGGTCCAGCCACCAAGTCCAGCAGCACAGCCCTCCCGGGCAAGCCCTCCTCTCCCGGGCCAGCTCCCGCCCAGCTGCCCTGCACTCTGCTCCTGCCCTGTGGCTTTGTGCAGTGCACACACAGACATGCATGTAGATACACACGCATGTGCACACAGGCACATGTACACACACATGCATGCACGCACTCATGTACACACCGACACATGTATGCAGAGATGTGCATGTACACACATGTGCACAAGGCACAAGTACACATATACATGCATGCACACACTCATGTGCACACATATTCAGACATGCACACACACAGTTGTGTGCAGAGACATGTACATACAGACATGCATGTAAACACTTGTGTGCACAGACATGTACACACAGACATGCGTGTACTCTTGTGCAAATGCATGAACACATATGCATGTAGTCATGTGCACACACATGTATGCGGTCATGCATGTACACTCGTGTGCACAGACATGTACACAGAGACATGCGTGTGCACACAGGGCATGTATATGTGCATGCTGGCAGCTTGCGTGCACACACAGACATGTTTACTGGACTGCACACCGAGTACACACAGACACGTGTGCAGCCGGCAGGCTGAGAAGCCACCCCTGGGGGTCCTGGGGGTCCTGGGGCTGCGCTGTGCTGTGCTCACCTTTGACCTGGGTGCCTGGGTGTGGCTCCTGCTTGGGCCTCTGTGAGCCCATCAATAAAATGGGCCTGTAGCAGGGACCCCTGCGACCCTCCCCAGCCTTGCAGTCTGTGTCGTGGGCACCACCATGTGAGCAGGCTACAGCCGTCTTCCAGGTGGGATGCCTGAGACCCCAGAGGAACCTGTGCCAGCCGCAGCATGCTGGCCCCGCACCTGCTCTGGGCACCCACGCCCCCCAAGCCAGCCCTCCCATGAGACAGGTGTGGGAGGAGGCCTAGAGGTGGGCGTGGAGCCTCTGGGGAATGTGGAGGACCGGGGGTGACCAGTCAAGACCTCCAGGAGAAGGGGGAGGGGGCAGAGCGCGGCCAGCTGGCCTTGCCGGGGCTGGCACTGGGCTGGGTCAGCTCTGCTGATGCTGTCCTGGGACTGGGGCATCAGGGGAGAGTCCGTCCCCCCGGGGGCGCATGCCGGTGCGGCCTGGGACTAAGGCAGGCCCCTGAAGCCAGCTCTCAGGCTGGGGCTCGGGGGAGGTTTCCAGCTGCCTCTGCACAAGTTAGGTGAGGCTGGAGGGGGCCTCCTTGGGCCGAGGTGGCCACAGGACCCGGGGGCGGGCAGTGCCCACCTCCAAGGCCGCCCCCGGGGCAGCGGGGCAGGGCCTCCCGGCGGGGTAGGCAGGGCAGCAGCTCTGCGGCCGAGGCCCAGGAGGGCAGGGTTTGTGGAAGCTTTGTCCTTTTTAAAGAAAACTCCCTTCTCGGGGGGCTCAGTCATTCGCCACCACCGAGGCCACGCCTGCTCCGAGTGATCAGAGGCCCCCAGTGGACCCCGTCCCAGCTCCGGTCATCCCTGGGCCCCTCTGGCCACACATGCCCGCAGGCCCAGCTCTTACCCACCTGCTGAGAGCAGTGAGCTCCGCAGCCATGCGGGGCAGCAGGCCCGAGGCCACGCCTCCCCGCAGCCACAGCCCCGGCAGCCTCGGGCAGCGGCCGGGCTCTGCCTACCGGGCCAGGACACCAGGACACTGGGCAGGGCCACGGAGCCGTGACCGGCGGCCAGCTGGGTGTGAGCAGCAGGAAGCCGTGACTCTCCATGGGTGGTGGCCAGCAGAGCTCCTGCACTGGGAGGGAGCCCGGGCGTGCCCGGGGAGGGGCTGGCCCAGCTGCTGGGTGGCACGGGCAGCCTGGCCGGAGGGCTGGACACAGTGGGGAAGCTGAGGCAGAAGCCTAGCCAGGGCCCCGGAGTGCCTGCCCAACAGCGTCCATGTCCCCCCACGGTGAGCAGCTGTCACACAGCCCGGGCCCCTCAGCCTCCGTCTGGGGTCAGCGCCCGTGCCCTGGGGGCAGTCTCCCTCTCTTGTCCTCCTAGTGCAGCGGTGGGTGAGGGCGAGTCCTCATGGAGGAAGGGGTGCAGCAGGAGGGGGAGGAGGGGGCTTGCTGGTGAGAGGCCTCGGGGCTGGCCGCGGGGGCCCAGGCCGGGCCAGCAGAGCAGGCAGGAGGCAGACCAAGGAGCAGTCGCGGGTGGCTCCTACTGTGGGGGTCTGCACCATCCCCGCTTCAGGCCTGTGGCCGAGGTTAGGGCACTGCTGGGGCGGGGGACGGCCCGAGGGACCAACCCCCTTGCCTCTCCTCCCATCCCTGTATTGTGGATTCTCTTCAAGAGGGGAGGGAGGAAGTGGAGGGAGAGCCTGGCCCACACTCAGCAGGCAGGAGGCCTAGGGCGGTGGACAGGCAGGCCCAGGGCCTGCAGGAGCCACGCCGGGCTGCTGACCAGATGGGCTGGCCGAGAGGCCCGGGGGGTGCCGCCCACCCTTCCTGGCTGCGACAGCGTGCACGGGTGCTGGTCCTGGCCAGACCCCGCCCCTGCAGGTGGACGCACCGGGGGATGGTGGGTAGGCAGGTGGACGGAGCAGGTGCCTGGGAGGGCGCCAGGGCCCGTCTGCCTCCCAGGGCCTCCTGCCTCCCTGGCAGCCGGCCGAGCGGCCCTCCTGCCCCTCCCCAGGGGCTCAGCCACCCCGTCTGCTCTTTCTCTTCCAGCTGCCGCGGGTGGCCACCGGCTGGCCCCGGGACCGTGGACGTTAGGAACTGTGGCGGCCCTCTCCGTCGTCACCTGAAGCCCCGCCCCCTCCCCGTCCGGCCCTCGCCTGGCCCCCTGCCCTCGACCCTGGACCCTGGCATGTCAGAGCCTGGCCCACGCCTGTCCGCCCAGCCCGCAGAAGCCCGGCGGCCCCGTGAGCTAGGATGAGGGGCCAGGCCGCAGCCCCGGGGCCCGTCCGGCTGCTCCCGCTCCTCCCGCTGCCGCTGCCGCTGCTGCTGCTGCCGCTGCTCCTGGGGCGCGGGGCCGGGGCGGCCGGCGGCGTGGCCGAGGCGGGGCCAGGGCCTGAGCCGTGCGCCACCCTGGTGCAGGGCAAGTTCTTTGGCTACTTCTCGGCGGCCGCCGTGTTCCCGGCCAACGCATCGCGCTGCTCCTGGACCCTGCGGAACCCAGACCCAAGGCGCTACACGCTGTACATGAAGGTGGCCAAGGCCCCGGCGCCCTGCGGCGGCCCCGGCCGTGTCCGCACCTACCAGTTTGACTCCTTCCTGGAGTCCACGCGCACCTACCTGGGCGTGGAGAGCTTCGACGAGGTGCTGAGGCTGTGCGACCCCTCGGCGCCGCTGGCCTTCCTGCAGGCCGGCAAGCAGTTCCTACAAATGCGCTGGCAGCAGCCGCCCCAGGACATGGAGCCCCAGCCCCTCGACGGGCCGCCGGGCCCCGGCGACGACTTCTCCGTGGAGTACCTGGTCGTGGGCAACCGGAACCCCAGCCGTGCCGCCTGTCAGATGCTGTGCCGCTGGCTGGACGCCTGCCTGGCCGGCAGCCGCAGCTCGCACCCCTGCGGGATCATGCAGACCCCCTGTGCCTGCCTGGGCGGGGAGGCCGGCGGCGCCGCCTCGGGACCCCTGGTCCCCCGTGGGGACGTCTGCCTGAGAGATGGCGTGGCCGGGGGCCCCGAGAACTGCCTCACCAGCCTGACGCAGGAGCGGGCCGGGCACGGAGCCGCAGGTGAGCTGGAGGCGGGGCTGCGGGCGCAGGGTGGGCGAGGGTCTCCTTCCCCGGGGGCCCTGACCCCGACCCTGAGTGGAGCTGGGTTGAGGGCAGGAAGTCCGGCCCGTGTGGGGCCTGGCTCGTGACGGCTCCTTGCTGAGTGCCTGAGCGGTGGGCGTGAGCACCCCCAGGCTGGGGCATTTCAGGGTCCTGGCTGCGAGACTTTGGCTGGGTCGGACAGAGGCTGCGGGGCTGGTGGCCAGGCACGGGGGCCGCGGGCTCCTTGGAGGTGCGGTCGGCTGAGGTTCCAGGGCCGGGAGTGGCGGCAGTGACCGAGAGCAGGCCGGGCGTCCTGGGTGCTCGGGCAGCAGCCGTGGTACTGACAACAAAAGCCCTGGTTCAGGAGCCACCCAGAGGCGCCCACCGTGACTCCCAGCAGGCAGAGCGGCAGGAAACGTGGTGCCGGGGCAGAGCAGCCAGGCCCTGGACAGGCAGGTCAGGGATGCCAGGCGGGTTGGGAGACGTGAGGGCACAGCGCCCAGGCACAGGGACAGAAGGGCCGCACCTGCCGTGGGCCTTGCTGGGCCTGTCCTGGAGGGGCTTTCTCGGCTGCGGCAGGGCCTGCGCACGTGTCGACTTCACGGTGCCCAGGCCGGGAAGTGAGTCTGGCTCGGGCCTGGCAGGAACATGGGAGAAGCCACTTCTCCATGCCCAGCCGGGGGCTGGGGATCCCAGGGAGGGAACTTCCTTGAGCCAGGGCCGGGGCACAGGCGTGGCGTGGAGCCGGCCCCCCCAGGAGGTGGGGGTGCAGGAAACCAAGCCCATCCCAGGCGAGACAGAGGGCGGGCGCCTCAGCCACGGCAGGTCCACCACGGGGGGGACCTTCTGCGTCCTTGGCCAGGGCCGTGTGTGTGTGTGTGTGTGTGTGTGTGTGTGTGGTGGTCGTGGTGGTGAGCATGGGGGCAGGGAGGAGGAGTGGAGAACATGGAGGTGTTTGCAGGGGCGTGGGGTGCACAGGCTGGCCCCGAGTGTCCTGTCAGCCCGGTCTCTGGGCCGGTGCGGAGGCTGGCCAGGGCTCCGCGCGTGATCCAGCCACACGCAGGGCCGTGGGCAGAGCAGCGTGGGGCTGGCAGGAGCTGAGGCCTCCCCAGGGCTGGCGAGGCCAATGCACAGGTGAGGGTCGGGGAGCGCGTGTCCCTTGGGTCCTCGGAGCTGGGCCGGGCATGGGGCCCCTCCCTTCTCTGAGCTCCGAGGTGCAGGGGTGCAGGCTCGGGAGGCCCTGGCTGCAGAGGGGCCGCGGGGCGGGATATGGGGCCTCAGCAGCTCAGCGGCAGCCAGGCTGGGGCAGTGGATGCTGAAGTGGCGCTGACGTGGCGCTGACGTGACCCTGGGCCCGTGTGTCCCGCCCCAGGGCGGCTTCAGCCCCACCTGACCCTGGCCCAGCCCCGGGAGCACTGGCAGCCCCTGGGGCTCTGACCCTTACGGCCGGGGAGGAGGGGGTGCTTTGTGGCCTGAGAGCAGGGGAGGGGTCTCAGAGGCCTTGCCTGCTTGTGGGGGCAGCGGGGAGCAGAAGCAGAATGAGGCGGGGTCTTTGCAGAGGGTAGGGGCAGGGGAGTGTTCTGGCAAAAGGAAAGTGTGCGCAGGCGTGCCGCTCACTGTGCACGTGTGACATCCGTGTGACATGTGTGCATACATGTGTGGTGCCCTGTGCTCACTCGTTCCCGTGTGCAGCGCCATGTACAAGTGCACGTCTAGATGTGTGAGGTTTCGGGCCGGGGTGGGCAGCACAGGGGCAGCCGGTACCGCCGGGGCCAGGCTCACAGCGGGCGCTGCATGGGGGTGGTCGCTGAGCCCACGCTGCCCCTGGCCATGGGGCGGCCGTGTGCCCAGACCAGTGCTGGCCACGGTGCGGGCCTCCGCTCCCTCTGCCCGGCCCGGTCCGGGGGCTCCCTGGCCCCCAGGCCACACCCCGGCCTTCTCTCTCGCCCACTCCCGTGGTCTCCCATCTTCCTGCCTCTGCTGACACGGAGCCATTGCTCTCAAGGGTTGTTTGAAATATTCATGTTTTAATTACAGAGCTGTGTTTCAGAAGCCACGCGTGAGACAGAGCAGGCAGCGTCCTGGGGCTGGGAGCTGGTGTGTGTGTGCGCCCTGTGTGTGTCTCCTTGTGTGTCTGTGTCTGTCCTTGGGTGTGTCCTATGTCCTTGTGTGTGTCCTGTGTGTCCCTGTGTGTCCTTTGCATGTCCTGTGTGTCTCATGTGTGTCCTCTGCATGTCCTTGTGTATTCTTTGTGTCTCCCATCCTGTGTGTGTCCTCTATGTGTCCTCTGTTTATCCTCTGCCTGTCCTGTGTGTGTTCCTGTGTGTCCTTTGTGTTTCTGTGTGTCCTTTATATGTCCTTTGCCTGTCCTCTGTGTGAGCTGTGTGTCCTCTGTGTCCCATGTGTGTTGTGTATGTGGGTCATTTACATGTCCCATGTGTGTCCTACCTCTGTCTCTGTATGTTCCGTATATGTCCTCTGCATGTCCTATGAGTGTCATGTGTGTCCTTTGTATGTCTGGTGTGTCCTATGCATGTCCCATGTCTGTTCTCTGTGTTCAATTCATGTCCCATGTGTTATCTGTGTGTTCTCTGTGTGTCTTCTGTGTGTCCTATGTGTGTTCTCTGTGTGCCCCATGCATGTCCTGTGTCTGTCCTCTGTGTTTCTTGTGTGTTCTCGGTGTGTCCCGTGCATGTCCTGTGTCTTCCCTGTGTTTGTCCTCTGTGTGTCCCGTGCATGTCCTGTGTCTGTCCTTTGTGTGTTCTCTGTGTGTCCCATGCATGTCCCGTGTCTGTCCTCTGTGTGTCCTATGTCTGTTCTCTGTGTGTCCCGTGCACATCCTGTGTCTGTCCTGTGTGTGTTCTCTGTGTGTCCTCTGTGTGTCCCGTGCATGTCCTGTGTCTGTCCTTTGTGTGTTCTCTGTGTGTCCCATGCATGTCCCGTGTCTGTTCTCTGTGTGTCCTGTGCACATTCTGTGTCTGTCCTTTGTGTGTTCTCTGTCTGTTCTCTGTGTGTCCCATGCACATCCTGTGTCTGTCCTTTGTGTGTTCTCTGTGTGTCCCGTGCACATCCTGTGTCTGTCCTCTGTGTGTCCTCATGTGTTCTCTGTGTGTCCCATGCATGTCCTGTGTCTTCCCTGTGCATGTTCTCTGTGTGTCCCATGTATGTCCTGTGTCTGTCTTCTGTGTGTCCTGTGTTTTCTCTGCATGTCCCGTGCATGTCCTCTGCATGTCCCGTGTGTGTCCTGTGAGCCTGTGCAGAGCCTGACATGTGGGATGGGGACACACACACATTCTACCACCATGAGCTCCACCAGGCCATGGGTTCTGGGCCCCTCCGCCTCCCACCCTGGGCCTCAGGCCAGGGCCGGCCAGGCTGGCGGTGCACAGCCCTCACACTGGGTCAGGCTCAGGCCTGACTCCAGGGGCCCCCAGAGTCTTTGAAGGCAGCACCAGGAGGCAGCTCTGGGGTCTACAGGCCACAGAGAAGGCCGGGGTGGACTGGGGTGGGTGACAGGGAGGAGGGAGGCCCCTCCAGGGCCGGGGCAGGACCCACACACACAGCTGCACATGTGCCCACCACAGCCCCCAGTCCCTCCCCTGCTCAGCTCAGCCCCGCTGGGATGCAGGCCGGGCTGTGGCCCAAGCTCCTGCAGACCGGCCTGGCCTCGTGAGCGTTTCACGTCTGTGGCTGGGGGCCGGGACGGCACCTGCTCCTGGGGCCTGTGTGAGCCTGGCAGGACCAGGGATGGGCTCGCGGCTGGCCACGTGGGGCCTTGTGGGAGGAGCGGTGGCTCAATCAGCGGGTTGCCTGGGTGGGTGCAGGGCTCAAGCAGAGTCCTTTCTGGTTCTGTGGCAGCTGCTTGGGGACTGTGGGTCCAGGCCTTGGAGGAGGGGTCTGGCTCCCCAGGACAGCCCCCGATTTGCTGGGACCTCCAGGAACCCGAGCTGGGGCTCATCCCTGGAGGATGCTGTGGGTACCTGGGAACCCAGGCCTGGTGGGGCCGGAGCCGCCACCTGCTGGACTCTGGCGACCTCTGCTGGAGTAAGATGGAAGTGCATGGCACCCCTGCAAGGGGGATCCTGGAAGCCCCGCAGGCCCTGCTGGAGGGAGGGGCTGGCCCAGCACCCTCACCCCAGCCAACCTGGGGTGCAGGGTCTGGGGAGCCCACGGCCTCCAGGGTGAGAAGGCTGCCGGGGTCCCCTGGCCACGTACCCTCTCCTGGGTGGCCGGGCCGCCGGTGGCCTTAATTGGCTATTCATGTCTGTAATGAGATGGAAATGAGGCGGCCAGACAGAGGGGCATTGAGTGTGGGAAGAATGGCAGCTTCTTTCCGGGCCTGGAGGGGCAGCCCCCAGCCCTGCCTGCCCTGCGCTGCCCCTGGGTAGCCCGGAGGCAGCTCTGCCCGGCGCCTTCCTGGGGACCCCCACCTCTGGCAGGGGTGCAGTCACTCCACAGGTGTTCACCTGTCCAGTGTCAGTGTGCGGACGCCCAGAGCAGAAGTGCCCACCGGAGCAGCTGCCGCCGCCTTCTGGGTGGCTGTTCGTGGCTGGAGCGTGGCCAGGGCTCAGGGCTCAGGACGTGACCGGGGCCTGATAAGGGCTCAGTGTGCAGCCGAGGCTGGGCTCGGCCTGTGACCCGGGTCAGGGCGTGGGGAGGGGTCCCTGAGCCGGCCTCCCCCCTCCCAGCCTCTCCGGATGTGCCCCTGCCTCTCCCCCGCCCCTCGCCACCTGGGTCACCAAGGTAACCAGCCCTGAAATAGTGGGTGTTTTGGCAGCCGAGGCCTAACCTGGGTCTATCCCGAAAGGCTTTGCTCTGCGGCAGTTGCCATGGGAACCGAGTGGCATCCTCCGATCAGCCCGGCGTGGACACCCTCCCTCTCCCACCCACTGCCGGTTTCCACGTCACTCAGGCTTTTGTTCCGGGGGCTGGGCCGGGGCAGCCCGGGGGTTGCAGGCAGGACCCCTGCCCCCTCTGCCCTTGTCTCAGAGTCTCCAGGTTGGACAGCTTTGGCAGGTGAGACCGCGGAGGCCAGGAGAGCAGGGCCAAGATCAGCCTGGCAGGTGGCCGCGGGGGGCAGGGCGCATTCGGAACCCCAGGTGCTGCTGATGGAGTGTCCCCGGGCTGGACCCCTCCCCGTTCGGCGCCTCAGCAGCGCCAGCTCTGGTGCCCGCGCTGGCCCCCGCTGTGCAGACCCCACCTCTCTCTGGGGTGAAATGGCCCCTCCTGGGCATGGAGTGGGGGGCCGGGCGCCCCCACCAGGAGAGGAGCAGCCTTCCGTGGGCATGGGGTGGAGGGTGCTTCCTTGCAGGGGGAACACGGGTATCCCAAACCTAGGTCAGCCTCAGTCTTCCCATCTGGGAAATGGGAGCGAGGCGTTTGCCCCTGGGAGAAGGCAAAGACTGAGGAGGGGCCCAGAACCACCACCTGCCCGCCGCCTCCACACCCTGCACCCCGCGGGGCCGGCCCAGGCTGCCCTGTGCCCGCAGCCTGACCACTCTGCCTCTCTGGGCACTGGGGGTGTCAGGGAACCCCCACCCCACCCGCTGTGAGAAAGCTTTCCCTCGCCACCCAGCAGGGAGGAGGCGGAACCTTCCCTGCCTCCCATTCGCTGGCCCTTGGCGCCCCCTGGCGGTCACTCCTAGCACAGGCGGGAAGACAGGGGCTCCCGCTGTGAGCAGTGCCGGCCAGGCCCCCTCCTCTGCTGATCCGCCCCGCGGCCAGCATCTCGCTTTGTGGATGATGGGGTAGGCCAGGGCGGTGCCCTGGGCCTTCAGGGCTGGGGGCAGCCCCAGTGCCCGCTCTGGCCCTCAATGCCCGCAGTGGGCTGTTGGCAGGTCCCACGGGCAGGCGGCCTGGGCAATGCCACCAGCTATGTCCAACTTCCGGCTGCGTGGGGGCAGCGTGAGCGCTGGACCCAACCAGGAGGGTGCCCTGGGGGAGGGCTGCGTGCCCTGGAGGGGCTGCCGGAGGCCTGGCCGCGTCCCCGCCCCAGGCTGTCGGGGGCTCCTGGGTGTTCCCAGTGAGGTGCGTGGACGCTGGGTGCAGGAGAGGTGGCACACAGGGCACCCGGGCTGGGAGTGAGGCGGGTGGGAGGGCCTGCAGCCCCTCCTCACAGGTCCTCTCCCGGGGCTCCGCAGGGCTGCTGGGCCCGGTGGGGGCGGGGCTTGCGCCCCCCCACCCCGCTGCAGGTGAGAACCCAGGCTCAGAGCTGAGAGGCCTTGGCGCGGGTGGGAGGGGCCACGCCGTGTCCACTGCCCCGGCGGGGCTGCTCTGGGGGAGGAGACCCTGACGCCCACCCTCTGCTCCCCCCAGGCGGCTGGAAGCTGTGGTCCCTGTGGGGCGAGTGCACGCGGGACTGTGGGGGCGGCCTGCAGACACGGACGCGCACCTGCCTGCCCGCGCCGGGCGTTGAGGGCGGCGGCTGCGAGGGGGTGCTGGAAGAGGGCCGCCTGTGCAACCGCAAGGCCTGCGGGCGTGAGTCGCTGCGGGGCGGGGCGGGGGCGGGGGCGGGCGGGGACCTGGGGGGCTCCCGGGCGTGCGCCTTCTCCGTGCGCGCAGGATGGATCTCTCTAATAAGGCTGGCTAACGACCTCATGCATGTTTTAGCAGCTTCCATAAAGCTCCATCAGGTTGTAATGAGACTGTCACTCTTCGGGTTGGCTCTTTTTTGTTTTCCTTGATGGACCTGGGGGGGGGACTTAGGGTGCGGGGCTGCTGATGGGAGAGCCGCGGCCACTCAGGGGCGCTGTCCCGAAGGCCACTGCCGGCCTGAGGGCCTGGGGTGCCCGCCTGCGGCACACGGAGCCAGTGTGGTCGCACGAGGGCCGGCGGCCGCGGTGCTGATGGCCCCGGGGGACGCTGACCTGGCCCTGTGTGACCCGCAGCCGCTGGCCGCGCCAGCTCCCGGAGCCAGTCCCTGCGGTCCACGGACGCCCGGCGGCGGGAGGAGCTGGGCGACGAGCTGCAGCAGTTCGGGTTCCCTTCGCCCCAGACGGGTGAGCGGCAGGGCCAGGGCCAGGCGGCGTCGGGGACCAGGGCCGGGCTGCGAGCCGGCCTCGCGACGTAGCGGCGTTAGTGACCGAGCCCCGGGGGGCTGGCGTCGGGTGCAGGCCGGGCCTGTCCGGCACGGACCGGGGCCCGGACCGGGGCCCAGGCCGTGCCCGAGACCCGCGCCGCGGGCAGGGCCCGCGCAGGCCGGCGACGCGGTGGCTCTGCGCCCTCAGGCGACCCGGCGGCCGAGGAGTGGTCCCCGTGGAGCGTGTGCTCCAGCACCTGCGGCGAGGGCTGGCAGACCCGCACGCGCTTCTGCGTGTCGTCCTCCTACAGCACGCAGTGCAGCGGGCCCCTGCGGGAGCAGCGGCTGTGCAACAACTCGGCCGTGTGTCCAGGTGGGCGGGCGGGGGCGGGGCGGGGCCGGGAGGCGGCGGGGCGGGACCGGGGTGGACCCTGGGCGGGGCGGGGCCGGGAGGCGGCGGGGCGTGGCCCAGGGTGGGCCCTGGGTGGGGCGGGGCCGGGAGACGGCGGGGCGGGACCGGAGTGGACCCCGGGCGGGGCGGGGCCGGGAGGCGGCGGGGCGGGACCGGAGTGGACCCCGGGCGGGGCGGGGCCGGGAGGCGGCGGGGCGTGGCCCAGGGTGGGCCCTGGGTGGGGCGGGGCCAGGAGGCCTCGGGGCAGGACCGGGGCGGGCCTTGGGCAGGGCGGGGAGAAGGGGCGTGGTCGGGGCGGGGCCTGATCCTGGGTGGGGCGGGGCCTGGCCAGGGTGGGGCCCCGGTGGCGGCGGGGTGGGGCTGGGGCGGGGTGGGGGTGGCTGGCAGCAGGGGGCACAGCGGGCAGCAGGGGGCGCCGGGGGCAGCAGCGCTGTCCTCCCCGCAGTGCATGGCGCCTGGGATGAGTGGTCGCCCTGGAGCCTCTGCTCCAGCACCTGCGGCCGCGGCTTCCGGGACCGCACGCGCACCTGCAGGCCCCCCCAGTTTGGAGGCAACCCCTGTGAGGGGCCCGAGAAGCAAACCAAGTTCTGCAACATCGCCCTGTGCCCTGGTAGGTGAGAGGAAGGGGGCGGAGGGGGGCGCTCAGAGCTCGGAGCCTCAGACTGGTCCGTGGGCAGGCCGAGGTGCGGCCCGGGCTGGGGGCTGGTGCTGGGGCGCCCAGGCCGGGCCGGGGGCGCTGGGGCTCACGCTGGCTCCCGCCCCTTTCGCTCCCCTGGGCCGGGCAGTCGATGGAAGCTGGAACGAGTGGTCCAGCTGGAGCACCTGCTCCGCCAGCTGCTCCCAGGGCCGGCAGCAGCGCACGCGCGAGTGCAATGGGCCCTCGTACGGCGGCGCCGAGTGCCAGGGTCACTGGGTGGAGACGCGAGACTGCTTCCTGCGGCAGTGCCCAGGTGAGGGGTGGCCGGCCGGGCTGGGGGAGGCGCGGAGGGCGTCCGCCCGTCTAGGTTGGGCTGACCTGGACTCTGGTTTGTCCTCTGGGCTCCCCGCCCACGTCCCCGCCCGCGTGGCCCCGCAGTGGACGGCAAGTGGCAGGCCTGGGCCACGTGGGGCGGCTGCAGCGTCACGTGCGGGGGCGGCAGCCAGCGGCGGGAGCGAGCGTGTGCCGGGCCCTTCTTCGGGGGCGCGGCGTGCCAGGGCCCCCAGGACGAGTACCGGCAGTGCGGCACCCAGCGGTGTCCCGGTGAGTCCCCGCGTCCGCGCGGCCGGCGGTCGAGGCCCTGGGGGCGTGGCGCCCTCCCTGAGCCCCTGTGTCCCCCCCTCGCCCCCCACCCCCGCTGTCGCTGGTCTCCTGGCAGAACCCCACGAGATCTGTGACGAGGACAGCTTCGGCTCCGTGGTCTGGAAGGAGACACCGGCGGGAGAGGCGGCTGCGGTGCGGTGTCCCCGAAATGCCACAGGTGAGGCCGGGGCGCTGTGTGTGAGACCCTGTTCCGGCCACTGGGCCAGTACCGGGTCCTCAGTCCCTATGAGCGGCACAGCCCCGGCCGGCCTGCAGGTGGCGCCACACTTGCCCTGGGCTCTCAGGGAGGGTCCCAACCCGGGCTCCGCCCATTTGCCTCGTGACGTCCGGGAAGTGAGGCCATCTCTCCAGCCTCAATTCTCTCATCTGGGAAGTGGGTGCATTGAGGCTCCTCTTCACAGGACTGTCTGGGGTGGTGGGTGGTCCCCACAGGGGTGCCGGTGGGCACTGGGACTTGCCTGCCGTGGCAGCCCCCCCCCCACTTGTTTGTCTTCCGTGGCAAACCACAAACCCAGAGAAGCCAGACGGAAGCAGCACGGGGGTTGCACGGAGGTTCCGCGTCTGCGCATTTGGCCAAGTTTCCCGCTGTGCCTCATTTCTGGCCTGGGTTCTGGGGCCCCTGTGGAGTGACAAGGAGGTGACAGCTGTCTGAGGCTGAGGGCGTTTCTCCCATGGTTTCCCAGGAACGAGGCGTGGGGACCCCGGTGTTGCACAAGGGGCTGAGTGGGAAGGGGCTCCTCCGAGGGAGGCCCCGCCCAACTCTGAAGCCCCCACTCGGCTGGGGGTCCCCTCCCTGGAGCACTGGGGCCTCCCGGGTCCCCAGCACCTGGCGCAGGGGCTCAGCAGTGCGCAGGAGGACAGGCAGGGCCCTGGCCTGGCTCTGCTCCGGCTTCTGGGGGCAGGGGTCCCGTCTGGGGGGCTCCTGCCCGGGAGCAGTGGGTGGGGCGGTGAGCGTCCAGCGCAGACGTGGGGTCCCTGCAGGCCTCATCTTGCGGCGCTGTGAGCTGGACGAGGAGGGCGTCGCCTACTGGGAGCCCCCCACCTACATCCGCTGCGTCTCCATCGACTACCGGAACATCCAGATGATGGTGAGCCGGCCGCTCTCCTGCCCCACTCACCGCTCGGCGTGGGCTGGGCCGCCGGGGAGGGTCCTGCGAAGACCGTAGCCTCCACCTCTCTGCCCTCGCCAGACTCGGGAGCACCTGGCCAAGGCCCAGCGGGGGCTGCCGGGGGAGGGGGTCTCGGAGGTCATCCAGACGCTGGTGGAGATCTCCCAGGACGGCACCAGCTACAGCGGGGACCTGCTGTCCACCATCGACGTGCTCAGGAACATGACCGAGATCTTCCGCAGGGCCTACTACAGCCCCACCCCCGGGGACGTGCAGGTGGGCGGCTGGAGATGCGTGGGTGGGCCATAGGGATGGGTGGGCGGGTGGCCGGGGCCTGTGGCAGCAGCCAGGAGCCCTCCGGTTCCCCAGCCAGAGACTGAGCCAGTTGAGCACTGAGCCCCTATCCTGGGCGTGCACAGGTCACTCACGGTCCCCTGAGCCTGGTCACACACGGAGCTGTGACCCTGGTCTCACTCTGACCCCTGACCCTGGTCACTCTGACCCCTGACCCTGGTCTCACTCTGAGTCCTAGCTCTGGTCTCATTCTGAGTCCTAGCCCTGCCCACACTGAGCCCTGGTCCTGGTCACACTGAGCCCTGACCCTGGTCCCACACTGAGCCCTGATCCTGGTCTCACTCTGAGCCCTGACCCTGGTCTCACTCTGACCCCTGACCCTGGTCACTCTGACCCCTGACCCTGGTCTCACTCTGAGTCCTAGCCCTGGCCACACTGAGCCCTGGTCCTGGTCACACACTGAGCCCTGAACCTGGTCTCACACTGAGCCCTGATCCTGGTCACACACTGAGCTCTGACCCTGGTCTCACACTGAGCCCTGATCCTGGTCTCACACTGAGCCCTGACCCTGGTCACACTGAGCCCTGACCCTGGTCTCACTCTGACCCCTGACCCTGGTCACTCTGACCCCTGACCCTGGTCTCATTCTGAGTCCTAGCCCTGGCCACACTGAGCCCTGGTCCTGGTCACACACTTAGCCCTGACCCTGCTCTCACACTGAGCCCTGATCCTGGTCTCACTGAACCCTGACCCTGGTCACACACTGAGCCCTGACCCTGTTCTCACTGAACCCTGACCCTGGTCACACACTGAGCCCTGATCCTGGTCTCCTGAGCCCTGACCCTGGTCACACACTGAGCTTTTCTGAGCCCTGATCCTGGTCTCCTGAGCCCTGACCCTGGTCACACATTGAGCCCTGATCCTAGTCTCACACTGAGCCCTGACCCTGGTCTCACTCTGAGCACTGACCCTGGTCACTCTGACCCCTGACCCTGGTCTCACTGAGCCCTGGTCCTGGTCACACACTCAGCCCTGACCCTGGTCACACACCGAGCCCTGAACCTGGTCTCACACTGAGCCCTGATCCTGGTCTCACTGAGCCCTGACCCTGGTCACACACTGAGCCCTGATCCTGGTCTCACTCTGAGCCCTGACCCTGGTCACTCTGACCCCTGACCCTGGTCTCATTCTGAGTCCTAGCCCTGGCCACACTGAGCCCTGGTCCTGGTCACACACTTAGCCCTGATCCTGGTCACACACTGAGCCCTGATCCTGGTCTCGCACTGAGCCCTGACCTTGGTCACACACTGAGCCCTGATCCTGGTCTCACTCTGACCCCTGACCCTGGTCACTCTGACCCCTGACCCTGGTCTCACTCTGAGTCCTAGCCCTGGCCACACTGAGCCCTGGTCCTGGTCACACACTGAGCCCTGACCCTGGTCTCACACTGAGCCCTGACCCTGTTCTCACTGAAACCTGACCCTGGTCTCACTCTGAGCCCTGACCCTGGTCACTCTGACCCCTGACCTTGGTCACACACTGAGCCCTGACCCTGTTCTCACTGAACCCTGACCCTGGTCACACACTGAGCCCTGACCCTGTTCTCACTGAAACCTGACCCTGGTCTCACTCTGAGCCCTGACCCTGGTCACTCTGACCCCTGACCCTGGTCTCACTCTGAGCCCTGGCCCTGGCCACACTGAGCCCGGTTTGCTGCCGCATTCCCTCACAGGCCTCCCCCTCTCCCCTCTAGAACTTCGTCCAGATCATCAGCAACCTGCTGGCGGAGGAGAACAGGGACAAGTGGGAGGAGGCCCAGCTGGTACGGACGTGGGGCTGCCCCAGCGGCCAGCAGGGCGCACGCATCTGTGGATCTCTGGTTGCAGCCCTGAATCCGGGCTAGCCTGGGGTGGGCGCACTGGGCGTTTGGGTGGCTCTGTCGCGTGAGGAGGCCCCGTGACCCTGGAGGACACACCCGGGACAGGTCTACACACCAAGCACGCGGGCCCGGCCAGGGGCCCACAAGGAGGTGGCCAGGGCTTCTCTGGGAGGCGCAGTCCCCTCCCTTACCCCAGGCTGACCGCCTGTCTGCCCCACCCCGGCACCACTGCTCCCTGGGCCTCAGCAGTCCCGCCCACCAAGTGGGGAGGGCTGCTTGGAGGCCGTGGCGTGATTGCCAGGGGCTGGGGGTGCAGGGCCCCCATCAGCTCCAGGCTGCCCCTCCCCTCCTGCTCCCCCAGATGGGCCCCAACACCAAGGAGCTCTTCCGGCTGGTGGAGGACTTCGTGGACGTCATCGGCTTCCGCATGAAGGACCTCAGGGACGCGTACCAGGTGACCGACAACCTGGGTAAGCCCGCCCTCCCTCTGCCTCCCTGCCTGTGTGCGCAAGGAGCCGATGGCCCGACGGCCCGTGCCTGGCCCGGAGGGCGGGGGCGTCAACTCCATGTGTCCAGGTCTGCCACCAAGCCCTCTGTCCACCAGGGGCACCGCGGCCTGGAGACCTGGCCCCCTGGGCCGTGTCTGGGAGCAGCCCTGGCCCAGCCCTCTTGCCCAGCCACCCCCGGGAGCCGCCGTAGAGGGGCCTGCGCTCCCCCAGCCCCGTGGTGTGGCTGAGTCCCGGGGTTCTCCTTTTGAGAAGGGGTGAGAACAGGCTAGGGAGGGACAAGGGTCCATTGTCGCCACAGTCCCCTCCAGGGCCTGCGTGGTCAGGGACCCCCGGCAGAACGGAGCTGGGGGAAGTCCAGTGAAGTGGCCACTCTGGTGGCACACGCCCTGCGGCCACATCAGCCCTGCGGCAGCAGCCGGAGCCCCCCGCCCTGGCCAGTCAGAGCGCCCCCCCCAGCACTAGGCCTGCTTTGTGCGTTAGGGGCTCAGCATGCGGGCAGCGGGGTGCCCGTGAGGCCCCGGGCACCAGGCTCCTCTCATGGTGGGTGCTGTCGGAGGCCGCCTCCGGGGGGTCCTCATGGCCTGGCCCCGTGTCCTGTTCCGGGGGCACCCCCTTTCCTCCCTGCGCTCAGTTCCTATTGGCTGTGCACACCCCCCAGTGCCCCTCCATCATGCGCCCCCTGCAGCCCCGTCTGCCTCTCACCCCGTCGCCCCCTGGTGCTCAGGCACCCCCAGTGTCCCACACAGCCCCCCTGCCCTCTGCGGCCCCAGGCCATCCGGAACCCCCCCAACTCATCACCGGGCCAAGTTCCTCATTCCTGTTCCCCAGGGCTTCTTCCCACAGCCCTGGGGCCCAGGAGTGGGGGGTCCCTCACTGTAGGCCCCCCCACCCTTGCCAGCTCCACCTGCTCCTCTCCCAGTCCCTGCCCTGCCATGGTCTGAACTCCTGGGGGCACGCTAGGTCGCGGGCACTTCCCTGCTCACACACGTGTCTGCAGGAGCTGGCCACAGCCCAGGGCCACCCCCTAGGACGTCCCCCCATCCCACTGTCCTCTGCCCAGCCTCCCACACTGGGCCCCAGGTGCCCCTCAGTTCAGCAGCCTCAGCTGCCCGCCCCTGCCTGCCCCTGCCCCAGCCACCCCTGCCCGCCCCTGCCCGCCACTGCCCCAACCACCCCTGCTCCAGCCGCCCCTGCCCACCCCTGCCCCAGCCACCCCTGCTCCAGCCACCCCTGCCCGCCCCTGCTGTCCCTGCCCCAGCTGCCCCTGCCCACCCCGCCCACCCCTGTTCCAGCTGCCCCTGGTCCTCATGACCCTCCCAGCACACACACACACACACACACACACACCCGCTCACTCTCCCAGGGTCCTGTGCCAGCCCCCACCCTGCTGAGCACTGGAAGCCATGGGAGACCCTGGCCCTCCTGCCCCGCCCCCAGCGCAGCGCCCCTCCACCCCTGGCCCTCTGTACCTGCTCCCCTGGACACGCCCAGCCAGCCCTGCTCACCAGGGACACCGGTCAACCCTCAGAGGCCTGGCCCGCGGCAGCATTTGGGGCTGCTGACGACTCCCCCACCCCCTCCCCGGGTGCCCCGGGCAGGACCCTTCCCCACCCGCAGCCTGGGCCTTCCTCCCCCGCCTCAGGCCCCAGGGTCGCCGGCTGAAGACACACACCTCCCACCCCCGCTCCCCTGCCTCCCCTACCTGCCCCTGGGAGCTGCTGTCGCGGCGGAACGACCCGACTGCCCCCCACCCCCTATGCAGGGGCCCTGACCCTGGGAGCTGCCACGTGGGGACCCCCGCCCCACAGGCACAGGCCCCTCCTCTCCATGGCCCCCGCCCCATGGGCCCTGGCAGGTGGCCGCTGCCGTCCCAGCATGCACCTGGGCCAGGCACAGAGGAGGCACCCGGTGTGCGGCTGAAGGAGGGGACGCCCAGCTGGGCACTCCCTGTCCTTGGGAGCGAGCGCGCTCGGTGACCAGGGCAGGCCCTCAAGCCCAGGGAGGGCGGAGGAGGTGGGGGCGCTGGCGAGGCGGGGCCGGGCGGCATGGACAGCAGCCCCAGCTTCCCGAGCCCCTCTCTCGCCACACACCTGTGCACTGGGCTGAGGGCGCATGGTGGCCCCTGCCCCGAGGGCCCCCGCCTCCTCCGTCTCCCTGCCCTGTCCCCACACCGTGGCCACCTTGGCTGGTCTGATGCTGGCGACGCCCATGCCCGGCGCCCCAGTGGCTCCGCAGGGTGGGCCCTCACTGGAGGAAGTGGAAGGGGCGGCACCCCCAGTCCCTCCCTAGAGTGGCTGCCTCTCCGTCCCGCAGCCCTGCATCTGAGCCGGGGGTGGGGGTGCGGGAGGCTCGGCTCACCCTTCCCTCACCTCCAGTAATGGCCCTGAGTCCTGGGATGCAGAGTGAGGAAGCCGTGAGCTGGTCACAGAATTGGGGGAGGGGGGCAAGTGTGCGCAGGGGAGGGGGCCAAGGCCCTGGAGGAGACAGAGTGACCCAGAGCGCCCCTGTGACCGCCCCGAGTTAGGAGCAGGGTGGGCTGGGGCTCGGGCCATAGGCTCCCTGTGGCCACGCCCATCCTCAGACTACTGGGCCCCGGGACCACCCTCCCCGGGGCGGCCAGCACCTGCATTGGAGGTGGGGTCTGTGAGCCCCTGCGGGGGCGGGGGGCGGGCTGCTGCCTCTGACCTCTGACCCCCGCCCTCCCCACAGTCCTCAGTATCCACAAGCTTCCGGCCAGCGGCGCCACGGACATCAGCTTCCCCATGAAGGGCTGGCGGGCCTCGGGCGACTGGGCCAAGGTGCCCGAGGACAGGGTCACGGTGTCCAAGAGCGTGTTCTCCACGGGGCTGGCAGGTGAGACCCGGAGGCTGAGACCACCGCCCCGGGGGGACCCAGAATGGCCGGGGTCCCTGCGACTTCTCACTGTCCGGTCGCCACCTCCTCCAGGAAGCCCTGGCTGGAGGTGGAATGAGGGCCAGTGCAGGGCGGGTCCTGGCAGCCACTCCGGCCCCCCATGGAGCCACCTGCCAGGGCTGTGGCCGGGGCCCAGCGGGTGGGGCCCTGGCCAGGCGGCGCACACTGACCCTGCCCGTGCTGCCTTGCAGAGGCCGACGACTCCTCTGTATTCGTGGTTGGCACCGTGCTCTACCGGAACCTGGGCAGCTTCCTGGCCCTGCAGAGGTGGGCAGGGCGGGCAGGTGGGCCAGAGACGGCGGGAGGCCGGGCTGTCCCGGGCTGGGGGGCGCTGGGGGGTGCTGGGAGGGGCGCAGGCCGGCCCCACCGCCCGCCCCGGTGACCCGCTGTGCCTCCTGCCAGGAACACGACCGTGCTGAACTCCAAGGTCATCTCGGTGACCGTGAAGCCCCCGCCTCGCTCCCTGCTCACCCCCTTGGAGATCGAGTTTGCCCACATGTACAACGTGAGTGCCCTCTGGAGCACGCGTGTCTGCACGCGTGTGTGTGTGCTGTTCCCACCTTGTGCGAGCTGTGGTTGGGGACCCCAGGGCTTGGGCACAGTGCCCGCCCGGGGTCCCGGCACCTGCTGAACCACTGCCGAAGCTCCCCGTGGTCCCGCCTGCCCCCTTGGGGCTGCTGGTTCCCCGGGACAAGAGGGCCCCCTATCTGTGAGACACGAGTCTGCCCTTGGCCTGTAGCCTGCCACGGCCCCCACAGCCCCCACACCCCCCACGGCCCCCCACATCCTCCCATGGCCTGACCTCTCAGCCACGTCTGAGAGCCGGGGGACTGTGTCCTGCGTCCCTGCACCCCCTGGTGGACAGCAGCCAGCCCGCTCTGCGGGGTCCCTGGACTTAGTGTCTGGAGCATCGTCCCCGAAGCTTCTGGCGTGGCCGCTGTGAGCCCAGACAGGCGCCCGCTCCCAGGCTGGGACGAGGCGGGGGGTCCTCGGGCTGTTCACCCAGGGCCGTGGGAGCCGTGGTGGCCGACTCCCCATGGCCCCGCTGATGCCTGCACCCAGCAGCTCTCCTGGGGGCCTTGGAGGAGTGGGGCCAGGACCCTAAGGGGGTTGCCTGGGTCACCCAACCAGGACAGGGCGGTGCCAGGCCTCCAGCCACCACCCGTCCTTCCCAGCTGCCCGGGCCGTGGCTCCCCGGCTTACGAAGCTCCTGGGGTTGGCAGAGGAGGAAGCAGCCGGCTCGTGGCCGCCACACTGAGCACTGCCTGCCCTGCCCTGGTGCCCGTGGGCCAGCTTGCGGGACTGTGCAGGCCAGGGGTGTTTGCTGAGGCCCCGCTGTGGGCACCCGCCCCCTGCTCACTCCTGTGCCTGGGTGCACAGGGGCAGCAGCTGTCCAGACCCCGTGGCGGTGTGGGGGGAGGTGAGCCAGGCCTGGGGGAACACCTCGGGCTCCCTGACTCCTCCCTCTCCCCCAGGGCACCACCAACCAGACCTGCATCCTGTGGGATGAGACCCACGCGTAAGTTCTCCTGGGTCTGCAGCCTCGGGGCTGGGGGGGAGGGGCAGGAGGCGGAGCCAGGCCCAGGCACTGCCCACCGCGTCCTCTTGGCCGTCCCCGCCCAGGTCTGGAGCCCACCTCCCACCTGCCTCCCTGGCGTCATGGGGCTCAGGGGAGGGGCTGGGGGGGGCCGGGACATCCTGGCCTGTCCCCCCCAGAGCAGGCCAGGTGCTGGCGCTTGGCTGGGGCTCAGGAGCCGTGCACATGCGCGTGTGTGTGTAGGCGTGTGCGCATGTGTGTGTGGGCATGTGCATGTGTGGGGGCGTGCGTGCCCGTGTGTGTGCACGTGCGTGTGTGTGCGTGTGTGTGTGGGCGTGCATGTGTGTGTGTGGGCGTGCATGTGTGTGTGTGGACATGCGTGTGCGTGTGTGGGCGTGCGCGTGTGTGGGGGGGGGCGTGTGTGTGTGTGTGTGTGTGGGCATGCGTGTGCACGTGTGTGTGTGCGTGTGTGTGGGCGTGCATGTGTGTGTGGGCATGCGTGTGCGTGTGTGGGCGTGCATGTGTGTGTGCGTGTGTGTGGGCGTGCATGTGTGTGTGGGCGTGCATGCGTGTGGGGGGGCGTGCGCGCGTGTGTGTGGGCGTGTGCGTGGGGGGGCGTGGGGGGGGCGTGTGTGTGTGGGCATGCGTGTGCACGTGTGTGTGCGTGTGTGTGTGGGCATGCGTGTGTGGGCATGCGTGTGTGTGTGGGCATGCGTGTGGGGGGTGTGCGTGTATGTGTGTGGGTGTGGGCATGTGTGTGTGGGCGTGCGTGTGCATGTGGGCGTGCGTGTGTGTCGGGGTGGAGGAGGGTGCACGGCAGACAGGGCGGGCTGCTGGGCCCTGTGCCCGCTGCCATGTGCCCAGGTCCTCATCAAGCACTCGCTGGGTGCCGGCCAGTCTCGGGCGCCATGACCCAGCGACAGCACAGGGACGCTGGTCCAGGCCTGGAGTGGCCGGCTGGGGTGCGCGGAGCAAGGGGCGAGGCGGAGGCTTGAGTGAGGCCCCGGGGAGCAGGGGCAGTGCGTGGGGAGGGGGTTGAGAGCTGGGGGCTGGGTCTTGACAGGGCAGGGGTCCTGGGGGGCAAGGCCCTGGGGAGGGGTGGTCCCGGCCTGGGCCCCTACCCCTTCCGCGAGCGGGCAGTGCTGCACATGTGTGCCCTGTGGTCAGGGCAGGCGTCGGGATGACGGCGTGAGGCTGGGAGGGGTACAGAATACAGAGCTGAGAGGACACGGCGGGTGGGCAGGAGGCTGTGTGTGGGGCCGCGTGGCACCAGCCGTGGGATCCACAGCTGTCGGCTCCCCTGTCTGACACCCCCACACTCTGCCCCCCAAGATCCTAGCTACTGACAAGGCTGTGCTCCGGGGGGCCTGGGTGGAGGAGCTAACAGACCCGTGTGACAGCCTCGGGGCGCAGGGCCCGTGTGGAGCAGAGGTTCCCTGGGCGTGGCTCAGTGCCCACGGGTGCAGCCCTGGTGGGGTGGGGGAGCGTGGGCGAGCCGGGCCTCGCACCTCCGCTGCCTGGATGCAGATTCTGTAGGTTTTTCCGGCTCCGGGCCTGGGGTCCAGTCCAGCAGGGCTGGGGGTGGCTGTCGGCCCCGGGAAGCCAGCCTGGCTCTGGTTCACCTCTGGGTCCTCTTGGTACGAAATGGGGGGGTGGGGTTGGTGATGCAGGGGTGGCACTGACGGAAAAGTAAAGGCGAGGCCCCCCACGCCGTGGGCGGCCTCAAGTTTTCAGGGGCGAAGGTGGAGCTGGACCCCCCCCCGGGTGGCTGCCCTGCCCAGCCCCACCTCGGGACCCTCCTGTTTCTGCAAGACCGACGTCCTGGCATGGACGGCCACGCCACAGGGACCCCCAGGTTGCGGCCAAGGGGACATGCTGGCCCCGCCCCCTGGGAGTCTCCGCCCCTGCTTCTGGGTGGGAGTGAGGGGGCAGCGTGGGACCCTGGGTTAGCCCTCGGGGCACTGCTGAGGGTCAGCGAGGCCTCCACTGCCCTCCCTCACGCGGCTGGGGGAGGGTCCCAAGGCGCAGGCAGGGACCGCCCACTCCAGGCTCCGGCCAGTTGAGCTGCGGTGGTCCAGGTCCCCGTGCCAGGCCCAGGGCCTCCTGGGGCCGCAGCACTGTCTGTCTCCCCACTGCATCCACGGCTCAGCCTGGGAGGAGCCACTCCGCACCTTTCCCCGGGGGAGCAGAGGCCCCCGAGGCCTGTGGGCCGGCTGAGCACTTGCTGCTGGGGACCCGGGCAGCCCTGGAGGGGGCCGAGGCGGGGCGGGGGCGAGGGCTGACCCTGCCCCTGGCTCTGTGCAGTGGTGGGCGGCTTCTCCCCCCCATCCTGGGGACAGCTCAGGGGAGCCAGCTGTGTGCCTGGTGACTTGGAGCAGGGCATTGGGTTTCTGTGGGTGTGGCCTGTGCGGTGCTGGGCCTGGGGCAGGAGTCTCTGTGTCTGGGGAGGGGTGAGGTGGGTGATGCATAGGCGGGGAGGGCAGAGCTGTGGCCGTGCGCTGAGACCTGGAGCTGTGATCCCAAGCCGAGCCTTAGTCCTGGTCACAGACAGAGCAGATCCCAACCTTGGACTGAGCCCTGCTCCCGGTCACGCCGCCACTGGCACGTGTGAGGGACGCGCCATGCACCTGCAGGGCCGCCTGCTCCTCCGGCTCCATGCGGCAGTGGACAGAGGGGCAGTGAGTCAGAGCTGCTCCCCGCAGCGCGGCCTCTGCCTGCCTCACCCTCACTCCCACACACCTGGCTCGTGTGCTCAGCCGCTCTGTGCCGCCTGCCTGCCTCCAGCCCAGCCGCAGTCACGTGCCCAAATCCACCGCCGTCTCAGCCCGTCCTGACCAGGGCCTGTGCCCCCAGCCCTCCCTAGCCTGGCCAGTGGCCGAGAGGCCCGGGAAGTGGGGGCGGCAGGAGGGACGTGGGGAGAACAGGGGGCCTTGTAGCGTTCCCGAGCGTCACGGCCCGAGAGACCACCACAGGGCTCGGAGGGTCTCAACCACGGGGCAGTGGCGGCCCCAGGAAGTGCGGTGGAGCCTGGGGCCTTGGGAGCAAGGCGGTGGTGGGGCTTCTGGCAGCAGGGCTGGACTCTGGCCGGGTGGATGCCCCCCAGGAGTGGGAAGTGTGCGCAACGGAGCTGAGGCGCGCAGGTGCGGGTGTGTGACGGCAGAGCAGGCGCCGGCAGGCGTGGGCGGGGAGTTGTGGGTGAGACGAGGCGTGGAAGGGTAGAGGTGGTGGTGCAGGGGTGAGTGAGTGGGCACGGAGGAAGGGGGCGCGCTCAGTGGCCTAGGCTTGCCTCACCAAATAAGCAGAGCGACCGCAGACCCGCGGCCTGGGCCAGCGGAGCCGAGGCCGGCACAGACCCCCATGGAGGCCAGAGCTCTGCGAGTCGTGCGGGCAGTGCCCTGGTCCCACTGAAGGCCCTCGGGGACGCTGCTCTGCGTCTGCGCCTCACGGCCGGCTCTCAGCGGTCCCTGCGCCCTCGGCTTGTGGGAGCCTCGCTCCGGTTCCCTGTCCCCAGGGCTCCGCCACCGCAGCCCTCGCTAGGTCCAGTCTGATGTCCCCTCGAGGCCCTTGGCCTTATTCCCAGGTAGGGTCCAGTTACATCCCTGACTTGGGTGCAACTGGGGCGCGTATTTGGGAAGAGACTGGTCGACCCACTTAGGCAGATAGAGGTGGATGACCAACGGACAGACGCACGGACGGGCAGGTGCGTGGATGGGTGGATGGATGAGTGGGGGATACAGAGTGGGTGGGCGACAAGCAGAGACAGTGCAGAACTGCGGGACCCACGTGGGACCAGAGCTGCCGCGGCGAGGAGCTGGGTCCGTGGTCCTGAATGGACAGCTCCCTGGGCCGGCGCCCGGGAGAGGCCACGTCTTGGACCCTCGTCATTGACACACGGGGCAGCACTGGCCACATCTTCAGAAGCCCTCGGCCCTGTGGGCCCTCTGAGGTGGTGCCACGGAGGCCCAGAGTGGGGGGGGGGGGCCAAGGCCTTCCGGCTGCCACCCAGCTGTTTCTGGGAGCATCTGGCCCCCGAGGGCTCTGGGAAGCGCAGGAAGTCCCCCGGCGGCCCCTGTCCAGCCAGCTGGGTTTCTTTGAGCCCTGGGCCCTTGGCGCCCTCTGCCCAGCGTGGTCCTCCCCATCTGAGCCAGCGGAGCAGGGGCTGGGCCAGGCTGGCCCAGCTCACTGCCACCCTCTGGGCTCCTTCACGGAGCCTGACCCCGGCCCGGCTCATGTCACTCACGGAGCCTTGTTGGCCTTGTTAACCCATTTTGCGGCTGAGAAGACTGAGGCCCAGCACTCACCGTCGGCCAGGCCCCCTCCCCTGTGGGGACCCCAGCCCCGCCTGGCACAGCAGCACAGCCGCCCTGGGGGTTCAGGACCCAAGCCTGAGCCTCCTGGGGTCCCTGCCAGGTTGGCTTCCTGGTCCCTTTAAGAGCCTCCCCCCTCTCCTGGTTTCCTTGGAGAGGGCAGTCAGGGGCCAGGCTGGGGGCGGGAGGGGGCGGGGAGCGGAAGGGAGACTTGGCAGGGTCCCCGGGGCGCTGTCAGCGGCCGGTTCCCAGCCCGATTTCTCCCACGCCGGCCGGTGCCTGATGGGGACAGAGAAGGCGGCGGAGGGGGCCGGGCGGGGGCGGGGCCCAGCACAGAAGGCCCGATTCACAGCCTGGGAAGCTCTCGGGATCACTCCGGGGGGGCGGGGCGCCACCCCTGCAGCCCGGGCCCCTCCGTGCCCCCTCCCCGACGCTCTGCAGGGCTCGGAGGGGGCGGCAGGACAGGAGGGTCCTGCCCAGCACCGGCCTCCCCAGGGCTGGTGGGGGTCCTAGCAGTCTGGACAGCTCCTAGAGGGGGTGGGGACAAGGAGGGGCGGCCACCTTGCCCCGCCTGGCCCGGGGCTCACACCTGCCCGGCCCCTCTGTCCCTGCGCCTCAGGGATCCTGTCCGAGCACCCTGGCTGTCCCTTTCCTCCCCGGGCGGCTGCATTTCCCGCTGCCCGCCCAGCAGAGGCCAGGCCCCCGAGGGCTGTGCCAGCTGCAGGGTCAGGCCATCGCGCAGAGGGTGCCCAGCCGGCTGGCGTCACTCACCTTCTGGGGACGGGTACCTGAGTCCCCCCAGCCCCCCAGTGACTGCCCCCTGCCAGGACCCCCAGCAGGGAAACCTGGGTCCTGCCCCTCCTCCCCCACTCGTGGTCATGGGGACGGCTCCGGGGAGGGAAGGCCAGGCAGCCTGCCCAGGACGCGGCTGCCAGCTCCCGGCTGGTGCCCGAGTGGAGAGTCCCCGAGGTCCCACAGCTGGGCTTGGTGGGTCTGGGCGGCCCCTCCCTCAGGCTCAGGAGCCCCTGGCTCTGTCCACGCATGCTGGTCCACGTTGGGCCTCAGTACCCTCGCTGCACCCCGGGACGAGATGGGTGCCCGCCTCCAGGGCCTCCGTAGGGAAGACGATGTCCACCCGGGACCCCCAGTCCCCGGCAGGAGCCCCCCGGGCAGTTGCATGCCAAGTGGCCCTGCTCTCTCTCTCAGTTCTAGAAGAAAGCCCTCGCCCACCCCGTGCTTGGCTGGTCCCAGCCCCCCTGGGGCCTGGCGGGGGAGGGGCATCCGGCCGGCGGCTGCCTCCCTCAGGGCTCAGACTCCTGCTCCAGCTCTTGGGAGCCTTGAGCACTGCCCCAACATCGCAGGCTCCCAGGCCTGTGTCCACACTGCCCCAGTGTTGTCCGCCTGTCCCCCTGCACCCCAAGCCTTTATTCGCACACCCCTGGGAGGAGGGGCAGCAGGGAGAAGTGGGGCTCAGGTCGTTTCCAGCAGCCGCGCCTGGGCCACCGTCTGCCTCTGACGCGGGCTGCTGTGTTGAGTGGCAGGGTGTGTGCGAGGGACGTGGAGGCGGGCGGCTTCAGGGGACAGCAGAGGACACTGCCTCGGGCCAGCCTGGGACGGAGCCCTGGGCCAGTGGTGAAGGGTGAACTGGCAGGAGGTGACGGGAGCGCCGGGGCCCAGAGTGTGCAGAGGCCCAGGCAGAGAGGGGCAGAGGCGCTGCGGAGCCTGTACCCTGGCCAGAGGTGGGCGGCATGCGAGGCCTGGGCCTGGAGGCCCCTGCTGCCCCTCACCTGATCCCCAGCCCCTTCCTAGAGACACAGAAGTGGCCCCCTGCCCTCGGAGGGGAGCAGGCAGAGGTGGGCTCCGGCTGGGGTCTGGGAGGAGAGAGCTGAGCGGGGCCTTTGTGCCGCCAGCCCTGATAGGTCCAGACCAGAGGCCAGCCCCAGCACTGTGGCCCCGCGTGCACAGTCCTGCGTCTTGTCCTGGTGGGGTGATGGCCGGTGCCCGCCAGGCCCCTCACAGCCAGGTGGCCCTTGGCGACCTCGAGGAGGCGGGGCAAGGGCGGAGGTCTGTGCTTGGGATGTGCCCGGAAGGATGTGAGCCCCCTGCCCCGCCGGTCCACAGCCCGCGGCCCTCTGCCTGCCGTGTGCACAGCACAGAGGTTGGCATCAGAACCCCAGCATCCCGGGAAGCTCAGCTGCAGCGCCGCCAGGGCCGGAGGGCAGCGCCCAGCGGCTCTCATCTCCACAGCGGCCGACTGGCGTGGGACTGGACCCGGGGACGACACCGCGCCAGCAAGGAGGCAGCCGTGCCCTTTCTAGGCCTTGGTGCAGAGCCACCTAGAAGTGGGGACTGGTGACTGGGAAGTGCCCAGAGGTGGGCACGGTCAGATGCGTCAGGCAGTGGCAACCGTGTGGCCTCCTGGGCTCAAGCTGTCGTGTGTTCATGGGGAAGGCGGTGGTGAACCCTCCTGCAAGACTGGCTCCACCTCCACTGCGCCCTGGACACGGCGGGTGCTGGGTAATGCTCACTGTTGAGGCTGGTGTTGGAATGCTGCCGGGGCTGCTGGTCATGGTGATGGTGGTAGTGACAATGACCATGGTGTTGATGGACAAGGACTGTGGTGTTGGAATGCTGCTGGGGCTGCTAGTCACAGTGGTGGTGGTGGTGACAATGACCGTGTTGTTGATGGTGGTGGTGGTGGTGGTGTTGGAATGCTGGTGGGGCTGGTGGTCACAGTGATGGTGGTGACAACAATGACTGTGGTTGATGGTGGTGGTGGTGTTGGAATGCTGATGCAGCTGGTGATGGTGGTGATGGTGACAGCAATGATCACTGTGGTTGATGGTGGTGGTGGTGGTGTTGGAATGCTGGTGGGGCTGGTGGTCACAGTGATGGTGGTGACAACAATGACTGCGGTTGGTGGTGGTGGTGTTGGAATGCTGATGCAGCTGGTGGTGGTGGTGATGGTGACAGCAATGAACACTGTGGTTGGTGGTGGTGGTGGTGTTGGAATTCTAGTGGGGCTGTTGGTCACGGTGATGTTGGTGACAACAATGACTGTGGTTGGTGGTGGTGGTGGTGTTGGAATGCTGATGCAGCTGGTGGTGGTGGTGATGGTGACAGCAATGATCACTGTGGTTGATGGTGGTGGTGGTGGTGGTGGTGGAATGCTAGTGGGGCTGGTGGTCACAGTGATGGTGGTGACAACAATGACTGTGGTTGATGGTGGTGGTGGTGTTGGAATGCTGGTGGGGCTGATGGTCACAGTGATGATGGTGACAACAATGACTGTGGTTGATGGTGGTGGTGGTGTTGGAATGCTGATGCAGCTGGTGGTGGTGGTGATGGTGACAACAATGACTGTGGTTGATGGTGGTGGTGGTGTTGGAATGCTGATGCAGCTGGTGGTGGTGGTGATGGTGACAACAATGACTGTGGTTGATGGTGGTGGTGGTGTTGGTGTTGGAATGCTGATGCAGCTGGTGGTGGTGGTGATGGTGGTGACAACAATGACTGTGGTTGGTGGTGGTGGTGGTGGTGGAATGCTGGTGGGGCTGGTGGTCGCAGTGATGGTGAAGGCGGCAGTAATGACTTCATTTGTGATGATGCTGATAATGGTGACAGTAGTGAGGGTGCTGTTAATAGGGGGATGTGTTGGTGTTGGTGGTGATGGTGGTAAAGGTAGTGGTGATAAGAGTGGTTACTGAAGATGTTTGCCTCGGTTTGGGTGATTTTGCTCCTGAACTCGTGCAGGTGGCCAGCCCCAAACTCACAAATTAATGGCAGTAAGAGGGCAGGAAGATACTCCATCTGTGGTGTTTTGAGATGGGCCTACAGGGAGTCCTCTGTGTCACTGGGGCTGTGCCTCAGAAGGTAGTTCCCGTGTGAGGGTTGTTGTAGCCAGAGTTTGGGCCGAGCCTTCTGCTTCTCAGCTCATCAGGTGATCCTTCCCCCGCAAGGGTTCTGCTGCCCTCACCAGAAGCCAAACCAATGGGGCTACCTGACCTTGGCCTTGAACCTCCAAGCCTGTGAGCTGCATAAACCTTTTCTCTTTATGAAGTGAGTTGCCTCGTGTGTTTTGTGTTTTCATGGTAACAAAAAGTTGACGTTGTTGTGTCAACGACGGAGGTAACACTGATGATGGTGTTTGTGTTGTTAGTGGCAACAGTGAGGTGACAACGATGGTGACGCTGCTAATAGTGATGGTGGTGGCAGTGATGGTCTGGATGGTATTGTTGGTAGTGCTATTGATGGTGTTGATAGTGACGACTTGAGATGCTGAGGATTCATAATGGCTCTAGTAGTGGTGGTGATGGTGGTGTCAGTGACATGGCAGGTGGTGCTGGTGGTGGTGTTGATGGTGATGTAGATGGCAGTGGTGGTGGTGGTGGTGGTGTCAGTGATACGGATGGTGGTATCATTGGTGTTGGTGGTGATGTAGAGGTGTCGGCAATGGTGGTGATGATGTGGATGGTGTTGGCAATAGTGGTGGTGGTGATGTGGATGGTGTTGACAATGGTGGTGGTGGTGATGTAGAGGTGTTGGCAGTGGTCATGGTGGTGATGTGGATGGTGTTGACAATGGTGGTGGTGGTGGTGATGTAGAGTGTTGGCAGTGATGGTGGTGATGTAGAGGTGTTGGCAGTGGTGGTGGTGATGTGGATGGTGAAGGCAGTGGTGTTGGTAGTGATGTATATATATATAGTGGTGATGATGGTAGTGTCAGTGATATGGAGGGTGGTATCATTGGTATTGGTGGTGATATAGATGGTGTAGGCAGTGGTGGTGGTGATGATGTAGAGGTGTTGACATGGTGGTGGTGATGTAGAGGTGTTGGCAGTGGTGTTGGTAGTGATGTAGATGGTGTTGGTGGTGGTGATGTGGATGGTGTTGACAATGGTGGTGGTGGTGGTGATGTAGAAGTGTTGACAATGGTGGTGGTGGTGATGATGTGGGTGGTGTTGACAATGGTGGTGGTGGTGGTGATGTGGGTGGTGTTGACAATGGTGGTGGTGGTGATGATGTAGAGGTGTTGACAATGGTGGTGGTGATGTAGAGGTGTTGGCAGTGGTGTTGGTAGTGATGTAGATGGTGTTGGTGGTGGTGATGTGGATGGTGTTGACAATGGTGGTGGTGGTGGTGATGTAGAAGTGTTGACAATGGTGGTGGTGGTGATGATGTGGGTGGTGTTGACAATGGTGGTGGTGGTGGTGATGTGGGTGGTGTTGACAATGGTGGTGGTGGTGATGATGTAGAGGTGTTGACAATGGTGGTGGTGATGTAGATGGTGTTGACAATGGTGGTGGTGGTGGTGATGTGGGTGGTGTTGACAATGGTGGTGGTGGTGGTGATGTGGGTGGTGTTGACAATGGTGGTGGTGGTGGTGATGTAGAGGTGTTGACAATGGTGGTGGTGATGTAGATGGTGTTGACAATGGATGTGGTGGTGATGTGGATGGCGTAGACAATGGTGGTGGTGGTGGTGATGTAGAGGTGTTGGTAGTGATGTAGATGGTGTTGGTGGTGGTGGTGATGTAGATGGTGTCGACAATGGTGGTGGTGGTGGTGGTGGTGATGTAGAGGTGTCAGCAGCGGTGTTGGTGGTGATGGTGGTGTCAGTGATATGGCGGGTGGGATCATTGGGGATGTAGATGGTGGTGTTGATGGTGATGGCTGGTGCTGGTGACTGCTGAAGGTGCTGGCGCTGGTGACGGCAATGATCGTGGCAGTGACAGATGTGATGATGACGGCACTGCTGAAAACATCGCTGCTGGTGGGGTTGCAGTGGCAGCTGACGGTGCGTCTGTGGCGAGAGTCAGGGCTCTGTCCACGGCAGCCGCAGCTCTGAGGGAAGTGTGCGGCTGTCCCCCGCCCTGGCTCCCCGTGGGAGGCCGGACCACTTGTGGCCCAGGCTGTGAGCCAGGTGCCTGCCAGGTGGCTGGGAGAGCAGAAGGAGGGGCCCCGAGGCCGTGGCCGTGTGGCGCGGGGCTTAGAGATGAGGCTGGGCCGACCGCATGGGCGGGAGCCTTAGGATCTGCCAGAGCCGGGGCGTGCTCGGGTCAGGAGCGCTCCGATTTCCAGCCTGTGGCCGGAAGCCCTGCCTCTGGGCAGCTGGCGCCAGGCAGCAGCGAGGAGATTGGCATCTTCTTCGTGGGGACATGAGAGTCCCTGGAGGCTCTGGTCACAGACCCGTGATGCCGGGTGAGGCTCAGATGCAGCCGGCACTGCCAGAGGCTCCACAGGCGGGGACGCCAGGTCCAGGGAGCCTCGGATCTCACCTGGCGGCTGCGACTCGGTAGGACCCAGGTAAGGCAGGTGTCCAAACCCAGCAGTGGGCGGAACTCAGAGACCAGGGTGCCCTGAGTCCCCAGGCCGTGAGCCAGGGGAGCTGGAGCCGAGCTGGGCCAGCCCTGGGGACTCTCCCAGACGGGCAGCCAGACAAGCACTGGAAGGCCAGGGCTGGAGGAGGCCGCGCTCAGGAACCCTGACGGACCAGGTTGACTCGGGACAGGAGGGCACGTGCCAGAGGGACCACCAAGAGCCAGGCCCATGCGCAGACAGGGCCGCCAGGGCCGAGGGGCGGCACTCAGCCAGCTACCGTGATCTCCGGCTGCTCGGTGAGGCAGGACGCAGGCTGGGGAGGGCTCCACACAGCAGCTGGGCGGGGTCTGGCCGAGGGGCCGGGTGCAATGATTGGGGATCCTGGGACAGGCAGGAGGGAAGCTTGGTCACCCGGGCAGGCTTCCGGGAGGAGACGCCCCTCTTGCTGTGTGGCTGGGAAGGCAGCAGCAGGGCTGAGCGGTGGGCACGCCTGCCAGGTGGGCGTGACTGGGTGGGTGGGGCTTGTCCCCAGAAGCATGTCCCCCCTGGAGCAGGGCTGGGTCAGGGGCACTGAGAGGTCTGGTGGGGGGCTCCTGGCAGGCCCTGACTGCAGAGGCACCCCCCCCCCGGCACCCGCACGCTCCTGCCGAGGCACGCGTTCCCTGCTCCAGGCTTCTTTCTGCCGTGTGGGAGGACACCCTATGAGTCATTCACACCAGAGTGTGAATTAGCCCATCAAATCCAAGAAGACCCCGGCAGAGCAGTCCCAGAATAGCGCCTGCCTCGTGGGCTCGGCGGGCGGGCTCCTGCTGCGCCCCTGCCTGGCTGTCCCCAGATGTCCTGGGAGCACACAGGCCCTGACAGCTCACCCCCCTGCCATCCCCCTGACCAGGGACGGGAGGTGGCCGGGCCCTGGGTGGCCGGAGGGAGCTCCCCTCAGTGGCTTCCCCAGGGTCCCTGGGTTCCCCTCTGGGGCTGGCCAAGCGTTCCCTGGGGGGCGCCAGGTGGGAGTGGGGTGTTGCGGGCGGCATGCCCCAGGCTGGGCCTGGCCCAGCGATGGGGCAGTGCCCCCGGCGCCCCCCTGCTCGGTGGCTTCTCCTGTCCAGGCGCTGTGGGGGTGCCTTCACCTGGGATGTGGGAACAAGGTTGTGGCAGAGGCTAGGATGGGGGGTCCGTGTTGGGGGCTGCCCTGAGCGGAACCCAGAAGGGGGAGGCAGGGCGGGGTGGGGCCAGGCGGCACGGCCTTGGCTCTGGGTTGGGGGGAGCTGAGAGCTATGTACTGTTATTGTTGTTACTGTTTTGCTTTCTTGAGAGAGAGGAAGTGAGAGGAAGAAAGCCCCCATCTGCCGGGTCACTGCATCAGCGCCTCCCTCAGCTGGGCTGGCTCCCCCAAAGCCGGTCACTCCATCTGGGTCTCATGCGTGGGTGGCAGGGACCCTGACCACTTGAGCCGCCCCCTGCCGCCTCCCAGGGTGCATTAGCGGAAGCCGGCGTCCCAGACCCCTGGATAGGGGGCAGGCGCCCAGTGCCCGCCCTCGGAAGGCTGATGGGAGCCCAGCATGGCACGTGTCAATCAGGTGACACGAGTGACCATGAGGGCAGGGCACAGGCTGGCGGCCGGCGGCGCTGGGTCCCAGCGGGGGCGGCCGTGCAGGGGTGAGCAGCGGCAGGAGAACGCTGATGGTCAGCTGGGGGTGGGGGCACTGGGGAGGGAGCCTGGCCTTCCCCCTCCCTTCCCAGAATGCCGTGCGCACCGGGCAGCCCCGCGTTGTGCTGGGGTCACGGAAGGGGACAGGCCATGGCTGGAGCTGTCCTGAGTGAAGCCAGAGGCCCCAGGCCCCCACCCAGCTCAGGCAGGGCTGCCTGCTCCTCTGCCCCGGGGAGGCCACTGCCCCCTCTGCGGGGGCTGGCGGTGGCTGACCCAGCCTCCTCAGGCCTGGGCCCAGGGTGGGGGGCCTGACCCAGATACCCCACAGCTGCGCGGCGCAGACAGGACGCGGCCCGTGGCCTCCCCCAGGGAGCAGCCGCTGTGCGCACGTGGGTGCGTGGCCTGCCGGCGCCGCTCCCTGCAGCAGGGATGGTTTTATTCTCGGGGAAGAAACTTCGGGACGCTGCAAATCTGGGTCTTGTTGGAAGGAGGGGGACGGAAGGGCTCTGGCCGCCCCCCGGTAGGCATGGGGAGGTGCCCCCCCATCCCTGCCCGGCTGCTGGTCCCCAGCAGCGGCCAGCAGGCGTGGCCCCCAGATCTGCTCTGCCCTGGGGGGAGGGCGCCGGCCGGAAGGGAATCTGGGTCCTGCCACCAGCCTGCTGTGTGGCTTCAGGCGGCCGCTTCATCCACAGGCTGACTGAGGATGCTTTAAAGAGGAGGCCGGCGCCGTTGGGTGTGGGGAGGGGCCCTGGCCCGGGCCGCCCCCACTGCCGGCCGCTGGGCCTGCACCCGGTCTCTGGCCCAGGGCAGGTGCCCTCTCTGTCCCCTGTGGCTGCAGGCGCAGACTCCCCCACACCCCTCAGCAGGCTGGGTAGCAGCCCCTAGCCCTGGGGCCCTGCACTGGCTGCCAGTGGTGTCCCCCAAGGCCCCGCACAGACCCGCTGGTGTGACTGGGCACCTGCCCGGCTGCGGGGGCCGTCCTCAGAGCCCTCCTCACAGCTCCGGGCAGGGGGGCCGGCAGGATTCTGGGTGTGAGGAGCAGAGCTGGGCCCGGAGCGCAGCCCTGGCTGGCGGGGACGCCGCCGGGGCCGTTCGGCAGTGCGAGGAGGCAGCTGGCAGGTGCACTGTGGCAGCCGCGCTGGGGGGCTGCGGTCAGCCAGGACGCAGGGGCTCTGTGCGCTGGTCAGACGCGCGGTCTGCTCCTCTGGGGGGGGGGGGCAGCGGCTTCTGCCCTGGAGCAGGTGGGGGTGGAGGCAGAGGGAGACCTACCCTGAGACCTTGGAAAGCCCTCAGTGCGAGGTCAGGGCCTCTCTGCCCCCTCCACACCCCCAGATGGTGCCAGCAGGATCTGCCCTGTTTCCAAGGCCTTGGCCTCGGGCCACCCTGTGCTGGGGAGGCAGATGGGGGACGGGGCGCCCTCGGGCAGCCTGGACCCTGGCCTCGTCCCCCTTGCTGGAGTCAGACGCTGCCCCTTGGGGCCCGTGCCGCACGCCTCTGGGAGCCGCACAGCCTGAGGCTCCCGGCCCTCCCCTGGCCAACGCCTATCCTTTATAGACACGGGGGACCCCTGTGGTGGGGGAGCTCTGGCCCTGTCCTCCTCACACCGCACCCCAGGGTGGGCCGGCAGGTGGACAGGGGCCAGGTCACAGGGCCCCACAGCCCCGGGCAGCCTGCGGAGCCTCGGCCGCCCCCGGGCCCTCCTGCCGGCTCTGCCTCGGGAGCTGTGAGCAGGGCCGAGGTGGGCGGCTGGGAGGGAGACCTGGGGGGGACGCAGATGCTCAGGGGGTCTCACGCCAGCTGATACCGAGCAGTGTCCACCACTTCCTCCTCTCCCCTGCGCCCATTCCAGAGATGGGAACGTGTGCTAGGGCAGCTCGGGAGCCCCGTGTCTGATCAGGGGCTACGGGGGCGAGACAGGTCTGGGTGACCAAAGCCCGACCCACAGGCCCCCCGGTACTGGGGGGTGGGACGCAAGAGCCAGGGCTGGGTAAGCACCTTGCAGCTGGCGTCTCGGCGGGGGTAGGGGGGAGCAGCAGGAGCGCTCCAGGGTACAGGGCTGGATGCAGGGTCCCCAAAGCCCTGAGTTACTAGGGACGCGTGGGCCTTTGGAGAGCTGGGCCAGGGGGCAGACCACTCCCAGGGGAGGCTCCTGCGGCCGCAGCGTGGGTCCTCAGACGGGCAGGCCGGCCAGTCCTTGAGGGACAGGCACGTGGAAGTCTCTGGACAAGAGCGCGGGGGGGGGGGGGGGCGCCTTGGCTCTGTGGCAGGAGGAGGCAGTGCCGCCTTGATGCGCCCAGAGCCTGCTCAGCTGCGCAGGGGGCAGCCAGAGGGGGCCTGGGTCAGAGCAGGGGGCAGTCTGCAGCCGCTGGCCGCCTCCCTCCGGGAAAGGCCATGGCTCTCCCCAGGGGCGACAAGACCCCCCAGGCAGGTGTGGGGAATGGAGTGCTCCCAAGGTCACCAGCTCCAGCGGAGCCCGGGCTGTGGGGCTACAGAGCCCCCAAGCCGCCCCTCGCAGGCTCCGTGCCCAGCCGCACCTTCCCCCGGGCCCACGTGCGCCTACGCGCCCCCCGGGGCTGCCCTCCCCCGCTCTCCGGGGGCGACCCCCCTCCGGTGGGGGTAAGGGCGCGGGCCCAAGAGGAGCGGGGCGGCGGGGGCGGGCTCGGAGCCGGGCGCGGGGCCAGCGCCCCCCGCCCCTCCCCCGCTCCCCGCCCCGCGCTCCCGCGGGCTGCTCTCGGCGGCTCTCGGCGGCTCCGGCGCGCGGCGGGGCGGGCGCAGAGCGCGGCCATGGGCGCCCGGGCAGCGGGGCCTGGCGGCGGCGGCGGCGGGCAGGCGGGACCGCGGCTGCGGGCGCAGGTGCGGGCCGGGCGCGGGCGCGGGGATGCGGTCGGGGCCGGGGCTGGGGCGGGGGCCCGGGCGGGCGCCGCTCGGGGGGCCGGGGCCCGCCCGCGCCCCCGCTGACGCTGCCGCCTGTCTCCCCCCCACCCCGTGTCCCGCCCGCCCCCAGACCCTCCTCCTCCGCCCCCCCGCAGCTCGGGCCCTGGTCGTGGCGCGGCTGCCGCACGGTGCCCCTCGACGCCCTCCGGACGCGCTGCCTCTGTGACCGGCTGTCCACCTTCGCCATCTTAGCCCAGCTCAGCGCCGACGCGGTGAGACCCCAGCCGGGACGCGCGGGGGAGGGGCGGGGCGGCGGCGTGCGGGGCGAGGGTGGGGGGGGCTCTCTGGCGCGACAGGCCCCAGGCCCCGGGATGGTGGCTCGGGTCAGCGAGTGGGGAGGGGGCCGGCCTCTTCCCCGCCTGGGGGGTGGTCCCTGCGCCAATAGCCACCCTGGCCCGGATGGGATGGTGACGGCCTCTGGAGAGGGTGGGTGGGGGCCCAGTGGGTGGCTGTGGGGAGTTGAGCGCGGCAGGAAGTGACTGATGGGTGAGTGGCGTCTCCGGGGGCTGGGGTCCCCAGGGGAGCATGGCTGGCCCGTGGGACCTGCTGGTGCTGGAGAGGCCTGCAAGGCCTTGCGCCCCTCTGGGCCCCTTCTCTGGGTCACCGGCTGAGGGAGGAGGAGCTACCAGCCCAAGTGACCTGCAGAGATGGCCCTGTCCCCAGACAGCGCCCGGGGGTGGCAGCGGCTGCTGAGCCTGGCCCAGGCCCCTCATCCTAGGGGCTTCCTTTCTGTGCCTGTGATTTTTGTGGGGGCTGCCGGTTCCTATGGCAACAGCATCTGGGGCCAGCCTGCTGGGTGCTGGGCGCTGTGTACGCCCAGGGCTGACCAGGCTGCTCTCAGTGGCCCCAGGAAGGCTGGAGACCCCCCCCCAACCAGGTCCCTGGGCCAGGTGGGCCCACATCAGCCCACGGAGTGGAAACAGGGCCTGGGGGTCTTTGCCCACTGAGCCTCCCGGCCCAGCCCAGCCCTCCAGCGCCAGTAGGGGCAGCAGGTACGGAGGACAGACCGGGGGGAGGCTCGTTCCCCTGGGTGTTTGGGCAGCCAGGCTTGTCCCTCAGAAGCCCGGGCTCCATGTGGACGATGGCGCTGGCCTCTGGGGGAACATTCCAGAATGGGACCCGTTTTGTCCTCTGGAGAGTGGGCAGGGCTGCCGTGCCCTGGGCTGGGGTCTCCAGGGTGTCAGAGCCATGGGAGCCTGAGGTCACTGAGTGGCAGGGGGCCCCGCGTGTGGAGGGGGCTCCTGCCGTGGCACTGGGCCGAGTCTGGGCTGGGCAGGGGTCTCTGCTCCTGGTCCCGATCCTGCAGCCCCTCCCCCCACCAGCCTCCCCTCAGGCTGTGGGCCAGCCCTGGGGGCTTCCCGGAAGAGGTGACTTTCCACAGAGATGTCACTGTGGTCACACAGCAGGCTCCTGGGCCACAGGCTCCCCGGGGGGTGTGAGGAGGCCCAGGGCGCCAGCATCTGCCGGGAAGGTCCGTGCTGGGGTGTGGACCCTGGGCCGGCCTTCGGTCCCCCGGGCCTGGGCAGCCTCTGCTGTGGAACAGAGGCTAGGGCTGGAGGGGTTGCGAGTGCCTGGGTGGGGGCAGCTGATGGCGTGGAATTCTCCGAGTGCTGGGGCCGGGAGCCGGAGTGTTCCAGGCAGAGCTGATCTGTGCCAGTGCCCGCCACGGGGAGAAAGCAGGGCAGTGGCCAGGCAGGAAGCGGGGGGGGGGGGGGATCAGTGGCTGCATCCAGAGGCCTTGTGGCTCACGTCAGCGCAGCCGGCACGTGGGCCCCCCACCTGTGTCCCAGACAGGGGAGTGGGAGGCGGCTGCGGGGCGGGGGCCAGGCTCCTGCCTCTGGCAGTGGGGTTCCTCCCTGGGCGGGGGTGGGCTGCCCCGGCATGGACCCCGAAGCTCTCACCGCCGCCTGCCCTGGCGCACGCCGTCTTGCCACTCTGTGAGCGTGGGGAGCCACGGGGCTCAGCGCTGGGCCCCCTCGGCGTCAGAGAGCCCAGAGATCCCTTGGGGCCGGGGCTCCGAAGCCGGAGCCACCGTGCGCTCACGTGGCCTGGCCAGCCCAGGCTGGAAATGGACAGCGCGGGGGTCTGGGGCAGGCTCCGGGCAGGCTGGAGGCCTGGGGCCCAGGTGCCCGAGGGGCCTGTGCAGGAGTGGGAGCAGCCGGCCGGGGGCGGTGAGCTGGGGGGGTGCAGGCAGAGCCGCCGCAGGGACTGGGGGGGTGAACAAGGGCTTGGGCCAGGGCAGGCAGTGGCGTGTGGTGGGCACCCCTGGAGCTGGGGGTGGGCAGCCTGGCAGGGGCTGGGGGCGTGGGGGCGGCAAGACGAGGCCCAGGAGCCCCTGCAGAGCAGGGCCCGGGGTGGCCGTGCGGGCGGCTGCGGCTGAGCAAGGTTGAGTAATTGGCGTTGAGTCACCCCGGGAGGGGCGGTGGCACCTGCTGGGCTGTGGGGGCTGCGCCTGGCACTGTGCTCACGGCCCCACTCACAGCCCGCCATGCACCGACAGCTGGGCCCGCGCTGGGCTGGAGGTCCTGTCTCAGCCTGCGACCTCGGGCCAGGGGTTGGGGGCGGCCAGGTCAGCGCTCAGCGTGTGACGAGGCTCGGGGCACAGTCGTGGCCAGAGCCCAGCATCGTGGCCGCTGGGCAGGGCCTTGGGGGACGTGGGGTGTGCAGGGCTTGGGAGTGGGAGCTGGCGTGGCGGGACGGGACCCAGGCAGGGGGACCCTGGCAAGCATCCAGAGAGGGTGGGGGCGGGGCACCACGGCGGGGCGCCACGGTGGGGGGCCTCTGTGAGGCCGCATCGCCAACCACGAGAAGGGCAGGGGAAGGGCATAGCAGCAGGAGGAGCATGTGGGAAGGCCCTGGGGCCGCGCTGAGCTTGGCACGGGAGCCGGCCTGGTTCTGCCTCCTCCCAGGCTCCTGCCCTGAGGTCCTGGCGAGGTCTAGCCCTGACACCCTTGCTGCCTGTCCCCGCCCCACGGCCCCCACAACCTGCTGGCCGGGCGTTCGGGAGTGATGAGCAGGCAGGCAGGTGGGCGAGCGGCTGCCAGGCCCAGTGAGGGCAGACAGAGGCAGATGGCCGCAAAGGTCGGGCTGGAGCCGCCTGGGACGGGCGCGAGCCACTTACTCGGCCGTCCGTGACCGGCGTGGCTGTCGGCCCACCTTGCCCCGTCAGGCAGCAGGGCCCGAGCAGCGCTCCCAGGGGGGACGGCGGTGCCATCCCTACCTCGTCCGTTAGGGAGTGAGGCTTGGGAATTGGGGAGAACCCCTCCCGCCCCCCGCTCGGTGTCTGGGTCTCCCACGGAGCCCAGCAGCCGGGGGGTAATCTGAGGGGCCTACCTGGAGGCAGTGACCCCTGAGCTGTGCCAGGCGATGACCGAGGGAGCCAGACTGCCTCATTCCAGAGAAGGCACAGCTGGAGGCCAGGTGCCCTGCCCAGGTGCGCTTCAGCCAGATGCGTGTGTGTCCCAGGCAGACAGGTGGTCTGAGGCTTGGGCCTCGTCTTGGCCTAGAGGAGACAGGGAGCATGGGCATCTGCAGCCACCGGGGTCCCCGAGGCTCAGGTCCCGAGGCCGGCGCTCCGCTCCTGGCAGGTGAGCAGTCAGCAGGAGCCTGGGCCCCATAGGAGCTGAGTGCTCATGCGGCCTGGAGGCCTGTGGTTGAGCCGCTGGGCTGCCTGGCACCCGGGTGGCAGTCTCATCCCGGGTGCGGTCTTCCCACCGCGTCCCGGCCCGGTCCACGGCCGCTCAGCTGCAGAGGCAGGCTGTCACCAAGGTGAGGAAGGCTGCCTGGAGGAGGCGGGACTTCCAGTGCCGGGAGGGAGGTTCTGGCCACGGGCACAGCGTGGAGGGGCACCTGCGCCTTTGAGGGCAGGGAGAGGAGCCCAGGCTGGCGTGGGGGCGAGCCCCCGAGGATAAAGGGCTCCTCTGAGGACGAGCCTGGGGGTGGGGTTGTCCCCAGGTGTCAGCCGGGCTGGCTGGGCAGGGCTGGCTGGGCAGGGACCCCCTCCCGGGACTCCCCTCCACTTCCTGTTGAGCGGAGGCAGCGGGCGGGGGGGTGACTGCAGAGCCCCCTCTGGGGTCCTGATCCCGCGCTCCCTCCTCCGTGAGCCCCTGTGAGCCTGAGGGGGTCCCACGGGGTCACCACGCCCGTCCCACAAGCAGGAGCCCGCCTGCGTCTTCAGGAGGGGTCGGGGTGAGCTGAGAGCCCAGCCCTGGAGGGGCAGAGGGGCCGGCAGGCGGGCAGCTGGCGTCCCCACAGAGCCCAGGGCAGGGTCGGCCAGGAGGACCCTGGGCAGGGCGGGGGGGGGGGTCTCGGGTGGCCGCTGTGGGCCCTCGGTGGCCGTCAGGGAGAGCGGGGAAGCCCAGGACTGCCGGGTGCTGGTGGTGCCTGCCAGCAGCAGGGAGGGCTGGGGGGCTCTGTGGGGGGAGGGGCGTGGGATGTGGTTGGGGTGGCGCCCGCTGTCTGGGGCTTTCTGGACCTGAGGGCCCCCTGGGGAGGCAGGGCTGGGCCTGGCCCTTCTGGGAGGGGGGGCGGGGTGGGAGGGAAGCTGCCCTGGGCTTCGGGGTTCAGGGACACGGGTTTGCAGGTGAGTCGGCGCGGAGCCAGGGCTGAGCCTCACCCCTGCCTCTCCCCCCGGTGTCCAGACCATGGAGAAGGCAGCCGTGCCATCCGTGACGCTCGTCGTGGGCTGTGGCGTGTCCTCCCTCACCCTGCTCTTGCTGGTCATCATCTACGTGTCCGTGTGGAGGTGGGTGCCGGCCCCGCCCCGCCCCGCCCACTGCAGGTGCCCCACGCAGGTGACACAGGGTGGCCACCCCGGCCTGCCTGTTCCGGAGCTGGCCCCACACCGCGCAGCCCCACTTCCTGCTGTCCCCCTCGAGCCTGCTCCCAGGTGTGCACAGCGAGCCCCTGACCCGTGGCCCCCGGGGTCTGTGTCTGCACACCTGCACCCGCATGTCACAGCCTGCCTGGGGCCCCCGGCCAGGGCTCAGGGCCCACGTCTCTGCTGCCTTCCCACAAGGCCGCAGGGGCACAGCCCAGGACCTGTCCCTGGCACGGGTGCAGCCTGCCTGGGGGTGGCAGGGCGCCCGAGCCTGGTGTGCGTCTGCCACGCGTGGGAAGAGCCGTGCATAGGCCAGGGCTGAGTGCCACTGCTGTGTGTGCGTGCACATGTCCCCACCTGTCTCCCTGGCCCTGCTTCCAGCCCTAGGAGGGTGAGCTCAAGGTCACTGGCGGGCCAGCTGCCCTGGGTCTGAGCTGCGGCTCCCGTGGTATCCAGACAACGTGTAGCCCTGGGGCAGCTGATAATCAGAGATTCAGCTGTCGCTGCCCCCCAGGGCCAGCAGCCAGAGGTCGATGTGGCTGGTGGGGGAGGGGGCTGAGTGCTCCTGGTGATGGGGTCGTGGGCAGCAGCAGGTGGCCTCCACTGTCCTGCCGGGGCCCAGCGCCCAGTGCCCCTCAAGGATCCGTGGGGGCCTAGCTCTTTCCTCCCCCAGGGCCAGGCCCCTCTGCTAGGGCCCGAGGCCCCCAGAATGTCTGCGGCCTGGGGCGCAGGGACTCTGAGTCGCTGTGTAGACTGAACGTCCTCTGTGCCCCAACCCCAAGGGTTAGTGGTGATGGAGACGGCAGTGGTGACAATGGTGACGATGGTGGCGATGGTGGCGATGGTGGTGATGGTGGCGGTGGTGATGGTGGTGATGGTGGCGATGGTGGCAATGGTGGTGATGGTGGTGATGGTGGTGATGGTGGTGATGGTGGCGATGGTGGTGATGGTGGTGACGATGGTGATGGTGGTGATGGAGATGGCAGTGGTGACAATGGTGGTGATGGTGGTGACGATGGTGATGGTGGAAGTGATGATGGTGGAGGTGATGGTGATGATGGTGGAGATGAGAGTGATGATGGAAGTGATGGTAACAATGGTGATGGTGATGGAGATGGTGGTGATGGTGGTGATGGAGATGGCAGTGGTGACAGTGGTGGTGATGGTGGCGATGGAGGCAGCAGTGGTGACAGTGGTGGCGATGGTGGTGATGGTGATGATGGTGACGATGGTGATGGAGATGGTGGTGATGGTGATGGTAAGGTGATGATGGTGGTGATAGTGGTGGTGGTGATAATGGTGATGGTGGAGGTGATGGTGATGATGACAGTGGTGTTGGTGATGATGGCGGTGATGGTGGAGGTGGTGGTGGTGACAATGGTAGTGATGGTGATGGTGCAGGTGATGGTGATGGTGGTGATGGTGGAGGTGATGGTGATGACGGTGGTGATGGCGATGGTGGAGGTGGTGGTGATGGTGATAGTGATGATGGTGATGGTGGAGGTGATGATGGTGGTGGAGGTGATGGTGATGATGGTGATGGTGGAGGTGATGATGGTGGTGGTGGTGATGGTGATGATGGTGGTGGAGGTGATGGTGGTGGTGATGGTGATGATGGTGATGGTGATGATGGTGATGGTGGAGGTGATGGTGGTGATGGTGATGATGATGGTGGTGGTGGTGATGGTGGTGGAGGTGATGGTGATGATGGTGGTGGAGGTGATGGTGGTGGTGATGGTGATGATGGTGGTGATGATGGTGATGGTGGAGGTGGTGGTGATGGTGATGATGGTGGTGGAGGTGATGGTGGTGGTGATGGTGATGATGGTGATGGTGATGATGGTGATGGTGGAGGTGATGGTGATGGTGGTGATGATGGTGATGGTGGAGGTGGTGGTGATGGTGATGGTGGAGGTGATGATGGTGATGATGGTGATGGTGATGATGGTGGTGGTGGTGATGGTGGTGGAGGTGGTGGTGATGGTGATGATGGTGGAGGTGATGGTGATGGTGATGATGGTGGAGGTGGTGATGATGGTGGTGATGGTGACGGTGGTGGCAGTGGCTGTGGGAAGGGTGGGTCCCGGTCTTGGTGCAGGCCGTGGGACGTGGGTTCTTAGGAGGAGGAGGCCGTGTGGGTGCTGACCTGGGCTGGCTCCCCCAGGTACATCCGCTCGGAGCGCTCCGTCATCCTCATCAACTTCTGCCTGTCCATCATCTCCTCCAACGCCCTCATCCTCATCGGGCAGACCCAGACGCGCAACAAGGTAGCTGCCCCTGCTCGGCCACACGCGTCCCCGCATCCTGGGGCGCTGCAGGGTGGACCCCGCGGGAGGGTGCGGGAGCAGGCACCACCCACGCAGAGCTGGGGCTGGCCCGGGCCCCAGGCTCAGCAGGCTCCGCCTCTCCCCCGCCTGGCGCACCCCGGGAGCTGGAACCCCGTGCTCGTCCAGCTTTGGCTCAAGCTGCCGAAGGCCCAGGGTGTGTGGCCAAGGACTCGGAGCCCGAGGGTAGCGGCGGCCCCCGGGGCCAGCCCTCCCCCACACAGGCCAGCCTGGATCCGGCAGCTGCCCGTGGAGCCCCTCGGCCCACCCTGAGGTCTCCACACTGCCTCCCACTAACCATGGCGGGTGCAGCCCTTGGGAGGGGCAGAGGAAGCAGAGGGGCTGTGGTGACAGAGAGAGGACCTGGCCCCGGGACCCGGCCATGGGCTGTGGGCCGTGGTCACGGCCGCCGTGACCCTGCGTATGACTTGCTGTGTGGCCTGGGGGCCACTTCCTCCTGCAGTGGCCGGGAAGGGCGGGGCTGGGCCCCAGCAGGTGGTGGGTGGGGCGGGCTCTGGGGTGCACTCCCCGCCCACCGCCACCCACCACCCGCCCGCGCAGGTGGTGTGCACCCTGGTGGCCGCCTTCCTGCACTTCTTCTTCCTGTCGTCCTTCTGCTGGGTGCTCACCGAGGCCTGGCAGTCCTACATGGCCGTGACCGGCCGCCTCCGGAACCGGCTCATCCGCAAGCGCTTCCTGTGCCTGGGCTGGGGTGAGCCACATGCGCGCCAGCCGGCTGCCTCCCCGGCCCTGGGCGGCTGTCCCCGCCTGTCCCTGCCCCCTGCAGCCTCCCCATCCCGCGGGGGCCGCCCGTGCCTTTGGCCTGAGTGGGTCTTTGCGGATCTGAGATGCAAAGGCAGGCTTTGGGGCAGTGGTCCCCCACGGCTCGGGACGCCTCACCCCGTGTCCCAGCGCCCCCACTTCCGACCCCCTGCAGCCTGGCGGGCAGCAGGGGGGACCCAGGTGGCCAGGTCCCCGCCGCCCATGTGGAAGACCCTGGTGGAGCTGCGGGCTCCTGGCTCTGAGGATCTGGGGAGTGACCTGGTGGAGGGGGAATCTCTCTTCTTCCCTCCTCCCTCCTTTCCTCCCTCCCTCCCTCCCTCCCCCTCCCTCACTCCCGCTCTGTGGCCCTGTGTCTCTGTGGCCCTGTGTTTCTGTCTTTGAAATAAAATGCAGAAGCGAATAAATAGGCGGGGCGGCTGCCCCTCCGCAGCGCAGGCGGCCCTGGTCTTGCCCACCGCCGTCTCCCTGTCCCACACTCAGCGGGGCCGCGCCGGGGCCGGCACTGACGTCCTGGCGTCCGTGCCTCTGCAGGGCTGCCTGCACTGGTCGTGGCCATCTCCGTGGGATTCACCAAGGCCAAAGGCTACAGCACCGTGAACTAGTGAGTCTGGACGGGGTGGGGTGGGCCCTCCGTGGTCTGGCCAGGCACCGTCTCCCGGAGGCTCAGGGCTGAGGGCAGGGAGGGGGCGCTCAAGGGCTAGGGGCCGATCCCATCAGTGCCTTCCTCCAGGCAGCCCGTGGGGACCTTGGACAGGGCTGTCACTGTCTCTGAGGCTCGGCGTGGAGCCCACCCATGCGCAGGTGGGGAGGGTCGTGGGGGAGCCCTGGGCGTAGCAGGTGCATCCACACAGTGATCCCTTGGGACGGGCCCATTTCACAGGTGAACTAACTGAGGCCAAGAAGGACCAGCCAGGCTGGGTCCTGGGGCTATTAACATCATGCCCTGATTCTTGAGACGTATCCCACAGGAGGTGTGGCTTCCCCAGCTGGGGACAAAGGGGTAGGGGAACCAGGGTGGGGGAAACTGAGGCCCTTGGGGGCCGAGCAGGCCTGGCCACACGGGAGCCCGGGATCAGGATGTGGGCCCCGGAGCGCCCCAGCACCCAGGCAGGCCTGGGAGTGGACAGGGGGCGAGTGTGGGCATCGGGGCTGCAGGAGGAGGAGGAGTTTGTCGGGCAGCACTGGGCAGCCTGCCCCGGGCCGAGGCCCTGTGCCGTGGGAGGTGCAGGTGCAGGTGCAGCAGCCCTGCACGCTGACGTCACGTCAGGGGAAGGGGTGCCTCCGCTGGCCCTGTGCCTGTGCGGTGAGCAGGTCCGCCCCGGGGGCTGCCGAGGGGCGGTGCTGACCGGCCTGTGTCCCCGCAGCTGCTGGCTGTCCCTGGAGGGAGGACTGCTCTATGCCTTCGTGGGACCGGCCGCGGCCGTCGTGCTGGTACTGACCCTCCCCGAGCCTCGCGGGGCCCCGGGTGTCCCGATCGCCAGGGGCAGCGCACATGGTCCCTCCCGGCGTGTGTGGGATGGGAGGCTGGGCGGGGCCCTGTGGCCTCTGGGAGCATGGCTGGGCCCCGCCCGTGCACCTGCTGGGAGGGCTGTGGGTTTGGTGAGTGATGGCGGGTGCAGGCTCGGCCGGCTGGCAGCAGAGGCTCGGGGAGTGGGCCAGGCTGGGAGTGTCCCCCCACCCCGCACGCTCAGCCATAGCACCCCAGGCTGTGCAGCGAGCGCCATGCCCTGGCCGCCCTCCGTGTTCCCCTTGGCAGCTGCCCCGCACGGGGGCCGTCCCGTCCCCACCTGCACAGGAGCTGGGAGCGGGCACGGGCCTGCACGAGCCTTGCCCTCAGGCCCTCCCCTCCTACCTGGGGAAGGGGCCTCTCCCAGGGCCACAGCTACTCGTGGGCTCCGGCTGTGGCCGTGGGGCAGTGACCGTGGGCCAGGACCACAGAGGCCCCTCTTGTCCCTGATGGTGCCCGGGGTGGGGGGGGGAAACACAGTCACTGCACCTGGGGCCTGGGGTGGGTGGAGCAGACGGAGGCAGGAGCCCCGCCCCCACTCGTCCCCTCGCACAGTGCAGGTGGGATCAGGGGCTGGTGGCCGCCCCCAGTGGACATGAGCCCCATCCCCTCCCCCACCCCCCCCAGCCAGGGCAGAAGCGAGGCTGCCTAGGGAAGCCGCCCCCACCCCAGCCAGGCCTGCAGAGGGGGTGGTGTCTGTTCCGGAACGTTCCCTCCAGGGATTCCCGAGGCTGGGCTCTGCGTGGGGGATCCTGAGCTCCCGGAGCCTCGGGCTCAGAGCCACCAGCCTGGGCTGTGGGTAGGGGTCCCTGAGCCTGGGGCCCGCGGAGTCACCAGGTCCTGTGCCTTGAGCTCCCTGCCTGCAGAGTGAGAGCCAGAGGCTGGGGGGGTCGATACAGGAGCTGGGACCCTCCCCCCGGCAGAGGGGGCGCCTGGGGTCCCCAAGCAGTGGAGGCCTCGGGTGGTGGCTCGGGCAGCGTAGGCACTGACTAGAGACGCTGAGAGGCACCGCGGGGTGCAGGTGCCCAGTGCGGGCTTCTGTGGCTGGCCGGGGGCAGAGGCGTGGTCAGTGTGGTAGGAGGGGGATGGGCTGCCATGTGGGGAGTGCGGGAGGGACGGGGCGGCCCCAGGCAGGGCCAGGGTGAGGGCACCCTCGTCCACGGGTGTGAGCTCCCGTGGCTGGAAGGAGGGGGGAGCAGGGATGCTATTAGCGGGGGGGGGGGGGGGACACGTGGGAGGTGCCCCCTGCAGCCTCGAGGGCCGGTGCTGAGGTCCACTTCGGGTGAGGGCCCCGGCCCGTGGTGCGCGCGTGGGCGCCCCGGCCCGCACAGCCGCCCGTCTCCCCGGCAGGTGAACATGGTGATCGGCATCCTGGTATTCAACAAGCTCGTGTCCAAAGACGGCATCACCGACAAGAAGCTGAAGGAGCGGGCGGGGTAGGGCCTGGCGCCTCGGCACTCCTCGCCGCCCCGCCCCGCCCCCGCCCCGCCCCGCCCCCGCCCAGCCCCGCGCCCAGCCCCGCCCCCGCCCAGCCCCCCCGCCCCGCCCCCGCGCCCCGCCCACGCCCAGCCCCCGCCCCGCCCCCACGCCCAGCCCCTGCCTGCCGCCGCGCCTCAGTTTCTCCCCCTGGCCCGGGACAGGGAGGCCCAGCAAGGCCTCGGGAGCAGTGGAACTGCCCGCTCCAGGAGACGCTGCCTCTGGCGGGCTCCTGGGGTGGTGCACCGGCCCCCCTCCCCCACCACAAGGCTGCTGTGTGACCCCAGGGAGGCCCCGGCTGGGAAGGGAACCCCCCCCACCCCTGCCCGCCCAGAGCTGCTGCTGACAGGACGGCCCCGGGAGGGGGACACTGGGGGCCCCGGGAAGCTGGGGCAGGGGCTGCCCCCGCGCTCCACGCACGCCTCCCCTCCCGCCTGCCCGCCGCTCTGTGTCTCGCCCTGGCTGGTGCCTGTGAGGGGCCCGCCCTCCCCTCTGTGCCAGTCTTGCCTGGTCTTGGTCCCGCCTCTCTGTCTGTCGCTGTCTCTTTCTCTGCCCAGGGCGCTTCCTGCTCTGCCCAGGGCGCCCTCTCGCGCCTGCTGCTCTGGGCCATCAGACCCCGCGCTGGGCTGACCGGGGGCGGGGCGTCCTTGCTGCAGCGTCCTGGGCCGGAGGGAGCTGGTCTGGGGCCTCGCCCTCAGTGCTCCGCCCCTCCCGAGGCTGCGGGTGCCCACGTGGGTGTGCGGGCAGGGAGTCCCGAGGGCGGTGGCGCCCCTGCGCCCCCGCCCTGCACCCGTCTGTGTTGCGTGTTTCTTGGTGTCACCACTGAGGCAGGCTACCTTTCTAGAGTCCCACCCTGCAGCCGGGTAAACTGAGGCTTAGGAGGGCAGTGGCTGGTGGAACGGGCCTCCCTGCCTGTGCGGTGGGTGCCAGCACAGCGCTCGGGGGCAGGGGGCTCAGAAGCAGGGGTAGACTTGACCGCGTGCAGGCTCCCGCTCCCCACGCACAGGTGCACACCCAGCTGTAAGCATGGATACACACACACAACACGGGTGTGGACTTGTGCACAGGTGCACACACAGCTAGAAATTTGAGCACATGCAGACAGCACATGGGCACAGGAACACACGTGAGCACATGCATATAGCACACATGGCAGGGGACACACATGTGAGCACACACAGCACACGTGGGCACAGGGACACATGTGAGCACACACAGCACACGTGGGCACAGGGACACATGTGAGCACACACAGCACACGTGGGCACAGGGACACACATGAACACACATACAGTACATGGGCACAGGAACACACGTGAGCACATGCATATAGCACACATGGCAGGGGACACGCGTGAGCACACACATACAGCACACATGGGCATGAGAACACGTGAGCACACACATACAGCACATGTGGGCACAGGGACACACACAAGTACACACAGCACATGTGTGCGCAGGTACACACATGTTAGCACATGGGGACACACACGGGCAGGCCTAGGTGCACACACAGATCTGTGGGAGGCCACTGCTGTCCGCCTGCCCTGGCCGTGCTCCGTCCCCTGCCTGGCTCCTCAGGGAAGGCGTGGAGGAGACGGCAGCGGCCACCCTCTGGCGGGTGGTCTGCAAAGCTGAGGCAGCCAAACGTGGACACAGGGACCCGGCACTGCCCACCCCCACGCCCAGCCGCGTGCGGCTCTGCACCGTCCCCACAGGGGTCCTGGCTGGACTCCTGCGTCATGGGTCTGGCACTTGGCTGCTTCTGTTTCAGGCTGTTAATTTCACTTGTGGTCAGCAGCCCCCGCCCCCCCAGGGGTGCCGCCACCTCTGACCCCACCAGGAACGCCATGTAGTGCCCCATGCTGCCTGGCCTCGCCCCGCGGTGCCCGCTCTGCTCAGCCACATTTGTCTGCTTCGTGTTTCTCTTCCGTTTCTTTCGTTCCCGCTGTCCGTCTGCGGGCAGCCCCTGCCCTCCGTGCCTCTGACCCCAGGCTCCTGCTCGGCACCCCGGGGGGAGGCCCTGGCAGCTCCCTGCCCAGCTGGTGCCCAGCCTGGGAGCAGTCGCCAGAGGGAGCAGGGCAGCCTGGCCACGGGAAGCCTATCTGTGTGTGTGCACGTGTGAGTGACAGCACGTGTGAGGGTGCACGTGACAGCACGTGACGTGACAGCGTGTGTGTGCATGTGAGAGCATGTGTGAGTGTTGGTGTATGCATGAGCGCATGTGGGAGTGTGTACGCATGTTGTGAGAGCAGGTGTATGTGTGTGCATGAGTGAATGTATGTGGGAGTGGTTATGTATTGTGTGTGTGTATACATGTGACTGCATGTGTGAGCTGTGGGTGTACATTGACTGCATGTGTGAGCTGTGGTGTACGTGTGACTGCATGTGTGAGCTGTGGTGTCCGTGTGACTGCATGTGTGAGCTGTGGTGTACGTGTGACTGCATGTGTGAGCTGTGGGTGTGTGTGTGTGACTGCATGTGTGAGCTGTGGGTGTCCGTGTGACTGCATGTGTGAGCTGTGGTGTACGTGTGACTGCATGTGTGAGCTGTGGTGTACGTGTGGCTGCATGTGTGAGCTGTGGGTGTGTGTGTGACTGCATGTGTGAGCTGTGGGTGTACATTGACTGCATGTGTGAGCTGTGGGTGTGCGTGTGATTGCATGTGTGACGTATGAGGTGTGCATGTGACTGCATGTGTGAGCTGTGGTGTGTGTGTGGCTGCATGTGTGAGCTGTGGGTGTCCGTGTGACTGCATGTGTGAGCTGTGGGTGTGCATGTGACTGCATGTGTGAGCTGTTGTGTCCGCGTGACTGCATGTGTGAGCTGTGGGTTTGCATGTGACTGCATGTGTGAGGTATGAGGTGTACATGTGACTGCATGTGTGAGGTATGAGGTGTACATGTGACTGCATGTGTGAGCTGTGGGTGTCCGTGTGACTGCATGTGTGAGCTGTGGGTGTCCGTGTGACTGCATGTGTGAGCTGTGGGTGTACATGTGGCTGCATGTGTGAGCTGTGGGTGTGCGTGTGACTGCATGTGTGAGCTGTGGGTGTCCGTGTGACTGCATGTGTGAGCTGTGGGTGTCCGTGTGACTGCATGTGTGAGCTGTGGGTGTACATGTGGCTGCATGTGTGAGCTGTGGGTGTGCGTGTGACTGCATGTGTGAGCTGTGGGTGTCCGTGTGACTGCATGTGTGAGCTGTGGGTGTACGTGTGACTGCATGTGTGAGCTGTGGGTGTGCGTGTGATTGCATGTGTGAGGTATGAGGTGTGCATGTGACTGCATGTGTGAGCTGTGGTGTGTGTGTGGCTGCATGTGTGAGCTGTGGTGTGTGTGTGGCTGCATGTGTGAGCTGTGGGTGTGCGTGTGATTGCATGTGTGAGCTGTGGGTGTGCGTGTGACTGCATGTGTGAGCTGTGGTGTACATGTGACTGCATGTGTGAGCTGTGGGTGTCCGTGTGACTGCATGTGTGAGCTGTGGTGTGTGTGTGGCTGCATGTGTGAGCTGTGGGTGTGCGTGTGACTGCATGTGTGAGCTGTGGTGTGTGTGTGGCTGCATGTGTGAGCTGTGGGTGTGCATGTGACTGCATGTGTGAGCTGTTGTGTCCGCGTGACTGCATGTGTGAGCTGTGGGTTTGCATGTGACTGCATGTGTGAGGTATGAGGTGTACATGTGACTGCATGTGTGAGGTATGAGGTGTACATGTGACTGCATGTGTGAGCTGTGGGTGTCCGTGTGACTGCATGTGTGAGCTGTGGTGTGTGTGTGGCTGCATGTGTGAGCTGTGGGTGTGCATGTGACTGCATGTGTGAGCTGTTGTGTCCGCGTGACTGCATGTGTGAGCTGTGGGTTTGCATGTGACTGCATGTGTGAGGTATGAGGTGTACATGTGACTGCATGTGTGAGGTATGAGGTGTACATGTGACTGCATGTGTGAGCTGTGGGTGTCCGTGTGACTGCATGTGTGAGCTGTGGGTGTCCGTGTGACTGCATGTGTGAGCTGTGGGTGTACATGTGGCTGCATGTGTGAGCTGTGGGTGTGCGTGTGACTGCATGTGTGAGCTGTGGGTGTCCGTGTGACTGCATGTGTGAGCTGTGGGTGTCCGTGTGACTGCATGTGTGAGCTGTGGGTGTACATGTGGCTGCATGTGTGAGCTGTGGGTGTGCGTGTGACTGCATGTGTGAGCTGTGGGTGTCCGTGTGACTGCATGTGTGAGCTGTGGGTGTCCGTGTGACTGCATGTGTGAGCTGTGGGTGTGCGTGTGATTGCATGTGTGAGGTATGAGGTGTGCATGTGACTGCATGTGTGAGCTGTGGTGTGTGTGTGGCTGCATGTGTGAGCTGTGGTGTGTGTGTGGCTGCATGTGTGAGCTGTGGGTGTGCGTGTGATTGCATGTGTGAGCTGTGGGTGTGCGTGTGACTGCATGTGTGAGCTGTGGTGTACATGTGACTGCATGTGTGAGCTGTGGGTGTCCGTGTGACTGCATGTGTGAGCTGTGGGTGTCCGTGTGACTGCATGTGTGAGCTGTGGTGTGTGTGTGGCTGCATGTGTGAGCTGTGGGTGTGCGTGTGACTGCATGTGTGAGCTGTGGGTGTCCGTGTGACTGCATGTGTGAGCTGTGGGGGTTGATTATGCCTGTGTACATGTGTAGGACATTGAGAGAGGCCTGGCCAGGGAGCAGGGCTAGCGGGTGGCAGGGTCAGTGGTGGGTTTGGGCGGGCGCTGTGGGTGGGCACAGTGTGGGCTCGAGGCCTCGAGGGGGCCCCCCAGCCCCGAGGGTCGTCTCGTCCGGGCCTCTGCCGGGCGCCTGCTGTGTTTGCTGCTTGGACTGAATGTGGTCGTGGAGCGCGGATCCTGGAGGTCTCGGGAGAGAGGCACCCCGGCCCGGCCCCCAGGGACCTGCAGGAGCTTGCAGGGGGTGGGGTGGTGCGGAGCCACGCCCCTGGGGCCCGCCTGGTCCCCCTCCTGTCGCCACTTCTTGCTGGCTGGCTGAGGAGCTGTGTGGTGGCAGCGCTGGGGTCCAGCAGGGCGCCTGGGTGTGGCGCCCCCGTGTGGCCTCTGCGAGGAATGGCAGCCGCAGATGGACATGGAGGTTTGGGCCCCAGGGAGGCAGGTGCGGGGGGACGGCCCCTGCAGGCAGGCCGGGTGGGGCCTGGGTCCCAGGGAGGGAGGGCCCGCAGCCACAGTGGGAAGACCCAGGCCCAGACCTGGTGCCATTCAGAGGGCCAGCTAGTCGCCGCTGGAGGGCGGGGCTGGTGCTGTGGCCTGGGCGGTCCCTGCGGCCCGTCCAGGGGAGCCGCCGTGTGCCCAGGAAGCAGGGCAGATCCCGGGCTCGGCCCGACAGCAGAGGCAGGACCAGAGCTCCCGTTCTGGGCCTCCGAGCCGCTGGCGGCCCCTGGCGGGTGGGGACGGGGGACTCCCCGGGCGGGCCGTGCCCCTGCACGTCGTCACTGCAGAAGGAAAGAAACAGACCTGGGGGGACCCCGGACTGTGGGGGGGGGCCGGGGGCAGGGGACAGGTGCGGGCGGCTGTGCCCTGGCCACTGAGGCGAGAGACCCGGTCTGCCGAGGACAGAGACAGGATCGCCCCCAGGACCCTGCTGAGGCCCCACCCACTGGGCTCCCGTGAAAGGGGGGAGCAGGTTGTCCTGACCCGAGCCCCACCCTGGTGGTGAGGACAGCCGGCTCGGGGGCCCCTGGGAGCCAGAGTGTCTTGAGGGAGGATGGGCCACAGCACTGCGGGCAGGCGCCTGCTGCCGGTGCCCACGTCCCGCAGCCCTGAAGCAGCCGAACGTCCCTTGTGAGGACGAGGCGGTGACGGGGCAGCCGAGGGCTTCCTGGAGGAGGCAGCCCAGGAGGTCCTGGGGGTGCGTAGTGGGTGCATAGAGCTGGCCCATGGAGAGGAAGCGGCGCCTGTGGGTCTCTTCCTGTCTGTCTGTCTCTCCCCGTCTGGCCTTGTCCGTCCGTCCGTCCGTCTGTGCTGTCAGCCTTGCCGTTTCTCTCCTCCCCCGGAATCCTCTCCTCCCCAGCTCTCTGGCCTGGCCGGGGGCCCTGCAGTGGGGGCCCCAGGGGGCCGGGTGGGGGCAGGGCCAGCCTGACGCCCTCCGTCCCCAGGGCCTCCCTGTGGAGCTCCTGTGTGGTGCTGCCGCTGCTGGCGCTGACCTGGATGTCGGCCGTGCTCGCCGTCACCGACCGCCGCTCCGCCCTCTTCCAGATCCTCTTTGCCGTCTTCGACTCCCTCGAGGGCTTCGTCATCGTCATGGTGCACTGCATCCTGCGGAGGGAGGTGCGTCGGTCGGCACCCTGGCAGCCCCTCTGTGCTGCCTCCCACCGCGGGGCGGGAGCCAAGCCTGTGATGCGGAAGTGCTTGTGCTCCGAGTGCGTGGACTTGTGTCCAGCTCACAGCCTGGCTGCCTTGGGCAGCTCCTGGGAATGCGATGCCAGCCGGAGCTGGCCGGGGAGGCCTGGGGTAGCCGAGGCAGGCGGGGCTTCTGCCCCCGGGGCCCCCGGGAACCACAGAGCCAGCGGCAGATGTGCACGGCCCTCAGGACGAGTGGGACTCCTGCTTCTGGCATTTTCTGGACCTTCCCAGACCGTGTGGAGATCTGCACCCAGATGCATCCGGGTGTCCCTGGGCTGCTGGCGTGTCGGGGTGGGCCCGGGGAGGCCTGCGTGTTGAGCCCAGCGGGAGGCCGGCGGCCGGGAGGGCCTGGAATGCGGCACTGCTGTCTGGGAAACCCCCGTGGGACGGGGCGGAGGCGTGTCCACCCAGGCCGCTGAGCATGGGGACCCCGCGGGAGGTGGGCAGCCCCTCCACACCCTGACAGCCAGCAAGGAGCGGGGAGGCCGAGGGCCCCCAGGCAGTGGTGCCCCTGCCAGCCTGCACGGGCAGGTGGCGAGGGAGGAGCCCAGGCCCCCGTACGCCCCTCCCCCGACCTGTATCAGAGACTGGGGGGGGGGGCGCAGCGGGGAGGTCCCCACGCCCCAGGTCCAGGCAGCACAGACCCGGGTCATCAGGAACCCACGGGGAGGGAGCAGGCTGGGGACAGGACCCGAGGCTCGGTGGCAGGGAGCAGGAGTGGCCAGCAGGGGGCCACAGCAGGTGTCCCGGCCAGCGCTGTGGGCGCAGAACGTTCCCGTGTGGGGTCGAGTCAGGCCAGCTCTGCAGATGTGTTTCCTGGGCTGGGGCTGCCCAGGCGGCCTTCCTGGAGGAGAGGGGCCGGGACGCCCCTGGGGAGCTGGGCTCCTAAGGCCGTCTCGGGGGCAGGCGAAGGCAGGCGTGCAGGGCTGAGCCGGCGCTGGCAGCTCAGGGGCTGCCTGGCCGTGCCTGACAGCCCAACCCCAGCCAGTGCTGCCCTCTCTGGGCCCAAGTCCCCTCCCACTGGTGAGGGGGGTGGGAGGGACCCAGGGAGCGGGGCTGGGGTGCGGGAATCGGGTGCACAGGACACCTCCACCAGGGAGCGCCCCGGGAACTCCGAGGATTTGCTTCGCACGCTTGTCCCTGTCTGCCCGTGGCTGCCCCAGCGCCGTCCTGCAGCCGCGGCCAGGTGCCTCAGCCGCGTCGCGTGCTGGCTGCACGGCCTGCAGTGGCCGGGAGCGGTGGAGGCCTCGGGGACTCCGGGCGGAGCTGCGTCCCTGGCCCCGCCCTCTGACGGCCCCACCCTCCCCAGGTCCAGGACGCCGTCAAGTGCCGCGTGGTTGACCGCCAGGAAGAGGGCAACGGGGACTCGGGGGGCTCCTTCCAGAACGGCCACGCCCAGCTCATGGTAGGACTGGGGGCCGCCCGCCCCTGCCCGCCTCGGGCCGGAGCTGCGCTAGGCCCCGGCAGCCCAGGTGGCAGTGGGGCACACTGAGCTTGCCAAGGTGAAGTCCCTGGTCCGGAGTCTGCGGGGGGAGGGGGGCGTGAGCTGGCAGCAGCCGGGCCCCCGGGGCGTGCGCCAGCCGTGTGGGACCTGTCTGTGCTCCACCCCCCACGCACGCCCTCCTCGACCCCTGGGTGCTGCGTGCTGGGCCGGCACCACACACACCCCCACCCCGGCACTGTGCACCTGCTTCCCTGCCACTCAGCCCTGGCCCCGCCCCCTCAGGCCACCATTTAGGCCTCTGGGGCATCCGCTTCCCCCCGAGGTGCCCTCTCACGGGGGGCTGAGGGCAGGGCAGGGCGGTGGGGGTCGCCCCGGCTCCACATGGTGCCCAGAAGACCCCACCCCTCTGCAGGGGCCATGGGGGTCAGCGTTCCCTCCCCACCGCCTCTCCTGGCTGACCTCTGACCTCGGGGAGGGGTCACTCAGCCCTGCGTCCCGCCCTCTCTGCCTCTCCCTGGCTCCACCAGAGCAGAGGGGTCCGGTGCTGGGGCCCAGCGGCCACTCAGGAGGCCGGGGTGGGGAAGAACACACGTGTGGCCATGCACACGCCCACACACACACAAAGTGATCAACGCTCATGCATGCAGCCTGCACACACAGGCACACAGCCCTACACACGTGCACATGCTCAGGTAGACATCCCTGCACACACGTGCCTACACAGCCACACACACGCAGCCCTCACACATGCATGCAGTACACGGAGGTACAGATGTATGCAGGAGTGCAAGTGTGGAGAGAAACACACAGATCCCAACAGGCTCACAGCCACACGTATACATGCACATGCTTCCACACACGGTCATGCACATACAAGGATACACGGGTATGCACACACGATATGCTCTCAGCCACACGTTACACGCACACATGTCCACACAGACACGCGCGTGCACACAAAGCATGCTCAGTCACTCATGTACATGGACACAGTCACACGTGCATGGACACACGTACACACTCATGTGCATGAAGACCCTCAGACTCCTTCACATGCGTGTGGGCATGCACAAACTCGTGTATTCACGTGTCTTCACTCACACGCATGTGCACACATGCTCGCACCTACAGTCATAAACACAGGCACTCCCACGAGATACAAACGTGCACACACACTCACAGGCCAACACATTCACACACATGCACAGAAACACTTCTGACACGTATGTAAGCACACGTGCACACCCACTGCTCTGAGCTGCAGCTCACCCTCCTCCAGCTCTCCCCCTACTGTCTGTCCAGCCTCAGCCCCGCCCCTCACCCCGCCCCCCTGTTCACTGCCCAGCCCCAGCCCCCCTCTCCCCGCCCACATCCAGCCCCCGCCCTGCCCCTCACCCCACCTGCTGTCTGTCCAGTCCCAGCCCACCCACTGCCCAGACCCACTCCTCACCAGCCCCAGCCCCGCCCCTCACCCTGCCTGATGCCCAGCCCCTCCCCTCTCCCTGCCCACTGTCCAGCTCCAGCCCTGACTGCTGTCTGTCCAGCCATAGCCCCGCCCCTCACCCCACCTGCTATCTGTCCTGCCCCGCCCCTCTCCCCACCCCCTCCAGCCCCGCCCCTCATCCCACCTGCTGTCTGTCCAGCCCCAGCTCCGCCCCCCTCCCTGCCCCCTCTAGCCCCAACCCCTACCCTCACCCCACCTGCTTCCAGCATCAGCCCCTCCTGTCTCCCTGCCCACTGCCCAACCCTGCCCCTCTCCAGCCCCAGCCCCGCCCCTCACCCCACCCTTCTCCAGCCTCGGGCCCATCCTCACCCCTGTCCTTCTTTAGCCCCAGCCCCGCCCTCACCCCGCCCACTGCCTGTCTTGCCCCAGCCTCACCTCTCTCCAGCCCCAGCCCCGCCCTCTCCCCGCCCCTCTCCAGCCCCAGCCCCGCCCTCTCCCCGCCCCTCTCCAGCCCCAGCCCCACCCTCACCCCGCCCCTCTCCAGCCCCAGCCCCGCCCTCACCCCGCCCACTGCCTGTCTTGCAGACTGACTTCGAGAAGGACGTGGATCTGGCCTGTAGATCAGGTGAGCGCCTGACAGGTGAGAGTGACAGGTGGCCGGGCCCGCCTGCTTCTTTCTCTTTCCCGGGTGCCGTGTGCACTGTGTGTCATCATCCCACACCCGCCTCATTAGCCCAGTCCCGCACCTGTGTCCCCGCGCGGGGTGGGGGCCGCTCCTGCCTCGGGGCCTCAGCCTTCACCCACCTCGAGGGGCTGTGAGCCTGGGCCCGCTCTGCGTGGGACTGGGGGCTGCCTGTTCCGCCCACCCCCGCCGCATGCCCCCCAGGCCCATGTCCTGTGTTGTGCTTGTGTCGTGCTCGTCACCATGAGTCTGAGTTTGGGGACAAGGCCTGCAGACCTCCGGGAAGGACCCCTGCCGTCCAGCCCGGGGCTAGTGCTGAGCTTCCTGGAAGCAAGTGGGAGAAGGGACTCAAGTGCCCAGAAGAGGGGGGTGCTGCCCCCACCCCCAGGGTCTGTCCCTGCTGCCCTGTCCACTGGCTGTCGGCCGTGAAGGGGTCAGCTGGTCGTGCTCCGGGGTCAGGCCAGTTCTCCAGGAGAACTCTCCCTAGGGATGGCCCCTGCGGCGAGGCTGGGGCAGCCCCAGTGGACGGTGCCAGCCCCTGCCGGTGGTACCCCAGGGGGGCCCAGCTGTGTTCGGATGTGCACCTGTCTTTCAGACCCCGGCACCTCCTAGAGTGTGTGTGTGTGTGAGCAGGTGTAGCCCCCGTGGGAGAGACACGCACCTTAGGACCGGCCTGGGGGGGGTTGGGGGGAGGGCCAGCAGCCGGCCCCTGGGGACGAGTGCGTGCTGACACAGCTGTGACCCGTGGGGAGGCTGCAGCGGCGGGGCCGTCCCGAGGGTGGAGGAGGGGCCGGGGATGCTGGGGGCTGTGGATGTGGTAGGAGAGGAGCGGCAGGTGGCTCTGTGGGGCGGGGGTGCAGCGGTCAGCCCAGGCTTCCCCAGGCCGGGGTGTGGGGGGCGCCAGCAGCCTGGGGGGGCAGCTGGGTGCTGGCCGCCTTTGGGTGTCACTAGCCCGTGGAGGCAGGAGTGAAATGGGAGGGGGTCTGGGGGCAGAGCCGGGGGAGGGGGTCAGGAGAGAGACCTGCAGTCATGTGCAGCTGGCCACGGGTGCTGGGAGGGCCGGGTTGTGCCTGTGGGGCCGCGGCCAGGGCTGCCTCTGGGGGGAGCCTGGTGCCCCAGTGAGCGCCCGGGGTCCCCCTGCAGGCCGCGGCTCTCCCCCCAACTCCTGTGCCCCAACCCGCCATGCCTTGACCCCACCCCGCATGCCCTGCCCTGACCCCACTCCACCTGGCCTGGCCCTGGCCTGACCCTGCCCTGTGCCCCGCCCAGCCCAGCTTGGCCCCGCCCTGACCCCACCCCATCCAGCCTGGACCCACCCTGACCCCTCCCCACCATGCCCTGACTCCACCTCACCCTGACCCCTCCCACCGCACCCTGCCATGCCCTGACCCCACTCCACCATGCCCTGCCCCACTTCACCATGACCCCACCCCTGCGCCCCACCCCACCTCACCCTGACCCCGCCCGTCCGACCTGCCCCGCCCTGACCCCACCCCACCCGGCCTGCCCTGCCCTGACCCTGCCGCTGCCCTGCCTGCCCTGGCCCCGCCCCTGGGCCCCGCCCCGCCCTGACCCGCCCCGCCCCCCGCAGTGCTCAAGAAGGACATCGCGGCCTGCCGCACCGCCACCATCACGGGCACCCTGAAGCGGCCGGCGCTGCCCGAGGACGAGAAGCTGAAGCTGGCGCACACCAAGGGGCCGCCGTCCAACTTCAACAGCCTGCCGGCCAACACGTCCAAGCTGCACCTGCACGGCGCGGCGCGCTGCCCCGGCGGCCCCCTGCCCGACTTCCCCAGCCACTCGCTGACCCTCAAGAAAGACAAGGCGCCCAAGTCCGCGCTGGCGGGCGACGGGGACATCTTCAAGAAGCTGGACTCGGAGCTGAGCCGGGCCCAGGAGAAGGCTCTGGACACGAGCTACGTGATCCTGCCCACGGCCACGGCCACGCTGCGGCCCAAGCCCAAGGAGGAGCCCAAGTACAGCATCAACATCGACCAGATGCCCCAGACGCGGCTCATCCACCTGAACATGGCCCCCGACGCCGGCTTCCCCGCGCGCAGCCCCCCGGCCCGCGAGCCCCCCGGCGGGCCGCCCGAGGCGCCCCCCGCGCAGCCGCCGCCGCCGCCCCCACCGCCCCCGCCGCCGCCGCCGGCCCTGGAGCCGGCGCCCCCCAGCCTGGGGGAGCCGGGCGAGTCTGGGGCGCACGCGGGCCCCAGCGCGGGGCCTGCGGCCAAGAGCGAGAACGTGGCCACCTTGTCGGTCAGCTCCCTGGAGGTGAGGGCGCCTGCGGCCGGGGCCGAGCTGAACCTGAGCCCCCCACCCCGGGCCCGCAGGATGCGCTGGGGCGGGGGGGCCAGGGGGCGTGGGGCAGGTGCGCCCTGATGGGTCTAGGCTTCTGCCCAGCCTTCTCCCTGGGCCCACGCTGGAGAGGAGGGGTCGCTAGTCCCCCCACTCTGGCACGAGGGGACCGCCAGGGAGCCCCGCAAACGCACCCCAACCTTCTCCCCACAGCGGCGGAAGTCACGGTATGCAGAGCTGGACTTCGAGGTGGGTCCCAGTCTCTGCCCCCTCCCCCGCCCCCGGCACCCCGCGACCCAGCTGTGCTGCGCCCCTTCTCCGCAGCCGGCCCCAGGAGCGGGGACTGGGGTCCCAGGCGGCGCGGCGCCCCCTCCTGGCTCAGGCCCTGCGCCCCTGCCCCCCGCTTTCGCCCCAGGCACCCCGAGCCAGCTGTGCTGCGCTCTTCCCACGCACCCCCCCCCCCCGCGGCCGGCCCCAGGAGCAGGGGCAGAGGTCTGGCAGGCGGGGCGGGGCCGCGCGGCGCCCCGCCCCCGCACTCAGGCCCCGCCCCGCCCCCACAGAAAATCATGCACACGCGGAAGCGACACCAGGACATGTTCCAGGACCTGAACCGGAAGCTGCAGCACACCGCGGAGAAGGAGAGGGAGGCCCTGGGCGCGGACAGCAAGGTGTGGGGCGCGCGGGGGGCCCGGGGCCAGCTCCCTCCCCTCCCTCCTGCCCCCTCCCCGGTGGGTCCCCTCGGGTCACCCGGCCGGCGGGTGCGGGCTTCGATTCCCGTCTGTGCCACCTCCCCGCCCCGCCGGATCCCGGCCCCTGTGCTTCGCGTCTGCGTCCCCTCGGGTCGCGCAGGCCCGCGGGGGGCGGGGCAGCGGCTCTGGCCGGGCAGGAGCCCCGCCCCTGCCCCTTTGATTCCCGTCTGTGTCCCCTCCCCCGCCCCGCCGGACCCTGGCCCCAGCAGCCAGAGAAGCAGCAAACGCCCAACAAGCGGCCCTGGGAGAGCCTGCGGAAAGCGCACGGGGCGCCGGCCTGGGCCAAGGAGCTGGAGCCGTCGCCGCTGGAGCTGCGCGGCGTGGAGTGGGAGAAGGCGGGCGCCACGATCCCGCTGGTGGGGCAGGACATCACGGACCTCCAGACCGAGGTCTGAGCCGGCGCGGGCCGGGCGGACGGATGCTGCTCTGCCCGCTCCTGCACCGGACAGGACGGGCGCCGACGCTCGCGGGCCGCGGGCCAGGCCCGCGCCCCGGCCTCAGGGCTCCCGGCGGCGCTGGGACCGGAGCCAGACGCAGGACAGGAGGCGGCACGGCGGGCACGGGGCCCGCCCCTCGCGCCCAGCCCCGGCGGGCGCGGCCGCGGACAGCGGGTCGGCCCGGGGTGCCCGCCCGAGCCGCCCCCGCGAGGACGAGCCTGCGGCCCGCTGGCCTGGCTCCGTTTTTTAGAAACTCCACCCCTGGGAAAGCAGCCAGCCCCCCACTCCCTTCCAGGACCTTGGGCCCCCAGACCCAGGCGGAGAGCACAGCCCTGCGCCCGAGCACCGGGCAGGACTCGGCCCACTCCGGGAAGAAGCCGCGTGGGGAATCTATTTTTTCTCTCCTTTTCATTTCTTCAATAAAAAGAATCAAAAACCCGGTGCTGTGTGTGTGGCCTCCTGGCCGGCTGGGGGCTGCGCGGGCACTTCCGGGGGCCTCGTGCCCGAGTGGTTCTCAGCGGGGCGTGGGGGAGGGAGGCGCTGGGGACCCCAGGGCTCCTGGGCCAGGCTGGCCGCTTCCCGTCCCAGGAACAGGGGTTCTGTCTGTCCACAGAGCAAGTGGGGAGCAAGCGTGGTCGTCCCCTGTCCCCCAGTTCTCAGCCACCCCCACCCCCAGCGCCGCGGGTCTGAAGGAGCCTGGAGATGCGCAATGCTGTGCTCCATGTCTCCAGCAGGGGGCGCCCCAGCCCCACGGGAGCCTGGTGGGAAGGCCTGGTAGGGGCTGCGGGTGCGGTGGGGAGGGTGTTGGCCGCAACCAGGAGGAAACACTGCACACAAGCCTGGGCCTTGGTGGCAGCAAGCAGGCTGTCCTAGACCCCTCCTCAGCCCCCAGACGCCTGGGACTGAACCCCGGGGAGGCAGGGACAGAGACCACCAGCCCCAGTAGAGAGGGCTCGGGGGGCCGTTAGGAGGTTGCTGTGGCCCTGTCACCCACGTCCCACAGTGAAGACCGCGTCCAGTGGATCTGAAAGTGGCAGCCTGGCCCGGGCCCTGCTCTCTCCGGCCTCTCTGGTTCAGTTCCCACGCATCTCACCGTGCAGCCAGCAGGTGGCGCCAGGAAGGCGCTGGGTGGGCTCCTTGTGCTCAGATGGTCCTAAGTGACAGCCCGTGGCAGGGGAGGAGGGGCGCTGAGTGGACGACCGTGGGGGTGGGCAGTGTGTCCCCGCACAGGGTCCCCAAGCGACGGACCTGAATCCCTGCTGTTGGTCAGAGCCGCGGCAGGCACAGGCTCATGACTCACACTCGGCTGGATGTGCACCCTTGCACATGCGTGTGATGAGGGCTGGGGTGAGCAGGTGACCGGGGCCGGGGTGAGTGAGTGCCCAGGCCGGGGTGAGCGGGTGACCGGGGCCGGGGTGAGCAGATGACCAGGACCAGGGTGAGCGGGTGACCAGGGCTGGGGTGAGCGGGTGACCAGGGCCGGGGTGAGCAGGTGACCATGGCTAGGGTGAGCAGGTGACCAGGGCCAGGGTGAGCGGGTGACCGGGGCCGGGGTGAGCGGGTGACCAGGGCCAGGGTGAGCGGGTGACCGGGGCCGGGGTGAGCAGGTGACCGGGGCTGGGGTGAGCCAGTGACCATGGCTGGGGTGAGTGGGTGACCAGGGCCAGGGTGAGTGGGTGACCAGGGCCGGGGTGAGCGGGTGACCAGGGCCGGGGTGAGCAGATGACCAGGACCAGGGTGAGCGGGTGACCAGGGCTGGGGTGAGCGGGTGACCAGGGCCGGGGTGAGCAGGTGACCATGGCTAGGGTGAGCAGGTGACCAGGGCCAGGGTGAGCGGGTGACCGGGGCCGGGGTGAGTGGGTGACCAGGGCCAGGGTGAGCAGGTGACCGGGGCTGGGGTGAGCCAGTGACCATGGCTGGGGTGAGCAGGTGACCAGGGCCAGGGTGAGTGGGTGACCAGGGCCAGGGTAAGCGGGTGACCAGGGCCGGGGTGAGCGGGTGACCGGGGCCGGAGTGAGCAGGTCACCGGGGCCGGGGTGAGTGGGTGACCGGTGCCAGGGTGAGTGACCAGGACCGGGATGAGTGAGTGACCAGGGCCGGGGTGAGTGAGTGACCAGGGTGAGCAGGTGACTGGGGCCAGGGTGAGTGCCCGGGGCCGGGCTGAGTGGGTGGCCAGGCCCGGGGCCCAGTGTCATCAGAATCCACACTGTAGTCTGCGCCAGCTTCTCCTGTCGCCAGCCCCTCTCCCTGAGGGCAGTGTCTGTGCCAGGAGGGACCCAGCCCACGCCCCGCCCTGGGCCCCGTGTCAGGGCCGCGTGACCGCTCTGGTCACACACAGCAAGCTGGCCGAGGGGGGCCTCATTGGACTCGTCGAAAGCTCTGCTCCCCGGTCAGGTCCCCCCAGCCTGTTCTGGGCGGTGCTTGGGACCAGGGCTGCGGGTGCCCCTGGCGAGGGCAAGGCCGCCCCCTGCACCTCCGCCCGTGTCCCTCTGCAGTTGTCCAGCTTGGGTGATGTGCTCTTGACCCTGGGCAAGGCGGGGATCAGGATCCCACCACAGCGGGAACACCGGGCTCGAGGTGGCCCGGTGCTGCAGCCAGCACCCACGGACCGTGAGGGCCAAGTGTAGGGGAAGCCGCGCTCCTGGCTCTAATCCTCCCCGCACTGGGCGCCTGCCCACTGCCCTGCCACCCCCTCCACTCCTTTCCCGCAGCGCCCAGAGCCAGCCAGGTCTCTGCAAAGACCCTCCTGGGCCCCTGCGCTCCTGCTGTGCAGGGCACCCTGCCCACCACTGCGTCACCCTGGAGCTGAGCCCCCCCCAACCAGCATCCCCACCGCCCGGGACCAGGGTGGGGCTCAGGATGGTGGTGGGCATGTGACTGGCGAAACTTGCAAAGGCCGCGGACTTTGTGGCTAGAGCCGGAAAGCTGCTGGGGCTGGCGCTGGTGGTGGTGACGGTGACGGTGACGGTGGTGATGGTGAGGGGATGAGGGTGGGGATAATGTTGGTACTGATGCTGGAGACGCTGGTGATGGAGATTGGAGTGGGAGGTGACGAGAGTGTCCGGGGCTCTCAATGCCCAAGGCTGGGGCTGCCACAGTCTTCATGGGTCGAGGTGCTGGCGGGGTTGGACGGGATCTCCCACCCACGCTGCCCGTGGAGGACAGGAGGAGGAAGGAGGCGCAGGGCCCTGAGTGTGTGAGTCGCTGGGGGTGGGGCCGCCCGCACAGCTGCCCGGGCGCGGAGCCTGCAGCACCCACACCGCAGGGAAGCGCTTCCTCGCCTAGCGCCGTCTGCCGGAAGCCTCTTCTCCCACTGGCAGCGCCGCGGGGCCTGGCCCAGGCAGGCTGGAGGCCAGCCCCGCGGTGCCCCCACGGCCCCTCCCGGAAGTCCTTCCTGGAGTCCTGGGTCAGATGAGGGGTCCCTGCTCCCCCACTCCCGAGCAGTCCTGGCCTGTGCTTCTCTCCCTCAGCCCCCACTGACCACCCTCCACCCCCACTGACCACCCTCCACCGCCACCGGCACTCAGGATCGTTCCATGGGGCCACCCACGGCCCCACCTGCACCCCCGGCTGCTTCAGGGGCCAGGCCGGGCCCACGCACCCCCAGGTCCTGCTCCCCGCAGACTTGCTCCAGAACCCGCCCTGGCCAGCCCTGCCCCGGGCCAGCCCAGCCCTGGGCCAGCCCCCTGCAGCTTCCGAGTGCCCGGTGACCACAGGGCGGCTGGCGTCTCGCTCAGGCAGCCCCCGCCCTGGGAGGTGAGCGGGTCGGCATGACCTGGTGGCCTCACCCGACAGGTGGAGTGTCGCAGGCCCCAGCTGCCCGGGCCGGCTTCTTGGCCCTCCCAGGGGCTGGGCACTGGACGTGGGGGGAGGGGCAGGTCAGCAGGCAGCTCCCCTCTCCTCCCACCCGCTGGGGGCTGCGAGCGGCATCCCCTGCACCTCTGCCCACAGGGGTGTCAGTGCCCCCTGCTGGGAATGACCCCAGGGAAGTGAGATCTGCCACAGGGTGCCCAGGGCGCGAGGTCCAGCCACGCCCTGAGGGCAGGAGGCCAGGCTGGCTCGCTTCCTCTGCAGCGTGGGGGAGCAGACAGCCCTCGAGGTGCCATGAAGCCACAGGCTCCCAAGTGCTCCGCAGGGCCCTAAAAATACCCGGCAGGGAGCAGTGACCCCGACAGCTTGTGGCTGTGCTGGCCGGCGGCAGAAACACAGCCCTGCAGAGCCGGAAACCGAGGCCCTCGCCACACACTCAGCTCCCGCACCTGGCCGGCCCCCCACAGGGCAGGCCTGGGCGCACCAGAGCCCACCCAGCCGTGGCAGCCTGGGCCTGGGCCCCGTGTCCACCACCACAGTCCTGGGGTGAATCGCAGAATCCCAGGGGATCTCTGGGCTCCACAGGGCCCACAGGCGGGGCAGGGCGGCAGCTGTCCCGGAAGGCGGGGGAGGTGTTGCTGGTTCAGTATGGCTTTCGGAACACCATATGGACCCCGCCCAGGAGGCGAGGCAGGCGGGGGTTGGGGGAGGTGCAGGAGTTCCGGGTTCCCAGAGGCGCGGGAGACCAGGGCTGGGAAACAGCTGCCCAGGCCCCAGGGGGATCAGGGTGGGCACCGGGGGTGGGTGCCCAGCGCCATCTCCTCTCGGCTCCTCGGGCCCTCCCGGACTCCAGCCCCACCCCCGCATCGGCGGCCTCCACCCTCTCTTCCAGAGAGCAGCGCCCGGCCTGCCCAGGTCCCAGGTCGGGCACTGCCGGAGGCGGGGCCTGGGCTGAGCCAGTGTGGAGGCACTGACCGCAGGGAACGGCCCTGAGCCAAAGGCTGAGGTGGTCCCCCATGGTGACCTCGGGGTCATCAGCAGACCACCCCAGGGGGCGCCCTCCAGCCCGGCCTGGATGCTGCCTGCCCAGCCAGATGCCCCAGCCCCTGGCCACCGCCCACCCCGAGCAGTCTCCGTGCAGGGCCAGGAGTTTGCCCACCTCCGGTGCCTCCTGCACCTGCCCCACCTCGTCCCCGCCCCACCCGAGTGGCTCCAAAGTCACCGTGAACCTGTGTCAGACCTGGTCCCTTGGGACAGGACACGGGGTGCACTCGGGCCGGTCAGCCTCTGACAGGGGGCACAGGCCACTTCCCCCTGCCGCAGGTGCTGGGCACGGTCGGGAGGGTGGGTCCAGGTCAGGGGCACAGGCATGTGGGCCGCCCGTGGGCTCGGTCCCTGAAGAGCACCCGCCTTGTGGGTCCCCGGGGAGGCGACTGGGGGAGAACCAGACGACCCGTGTGCTTTCTCCACACCGGTGACGGGGCCCACGGGGCAGAGTGGCCGGCGCCCCTCACCCCAGCGCCACCTGCTGCAGCGGGGGCAGTGGAAGCAGCGAGCGGGAGGTGACCTGCCCCAAGTCGAGACCTGAGCCAGCGCCAGACTGAACCCAGGCACCGGCCCCAGCGGCTGTGCCGTGAGCGCCGTGCTGGCCACCCCAGCGGGAGGTGTTGGCAGCTGCGGAGTACCAGGCAGACACGGAGCAGCAAAGCGAGAAGTAGGACTGCACGCCGACTTGGTCGTGGTCTGGACCTGGGCCGCAGTCGGTCTGTGAACACGGAGGCGCCCCCCCCTCAGCCCCTGCAGCCCCCCCCCGGCACCCAGGGCCGAGCCTGCTGCAGGGCCCTCGGGCTGCCTCTCCTCACTGCCCGGCTGAGCCTGGGCCTCCACCGACTCCTCTCTCTGCCGTCACAGAGCCACTCCTGCGCTAGCACCAGGGCTCGCGACACGGCTCTCGGGGGATGGGGGGTGGGACCACCCTGCTGCTCTCGTTCTACACACGGAAATGCCCTGGGTGTCTGCGCTGGGTCCCCTGGCATCTGCGCCCAGGCCCCTGGGTGTCTGTGCCAGGCCTCCGGTGTCTGAGCCCGAGTCCCTGAGTGTCTGCACCAGGCCCCCGGTGTCTGTGCCCAAGTCCCTGAGTGTCTGTGCCAGGCCCCCTGGTGTCTGCGCCTAGACCCCCAGGCGTCTGCGCCCAGGTCCCCTGGTGTCTGTGCCAGGTCCCCTGGTGTCTGCATCGGGTCCCCAGGTGTCTGTGCCAGGCCCCCCGGTGTCTGTGCCCAAGTCCCTGAGTGTCTGTGCCAGGCCCCCTGGTGTCTGCGCCCAGGCCCCCTGGTGTCTGCGCCGGGTCCCCTGGTGTCTGCGCCAGGTCCCCTGGCGTCTGCGCCCAGGCCCCCTGGCGTCTGCGCCCAGGCCCCCTGGTGTCTGCGCCCAGGTCCCCTGGTGTCTGTGCCAGGTCCCCTGGTGTCTGCATCGGGTCCCCAGGCGTCTGCGCCCAGGCCCCCAGGCGTCTGCGCCCAGGCCCCCTGGTGTCTGCGCCCAGGCCCCCTGGTGTCTGCGCCGGGTCCCCTGGCGTCTGCGCCTAGACCCCCAGGCGTCTGCGCCCAGGCCCCCGCTTCGTCACCCCTCACACTGGAGCTGTGCTTTCTCCCTCGTCTTCTTGTTCAAGTCACAGATTTGGTCACAGCCTCAGCTTCGGCTGCCTCGTGGCCCGTCGCGCTCTGCCCCCGCCGCGTCAGCACCGGCTCTGTGGTGCCCCTCCCTTCTTCCTTTCCGTCTCTGCCCGTGGCAATGACCAGCGTCTCCTGCTGGACGCTTCCTCGCTGTCCGGGAGAAGCATTGAGGCTACGAGTCTCCCTCAAAGGGCTGCCACAGCTGCACCTGCAGGCGCTTGCTTTATCCCCGTTGTAATGTAAACTTCCATTACGATTATTTCCTTGGATCGATGTTAATTTCAGAAGTTCCAAGCCATAGCATTTTTAAAAAATCATGGTGGTTTCTCATTTAATTAATGCTGTTATAGAATATCATCTGAGAGGGGCTTTACTGCATGGTGTGTGACCAATTTTCCTTAATACTCCACATGCATTTTTAAATTTATTGGAGAGGTAGAGTACAAAGAGAGAGAGAGAGAGGTCCTCCATCCGCTGGTTCCCCCCCCCCCAAATGGCTGCAACGGCTGGTGCTGGGCCAGAACAAAGCCAGGAGCTTCCTCCAGGCCTCCCACACGGGTGCAGGGCCCAAGGACCTGGGCCACCCTCCACTGCTTCCCCAGGCCACAGCAGAGAGCTGGATCAGAAGAGGAGCAGCCAGGACTAGAACCGGCACCCACATGGGGTGCCGGCGCCGCAGGTGGAGGCTTAGCCCACTGCACCACAGCGCGGCCCCTCCATGTGCACTTGTAATCATTGAGTGCACAGTCACACAGCCACTGAGGTGCTCATCAAACAGAGGCCGCAGGTTTCATTGCTGAACTCGTCCACACTTTTGTGATGCTGTGAAATTTGGCCCTCTTTCCCCTGGCACGCACAGCGCCTAAAACTGGGAGCTCGGGAGGAATGAGTGTGTGTCCCCTGCTCACGAGATGGCCAGTGTCTCCCAGTGTCTCCCAGTGTCTCCCAGTGTGTCCCAGTGTCTCCCAGTGTGTCCCAGTGTGTCCGCCTGCTCATGAGATGCCCAGTGTCTCCCAGTGTCTCCCAGTGTGTCTGCCTGCTCACGAGATGGCCCCTACAGCCCAGGGCAGGGTTACAGCCCCAGGTGGACAGGGAATAAATGCTATGGCCAGTGAGGCAGCCTGTCAGACTTGGCAAGGGGGCTCCATAACAGCCCAAAGGACAGAGCTGGGAGAGCATCCACATGGCTGACCACAGCACAGTCCACATGGCTGACCACAGCACAGTTCACACAGCTGACCACAGCACAGTGCACACGGCTGACCACAGCACAGTCCACGTGGCTGACCACAGCACAGTCCACACGGCTGACCACAGCACAGTTCACACAGCTGACCACAGCACAGTCCACATGGCCGACCACAGCACAGTCCACATGGCTGACCACAGCACAGTGCACACGGCTGACTACAGCACAGTCCACATGGCCGACCACAGCACAGTGCACACGGCTGACTACAGCACAGTCCACGTGGCCGACCACAGCACAGTCCACATGGCCGACCACAGCAGAGTCCACATGGCTGACCACAGCACAGTCCACACGGCTGACCACAGCACAGTGCACACGGCTGACCACAGCACAGTCCACGTGGCTGACCACAGCACAGTCCACACGGCTGACCACAGCACAGTTCACACAGCTGACCACAGCACAGTCCACATGGCCGACCACAGCACAGTCCACATGGCTGACCACAGCACAGTGCACACGGCTGACTACAGCACAGTCCACATGGCCGACCACAGCACAGTGCACACGGCTGACTACAGCACAGTCCACGTGGCCGACCACAGCACAGTCCACATGGCCGACCACAGCAGAGTCCACATGGCTGACCACAGCACAGTCCACACGGCTGACCACAGCACAGTCCACACGGCTGACCACAGCACAGTGCACACGGCTGACTACAGCACAGTCCACGTGGCTGACCACAGGGAGGTGGGAAGAACCAAGATGCTCCCCCAGTGTCCCTTAAACTCAAGTTTGCCCCGAATTCTAGGAGCTGCTCACGGACATCAGCAAACCCGAGGAGGGGGCCGTGGGAGCCCCGATTAGGAGCAGGTGGGCGGCGGCCTGTGGCTTGGGCCTGGCTTCTTGGGGGGCAGGCCTGGGGACAGAGCACCTCCCTGGGGCCTGCACTAGGACGAGCAGCGCTGAGCCCAGCAGACCCAGCCGTGTCCGGGGTAGGACTGCTTGGTGCACTGGAGACCCCCACCCCCGACACGCACTTGTGGACACAGGGTGCCCTGTGTGGGGGTGGGGTCCCCCTTCTCTCGTACACTCCGTGATGGTGCACCTGCCTAACCGTCAGCCCTGACTGCACGGGACGTGGGGAGCCTCCTGCTCCGGCCCTGGATTGCTCTCCTGCTGGGAGCCCCGGCAGTCCCGGCTCCTCAGGTTCGAGGACCGCACGCTTCCTGGTGTTTTCTCGTGAACTGAAATCCACCTGGTCAGACACAGATTAGATAGTACCAGGCAACCTCAGAAAAGCTTGTGGAAAACGGAATTAAATGATGAGCTCACTTTTGGTGCAGGACTTTTGAAAGCCACACACAGCACAGGGTCATCAAAAAGACTGTGGAGGGGCCGGTGCTGTGGCACTAGTTCGAGTCCCGGCTGCACCTCTTCGATCCAGCTCTCTCTATGGCCCAGGACAGCAGTGGAAGGTGGCCCACGTCCTGGGGCCCCTGCTTGGGAGACCCGGAAGAAGCTCCTGGCTCCTGGCTTCGGATCGGCGCAGCTCCGGCCGTTGCGGCCATCTGGGGAGTGAACCAGTGGATGGAAGACCCTCTCTCTCTCTCTCTGTCTCTCCTCTCTCTCTCTCTCTCCTCTCTCTGTCTGAACCTCCACCTCTCAAATAAATAAATAAAATCTTAAAGTGTGTGGAGAACGCCTGCCGTGGAAAAGCGACTCTTGGGCTTCTGCCGTCGCCGTTGGCCCCGAAGCAAAGCCTCCAGGCGGACGCCCCTCCCGGGCAGGCGCGCACCCGAGGCGTCCGGGCGAGCGAAGTTCTCCGTCTTGTCCGGGGCTCTGCATTGGGCCAGCTTCGGCCACACCAGAAAAGGCCCTCTCTGGGCTTCTGCGGGTGCTGATTTCCCAAGCATTTGCTTCTAATCCACCTCGACCGTTGTTGATCCGGAGACCACACTGACCCCTGGGCTGCCTGCAGCTCCGCTAGAAGCTCATTGGCTGACCAGCGGCCCCGGGCACCTCCGCCCTCGGCCTCCGTCCCCGCCTCCAGCCCCAGGTCCCCGTGTGGTCTGCACCACCAAGGGCCCGGCGACACGGGCCCTTGTCTATCTGCCCCCACCCTAGAAGCACAGCCAGGAGTGCTTCTGTGGGTGTCCCTTGTATCCTGTACTGATTTTAGGCAGACAGGAAGTCGCAAGGCTCACACGGGAAGCTTGGTGCCCCCTCCCCAGCCCCCTGCTACCAACGGCTTATGTAACGCCGGTGCGGTGAAACCAGGACATATGCCTTCGCGCCGCATTGTATCCTTCGACCGGCTTTGCAAATCTTTCCACTGAGAATTTTTTAAAGATCCATCTGTTTCTATCTGCGTCTCTGATCTGTCTTTTCTTATCTTGAAACGGCTTATTTTAATTAAAAACATGCAGCCAGAAGTATGCCACAGCTCCCCGAAGTTGTGTATCACGAAATTCTCTGCACGGTGACTCACGCTGGGGTGCGCGCGGGTTCCGTTTCACCTCACCGAGGTGCCGGTCACTCAGAGCGAGATGGAGGAGTGGCCATGTGGTCACTAGGCACTTGGGGACCTGGGTCCCCCACGCTCTCAGGTGGCCCCTGCACTCACCCTGCCTTCACCCCGGCAACCACTCCTCTTCCTCTGTTCCCATGCGGGTGTGGCCTCCTGTCCCCAACATCCCAGCAGCGCGTCCCAGCCCTGGGACAAGCAGAGCAGGGCGGCTGGGGGCGGGGGGGACAGTGCTCCCATGCCCCAGGTCACTCCCCAAACGCCACAATGGCTGCGACAGGGCAGGAGCCAACCCAGATCCTCCACGCGACCCAACTCCCTGAGCCGTCACCACTGGAGCTGGAGCCGGGAGCAGAGCCCAGCACCCAGGGACAGGGCACGGCGTCCACCGCTGGGCGCAGCCCCCGCCATGTTCTTGTCCTTGCCATCTGGGGTCTCCTGTGCTGGGCGTTGTGGGCGACCGTGACCGTGACAGAAGCTGCCAGGAACGCCCGGGGCAGGGTTCGTGGGAAGCAGGTGCACTCCCCGCAGGATGCCCGAGAGCAGCTACTGGGGAGGAAAGGGGTCATTTCAGCTCACGCTTCAGGGGTTACAGCTCAGGACGGCACAGCCTGGCAGGCTGGTGTCTGGAGGGAGCTTCCATGGTGAGGCCAGTGTGCAGGAATGACCATGGGGTGAGCCAGGAGGCGGAGAGAGCAGCTGGTGGAGCCCCGTGCTGCGCGGGGCTCGGGTCTGTGGTCAGCCCCCAGCGGCCTCTGCAACGCTCACCTCGCCCCCCCGCTCCCCTCCCCCCCCATGCTCTCGTGGCCACGCCCCCGCCCCCCACCGGCACCCCAGGCTCCGGGCATCAGCCAGCCTCTCCAGGAGCGCGAGGATGGACGCTCTTGGTCCCGGGAAGCCACAGTCCGCTCCCCGGGTGCTGTCTGTCCAGGCCGGGGCGCGCGCGGGCACACAGGGCGCACGGGGTGCACAGGGCGCAGGCGAACACTCGGGCGCCGTCTGCTCCCACGGCCGCACCCCCTCCTCCCCGCGTGTGTGTGCGTCGCCCCTGCGCCCCAGGCCGCTCTGGGAGTGTGTTCCCCTGGAGTCTTCTGCACCAGGGGCCTGCACTGCGCGCGGACTCCTCTCTGCGCCGCCAGCCCTGCGCTATGGGGGTCCAGCCGCGCCCGGGCTCCCTCCGCTCAACCTCCCCCCCTCTCCCATGCGTTCCCAGGCATCGAGGGTGAATAGTCCCGTTGTTCTTGAATAGTTCACTTTGTTTAAAAAAAAAATGTGTATTCTCCGTGTTTTGTCTTTTGTTCAAATATTTTTATAGAATTCTTTTTCTTTTTAAACAACTCTTATTTTTATTTGAAAGGAAGAGACAGGGATCTTCTATCCACTGGGTCACTCCCCAGATGTCCACGGCAGCCTGGGCTGGGCCAGGCCACAGCCAGGAGCCCAGACCTCAATCCGGGTCTCCCAGGTGGGTGCAGGGACCCAGGTCCCTGAGCCATCGCCGCTGCCTCCAGGGAGCAGAGCAGGGGCAGAGCCCAAACCCAGGGGCTGAGACGGGACTCCGGCAATCCCGGAAATCCGAGCCGTGCCTGTTTTTAAATTGATCTATTTGTTTGAGAGGCAGAGTTACGAAGCGAGGAGATGAGCCCACCCGAAGCCAGGAGCCAGGCGCTCCCTCTGGGTCTCCCACGCACTTGGGTCATCCTCCACTACTCTCCCAGGGGCCTCGGCAGGGAGCTGGATCGGAAGTGGAGCAGCCGGGACTCGAACCAGCGCCCGTATTCTGTCCTGTGACTGCCTGCAAACCTCAGCCCTGAGCTCCCGTGTGGACCCTCCCGATCCGCCCACACGTGTGTCGGGTCCCTGTGTCCAGTAGAAAGCCCGGGATCAGCCTGTGCGTGGGGAGGGGCCCACGGAACACAAAGCTTCCAAAGATCGCCCAAGTCCTCGGGCCCCTGCCAGCCGCGTGGGAGACCCCTCACAAGCTCCCAGCTGCTGGCTTCGCCCTGGCCCAGCTCCGGCCGTTGCAGCCATTTGGGGAGAGAACCAGGGGATGGAAGACCTCTCTTGCTCTCTTTCCTTTCTGTAGCTCTGCCTCTTAAATAAATTTTTTTGACAGAGTTAGAGAGTGAGAGAGACAGAGAGAAAGGTCTTCCTTCCGTTGGTTCACCCCCAAATGGCCGCCATGGCCGGCGCTGCGCCGATCCGAAGCCAAGAGCCAGGTGCTTCCTCCCGGTCTCCCATGGGGTGCAGGGCCCAAGGACCTGGGCCATCCTCCACTGCACTCCCGGGCCACAGCAGAGAGCTGGCCTGGAAGAGGAGCAGCCGGGACAGAACCGGCGCTCATATGGGATGCTGGCACTTCAGGTGAAGGATTAACCAAGTGAGCCACGGCGCCGGCCCAAATAAATACATCTTTAAAAAAAGAAGCTGCTACCTTGCTGATCACTGCTGCCTGGCCAGCTGCACGCAGGGGCTGGCGGGGCTGCTGCCCCAGGCCCGTGCAGAGTCCTAGCCTAGTGGGGTCCTCACTCAGCTGCCCTCCTCCCTCCTCTTGCATGGTGCCTGCTGGGTCTCTGCAGGGGTCACTTGGCTCCCAGCTGTGAGGCTCAGGGCAGGGCGCTCGCGTTTGCTGGGGCGGGAGGGGAGCAGAGGCCCCTCCAGGACACTGCGACGGAGGTCCCACCTCCCACACCCCCGGCAGCCAGAGCCAACCCCACGCCCAAGAGCACAGGGTGTCCACTGCGTCTCTCTGCAGGTCCAGCCCACCCCAGCCGGCCGGGGCCCCAGCGCGGGCCAGGGGCCAGCGCGGGCAGGTGGCCACACCGAAACCCGCCCTGGGGGCGCCTGCACTCACAGGGCCCTGGCCGGGCTGTCGCCCCCCACCCCGCCCTGACCCCACGGGGACCGGCAGAGAGCGGAGGCAGCGGAACTCTGTCCGCATTTAATAGACTAAAAAGGCACTCGGCAGCCGGCCGGGCTCAGGTCACGCTGCGGGACAGCTCCGTGATGTCCTCCACGAAGTTCCGGTAGAACCTGCGGCACGCCGCGTCGGGGTCCTGCTCCAGCGGCTCCAAGTCTGCGCACAGGACCCGGGCTCAGCCTAGCCAGTCTGAGGGGGCGGGGCCTGTCATGGAGACTGGGCCTGGCGGAGGGGGCGGGCCTGGCTTGGGAGGCGGGGCCAATCTGAGGGAGGCGGGGCCTGGCTGAGGGGCGGGCCTGGTTGTGGGAGGCAGGGACAATCTGAGGGAGGTGGGGGGGGCCTGCTGATGGGGGCGGGGCTTGGCTGAGGGAGGCGGGGCTGGCTGAGGGAGGCGGGGTCAATCTGAGGGAGGCGGGGCCTGGCTGAGGGGGGCGGACCCACGTACATCTCTTGATGACGGGCAGGTCGCCCTTTCTCAGGTAGAAGCAGAGCTCTGGGAAGTAGTCCTGCAGCAGGGCCCCTGCGGGACGGGGGCGGGGCCGCTGCTGAGGCTGGGGGCGGGGGCGGGGGGGGGTCCTAGGGGTAGGGGTGGAGGCGGGGACGCTGCTGGGGCGGGGGCGGGGGCCCTGGGGGTAGGGGTGAGGGCGGGGCCGCTGCTGAGGTTGGGTCGGGGGCGGGGGGCCTAGGAGTAGGGGGCAGGGGCGGGGCCGCTGCTGAGGCTCCGGCTGCAGGCGCCGCCCCATCCACCCCTGGCCCGCCCTCTGCAGGGGTTGGGGGACTGAGTTTGGTGAGTGGAGTGGAGGCGGGGCCGCTGGGGAGCGCCCACCGATGAACTTCATGGCGGCCAGCTTCAGGGGCCTGTGTGGGCTCTTCAGGTAGACCAGGGCCTGCAGCAGGAACTGGGGGTACTTGCCGAAGTTGCTCTCCACCTGCGGGCAGACGTAGGGCCAGGCTGCGGCCCCGCCGGGGTGGGGGGTGCGCAGGGAGGAGCTGGCGAGCGGAGCTGAGGTCCCGAGGGACCGGGTCCCTCACGCCGTCCCCAGTGAGGCCCCTCCCGTGCCTGCCCCCAGCCCACCCCGCCCAGCTGCACACGGGGCAGCAGCCTGGGGCCTTGCTGCTTGTCCAGGGAATCGGGGGGAGGCGGCGGAAGGAGCTGGGGGGCAGCACCTGAGCCTCCGTGGAGGCCCCGCAGCTCCTTAGCCGCTCCGTCTGCTGGTCTGAGTCTGTTCCCACCACCACGAGCCCTCGTGAGTGCATCCCTGCCCCTGCGCCCCCAGCCCGCTCCTCCCCCAGAGACCGCGAGGCCACGCCCAGCGGGAGCGGGGGCAGGGGGCCTGCGAGTTGGGAATCTGGGTGGCATAGGACCGGCAGGTGCTGAACCGCGGGCGTCAGGGGAAGACCCCTGAGTCACCGTCCCGGGCTCCTCCCCCAGCACCGCCCACCGCCCGCCCCCTACAGGCAGCACCCGTGTCTTGGCGGGAGGGGGAACAGGAAGGGCCCAGAACATTCTAACACCGCCAGGAGTAACAGTGCTCAAGGGAAGAGAATCTGCTTAAAGGGTGGCGTTGGGGACCGCGGCACTGAGCGGCCACCTCCCGGGCGGTCTGGGGACGGGGACTTGGAAGAGGCCACCCAGGTGGGCGAGAGTCCACAGAGAAGGGCAGCTCCACGAGGCAGGTGGGCCCTGGGACGGAGGCCGGCTCTGCCCGCGCCCCCCTCCCTGGCCTCCGGGGCTCAGCCGGGGGACAGAGACAAGGGCTGAGGCGCCCGCGGAGGGAGAGCAGCTTGGCGTGCAGGTGGACGCAGGCGCTGGTGACTGGAGATAAGGGCAGAGGCAGGGCTGCGGGGCGGCGCCCAGCACCGGGTCCCCTCACGGCCCTGCCCACGGGATGCCCGGCGGCCGGGGCGGGAACCCCGCTTCTAGCCCATGTGACCCGCCCCGGGGCGCCAGCACTACAGGGGCGGGGCCTCAGCCACCCTGGAAGCAGAGGCAGGTGAAAGGCTGGGGGGGCACCCACACAGCCGCAGGGGACAGAGCGCCCCACGGTCCCCTGTGCAGGCCCGCAGCGGCGGCCCCCCTCAGTCGCAAACCAGGGCCCTGATGAAGCACACACGTGTGCAGCAAGCGTGCCAAGGCGGGAGTGCCCCGCGCCCCCTCCTCCCTGCGCCCTCCGCTGTGCGCGTGTGGCTGTCCCAGCTGCGGCAGCCTGAAGCGGACCGTTGGGTGCTGTAAACGCAGCTCATGACGTGAACGCCAGCAGGAAACCAGGCGTGAGACCAAGCCTGGCCTGTGCCCCTCCGCGCCCAGAGACACCCAGCGCCGGGGCAGCCCTGGCGACAGCCGCCCCCGCCCGTCCAGAGCAGAGGCGCGGGCCACCAGGTCCAGGCCAGGCCTCGCCCTCGCCACGGTGCCCGCAGGAAGCCCCGGCCTGGGAACGGGGCTGGGCGGAGCCCGAGGAGGGGCAGGGGCCCTGGTCCTGGGTGGGCGGGCTCCCCGCGGAGCTGCGTCTGTTTCTGCTCTTCACTGAGAGCCCAGAGATCCAGGGCGGTGCCATCCCCGGCCAGAGACACCCTCCGCGTCTGGGTGCCCAGAGGAAGCCCCAGGGCCCGGCGCGGGAGGGACAGCACCCGGGGACCATGGCGCTGCCGTGAGAACGGGGGCAGCTGGAGGGCCTGGGCCTTTCCCGGGCTCTGGAATCCAAAGTGTCCCCTCCTGCCTGCCGGGGGCCTCAGAGGCACAGGTGGGGCTCCCCGGCGACAGAGCCCCTGGAAAAGGAGGGCGCCGCCCCCTCCCCACCCCCGCCACGGGCTCTGGTGACCACGCACGCCGCCGCCCGCCCAGGGCCCGCACCTTACCATGTAGACAAAAATGTCGTTCTCGGCCCCCGGGCCGCGGCCCCACGCCAGCTTGCCAAACAGCTCCTTCCGGAACTCCCACTTGAGCAGGAGGGCGCAGCGCAGGAGGGTGGACTTGGACTTCTGCGGCCACAACAGGAGGCCGCTGGCCCTCGCGTGCCCGCCTCCCTCCCACAGGCACGCCCACACCCGGCAGCCGCTTGCTCCCCCCAGGAAGTCCCCCAGGGTCCCAGGACCTCGGGGCGCGGCCTTGTCTGGGGGTGACTGAGAAGCAGTGGGGCCGTGCACTGGGCCCTGACCCTGCACACACGCGGTGTCCTTGGAGGAGGGGAGGAGACGACCCCGTGAGGACGCGGAGGGGCTGCCCTGGCCACGGGAGGACAGAGGGACATCTGCCTGGCCACATGAGGACAGGGGGGCCTCCGTCCAGCCACAGGAGGATGCAGAGGGGCCTCCCTGCAGCTTGGGCCTGCAGCCTCCAGGGCTGGTGGGCACCTGGTTGGGGGCCTGGGGCAGGAGACCCTGGCAGCCCAGAGCCACGTTCCCACTTCTCATTTCCAGAGCCCCCAGCTTCCCCGAGTCACCCAGCCTCTGCTCCGCCCCAACACCAACCCCAGGCTCTGCCCACAGCAGGCGCTTGATACGTGCCAGGGACAGAAACAGACGGAGAGCACCCTCTGCCCCCACCCCCGCTGAGCCAGCCTCCCCCACCCGTGCCCATCTGTGCAGGGAGCACCCGCTGCCCCCCACCTGTGCTCGACTGTGCAGGGAGCACCCTCTGACCCCCACCTGTGCTCGTCTGTGCAGGGAGCACCCTCTGACCCCCACCCCTGCTAAGCCAGCCTCCCCCCACCTGTGCTCGTCTGTGCAGGGAGCACCCGCTGCCCCCCACCTGTGCTCGACTGTGCAGGGAGCACCCTCTGACCCCCACCTGTGCTCGTCTGTGCAGGGAGCACCCTCTGACCCCCACCCCTGCTAAGCCAGCCTCCCCCCACCTGTGTCCGTCTGTGCAGGGAACACCCTCTACCCCCCACCCCTGCTAAGCCAGCCTCCCCCCACCTGTGCTCGTCTGTGCAGGGAGCACCCTCTGCCCCCCACCTGTGCTCGTCTGTGCAGGGAGCACCCTCTGCCCCCCACCCCCGCTGAGCCAGCCTCCCCCTACCTGTGCCTGTCTGTGCAGGGAGCACCCGCTGCCCCCCACCTGTGCCCATCTGTGCAGGGAGTACCCTCTGCCCCCCACCTGTGCCCGTCTGTGCAGGGAGCACCCTCTGCCCCCCACCCCCGCTGAGCCAGCCTCCCCCCACCTGTGCCCGTCTGTGCAGGGAGCACCCTCTGCCCCCCACCCCTGCTAAGCCAGCCTCCCCCCACCTGTGCCCGTCTGTGCAGGGAGCACCCGCTGCCCCCCACCCCCGCTGAGCCAGCCTTCCCCGACCTGTGCCCGTCTGTGCAGGGAGCACCCTCTGCCCCCCACCTGTGCCCGTCTGTGCAGGGAGCACTCTGCCGGCCCTCCCTGGGAGGCACTGAGAGTCCGCAGAGCTTCTCCTGTTGCTGGAGTTTCTGAGACCTGGACGGATCTGTCTCCCACTGCAGCCCCTGGTGCTTCTACCACCTCCTCCCTTGAACCATCGCTGGAACCCTCGGTCTCTACCTTAGCTACATTCTGCCCTGTGCTGGCCTCCTGCACATCCATCCATCAATCCATCCACTCACACATCAACAAGGCATCCATTCATCCATTCTCCATCCACTTACCCATCTGTCCATCCAGCACAGACCCATGCACCCACAGTCCACCCACCCACCCATCTGTCCACACACACGCCCATGCATCCATCAGTCAGGTCAGCTAGCCACCTACCCATCCATGCATCCACCCAAAAACCCACCCCCCCATCCATTCACCCACCTACCACCTACTCATACATCCATCCACCCACCCATCCACCCACCCATCCACCCACCCATCCACTCACCCACCCATCCACCCATCCACCCACCCATCCACTCATCCAGCAACCTACATATCCACCCATCCACCACCTACCCATCCATCCGTCCATCAATCCAGGCATGCACTCGCCCATTCTCCATCCACACACACACACCCATGCTCCCACCAGTCCATCCGTCCATCCCCTCATCCATCCATCTGTCTACACACACGCACAACCATGCATCCATCAGTTCAGTCAGCTAGCCACGCCCCCACCGTCCATCCACCCAAAACTCATCCATCTACCCATGCGTTCAGTTCATCCATCCACCCACCCACCCACCAACTCATACACCCACCCACTCATTCATCCATTCACCCACCCATCCACCCACTCATCCACTCATCCAGCAACCTACATATCCACCCATCCACCACCTACCCATCCATCTGTCCATCAATCCAGGCATGCACTCGCCCATCAATCCAGGCATGCACTCACCCATTCTCCATCCACACACACACACCCACTCATTCATCCATCCACCTGCCATCCACTCATCCAGCAACCTACATATCCACCCGTGGGGGCCGGAGGCTTGGGTGAAGTAGGGGCTAACGCTGCAGGAACGGACCACACAGAGCACAGCATCTAGGGCTGCCAGCCGGCTTCCCAGGGGGTCTCCCTGTGGAGGCCAGGACTCCCTGTGGAGGCTGGAGCCCGTGTGACAGAGCCGGGGGCTCCAGGGCCACCCCTAGGGATCTGCTGGGGGCGTGAGACCCGCTCTGCCCAGGGCTAGAGGTGCTCGGCAGCTGGATGCCTTTCCACGGGGCAGGTAGAAGCAGCAGTGACCCCGCGGGCTGGGCTCCCAGTGCTGGGAGGAGGGGTGGTGCCCAGGCCAGCGAGGCCCCCAAGGTCCTGGGGCCGCCCCTCCGCCTCCTCCTCCTACCCGGCTCATCTGAGATCTGCCTGGGGCTGCGCCCCCTGCCCCCTGCCCGGCCCAGGCAGCCACTCCAGGAGGGCAGCCGAGCCCTGGCCTCTGCTCTCTGGGGCTGCCCAGGCCACTGCCCAGCAAGGGGCCTTCCCCACCTCGCCGGGACCAGCGCTCACCGTGACCACGGCGGGGCAGGGGTCAGCCATGTGCAAGAGCAGGGGCACCACGGCCTGGAAGGCGAGGGTCTTGAACGCCTGCCGGAACTTCCTGCTGCCGCTGTCTATGACATCTCCAAACAGGAAGATGGCCGCGCTGCGCACCTCCTCCCGCTCCTGGGGGACACGCGGCCGCACCTGGAGCCCCTGCCTCTGCTCCCGCCCGCACCTGGAGCCCCTCTCTCCCGCCTCGCCCCCCGTCCCCCCCCCCCCGCTTCTCCAGGCCTCATGCGCTCATCACCCCCAAAACCATTCACCCCGCCCCTGGCTTGCCCAAGGGTCTGTTTAAACCAGGAGCCCTGCCCTGCTCCCCTGCCCAGCGCCCCGCCGCCCCTCCCCAGTGTGGACTGAGCGTGGTGAAGCCCAGGGCCTTCAAGGCCATGGCCAGCGAGTGGGTGGGGCTCCTTGCCCTGGGCGGAGCCTTGATTTCCCCAGGGCCAGGTTTCCGGTCATAACCCACAAGGCCCGGCCAGGGCAGAAGGCGCTCCTCTGGCCGGCGGGCCTGGGCAGCACTGCGCAGGCGCGCGCCGGCGGAAGGCGCCCCGGGGCGGCCGGGGACGCCGGTGCAGGTGGTGCTGGCCCCCGCCGCCCCCTCCCGGCGGCCGCCCGGCTGCTCACATCCTCGAACAAGGACAGCAGGTGCTGGGCGAGTTTGATGCTGGCGGAGCCGGCGCCCTGCAGGCCCAGGCGGTGCAGGATGTCGCCCAGGATCCCCATCAGGCCTAAGAGGTCCTTGGTGTCCGGCCGCAGGAAGCTGTCCAGCAGCCCGGCCAGCCGGTTCCGCAGCAGGAACACCTGCGGGAGACCCCGACTCGCGCTCCTGCCGCTGGCAGCTCGGCGGGGGCGGGGCAGAGGCGGGGCCTGGGACCCCCGCCCTCGGGGAGAAAGGACACGCCCGCCCCCGCCCTCCCTGCTGGCGGGAGCTTGAGGGAGCGCCTGGGCGCCCGCGGCTCCTCCTCTCACCTTTTTGGGGTGCATGGTGGTGCTGCTGAGGCCCTTGAGGCTCATGGCCCGCACCAGCTGGTTGCAGTGGCCCAGGCCCAGGTTCAGCAGGGTGTCCATCTTCTTCCGGGATGCCTGCTGGAAGACCTCCGCGCTGTTGAGAAACTGGGGAGGGGCGCAGCCCCAGGCAGATCTCAGATGAGCCGGGTAGGAGGAGGCGGCGGAGGGGCGTCCAGTTCCCCGAGGCTGGCCAGGGCAGCGGTGGGCGAGGGGCTGACCTCCGTGAGGAGGAGGATGGCCACCACGTTGTCTCGCTCCTCCATGCTCTTCAGGGAGATGACCGCCTGCCCCAGGACAGCCTTGACCTCGCAGTCATACTGCACCATGGCCCTGTCGGCGAGACGCGGCCGGGGGAGGCGCAGCCTGCACCCTGCACCCTGGAGCTGCGAGGGAGGGTGAGCCTGGGAGAGGGTACCCCGCTCACCTGGCCAGGAGGCTCACTCCCTCCCCATAGGTGTCCGGGCGCTCCAGGAGCGCCCAACCCTGCAGCAGCTGGATGTAGGCGAAGACCTCCCAGTAGCTGGTGGTCCAGAAGAGGCCCTTCACGGCCTCCAGGCACGTCCTGGGGCAGGTGCAGGGGCTGTCGAGGCTGCCACCTTGTGGCGCCCCTCACGCGCCCCTCCCCTGCTCCCCTGGGCCCCAGCAGGTAACCCAGGGCCTTTTGCCCAGATGTGTGGGAGGGGCTGCAGGGAGGGGAGGGTTGGGGTCCTGGGGGTGCAGGGAGAGGGGGCTGGGGTCCTGGGGGTACAGGGAGAGGGGGCTGGGGTCCTGGGGGTGCAGGGAGAGGGGGCTGGGGTCCGGGGGTGCAGGGAGAGGAGGGTGGAGTCTGGGGGTGCAGGGAGAGGAGGCTGGGGTCCTGGGGGTGCAGGGAGAGGGGGCTGGGGTCCTGGGGGTGCAGGGAGAGGGGGCTGGAGTCCGGGGGTGCAGGGAGAGGGGGCTGGGGCCCGGGGGTGCAGGGAGAGGAGGGTGGAGTCCAGGGGTGCAGGGAGAGGGGGCTAGGGTCCTGGGGGTACAGGGAGAGGGGGCTGGGGTCCTGGGGGTGCAGGGAGAGGGGGCTGGGGTCCGGGGGTGCAGGGAGAGGAGGGTGGAGTCCGGGGGTGCAGGGAGAGGGGGCTGGGGTCCTGGGGGTGCAGGGAGAGGGGGCTGGGGTCCTGGGGGTGCAGGGAGAGGGGGCTGGAGTCCGGGGGTGCAGGGAGAGGAGGGTGGAGTCCAGGGGTGCAGGGAGAGGGGGCTGGGGCCCGGGGGTACAGGGAGAGGGGGCTGGGGTCTGGGGGTGCAGGGAGAGGAGGGTGGAGTCCAGGGGTGCAGGGAGAGGGGGCTGGGGCCCGGGGGTGCAGGGAGAGAGGGCTGGGGTCCGGCGGGCGTCCCACCTGAAGGGGCTGAGGGGCTTGTTGTCCAGGATGTCCTCCTGGTAGTCAGCCACGTCCTCCACCACACCCAGCTCGAACAGGTAGTGCAGCTGCGTGAGCAGCCCCAGGAGGATGCCCGCGAAGGCCCAGTGGATGGTCTGCCTGTACTCCTGGGTGTACAGGAGCTCATAGATGGTGCCCAGGGCCTGCAGCGGGCGACAGGGCAGGGCCCGGGGACCTGTCCACACAGCCACACCTGACTCCGCTCTTGCCGCCTGGGCTGGTCCTGGAGGGCCCCCCCAACCGCCCACAGCAGCCCAGGCACAGGGCCGGGAGCCCCTGCCCTACGCCCGGGCTGGTCGCCACACTGCTGCACGCTCTCACCGGCCCCGACCATTGGCTCCAAGTGCCCTTCATGGTGGGGTCTGGGTGGGGGGCGCAGGCTGCCCCCAGTCCTGCGGGCTTCCTGTGCCAGCTGCAGGAGTCTGTGACCAGCGCTGACCCCAACAGCCACTCCTCAGGGCTGGGCTAACCTGCCCCGGCTCTTGCCACCACCAGTTCTCATGAGCCCTGTGGTCACCCTGTCCCCTGCCCAGCCGGTCCCTGGAGGCAGCACGGCACTCACTGCCCTCCCTCACCCCAGGGCCCACTTTGCAAAGTGCAGGGCTAACAGGGTCACTCCTGAGTCAGACCTTCCATGGTCACGCCCCCTGACCACAGCCTGCGGGGCTTGCCTTCTCTGCCCCCCAGGCCCCTGCCGCCCTCGCGGGGAGCAGGTCAGGTTTACGGCCACGAGGGCCCTCTCCTGCCTCCTCGTGTGTGCCCAGGAGGCACTGCTGTCAGCAGGGGGCCTTGGTGTGCGTGTTGTGGCTGGCCGTGACAGGGTTGGGTGCCCAACGGAGCCGCGGCGCTGATGGCAGCTGGGAGGCCCCGGACCAGGAGCCTGGGGAGCCTGTGTGTGCAGGGCAGGGGTTAGGTGAGGACAGCCCTGGGCCATCCTGGGGTCCCCCTGGGTCCCCGCAGGGGCTCAGGGAGTGGCTCACCAGCAGGGAGATGAGCTGGGTCTGGGAGCTGGGTCGGGTGAGCCCCCGGGGGGGGCGCAACTTGAGCTTCATGTAGAGCAGAGTTATGACCTTGCAGGCCAGCTGGTGGTTGGTGGCCAGGGCCTTCCACAGGGGCAAGGTCCTCCTGCAGAGACAGGCGGTTCCGCTGTCGGCCGGCCCCACTGCACACAGGGGCTCCCCGACCCCCGTGGCCACCAGCGGGACCCCTGGGTGAAGACCCGCACGCCCTGATGTGTCAGCCCTCAGCAGGGTGGCGGGCGAGCCCCACTGCCCATCCCCCACCTGCACTTGCCTCCCACCCTCCGCCAGGGGACCCCAGCAAGCTGCCCCTGAGAGCGAGGGGCGGGGCAGAGCCAGGGCCGCTGGTGGGTGGAGCCTGCACAGCCCTCGGGCTCCTGGCAGCTTTCTCCGCCCGCGGCGCTGCTGGCCCTCCGTCCCATGGGACATGGCGGGCCTGGGGCTCTGGGCAGCTGGGGAGTCACTGTGAGGCGTGCAGGGCCCCTGCTGACCGGTGGCCCTGCAGGCAGTGGGCTGGGCGAGAGACCTGCCTCTCCGAGGGGTGGCACAGGGACAGCACCACCTCGACTGTCTCCTGTGGGTGCTGGGTACCCAGAACCGTCACGGCCCTCATCGCGTCCTGCTGCACGTGTGGCAGTGGGATGTGGGGCAGCTGCTGGAACAGGCTCTGCAGGACCTCCGCCACCTGCCAGGCAGGGCCAAGGGGCGGGGGGGGGCCTCAGACAGGCTCCTGCCCGGCCACGCGCTGCCTCCCGGAGACCCCCCCACCAGCCTCGCCGCCCCTGCGTGGCCCTGCCCTGGCTCCTGCCTGCTGGGCATGGGGCAGTGCGGAGCTGAGGGCTGCGCAGAGCCACCTCCGGCCTGTCCCCGCCCGGGGCCCGCAGGGCGGCAGCAGCAGGCGGAGGCCGGAGCTGTGGCCACCCCAGGCCCTCGGGCCCACCTGCTCCGGCTTGAGTCCCGGCCCCTCGAACATCAGCAGGAGGAGCTTGGAGGCCAGGTCGCAGCTCAGGCGGCTGTGGCTGCACAGGCCCGGCAGCAGCGTCAGCACCAGCTGCGTGTGCTGGGCCACGGTCAGGTCCCGCTCGAAGGCCTGTGCCGAGGGGAGGGGCCCAGGGTCCCCCGTGCTCACCAGTGGGCCGGGCTCTTGCCCAGGTCCCTCCGCACCTGAACACCAAGAGCAGACCCTGCCCCCCGGGGACCCCTCGGGCGGCCACGGCCCTCGCCCTCTGGTGGGAAGTGTGCTCGCCACAGGCCCGCAGCTGCCCCCTCGGGAGAAGTGCCCTGGGGACCGTGGGAGCCAGGGACCTTGGGAGCAGTGCAAGGGAGGCGGGGCCTGTCCCCAGCACCCAGGAGGGGCCACAGGGAGCCTGGGGCCCTGGGCAGGTGCTTAGGGGCGCAGACGTGAGGTGCCCTCCCCGGCCCGCCCGAGGGCCTCACCTTCACGGCGCTGTAGAGTTTCACCTCCCAGTCTCTGCTCGCCCGAATTTCACTTTGCTTCAGTTTACTGAGACGCATGGACACCGCCATCCTCCCTGCTGTGACGCGCCCAGGGGGGGAGGGGGGAGCTGGAGTGACCCCTCCCTGGCCGCTGGGGCAGCCCAGCGCTCCGAGCGGGAGTGAGGCCCCCCACGTCCCCTGCTCACCCCTCTGCAGGACAGTGAGCTGCAGCAGGAGGGTCACGCACTGCTGGGAGTACTTCCGGGTCGTCTCCTCCTTGTCGCGCCACAGCAGGGTCAGCAGGCCGACGTGGTGGCCCAGCGCAGAGGGCATGGCCCCTTCCTGCCAAGGGCAGCACCGTGAGCACGGCAGGGGCTGCCCCCAGGGGTCCTCAGCGCTGCCCCCCGCCCCGGGTGCCAGCCCCGGGCCCTGTGGCAGGTCCCGGCAGCAGGCCCACCGCCATTTTCCTCGGCCGGCAAACTGATCCTGGGGCTTTTCCAGCTCAAAGAGTGGATTCCGTCTCCAAAACCTGCATTTGGCTCTTTTTAAAGAGCTGGCCTTTACCTGTCGGCGCGTCCTATCTATTCTCTGTCGTGTTCACGCTTTCTTTTCATTCCGGGACTTCCCCAAATGCCTCACTGATCTGAAAAGCAGAGTTCCCAAGACGCAGGGAGAGGCAGGGCTTCCCCAAATGGCCGGCCACAGCGGCCAGGTCAAAGCCAGGCGCCGGGAGCTCTATGCAGGCACTTGGCCGTCCTCCGCTGCTTTCCCGGCGCATTGGCAGGGAGCCGGCTGGGCAGCGGAGCGGCCGGGACTCCAGCCGGCACCCACATTCACACGGGAAGCCGGCACTGCAGGCGGCATGGGTCTTAACCCGCTCTTGAATGCAATTTTCATTTATTTGCATTTCATTTCAAAGGCAGAGAGAGACACAGAGGCAGAGATGTCTTCCATCCCTGGTTCACTCCCCAATCCCAGCCACAGCCAGGGCCTCAGAACTCAGTCGGGGTCTCCTCTGAGGGTGGCAGGGACCCCAGCCCCCCAGGCCATCACCTGCTGTTCCCCAGGTGCACCTAAGCCGGCAGCTGGGGTGCACACCAGGCGCCCCAGTGTAGGGCGCTGGCGACCCAGTGACGTCACCGACAGTCCGCACACCTCCCCCACCAGCCTCTTAACACCTGTCTTCAAGCTTTGAGTTTTAGGGTCTGGTCCTCCTGATGGAGGTTCCTCCCGTCTTCCCCACACCAGGCAACCTCTCGCCGGCGGCTCCCTCTCGACACCGTCAGAAAGCTGCCATTTTGTGCAAGCGCCCCGTTTCTGAACAGCTTCCAACGGGAAGCGACCTCGCCCCCCACGTCCACGCGGCGGCCTCCCGGCTCCTTGCAGGCCCCGCCAGGCCCGCAGAGCAGTCAGCACGCACCACTTCGCCCAGCCTCACCCGGGGGCCCCAGGGGCCGCCCGACCCTCCGGGGTGGCGCTGATGGCCTGCCGTGCACCGTGGTTCAAACCCGCCCAAACGCGGCGGGAGTCGCTGGAGAAGCAGGCACTGGGCCCCCGCGCGGCCCTGCCCGCCTCCTCGGCTCTCGGGTGCCCGCTTCCCGGCACCGCGGAGCAGTCCTCAAGGCGAGGCCTGGCCTCAGGGGCGCGGGCCGGCAGGCACCAGCAGCGCAGGAGCGCGGGCGTGCGTGGCTCCCGATGGCTCCTGGAGCCGTCTGGAGCTGTGTGGTGAGGCGCGACGTGTGGCCTGCTGCGGGTGCGTGTGGGTGGACGCGATGGAGCCTTGGGTCTTCGCGAGAGTGGGCCGTGCTTTGAGCTCCCAGGCCGGCCGCCCGTGCCTTCTGGGAACTGCACTGTCGGTTCCGGGGCACACACCGCACGTGCGCCCTCCAGGCTGGGGCTGGACCCTGAGCCCGGGCGGCGGCCCCTCACGCACCGTAGCCTCCGGTTTCCGCGGGGAGGGCGGCCCACGTTTTCCCGTCCCGCGCCCACACCTGCTCCGGGTCCCCGCATTGGTTCCTGCTGGCACTGGGGGGCGGGCCAGCCCTCGCCCCTGCTCCCATGTCCGCGATGCCTGCGCTGGTGCCTCTGCTGCCTCCCACGCGCGGCTTCCCGCACAGCTCCCCCCACCCCCGCGCGCGCGCGCACAGCTTCCCGCAGGGCTTCCCGCACACCGCCCTTCTCGGCCCCGGCTTCCAGGGCGAGGGACCCTGTCTTCTCCGTGCACAGCGCGGCGGCCGGTGCGCAGTGAATTTTGGCTGCAAGAACCAGCGGGTGCGGGGCGCGGATCCCTGGTCTTCCCCTACCCTGGTGCTCTGGGGGTTGAGCCCACCTGGCCACTGTCCTCCCCGAGGCCAGAGTGCAGCGCACTCACGGCGAACTTCAGGGAGTCCACCATGTACTGCAGGAGCCGGAAGATGCACTGCACCACGCGCTGGCGCTCGTGGCTCCTGTCCGATCTCAGCCAGGGCTCTGTGTGCTGGGACAGAGACAGGGACCTTCAGGACCTGCCAGCCACCAGAGCCCCGCCCCATAGCCATGCCTGTCACGGAGCCGGGCACCTGCAGAGAGCTGGGGTGGGCGTGTCTGGGGATGGGGCGGAGCTCTGGGTGGGCATGTCTGAGTAAGGGGCGGAGCTCTGGGTGGGTGGAGTTCGGGGTGGGTGTGTCTGAGTAAGGGGCGGGGCTCTGGGTGGGCGTTCCTGAGGATGTGGGGTGGAGCTTGGGGTGGGCGTGTCTCAGGGCGCGGGTGGGGCAGGGAGTGGGCTGCGGGGTGCACAAAAAGGTGAGTGGAGGAGCCCGGAGGTGTGCTGGGGCGCCGGCCCCCACCAGGAGCCCCGAGAGCCCGGCTGGGTTCTGCACCTGCTCCTGGCCTCTGTTTCCAGAAGGACTCAGCTCCCACTCTCCTCCTGGACCAGGTGCGCAGCTCTGGGCCCGGCCCACCTCTCTATCACCCTCCTACCTGGCTGACGGCACCACTCCTCAGGCACAGCGCAGTGCCGCCGCCTCCAGGAAGCCGTCTTGCACACCTGCTGTGCCCCTGCCTGCAGCTCCCCCCAGGCTGTGCCCGCGACCCCATCCCCAGGGCTGCCAGCCCCACCAGGCTCTTCTGGACGCAGTGGCACTGGAGGTGGTCAGGGAGGGCGCCCCCTGCCTGGCAGGGCCTGGGACCACCTGAAGCGTCCAGCTCAGCCCTTCCGGGAGGCTCTGCCCGGCCGCCCCCTGCCCTGCGGCCGCTCACCTGCAGCAGGAAGCAGACCTCGTTCACGCCCATGTCCTCGCTGAGGAAGGTGCGGAGGAGCAGGTGGAGAGCGCACAGGGTCTCCTTGTACAGAGTCTGAGGGCGAGAGGCCACCTCAGGTCTCTGGCCCCACCCCACAGCCCCCCTCCCTGCCGAGCCTGGTGGTGTCGGGTCGGGTCCCACGCCGGGGGCCCTCTCCCGTCACCCTCCCTCTCACATTGAGCTTGGCAGGTCCAAAGCCACCCCCAGGCCCGAGCCAGCTTCCTGCCGATGCAGTGGGAGGCCAGGATGGAGTTCCCGGCTCCGGCTGAAGCCTGGCCCAGCCCCAGGCATTTCGGGAGTGAACCAGCGCACGGAGGATCCTCTTTCTCTCCACCGCCTCTCCCTCTCTTTCTCTCCACCACCTCTCCCTCTCTCCACCGCCTCTCCCTCTCCCTCTCTCTCTCCACCGCCTCTCCCTCTCTCTCTCTCTCTCTCCACTGTCTCTCCCTCTCCCTCTTCCTCTCTCTGGCCCTTTGCCTGTCACACAAATCAATATTTACAAAACAAAATGGAAGCCTACATCCCACTGCCTTGTACTAGGAGTCTTCAAAGATTCACAGAAATGCATGTGGAACAGTTGAGGGCAGACTCGGGTGGGCGTGTCTGTGTGGGTGGGACTCGAGGTGGGCGTGGCTGCATGTGGGGAGCTCAGGTGGGCGTGTCTGTGGGGAAGAGCTCAGGTGGGTGTGTCTGTGGGGAGGAGCTCGGGTGGGCGTGTCTGTGGGGAGGAGCTCAGGTGGGCGTATCTGTGTGGGGAGGAGCTCGGGTGGGCGTATCTGTGTGGGGAAGAGCTCAGGTGAGTGTGTCTGTGGGGAGGAGCTCAGGTGGGTGTGTCTGTGGGGAGGAGCTCAGGGTGGGTGTGTCTGTGGGGAAGAGCTCAGGTGGGTGTGTCTGTGGGGAGGAGCTCAGGTGGGTGTGTCTGTGGGGAGGAGCTCAGGGTGGGTGTGTCTGTGGGGAGGAGCTCAGGTGGGTGTGTCTGTGGGGAGGAGCTCAGGGTGGGTGTGTCTGTGGGGAAGAGCTCAGGTGGGTGTGTCTGTGGGGAGGAGCTCAGGGTGGGTGTGTCTGTGGGGAGGAGCTCAGGGTGGGTGTGTCTGTGGGGAGGAGCTCAGGGTGGGTGTGTCTGTGGGGAAGAGCTCAGGTGGGTGTGTCTGTGGGGAGGAGCTCAGGTGGGCGTGTCTGTGGGGAGGAGCTCGGGTGGGCGTGTCTGTGGGGAGGAGCTCAGGTGGGCGTGTCTGTGGGGAGGAGCTCGGGTGGGCGTATCTGTGTGGGGAGGAGCTCGGGTGGGCGTATCTGTGTGGGGAGGAGCTCAGGTGGGCGTATCTGTGTGGGGAGGAGCTCGGGTGGGCGTATCTGTGTGGGGAGGAGCTCGAGTGGGCGTGTCTGTGGGGAGGAGCTCAGGTGGGTGTGTCTGTGGGGAAGAGCTCAGGTGGGTGTGTCTGTGGGGAGGAGCTCAGGTGGGCGTGTCTGTAGGGGAAGGAGCTCGGGTGGGCGTGTCAGTGCATGGGAGGAGCTCGGGTGGGCGTGTCTGTGTGGGGATAGCCTGTGGTCTGGGGAGGTTGACATGGCTTGGGAAAGAGGTCGGCCACATGGATCCTGCTACCACCAGAGCCAGGACCAGCGTGGCGTCTGTGGTGCGCTTGGCCCGGGGATTGCGAGGTCACTGTGGCTTCGCGTGTGGAGGCACAGGGTGGCGATGCAGCCATCAACACCACCCACAGACATCCCGGGTGGCCCAGCCCCTCGGTTCCCACGGAATAGTCACAGCGGGGCAGACTTGCTGCGTCCCCAGTGCCCCCGCGGTGGCCCCGGATCGGCTGCAGACAGGAGAGAGCGGAGCAGCGGGAGGAATTGCCAGCACTGGTGTGTGTGCGCATGCGTGTGCATGTGTGTGTGTGGCCGAGGGCAGCTTCCCCAGAGGACTGGAGCAGGAGGTGGAGCCCGGGACGATGGCGCAGTCAGGGCCGTGGTCAGCGGGAGGCGGAGCCAGCGTGGACCGGCCGAGAGCACAGGCAGGCAGCAGCGCTCTGACTGCCCAGGACCACGGCGGCAGAGGCTCTCCAGGGCCCACTGCGGCTCTGCCGGAAAAGCTCCCCGGAAAGCGTCCCCGGGGTCCTCTCCCAGCACGACGACCCGGCCGACTTCTGAGCATCCCACAGGGAAGTGCATCCGACGAACCCACTTGCGGTGCTGACCCGGCTCCTTCTAACTTCTGCTTCGTAACCTTAAAGTCTGCAGCGCCGCGGCACAGCGGGTGAGGCCGGCATCCGATATGGTGCTGATCCCTGCTGTGGCCTGGGAGGGCAGTGCAAGGTGGCCCAGGTCCTTGGGTCCCTGCACCCGCGTGGGAGGCCTGGAAGAAGCTCCTGGCTCCTGGCTTCAGATCAGTGCAGCTCCAACTGTTGCGGCCAATTGGAGAGTGGACCAGCGAATGGAAGACCTCTCTCTGCCTGTCTGTCTCTCTCTCCCACCTCTCTCTCCCCCACCTCCTCTCTCTCCCACCCCTCCCTCTCTCCTTCTCTCTCCCACCTCTCCCTCTCTCTCTCTCCCACTTCTCTCTCCCCCACCTCTCTCTCTCCCACCACCCATCTCTCCCACCTCTCTCTCTCCCACTTCTCTCTTTCCCCTACTCCCCTCCCCCACCCCGTCTCTCTCCCACCCTTCCCTCTCTCCCTCCCTCTCTCTCTCTCTCCCACCTCTCTCTCTCCCCCACCTCTCTCTAACCCTGCCTTTCAAATGAATAAAATACATTTTTATGCAAGTGCTCACAGGGCCCCACCCTTCTGCAGGTAATACTGGAAGGGCGGCTGCGGGGGCTGGGCTGTGTCCCACGCCCTCGGTCCGAGGGACGGCCTCTGGCGTCCCTAACAAGAAGCATCTCCAGCTGGTGGGGCTCATGCTGGGGGCACAGCTTAAGGTCTGACGTTTCCTCCACTTTTCTAAGCGCTCTCGGGGCGCCTTCGGCTAACAGGGCCGAGCCGCCTCCTGGGACCCACTGAGATCCTGTGGCGCCCTGGGGTTGAACGTCAAAGACCTGAAAACTCCACCATGCTGAACCTCGCGGGTGAGAGCCGGAGCCAGCGCCGCACAGCCAGGCAGAGCCGGGCGGTGTCAGCAGGGGGACTTCTAGAAGCTTCTAGACCTAATGGCAGAACTCCAAGCAAGTGCAGGAGCGACCGGCAGACTGCAAGGAGGGGCTCCACCTGGCGGGGAGCGGCTCCCGCACTGCATCTCAGCGGCCAACAGGAGTGGACGGGAGCCTGGCCTGGAGATCGTCCACGTCCACGCGGGCCGGCTCCCAGGAACTCCGGCCTCAACCCCGAAGCTCTCTGGAACCGAGGCAGAATGCAAAGGCGCAGGCTCGGAACTGGCCGTGTCGGCGCTGGACCAAACCCAACGTCTGTCCTGACAGGCAGGAGCTCACAGGTGCCGACGGGGGCGGGGCAGAGGCACCGAGGGAGCCTGGCCACTTTGGAAAACAGCTGGGCAGTTTGCTAAAAAGAAGAATAATAAATGCCCCTCCCCGCTGCGCGTCTGAATCAGCGCAGGGTGTGCGGCACCCGACATCTCCGTCTCCGCCAACGCCTGGGCTCAAGCCCCGCTCTGCTTCTGAGTCCAGCACCCTGCTGGCCTGCACCCCGGGAGCAGCAGGTGACAAGTGCTGGGGCCCCTGCCACCCACATGGAGACCCAAACGAATCCCAAGCTCCGAGTGTCCACCCGGCCTCTGGGGAGTGGACCAGCAGGCGTCTGTCTGCCTTTCTGAGAAGACGCAAAACCAAGAAATCTCAAAACTGCAAACTGTAAAGTGCTCTCCGCGAGGGGCTGAGGGGTTGGGGGGAGGAAGATCCCAGGGGCTGGGGTGAGGGGCACGGATCCCACACAGGCACAGGAAGCAGGGCTGCTGGGTCTGGACTCGGCTGAGAACCACCCCCGCAGCCCGCCTGCCTGGCCCCCCGGGCCCCCGTGGCGCCCTTGGCTGCTGGGACTCACAGGGTGCCTACTGGAAAGACGGTGGTGGGCAGGGCCTCCCAGACCCTCCGCGGGGTTCCCCCCACCAGAACAAGCAGCGAGAGCCGGGCCCCCTACCTCCCCGCCCCTCCCTCACGCAGCACCCCAACTTTATTTCTCTCTTGGCACTGCTTCCGGGGAGCAGGAGCCCCCAGCCAAGGGGGGCGTGGCCGCAGCGCGGGGCTCCCCGTGTTTGGAGGCACAGCCAGCGTCCACCAGCTCGCTGCAGAACAAGCAGGGTCCCGGCCGCTGGCCAGCGCAGCGCGGGGCTGATGAGTGGGGTCCCTAAAATCTCACAGCCCCCGGGAGCGGCGGGGGGCCAGGGCCCCAGGGCAGCGGGCAGGACCCAGAGCCAGGGGACCCCGAGCCTGCGCCAGAACGCTTCCCTCACCCCCCCGCCCGCCAGGCGGGGCCCCCCGCACCCACACCCGGGGTGGGGCGGGGCGTCACCGTGACTTCCGGGGCCGCCTGCGGGTCCGCGGGCGGAAGCTCGAACACGCTTCTGAAACACACGTGCAGGACCCTGGCCTTCACCAGGGGCTTCAGGTGGGGCCGCAGCTTGCTGCACGGAACGCGGGGGGGCTCTCACTGTCTGCAGCCCCGCTCTGGGACCCAACGCCCCCGGGGACGGACATGGCCTGGCCTGGGGCTGGCCAGGGAGCTCTTGGGCTCGGCGACATTTGCTTGGGAGAAAACCCAGGCACTGTCCGGTGACCGGGCCCTGGATGGAGATGGGCGTGGCCAGGATCAGGGCTCCCTCTGTGCTGCCCGTGAGGCAAAGCCAAGGCGCCAGCCCGGGAGACGGCGGCCCAGCCCCGGCCTGCCCAGCCCTGCTGCATCGCCCGCCCGCGCCCGTCCTCCTCCGCCTGCGGACAGGGCTGCCCGTCCCTGGGCCCAGGAGGAGCTACCTCAGCTCCGCAATGACCAGGATTGCCTTCTGCCGGAAGACCGACCCCGGGAAGTTGGGCTCCTGCTGCAGGACGCACTGGGAGGGCAGACGGACAGGAGGCGGCGTGGGGCCCAGCCCACGGGACCCGCCCACCCTGACGGGGACACGCCCAACTCTCCGGAGACCCGCCTACTTCTCCGGAGACCCGCCCACCCCAACTGGGACCTGTCCACCTCTCCCGGACAGGCAACCTCCCCTGGGGACACGCCCACCACGCCAGGGGCCCCACCCCCTCCTCCAGGGCCCCTCCCAGCCGCGCCCCCAGGCGGGGTTAGGATGCCCCGCACCAGCAGACACTGGACCAGCTCCGGGATCTGAGAGAACCGGTAGTTCTGGGTGCCCGGCTCCTGCCTGAGGGATCTCGCCAGCATCATGGCCGCCGAAAGGAAGCTCCCCTTGAGGGTCTCGTCCTGGCCGCGGGGGCGGGAGCAAAGGAGGCGCAGAGTCAGGAAAGGTGGGCGGGCGCTCCCTTGATAGGCAGAGCAGCAGAGATGGCTGGGGGGCGGCAGCGGGATCACTCCTGCAGCCACCCGACACACCCGCCCCGGGTACGCACGGCCCCACGCCTCACACACCCGCCCCGGGTACCCACGGCCCCACGCCTCACACACCCGCCCCGGGTACACACGGCCCCACACCTGACACCGTCCACCTGACACACCCCGCCCCGGGTACACACGGCCCCACGCCTCACACACCCGCCCAGGGTACGCACGGCCCCACACCTGACACACCCGCCCCGGATACGCACGGCCCCACGCCTCACACACCCGCCCCGGGTACGCACGGCCCCACGCCTCACACACCCGCCCCGGGTACACACGGCCCCACGCCTCACACACCCGCCCCGGGTACGCACGGCCCCACGCCTCACACACCCGCCCCGGGTACACACGGCCCCACACCTGACACCGTCCACCTGACACACCCCGCCCCGGGTACACACGGCCCCACGCCTCACACACCCGCCCAGGGTACGCACGGCCCCACACCTGACACACCCGCCCCGGATACGCACGGCCCCACGCCTCACACACCCGCCCCGGGTACCCACGGCCCCACGCCTCACACACCCGCCCCGGGTACGCACGGCCCCACGCCTCACACACCCGCCCCGGGTACGCACGGCCCCACGCCTCACACACCCGCCCCGGGTACGCACGGCCCCACGCCTCACACACCCGCCCCGGGTACGCACGGCCCCACGCCTCACACACCCGCCCCGGATACACACGATCCCACACCTCACACCATCCACCTGACACGCCCTCACAGCCCCGTGTAGCACACAACCCCACACCTCACACTGTCCCCCTGACACGCCCTCACAGCCCCATGTAGCACACAACCTGACTCACACTGTCCCCCTGACACGCCCTCACAGCCCCGTGTAGCACACAACCCCACACCTCACACCATCCACCTGACACGCCCTCACAGCCCCGTGTAGCACACAACCCCACACCTCACACTGTCCCCCTGACACGCCCTCACAGCCCCATGTAGCACAGGCCCCCGTTCCTCACAGAGTATATGTAACAGACCTTCACTACGCACCACACACCCTATCCACGTGACACACCTCATGCCACACACACACACATCCATGTAACACTATATACACACACCCTCACCCAGCCCCAGGACACACACCACCCACCTCACATCCGTGTACCACACGCATCCTCACAAGGTACAGGCACCATCTGTAACACCCTCACACACTACGCATATAGCCACACATCATGCATGCCACACACACAGCACACAAACGTGTCTGCAAATGGTTCACGGAAAATGAATATTATGAAAAATGCATGGATTTCCATTTTTTTGCACCAAAATAGAATAATGCTAAAATTTGTATTCATTTGAAAAGGAGCAAGCTCGCCTCCTCTGGTTCCCTCCCCAAGTGTCTGCAGCGGCCAGGCCGGCGGGGGGCCAGAGCCGGGGGCCCAGAACTCCATCCAGGTCTCCCAGGCACTAGGCCCGTCGCCAGGTCTGCACGGCACAGCAGCCGGAGCCGGGGAGGGAACCTGGGTCATCTGATGTGGGACGCGGGCACCTTAAGCACAAACGTCCACTCCCTGCATCAAATCTTTGCAATCCTCCATCCAACACACGGACGCACACACTTCCACGACAAACACACCCCACATCACGGACATGAGTGCAATCATCAACACCACACACCAGAGATCCACAAAATACACCCCCCCACATGCACACACCCTCCCCACACACACACGAGCACACAGGCACGCACACACCACACTCACAGTCGTGCACACACACAGATGTACACACCACACACTCAGTCATGCACACACACGTGCACACACCCTCCCCACACGAGCACACAGGCACGCACACACCACACTCACAGTCGTGCACACACACAGATGTACACACCACACACTCAGTCGTGCACACACCCTCCACACACACGAGCACACAGGCACACACACCACACACTCAGTCGTGCACACACGCAGAAGTACACACCACACACTCAGTCATGCGCACACACCCTCCACACACACGAGCACACAGGCACACACACACCACACACTCAGTCGTGCACACACGCAGAAGTACACACCACACACTCAGTCATGCACACACACGTGCACACACCCTCCACACACATGTGCACACACCACACACTCACAGTTGTGCACACATGCAAATATACACACCACACACTCACACTCATGCACACACATCACACAATCACAGTCGTGCAAACACACAGATGTACACACCACACACTCACAGTCATGCACACACATGTGCACACACCCTCCACACACACACATAGGCATGCACACACCACACACTCACACTCATGCACACACACATCACACACTCACAGTCGTGCACACATGCAAATGTACACACCACACACTCGCACTCATGCACACACACATCACACACTCACACTCATGCACACACACACATACACACACCCTCCACACACATGTGCACACAGGCATGCACACACCACAAACCCACACTCGTGCAAACACACACATGCACAAGTGTGTGCACTCACCCTCCACCCATATGTGCACACAGGTACGCGCACCCCACACACTCACACTTGTGCACACACACACACGCATGCACGCCCAGTGCTAGCAGCCAGCAGTCCCTGTGGATCTGCTCCCAGAGCCTTCCTGATTCGGGAGCAGGGAGAGTGCCCCACCCTCAGCCGGCCTTGCTGCCCTGGCCATGCCAGGCCGGTTCTGCATGGGTGACCTGGGCCCTGGTTCAGCGCGGGGATGTCGGGAGGGAGCCGGGGTGCCCCTGGTCAGTGGGGTGATGTCAGGAGGGAACCGGGGCTCCCGGGGTCAGCGTGGGGATGTAGGGAGGGAGCCGGGGTGCCCTGGGTCAGTGGGGTGATGTCAGGAGGGAGCCAGGGTGCCCAGGTGAGCACGGGGATGTCAGGAGGGAACCGGGGCTCCCGGCATCAGCGTGGGGATGTAGGGAGGGAGCCGGGGTGCCCAGGTGAGCACGGGGATGTCAGGAGGGAACCGGGGCACCCGGGGTCAGTGCGGGGATGTCGGGAGGGAGCCGGGGTGCCCCGGGTCAGTGGGGTGATGTCAGGAGGGAGCCGGGGTGCCCAGGTGAGCACGGGGATGTCAGGAGCCAGGGCGCCCGGATCTGGGTGTAGATATCAGGAGGGAGCCGGGGCGCCCCGGGTCAGCGCGGGGACATCGGGAGGGAGCCAGGGTGCCCCAGGTCAGCGCAGGGACATCGGGAGGGAGCTGGGCGCTCACGCGGCTGCTGCTGGAGAAGTAGTACACCATGCGCGAGGCTATGTTGTCCACCCAGGGCAGGATCTTCTCCTTGGCGTGCATGGCCATTTGCCCGTAGCACAGCAGGGAGGTGCTGCTGACCCATTTCCAGCGCAGGTCGGGGTCCGACTCCTGCGGGGGGAGGAGGGCGGAGCTGGGCCTGGTGCCTGCCCCCGGACCCCTCCGGAGCAGGGGCAGGGTCCTGGGCAGCCACCTCCTCCAGGAAGCCCCCCCAGCTGGCAGGTTCCCAGGCTGCCTCATCCCTCAGCTGTCTCTCATTCATCTGCTGTTCCCGGGGGAGGTTCCCGGGCCCTGGCAGGCCCAGAAGGTGGAGTCCCTCAGCGCAAACTCCTGCAGAGGGCTGGGCTGGGGGGCAGCCAGCAGGACTTAGTCCTGCCGCCCCTCCTCCGGCCGCTGGAGCAGACGGGATGATCCAGGCCAGGGCCACACACATCGCGTGGTCAGGGCAGGCCCCCGGGACCTGGACCTCCGCCGGCAGGGGGTGTCAGCGCGACACCTTCCGAGCAGGTGATGGTCGGCTGGGGCCAGCAAGAGGGAGGTGGTTGGGAGGCCCCCAGCGTCCCCAGCCTGCTCGCCCCGGCGAGCCCCTACCTGGCCGTCCCGCAGGGCCGACCTCAGGAAGCGGGTGCGGCCCAGGTGCTCCAGCGTGGCCCACACCACCTCCAGGTGCGAGGTGGACGCCAAGCCCATGGCCAGCGCGATGCCCTGTGGCAGAGGACCCCGTGAGCTGGCCCCGGCCGCGGCGCTGGTGCCCCCCGCGCCCCCACCTCCGAGGGAGCCGGGCGGGGCAGCCCACCTCCCGCTGGGGGGCGCACTGGTGAGACAAGTCCAGGAGGCGGGTCAGGTACCTCTTCACCAGGGCCGTGTCCACGCACTCCCGGAGCACCAGGCCGTACAGGCTGAAGAGGAACACCTGGGGAGGTGGCCGAGGGCCTGCTGGGCGCCGGGGCCCCGGCCACACAGCTGCCCCCTTGCCGCCCCCTGGGGCGCACTTGAGTGGGACCCTCACTCACACCCAGGCCCACCCGGCTCCCCGTCCCTGCAACACGCAGGATCTCCTTGCCTAACTCCCTTGGGCTTCCACCCTGGGGCCCAGGCACGCCTCCTCCAGGCAGCCCTCCTGTCTTTCCCAAGCTTCCCAGGGCTCCAGGCTCGTGGGCAGGGCACCTGCTCTTCCTCAGGCCGCCCGCAGGGGTCTCTGGCCCAGGCACTACCTTCTCCTTTGCCCGCTGGGGGTCCAGGTACAGAAACTTCATGAGGTTTTGGATGGGGCTGTCCTCGGAGGTGAGCAGCTGCCCTCCCCCAGCGAGCTGTGGGGACAGCGCGGGGCTGGGGGCACCTCTCGGCTCCATGCCACCCCGCCCACCCCCACACAGGGCAGGACAGAGCTCGGGGGGACAGGACAGAGGGGCCTAGGACAGGAACCCACCCCCAAAGAGCACGGGGAGAGGGCAGAGTGGCCCCAGCAGCCCTCCTCCCACGAATGACTGGCCACGCCCTCCTCTGCTGCAGACCCCGGCTCAGGGAGGAGGCCAACCCTTCCTCGTGGCTCGGCCAGCCACCCTGACCCCCTGGAGGCTCCACCCCTCTGAGCCACGCTCCCCCCGGCTCGGCCGGCTGTGGGCCCAGGCCCTTGGGCCTCTCACGTGCAGCCAGCCTCCGTCCGCAAGCACGCACACCCTCCTCGCCTGGCTGCTCAGAGTGGACGGCAGCCCCAGGAGGGGCTGGGGGCTTCAGCCACCCGGGGTGGTCCCCCAGGCCCTCAGCCAGGCCTCCGTGCAGACGGCCGGGCTGGTGGGGCAGCCAGCAGGGCTTGGTCCTGCTGCCCCTTCTCCCGCCACTGGAGAAGCTGTACACGAGGCCAGCGCTAGCAGAGCCTGAGACGGCATCGCCCACTGCCGGTCACGCAGCCCCAGCGGCCACCGGGCATCTGAGAGCGGGTGGGTGGGGCTTCAGGGCCTGCGAAGGCCTGGGGGAGCCTGGGGGAGCCGAGCTCGGGCGCGTGAGCACTGGGGCCACAGCGGGAGCCCCCGAGGGCCCCCAGGTGGTCAGGCCCACAGAGGGGGCGGCAGGAGAGGCTCTCGGGGCCCACCTTGCTGTGCTCATCCAGGCAGTGGCAAATGGCTTCCAGCACCGGGCTCTGCTCCGAGGCCGTCATCAACCGGATCTGCTTGGCCTGTTCCTCGCTCAGGGCGGCGCAGCAGCTCCGGGGCTCTGCCTGCAGCCCCACGTCCAGGAGGTCTGCGGAGGACGCAGGGCAGGCTGGGCCGCGCTGGCCCTGGCCGCTGCGTGACCCCTGACGGTGCTTCCGTGGGAAGATGGCCCCCAGCTCACACCAGCAGGGCCGCTTCTCCCAAACGCGCCTGGAGACCCCGCCCAGAGTCAGGTGGGCACCCTGGCAGCCGGACACAGAGACAGTCCTAGGGGCGGAGACCGGGCCCGGGGGGTTGGCACGCAGTGAGCATGCAGGGACCGGCCGGAGCCAGCGCAGGACGCGGGGCCCTGGACCACAGCCAGAACCGGAGCCTTCAGACCAGTGAGAGGGTGCGCTGGCTGGGGGGCGGGCCCAAAGGAGCTGCCACATTGAAACACATTAACCTAAATCCCCGTTTCCTGCACCGAGTAGCTGACACGGCGACGTGTACATTTCAGAACTGGAACGGGGTGCAGCCAGTGAAGCCGCTGCCCGCGTCAGCGCACGCTGGAGTCCCGGCCGCTCGGCTTCCGGTCCAGCTCCCTGCTATGGCCTGGGGAGCAGCGGAAGCCGGCCCCCTGCAGGCCCCTGCACCGGCGTGGGAGACCCCGCCTGACTTCCAGGCTCCTGGCTTCGGCCTAGCCCAGCCCTGGCTGTTGGGCCATCCGGGGAGTGAACCAGCGGGTGGGAGACTGTGTGTGTGTGTGTGTGTGTGTGTGTGCCTCTGTCACTCTGCCTTTTAAATAAACAAATAAATCTTTTTTAAAAAAAAGACAAAACCTCAAACTGGAGGTACAGAGGCAGGCAGGGGGTCCTCTCCTGACCTCAGGCTGGAGAGGGGGAGGAGTCTTGCGGTGAGCCCTGCCCCCTTCGCCCCCACCCCTCCTGAGCTAACCTCCTGAGTGGGGCCAAGCCCTCCACACGGGCGCGGGACGGGGAGGGGCAGGGAGGGGCGTGGAGGACAGGTGGTCCCCCGGCCAGGGACTAGGGGCGGCAGAGACGCCGGCCCCGCAGCCTCCAGGGGCTGGGGGTCGCTGAAAGCCACATGCAGCGGGCACTGGGCGCGAGGCAGGCAGCCGGTGCGGCTGGCTCGCCGTGGGTTTTGCACGTGTGGGGTCCGGGCCCGAGAGCCTCCTGTCTGCCCACCCCGGCCTCCGCCGCGCTGGCGGCTGGCTTCTGGGCCGCCTCCTGCAGCGGGGGCCCCCGAGCTGCTGAGGGCAATGGGGGTCCGCAGCGCATGTGGCCGAGTGAATTTCCACCCACGTGGGGCAGGAGCTCGATGCGTGTGTGTGCCCCGGGCTCCCAGCGCAGGCTGGCTGGCCGCTGAGCGCTGTGGGCTGGGCCCCCGGCAGCACTGGAGCTGCCTCCCCGTGGGGCAGGACTGAGGCCTCCCCTCCAGCTGCCCCCCGGGGCCTGAGGTGCTGAGAGGGCGTGGGGGCAGGGGCCAGCCAGCCGGCCAGGGGTGGAGCACCCTTGGTTTCCGGTCCGTGGGGAGTCTCCCAAGCCCTTCCAGAAGTCTGTCTCCCGCCTCCCGGGCAGGAGCCCCAGGGCCTGGGCGTGCGGCCCCGAGGCCCGCTCACCCCTCTCCAGCTCCTGCATCTCCTCCTGCAGCGCGGTGCCGCCGCTCGAGTTCAGGCGGAGGAGCTCGCTGAGCGGGGCCGACATGGCCGGGGCGGCCGCTGGGGAGACAGGACCTGCACGGACGCAAGGGGGCGCTCTCAGCCCTCGCCGGACACCCCACGCCTCACCAAGCCCTTTCCTCAGAGGCTCTCCGGGTCCTGGCCGGGGCTGACCCTGCTACGCGGCCGGCATCGGAGCCCCGGAAGTCCTGGCCGGCACCCCGTGCCCCTCCTGATGCCCGGCTCAGCCACCCCACCTGCAGGGACGCTGGGTTCTGGGAGTGTGGGCAGCGCCAATGGCCACAACCCCCTCCGAGCCCACAGGGTGGCCCTGCGCCCCCCCCCGCCCACCTCACGTGGGCGTGGGCGGCGGTGGCTCTGAGGATCCCTCTGCCCACCCTGCCCACCTGCCCTGGCCTCCAGCCAGACGCACCAGGCCGGAACCTCCGCGCGGCCCCACTGCTGCCCACACACTCCGTGGTCAGCTGGTCAGTTCCTGGTCACCAGTGTACACCTGGGCTTGCGCCCCGGCACCCTGAGCGGCTGGCCACTAGTCAGCTTCTCCAGGCGCTGGGGCCACCCGGGACCCCTCTGCCCGGCAGCAGGCCTGCCTCCACTGCAGTCCCTACCTCTCCGAGCCCTTGCTGCCCCTCCCCCGTCACGGGGCCACACCTTGCACGGAGCCCACCTCGGTGCTCCTCCTCCGCCTGCCCTGTCTGCGGCTCTCTCAGCTCCTGGTGCGCTGTGGAGCTGGGCACCGCCACCACCCGGTCCTACCGCACAGCTGAGCCCTCCACGGCCCCCTGCACTCCGCCTCTGGGTGTGGGGTCCTGTGTGCACCTGGGGCGAAGCAATGTGAATGCAGATATGGTGACACGAGACGCAGCGCGGGGCGAGCGGTGAATGAATGAATGAGCGGAGTGAATGAGTGGGATGAATGAATGAATGAGTGGGATGAATGAGTGAATGAGTGGGTGAGGGAGTGGCTGAGTGGCTGAGCCAGCGCGGGGGCTGAGGGTGGGCCCTCACCCCGTGCCCCGGGCCCACGTCGCTGTGTGGCCTGTGCTGCTGGCACCAGCCGTCCAGCAGCTGCAGAGGGGCTGGTGGCCGCCCTGTCCCCTGGGGAGCCCTGTGCCCGCCCCTGGCCACCCCTGCCTGGACTCGGCCTGAGCCGCTGTCGGAGACCCCGTCCTGGGAGCCTGCGCTCATTGCCACGCTGGGCTCCACCCCGCTTCTGTGCTGGTTCTGCCGGGCCCACCTGGCCCAAGGCACACACACGCCCCGCCCCCGCATGCCGTGCCCTAGCTGGCCCCCTCCTGGCAGTGCCAGGAGGAGCCCCCTCCCTGGCTCCTCCCACCACCCCTGCAAACGGCTTCCCCAAACCCCTTGTGGAAAAGGTGGAGCCATTCTCAAGCCATCCCATTTGGAGCCGGGGTGGCTGGGACAGTGTGGGTGGGTCTGGGGGCCTCCTGGAGGCGGCACGGTGAGGTCCCAGGCTGTCGGACACTCAGGCAGCAGGGACATGCGGAGGGTGTGCAGGTGGCCTGAGGCTGTGGCCCAGAGGCCGGGGCCGGCTGGAGGGCAGCTGGGGGCGAAGGCTCCAGGTCCCAGGCAGGACCCCCCAACCCCGCCCCAGACCCCAGACCCTTGCACTAGCTTCTTGCCCGCGGCCCCCACCCTCCTGGGCTCCCCCCTCAGGAAGCCCTGCCCCGGCACCCCAGTGCAGCCAGCTCCCAGCCTGGCCACGGCCGCCCAGCTGCACAGAGCCCCTGCTAGCCCCTGCCCGCCCCATGGGCCAGCTCTGTGGCCGGCCACAGCCCCTCCTGGGAAGGGAGACTCTCGGACGCACCCCGAGCCTCTGCCCCAGCTCTCCTGCCGCACACCCTCGCCCTGGCACCCACTCACCCCGCCCTGCCCCACGCAGGCCCCCTGGGCCACTCCCTGGCCCCGGCCCCAGCCCAGCTGCAGACCCGGCTTCCTGCTGACCCGCCGCCAGGCCGGAACTGCTGGTGGCTCAGTACCCGGGCCGCTGCCACCCGCGAGGTCGCCCCGGCATCAGCTTCCTGGCATCAGCGTGGCCTGGCCCTAGCTGTCGCAGGCATGTGAGGACTGGGCCAGTGATGGAAGATCTCTCTCTTTCTGCCTCCGGTTAAACGGTTCTAATTAACATAGTTCTAATTAAGCCAGCAGCCAGCCCAGGGGGCAGAGGCAGTGGGGAGGCCGTCGGCCCGTGGGGAGGAGCTGCCCGGGCTCCGGCCCTGCTCCCAGATCCCACTGCCCTCTCCGGCACCTGTCACCTGTCGTGAACCCCGCTCCCAGGAATCCAGTCTGCGGGAGAAATTAGAAATGTGTAGAAAATGCACGCGTGCTTGGGAGCTTCAGCCACCACAGGTGTGCGGGCAGCTGCGGGGTCCCGGCGAGGCACGGGGCTGCCGGACCCAGGTCAGAGCCGAGACTTATCTCCGGGTGTTGGGTCTTCGGTTTACTTGGAAGGTGGAGTTACAGAGAGAGGGAGAGACCTTCTATCCACTGGTTCACCCCACAAGGGGCCCGCGCCAGCCAAAGCCAGGAGCCAGGAACTCCATCCGGGTCTCCCACGTGGTGCGGGGGCCCAAGGACATGGCCCATCCCCCGCTGCCTTCCCAGGCCATCAGCAGGGAGCCGGACCGGAAGTGGAGCAGCCAGGGCTTGAACTGGCACCCGCATGGGACGCTGGTATGGCCAGCAGTGTCATCTTAACCCTCGGGTGATTTTTATTTTATTTTATTTTTCTCTGAGTCCTTTTCAAACTCCCCCCACCTCCCACCTGCAATGGTTGGGAGAAAAAATGCGTATTTAAATCCAAATCCACGCAGGGGCTTCTGAAAAGTAGCAGACAAACAGGGCTGTGAACCGTACCTTCAGCTCCAGACACCGGGGCGGCGGGGACTCGCGGGCCGGGGGCAGGGGACAGACACCTCCCCAGGGACAGAGCCCCTGCAGGTCAGGTCGGCGGGTCAAAGCCGCCAGGGGTCGCGGGTTGCATCCTGGGGAAGAAAGCCCATCTGGAAGCTGGGGGACCCGAGGGACCTGGAGACCCCGGGAGCTGCCCTCTGAGAATTCCGCCCTCAACCGACGCGGTGGGCAGTTGGGAAGGCGCCAGCACCCGTGGCCAGAGGCCGGGAGGTGGAGGAGGGCTGGCTGGGGACGTGCCAGGATCCCTGGCAGGGGTCAGCCAATCCAGTGGCGTCTGCCAGGGGGGAAAGGCCCCCCGGCTGCAGGAACTGGAGCAGCCCCCAGTCTTATCGTGGGAGACCCTGGCCCACTCCTGACGGTCGGCCAGGGCGCGAGTCCCTTGTCCAAGTTCAGGAGAGCCTGGGTCCCTGGGGCCGTGCGCCTCCCCCCTGCCCCACAGGGCCCTGGCAGCACTTGTCCCAGGACCCTTAGGGCTGACGTCTCCAGCGCCTCCTGCTGGGGGGCGTGTGGCTAGAGCAGCTGCCCCAGGGCTCAGGGAGACCACCAGCAAGGGGACCGCACACCCTGCTGGCGGAGGGTGTCCTGCAGAGGCTCCCTCGGGGCCTGAGGATGGCGGCGAGCCCCGGGCCTGGGCACCCTGCATCTGCTCTTTCCTTAGGCGCCCACTCCACAGTGACCCTGGGGCCAGGGGTGGGAAGCAGGGAGGGGGGCAGGCAAGGAGCGGGACCCTGGGCAGCTCAGCCGCCGTGGGAGAAAACGCCACCTTAGGGAGGGTTCTAATGCCCCACCACGGCCACAGCTGCCCTGGGGAGCCCCGCTCCTGAAGAGACGGGCGTCTGGGGCCTCGGAGTGAGGCCCTGGGCAGTGGTGGGCGCCCGAGCGCCCTGCTGCGCCCTCCCGCTTGCTCCGGGGGTTGTGGGTGTTTCTAGCCCTGCTGTGCCCCTGCAAGGACCAGAGGGACCCTCCCCCCCAGGATCTGGGAGATTTGGGGGTGCTGGGGCAGGGTGTGGAGGGGGAGGTCATGACCCTGACCCGCCCAGGCTGGGCCCAAGGGAGAAGAGGAGGTGGAGGGCTGGGGCCATGGTGTTGGTGCTGGGACCCAGAGGAGAAGGAGGTGTTGGCACCACCGGGACCCACAAGCCTGCTGGGGAGGGTCCTGCTAGGGGGTCGGACGCCGAGAGGGCCCAGGGTGAGCCTTGGGGACCTGGTCGTGGGGGTCACAGGGCCAAGACGGCACGGGGGTGGCAGGGGGCCTCTGCAGCCTCAGGCAGTGCTGGAGGGGTCCAGGAGAAGCTGGGGACAGGCAACGCTGGCGGGCAGAGGCACGGGAGGCAGAGGGCAGCGGGGTGGGGTGGGGGCAGGGCAGGCCACGAGGATTCCCAGAGGTGTGGCCGGGCCCAGGGAGCCGGGGCTGGGAAGGGGGCGGGAGGTTTTGTTATTTCCATCCTGGGGGAAGCAGAACTCCAGCTTCCGGCAGAGCTGCGGGCTCCGTGGGAGCTCGGGGGCCGGGGCTGTGCCCACAGCACCCAGCGGCCCTGGCTGGGCTGCATGCGGCCAGGGCAGGCTCTGCGGAGGAGCCCAGGGTGGCGTCCGGCGGGGGTGGACTGTGTCCTGGGGGGAGAGGGCGCAGGGATGGCCGGCTGTGTGGGGGTGTCAGGGAAGGGCTGGGACTGGGGCGTGGGCATCTCCTGGGGCCACCCCCCACGCTGGGTCTGCCGTGGGCCCCCAGAGCTCTGACTTTAATGCCCTGGTGTGCACGCCTCGCTGCTGGGAACAGGAAGCCGCGTGGGGTGCTGACTGCTAGGGATGGGACCGCTGGCCCCCGAGGCAGGTCTGCCCGAGGCCGGGGCCTCCCGGGAGCAGGATGGCAGGGGCGGCTGCAGCCAGGGCTCCCCCGGCTGCACCTGGGAAGGGACTGGGGCCCCTGCCGCTCCCGCCAGGCTGCCACCGGCTGACTCGTTGGCCCGCACAGCATCAGGGAGTCCCCTGAACCTCCCGTCGCCCAGCGGGCCCAGCCTGGCGGGGGACGGCCATTCGCCAGGCAAGTGCCAGGGGAACCCGGCACCTCTGCTGGGACAATCCCAGGGCAGGCCTTGTGCAGCCCGGGGGTCTGAGCTGGGGGTTGAAGCACAAACAGGAGTTTGCTGAGTGGTGAGGGAAGAAGCAGCAGGCCAGGGCCGGGGGCGGGGGGTCCCCAAGAGAGGGCCTGCTGCCAGGGAGGCCGGTGGCACAGCCACCCCACCTCCCCCCACTGACTCGCCGGCCATGGGTAGTCGCTGGTGCCACAGTCCACAGTCACGGCAATGCAGAGCAAGCTGGGCGGCTCCCTGCAGCCTGGCCCACAGGGCACAGCTGTCCTCAGCGCCCCGACGCCCGGTCCTGCTCCCTGATGTTGTCCCAGAAGTCTCTGAGCTGAGTGGGCAGGGCAGGAGCTGGGCAGGAGGGGGCAGCCACCAGGGCAGTGGCTCTTCTTCCTGGGGCGGGGGCCTGGGGACCTGGGTGGGGTTGGGTCAGCTCTTGCCCCCACCCCCGTGGAGCAGGCTTCAAACCTCACCCTCTACTCACTGCCGCTGTGTGGCCTCGGGCAGATTGCCGAGCCACTCTGTGCGCTGCGCGTGGCTGCGCGCCGTTTGGACAGGTCCCAGGAGAAGGGTGCAGGACGAGCACCTCTCCGCACTGCCAGGCCCCGTGAGGGGTGCTGGGTGAGGGAGGGAGCGAGCTGGACTGTGTCCTGGCCACAGGGCCAGGAGTCCCGGGGTGGGGGATCGTAGGCAGAAGGGAGGGGCCGGCGTCTGGGCAGGGCAGCACCCAGGGCCGTGCAGGAGCACGAGAAGGCTGGGAGGCTGGTGGGGAGGCGTGGGTGACCACGGGCCGGGCCACAGGGAGGTCAGTGTGGGCTCTGAGCAGCGGGGGGGCGGTGCCCGCAGGCTGCTGTGCCGAATGTCACAGGTCAGAGAAGAGGCACGGCGGGGGGGAGGGGGCAGCAGGGGAGGGCACAGCAGCCAGGGCCCCCAGCCGTGGGCCTGCTCTGTCTTGAGTTTCCAGGGCCTGGGGCTACCCGGCACCGAGCAGGCGTGCAAGGTGCGTCCGTCCCGGTGAGCACGGCGGAGCGAGGCTTGTCTGCCTCCCCGCGGCTGCGTTTCTGGCCGCCATTCGGTTGCTGTGGCGCGGGCTCTCCCTGCAAAGCTGGGTGCCTGTCCCGGGGCCGCACCTGCGGGGCTGAGAGGCCTGGCAGCCGCTGCCACCCACTCCTGTTTTCCTCAGAGTTTTCGTCATGGCTAACTGCTGCATTGGGGCAGGCCCTGGACTGGGGCGGGGTGGGGGGGCCCTGCGTGACTTGAGCCGCCAGGCGGGGCCCACTACGCAGTTTGTTTTAAAGGTGTGGTTTATGGAAAAGCGACAGAGAGAGAGAGAATGAGAGAGACCCTCCTCCATTCCCTTGTGTAGTCCCCCAAATGGCTGGGGGAGCCGGGAGCTCCCTTGGGGTCTCCCATGTGGGTGGCAGAGGCCAAGCTGGGGGCCCATTACAGAAGTGCAGGTGCACAGGAGAGCAGGGTTTATGGAAAGAAAAAAAAAACTGGAGAACCAGGCGCAGGCAGGTGAGGGGGGACAAAAGCCCCCACATGACTGGGAGTGGTGTGGGGGGGCTTAAGAAGTATTGGAACAGGGCGGAGTTTAGGGCGGGGCTTGAGTACTGCCCAACCCCTGCCCCTTTATGGGAGGCATCTAGGTATCAGGTGCATGCTGGGAGACGAATGCCGGCCATGGTGGCGTCATCCTAACAACCTAAAGGCGACCGTGGGCTGACACAGGGCACGGGAGGCGGGCTTGTGCAGTACAGACCGGGCCGTCGCGCAGGCCGGCTGGCAGGGCCGCGCCACCTGGATCGGCTGCTGCCGCATGAGTCGGCCGAGGCTGTCAAACCTCAGGTCCTCTCTGTCACCTCCCACCTGCCCGAGTCACAAGCGCTCCCAGGCACCTCAGCAGGGGCAGGGGCGTGCAGGTGCGGGCAGGTGGGACTGGACCCCAGGCTCAGCAAGGCCCGCCGGCTACCCCCTGTGCTGTGGACTCCGATTCGCCAGCGCCGTGTTGGGGGTCCTGCCCCTCTGCCCACGTGGGAGACTGGCCTTCCTCCGGCCGTGGGGTGCCTGGGGCCACGTTCTTGGCTCTGATGCAAGAAGGAATTCAAGGTCCTGAGATGGGTGGAGTCAGACGCAGGGGGCGGAGTCTGGGGCAGGGCTGGAGGACCCCCCACTCCTTGTCCTCTTGGGGAGACCTTGGAAATGTCGAGGCGTCAGGCGGGATGGGGTGGGCGCGTCAGCCTCGCAAGTCTTGTTACAAGGAGCCCAGCTGGTGGCTGTGTTGGGCCTGGGGGGCGCAGGTGGAGAGAGAGGCAGAGCCGTGGCTTCCGGTGCGGGGCGGGGGGAGGGGCGGCACCCCCGCCCTGGTTTTGGCTTCAGGACAAGGGAGCTGTTCCCGCTGCTCCTGAGCCTTTAAACACTGGGGACGGTTGTCCAGCGAAGCTGCGCGGGCCTGCCTGGAGGGCTCTGCTTTCTGTGAACTTGAAGTTAACCAGCCTGGTTTCAACGCCCTGCCGGCCACTTGCTGCTGAACGGGTTCGGTGAAGCCCTGACAGGCGTCTGTCTGCTTTATCTTTGAAGGAGTGTGGTGTTCTTGTAGCCCATTTCCATGTCAGACCCCTGGGGAGGGCAGCCACGCCAAACCCCCTCCTGGTTGTGTGGCCCAAGCCTGGAGCAAGAAGGGGCTTGGAACGGAAAGCCGTGAACCTGGCCGGCTCCAGGGGACGCCTTGTGGGAGCTGGAGGACAAGCGGGTTCCAGCCCTGTCCCTAACGGCCGGCGGCTGGCTGGGCCTCAGACACGGCCAGGCAATGGGTGTCCTTAGCCTCCGCTCTGCCACAGGGGCGGGGGAGGCGGGCCGGGCTGCGTCTTGGAGCTGCGGCGTGGGCCCCTGGGAACAAAGCCCGGCCCTGAACCCAGGAGAAGGTGACTCCTGGCCAGAGTATCCTGTAGAAGACTGGGCAGAGCTCCTGTGTGGCCGGCCGGGAGGGAAAGGTGCCGCCGTGTCCCCACCCAGGCGTCCGCCCGGCCACCACCGACCGACCCGCTGGGCACTGTCCCCCGGGTGCAGGAGCTGGCTCTTCCGGACAGGACCCCCGCCCTCTCTGCCCACTAACGCCCCCCCCCACCTCACCCCTTCCAAAGGATGGCAGGTGTGTGATCCGGCTGCGGGCCAGCTCCCCACCTCTGGCCAGTACCCCCAGCCACGGCCCTGGGGGGACGGCTCTTGGGGTCCTCACAGAGCCCCCGCAGCAGGCCAGCTCCGTCTGGCAGCGGCCGCAGCTTCCCTGGGGCGTGAGGGGCTCAGGGAGGCCACCAGGCAGCGGCTCTGCCAGACGGCCTGCTGAGGCCACCCTGGACCGGGCCAGGGCGTGCCCGCTGTGGCTGTCACAGGCAGGGGCACCTGGACCAGGCCCAGGCGGCGCCAGGGCAGGAGGCCCCTGCATTGCTGGGAAAAGGAAGAGGAAGGGGTGAGAGAGCTCACACGTGCCCACACGGGAGGAACCGGCCCCTGAACAGACACAGGCAGACCCCGTGCTGGGCCGAAACCTGGGACCCCACAGCGTGGCTCTGAGCCCTGCCTGAGTGGGGAGGCCCTGTCCTGCCCTGGAGCCCTGTGTGACGGGGACCAGCCCTGCTACGCAGTGAGATTCCCCCCGACTTAGAGAACCCCGCTCTGCACACCACCCTTTCTGCCTCTCAGTACCCTCCCACTCTTTGCTAGGAGGGCTAGGAGGGGGGCAGGGCAGGTGCGGGAGACCAGCAGCGAGGGGGGAGGGCAGCAGCAGGCAGGGCCAGCCCCTGGGGCTCTCCTTCCCGCCCACGCACGCATCGGGACTCCAGGCACGGAGCTCCCGGGTGGGCGGACGGGCACTGCGCTGCTGGCTGCGGCTGCGGCACAGAGCCAGCTCCTGCCGGCGTCCCCGCAGTCCCATCCCCCGCCCCCGCCCCCCTCCCAGCCTGCCTGCAGTGGCACCGACAGCCCAGGGGGGAGGAAGGACGCTGAGAACCAGCCTGGCAGTGCCCCTACTTCTCTGCTGGGGAAACTGAGGCATAGCACAGTGAAAGGCGCTTGTGGGACACGGACAGGAGGCCGGGATCCACCCGGGTGTGACCTGCTGCCCCTCACCAAGGTCAGAGCGGACACCACCATGCTGCCGATGGCGCACCCCGGGGAGCTGGGGCCCACGGTGTGGGGCCCGGACCGGGCTGGGGGTGGCCATGAGTGCGGCAGGGAGGGGCTGCCAGAGGCACCGCACGCAGGTGGGCTGCTAAACCCTTGCCTCTGCTGGGCCCCGCAGTCCCCAGTCACAAAGCCCCCCCCCAGAGGCCCTCCTGGAGCCCCCCACCCAGCGCACGTACACACACGCACACGCGCCCCTGCAAGGGCCTGAAACCCATCTATCAAGGATGCCGTGGGTACCACAGTTCCCATAGCAACGCCCGGAGGGTGGAAGAGCAAGGATGGAAACACAGAGAGGAACCGGCACGGACGGATCCACAGCCCCAAATCGGAGCCGCTGGGGAGAGAGGGAGCTCTGGAGGCAGCCTCGCCGCCCCCCCCCCCACGGGGGCCCTGGCCAGCGCCGGGCCACGGCCGCCCGGGAGATGCTATCATTTCCCCATTTTACTGGCGAGGAAGCTGAGGCCACTCCGGGGGCAGGACGCGGCCCGGGGCTCCGGGGGCGGGCTCCTGCAGCTTCGGAGTGCCGCACAGCGGGTGCGGGGTCCTCCTGGGCCGTGGCCTCGCGTCGGGGTTCCCGTCTTCCGCTTTCTCAGACTTCTCTGGGACAACCCAGAGCACCACCTCATCACAGGGTGGGCTAACGAGGAACCCCACCTTGGGAAGTAGACTTTTGGGGGCCCGTGGGTGAGGAGGCCTTGCCGGGTGGCGCTGAGGGGTGCAGGGCTGCAGGTCAGGGGCTGAGCACCCAGCTGTGAGGTGGACGCTTTGTCCCGGCCTGACCGATTGCCGATCCCCTCACCAGCAGGGGAGCAAGCATCCCGGGGCGGGGGGCTGCCTGGAGGAGGCAGCACACACCCTGCCTGCAGGCACTGGAGGCTTGGGGCTGCAGGGGAGAGAGGGGTGGCCTGAGGTGTGACTGAGAAAAGCCTCTGGGAAGCATGTTAGGGTCCTGCAAGGGGCCCCACGGACTGAGGGCCCAGGCTGCCCTCCCCCGGGGTAGGGGGGTGACGGAGAAGAGAGGCCGCCTGGAGATGGGCCTTGTAGGCCGAGACAAGAGGAGCCGAGAAGTCAGCAGGGACCAGAGGAGCGAGCGAGGGGCGGTGCTGGGGCTGGGGGCCAGGTTCTGCCAGCCACCGCCGCAGGGACCAGAGGAGCGAGCGAGGGGCGGTGCTGGGGCTGGGGGCCAGGTTCTGCCAGCCACCGCCGCAGGGACCAGAGGAGCAAGCGAGGGGCGGCGCCGGGGCTGGGACTGGGTTCTGCCAGCCACCAACGCAGGGAGACCTCAGGAGACCACCTCTGGCTGAGAAGCCTGCCTGAGCCCACCACCCCCACCCCGGGTCCAGTCCAGGCCCAGGAGCTGCAGACGGGACGGACGGGGAGCCGAGCACAGAGCGGCGGGAACTGTGGGGTCTGAGTGGACAAGCCTCCCCTCCACCTGGGGGCACTAGGGGGCTCTGCCACTGGGACCCAGCCCCAGCCCCAGCCCCAGCCCCAGCCTAGGGCGCCCTCCTGGCCTCTGTTGAGCGGCATGGGTGTCTCCTGGCGGGGTGGGTACGTGAGTGGAGGGGCCCCCAGCCCCCGCTGCCGAGCACGGAGACCCAGGCTGGCGTTCCCCAGCTGGGCGGCATGAGGTAGCAGGGCAAAACAGAGACAGATAATTACGGGAGATAGAGGCTAAAAATAGCCTCCTTGACAGCCCGGCGGGGAAGACGCCAGACAAGCCAGCAGCGGAGGCCCAGGAGCCAGAGCCCCAGAGGACCGCAGCTCCGGGCCAGCCCCCCTCGCCCCGTGGCCTGGCCGGGAGTTGGGGACCCGGGGCTCACGAGGAGGCCCCTGTCCTGGGGGAGGGCCAGGGGTGCCTAAGCCACAGAGGTGGCCCCAAGGTGGGGGAAGGGGCTCTCCACAGAGGGTTTTCACGGATGAATAGGAGCCTGGCAGACAGCAGGTGTTCCCTGCACGAGGGGTGGCACCAGGTGCCTGGCAGCCCCCTGGTGCCCAGGGGGACTCGCAGAGGAGCAGGCGTGGGGACTTCCTGTCCCCATGGCGACGGCTTCCGCAGGTGGTCTCAGGCCAGGCTGGGCGAGCTGGGCGGGGCCAGCCAAGGCACCTGCTGTGCACAAGGCTCCTCCCCCCACATTGGAGCTGAGCTCAGGGTCGGGCCATGGACCTGGGCAGGGACTCAGGGCTGAGGCAGAGCTGGTGTGCCCGGAGCAGGGCGTGGGGACACAGGGTGGCAGGAGCCTCTGAGCTCCGGCCAGTGGAGCCAGGGCCTGTGAGGGCAGGAGCACATGGAGCCGGCGGCACGGGCAGGCCGGGAGGGCAGCTGTCCCCGGCCACAGCCCTGCCATCCCAGCAGCCCCAGGAGGCTGGTGCACAGGGAGAGGTCAGGCCCGACCAGGCCGGGCGCTGCGGGAGGGTGGAGTGGCAGGGAGGGCTGCTGGCCCTGGTAGGTGGAGCCGAGCTGTCCAGGGCCGCGCTGGGGACCGAGGAGGGAGAGCCGCTTGCACCTGCCCGACGGCCCAGGTCAGCCTGAGGCTGGGCAGGCCTGCGCGGGACGCCCCGTTTCCCCTCCACACAAGAGAAGCGATGCCTGGGGGTGCAGGAGGGAGCTTCCAGCCTCCTTCCCGGAGGAAGCGGGGGCCGGTGGACGGCCAAGGTCTGGGCTGTGGTCTGGCCATCACTCGCCCGTCTTTGCCTGTGCCTGATCCACCTCCCAAGCCCCCTACTCACAGGGGGTCGTGCCAGCTCTCCAGGGATGAAGGGGTGTGGAGGCGGCCTCGGCCAAGTCCTGGGGGCAGTGGTGGTGGCACCCGGGGCACCTCCCAGCCCGACGCCTGCCCGCTCGCTCTCACGCAGGCCCCGAGCGGCAGATTTGACTTTGCAGAGAGGCCCCGGGCTTTGCACCTGTGGGTCTGCAAGCTGAGCCCCCTCGGGCTTCGAGTGCCGTCCCCCAGCCCGGGTAAGCATGATCCCTTTCCGTGCCTCAGTTTCCCTCCTTGCAGTGAGCACAGGAGACCGGCTGGTGCATGGTGCCTGGCCGGACGGTGAGGACTGGCGAGGGAGCCACGTGGGAGCGTGCCGTCCCGGGCACTGCGGCTGGGGGCCGCCCCCGCCCAGCTCTGCTCACCTCTCCCGCCTTTTCTCCTGCACGAGCCGCTGAGCCGCTCCTGCCAGCCCCCCAGTCACTGCTCATTCAAAGGGAGGCCCCGTGGGAGCCAGCGTCTCGTAAGAGGCAAAGGGAGGAGCGGGGCGGAGGCGGCCCCTCCTGCTGGAGCTCGCGCTGTGCTGGCTGCGCGCACTGTGACGACATTTCCTGACTGCAGGTGCCTGCCCGCCCCGGCAAGAGGGGGCGGCGCCTTCCTGTGCCAGGCTCCCAGCAGGTGCGGCTCCACCCGGGCTGGGCCCTGGACCAGAGCAACGCCTTCTGAGCGGCAGGCCCCGGGCCCCAGCCTCGGTGGGCGACCAGCAGCGCCTGCAGATGGCCGATGCCGGCCCCTGTCCAGGCGCTGCTCTGCAGGGACGTGTGGGTGTGGCTGAGCTCAGGCAGACTCTGGGTGCACCTGTCGGGGCACGGCTCATTTCCTCCCCTGCAGGAGAGAACTCTCAGCCCTGCAGCCGGCTCCAGTCCACGCCAGGAGCCCCGGCTCCCATGAGGATTTCCAGCTGGCTCGGGCAGCCAGACAGCGGCTTGGACTCAGGCTCGCAACACCTGATCCTGGCTCCCCGTGGGCATGAGCTGGTGCGGGGCCCTGGGCCTGCCTGGAGCCAGGGGAGGCTCCTGCCTCTTCCCATGGCTGAGCCCACACATGGACAGCCTGGGGCAGGCGGCCACCCCTGAGGCTGAGACAGATTTCACAACCCTGCAGCCAGGACAGCCGGGGGCCCCAGAACTCCACAGCCCTGGCGGGGGGCGACTCACAGACAGAGAGGCCCCGGCCTGGCATGAACACAGGCTCCTTACGCTTGGCAGGCCGTCCACTGCGCACTGCCCACTGCCCGGCGGCCAGGAGCGGGGCTGAGCCAGGCTGGGACCCAGGCCCGCGGCGGAGGCTCCCACAGCCCCCAGCGACCCCTCCCTGAGCCCGCAGGGCCCCCACGGCAGCCCAACCCAACCCACCCCACAGAGAAAGAGCCACACAAACTCTCCAAGAAGTCTCAGCGTTTTATTAACAAAATCTTACAAAAAAAGAGTCTGTCTGGGGGGCAAGGTAGCTGGGGCGCACGCCTGGCTGGACATTGGTGGCCTGGTCCGTGTGTGTGTGTGTGTGTGTGTGTGGACGTGTGTGCGTGTGGGTGTGTGGACATGTGGGGGTTGGACCACACCCTCTGAGGCCCCGGAGGGCTCCCTGCCGCCTGTGCCTGCCTAAGCATGGGTTATGGCTTCTGTGCAAAAATAAAACCCAGGCGGTTGGCAGGGGTGCAGGGTGCAGGGCCGGTCAGACAGTCCGCAGAGCTGGCCCCCGGCGCCTGCGTGGCCTGCAGACTCAAGTGGCCGCCAGCACCAGGCGCGGGTGCGGGGCCACGGAGTGGAGTCCGGGCCTGGGCGGCAGCAGGGCAGGGCAGGGCAGGACGACTGCCCCAGCCCGGGGAGCAGAGGCCTGGGTGTCTCCGGGGCTGGGCTCGGGGCTTCTGGTGAGGGCAGCCTAGGGCTTGTGGAAGGCCCTGCAGCGAGCCGGGGGGCTCTGTGCGGAGGGCCGCACGGCCCAGGGCGGCTCCAGCTGCGGGGGCTCTGGGGCAGGCAGCGTGCGGCCGGCGGGGCGGGCTGAGCAGCAGGCCCTGGCCCTCGCGCCAGCCGCCTTCCTCCAGCGGCTCTCGGCTGGGCGCTGGGGACGCTGTTCTCTGCCGTGGCCGCCTCTCTGCGGCCCCCTTCTCTCTCGGCTGTCCTGGGACTTCTCTGCCCACACAGGTAGCTTGGGAGAGGCGAGGGGAGGCGGCGGCGCTAGGCTCAGCAGCAAAGACTTTGTGGGAGCCAGGAGACCTGGAGGAGGAAGAAACAGGTGGTCAGGGCAGGGCAGGGTCAGCGGCCGGGACCCACAGGGTCTGGGCAAGGACGGGCGCGGCTGCTCTCCCGGGGCGGGACCGGAGACCCAGGGATGACAGCGGGGGCCAGCCCAGGTGGGAGGGGAGGGCTCCCTTACCTGTTGCTATGCTCCTGGCTCCAAGGGCACCGGCTGCTGTCTCAGCCCCTGTGGGACCCTCCGCCTGCAGCTGAGTCATCGCCTGAGCGCTGATCCCGCTCCCGGCTGCCGTGATTCACTGCTGCTGGGGCGAGATGCACGGGTCCCGGTGAGCTGGCTCCGCGCCCTCCGCGCTGCCGCCCACTCCCGCCCCCCCACCCCGGGGGTCTCTGCTCCTGCCCCCCACCCCCTCCCTGCAGCTAACTTGCTGGGGACACCTCCAAGCCCAAATGGACCCAGGGTCTCCCAGCTCCGGGGTTGGGGCAGGGGCTCACCTGGGAGGGTCCAGGAGACACCAGGGGGTCAGGTCTGCTGCTGCTGCTGCCTGTGTGTGGCTTCAGCTCTCCCCCGGGGGGAGGGAGCCACACTGCCTGAGGCTGGCCAGCTGCCCTGGGAGGCACGGAGGGTGCCAGCTGGTTCCACGGTGGCTGCCGCGGGAGGGCGGCAATCCCGGAAGTGGAGGTTCCCTCGGTATTGATTCTGCCTTAGCTTCTGCTCCAGGGGGGCGGGAGGGAGGCCGAGAGCTTGGGGCCCCCTGGCCCGGGGCCAGCTGGGTGGTGGGTGCGTCTTGTGAGTACCCCGGGCACTGGAGCGGAGCGAGGGAGCGGCCGGATGATGCCCTGCGATGGTCGGAGAGGGTGGAGGGTGGACGCTGCCGGCCCAGGCGGGCGCAGGGCCGGCGAAGACTTGAAGGGCAGGAACTGGGCGGGCGAGAGGAGCTCCTTTATCTGGAAGGCGTGTGTCTGTGTGTGCAGGTCGGGCCCCAGGCCACGGGGTGCCCAGCTGGAGTCAGCCCCAGCTCAAGTCCTGGTTGGCAAAGGCCCGGGCCGGGCACGGCGGGCAGGCTGGGGGGAGCTCCGGCTGCCCTCTACTCGGGCTGGGTCCGGTCGCTGGCTACAGACTCGCTGGTCAGGGCGGGCGTGAGGGCCTCGGCCTCCTCCTCGGCGGCCGGCTGGGGGCTGGCCGGCTGGGCCGCCTGCTCCAGGCCGCCCTGCACCTCCAGCCCCCTCTGGATGAGCTGCTCCAGCGTCTTGGGCAGCGGGTGCCGCAGGAAGCGCTTGAGCTTGGGCTGCAGCGTGCCCACCACGTACTGGATGACCTCCTCCTCGTCGGCGTCCGCGTGGAGCGTCTGGTACAGGTCGCGCTTGCGCCACAGGAACTGATCCAGCGGCTCGCCCTGCTTCTGCGGCAGGTCCAGCTCGCGCTGGATGGCCTCGCGGGACACGGTGCCCTCGCTGTACTGCAGGAACTCCTTCTTGAACTCCACCCAGTTCTTCACCGAGCCCTGCTTGAACTCCCACCACTTCTTGGCCGGCCCGTTCATGTGGTTCTGGATCTGCGACAGCCAGTACTCCTCGGAGCCGCCCACCTGCCGCAGGTACTCCTCCAGGTGGGCCAGGAACTCCCGCGGGTCTTCGAAGATCTGCGTGTCCACGCCCGGACTCGGCTGCCCGTCCTCGCCGGGCCCCCACGGCTGGTACGGCTGGGCCTCGGCGGGCTCCTGTCCCGGCAGCTCGCCGGCCGCGGGGGGCGGGGTGATGGCGTAGGGGCTGACGGTGTAGTCGTAGCCGTCGGCCTCCTGGCAGCAGCCCTCGGGGCCGCCCACGCCCACGGACACGGTGTGGCGGGCCGGCTCGCTGCCCACCGGGTACTTGCCGCCCGAGGACTCGAGGCGGTCGGCCCACCTCTCCAGCCGGTAGAAGACTTCCCGCCACACGTGCAGCTCGCGCTTTACCCAGCGCTCCAGGTTGGCGATGGTCTCCTGGCAGCGGCACAGGCAGGCCTTGATGGACTTCTTCCAGCGCTGCGAGTCGCCGGTGGGCGCGTAGCCCTCCAGGTTGCTCTCCAGCTTGCCCACCGAGCGGTGCAGCCCCTTGAGCTCGCGCTCCACCTGCCTGGACACCTCGGTGAGCAGGTGCCGGTGGGTCCTCCGCACGTGCTCCAGCATCTCCGCGCGGCACTTACCGATCTGCAGGATCACATTGGGCTTGGCGGCCGGTGCGCCCCGCGGCCCGGGATAGGCGTGCAGGCCGCCGCTCGTCATGCGGTCCAGCTCCATCTGCGCGCAGGTGGCGGTTCGGACTCCTCTAGGCAGCGGCTCTGGGGGCGCGGGGGCCTGGGCGGCGAGCGCAGGGAGCTCTCCGCGGCTGGGAGAAGGCTGCGCACAGCTCTGCCCGCTGCAGCCGCGGCGCCCGCCTTTTATGCCGCGCGCACACGGCCGGGGGCGGCCCCCTCGCCGGGCCCGGCTCCCATTGGCGCAGCCCGGCCCCCGCCCGCGCCCCGCCCGCGCCCCGCCGCCCCGCCTCCCCGCCGCGCCGAGAGAGGACCCGCCCCCTGCACTCGCGGCTGACGAATCCCCCTCCCCGCCCGCCCACACCCTCTCGCGGCTCCCCGGGAGGACTCCGCGCTCCCCGCGCCTTCCAGCGTGCGGGCCCTGGACGCTACCGTCCCCTGTCCAGTCGGGTTTGGCAGGACAGAGTCCCTCGACCCGGGCTGAGGGGCTCAGGCTGTGCCGCGCCCACACTGCCCGCCTTGCCCAAGGGCCTAGGTGACACCTGCCTGGGGGCTGCCCCAGGCCCCACACCTGCGTCCTAGCGCCTCCAGGGCAGCTGGGCGGGGGAAGCTGGTGTGGGGGGGCGGTCACCGGGCCCTCGGGCCCGTGGGCGTCGGGCCAGAACCTGCAGACATCCAGAAGGGTTGGCAGCTGCGCGGGGAGGAGGGGGGAGGAGGAGGCGGGAGCTGCAGCGCGTGCAGCCCGAGGCAGGCAAAGCAGGAGGCCATATAAGGAGTGGGGTTCCGGAAGCTGCGACTCCCTCCCAGGGGAGGCCCTGCCGCTGCCACCGTCGCAGTCGCCGGCTGGATGGGTGGGCACGGGTCTCGCCTTGGTCATAGTACCTGGCTCAGGTCACATCACCCCCTGCCCACAGCAGAGGCACAGGGACACATGGGAACAGTGACAGCCACCTGCCCGGCACACAGAGCCACACACAGCCCCCATGCACACTCACACCCCCCACTTGTACCCCTCACTCACACCCCCCACTCGTACCCATATGAGTACTCATATCCCCCACTCACACCCCCCACTCGTACCTATATGAACTCAAACCCCCCACTCGCACCCCCCACTCGTACCTATATGAGCACTCAAACCCCCCACTTGTACCTATATGAGCACTCCTACCCCCCACTCGTACCTATATGAGCACTCCTACCCCCCACTTGTACCTATATGAGCACTCCTACCCCCCACTCGCACCCCCCCACTCATACCCGCCCCACACCCACACCCCCCAGCCCCGCTCCCTCTGGTCGGGACTCCCGGGACAGGCAGGTATCCAGGCCCAGCGGAATCCCTCATCCCCGCCCCTCCCCCTCTGCTTTCCCGGGGAGCCCCCCAAGCCTGTCTGTCTCCTCCTCCCCTCCCGGGGCTTCCGCCCCTCAGGGGAAAGTCTTTCTCGAAAAAAACTCCCCTGGTATTTCTAATTAAAGGCCAGTGGGCGGACGGCACCACGGAGAAGGGAGGGGGGGCGGAGAAGCTGCGAGAACCTCCCGGGCCTTCCCACGGAGCGTCTCCGGGCAGGCTGGAGCCAGCTGGGCACTGACCACGCCTGCGGGTCCAGAGTGAGCCGGCAGTGGCCAGGCCACCACCCCCCAGCCCACAAGCCTGTGTGGCACTGAGGTCCCCTATCAGCTTGGCCAGGGCCTGGGTCTGCAGTAGCCTCTGGGTTCCCACCACCACCCTACCCCCCACCACTGACACCCCCACCGCCCAAGGCCTCAGGGCTTTCTGGAGTGGGGGCGGGGAGAGGCAGGCAGTGAGCCATGCCTGAAGACTGTAGCCGGGGGCTGTCGGCATGAGGTGGGCACAGGGCATCTGGGAGGCCAGCTGGAGGAGGCGGCTCCCAGGGAGCACTTGGTGAGGAGTCCAGGGTGCCGCGGCCCACTCACCACCCTCTCTCCCACCTTCTGCTAAAGGGCAGGACATGGGTGGCCCAATCCAGACCCCGTGGCCAGGAGGCAGAGCCCGGGGACAGGCCTGGGCAGAGGCAGCGGGGCTGGGTGGGGAGCAGATGGCCCTGCCCCACGTCCCTGCCCTCCCGGTCCTCTACGCAGCCCCCGCCCTGGCGAGGTCTGCAGAGCCGCAAATGCAGGCCCCGTGGTGACAGGTGACAGGCGGCAGCCGCTGCTCTGGGAACACTTAATCGCTGCCCAATTATCGCCCCAGGAGCCCGCAACAACCCCCGCACTGGAGCCCTCGGCTCGCTTCCTCCACCCCCGGAAAAGAGGCCAGGCTGGCTCCCCACCGCCCGGACAAGGAGGGGGACGCTAATAACAGGGGCCAGCCCCCCACCCCCAGCCCCTACTGCCCATCCTCTGCCAACAGGGACAGCAGAGCTGAGCGCCCATCCCGGCACCCAGCCTCACCCAGAGCAGGACACCGACAGCCCCGGGATGCAGTGGAGGGGGCCGGGGTGACGGGGAGGGGGGGACTGGCGGGGAGGGGGCAGAGACGGGGGCTTTGGCCTGTGCAAGGAGCGGGGGAGGCCCCAGGACACCCCCCCCAGAACCAAGCTGGGCTGACAGTTGCCTGAGTGGGATCAGGCTCTGCGGGGGGAGGGGGCGAGCAGCGGAGGTGACCCACGGGAAGCCCCCCCAGGTCCCCCAGTTCTCCCCAGTTCTGGCTGCTTCAGCCGCAGGGCTCCTGGCTCCCAGAGATGAGATTTCCCTCCTATAGCCCCACCCCAGCCACAGCTCTCTAACCCCAGCCCAGCCCTGGAGACAGAGCCCCCCTCCCACCTTGGGACGGCCCTGTGACCACGCCCTCCGCACCTGCCTCTGGGGACCCCCGAGTGCTGGCTCCTGAGCCCCCGTGTGTGGGTTCTTAGTGAGGCAGGCGCTACCTTGTCCCTTGAGCCGCCCTCCCTACTCCTCACACCCCCAGGCTCCTGAATGGCCCCTCCCGGGGCGCCTGGCTGGGCCGGACTCTGTGGGCAGGGCCTCTCCCTCCAGCCGGCGCCCTCTCCCAGCTGACCCTGCTGCCTGGACTTGGCACCACATGGCCGCTGAGGGCAGGGCCCAGGCTGGCACGCACACACGTGTTACACACCCACACGTGTGCACACACACGCACCTGTCCACACACTTGTCCTGCTCCGGGACTCTTGCAGCGCTGGCCATGGGCCCTGCCTTGCAGGGACAGCAGGGAGCAGGTGTGTCTGAGGCCTCTGGGGGTCGGTGTGGGGGGACGCAGCCCCCGTCCCTGCTCCAGCTGAAGTGTGCGACTTCCTGTCCACTCCCTGGTCCTCCACACTCGACCACCCCCCACCCATGAGGCCTCGTTCCATCGCTCTGCACAGCCCAGAGAGGATGGGCCGTGTCCCGGTTGACAGTGTCGGGTGGATAACATCCCGTGGACGGCCTCCAGCCCGTGCCCGTTACGCAGTGTGCACGCAGGGGTCCCAGGGCCTCAAAGCCGTACCGGGCACCCAGGCTGAGGTCCACCTGAGGGTGCCTGTCCGGGGGAAGGCATCGCACCTGTGTGCTCGCAGCCATGGTGCCCAAGCCTGGCACAGGGTCTGACCAAGAGACGGGGGGCTCTCCCCACCCTTTCCAGCGCAGCGCCATTGGCCGCCACCACCCGAGCCTCGACTTTCCATCTGTGAAGTGGGAGGGTAGTGCCAGGGTCTGGGCGTCCCCCAAGGCTGAGCGATGTCAGAGAACTCCTGGGGACCCATGAGCCCATCGCTGCACCCTGCCCCTGCCAGCCTGATGGTCAGTCCCACGGCCGGGACGCCTTGCAGGGGGGCTAGCTGCCTCGCCCTGTCCACCTCCTCTGCCCCCAAGGCCACCACCCAGAAAACCCTCCTGGTACTGCGCTGGGGGTCCCCGTGCTGTGTGGGTGACCTGGCCCCGCCACCCCACACTGCCCACACCTGCACCCCTCCCTTGAGGGCCCAACAGCCGGGGGTGAGGGTCCCCGAGGGCGCACTGTGGGTGGGTGCTGGTGCTGGGGCGTGGAGACTGGACAGCGAGAGGAGAGCAGGACCAACCGGCCACTCGTGTGGACCCCTCTCCCTGCTCTTCACAAGGAGTGGGGGAGGGGAGCCCTGCCCGCCCAGCCCCCCCCCCACAGGGTCCCTGAGCCACCAGTGACCCCGGCTGATCCCTGCCTGGTGAGCCACAGCCACGGCAGGACTGGGGGTCCCAGGAGACCCCCTGAGTGCCGGGCCCAGCTCCCGGGGTGACGCCAGGGCCAGGAGACACAGGAGACACACTGGGGCGTGGGGTGGGCCCAAGGCGCAGGTGCAGGGGACCTAGGCCAGTGGGCGCAGGGCTGGGGGAGGGACTCAGCCCCCCCACTCCTCCCCAGGCCTCTTGGGAGCTGCAGGAACATTTTCTCCCGGGCCCTTCCTTCCTTCCTGTTCCCCCGTCTGGCAGGCTCTGTGCTGCTGCCTCCCCGTCCCCGGAACAGGCAGCTCCTTCCTGGGCCCCCACATGGCACAGGCCCCCTCCCCCGTCCCCTCCCTCCTCCCTCCTCCCCACTCCCCCTGACCTCCGACCCCCCTCCCCTTCCCCTTCCCCCTCCTTCCTCCCCATCCCCTTCTCCCTCCTCCCTCCTCCTGCTCCCTCCTCCCCTCCCTTCTCCCTCCTCTCCTCCCCCTCCCTCCTCCCTGCTCCCTCCTCCCCTCTCCATCCTCTCTCCTCCCCCTTCCTCACCCCCTTTCTCCTTCCCCTCCCTTCTCCCCCCTCCTCCCCTTTCCCTCCTCCCTCCTCCTCCCTTCTCTCTCTCCTCATCCCCCTCTCCTCCCCTCTACCCCTCCTCCCCTCTCCCTCCTCCTTCCTGCCTCCTGCCTCAGTGCCTCTGGTCCAGCCTCCAAGGAAAGTTCTGTATTTTTCCAATGATCCCAGCACCACTGTGCAGGGACAGGAGGCTCATGGGAGCCCGGGAGGGGACAGAGGTCCAGGGGGTGCGAGAGCCCGGCCCCAGGGACGGGGGTTCCTGAGCTCCCCCACCTGTAGCCATTGCACAGGAGAGGAGACGGAGGCGAGAGGGGTCACTCAGCCAGAAAGGCCAGAGCCAGTGCATGTGCCTGTGCGTGCACACACGTGTGTGCGCGTGCATGTGTGGTAGGGGTGGGGCTCCAGCCCTTGGCCCCTGGACACCCTCCTATCCCACATGACCACCCCTGAGGCCCCACCCCTTCCCTGGCCTCGGCTTCCTCCCACCCAGACTGCTCAGCCCCGGTCAGTCATTATCAACAAGGGGTCCTGAGCCAGGCCTGGGAGGGCGGGGAGCAGGGAGGAGCCCAGGAGACAGCCCTGGTGGCCCTCGCCTGTGCTATCAGCTGGGCCACTGCTCTCTGGGCCCATGGGCGCCGGCAGGGGTCCCCGCCCAGAGCCCCCCACCCAGAGCCCCAGAGCGATGAGCCAGGCACCGCCCATGCTGGGACAAGGGAGGAGGGGCTCATCTGAGCTCTGGGGGCTCAGCTCTTGGAGCACCCCGGGCATAAGGCAGGGGTGAGGGCAGGGATGCCGGGAACAGGCCGGAGCCCAGGACACGTACCCTCAGCACAGCGGTGCCTCCAGCCTGGTGCCTGTGTCCACAGAGCACTGGCCAGGGAGCAGCCCTGGGAGGCATCCCTCGCTGAGCACTAACCGGGCTGCTCCTGGCTCTTGGCGGGGGGCCGGGGAGGAGCCACTGCAACTGTGACTGCTGCCGGCCCAGCGTCCCTGCCCCCAGGAAGGCTTCCTGGGGCTTCTGTGTGCCCCACCCCACCGAAGCCTCGGGGCGGTGTGGGGGTGTGCAGGTGCACAGCCCCAAGTGTGGCAGGTGAGCAGGGACCGGGCAGGCGGGGGTGGTCCGGGACCACCAGGACTGCGGGAGGACGGTAGGCGGTGGGTGGGGCGCTGCTCTGGGGCCGCGCCCCAGAGGGGGACCTGCGAAGGGCCGGTGGGGGTAAGAGGGCAGCTGGGGTCGGGGCGCAGGTGGCCAGCGCTAAGCTGGGGTGTTCTCAGCGGGGGCTGGGAGGCGGGTGGCTGCCCCCTCCCCCGAGCCCCACTGATCCGCGAGGGCGGCCGAACCCTCCCTTAAGGAGGCTGGGGGCCGCCGGTGCCCCCGACGGCCCAGGCCGGCGCCCCGCCCCCACGCAGGCAGCCTCCTGCCCTCCTGCGGCTGCATTTCCACCGCGCCGGGCGCCAGCCTCTGCCGCGTCACTTCCGGCCCCATAAAAGGAGAGAGGCTGAGAATAGCGGGGCCTGACGCGGCAGGAGCTTCCCCACGCACGCGGGCCTGCGCCAGCCGCCCACCCAGCGCAGCGCAGCGCAGCCGGGCGCGGGGCCGCCCGCCCGGGGACCCCTCCCCAGCCCCGCCGGAAACGGAGGCCAGAGGCTCCCGCTGCCCTGCGGCCGCCGGCGCTGTAGGGCCCTGGGGGCCTGCCCTGCGACTCACAGGAGGGGGAGCCGCGGGGTCGGGGCAGTAGAAGCGTTGGAGCTTGTCCCGCGGCCCGCACGCCCCCAGCCCGCTCCCCCTCCTCAGCCCGGCAGCCGCTACCCGCTCAACCTCGCCGGGTTGAGCCAGCTGGGGCGGCCGGGATGGGGGTGGCGGGCCGGGGCCGTCCCCTGCGGGACCCACCTGTGCCTGGCCTAGGCCCGGCCCCTCCCACGCTCCTGACCTGGCTCCTCCTACTCGCGTTGGGCGCACCTGTTCCTGGAGTCCCGGCCGGGGCAGTGCCCCCCGCCACCACACAGGGCCCCGGGCCCGGTGCCCACGGTCCTGCCTGCGCTGAGCCGTTCCTGCTGCTTGCCCGGGGCCTGGGCCTCCAGTGGCCCGGACCGGCCATGTCTGCAGCGGGGGCAGCGTCCAGGGGGTCCAGGGTTCTGGGGAAGCGGGTGGGAGCGGAGGGCCTCCTGGAGCTCCGGGCAGCCTCACAGAGGAGGACGGGGGCACACAGAGCTTGAGGGTCGGGTTTCCATGCTGGCCCCTCCACCTCTGGTCCAGGAAACCGTGTTGTGCCGTCTGTGCTAAAGGGCTCCATGCCGGCTGCCCAGGACCCCTGAGCGCCCACTTCTTCAGTGCCACTGGGGCTCGCCCAGTGTGGCTGAGGCTCCTAGTCCTGGCCGCGTCCCCTCTCCCTGCTCCCTGTGCAGCCCTGAGCGGGGTTGGCGGAGCATCCATCTCTGTCCTTAGCCGCCCTCCATGGGGGTGCTGAGCCCGATGGGGGACAGGGCAGGGCAGGGCACGCGGGGTCCCCTGGTTTTCTCTTGCCCAGGGATTGCCTCGGTCACAGAGCAGGGGTACACAGCTTTCCACCACCTCCCTCCAGCTCCGCACTCCTGAACCACACAGGACTGGGGCTCAGGGCCCGAAGGGGGAGGGGAGGGCAGCGCAGCGTGGGGGAGGGGCTGCTCGCCGGTGGCCGGGAAGTACACCCGCCCTGGCCCTCCCTGTGCCGGCCTGTGGGCAGGTGCCCTCCTGTGGGAGACTCCGGCGCCCTCAGGCCCCCTGGGTGGGCTCCCCGCACTCCAGCCCCACCCTGCCCTGCCCTCCGCTCTCCCTCCACTTCCCTCCTAGTCCCGCCTGGAGACAAGACCCAGCCAGTACTTGCTGCCCAAGTGCCCTGCCTCACTCTCGCCCCTCTTTCTCCAGGTCTCTCTCTCTGCCCGCTGCCTCTCTCTGTGTGTCCAGATCCCCCCTGCACTTCTTGGCTCTCCCCAGGCTGCCCCTGAGCTGCTGTCCCAGGGCCTGAGACCACGGTGCCAGGCTGGGCCCACTGCCGCCTGGCTCTGCCCCCGCTCCACCCCAGGGGCACCCAGAACTGAGTCTGGGCCCAGACATGGGCGCCGCACGGGAGGAGGAGCAGGTGAAGGGGTCCAGGCTTGGGCAGGAGCGTGACCCTCCCATTCTGCCTGAGGGGGCTGAGCCCAAGCGAGGGGGACACCTGGCCCCAAGGGTCCTCCCCCGCAGGCCACGGGCTCCAGGCCTGGCCAGGGGGGTCTGAGGCCAGCTGCGGGCTGCTCACTGGGACCTGCAGCTCTCCCAGGAGGGGCTCAGGCCCTGAGCTGAACCCTGAGTATCCCATGTGCAGGTCGCCACAGCCACTGTCACCTCCTCTGACCACGACACAGCCATCACCACTCCCAGCCCAGCCCCGACCCCACTGTCACCCCCACCCCAGCCCCAACCCCACTGTCCCCACCCCCAGCCCAGTCACCACCCCACTGTCCCCACCCGCAGCCCAGCCCCAACCCCACTGTCCCTACCCCCAGCCCAGTCACCACCCCATTGTCCCCACCCCCAGCCCAGCCACCACCCCACTGTCCCCACCCCCAGCCCAGCCACCGCCCCACTGTCACCCCCACCCCAGCCCAGCCACCACCCCACTGTCCCTGTCCCCACCCCAGCCACCACCCCACTGTCCCTGTCCCCACCCCAGCCACCACCCCACTGTCACCCCCAGCCCAGCCACCACCCCACTGTCCCCGTCCCCACCCCAGCCACCACCCCAATGGATTGGGCTGGGCAGTGCTGGGCTCAGGCCCTGCTGGCTGAGCGTTCCCCGCCTCAGCTGTGGCCATGGTGCTGACCTCTGGAGGGGGGCTCTCTGCTGGTCCTGGGCCCGGTGTGGCTGCCCAAGCCTCCCCCAACCTCAGTACAGTGCCTGGCCAGGCAGAGCCACGGCAGTGCGGGGGCAGGGAGAGCCACTTCTAGGGAGCTGTGTCCACTGGGGGCTGGTTCAGGTGCCTTGTGCCGGGCACCCCTGACTCCAGGAAACACTTCCCTTATTATAAATAATGTCAAACCTATGCTGTATTCATGTGTTTTTGCACCCTGAACACTTGTGCTGTTAGCCCGCTGTCCGCACAGCCGGGCACAGGCAGAGTTGGAGCCCTGCTCACGCCCGCCATAGACCCCTGGGGGATACACCGGGAACAGGATGGGTGGTCCCAGGCCTGCTCCAGGGGAGTGGGTGTTGCCACACCCGACAGTCTATTTCTGCAGCCGCCCCCCCCCCAAGGCTGGCTGGCTCAGCCCCGGGTCACCCCCACCTCCCGGTGGGCAGTGGCAGGGTGGGCGGCAGCACAGCTCCATGAGCCCCACGCTGCTGAGTCGTCCTCGTTTCCAATGGGAGGGAATTAGTCAGCCAGTGACACGTTCATGGGGACACCGGGCCCAGCCTTATTCACTAAGGGGAGGGGGCGGGCTCAGAGCCCGTGTGTCAGAGTGACAGCTGGTGAGCCCGGCAACTCCAGGACACCCCGTCCCCCCCCCGCCCCCTCCTGCCCCGCCTCCTGCAGAGGCCCCTGTGCCTCCCCTGCCCCACTACTGGGCCCAGGACCCAGGAGTGCGACTTCCCAGCCGGAGGAGAGGACCCGGCTGGGGCTCAGCCCTGTCACTTCCTCCCTTTGGGCTCAGTTTTCCTCAAGGGACTGCAGGGGCACTAAGCCATGGTGCTGCCTGCCGGGGACGGGGTGGGGGGTGGAGAGGACGAGTGGGGGGGACGGATGAGTTGGGGGGAGCGGACGAGTGGGGCTGAAGCCTCCACCACACCTGGCCTCAGGAGACAGCCACAGCCTGCCGCAGGCCGAAGAGGTAGGAAAGCAGAGGCAGCCTGGGGTCCCCCGGCCCCCCGACTTCGTCTCTTTCTGGACAGACAGAGGCCTGAGCTGCGCGCAGGCTCGAGGAAGACAGCCCGCAAGCAGCTGGAGGCAAAGGGCCGGGGCTGGAGGAAGGGGGGCCTGAACTGATGGAGAAGCAGTCAAGCCACTTGTGGGAGGAGTCACCTCAGTCTGCTCAGGGCCTCGGCACCTGCACTCGCCATCACCACTGTGGACACCTCCTGGCCAACGCCAACACTGCCTCTACCCAAATGCCAAATGCCAAATGCCACCACCACCAGTTCTGACATGACACTCACTTCCTCATCAATCCTATCACCATTGACACCAGCACCATAACCACTACCATCACCATAACCACTACCATCATCACCATCGCCAACATCACCACCGTTACCACCACCACCACCATCAGCAGCAACACCACAACTGCTACCATCACCATCACCAACATCACCACCACCGTTACCACCACCACCACCATCTCCACCACCATCATCACCAACATCACCACCACAACGGCTACCATCACCATCACCATCACCAACATCACCACCACCATTACCACCACCACCACCATCTCCATCACCATCATCACCAACATCACCACCACCGTTGCCACCACCACCATCATCACCAACATCACCACCACTGTTACCACCACCACTACCATCTCCACCACCACCACGTTACCACCATCACCACCATCTCCACCACCATCATCACCAACATCACCACCACTGTTACCACTACCACCACCACCATCACCACCACCACAACTGCTACCATCACCATCACCAACATCACCACCACCATTACCACCACCACCATCATCACCAACATCACCACCACGTTACCACCATCACCACCATCTCTACCACCATCGTCACCAACATCACCACCACTGCTACCATCACCATCACCAACATCACCACCACCATTACCACCACCACCATCATCACCAACATCACCACCACGTTACCACCATCACCACCATCTCTACCACCATCGTCACCAACATCACCACCACTGTTACCACCACCACCACCACCATCACCACCACCATCACCAACATCACCACCACCGTTACCACTACCACCACCATCTCCACCACCATCATCACCAACATCAACACCACCTCTACCACCATAACCACTACCATAACTGCTACCATCACCATCTCCACTGCCAACATCACCATCACCATCTCCACCACCACAACCATGACCATCAGCACCATCACCATCAGCACCACAGCCACGACCATCATCACCATCACCAGCATCCCCAGCAGCAATGTCACCATCCTCGCCACCATCACTTCGAACATCATCATCACCATCACTACAATGTCACCACCACCACCATCACTACCGTTAGCATCGCCTCCACGTCTGCCACCCTGATTACCACCACCACCGCCGCCACCATTGCTACCCTGGTCACCTTTCATGTCCGCCTTCATCATCCTCCTCATCCTCATTGCCACCACTCGCATCTCTGTTGTCACCACTGTCGCTGTCACAGTCACCGCCCTCCGCACAGTCACCACAGCACCCCCATGGCCACCCCTGGCACCAGCCCCAGAACGATTTTCCCACCCGTGCATCTCACCTGTGTTTCACCCCTGTGAAGAACTGTCTCCCAGGACTTTGGGGCAGACCCCAGAAGGGACCACTCCATCAGTGAGGCAGGGAATAGGCTCCGTCCCAGGTCAGGCTCCCTGGAGGCCAGGCAGATAGGAGGCCTTTGCTTCGGTAGCTCACCGGCCGGCAGGGGGCTCCGAGCAGGAGCAGGACTGGGCCGAACAAGCAACAGCCAGGTTTGCCTCTGCTGGGTCTGGCTTCTGGTCCCCTGTGGACAGAGGCTGGCCATGTGCTTGCTGGTGTCAGTGCCCCTTACCCAGGAGGGTGATCCTAGAGAGGGATAGTAAGCCTTGGCAGCACAGAGCCCACAGGGCGCCCGGATGCAGCTCAGTGACCACCGCCAAGGACCTGAGCCCTGGACTCACACCAACCACTGGGTCTGGGGCTCAGGCGCAGCTCAGGGTCCCTCTGAGGGCTGTGTCCTCCTACGGTGGACCGAGGGGGCCCCTGATCTTGTGCGGGTCAGGAGACAGACAGGGGGAGAGAAAGTGGGAGGGGGAAGGGAGAGGGAGGGGGAGAGAAGAGGGAGGGAGGGAGGGAGGGAAAAGTAAGAGAAAAGGGGCAGGCAGTCAACCCCAGAGTCTAGTTTCTTTGCGACCTGTCCCCGGGGCTCTGTCTTCTGCCTAGTAGGCATCCAGCTCACACCCAGTGGGAGGGGACGAGACCCCCTCCTCTCAAGCGGGAAGCACCCAGGACCCCGCGGACATCTGAAGACCACCATGAGAGCATCCACAGAGGGCAGCGCACTGCTGCCATCACCCTGAAGCCCAGTGCCACCTCCCACTCTAGCCCCCTCCCAGGCCCCACCCCCGCCATGGCCACACACAGGTGGGTTCTCCCCTCAGCCCCTCCTGGCTGGGTCAGGGGCCAGGAGGGAAGATGCCCTGGCCTGCTGAGCCCAGCCCATCCCTAGCCCTCGCAGCTCAGACGCAGGAGGGCTCCCGGGAGCTGGGATCGGCCCCCCAAAGCAAGTACACCGTGTGAGGCAGGTCCCGGGATGAGGCCACGGCCTGGGCTGGGGCCACAGCTGTGCCCTTCTGCTGTGCCCTCTGCTGGCGGCTGGGGCTGTGCCTTGCCCCTCTCTGAACCTCAGCACCTGGGAGTCTCCTGCTGACCAGTAGGCAGGCAGGGGTGGGGCAGGGAGCAGAAGCCCTGGGAAGCTGACACAAGGTCCAGCCACCGCTCCCAGGGGCCTCCTGGGTGCCACAGAAAAGCCACGCCCTCCTCCACCCCAGGAAGGTCCCGTGCACCCCAGGAGGGAGCCGAGGGGCAGAGAAGGGACCGGGGGGAGCTGAGGACAGCCCAGCACCCCACGTTCTGGCTCCGGCAGGTCCCACAAGGTGGCTGCGCAGCACCCCTCCCCTGCACCCTTCCCAGCACCCAGGGCAGCAGGGCACCCAGGGGCAGGACCAGGCCCTGAGAGCCGTCCAGAGAAGAGGCGAGAACCGAGGTTCTTGGAAGGAGGGGTGGGCGTGCCTCTGAGGTGACAGAGCTGCCACAGGGCCAGGCCAGGACGGCACCTCTGGGAGGGGGACGGGGCCCTGCCTCTCCGTCGCCTGGGCAACGCCCAGACCTGCCCGCGCAGGACACAGCAGCTCCCAGCTTGGCCCAGGCGCAGCTCTCAGAGCTGCAAGCTGCACCCGGGCTGGGAGCCAGCGTTCAGCACCTTGGACAGCGCAGTCGCAGCTGACACTGGGCAGCGAGGGGGCGGCCCCGGCTGCAGCTGGGGGGGGGGGGGCGGCAGGGCCCCTGCTCCGCGAGGACGAGGACCCGGCCACAGTCGTTCCCCTGAGCACTATGTCCACAGGGCCAGCTCCAGTGGCACTGACCGGGTACCCCCGTCCCAGGACCTCCACCACCCTCCTGGCCCCTTGTGGTGACTGGGAGGGGCTCTCCCAAGAGCCTCCTGGACAGACTGGGGGCGTGAATGTGGGGGCCTGAGCTGCAGCACTTGCACTGCCCCCGGCTCTGCAGTGAGTCAGCTCCAGTCACCACCCACCCCCAGGATGTCGACTGTCACCCAGAGACCGGAGCCTCACTCGGTCTGGAGCGGTGGAGGGGATAGAGAGGGAGTGTGGCCAGGGACGGTGCTGAGTCAGAGAGGTAGGAGGACAGCTCCCGGCTTTTCTAGGTTAAGAGCGAAATTCACATGCAGGCCAAGCTCTGCAAAATCCAGAGGACACGGCTAAGGCCTCTGTCAGCGCATCAGCGAACAGGATCGGGGCTCACCTCTCTCCAGCATCAGGGTTTAGGGTGTGATCAGGATCAGGGCTCAGCTCACGACCAGGGCCAGGGCTCAGCTCACGACCAGGGCCAGGGCTCAGCTCACCACCAGGGCCAGGGCTCAGCTCACCACCAGGGCCAGGGCTCAGCTCACCACCAGGGCCAGGGCTCAGCTCACCACCAGGGCCAGGGCTCAGCACATGACCAGGGTTCAGTGTGTCACCCAGGTCACAGTTCCACACACGAGTAGGGCCAGGGCTCAGCACATGAGTGGGGCCAGGGCCCAGCGTGTCACCCAGATCACAGCTCCGCACACGAGTGGGGCCAGGGCCCAGCGTGTCTGGAGTTGGAGCACCGTGGCCAGGGCTGTGGGTGCCGTCACAGCGTGTCTGGAGTGGGAGCACCGTGGCCAGGGCTGTGTGTGCCGTCACAGCGTGTCTGGAGTTGGAGCACCGTGGCCAGGGCTGTGGGTGCCGTCACAGCGTGTCTGGAGTGGGAGCACCGTGGCCAGGGCTGTGGGTGCCGTCACAGCGTGTCTGGAGTTGGAGCACCGTGGCCAGGGCTGTGGGTGCCGTCACAGCGTGTCTGGAGTGGGAGCACCGTGGCCAGGGCTGTGGGTGCCGTCACAGCGTGTCTGGAGTGGGAGCACCGTGGCCAGGGCTGTGGGTGCCGTCACAGCGTGTCTGGAGTGGGAGCACCGTGGCCAGGGCTGTGGGTATCAGGCACCACCAGTTCCCGCCCTCGGTCCCGGTCCCACCACTGCTGCAGGACCAGAGGAGGCAGGGCCACCAGCGCTTCCTCAGGAGTCCAGCAGAGGGCAGTGTGTTGTCCCTGCAGAAGGTCCGAGCGTGGGGGTGGGGACGCAGCCACAGCAGGGCGGGCCGTCTTTGGAGGGGTTATAGCTGAGGCGGTGACAGCCCCACCTGGCCATGCAGGTTCACCCAGACCCCAGGAGCCACCGCGTGACCGCCCAGCCCCACAATGTCTCTGCCAGCCCCCGGCCTCCCGGCTGCCCAGGGCTGGCCCCCAGCAAGCCACATCTGGCCACATCTGGCACCCAGAGTGGGTGGGCTGTGGGGGTCACATGGTGGGCCCAAGGCAGGACCCCAGGAGGGTGCACCCAGGCTGCAAAGCAGGGAGCCGTGAGAGACGGAGGGAGCGAGTTGGAGGAGGCACCCACCCGGGAGCCCAGCCCGCCCGCACCCTCTCCCTCTTCCCGTGGCCCCCACCCCCCTCGTGTGCTGTGACGCAGGTCCCTACTCTCCCCGTCACTGGCTGACTCACCTCCCAGGTACCCAGCCGCCCCCTCGAGGAACCTCGCACGTGAGCCGTGGCATCCCGGATGCGGCCCTTGATGCCAGCGCACGCCTGCAGGAGCCCCAGCACCAGGATCCAGGGTCCAGAGGCATGGCCCTGCCCCCTGAGCCCCTGCAGGGCCCGGGGGGCCTCTTGCCCTCCTCCGGGGAAAGGCTGTCAGCAGCCGGCTGGCTGCGCAGCGAGGCCTCGGCTGAGCAGGAGAGGGGCCACGACAGGGCTCCTGAGAACTTCCTAGGTGAGCTCACAGAGCCTCTGGGCTTGGACAGGACGGGCCGTCTCTCACCTGGGGTGACCTCGGGGCCAGGCGCCTCCTTGGAGTCAGAGCAACCCCTGGTGGACAGATAGACGGAGGGGCAGAGAGCAGGAGAGGGCCCCCTGGGACCTGGCCCTGAGCTCGGCTCCTAAGAGCCCAGCCCTAGCGCCACCACGGAGGCAGGCAAGGGGCAGGGTCCCAGGACCTCACCCCGGCGAGCAGCCCCAGCCCATCCCCACGTGGGCTCCCACCGCAGCCCGGCCTGCGGCACCGTCTGAACTTCTCCATCGCTGTCCGGCAGGCAAGGGTCTGACCTGGGACCCCGCCCACAGCAGGCACAAAGGCCTGGGGGCCCTGGGAGTTGACCCAAGGGCAGGGCATTGCGGTTCAGGCCAGGGACGGTGGGCAGCCCTGGGCTTTGTGCTGCTCCCCAAGGAAGAGGGCAGGGCCAGCTGCGTGTTCCCAGCCCCTCTCCTGGCCCAGCCGCTGGAGAACACCTGCCCCTGTCACCCCCATCCTGGCTGCTCCCTCTGAGGGGAGCGAAGCTCTGTCCTTGTCCCTGCCCACTCCCTGTGACTGTTGACGAGTGGTGCCAGGGGTGGGGGCTGGTCTCACTCACCCGCTCAGGGGCGCTCGGGCCGGGCGGGGGCTGGCAGGAGCCTGGGCACAGCGTCCTCCCCCAGCACAGGAGGCTGGCCACAGGGGCGGGAGCAGGAGTCCTTGGGGCCATGGCCTGTGCACCTGCTGGGGGCTGGGACTGGACCCAGGCCCAGAGGCAAGTGTAGCAGTACAGAGCCCTGCCCGGGGCCTTCTGTGCCACTGGCCTGACCCTGCCTCCTCTGGCCACTCCCTGGGGACTCTCAGGAGGTCCCCTCCACAGGGTAAGCCCCTGCCAGTCCCTGAAGGAGGCTCCTTTCTCCCAGAGGTGGGTGTGAGGGGCAGGGGTGAGCCACCTCCAGGGGTCCAGGCTGGGAGAACCGCCCCCACAGCTCTCGCAGGGGCTGGACCACATTAGGCCAAGAGATTGTGATTGGAGGCCATTGGGGGTGTGGCGTGGGCTGCCAGCTCCCTCTGCCTGCCCCTCCCCTGAGAGCCACCCCAGGTTGGCTGGCTGAGCGTGGCTGACAAAGAGCCCACCCAGGCATGGGGCGGCAGGGGACAGGGCCCTGAGCCAACTGGCTGCAGATAGCAGGGAGCAAGGGGGTTCCTGGGAAGTCTTGTGTGCCTGTTCCATCCCTCACCCCGAGACCGGAGCAGCCCCTGCCCCACCCGGGCCTGCAGGGGGTGGGGGCAGATCCGCAGCTCTCGGGGGAGAGCCAGCCCTTGAGAATGCTGTCGGCGCGGGCTGAGCACACAGCACCCGAGGGCCATGTCCCCTTCAGACCCTCGAGGGGCCAGGGCTGAGCACACAGCACCCGAGGGCCATGTCCCCTTCAGACCCTCGAGGGGCCAGGGCTGAGCACACAGCACCCGAGGGCCATGTCCCCTTCAGACCCTCGAGGGGCCAGGGCTGAGCACACAGCACCCGAGGGCCATGTCCCCTTCAGACCCTCGAGGGGCCAGGGCTGAGCACTCAGCACCCGAGGGCCATGTCCCCTTCAGACCCTCGAGGGGCCAGGGCTGAGCACACAGCAGGCACCCAATCCACACCGCAGATGCCAGCAGACAGAGGTGCAGGGCAGGTGCACAGAGGAGAGGCGCGAAGCCCCCAAGGAGCACCGGGGGCTGTGCCCTGCTCTGTGCTCAGCAGACGGGTGGCCAGACGGCCAGGACAGAGGGGCGGGAGAGGCCAGAGCCCAGGCGGGCGGAGCAGCTGGTGGTAACCTGTCCCCGACATGATTGACAGGCCCCGAGAGTTGCTGTCGCATCCCCCAGGGAAAGCACAGGTGGCCCACCGGGGGCTGGGGCAGCACAGGGGCTGCCAGGGAGAAAGCCGACCCCAGGACCTTCTGGCCAGCAGAGGGTGACCTGCTCCATGCAAGGGACATCCCGCGAGGCTGAGGCCTGGCGGTCTCACTGCTACCACACCCAAGCAAGGCCTCCTGGCACGCAGCCTCGTGGGAGCTCTCCCTGCTGCCTTTTGAGGGGCGGTGGGCAGACCTGTGGGGCCGAGGGCCTGGACACCTCCCCTGTGGGCGCCTGGCTTGGTGTACAAGGGGGACCGGCTCCTCCAGGCCTCAGACCTGCTTGTGGGACATGGCAAGGGGGAGACTTCTACCCGCAGGACACAGCCCCAGGGAGCAGTCGGCACCCAGAGAGAGAAAAGAAAGGCTTGGAGGCGTGCGTGTCTTTCCAGTGCACCTTCTCGCCCTGGGCCCCTGCTGGTCACCTGCAAGGCCCGGCGAGGGGATCAACGAGCTCAGGACAACTGGCCAGGAACACCTGCGGACCCTGGTTCTTCACCTGGTAACTGTCCCCGGGAGCAAGAGAGGCTGAACCCAGGCAGCAAGCTGCTCCATGAGGGTGTGTGCCGGTCGGACAGATGGACAGACGGACAGATGGGGGATCAGTGAGGCTGTGTGTCAGACGGACAGACGGACAGACGGGGGATCAGTGAGGGTGTGTGCCAGATGGACAGATGGACAGATGGGGGATCAGTGAGGGTGTGTGCCAGACAGACAGATGGACAGACGGACAGATGGACAGACGGACAGACGTGGGATCAATGAGGGTGTGTGCCAGATGGACAGACGGACAGATGGGGGATCAGTGAGGGTGTGTGCCAGACGGACAGATGGACAGACGGGGGATCAGTGAGGGTGTGTGCCAGACGGATAGACGGACAGGCGGACAGACGGGGCATCAGTGAGGGTGTGTGCCAGACAGACAGACGGGGGATCAGTGAGGGTGTGTGCTGGACAGACGGACAGACAGGGGATCAGTGAGGGTGTGTGCCAGGCAGACAGACGGACAGATGGGGGATCAGTGAGTGTGTGCTGGATCAACAGGTGGACAGACGGGGGATCGAAGGATGCATGGAGTCTGGGTAGGAGGATAAGAGGGTGGGTGGGTGGGTGCACAGATGGATGGATGGGTATATGGTAGGATGGATGGACAGATGGACAGATGATTGGATGGACAGATGGATGGATGGATGAGCAAGTGTGTGACTGGGTAGAAAGTGTATAGATGGGTGGTGGAGAGGTGGATGAATGAATGGTTGGATGGATGGGTGGATGAACGGATGGACGGGTGTGGTGGAATGAGAAGGCCATGCCAAGGTGGCTGCTGGCAAGCGAACATCAGTTACTCAGGAATGGCTTTGAAACCCACATGGCAAATGGACCCTGTCTGGCAACAGGCTGTGATTGGATGGCTTTGGAAACTGCCTGGCAACAGGCTGTGATTGGTTGGGGGCATAGACCGCCCCTTGGCTGGTCTTGGCTATATAAGCTGTTGTACTAACTGAAATAAATGAGTCTGCGGGCTGCTTGCCTCAAGCCCACTTTCACCTGACTCCCGGGGTCTGTGTGGTGACTCTGAGCCTCTTGCCCCTCTTGCCCCCACCACACTCCTCCTCTCAGAAACGAATCCACTGCAACATTATTAAGAAATCAACTGCAACAAATGGGTGGAAGGGTGGACAGGTGGATGGATGGTTGGGTGTATGGATGGATGGATGGATGGAGGGATGGATGGATGGGTGGATGGATGGTTGGATAGATGGATGGATGGGTCGATGGATGAATGGATGGAGGGTTGGATGGGTGGATGGATGGGTGGGTGGATGGATGGATGGGTGGATGGATGGATGGATGGATGGAGGGTTGGATGGGTAGGTGGATGGATGGGTGGATGTAGGGTTGGATGGGTGGCTGGATGGGTGGAGGGATGGATGGATGGGTGGGTGGGTGGGTGTAGGGTGGATGTATGGTTGGATGGATGGATTGGTGGATGGATGGATGGATTGGTGGGTGGATGGATGGGTGGGTGGATGGATGGATGGGTGGATGGATGGATGGATGGGTGGATGGATGGATGGGTGGATGCATGGATGGATGAGTGGATGGGTGGGTGGATGGATGGATGGGTGGGTGGATGGATGGATGGGTGGATGGATGAATTGGTGGATGGATGGATGGATGGATGAGTGGATGGGTGGATGGATGGATGGATGGAGGGTTGGATGGGTGGATGGATGGGTGGAGGGAGGGATGGATGGATGGATGGATGGATTGGTGGGTGGATGGATGGATGAGTGGATGGGTGGGTGGAGGGATGGACGGTTGGATGGGTGGTTGGATGGGTGGATGGATGGGTGGATGGATGGAGGGTTGGATGGAGGGTTGGATGGATGGATGGGTGGATGGATGGATGGGTGGATGAATGGAGGGTTGGATGGGGGTTGGATGGATGGATGGGTGGGTGGATGGATGGGTAGATGGGGGGTTGGATGGATGGATGGGTTGATGGATGGATGAGCAGCTGGGTGAGTGGTTACAGAGTGCAGAGAGGGGTGGACGGTGGTGGCTGTGTTATCAGATGAGTGAACCCTGCATGGGGAGATGCGCCCGGCTGAGTTCTCACGCACATGCAGGCAGACGTGAGACCAATGCCACCTCTGTCCAGCCAGCTGCGGGGTGCTGTGGTCCTGCACTCCAGAGGTGCCTTGGAGCCGCCCCTACCCCTGAGCCCACAAACCCCGAGCCCGGTACATGCAGGCACCGTGAGCCTGTCCAAGCCTCCCCAGCCTGGGGGCCCTGAGTTCTCACTCACGGGGTGTCCCCAGGCCTGGGCACAGTAGGTGCTCAGTGGACGTGATGAGAGGGACAGAGGAAGGGGCTCTTGGCCCTGGTAAGTGAGGCCCATGCTGCCCAGCTGCAGTGGCTGACATGCACTGTCTGGGGCATGTGTGTTGTATCTCAGTAAAAAGTGGTTTTACAAAAACCAAACCTGAAGTCCAGTGAGTATCTGGGGTGAGGACGGGGGGAGCCCTGGAGGAGACACTGGGCCGGGCAGCAGCAGGGACAAGAGGACGGGGCGCCACGGATGGCGGGGTGCCTGGGACCAGATGCGGCCAAATTCTGATGCCCAATCCACGGGACGCGCCAGGCAGGGCTGGGGGTTCAGACCGCAGTGGGGAGCAGGTCCAGCCCGGAGCAGGGGGCACAGTGGGTGGAGGCTTTGAGGCCAGGCCCCACCGCCGGCCTCACTCCAGGGCCAAGAGCTCCCTCCTGGGTCCCTTTTGTCACAGTCACGGAGCACCGAGGGCCCTGGGGTGCACCCACGGTTCTGCCGTTTCCCATGACGGGAGCCAGCCGAGGTGTGGGAGGCCCCGCTGCTCCTGACGCCACCCACTGCCCTCCCCCAAGCCGGCCCGGCCCCCAGCCCCTGCAGCAGCGCTGTCTCCGCGGCTTTGCCCGCTGAGACTTCACCCACGTGACCATGAACCCTTGTCCCTAGCACCTGCTTGGTCTGCAGCGTCCAGCACAGGCGAGACCCAGGGCTCATGCTGGGGCGGGGAGGCCTGGGGGCGGAGAGAAGGGGGCAGCAGGTGTGGCCGCTCCCGGAGACCAGAGGGAGCAGAAGACATAGCCCCACAGGCTCACGGCGGCAGCTGTTGGTGGCGAACCAGGCCTGGAGCACAGGGAGGACTGCCCTTTTGAAACTGCTTACAGGAACCCCGGTGGCCTTTGTCAAGTCACAAATGGGGAAGCCAGCTCCCCCAGTGCACGGCACCACTTCATGTCAGCCTATGAAGCTCGATCCACAGCCAGTCAACAAGGAAGCCCCAGCCCCCTTGACTGCACTGCGGCGGCTGCCCCATCACGACGGGAGGTGCTAAGGCCCGGGAGCCAGCGGCTGAGCCCAGCCCACTGCTCCCGGGCAGCAGGTGCCCAGTGGCCGGGAGGGGCCGGGTGGGACTGGGTCCAGCCACGGCGGTGCCCCTAAGCCAAGGACAGGCCCAGGCGGAGGAGCCCCAGGGTGACGGGGCCACGCCTGGGGGTCAGACAGCCCCGGACATGGGAGGGACTTTCTGGGATTCAGAGGTTTGCTGGTACAATTGCAGTCAGGAACTGGGGGTGGGGGCACAGCCGCGGCACTCGGAGACCTGGGCCACAAGGACTCTGGCAGCACTGCAGGCGTGTGCATCGCCACACACACGTGTGCACTGGCACACATACAGGGACCCACAGAGAGAGCCCCTCATGGACACATGCGTGCCCCCAGATGTTCAGATTATGGGCCCCCTCACCCCAAGCCAAGGAAGTCCTGGCACCCCGCACCGCTGCTGGCCCCAGCTTCAGAGAGAGGCCAGCAGCCTGGGACGCGCACCAGGGAGCCTCCCCTCCTCCCCGTCCACCTCACCCCCACCCTGACCCCCGGCCCCTGCACGGATGGCCCTGTAGCCCCCACGCCTCCCCAGGCTGAGGGGGACACACGCTGCCAGCAGAGGGCAGCAGAGAGCCTGACTCCGCGCTGGTCCTCCCCAGCGACTCAGGGGAGCCCCAGGGCTGCCGGGCCTCCGGGGATGGCCATGGCCGAGGGCGGCTCCGCAGACTGACTTTGAGCTTGAGCTTTGAGCGGGCTGCACGCAGAGGCCCTGGCATTCACGCAGTGAGCTGCAGTGGGGCGACTGTGCTTAGTCCAGCTCCGTCCTTGGCAAGCTGTGGACACAGCCCTCCCTCCCCGCGGGCACGGGCAGTGGGCAGGATCCTCCGTGAGGGGCGGGGCTTCGTGGGCCCCGGGAAAGACAGATGGACAGGGTGGGCTCGCAGGTCAGTGAGAGGTGGACGCAGCTCTTGGAAATACACTGAGGTGCGGCTGTCCGGGCTGCTGGGCTCCCTGGCGGAAAGAGGACCCAGCCTGAGGTGCAGGCCGAGCCAGGGTGGGCCAGAGGGTCAGCACCCACAAGGGCCCGGGAGGCCCCTTGCACAGCCCCTGCTCAGGTAGAAGTTGGCAGGCCCCCAGCTCCGGGTCCCACTCACTACGGGGAGGCGACAGTGGTCACTGCAGCCCCCCAACCCCGGTCCTGGTCTCTCCTTCTCCCGGGCCTCCCTGCCCCTCGGGTGGCTGTGTCCAGGCCCAGGGTCTCGGCCATGGAGCTACTGCCCCTGCAAGACCCAGGCTGTGTCTGGCACCCCCAGGAGAGAGGACAGCCCCACTCACGCGTCCCCATCTGGAAGCGGCCGCCACCAAGGGCAGCCCTGGGGGAATGCCATGACTGCCCATCCCCGGGGAGGGCAGGCCTGGGCCAGGAGGCCCCCGTGTCTCTCCCCTGAGCTGTACGGCCGCAGCGCCTCTGACTCTGGGCCCCAAAGACGAGCAGGGTATGCAGGGAGAGGAAGACCACAGGGAGGGCACCACCAGGAGCTCCCGGGGAGGGGACAGTAGAGGGGAGGGACGTGGTGGAGCCAGGACAACACTGGACCCTGCCTGTGGGTGATCCAGGCCTGCGTGGGCACCATCCAGGGCTGGCCCCTGGCTGCAGAGGGTGCCCAGAGGAGCTGGCCCCAGGAGACGCCATCCCCACGGCCTTGCATCCCCCTTGGACTGCTGCGTGGCCTGTGGCCACAGCCCCCACGGTGGTCCTGCCACCAGTGGAGCCTCCCCGCTCACGGCGCCCAGCCCACCTCCAGTGCTGAGAGCTGGCTCTGCCGGTGCAGGGTTTGGCTGCGGTTTCCTCCCTGCCGCCGCCTCTGCCGGGAAGCCCACTCCTGAGCCCCTGGGTTCCTCCGTTTGCAGGATTCCCCCCCACCGCTTCCAGCCACCTTGCCGCAGTGGGCGCTGCCTCTCCTGCTCGGGTCTTGCCGAGTCTCTCCTGGGTGTGCGGAGTCGTGGCCCTCGGTCCCCGTGGGCTCCAGCTTCTTGGAGCTCTTCTGTCCCCTGCCCCGCTCCTTCCCGCCCTCCAGGAAGTCCCCGTGTGCGTGTCCGTGTGCCATGTTCCAGGTGGGGTCCCCGTGTGCATGTCCGTGTGCCGTGTTCCAGGTGGGGTCCCCGTGTGCATGTCTGTGTGCCATGTTCCAGGTGGGGTCCCCGTGTGCGTGTCCGTGTGCTGTGTTCCAGGTGGGGCCCCCATGTGCGTGTCCGTGTGCTGTGTTCCAGGTGGGGCCCCCGTGTGCGTGTCCGTGTGCCGTGTTCCCGGTGGGGTCCCCATCCCTGTGTCCGTGTGCCGTGTTCCAGGTGTTCCAGGTGGGGTCCCCATCCCTGTGTCCGTGTGCCATGTTCCAGGTGGGGTCCCCGTGTGTGTGTCCGTGTGCTGTGTTCCAGGTGGGGCCCCTGTGCGCGTGTCCGTGTGCGTGTGCTGTGTTCCTGTCGTGTCCCCGTGTGCGTGTGCTGTGCCCTGCACTCTGCCACGCGTTGCTCTTCCCTGCACCCCCTGCCCTCTGCTCGTGGTGAGCGTGGTTTCTGCCCGTCTGTCTCCAAGCCCACGCACCTGCTCTTCTGCTGGTTCCCATGGGTCGCTCAGCTCTGCCGGGGTCTTGGTGACATGGGCCAGGCAGCAACTGGCCAGTGCTCCGAGGACCTGCAGGCCATCGGCGGTCTCGCGGCCTCCATCCATGCCCTGCCGCACCTGCGCCTCTACTACGTGCGAACAGTGCCTGCAATGACCACCGGGTGTCCAGCTCCTCGTGGACCAGCACGAAGCCTTCCTGGGCCCCTCCCAAACTCCACCCCACTCGCACCCCTGAGAAAGGGGCCTTCACTGGGGGCAGCGTACTGTCTCTTTAAATAAACCGGCTTCCATCCTCACACTGTCTCTGCACGGATTCTCCCCACGCCCTGCCTGGCGCCCTCGCTTGCCTCTCCCCTGCCCTCTGAGTGGTGTCTCCCAAATTCTCTGGCACAGGCTGCGCAGCCGTGCACAACACAGGGCTTCTGCGAGCTCACGGGAACACGCATCATGAGGAAGCTGGGCCCGGACTTCCACGCGTGGCCCCCAGACAAGCTTGCGCTCTAACTCCACTTCCCCGTGAACTTGCTCACGTCCCGTGGTAGCAGCGGCCGCTGGGGGGCCGTCCCCATTGCCTGTGTCCTGTCCCCAGGCTGTGGCCACACCCCTGCCCCTCTGCACGGCCCGAGAGCTCCTGCCAGCGCTGCCACCAGCCTGGGCTCCTGTGACCTTCCTGGCTGGATCCCTGGGCGTCTGTGTCCCTCTCTCGCGACCTCTGCGGCTCCTCAGGCTGCTGCCCCGGGCACACCTGGCCTCCCTGGACATGCACAGCCCACGCCTGCTGTCAGCCCCCTGGCTGTGTGGCTGACAACACCCCGGGCCCAGCCTGCTTCACAGACTCCAACCAATGTGGGCAGCTCCTGAGGTCCACTTCGGAATCCCCGCCCCGGCCAGCCCTCTGTTCCCCAGGTCCGTGCACTGCCCCCGAGCCCACCTTGACAGCACCGTAGACGTGACTCCTCCACGGCAGCAGGGAGGGGCCGGGGCCCCAGGCCCTAGGCCTGCCTCCGGGCCAGCCTTGCGTCTGAGTGACCCGGCCTCGGGAACCAGGTGTGGGGAGGGCAGCAACCCCAGCTCCCCAGCCGCTGCCCCCCAGTGTGCACCCCTGCCCCAGGGGCCCGGATCCACTGCAGCCTGCTGCCGGCCAACACGTCCACGCCTGGCCCCCCACCAACCTGCAGAGGGGGTGGAGACGGGAGACCCCGGGCTGGCCTTCGCTGTCACCGCGTCCTGCAGGTCTGCACCCATCCTCTCCAGCCCCCAGTGACTGGGACCCAGCCCAACGGACTACAGCAGAGGCCAGGTGTGCAGGCCGAGGGGCTGCCCACAGGAGGCGCTGTGCCCCCTACAAGCCAGGGCAGCTTCGGAGAGCTGTGGCGGCCATCAGGAGACATGTGTGGCAGAGGGCGGGGCTCTGCAGGACCCTCGGGCTGCTTCCCCAGCCCAGGCCACCCTCGTCCACGCGCCACCAGGTGGGCAAGGGCGGGCAGCCCAGGATCCAGGATCCCCACCTCCCGGGTCATCTGCGGCTCCGCCTCCTGTGACAGACAGGTGACAGTGAAGTACAGGGTACCCCACCCCCGCCGGGCGCCTGCCCAGGGCTGGCCGGCCCCGTGGCAGGTGGAACCTTCTGTTCCCGGCTGCCCTGCTCAGCTGCAGCTGCTGTAGCGCAGGCTGGACGGCTCAGCCCGCAGGAAGCGACGTCTCACTGCTTAGGGCCCTGGCTGCCCGGGCCGAGGCCCCCTCTGAGGACCAGCTCTCCCTGGACACCTGCTGGCCCCGAGAGGCCCCACCCCGTCGCCCCAGGGCATCTCAGCCTCTCTGGGAGGTCGCTGCCCAGAAAGAGCAGGGCTTTGCTCCTTTGCAAAGACTCTCACGTGCACACCGTGTGTGTGTGTGTGTGTGCGTGTGTGCGCGCGTGTCTCTTCTCCACGGAACTCAGCAGGCGGCGGCGGCGGCCTTGGTGCCATGGCCGGCAGCTCCCCTGGGGCTCCGCAGCCACGGAGCACAGGCCCTCTGTGTGCACCTGGGACAGGCAAGCCTCAGCTCCAGGCAGGGCTGGGAACGGGGCGGGGCCCCCCCATGAAGCAGACCAGGCCCGGATGCCGGGCGGGCGTCAGGAAGGGGCCCAACCACCCCGACCTGCTCGGGGCTGGGGGCCCTGACCGCAGAGGCCGGGAGAACCCCGTGCCGGCCTGGGAGTGGGCGGCGGCCACCTGGGTGAGGCAGGCCCGCCACAGCCGGACGCCCGGGCTGCTTCAGGCGCTTGGGCCACCCCGGAGCTGGAATGAGGCCTTGTGGTCCCACTCAAGGCAGGTGACGGCGACGAGAGCCCCGTTCAAGTTGGCGAGTGACAGGCATGGGGGGGTGTCCAGGAGCAGGTGCCGCCGTGCCAGGACCAGCCCCAGCTGCCCTCCCCAGGCCCATCTCACCTCCACACGGGAGTGACCCCTCACTTCTTGCATCGTCACTGCCCTGCACTGGGGACAACAGGCCAGAGGCCCCACTGAGGAGAGAGGCGGGGAGCCGAGGCCACAGCAGGGCACGTGGGCAGGGCCGGGCTGCACCGAGGCTGGCAGTGGTCATGACCACAGCGCCCGACCCCGGGCAGCAGCTGCGGAGGAGCCGGCCTCCCAGGCCCAGCCGCCCCGCGGGCAGTTGGCTCCAAGGAAGCACCCGAGAACCCAGCCCTGGTTAGGGGGAGTCCTGGAAGCAGATGGCACGGCCCATCACCTGCCTGCCCAGTCCACGCGACGCCGGCCGAGACCCCCACCCAGGTGTTTGTCAGGTGCAGAGCGGCACCAGGGCCCGAGGGGGGTGGGCGGGCCCTGGTCTGTCCTGTGCCGCTGGACCTCCAGGAGCACCTGTGGCCACTCTGCTGCCTCTGGGGGGCTGTGGCCTCCGGGCCTGGGCCGGGTGCCGCAGGGCGGGTACAGTTTGTGAGCTCAGGCCTCTCAGTGGTCGGTGCAGCTAAGGCCGTGGCGGCGAGGGGTGAGGAGGTGGGGCTGGCGCAGGCTGAGGCCCCGGGGAGGGGGGTCTTCTTGAGAGCGCGCCCCTCACTGGAGTGCATGTCCAGCCCAGGTTCTCTCTGTTCAGGGGTCACCATGACGATGGCTTCTCCACGCCCACAGCAGACGCCGGCCGCCGGGGCCACCCAAGCCTGAACCATCGCCTCCAAGGGGGGAGCCGACACAGACCCCAGAGGCTGCTCTGGGGCGTCCTAGGGTAACAGAGGAGACCAACACAGCACGGCCCCCAGGAGGGGTCATGAGCAGGGGGACAGCCCCTCGGCCCTCCCCACACCTCGCCCTCCTGCTGCCCACCTGCCCCCATGGGACACACGCAGTGCTGGGGACGGCGGCTGCCCCAGGATGAGGAGCCACAGGCATGCCGTCCGCGCCCCCACCTCTGCCTGCACCGTCCCCGACAGGAATGGGGGAGCCTGCTGCAGCTCACGGCTGGACACCGAACAGGGCCCAACAGGCTCTGCGGGGGAAGATTTGAGGACCATGGCAGGCAGGTGCCCGGAGCCCACGGACACCACCCTGCCTGGCTGCAGCAGGGGCGGGGCCCAGGGGCGCCCACCCTGGGTTGGGGAAGCTGCACTCCGCGGCCTAGCCATCCCTCCAGACCCCCGCCTCGCCTGTCCCCGGATTCCAGCCCTGCAGGCGCCCCCAAGAGGCAAAGTCCAACCAGCTCACAGGACAGGGGGCCACGGACACCCCAGCTCCTTAGACCTGCCAGGGAGACAGAGGCCAGTTCCTGCCCCACACTGCCGGGGACAGCAGGGTCGCGGCCAGCTCGGCCAGCGAGAGGCAGGAGCAGAGGCCCATGTCAGACAGGAGCCCAGCCAGTCCCAGCAAAATCGTTTATTCCCGGCCACAACACGGCCGTGAGGGCTGCAGAGTGCATGGGACAAACCATCGCAGGGGACCTGGGAGGGTGGCTGGGGCACGGCCGCCGCCCCCGCAGCCCACAAACGCCGCCCAGGCCGCATCCCCTCCCCTGCGCCCCACTGTCCGCGCAGTCTCGGCAGTCCCGGCGCGGCCAGCGCCCTGTGTCGGGAGGCGGGGCACGGGGGAGCCGCCGCACGCTGCTCCCAGTCCCCGTGGCACACACGGCGACGCTGCGGTGACGACCCCGCGGCCTCGGCGGCCAGGGCGCCATCCAAGTTCTCGCGGAAGGAGCTTCTCACGCACCCCGCCCTCCCGTCACGGTCACCCGGGGCGGGGCCAGGCCCAGCTCCCAGGCCAACGTGGCCAGGGGGTCACATGTCCTCCCGCAACATGCCCACAGCTGACTCAGTGGGAGCCGGGGACCGTGGTCCTGGGGGCTGAACAGTGCACGCTGAGCGCGTATGACCCAGCCTGGCCCGGCCACGCCAGGCCCACGTGGCCACAGGAAGGGTGAGAGCGAGGGCCGGCAGCAGGGCGCGCTCCAGTGCAGCTGTCTCGGCGCCACGGCTCGTACGGGGACATTAGCCAGGACCCCGCCCAGCCCTTGGCACCTGCCCTGGGAGTGGCCGCCAGTGTCCCAGGCCCTCCCAGACAGCCTGCCTGGGGGTGCGAGGGCCACACCACGGGTCCAAGAGCTCTCCTCCAGCACAGAACTCCCGTCCGCAGCACGAGGCCCGGGGGCTCCTGCCAGGCCCGCCTCAGGCACCACGCGTGGCCACGCGATGTGACGCGTGCTGCCGGGGACGCTGGCCGGCCGCCCTGAGCGACAGGGACCGAGTGCTAGGGCGCCCTGACCTCAGTCCTCCTGGGCAGCGGGCGGCGGCGAGCGGGCGCTGGGGCGCTCCTGCAGGGCCTCCACCTTGACCGCGGCTCTGGGCGCGCCGGGGCACCGCCGCAGCTGCCGCTGCCTCCGGAAGGCCGAGTGCAGCGCGCACAGCTGCCCCAGCTCCTGCGCCGTGAAGCAGGGCTGGCCCTCGGCGAAGCCCAGCAGCGCGGCGAAGGCCAGGGCCGCGCGCTCCCAGGCCGCCTCGTCGTCGCCCACTCGCTCTGCGTTCTCCGCGCCCGCAGGGATGCGCGCCTCCACCGCCTCCCTCTCGGCCGTGCCCCACTCCTGGGCCTCCCTCCCCTGCAGTGGGCCGTCGGGGCAGGCCGGGCCGGCTCTCACGAGCTCCAGGATGTGCGCCAAAGTCTTGTGCGGCCTGGCCGCGCAGAAGTGCCGGTCCGCCCCCTCCCGCTCGGGCTCGGCCTCCGTCTCCACCTCCCCCTCCGGCTCTGCCTCCTCTTCCTCCTCCTCCTCCTCGGAAGAGCCTTCGGCAAAGGCCACGGCGGGCCACAGCTTCCTCCAGGCGCGCCGGAACACCTGGCCCGGCACGGCGTTCCAGGCGCAGACCACGTGGCCCATGGCATCGCCCGCGCCGGGCCCAGGGCGCGCGGGGGCGCGCAGGCAGCGCTCCAGGAAGTCCCTGCGGATGCCCAGCTCCATGGGCTGCAGCAGCGCGGCCGTGCCGGGCGGCAGGAAGACGGTGAAGATGTTGTCGGACACCAGCTGGGGTTCCTGCGGGGGGGCCCGGGAGCTGTCCAGCAGGAGGACGGCCTTGCTGTCGGCCGGCAGGCCCGAGGCCCTGAAGTGTTCCCTCACGGCCGGCGCGAAGATGTGATGGAACCAGTCCGCCCAGGCGCTGCTGTGGGCCCTGTAGGCCAGCGGCAGCTGCTGGACGCCCCGGCGGGCCCTGGCGCCGCCACACCTGCCAACGGCCAAGGGTTTGATCCGGTGCGAGCCCGTGGCGTTGGCGCACACGAGGACGCTCAGCCGGTCCCTGGCCTGCTTGGCCTCCGGGCCGGGGCTCGGCAGGCCGCGCCAGAAGAGGCCGGTCTCGTCGGCGCTGTACACCTGCTCGGGCGACAGCCCGTGCTCGGCCGCCAGGCTCCTGAAGAAGCCGCAGAACTGCTCGGCCGCGCGCCGGTCAGCCACCTGCTTCTCGCCAGACGCGTCCAGCTTCTTGATGCCGTGCCTGGCCTTGAAGCGCCAGAGCCAGCCCCCGGAGAACACGCAGGGCTCGCTGAGCCGCATCTGCCCGTACAGGTCCTTGGCCTTCTCGATGAGCATGGGGCCCGACACGGGCACGCCCTCGGCGCGCCGCGCCAGGAACCACTGGTAGAGCACGCGGTCCAGGTGCTCCAGCTTGGGCGTGTGCAGCGTGCGGCGATGCTCCAGCGCCTGGCTGGAGTCGGAGTTGGCCACGAAGCGCAGCAGCTGGGCCTTGTGGGCCTTGATGTCGTAGAGCGTGGACATGCCCACGTTGTACTCCTGCATCAGCGCCTTGCGGCTCTCGCCACGCTCCAGGCGCGAGCAGACGTCCATCTTCTCCCGCAGCGTCAGCACCACGCGCTTCCGCTTCCCGCCCCGGCCCTCGGCAGCAGCCTGCCTGGAGGCCATGGGGAGGGGCGCTGGCCGGGCCAGAGGCCGCCCCGGCCGGCCTGCTGCCTCCTTCCCTGCGCCCGGGGCCCCGGCTGCAGGGCGCTCAGGCCTTGGCCCTGGCGGTCCCGTGCGGCGCCGGCCCAGCCTGGGCTGCTGCGCGGGGCTGGACCCCCGGCATTCCCTGGCCAGGCTCCGGCGTCTCCGCGGTCCTCAGTGGCGGCTCACACCCTGCGCTCCGGCGGCTGCAAAAGCAGAAGAGAGAACATCACCGAGCGCCGGGCGGCTCCCGGGCTCACAGCTTCCTTCAGGCCCCGGCAGCCGCCCTGGAAATCAGAGCCAGGCCCAGGACGGCGCCGCGGGGCGAGGCTGGGGCCCGGCCTTTCCTGGGGGAAACTCCTGGAGCTGGGAGCCAGGCAAGGCAGGCCCAGAAGCCCAGTCGCCCCCAGCCCGCCTGTCCCCAGCTGTCGGCCGCAGCTGCTCCCTGGGCTGCCCGCGCCGGCCCCCAGCTCCAATCCTCTCCAGTACAGGGGGCACAGCGGTGCAGGGAACTCCCTCAGCCTCCCGGGGTCTGGGCCGAAGCCCCTCCAAGCCCAGGGGGAGCCTCTCCTGAAGCCCCGTCAACAGGGAGGCCCCGACAAGCCAGGGAAGCTCCCAGGACCCGCGGGCCTTGGACTCCCGCCAAGGTTTCTCCACACCGGCCCCCGCCCTCTCGGCAGACAGCGTGCCCCCACCCCAACCCTGAACATGCTGGTGTCTGGGACCCCCCCCCAGGGCCCTCCCGGCTCCCCGGGCTCGCCCACCAACGCGGGCGCCCACACGCACACGCATACACACTGCTCCCGGGTCGCAGGGAAGGGCCTGGCCACAGCAGGGGCTCAGTAACTCGATGCTAACTTAGGGTGCCCACGAATAAACTCCTAACTCAGCCAGGACCGCGCCTCGGGCAGCAGGACCACGCCTCGGGCAGCAGGACCGCCTTCCGGGAGCGGCTGTGGATCCCGAAGTTTACCCCTAAGATAACCCAGGGCACGTGGCCAGGTAAACCCCAGCCCCACCCAGGTCTCCCCCTGAGGGCTCGCAGGGACGCGCCTTCCGGGACCCCACCCAGCTGGGCAGTGCCCCGGCACTAGGGACTGGCCGGCTGCACACGCCCCCTCCCCCATGGCCCCTCAACGCCCTCATGATGGAACCAAGTGGGGAACGGGGGGCGTGGCTTCCTGTCCCGAGTTCGGCTCTCCTGATGGTCGGGGAAGCTGACCTCACACCCCCGGGGGTCACGGAGCCCCGGCCCCAGCACAGGCAGGGCCCCCAGCTCCACAGCCCGCTCCCTCCCCTCACCCATGCAGGGCTTCCCTCTGGTTCCCGCCGACACCAGGCATCGGCTCACCGCGCCGGGGGCTCCAGGCCGCCCCAGGACCCCGCGGGCAGCACCAGCAAGCCCCCGGGTGCACATCTGGACACGGGTGCACCACGGGGCGCCGTGGGCCGTGGGGCCGGGGGGCGACCCAATGGAGGGGCCCGGGTCGCGGAGGAGGCCGGCTTTGAAGGCGTCTCCGTCCCAGGGGCCGTGTTTGGGGGGCACAAACTCGGCCTGGGGCGTGGGCAAAACCCGACAAGGACCACGCAGGTCAAGCCTCGCTCCCACTCCTGGGGGGCCGGGGCGGGCGCGGACCAAGCCTCCCCGAGCCGGCGCCGTCAAGGCCCGGCGCGGCGGCGTGGGGCTGACCTCGAGCTTGGGCAGCCCCAGCGAAGGGCTTCGGGTGCACAAACCCAGGCCCGGGGTGCGGCCAGCCACGGCGGACAGGGGCCGGGGCTGCGGACCCGGCCGCGGCGGGAGGCGGGGGGCGCGGCCGCCGCGAGGGGGCGCTGCTCGGCCCGGCCCGGCCCGCGCCCCGCAAACCCCGAGAGCCGCTGCCCGCCCGCCCGCCCGCCCACGCGCGCCTCGGGCAGGACCCCACTCACCCGCCGGACCCCCAGCCGCCACGGGCCGGAAGTGCCCGCCGCTGCGCTCTCCGCGCGTCGCCGCCTCCCCCGAGCCCCTTCCGGGACGCTCTGGGCGGCTGGAGGACCGCGCCTCGGTGGCGGCCCGGCGGGCGGGTGGCGCGGGCCGGGGCGTTCGGGGCGCGGGGCGCTCCGGGGTCTCCCGCCGCCGTGCCGGGCGCCCGCGCCTGACGCGTTCGAGGGGCGGCCCCAGGCCTCAGCCCGCGCCCGGCCGCCCGCAACCCGGACCTTGCCCGTGACGAAACGGCCTCTCCGGGAAGCGGGCAGAGCCTGGCCTGGAGGGGGTCGCGCCCCTGAGACCCTCGCCCGCGCCACCCGGCCTCCGAGCGGCTGCGATGCGGCCACTCCGCGGTCGCGCCCCTGGGGTCCCCCCGGGTCCCCAGCACCCCGCGGTCGCGCCCCTGGGGTCCCCCCGGGTCCCCAGCACCCCGCGGTCGCGCCCCTGGGGTCCCCCCGGGTCCCCAGCACCCCGCGGTCGCGCCCCTGGGGTCCCCCCGGGTCCCCAGCACCCCGCGGTCGCGCCCCTGGGGTCCCCCCGGGTCCCCCGCACCCCGGCCTGCTCTCTTCCCAATAAACACCTGGCGGGGAGACACTGCAGTGGCCAGGGTCCCTGAGGCCGGCGGGGGAGATCTGGGGGGGGCTCTGATGAGGGCGGTGGCGGGGCGAGCCGGGCGCGCACACCGGGCAGCCTCGGGGAGCTGGGGGAGGCAGGGGGCCAGCGGGACCCCAGCCCTGCGGACCCCGGCGCTTTGGCTCTGACCTCTGACCTGTGCGGCGGGGACTGTGGGTGGGGTTCAGCCCTCCAGGCGTGGGATTTGCAGCAGGGGGCTCAGCTCCTTATCCCCGGTCTCCCCAGGACACCCCCCCACCCCGGCTCTCCTCCTTCCTGCCGGCCCTGGCTGGCTCCAGGCTGCCCAGCCTCTCCCCGGGAGACCGCCAGGATCTTGGCTTTGGGTCCCAAGTCTCCCAAGATGCCGGCCTCCGGTCAGGACCTCCCCCAGTCCAGCTCTGTCCCCCACCCAGCGTCTCTGCAGAGTGGAGCAGGCACCCCCACCCCAGCGCCCCCACGGGGAGCCCCCGCTGGCCGTGCCCGCCCCAGCGCCCCCACGGGGAGCCCCCGCTGGCTGTGCCCGCCCCAGCACCCTGCACTTGCTCTCGGCCTCGACTCCCTAGCTGCACGCTGCCATCAGCCAGGGGCGCTGGGTGGCTCTGCCCGCATCCCGCGCGGTTCAAGCGGCTGGTCGGGATGCGAGTTCAAGTCCCAGCGCTGCCCATGATGCCAGATTCCTATTTATTTATCTATTTACTCATTCATTCATTCATTTTCGCTCCCCGGAGAGGTAAGCCCCCACCGCCCGTGTCCCTGCGTGGGCCTGGGCTGCCGCCTCTGGACGAGGAACGGCCCACGCCTCCCAGGTTTGTGGTCAGGGAGGCTTGGAACTTGGAACTCGGGGTCCCAGGCTTGGAACCAGGTCCCCCCCACTAAGGGGCACGGGCGCCCTGGGACTGGGTCCACCCTGGCGTGGAGGGGCTCAGAAAGGAAGGGGAGGAAGCGCCGGTGTCTCCCGGGCCTGGCACTGGGGCCCCCTTCCACGGCCAGGCCTGAGCCACCCAGCAGCCGGCCTCCCAGGGCACCCACAGCCAGAGCCGCCTTCAGTCGGGGCCCATCCCCCGCCCCAGGCGCAGCCTGGGTCCACTAGGCTGGCCGCAGGCCACACCGGAGCTGGCCTCGCACTTCCTCTTCCGATCCCATGGCTGTCCCCACACGCCTGCTGTCCCCTCACTCAGGCTCCAGGAGGGCAACTCCTGCTGAGTTCCTCATCACCAGGCGGGGCCTTGGCTCCCGGCAGGCTCCGGGCACGGCCTAGCCAGGGCTGTGCGGCCGACAGGGGTCTCCCAGGCTCGCTGACCTCCCTCCAGGAAGGAAGAGTGGGCGCAAGCAGGGCTGTGGGGAGGCAGGGGTGGCCCTGAGAGGCACTGGAGGCAGAGGGGCTGGCAGTGGGGCTGGGGCTGTTCCGGTGGGGAGAGGGTTGGGGCAGGCCCACCCGTGGCCCCCTCGTGAGAACTGGGTGGAAGACCCTCCAGAGGGAAGCAGAGACTCCCAGGGGTCCCAGGAAGGGGGGCCGGGGCATTGCACGCAGCCAGCAGAAGTCTGGGACAGAAGCAGGCTGGGAGGGGCTCCGGCCACCTGTGATTACACGCACATGTATGCACACTCACCCAGCATCCCGTTGGCCTCACGAGACACACACGTATGTACACCCATGCACACATACAGTTCATACACAGCTTGCAAGACATGGCCGAAACTTCCAAGACCCAAGGAGCCCGGCCTCCCAGCCCCCTGGCCCCCTCGTTCAAGCACTCGTGGCCCCCAGGCCCCCTTGTCAGAGCCCTCACGGCCCCCCGGACCCTGGCCCCCAGGCCCCCTCATCGGAGCCCTCGGGGCTGTGCTGTGGGCCTGCAGCTGATTCCCCTGTCTCCAAAGATTCTCGATGGTGTCAGCTGGTCTTTGCAATTAACATGCCATCTTTGGCTTTTTTTTTTTTTAGTGATTTGCTTATTTTACTTGAAAGGCAGTTACAGAGAGAGGGAGAGACAGAGAGAGAGCTCTTCCATCCACCGGTTCACTCCCCAGATGGCCACAAATGGCCACAATGGCCATAGCTCCATCTGGGTCTCCCACGTGGGTACAGGGACCCAAGCACTAGGCCATCTTCCTCTGCTTTCCCAGGGCACAGCAGGGAACCGCACTGGAAGTGGAGCAGCCGGGTCTCGGACTGCCACTCAGGGGATGCTGGCATCAGGTGGCCGGTTAAGCTGCTGTACCATAGAGCCAGCCCCAGCCATTTTTATTTTTCAGAAAAGGTTGGGGCTGGTGCTGTGGCATAGCGGGTAAAGCCACCGCCTGCAGCACCGCCATCCTATATGGGTGCTGGTTTGAGTCCCAGCTGCACTCCTGATTCTGCTCCCTGCTGTGGCCTGGGAGAGCAGCAGAAGATGACCAAGTCCTCAGGCCGCTGCACCCACGTGGGAGACCGGAAGAAGCTCCTGGCTTCTGGCTTTGGATCTGCGAAGTTCCAGCCATTGGGGTCATCTGGGGAGTGAACCAGCGGATGAAAAACCTTTCTCTCTGTCTCTCTCTCTCTCTGTGTGTGTCTTTCTCTCTCTCTGTCTCTCTCTGCCTCTGCCTCTCTGTACCTCTGCTTTTCAAATAAATAAATAAATCTTAAAAAAAAAAAAAAAGCTAAGACACTGCCTGGGACGCCTGCGTTCTGGTCCCACCTCTCCGGCTTCGCTGGAGGCAGCGGCGATGGCCCAAGTGCTTGGGTCCCTGCCACCCACAGGGAGACCCAGGTGGACCCAGGTGGAGTTTCTGGGTCCTGGCTCTGGGCCGGCCCAGCCCTGGCCGTTGTAGGCATCTGGGGAGTGAATCAGCGGGTAGCAGATCTCTGCCTCTCTGCCTGTCAAATAAGTGTGTAAGAATTAACCCTGTGTGCACTGAGACCCAGGAGTGTCCCACATTCCATGCAGAGGGCTGGCGGCCCCACAGGGGTCAGCGCACTGCCCGGCCAGCCTGTGAACAGGCGGGCGCTCAGGGAACCCGACTGGTTTGGGCTGTGGCGTTGGGAGGGTGGGTGGAGGGCTGAGAGAACAGGAAAAGCAGGAGTTCTGGGAGGGGAGCTGCAGAGAGGGGAACAGTCACAGCCTTGCCACACCCCGCCCCGGCAAGGTCGTGCCCCAGAGAGCGGGACCTCAGGGGACCCAGGCTGGGTGCAGTGCCCACAGCAGCCCTTATGGAGGCAGGGGCCACCCCGGGACTAAGGCAGGGCTCCGGGGCGGGACCAGGGTCAGAGTCGAAACTGACCATAGTTGGGGCCCAGGTTAGAGGTCAACTGGTGCCCAGGGGTGGGGCCCAGTCACCTTGGACACTGGAACCCTGCTCATCAGGCAGTCCTGGCCCGGAGGCTACCCCCCAGCACCACCGGCGGACAGCGTGCACGGGGCTGCCCTGGGGGCCGTGGGCTGCTGGGCCGTCCCTGGCCTGTACCCCCTGGGTGCAGCAGGGACAACCCAAATGTCAGGGTGGGGACAGATCGGTCACGTCTGGGAACCAGGTCTGCAAACACACACACAACTACAAATATTTGAGGAATGAGTGTCCCAGGCGGGTGCTGGGTGCTGGGTGCCTTGACGCCAAGGCCGATAAGAACGGTCCCCGGCCAGGGGCAGTGGGAGTCTCCAGGCGGGGCTGGCCGAGGGGGTGCCGAGACCGGCAGGCAGCCACACACACCCAGAAGTCACCAGCTCCCCGGCCAGTGTGTGAGGCACTCCCAGGACCACAGGCTGGCGGGGGCACTGAGCAAGGGCAGCCCCGGGGTGGGGGCCACACGCCTTGGTGACCCTGGGCAAGTCCCTGCCCCTGTGTGCGCCCGGCTCCCACAGGCACAGGAGACACTTCCCAAGTACAAGAGCCCGGCCGGGGGCTGCTGGGGTCCCACAGGGAGACTGGACGGCTCCAGGGCTGAGACCCCCGAGGTGGGGGAGGGGAGCCTGCCTCACACGGCCCCTCCCCTCGCTTGATTCCAGGTGGGAGGGCAGCCCCGCTGACATCTGCCGCTCCCAGCAGGTCCCCAGGGCCTGGCAGGATGGGACAACCAGGAAGGAGTGGGGAGGGGTGGGGCACGGGGCGCCCGCTCAGTGGTGGGGCCTGCTACCACCCGGCCCTGACCACTCGGCAGGCCGGCAGTGGCGTGGCCGTAGCCATAGCTTTTACCCATCAGCATGCAGCTGGAGTGATGCCATGCCCAGGGGGACACACGGGCCAGCAGGAACGGCGGGGCGAGGCTGAGAGGGACCCCAGGGACCGCAAATGGCCCCGGCGCCCATGGCCGCAGGAAGCCACTGGCCCCAAGGGGGGAAGGAGGGAGGCTGGCCAGAGGCTGCCGGAGCAGACCCGGGCAGCCTGGGTGCTGGCAAGGGAGATGAGTGGATCCCGGCCTGCCCCTCCTCCAGTCTCCCCGGACCCAGAGCTGGGTGGGGGCGGGCCTGGGGTGAGCAGAGCACAGCCAGCATGGCCCGGCTGCCCCCGCCGCTGCCTCTCAACCTGCAGGGTCCGCCTGACTCCGCTGCAGCTGTGGGGGCTGCACAGGTCTGCAGGCAAAGGGCTGAGTGCAGGCCCCGCCCACCAACGCCCCCAAAGGCCCCAGCACAGTCCCTCCCGATGGCACCTGCTCCCCGGGCAGCTCGGGCTTCCAATCCTCCCGGGGACCAATGTCTGTCCCCCTGGAGACTGGGCCCCACCCGGGGAGCAGCTGAGCCTGAGAGGCGGTGGTCCCAGCCTGGCCTGGCCTTGGCCTTGGGATGGGGTGGACCAAGGAGCCCAGAAGACTTCCCAGCCTGGTCCTGGGGCCTGAGCCTGGGAGCCAGGCCCCGCCCTGGAGGCGCTGCCCTCTAGGGGCAGGAAGAAGGACAAAGGGAATGGGAGGTGCGCTGGCCGGGCCCTGGGTGGGATCTGCCCAGCCCTGGGCCCTCACTGGCTGCAGGGCACCTGGCGCTGAAGCCATATAAAGGCGCCCTGAGGCCGGCTCCCCCACTGGCCCCGCTGACCATGAAGGTGCTCCTCCTTCTCCTGCTGGCCACCAGCCTGGCCCTGCAGCCAGGTGAGGTCTCCACCAGGCGGGGACTCGGGGGACAGAGAGGCGGGGGGAGGGGGAGGACGGAGGGGCTCCGGCCCCAGCTGGGGTCCCGCAGGGGCGGGAACAGCAGGGGCCACCGTCCTCACCACCAGGGGGCAGCCAGGGGGCAGCCTGAGAAAAGCAGGCGACAAAGCTGCAGGAAGTCCCCGGAGGGAGGTTGGGAGGCCACGAGGGGAGGGTGCTGCGGGGTCCCCAGGGGGCTCCCCTGGTTTAGCTGTGGCCTCTGCTCCCTGCAGCTGGGCCGCGACGCCCAGGCCCAGGGCCCGGTGGGTAAGTCACTAGCTGACCCTCCGGAAAGTGGGGGATCACACAGCAGCCCCCTGAGGCCGTGGAGGGGGAGTCTGGGGGCCCTGAGCAGGTTTCAGGGGTGAGCAACGCGGACCCCAGTGTTGAGGGAGGAGACTCTGTTGCCGTGAACAACCTGGCAGTCAGGGGCCACCCCACCTCAGGGACAGAGCAAAGCTGCCTGGAGCCCAAGCCTGGTCCCACGCGATCGGAGGCCTGGGGGCCCGTGTGGATGGCACTGGGGGATGGGAGGGTGGGGCTCGATGCAGTGTGTGGAGAAGCCAGGAGAGCAGCGCCCATCGTCCACCCCGTCCCCGTGTCCACCTGGGCCTCTGCTCCGGGGGTCAGGCAGACCCAGCTCTGGGCTCCTGGTCTTTCCCTCGCTTCCGCCAGGACGTCTCAGCAAAGCTTCAGAACCTTAAGCGGTGGGCTGGGGCGTGCACGGCGCCGGAGCTGTGCAGAGGAGCCCCCCCCCACCCGGGGAAGTGGTGGCCAGGCCCCAGGGGCTCGCATCTCCCCAGGGAGGCCAGTGGGCGGGCAGGGGGTCTGTGGCTGAGCCCCGCCCCGTCCCGCACAGGCGCCGCCCTGCAGTGCTACTCCTGCGAGGCGCAGGTGAGCAACCAGGACTGCCAGACGGTGGAGAACTGCACCCAGGCGCAGACCCAGTGCTGGACCGCGCGCATCCGTGAGTGCCCCGCTGCCCCCGCGTCCCCCCACGCCCCTGGCAGGGGCCAGAGCGACCCCGGCTCTGGCGCTGGTGGCCTCAGCCCTCCCGCCCACGCAGCCTCGTTCCGCTGCCCCGGCCAGCCCGCAGGGCAGCCCGGCCCCTGCCCTCCTGCTGCCCGAGGCCGAGGGTCCAGGGTGGCCGTGGGCTCCAGCTGGAGTGTGGCCCGCAGGTGCTGTGGGGATCCTGAGGCTGATCAGCAAGGGCTGCACCTCCCACTGCGTGGACGACGCCGAGAACTACTACGTGGGCAGGAAGAACGTCACCTGCTGTTCCACAGACCTGTGCAACGCCAGCGGGGCCCACGGCCTGCGGCCGGCCACCGCCCTGGGGCTGCTGGCCACACTCGGCAGCCTGCTGCTCGCGGGGTCCAGCCAGCTCTAGCCTGCGGGAAGGCCCAGGACCCTGAGCTGCCACACACCTGCCCCAGCCCAGGACCCTCCTGCCCCTGAAGGCCCAGGGACCCAGGCCCGGTTCCCAACATGGGTCTGCCCGTGCCCCCTGCCTCTCGGCCCTCTGTGGCTCCTTCTAGGAGTCCTGCCCGCTGGGCAGCCTGGGCTGTGGGCCCGCAGAGGGCTCTTCCCACGCCCGCCCCCGGCAGCCCCGTAACCCCTCACTCAAGTACCTCTTCCTCCAGGAAGCCTTCCCTGCCCACCCCACCCTGAGCTGAGGCAGGAGGGCCCAGCCAAGGCTGAGATGAGATGGACTGGGAGGGTCAGGAGACTGGGGAGTCATGGGAAGGCCGCCCAGCACACAGTAGGCCCTCAATAAACAGCTGTGGGTACAGAGGAGACCCCTGTGCTTACACGCCCCCAGCGGGGTCCCAGCTGGATTTGGAGGGTCTGCCCTGGCCACGCGGCGGGAGGGGTTGTTGCCGGCCACGTGGTCGCAACGAGGTTACACGGGGGACACAGGCGCTGGTCAGGCCTCGCTGCCCTTCCTTGGCAGCCCCCACTCCCCTTGTGCCCCCGGGCTCCCTCGCGGGGATGTTCTGGGCCCCACCCGTCCTCCCTTTGGGCTTCCTGGGAAAGCTGCCTGGGCCGGGCGGGGTGGCTTCAGGGGCTCCGAGGCTCGGGAGGGAAGGGGCCACGGCTCACAGACAACGCTCAGCCAGGCTAGAAGCCACACCTGGGAGCAGCGGTCATGCCGAGGGTGAGCCTGGCCTGAGGCCCCAGCGATTTTAGATATTGACTTGGAAGGCAGCCACACACACACACACACACACACACACACACACGTCTTCTATCTGCTGGTCCCACGCCCCAATGGCTGCACCAGGCAGACACCAGGAGCCTGGAACTCCATCCGGGTCTCCCATGCAGGTGCAGGGGCCCGAGGACCTGGGCCATCTTCCGCTGCTGCTTTCCTGTGGGCATTATTAGCAGGAAGCTAGATCGGAAGTGGAGCAGCTGGGACTCGAACCGGCTTCCTTACAGGATGCTGGCATTGCAGGTGGCGGCTTCACCCATAAGCCACAACGTCGGCCCCGGCCCCAGTGAACTTGACCCTGCCTGTGACCTCAGGAGGGAGGCCGAGCTGCACACCAGCTCCGAATGACCCTGAGCGCCGGCTGCTCCTCCAGCGCCGGCCCCGCCTGCCCACGTCCACCTGCTCCAGGACCCCAGCACACTCAGCACGCGGGCCTGGCTTGCCTGGGGCACGCTCACAGCGGCCCTGGGGCGGGGGCGCTCACACCGTGCTGGGGCAACACTGCGGCTCCCAAAGCTGCCCTGGTGAGTCCTGGGTGTGGCCGCAGCTGCCCTGCCCTGCCCTGTCCACTCAGCGCACGCCTGTCCAGCACCTGCTAGGCTCCAGGGGCTGTTCTGGCACAGTAGGCGTGGCCGGGTCACAGCGCGCACAGGACCGTGGAGTCAGAGGAAGAGAACAGAAACCCGAGCTCACAGCCTCAGTGCAGAGAGCCGGGGAAGAAGAGAGGGCGACAGAGACCACCCAGCCCGCCAGGGAAGCCCGAGTGACGGCGGCAACTCAGAGCCCGCCCCAGGGGAGAGGGTCCCTTCTCCTCGGGCTGCTTTCCTGCCAGGCCCTGCAGGATGGGATGCACAGGGCAGATCCCTGTCCCCCCGCTCACACCTGCTGCGGACAGGAACCTGGGAGAGCTGGCAGAACCGAGCTCAAAGCCGAGGCCGCTCTGCCCCAGACACATCCTGCTTTCTCTGCATCACACGCATTTTTGTCACGACCCTTCCGAAGCCCTCATACGCACGGTTTGCACCCAAATACACTCTTCTTAGAATTCCACGTCCCACTAAACCTAGAAGGCCCAGCACCGGCGGCGCCCGCGTCTGGACCCGGGTACGGTTTGCCGTCTTTGCTCAGGTGGCACCTGGAGCTCACGGCACCGCCGCTGTGACCCTCACCCGTTCCACGCGCGGATCCGAAGAGCAGTGAAGGAATTTGCCCAGGGTCTTGCCGCGGGGGTAGGGGCTGCGGAGCCCCAGCCAGGCGGACACAGGCTCCGGGGTCTCCCCTGCAGACCCGGACACCCCGAACCTTCCCCGGCCCCACGCCCAAGCCCCCCCTGCGCATTCTGCCGCCACACCTCTGTGTCCCCTCCAGGGCGGCTGCCTGGACTGTTCCCAGTTGGCCACCCCCAGAGGCCCCTGCCCAGGGCCAGCCAGAGCGGTGAGGGGCCCTGTTCTGGTGGGCGGAGGGTGCAGGGGGCTGGCGGTTGGAGGGGAACGGGTTTGCCTCTTTCCTCCACTATGCCCCCAGGGCCCTTCTCCCACCCTGCCCCACCCCTCCCTGGCTTCCCTCTTCCTCCCCCCTGCCTCCTCCCTCCCCCAGCCAAGCCCGGGAGCCCAGGTGCTTCGGAAGGAGTGGACAGGCAGGAAGGAGCCCGGCCACACACGGGCCCACGGGGCGCCACCCATTTACTCGCTCCTGGGAAGGGACCGCCCTGTGCCCGGGCTGCGCACCTGACCCGCTGCCCGAGGCTCATCACGTGCCCGGGAGCGGGGCACACAGCCTGCCTCCCGCAGAGCCCGTGTGGCCCCGGGCAAGGGCGCCCGTCCCCAGTCCTGCCCCGGGCAGAGACCCCTGGAGCAGGCGCATCGGCGAGCAGCGATCGCCAAGGTGTTCGCCGCCGGAGCCGGGGGCGCGCCCGGGACGGGGCGGGAGCCCAGGGGAGGCTCCTGCGGCGAGAGCGCGGGTCGCCAGGCTGGCTCGTGCGCGGTCTGTGCCCTCGGCGTCTCGTAACGGAGGGTGCGGTCCCGGCACAGGGACCCCGGGCCCCTCCTCTGGGTCGAACGGCTTCTCCGGCTCAGGCTGCGGGCATCCGAGCGGACCCAGGCCGGGGGCGGGGGCGCGGGCGCGGGCTGCGCAGCGGGTCAGCCGAGCGGCCGCCGGCTCCTCCCGCTCCGTGCTGGCCGTCCTCCGGGGCCGTGGACTGTGTGGTCCGTGGGGGTGCGGGTGAGCATCGGGAGGCGCCAGTCACGGTGGCAGCCTGGGGCGCGCCGCTCCGGGCCGAGCGTGCGGGGCCGGCCTGCAGTCCCGGGTCCCTGGCGCCCGCCGCGGCCGCGAGATGCCGCTGCTGCGCTCCGGAAAAGCGAAAGCGGCGAGGGGCGAGGGCGGCGGGCCGGACCACGCAGCGCCTGGGGCGGGGGTGTCCGGGAGCCCTGGGCGGGGCCGCGGCCCGCGGCGCCGGCGCGCTTCCCCTACGCCGGCCGCGCGCGGTGGTTGGCTCCGGACGCGCCGCGCGTCGCTCCCGGCTCCCAGGCGTGCGGGCCGCCAGCCGAGCGGGAGCGGGGTCCTCGCGCGTCTACGCCGCCGCAATGCTGGGGCTGCTGGCGGGGGCGCTGGGGGCGCTCGCCTTCTTCGCGCTGCTGGACGGCTGGTACCTGGTGCGCGTGCCGCTAGCCGTGCTGCGCGCGCGCCTGCTGCTGCCGCGCGTCCGCGACCTGCTCGCCGAGCAGCGCTACGCGGGCCGCGTCCTGCCCTCCGACCTGGACCTGTTGCTGCACATGAACAACGCGCGCTACCTGCGCGAGGCCGACGTGGCGCGCGCCGTGCACCTGACCCGCTGCGGCGTGCTCGGGGCGCTGCGGGAGACGGGGGCGCACGCGGTGCTGGCCGCCTCGTGCGCGCGCTACCGCCGCTCGCTGCGCCTGTTCGAGCCCTTTGAGGTGCGCACCCGCCTGCTGGGCTGGGACGACCGCGCCTTCTACCTGGAGGCGCGCTTCGTCAGCCGGCGCGACGGCTTCGTGTGCGCGCTGCTGCGCTTCCGGCATCACGTGCTGGGGACCTCGCCGGAGCGCATCGTGCAGCACCTGTGCAAGCGCAGGGTGAGCGCCCCCCGGCCCCGGGGAGGGCCTGCCCTCACTGATCCCCTTCCTGGGGCGCCCCAGGGCCCCTGCATCCGCCCCTCCCAGCGGGGCGCCGCGTGCCCCCTCCTGAACCTGGCCCTCGGCTGCCGGCTGCCGTGGCACGGCTTCCTCTCGGCCCAGACCAGGCCTCTGTCCGGAAGTTCCGGGGTGCCCAGCCCCTCCTCTGCCACCCCTGGTTCTGAATGCCGGCCGGAGGGCCCCCCAGCTGGAGACCCTCCCTGCGCAAGCGACAGTCGGGCTGGTGGGGCCCCTGGGTTGGGGTTGGAGCCCTGAGCCCATGCAAGCTGCCCGCCTTTCCTGCCTGTCTCCTGCTGGGGAGAGGGGCCCGCCCCTGCCCGGGGCTCCCAGCCCTTCCCCAGGGCCCACTGCAGCCCGGCAGCCAGAGCCTGGGGACGGCCAGGGCCTGTGGTTGCCAGGGAGGCTCCTGAGCAGGTGCCTGGGGCCCCTGTGGGAGAAGCCAGTGCCCGCGGGCCCTGTCCCTGGTTACCCCGGGGCTGGGGGAGGGGGCACAGTCTGGCCTCAGGTCAGAGGCCGCAGAAGCCCCTCAGGGCCTGGGTCTTGCAGCCCCCCAGGAGGGGCGGCTACAGCACCCCCCTCGGCGCGCTCAGGTGCGGCCGTGGTTGGCCGTGGGCTGGTGGTGGGGTCCCCGTGAGTGGAGGGGCCTGGGATGGCATTTGTGAGGTGCAAGTGGCCCACCCTGCAGCGGGGGGAGGGGTGGCCCCAGGCAGGGATGTGGGTGTGGTTTGGGCAGGGGGAGCTGGGCCTGACGGTGGGCACGGGGCAGGCAGGCCAGGGCTCTCACTCTGAGCACCTGTTCCCCAGGGCTGTCCCTTGGGCCCTGCCCTGGGGTCCACTCCCATCACAGCGTGGTGGCTGCGTGTCCCAGGAGGAGGCGGCCAGTGCGGCCAAGCTGGGAGGGCTGGGGACAGAGCGGTCAGGCCCCGAGCTGGCTGCTGGCCGGGTCCGGGCCTCTTGGAGCAGGCAGGAGACAGACGCCCTCAGGATGCCGCTGTCCGGATCCTCCCCCGGGAGAGGCGCCCGTGTCCCCTCCGCCCCTGCCCCCGCCCCGCAGCCAGGGAGCCTGGCGTTCACGGCGCGGGCCGGAGCGTGGCCCTCTCCAGACTTCGTGAAGTCCTAGCTCAGAGGACCCAGGAGGCACCGGGCGCAGCCAGGATGGGTGTGGGCGGGTTCCTCCTGCACGGTCACTCTGGGCGGAGGCCCTGCCCACCCCTGCTGCTGCGGCCCCGGGCAGCCAGGCCATCCTCACCCTCCCGTCCCCTGCAGGTGGAGCCCCCTGAGCTGCCGGAAGACCTGCGGCACTGGATCACCTACAACGAGGCCAGCAGCCAGCTGCTCCGCGCCGAGGGTGGGCTCAGCGGCGTCACCAAGGACCAGTGACCCCGGCGCCCCTGCCCTGGGGGAGGGCCGGGCCGGGCTGGGCTCGCACCGAGCTGGAGCAGCCTCGAGGTCCACCCTGCCCCGGGGGCCCACTCGGCTCCCCAGTCCCTGACACCCCTCCGTGCTGGGCCCCGTCCTGGGCACCCCGACGCAGCTCTGTCCCCGGCGGGATGCACCGGGAGTCTGGGCCTCTGCGGGCCCAGGGTGGAGGCTGGCGCAGCAGCGGCCAGGTATCGGGGACAAGGCCGAGCTGCCGGGTGCCCAGGCCTGGACAGCAGCTCCCCGTGGCTCGGAGGAGGTCGCTGCCCGTGCCCCATCACCCCTGCCCTTGCCAGCCCAGGGCCCACAGAGCAGCTGGAAGCCTGGAGCTGCCTCCTTGCTGCCCCTCAGGGATCCCCCGTGGCCCCTGGAGCTCACTCACACCCCACCCCCGAGCTACCGTGCCTGCCTTGCGGCCGAGCCTTGGCTGCTGGCACTCAGAGCGCCAGATTAAAGGGTTGCACAGCACGCGTCCGGGGGAGCTCCGTCTCTGCGCCTCGAGGGGCGGCTGCCCGAAGCCTGTCAGCTCCCTTGGACTCATCCCTGTCCATGGGACACGGGGCTGGGCTTGTCCACGGTCCCCTGGCTGGCCTGTCCTCAACCCAGCCCTGCAGCCTGGGGCGCTGCCCACGGATGTCCCGCCCCGCCCACGAACACCCAGCTCTGCCCAGGTTTCTGGTTCCTTCCATGGGGTTCCTGGAACGGCCCATCCCATACTGGGTGTCAACCCCCAGGCTCCTGCAGCTGCAGGGTGGGGAGTAGCACAGAGGTCAGAGGTCAGCGTGTCTGGCAGGTGGTGGTGGGGCAGTGGCAGGTCCACATCTGCCTGCTCAGGGGAGCCCAGGAACCCCAATGACCTGGTGAGGGGCAGCCGGACACAGAAGGTGGTCTGGTGAGCGGGGTGGCCCTGGGGCTAGGAGCCCACCACAGGACACAGGGGGTCGAGGACAGCAGGGAGTGTGGGTGCTGGCCGGTGTCCAAGCTCAGTGGCCGGACGGAGGGGCCGTGGGTGAGTAGTAGAGCATGTGGGGCTGGACTCAGGATGCTGACGTCAGAGTGGGCACGTGGGACATGGGGGCATTCCCCCATGTGGCCCCGTGCTCCGCGTGGGCCTGGGTGGCTCAGCCCAGCTTGCTGGTGGGGTCCCCGTGTGCATGGCCGGGTGCGCCATCGTCCCCAGAGTGCAGGGCGTGTCCCCTGTTGCCCGGCTGGTGAGCAAATTGTGCTCACCCAGGAGGAGGCCATGGCGCTGGCCTCAGGGCTCCAGGTACACAGGGGGTGGGGGGCAGCAGGGAGTGACCTAGCCGAGGCCGGCCTGCACCTGCCCTGGTTGGGGGCTGCTCCCGAGGGACCCTTGTCACCAGCCTGGGCGCCCCCTCCAGGCTTCTGTCCATCACTCCCTCCCCAGCAGAGCTGCCAGCAGGACCCAGGGGTGTGCCTGGTGACCTGTGGGGGCTCGGGACCCATGGCCTGGCAGGCGCATCACAGACAGGTCCACCCTCCCCACAGTGGGGCAGAGCACAGGGGCCGGCCCAGCTGGGGGCCACGCCAGGTGTCCTAGCTCCTAAGGACCCTGGGGGTCACTGCTGCCTCTGTCCTCGGGCCCCATGACTGAGCCCTGGGGGACAGCCCTGGCCAGCTGCCCCCTGGGAGGGACGCAGGTTGGCTGGCACTGACCACGCCCTCACCTGGCCTCCCCAGCCATCCTGGGGGCAGCAGACAAGTGCACACCCCGGACGACCTGGACAGGGGCTGAGCCTCCACAGACCCTCGGCCCCGCCCTCCTCTCGCCACAGAGACGCCCAGCAGGCTGGGCTGGCAGAACCAGACTCCCAGCTGCCTTTGCACCTGGGGCTGGGGAAGAGGTCGGGAATGAGGCTTGGGGCGAGTTTGCAGGAAGGGCAGCCCAGGAGGTGTTTTTCCCCGCGAAGGCAAATGGGGCAGAAAGACCAGAACAAAGGTCAGGTGCCCAGAGCGAGCCAGGTCAACCCTGAAGGCCAGCCCTGGGGGACAGAGGTGTGGCCACCCTTGGCTCATTTATTTTCTTTTAAAATTTGTATCTATTTGAAAGGCAGGAGGGAGAGAGATGGAGGTCTCCCATCTGCTGGTTCTCTCCCCAAACGCCTGAAACAGGTGGGGCTGGGCCAGGCCGAGGCCAGCGGCCAGGAGCACTACCCAGGTCTCCCAGGTGGGTGGTGGGGACCAAGGACTTGAGCCAGCACCTGCTCCCTTCCAGGTTGCCTATGAGCAGGGATCTGGAATCAAGTGGAGGCAGGGCTCGAACCCAGGCACTCCGACAGGATGCCAGCAGCAGTGTCAACCCCTGTGCCCGGTGTCCAGTCCTCTGGCTTGTTTTCTGCAAGTGTGGTGGACGTGGGGCAGCGTGTGTCCTCAGTGTGCGTTCCTCCCTTGGGTCTCCTGAGGAGCTCATGGCCCGGGGCATGGGGAGCTGCAGGCGGTGCCAGCCGTCAGGAGAGGAGAGGCAGGAGGAGGGCAGCCCCCAGCGTGGCCAGGGCCCCCAGGCCCGGCCTGGCCACCCCCACTGAGTTGCACAGGTCGCGGAAGCAGCAGAAGACAGGGCGGGAAACCCCCATGCTGTCGGGGTCGGTGGCCAGGCAGGAGCTGGAGCAGGATCGGGTCACCATGGGGCTTCGGTCGAAGGGGTACTCTGCGGCGGCGGGGGGGGGGGTTGTCAGAGCGGGTACCCAGGACGGCACCGCCGGATCTGCCCGCCCGCCCCGCTGCACCTGACCTGCGTCCTTCCCGCCCCCAGCCCCGCCCCTGTCCCGCCTCTGAGATCTGGAAGGCGCCGTGCCCTCTCCCATCCAACCCACCCCGCCACAGGGACAGGTCGGTTGACGTGAACGCCGGCTCCCACTGAGCACGCAGTGCAAACCCCCAGCGCCAGGGCCCTAGGGTGGAGCCCTGCCTGGCCCCACATCCTCCAGGCTGGAGCAGGGCGGGCACAGCATCTGGGGGAGGTGGCTGCACCCGCGGGCCCAGCCTCACCCGATTCCACGGTCTCCAGCGTGGTCTTGCATGCCGTGTCCTCCTGCTTGCACAGGGTAATGTTTTTGCAGGAAGACATAGCCATGGGCCGCTCGCAGGAGTAGCACCGGAAGGCCTCACCTGGGCGAGGGGCGGGGGCCGAACCTCATCACCCGGCCAGAGGCCAGGAGCCCCCCAGCCACAAGCTCCCCAGCAGGCCTCCCCCAAGGAGCAGGCAAACAGAGCCCGAGGCAGGGTCCCTGGCCACTCACCGCAGCCCGCGCTCCAGGCTGCCACCAGCAGCAGCCGCACGGCCCAGGGAGAGGCCATGGCGGATGTTCCAGCGCCGCGAGAGGTTCCAGGAGAGGATTTATAGCCGGCCCTCGGGCACTGGCTCCTGGGCGGTGGCAGAGCCAGCCGTGAGTCAGCCGGTGACATAGACAGGACCATGGGCGGGAGCCGAGGGAGCCCAGCGGGACGGGCCTAGCCCTGCTCCGTGTGGGGCACCTCCAGCACCGGGGGCCACAGTCGTCCTGGGCTGCTCTGAGTGGGCTCAGACCACCCCTGAGGCCCCGCGCTGTGCTCTGGCTCTGCCTTCGGGTTCACTTAGGTCACGCGGCCCCAGTCTTGGGGACTCTCAGACCCAGGTACATGGCCCTGCTCAGCGCTCCCTCTGCCCACCTGCCTGGCCCTGGCGGGAGCCACACCAGACCCCAAGCCCCCATTCAGCCAGTCAGGGGCCAAGTTGAGGTTACCTGCACACCCAGGCTCCTCCCCCAGTTGTCCCTTGGATACCCACAGTAGGGACTGGAGGTGGGACCCTGGGCCAGCGTGGAGCAGGGTGAGTGCCTGGTGACACGGGTGTGGCGGCCGGGTCCCACTCTGGCGAGGACACGGAGCTGGTCTCCGCATTTCCAGCCCCTTCCCACCAACAGCCTTCCGACTAAGCCAGAGCCTGCTGTTTAAGCCCCTCCAACCTCTGACCAGCGCTGTGCACTGTCCCATGCCTGCGGCGGTGCCTGTGCTGCGCCTCTCAGTGGGCACACGGGCTGCTCTCCCCTCCCAGGCTCAGATCACGCTGTAAGACCCAGCCAGGCACTCCTCCTCCACGGCCCCTCCCAACATCCCACTCTTGGGTTTCCCTGTCGTCCCAGGTGGACCTAATGGTGTTGTGTGGATGGGTCGGGGGTGCGTGGATGGATGGATGGATAGGTAGATGGGTGGATGGAGAGACAGATGAATGGTATATGGATGGGTAAGTGGATGGAGGGATAGGTAGATGGGTGGGCAGATGGAGTGTGGACAGGTGAATGGATGGATGTTTGATGGATAAGTGGACGGATGGATGGATGGACAGATGGACAGATGGATGGATGCCTGATGGACGGGTAGGTAGGAGGATGGGAGGTGGGTGGAGGGAGGGATGGTATCTGAGGGCATGGGTGAGTGGAGAGAGGGATGATGGATGGACAGATGGATGGATGTTTGATGGACACATGGACGGATGGATGGATGCCTGATGGATGGGTAGGTCAGAGGTTGGGTGGGTGGGTGGAGGGGTGGGTAGATGTATAGGTAGATGGATTATGGACGGGTGAATGGGTGGATGAGTGATGGATGGACAGATGGATGGATGTTTGGATGGACACATGGACGGATGGATGGATGGATGGATGCCTGATGGATGGGCAGGTAGGGGGATGGGTGGGTGGAGGGATGGATGGTATCTGAGGGCGTGGATGAGTGGAGAGAGGGATGATGGATGGGCGAGTTCGTGGATAGGAGGGTAAGTGGCAGGCGGAGGGCTGGGGGTGGACTCTGCCGTCAGAGGCAGAGCAGGTGGTGGAAGGAGCTCTGGGCTGGCGCCAGGGAAGCCGGGGTCTGGTCTTGCCCTTGTTGCCGTCTCCCTGTGTGGCCCTGGGGGGCCCCCCTTGTCCCTGGAGACCTTGGTTCCCTGCCTGCTGCACAGGCACAAGTGATCAAAGTGATCAGGCCCAGGCTGAGGCATGTCCCCGTGGAAGCAGAGAGGGTGTGGCCTGCAGAGGGCGACCGTGGGCGGCACAGGGGGCAGTCGTGGTGGCCCGGCCCTGGCCCCCTGCAGACACGCCTGCCGAGGAGGCCCTGGATGGCTGCTTCAGGAGCCGCGTCCTGGCTCCGCCCAGCCTCCCGCGTGACCCGGATCGGCTCGGTCCCCAGGGCTGACAGCGCCCTGCCAGTCAGAGCAGGTGGGCTTGGAACACAGGTGAGGCCGACGGGGCAGCAGGCACGGCAGGCCGGGGGGCGAGGTGGTAGAGACGGTGCTTGGGTGGGGGTTTCGGCTGGAGGGAGCACACACACACACCTCCCTGCGGGCAGGGCAGGGCAGGCACCAGCTGGTCCTGCGTGCAGGTGGAAAAGTGGCATCAGACCTGGCAGAACTGGGTTCTAGGGAGATGGCTGTACTCCCGCCTCCTGCGTCTCTGCAAATCCACGCCCTTCCCAGTGGCCCTGGGTGCGGGACCAGGAGACCAGGTTCGAGCCCTGCTGACCTGGGGGCCGCTGACTGCCCAGAGACGGGAAGTTCCGGTTTGCAGGGGCCCTAGTCCCAAAGCCCAGGACCGGACTCTCGCAGGCCAGGCGAGCACCAGCCTGCCGGTTACTGGGGGCGTGGCTGTGGGTAGACCCACCCCCTTTCTGAGCCTGTAAGTCGGGGTGATGATCGCTCCCAGTCTTCGGGGTAGCTGGGAGGCTGAAATGAGGGACAGCTGTGCAGGCTGTGCAAGATGGACGGCAGAAACCGACAGAGGCACAGGCGGGAGCCTCCGGGCGCCCGCTCCAGGCTGGCCAGGTCACTCAGACAACTGTGACCCATTATCCAAGATGGAATTAGGGCCCCTCCCACCCAGCTGGCTACCGCCCAGTCCGCAGTTGGCTCCCGACAGCTGCCAGGTCAGCCTGTCACCATTGACGAGGGCCTGACCACACCCCCCACCTGCCACTGCACACACTGTCCACTGTCTCCAGGCCGAAGTCAGAGCCCCACCCCCACCCTGGTGCTCGGTGCGTGTCCCCCCTGGCCTGGCCTGCTGGGCTGCCCGATTCTTGAGGGGCGGTACCCGTGCCGTTCCTCTGAGAGTCCTCCCACACCAGCCTGAGCCCTGCCAACTGTGGGCAGCATTTTCTAGAGGATGGAAGGATGGGTGAATGGGGGTATGGAGGGGTGGGTGGGGGTGGACAGAGAGGACGGATGAGTATGGGGGGTTGGATGGGTGACACATGGGTGCAGTGATGATGGGTGGGTGATGGATGGAGGGATGGGTGGTTGGAGGGATGAATAGAGATTTGGATGGATAGGTGATGGATGGATGGGTAGGTTATGAATGGAGGGAGGGAGGGGTGAATGGAGGGAGGGAGGGGTGATATATGGGTGGAGTGACGATGGATAGGTGATGGCTGGATTGATGGGTAGGTTATGAATGGATGGATGGATGGGTGGGTGGATGGAGAGATGGGTGGTTGATGGATGAATGGTGGATGGGTGGGGGATGGACAGAGAGGACGGATGAGTATGGGGGGTTGGATGGGTGACATATGGGTGCAATGACGATGGGTAGGTGGTGGATGGGTGGATGGAGGGATGGATGGACAGAGAGGATGAATGGAGGGATAGATGGGTGACAGGGGTGGAGTGACGATGGGCAGGTGATGGTTGGGTAGGTGATGGGTGGATGGATGGGTGGGGAGGTGATGGATGGATGTGTGGGTGGAGAGTTGACGTCATTTCTGCTGAGGAGACCCAGGACGAGTGCTGCCTGGGGCTGACCCCTCCCAGGACACAGACGTCCTTGTAACCCCCCGACAGGGCACAGTCAGCACAGACTTGGACACCCCTGGGAGGTGGGGGGCTACTCTAGCTCGGGGACAGATCTGTCTCGGGCCCTGTTCCCCAGGAGCCGGGCTTGGCAGCACAGCGTCCCCCCCCCCCGGTCCTGTGTGCAGCCTGCAGCAGCCCCACCCCACAGGTGTGCCGACACCTAACCAGCTCCCTCCGGGACATGACTCTGGGGACTGTGGGGTTTTTGCATGGACAGCTAATGGGGGACTCTCAGGTCTAGGTGCTGATGGACAAGGACCTGAGGCGGGGCTGCCACGGCTGCCTGGGGGAACGAGATGGCGGTGGTGGGGCAGGCAGGGGCAGCAGCCATGGGGACGAAGCAGAGGAAGCCGTCCTAGCTTCCACCCCGACACGCTCCCGCGGAGTGGGGGAATGCCGGGCCCAAGGCGAGCAGCGGGCAGTGCCGGCTCAGGGCCGTGCAGTGGGCTCTGGCTCCCCTTGGGGGCTCGAGCAGGCTGTGTGTCTACACCGACAGCCAACCCTGGGTAGGAAGGGCAGGAGCCCGCCCTGCACCCAAGGCAAGGCTGCTCTCTCTGCCGTGGGGGTGAGAGAGCCGGTGTGTGCGTGTGTGTGTGTGTGTGCGCGCACGTGTGCGCTACCTCTCATCCTCCTCCGTCTGATTCCAGGGCCAGGCCAAGGGGTGCTGGGGCTGCCACTCCCGGGCAGGAGCAGAGCCCGCCCTGTCACCAGTCCAGGGCGGGGGCCAGCATCAGGGGACGCTGTGTTCTGTTCCTCCCCTTCCTGGCCTGCTCCCGGCTCCTCTTCCAGCCGAAACCTGGGGCCACCGCCTCCTCCCCGGCTGCACCTCACTTTCTGCCTCCCTGTCCCATGGGTGACTCAGGGAGGGAGAGTCCAGGCAGTGCGGCTGAAGCCCAGGGCGGGGCTCAGGCTCGGACCGGGCCCCAGGTGTAGCCCGTGGTTGACCTGTGCCCCTGCCGGGCCAAGCCCTGATCCAATCCGGGTCCCGTCGGTGGGAGCCTGCAGCTACATGGGTGGCGAGGGTGTGTGTGAGACACGGGGGAAGCCACCGGCAGGTGTGATCTGGGACCACGTGCCGTGTCTCCCGCCCCAGAAGTCAGAGCTCAGAAGCACAACCCCGCACGGCACTGGGCCCTCCTGGCCGGTCAGCCCTGCTCGGGGAGACGGCCGCCCCGGGGGCTCGCAGCTGCAGCTCCCAGGTCCCGGGGACAAGAGCTGTCTGCCTCCTCAGGGGTGCCGTGGGACCCCCACCTGGGGCAGAGCCCACTTCAGGTCCTGGCTGCCGCCTCCTTCCATCCACAAGCAGGAATTCCCTTCAGGGTGGGGACTCCCTGGACCCAGGGCGGTGGGCTGGGGGGCTTGGCTGGAAGTGCAGGCCCAGGAGGCCCAGAGCAGCTGCTGGAACCCCGACAGGCCAGAGGGGTGGGGTCCCAGAGCGAGGAGGGGGCCTCCCAAGCGATCCTTTGGACAGGCCGGGGCCAGCTCGTGCCCCACCTCCGTGCGTGTGACAGTGCCGCCGGCTACACGGATGCCGGTGGGCAGATGGCCCTCGTGCACCTGGCCTGGAGGACATGGGCAGCCCAAGGCCGCCGTGAAAGGCTGACCCTTTCTTGTCCTGGGCACCTGTGCGGGGGCCCCCGCCCGCTCCAGGCCTGGCTCAGGGCTGCCCCCGGGGCCGCGGGGAGCTCCACAGAGCAATCTCAGATCCTGGGTCACGTGGCCACCATCAGGAGGCTCCTGAAGGCAGCTTGCGCGCCCCCTCCCCTGGGCAGCCCCCTTGTCCAGCCCCGAGTGCCTGAGGGACAGAGGGCTGCCCGTGGGGGAGGAGAGGCCCCACCCGTCCTGGGAGGGCAGCGCAGAGCCGAGAAAGGAGGCGCAGGCGTGTGGGCGCTGCTTCTTTAAGGCACGCGAGGCTGGGCTGCACAGGGGCTGGGGGGGGGCGGGCAGCAGGGTCAGGAGGGCGGCTAGAGGTGGAGGCCCAGCAGTGGGGCGAGGGCCAGGGCCAAGGCCAGGTGGTGGGGGCCGCCCGCGGGCACTGCGCTGTCCACGTTGCACAGCTCGGTGTTGCAGCAGGACACCGGCCGGGTCTGGCCGATGCCGTCCACGTCCGAGGGTTCACACTTGCTGGCGCAGGACTTGGTCACCGTGGAGTCTCCGAGGAAGGGGTACACTGCAGGGCATGGGAAGGGGCAGCTTCAGAGCTGGCCCTCGGCCGCCTCCAAGTCCCAGCCCAGGACCCACTCTGGGGCCGCCACCCTGCTGGTCCCAGTCCCCCACCCCGTCCCGTCCACCTGCTGTGTGCCGGGGACACAGGTGGTATCCCGAACTGGGGTGTTGCCCAGGGTAGGCAGTGAGACCATAGCCTGCAGGGGAGCTGGTGTTTCCCAGATTCCCGACAGAGGGAGGAGGGAGGAGGGAGGAGGGTGGGGAAGGCCTGGCCCCCGATGCCCACTGACCGATCTCTCGGGAGTAGAGCGTGGTCTTGCACATGGTCTCATTGGCACTGCAGTTGGCGATGGTGACACAGCTGGACACACTCATGGGCTCGGGACAGGAGTAGCATTGCAGGGCCGCCCCTGGGAGACAAGCGCCGGGGGGTGGGTCAGACAGGCCACAACTCCAGGAGCCGCAGAGAGCTGGGGCCAGGCCGGGCTCGGAGGGGCCGAGTGCCAGAGGTGTAGAGTGTTCCTGGGGAGACAGGCTTGGGGGGCAAGGGGACCTCCGCCCCAGCATCTTCACAGTGGGTCCCCACAGACAGAGGCCTCAGCCGCCTGGGCTGGGGCAGTTGCCTTGGGACCTAAGGGATAGGGCGTGGAGGGGGAGGAGGGATGCGGGTGGCCACTCTGGAAGCCCAGAGGGTGTGTGTGGCCGTGTCATGTAGGAGAGAAATCAGCCCAGGCCCGTGACAGGGGCCCGAGGATAACCAAGCCCCAGCATTCCCTGCCTGCAGCCCGATGGCTTTGCAGCCGGCCCAGGAGAACCCTCCCTGCCCCGCACCAGGTTGGCCGGCCAGACCTCGGGAGGGGAGGCTCACCCGCCTCACACCCAACAAACCCTCTATCTGGGGGAGGGGGGATGGTGATCAGGAAAACCTGGACACCCCCTGCCCTACCCCGTCTGAATGTAGACAGCGAGCTCCGCTCCCGGCCCTGTGCCCAGCCGCCACCTGGCCCGGCAGGTGCCACGTTGCTCCGGCAGTCTGGGCGGCGGACCCAGCAGAAGGCGCCCATCATTCTGACGGACGCCCTGCTGCCCCGCCTACGGCTCCTCTCTGTGCCACGTCCAAGTCTTTTCTTACAGGAAGACAGAACTCCGATGCGGCTGCCCCCGCGAACAACTCCGACTGCCCAAGCAGCCCAGGCACACCTCCAGGCCTCGGCCTCTCCCTCACCAGTCTCTGCCCACACTAGCCGGCCTCAGTTTCTCTCTCTGGGAAATGGGCAGAGTCACCAGCTTGGGCCCTCTCGGTTTTGCTCCTTTCCTGGTTGAGCGTGGGGCCTGCAGGTCATGGCGCCCACTGTTCTCAGACCCCAAGTCCAGCAGTTACAGGGATGTGCTGGCCCCCCACTGCAGTGCCACCCCTGCCCCCAGGCCCCAGCCTCCCATGGCCCTGCCCACCTGCCACCCCCTCCTCACCCACACGAAACGGTGCCTGGAGCGCCCCTTCCCACCCCACCCTCGGTCTCCCTGTTCCTTCCTCCTGCACCTGGAGGGGACCCCTCCTCCTTCCAGGACCACTGATGCCCCCACCCACTGAGGGCACCACGGGCCAAGGTCACAGGGCGGGAGTGCTGCCCCTACCCGCCCACACGCCCCTCACCGAGCTCCCCATGGGTGGCCAGCGCCAGGGCCAGGAGTGCCAGCCGTGTCCCGAGCATGGTCCCAGCCAGCTGTCTCCACTCGCCTGCGGGCTGTCCAGTGGGACTGCGGATGCGGTGTGGTGTGGTGGTGCGGTGGTCCAACCGGTCCGCTTAGCAGATTAGCAGGGTCGGGTTTCACAGGGCGGAGGTGTGGAGACCCCGCCCCAGGCCCTGGGCCCCTCCCGCCTCCACGCGGAGGCCCTGTCCCTACAGGCACTCCTCATGCCCCTGCTGGCCTGTTCCACTGCCCCGGTGGTCTGGGCACCCCCAGCCCCCACAGGGTCCCCAGGTCCCTGCCCGACACTCACACCCCTGGGCAGGGGGCTCTTCCTCCCCATCCCGCACACCAGGGCAGCTGGCTCACCTGCAGGCCCCCGGGCAGCCCTCCTGGCCACTCCTGCCCCTCCCACGTCCCCCTGGCTCCGGCCCCACACCTGTGTACAAGGCAGACCCCGGCTCCAGGGGCCTGATCTTCCGGGATGACCTGGCTGGGGTGTCCCGGGGTTGCTCGGAGACAGACAGCAGCTGGCTCAACAGGTGATGCCCTGGCCGGCCACAGGGGGCTGGGGTTGCTGTGGGGACACTAATCCCAGCGTCCTGGCTGCCGGGACATCCGAGCACTGCCCTCAGGTCGGGAAGCGGCTCAGACAGGAGAGAACTCGGAGCCCAGTGGCTCAGGGGGCTCCAGCTGCAGCCCCCCTCCCGCACCCTGGGGTGCCCCCGGTCCACACCATCCTCTGAGTCCCACACCCCCCGGGAACCCCAGCCCACCACTCTGTCTTCTGCCCAAGGGCTGAAATTCTTTGTCTCTGGGGAGCCGAGCCCCAGCAGTGGGAGAAGCCCCTGGGTCCCTGTGTGCTGGGCGGGCCTGGCGGCCAGCCTGTGTCCCACAGCCTCCGGGGCCATGACTTCCCTGCCCCAGCTCCAGAGGCACACGGTGTGGGTAGAGGACCTGCGACTCTGAGAGCTGATTGGCTCGGGCGGGGTCAGCCAGGGAGGCCAGCGCCGCCGAACCTGTCGGAGCTTGCAGGCCCCACACAGCCAGGCTGCAATCGGCCATGGTGCCGGCTAACTGGATTAGACGCCCCGCCACACACGCCCTGGGCCCCTCCTCGGGTCTAACCCAGTTCCTCTGCCGCAGCCCTGCCCAGCTCAGCCCGGGGGCCCCGGCCGGGCGCTGCATCCCAACACACACCTGGCCCCCAGGCCCGGGAGCCCCTTCCTGTGGAGGAATGTGGCCCGGGAGGCCCCACCCTGCCCGCCTCGCTTCCTCCCGGCCCATGGCCAGGGTCAGGGTCAGGGTGTGGCCACATGTGGCCTCAGCAGTGAGCAGGGGGCGCCTCCAAGGACACCCGCGAGCTGTGCTGCTGACCCCAAGAATCCACCCCTGGGCACCCGCGCAATTAATGTGCAATTAATGTGGGGTTGGCATCCCACGTGGGCCCCGGTTCAAGTCCACTTCCGATCCAGCTCCCTGCCAATGTGCCTGGGAAGGCAGCAGAGGATGGCCCAAGTACTCAGGTCCCTGTGCCCATGTGGGAGACCTGGAAGAAGCTTCTGGCTCCTGGCTTCGGACTGGTCCAGCTCCAGCTGTTACAGACACTTGGGAAGTGAACCAGTGGGTGGTAGACTTCTCTCTCTGTCTCTCTCTCAACTCTGTCTTTCAAATAAATAAGTAAATCTTAAAAAAAAAAAAAACAACCTCACCCTTGAACGTGACCTAGGGATCAGACGCTGCCCTGGCCCTGCCCCCCACTGCTCCTGGCCCTGGCCGGGGCTCTCTGTCTCCAGGGGTCCTTGTTCACACCCCTCCCTACAGGTCGGGGTCAAGAAGCAGGGAGGGCAGGGCAGGGAGAGGCCACCCCGCGGCCTGTGGCAGTTTCTGCCGGAAGCTGGGGTCGGATGGGACGGGCCAGGCAGGCGGCAGGCTGCAGGCGTGGGCTACAGAGGGGCCACACACAGCGCTGACCTGGCACCCAGCCTGCTGCAGGTTTCTTGACTTTGAGCTTGGCCTGCGGTTGCCTGGCAAGTGCTGGGGCAGACTCCCCCTCCCCTGCCCAGCCCCCTGGTCTACAGCCTGTGGCTGCCCAGGCCCTTGGCGCTGTCTCTGGGGTCCCCGTCTGGAGTGGCTCCGCTGTGCCCCAACTCAGGCCCTGGCTGCACGCAGGGATCCGCCGGGCCGTGAGGCCCTCGTGGCCCAACCAGGGAGGACTCGGTCTCCAGACCCGCGGCCAGGGGAGGGGGTTGGGGGTCCCCGCCGCCTCCTCGGTCCCTGCTCGCTCCACCAGAGCCGGCCGCTACGTTTGAACAAATCATCCCCGCTCCGTGGCTTCAGTCAGCACTGGCCGTCAGCCCGGCTCCTTCTGGTCACCTGGGCTCTGCTGCACCCTCCTCGCAGGGTCTGCTGGGCGGGGATCAAGCCTTGGGCTGGGCTGGGCTCCAGTCTGGGCAGGAATCGGTGTTCATCTCCTGCAGGCGCTGACGGAACCAGGATCCTGGGGTGTGGGACTGACGGCCCTGGTCCCCTGCCCTGGTCCCAAGTGGTGCCGTCCTCCTGGCTTGGGTCCCTGCCACCCACGCGGGAGACCCCGGCGGAGCTCCAGGCTCCTGGCTTCAGCCTGGCCCAGCCCTGGCCATGTGGGGAGCAAACCAGCGATGGAAGACCTCTGTGTCTCTCCCCCCGCCCTGTCAGTCTGCTTTTCACATAAATAAAATAAATCTTCAAAAATATTTTTTAAAGCCATGAATGCATGATGGTTTCAAAAACGTTTATGAAAATTGTATCATTGGGGCCGGCGCCGTGGCTCACTTGGTTAATCCTCTGCCTGCGGTGCCGGCATCCCATATGGGTGCTGGTTCTAGTCCCGGTTGCTCCTCTTCCAGTCCAGCTCTCTGCTGTGGCTCGGGAGTGCAGTGGAGGAATGCCCAAGTGCTTGGGCCCTGCACCCCATGGGAGACCAGGAGAAGCACCTGGCTCCTGCCTTCGGATCAGCGTGGTGCCGGCTGTGGTGGCCATTTGGGGGGTGAACCAACGGAAGGAAGACCTTTCTCTCTGTCTCTCTCTCTCTCGCTAACTCTGTCAAATAAATAAATAAATAAAATTTAAAAAAAGAAAATTATATTATTAAAAAAACTGCATGGATTTTTCCACATTTCAAAGAAAGAGGGTTAGCTTTCACTTCTGTGTTCCCACCAGGTTCCCCCCTGGGGAGGTGCAGCCCCTGCCCAGTCCCCGGAGCCGGGCCTTGGGGACGGGTCTGTGGCTGGATGCCCTCCTCCCCCTCCCCGCCCCCTTGATGGATCCCACGGGAGAGGAGAGGCTTCCGGAACAGCCCTGCGCTCCCAGCGGGCCGAGGAGGTCAGGGCGCCGCGGCAGCTCTACGCAGTCAGTGGGCGCTGGCGCTGTGCGGCCTGGACCCTGCACCAGCCCTCTGAGCCTGCGTGGGCTGTGTTCAGCCTCAACAGGAAGAGCCCCGCCCAGGCCCTGGCCCCCCCTTTTGTTTTCATTATGCGGCTTAGACTTTCTGCTGAACCAACCTGAGTTGAGGTGGGAACAGAGAACAAACGAGGTACCAAGGCGATCCACCTGTGACCCTCGGCCCGGGAGCCAGTGCCCCAGGCTGGAGACCCTGCCTTGGGGAGGCCACTGGGCCGGCTCCTGCTGAGTCCCTGGGCCCCGGGCGGAAGGCCCCTGTCTCTGCACCTGTGTGCACCTGCGCCAGGCGTGGGCGGCGCTCGGTCACACTGCGAAGCCCCCTCGCTGAGCGCACTCCGCTCCCAGCCTCATTACCACCGCCCAGACGACAGGAGGATAAAACAGGCAAACGCCAGGGGGCGCGCAGGGGCCGGTGCCGCAGCCGCCGCCAGAGCCCCTGCATCCCGCGTCCGTGGTGGTCCAGTCCTGGCTCCTTTGCTTCCGATCCAGCTTCCTGCGAAGGCTCCGGGAAGCGCTGGAGGAGGGCCCGAGTATCTGGACCCCTGCCCCCACGCAGGAGACGCGGACGGAGGTCAGGGCTCCCCGTGTCTCCCTGGCCCAGCCCTGGCTGTTGGGGCTTTTGGCAAGTTCACCAGGATAGGAAAGAAAGCGCTCTCGCTCTCCCCCTCTCTCCCCCCTTCTCTCTCTCTCTGTCCCTTTTAAATAAAATAAATCAATAAGCATTTTCTTAAAAGCTCACAGGAAATGGAATTAATATATAAGGGGGTTTTTTTGGGTGCAAAAAAAGTTACATCCACGCACGTGCAGTCCACGGAAAACGTTTACGTGGGGAGCGCAGGCTTCTCTGGGGGCACCAGATTTATGACTCTTTTGGTCCCATTGTCCGTGGAGAATTTGGGGAGCCCCCGGAACCATCACTCAGCGCAGGCTCCCCGAAGGGCCTCCTCAGAAGCCACCAAATGACGCCCCAGGTCCCCAAACCCTGGCCTCAAAATCCAGGCCGTGGCCTCAGGGCCCCCACCTAGAGCCAGGCTCTCAGGTCCCTAGGCCTGGGGACGCCTCGGGCACCAGCAGTGGGCAGAGCTCGGGGCCTCTGGGCACAGCCCTGGCGTCTGCCCTCCCTCGCCCGGGCCCCAGCCTCTGTCGCTGAGTGTGGCCCAGCTCCTGTCCGGCTCAGCCAGCGGGCAGTCCTCGCCAGACAACTGCTGCCTCCCCGCGCCTGGACCCCTGCTGGGCGGGCCTGGGGGGTGCCTGGCTCGCCCCCACCCCCTGCGGCTTTCAGTCTGGTCGCCCGCCGTGGCCGCCACCACCCGGGTCTCAGCGTTTTCATCCCCCTGGGCGGGAGCTCGGCCCCCTGCTGCCTTCCGGGGAAACTGCCCGCGTCCCGCGGTCCCCGGCAGCCCCCGCCCCAGAGCCCAGGAGGCGCTTCCGCTGACGGGGCGCCCGGTGGCCGCCAAGCGGCTTCAGGAGAAAGCGCCTCCTCTCCCCGCATCCCGCGCGGAGGCCCAGCCCAGGACCAGGGCTTTGCACACCTGCGCCCGGCGGGAAGGAAGCGCGCAGCGCGGGCTGCAGCCACGGGGCCGGCTCCCGCGACAGCGCCTTAGAGACGCGCCTGCACGCCGGCGCCGGCTCCTGCTCGCGCTCCGGGCCGCGGAGCGCGCCGTGGACGCCCCCGCCCGCCGGGCCCCCGCAGCGCGCGCCTGGCTTGGCGCTGCTGCCCCTTGCGCTCCGGCTGTTACTGAGTCGGAGCACAGGGAGCCACGCGCGTTTTAGGGACGGGGCCGAGGTACTGGGTGCAGGGAGAGCTGTGAGCAGGAAGCAGCGTCTGGATTTTCCCTGTTGGGCCGCTGAGGCACGAACCCCTGAGCCCGGCGAAAGCGCAGGCTGCCGGGAGAGCGCACGCGGCACGGCCCCGCCCCCACCGGCACCTCTTCACCCCCCCACCCCATTCCCGCCGGGAACGAAGGCCGCTCCTCGCCGCTTCCAGCCCTAAAATCCTACAGCCGCGCGCCTGTCTGCGGCATGTCCGCGTCCCCAGCCCGCCAGAGCCCCGGCCCAGAGCCGGGGGTGCGCCTCCTTGGGGCGGCTCGGCCCCCGCCCCTGCCTGGGGCTCAGCCTCGCGCGGCCTGCAGCCCCCGCGCAGCCTGCCCGGTTCATCTGGGTCGTTTGGAGAGGGGCAGCCAGGGCTGCGTGTTTTCTCTGGGGGCCCCGCGTGGGCCTCTGAGGGCTTCCCACCGAGAAGCCAGCTGTGACCCAGTCGGAAGGGCGGCAGTGGGAGCCAACTCTTCTCCAATGATTTTTCCCCTGGGGCGGCCGGCCCTGGGGACGCTGGCGTCCCCCGCTGGCCTGCAGACCCGCCTGGCGCCTCCCTCTCTCCCTCCCTGGCCCTCTCGTGCGAGCCCGGGCTCCCGTGGGCGTGGCAGCACTACCCTGTACCTTTCCAGGGCTGCTCCCTGCTGGGACAGGCGTCCGCCCCCCGTGGGAACCAAGGCGAGGGCGAGGGAGGCCCAGGCGTCGGCCCTCCCCACCCCCTCCCAGCTCGCCCCCGCCCCCGCCCGGTGTGCTTCGGCTGCGGCCTTGGCTGGGCGCCGTCCCGGAGAGGCTGAGTCTCCTCGTGTCGCCGAAGCCAGGCGCGTGGCGTTGCGTGGGGTCTCTTGCACCTGCAGCCGCCGTAACAGACGGGCGCCAGGCTGAGAGTGGGCGGCTAAAGGCGCTCGTGGGGGAAACGCACTGCCTGGCGCCCTGGGGTCTGTGAGCTTAGCAGCCCGGGGCGGGGGAGGGGGGGGTGTCATCCACCCAGGCCGCAGCGCAGCTCCGCAGCAGCGGCAGAGCCCCGCCCCTTGGGGGGATGGGCAACGCCAGCCCTGCGCGCTCACGGCGGGAGGGGCCAGCTGGGATGAGACCCCCAGGCCAGGGAGGCCGGCCAAGCGGAGCTCCAGCCCAGCCACCCCCTGCCCCGCTCCCCCAAGCCCTCCATACCCCGCCAGCCCCTGGTTCTCCCCGCCCTCGCCAGCCTACACTGCATCTAGGTCTCGTTCTGCAAGGCCGCCTGAACCCTTGCTCTGGGTTGGGTCCTCCTTGCGGGGGCCTTGCCGCAGCTCCGCCTCACAGCTGGCCCCGGGGCAGTGTGTGTTTGGGGTTCCCACGCCCCTTGTACCCTGACACCTGCTGGAGGCAGAGGGGAGGTGGGGCAGCAGCTGGGAGTGAGGATGGGGGTCTCCCGCGCCCAGCATGGCGCCTCTCCCTGGACAGACAGCTCAGGGCCGGCCGGGGCACTCTTTATTACGGGCTGTCAGAACCGCAGGCGGTGGCACACAGGCTCCAGTGGGAGCGGATTCGGCCACGGCTTCACGCCGGACTCCGAGCAGGGCGAGGTGGAGGAGGCATGGGCCGCCCCGGGCCAGAAGGGTCTCCAGGCGCCAGGCCCCGGGCAGGGGTGTGCTCCTAGCGCTGGCATGGAGGCCGCGGTCAGTCCTGGTTGCAGAGGCTGGACTGGCAGCAGGCGATGGACACGTGGGGGCCCAAGCCCAGGCTCTGCACATCCGGGCAGCCGCTGTAGCACTTCTTGGTGACCAGCGGAAGGTCTTTGAAGCTGATGGGGGCTCCTGGGTGAGGAGCAGGGGAAAGAGACAAACCACCAGGCTCCCTGAGGCTCTGAGCCCTCACCCCACCCCCAGCCCTCCTGCTCCTCTGAGCTCCCCCCAGCCGCGGGATGTATTAGGCATGTGGGCCACTAGGGGGCAGGCGTGAGCTCCACCGGCTTTCCACTCCTCTCCCACCCACTGGGTGCTCTGCCCCCACCCGGAGCTCAGACTTCCCCACCTGGGAAAGAACGGCGTGGCCGCCCCGCCCCCACCCCACTCACGAGTGGCGATGGCGACGCAGTGGGTGGTACCCCGCGGGCATCCGGCCGCATGGGAGCACCCGCCAAAGCCCTTGCACTGGTGGCACCACATGCCCTGGGCTGCAGCTGTGGACAGACAGGCACAGTCAGGGCAGGTGGCCATGCTGTGCTGCCCCTGCCCACGGCCTCAGGGGCCAGGAGAGGGGGAGGGGAAGGCCACTGCACCAAGCCAGATCCCAGGGTCCGGCTCTGTCGTCCTGTGGCCAGTGGTGCCACCGTGGACCCTGGCAGGCTCGGGCGGCACCTGCTCCCACCCCTCCCTGGCTTTGCTGATGCTGCGCCTTCTGCCTCCAAGCACCACAAGCCCCAGCACAAGGCCACCTCCTCTGAGGAGGACTCCTGGGTTTCCAGCACTGATTGGTGGGATCTCCTTTGGCACCCACCCTGACCGCAGGGGGCCTGCCCGGGGTGCCCAGGCCTGGGGCCTGCTCTTCCCAGCAGGTGGGCTTCAGCAGAGGGAGGGCCCTGGGTCACGGATGAGGCTGGGGGCTCGCAGGCCAGGGTTCTTGTGAAACGTTGGTCCCTGGCTGAGCTGGGCAGAGACAGGGACTGACCAGTGGTGGCCCCTGAGCTAACACAGGCCTTAAACTTACAGTCCCCAAGGGGCCAGTGGGTCTCGCGCCTTCAAGATGAAGCCCACACCCTGATGGCCCTGGGCAGTGCTCAGGGTCAGCGGAGAGGCCTCTGCCAGGGCAGGGGTGCCCATGGAGTGTCCCTGGGACTGGGATGGGGACCTGGGTGGGGGGTTAGAAGATTCCTGAGGTGGGCCAGGGACACAGGCGCCACCTACTGGGGGGTGGTCACCGGTGTCACCCCCATCCCCCACCCTGATGGGAAACCAAAGCTTTGCCAGGTGGGCCCTGGGGTGGCTGAGGGCCAGCTGTGGCAGGGCAGCCCCTGGAGCCCTAGGCAGGCTCGGGACCTGGGGGCCCGAGGTTGGGGGTGGGCCAGAGGAGCGGCGCCTGCTGCAGGAATTGGGTGAAGTCGCCCAAAGCAGACCAGAGCAGAGCAGGGGTCCCTGGGCCGAGGCTAAGGCCAGAGGGGGGGCGGGAGGGAGGCGGGCGGCCCCGGGACGCAGCAGTGGGGCTGAGGCTGGCAGGCAGGGATGGCGGTCACGTCCAGTCACAGGGTCACTGTGGGGCTGGGCAGGCCTGGGTGGCCCACGGGGGGAGGCAGCCATGATTGGGCCACCAGCAGAGGGCGGCAGCAGGGGCCGAGGGGCTGCGCTGGAGGCCAGGACTGGAGGGGGCACAGAGGACGGGGGACCCGGGAGGGGGCGGCCGGCCCTGACTCACCCGGCTGCAGGCTCAGGATGATGGCCAGCAGGAGCCCAGAGAGAGGCTGCATGTTCTCGGGATGAGGACGGGCCCTGGCGCCCCGACCGCGCCTTATACCCGGGCCGCCTCCACCCACCCGCGGTCTGAGTCACCGCGGCCCGGCCGGGAGCTGGGCTGGGCCCTGGCAGTATCAGGTTGCCGGCTGGGTGCCCTGCAGCCGCCAGCCCCACGTGTGAAGCAGGGCAAAGGTCAGTTCAGGGGACAGAGGCCCCCCGGGACTGCCCTGCGCAGGTGGGGGCTCTATGCAGGTGCCCCCTTGGGGGGCAGGGAAGCCAGCCCACCCCTCTTCTCGAGAGAGACACACGAGGGTGGTAGAAGCCAGCAGGTGTTCCCTGCACCCCTCCATGGACGTCCTGACCCTCCCAGGACACAGGGCGGGTACCACACCAGGGCCTGCGGGCTCATCCTGGTGGTCGCCGAGTGGCCCTGGACCGTGGATTGCCAGGCAGTGGCAGGAGGGGGCAGCAGGAGGGCCCGAGCATCAAGATGGAGCCATGGAGGGGTCAGGGCCCCAAAGCAACACCCAGGGGAACAGGGGCCATTCTGCCCAGTGCCGTGCAGGTGGTGTGGGAGCCTGGGCGGCTGGGGCCCTGCCTGGAGCTCTCTCTCCACCTGTCATGGCACCCACCTTCCCACGCCACACCTGGGGCGCCGCCCTGAGGGTGCACGGGCATCCAGCCCCAGGTCGGGGTGCCGTGGAATGCCCGGAGGCCTCACAGGAGGCTCAAAGTGTTGGGAGGCGGGGCAGAGCTCTGTCCCTGCTGTTCAGGTCTCCTCCCCTCTCTGTGTGATGGGCAGTTCTCCTTGTGGGGCGGCCCACCATCACGTGTGTACCTGTCACTCTCTCACGGTGACACAAACCTTGGTCACATATGACGCCGCCCCTTCGACTTCTGTGCAAGGCGAGAACCTGGAGCAGACGCCGAGGTGCACGGGCCCCCAGCAGTCATGGGGGGGCAGCCCTGGGGGACCTGGCCCTGCTAGACTGCATCTCAATGGGGCTGTCCAGCCAGCAGTCCAGGGGGCTGTCTGTCGCCCACCCTTCTGTCCATGGGGCTGGAGGGAGACCCTGAGACGGAGCAGGCTGGGGTCAGAAGCCAGGGCCTGGCTGGAAGCAGAGTGGGGTCCTCCTCCCTCTGTCTGAGGTTTTCCCAGGGGCTGAACTGTCCCCTCCGTGGCACCAAGGGTGATGTTCACTGAGCTCCCAAATCCTGGGCTGCTCCAACGTTGGGTGGGACTGGGGGGGGGGTGGGAAGAGCTGAGCCCTGCACCACCTAGGTTGGACGGGAGCGCAGGACCCATGGAGCTGGGGGCGCCAGAGAGGAGAGGCAAGGGCTGAGCCCAGATGCTGGGGAGGCTTAGGAGGGCAGAGACGCCCACCCACCCCACGCAGCCTCCCAGCCATCCCCCACCACCCATAAGTCCATTTGTCTATACATCCATCCATGCATCCCTCCACCCACCCACTCACTGTTCTATCCATCCACCCACAATCTCCCCATCCATTCCCCCCATCCAACCATCCATCACCCATCCATCCATCCACCCACCCACCATCTCCCCATCCATTCCCCCATCCAACCATCCATCACCCATCCATCCATCCACCCACCCACAATCTCCCCATCCATTCCCCCCATCCAACCATCCATCACCCAACCATCCACCCACCCACCCACTCACTGTTCTATCCACCCACCCACAATCTCCCATCCATTCCCCCATCCAACCATCCATCACCCATCCATCTATCACCCATCCATCATCCACCCACTCACTGTTCTATCCACCCACAATCTCCCCATCCATCCCCCCCATCCAACCATCTATCACCCATCCATCATCCACCCACTCACTGTTCTATCCACCCACAATCTCTCCATCCATTCCCCCATCCAACCATCCATCACCCATCCATCCACCCACCCACCCACTCACTGTTCTATCCACCCACAATCTCCCCATCCATTCCCCCATCCAACCATCCATCCACCCACCCACCCACTCACTCACTGTTCTATCCACCCACCCACAATCTCCCCATCCATTCCCCCCCATCCAACCATACATCACCCATCCATCATCCATCCATCCCTCCACCCACCCACTCACTGTTCTATCCACCCACAATCTCCCCATCTATTTCCCCCATCCAACCATCCATTACCCATCCATCCATCCACCCACCCACAATCTCCCCATCCATTCCCCCCATCCAACCATCCATCACCCATCCATCCACCCACCCACCCACCCACTCACTTACTGTTCTATCCACCCACAATCTCCCCATCCATTCCCCCATCCAACCATCCATCACCCATCCATCTATCACCCATCCATCATCCACCCACTCACTGTTCTATCCACCCACAATCTCCCCATCCATTCCCCCCATCCAACCATCTATCACCCATCCATCCTCCCACCCACCCACTGTTCTATCCACCCACAATCTCTCCATCCATTGCCCCCATCCAACCATCCATCCATCCACCCACCCACTCACTGTTCTATCCACCCACAATCTCCCCATCCATTCCCCCATCCAACCATCTATCACCCATCCATCCATCCACCCACCCACTGTTCTATCCACCCACAATCTCTCCATCCATTGCCCCCATCCAACCATCCATCCATCCACCCACAATCTCTCCATCCATTCCCCCATCCAACCATCCATCACCCATCCACCCACCGACCCATCCATCCATCCATCCATCCACCCACTCACTGTTCTATCCACCCACAATCTCTCCATCCATTCCCCCCATCCAACCATCCATCACCCATCCATCCACCCACCCACTCACTGTTCTATCCGCCCACAATCTCCCATCCATCCCCCCATCCAACCATCCATCACCCATCCATCCTCCCAAGCCCGCCCCCCAGTGAGGCACACTGATTCCCAGTTCTTCAGTGAGATGGCCGAGGCTCGGGCTGTGGCCGACAGCCCAGGTGGCCCGGTGCTGCAGGACCACACAGAGAACATGCTTAGAAAGTCGTGCGTGTAAAACACAGGGGGCCTCTCGATTTCTTTGTACGTGTCTCAGTTTTAGAATGACCGATAAAACACACATTCCTCGCAACAAATCAGACGCCACAGGGCGGCAGGAAGGCGCAGGCAGTGCAGCCCCACCCCTCCCCCAGCTCCCCAGGGGGCGGGACCTGCACAGGCGTGGCTGCACCCCGCAGACCACCTGCACCCCTTGCTCTGGCGCGGCTCTGCGCTGCGGGTGCCGGCCTGGCAACTCTCCAGGTCAGTGCCGCTGCTCTCTCACTCGTGGGGGACGCAGGATGCTCCGTGGCCGAGGCACGGGGCTGCCCGGAGTGTGGTTCTGCAGAGCCGGCAGCAGGCAGCCCTGTGCCCCCGCAGCCTCGGGGCTCTGGTTTCCACTGGAGAGACCTTGCCATGATCTTCGCAGCTCCTTGCCCCGTGGCGCCCGGTGCCTCTGCCTTCTCTGCCGCTGCACGGCTGCACCCCCCACCCGACACCTGGCTGGCCGCCCGGCTTCACCCTCCCAGCGTCTCACACCTCTCCATCTCATCTCCGCCTTCGAAGCTGCCCTCGGCCCAAGCTCTTGTGACTACTTAACACGAAGTATGGCAGTGACGCCCACCTTGCTGGGCCGCGTCAGTGCCAGGACCCACCTGCAGGGAGGGGCGGAGCAGCCGAGCGCGCCGACGCCCCCGGGGCCCACATCCCTGCTGCGGTGTCCACGCCGCCCCCACTGTGCCAGTTCCTGTGGCTCATGCAGGGCCACAGGCTCCCTCTAGTGGCCGCCTGCGTGCACTGCGCTAGGAGGCTGGTGCGGCCTTGCGGTGGGGGTGCCCCAGGGTGCTGGGACGGGCCGTGCAATCTCATAGGGCTTGGACCGGTCAGGAGTGAGAAGCTGCCCCCAACGCCACAGCACCCCCCAGCTCCCCGGGGGTCCCTGCCCTGAGCCCTCCCTGGGTCCACGGGTTGACCAGGCTCTTCCCAAAACACCACGGAGCGGGCAGGTGGGCGAGCCGGCTCTGGTGCCCCTCCCAGCCTGGCAGGGCCATGTTTTGGATTCACTCCGCCGTCAGGGGGCCCCGTGCGCCTCCCTCCCGCGCTGGCCTCTGACCTGAGGTTCCTGCGGGAGCTCCAGTGACCAGGCCTTCCTTCCAGCCTCCCCCGTGGAGAGGCTCACAGGGGACTGCTCACACGGCCACTGGGGTCCCTGGGGTCCCGTGTGCAGCCCCTCCCCACCTACTCTGCCACGAAGCTGTCCTCATTCTGGGAAGTCCAGTGTCCCCTCTGGTCAGGCCCCTCAAGAGCCCCCCAAGAGGCCTAACACCTTTCCCCAGGAGCCCCCTGTCCCCCCAGACGGGACCAAGTTCTCACCGTGGTCTCCAGCGGGCCTGCCCTGCTCCCGACAGGACCCGGCCTCCAGGGCTGTGCTGCGGCCTGGGCTGGGCCAGCCTGGGGGGGGTCCTAGTGGACATTGCAGCTGGGGTGCTGGTCAGGCAAGGGGCCTTGGGGCACCGACATCTCAGCTCATCTGGCCTCAGGGGGCCACTGGCCACTGGGAGGGGGGCTGGGTGGGACTGGGGTGGGGTGGGGTGGGGTCTGCGGCTGGAGAGGCTGGAAGGACCCTGGGGTCGGCCTTGGGATCCCGCCTGCTTGCCCTGCGCCCGCCCTCCCAGGATTTACCGACGGCCGTGAGCCTGCCCGAGGTCTCCCAGGGTACCTCTGCCCCCGTCTGCCCCAGGTGCGCAGGCTGAGCCCAGGCCCAGGCCCAGGCCCAGGCCCAGGCCCACCTGCCCTGCCCCCACCTGTGCACCCAGAATAGTCCTGGCCCTGGGCGGCACTCAGGCGCTGCCAAATATAGAACAGCCGCCCCCCCCCCCCCCGCAGCCCAGGCTCAGGCAGGGGAAGCTCAAGGGGTTTGGCAGAGCTGGGGGGGGTAGGGGAGACAAGGACTCCCCCACCCCACCCCTGCCGGATCTGATGGTTTCTGGGGCCTCAGGGCAGCCACCCCTCCCCCACCAAGGACTGCTGGGACACTGGGCCTGGCTCTGCTCCCAGGACAGCTAAAGGTGACAACAGCCTGCCCTGGGCAGCCTGGGGCCCGGGCCCTCTCCCAGGACCACCCCCAGCGTGCTCCAGCCCCTGGACATGGGCAGTAGGGTGGGGCCTCCTTCCCAAGCTGCCCAGAGGTGGGGTTTGGCCACCCCTCCCATCAGCGTTCCTCAAGCCCCCTCCCCAAGCCCAGCCAAAGCCAGAACTCTCTGGGGGGCTCCGCTGGTCGGGTAGCCTGCGGCTGGACGGGGCAGTGCGGGGTCCTCCTGCAAAAGTTCTGGGTGCTGGGTGTGGCTGATGGATGGTGGAGAGGCCGGAGGCGGGCAGGCATCAGGGGCGGGGGTGGGCCTGGGTCTCAGAGCCCCGCCAGCCCGGCCCTAGAGCAGAGCCCAGAGGCTGGCCAGCAGCGCGGGGAGCAGGGCCAGGGCGCCGGGGCCCGCGAGGCCAGCGCGGTTGCAGAGGTCGTACTGGCAGCAGGAGGTGGTGGACGCGTGCTTGGAGTAGCCGTCGTACACGGTCTCGAAGCAGCTGGGCACGCAGGACTTGCTCACCTTCATCTTGGTGGGCGTGTAGTCTGGGGGCAGACGGGGCAGGGATCACCCGCCGGAGCTCCCAGAGAGGGTGCCGGTGGCCGCAGCCTGCCCCACCCCCACCCCCCTGCTCGGGACCACCAGGCTCCCAGACTCACAGGTGCGTGTGGTCATGCAGTAGGTAACCATGGCTGGGCAGCGCATGGGGTTGAAGCAGTTGTCTCCGTGGTAGGCACACACATGGCAGTCCAGGGCCTGGGCTGGGGCAGGCGTGGGGTCACCGAGCATCCAGCCAGACCCCCCCCCCACGCCGGAGGGCAGAGCAGCGGGGAGAAGGGGGCAGCTGGGGAGCCTGGCTCCCCCCCCCGCCCCCCTCCACCTTACCCAGAGGGAGGCCCAGCAGGGCCACTACCACCAGGGTGAGCAGGGGCGCCATGGCTGGGGGCAGACAGCAGCTGGTCCTCACGCCCACTAGGCTGCGGCTGGGGCGGGCACAGAGCCGGGAGAGGGCCCGGCTGCTCCCAGAGCTCCTGGCAGCCCTGGAAGAGGGGACAGAGACACACCCGTGGTCAGTGGTGGGTGCGGGGGACGGGGCAGGGGGTTTGGGTGGGCAGAGGGGCAGCCCAGCCCGTGGGTGGCAGGGAAGATTCCCTAGGGAGGGGATCCAGCAGGACGCACCAAGCAGAGGCCAGGCCACCGGGTTTGCCGCAGAGCCTGGAGTGAGGCCCAGGGGCTCTGCTACACGCCCAGCGGTGGGCAGCGCATAGGGGACGCTGTGGGCGCTGGGAACGCCGCTGAGATGTGGCCCTTACCCAGGGAGTGCAGGTACAGAGCCCTCCACCCCACCAAGAGCCCTGGCGCCGGCGGCAGGCCGGGCCGGTGCGCCACCGCTGCTGCGCCCCTTGGCGCCTGGGCAGCTCTGGCAGAGCCCTGCCTGGGGCGGGGGGCGGGGGGGGGGTCTCAGGCCCCCCGCTGTGGGCGCCCCTAGGATTCATCTGGGCTGAGGACTCTGGGGCGAGAGGAAGGGGAACTTCCCAGTGGTGATCTCCCAGGAGGATCGGCTCTGACCCCCAACACCCGCCTTCCACCGCACCCTCCCGGAGCCCCGCCCTGAAGACTGCGGACCCCGGCACCGAGCCGGTGACCTCGCCCGTGACCTTGGCCGCCTGAAGCCCCGCAGAGCCCGGAACTCACGCGCAGCCGCTCGCCGGTCCCTGCCTCGGGCGGAACGCGCGTCAGGCCCGGCTTCCCGCAGCGCCCACGCCGCAGTGCTGGTTCGGTGAGCTTTGGGGCCGCAACCAGGAGGCGCAGCGCGAGCTCCCCGCAGGCCCCGCCCCGTACATGCCCCTAGGCCGTCAGCCACCGCCCCAGGGAGCCTCAGGCCCCGCCCCAGACACGCCCACTCACCGCCCCCAGGCCCCAGGCGGCGCGGGAGCTCGCTGCAGGCCCCGCCCTGGCCCCGCCCCTTCTTCTCTCCCAGGCAGTCAGCGCGGGCCTGGTCGCCTCAGGCCCCGCCCCGGCCCCGCCCCCGGCCGGCGCGTCTCCCACGCGCGGAGGCCGCGGCCTCTGCCTCCGTGTCCGCACCGCCCACCCGCGCTCGGCGCCCACCGCACGCAGCCCCGCCCCGGCGGCGCGCGTGCGCAGAGGTCGGGGTCTGGACCGCGGGGTTCGGGCACCGCGGCCCACAGCGGCCTTGCGGGTCCCAGCTGGCTCGCGGCGCCTCCTCCGCCGTCCGCCGGGGTTACCGCTGTAGCTTTAAATGACTTTAAATGTTTCGTTTCAGGCAAAAGTTGTACTTTTTTTTAATTTTTTCCCTCGAGTGAGTAAGCGTTCCCTTCAGTTCCAAAGCTCGCGGTCATTCCGGCGCGGTGCGGGGCCCGGGACGCTGAGTCCCCGTCAGGGGGAGGGGTCCATCAGGGGGAGGAGGGCGTCAATCACGGGGCGGGGGTCCCTCAGGGGGAGGAGGGGGTCTGTCACGGGCGGGGGTCCGTCAGGGGGAGGAAGGGGTCCGGTCACGGGGAGGCGGGGGTGCATCACGGGCGAGGGTCGTCACGGGCAGGGGGGTCAGTCAGGGGGAGGACGGGGTCTGTCACGGGCGGGGGTCCGTCACGGGCAGGGGGGTCAGTCAGGGGGAGGAAGGGGTCTGTCACGGGCAGGGTGTGTGTGGCCAGCAGGGCGGCAGGCGCAGGCTGTGACACTAAAGCGTGCCCACGCAGGCGCGTGTCGCTTTCTTGCGGCGTTGCTGAGTGGCGGCGGGCGGTGCCCCCCACCCGGGCTCCCTTTTCCTGGCTGTGCCTTGGAGGGGCTGCGCAGAGACCGGGGAAGAACCATGGGATGGGGCAGGAGGCGGTTGTGCGACTGGGAGCAGGGGACAGGACAGGGGCTGGGCTCCAGCCCGCCCAAGGCCCCCTTGGAGGGCTGAATAGCCTAACTGTCCTGGAGCAAGGCTGCAGGCCAAAGGAAAACCCATCCAGTTAAATGCATCAACAGGCATGGGCGGGGGAGGGGGGGAGAGGGAGAGAAAGGAAGAGAGAGAGAGAGTGGGAGGGAGGGAGGGAGGGAGAGAAAGAAAGAGAGGGAAAGAGAGAGAGGGAGGGAGTGGGGGGAGAGAGGCAGTACTCACAGAGCCAGGCTAGAAGTGGCTGGGGGCAGACTGAGTCAGGGCTTATTAGCCGTGTGCTGTTCCACAGGTTCCGGAAGGCAGAGGAGAGCGTGGACAGCGAGGACAGCGAGGATGGACAGCGGGCAGGGGAGGGACTAACAGACACAAATCAGAGTCCCCGGGTGAGCAGCGGGGTTTGCCAGGCCAGACCCGGAGGAAAGACCAGTGAGCGGTGACACTGCTGGACGGGGCTGCCGGGGCCCTGTCCCCCACGACAGACGGGCCTGCTGAGGAGCAGGGAGGCAGCAGACAGGCAAAATTTACACGCAAAGTGGGGGGACTCGGGGAATGTGGGGGACTCGGGGGAGGCAGGGGGACTCCGGGTGAAGTGGGGGGACTCGGGGGAGGTGGGATACTGGGGGGGGACACAGGCAGGTGGGGGGACTCGGAGGGCAGGTGGGCAAGCTGGAGAGACAGCCTCTCTCCAAGGTTCAGGTCCACCCTTTGTGCCATCTGGGCTGGCCCACAGGGAGAGGTGTCTGGGGCGGAGCCTACTTACTTATTTAAAAGGGGTGGAGTTGGGGGTGTGGCCTGCTGCTGCAGTTTCCTGGCCCTCTGTTTGGAACTTTAGTGTCCTGGTGGCAGGTGCGTGATGGTGATGGGAACGGGTGTGTCCATCGTGGTTTTGCTGTGAGGACCTTGTGGTGAGCTAGAGTTCGTGCCGGGACACAGCCGGCAGCCTGCTGGAGGTTTCCGTGCTGCTCAGGGTGTTTTTTTGGGGGGGGCAGTGAGGAGGGGCTGCAGGGAGGTGCTGGTGACCCCAGCCTCCGTCAGACCCCAGGGCGCGGAGGACTGGACGGACGCCCGGAGAGCGGAGCTGGGCTAACTTCGAGGCCCTCGTTTCTGACAGTGGAGGCCTGGAGGGCGGGAGACGTTGCAGGGGAAGGACGTGCTGTCCAGAGAGACAGTGGCCGAGACATGTTACATTTTTTAAAAAAGATTTTCCTTGTTTATTTGAGAGGCAGAGTCTCAGAGAGAGAGAGAGAGAAAGAGAGAGGTCTTCCATCTGCTGGTTCACTCCCCAGATGGCCGCAACAGCCGGAGCTGAGCTGATCTGAAGCCAGGAGCTTCTTCCGGGTCTCCCATGTGGGTGCAGGGACCCAAGCACTTGGGCCATCCTCTACTGCTTTCCCAGGCCACAGCAGAGAGCTGGATTGGAAGAGGAGCAGCCGGGACTAGAACCAGCACCCATATGGGATGTCGGCACTGCAGGCAGTGGCTTTACCCGCTACGCCGCACTGGTGCAAACTGGAAGTTCCCGTGAGGTGTGGTGGGAGAGACTGGAGCGCAGCCCCCTCTGCTGCCGCGGGGGACACCGCTGGCTGTGACGCTGCCAGCCCGGCAGCACTGGTGGCGACACTGCCCTGGCGTGGTTTGATCAGGATGCCAATCGTGAGCCCCAGGTCTTACCTGCACTTCTGAGCGACTGGCTAGGAACGGGGTCCCCAGGCCCCCTGCTCAGGTGCAGTTAATTCGCTAGATCAAGTGCCGGCCTCAGGGACGCGCTGAGCGGGCGGCGGAAGGCTCAGGACTCTGTCCCCCTGCAGCTGCCGCCAGGGCCGCTGGCCGGGCCGAGCCGTGGAGGCCATCAGCACTGCCCGTGGGACAGCAGCGTCCTGTGGCCGGCCTCGGGACAGCTGGACGCAGCCACCGCGCTCCTCACTCGCCTTCCTCCTCAGCTCCTCCGCCCCGCAGAGCAGCGGTGAGGACCCCAGCGCCCGCCCCAGCTCTCGCCCCTGGGTTCCGGCCGGCCACCTGGGAGATCCGGATTCAGTGCTGCAGCCCCAGCCGGGCCCCAGTCTCGGTGGGCATCGCGGGAGCGCACCAGCGGCTCGGAGCGCTCCCTGTCTCTCTGCTTCTCAGATAAACACAAGTTTAGGAAGTCCTGCACAATCCCAGCCTCAGACAGGGCTCTGTTTCCCAAATTGCCAACTCTCAGGAAAGTTCTTGGACAGCGTCTGAACTAACACGGTCAGCAGGGGGCGTGGCGCTTCCCAGGAGGCTCAGGCACCGCCCCCAGGGACCTGGGCAGGTCCAGCTGTCAAACTCCGGGAATCCCCGCCTCCTGGGTGTCCACAGGAGTCCTCAGGGCATGTGACGACTCATCGTTGGTCACCAGCTCCATCTTCTGCCCAGAGTCTGGGGGGGCGCTGAGAGTCGGAACCCCCCAGCCCTGGTTACCAGCCCCTTCCGGAAGCCACCTCTGAGCCTAGACCACCCACCTGCCAGGCCCACGTGCTGAGGAGTTGCGTGGCAGGAAATGACAGAGGCCAGGTGTGTTTCACAACACCGCGCGTGGGCGCCGGGAGCCCAGTGAATCCCAAGCGCGGGAAGCAGGAAGCCCCCTGCAAAGCGGGGTAGAATCAACCCACGGGAGCGTGGGTGCTGGCGTTCTGCGTGTACCCGCAGAGGGCGATGGCGGCATACTTCTCTCCAGCAACAACGCACGCACACACAACCAAACCCACAGGGCCACAGCCACACTGTCAACGTAGTCACCTGTGAAAGAGGCAGGTGATGCCAGAAGATGATTGATTGGCGTAGAAGCAGTGGTTACATCCTGGAACGTCTGGCAAACATGCGAGTAACTTGTTAGACAATAGTAGACGACAGAGCCGGAGGGGGGCTGGAAGTAGCTTGTGATACATTTAGTGCGCTGCTTTTGAGACAATGCAGTTTCTTGCAGGTTGGCTGTAGAAAGTTAACAATGTGTGCTGAAACACCCAGTTAACGACCAGATGGAGAGAAAGAAGAATAGGAAAAACCGAAGCGCCAGCAAGGGTAGAAGGACGAAGTTCGTCCTGTTGAAGGACAGGCAGCAGAGGAAGGGGGGCCGGGGCCCCTGGAAAAGAGGCTGCAGGAGAACCCAGCCCGGCGGCCGTGGCGCCTGTGGCCAAACGCCTCCGCCCAATCCCAGAGACTGGTGGAGAGGTCAAGGACAGGAGGAACTGAGAAGCCCACTGGGAGGAACGCGAGTGGGGGAGGCTGGAGGTCAGGGCTGGGGAAAGACTCCGGCACTGGAGCGAGGCGGGACGCAGCCGGCTGGCCAGCGGGGATGTGGCCACCCCAGTGTCTGCACAGCCGAGCTCCAGGGTACACGGACGGCTGAGGGAACTGCCCAGGGCAGCCAGAGCCGCGAGCGCGCCCCTTTTGGGGGCTACTGGTGCCGGGCCCGGGGTGGAGGGGGGTTCCCGGCTCTGGCTCCCGATTCCAGGTTCCCGGGGGGCGGCGGCCACGGCTCAGGTTGTTGGTTCCCAGCTACCCGCGTGGGCCTGGTTGAGTTCCGGCTCCTGGTTTCGGTTCTCACTGTGGTGGTTCTCCATGGAAACAGCACTCTCTGTCATTTATATCCCCCCACCCTGCCGCCTCTAAAGCCAGTAAATAAAAGTTGTAAAGAATCCGTGAGCGTCAGAGCTGGGCAGTGCTGCTGAACACCCCCACTGATGTCTGTAGAACAGCACCGCCCAGGGAGGAGCACACGGGGCCGGCACCTTGGCACAGCCTGCATCCCGTATGGGCACCGGTTCGAGTCCTGGCTGCTCCACTCCCGATCCAGCTCTCTGCTGTGGCCTGGGAAAGCAGGAGAGGATGGCCCAGGTCCTTGAGCCCCCGCGCCTGCGTGGGAGACCCGGAAGAAGCTCCTGGCTCCTGGCTGGATTGGCGCAGCTCCGGCCATTGTGATTGTTCTCGAATAAAATAAATCTTAAAAAAAGAAGAAGAAAAGTCCCCAAACCCCGGCGTGAGCATCAGCCCTCAGAAGCGAGAACAGGTCGGAGGAGGTGACGGCGACTGGGAGCTCAGGGAGCCGACGGAGCAGCGCGGCCGCCGTGCTCTGGGACTGAGCCCGGCTCCTCAGGAGCAGCGGGGCGCCGGGACTGCCGCCGGTCGCGCAGAGCAGCGTGGTGGCCGCCGCGAGTCCCGTGGCTGCTTTCCCTCAGCTCGGCGTAGAAATAAGAAGCCGGCAACCTTTGATTCGACAGAAAAGAGACTCTGATGGGCAGGGGACAGGAAAGCGTGTGGTGGAGAGGAGAGCAGGGAGTGCCGAGAAGGACGCTGGCCTTGAGGCAGGACGTTGGGTCATTCTGGGGGGTGGGTGCCCGTGGGACAGGAGTGGGGCTCACATGCCTATGTTGATTGGCTCGGGGCTCATGGAGGTAGCGGGGGTCTCCTGGAGAGGGCTCAGCCCCCTCCTCTGCCAGCTCTGGGTGACAGATCTAAACCACAAGGTCACCCAGGCAGCCAGGTCTCCTGGAGCCGCTCCGACCCCCCACCCCACCCCGGGACGCGGCCCCTTCCCCTGCCGGCTCTGGGTGGGAGACTGCCCCCACCTGGAGGTGAGATCTAAAGCCGCAAGGTCGCCCAGGCAGCATGAGAAGCTGTTAGTGGGGGAGGCGCTTTCCCATCACAGCTGGCGGCCTGCTTGTGGAGACATTGCACCTGCGTCCGAGGGGCCCCCAGCCCCAGCCCCACTGGATGGCCTCAGCGGCCCCTCCCCAGCCACTAGCCCCTGTGGGGTGCTGCAGAGGAATGGGGGTCCTGGAGTGGCCATGCGGGGGCCCCTCATGCCGGCCGGGTGTGCCAGGCTGTGCAGAGCAGCCGAGCCCCCTCTCAGAACAGAGCCACCCTGGAAAGACCCTCTGTCTGCAGACGGAGACAGAAGAGTGTCCTGGCCTTGGGCTTTGGCAGGGGTGGGGGGAGGACACCTCCTTCAGGGGCACCAGGGAATGAGGGGCAGGGCTGGGTGGCCCTGTGACGTCAGGGTGCCCCACCCCCCCTTGCAGCCCAAGCCTGGGGCTGCTGCCTTGGGTGGGTCCTCCATGGGGTGGGGTCCCACGGGTCTAAAATGTTCAAGGGGCTGCCCGCTAGGATCATGGGGCGGCCGCCAGGGGCTGGGGACAGGGACACTCAGAGGCCGAGGGTGGGCCAGAGCTGGGCTGTGTGACAGTCACCGAACATCAGAACCAGGCCAGAGTCGCTTGTGTCAAAACTAGGGAAGCGACCTAAGTTGTCCCTAAGCAGTGGGTTCTCACGCTGTCTGACAGTGGCCATCAGGACATTGGCAGGCCGGTCCTGGCCCGGGGTGTGGCCATCACTAAAGCAGCAGGCCATGCCCTCACCTGGGGGTGTGGCCATCAGGAGAGTGGCAGGCCACGCCCTCTCCCAGGGGTGTGGCCATCAAGAGAGTGGCAGGCCATTCCCTCACCCAGGGGCGTGGCCGTCACTGGACTGGCAGGCCCTCCCTGGCCTGGGGGTGTGGCCATCAGGAGAGTGGCAGGCCACGCCCTCACCCAGGGGCGTGGCCGTCACTGGACGGGCAGGCCATGTCCCGCCAGGAGGCCACTGCACCCTGAGATTGAGAGCACCGCTGTGTGAACTGGACGCAGCCGTGGTCTGGCGGCCTCGTGCTGACGTCAGCCTGGTTGCTGGTCCCTGGGGCCCAGGGCTGCTGGTTCAGTGTCTGAGGTCATCCTTCTAATTGTTGCCCTTAAAGCTGAACCTGCCTCCTTGGATGCACCGGTTTCCTCCAGTCTACTCCAGTTTGCTCCGGCCGCGCGTTGCCACGGCAGCGCTCTGCTGTCCCCGACCATTCGGCGTTCTCACCGGGAGGACTGCTGCCCTCGGACCTTCCTGCTGCTTAGGTTGCTGCCTGGGGACTGGGACCGTCCCTGGCATGGCCGGGGCTCCCTGAGCCGAGCCGCTGGCTCCCTCCTGACCACTCCGTGCCTCACGTAGCCCTCGTCCGGTCTCGGCCTGGAGAAGCCCTGGGCCCATCACACAGGCTCTGTCGGCCTGGAGCCTGGTGGCCCAACCCAGCTTCCTGACGCGGGACGGGCACGCAGCGTCCTCCTTCTGCAGGCTGGGCGGGGCCGTCGCCCTCCTGTGGAAACGGGGAAGCGAGACCTCGCCAGCGGTGTTCATGGATCAGGGCAGGTGCAGGCCTAGGCGCCACCCGCAGGCCCCTCCCCCGGCTCCTCGCCCAAGTCGCCCCACCTCCCCTCCCCCTCTAAGCGTCCTCTGCTCCCTCCTGCACGCCTGCCCCTCCCTAACTTCCTCCCTGCCCTGGAGCTGCCTGAACTTTGTGGTTGTTATCTGCAAGCTGCTTGTATGAGCTGGTTACAGCCGGTTGCCAGTAACTTTCCACTCAGCATTTTGCACTGAAGATGGGCCAGCGGATGTTTCCTTACAGCCCCCCCCCCCCCCCAGGTGGCTGCTCCTCTCCCCCACCTGGATCCCTGCACCAGCCATGGGGTAGGCAGGGCCACTCCCATGCTCCCGGTCCGGGCACCCCGCTCTGCTCTTCCAACTCCCACTCCCAGGTCCAGGCTGGCTGCCCCAGCGGGGAAAGGTGGCCAGCGCTGGGCTGAGCGGCCTTAGCCAGGGAGTTGTCTCCCAGTGACTAGCTCTCGGCGGCCGCCAGGGGGCGCGCTGGCCCCAGACCCGGTTGTGGGAATGTTCCGGGCGCAGAGGACTCCGGACAGTGGACAGGGGCAGCCTCGTGGGGGCTGGAGGCGGGAGGCTGAGTGTCTGGCTCAGCATGGCCTGGTCAGGACGAGGATCCACCCGGCCAGACCTGGGGAGGCCAGGCTCACCCCGACCAAGTGCTAGCCCGGGGCAGGGCCTCCCCAAGTCTCCCTGCTCATCTACGGCTGTGTCGGCCCGGAGGCCGGACTCCGCAAGCTGAGCCTCCCGCCGGCGGCTGCTCCCTCCACTCCCGCTGGGGGCGCAGATGCTGCTGCCATCCCAGGGCCTCGCAGGCCAGACCCTCGCTGCTGAGCCCGTGAGGCCAGAACCGGTGCAGGCGGCAGACGGAGCGGGACCGGTGGCAAGACTGAGCTGTGCGGGGGCTGCTTGCCTGGGCCCGGGCTGGGCGCCTCCTCCGTCACCCGCCCTCCCAGCTCCCGCGGAGCCAGGGCCCAGAGGCTGGGCCTCCCAGCACCCTCAGTCATGCCCCGCCCCAGCGCCTCCCAGTGAGCTCCGGCCCCGTGGGTGGCCTCTGCTGGCTGCTGGGCTTGCTGTGGGCAGCTGCGGGGGCCCCTCTGCAGGCGATCGGACAAGGGTCTCGGGGCTGCGGCTGGAGGGGCTCCTCGCTGCCCAGTGCTCCCACGCCAGCCTCAGCCACGAGCACTGCCAGCTCCGCCCCGGCAGGGTCCTGGCTCCTCCGACAGCAGCCGCGCTCTGCCAGGACTGGCCCAGACGCTCAAGGCTTAGGGGGTCCTATAGGGCCGAGAACCCCCTCCTCCCCAGAACAGCACAGACACAACCACACCGGTTTAACATCATTTATTTCCGTGAAGTTTCAAGTAGAAAAAATAAAGAGAAACCTAACAGGATGACTGGGTCCCCCACTCTCCAGGCGGCTGGGGGTGGGGGTGGGGCGGGGGCTGCCTCCTCTTGTCCCGGGGCAGGGGCTGCTCTCCAGGTCCTGGTCCCAGAGTCCTGGGGTCTTCCAGGGGAGGGCGGCCAGCACCCACTCACGGCGAGGGAGGGGGCTGTGGACACCCGGGGAAAGGGGGGAGGGGGCTGGGTCACAGGTTGGGGGCCCAGAGCAGGGCGAGGAGGCCGAGGGCCAGCGCGGGGCCGAGGAGGGCGCTGCCGTGCCAGGCACGGCCGGGCGCGGCACTGTTCAGCCTCTCGTTGCACAGGTCGCCCTGGCAGCAGTAGGTGGCCGTGGTGCCGCTGCTGACCTGGCCCTGCATGGTGTGCGAGGCGGTGCAGGACTCCACGCAGTCCTTGGTCACCAGGTTCCCTGACAGCGGCTCCACTGCACAGAGCGGGGACGGTCAGGCACCGAGCTCACGGCCACGGCAGCCCCTCCCACCGCCGCCCGCCCGCCCGCCCGCCTCACCTCTGGTCATGGTTCTGCAGTAGCGGGCGCTGCTGGAGCAGGGCTGGGGCTGCTTGCAGTTGGTGGTGCTGGAACACACGTGGCAGCGCAGGGCCAGAGCTGGCGGGAAGGGTGGGGTCTCAGCTGGGGCTGTGCCCACCGCCCACGGAGCCCCTTCAGGACAGAACCCCCGGCCGCCCCGCCTGCGCCAGTCCCTCCTGTCCCGTGCTCAGCCCCGGGAGCCATCCTGGAGGCGGTGTCCTGAGCTGGGGTAACTGCTGGTGTGTTGGAGACCCTTCCCCGGGGAGCCTCGGGACGCCTCCTGTCCCCAGGCCGGCGGCCGTGTCCTCCGAGCCTCCGATTCCCTGGTCGCCCCTGAGACTCTCAGGCGGCCGCACCCAGGGAAGACGCGGGGCCACGGGGCCGCACTTGGAATTGTCTGGCAGAGTCCGGATTCTCGGAGTCTGAACGTCAGCAGCCAGGCTTCTGGTGCTTAGCAACTGCCGGCCGCCCCCAGCCTGCCTGGGCCCCGGGGGCCCCCGCGCTGCCAAAGCCGCCCACCCGGCCCGGGCCCAGCCCCTCACCTGGCGCCGTGGCCACGGCCAGGGCGACAAGGAGCAGCAGGACCGTCTTCATGCCGGGCGCTGTGTGGGAGCAGTGGGGCCCCTCCTCTCCGGAGACCTTATATAGCAGGGCCCTGCCGTGGGAGGGGCTGCTGGCGTCAGCCTGCACCCACGAGCCCAGCTCACACCTGGCCTGGCCACCCGGGGGCCTTCTGTCCCAGCGGCCTCCCAGGGGCCTGCCCTTCCGCCAGTTGTGGACAGAGGCCTGGCTGCCCGGGCCCTGCAGCTGTGTGCTGCTGTCTCCATCTTTCCCCAGGCTGTCCCTGGCCCCCCACCCCACCCCGGCTGCTGCCTTGTGCCGGAAGCTGCTGCTGGGGGTGGAGGTAGGACCCGCAAGGACCTGGCTCTGCCCCTGCCCTGTTGGGCCTGGCGGACAGCGAGCTCAGGATCAGATCAGAGAGAGACCGGGGGTCCCTGCCGCCCAACCACCTGCACCCAAGGGGATGAGGACGGGCAGGGTGGGGCCCATGGAGGACAGTGGCCTGTGCCGGCCCAACGCTCCAGGGAGCCCTGTGGACTCCAGGGCTGGTCAGACCCGGGCTCCAGACCCCCAGCCCTCCCTTGTACCCTGTCCTGGGCGAGCCAGCACCTGTGCCGGGCTCCCTTGCCAAGCGGGGTAAAGTTAACAGCCCCGGGCTCTCCCTGAAGCAGCTGCCAGGCCAGCGCTGGTGGTGCCTTCTGGGACCCGTGAGGGCTATGGGCAGAAGCCCCCGGGGCAGCTCAGCCTGAGAGCCAGAGGCACCCTCAGCTCCAGCCCCAGGCCTGCCTGGCACAGGGGAGGGTGATTCTGGGACCCCTGGGAAGCAGAGTGTGGGCGGGTGGCAGCGGGGTTTAGAGGGAGGTGGCAGCTGCGGGTGACTCACTGGGGCCAGGGCCATGGGAGCCGCTGGAAAAGCGGGTTTGGAATTCCTGCCGGGCCCAGTGGCGCCTGAGGGTCCGGGGTGCTGAGTAGACTGGGAGTGGAGGTCTGGGCGTGGGGCCTGGTGGGGGAGGGGCCCCGGCATCCCCCTGGCCGGGGAGGCTGCGCCAGGTGCGGAGCTGAGGGCAGCTGGGTTCCAGTGGGGTCCGGGGCGGCTGCCCACAAGGCCGTGCGCAGTCTGTCCCCGGCAGGTTCCCAGCCGGTGCGTGAACCACGGCTCCGCTGCAGGAGGAAGTGGGAGATTCGAGGGCAGGGATCGGCGGGGCTCCTGGGCAGTTCAGTCAGGGAGGGCTGGGGTTCGAGGCCGGCTCTGCCCGTCCGTGTGCGGCTCCTCGTCCGGCTTGGCCCTTTCTTTCTTGCTGTGCCGGGGGCCAAGTCCAGGGAGCAGTGGTGGAGGGAGCAGGCCAGCCTTTCCTGGGGTGCAGCCTGTTCTCGGGGTGCTGGGCTGACACCGGGGGTCCTGCGAGACAGAACAGTTCTTCGGCCTGGCTGGGGGTGGCTGCAGGCGCGGCTGCCCCTTTCCTGGGACCGGGGGCCCTGCGCTGTTGAGTCCTGTCTCCCTCCCTGGAGGACGACAGCTAAACTATGCGGTATCATCACAAGGGGTGCGGGTTAGGGGTCCGAGGAGGTGACTGGGGGCTGGGGCACCCCTGGGGCTTCAGGATGGGGCTGGGGACCTTAGAAGCCACAGGCAGGGCTCGGGGGCTGGGACGTCTAGCCCCGCCCCCCCGTCCCAGGTGGAGGTGGTCACCAAGGACATGGCTCACGCGTGTGCAATGAGGCCTCCGTGGAAACCTGTAAGGACAGCATTCCTGGAGGCCTGAGGGTGCTGCTGGGGGAGGGGTGGAGACTCCCTACTGCCCCTGCCACGTGCGTCCCTCGGGGCACACCTGCCACCTGCCTGCATAAACCTGAACAGAATCCTTCTCTGAGCTCCGGGAGCCGCCCTTCACGTCACGGGACTCCGGGAAGAGGGCGCGGGAACCGGGTTTCCAGCCCGTCAGGCTAAGTGCAGGCAGAGCGGCGGGGTGGTGACTGGCGGGGTGAGGACAGAGCCCTTGGCCCCTGGGCTCTGACACAACGCCGGGCAGATGGTGCCATGAGCGGCCGTAGTCAGGGGACGCCCAGCCGGCGCCTGCGGCCCAGAGTTGGTACCTGCTCCGTGTGTGGCGGGGGTGTCGGAACCGGGAACCTCACCGCTCCGCGCGCCCTTGTGAGGTGCAGGCCCCCGGGGGACCGGGCAAGTGTGCCCGGGGCCAGTCGCCCTCCTGTGACGGGGCGGAGAGAGCCTGCAGGGGTGGGCGGGGGGCCCTGGGAGCCCAGCACAATGACCTGGCGAGCCCGGGAAGGCAGGCTCTGGGCAGCGTGGGCCCTGGACTGGCAGAGCCCAGAGCGCCCGAGGGAGAGCCTCCGACCCTGGAGGAGGGCAAAGTGCACTTCCTGCTCCTGCCGTGTCCTGCCCCCACCCCGCCCCCATGCTGGGCCCCCACCCACTGAGGCCTGAGGCTGCGGCTGCCAACCGCTGAGCTCTGTGGGGGTGGGGCACGGACAGGGGCTACTCCACTTTCTCCCTCACTCCCCCGCCTTCTCCTCCCCAGCACCCATCATTCATCCGTCACCCACCCATCTGTCCATCACTCAGCCATCAGCCACCCACCTACCAGTCTATCCATCCATCCACCACCCACCCACCCGCCCGTCCATCCACTAGTCTACTGCGTGTCTGCCCCCGCATCCCACATCCGTCCGGCTGGCTTACTTGCAGGAGCACAGAGGAGAGAAGCCAACTCGCAGCCTCACGGAGCTCCCTCTCCACGGCACGGACAGGGCCGCCGAGACAGGTAGCTCAGGGCAGGGGATGGAGCGAGGGGGAGCTGGGCCAGTGGACGTGACCCGAGAAGGGGGCCAGGTGGTCAGAGGGGGAGACGTGGGTGAATTGGGCACTGCTGCACGGGTGATGCTCAGTGACTACAACAGGCCCTGTGGTGGGAGGGGCTGTTTTCCACCCGCTCCCCTGCCTGGGGGCGGCACCTTTGTCTTCTTGCTCCCCTGGGACCCTCCCCTTGCCCAGGGACCCCTTCCCTGGGGGTCATACAGAGCGGCTTCCTGGTGGAGGTCCCGGCAGGAGTGTGGGCCAGGTGACCACAGCCCTTGCCGGGCAGGTGCTGCCTGGTGGCCGGTGGTGCCCCTGACCCCTGACCCCCCAGGGCCCTGTGCCAGCTCTGTCGGCACTGGCGGACAGCTGCCTGGGTGACCCTCTCCCCTCTCTCATTTACACACACACCCTGCCCCTGACTGAGTTGAGCTGGGGGCTCCAGCCCCCCGGGATCTTCTAGCAGTCGGTGGCTGCTCTGGGACTTGGGACACCCAGTCTGTGGGAGTGGGAGGGGACTTTGGGGGGCATCACTCATCCTCAAGAGGAAAAGAGACATCTCATCACACTGGGCGCCCTGCTGGCCGTCAGAGCAGGTGCGCCAACCTCACGTGCACAGCCCGGCGGCCCCAGGGGACCCTGCCGTGGTGCTCAGTGCTGGGTAGACACTGCATTGCTTTCCTCCCTGTGCGTGGGGCTGGGCTTGAGCTGGGCGCGGCCAGGGAGCTGCTTACCGCAGTCCTGAGAGCTTAAGGGATCATGGGGTGTGCTGCCCAGCGTGATCTCCCTCACCCAAGAAGGTGGAGTGGATGGGTCCCTGGGGGTAGGAGATGCAGGCTGGGGGGACCATGGAGGCCCAGGAGCCTTGGTGCTGTGCCCAGGACAGAGGAGCAGCCTGACCGTGAACCCAGGTCAGGCGGGGCTGACCCCAGAGAGCCCCTCCTGCACCCCTGGCCATGACCCAGCGGCAGGCCGCCTGTTCTGCTGCACCTCACATCTCAGCCCCAGCTCTCCTGCCTGCTGGCTGCCTCCTCTGCCTCCCCAGGCCCATGCACGGCCCCACCCCCACCTCCACCCTCAGACACCTCCTGGGCCTAGAAGCAGGAGCAGGGGGACCCAGGGAGGCTGTGCTGCACCCTCCCAGGCCTTGGGTCCCCTTCAGCCTGTGCCCTGGCCCCCGACCCCCTGACTGCCTCTGTCACCACAGGGCTGCTCCACCCTGAACCCGGCCCACCTCAGGAGAGGAGGGGAGGGGAAGGGAGAGGTGGGGAAGGGATGGGAGAGGAGGGGAGGGGAGTGGGGGGAGGGAGGAGGGGATGGAAAAAGAGGGGGGCAGAGGAGAGGAGGGGAGGAGAGGGAAGAAGGGGAGGGAAGGAGAGGAGGGGAGGGGAGAGAAAGGGAGGGGAGGGAGGAGAGGAGGGGAGGGGAATGGGAGAGAGAGAAAAGGAGGGGAGAGGAGGGGAGGGGGAGAGGAAAGGAGGGGAGGGAAGAGAGGAGAGGAGGGGAGGGGAGGGAGGAGAGAAGGGGAGGGGGAGAGGAGAGGAGGGGGAGAGGGGAGGGGAGTGGGGGGAGAGAGGAAAGGAGGGGAGGGGAGGGGAGAGAGAGGAGGGAAGAAGAGGAGAGAGGAGGAGAGTGGAGGGGAGGGGAGAGAGAGGAGGGAAGAACAGGGGAGAGGAGAGGAGGGAAGAACAAGAGAGAGGAGAGGGGAAGGGGAGGGGAGAGGAGAGGAGTGGAGGGGAGGAGAGGAGGGAAGAACAGGGGAGAGGAGAGGAGAGGAGGCACTGCAGACACCGCCTGCTCCGTCACGGCCACGCTCCCCATCTGCGCAGCCCGCTCTGGGCTCCCGCTGGCCTCCCGCTGGCCTGCAAGCCCTTCCCTACCTGGGCATCTGCATGCACCTGTGCCCCCTGCCGGGGACCCTGCCACCTCCCGTCAGCCAGACCTCCCTCCCGCACTGCCCTGAGCCCTGGCCCGGGCTCCCCAGGGGCGTTGGCACCTTGAGGTGGCCATCTCTCCCGCAGGGGCCTGGTGTGCAGGGAGCACTCTCTGGGTGGGTGCTGGTTTAATGACTGTGGGACGGCCATGGGGGAGTGGGGACGGCAGGCCTGGCGGGGGCCCCTCTCGTGGGACCGGTCTCCTGGCTCCGCGCACAGAGGCTCCGAGGAGGAGTGACACACCACAGGGTGAGGCCCGGGCAGCTCTGCAGAGACAGGATTCTCGCCTTCTTGCCTCCCTCCCGAGCCCGCCCCCCCCGCCCCCTGCTGGCAGCCCCGGCGCTTGCTCAGCTCCCCTGCGCCCGCCTCCTCCGCTGTGGTTCTCCGAAGGCTCCAGGCAGCAGGCGCTCCTCTGGCCCAGGCCCTCTGCTCCCTTGCGTGGGGCACGCAGGGTCGGGGCCCTGTGAGGCTGTGGAGGAGGGGGGCACGCAGGGGAGGAGCCCGGGGCTGCTGGGCAGGACTGCGCCACTGCTGGAGGCTGCTGATCGGAACAGAAGGGCAGCGGCCATCCAGGGGGCTCCTGGTGGTGCCCGGGCTGCGCGCGCAGCTCGGCCAGGAGGCCGGGAAGCTGCTGCTGCTCCCTGGCCAGCTGGGGAAGACACGAGGGGTGAGGAACTGGCCCACAGGAGGGCTCCCAGCTTCAGAGGGGCGGGGCAGGGCAAGGCTCAAGGTCAGACCCGCGGACTGGGGCAGACAGGAGCCATGGAGGGCGCTGGACCGCAGGGCCCGGGTAGGGGCAGGGAGAAAATTTTGGAGTTGGGAGGCTCTGGCCTCGCCCCAGGAAGAAACCTGGGTGGACACTCGGTCCTGGGGGGCCCACAGCCCTGGTGCTGTCCAGAGGGCAGGAGGAGCCCCGCCCCCGACCAGACTTCAGGAGCCAAGGCTGGGGCCACGCGGGATGTGGGCATCTCAGGGACAGCATGGATGGGGACACCTTCCAGGGCCCCTGTGTGCATCCCCACCTGGAGCTGACGGGGAGGGGGCAGGGGAGGCGGGGGATGCCCAGGGAGCGAGGCAAGGGCGTGGCCCCCACCCCTGAGCTGGCACACGGAGAACCTCCCCCCCAGCCATCTGGGAGTGACATCTTGGAGAGTGAGACCCTCACAGACCATACAGTTTTATTCTCACGACAGAGGAAGCACTGGCTGACGGCGCGGCTGGGGGAGGGAGGATGGCGGTCACGCCCCAGGTGACCCAGCCCTTCAACTCCAAGGTGACCCAGCCCCCACCCCGGGAGCCGGGGGATCTTTAGGCAGGCTGCCTTTGTCCAGACGGGCGCCGGGGTTCTGGGCAGCAGACGGAGCCTCTGGGAAGTCCCGGGAGGCAGGCCTGTTAGGGGTCAGTGTAGTGCTGGCCGGTGGCACCCAGGAGAGAATGAGGGCATTAGCGAGAAGTGTGCCTGGGTGGGTGTGTGGGTGGGTGGGTACATCAGTGGATAGGTGGGCACGTGGGCGTGTGCATGGGTGGTGTGTGGGCGTGTGGATGGCTGGGTGGATGGCTGGGTGGGTGCGTGGGTGGATGGCTGGGTGGGTGGCTGGGTAGGTGCGTGGTTGGGTGGCTGGGTGGATGGCTGGGTAGGTGCGTGGTTGGGTGGCTGGGTGGATGGCTGGGTGGGTGGCTGGGTGGGTGGCTGGGTGGGTGCGTGGGTGGATGGCTGGGTGGGTGGCTGGGTGGGTGCGTGGGTGGATGGCTGGGTGGGTGCGTGGGTGGATGGCTGGGTGGGTGCGTGGGTGGATGGCTGGGTGGCTGGATGGATGCTGGGTGGGTGCTGGGTGGGTACGTGGGGTGACAGCAGGGTGCCTGGAGAATGCATAGAGAACTGAAGGGACCCCAAGCTCGCAGTCCTGTTCTCCCTGCTGCTGTGTTCACAGGAGGTGGTCCAAGGGGCCATGGAGGGGGGATCTGGCCGGGAAGGGCCTGAGGGGGCAGGAGCCCCCAGCCCCGCCTCCCACTTCCTCAAATGACGGCGGAGGATGCTGGAGGGCTGGAGAACTCTCTCTGTGCCTGGGTAGCCGGGCGCCCCCGGGAACCCACCAGGGTGCTGAGGGTCTCGCGGCGGGTGGGGCTGGGGGAGGTGTCCCTCCCTGGGCACGAGCCCTGGAGGGCTGTGGTCCTCATCTCTCTGCAGCACAGGGGAGGGGGAGGGGCAGCCAGGGCAGGGATGCGGGAGCCACCCAGGTGAGGAGAGGCCCAGGGCGGGGCCTCACCAGGCGGCCTGGAGCAGCAGCCACAGCAGGCCGGCGGAGGCGCTGGCCCACAGGGCCCCGGGGCCGGCGGCCAGGCCCGAGGCTGCGTTGCGGTTGCACTGGCTGCTCTGGCAGCAGGTGACGGAGAGGGCGCGGCCGTCGGGGGACACGGTGCTGTTGGGGCAGGTCGGGGCGCAGGACTTCATAACCAGCATGCCGCCCGGGTTGGCTGTGGAGAGAGGGGAGTGTCCACGGCTGCCCAGCGTAGGGCACGCGAGGCCCCGAGGCTCCCAGCACCCCCGGCCTTCGGGGGCCCTGCGGCCTGGGCACCGCCCACTTTGGTGCTGGGGTGGCTCGGGGTGTCCCTTGGGTGGAGTCCTCCCCGCCAGGCCAGGCGCTCCCGTGAGACTGACTCCATGGCTCGCCCCGCCCCGTCCCCGGCCCGAGATGTTGGGAATTCTCCTCCTCTGCTTGGAGCTTCAGCCACCAGGGAGGGGTGAGGCCTCGCCCCTCGCCCCTCGCCCCTCGCCCTTCGCCCCTCGCCCCTCGCCCTTCGCCCCTCGCCCCTCGCCCCTTCTGGGACGGGAAAGCTGAGCGTGGCAGAACCTGGCGCCTGCCTGCACAGTGCCTTTGGAAGCTCAGGTCTCATGGGGGAAGTGAAGGCAGGGCCTTGCCAGGGCCCTGGGGCCCTGGGTGGGGGCTGGGGGTGGCTGAGCCGGTTGGAGGAGTCTCAGGCTGCACCACCCACCGCCACCACCGTCTACACCCGCAAAGTGCCAGCTGCGGGGGGCCTGGGAGCCAGGGCCTTCGGTAAGGGGAGTGGGTTCCTTAACCCGCACTTGTTCAGGACTCAGAACATTCTGGAAGCTGTAACCCTGCACCAAAGGCTGGACACTGTGGGGTGAGGACGAGGGGCCTCGTCTCTTTGCGTCTCAGCTGGGAAACGCAGGGGCAACGGGAGCGGCTGCGCGGGGGCCAGTGAGTGAGCGAGCACTGCAGGGGCCCGGCCGCGCTGGCCCTGTGCCGCCCGGGCCAGCTGCGGGCGGAGTGAGCAGAGGGCTCAGCACCTGGTGCTGAGAGCTGGGGCCTGAGAAAGCAGGGGCGCAGAGCCACTCCTAGACGTGAGAGAGAGTGAGAGGCGGCAGGAAATCCTGCCAACAGGCCGCAGGCCAGGGCTGAATCAGCCGCCCAGGGACGCACCCCGCTACTGTGGATGCGCCCGCCTCAGCCCGCAGGCGGTGCCGGGACAGCGAGCCCTGGCGTCTCTCCCAGCCCCAAACCCTCCAGTGCGGTGGGTGTCTGGAAGGGTTCGCTGGCTGTTCTTGCGGACGAGGAGCTGTGTTTTGCGGAGGCAGTGCAGTGGAGGCAGTGTTTGCCCACCGGTTTCTGAGCCACTTCCAGGAGGCGTGGGATAGGCGTGGCCACCCGTGCAAGAGACCCTGGCTCAGGCCAGAGCTCAAGCCCCTGCCTCACTGCGTGCAGCTCCCAGCTGCGGTTTGCTGGCCGGGGCACTGGGACGGTAGGCTGCGGCCACTGCAGGGTCACCAGCAGGGACCGTGGGTACCACAGCCTTATCCCTCCCTTCCCCGCCCAGGACTGCTGTCGGGGCCAGGAGGCACCTGCCGTGGCTGGCCGTCCAGAAGGCCCCACCCGCCCGCTGCTCCCTCGAGAGACCCTGGGCTGAGCTGGGGGAGGGGAGCCAGCGCGGGAAGGCACAGGGTGAGGGGCAGATGCTGGAGCAGCCCCAGCCCTGCCGGGATTTGTGGGCGGGACCCCTGTGGTCGCACAGGGAGGCTGCCCCCGTGGCCCAGCCCGGAGCAGGAAGCCTAGAAGACGCAGCCCCGGAGGATGACCTCATTGGGCTCACAGGGCCGGAGCCCCCCAGTCACCATCCCAACATGGCGGAGCCCCTTCCTGCCCCCCACTGCCCATGCCTCCTTCCTTTGCTGGGGGCTGCTCTGCTCTGGGTCCCACCTTCCTGGCCGGGGCAGAGCATGAGGCCGGCCTGCCCAGATGGCCACACACAGGCCGCTCCCTCCTCCCTGCTCCTCTGAGCTGCAGGGCCAGGCTGGGGGTGGGGCGGGGTACTCACTGGCCCGCGTGATCAGGCAGTACTTGTCGGTCACGGCACACTCCACTAGAGACTCGCAGTTCTCGTGGCCACAGCACACGTGGCAGTGCAGGGCCCGGGCTGGGGGGAAGCACAGGCCCGTCAGTCCGGGCTGGGCCTGGGGCCAAGCGCCAGCTGCGGCTGCGTGGCCAGCCCGGTGCTGCCCTCCTGCGCCGCCCCCACCTCCGTCCTCCCTCCCGCCATCCTGTCCCGGGAGGGTGCTGAGGGGCTGGGGGCTCTGCCGTGGTGGGGACGCTCCCTGTGTGTGTGAGTGCCGGGCCGGGAGCACAGGCGGGCCGCAGGTGCACAGCGTGAAGCCTGCAGGCTGCCCCACCCCCGGGCCCGGCCGAGCCAGGCTCTGCCTCCCTGTCACCCCCTGCTGCTGGATAGGAGTACAGCCATGGCAGCAGGACTTGGCCTGGGCTGGGTGGGGAAGAGGACTTGGCCTGGGCTGGGGGCTTAAGGGCTGTTGGGGCAGAGGGCTCTGCCCTCTGTCACCTGAGGCCTGCTGCTGACCCCACCCCAGGTCCCATGGGGAGCTGAAGCGAGCGGCCCTGGTAGGGCTGGGGCAGGGGCTGAGACGGGGCGCGCTGGGCCAAGACTGGGGTGCTGCTGCCCAACGCCCAGCGGGGTGACCGCAGCGGCAGGGAGCAGATGTGACACGGCTGGGGGGGCCTGGGTGGGTTCCCCCGAGGAGGTGGCCCTGGAGCTGGCCTGGAGGGAGGCTTTCCCACTGGCTGTCTGGACTGACCCCCGAGCCCGGCCCACGCAAGGCCAGCTTGCCCAGGCAGGAGCGGCCAGGAGCTGAGAGGAGGCTGCTGGGTGGAGACATCGGGAACAGCAAGTGTGTGCAGGGGGCCGGGGGGCGCCCTGGGGGTACGGGGGTCCTGGAGGTTCCTGTGCGGTCTCTGTGGGGGTACTGTGGGGGGATTTCCTGTGGGGTTTCTTTGGGGGGATTTCCTGTGGGGTCTCTGTGGGGGTCCTGTGGGGGGATTTCCTGTGGTGTCTCTGTGGGATCTCTGTGGCTTCCTGTGGGGATTCCTGTGAGGGGGTCCTGTGGGGGTCCTGTAGGGATTCCTGTGAGGGGGTCTTGTGGGGGTCCTGTAGGTTCCTGTGGGGATTCCTGGAGGGGGTCTCTGTGGGGGGTCCTGTGGGGTCTCTGGGTTCCTGTGGGGTCCCTGTGGGGTGTCCTATGGGGTCTCTGTGGGGTGTCCTATGGGGTCTCTGTGGGGTTCCTATGGGATCTCTGTGAGGTCTCTGTGGGTTCCTGTGAGGGGGTCCTGTGGGGTCTCTGTGGGGGTCCTGTGAGGGGGTCCTGTAGTGAGTGTCCAGGACAAGGCGTCCTTGCTCTGAGCCCAGGGCTAGTGCCCCTCCCTAGAGTGAGGGGTGCTTGGAGCTGACAGGGGACAGAGGGTCCCCTCATACCTCCTAGCATGCGCTCCCCCCGCCTGAAGACCCCGCCTCCCAGAACCACCACAGTAAGTGGCCTGTGTGTCCCAGGGTGCCCCTGGGCCTTCTGGAATTCTCTGTCGGCCCTGGGATCCACACCTGCCCTCTCTGAACAGGGACCTCACGGAACCTGAGCTTCCCCACTGCCGTCCGCACGTCTGTGCCCCAGGCCCTGGTGAGAGCAGGTCCTGGGGCAGTGGCCAGCTCCCGGAGGTCGGGGCCCCCCGGGGACGTCCCCTTTTGGGCTCAGCCTCCCTCTCTGTGCCCGGCCCCTCTCCCTTCCTGCCCTTGCAGTCAGTCCCTTCCCAGACGAACTTGACCTCTGCCCCAGCCCCCGTCTCTCCAGCCTCCCCACTGGAGGCCCCTCCTTAAGCTACCCCCCCCCAGCCCACACTCTGGCTAATTGTGGCTAATTACGACCGAGATGATAATTATTCAGCCGGTAATCACAGCCCTGCCACCCCACCCCCGGCCCCATTTCCAGGCCCAAAGTCAGGTCATCAAGGTCAGGGCCTGTGTGGTCACCAGGAGCCTGGCCATGAGAATCCCCCATCCCAGGAACTCTGTGTGACCTGGGAAGAAGGGCCAACTGGTGTCCCTGGCTGCCGACCCTGGCTGGTGACCTTGGCTGGTGACCCTCTTGGCGACCACCCTGGTGACCCTGGCTGGTGACCCTCGCTGGAACCGTGGCCTGAGTTCAGGCTGCTTATGGGGGCTTCCTCCCCACGAAAGCCAGGAAGCTACCAGACCTCGGCCCCGAGGGAAGAAGCTTCCCCACAAGTCCCCCTGTGCAGCCACCCTCAGCCCCCCACCCAGGCCGATGCTTCTGCTGTCGCTGTCCACCCACAGCCAGCCTCATCTATGCCCGGGGCGCCCAGGCCGGAGCCCCGTCTGCCCCATCCCTCACGGAGGGGCCAGCAGCCTTACCCAGGGCAGTGCACAGGGCGGTCAGGAGCAGCAGCACCAGCAGGGGCCTCATCATGGGACGTCCACCGGCAACTGGAGCCACCGGCACCAGGCTGCTTTTATACGGCTGGCCCGGCTGGGGTCGGACCTGGTAATTTAGCTGGGGGGTGGGCCAGGGCTGGCAGGGCCGGCCTGACTCACTCCACCCAGGCTCCCTCTCTCCACCCCCAGGGCCCTGGGCTCTCAAGGAGGTCCCCTGTGACCGCCACCTGTCCCTCGTCCTGAGCCTCCCCCACCTGCTGCAGTTACCAAGGCGTCCAGCTAGACCGGGGCTGGGGAGGGTGGTCTGCGGCGGCTGCCCTTCCCGGGGCCTGAGGGGTCTGGCCGGGCACGTCCCCTTACCTGCACCCGCATGCAGGTAGGCCGGGGGCGCTGAGCCCATGACAGGGGGAGACATGGCAGTGCAGGACGAAAGCAGGCACTGGCCACCTGCAGCCCTGCTCAAGTGCTGATCTGACCCCGAGCCCCAGGCAGGGCCGAGTCTGGGGCTGGCGGTGCTCCTGGTGTAGGGTAGGGCTGGCCCAGCTCACCCGGCTAGGAGGGGGGGGCCGGGGCATGTCCCCAGGGACACAGGGCACCGAGTGTCTCTGGGACACGGGAGCACGCCACGCCACCTCCGCCACTGCTGCCCAGGTCCTTGGGGTCTTGCTGAGGTCTGGGGCTGAGGGGGGGGGGAGCTCGAGTCTCAGCTTCTGTCCTCCGTCCCCCACGCAGGGCTCCCACGCTCAGGGTAACGCGACCGCCCAGGCCCCGGCCCCTGCAGCTTCGCCCGCAGCCCTGCTGCTCTCCCTTGCAATGGCCCCAGCCCCCTCAGACGCTGTGTGGCCACGCACTCCCCCTCCAGGCTCTGGCCGGGGCCTGGCCTTGTGTCCACAGCATCGTCCACCTTTCCCCCGGCCCACAGTCCGCCTTGTCTACGGCTCCCTTACACCCTGTCCAGTCTGTGCCCTGGAAGGGCCAACTCAGGGTGTGGGTCTCTTTCCAGAACCTTCTGGGACCACCCACCCTCAGAGGATAGAAGATGCTGGGAGCCAGCCCTAGGTGGAGGGCGGCAAGGGGGGTTGCTGGGGCTGGGGGTGGGCGGCGGGGGGGGGGGGAGCGTGCTGGACTTGAATGCCCGCAGGCGTTGGTGGCTGGAGGCTGCCCCTGTGAACCTTGAGAACTCAAAGCTTCGGACTCCTGGGGTGTGGGCTCCCAGGTCCTCGGGCTGGTTTTAAGAGACCCCTGCCCCTTCCAGGAGCCCCCTGGAGGCTGCCTCCAAGGGCTGCAGCGCTGGAGCCCTGCTCAGTTCCCTGGAGAAAGCGCACCTCTGTGCACCTGTGCGGTGGGGCAGGTGCCGCCACGTGACTGAGTGCCCCAGCCACTCCGTGCCACCTCCGCCCCAGTGGTCTCCTGGCCGTGGGCATGTGGGAGGGAGCCCCAGTGGCAGCCAGCAGCCAGCACAGCCTGGAGCCATCCTGGGACAGGGCCTGGGTGTGGGGCACTTCCAGCCCTCATCCTATGCCCGAGGAAGTTGGAGGGGGCATTTGTGGCCTGGAAGGGTGTGGTGGAACCAAGACTGTATGGCGACCGGAGAGGGATCGGGGTGAGGCCCAGCGCGGCTTCCACTGCCTGGCGTACAGCTGTCCCGGAAGGGCTCTGCCTGGCTCCCTCAGGAGCAAGGGGCCCCTACAGGCTGCTCTGGCCATGGTGGGTGGCTTGTGACAAGCCCCTCGGCCCCCTGAACCCAGCCTGCTCCCCCTGCCCACATGCCAGCACCCAGGTAACCCGCAGGGCTCTTCCGGTGCAGGAGAGCACCCCCAGCACTCCGGCCAGAGAAGCGGCAGTGGCAGCGCCCAGGCCTGAGTCCCTTTGTCCTACAGACTGACTCAGGGCCAGGCTGGGCCCTTGCTGCTGGGGGCGCAGGCACGAGGGTGGGGCGGGTGGGACAGGGCGCCCACGCCGACAGTGATGGGAGGGCAGCGGGCGCTTCCGGGCAGTGCCCACTTCCTAGAGACGGCTGCACAGGTGGGCTGCGTTTCCCAGGAGTGAGGAGGGCAGGGAGCTGGCAGGGGAGGAGGCAGTGTAAACAAAGCCAAGGGCATGCCAGGGCCTGAAGAATCCAGGGCGTGGCCCGACTCTACCTGGTGCTACCTGGTGAGGCCACAGCTCTCCCAGCTCAGGCTGGGCGGGCCTCTTCCTCTAGGGGGGAGGGGTCTCATGGGTTGGGATGTGAGGGGTGGGGGAGGAATGCAGCCAGAGCAGGCTGGGGGAGGGGCTGTGACCACCGCTCATTAGGCTAATCAGGCATCGGCACTCACTTTTACAAGCTGAATGTCCCCCAATTACAGCCCAGACTGTCTCCCGGGGCCATCATTAGTGCTGGAAGTGGCCCCACTCCCAGAGAGGCAGAGGGACCAGGACACCCGGTCCCGGGCATGAGGGGACAGGGGTGAGGTCCTGCAGGGTCAGCCCAGAGGAGCGCAGGAGAGACCTCTGTGACCCGGGGTTCACCAGGCTCGCTGCTGCCCACCTGTGCTGGCGCTGGCGCTGCAGCTGCCCTGGCCCAGGCGCACGAGATGTGGGCAGGCACAGGGCAGGGCACGGAGCCTCAGGCGTCCCGGGGGCCCTGCTCTCTGTGCGCCCACCTGGTGCTCCACGTGCACATCCGCCGGGTCCTCCCGGGGCCCCTGGCCGCCCGCGTCCATTCCGCCGCAGGTGGACCCCTCCGGACTGGCTTCCCACTGAGTCTGAGTGTGGGTTCTGGGGAGCAGCCAGGGTCTGAGTTCTGGGTTCTCCATGGCTGGCAGGCTGTGCGCCGAGCCCCACAGAGGACCCCCAGGGCCGGGCCTGGGCAGGAGCAGCTCTCTGGAGGGGTCGGCAGCCACAGGCCCTGGCTCAGGCCTGCCCCCTCCCCAAGCCCTCCCCGCCCCCTCCCTGGTCTCAGCTGTCGGGATGCTGCCCCCGTCCAGCAGCTGAGGCACGACGCCTGGCCCCGGTCGGCCCTCCCCACCAAAGGACACAGGGAGCCTCACCTTCCCACCGCCTTTGCCACCATTTGAAAAAGGCACCGGCAAGAATCGCTCAGGACGGGTTGCCTGCGGGCTGCTGCCCGGACGCTCACAGGGCCCCGTCTCCCAGGACGGGCGCAGGCAGGCTGCTCTGACCCACGCTTCCATTCCCCACCTGCTAAGTTGCGGGAGTTCCCCTCTCCACGTCCATAAGGCCCCAGACCAGTGGCCGCTGCCTAGAAAGTGGCGAGGCCTGTGGACACCCTGCTTCTAAGGTGCTATAAACTGGGCGTGCTGCAGCCGGGACCAGCCGAAGCCCTCGCCGGCCCTCGCTTGGGTCGGGTACGTCCCTTAGCAAAGCGTTGTCGGGACCGTGCTTAACTATTTCCCGAGAGACCTTGTGAAGTAACTTAGCTTCTCCAGTGTTCAAAAAACAAAACAAAACAAAACAAAACAAAACAAAACAAAAAACAAACCAACCCAATTTAATGTTCAAAACTGCCTTTGAGTAACTGTGGGTTAAAATTCTGTAGTTTTTTTTTTTTTAAGATTTATTTATTTATTTGAAAGTCAGAGTTATACAGAGAAGGAGAGGCAGAGAAAGAGAAAGAGAGAGAGAGAGAGAGTCTTCCATTGCTGGTTCACTCCCCTGATGGCCGCAACTGCACCAATCCGAAGCCAGGAGCCAGGAGCCAGGAGCTTCTTCCAGGTCTCCCACGTGGGTGCAGGGGCCCAAGCACTTGGGCCATCTTCCACTGCTCTCCCAGGCCACAGCAGAGAGCTGGGTCGGAAGTGGAGCAGCCAGGACTGGAACCAGCGCCCACACAGGATGCCGGCGCTGCAGGCTGGGGCTTAGTGTACTACGCCACAGCGTCGGCCTCTTTTTCTGTTATTTGTAATTGGCCTAGGTAACAAACTCATGCATTTGGGGGAAGTTCTGGGTCTTCAAGGAGTTAATTTAGACCTGGTTCACAGCTTTGGTGAAAATGCTTGGGTTACCGTTTACTTTGGCCAAATGGTTTAAACCACTGACGATTAATTATATTAAAGCGAAAATGGAGTCTCCGGCCTCGAGGCTTCCAGTTGGATCCCCGGTGACACTGGTGACTGAAGGGCCGGGCAGATCTCCGCGGGGATGCCCCGACAAGGAGCCAGCAAGGCCAGCCCACCCCACCAGCACTTGTCTCTGACGCAAAAAGCCAGGGCATCGAACAAACAGCTGCCCCGGCAGAGGCCGGCTTCCCAACACGGCCAAAAATCTGCCCCTGGACATGAGATGGCCCCGGGGGAGAGGGAGGGCCCTGGCTCAGGCTGGCACCGCCCTGGAGTCCCGGCCCAGGCTCCCGGTGGCGTCACAGGTAGGACTGCAGATTCCATGCCCTACTATCAGCAGCCAGGCAGGTGTTAGCCCAGGTGTGCGAGAGGGGCTGGGGAGAAATGGGGGTCTGTGTGGTCAGGTGGTCCAAGTCCTGCCCTTGTCCATGACCTTGCCAAAGGGCTCCCCTTGTTTCTCTAGGGCCATGCGCCCACTGGGTGTGCCAACAACCGCATGGTCAGTGGCCCAAGCATGGCTCAGACCCGCATGGACAGCGTCCTGCTGAGCTCCAGGGATGCCCGCCCTGGGAGAGGGGGACCGCTCCCCTACCCGCGCCCCCTCTCGGCAGGAAGCAGCCAGGGATAAGGGGTGCCAGGACCTCTCTCTCCCTCCTGCCCAGGGAAGCCCTGCACCTGCACATTCCAAACTGCTGGGACCACTGGCGCATCATCATGACCTTCCCCAAGGAGTCTTTCTGCGCCCCCCACCCTCCTTCTCAGGGTGCTGTGGTGCTCTGCCCCGCCCCCAACACGCCGCTTACAAAGAGGCTCTGCCTGCTGCTCAGACAGGGGTAGCCTGGTTTCAGACCCCTGCCCTCTGCCTGGGCGTGCTCGTCCCCCAGTCTCTGCCTCCCCATTCTGTCCCCACTAAAGTAGCTGCCTCCCCTTCCTCTTAGAACCCTAAAATCCTAGAACCTAACAGAGACCCCCTGCAGCACAGATTAGGGTTTACCTAACCCCAAGCCCAGCTCCCTAACCCTGTGCTGCTGCTGGGGCACTGAGCTCTGCTCCTAACACCTGGCTCCACGAAGCGGGGTGGGGGCACCTCGAGACCACCGACTCCAAGACAGGAAAAGGACACCTGGACCTCCCTCTGTTTTTGTTTGTAAAGAAAACTTCTTGGCCGGCGCCACGGCTCACTAGGCTAATCCTCCGCCTTGCGGCGCCAGCACACCGGGTTCTAGTCCCAGTCAGGGTGCCGGATTCTGTCCCGGTTGCCCCTCTTCCAGGCCAGCTCTCTGCTGTGGCCAGGGAGTGCAGTGGAGGATGGCCCAAGTCCTTGGGCCCTGCACCCCATGGGAGACCCGGATAAGTACCTGGTTCCTGCCATCGGATCAGCGCGGTACGCCGGCCGCAGTGTGCCGGCTGCGGCGGCCATTGGAGGGTGAACCAACGGCAAAGGAAGACCTTTCTCTCTGTCTCTCTCTCACTGTCCACTCTGCCTGTCAAAAAAATTAAAAAAAAATTTAAAAAAAGAAAACTTCTTTATTGAGATTTCAGTAACATGGCGTAAAAGTCACCCACCTGAAGTGTACATGGGTGGTTTTCCTGTATCTGTAGAATTGTACAACCATCACCAGCCCAGTTGTGGAATAGGGGTTTATTGCCGTGGATTTGTTTCTGAGAGGAGGAGCGCGGCAAGAGGCACGGAGTCACCACACAGACCCTGGGAGCCGAGTGATAGCAGGCCAGAGGTGAGCAGCCGGCAGACTCGTCTATTTCAGTTGGTACAGCAGCTTATATAGCCGAGGCAGCCAGTCCGGTCTAGGGGCGGCCTATGCCCTAACCAATCACTGCCTGTTGCCAAGCAGTTTCTGAAACCATCCAATCACAGCCTGTTGCCAGGCAGACTCTGTTGCCTGGCAGTTTCTGAAACCATCCAATCACAGCCTGTTGCCAGGCAGGCTCCATTGCCAAGTGATTTCCAAAACCATTCCTGAGTAACTGAGGCTTGCTTGCCAGCGGCCATCTTGGCACAGCCTTCTAATTCCACCACAGGGTTTTTTTTTTTTTTTTTAATTAACTAATTTATTTGAAATGCAGTGTGTGTGTGTGTATGTGTGTGTGTGTGTGGGGGGGTGGGTGTGAGAAAGAGAGAGAGAAAGAGAGAGTGTGTGTGGGTGCGTGTGAGAGAGAGGGGGGGTGGGTGTGAGAAAGAGAGAGAGAGAGAGAGTGTGTGTGGGTGTGTGTGAGAGAGAGGGGGGTGAGTGTGAGAAAGAGAGAGAGAGAGAGAGAAAGAGAGAGTGTGTGTGGGTGTGAGAGAGAGAGAGAGGAGACACCCCCCCCACACACACACAGAGTGGGTGGGTATGAGAGAGAGAGAGAGGAGACACCCCCCCAGAGAGAGAGAGAGAGAGAGAGAGAGAGAGTGTGAGAGAGAGAGAGAGGAGACACCCCCCCCCCACACACACAGAGCGCGTGATCCCGTCTGCTGCCAGGGCAGAGCCAGGCAGAGCCCAGGAGCCAGCAGTTTCATCCGGATCTCCCACGTGGGTGCCAGGAGCCGAGCACTCAGCCACCTTCCGCATCTTCCCCAGGCACAGGAGCAGGGCACTGGACACTGGACGCTGGGTGCTGGACGCTGGACGGGAAGTGGGGCAAGCAGGACACAACCCAAGGCCATCCAGGATGCAGCTGTTGCAGGTGGTGGCTCAACCTGCTGTGGCTCGATGCTGCCCCCTAGTTGTGGAATAGCTTTACTGCTCCAGAGCAAAGAGGGGCACCACTGCCCTGCCCCCAGGGGCCCTGGCAGCCGCTCACCGGCTCCCCCTGTCTGTGGGGCTGCCTCTGCTGGATGTCTCACACACAGGGGCCACTCGGCGATTGCCCTTCTGGGTCAGGCTTCTTGACTTGGCACCGTGCTTTCAAGGTGCCCCCAAGCTGTGGTGCAAGCCCGTGCCTCCCTCCTTTCCAGGATGGACTAGGGTTCCAGCGGCTGGACCGACCATAGCTCGGGATGGTGGCCGTTTGGCTGGTAGAGCACCAGGAGGGGCCAGAAAACAAGAGAATGCTAAAAAACAGAACCCAAATGGCGGGGTGTGTCAGAGCAACACAGCAAACAACTCTTCCAGGGGCCACAGTGCAGAATATCCACGAGAGCGGATTCTAACCCCAGGCGTGAAATAACTGTAGGAGGACCACAATGACGTAAGCGAGAGGTGGAAGAAGGCAGCCGAGAAGCGGCAGATCCTCCGAGCACGGGAACCCCGGGGAACACAGCTGCGGCTCTGCCTGCAGGTCTCCACCCCCACACTGCGGCCGCACTTAGCGGTGTCACTCCCAGGAGGCCAGCGAGGACCGACGTGGACCAAGCTGGCCAACACCACATCAACCCAGGGCTCAAAGTCCGGCTCAGCGGTGCACAGCCCGCTCTGGTCGCCCTGGGGAACGTGGGCCATGAGGGAAACGTCAGACACAGCCACGTTCAGGCACCTTCCTCAGACCGTCTGGCCAGCACCCCCGAGGACCCCCCCCGGGCCATCAACCCCACGGAAAGTTGGAGACACTGTCACCAGCCGCGGGAGGCTGGGGAGATGCGATGACCGGGAGTCCTGTGAGGCCCTGGGGGAGTCTGAGTGCACTGTGCACCCTGGTTAAGGACAGCGTGCCCACGCCGGCTCCTTGATGGTAGCAGAGGGACTCAGGCAGCAGGAGCCCCCCTCCCAGGGGAGTCTGGGTGTCGTACGGGGTGGGAGGGGGCTGTGTGCACTCTCTCCGCAACCATTCTGGGAGTCTAAACCGCACAAAGTGAGTTTCTGTGAAAAGGCGCTGACGCCCACACGAGGGGGTGACACAGGGCGGGTTCCGTGTGGCAGTCACCTCGCAGTCACCACGCAGGCTGCTCTTGCTGGGAGGGGCTGCTGCCCTGGCCCCAGCAGGCCCTGCAGTGTCACGGCCTCTCGGGCAGTGGGAAGAAGACCCCGAGACAGTTTGTCTCCAGAGCCGGTACCCGGGGAAGAATGGAGGCCATGGTCTGTGTCCCCGGTTCGCCATCCCATAATGGATATCCAGACCTCCAGACATGGCCTGAACCTAGAACCTGCTCCCTGAAGCCTGCTCCGGACCACACCCTGAGCCCTGAGCCCAGTTGCAGGTGGGCCCTGGCCCCGTCGTAGGCTCAGGAAGACGTGGTCTTAGGATCGAGGACCAGTGTTTGGGGGAAGCCAAGCCAGGCTTCTCGGGGCCACAGAACGCCCCAGAAAGGGCTCAAACAGTGGTGGAGGGTTGGGGTGCTGTGACTGTGGGTCCCGGGCAGGCGGAAGGCGGGCATTCCCAGGTGCTGCCCTGGGCCAACAGTGCCACCCTCATGCCTTTCCTGCCACTCCAGGCCCTGCTGTGGCACCTCCGCTCCTGCCGCTATCTGTCTGCAGGGGACAGGGTGGGCCGTACGGCCTCCCCACACGGGGTGCTGCACGTGAGAGTCCACGGGCTGCCCCGTGCTCAGACACGGCCCGGCTGCCCTGGCCTGCATGCGGGCAGGGAGCAGAGGAGCCAGGTGACGTGTCCTGGGTGTCCTGGGCGGGCTGGCTGCACCAGTTCTGGTTGCTCTGGCCAACCGGGAGCCGGGCTGCAGGGTTGCCTGTGTCGTGAGCCCAGGGGGCAGCTGGTGTTTCCCGGGAGTGAGGAGGTGGCAAACTGTGCACAGGTGCCCAGCTCCCACTGTCCTGCAGCACACGCAGGGGGGAGCCCAGGCCACAGTCGTGGGAGGAGCCAGTGGGGTCCCAGGCTGGGCTGGGAAGTGTGAACAGATCTCCCAGTGAGTGCAGCGAAGCCGTTCTGGGAGACATCCCCCCACTGTTTCCCAACAGGTGCCATTTGGCACAGCCTCGACAAAGCCTGGCGCTGACACTGCATCCCACTGAATGCAGTGCCCCCCACGGGCCCCACCGCACCCTCCCCTCCCCTGGTCCGGCAGTCAGGCCCCCCCCCCGCAGCGCCCTCTGCTGGCAGAGTGGAAATGCGGTTTGTAGAGCAGCCTCTGCCGGCACAGCGCGTGGGGGTGTAGGTAGGGGTCTGGAACCAGCACCAGCGCCCCAAGTGGCTGGTCACAACAGTGCGCCCCTCGGGGCGCCTGCAAGTTGCGGCTGCGAGGCCAGCTGCCCCTTTGGGCCCAGCGCGTTGACGACGGGTGTGCTCCCCTCCTCCTTGGGTAGGGGTGGCCGCGAGGCCCGTGGGGACCTGGCCTATATCTCTGGGTCTCCGGAGACCCTGCTGACAAGGGCCTCTGCTCTCTCCCTCAGCCGCCACAGCTGCATGGCTGCCCACACCTCTCCCGCCCTGGGGTCCTGCACAGGTGCCCCCCACACGCTCTTGTCTGTCCTTCCAGCTCTGCAGCTGACCTGAGACCTCAAGGCCTCTCCGGGCCCTTCCCTGGAGCTGCTGGCTGCATCCGCTGTGTCTGGCCCTCGAGCCGGCCCTCCAGGCTCCGCCCTGCACACACTGCCACGAGCACACCCTCACACGGTCACACACCCGGAACGTGCTCACTTCACACAAGCAGGCAGCATTCAGGCATCGCACGCTCGCCTTCACAGACGCACACTCACGCCCCCACCCTCATTCTACAGAGTAGTCTGAGTGGAACTGGCATGGGAACATTAAGTGTGTGGTAGAATCCAGCTGCGAAGCCCCCAGGCCCTGGACTTTCCTTTGATGGGAGAAATTCAGTGAAAGTTCCCATCTTCTGCCTGATCATTTTATTAAAAGATTTGCTTCTTTATTTGAAGGCAGAGTTACAGACAGGGAGAAGCAGAGAGAGGCAGAGAGAGACGTCTTCCATCTGCTGGTTCACTCCTGAAATGGCCGCACCAGCCAGGGCTGGGCCAGGCTGAAGCCAGGAGCCTGGAGCTCCATCCGGGTCTCCCACGCGGGTGCAGGGGCCCAGGCCCTTGGTCATCTGCTGCTGCTTTCCCAGGTGCATTAGCAGGCAGCTGGATGTGAAGTGGAGCAGCCAGGACTCAAACCGTGAGATGCAGGCACTGCAGGCAGTGGCTGAACCAGCTGCACCGCAGCGCCGGCCCCCGTTCCGCACTGCTGATCTGTTCAGATTTTCTGTGGCCTCTCGATGCACTCTTGGTATACTGAAGGAGCCCAGACACGTACTCACTTCCTGTAGGCGTTCTGATCCGTATGGGCACGGTGCTCTCCACTTCCTCCGGATCACGTGCATTGCTGTGCTGTCGCCTGTAAAGTGTCCTGTTTCATCTCCAATTTTACGTCATAGGGTTTTCTTGATGGCCTAACTAAAGGTTTCTGATTTGTTTATCATTGGAGAGTTGACTCATTTTTCAATTCACCGATATTGTGTGGGTTTTAATTCAATTTTATTTCTCCTCTGATTCTCTCATTCTTTCCACTAGCAGAATGCGTGGCTTGCATTACTCTTCTGATCTGAGTCTTTGAGTTGCACTGTTAGGTCATTTATTTGAGATTTTTATAAATTATTTCTATAAACTTGTCTCTTTATACAAATGAATAAGACTCTAGCAAATTTAAATTTGGATATGGTTTTGACATGTATTTGATATGTCGTATGTTTTTATTGAGTTCAAAAAACCTGTTTAATTTCCTTTCTAATTTGGTCACCGACCCATTACTGGCTGAGAACGGCTGTTCAATTTCTGTGCATCTGGACATTCTTGTTGTCGACATCTGGTTTTCCTGTTGTGGTCTGAGAGACGTGAGTTGATTTTACCTTCTAGAATATGCTGAGACTTGATTGGGGCCTGGCCTGCGGCCCCCCCGGAGCGTGGCTGGTGTGCTGCGGACTGTGTCCTCTGTAGCCGTCGGGCTGAGTGACCTGTGAAGTTCCGTCAGCTCTGTCTGCTCGAGAGGAGACTTTTCCGTTCCCGTGAGCACTCGCTCACCTGTGTCTGAGTGATCTCGTGGCTGAGTGATACTTTAGCGGATCTGTTCCTTCTGCTGGGCCTGACACTTGCGTTCTGTGGCGGGGTGGTCCGGTGTGGGGTGCCCTCGCGTCGACGATCGGCGTCTGCTCTTCTTGGCTTGATCCTTGCGTCAGCATGCAGTCACCTTGTTTGTATATTTTTACAGGTTCTGGCCTGCTGTTTGCTTCTTGTGTGACGACAGCTCCTCCTGCTCACCTTTGGTTCGGATGGTCGTAGAACACCTTCTCCTAGGCCCTCACAGCCGGTCCCCGAGTGCGCGTGTCCTGCAGCGGGCTGCCCTGGGATCTTCTGTGGGGCACGTGGTGTCTGGTTTAGGGACTGGAGTGCTTTCTCCCTGAAGGTCATTTCTAGCAGATTCGAACATCTAACTGGGTTGTTTCCCCACAGAGCTGTGTGTTCTTTGACCCTTCCCGCCCCTCTGTGACCCATCTCTGGGGTGCTGGTGCTCAGGGCAACACAGGCCATCCTTCCCTCTCTCTCTCGTTTGCATGTTTGCTTCACCAGGGAGCTCTGTGTTCCCGATGGCAGCTGCTGCCCGGTTATTTCTGCACGGGGAACCCCCGTAGGCGGTGTAGTGGTGATGAATTCCCTCAGTCTTTAAAAAACATATCACCCCATTTTCTGCTGGTCTGTAAGTTTTCTGATGAGAAATCTGTTGTGAGTCTAATGAGAATTCCCTTACATTGTGACGACTCATTTTTCTATCTTTACAATTCTATGTTGCTCTTTGATTTTAGGCAGTTTGAATTGCATATGCCTTGGAAAAGGTCTTTTGTAGGGGGCAGGCATTGTGGCATAGCAGATAAAGTCGCTGCCAGCGATACCGACATGCCATATGGGCACCGGTTGAATCCCAGCTGTCCACTTCTGATCCAGCTCCCTACGAATGTACCAAGGAGGGCAGTGGAGGATGGCTAAAGACCCTGGGCCCGTGCCACATACGTGGGAGACCCTGAAGAAGCTCCTGGCTCCTGGCTTTGGACCAGCCCGGCTCTGGCTATGGAGGCCATTTGGGGAGTGAACCAGCAGATGGAAGATCTTTGTCTCTGTGTATCTCTGTCTCTGTCTCTATCTCTCCCTCTGTGAACTCTGCCTTTCAAATAATTAAATACTAAATCTTTTAAAAAACACTGTCAAAAACATTTTTAAAAAAGGTTTATTATGATTGAGGCTATTTGAAAACCCTATAGCTTTCTGTGTCTGAATGTCAATGAGTCTCCTTATTTTCTAAAGATTTATTTATTGAGGATCTGGTGCTGAGGCATATTGGGTAAAGCCACTGCCTGTAATGCCTTCATCCCATATGGGCACCGGTCCGAGTCCCGACTGCTCCACTTCCAATCCAGCTCCCTGCTAACGCACCTGGGAAAGCAGTAGAATACGGTTCAAGTCCTTGGGCCACAACACCCATGTAGGAGACCCAAAGGAGCTCCTGGCTTCAGATCAGCGCAGCTCCGGCCATTGCAGCCAATTGGGGAAGGAACTGTTAAGGTCGAGAACGCCCACCGCCCGAGGAACGTCTCCAAAAGACTTCTCTCATGCAAATTGCAAAGGGTTTTTTAAAAAAATTTCCAGCATGCTGGGGCTCTCTGATCAAACCAGAACAGAGCAGCCCCGAGGAACTACAGCATAGGGTTTATAAAGGCAAAAACCGCAAAATCCGGAGGGGGGAATGCACGGTCGCTATACACGGTTGCTAAGATCCAAAAGAGAGTACATAGTTACTGGGGTCAACATAACCTAAGACCTAGGTGAAATTAATATCCATCATAATCTTCACAATACCAGTTACAATCGTATAATTATCATTTATGATCTTGACATTAATCCAAATTATGTGTAAGACATAGACAAATCTCATCTTTATCATTAACCCAGGTGCAGCCTTTCTACTTTCAAGCTTGAGCAGTCATGCTAGGGGGTTTCTGTGCTCTGTCAAGGGTGAGGTTGTGCACTGCTATTGTCTGACTATTTGAGATCATAGTTTCAGACCAGAGTCTCACGGTGGGGGGGGGGGTTACTTTCCCAAAATGCAGTCTCAAGTGCTCCAAAATGGAGTCCCTACTGTCAAGGTGCTACTTCAGAACCAGTGGATGGAAGACCTCTCTCTCTCTCTCTCTCTCATTCTCTGCCTCTCTTGCTCTCTGTGTAACTCTGACTTTGAAATAAATAAATAAATAAACCGGTGCCCACATGGGATGCCAGCACCGCAGGCGGTGGCTTTCCCAGCTGTGCCACCGTGCCGACCCCTGTGTACCTTTTGAAGATGGGAAGTTGTCAGTGGTCCCCAGGGCCTTTGATCTACTCCTCTCCTTCAAGAACCCTGACCTGCAGCACTGCTCACCTATGACCCCCATAGGCCTCGGAGCATTTCTTCCCTCTTCAATCTCATCTTCCCCTTCCGTCTGACTAGCTGGTCTCAAGAGGAGTTCCTTCTCCTTTGATCTGGGCTGCGACTCAGCTCTCAAGGGTCTCTCTTATCTCCCCGACTTCTGTCTTCAGCTCGAGTATTTCCACTTGGCCTTGGCTGTTCTTTTTAAAAATGGCTTCTGTTTCCATTGGAGCTCTCATTCAGATCATGAATTGCTTGCATCCGATGGCCTCTCTTACTTTCTTGCATATCACCCTGAGGTCGTCAGTTGGAATTCCTTTTAAGGGATTTCCTCAACTGCCGGTGCAGGTCTGTTTCTGGAGGAACATGTTCCTCCGTAGATCTGCTTCCTGCCGTGTACGTGTATGACACCGACACACCCTGCGCTTTGTCGCGGTGCTGTGGGACTTGCCGTGTGACACCGACACACCCTGCGCTTTGCCGCGGTGCTGTGGGACTTGCCGTGTGACACCGACACACCCTTCGCTTTGCCGCGGTGCTGTGGGACTTGCCGTGTGACACCGACACACCCTGCGCTTTGCCGCGGCGCCTGTGGGACTTGCCGTGGTGGTGCTGGTGGTGGTGATTCTGCTTGACTCCCTGGGCGGTGTGCTGCCTGGTTCCGAGTGAGCCCAGCCGTCCAGCTTCCGTCTGGTCTCCTCAGGCGGGACCAGCGTCGATGTCCACAATGCCTCTGAGTCCTTCCTGCCCTAGGATGCAGGTGTCGACGGGGCAGTGTGACTTTGCAGTGAACAAGGGCTTCCAGGGGTGCACGATGGCAGGCCTCCAGGGCGTGAATGGGGATGGACTCGCTGCACTGTGACACAGGGACACGCGTCACGGAATGGCAGGGGTGAGAAGGCAAGCCGGCACTTCCGGCAGCTGCCGCCCAAGTTCCCACATGGCCCCACCCACTGAGCACTCAGGACGAAAGGGTAATGATGGTGGCCGCCGCGATGCCGATGACAGAGCAGCTGTGCTCAGGTCCTGGGTGGGCAGGACTGGCGTCCCTGGGGCTTATGGCCACTGCGATCTCAGAGCTGCAGCTCAGGATTACAGGCCGATTGGGTAGCAGGAGGCTGAGTCCGAGGGAGGGGCGACCATGTCCTGCCCCATCTCCGTCCTAAGCCCAGCTCCCTCAAGGGAAGGGACTCAGATGTCGCAGTGGGAGGTTTTCCAGTTCAGGAAGCAGATGATCTGGTACCAGCTCATCTCAGAAGCTCAAGACGGAGGCCAGTCAGCTCTCACATCTGGGGCCTCCCAGCTGGCCAGGTCAGTCTGTCCCCCCAGGCGAGCCTGCACTCACCCCACACACAGAGCCCTGGCCTGCTCGGGGCAGCAGTGACCCACAGCAGACGCCTGAGGCACAGCAGACGTCTGAACACCGTCCCCTCCGAGTGCCCAGGAAGATGCCGGCAAATCCCCCCCGCCCCCCGAGTATCCGCATCGACAGGCAGCCGAGGGCAAAGGCAGACGGGAAACCAAGCCCAGCCAGGGCCCCTGGACTGGTCCACCTCCTGTGGCCGTGCTGAGGCCAAGCGTGCAGACTCGGGATCCTCAGTGAAGGCCCCCAGGGACTCAGCTCGGCCCCGCAGCCACCCCGCATCAGAGGAGAGGAGGGGCTGGGAGAGGGGGCCTGTGAGGGCCACAGACGCCCTGGCACACACTTGTCTGCACCTCGTCTTCCAGATTGCGTGCCACAACATCAGACTTACTGAAAGTCAGGTTAACGTCTTTTCTTTTTTCAAAGATGTTTGAAAGTCAAAGCTACGGAGAAGCAGAGACAGAGAGGGATCTTGCACCCACTGGTTCACTCCCCAAATGGCCACAATGGCCGAGACTGGGCCAGGCTGAGGACAAGAGCCTGGAGCGTCTTCTGAGTTTCCCACAATGGTGGCAGGGGCCCAGGGACTTGGAACATCTTCCACTGCTTTCCCAGGCGCAGACGCAGGGAGGCGGATGGGCAGCGGAGCATCTGGGACTCGAACCAGTGCCCATAAGCGATGCTGGCACTGCAGGTGGCTGCATGACCTGCTGGGCCACAGGCCTGGAGGGACAATGTGAGTGACTGTGTGATCCCACACCCAGGCCCAAACACCACCTGGAGGGGTCCTGAGCTCTCCTGGTGCTGCTGAGTGTGGCAAAAAGCACCAGGAACCAGTGCTGAAGGGGACGTGCCCTCCACCAGGACTCACAGCTCCTGGCAGACGGACGCTGACCCAAACAAACGTGCCGGGCACAGCCAGAGGCCCAAGAGCCATTCGCCCACCTGGAGCAAAAGCAGAACCAAAATATCCACCGGGATGCTCTCTCCCTTCTCTGCGGCTGCCGGACTTTTCCTTCCGCTCCTGACGGCCTCCTGGGTCATGACGTCACCGTCCCAGCCAGGGGCTCAGGCGCTGATGGTCAACGGCTCTTCTTCCTCTGCGATCCTGGCTGGCTTGGGTCATGAGAGTTTCCCGCGTCCTGAAGGCTTCGTGCTTTTCTGTAGCCAGTACGGAGTCCTGATTGATCTGTGATATCTGCCTCTTTGTGATGCTTGAGTGATTACCTTAACTCTGATCAGATCTGGTCCACAGCTTTGGTTAAAATGCTCAGGTTAAATGCATTGCATTTTAAGGTTATAAAAAGACACCCAGTTTATGTTGTCTTCATGTCACTGTTTTCCATACAGAGTTGTTTTATAAAAATGGGGGTAAATTCTGCAAGCTTGTGTATTCTTACACCAAAGCGAGCAAATACAGATTGTTCAGAAAATGTTAATCCAAACAGCCTTCAGTTCAGTCGGTTATGTGTATCTGATGAGACGCTTTAAACTTGTTTTTTTTTTTTTTTAAATAATAAAGATATTCACGGGGCTGGCAGTGTGGCATACTGGGTAAAGCTGCCGCCTGCAATGCCGGATCCCATATGGGTGTTGGTTCCTGTCCTGGCTGCTCCTCTTCGAGTCCAGCTCTCTGCTGTGGCCTGGGAAAGCAGTGGAAGATGTCCCAAGTCCTTGGGCCCCTACACCCACATGGGAGACCAGGATGAAGCTGCTGGCTCCTGGCTTCAGATCGGCGCAGCTCTGTCCATTGTGGCCAACTGGAAACGAACCAGTGGATGGAAGACCTCTCTCTCTGTGTATTCTGCCTCTCCTCCTCTCTTTGTGTAACTCTAACTTTCAAATAAATAAGTAAATCTTAAAAAGGTAATTATAAGGGATGAAGGTATTTTCAAAGTTGTTAACAATAGCCTAGCACCTGTGTTTGCTGTTTTGGAGGTGTTATTATCCTTGTGAGTTATTTTAAAAACATGGAAATGTAATTTTGGCCCTAAAGTAATTCAGATAATGGCATGGTATTTATCAGTATCTCAGTCTCTTCAGTCATCCAGGCATCATTGCTAAGTAAAACTTGGGTAAAGGTACATAAAAACATGGATGTATGTACTTGTAGAATCTTAAATGCTGTCAAGAATTGCCTCTCCGCCTTTGGCTAAGATCAAGTGTGAAAACCGACAAGGGAGACTGGGTTTGTTACCATGTATTTTCAGAACTTGTCCAAGCTTGACGAGTCAAGATGGCCTGAAAGTACCTAAAGGCTTGAAAAGCTGCAAAATGTGTGAGCGAGTCATACACTGTTTGAGAGGAAAACATCTTGGAAGAAGTTTCTGTGTGATAAAATCGATTATGATTTTAAAAGAGTTTCCAGAATTTTCTACAGTTGAGTGTTCATCCCAAAGTTACACTGACCTAAGATTGAAGCCTGATCTGTTACAGCAATGAGGTTTTTGAAAAATGTATATAATATCTTAGTAACTATCTATAAATAGTCTTAAAATCGGATCTACAATTGGTAAGATCACTCTAAACAGATGCATATTAGTTCACAGTGTTTAGAAATTCCATTTTGCCCAGAGACTTTAAGTTCTCTTGGCACCTTTAACAGACTTTCTGAAAATCAAGGTTCTGAATTCTTTGGACTTTGGTATTTCCAGAGGGGCCCCTGGAACTGTCAGAGGATATATCTCTCGTCTTGTAGAGATAATAACCCATTAGGCTGTTTGGATTATATGAGCAGTGCAGCCACGATGTCAATGATGCCAAACTTCAGTTATGAGCATGTTTCTTTTTCCCAGCTGCCCCAGTCTCTGGCTCACAGGCCAGATTCTTCAAAGGGGGACTGACGCAGTCTCAGCTAACACTGAATAGCCAGGCGTTGCCAGCTCAAAATGTGGATCAAGTGGGGTCCAGACAAAACAGAGGAAGTGTTCCAAAAGAGACCTGGAGACGATGGGAGATGGTTACGTGCAGATCTAGAGACCTGGGTTCCAGGAGCCCAAGGAGCTCTAGTGTCCAGTGTGAAAACCTGGAAGCCCAAGAACTTACTACATAAATGCAAAAACTCACTTTTGAGTTACGTGGTAAGTTCTAGTATAAACTTATGGGTTACATGGTAACACTAGTTAAACCCGGCAACCCAGGCCCATAACCCACTGGCTACATGGTAAAAGTCTGGAAGCCTAAGGGTGGCAGAGACGTCTGCCACAACTTCTCCAAGTAGGCGACGCAGTAAGCACTTGTTAAATGCCAGTTAAATCTGAAAGCCCAGGAAGTCAGCCTAAGCAACCAGAAAGACCGTATTCGCCGCCTCATTTCTCTTTTCTGCTCCAGAAGGGAAGCTGACTGTTCTGCAAGACTCTCCACTGTGATGTACGCTTTGACCCCTAGATCCTATAAAAGGGATGGCTGACCTTTTTTGTAATAATTCCTGGCAAGTAGCATAGCCAGAAAGTGAGAGATTAAACTATGAAATAATGTGACAGCTAGCCTGATTTTTCTGTGTGCGTCGTAAGTGGACAGAACTCCCCTTTTAAAACAAACGGAGGGGTGGGGCCGGCACTGTGGCTCACTTGGTTAATCCTCCGGCTGCGGCACTGGCATCCCATATGGGCGCCGGGTTCTAGTCCCAGTTGCTTCTCTTCCAGTCCAGCTCTCTGCTGAGGCCCGGGAGGGCAGTGGAAGATGGCCCAAGTGCTTGGGCCCCTGCACCCGCATGAGAGACCAGGAGGAAACACCTGGCTCCTGGCTTCAGATCGGCGTAGCTCCAGCCGTAGTGGCTATTTGAGGGCTGAACCAACGGAAGGAAGACCTTTCTCTCTGTCTCTCTCTCTAACTCTGTCAAATAAAAAAAAAAAAAACGGAGGGGGAGATGGGAAGTTTCACTGATGACCTCAAAGTATATAGACAGGTCACCATATTCGATCCGGCATGAAAGGTCCTAGTTCTCCTCATGGGCACTGTCTTAACTCACAGGGAAATACTAAGTGTTGAGTTTGCCCGTGACCACAGCTTTCTAGCTCACCCTGACGATATTAAGGGAAATCTTCAACTATTCGGGATGGGACTGAGCACCCCCTTGAATGACATCATAGAGGCTCCCTCCATGGTCTACTTTATTATAGACTGGGAGAACGAGGAGCAAGCTAGGCAGAAGAAGCGACGTAAGGGTAGGCGCAGGCCCGTCAATGGCTGCTGTACACGGTGATCTGCCATCAAGGATCCCAGCAAGGCCAGTCCACCTCCAAATGGTACCTGTTTTTGATATGAGGAGCAGGGCATTGGGCAAGCAGGTGTCGTGACAGGAACAGGCTTCTGAAGAGTCCCGTCAGCTCTGCCGAGAGCCAGGCCACTGGAACCTGACCACCCTGGGGCTGAAGGGCTCCTGGGTCAGAACAGCAGACCCTGTTGGCCTCAAGCTAAGAAGCCCTTCAGCTTGCCCAGCTACTGAGGGGCTGGCCCACAGTCAGTGACACTGCAGGGAAAACCACAAGATTCCATCGAGACAGCTGCCAACTCTGTACCGGCCTCCTGCTCAGACCAGTGCTCCTAGTCCAGCCACGTAACGGGAGCCAATGGGTGCCTTCTGATGTCTCTTCCAGTACCCCGTGGGTAGGTCTGGGCCTCACACATACCTGGCCAGGTCTTAAAGCCCACCCTCCTGTCAGTTCTATTTGACTTTAAATGAGTTAAGGGGGGGGGCTTATCATAGCTAGTCTGCCAGCACATTACTATTTAGCCCTTTTCCTCACCCCCTGGGAGAGAGGAGCAGCCCGAGAGGAGACAGGCCGTCAGCAAGTTCCTCGTTCTGAACCCAGCCCCGGCGTTCCCTACCAGGTTACAGATTCCTAGATACAGGGAAATAGCGAAGTTCCCGAATCAGGCTATCCACAGGGAGCCAGAGCATAGCCCCTTCCTTTGGGAAACAAAACACAGCTTCCATCCACTGAAAAGCTGCCACGACCAGGCCCCCGGAACGGGACTGCTACACTCCGTCCTTCACAAAAAGCCAGGCCCTGGACCTGCTCACTGCTGCCCGGGAGCGTGTCTGCTCCAGAAATGTCTGTGGGTCAAAGTAGATGCGTACAAATCATGTTCCTACTTTCCTGGACAAGGCCAGACAACTCCAGGTCCAGGCTAAACAAGGCTGGAAAACCTGGCCTGGCCACTGCTCTTGGAATCCTGGCCAGTGAGCCGCCTCGGGGACGTGGCTTTTGCACTTGTCCTGCGTCTCTTTAGACGACTGTGTTGTAGCGCCCTTGGTTTGCCTCTAACAGAATACAACCCACCCAGCCTGCCCCGTCAGGCAGAACGATCAGTCCTCTGCACAGGGCTGGGCCATCTTTGCGAGGCCACCCTCAAACACCATGGGCAGAGAGCAAGAGAAGCACACCCATAATGAGCACCGTGCCCCTTTGTCAGTGCTGAAGAAACCACAGAAGATGGACCTCCATCCGTTGTGTCCCCGTAAGATTATGGGTACCTTCTCTTGAGCAGGGATCGTGAGGCAGGACGTTAGGAGTTAGCCCCATGTGTGCATGAGAGGGACCTCAGGAAAGCAGGGGAACCCAGCATCGCAGAAGCTCACCCTGGAGGCAGCCCAGGATCTTGCCCTTCAGTCCCGCCCAGACCCTGGTAACCTTCCAGGCGGTCTCAGCCCTCCTCCGGAGGAGAGCACTCGCTCCTCATGGGTTCCCTGGCCTGGTAACACTGAGCAGTAAAACCTCATTCAAAAAAAAGATTTATGTATTTATTGGAAAGGCAGAGGCAGGAGAAGGGTCTTCCGTCTGCTGGGTCACTCCCCAGATGGCTGCAACAGCCAGAGCTGGGCTGATCCAAAGCCAGGAGCCAGGAGCGTCTTCCCGGTCTCCCACGCATGTGCAGGGGCCCAAGCACTTGGGCCATCTTCCACTGCCTTCCCAGGCCACAGCAGAGCTGGATCGGAAGTGGAGCAGCTGGGACTCGAACTGGTGCCTATATGCGATGCCGGTCCTGCAGGCAGCGGCTTTCCCTGCTACACCGCAGTGCCGGCCCCTTGAGCAATACAACTTTCACATTCTTCCTCCAAGGCAGGTGCCCTGGGGAGCCTCACTGCCCGGCACCACGGGGGCTCCCCAGGCTGACAGCTCTGAGCAGTGAAACCCTGGGAGGAAACTTCCCTAATTCACACCAGCAAACCCTGTCCTGCGGGGGAGGAGACATGGCGGGCAGAGCTGGAAGGCTTCCCTTAGCCCGCCTGAATGCACACTGCGCACTCAGCTCTCTGCTGAGCCGCCCGCCCTGCCAGGTGCACTCTCTGCATTCAAGCATGTGCCCTCCCTGTCCCCAGTCTGAGTGACCGGCGCCTGCTCTCGGGTCCTGTCCACCCGGGGTGACGGCCGCCCGGCCCCATTAACCCTGCTGCCTTGCTCAGCACGGTTCCTGTCGCACGTCTGAATTCTTTCTTGGGTGAAGACGAGAACCTACCCCATCCATCTCCACTAACACTAAGGGCCCCACGGAAGGGCCACGCAGAGATTCAAGTGCGCCGCGGCAAGTGGCCTTGTCTTGGGGCCCCTTCTAGCCGGGCGTGGCCGGCTGCATCCGGTTCCTTCCGGAACCGCCAGTGGCAGGGCCACCGTTGCGTGTCACCTCTGCCAGGCCCTGGACAGATCGCAGGCACCAAGCCCCGCGGGAAGCAAAGCCGCGGAGCGTGGTCACTCCCACACCTGCGGGTCTGGGCACTGGCTGCAGCGGCCTGACCACACCGGGGACTCCTGCGGACACGGGAGGGGGGCGGGGGCGCGCGGCCAGGCTCCGGGTGGGGCGGCGGGAGTCCCCGGGAACTTCCGGGCCAAGCCCGAGTCCCCAGGCCAGGGCGGCTCAGGGCGCGGGGCCCAGAGCGAAGGCCGGAGCCCAGGCAGGGCCACCGCCCAGCGACCGCCCACAGGGCACGCAGCCGCCCGGCCTTCTCCGCGGCTGTGCGGCGGGAAGGGGCTGGACTGCCGGGCAGAGAGCGAATCAGCTTCCGTCTGCCCGCGCAGGGGCGGGGCAACACCTGAGTGACGTGGGTCCCCACCAGCCTGCGCCCTAGCCGGCCAGGGGCAGTCCCGTGGGCGGGGCTCCTGGGACACCCCGGAGAAGAGGCCGGCCCCGCCTGCCCTGAGGCTTCTAGAACCTTCCGGGCCTCCTGAGGCGTGAGTGGCCGAGGTGAGCGCGCTTTTCAGGCTGGTATTTTTGGCTCAGTGTCCCTGAAGGAACCTGGCGAAAGGCGTGTGGGGTCGGGGTCGGGGTCGGGCGCAGCGTCCCGCAAGTGAGAGGCGACGTGGCGGCCGTGGAAGAAGGTTCCAGAAAGGCGGGTGAGGCTGGCGTTTGAGGCCCAGTGGCTGCAGGCGCTGGGGCGGACACGCGGACAGCGGAGGTGGCTGCAGTGTCCCAGGGCCTGGTGGGTCTGTGCAGGGCCCGATTCGGGGGCGCCGGGGGCCAGTAGCTGTGGCTGACCTGGACCCCCGCCTCACATCCCGGAGCCAGCCTTCCGCGGGAGACCCTGCCCCCGGGGTCCCCGGAGCCCTCCCCCTCCCCCCCCGAGCCCCCCCGGGGTCCCCAGAGCCCTTCATCCTCCTCCACCTCCTCCCCTGAGCCCCTTCACTCGGGGTCCCCAGAGCCCTCCCCCTCCTCCCCTGAGCCCCCCCCAGGGTCCCCGGAGCCCTCCCCTTCCCCCCGTGAGCCCCCTTCCGCAGGGTCCCCAGAGCCCCCCCTCCCCCCGTGAGCCCCCACCCCGGGGTCCCCAGAGCCCTTCATCCTCCTCCCCAGAGCCCCTTCACCCGGGGTCCCCGGAGCCCTCCCCCTCCTCCGCCTCCTCCCCTGGGCCCCTTCACCCGGGGTCCCCAGAGCCCTTCATCCTCCTCCACCTCCTCCCCTTGGCTCGTTCACCCGGGGTCCCCGGAGCCCTCCCCCTCCTCCCCTGAGCCCTCCCCGGGGTCCCCGGAGCCCTCCCCCTCCACCCCCCCGAGCCCCCACCCCGGGGTCCCTGGAGCCCTCCCCCTCCTCCCCTGAGCCCTCCCCAGGGTCCCCGGAGCCCTTCCCTTCCCCCCGTGAGCCCCCCCGGGTCCCCAGAGCCCTCCCCTTCCCCCCGTGAGCCCCCTTCCGCGGGGTCCCCGGAGCCCTCCCCCTCCCCCCGTGAGCCCCCTTCACCCGGGGTCCCCAGAGCCCTCCCCCTCCTCCGCCTCCTCCCCTGGGCCCCTTCACCCGGGGTCCCCAGAGCCCTTCATCCTCCTCCCCTGAGCCCCTCCCGGGGTCCCCAGACGCCCCTCTCCTCCTCTGAGCCCCCTCCCCAGGGTCCCCAGAGTCCTTTCCCTACCCCCCTTCACCCGGGGTCCCCAGAGCCCTCCCACTCCTCCCCTGAGCCCCTCCCGCGGTATCCCCAGAGCCTTCCTCCTCCCCCACCCCGGAGCCCCTTCACCCGGGGTCCCCAGAGCCCTCCCCCTTCTCCCCTGAGCCCCCCCAGGGTCCCCAGAGCCTTCCTCCTCCCCCCTGAGCTCCCCCCGGGTAACCAGAGCCTTCCCCCTCCCCCGAGCCCCTTCACCCGGGGACCCCAGAGCCCTCCCCCTCTTCCCCTGAACCCCCTCCCCCGGGGTCCCCAGAGCCCTCCTCCCCTGAGCCCCGCCGGGGTCCCCGGACCCCCCCTCATCCACTGAGCCCCCCCCCGGGGTCCCCAGACACCACTCTCCTCCCCTGAGCCCCCTCCCCAGGGTCCCGGGAGCCCTCCCCCTCCCCCTCCCCCTCCCCCGTGAGCCCCCTTCCCCGGGGTCCCCAGAGCCCTCGCCCTCCTCCCCTGAGCCCCCTCCCTGGGGTCCCCAGAGCCCTCCCCTCCTCCCCTGGGCCCCTTCACCTGGAGTCCCCGGAGCCCTTCCCCTCCCCCCGTGAGCCCCCTGCCCCGGGGTCCCCGGAATCCTTCCCCCTCCTCCGCCTCCTCCCCTTGGCCCCTTCACCCGGGGTCCCTGGAGCCCTTCGCGCTCCCCCCAAGCACCCCCCGGGGTCCCCAGAGCCCTTCCTCCCCCTCCAAGAGCCCCCTCCCCAGGGTCCCCGGAGCCCTTCCCTTCCCCCCGTGAGCCCCCTTCCGCGGGGTTCCCAGAGCCCCCCCCCTCCCCCCGTGAGCCCCCTTCCCCGGGGTCCCCACAGCCCTCCCCCTCCTCCGCCTCCTCCCCTGGGCCCCTTCACCCGGGGTCCCTGGAGCCCTTCATCCTCCTCCACCTCCTCTCCTTGGCCCCTTCACCCGGGGTCCCCGGAGCCCTTCATCCTCCTCCATCTCCTCCCCTGAGCCCCTCCCAGGGTCCCCGGAGGTCTTCCCTCCCCTCGTGAGCCCCCTTCCCCGGGGTCCCGGAGCCCCCCACCCCTCGTCCTGCCCGCACCCTCTGTTCTCCCGTGGAATTACAGGGGCGGGGGTGCCGCTGGTGACAAAGTGACGTTTTCTCGGCGTCGGTCCCGAGTGACACCAGCGTCCGGAATGGGCCTTGAGGTCCAGGGCTCCCGGCCCCGGGGCGCAGCCGCAGTGCGTGGGCCCGCGGCTCTGCTGTCTCCGAACGCGCCCAGCTCGCTGTCTGGGGCCCTGTGGCCAGCAGAGGCCGCCTGAGGGCGGGCGCGCGGCCTGCCCGTGGCCCTGACGTCCGTGTCGCCGCCCGCGACCCAGCAGCGGCCGCTCCGTCCTCGCGCCTGAACCTGCGCTCAGGCCGTGTGCTGGCCGCGCGTCCCGGCGGGTGGCTCCCTCCAGGTCCTTCTTCCCCACCCCTGGCTGTTTTAAAGAGAGGGGGTTCAAGCCCAGCTCAGCCAGGGGGGTTTTGAAACCACTCGCTCCAGGAACCGGACATCTGCTGTGGAAGAGTGCAGCGTCCAGGGGAGGTCTGAGGGGTTACAATATAAGAGCCGTCCTGCTGTAGCAATGAGCAGAGACCCCTGTCTGCTGACAGCAGGGCAAGCGCCACGGTGTTGGACGGTCACTGCTGCCCAGGAGTCGACTTGGCTTGAGGCCTGTACAGACCTGAGGTCCCGTCTGGCTGTTCGCCTGCCTCGGGACAGGGCTGGTAGCCGCGGGGTGGGTGTGGACCTTGTGTTCTAGGCGCTTGCCTCTCCCCTAGAGAAGCCTTCTACGCACGGGCACATAGAAGATGCCCGAGAGAACAAGTTGGTTTGAAAAGTGAGACGGTAAACACAGGTGAGCGCGAGCTGCTCACGGAGATCCCTGTCAGGGTGCAGAGGGCCGGCAGGAGACCAGGGGTGCAGGAGGGGAAGCAGAGGGAGAGAGCACCCAGCACCTCCTCCAGTAGTGTTCTCTGGTGGACGAGAGCTCTCTCCTCAGCTGCTGGCCTCTTGTGTGAGGTTGGGGGTCACTCTGTGGGCACAAAGCTACCTGGGAGTTGTGTGATCCCTCTGTAAAAGTCCATGGAGATCTCAAAATGCCTGGCATCTCTCCCAACTCCCACCCAAGTGCCTTATGGTGGAGATGCATCCTGGGAAAGGGGGCATTATGATTGACAAGTAGGAGGGCACACTGGGCAGAGGGGAGTGGCTTGTGACTTTCAGCTCTGTGGTCCTCACCTGGCTCCCTGCCTATCCTGTCCCATATCAGTAGGAGAGAGAGACAGCAAGTTGTCCTACCCTGTGTCCACCCCGGCCATTCCTAAGCTGGCTAGGACAGGTGTTGGGGGATGGATCTTTCTTGGTGAATATTTGTGGTTAGAGGAACCAGCAGAGATAGGTTATCGAGGGTCATGTGCAAAAGATGAAGTCCCAGTCCAGTTACTGGGGAAGTGTCACTGGGGAAGCTGTGATGTTCTTGTCTTCACACAAGAAAGAATGCAGGTGTGAGACAGAGAGCAGGGTGATGAGGGTTTATTGGGGACAGATCATCCATCAGAACGGAAGGGATGGAGAGAGAGAGAGAGCGCTCGGTCACTGGGACTGGGGAGAGCGAGGGTACATGGTTGAGTGGAGAGAACACACCTGGGCAGGCCAGGCGGGGGCTCAGCAGAGAGCAGAGGGCTGAGCGCAAAGTCTGTTTGGACTCCCTAGGTTTTTAAGGGAGTCTGTTTACCCACCTCCAGGACAAAGGACAGAGAGTCCTGGCGGAAGGGTTTGTTGGGGGAAAATTAGCAAATTCCTCCCCAGCAAATTCCTCTGCCCAGGAATTGCTGGCCTGGGCAGAATAGGGGGGCTTCCCTTAGGGCCTCTGAGAAGGTTTTATTGCCCCCCTTGTTATCAGGTCAGGTAGCCCCTTTGGTCCTGAGGAGAGAATTCTCCTGGGAGCTGTCCTTGGGGGGAGGGCTGGGAGCACCTGGGAGGTCATCAGGGTCTGGGCAGGACTCTGAAGTGGGAGACGCTGGGCTTCTGGGGCTTCCCAGTAGGTGCTGGGCTTCAAGCCCTTCTCACACACACAGAGGCTAAAGTTCTGACTTCCTAACAACTTGAGCAGAAAAAAGTGTCCCTTTGCACTTCTTTGTTTTTCTTTCAGCTAGTCATAGCTGCCTGGAGAGGGTGGGGCACAGTTGCGAGAAGGGATGGAAATGTGGTGAGGGAGGGCAGCCACCCCCCCCACACACACACAACCCCCCACTCCCCCACCCCACAGGCAGAAGCTGGGGATGAGGGAGATAGCTGATGTCCTCATTACCCCTGGCTTCACACACCAGCACCACAGAGCATGGGTTGTGTCTAGTAAACAGCCATGGAGGATGGGCCCACACTGTAACTGCTCCCATTAACCCCGTGCATAGTGTAAGTGTTACCAGTGAATGGCAGGGTTCTTGTCTTCGTGCAAGAAAGAATTCAGGCATGAGACAGAGAGTAGTGGGAGGTAAAATAGCAAGGTTTATTAGGGCAGGGCCATCCGTAAGAACGGATGGGCACCTCTCCAGACAGGACCTGAGAGAGAGTGCTCAGTTGCTCGGACTGGGAAGGGGGAAGCCAGGTTACATGGTTGAGTGGAGAGAGTACACCTGGGCAGGCCAGGTGGGCGGCTCAGCAGAGAGGCAGAGAGGCAGAGGGCTGAGCGCGCAGTCCAGTTGAGGCCGGGGTTTTTAAGGAGATGGGTCTTTGTCTTTTCACATCTCCTCCTGAAACAAAGAATTTTATGGATGTAAATACTATGAATCTCCTATTTAAGTTTTCCCCTGAAGGTATCAGACAGGAGGAAGCCTAGCTGGCTCTGTCCTGGGTTCAGAGGAAGGGTGAGCAGGACCCCCTGGAGAATGGGGATCCGGAGCAGGGTGTTTGAGATGCAGATACTGGGCTGCATCTGGGAGACTGTGGAAGGTTGTCAGGCAGAAGGGGCGGGGACCCCCACCTGGCAGGTCATCAGGTAGAAGGGGCAGGGCAGGATGGGAACTGGGCTGTCCCTGAAACGTTATCGGGATGACTTTGAGATGCAGATGCATATGCTGGACATAGATGTCTTCTCTTTAGGCCTTTATGTCACACACACATAAGCTCATAGCTGACTTCCCACCTAACATAAGCAAGGGGTTGCAGAACAGGGAGGAAACAGAATATGAACTCACAGCCAGAACAGACTTACTCAAGAGGTGAGTGACCAGCTGCCAGCACGCGCACAGACTGAGCAGGTGGCAGAGGGCCCAGTCCTCCAGGGGGCTGGGCCTTATAAATCTTAGGGTGGGCTAAGGGTCAGGGGTTGGGGGCAGTAGGTGGAGGTGAGTTTTTCCATACAGGTTTTTCAAGATTTCCTGGGCTTTCAAACCTGGAAAAGAGTGCAGGCGGTGGTGTGGGGCACAGGACAGGGCTTGGGGCTGAGCTGGTCTCTTGGAAGAAGGCAGGGGTAAGGAAGGTGTAAAATGGAGTTTTACCTACTTTCAGGCAGTGAGCTAAAATGGATGAGGCTTGTTACAAGGAGTCAGACGGGTTAATAGGCAGTGGTCCTGGAGGAAATGCTTGCTTTCCCCAAAAGTTACTTTTAGCAGGTCAAAAATGCCTGCTCCATTTCTTAGGAATTTCTAGTTTTACCATGAGGATGAGCTTGTGGTTTACTGTAAAAACAAGTTACCTATCCTACCCCTCCACAAAGTGAGATTACAGATCAGGTCTTTTGATGGGTTTTGTTCTTGCCTTGTAACTAACTGAATGTCAAGCTGGTTGCCAAGTTTTTTTCTTCCCCAAAATTGTTCTTAAAAACCCCACTACCACTAGCCCCCTTTGAATTTTGCCTCTCTTGGAGCCCCCTTCCAGGCCCCTCTGGCTAGAGGTCTCTGACTCAAATAAATCCTATGTTTAAATGCATCCTGCTTTTCTCTTTGCCTTGTCTGTTAGGAAATTTCTTCTTCAGTGTTAGACAACGAACTGAGGTAATAATCTCTCCTCTGCCTTCATTTCACCTGTGACAGTTGTGTCCTTTTTTATTGCTAGCAGAGGTGAGTGTGTGGGGTTTTGTCTTCCAGCAAGAAAGGATTCAGGCATGAGATAGAGAACAGTGGTAAGCAAGGTAGCAAGGTTTAATGGGTTAGGGAATCTATCAGAATGGATGGGACAGAATCCGAGAGAGAGAGTGCCCAGTCAGTCACTCAGACCGGGGACAGCAAGGCCACATGGTTAAATGGAGAGAATATGCTGGGCAGGACAGGCAGGCAGCTCAGCAGACAGTTGAGTGCTGAGCCACAGTCTTTGTTCAGGTTGGGATTTTTAAGGGGATAGGCTCAGTTCTTCCCACCAAAAGGGTTTGCTGAGTACAGTTAAAATTCCTCCCCAGGTTTTACTACCCAGTGCTGTCAGCCTGGAGCCCACGTGGTGCTGGGCAGAGGAGCCTCCACTAGGATGCCTGCCTGGGAGGAAGGGTGTGATGGTTTTTATTGCTGCGTGTCGTCAGGCCAGGTGACCCATGTGGTGCTGAGAAGAGAGAATTTTCCTGGGGAGCTCTATTGGCGGAAGGGCTGAGACCACCTGGAAAGTTACCAGGGTCTGGGCAGGATTTTGCAGTGTGATTACTGGGCTCCTTCCAAGGTGGGCTTCTGTGGTGCTGTTTTCCTCAGGCCCCTCTCACACACACATAGGCTAATTTCTAGCTTCCTACATAACACTGCCACATAGGACATCAGAACTTTGCATCATTTTATAACCCTGTGAGCAGAGATGGATGGGGTAGGTTCTTGTCTTCATGCAAAAAAGATGTGAGATAGAGAAGTGCTAAGCAGGGTAGCAAGATTTATTGGGGTAGGGCATCTGACAATGGATGGAGCAGAATCTGAGAGGGAGTGTGTCTGGTTACTCAGATAGGGCTAGCAAGGTCACCTGGTTAAATGGAGAGAATATACTGGGCAGGCCAGGCAGGCAGCTCAGCAGAGAGCTAAGAGCTGAGAGTGCAGTCTGTATGCAGACTGGGGCTTATAAGGGAAAGGAGTCCAGCATCATTTCTCCTCTCCCCTCCCCAGAACAGAGGGTGTGCTGAGTGTGAATTAGGTGGAATTCCTCCCAAGGTTTCACTACTCATTGCTGTCAGACAGGAGAGCCCACCCGGCAGAGGAGCCGCCCCTAGGGTGCCTACCTTGGAGGAGGGATGAGATGGTTTTATTGCTCAGTGTTACCAGGGCAGATACTCATCTGGTGCTGAGGAGAGAGGACTCTCCTGGAGTGCTTTCCTTGGGGGGAGGGCTGAGACCATCTGCAAAGTTATCAGGGTCCAGGTATGAGTGAAATGTAAAATCACTGCTTCCAAGTGAGCTTCTGCAGATGCTTTGTCTTCCACAGGCCCCGCTCACACACATAGGCTAATTTCTGAATTCTGATCTAAGAACCCCACATGTATGTGACACGATTTAAATGAACTAAGTTACGAGTCCTCTCATTGGAGAGTTCCAGGGATCCAATTGGAAGGCTCAAGGTCAAAGAGTAAGTTTAGAGTTCTGTGTGTAGAAGAACTGTCAGAGGCATAAACCGTTTTGCTGTCAGAAAACTAGTTGAGATGAGTCCAGGCAGTGAAATTGTCAGCTTTGAAATGAACTATTTGTGTCCCATTCTACCAAGGTCTTGGAATAAACAATTTGTGTCCCTGTGGCCTAGCAGGTCCTAACAGCTGTTTCATTCTCATCTATGCATCTCCTTCCCAACTCTGTTCCTTCCCTTGTCCTAGGACCCTTGTTACCTAGACATTTACCCCAGAAATTGTCCTTGTGTTTTGTGATTTCATCTTTTGCTAGTCTGCTTTTTATTCTCTTTAAGTGGAGAGGAAGGGAGGAAGAAAGGGAAAGAAGAGAGAGGGAGAGGTGGGTATAATTGTTACCGGAGAAGCAAAGGGTCCTTGTCTTCGCCCAAGAGAGAGCTCAGGCATGAGACAGAGAGTAGTGGAAAGCAAAATAGCAAGGTTTATTAGGGTAGGGACATCCGTAAGAACGGGTGGGCACCTCTCCAGACAGGACCTGAGAGAGAGTGCGCAGTTCACATTTAGGCTGGGGTTTTTAAGGGGATGGGTCTTGCCTTCCTGCCTTTTCCCTCCCCCACTCCTTCTTCTCCTCTGGAACAAAGGACTTGTTGGGTGTAAATGCAAAATATTCCTTTCTGAGTTTTTCCACTGAAGTTATCAGACAGGGGAAGCCTGGCTGGCATTGCCCCGCCTTAGAGGAAGGATGTTTATCAGGCCAGGTAGAAGGGTCAGGACTCCCTGGAAGGTCATCAGGATCCGGGCGGGACTTTGAAGTGCAGATACTGGACTGCACCTGGAAGGTGATCAGGATGACTTTGAGATGTGGATGCTGGACCGCTGTAGATGTCAGTTCCTTAGGCCCTTGTCACACACACATAAGCTCATTTCTGACTTCCTACCTAACATAAGGGGGCAGGGGGAGGGCATTCAGTTTGCTTCCCAAAGACCCATGAAAGCTGAGACTGGGCCACACTGGAAGGAATTCAAGTGAGGTCTCCCAAATCGGTGGCAGGGACCCAACTCCTTGGGCCATCATCATTGCCTTTCAGGATGTATACTGGCAGGAAGAGGAGTCCGGAACCCACGCTGGGAAGCAAACCTGTGCTCTTGGATGTGGGACATGGGCATCTGAACTGGAGTCTTCGCTGCAGTTAAATTAGTCAGATTCTGCTTTTTTTCTAGAACATCCATTTGCTTCTTCTTTTTTTTTAAAAAAATTTATTTATTTGAAAGACAGAGTTACAGAGAGGTAGAGACAGAAAGAGGTCTTCCATCAACTGGTTCACTCCCCAGATGGCTGCAATGGCCAGAATTGTGCCGTTCCAAAGCCAGGAGACAAGTGCTTCCTCTAGGTCTCCCATGCAGGTCCAGGGGCCCAAGGACTTGGGCCATCTTCCACTGCTATCCCAGGCCACAGCAGAGAGCTGGATCAGAAAAGGAGCAGCCGGGACTAGAACCGGCACCTATATGGGATGCCAGCGCTTCAGGATAGGGCTTTAGCCCACTGCACCACGGCGCTGGCCCCCAAGTCATCACTTCTTGAAGTTCAATTTCACTTCTACAGATTTTGTTTTAGGTGCTCTATTAGTTCTCACAGATCAGGGAGAACATATGGTATTTATCCCTTATTTGGCTTATTTCACTAAATATGATGTTTTACAGATTCATCCATTTTGTTGCAAATGACTGAATCTCAATTTTTATTTATTTATTTTTTTTTACTGCTGTGTAGTAGCCCATAGTTTCTTTATCCAGTCTTCAATTGACAGCCATTTAGGTTGATTCCAAGTCCTAGCTACTGTGAATTGAACTGCAATAAACATGGAAGTGCAGATAACTCTTTTTGTTTACTGATTTCATTTCCCTTAGGTAAATTCTCAGGAGTGGGATGCTGGGGCATATGCTAGGTCTATATTTGGATTTTTGAGGTATCTCCATACTGTCTTCCATTGAGGCTTTACTGTTTTACATTCCCACCAACAGTGGATTAGGGTACATTTTCCCCCACATTCTTGCCAGCATTTGTTGTTCGTTGATTTCTGTATGAAAACCATTCTAACTGGGGTGAGCTGGTTTTTTGAAAATATAATCCAAATTGACACACCATTGGCCCAACTAACCAAAAAAAGGAGAGCGATGACTCAAATAATAAAATTAGAGAAAAAAGGAAATGTAACAACAGAAACCACAGAAATAAAAAGAATCATCAGAAATTACTACAAGAGCTCTATGCCAAAAAACTGGAAGACCCAGAAGAAATGGATAGATTACTGGACACAAAAAACCTACCTTATTGAGTCATGAAGACCTTAAACAGACACATAACCAAGACAGAAACTGAAATCAGTAATAAAGACCCTCCCAGCAAAGAAAAGCCTAGGACCAGATGGCTTGACTGCTGAATTCTATCAGACATTTAAAGAACTAACTCCAATTCTTCTCAAGCTATTCAAAACAATGGAAAAAGAAGAAATCCTCCCAAATTCTTCCGTGAAGCTAAAATCACCTTAATTCCTAAACCTGGAAAAGATGCAACAAAGAAAATACAGGCAATTTCCCTGAAGAACATAGATACAAAAATCCTCAACAAAATAATAGTCAATTGAATCTAGCAACACATCAGGAAGATCATCTACCCAGACCATATGGGGTTTATCCCTGGTGTGCGGGGATGGTTCAGCATTCGCAGATCAATCAATGAGCACATCACATTGACAAACTGTAGAACAAAAACAAAATTATTATCTCAATAGATGCAGAGAAAGCATTTAAAAAATACAACACCCTTTCATGATGAAAACTCTAAACAAATTGGGCATAGAAGAAACATTCCTCAACACAATCAAAGCAATTTGTGACAAACCGACAGCATCATATTGAATGGGGAAAAATTGGAAGCATTCCCACTGAGATCTGGTACCAGAGAGGGATGCCCACTCGCACCATTGCTACTTAATGTAGTCCTGGAAATTTTATCCAGAGACATTAGGCAAGAAAAAGAAATCAAAGGGATACAAATTGGGAAGGAGGAAATCAAACTATGCCTATTTGCAGATGACATGATTCTATATATAGGGGATCCAAAAAACTCCACTAAGAGACTATTGGAACTCATGGAAGAGTTTGGTAAAGTAGCAGGATATAAAATCAATACACAAAAATCAACAGCCTTTGTATACAGATAATGTAAAGGCAGTGGTTCAGGTTCTAAGATCAATCTCATTCACAATAGCTACCAAAAAAATAAAATACCTTGTAATAAATTTAACCAAGGATGTGAATATCCCTATGATGAGAGTTGAAAACATTAAAGAAAGAAATAGGAGATATTAAAAAATGGAAAAGTCTTCCATGTTCATGGATTGGAAGAATCAATATTTATCAAAATATCGATTCTTCCAAAAGCAATTTACAGATTCAGTGCAATACCAATCAAAATATCAAAGACATTCTTTTCAGATCTAGAAAAAATGATGCTGAAGTTCACATGGAGGCACAGGAGATCTCAAATAGCTAAAGCAATCTTGTACAACAAAAACAAAGCCGGAGGCATCATAATACCAGATTTCAAGACACACTGCAAGGCAGTTATAATTAAAACAACATGTTACCGGTACAAAAATAGATGGATAGACCAATGGAACAGAATAGAAACACCAGAAATTAATCCAAACATCTAAAACCAACTTATATTTGACCAAGGAGCTTAAACCAATCCCTGGAGCAAGAACAGTCTCTTCAACAAATGGTGCTAGAAAAACTGGATTTCCACATGCAGAAATATGAAGCAAGACCCCTATCTTACACCTTACACAAAAACCCACTGAACATGGATTAAAATCTAATCTGTGACACAACACCATAAAATTACTGGAGAAAATTGGGGAAGCCCTGCAAGACACTGGCACAGGCAACGAGTTCTTGGAAAAGACCCCAGAGGCATAGGCAGTCAAAGCCAAAATTAATAAATGGGATTAGATCAAATTGAGGAGTGTCTGTACTGTGAAAGAAACACTCAGGGAAGTGAAGAGGGAACTGACAGAATGGGAGAAATTATTTGCAAACTGTGCAGTTCGTAAAGGATTAATAAGCAGAATCTACAAAGAGATCAAAAACTCCACAACAACAAAACAATCCAGTTAAAAGATGGGCCAAGGACTTAAGCAGACATTTTTCAAAAGAGGATATCCAAATGGCCAACAGATACATGAAAAAATTTTCAAGATCACTAGCTGTCAGGGAAATGCGAATCAAACTGCTTGATTTTAAGAGAGCTTGTAAGAATGCTGGAAACTCAGAAGTGATGATTGTCACTTGTATGCTAATGAGATGTCTGCTGGTTGTGGCTCCTACATGGCTTAAAGATGTTGGCTGGACCAAGGAAGGCCATGGTGGAATTAGAGGGCTGGATCTTTCAGTTTCACCCACCCAGATTCCAGGGAGGAAGAGTGGCAGAGGTGGAATTCATCATGAGCACCCAGTGATTTAATCAACCTTACCTAAGTCGTGAAGGTTCCATACAAACCCATAACAGTGTGCCCTATATGGCTTCTCAGTTGCTTTAAACTCATGGAGATTTGAGAGTGTGGTGCCTGCAGAGGGCGTGGAGGCTGTTTGTTCCCCACCTCCTACTTTACTCTGTCTCCTCCATTTGCACCTTCTTGAGTTGTATCCTTTATAATAAGATGGCAATCAAAAACAAACTCTTTTTCCCCATTCTGGGACCATTCCAGCTAAACATGGAGAAGGGGGCAGTCATGAGAACCTCTGGTTTACACCTGTCAGAAGTATAGGAAGTGTGGACTTGAGAGTGGCATCTGAAGTGCTAGCAGTACTTGGGGCCAGGCCCTTAACCTGTGGTGTCTGGGCCCTGTCTGGGGAGAGTGAAAATGAGCTCACTGGGCACTGAGTTGGTGTCCAGAGTGTTGGGGAATTGGTTCCTGTGGAAAAAGCAACAATTTGGAGTCAGCAGTATGATGTCATGGAAACCATTCACATCACAGTCACCTGTGCTTGCCTCTCACACATTTGCAATTTAATATTGGTTTTCATCTTTTAAAAAGGCAATTTTGCTGTCTCTTCCTCTTTCTCTTTAATAGTCTCAAGATGATTTTCTAATGCACTCGTTTGCTAACAAGCACCTTTGAGTAAAGTGTGGCTTGCTTGAATCACTGTTCTGTGGAGTGGCAGTGGCCTCATCCTGACCCTTCCATGTCCTGGGTCCATAGGCCTTCCCTAGACAGCAGCTGTAAAGCCTGCAGCTGGACTGCTGCTGCTCTTGAGGTCCACCCTCTCCTGTCTCAGGGACACAGGGAAGCTCCGACCCCAGCACCAACCTGGTGCTTGCTCTCTTCACCTCCAGGTTCAAGTTCCTGCAGGAAACCATGTTGCCCCTGGCCTTACTTCTCACCATGATGTTCCCCCTGGTGGAGAGCAACGTCACTACCTCCAGGGAACTGTGGGTGGAAACTAACATCACTACCTCCAGGGAACCATGGGTGGATAGCAGCGTCACTACCTCCAGGGAACCATGGGTGGATAGCAGCGTCACTACCTCCAGGGAACCAGGGCTGGAGAGCAATGGCAGTAATGCCATTGAACCGCGTTGTAAGTGTCTTTCCATCTGTGGTGATGGGGATGAGAATTCCCTGGAATTGAACGGGATCTTTGGATAGGTGGCCTGGAATTTGAATTATCTAAGCCCACTGGGCTCTGCACTGTCCATGTGATGGGCTGTGGGGTGGGGTGGAAGTGCAAGGTCATTGTGGGACATTGTGCTTGGCTAGGAGAGGGTGGTCAGGAGAAAGAGGAGTTTCCCCAAGATGCAGCTGACCAGGACTTGAGGGGCAGTGTGGGAGTGGCACTTTCCCATGAGCGACAGGCAGCAGTGGCTTGTCTAGTGGCAGCCAGAGGACTCTGCACTGTGGCAGTTTCCTGCCTTCCTGGAGGTGTTCTCACTGGAAGGGTAAGGCACTGTCACACATGGCCGCCTAGGGCACTCCTCCAGAGCTGGCTCTGGGAGCAGGGGAGCTCCTGGGCCTGCCTGTCTTTGCTCAGGGAAGCTGGTGTGGGACAGAGTCAGACTGCCCGTGCGGGTCTTGCAGGCTGGGGAGGCCCTGGAGGAAGAGTCAGAACCTGTTGTGAGAGGAGGCAGAATGGGCTGGTAGTGGGTGGCAAAGGCACAAGGAGAAGTCTGATGTCTTCTTTCTTCTTATTCAGGGAGATTTAATATGCAATGCTTTAACTGTCTGGAAATAAACAACTTTAATTGTGTAGGACGAACAACCTGTCCCTTTCACATTAGGCGCTGCCTGACAGTGTCCATGCGTAAGTACCTCTTTATGTCCTCAAACTTTGTGGATGAGTTGTGTGGGCTCAACAGTTTAGGAGGTTGGGCCAGGCTGTTTGTGTGTCTGTGCCCTGTGCCCCTGCTGTCTTCCCATCCTGAGAGCGTGTTCCCAGGTAGCAGGATCAGCTTCCTGCTGGGGCAGTGGGCTCTGTCTTTAATTAAGGACAGGTACTGTGCCAGGTGGGTAGACCTGGCTGGCTACACAGCTGCCCCCTCTCCATGGGAAAGGAGCATTGCTGGGCCTCACAGCCTCTTTCCTTGTCTGTCTTGGTCATGTGTAGACAGCCAGTGCCACAGCTCACTGCCCATTCCATTTTGGGACACCTGGGGAGGGTCTCCCTGAGCAGTGGCAGGCGGGGATGCACCTGGACCCTCAGTGCCATGGTCACCACACCCAGGCAGCAAGGCTCAGGGTGGGGCAGAGAAAATCACTGTGCCAGCCCCTCTTCATTGTAGGAACTGCTGTTGGCTCGTGAGCACCTGCGGATCTGTGGCTAAGGCCAAGACCCAGAGTCTGGCTTTGCTGGTCTGTGTGCCCACCGTGGGCCCTGCTCAGGGTCTTTGAAGGGTTTGGTGTTGCCATTTTGGGATGACGGCTCATGAGTCAGGCTGGGACTGCTTTCTCTCAGGCTCTCTGTCCCTGACTGGCTCTTGGGTCTAGTAGACCAAGAGGAACTCAGTGAGGTTGCAAGGTGGCTGTGAGATGGGCCTCTGACTCAGGAAGGTCAAGGTGGCTTAATTTAGCGATGGGCTCCCAGGACCTTAGCCTGACCTCTCACGAGCATCCTTCCTGTCCACCCCATCACCTCCACCTCTGGTCCTTCCAGCTGCCAGCAGTTCCTAGGGCCCCAGCAGTTGCGAAGCCGCCAGCCTATAAGGGAGCAGTTGCAGCATCCACATGAGACGCTCTGTGTGGGCTCTTTGTTAGGACGGAGGGCAAGGCTCTGAGATTTCCCTGCAGGCTGGGACTTCCCAGCGTCCTCAGCTTCAGGTGGATCTGGCTCTGGACTCTCCCTCAGACCCTCAGCCTCCCACCCACCACTTCCCCTTCTCTGCTCCTCCCACACGTGGACGTGGTGAGGGTTGTATTTAACAGTTTCGTCTTCTGCATTGGTGAATTCTGACATGCACTGGGGCAAAGAACGTCTGGGCGTCCTCTGTGGAGGTTTGTCCGTGCCGGAGTGCCGGGACGTTTTCTGCTTCAGGAGCGTCGAGAGGCCCTGCAGAGCCTTGAGTGGGAAATCTGCAGGGCAAACTCTCTGAGCATCCGAGGCAGCGCTGTGCTCACAGCCAACAGCAGGGAGAATCTGTGGCAGGGAGACACACAGACCTGCAGGACACAGCAGAACGCAGTTCAGGGGCAGATGACGGACAGACACAGACTCGGCCTTGGAGGACGGACTGCCCTTGCTCTTCCGCAGCAGGAGGGGCGATGACCTCAGACCTTGCACAAAAGCACTCAGAATGCGTTGTGGGTGACATGCAGAAGTCATACTGAGCAGCTTTCTGACAGCCAGACGGAAGAGAAACGCGTATCCTTCTGGTGCTCAGCAAGCCGCGTGGAGCTGACCCTGAAGTGTGGTCCTCAAAAGGCACAAGTGGTGAAGCTGGACCTCAGCCAATTGGAAGTCTGTGTTTTCTTTTAATTTTTTGCCGTGAATGACCCTGTTACAAGGACACAGAGACAGGCCGCAGAGTCGGAGAGAGTAGCTGCACACCACGTATCCAGGAATGAATGGACGTCCTGTACCCACACAGCAGTCAGAATGCAGCATCAACGCAGCCAGTCTGACTAGGAGGCAGGGCAAGGACAGGAAGAGACGTGTCATTGACGTGAGGACACGAATGGCCGTGGGCACGGGAACAGATTTTCAGCATCGTTGGCTGTTAGGAGGGTGCACGTTAAGGCACATGGCTGCCTCTCGTCGGAGGGACCAAGATGAAATTCATGCCAGTGTGATACGAATGCTGGGGAGGGTGCCCGGAAACCAGACCGTGCGTCCCTGCTGGGGGAGTGGAACGTGATGGCGTCACTGCACGTGGCAGTGCGGCCTCTTCCCTTTCTACAGAAGCGTCCGCCACACGGCCCCAAGCCTGGCTGCATGGGTGTTTTCTCCAGAGGACTGAAAGCCCCAGGCTACACGGAAACAAGCCCATGCGTGTTCACTCAGCGTCATCTGGAGACAAGGACCTGCTGCACTTAGCAAGGAACGAAGGATGGACTTCACCCCAGCCTGACCGATGGCCAGGGCTGCTGCTGAGTGGAAAGGCTCCAAAGGTAGCATCGCTTACGGTTCTTCTAGTAACTCGATGCATATATAGTCGTGGACAGCAGCTTCGTTTTGTGGGCGATCCGGGACAAGGCAGTTGGGGGGGAAGAGATTAGTGTGTGCATGCAGGAACACATGAATCCAGTGGTCAGACTGTTGAGACGTCTGACTGTCGCCAGATCAGCCCTGTAATTGTTGCAGCTCCCGGACTTCTGCAAGGTATTACCAGAGTTTTACCTACAAAAAATCTAACCAGATGTGTGCAGGATTCCAGTCCTGAAACTGCAAAGCACCTGTTGAAGTAAAAGTAGTAAATGCATGGCAGCTTACCCCGTGGTTGTGAATCATGGCAGCTGTGCACCTGTGCCTTTCTTGCCTCTCTCTCTGGGATGCAGCGTGGAGCTGTGCAGGCTCACGGCTGCCGCATTTATCTTTGGGTGTCAGGTGAGACTTTGGACTTGGACTTTGAGCAATGCTGTGACATGAAGTGATTGCGACTTTGAGGATAGGATGAATGCATTTTGCACTGTAGGATGGACATGAAGTTTTGACGGCCAGGGACAGAATACTGTGATGTAAGTATTACTTTGGGTGTTGGATGTTCCCTGAACACACACCACATCTTGGTCCCTAAAGTCTGATGTTAACATATAACAGGTGGAACCTTAGTCCAAACATGATGCTTAGAGTCAGGCCCTTTGGAGGTGTCTGATTTGATTGTTGGCTAGGTTGGAGCCCGTGTCAGCTTCCTGGGGCTTTGTAAGACACCACATGGAGGTACACAGTTGCATGCCCTGTGCTCCTGCCTCATGATGTGCTGCAGCACCTCAGGATGCCGCCTCCTCCTGGAAGAGTCTCGCCAACTGCAGAAATCAGCATTAGGGGCAGGCGTTGTCTCGGCAGGTTAGGCTGCGGCCTGTGATGCCAGCATCCCTTATCATCCTGGGTTTGTTTCCTGGCTGCTCCACTTCTGATTCAGCTCCCTTCAGAAGCCTGGGTAAAGTAGTGGAGGATAGACCATGTGTTTGGGCCCTTCCATCCACATCGGTGACCTGATGTAGCTCCTGCTGCTGGCTTCGACGTGACCCAGAGCTGTCCTTTGTGGCCATCTGAGGAGTGAACCAGCAGAAGGGAGATCTCTCTTTCTCTCCCTCTCTGTAACTCTTTCAACTAAATTTTTTTTTAATTTTTAAAGTATTAGGTCCTGTTAATTTGGGCACTCCTGTTAAACATCCGCAGGGTCTCTGAGCGTTGAGTACAGCATGATTTCTGGCCTCCATTTACCTTCTAGAGTTCTGCAATCATCGTGACAGAAATGGACAGCACATTTCATTTGTGTAGCTGTGGGGGAGATGACCATACCCCATTGCAGGAGGGCCTGAGGCAGACGTAGAGGCAGTGTGGAGAGAGAAGCATCTCCAGAAGGTGGGGTTCTTGGAGTCTTCAGGACCTAGGAACGGGGACGTTCCCCCGTGGTCAGGATTCCAGGCAATCTTGTATGATTTGGCAGTGAAGAATGCATGCATGAGCTACTTGCGGTTGAATGGGAGGTGGGGTGGGAGTGTGTGCTGCGACCATTAAAGCAGTAAATGCAGATGTCAGTGATTTTCATTGTTATTTTTTGTAGGACTGAACTCTCGTGAAATGCTTATTTACAAGAACTGTACATTCAACTGCTCATTTGTATATGCTCTTCATGAGCCTCCTGAAGCACCAAAAATTAACTTTATCACGAATGCTTATTATTTTGTTCGCTGCTGCAATAGCCTCTACTGCAACGAAGGAGGCCCCACGAACCTGGAGCGGGACATAATGCCCGATACTGCCATTGAGGAGCCGCTCCTAGAGAGTGCAGTCCGACTGGGGGCCTCGCAGCTCTTCCTGAGCCTGGTCTCCATCGTAGTCAGCAATCTACTGACCCGAGAACCTCTCCTGGGATGGTCGACCCATCTTGCCTGTCCCTCATAGCGATTTTACTCTCCGTTTCCCTCTTATGAGCCAGAGACTGATCTGCTGGGCCCAGATGGCTCATGTCTGCTTTATTTCAAGAGAGAAATTAAAAGTAATTATTTACACAAATGGTCATGAACGTAGTTTGCTTGCACATGCTCAGGATCTGGCCCCAGCCCATGTCTGCTCTTGTCTCCTGTACTGTGCCACCTACCGAGGAACTGCCTTGGAGTTTGAGTGTTTAAAGTGCTTTTTCTCCTTCACACACGGTGGCCTAAAGATTCGCTGTGTGAAAACCTCTTGCTTTTCCGCTTACAGAGATTGTTGTAGTCCACAGGGAAAATGTCCAGGGGCAAGTCTGCCTGTTGGCTGGAAGAGCAGCCTCAGCCATGTGCAGACTGTAGGCTCGAGCCCGCCTGCAGTGCTGGCCATGGGTTCCAGTTGTTGGGTCAGGGAGAGACCCTGGTCCCCAGGGCCAGATGGAAGGGGCCGCAGCATGTTGCACCCTTGTAGGGGCCAGATGGCTGTGCCGGCACAGAGTTGTCTCCACATGGCCCCTGAGTTCACATGGGCCATAGACTTTCCCCAGACGTTAGCCTGTGAGACTGGTGAGGGTCTGTTTTGGAGGTCCACACTGTTCTGCAGATAGACAGTGGTGAGGATGCACAACACCATGAATGTACTGAAGTACACTGAAATGGCCCCTTGGGAGGTTGGAGGTGGCCCTGAAGCCATCTGCAACCTGACCTGAATGCAAGGAGAGTTGGGGCTGCTGCCCCTCTCATCGCATCTCTGGTCAGTACCAGGAGAATGAAGTGGAGGGAACAGAAAATTCCAGACCCCCTGGGCTCACCTCCTCCTCTTCCTTCCTTCGTAAGTCAGTTAACCTGTTTGTGAAAGTAACAGGGAAGAATTCACACATCTTAAGTTCACCATTGTAATCATATTAGAGTGTATTATTGAGGTGACATCCACAGGGATGCGTAACCATCACCACTGTCTAACTCCAGAACAGTGCAGATCCCAGAAGAACCCTGCAGCAAATACACAGTGACTGCCCGTTCACCCTCCCCAGGCCTTGGCAGCCCCTGTAGGTCTCCGTCTGTGAAGGTGGGGTTGTCTGTGGTGGATGCATCAGACAGGCTTCTCCAGAGAGTCCCAGTGTGTGTGCGAAACATCCAAGCTTAGAGTTGTGCACGGCAGAATGACTTTCTGGTCAATGTCGGCATAGACCACTGTGGTTGTCCAGATTATAAAGCCACCGAGGAGCTCTTCTGGCCCGGTGAGCCCGTAGCCGTAGTCGACTGTAGGGCCACGTGTTACACACGGGCTCAGGTGATGCTGGTGCAGAGAACTCTGCTGTGCATGGAACCTTTTGCAGTGCGCAGTGCTCAGGTTGATAATGGTCCTAAGCACTGTCACAGGTGGACAAGCTGGCTGGACTGTGCTTTCTGTCCTGTTTCAGCAAAGCTTCCTAGGAGATGAGCAGTGCTGGACTAGCTGCTGCTCCACCAGGCGGGCTTGGCTGTGTGCTGGCTGCTTCTCGAGCTGTGTCCGTGACTGGTCTGCCCTTGTGGGATTGTGTCGCTGTGTGTGACTGTGCATTTCCCACTGCAGTGAGACCACCCACTGACTCAGATACAATAAATGAAGTTAAAGATAATATAGAAGACCACAACAGAAGAATAATTCAAAGAGAACAAAGAACTACTGAGCTTAAGAAGAGGCTATACACAGATACAGAATTGGAGGACCAAAAGATGTAAAGTAATGGGAATAAATAAAGCACATGAGAAGGTTGGGACAGCATTAAACAGCATTAAACAGGAGCATTGATGAGAGGGATTTTAGATCTCCAGGGGGATAGACTGACAACAGAAACTCCCAAAACATAAAGGGTATGCATGCCCACACCTTGGCAGGCCTGAGTTCACCACCCAGAATCACTGGAATCAAAGGCAGATTAAAATCAAACTGTAAAAGGTGAAGACAGAGTATTCTCAAAGCAGCAGAAGAGAGAGCACTGGAATGTGCTCTGTTTTCACCTGACACTACCCTCCCAGCAGAAACCATCCAGACCAGGCGAGACAGGCAAGGAAGCTGACTGCTCACACCTCATTGAGGGGGAGAAAGCGGAGAGCATTTTCCCTCAGATTGGGAACACGACGGGAATGCCCACACTCCACACTTTTATTCAACAGAGTACTGGGAGCCCTGGGCAGGGCAGTTGGGCAGAAGAAAGAAACAGATGTCATCCACATTGGAAAAGAAACATTTGGATTGTCACTGTTTGCGGTGATCTTATATGTAAAAACCCCTAAGACACAGCAAAAACATTCAGTAAGGTACTTCAACAACACTGCGATATGTAAAATCAGTATGCAAAGTCAGAAGAGAATTATCTGAAAAAGAATTCAAGACAACGTGTGTGTGATCAGTGAGATGTGGTGGAAGCAATTATCTATAGCGTTTGGGCCCCTGCACCCATGTGGTAGACCCAGAGGATGCTGCTTTCTCCTGGCTTCGAATTGACACAGATTCAGCCATTGTAACCAGCTGAGGAATGAACAAGTGAATGGAAGACCTCTCTCACTCTGCCTCTTTCTCTATTTTGGACTTTAAGACAAATATATAAATCTTTTTAAAAAAAAAACAATATTTGGAATCTACAGGATACTATGAACCAACCCAACATACAGGTATTAGAAGTTCCTGAAGAAATTGAAAGAAAAGATTAGAAGGTCTTTTTAGTGAAATATTAACAGAAAATTTCCCTAATTTGGAAAAAAAATGGGACATCCAAATACAGGATGTACATAGAACTCCTTATAGACATGACCAGAAAATATCTTCACCACAACACATTATAATCAGACTCTCCACAGTAAAACATAAAGCCTCTAAAACGTGCATGAGAGAAATGCCAGATTACTCTCAAAGGGTCTCCAACTAGACTCACAGCAGACTTCTCATCAGAAATCCTATAGGCTAGGACAGATGGAGAGATAAAATCTAATTTTTTTTTAAGGTTTATTTTAGTTATTTGAAAGAGTTACAGAGAGAGGTAGATGCAGAGAGAGAGGTCTTCCATCCGCTGGTTCACTCCCCAGATGGCTGCAATGGCCAGAGCTGTGCTGATCTGAAGCCAGGAACCAGGAGGTTTTTCTGGGTCTCCCACGTGGGTGCAGGGGCCCAAGGACTTGGGCCATCCTCCACTGCTTTCCCAGGCTATAACAGAGAGCTGGATCGGAAGAGGAGCAGCCGGGACTAGAACCAGCACCCATATGGGATGCTGACACTTCAGGCCAGGGCTTTAACCCACTGCACCACAGCGCCAGCCCCACAATTCAAGTTTTAAGAGAAAAGAATTTTCAACTCGGAATACTGTACCCTGAAAAGCTCTCATTTGTGAATGAAAGGGATTTAAAAATCTTCCAATACAAACAGAAATTGAAAGAATTTGTCCAGCCATGCAGAAAATAAGTAAGGACATGCTGCACACAGAAACACAGAAACATGTTCATCACTGTGAAAGAAGGAAATGGAAGGAAATCTCCCAAAGTACAGATGAAATCCAAAGTAAGCAATATGAATATTTATGGAAAATGGCAAGACAAACTCATTACTTATCATTAGGCACCTTGAATATAAATGGCCTCAATTCTCCAGTTCAAAGGCTCAGACTGGCTGAATGTATTCAAAAGCAAAAGCCATCCTTTTGCTTCCTACAAGAAACACATCTCACTAACAAAGATGCATGCACACTGAAAGTGAAAGAATGAAAAAAGGTATTCCATGCCAACAGAAACCAAAAAAGAGCTGGTGTAGCCATCTTAATATCAGACAAATAGACGTCAACACAGAAAGTGTTAAAAGAGACAAGGGCACTATGTAATGATTAAAGGATCAATTTAAATGGAAGATGTATCTATTATAAATGTTTATGCACCTAATTACAAGGCACCTGGCTATTTAAAATAAATATTAAGGTATCTAAATGGAGACACAGACTCCCATGCTATAGTACTGGGGTATTTCAGTACCACACTTTGAGCAATGGACAGATCAACCAGACAGAAAATAAGCAAGGAAACAGCAGAGTTAATTGACACTATAGACAAAATGGACCTAACAGATATCTACAGAACTTTTCATCCTGAAGTTGCAGAGTACACCTTCTTCTCAGGAGTGCATGGAATTTTCTCTTGGATTGACCACATACTAGGCCATAAAACAAGTCAGAAAATAAAAAAAAAACATTGAAATCAGCATGCATCTTTTCAGACCACTATGGAATGAAGCTGGAAATCAGCAACTCAAGAATCTCTAGAATATATGCAAAAACATGGAGACTGAACAACACGCTCCTGAATGAACAGTGGGTCATAGAAGAAACCAAAAGAGAAATCAAAATGTTTCTGGAAACAAAAACGGCAAAACAACATATCAAAATTATGGGATACAGCAAAAGCAGTGTTAAGAGGAAAGTTTATAGCAATAGGTACCCACATCAAAAAATTGGAAAGGCACCAAATAAGCTATCATTGCATCTCAAAGATCTAGAAAAACAACAACAAACCAAACCCGAAACTAGTAGGATAAAAGAAATAATTAAAATTAGAGAAGTCAACAAAATTTGAACAAAAATACAAAAGATCATCAAAATGAAGACCTGTTTTTTGAAAAATATACAAAATGGACATAGCACAGGCCCAACTAACCAGAGGCGGGGGGAGAGAAAGAGAGGACCCAAATCAACAAAATCAGAGATGAAAAGGGAAATATAACAACAGGCACCACAGAAATATAAAGAATCATCAGAAATTACTACAAAGAGCTGTATGCCAACAAACTGGGAAACCTAGAAGAAATGGATAGATTCCTGGACACTTACAACCTACATACACTGAGCCATGAAGACATAGAAAACCTAAGCAGACACATAACCAAGACAGAAACTGAATCAGTAATACTAAATACACTCCCAACAAAGCAAAGCCTAGGACCAGATGGATTCACTGCTGATCTGCCAGATATTTAAAGAAGAACTAACTCCAATTCTACTCAAGTTGTTCAAAGCAATTGAAAGGGAGGGAATCCTCCCAAATTCTATGAAGCCAGCATCACCTTAATTCCTAAACCTGAAAAAGATGCAACAGAGAAAGAATTACAGACCAGTTTCCCTGATGAACATAGATGCAAAAATCCTCAACAGAATTCTAGTCAGTCGAATCCAAAAACACATCAGAAAGATCATTCACCCAGACCAAGTGGGATTTATCCCTGGTATGCAGGGATGTTTCCACATTTGAAAATCAATCAGTGTGATACATCACATTAACAAACTGCAGAATAAAAACAATATGTTTATCTCAATAGAAGCAGATAAAACATTTTTAAAATACAACACCCTTTTATGATGAATATTCTAAACAAATTGGGTGTAGGAGGAACATTCCTCAACACAAAGCAATTTATGACAAACCCATGGGCAGCATCCTATTGAATGGGTAAAAGTTGGAAGCATTCCCACTGAGATCTGGTACCAGACAGGGATGCCCACTCTCACCATTGCTATTCAATATAGTCCTGGAAGGATTAGCCAGAGCCATTAGGCAAGAAAAAGAAATCAATGGGATACAAATTGGGAAGGAGGAAGTCAAACTATCCCTATTTGCAAATGACATGATTCTATATATAGGAAATCCAAAAGACTCCACTAAGAGACTACTGGGACTCATATAAGAGTTGGTAAAGTAGCAGGATATAAAGTCAAAAATCAACAGCATTCGTATACACAATGTCAAGTCTGCAATTTAGCTTCTAAGAAGAATCCCATTCACAAACCTACCAAAAAAACCCCAAATATCTTGGAATGAATTTAATTAAGGTTGTCAAAACTCTGTATGATGTGAATTACAAAACTTTAAAGAAAGAAATAGAAGAAGATACAAAAAACAGAAAAATCTTTCATATTCATGGATTGGAAGAATCAATATCATCAAAATTTCCATCCTTCTGAAAGCAATTTATAGATCCAATGTTATAAAAATCAAATACACCAAAGACATTCTTCTCAGATCTATAAAAAATAATGCTGAAATTCATATGGAGGGGGCTGGTGCTGTGGCACAGGTTAATCCTCAGCCTGTGGTGCCAGCATCCCATACGGCCACTGGTTCTAGTCCTGTCTGCTCCTCTTCCCATCCAGCTCTCTGCTATGGCCTGGGAAAGCAGTGGAAGATGGCACAAGTCCTTGGGCCCCTGAACCTGCGTGGGAGACCTGTAGGATGCTCCTGGCTTTGGATTGGCACAGCTCTGGCCCTTGAGGCCATTTTGCAGGGTGAACCAGTGGATGGAAGAACTTTCTCTCTGTCTCTCCCCCTCACTGTCAGTAACACTACCTATCAAATAAATAAATAAATAAATAAATCTTCTTTAAAAAAGAAATTCATATGGAGGCACTGGAGACCTTGAATATCTAAAGCAATCTTATACAACAGAAACAAAGCTGGTGACATCAAAATACCACATTTCAAGGCACACTACAAGGCAGTGATAATCAAAACAGCCTGGTACTGGCATAAAAACTGACAGGTAGACCAATGGAACAGAATAGTGTCGCTCCCCCTCTTCGTGGAGGAACGACACAGGACCCTGCGCTGTTCTTTTGTCTGCTCGGCCCTCCCCGGGTTTGCTGCTGGTTCTTCCCGGGTTGGCTACTGTCCCTTCCGCCTCCGTGGAAGGGCGGTTCCCCCTGGCCACTTTCCCCACTTCCGCAGGGGAGCGGCACACCGCCGGCCGGCTCTCTCGAGGGCTGCACAGGTGTTCCTTCAGATAGATGTTCCCCTTAGATGTTCCTGGTGCATGTTGTCTCTCTCCTCCTTTATAGTCCTCTTTCACCAATCCCAACTCGGCTACCCACACGCCGAGTACGCTGCTCTCCTCCAATCAGGAGTAAGTCCTACAGTTTATTGGTTGAACTGGAGGCAGCTGTGTAGAAGCTGTTTCTCCCTTCTCAGCACCACATTGTGGGGGAGCAGATGCATAGAATAAGTCTTAATTCCAGTAACAGTATAGTCCGAGTTGCTCCCCACAAATAGAAACACCAGAAATCAATCTAAGCATCTACAACCAACTTATATTGATCAAGGAGCTAAAACCAATCCCTGGAACAAAGACAATCTCAACAAATGGTGCTGGGAAAACTGGATTTCCACATGTAGAATTATGAAGCAGGACCCCTACCTACACCTTACACAAAAATCCACTCAACATGGATTAAAGACCTAAATCTATGACCTGACTCCATCAAACTGTTAGAAAACACTGGGGAAACCCTGCAAGATATTGGCACAAGCAAAAAGTTCTTGGAAAAGACCCCAGATGCACAGTCAAGACCAAAATTTACAAATAGGATTACATCAAATTGAGAAGCTTCTTTACTGCAAAAGAAACAGGAAAGTGAAGAAGCAACCAACAGAATGGGAGAAATTACTTGCAAATTATGCACCTGATAAAGGATTAATAACTAGAAGAGAAGCAATGAGTTGAACAGCCTTGTCTTGACTGTCAAGGAACAGTTTTTTTCTTCTTCATGCTATTTGTTGAACTCTTTGCTTAACATAGTTAATCATATGTGAATGAAGTAAATTGGAAACATCTCAGTAAAAAATAAGAGTGAGAATAAGAGGGAGGAGGAAGTTTGTAACTGTAAAGCTGTATAGTTCTGCATAGATTGCTATGGACTTCCTTCTAAGGGTACAGTTTAAAAATTGCCATAGTACCCCAAATCACATTAAGCTGGTGTTAAAAATTCCATCTTCAGTGTTAAAGTGACCCTATTAAGTGTTAAAGTGGCCATATAGATAATATTAAGTGTTAAAGGGATCATATAAATAAAATCAAGTGTCTGGTAATAATAATAATATAATTAAAAGGAATAGATAGAATTAAAAGGAGAGAATGTTACAACATGGGAAGAAGTCCATACAGCAGACTCATAGAATGAAAATAGCTTTACGTAGCACTCTGACCTGAGAATCAGCCCTTAAGCCATTCTGGTCTGGCTGAGAAGCCCATGAGAGCATTTCAGGCATGGAAAGCCAAGATACTGTGGCAAAATGTTCTGAATGAAGGATCTTTGTGAGAGAGACCCCAGTGGAAAGAAGTGGCCATCAAAGATGGATGTACTTTTCTCTAAGTTGAGGAAAGAACTTCCAGTTTGGTTATGGCCTTGTCTATATACTGACAGAAATTGTGGATTCAAAGGCTTCCTTAGCCTATGCAGTTCATGTCAAGAGCCTCGGGTGGTCACTAATGTCATACATAAGAGTGTTAATTGTTAAATTAACAACAGGAGTCACTGTGCATTTACTTCCCATGCAGGACTTATGTGCTCAAGGAGTTCTGTTATGAGAGTTAACTGAAAAACTTGTTCTCAAAAGGTGTGTGTGTGTGTGTGTGTGTGTGTAAATTGTTAAAATCTTTACTTAGTATAGAGTTGGTCTTCTGTGTATAACGTTAATAGAAAATGGGAAAAAAGAGGCCGGCGCCGCGGCTCACTAGGCTAATCCTCCACCTTGCGGCACCAGCACACCAGGTTCTAGTCCTGGTCAGGGCACTGGATTCTGTCCCGGTTGCCCCTCTTCCAGGCCAGCTCTCTGCTGTGGCCAGGGAGTGCAGTGGAGGATGGCCCAAGTGCTTGGGCCTGCACCCCATGGGGGACCAGGATAAGTACCTGGCTGCTGCAATCAGATCAGTGCGGTGCGCCGGCCGCAGCACGCTGTCCATGGTGGCCATTGGAGGGTGAACCAACGGCAAAGGAAGACCTTTCTCTCTGTCTCTCTCTCTCTCACTGTCCACTCTGCCTGTCAAAAAAATGGGAAAAAAGAAGTTTGGGAGAATTCTCTCTCTTTAAATCATTATTAATAGCTTGAGAAGACTGGAAATAGTTCTTTATTGAATGTCTGGTAGATTTCAGCAGGGAAGCCATCTGGTACTGGGCGTTTCATTGTTGGGAGGGTCTTTTTTACTGATTCAATTTCCATCTTGGTAATTGGTCTGTTTAGGTTTTCTATGTTTCATGGCTCAATTTATGTAGGTTGTATGTGTCCAGTAATCCATTTCTTCTAAGTTTCCTAGTTTCTTGGCATATAGCTCTTTGTAGTAATTCCTAATGATTCTTTTTATTTCTTTTTTTAAACTTTTATTTAATGAATATGGATTTCCAAAGTACAGCTTATGGATTACATTGTCCCCCATGACTTCCCTCCCACCCGCAACCCTCCCCTTTCCTGCTCCCTCTCCCCTTCCATTCTTATCAAGATTCATTTTCAATTCTCTTAATATACAGAAGATCAGTTTAGCATACATTAAGTAAAGATTTCAACAGTTTGCACCCACATAGAAACACAAAGTGAAAAATACTGTTTGAGTACTCGTTATAGCATTAAATCTCAATACACAGCACATTAAGGACAGAGATCCTACATGAGGAGTAAGTACACAGTGACTCCTGCTGTTGACTTAACAAATTCACACTCTTGTTTACGGCATCAGTAATCTCCCTATGCTCCAGTCATGAGTTTCCAAGGCTATGGAAGCCTTTTGAGTTCTCCGATTCTTATCTTGTTTAGACAAGGTCATAGTCAAAGTGGAGGTTCTTTCCTCCCTTCAGAGAAAGGTACCTCCTTCTTTGAAGACTTGTTCTTTCCACTGGGATCTCACTCGCAGAGATCTTTCATTTAGGTTTTTCTTTTTATCTTTTTTTTTTTTCTTTTTTTTTTTTGCCAGAGTGTCTTGGCTTTCCATGCCTGAAATACTCTCATGGGCTTTTCAGCTGGATCCGAATGCCTTTAGGGCTGATTCTGAGGCCAGAGTGCTGTTTAGGACATCCGCCATTCTATGAGTCTGCTGTGTATCTCGCTTCCCACGTTGGATCGCTCTCCCCTTTATTTATTCTATCGGTTAGTATTAGCAGACACTACTCTTGTTTATGTGATCCATTTGACTCTTAGTCCTTTCATTATGATCAGTTGTGAACAGAAATTGATCACTGGGACTAGTGAGATGGCATTGGTACATGCCACCTTGATGGGATTGAATTGGAATCCCCTGGTATGTTTTTAACTCTACCATTTGGGGCAAGTCAGCCTGAGCATGTCCCAAATTGTACATCTCCTCCCTCTCTTATTCCCACTTTTAAATTTAACAGGGATCACATTTCAGTTAAATTTCAACACTTAAGAATAACTGTGTATTAATTACAGAATTAAACCAGTAGTATTAAGTAGAACAGACAAAAAAATACTAAGAGGGATAACGTATTAAGTTGTTCGTTAACAGTCAGGGCTATGCTGATCAAGTCACTGTTTCTCATAGTGTCCATTTCACTTCAACAGGTTTTCTTTTGGTGCTCAGTTAGTTGTCACTGATCAGTGAGAACATATGATATTTGTCCCTTTGGGACTGGCTTAATTCCCTCAGCATGATGTTTTCCAGATTCCTCCATTTTGTTGCAAATGACTGGATTTCATTGTTTCTTACTGCAGTATAGTATTCTAAAGAGTACATATCCCATAATTTCTTTATCCAGTCTACTGTTGATGGGCGTTTAGGTTGGTTCCAGGTCTTAGCTATTGTAAATTGAGCTGCAATAAACATTAGGCTGCAGACCGCTTTTTTGTTTGCTAATTTAATTTCCTTTGGGTAAATTCCAAGGAGTGGGATGGCTGGGTTGTATGGTAGGGTTATCTTCAGGTTTCTGAGGAATCTCCAGACTGACTTCCATAGTGGCTTGACCAGTTTGCATTCCCACCAACAGTGGGTTAGTGTCCCTTTTTCCCCACATCCTCGCCAGCATCTGTTGTTGGTAGATTTCTGAATGTGAGCCATTCTAACGGGGGTGAGGTGAAACCTCACTGTGGTTTTGATTTGCATTTCCCTGATTGCTAGTGATCCTGAACATTTTTTCATGTGCCTGTTGGCCATTTGGATTTCCTCTTTTGAAAAATGTCTACTGAGGTCCTTGGCCCATCTCTTTTTTTTCTTTTTTTTTACTTTTATTTAATGAATATAAATTTCCAAAGTACGATTTATGGATTACAATGGCTTCCCCCACATACCGTCCCTCCCACCCACTACCCTCCCCTTTCCCACTCCCTCTCCCCTTCCATTCACATCAAGATTCATTTTTGATTATCTTAATATACAGAAGATCAGCTTAGTATACATTAAGTAAGGATTTCAACAGTTTGCTCCCACACAGAAACATAAAGTGAAAAACAATAGATGATTTTTTTAAATGATGATGAAATCAGATCAGACCTATTGTCATGTTTAATCCCAATGAGAGTCAAGTTGGGAGTTGATAATTTCTTTTTTTTTTTTACAGAGGATCAGTTTAGTATACATTAAGTAAAGATTTCAACAGTTTGCACCCCCATATTTGCAAACTATGCAACAGATAAAAGGGTTAATAACCAGAATCTACAAAGAGATCAAGAAACTCCACAAAAACAAAACCAACAACCCAATTAAGAGATGGGCCAAGGACCTCAATAGACATTTTTCAAAAGAGGAAATCCAAATGGCCAACAGGCACATGAAAAAATGTTCAAGGTCATTAGCAATCAGGGAAATGCAAATCAAAACCACAATGAGGTTTCACCTCACCCCCGTTAGAATGGCTCACATTCAGAAATCTACCAACAACAGATGCTGGCGAGGATGTGGGGGAAAAGGGACACTAACCCACTGTTGGTGGGAATGCAAACTGGTCAAGCCACTATGGAAGTCAGTCTGGAGATTCCTCAGAAACCTGAAGATAACCCTACCATACGACCCAGCCATCCCACTCCTTGGAATTTACCCAAAGGAATTTAAATTGGCAAACAAAAAAGCGGTCTGCAGCCTAATGTTTATTGCAGCTCAATTCACAATAGCTAAGACCTGGAACCAACCTAAATGCCCATCAACAGTAGACTGGATAAAGAAATTATGGGATATGTACTCTTTAGAATACTATACCGCAGTAAGAAACAATGAAATCCAGTCATTTGCAACAAAATGGAGGAATCTGGGACACATCATGCTGAGTGAAATAAGCCAATCCCAAAGGGACAAATACCATATGTTCTCCCTGATCGGTGACAACTGACTGAACACCAAAAAGGAAACCTCCTGAAGTGAAATGGACACTATGGGAAATGGTGACTTGATCAGCATAGCCCTGACTGTTAATGAACAACTTAATACATTATCCCTCTTAGTAGCTTTTTTGTCTGTTCTACTTAATATGACTGGTTTAATTCTGTAATTAATACACAGTTATTCTTAAGTGTTGAAATTTAACTGAAATGTGATCCCTGTTAAACGTAAGAGTGGGAATAAGAGAGGGAAGAGATGTATAATTTGGGACATGCTCAAGCTGACTTGCCCCAAATGGTAGAGTTAAAAACATACCAGGGGATTCCAATTCAATCCCATCAGGGTGGCATGTACCAATGCCATCTCACTATTCCAAGTGATCAATTTCAGTTCACAATTGATCATAATGAAAGGACTAAGAGTCAAAGGGAGCACATAAACAAGTCTAGTACCTGCTAACACTAACCGATGGAATAAATAAAGGGGAGAGTGATCCAACATGGGAAGTGAGATACTCAGCAGACTCATAGAATGGCAGATGTCCTAAATAGCACTCTGGCCTCAGAATCAGCCCTAAAGGCATTCGGATCTGGCTGAAAAGCCCATGAGAGTATTTCAGGCTTGGAAAGCCAAGACACTCTGGCAAAAGATCTCTGCGAGTGAGATCCCAGTGGAAAGAACAGGTCTTCAAAGAGGGAGGTGCCTTTCTCTGAAGGGAGGAGAGAACCTCCACTTTGACTATGACCTTGTCTAAACAAGATAAGAATCGGAGAACTCAGAGGGCTTCCATAGCCTTGGAAACTCATGACTGGAGCATAGGGAGACTACTGATGCCATAGACAGGAGTGTCAATTGGTAAAGTCAACAACAGGAGTCACTGTGCACTTACTCCTCATGTAGGATCTCTGTCCTTAATGTGCTGTGTATTGAGATTTAATGCTATAATGAGTACTCAAACAATATATTTCACTTTGTGTTTCTTGGCCCATCTCTTAAGTGGGTTGTTTGTTTAGTTTTTGTGGAGTTTCTTGATCTCTTTGTAGATTCTGGTTATTAACCCTTTATCTGTTGCATAGTTTGCAAATATTTTTTCCCATTCTGTCGGTTGTCTCTTCACTCTCCTGACTGTTTCTTTTGCAGTACAGAAACTTCTCAATTTGATGCAATCCCAATAGTTGATTTTGGCTTTGACTGCCTGTGCCTCCCGGGTCTTTTCCAGAAACTCTTTGCCTGTGCCAATATCTTGAAGGGTTTCTCCAATGTTCTCTAATAACTTGATGGTGTCAGATTGTAGATTTAGGTCTTTAATCCATGTTGAGTGGATTTTTGTGTAAGGTGTAAGGGATGGGTCTTGCTTCATGATTCTGCACGTGGAAATCGTTTTCCCAGCACCATTTATTGAGTAGATGGTCCTTGCTCCAGGAATTGGTTTTAGATTCTTGATCAAATATAAGTTGGCTGTACATGTTTGGGTTGATTTCTGGTGTTTCTATTCTGTTCCATTGGTCTATCCATCTGTTTCTGTACCAGTACCATGCTGTTTTGATTACAACTGCCCTGTAGTATGTCCTGAAATCTGGTATTGTGATGCCTCCGGCTTTGTTTTTGTTGTACAAGATTGCTTTAGCTATTCGAGGTCTCCTGTGCCTCCATATGGATTTCAGCATCATTTTTTCCAGATCTGAGAAGAATGTCTTTGGTATCTTGATTGGGATTGCATTGAACCTATAAATTGCTTTTGGGAGAATGGACATTTTGATGATGTTGATTCTTCCAATCAATGAGCATGGAAGATTTTTCCATTTTTTGGTATCCTCTTCTATTTCTGTCTTTAAGATTTTGTAATTCTCATCGTAGAGATCTTTAACATCCTTAGTTAAGTTTATTCCAAGGTATTTGATTGTTTTTGTAGCTATTGTGAATGGAATTGATCTTAGCAGTTCTTTCTCAGCCGTGGCATTGCTTGTGTATACAAAGGCTGTTGATTTTTGCGCATTGATTTTATATCCTGCCACTTTGCCAAACTCCTCTATGAGTTCCAATATTCTCTTAGTGGAGTTCTTTGGATCCTCTAAGTAAAGAATCATATCATCTGCAAAGAGGGATAGTTTGACTTCTTCCTTCTCAATTTGTATTCCTTTAATTTCTTTTTCTTGTCTGATGGCTCTGGCTAAAACTTCCAGAACTATGTTAAATAGCAATGGTGAGAGTGGGCATCCCTGTCTGGTGCCAGATCTCAGTGGAAATGCTTCCAACTTTTCCCCATTCAATAGGATTCTGGCCGTGGGTTTTTCATAAATTGCTTTGATTCTATTGAGGAATGTTCCTTCTATACCCAATTTGCTTAGAATTTTCATCATGAAAGGGTGTTGAATTTTATCGAATGCTTTCTCTGCATCAATTGAGATAATCATATGGTTTTTCTTTTGCAGTCTGTTAATGTGGTGAATCACATTGATTGATTTGCGGATGTTGAACCATCCCTGCATACCAGGGATAAATCCCACTTGGTCTGGGTGGATGATTTTTCTGATGTGTTGTTGCATTCTATTGGCAAGAATTTTATTGAGGATTTTTGCGTCTATGTTCATCAGGGATATTGGTCTGTAATTCTCTTTCAGTGCTGCATCTTTCTCTGGCTTAGGGATTAAGGTGATGCTGGCTTCTTAGAAAGAATTTGGGAGGATTCCATCTTTTTTGATTGTTCTGAATAGTTTGAGAAGGAATGGAATTAGTTCTTCTTTAAATGTCTGGTAGAATTCAGTAGTGAATCCATCTGGTCCTGGGCTTTTCTTTGTTGGGAGGGCCTTTATTACTGTTTCAATTTCTGTTTCAGTTATGGGTCTATTTAGGTTTTCTATGTCTTCATGGTTCAATTTAGGTAGATTGCATGTGTCCAGGAATCTATCCATTTCTGATAGATTTTCCTGTTTGCTGGCATACAAGTCCTTATAGTAATTTCTGATGATTCTTTTTATTTCCATGGTGTCTGTTGTTATGTTTCCTTTTTCATCTCTGATTTTATTGATTTGGGTCTTTTCTCTTCTTTTTTTTAGTTAGTTGGGCCAATGGGGTGTCAATTTTGTTTATTTTTTCAAAAAACCAGCTCTTTGCTTGGCTGATTTTTTTTGTAATTTTTTTTTGATTCAATCCTGTTAATTTCTTCTCTGATTTTAATTATTTCTCTTCTCCTACTAGATTTGGGTCTGGTTTACTGCAGTTTTTCTAGGTCCTTGAGATGCACTGAAAGCTCATTTATTTGGCACCTTTCCAATTTCTTGATGTAGGCACCTATTGCTATAAACTTGCCTCTCAATACTGCTTTTGCTGTATCCCATAAGTTCTGATATGTTGTGTTGTTATCCTCATTTATTTCCAGAAAGTTTTTGATTTCTCTTTTAATTTCTTGAATGACCCATTGTTCATTCAGGAGCATGTTGTTCAGTCTCCATGTGTTTGCATACTTTCTAGGGTTTCCTGAGTTGCTAATTTCCAGCTTCATTCTGCTGTGGTCTGAGAAGCTGCATGGTATGATTCTAATTCTTTTAAATTTGCTGAGACTTGCTTTATGGCCTAGTATATGATCAGTCCTAGAGAAGGTTCCATGCACTGCTGAGAAGAATGTAAAGTCTTTAGATGTAGGGTTGAAAGTTCTGTAGATATCTGTTAGATCCATTTGGGCAATAGTGTCGATTAAATCTGCTGTTTCCTTGTTGATCTTCTGTCCGGATGATCTATCTATTTCTGAGAGTAGAGTATTGAAGTCCCCCAGTACTATTGTATTGGAATCTAAGTCTCCCTTTAAGTTCCTTAACATATCTTTTAAATAGACTGGTGCCCTTTAGGTCCATATACATTTATAATAGTTACATCTTCCTGTTGAATTGAACCCTTAATCATTATATAGTGCCCCTCTTTGTCTCTCTTAACAGTTTTTGTATTAAAGTTTATTTTGTCTGATATTAATATGGCTACACCTACTTTTTTTGGTTTCTGTTGGCATGGAATATCTTTTTCCAACCTTTCACTTTCAGTCTGCTTGCATCTTTGTTAGAGAGATGTCTTTCTTGTAGGCAACAAATAGTTGGGTTTTGTTCCTTGAGCCAATCAGCCAATCGGTGTCTTTTAACTGAAGAGTTAAGTCCATTAACGTTTAATGTGACTATTGATACATAGTGACTTTGTCCTGACATTTTCCCAGAGATATTTTCTAGTATATGCTTTGAGCTTCCCATGCTCTTTTACTGGTAGGTGTTCTTCCTTTTCCTTCTTTCATATTGATGGCCGTGTTTCTGTGTTTCTGAGTGTAGCACATTTTTAAGTATCTTTTGCAGGGCCGGACGAGTGGTGGTAAACTCTTTCAATTTCTGTTTGCTATGAAAAGTCTTTATTTCACCTTCATTCACAAATGAGAGCTTAGCAGGATATAATATTCTGGGCTGGCAATTTTTCTCTCTTAGCACCTGTGCTATGTCTCGCCATTCCCTCCTAGCCTGTAGTGTTTCTGATGAGAAGTCTGCTGTGAGTCTAATTGGAGATCCTCTGAGAGTAATCTGACGTTTCTCTCTTGCACATTTTAGGATCTTTTCTTTATGTTTCATTGTAGTGAGTTTAATTACAACGCGTTGTGGTGAGGATCTCTTTTGGTCATGTTTACTAGGGGTTCTATGAGCTTCCTGTACTAGGATGTCTCTGTCCTTCTCCAAACCTGGAAAGTTCTCTGCTAGTATCTCACTAAAAAGGCCTTCTAATCCTTTCTCTCTCCATGCCTTCAGGAACTCCTAGAACTCGAATGTTGGTTTTTTCAATAGTATCCTGTAGATTCCCAACAATATTTTTTAGATTTCTAATTTCCTCTTCTTTTCTTTGGTTTGACTGTATGTTTTCCTGTGCTCTGTCTTCTAAGTCCGATATTCTCTCTTCTGTTTCACTGACTCTGTTTTTTGGACTTTCTAATGTGTTTGTCATTTGATCTATTGAGCTCTTCATTTCATTTTGATTTCTCTTCACTATCACACTTTCCTGTTCTACCAGTTTCTGCATTTCATTTTGATTCTTCCTTAAAATTTCATTTTCACAAGAGAGATTTTCAATCCTGTCCAATAAGGATTTCTGTAGTTCAAGGATTTGCTTTTTAAAACTTCTAAATGTTCTTATCATAAATTTTTTGAAATCCGTATCTTGCATTTCTTCTATCTCATCATCTTCATAATCTTGGCTTGGGGTGTTTTGTTTATTTGGAGGCGTCATAGTGTCATCGTTGATCTTGTTCCCTCAATTTCTGTGTTTGTTGCTTGGCATTGTTAATTCTTCTTCCCTCACTGTGAGTTTTTTTTTTTATACTATGTCTGTGTTAAGTGGACTGTTTGCTGTTGGAGGAGCCTTGGAGGCTTGAGATGGGTGTGGCCTGAGAGCTCTGCTTGGTTCTTCCGGGTTACGGGTGTGCAAAGGTGACACCCTCAGGTTATGCATGGTAAATCTCTCTCTTTTTATTTATTTATTTATTCTATTTTTTTTATTCAAGAGGTAAGTAATACCGCACAGCTGAGCAGAATTGATGGTATTTAGCTTCCGATCTCTGGCTTCTACCCAAAGAGTCTGTGCGGGCTCAGTTTCTCCTGTGGACTGCCACTGGGTTGCCTAGGCTACTGAACTGTAGCGCCTCAGTTCCTTAGCTCTACCCTTTTGTTATGTATATCCAGAGTGTGGCCTGCTCTTTGTCTCTTGCTCGCCTTTGCAAGGTTGGCGGAGAGAGGAACTTGTCTGTATCAGTACCCCCCCACCTTTTTTTTTCCTTCTCTCCTGTAGTCAGTCTGGTGAACTTTCCCACTCCCCTCTAGATTCTGACCGCTGTTTCCCTGCCAATGTCTCGGGTTACTGAGCTCACCTCCCCTTCCAGTGCCGATATGTGGACTTGGAGCCCTGGGCGTCCCTGCTCTCCCTGCTGGTCGTCTGTGTCACATCCACTCCCCTTCCAGCACTGGCGCACAGACCCTGCAGCTCCTGCGGCTCGGCTTCCGCGCGGTGGGCGACCTTGTTCTCCCAGTAGGTCCTCCGAGTCACAGCCACTAGATCCGGAAGAGTTTCCTCTGCAATTTTTTCCTGATCCTTTTTCTGAGGCTACCATAACTCCCTTTTATTAAACTAAATTTTCCTGGACTATTGATGCATGTCCTCACTATTCCACCATCTTGGCTCCGCCCCCACTGATACACTCTTATTAGTAGCAGCAGGATTGCCAGGCCCTTAGAGACAGCAGCCTCAATGATTTTAATAGCCTAAGTCCAATGGAATCTCTGTGGAAAATCCACAGCAGGGACTGAATGGAACACTGCATCTGCCCCCCTCACCCCCACAAGTCTACCATGTATAGAGAGATGGTTATATGGAAATCGATTCTTTTTATTTCTATGGTGTCAGTTGTTACATTGCCTTTTTCATCTCTGTTTCCCTTTAGATCCATTAACTGGTCTTTTAAATAGCCAGGCATCTTGTAATTGGGTGCATAGACATTTGTCATACTCATATCTTCCTGTTTTATTGATCCCTTAAACATTACATACTCTTTTGACTCTTTTAACAGTTATTGTGTTAAAACTGTTTTGTCTGGCATTAGGGTGGCTACATCTGCACTTTTTTTCTGTTTTCATGGAATATCTTTTTCCATTCTTTCACTTTCAGTCTACACATATCTTTGTTGGTGAGATGTGTTTCTTCTAGGCAGCAAATGGATAGATCTTGTTTTTTTAACCCACTTGCTCAGTCTGTATCTTTTAACTGGAGAGTTGAGGCCATTTACATTCAAGCTAATTATTGATAAGTAACTACTTGACTCTGACATTTTTCCATGAATATTTCTATTGTTTCCTTTAGGTTTCTTTTTGCACTTTTACTGGGGAATTTTTCTGTCTTTGGATTCTTTCATGATGGTGTGTCTCTGTGTGTAGCACATCCTTTAGCAACTCTTGTAAGGCTGGCAGCATGGTTACAAATACTTTCAATTTTTGTTTTCTTAAAGATTTATTTATTTATTTAAAAGTCAAAGTTACACAGAGAGAGGAGAAGCAGAGGGAGAGAGAGAGGAAAGATCTTTGATCCAATGGTTCACTCTCCAATTGGCCACAATAGCCAGAGCTGTGCCGATCTGAAGCCAGGAGCCAGGGGCTTCTTCTGGGTCTCCTATGTGGATGAATGGCTGAAGGATTTGGGTCATCTTCTACTGCTTTCCAAGGCCACAGCAGAGAGCTTGATGGGAAGTGCAGCAGCCAGGTCTCAAACCAGTGCCCATATGGTATGCCAGCGCTTCAGGCCAGGGCATTAACTAGCTATGCCATTGCGCCAACCCCTTAATTTCTGTTTTTTTTTTTTTTATGAAAGGTCTTTAATTCACCTTCATTCATAAATGAGAGCTTTTCAGGGTACAGTATTCTGGGTTGGAAATTTTTTTCTCTTAAGATTTGGGCTATATCTTGCCTGTAGAGCTTCTGATGAGAAATCAGCTGTGAATCTAATGGGAGATCCTCTGAAAGTAATCTGGTGTTTCTCTCAAGCACATATTAGAATCTTTTCTTTGTGCTTTACTGTAGAAAGTTTGGCTACAATGTTTCAAAGTGAAGACCTTTTCCAGTTATATCTGTTAGGAGTTCTATATGCTTCCTGTACTTGGACCTTCCTTTCTTCTTCCAAATTAGGGAAGTTTTCTGTAATTATTTCATTAAGTGGGCCTTCTAGTCCCTTTTGTTTTTCCATTCCTTCAGGCACTCCAAAGCTTGTATGTTGGGTCATTTGATAGTATCCCATGTATCTCCAAAACTATTTTAAAGTATTCTAATTTCTTATTTTTGATCTGACTGTAAAATTTCCAGAGATTTGTCTTCAGGCTCAGATATTCTTTCTTTTACCTAACCAACTCTGTTGTTAAGGCTTTCCACTGCATTTTTTTTTGATTATGAATTTTTCATTTTGATTTCTTTTAAAATCTCTATTTCATGGGAAAAATTGTCATTCATACCATATATGATACCATATATGGTTTTATTTAGCTTGAGCATTTGCTTCCAATTTGATTTTGAGTAATTCTAGGATTGATTTTTTGAATTCCTTTTCCCACATTTCCTCAATCTCTTCATCTTCACATTCTCATATTGAAATGTGGTTGTACTTCTTTGTGGAGGTCATAGTGTCTTCCTTATTCTTGTTCTTGAAGTTTTTCATTTATTTTCAGGCATTTGTAGAATGTTTTTATTTCCCTCTGATGCCTTTTTATCTTTGAACTATGCCTCTGTGGTTTAGTGTAATGTCTACACTCTTGATGAATACAAAGATGTGTTTGGTGGATATGGCCAGGGAGTTTTGGTCAGTGCTCCAGGATGGGGCGAGTATCTGGGATAACACACAAGATGGGTGTTTCCTCTGGTTAACTGTATGGAAAGGAATGGTCACGTCTGTTTTTCAGACCACTCCTTCTCCTCCAAGCTGAGGAGTGCCCAGGTGTTAGCCCCCAGTGTGTTCCACACTCAGCCACACCACTGTATGAATGGCACATATGATCAGCAGAGTCCTTCCTGTGAGCATGGGTCCCACTGCTGTGAGCTGCTCTGTGCAGCCGAGCAGCTCTGAGAGTATGCAGTGGCACTCTGCCCCGACCCAGCTACACCCTACTTCTTCTCACACAGTCAGTGTTTTCTCAGTCTCAGCACCCAGGACTCAGGCTCAAGGAGTTCAAGTGGAGCCATTCCATCCCACTAGACTGTCCTGGCTTCTGGGGGACTGAGGCACTCCCAGGGCCATGTTTGTGTCATGTTCGTGTGTGTTCCAGCCTGCTGGATAGAGTCCTGTCCTCCCAACCAGATTCAACACCAGTGGGAATGTGGGTTTTCTCTCTGGTAAGGTCTCAAGGTCACAGGTGTGCACAACACCTGCCGGCCACAGCCCTGCTCACTTGACCATTGTACTGGGCACACAGGAGGGTCCCATAGGTGGTGCTTCCTTTCTGTAGGGATAGCTCCCCTGCCCCTACTATTGCTTGGTGGGTGCAGCTGGTGTGGTGGAGTCTGCCTCCATCAGTTGCTCCTGCACTACTGTGGGTGCCCCCACCAACTTGGTGGAGGGTGACCCCAACAATTGCTGGGTATATGCACACAATCTGGGGTGGCCACTATGTGCCTAGGTCCAAAAATGGCGCCAGCCCTCCCACTGCTGGCTGCAAGTCACTGTTAGAGCAGGGAGGAGGGGAGAGAGAGATGTGCTGCCTGTTTCCCTCTTTTCCCTCCCTCTGGTTGAGCAGTCACCCTACTTTCATGAGGGACCCAGGCTGCATTCAAAAAGGCCATTCACAAGCTTTCCCTCCTGCTGCATGGGCCCATGGAGTCCAAACTCACCTGGTTTGTGGGTGGGCAACCCTTTCCCGGGCCCAAGCTGCTGAGTCTTCTGTTTCCTCCCCGTATCCTGCAGTGCCTCTGCACCTCCCACACAGGACCGGTCATGTCTGCTGCTCTCACAGGACCCCCCACTGCAGTTTCCCTGCAGCTTTGCCCTGAAACTGCACTTTCTCCACTTTCTATGTTAATTCTCCCCACATATATCAGAATGCCCTGTCGCTTTTGTGCCATCTTGGAACCCCTGTATTATTTTCCATGTAAACTTGTGTCTGCTGCTTGTCAAATTTCTTCAGAAACACAACTCTTACCAAAATAATGCTGACCCAGTATTCTGAGGTGATTCTGAGAGAATGTCAAATAGAAGAAAAAAAATGGAACATAAGAATGAACTCCAGATACACCTGTCCTGAGAGTCACTCTTCCCAAACCTCACTACACAAAGGTGGCTAAAAGGATTCTGACACTAACTCCTAGACATCAATCACTTCCCTCTAATAAGGGACCAGATCTGACCATCAACCAAAAGAGGACCAACCTGGCACCCTGGGACGATGGCAAAATAACTACAGATTCCTTGATCTAGAAATCACAGGAATGGAACAGCAATGATTTGGGATAAAGCTCTGTACCAAATGAGGAATGTTAAACTTGTTATAATTCAAAAGGAATCTCCTGTCAAGCGGTGACCAAGTGAATGAATGAATGAAACCATAGGTTGTAAATGAGGGGCCTTATGTATGTTTGTACCAATGCAGTTTGCAGAGGTAGAGCAAGCAACAGCACCAGAACCTGATGTAACGGGGCTGGAATATCAGCTGGGAATTGAAAGCCAGTCTGACAAATATGCTAATGGCTATAATGGAAAAAATAGAAAACATGAAGAACAGGTGGATAATGTATCCAGAGAAATGCAAATTCGAGAATGGATAAAAATAAGAGCTAGAGATCAGAAACATTGCACAGAAAGGCTGAACACATCTGACGGAGTCATCAGCACACTGGACCATCTTTCCGGGAGGAATATGTGAGGTACAGTAAGAGGCTGCGTTGTAGTATCCTCTGTTTATCTATCATGTTTGCAATGATAAATGCCATGATAGCAAGGACAGCGAGGGTTAGGACCCTCTTACTGGTAAAGGTGCTTGCACTGCCCTTAGAGCTCCACAGTGGTGTTTGAAAGTACACTGTCTGGTTGTGAATGCACACCACAAACCCCAGGGGGATCAGCAGAAAGTATTTAATAAGTATAACACAGATGTTAAGAGGGGAGAGAAATGGGAGTATATGAAATATCGAAGTAAAATCCTGAGTGGCAGGGATGGCACTGTGGTCTAATGTGTAAAACCACTGTCTGCACTGCCAGTATCTCATATCGGTACCAGTTTGAGCTCTGGCTGCTCCACTTCTGACCCAGCTCTCTGCTATAGTCTAGAAAAGGAGCAGAGGATGGCCCACATCCTTGGATCCCTATACCCATGTGGGAGACCTGGAAGAAGCTCCTGGCTCCTGATTGGCCCAGCTCCAGCTGTTTCGGCCATTTGGGAAGTGAATCAGCAGATGAAAGACCTCTCTCTCTCTGTCTCTCACCTCTGCCTCTCTGTAACTCTGCCTTTCAAATAAATAAATAAATAAATATTTTTTACAAAAATATAAGAGGCAGAAAGATGCAAAATCAAAATAGAAACCAAAATGAGAATGAATTGAAAACTGTAATGAATGTGGTAGGTATTAATCCAAACCATTTCAATTGTCACTAAAATATGAATCTTATACATATACCAATTAAAATAAATTGTCAGAAAAGATCACAGAACAAGACACATTGTGTGTTTCTACAAGAAGTCTGCTGTGGAATAATAGGCTAAGCCTCTCCTTTTGGCATTATCATCCCATATGGGCACTGGTTCATGTCCTGGCTGCTCCTCTTCAAATCCAGCTCTCTGCTTAAGGCTTGGGAAATCAGTGGAAATGGCCAAGTGCTTAGGCCCCTGCAGCCATGTGGGACACAGAGAAGAAGCTCCTGGCTCCTGGCTCCTGGCTCCTGGCTTTCATTTCGGAACTGCTCAGCTCCAGCCATTGCAGCCATTTGGGGAAGGAACCGGTGGATGGAAGACTTTTCTCTTTTCTCCCTTTCTGTAACTCTACCTCTGAAATACACAAGTAAAATCTTTTTTAAAAAAGGAAATCTACTTGAATGTAAAGGCACACCTAAATTATAAGTAAGTGGGTGGGGACATATATGCAATAACAGCTCTCACTTTAGAAGACCTGAGGTAGCCACACTAATCTTACACAGGGCGGGACAGAGAAAGTAAGATTCTTAGGGACAAAGAGGCCACCACATAGAGACTAAGCAAAAAGACAGAGAAATCCTTAAATGCATGTAGCAACCACATAGCATCAACAGAGAAACCTGATAAAACTGCATATGAAATCAGGCCAATTCACCACCATTGTTGCAGGTATCAATGCAGCCTTATCAGAATGGACACATCCACAAGGTAGAAAATCAGAAACGGTATAGCTAAATTAAATAGTCCATGAATGAAGTTTATAAACTTGACATCTATGGAGTACTTCACTCAACGACAGCAGAATAGACATTCCTCACAAGAACCAAAGAACTCATCCTGGGCCACAGACCCACATCATGAAATTTAAAATAATAGAAATCACACCATGTATGCTCTGAGGACACAGTGGAATCCAACTAGAGACAAAGAACAGAAAGATGGCTAGGAAGTCCAAAACACTAGAAGATAAAGACAAAACTTGTAAATAACATGTAAGTCAGGAGGAATTGAAAAATATTTTGAACTCCTGTAAATTAAAATAGCCTATTAAAAGTTTTGGGATGGAGCACAAGCAGTGCTTTGAGGGAAATTTATGGCATATGATGCATGTGTTAGAACAGAAGGAAGGGCTAAAGTCAGTAACCTAACCTTGCACAGTAGGAGAAGAGGGGATCAAGGGCAAATCAAGCTCAAAGTAGAAGAAAATACATGATACAAACTTGAGCAGAAATCAATGAAACTGAACATAGGAAATCAGTTGGGGAAATTTAAAAAGAAAACCATTTCTTGAAAGGCTTAATAAATTGATAAGGCTCTAACCAACCTTTCTAGAAGCAAAGAAGAAAACACAAATTATTTATATCTGAAAGGAGCTGAGGATGCATTTTTAGATCTCAGAGACATTAAGATTAAGATAAAGGAGCACCAGGAACAACGCTATGGCTACAACTTTGATAGACTAGATGAAATTGTGCAACCAGCCAAAATTTACACATGAAGAAAGCCACAATCTGAATAGGCTGATATCTGTTAAAGAAATTGGATCAATAATTAATAACCTAAAACAAATGCAGCAGGCCAATATGAGACAACTGGTGAATTCTACCAAACAGCTAAGGAAGGAAGTATATGCTCTCCAAAATGTCTTCCAGAAGACAAAGTAGAGAAAGTACTTCCTAAACAATTCAATGAGGCCAGTGTACACCCTTACCAAAACCAAGAAAGAAGTTAGAAGAAAAGAAAACCAAAGTTCATTATCTTTCATGGACAAAGATGCAAAAATCCTAAACAAAATAATAAACTGAATGCAATGATAAGTCAACAGAATGATACATCATGACCCAGTGGGATTCATCAAAGCTGAGAAAAGTTCAATATTTGAAAACCCATTCCTGTAATGCATAAAAGGCATTATAGATACAAAGAGCTATTGATAAAATTCAACACTCATGGATGATAAAACTCAGAAAATAAAAATTCAGGAATAACCTCATTAACTTGATGAAGAACATCTGTAAAACCCTAGGGCTGACACTACACTTAATAGTGAGAAATGGATTTTTTCCAGTTCAGAACAGAAACACAGGGAGGCCCCATCCCACACTGTGTTCAGCATCTTTTTGAAAAAATCCTAGCTTACACAGGAAGAAAAGAAAATGAAATGAAAAGTGTATAGATTTTGAGATTATCATGGGTGACATTATTTTCTATGTAGAAAATCTGAATGAGTAAACAATAAAAACCTTTGAAGATATTAGTCAGTTGTGCTAAGGCTTCAAATTTCAAGATGAATATACAAAAAGCATCTGCTCTTCTACATATTAGCAATGAAAATGGAATTTGAAAAAAAAACACATTACCATAGCATCAGTGTCCACAGAAGTGAAATGCCTAGCATGATCCTAACAAGATATGAGCAACCAGCACTGTGAGCAGTCTCAGCGGGAGACTCCACAAGCTTAAGGGTTCCTGGTTACCTGGTGAGAGACATTTATGGGGAATCTGAACTCACAGTGAAGACTGCACAGATCCTTTGTGTGGTCCTTGGGACAGAGCAGATGAATATTATACCCACTGGGGCTAGTGCTCAGGCTCTGGACTCCACTGAGGAGAGCTCAGCTTGTCGCTCCCCCTCTTCGTGGAGGAACGACACAGGACCCTGCGCTGTTCTTTTGTCTGCTCGGCCCTTCCCGGGTTTGCTGCTGGTTCTTCCCGGGTTGGCTGCTGTCCCTCCACCTCCGTGGAGGGGCGGGCCCCCCTGCCACTTTCCCCACTTCTGCGGGGGAGCAGCACACTGCCAGCCGGCTCTCTCGGGGGCTGCTCAGATGTTCCTCAGGTGTTCCCCTTGGATGTTCCTGGTGCGTAGTGTCTCTCTCTTTATAGTCCTCTTCCACCAATCCCAACTCTGCTACCCACACGCTGAGTACGCTGCTCTCCTCCAATCAGGAGCAGGATCAGCTCCTGCAGGTTATTGGTCGAACTGGAGGCAGCTGCATAGAAGCTGTTTACTCCTCTCCCAGCGCCATATTGTGGGAGAGCAGATGCATAGAATAAGTCTTAATTTCAGTAACTTAGTCTAGTCTGAGTTGCTCTCCACACAGCTGAGCATAATATACCTCCCTTCTGATAGAGAGAGAGAGAGAGAGAGAGAGAGAGAGAGATTTACCATGTCAAACCTGGGTGTGTCACCTTAGGGACACCCTTAACCCTGGAGAACTGAATAAAGCTCTCTGGCCACACCCATTACAAGCCTCTAGAGATTCACTGAAAGCAGACCGTCCACTTTATCATAGTACAATGTACTTTATCATAGTACAATGTACTTTATCATAGTACAATGATAAAAGCTGCCACAGCAAAAGCAGGAGAAAAGAAGAAAGAGGAGGAGGAGGAGAAGAAGGAGGAAGGAGAAGAAGGAGGAGGAGTAGGAGGAAGAAGAAGGAGGAAGAGGAAGAAGAAGGAGGAGGAGGAGAAGGTGGAGGAAAAAGAAGAAAGAAGGGGGAGGAGGAGAAGAAAAAGAAAAAACTAACAGTTATCTCTACAAATGCCGAACAACAAATGCACCAATCCAAGAAACAAGAATAAGGAAGACAACATGTCACCCCAAAAAGAACACAACACTTCAGTACTAGATTGTGAAGATGATGAGATATAAGAAATGCAAGAAATGGAACTCAAAAAAGATTACATAGAAGTAATGAAAAGCAAACACACAAACTCTGAAATCCATACAGCACATGCAAGAAAATTACTCCCATGAAATTGAGATCATAAAGAGGAATCAAAAGGAAATAAAGAATTCAATAGAACAAATAAAAATGCAGTGGAGAGCCTTAAAAACAGAATCAGTAAAGCAGAAGAGAGAATATTGGACTTAGAAGACAAAGCACAGGAAAGTATATGGTCAAAACAAAGACAACAAGAAGAAACTAGAAAACTAAAAAACACTGTTGGGAATCTACAGGATACAATAAAAAAACACAAGTTACAGGAGATTCTGAAGGCATGAAGATAGAGAAAGGATTATAACACCTTTTTGGTGAAATAATAACATAAAAAACTTTCCACCTTCGGAGAAAGGGACATCCAAGTACAGGAAGCATACATAACTCCCAATAGACATAACCGGAAAAGATCTTGCCACGAGACATTGTAATCAAACTCACCATAGTGAAACATAAAGAGAAGATTCTAAAATGTGCATGAGAGAAACACCAGATTACTTTCAGAGGATCTCCAATTAGGCTCACAGTGGACTTCTTATCAGAAACCCTACAGGTTTGGAGAGAATGGTGAGATATATCTTGCTAAGTCTTAAGAGAAAAAAAACTATCATCCTAGAATATTATACCCTACAGAGCTCTCATTTGTGAATGAAGGTGAAATAAAAACCTTCCAAAAACTGTTAATAGAGACAAAGAAGGACGCGATATAATGATTAAGGGATCAGTTCAACAGGAAGATATAACTACTATAAACATATACCTGATTACAGGGCACCTGGCTATTTAAAAGAAATGTTGAGGGATTTAAAGGGAGACTTAGACTCCAATACAATAGTATTGGAGGAATTCAATAGTCCACTTTCAGCAATGGACATATCTAACAGACAGAAAATCAACAAGGAAACAGCAGATTTAATCGACACTATAGACCAAATGGACCTAATAGATATCTACAGAACTTTTCATCCTACAGTTTCAGAACACACATTCTTATCAACAGTGCATGGAACTTTCTCTAGGATTGACCACATAGTAGACCATAAAGCAAGTCTCAGCAAATGCAAAATAAATAAATAAAAATCACACCATGCATCTTCTCAGACCACAATGGAATGAAGCTGGAAATCAACAACCCAGGAATCCCTAGAGCATATGCAAACACATGGAGACTGAACAACACGCTCCTGAAAAAACAGTGGGTTGTAGAAAAAATCAAAAAGTAATCAAAAACTTTCTGGAAACAAATGAAGATGACAAGACAACATATCAAAATTATAGGATACAGCCAAAGCAGTGTTAAGAGGAAAGTATACACCAAGAGGTGCGCACATCAAGAAATTGGAAAGGCACCAAATAAATGAGCTATCAATGTATCTCAAGGATCTAGAAAAACAAAAGCAAACAAAACACAAAACTAGTAGGATTTACCATTCACCTTAAACAAAAATCCACTCAACATGGATTAAAGACCTAAATCTATGACCCAACACCATCAACTTATTAACATTGGAGAAACCCTGCAAGATATAGGTACCGGCAAAGACTTCTTGGAAAAGACCCCAGAAGCACAGGCAGTCAAAGCCAAAATTAACATTTGGGATTGCATCAAATTGAGAAGTTTCTGTACTGCAAAAGAAACAGTCAGGAAAGTGAAGAGACAACCGACAGAATGGGAAAAAATATTTGCAAACTATGCAACAGATAAAGGGTTAATAACCAGAATCTACAAAGAGATCAAGAAACTCCACAAAAACTAAACAAACAACCCAATTAAGAGATGGGCCAAGGACCTCAATAGACATTTTTCAAAAGAGGAAATCCAAATGGCCAACAGGCACATGAAAAAATGTTCAGGATCACTAGCAATCAGGGAAATGCAAATCAAAACCACAGTGAGGTTTCACCTCACCCCCGTTAGAATGGCTCACATACAGAAATCAACTAACAAAAGGTGCTGGTGAGGATGTGGGGAAAAAGGGACATTAACCACTGTTGGTGGGAATGCAAACTGGTCAAGCCACTATGGAAGTCAGTCTGGAGATTCCTCAGAAACCTGAAGATAACCCTACCATTCAACCAAGCCTCCCACTCCTTGGAATTTACCCAAAGGAATTTAAATTGGCAAACAAAAAAGCTGTCTGCACCTTAATGTTTATTGCAGTTCAATTCATAATAGCTAAGACCTGGAATCAACCCAAATGCCCATCAACGGTAGACTGGATAAAGAAATTATGGGATATGTACTCTTTAGAATACTATACTGCAGTAAGAAACAATGAAATCCAGTCATTTGCAACAAAATGGAGGAATCTGGAAAACATCATGCTGAGGGAATTAAGCCAGTCCCAAAGGGACAAATATCATATGTTCTCACTGATCGGTGACAACTAACCGAGCACCAAAAAGGAAACCTGTTGAAGTGAAATGGACACTATGAGAAACAGTGACTTGATCAGCCCTTGTCCTGACTGTTGAAGAACAACTTAATACTTTATCCCTTTTAGTATTTTTTATTCTACTTAATACTATTGGTTGAACTCTGTAATTAACACACAATTATTCTTAGGTGTTTAAATTTAACTGAAAAGTGATCTCTGCTAAATATAAGAGTGGGAATAAGAGAGGGAGGAGATGTACAATTTGGGACATGCTCAGGCTGACTTGCCCCAAATGGTGGAGTTAGAAACATACCAGGGGATTCCAATTCAATCCCATCAAGGTGGCATGTACCAATGGCACCTCACTAGTCCAAGTGATCAATTTCAGTTCACAATTGATCATAATGATAGGTCTAAGAGTCAAAAGGATCACACAAACAAGACTAGTGCCTGCTAATACTAACTGGTAGAATAAAAAAGGGAGAGAATGATCCAACATGGGAAGTAGGATACACAGCAGACTCAGAATGGCAGATGTCCTAAACAGCACTCTGGCCTCAGAATCAGCCCTTAAGGCATTCGGGTCTGGCTGAAGAGCCCATGAGAGTATTTTAGGCATGGAAAGCCTAAAAAAAGAAAAACCCTAAATGAAAGATCTCTGTGAGTGAGATCTCAGTGGAAAGAATGGGCCATCAAAGAAGGAGGTACCTTTCTCTGAAGGGAGGAGAGAACTTCCACTTTGACTATGACCGATCGAAGTCGGTGAACTCAAAAGGCTTCCATAGCCTTGGCAACTCATGACTAGAGCCTAGGGAGATTACTGACATCATAAACAAGAGTGTCAATTCGTTAAGTCAACAATAGGAGTCACTGTGCACTTACTCCTCATGTAGGATCTCTGTCCTTAATGTGTTTTTCAATGTGAATTAATGCTATCACTAGTACTAAAACAGTATTTTACACTTTATGTTCTGTGTGGGTGCAAAATGATGAAATCTTTACTTAATATATACTAAACAGATCTTCTGTATATAAAGATAATTGAAAATGAATCTTTGTGTGAATGGAATGGAGAGGGAGCAGCAGATGGGAGGGTTGCAGGTGGGAGGGAAGTTATGGGGGGGAAAAGCCATTATAATCCATAAACTGTACTTTGGAAATTTATATTTACTAAATAAAAGTTAAAAAAAACTAGTAGGATAAAAGAAATAATTAAAATTAGAGAAGAAATCATTGATTGAATCAAAAATACAAAAGATCAGCAAGACGAAGAGATGGTTTTTTGAAAAAATAAGTAAATTGACTCACCACTGACCCAACTAATCAATAAAAGGAGAGAGAAGAAGAGAATCAATAATATTAGAGATGAAAAAGGTAATGTAACACCAGGCACCACAGAAATAAAAAGAATCATCAGAAATTACTACAGAGTTGTATGCCAAAAAACTGGGAAACCTAGAAGAAATGAATAGATTCCTGGACACTTACAACCTACATACACTGAGCCATGAAGACATAGAAAACCTAAGCAGACACATAACCAAGACAGAAACTGAATCAGTAATACTAAATACACTCCCAACAAAGCAAAGCCTAGGACCAGATGGATTCACTGCTGATCTGTCAGATATTTAAAGAAGAAGAACTAACTCCAATTCTACTCAAGTTATTCAAAGCAATTGAAAGAGAGGGAATCCTCCCAAATTCTTTCTATGAAGCCAGAATCACCTTAATTCCTAAACCTGAAAAAGATGCAACAGAGAAAGAGAATTACAGACCAGTTTCCCTGATGAACATAGACGCAAAAACCCTCAACAAAATTCTAACCAATGCAACAACACATCAGAAATATCATCCACCCAGACCAAGTGGGATTTATCCCTGGTATGCAGGGATGGTTCAATTAATGTGATACATCACATTAACAAACTGCTGAACAAAAACCATATGATTATCTCAATAGAAGCAGAGAAAACATTTGATAAAATACAACTCCCTTTCATGATGAAAATGCTAAACAAATTGGGTATAGCAGGAACATTCCCCAACACAGTCAAGGCAATTTATGACAAACCGACAGCCAGCATCACATTGAATGGGGAAAAGTTGTAAGCATTCCCACTGAGATCTGGTACCAGACAGGGATGCCCACTCTCACCATTGCTATTCAATATAGTCCTGGAAGTTGTAGCCTGAGCCATTAGGCAAGAAATCAAAGGGATACAATGGGAAATGAGGAAGTAAAACTATCCCTATTTGCAGATGACATGATTCTATATATAGGGGATCCAAAGAACTCCACTAAGAGACTATTGGAACTCAGAATTTGGTAAAGTAGCAGGATATAAAGTCAATACACAAAAATCAACAGCCTTTGTATACACAGACAATGCCACAGCTAATAAAGAACTTCTAAGATCAATCCCATTCAAAATAGCTACAAAAAATCAAATATCTTAGAATAATTTAACCAAGAATATCAAAGATCTCAATGATGAAAATTACAATACATTGAAGAAAGAAATAGAAGAAGATACCAAAAAAAAAGGAAAAATCTTCCATGTTCATGGATTGGAAGAATCAAAATTTCCATTCTTCTGAAAGCAATTTATAGATCCAATGTGATACCAATCAAAATTCTTTTCAGATCTAGAAAAAAGATGCTGAAATTCATATGGAGGCACAGGAGACCTTGAATAGCTAAAGCAATCTTATATAACAAAAACAAGGAGGCATCACAATCCTAGATTTCAAGACATACTACAAGGCAGTTATAATCAAAACAGCATGGTACTGGTACAAAAACAGATGAATAGATCAATGGATCAGAATAGAAACACCAGAAATCAATCCAAACATCTACAACCAACATATATTTGATCAAGTAGCTAAAACCAATTCCTGGAGCAAGGTCAATCTCCTTAACAAATGCTGCTGGGAAAACTGTATTTCTACATGCAGAAAAATGAAGCAAGATCCCTACCTTACACAAAAATCCATTCAACAAGGATTAAAGATCTAAGTCTATGACCCAACTTCATCAAATTATTAAAAAACATTGAAGAAACTCTGCAAGATATTGGCACAGGCAAAGACTTATTGGAAATGACACCAGAGGCACAGGCAGTCAAAGCCAAAATTAACAACTGGGATTATATCAAATTGAGAACTTTCTGTATGGTAAAAGAAACAGAAAAGTGAAGAGGCAACCAACAGAATGGGAGAAATTATTTGCAAATTATGCAACCAAGAAAGGATTAATAACCAGAATCTACAAAGAGATAAATAAACTCCACAAAAAAAAAACAAAATAAACAACCCAGTTTAAAGATGGTCAGAGGACTCAAGCAGACATTTTTCAAAAGAGGAAATCCAAATGGCCAACAAACACATGAAAAGGTGTTTAGGATTACTGGTCATCAGGGAAATGCAAATCAAAACCACAGTGAGGTTTCACCTCACCCCAGTTAGAATGGCTTTCATGCATAAATCAACAAACAATAAATGCTGGCAAGGATGTGGGGGAAAAGGGACACTAACCCACTGTTGGTGGGAATGGAAACTGGCAAAGCCACTATGGAAGACAGTTTGGAGATACCTCAGAAATTTGAATATAGCCCTACCATATGATCCAGCCATCCCACTCCTGGGAATTTACCCAAGGGAAATTAAATTGGCAAATAAAAAAGCTATCTGCACTCCATGTTTATTACAGCTCGATCCACAATAGCTAAGACTTGAAATCAACCTAAATGCCATCAACATAAGACTGGATAAAGAAATTATGGGATATGCACTCTATGGAATACTACACAGTAAAAAAGAAAGAAATCCGGTCATTTGGAGGAATCTGGAAAACATCATACTGAGTGAAATAAGCCCGTCCCGAAGGCACAAATATCCTATGTTCTCCCTGATCTGTGGCAACTAACTGAGCACCTAAAAGGAAACCTGCAGAAGTGAAACTGACACTATGAGAAGCAATGACTTGATAGCCCTTGTCCTGACTGTTGAGGAACAGCTTACTATTTTATACATTTTAGTATTTTCCTTTTCTACTTATTACCATTGTTTGAACTCTTTACTTAACACAGAATTATCCTCAGGTGTCTAAATCCAACTGAAGATTTATCCCTGTAAAAAATAAGAGTGGGAATAAGAGAGGGAGGAGATGTACAGTTTGTCACAAATTCCCACGGACTTACCCCTAAGGGTAAAGCTAAAAACTTGCCATGAGACTCCAAATCCCATTTAAGTTGACAGATACTAATTCCATCATACTAGTTAAAGTGATCATTTTAAATGCATAACTGATCATAAAGATAGGAATAAGTGCCAAAAGGATCACATAAATAAGACCAAGTGTCTGCTAATAACAATAGACAGAATTAAAAAGGACAGAAGGATCCAATATGAGAAGCAAGGCAACACAGCAGACTCATAGAATGACAAATGCCCTAAAGAGCACTCTGGCCACAGAATCAGCCCTTGAGGCATTCGGATCTCGCTAAAAAGCCCTTGAGAGCATTTCAGGCATGGAAAGCCAAGACACTGTGGCAAAAAATTATCTACATGAAGGATCTCTGTGAGTGAGACCCCAGTGGAAAGAAGGGACCATCAAAGAAGGAGGTACCTTTCTCTGAAGGGAGGAGAGAATTTACACTTTGCTTATGGCCCTGTCTAAATAATGTCGGAGTCTGTGGATTCAAAAGGCTTCCATAGCTCTGGCAACTCATGTCAAGAGCCTCGGGTGATCATTGATCTTAAATAAGAGTGTCAATTGTTAAATCAACAAGAGTCACTGTGCAGTTGTTCCCCATGTAGGACCTCTGTCCTTAATGAGTTATACTATGAGAATTAATGGTTAAACTTCTCTTCAAACAGTAATTTATACTTTGTGTGTCTGTGTGGATGCAAACTGTTAAAATACTTACTTTTAGTACAGAGTTGATCTTCTGTATATAAAGATAATTAAAAATGAATATTAATGAAGAATGGGGTGGGAAACGGAGTAGGAGGAGGGATGGGAGTGGAGGAGGGAGGGCGGTTATCAGGATAAGAACTGCTATAATCCAAAAGCTATGCCTATGAAATTTATAGTTATTAAATAAAAGCTTTTGAAAATACGAAATATTAGCAACCTATATGAGAAAAAATTAAAATTCTTTATCTGAGAGAGTTACACAGAGAGAGGAGAGGCAGAGAGACAGAGGTCTTCCATCTGCTGGTTCACTCTCCAATTCACTGCAAAGCTGGAGCTGCGACAGTTCGAAGCCAGGAGCCAGAAGCTTCTTCCAGGTCTCCCACACGGGTGCAGGGGCCCAAGGACTTGGGCATTTTCCACTGCTTTCCCAGGCCATAGCAGAGATTGGATCAGAAGTGTAGCAGCCAGGATTCAAACTGGCATCCATATAGGATGCCCACACTGCAGGCAGCAACCTTACCAACTAGGCAACAGTGCTGGCCCTCCAAAAATTTTATGAAAGAATCAAAGATATAATTAAATGGCGAGACATTCCATGGTCATGGATGGGGACACATTATTGCCCATATGTCAGTTCTTCCTAACCTGATGTAGTTTTGAAGACATCTCATTCAATGCTGCATACAAAGAATAGAATCTCACTCTGTCCTAAAAGCAATGATACCTCCACCCATGAAGATCTAGAGGACACTTAAATTCAGGTGAGGAAGGGAAAGAAGCCAGTCTACAAAGTCTACAGACTGCATGATTTCAATTCTAGAACATTCTGGAGAAGGTGAAAGTGTGTGAGAACTGGCTCCAGGTCTGTGTGAGGAATTAATCAGGACCCAGGGGAGATTTTAGCAGTGGAATGGTTCTCTGTGGTCCTACAGTGATGGACACTGGCCATGCAGCATTTGTCAAACCACAGAAGGGATGACCCCAAGAGGAAACCCTAGGTAAACCAAGGACATTGGTGATGATTACATGTCAATCTAGACTCATGACTGTCACAGATGTGCCACTGTCATGCAGGGTGTTGATAGTGGAGGGTTGAGTGGGACATGTGTGGGGCAGGAATACAGGGAAATTCTCTACTCTTTGCTCAGTTTTCAGCAAGCCAAAAATGTAGAAATCGTCTAGAAGTCAGCTTGCCCAACATGGGGGCTCACAGTGCCAGGACTCCTGGCTCCAGAACCTGGACTGGACTTGCACTTGAACCCCTTACAGGCTTGTATGTTCCATTAGTTAATAGCCCCCTGGACACAGACATCTTGTATAATTCCTGCAATGACCTTCCCAAGTCCTCGCATGTACACTGGTCAAGGAGTGCGCTGAATACTTGCTGAATGAATGAATGGCTACTGAGCAGTGAGTTCTCCCTCATCCTGTCTCACTTTAGAAACTCCTGTGTCTGGGCCTGGTGTTTTGTTCTTGCTGGGGATAAAGAAGCAGGTCTTAGCCTTTGAGAAGCTTTGTGAGAGGTTTTAGGAGAGGAAGGCAAAGAGCAGAGTGCAGTGTAACAGACAGTGATTAGACCAATGCCCAACACCTTGAAGATCCAGTCCACAACCAAAGTCACTTCCAGAAGCAGGAAATGGAGGAGGAAGTCACAGCACAGGTTATAACAGTAGTGGAGAAGAGGTCAGTGGAATGCCATGAATATTAATCCTGTTTTCCCTGTATTAATAGTTAAACATTTCCTTCATTCACAATTGAAGGATTTGAGATTTTTAAAGGGAGAATGACAAGGACAGTGATCATTTCTTAGATTTATCTTCATCAAAGTCCGTGAACTATAAATAAAGTCTATCAAAAGCCTGCAAGGTCCCCTCTCATCTCATGATAAGATAAGGGCTTCATCCATCTTCATCCTCTCCCCCATGGGGAGGAACTAGGGGCCCCAACCTCTGCCCTGCAGGTGGTCAGCCCCCTCTCTGGACCCCATGGCTGACCTTTCCCCCCATCCCTACAGCATCTTTGCAGATATGGGGTAGGACGCCCAATCAATTCTGTCTCCAGCTGAGCTTGGGAACCCACAGCCCTGATGACTTCATGAGTTTTCTGCTTGGATTCAGGGACAGTGTCTCCCATGACGTGATCAGTCCCCAAGTGCAGGATCACAGGTGACATAAAAGGACTGGGGCGGAACCAGGCTCGGGGAGCCTCAGGATGACATTCAGGGCAAGGACAGCTGTGTGGACGGCAGGGCCTTGGCTGTCTCTGCGAGACACCAGGACGCTGAGCACCAGGGCGGCTCTGTCTCCCAAGGCTGCGCTGCCCTTTGAAGCCATCCCCCAGTGTCCCAGCTCCCAGTGGATGAGGATGCTGCAGATCTGGAGAGAGAAGGGGTATGAGAACATCCACCTGGAGATGCATCGCACCTTCCAGGAGCTGGGGCCCATTTTCAGGTAAAGGCCTTGCTGGCCTCTGGACAGACGCTCCCCGATCATGTGCCCCAGCCCTGGCCAGGCACACAGCACCACCATTGCCCAGGGCAGCCTGTGCTGTGCGTCCTTAGGAAGGCAGGGAGCAGCATGGGGGAGCTGGGCAGTGTCCTCACTGATGGGGACGGGGGCTCTTCAGGAGGACCAAGCACACTATGGTCACAGCTGAGCAGGCAGAAGTCAGAGGCACGAAGGGTGGAGAGGTTTCTGGTGCACAGCAGGAGGGATGTCCTGTGGAAGCCGTGGGTCTATGGGGAGGAAGAGGTCCCACAGGGGGTGACCTGGAGAGGGCCCGGCCAGCCTCTGTGCTTTGCCCTGCAGGCATGACCTGGGGGGACGACAATTCGTGTCTGTGATGCTGCCGGAGGACGTGGAGAGGCTGCAGCAGGTGGAGAGCCGGCACCCCCAGCGTGTGCACCCAGAGCCCTGGGCGGCCTACAGACAGCATCGTGGACAGAAATGTGGCGTGTTCTTGCTGTGAGGGCCGAGTCGGGATGAGGAGGGGGTGGGAACCAAGGCCAGGACTTGGGGAGAAGGCAGAGCAGAGCTGACAGCAAGTGCACCTGCCTTGTGGTCTGTGTGTGTGGGTGGAGCCAGGCAGATCATCACACACCCAGAGCCATCCCATGGGGGACCCTCTGTCCTGTGGCTGTGGGAGTGGGGTGTGCTGGGGAAATGGCCAGGGCCCCTGCAGGTGAGAGAGGGGAACGATGACCACGTGGCTCCTGGAGCATCCTCTCTGTGTAGCAGGCATTTTCTCTGGCAGGTGGACGGCTCTCCCTCCTATAGGTCAGGAGCACCTGAAGGAAGGGAGTCATTGCCCCGGCCAGGCCGTGCCAGGACCAGTGCCCCCCAGAACTGCAGCCCTGCCCCAAGGTGCCCTTGTCTCCTAGACTTAACACAGTCCTCACATCGGTGGGTACGGTCCTGGGCTGAGAGAGATGGGGATGCACAGGTTGATGGGTCTTCTGGCTCAGAACTCACACACTCGGGGGGGGGGGGTCGCACTGCTGCTGTTTCTCACTTTGCAAAGGGCGGCACACCTGCTCAGGTAGGGAGAGAGATGGGGGACAGATGTGCTGCTGAGGTTTGCATTAGGACAGGCGTAGTTGCTGGTAGAGGGACATCTGACTGTGGACAGCTGCCCACACCACATCAGGAAGAGACTTCTGACTGTGAGATTTAGGGCCATGCCCCTTCCTGTGCCCTTGACTGAGGACTTCAGCCAAGGAGCTAAGATAAAACCTACAGTGCCTTTTAGGCTAAGCACCTTCTGAAAGTGCATCCACCTGTTAAGTCACATACGTGAGAAACTGGAGTCAAACCCTGTTGTGAAACATATAAGCATTCACAATTGGCCATGAGTGTACCTACAGAGGTCTTCCTTCTCGTCACCTGAGATTCTTGTCCTGCACTCATGGCCTTAATTCCTATTCCAGGAGACGTCCCTTCCTGACCTGGCATAGGCAGCTGTCTACAGTCAGATGTCCCTGTGGGGAACCGCAGGCTGGCCACCTGTGGGAACTTCCTCACTTTGCTGTTTGCATGGCCTGTTGTAACAACTTGTGCAGAACAAGTTAAGGAAGTGCTGGCTGCTGAACAAAACAAGTCAAGGAAGTGCTAACCACAGGATGTCCTGAAGACACACAAACAACCCCGATGGAGCAAGATGAACTGTCGACCTGAGGCACTATGTGCCCCTCAACTTGATTGGACTGTGCCTGCATGGACTGCGTGTGAACTGACTTGCCATTGGCTGGGAGCGTCCTGCTAGGGGAACCTTGGGTATATAAGGGGGATAGTATTGTGCAGGGAGGGCTTGGCCTCTTTTCTTTGGCCTTGCATCTGGATGAAAAAAGTTCCACTAGAACCGAGGAAGCAGCGATTGTGTCTTTACTACGCTGGACGCTCGCGGGCGAGCGTCTGGCAGTCCCGGTCAGGTCAGCCTGCAGAAGTTCCAGAGTCACGCTCTGCAGAGCAGCCTAGTGGGCCTGCTCTCCCTCGGCATTCAATCCAGATTTCTCACTTTCTCCTGCCATTTGGAGCATAGCTCTGCTAGAAATAGAATTCTTGATGGGTGGTTTGTCTTGTTTTGTTTTAAGCACTTTGAGTGTATCAGCACACTTCATTCTGGCTCCAAGAAGTTCTCCAGGAGAAATGTTCTGATTAATATGTTAGAGATTTAGTGAAGAACTGATTCTTCGCTGACTGGTAGGCCGATCATGTACACACCTGCCTTAAGAAATGAAGACCCACAGTGAAGCCAACTGATAGGAGGCTGCTAGTAGTCTGACAACACTGGGTTCTAGTTATCTTTGATTTACAGGTAGAATAACATGTTAAAATAATAAAAGGCACAGTCCAGCCAGCTTGTCCACCTGTGACAGTGCTTAGGACCATTATCAACCTGAGCACTGCGCACTGCAAAAGGTTCCATGCACAGCAGAGTTCTCTGCACCAGCATCACCTGAGCCCGTGTGTAACACGTGGCCCTACAGTCGACTACGGCTACGGGCTCACCGGGCCAGAAGAGCTCCTCGGTGGCTTTATAATCTGGACAACCACAGTGGTCTATGCCGACATCAACCAGAAAGTCATTCTGCCGTGCACAACTCTAAGCTTGGATGTTTCGCACACACACTGGGACTCTCTGGAGAAGCCTGTCTGATGCATCCACCACAGACAACCCCACCTTCACAGACGGAGACCTACAGGGGCTGCCAAGGCCTGGGGAGGGTGAACGGGCAGTCACTGTGTATTTGCTGCAGGGTTCTTCTGGGATCTGCACTGTTCTGGAATTAGACAGTGGTGATGGTTACGCATCCCTGTGGATGTCACCTCAATAATACACTCTAATATGATTACAATGGTGAACTTAAGATGTGTGAATTCTTCCCTGTTACTTTCACAAACAGGTTAACTGACTTACGAAGGAAGGAAGAGGAGGAGGTGAGCCCAGGGGGTCTGGAATTTTCTGTTCCCTCCACTTCATTCTCCTGGTACTGACCAGAGATGCGATGAGAGGGGCAGCAGCCCCAACTCTCCTTGCATTCAGGTCAGGTTGCAGATGGCTTCAGGGCCACCTCCAACCTCCCAAGGGGCCATTTCAGTGTACTTCAGTACATTCATGGTGTTGTGCATCCTCACCACTGTCTATCTGCAGAACAGTGTGGACCTCCAAAACAGACCCTCACCAGTCTCACAGGCTAACGTCTGGGGAAAGTCTATGGCCCATGTGAACTCAGGGGCCATGTGGAGACAACTCTGTGCCGGCACAGCCATCTGGCCCCTACAAGGGTGCAACATGCTGCGGCCCCTTCCATCTGGCCCTGGGGACCAGGGGTCCCCTCTGTGCCAGGCCTCTCCCTGACCCAACAACTGGAACCCATGGCCAGCACTGCAGGCGGGCTCGAGCCTACAGTCTGCACATGGCTGAGGCTGCTCTTCCAGCCGACAGGCAGACTTGCCCCTGGACATTTTCCCTGTGGACTACAACAATCTCTGTAAGCGGAAAAGCAAGAGGTTTTCACACAGCGAATCTTTAGGCCACCGTGTGTGAAGGAGAAAAAGCACTTTAAACACTCAAACTCCAAGGCAGTTCCTCGGTAGGTGGCACAGTACAGGAGACAAGAGCAGACATGGGCTGGGGCCAGATCCTGAGCATGTGCAAGCAAACTACGTTCATGACCATTTGTGTAAATAATTACTTTTAATTTCTCTCTTGAAATAAAGCAGACATGAGCCATCTGGGCCCAGCAGATCAGTCTCTGGCTCATAAGAGGGAAACGGAGAGTAAAATCGCTATGAGGGACAGGCAAGAAGGGTCGACCATCCCAGGAGAGGTTCTCGGGTCAGTAGATTGCTGACTACGATGGAGACCAGGCTCAGGAAGAGCTGCGAGGCCCCCAGTCGGACTGCACTCTCTGGGAGCGGCTCCTCAATGGGGGTTTCAGGTTCCATGTCCCGCTCCAGGTTCGTGGGGCCTCCTTCATTGCAATTAATGCCAGAACAGCATCGAAGAAAATAGAAACTATTTGTTATAAGTTTAAATCTTGGTGCTTCAGGAGGCTGTAAAGCTGTGTATACAAACGAGCAATTGTACGTACAGTTCTTGTAAATGAGCATTTCACGAGGATTCAAACCTGCAAAAGGTAACAGTGAAAATCACTCGTCTCACATTGTCTGTGCTGTCACAGCACACAGACCCTCATTCAACCGCAGTAGCTCATGCATGCATTCTACATTGCGAAACCTTACAAGATTGTCTGGAATCCTGATGAGAGAATAAATGTCCCAGTTCCCAGAGGCTCTGACGACTCCAAGAATGCCTTCTTCTGGAGCTGCTTCCTGCCTACCCTGTCATCTCTGTAACTACCTCAGCCCCTCCTACAATGGTGTATGGTTGCTTCTTCTGGAACTGCACAAACCAAATGTGCTGTCAGTTTGTGTCAGGGTAATTGGAGAGCTCCAGAAAGTCAATGGAGATCAGAAATCATGCTTTCCTCCTGTCCCAGAGACCATGCTGACATTACATTAACAGGACCTAATGTTGGCTTTCTGCAGTTGGCAAGACTCCTATAGAATAAGGGCCTTCCCAGGCCCTTCTGCCTGGTGTTCCTACCTCCTGGGCCAATACACAAATTCTCCTAAGCCCTTGCTGCAACCCTCCTCCCCAGCATGTACTCAAGGGACCATTTCAATGAGGGTTCCTCAACAAACATGATTACCTTCTTCCTGGCTTGCCTAATGACCTCAGCCAACTAATGTTACCTGACAACAGCTCCAACTGAGACTTTCCTTGAGAAACAATACTTCTCTGTGTAGCCTACACAGTGTGGAATACAAATGCTTGATTCCAAAACCTACCCTAAGTGATGTACTCCAGTAGTTGTGGGCCTTGCCTCCTGGACAGCACTGAATGGAACTAAGCAGCAGTCCCCCACTTCCCTTCCTTTTTCATGGGATTTTTTGGCAGTTCCTTCAGCTCAGAGCACACGGCCCTGTGGTCTGCATGTGGAACCAGGCTCAGAGCATGTCAGCCATTGAGCTCCTAGTTCTGTCTCTCCACTCACACCATTCTCAACTACAAGGCCAAGGAAAAGAAGCATCTGCACCCAAATGAAGCCTTCTGAACTTTCATAGAACTGAGTGCCATGAAAACACTAGGCATGGGTTTCTAGATTTTGAAACTTTTCATTCCACTTTTCCACAAACCCTTTGGAGTGTCCTCCCATATTAGCCGCCTGGTTGTGAACTTTATACAGATAAAATCACACATGAGTTTTTGTGGATGGCTTCTTTTCTCTACTTTGTGTTTCTGAAATCCCTAAGGTCTCCTGTTGTGGGGAGCAACTCGGACTATACTGTTACTGGAATTAAGACTTATTCTATGCATCTGCTCTCCCACAATATGGCGCTGGGAGAGAAGAAAACAGCTTCTACACAGCTGCCTCCAGTTCAGCCAATAAGCTGTAGGACTTGCTCCTGATTGGAGGAGAGCAGCGTACTCAGCGTGTGGGCAGCCGAGTTAGGATTGGCGGAGGAGGACTATAAAGGAGGAGAGAGACGGCATGCACCAGGAACATCTAAGGGGAACATCTAAGGGGAACACCTGTGCAGCCCCCGAGAGAGCCGGCCGGCGGTGTGCCGCTCCCCTGCGGAAGTGGGGAATGTGGCCAGGGGGAACTGCCCTTCCACGGAGGTGGAAGGGACAGTGGCCAACCCGGGAAGAACCAGCAGCAAACCCGGGGAGGGCCGAGCAGACAAAAGAACAGCGCAGGGTCCTGTGTCGTTCCCCCACGAAGAGGGGGAGCGACGTAATGGTGCCGTGACTCGGATATGAAGCCTAGGCAGGGCTTGGTGTCGTTCCTCCACGAAGAGGGGGAGCGACATCCTGTTGTACATTGTTCATCCTCACAACTGTAAATGATTCCTTTGGTGAACATACCAAAACTGATTGCTGACTGGCATTTAGATTGTTTCTGGAATTTAGATTGCTGCAGGTTTCTGAGCCTGTCTACAGATTCCAGAGGATCATACACACTTCAGAACATTAACACCGGTTTAATGGGTTTGGGGTACACTGTCACCCCTTCCAGGGTTTTCAGTTTGTGGGTTTCAGTTGCATTTCCATTACAAAGAATTACCCTGAACATTAGGTCCTTCCCACGTCCCACCTCCCACATCAGATATCATTCACTGCAAATTCTCCTTTAACAATTTGTTCATATTTCTTTTTGATAAACTGAAAAAATTTATTTTCATTTTATATGAAAGACAGAGAGATGTGTACAGAGAGACAGATAGGTGGACAGAGTTAATCCATGCCCTATTTCACGCCCCAAAGACCCTGAACAGCCAGACCTGGGCCAGCAGCCAGATCAATGCCAGGAACCAGGAACTCAATTCAAGTCTTCATATGGGTGCCAGGGGCACCTTACTTGGGCCATCACTGGCTCCTTCCCAGGGTGCACATTAGCAGGAAGCTGGGCAAGAAGCAGTGCAGTCAGAATTCAAATCGAGTCTACTGATATGCAATGTGGTATCCCAGATGGCAACTTAACAGGTGCTCCAAACTCCTGCCTCATTTGTTCAGATGCATCTGCTTTCTTTCTGAAGGGTGTATAAGGAAAAGTTCACTAAATGTTTTAAATATGAATCCAGAAAATGTATATTTTAATGCATCCCCCTCATCTGCAGTTTGTACTATTTTATCAGTATCTTCTTAGAAGTTGTGAAACTGGATGTAATCCAATTAATCAATTTTTTTCTTAAGTGACTATCTCTATTTTGACAAGGTTTTTTTTTTAACTTTTATTTAATGAATATAAATTTCCAAAGTACAGCTTATGGATTACAATGGATTCTCCCCCCATAACGTCCCTCCCACCCGCAACCCTCCCCTCTCCCACTCCCTCTCCCCTGCCATTCACATCAAGATTCATTTTCGATTCTCTTTATATACAGAAGATCAGTTTAGCATACATTAAGTAAAGATTTCAACAGTTTGCTCCCACACAGAAACATAAAGTGAAAAATAATAGATGATTTTTTAAATGATGATGAAATCAGATCAGACCTATTGTCATGTTTAATCCCAGTGAGAGTCAAGTTGGGAATTGATAATTTCTTTTTTTTTTTTACAGAAGATCAGTTTAGTATACATTAAGTAAAGCTTTCAACAGTTTGCACCCACATAGAAACACAAGGTGAAATATACTGTTTGAGTACTCGTTATAGCATTAAGTCTCAATGTACAGCACATTAAGGACAGAGATCCTAATGAGGAGTAAGTGCACAGTGACTCCTGTTGTTGACTTTACCAATTGACACTCTTGTTTATGGCCTCAGTAATCTCCCCATGCTCCAGTCATGAGTTTCCAAGGCTATGGAAGCTCCTTGAGTTCTCCGACTCTTATCTTGTTTAGACAAGGTCATAGTCAAAGTGGAGGTTCTTTCCTCCCTTCAGAGAAAGGTACCTCCTTATTTGAAGACCTGTTCTTTCCACTGGGATCTCACTCGCAGAGATCTTTCATTTAGGTGTTTGTTTGTTTGTTTGTTTGCCGGAGTGTCTTGGCTTTCCATGCCTGAAATACTCTCATGGGCTTTTCAGCCAGATCCGAATGCCTTTAGGGCTGATTCTGAGGCCAGAGTGCTGTTTAGGACATCCGCCATTCTATGAGTCTGTTGAGTATCTCGCTTCCCATGTTGGATCGCTCTCCCCTTTATTTATTCTATCGGTTAGTATCAGCAGGTACTAGACTTGTTTATGTGCTCCCTTTGACTCTTAGTCCTTTCATTATGATCAATTGTGAACAGAAATTGATCACTGGGACTAGTGAGATGGCATTGGTACATGCCACCTTGATGGGATTGAATTGGAATCCCCTGGTATGTTTCTAACTCTACCATTTGGGGCAAGTCAGCCTGAGCATGTCCCAAATTGTACATCTCCTCCCTCTCTTATTCCCACTCTTAAATTTAACAGGGATCACATTTCAGTTAAATTTCAACACTTAAGAATAACTGTGTATTAATTACAGAATTAAACCAGTCATATTAAGTAGAGCAGACAAAAAAACTACTAAGAGGGATAATGTATTAAGTTGTTCATTAACAGTCAGGACTATGCTGATCAAGTCACCATTTCACATAGTGTCCATTTCACTTCAACAGGTTTCCTTTTTGGTGTTCAGTCAGTTGTCACCAATCAGGGAGAACATATGGTATTTGTCCCTTTGGGACTGGCTTATTTCACTCAGCATGATGTGTTCCAGATTCCTCCATTTTGTTGCAAATGACTGGATTTCGTTGTTTTTGACTGCGGTATAGTATTCTAAAGAGTACATATCCCATAATTTCTTTATCCAGTCTACCGTTGATGGGCATTTAGGTTGGTTCCAGGTCTTGGCTATTGTGAATTGTGCTGCAATAAACATTAGGGTGCAGACCGCTTTTTTGTTTGCCAATTTAAATTCCTTTGGGTAAATCCCAAGGAGTGGGATGTATTTTGACAAGGATTTTAACAGTCTTAATTATCCAGAAGGCACAGATATTCTTTGGTTTTTTTTTCCCTACACTGACATCTAAAAGCACCTGAAATATTTCCTTCTGTGGAGGGCAAATATTGGGTATAAACATCTGATATCTCCACGACAACTTAGTGCAAACAGCAGCTTTCCCCAGTGCCCTGTGGGGACAGTGTGGTCCAGTGGGTGAACAGGTGTGATCTTTTCTTGAATTTTCCTTCCTCTTGTAGTGTCCTGTTTTTTACTCTTGAAACCTACACCATGGTCTTCATTACTAAAATTATTTTAAGTATCCTTCAGAGTTCACAGCATTAAGTCCTCTAGCATTTTAGTTCCTCCCGAAGCTTGGCTGGTGCTTCCTAGCCCTTTGTATTTCCACAAAATTTGGAATCAGCTTGTCAACACCCATACATGTACATATGCCCCTCCCCCCAACACACAGGAGTCGTCTAAAAATCTGATTGGCATTTTACAATTCACAGATTAATTTGAGAAGAGAAGAGAAATGCCTTTACCATTTTTGGGGTATTGATCAGCTCTGCAAAGGCAGTTCCTGATGAAGAAAAGATGCTTATTCTGCCTCATGGTTTTAGAGATTCACAGCCCAAGATCAATTGGATCCACAATGTGCGTCTCTGGCAATGGCATGCTTGCTGGTAATGTCCTGAGGTGGTGTCGCACAGCATGTGGCAGGAGTATAGGGCATGGAACTGTCTACCTCATGTGGTGTCTTACAAAGCCCCAGGAAGCTGACACGGGCTCCAACCGAGCCAACAAATCAAATCCAGTCACTCCCAAAAGGCCTCTAAGCACTATGTTTGGATTAAGGTTCCATCTACTATATGTTAACATCAGACTTTAGAGGCCAAGCCTGTAGCACATGGGTTTTCAGGGTTTTCTGGTTTGATATCCAAACCAGAGCATTTTGCCATGGCCATCAAAGCTTCAAGTCCATCCCATGGTGCAAAATGCATTCATCCCATCCTCAAAGTCTCATTCATCTCCTGTCACAGCACTGCTCAAAAGTCCAAGTCCAAAGTCTCATCTGACACCCAAAGCTAAATGCCTCAGCCTTGAGCCTGTACAGCTCCAAGATGCATCCCAGATACAGAGGCAAAAAAGACAAACAGCTGCCATGATTCACCATGGGGTGAACCGTGGGGTAAGCTGCCATGCATTTACCCCTTTCATTTTAACTGATGTTTTAGTTTCAGGGCTGGAATCCTCCACAAATCTGGTTAGATTTCTTTCTAGATATTGATTTATGGTGCTTTAATGTTTTGGGCCAGCGCCGTGGCTCACTAGGCTAATCCTCCGCCTAGCAGCGCCGGCACACCGGGTTCTAGTCCCGGTTGGGGCGCCGGATTCTGTCCCGGTTGCCCCTCTTCCAGGCCAGCTCTCTGCTGTGGCCAGGGAGTGCAGTGGAGGATGGCCCAGGTGCTTGGGCCCTGTACCCCATGGGAGACCAGGAAAAGCACCTGGCTCCTGGCTCCTGCCATCGGATCAGCGCGGTGCGCCGGCCGCAGCGTGCCGGCCACGGCGGCCATTGGAGGGTGAACCAACGGCAAAGGAAGACCTTTCTCTCTGTCTCTCTCACTGTCCACTCTGCCTGTCAAAAAATTTTTAAAAAAAATTAAAAATGTTAATGTTTTATACATCTTTTAAATCTGTTTATTGCTGTATAGAAAGATTTTTTTAAATTGAGCTTTGAATCTTTTTCTGGTATCTAGAGCCCATGGTCAAGTTACTTTGTATTTGAAAATTTTTTCTCTTTCAAATCCTCACATATTTTAATTCTGCCTGTTGGCTGCCTGAACTGAAACTGCCAGTTCCCCTGGGGATCATGGTGGTGATGGTGGAGTCTTATCACATCCTTCACCTCAAGGACACAGACTCTGCAATACGCTAATTTAATCGCCATTTCCGTAAGATACAATTTTCTTTTTGCTCCCACTTTCCACAGGCTTTTTTTTTTTACTTTGGAATTTTATCAAAAAGGTTCTATATCAATGATCCTGTCTATATGATCTTTGTCCTATTTTGTAAATGTGGCAAATTAATTGAGTTCTGTGACTTGAATCCATAAGGTGGTGGTAATGATCGTGTAAAATGGGTTTTTGATTTTAGAGGAGTCTTATGTTTTTAGAAAAGGCACAACGATGGCATGAGGAGTTTCTACAGAGCTCAGAGCCAGGCCCCGTGGTCTTCCTTGCTTGGAGTAGCACACTTGTCACACTGGTGAGTACGGATCAATTCTCAAGTGACTCTACTCCACATGTGACTGAGAGTCCATCCTTTTCTCTGTTTTTATCCTGTCCCAAGATCCATTCCCGATTTCTGTCCCCGCCTCACCCCCACCCAGGGCTCCGCACAGCACTGGAGTACTCTCATGTGTATCCAGGACTTTACAAGTTACTCTTTTCTTCCTGTGTTTCCGGGTGTATTCACAAGAGCAGAGGGGCTACACATTGTGTTTTGTGCAATGCTTTTGCTGACTTTCAAAGTTAAGGTTAAGCTGTCACCATAAACTTGTTATGAAGTCGTTCTACCTTGTTGGTTACCTGCAAGGGAACATGAAACACTGCTGTTATTGCCCCCACAATTTTGGTGAGTTTGCCAGTGAAGCATTCTGAGCCAAGAAACATCATGGTGGAAAGATTTTCCATAAAGGCTCCATCTCACTCACAAGACAGGGTAGTGTTAAAATTCCATTGTGCATCAGATCTGGTGGTGTTTTTCCCGTTTTTGTTCATTTCATCAAGAATATCCAACTCACCTCAGGAGGGCTCCTCACAGCACCCTCTTAGTTTCGATATAGGTTCTGATGATGTACCGCCTTCACTTAGGACACCGGAAAATTGAATTTTACTTATGTTTATTTTCCAAGGTTATACCGATACCCATGAACCTTTCTGAAGAAGTAACTCTCGGCTTTGTTGAATTTATATATGCTTGCCCCCCATCTCATGGATTTCAGCAATCCTTTATATGTGCCTCACTCCTCTGGGTAGATTGCCCTTCTTTTCCTAGCTTCTTGATAGAAGTGCTGGGATCTCCTCCTATTGCTCTTTTCTGCTGCATCCTGTAATGTTGTGCATTTCGCTTGACACACTCCTTTAAGCTGCTCTCTACTTGGCTGCGTGCTGGCCTCCTAATCACTCAGATGTTTATGTTTCCTCTTCTCTGTGTGACTTCACATTTGTGTAAATGGCCATTCAGAAATTCTCTGCCTGATTTCCAAGCACTGGAAGCAATCTGCATTCCTGAGGTTTTCTACCTTAATTCCCTGCAATAAGAAGGGCTAGCTAAAACAGCTTCAGTCACATGATTTGCTAACATATGTATTATGGCACATCATGAGTTTTGTGAATGAGTCATGCATCCTTATAAGACTGTAAGAATGTACTTGGTGATTTCTGGCTTGGTGTTATGTTTGACTGGACTATTCCATTTGTTCATGGTGGGGTTCAAATGTCTACAATAGGGTCTGGCAACAGGAAGCTGTGAGACACACCTGGTCAGCCAACTGATTCTGTAAACAAACATTTAATGGAACATAGCAACAACCTGCTGCTTCTTACTAGGACTGCACCCACCGGTCATCAAAGCAGATGCAGGCAAGTTTACACAGCTCAAATGAACAACAAAGCCAAGAAAACCATTTTCTATCTGGTCCTTCATGGAAAATGCTGAGCCCCGGTCTATACCCAGCATGTTTTATCTCCTTCCTAGACTATCTAGAAGCCATGAAAAGAGCTGTGTTACAGACAAGATTGTAACTGTGGCTTTGCCTGCGTTGCCTTATGTTTCCTTTTCTGCATTTGTTTTCATTCTACATTGTTTGGTATATATCCATTAGATCAGGATATCTTACCGCTGGACATCCTGAAGGATATCATTCCTTCAGGTCCATACAGTATTGCCCTTCAAAGAGTAAAGCCCTTGCCTTAATACTGGTTTTGCCCGCATGTGTGGGTAAGTTTCCTTTGCACAGTGGTTAAATGTGACATTTTCATTATTTTGTTCCCAAACATAGTGTGTTCTTTGAAAAGCTCATATACTGTGAACACAGTGCATTAGTTTTGTTACTCTGAAAGTCCTACCCTGCTCATTATATCTGCTTTAATGTTAATACAGTCAATGATGCATTTCATCTTCATGTCTACTTGCTTAAGTGTTTTAAAAGAATTCTGTATTCATGGAGAGTTGTGTGTCCATTAATGAGTTATTTGTCTGGTAACACCTTGCTGAAGTCTGATAGAAATCACAATGAGGCTGTTAAGACTGGCGACAGTCAGACGTCTCAACAGTCTGACCACTGGATTCATGTGTTCCTGCATGCACACACTAATCTCTTCCCCCCCAACTGCCTTGTCCCGGATCGCCCACAAAACGAAGCTGCTGTCCACGACTATATATGCATCAAGTTACTAGAAGAACGTAAGCGATGCTACCTTTGGAGCCTTTCCACTCAGCAGCAGCCCTGGCCATCGGTCAGGCTGGGGTGAAGTCCATCCTTCGTTCCTTGCTAAGTGCAGCAGGTCCTTGTCTCCAGATGACGCTGAGTGAACACGCATGGGCTTGTTTCCGTGTAGCCTGGGGCTTTCAGTCCTCTGGAGAAAACACCCATGCAGCCAGGCTTGGGGCCGTGTGGCGGACGCTTCTGTAGAAAGGGAAGAGGCCGCACTGCCACGTGCAGTGACGCCATCACGTTCCACTCCCCCAGCAGGGACGCACGGTCTGGTTTCCGGGCACCCTCCCCAGCATTCGTATCACACTGGCATGAATTTCATCTTGGTCCCTCCGACGAGAGGCAGCCATGTGCCTTAACGTGCACCCTCCTAACAGCCAACGATGCTGAAAATCTGTTCCCGTGCCCACGGCCATTCGTGTCCTCACGTCAATGACACGTCTCTTCCTGTCCTTGCCCTGCCTCCTAGTCAGACTGGCTGCGTTGATGCTGCATTCTGACTGCTGTGTGGGTACAGGACGTTCATTCATTCCTGGATACGTGGTGTGCAGCTACTCTCTCCGACTCTGCGGCCTGTCTCTGTGTCCTTGTAACAGGGTCATTCACGGCAAAAAATTAAAAGAAAACACAGACTTCCAATTGGCTGAGGTCCAGCTTCACCACTTGTGCCTTTTGAGGACCACACTTCAGGGTCAGCTCCACGCGGCTTGCTGAGCACCAGAAGGATACGCGTTTCTCTTCCGTCTGGCTGTCAGAAAGCTGCTCAGTATGACTTCTGCATGTCACCCACAACGCATTCTGAGTGCTTTTGTGCAAGGTCTGAGGTCATCGCCCCTCCTGCTGCGGAAGAGCAAGGGCAGTCCGTCCTCCAAGGCCGAGTCTGTGTCTGTCCGTCATCTGCCCCTGAACTGCGTTCTGCTGTGTCCTGCAGGTCTGTGTGTCTCCCTGCCACAGATTCTCCCTGCTGTTGGCTGTGAGCACAGCGCTGCCTCGGATGCTCAGAGAGTTTGCCCTGCAGATTTCCCACTCAAGGCTCTGCAGGGCCTCTCGACGCTCCTGAAGCAGAAAACGTCCCGGCACTCCGGCACGGACAAACCTCCACAGAGGACGCCCAGACGTTCTTTGCCCCAGTGCATGTCAGAATTCACCAATGCAGAAGACGAAACTGTTAAATACAACCCTCACCACGTCCACGTGTGGGAGGAGCAGAGAAGGGGAAGTGGTGGGTGGGAGGCTGAGGGTCTGAGGGAGAGTCCAGAGCCAGATCCACCTGAAGCTGAGGACGCTGGGAAGTCCCAGCCTGCAGGGAAATCTCAGAGCCTTGCCCTCCGTCCTAACAAAGAGCCCACACAGAGCGTCTCATGTGGATGCTGCAACTGCTCCCTTATAGGCTGGCGGCTTCGCAACTGCTGGGGCCCTAGGAACTGCTGGCAGCTGGAAGGACCAGAGGTGGAGGTGATGGGGTGGACAGGAAGGATGCTCGTGAGAGGTCAGGCTAAGGTCCTGGGAGTCCATCTCTAAATTAAGCCACCTTGACCTTCCTGAGTCAGAGGCCCACCTCACAGCCACCTTGCAACCTCACTGAGTTCCTCCTCTTGGTCTGCTAGACCCCAGAGCCAGTCAGGGACAGAGAGCCTGAGAGAAAGCAGTCCCAGCCTGACTCATGAGCCGTCATCCCAAAATGGCAACACCAAACCCTTCAAAGACCCTGAGCAGGGCCCACGGTGGGCACACAGACCAGCAAAGCCAGACTCTGGGTCTTGGCCTTAGCCACAGATCCGCAGGTGCTCACGAGCCAACAGCAGTTCCTACAATGAAGAGGGGCTGGCACAGTGATTTTCTCTGCCCCACCCTGAGCCTTGCTGCCTGGGTGTGGTGACCATGGCACTGAGGGTCCAGGTGCATCCCCGCCTGCCACTGCTCAGGGAGACCCTCCCCAGGTGTCCCAAAATGGAATGGGCAGTGAGCTGTGGCACTGGCTGTCTACACATGACCAAGACAGACAAGGAAAGAGGCTGTGAGGCCCAGCAATGCTCCTTTCCCATGGAGAGGGGGCAGCTGTGTAGCCAGCCAGGTCTACCCACCTGGCACAGTACCTGTCCTTAATTAAAGACAGAGCCCACTGCCCCAGCAGGAAGCTGATCCTGCTACCTGGGAACACGCTCTCAGGATGGGAAGACAGCAGGGGCACAGGGCACAGACACACAAACAGCCTGGCCCAACCTCCTAAACTGCTGAGCCCACACAACTCATCCACAAAGTTTGAGGACATAAAGAGGTACTTACGCAAAGACACTGTCATGCAGCGCCTGATGTCATAGGGACAGGTTCTTAAGTTGGCACAATTGAAGTTATTTATGGACTCACAATCATAACACTTCATATAATAGGTCCCTGTGTAATGAGAAAGCAGACATCAGACTTCTCCTTGTGCCTTTGCCACCCACTACCAGCCCATTCTGCCTCCTCTCACAACAGGCTCTGACTCTTCCTCCAGGGCCTCCCCAGCCTGCAAGACCCGCACGGGCAGTCTGACTCTGTCCCACACCAGCTTCCCTGAGCAAAGACAGGCAGGCCCAGGAGCTCCCCTGCTCCCAGAGCCAGCCCTGGAGGAGTGCCCTAGGCAGCCATGTGTGACAGTGCCTTACCCTTCCAGTGAGAACACCTCCAGGAAGGCAGGAAACTGCCACAGTGCAGAGTCCTCTGGCTGTCACTGGACAAGCCACTGCTGCCTGTCGCTCATGGGAAAGTGCCACTCCCACACTGCCCCTCAAGTCCTGGTCTGCTGCATCTTGGGGAAAGCACCTCTCTCTCATGACCACCCTCTCCTAGCCAAGCACAATGTCCCACAATGACCTTGCACTCCCACCCCACCCCACCCCACAGCCCATCACATGGACAGCGCAGAGCCCAGTGGGCTTAGATAATTCAAATTCCAGGCCACCTATCCAAAGATCCGTTCAAGTCCCGGATATTCTCATCTCTCACAACATACTTACAACGCTGTTCACTGGAAACATTAACATTGCTCTCCACCCATGGTTCCCTGGAGGTAGTGACGCTGCTATCCACCCATGGTTCCCTGGAGGTAGTGATGTTAGTTTCCACCCACAGTTCCCTGGAGGTAGTGACGTTGCTCTCCACCAGGGGGAACATCATGGTGAGAAGTAAGGCCAGGGGCAACATGGTTTCCTGCAGGAACTTGAACCTGGAGGTGAAGAGAGCAAGCACCAGGTTGGTGCTGGGGTCGGAGCTTCCCTGTGTCCCTGAGACAGGAGAGGGTGGACCTCAAGAGCAGCAGCAGTCCAGCTGCAGGCTTTACAGCTGCTGTCTAGGGAAGGCCTATGGACCCAGGACATGGAAGGGTCAGGATGAGGCCACTGCCACTCCACAGAACAGTGATTCAAGCAAGCCACACTTTACTCAAAGGTGCTTGTTAGCAAACGAGTGCATTAGAAAATCATCTTGAGACTATTAAAGAGAAAGAGGAAGAGACAGCAAAATTACCTTTTTAAAAGATGAAAACCAATATTAAATTGCAAATGTGTGAGAGGCAAGCACAGGTGACTGTGATGTGAATGGTTTCCATGACATCATACTGCTGACTCCAAATTGTTGCTTTTTCCACAGGAACCAATTCCCCAACACTCTGGACACCAACTCAGTGCCCAGTGAGCTCATTTTCACTCTCCCCAGACAGGGCCCAGACACCACAGGTTAAGGGCCTGGCCCCAAGTACTGCTAGCACTTCAGATGCCACTCTCAAGTCCACACTTCCTATACTTCTGACAGGTGTAAACCAGAGGTTCTCATGACTGCCCCCTTCTCCATGTTTAGCTGGAATGGTCCCAGAATGGGGAAAAAGAGTTTGTTTTTGATTGCCATCTTATTATAAAGGATACAACTCAAGAAGGTGCAAATGGAGGAGACAGAGTAAAGTAGGAGGTGGGGAACAAACAGCCTCCACGCCCTCTGCAGGCACCACACTCTCAAATCTCCATGAGTTTAAAGCAACTGAGAAGCCATATAGGGCACACTGTTATGGGTTTGTATGGAACCTTCACGACTTAGGTAAGGTTGATTAAATCACTGGGTGCTCATGATGAATTCCACCTCTGCCACTCTTCCTCCCTGGAATCTGGGTGGGTGAAACTGAAAGATCCAGCCCTCTAATTCCACCATGGCCTTCCTTGGTCCAGCCAACATCTTTAAGCCATGTAGGAGCCACAACCAGCAGACATCTCATTAGCATACAAGTGACAATCATCACTTCTGAGTTTCCAGCATTCTTACAAGCTCTCTTAAAATCAAGCAGTTTGATTCGCATTTCCCTGACAGCTAGTGATCTTGAAAATTTTTTCATGTATCTGTTGGCCATTTGGATATCCTCTTTTGAAAAATGTCTGCTTAAGTCCTTGGCCCATCTTTTAACTGGATTGTTTTGTTGTTGTGGAGTTTTTGATCTCTTTGTAGATTCTGCTTATTAATCCTTTACGAACTGCACAGTTTGCAAATAATTTCTCCCATTCTGTCAGTTCCCTCTTCACTTCCCTGAGTGTTTCTTTCACAGTACAGACACTCCTCAATTTGATCTAATCCCATTTATTAATTTTGGCTTTGACTGCCTATGCCTCTGGGGTCTTTTCCAAGAACTCGTTGCCTGTGCCAGTGTCTTGCAGGGCTTCCCCAATTTTCTCCAGTAATTTTATGGTGTTGTGTCACAGATTAGATTTTAATCCATGTTCAGTGGGTTTTTGTGTAAGGTGTAAGATAGGGGTCTTGCTTCATATTTCTGCATGTGGAAATCCAGTTTTTCTAGCACCATTTGTTGAAGAGACTGTTCTTGCTCCAGGGATTGGTTTAAGCTCCTTGGTCAAATATAAGTTGGTTTTAGATGTTTGGATTAATTTCTGGTGTTTCTATTCTGTTCCATTGGTCTATCCATCTATTTTTGTACCGGTAACATGTTGTTTTAATTATAACTGCCTTGCAGTGTGTCTTGAAATCTGGTATTATGATGCCTCCGGCTTTGTTTTTGTTGTACAAGATTGCTTTAGCTATTTGAGATCTCCTGTGCCTCCATGTGAACTTCAGCATCATTTTTTCTAGATCTGAAAAGAATGTCTTTGATATTTTGATTGGTATTGCACTGAATCTGTAAATTGCTTTTGGAAGAATCGATATTTTGATAAATATTGATTCTTCCAATCCATGAACATGGAAGACTTTTCCATTTTTTAATATCTCCTATTTCTTTCTTTAATGTTTTCAACTCTCATCATAGGGATATTCACATCCTTGGTTAAATTTATTACAAGGTATTTTATTTTTTTGGTAGCTATTGTGAATGAGATTGATCTTAGAACCTGAACCACTGCCTTTACATTATCTGTATACAAAGGCTGTTGATTTTTGTGTATTGATTTTATATCCTGCTACTTTACCAAACTCTTCCATGAGTTCCAATAGTCTCTTAGTGGAGTTTTTTGGATCCCCTATATATAGAATCATGTCATCTGCAAATAGGCATAGTTTGATTTCCTCCTTCCCAATTTGTATCCCTTTGATTTCTTTTTCTTGCCTAATGTCTCTGGATAAAATTTCCAGGACTACATTAAGTAGCAATGGTGCGAGTGGGCATCCCTCTCTGGTACCAGATCTCAGTGGGAATGCTTCCAATTTTTCCCCATTCAATATGATGCTGTCGGTTTGTCACAAATTGCTTTGATTGTGTTGAGGAATGTTTCTTCTATGCCCAATTTGTTTAGAGTTTTCATCATGAAAGGGTGTTGTATTTTTTAAATGCTTTCTCTGCATCTATTGAGATAATAATTTTGTTTTTGTTCTACAGTTTGTCAATGTGATGTGCTCATTGATTGATCTGCGAATGCTGAACCATCCCCGCACACCAGGGATAAACCCCATATGGTCTGGGTAGATGATCTTCCTGATGTGTTGCTAGATTCAATTGACTATTATTTTGTTGAGGATTTTTGTATCTATGTTCTTCAGGGAAATTGCCTGTATTTTCTTTGTTGCATCTTTTCCAGGTTTAGGAATTAAGGTGATTTTAGCTTCACGGAAGAATTTGGGAGGATTTCTTCTTTTTCCATTGTTTTGAATAGCTTGAGAAGAATTGGAGTTAGTTCTTTAAATGTCTGATAGAATTCAGCAGTCAAGCCATCTGGTCCTAGGCTTTTCTTTGCTGGGAGGGTCTTTATTACTGATTTCAGTTTCTGTCTTGGTTATGTGTCTGTTTAAGGTCTTCATGACTCAATAAGGTAGGTTTTTTGTGTCCAGTAATCTATCCATTTCTTCTGGGTCTTCCAGTTTTTTGGCATAGAGCTCTTGTAGTAATTTCTGATGATTCTTTTTATTTCTGTGGTTTCTGTTGTTACATTTCCTTTTTTCTCTAATTTTATTATTTGAGTCATCGCTCTCCTTTTTTTGGTTAGTTGGGCCAATGGTGTGTCAATTTGGATTATATTTTCAAAAAACCAGCTCACCCCAGTTAGAATGGTTTTCATACAGAAATCAACGAACAACAAATGCTGGCAAGAATGTGGGGGAAAATGTACCCTAATCCACTGTTGGTGGGAATGTAAAACAGTAAAGCCTCAATGGAAGACAGTATGGAGATACCTCAAAAATCCAAATATAGACCTAGCATATGCCCCAGCATCCCACTCCTGAGAATTTACCTAAGGGAAATGAAATCAGTAAACAAAAAGAGTTATCTGCACTTCCATGTTTATTGCAGTTCAATTCACAGTAGCTAGGACTTGGAATCAACCTAAATGGCTGTCAATTGAAGACTGGATAAAGAAACTATGGGCTACTACACAGCAGTAAAAAAAAATAAATAAATAAAAATTGAGATTCAGTCATTTGCAACAAAATGGATGAATCTGTAAAACATCATATTTAGTGAAATAAGCCAAATAAGGGATAAATACCATATGTTCTCCCTGATCTGTGAGAACTAATAGAGCACCTAAAACAAAATCTGTAGAAGTGAAATTGAACTTCAAGAAGTGATGACTTGGGGGCCAGCGCCGTGGTGCAGTGGGCTAAAGCCCTATCCTGAAGCGCTGGCATCCCATATAGGTGCCGGTTCTAGTCCCGGCTGCTCCTTTTCTGATCCAGCTCTCTGCTGTGGCCTGGGATAGCAGTGGAAGATGGCCCAAGTCCTTGGGCCCCTGGACCTGCATGGGAGACCTAGAGGAAGCACTTGTCTCCTGGCTTTGGAACGGCACAATTCTGGCCATTGCAGCCATCTGGGGAGTGAACCAGTTGATGGAAGACCTCTTTCTGTCTCTACCTCTCTGTAACTCTGTCTTTCAAATAAATAAATTTTTTTAAAAAAAAAGAAGAAGCAAATGGATGTTCTAGAAAAAAAGCAGAATCTGACTAATTTAACTGCAGCGAAGACTCCAGTTCAGATGCCCATGTCCCACATCCAAGAGCACAGGTTTGCTTCCCAGCGTGGGTTCCGGACTCCTCTTCCTGCCAGTATACATCCTGAAAGGCAATGATGATGGCCCAAGGAGTTGGGTCCCTGCCACCGATTTGGGAGACCTCACTTGAATTCCTTCCAGTGTGGCCCAGTCTCAGCTTTCATGGGTCTTTGGGAAGCAAACTGAATGCCCTCCCCCTGCCCCCTTATGTTAGGTAGGAAGTCAGAAATGAGCTTATGTGTGTGTGACAAGGGCCTAAGGAACTGACATCTACAGCGGTCCAGCATCCACATCTCAAAGTCATCCTGATCACCTTCCAGGTGCAGTCCAGTATCTGCACTTCAAAGTCCCGCCCGGATCCTGATGACCTTCCAGGGAGTCCTGACCCTTCTACCTGGCCTGATAAACATCCTTCCTCTAAGGCAGGGCAATGCCAGCCAGGCTTCCCCTGTCTGATAACTTCAGTGGAAAAACTCAGAAAGGAATATTTTGCATTTACACCCAACAAGTCCTTTGTTCCAGAGGAGAAGAAGGAGTGGGGGAGGGAAAAGGCAGGAAGGCAAGACCCATCCCCTTAAAAACCCCAGCCTAAATGTGAACTGCGCACTCTCTCTCAGGTCCTGTCTGGAGAGGTGCCCACCCGTTCTTACGGATGTCCCTACCCTAATAAACCTTGCTATTTTGCTTTCCACTACTCTCTGTCTCATGCCTGAGCTCTCTCTTGGGCGAAGACAAGGACCCTTTGCTTCTCCGGTAACAATTATACCCACCTCTCCCTCTCTCTTCTTTCCCTTTCTTCCTCCCTTCCTCTCCACTTAAAGAGAATAAAAAGCAGACTAGCAAAAGATGAAATCACAAAACACAAGGACAATTTCTGGGGTAAATGTCTAGGTAACAAGGGTCCTAGAACAAGGGAAGGAACAGAGTTGGGAAGGAGATGCATAGATGAGAATGAAACAGCTGTTAGGACCTGCTAGGCCACAGGGACACAAATTGTTTATTCCAAGACCTTGGTAGAATGGGACACAAATAGTTCATTTCAAAGCTGACAATTTCACTGCCTGGACTCATCTCAACTAGTTTTCTGACAGCAAAACGGTTTATGCCTCTGACAGTTCTTCTACACACAGAACTCTAAACTTACTCTTTGACCTTGAGCCTTCCAATTGGATCCCTGGAACTCTCCAATGAGAGGACTCGTAACTTAGTTCATTTAAATCGTGTCACATACATGTGGGGTTCTCAGATCAGAATTCAGAAATTAGCCTATGTGTGTGAGCGGGGCCTGTGGAAGACAAAGCATCTGCAGAAGCTCACTTGGAAGCAGTGATTTTACATTTCACTCATACCTGGACCCTGATAACTTTGCAGATGGTCTCAGCCCTCCCCCCAAGGAAAGCACTCCAGGAGAGTCCTCTCTCCTCAGCACCAGATGAGTATCTGCCCTGGTAACACTGAGCAATAAAACCATCTCATCCCTCCTCCAAGGTAGGCACCCTAGGGGCGGCTCCTCTGCCGGGTGGGCTCTCCTGTCTGACAGCAATGAGTAGTGAAACCTTGGGAGGAATTCCACCTAATTCACACTCAGCACACCCTCTGTTCTGGGGAGGGGAGAGGAGAAATGATGCTGGACTCCTTTCCCTTATAAGCCCCAGTCTGCATACAGACTGCACTCTCAGCTCTTAGCTCTCTGCTGAGCTGCCTGCCTGGCCTGCCCAGTATATTCTCTCCATTTAACCAGGTGACCTTGCTAGCCCTATCTGAGTAACCAGACACACTCCCTCTCAGATTCTGCTCCATCCATTGTCAGATGCCCTACCCCAATAAATCTTGCTACCCTGCTTAGCACTTCTCTATCTCACATCTTTTTTGCATGAAGACAAGAACCTACCCCATCCATCTCTGCTCACAGGGTTATAAAATGATGCAAAGTTCTGATGTCCTATGTGGCAGTGTTATGTAGGAAGCTAGAAATTAGCCTATGTGTGTGTGAGAGGGGCCTGAGGAAAACAGCACCACAGAAGCCCACCTTGGAAGGAGCCCAGTAATCACACTGCAAAATCCTGCCCAGACCCTGGTAACTTTCCAGGTGGTCTCAGCCCTTCGGCCAATAGAGCTCCCCAGGAAAATTCTCTCTTCTCAGCACCACATGGGTCACCTGGCCTGACGACACGCAGCAATAAAAACCATCACACCCTTCCTCCCAGGCAGGCATCCTAGTGGAGGCTCCTCTGCCCAGCACCACGTGGGCTCCAGGCTGACAGCACTGGGTAGTAAAACCTGGGGAGGAATTTTAACTGTACTCAGCAAACCCTTTTGGTGGGAAGAACTGAGCCTATCCCCTTAAAAATCCCAACCTGAACAAAGACTGTGGCTCAGCACTCAACTGTCTGCTGAGCTGCCTGCCTGTCCTGCCCAGCATATTCTCTCCATTTAACCATGTGGCCTTGCTGCCCCCGGTCTGAGTGACTGACTGGGCACTCTCTCTCTCGGATTCTGTCCCATCCATTCTGATAGATTCCCTAACCCATTAAACCTTGCTACCTTGCTTACCACTGTTCTCTATCTCATGCCTGAATCCTTTCTTGCTGGAAGACAAAACCCCACACACTCACCTCTGCTAGCAATAAAAAAGGACACAACTGTCACAGGTGAAATGAAGGCAGAGGAGAGATTATTACCTCAGTTCGTTGTCTAACACTGAAGAAGAAATTTCCTAACAGACAAGGCAAAGAGAAAAGCAGGATGCATTTAAACATAGGATTTATTTGAGTCAGAGACCTCTAGCCAGAGGGGCCTGGAAGGGGGCTCCAAGAGAGGCAAAATTCAAAGGGGGCTAGTGGTAGTGGGGTTTTTAAGAACAATTTTGGGGAAGAAAAAAACTTGGCAACCAGCTTGACATTCAGTTAGTTACAAGGCAAGAACAAAACCCATCAAAAGACCTGATCTGTAATCTCACTTTGTGGAGGGGTAGGATAGGTAACTTGTTTTTACAGTAAACCACAAGCTCATCCTCATGGTAAAACTAGAAATTCCTAAGAAATGGAGCAGGCATTTTTGACCTGCTAAAAGTAACTTTTGGGGAAAGCAAGCATTTCCTCCAGGACCACTGCCTATTAACCCGTCTGACTCCTTGTAACAAGCCTCATCCATTTTAGCTCACTGCCTGAAAGTAGGTAAAACTCCATTTTACACCTTCCTTACCCCTGCCTTCTTCCAAGAGACCAGCTCAGCCCCAAGCCCTGTCCTGTGCCCCACACCACCGCCTGCACTCTTTTCCAGGTTTGAAAGCCCAGGAAATCTTGAAAAACCTGTATGGAAAAACTCACCTCCACCTACTGCCCCCAACCCCTGACCCTTAGCCCACCCTAAGATTTATAAGGCCCAGCCCCCTGGAGGACTGGGCCCTCTGCCACCTGCTCAGTCTGTGCGCGTGCTGGCAGCTGGTCACTCACCTCTTGAGTAAGTCTGTTCTGGCTGTGAGTTCATATTCTGTTTCCTCCCTGTTCTGCAACCCCTTGCTTATGTTAGGTGGGAAGTCAGCTATGAGCTTATGTGTGTGTGACATAAAGGCCTAAAGAGAAGACATCTATGTCCAGCATATGCATCTGCATCTCAAAGTCATCCCGATAACGTTTCAGGGACAGCCCAGTTCCCATCCTGCCCTGCCCCTTCTACCTGATGACCTGCCAGGTGGGGGTCCCCGCCCCTTCTGCCTGACAACCTTCCACAGTCTCCCAGATGCAGCCCAGTATCTGCATCTCAAACACCCTGCTCCGGATCCCCATTCTCCAGGGGGTCCTGCTCACCCTTCCTCTGAACCCAGGACAGAGCCAGCTAGGCTTCCTCCTGTCTGATACCTTCAGGGGAAAACTTAAATAGGAGATTCATAGTATTTACATCCATAAAATTCTTTGTTTCAGGAGGAGATGTGAAAAGACAAAGACCCATCTCCTTAAAAACCCCGGCCTCAACTGGACTGCGCGCTCAGCCCTCTGCCTCTCTGCCTCTCTGCTGAGCCGCCCACCTGGCCTGCCCAGGTGTACTCTCTCCACTCAACCATGTAACCTGGCTTCCCCCTTCCCAGTCCGAGCAACTGAGCACTCTCTCTCAGGTCCTGTCTGGAGAGGTGCCCATCCGTTCTTACGGATGGCCCTGCCCTAATAAACCTTGCTATTTTACCTCCCACTACTCTCTGTCTCATGCCTGAATTCTTTCTTGCACGAAGACAAGAACCCTGCCATTCACTGGTAACACTTACACTATGCACGGGGTTAATGGGAGCAGTTACAGTGTGGGCCCATCCTCCATGGCTGTTTACTAGACACAACCCATGCTCTGTGGTGCTGGTGTGTGAAGCCAGGGGTAATGAGGACATCAGCTATCTCCCTCATCCCCAGCTTCTGCCTGTGGGGTGGGGGAGTGGGGGGTTGTGTGTGTGTGGGGGGGGTGGCTGCCCTCCCTCACCACATTTCCATCCCTTCTCGCAACTGTGCCCCACCCTCTCCAGGCAGCTATGACTAGCTGAAAGAAAAACAAAGAAGTGCAAAGGGACACTTTTTTCTGCTCAAGTTGTTAGGAAGTCAGAACTTTAGCCTCTGTGTGTGTGAGAAGGGCTTGAAGCCCAGCACCTACTGGGAAGCCCCAGAAGCCCAGCGTCTCCCACTTCAGAGTCCTGCCCAGACCCTGATGACCTCCCAGGTGCTCCCAGCCCTCCCCCCAAGGACAGCTCCCAGGAGAATTCTCTCCTCAGGACCAAAGGGGCTACCTGACCTGATAACAAGGGGGGCAATAAAACCTTCTCAGAGGCCCTAAGGGAAGCCCCCCTATTCTGCCCAGGCCAGCAATTCCTGGGCAGAGGAATTTGCTGGGGAGGAATTTGCTAATTTTCCCCCAACAAACCCTTCCGCCAGGACTCTCTGTCCTTTGTCCTGGAGGTGGGTAAACAGACTCCCTTAAAAACCTAGGGAGTCCAAACAGACTTTGCGCTCAGCCCTCTGCTCTCTGCTGAGCCCCCGCCTGGCCTGCCCAGGTGTGTTCTCTCCACTCAACCATGTACCCTCGCTCTCCCCAGTCCCAGTGACCGAGCGCTCTCTCTCTCTCTCCATCCCTTCCGTTCTGATGGATGATCTGTCCCCAATAAACCCTCATCACCCTGCTCTCTGTCTCACACCTGCATTCTTTCTTGTGTGAAGACAAGAACATCACAGCTTCCCCAGTGACACTTCCCCAGTAACTGGACTGGGACTTCATCTTTTGCACATGACCCTCGATAACCTATCTCTGCTGGTTCCTCTAACCACAAATATTCACCAAGAAAGATCCATCCCCCAACACCTGTCCTAGCCAGCTTAGGAATGGCCGGGGTGGACACAGGGTAGGACAACTTGCTGTCTCTCTCTCCTACTGATATGGGACAGGATAGGCAGGGAGCCAGGTGAGGACCACAGAGCTGAAAGTCACAAGCCACTCCCCTCTGCCCAGTGTGCCCTCCTACTTGTCAATCATAATGCCCCCTTTCCCAGGATGCATCTCCACCATAAGGCACTTGGGTGGGAGTTGGGAGAGATGCCAGGCATTTTGAGATCTCCATGGACTTTTACAGAGGGATCACACAACTCCCAGGTAGCTTTGTGCCCACAGAGTGACCCCCAACCTCACACAAGAGGCCAGCAGCTGAGGAGAGAGCTCTCGTCCACCAGAGAACACTACTGGAGGAGGTGCTGGGTGCTCTCTCCCTCTGCTTCCCCTCCTGCACCCCTGGTCTCCTGCCGGCCCTCTGCACCCTGACAGGGATCTCCGTGAGCAGCTCGCGCTCACCTGTGTTTACCGTCTCACTTTTCAAACCAACTTGTTCTCTCGGGCATCTTCTATGTGCCCGTGCGTAGAAGGCTTCTCTAGGGGAGAGGCAAGCGCCTAGAACACAAGGTCCACACCCACCCCGCGGCTACCAGCCCTGTCCCGAGGCAGGCGAACAGCCAGACGGGACCTCAGGTCTGTACAGGCCTCAAGCCAAGTCGACTCCTGGGCAGCAGTGACCGTCCAACACCGTGGGGCTTGCCCTGCTGTCAGCAGACAGGGGTCTCTGCTCATTGCTACAGCAGGACGGCTCTTATATTGTAACCCCTCAGACCTCCCCTGGACGCTGCACTCTTCCACAGCAGATGTCCGGTTCCTGGAGCGAGTGGTTTCAAAACCCCCCTGGCTGAGCTGGGCTTGAACCCCCTCTCTTTAAAACAGCCAGGGGTGGGGAAGAAGGACCTGGAGGGAGCCACCCGCCGGGACGCGCGGCCAGCACACGGCCTGAGCGCAGGTTCAGGCGCGAGGACGGAGCGGCCGCTGCTGGGTCGCGGGCGGCGACACGGACGTCAGGGCCACGGGCAGGCCGCGCGCCCGCCCTCAGGCGGCCTCTGCTGGCCACAGGGCCCCAGACAGCGAGCTGGGCGCGTTCGGAGACAGCAGAGCCGCGGGCCCACGCACTGCGGCTGCGCCCCGGGGCCCGGGAGCCCTGGACCTCAAGGCCCATTCCGGACGCTGGTGTCACTCGGGACCGACGCCGAGAAAACGTCACTTTGTCACCAGCGGCACCCCCGCCCCCGTAATTCCACGGGAGAACAGAGGGTGCGGGCAGGACGAGGGGTGGGGGGCTCCGGGGACCCCGGGGAAGGGGGCTCACGAGGGGAGGGAAGACCTCCGGGGACCCTGGGAGGGGCTCAGGGGAGGAGATGGAGGAGGATGAAGGGCTCCGGGGACCCCGGGTGAAGGGGCCAAGGAGAGGAGGTGGAGGAGGATGAAGGGCTCCAGGGACCCCGGGTGAAGGGGCCCAGGGGAGGAGGCGGAGGAGGGGGAGGGCTGTGGGGACCCCGGGGAAGGGGGCTCACGGGGGGAGGGGGGGGGCTCTGGGAACCCCGCGGAAGGGGGCTCACGGGGGGAAGGGAAGGGCTCCGGGGACCCTGGGGAGGGGGCTCTTGGAGGGGGAGGAAGGGCTCTGGGGACCCCGGGGGGTGCTTGGGGGGAGCGCGAAGGGCTCCAGGGACCCCGGGTGAAGGGGCCAAGGGGAGGAGGCGGAGGAGGGGGAAGGATTCCGGGGACCCCGGGGCAGGGGGCTCACGGGGGGGAGGGGAAGGGCTCCGGGGACTCCAGGTGAAGGGGCCCAGGGGAGGAGGGGAGGGCTCTGGGGACCCCAGGGAGGGGGCTCAGGGGAGGAGGGCGAGGGCTCTGGGGACCCCGGGGAAGGGGGCTCACGGGGGAGGGGGAGGGGGAGGGGGAGGGCTCCCGGGACCCTGGGGAGGGGGCTCAGGGGAGGAGAGTGGTGTCTGGGGACCCCGGGGGGGGGCTCAGTGGATGAGGGGGGGTCCGGGGACCCCGGCGGGGCTCAGGGGAGGAGGGCTCTGGGGACCCCGGGGGAGGGGGTTCAGGGGAAGAGGGGGAGGGCTCTGGGGTCCCCGGGTGAAGGGGCTCGGGGGAGGGGGAAGGCTCTGGTTACCCGGGGGGAGCTCAGGGGGGAGGAGGAAGGCTCTGGGGACCCTGGGGGGGCTCAGGGGAGAAGGGGGAGGGCTCTGGGGACCCCGGGTGAAGGGGCTCCGGGGTGGGGGAGGAGGAAGGCTCTGGGGATACCGCGGGAGGGGCTCAGGGGAGGAGTGGGAGGGCTCTGGGGACCCCGGGTGAAGGGGGGTAGGGAAAGGACTCTGGGGACCCTGGGGAGGGGGCTCAGAGGAGGAGAGGGGCGTCTGGGGACCCCGGGAGGGGCTCAGGGGAGGAGGATGAAGGGCTCCGGGGACCCCGGGTGAAGGGGCCCAGGGGAGGAGGCGGAGGAGGGGGAGGGCTCTGGGGACCCCGGGTGAAGGGGGCTCACGGGGGGAGGGGGAGGGCTCCGGGGACCCCGCGGAAGGGGGCTCACGGGGGGAAGGGGAGGGCTCTGGGGACCCGGGGGGGCTCACGGGGGGAAGGGAAGGGCTCCGGGGATCCTGGGGAGGGCTCAGGGGAGGAGGGGGAGGGCTCCGGGGACCCCGGGGTGGGGGCTCGGGGGGGTGGAGGGGGAGGGCTCCGGGGACCCCGGGGAGGGCTCAGGGGAGGAGGGGGAGGGCTCCGGGGACCCCGGGTGAACGAGCCAAGGGGAGGAGGTGGAGGAGGATGAAGGGCTCTGGGGACCCCGGGTGAAGGGGCCCAGGGGAGGAGGCGGAGGAGGGGGAGGGCTCCGGGGACCCCGGGTGAAGGGGCTCTGGGGAGGAGGATGAAGGGCTCTGGGGACCCCGGGGTGGGGGCTCACGGGGGGAGGGGGGGCTCTGGGGACCCTGCGGAAGGGGGCTCACGGGGGGAAGGGGAGGGCTCCGGGGACCCTGGGGGGGCCTCAGGGGAGGAGGGGGAGGGCTCTGGGGACCCCGAGTGAAGGGGCTCAGGGGAGGAGGTGGAGGAGGATGAAGGGCTCTGGGGACCCCGGGGGGGCTCGGGGGGGAGGGGGAGGGCTCCGGGGACCCCGGGGGCAGGGTCTCCCGCGGAAGGCTGGCTCCGGGATGTGAGGCGGGGGTCCAGGTCAGCCACAGCTACTGGCCCCCGGCGCCCCCGAATCGGGCCCTGCACAGACCCACCAGGCCCTGGGACACTGCAGCCACCTCCGCTGTCCGCGTGTCCGCCCCAGCGCCTGCAGCCACTGGGCCTCAAACGCCAGCCTCACCCGCCTTTCTGGAACCTTCTTCCACGGCCGCCACGTCGCCTCTCACTTGCGGGACGCTGCGCCCGACCCCGACCCCGACCCCGACCCCACACGCCTTTCGCCAGGTTCCTTCAGGGACACTGAGCCAAAAATACCAACCTGAAAAGCGCGCTCACCTCGGCCACTCACGCCTCAGGAGGCCCGGAAGGTTCTAGAAGCCTCAGGGCAGGCGGGGCCGGCCTCTTCTCCGGGGTGTCCCAGGAGCCCCGCCCACGGGACTGCCCCTGGCCGGCTAGGGCGCAGGCTGGTGGGGACCCACGTCACTCAGGTGTTGCCCCGCCCCTGCGCGGGCAGACGGAAGCTGATTCGCTCTCTGCCCGGCAGTCCAGCCCCTTCCCGCCGCACAGCCGCGGAGAAGGCCGGGCGGCTGCGTGCCCTGTGGGCGGTCGCTGGGCGGTGGCCCTGCCTGGGCTCCGGCCTTCGCTCTGGGCCCCGCGCCCTGAGCCGCCCTGGCCTGGGGACTCGGGCTTGGCCCGGAAGTTCCCGGGGACTCCCGCCGCCCCACCCGGAGCCTGGCCGCGCGCCCCCGCCCCCCTCCCGTGTCCGCAGGAGTCCCCGGTGTGGTCAGGCCGCTGCAGCCAGTGCCCAGACCCGCAGGTGTGGGAGTGACCACGCTCCGCGGCTTTGCTTCCCGCGGGGCTTGGTGCCTGCGATCTGTCCAGGGCCTGGCAGAGGTGACACGCAACGGTGGCCCTGCCACTGGCGGTTCCGGAAGGAACCGGATGCAGCCGGCCACGCCCGGCTAGAAGGGGCCCCAAGACAAGGCCACTTGCCGCGGCGCACTTGAATCTCTGCGTGGCCCTTCCGTGGGGCCCTTAGTGTTAGTGGAGATGGATGGGGTAGGTTCTCGTCTTCACCCAAGAAAGAATTCAGACGTGCGACAGGAACCGTGCTGAGCAAGGCAGCAGGGTTAATGGGGCCGGGCGGCCGTCACCCCGGGTGGACAGGACCCGAGAGCAGGCGCCGGTCACTCAGACTGGGGACAGGGAGGGCACATGCTTGAATGCAGAGAGTGCACCTGGCAGGGCGGGCGGCTCAGCAGAGAGCTGAGTGCGCAGTGTGCATTCAGGCGGGCTAAGGGAAGCCTTCCAGCTCTGCCCGCCATGTCTCCTCCCCCGCAGGACAGGGTTTGCTGGTGTGAATTAGGGAAGTTTCCTCCCAGGGTTTCACTGCTCAGAGCTGTCAGCCTGGGGAGCCCCCGTGGTGCCGGGCAGTGAGGCTCCCCAGGGCACCTGCCTTGGAGGAAGAATGTGAAAGTTGTATTGCTCAAGGGGCCGGCACTGCGGTGTAGCAGGGAAAGCCGCTGCCTGCAGGACCGGCATCGCATATAGGCACCAGTTCGAGTCCCAGCTGCTCCACTTCCGATCCAGCTCTGCTGTGGCCTGGGAAGGCAGTGGAAGATGGCCCAAGTGCTTGGGCCCCTGCACATGCGTGGGAGACCGGGAAGACGCTCCTGGCTCCTGGCTTTGGATCAGCCCAGCTCTGGCTGTTGCAGCCATCTGGGGAGTGACCCAGCAGACGGAAGACCCTTCTCCTGCCTCTGCCTTTCCAATAAATACATAAATCTTTTTTTTGAATGAGGTTTTACTGCTCAGTGTTACCAGGCCAGGGAACCCATGAGGAGCGAGTGCTCTCCTCCGGAGGAGGGCTGAGACCGCCTGGAAGGTTACCAGGGTCTGGGCGGGACTGAAGGGCAAGATCCTGGGCTGCCTCCAGGGTGAGCTTCTGCGATGCTGGGTTCCCCTGCTTTCCTGAGGTCCCTCTCATGCACACATGGGGCTAACTCCTAACGTCCTGCCTCACGATCCCTGCTCAAGAGAAGGTACCCATAATCTTACGGGGACACAACGGATGGAGGTCCATCTTCTGTGGTTTCTTCAGCACTGACAAAGGGGCACGGTGCTCATTATGGGTGTGCTTCTCTTGCTCTCTGCCCATGGTGTTTGAGGGTGGCCTCGCAAAGATGGCCCAGCCCTGTGCAGAGGACTGATCGTTCTGCCTGACGGGGCAGGCTGGGTGGGTTGTATTCTGTTAGAGGCAAACCAAGGGCGCTACAACACAGTCGTCTAAAGAGACGCAGGACAAGTGCAAAAGCCACGTCCCCGAGGCGGCTCACTGGCCAGGATTCCAAGAGCAGTGGCCAGGCCAGGTTTTCCAGCCTTGTTTAGCCTGGACCTGGAGTTGTCTGGCCTTGTCCAGGAAAGTAGGAACATGATTTGTACGCATCTACTTTGACCCACAGACATTTCTGGAGCAGACACGCTCCCGGGCAGCAGTGAGCAGGTCCAGGGCCTGGCTTTTTGTGAAGGACGGAGTGTAGCAGTCCCGTTCCGGGGGCCTGGTCGTGGCAGCTTTTCAGTGGATGGAAGCTGTGTTTTGTTTCCCAAAGGAAGGGGCTATGCTCTGGCTCCCTGTGGATAGCCTGATTCGGGAACTTCGCTATTTCCCTGTATCTAGGAATCTGTAACCTGGTAGGGAACGCCGGGGCTGGGTTCAGAACGAGGAACTTGCTGACGGCCTGTCTCCTCTCGGGCTGCTCCTCTCTCCCAGGGGGTGAGGAAAAGGGCTAAATAGTAATGTGCTGGCAGACTAGCTATGATAAGCCCCCCCCCTTAACTCATTTAAAGTCAAATAGAACTGACAGGAGGGTGGGCTTTAAGACCTGGCCAGGTATGTGTGAGGCCCAGACCTACCCACGGGGTACTGGAAGAGACATCAGAAGGCACCCATTGGCTCCCGTTACGTGGCTGGACTAGGAGCACTGGTCTGAGCAGGAGGCCGGTACAGAGTTGGCAGCTGTCTCGATGGAATCTTGTGGTTTTCCCTGCAGTGTCACTGACTGTGGGCCAGCCCCTCAGTAGCTGGGCAAGCTGAAGGGCTTCTTAGCTTGAGGCCAACAGGGTCTGCTGTTCTGACCCAGGAGCCCTTCAGCCCCAGGGTGGTCAGGTTCCAGTGGCCTGGCTCTCGGCAGAGCTGACGGGACTCTTCAGAAGCCTGTTCCTGTCACGACACCTGCTTGCCCAATGCCCTGCTCCTCATATCAAAAACAGGTACCATTTGGAGGTGGACTGGCCTTGCTGGGATCCTTGATGGCAGATCACCGTGTACAGCAGCCATTGACGGGCCTGCGCCTACCCTTACGTCGCTTCTTCTGCCTAGCTTGCTCCTCGTTCTCCCAGTCTATAATAAAGTAGACCATGGAGGGAGCCTCTATGATGTCATTCAAGGGGGTGCTCAGTCCCATCCCGAATAGTTGAAGATTTCCCTTAATATCGTCAGGGTGAGCTAGAAAGCTGTGGTCACGGGCAAACTCAACACTTAGTATTTCCCTGTGAGTTAAGACAGTGCCCATGAGGAGAACTAGGACCTTTCATGCCGGATCGAATATGGTGACCTGTCTATATACTTTGAGGTCATCAGTGAAACTTCCCATCTCCCCCTCCGTTTTTTTTTTTTTTATTTGACAGAGTTAGAGAGAGAGACAGAGAGAAAGGTCTTCCTTCCGTTGGTTCAGCCCTCAAATAGCCACTACGGCTGGAGCTACGCCGATCTGAAGCCAGGAGCCAGGTGTTTCCTCCTGGTCTCTCATGCGGGTGCAGGGGCCCAAGCACTTGGGCCATCTTCCACTGCCCTCCCGGGCCTCAGCAGAGAGCTGGACTGGAAGAGAAGCAACTGGGACTAGAACCCGGCGCCCATATGGGATGCCAGTGCCGCAGCCGGAGGATTAACCAAGTGAGCCACAGTGCCGGCCCCACCCCTCCGTTTGTTTTAAAAGGGGAGTTCTGTCCACTTACGACGCACACAGAAAAATCAGGCTAGCTGTCACATTATTTCATAGTTTAATCTCTCACTTTCTGGCTATGCTACTTGCCAGGAATTATTACAAAAAAGGTCAGCCATCCCTTTTATAGGATCTAGGGGTCAAAGCGTACATCACAGTGGAGAGTCTTGCAGAACAGTCAGCTTCCCTTCTGGAGCAGAAAAGAGAAATGAGGCGGCGAATACGGTCTTTCTGGTTGCTTAGGCTGACTTCCTGGGCTTTCAGATTTAACTGGCATTTAACAAGTGCTTACTGCGTCGCCTACTTGGAGAAGTTGTGGCAGACGTCTCTGCCACCCTTAGGCTTCCAGACTTTTACCATGTAGCCAGTGGGTTATGGGCCTGGGTTGCCGGGTTTAACTAGTGTTACCATGTAACCCATAAGTTTATACTAGAACTTACCACGTAACTCAAAAGTGAGTTTTTGCATTTATGTAGTAAGTTCTTGGGCTTCCAGGTTTTCACACTGGACACTAGAGCTCCTTGGGCTCCTGGAACCCAGGTCTCTAGATCTGCACGTAACCATCTCCCATCGTCTCCAGGTCTCTTTTGGAACACTTCCTCTGTTTTGTCTGGACCCCACTTGATCCACATTTTGAGCTGGCAACGCCTGGCTATTCAGTGTTAGCTGAGACTGCGTCAGTCCCCCTTTGAAGAATCTGGCCTGTGAGCCAGAGACTGGGGCAGCTGGGAAAAAGAAACATGCTCATAACTGAAGTTTGGCATCATTGACATCGTGGCTGCACTGCTCATATAATCCAAACAGCCTAATGGGTTATTATCTCTACAAGACGAGAGATATATCCTCTGACAGTTCCAGGGGCCCCTCTGGAAATACCAAAGTCCAAAGAATTCAGAACCTTGATTTTCAGAAAGTCTGTTAAAGGTGCCAAGAGAACTTAAAGTCTCTGGGCAAAATGGAATTTCTAAACACTGTGAACTAATATGCATCTGTTTAGAGTGATCTTACCAATTGTAGATCCGATTTTAAGACTATTTATAGATAGTTACTAAGATATTATATACATTTTTCAAAAACCTCATTGCTGTAACAGATCAGGCTTCAATCTTAGGTCAGTGTAACTTTGGGATGAACACTCAACTGTAGAAAATTCTGGAAACTCTTTTAAAATCATAATCGATTTTATCACACAGAAACTTCTTCCAAGATGTTTTCCTCTCAAACAGTGTATGACTCGCTCACACATTTTGCAGCTTTTCAAGCCTTTAGGTACTTTCAGGCCATCTTGACTCGTCAAGCTTGGACAAGTTCTGAAAATACATGGTAACAAACCCAGTCTCCCTTGTCGGTTTTCACACTTGATCTTAGCCAAAGGCGGAGAGGCAATTCTTGACAGCATTTAAGATTCTACAAGTACATACATCCATGTTTTTATGTACCTTTACCCAAGTTTTACTTAGCAATGATGCCTGGATGACTGAAGAGACTGAGATACTGATAAATACCATGCCATTATCTGAATTACTTTAGGGCCAAAATTACATTTCCATGTTTTTAAAATAACTCACAAGGATAATAACACCTCCAAAACAGCAAACACAGGTGCTAGGCTATTGTTAACAACTTTGAAAATACCTTCATCCCTTATAATTACCTTTTTAAGATTTACTTATTTATTTGAAAGTTAGAGTTACACAAAGAGAGGAGGAGAGGCAGAATACACAGAGAGAGAGGTCTTCCATCCACTGGTTCGTTTCCAGTTGGCCACAATGGACAGAGCTGCGCCGATCTGAAGCCAGGAGCCAGCAGCTTCATCCTGGTCTCCCATGTGGGTGTAGGGGCCCAAGGACTTGGGACATCTTCCACTGCTTTCCCAGGCCACAGCAGAGAGCTGGACTCGAAGAGGAGCAGCCAGGACAGGAACCAACACCCATATGGGATCCGGCATTGCAGGCGGCAGCTTTACCCAGTATGCCACACTGCCAGCCCCGTGAATATCTTTATTATTAAAAAAAAAAAAAAAACAAGTTTAAAGCGTCTCATCAGATACACATAACCGACTGAACTGAAGGCTGTTTGGATTAACATTTTCTGAACAATCTGTATTTGCTCGCTTTGGTGTAAGAATACACAAGCTTGCAGAATTTACCCCCATTTTTATAAAACAACTCTGTATGGAAAACAGTGACATGAAGACAACATAAACTGGGTGTCTTTTTATAACCTTAAAATGCAATGCATTTAACCTGAGCATTTTAACCAAAGCTGTGGACCAGATCTGATCAGAGTTAAGGTAATCACTCAAGCATCACAAAGAGGCAGATATCACAGATCAATCAGGACTCCGTACTGGCTACAGAAAAGCACGAAGCCTTCAGGACGCGGGAAACTCTCATGACCCAAGCCAGCCAGGATCGCAGAGGAAGAAGAGCCGTTGACCATCAGCGCCTGAGCCCCTGGCTGGGACGGTGACGTCATGACCCAGGAGGCAGTCAGGAGCGGAAGGAAAAGTCCGGCAGCCGCAGAGAAGGGAGAGAGCATCCCGGTGGATATTTTGGTTCTGCTTTTGCTCCAGGTGGGCGAATGGCTCTTGGGCCTCTGGCTGTGCCCGGCACGTTTGTTTGGGTCAGCGTCCGTCTGCCGGGAGCTGTGAGTCCTGGTGGAGGGCACGTCCCCTTCAGCACTGGTTCCTGGTGCTTTTTGCCACACTCAGCAGCACCAGGAGAGCTCAGGACCCCTCCAGGTGGTGTTTGGGCCTGGGTCACTCACATTGTCCCTCCAGGCCTGTGGCCCAGCAGGTCATGCAGCCACCTGCAGTGCCAGCATCGCTTATGGGCACTGGTTCGAGTCCCAGATGCTCCGCTGCCCATCCGCCTCCCTGCGTCTGCGCCTGGGAAAGCAGTGGAAGATGTTCCAAGTCCCTGGGCCCCTGCCACCATTGTGGGAAACTCAGAAGACGCTCCAGGCTCTTGTCCTCAGCCTGGCCCAGTCTCGGCCACTGTGGCCATTTGGGGAGTGAACCAGTGGGTGCAAGATCCCTCTCTGTCTCTGCTTCTCCGTAGCTTTGACTTTCAAACATGTTTGAAAAAAGAAAAGACGTTAACCTGACTTTCAGTAAGTCTGATGTTGTGGCACGCAATCTGGAAGACGAGGTGCAGACAAGTGTGTGCCAGGGCGTCTGTGGCCCTCACAGGCCCCCTCTCCCAGCCCCTCCTCTCCTCTGATGCGGGGTGGCTGCGGGGCCGAGCTGAGTCCCTGGGGGCCTTCACTGAGGATCCCGAGTCTGCACGCTTGGCCTCAGCACGGCCACAGGAGGTGGACCAGTCCAGGGGCCCTGGCTGGGCTTGGTTTCCCGTCTGCCTTTGCCCTCGGCTGCCTGTCGATGCGGATACTCGGGGGGCGGGGGGGATTTGCCGGCATCTTCCTGGGCACTCGGAGGGGACGGTGTTCAGACGTCTGCTGTGCCTCAGGCGTCTGCTGTGGGTCACTGCTGCCCCGAGCAGGCCAGGGCTCTGTGTGTGGGGTGAGTGCAGGCTCGCCTGGGGGGACAGACTGACCTGGCCAGCTGGGAGGCCCCAGATGTGAGAGCTGACTGGCCTCCGTCTTGAGCTTCTGAGATGAGCTGGTACCAGATCATCTGCTTCCTGAACCGGAAAACCTTCCACTGCGACACCTGAGTCCCTTCCCTTGAGGGAGCTGGGCTTAGGACGGAGATGGGGCAGGACATGGTCGCCCCTCCCTCGGACTCAGCCTCCTGCTACCCAGTCGGCCTGTGATCCTGAGCTGCAGCTCTGAGATCGCAGTGGCCATAAGCCCCAGGGACGCCAGTCCTGCCCACCCAGGACCTGAGCACAGCTGCTCTGTCATCGGCATCGCGGCGGCCACCATCATTACCCTTTCGTCCTGAGTGCTCAGTGGGTGGGGCCATGTGGGAACTTGGGCGGCAGCTGCCGGAAGTGCCGGCTTGCCTTCTCACCCCTGCCATTCCGTGACGCGTGTCCCTGTGTCACAGTGCAGCGAGTCCATCCCCATTCACGCCCTGGAGGCCTGCCATCGTGCACCTCTGGAAGCCCTTGTTCACTGCAAAGTCACACTGCCCCGTCGACACCTGCATCCTAGGGCAGGAAGGACTCAGAGGCATTGTGGACATCGACGCTGGTCCCGCCTGAGGAGACCAGACGGAAGCTGGACGGCTGGGCTCACTCGGAACCAGGCAGCACACCGCCCAGGGAGTCAAGCAGAATCACCACCACCAGCACCACCACGACAAGTCCCACAGGCGCCGCGGCAAAGCGCAGGGTGTGTCGGTGTCACACGGCAAGTCCCACAGCACCGCGGCAAAGCGAAGGGTGTGTCGGTGTCACACGGCAAGTCCCACAGCACCGCGGCAAAGCGCAGGGTGTGTCGGTGTCACACGGCAAGTCCCACAGCACCGCGGCAAAGCGCAGGGTGTGTCGGTGTCTTACACGTACACGGCAGGAAGCAGATCTACGGAAGAACATGTTCCTCCAGAAACAGACCTGCACCGGCAGTTGAGGAAATCCCTTAAAAGGAATTCCAACTGACGACCTCAGGGTGATATGCAAGAAAGTAAGAGAGGCCATCGGATGCAAGCAATTCATGATCTGAATGAGAGCTCCAATGGAAACAGAAGCCATTTTTAAAAAGAACAGCCAAGGCCAAGTGGAAATACTCGAGCTGAAGACAGAAGTCGGGGAGATAAGAGAGACCCTTGAGAGCTGAGTCGCAGCCCAGATCAAAGGAGAAGGAACTCCTCTTGAGACCAGCTAGTCAGACGGAAGGGGAAGATGAGATTGAAGAGGGAAGAAATGCTCCGAGGCCTATGGGGGTCATAGGTGAGCAGTGCTGCAGGTCAGGGTTCTTGAAGGAGAGGAGTAGATCAAAGGCCCTGGGGACCGCTGACAACTTCCCATCTTCAAAAGGTACACAGGGGCCGGCACGGTGGCACAGCTGGGAAAGCCACCGCCTGCAGTGCTGGCATCCCATGTGGGCACCGGTTTATTTATTTATTTATTTCAAAGTCAGAGTTACACAGAGAGCAAGAGAGGCAGAGAATGAGAGAGAGAGAGAGAGGTCTTCCATCCACTGGTTCTGAAGTAGCACCTTGACAGTAGGGACTCCATTTTGGAGCACTTGAGACTGCATTTTGGGAAAGTAACCCCCCCCCACCGTGAGACTCTGGTCTGAAACTATGATCTCAAATAGTCAGACAATAGCAGTGCACTACCTCACCCTTGACAGAGCACAGAAAACCCCTAGCATGACTGCTCAAGCTTGAAAGTAGAAAGGCTGCACCTGGGTTAATGATAAAGATGAGATTGTCTACGTCTTACATATAATTTGGATTAATGTCAAGGTCATAAATGATAATTATATGATTGTAACTGGTATTGTGAAGATTATGATGGATATTAATTTCACCTAGGTCTTAGGTTATGTTGACCCCAGTAACTATGTACTCTCTTTTGGATCTTAGCAACCGTGTATAGCGACCGTGCATTCCCCCCTCCGGATTTTGCGGTTTTTGCCTTTATAAACCCTATGCTGTAGTTCCTCGGGGCTGCTCTGTTCTGGTTTGATCAGAGAGCCCCAGCATGCTGGAAAATTTTTTTAAAAACCCTTTGCAATTTGCATGAGAGAAGTCTTTAGGAGACGTTCCTCGGGCGGTGGGCATTCTCGACCTTAACAGTTCCTTCCCCAATTGGCTGCAATGGCCGGAGCTGCGCTGATCTGAAGCCAGGAGCTCCTTTGGGTCTCCTACATGGGTGTTGTGGCCCAAGGACTTGAACCGTATTCTACTGCTTTCCCAGGTGCGTTAGCAGGGAGCTGGATTGGAAGTGGAGCAGTCGGGACTCGGACCGGTGCCCATATGGGATGAAGGCATTACAGGCAGTGGCTTTACCCAATATGCCTCAGCACCAGATCCTCAATAAATAAATCTTTAGAAAATAAGGAGACTCATTGACATTCAGACACAGAAAGCTATAGGGTTTTCAAATAGCCTCAATCATAATAAACCTTTTTAAAAAATGTTTTTGTCAGTGTTTTTTTTAAAGATTTATTATTTATTTATTTGAAAGGCAGAGTTCACAGAGGGAGAGATAGAGACAGAGACAGAGATACACAGAGACAAAGATCTTCCATCTGCTGGTTCACTCCCCAAATGGCCTCCATAGCCAGAGCCGGGCTGGTCCAAAGCCAGGAGCCAGGAGCTTCTTCAGGGTCTCCCACGTATGTGGCATGGGCCCAAGGTCTTTGGCCATCCTCCACTGCCCTCCTTGGTACATTCGTAGGGAGCTGGATCAGAAGTGGACAGCTGGGATTCAACCGGTGCCCATATGGCATGTCGGTATCGCTGGCGGCGACTTTATCTGCTATGCCACAATGCCTGCCCCCTACAAAAGACCTTTTCCAAAGCATATGCAATTCAAACTGCCTAAAATCAAAGAGCAACATAGAATTGTAAAGATAGAAAAATGAGTCGTCACAATGTAAGGGAATTCTCATTAGACTCACAACAGATTTCTCATCAGAAAACTTACAGACCAGCAGAAAATGGGGTGATATGTTTTTTAAAGACTGAGGGAATTCATCACCACTACACCGCCTACGGGGGTTCCCCGTGCAGAAATAACCGGGCAGCAGCTGCCATCGGGAACACAGAGCTCCCTGGTGAAGCAAACATGCAAACGAGAGAGAGAGGGAAGGATGGCCTGTGTCGCCCTGAGCACCAGCACCCCAGAGATGGGTCACAGAGGGGCGGGAAGGGTCAAAGAACACACAGCTCTGTGGGGAAACAACCCAGTTAGATGTTCGAATCTGCTAGAAATGACCTTCAGGGAGAAAGCACTCCAGTCCCTAAACCAGACACCACGTGCCCCACAGAAGATCCCAGGGCAGCCCGCTGCAGGACACGCGCACTCGGGGACCGGCTGTGAGGGCCTAGGAGAAGGTGTTCTACGACCATCCGAACCAAAGGTGAGCAGGAGGAGCTGTCATCACACAAGAAGCAAACAGCAGGCCAGAACCTGTAAAAATATACAAACAAGGTGACTGCATGCTGACGCAAGGATCAAGCCAAGAAGAGCAGACGCCGATCGTCGACGCGAGGGCACCCCACACCGGACCACCCCGCCACAGAACGCAAGTGTCAGGCCCAGCAGAAGGAACAGATCCGCTAAAGTATCACTCAGCCACGAGATCACTCAGACACAGGTGAGCGAGTGCTCACGGGAACGGAAAAGTCTCCTCTCGAGCAGACAGAGCTGACGGAACTTCACAGGTCACTCAGCCCGACGGCTACAGAGGACACAGTCCGCAGCACACCAGCCACGCTCTGGGGGGGCCGCAGGCCAGGCCCCAATCAAGTCTCAGCACATTCTAGAAGGTAAAATCAACTCACGTCCCTCAGACCACAACAGGAAAACCAGATGTCGACAACAAGAATGTCCAGATGCACAGAAATTGAACAGCCGTTCTCAGCCAGTAATGGGTCGGTGACCAAATTAGAAAGGAAATTAAACAGGTTTTTTGAACTCAATAAAAACATACGACATATCAAATACATGTCAAAACCATATCCAAATTTAAATTTGCTAGAGTCTTATTCATTTGTATAAAGAGACAAGTTTATAGAAATAATTTATAAAAATCTCAAATAAATGACCTAACAGTGCAACTCAAAGACTCAGATCAGAAGAGTAATGCAAGCCACGCATTCTGCTAGTGGAAAGAATGAGAGAATCATAGGAGAAATAAAATTGAATTAAAACCCACAAAATATCGGTGAATTGAAAAATGAGTCAACTCTCCAATGATAAACAAATCAGAAACCTTTAGTTAGGCCATCAAAAAAACCCTATGACGTAAAATTGGAGATGAAACAGGACACTTTACAGGCGACAGCACAGCAATGCACGTGATCCGGAGGAAGTGGAGAGCACCGTGCCCATACGGATCAGAACGCCTACAGGAAGTGAGTACGTGTCTGGGCTCCTTCAGTATACCAAGAGTGCATCGAGAGGCCACAGAAAATCTGAACAGATCAGCAGTGCGGAACGGGGGCCGGCGCTGCGGTGCAGCTGGTTCAGCCACTGCCTGCAGTGCCTGCATCTCACGGTTTGAGTCCTGGCTGCTCCACTTCACATCCAGCTGCCTGCTAATGCACCTGGGAAAGCAGCAGCAGATGACCAAGGGCCTGGGCCCCTGCACCCACGTGGGAGACCCGGATGGAGCTCCAGGCTTCGGATTGGCACAGGTCCGGCCGTTGCAGCCATCTGGGGAGTCAAACAATGGATGGAAGACCTCTCTGTATCTACCTCTCTCTGTTAACTCTTTCAAATAAATAAAATAAATCTTAAAAAGAAACTTGAATTATATCTTGCCATTCTCTCCTAGCCCATAGGATTTCTATTGAGAAGTCTGATGTTAGTCTAATTGGATATCCTCTGAGAGTAATCTGGCATTCTATTGTGCACTGACGAGGCCAAGGCAATTTCAGATGGCTGACAAGGTCACAGCAGAAGGTCTGTCTCAGCAAGGCGTGACAAGGACAGCTGCGGTCTTCTTGGTGGCTTTAGGTTTGATGGGAACTACACTCTGCATAAGCAATCCGGAGCTTCCTGGTGGTCCTACTAATGATTGCTGTATTCCTAATTTTAAGGAAGAATGCTTAGTCCCATAACCTGCATAATGTCCATTGCTTTGTAGAGTTTTAATCAAGCAGAATGTTAGTGTAGGAGAAAGTGTTAATGCCTTATGCAAGGTTGAGCTGTTTGTGGAAAAGAATTAAAAGGCAACAGGCTCTCTGGTATATACTTCCCACTAGAATATAGATAAATTTTAATAAATCTTTAATTCAATATATGCTACAAATACTGCAATGGTTAGGATGTCAAAACTGTAGAATAGATCTAAGTAAACCTTTAAGTAAGTGCAATAAAGAAATTAAAGAATTACAGAAAAAACTGCAAAGAGGGGATACATTTTAAAAAGGGTCTGCTTTGAACTTTGGGCTTCTAGTAAAGATTAGATTAGGAAGATACTATTCTAGCTTTGTGTAGCCAATTTCTGCATAGCTGGACAGCACTCGAGGCCTTGGTTGTGTGGGCAGCCTGTTGTCTCACACCTGTCTGTGATTGTTACCCATGCTCTGAATATGCCCTTCAAAATCAAAGGAATTGTAGTTAGAAAAAATGGACAACAGGCTTTTCATTGTAAGAAGAAAGAATCATTATGTGGCTTATGATATAAAAATAAAGTCTGGTGCTGGAGGGCCAGAGCCCTGCCGTCAGCCTTGCTGTGAGCGTCTCTCATGTCTTCGAGTGCCGACACCTCTCACACCTTGGGGCCCCTGGACTGGCTGGAGCTGGTCTCCAGCAGTGCACGTTTTAGAGTCTTGTCTTTCTGTCTTACTGTGGAGAGTCTGATTATAATGCGTCGTGGTGAAGATCTTTTCTGGTCATGTCTGTTAGGAATTCTATGTGCATTCTGTACTTGGAAGTCCCTTTCTTTTTCCAAATTAGGGAAAGTTTCTGTTATTATCTCACTGAAAAGGCTTTCTGATCGTTTCTCTCTTTCCACGCCTTCAGGAACTCCTAGTACCTGCATGTTGGGTCGATTGATAGTATCCTGTAGATTCCCAACAGTGTTTTTTAAAAAGATTTATTTATTTATTTTAAAGTCAGAGAAACACAGATAGACAAAGATGCAGAGTGAGAAAGAGAGGTCTTCCATTCACTGGTTCATTCCCCAGTTGGCTACAATGGGTAGATCTGTGTCAATTCGAAGCCAGGTGTCAGGAGTGTCCTCCAGGTCTCCCACACTGGTGCAGGGGCCCAAGGACTCAGGCCATCCTCTACTGCTTTCCCAGGCCATAGGAGAGAGCTGGATAGGAAGTGGAGCAGCCAGGACTTGAACTGGTGCCCATATGGGATGCTGGCACTGCAGGTGGTGGCTTTACCTCCTCTGCCACAGTGCTGGCCCTACCAAAAGTGTTTTTTAATTTTCTAATATCTTCTTCTTGTGTTGGGTCTGACTGTGTAATTTCTTGTGCTTTGTCTTCTAAGTTGGATATTCTTTCTTCTGCTTCACCAATTCTGTTGTTAAGCTTTCCATCACATTTTTAATTTGTTCTATTGAATTCTTCATTTCTAAGATTTCATTTTGATTTCTCTTTAAGATCTCAATTTCGTGGGAGAAATTTCTTCCATATCATTTATAGGTTCCATTAGTTTGTGTATTTGTTTCTGATTACTTCTAAGTAATTGATGACCAATTTTTTGAATTCCATTTCTGTCATTTCTTCAATTTCATTATCTTCACAATTTACTATACTATTGAAATGTTGTGTTCTTTTAGAGGGCATAGTGTTGTTTTCCTTATTCTTGTTTCTGGAACTGGTGTGTTTGCTACTCAGCATCTGTGGAGATACTTGTTGGTTTCCTGTTTTTTCACTTTGGTGGCTTTCGTCTTTGGACCATGTTTCAGTGGAGTAGTGGAGTCTGATTTCATGTAATACCTAGAGGCACGTGGTGGGTGTGGCCAAGAAGCTCTGCTCAGTGCTCCAGGGTGAGTGTTTGTCTGAGGTGACACACCCAGGTTTGGTTAAGTCTTTTTTTTTTAACCAAAGGGGAGGTTTATTCTACTCAGCTGACCTCCTCTCCCCAAAGCAGACCAGTGGCTGGGTGCTATCCCCAGTGGATACATTATTCATCCACTTTGCCACAAAGACCAAAGGATCTGTGCAGTCTTCAGTGTAGGCTCAGGCGCTCCAGCAATGTCCCTTGCCAGGTAACCAGGGAGCCTCCCACCGTGACTGCCCAACATCCAGCTACACCTGAGTCCTCCCATGCAGCCTCAGGTTTCCACGGTCAGGCACACCTGCCTCCCCGTCACAAGCACCCAGCCCCAGTTGTTCTCCCCACACGACTCAGGAGTCTCTGCTGGCTGGCTGCTGGGTGCAGAAACAAGTGGCCCAGCCGTTACACATGCCCCAAATGGCATCTGCTCTCGGCTTGTTACAGGATGCAGTCGCAGGGTGATTGAGGAGAGAGGAAGGTGCCCCTCTTTGTTTTCTCTCTTCCAGTTTGGCAGCTATAGTATCGCTGATGGGATTCCAAGCTGGAATCCCTCCAGGCTCTTCCTGCAGCTTCTTCCAGTGGCTTGGGCTGCTGCAGCCTGCTCTCACCTGACTCCAATGCTGGTGCCACGGCTCTCCACTGCTGTGGTCCTGAGTTGCGGGTGTCCTTGCCCTCCACATGGGTCCTCTGTGTCCCTCCAATTTGTGTAAAGTTTCCTCTGCCTTCTTCCTAATACTTCCTGAGACTGCACTCCTTCCACTTTTAAAAAACTATCTTCTAGGCTAGAGCAACAAGCTCCCTCCATGTTCCAGCACCTTAACCCGCCTACCCCAAACTCATTCTATAAGGCCTGCATTGCCTAAATTACTAAGCCATAAAAAGATATAACAGAGAAAGAGAACTATAGACCAAAATCTCTAATGAACATAGATGCAAAAATGCTCAGTGAAATACTAGCCAATCAAATCCAACAACATATCAGAAAGATCATTCACTTGGACTAACTTGTATTTATCCCCGGTTTGTAGGGATGGTTCTGTTGTGCCCAGATCGTTAGATCCCCACAGAGACCCCCAGAGAGTCGATCACACCGAACTGCAAAAGCAAGGTTTACTTGGGAGTACCAGCCGCGGCAGGGACCCCATCCAACCAACTGGTGCAGCGGAGGAAGGAGTGAGGCCCCGGTCTTTGGGAGAGTTTTTAAAGGAAAAAAGGGCTACATCAGCAGGAAAAAAGAGTTAAGTAGTGGGGGCTTACAGCACGGAAGCTCTGGGTGCAGGGAGTTACTTTGTTCAGCAATCTCCACTGTGTTGTCCTTGGTCTACCGAGCTGGCTGTCCCTGGCAAGCTCTGACATCTCCAGAATGCCTGAATGTCGGCTTTTACAAGGACTCAGGTCTGCTATGGGAAACGGAGGCTGCTTTTTTATTGTTTTAAAATGGAGTCACTTTGGCTCTTCAGTTCAACATCTGAAAATCTGTGGTTAATCAACAATAAATATAATTAACTGTGGGGAGCAAACCGGACTAGACTGAGTTACTGGAATTAAGACTTATTCTATGCATCTGCTCTCCCACAATATGGCACTGGGAGAGAAGTAAACAGCTTCCACACAGCTGCCTCCAGTTCAGCTAATAAACTGTAGGACTTGCTCCTGATTGGAGGAGAGCAGCGTACTCGGCGTGTGGGCAGCCGAGTTAGGATTGGCGGAGGAGGACTATAAAGGAGGAGAGAGACGGCATGCACCAGGAACATCTATGAGGAACATCTATGGGGAACATCTAAGGGAACCCGTGCAGCCCCCGAGAGAACCGGCCGGCGGTGTGCCGCTCCCCTGCGGAAGTGGGGAATATGGCCAGGGGGAACTGCCCTTCCACGGAGGTGGAAGGGATAGTAGCCAACCCGGGAAGAACCAGCAGCAAACCCGGGGAGGGCCGAGCAGACGAAAGAACAGCGCAGGGTCCTGTGTCGTTCCTCCACGAAGAGGGGGAGCAACATAATGGTGCCGTGACTCGGATAGGAAACCTAGGACGGATAGGAAACTTAGGAGGGAAGAAACGGGAAGAAATGGGAAAATACCGGAGAGAGAGACTAGCAAAGAGCCTAGGTGCCGGAAGAAGCTATTGAAAGCCTAGGCATAGACTCGGATACGGACTGTGGGAAAGAAGTTAGGATTTAAAGTGAAAGCAAGAAGAAACTTAGACTCAGATACGGACTGCAGGTTGAAAGCGAAAGTGAAAGCTAGAACAAACAGATTTGGATACGGACTGTGGGGAGAAGCCAGGAGAAATGAGGGAGGAATATTGTTGGAAGAAAACTTAAGGAAACATACCGGGTAGAGAAAAATGTTAGGGAGGATGAAGCCGCGAGTGCAGGCCGAGGCGGAGACGTAAGCCACCTTGGAATTCTTCAAGTCACCCCGGGGAGCAAGAGGTGAAGATCTGGAACCAGAAGCAGAGACGTGGGCCGCCAGGTTGGAATTCGCCAGGTTAGTCCGGGGAACTTGGACTGAATGCCAGTGGTGGTGGAAACATTCGCGGAAGCCGCCGCGTGCAGAGAGAGCACGGGGCGTGAATAGATAGGGAACGCGGGGCTGGCGCGAGGCCGTGGTGCGGGCGCGAAGTGCGTGGAGACCGCGGAGCGTGCGCGCGAAGCCGAGCCGCGCAGAGCCGGGAGCCCGCCGGCGGGGCGAGGCGCTGGGAAGCCGCGCAGAGCCGTGAAGCTGCCGCGGGGCGAGGTGCCGAGAAGCAGCCTCGGGCGGGCGCCGGGAAACCGCGGGGATAAGAGAAACAGAAGTTTAGAAGTAAAATGAGAGAAATAGGAATGCTGGAAGATAGAAGTAAAATAGGAGAAATAGGAATGCCCGGAGATAGAGAAACAGAAAAACAAGGCCTCCCCACAACACAGCAATGAGAGAGCTTGGATTCGGTCTGCCTGATTAGTAAGGCGGTAAGCACCAGCAGGCAGCTGGACCAGAGTATGAGCTGCAGGTCACCGAAGATAGGCACGAACCAACACTAATAAGTCTCCCCCACAATACGGCAATGAGAAGGCTTGGATTCGGTTTGCCTGATTGTTAGGGCTTGTAAGCCCCTGCAGGCAGAGCAGAGCATGCGCTGCAGGGCACCGAACACAGGCACGCATCAGCGCCTAAAAACCTCCTCACAACATGGCGAAGAGAGGACCCGGATTCGGTTTGCCTGATTGATAGGACTTGTAAGAACCTGTGGCAACTCTAGCAAGTAGAGCAGAGTGTGTGCCGCGGGACACCGAAGACAGGCGCGTATCAACGCCAAAAATAAAAAGAAAGGGGGATCTGTGGGGAGCAAACCGGACTAGACTGAGTTACTGGAATTAAGACTTATTCTATGCATCTGCTCTCCCACAATATGGCGCTGGGAGAGAAGTAAACAGCTTCCACACAGCTGCCTCCAGTTCAGCTAATAAACTGTAGGACTTGCTCCTGATTGGAGGAGAGCAGCGTACTCGGCGTGTGGGCAGCCGAGTTAGGATTGGCGGAGGAGGACTATAAAGGAGGAGAGAGACGGCATGCACCAGGAACATCTATGAGGAACATCTATGGGGAACATCTAAGGGAACCCGTGCAGCCCCCGAGAGAACCGGCCGGCGGTGTGCCGCTCCCCTGCGGAAGTGGGGAATGTGGCCAGGGGGAACTGCCCTTCCACGGAGGTGGAAGGGATAGTAGCCAACCCGGGAAGAACCAGCAGCAAACCCGGGGAGGGCCGAGCAGACGAAAGAACAGCGCAGGGTCCTGTGTCGTTCCTCCACGAAGAGGGGGAGCAACATAATGGTGCCGTGACTCGGATAGGAAACCTAGGCAGGGTTCAGTGTCGTTCCTCCATGAAGACGGGGAGCGACAATTAACCACATTAGGAAACTCAAGACCAAAAACCTTATGATTATTTCAATAGATGCAGAGAAAGCATTTGACAAAATTCAGCACCATTTAATGATGAAAGCCTTAAGTAAATTGGGTATAGAAAGAACATTCCTCAGGCCGGCGCCGCGGCTCACTAGGCTAATCCTCCGCCTAGCGGCACCGTCACACCAGGTTCTAGTCCCGGTCGTGGTGCCGGATTCTGTCCCGGTTGCCCCTCTTCCAGGCCAGCCCTCTGCTGTGGCCAGGGAGTGCAGTGGAGGATGGCCCAGGTGCTTGGGCCCTGCACCCCATGGGAGACCAGGAAAAGCACCTGGCTCCTGGCTCCTGCCATCGGATCAGCACGGTGCGCTGGCCACAGCGCGCCGACCGCAGCGGCCATTGGAGGGTGAACCAACGGCAAAGGAAGACCTTTCTCTCTGTCTCTCTCTCTCACTGTCCACTCTGCCTGTCAAAAAAAATAAATAAATAAATAATAAAAAAATAAAAAAAATAAAAAAAAAAGAAAGAACATTCCTCAACATAATCAAAGGAATTTATACCAAGCCTACAGCCAGGGTCATACTGAATAGGAAAAAATTGGACTGATAACGGGCTAGCGTATACATCACAGAAATTTAATTCCTTCCTGAAATCCTGGAACATACAGTCTGCCACAGGTATCCCACACAACCCACAGGGATAGGCAATCATTGAAAGAACTCATAGGACAATGAAAAATCTCTTACAAAGACAGAAAAACAATCATATGTCCCCAGACTCACAGCTTGCTGTGACTGAGGTCCTTTTCACTATCAGTTTTCTTACTTTTGATTCCCAAGGGATCAGCCCAGCTTATAAACATTGAGGACCCTTTCCATCCCAGCCCCCAGTCCCTATGGTTAGGTGGAAAGACCCCCTGACAGGAGCATGGAAGGGACGACACCCTCTGCTAACCAAGGGTCGAGGATATGCTTGTGTCTTTCTAGAGAATGCAGGACGGCCCATTTGGATACCAGCCAGAAATATCAAGCCTGCAGACAGTCAACCAGAACCAGCCGAACAAGACTGAGACTCCAACTTGTTAGCGGACGCACCTGCCCTATCATCCTACCCTGAGAAACTGTCCATAGCCACATCCATTACTGTTTTATACCCCACTAGCTCTGGTCAGCCACTCAAACAGCCCACAGCCTGTGTGCAGTCATGCCATTCCTGATTACCACTGTTCCTCATTCCTACCGCTATCTGAGCAAGCACTCTTGTGGTCTCCCATTTTGAGCGCTGGTTAGTCAATGATGATAAGATCCCCTGGGGGACAACCTAAGACAGGCACAGCTGCATATGAAGACCACATGGAAACATGGTCAACAATGGTGTGGCCAAGAATCATGCCTCTCATTGCTCAAAAATAAATGAAAAGGGGGAAATGTGGTGGAATGAGGTCATGCCAAGATGGTTGCTGGCAAGTGAGCGTCAGTTACTCAGGAATGGCTTTGAAACCCACCTGGCAACGGAGCCTGCCTGGCAACAGGCTGTGATTGGATGGCTTTGGAAACCACATGGCAATGGAGCCTGCCTGGCAACAGGCTATGATTGGACGGCTTCAGATACTGCCTGGTAACAGGCTGTGATTGGTTAGGGCATAAACTGCCCCTTGACCAGATTGCCTGTCTTGGCTATTTAAGCTGCTGTACCAACTGAAATAAATGAGTCTTTGGGCTGCTCGCCTCTGGCCCGCTTTCACCGGACTCCCGGGGTCTATGTAGTGAATCTGTGCCTCTTCCCCCACCACACTCCTCCTCTCAAAATGAATCCACAGCAGCATATGGCTATTCCTGGGAGGCCAAGGTAGCTGTCCTGAGCGTCAGAGCATAGGAAAACAGATATGGATTTAATCAGACATAGATGCAGCCTATGTGAGAGATCATGTGTGCACTTCATGTCATGGAGTGTCTTCGACACTGGGCACGGGAAACATGGCTCCTGGACATGAGAGAAGCTGTGAAACCAGCCAAAGGGATCGACTCCAACACGTCACACAAAGCCGAGAGAGAGTGACATTATCCGCAGTTTTACGACAAAATTTTCCACAGTGAGGTCAAACACCAATTCAGACCTGAGGAGAGAAAGAACTTACAGCAGCTGACTCAGAGGTAGATGGAGACAATAGCTCATCACATGGAAATTTTAAAACTGGGAAAGCTGCAGTGCGGAAGTGTGGATCTGAGGGAGCAGATTCCAGAAGGAGAAACCACATATCTTACCAACTGGACGAAGGGCAGATACACAGGTGAAGAAAACCCTGATTCTCTAAACACAGAGAATTCAATTCTGGTTGTCTATATGAGTATGAATGCTAACTTCTCAGAAAACACTACAGATAATTGCTTCCACCACATCTCACTGATCACACACACGTTGTCTTGAATTCTTTTTCAGATAATTCTCTTCTGACTTTGCATACTGATTTTACATATCGCAGTGTTGTTGAAGTACCTTACTGAATGTTTTTGCTGTGTCTTAGGGGTTTTTACATATAAGATCACCGCAAACAGTGACAATCCAAATGCTTCTTTTCCAATGTGGATGACATCTGTTTCTTTCTTCTGCCCAACTGCCCTGCCCAGGGCTCCCAGTACTCTGTTGAATAAAAGTGTGGAGTGTGGGCATTCCCGTCGTGTTCCCAATCTGAGGGAAAATGCTCTCCGCTTTCTCCCCCTCAATGAGGTGTGAGCCGTCAGCTTCCTTGCCTGTCTCGCCTGGTCTGGATGGTTTCTGCTGGGAGGGTAGTGTCAGGTGAAAACAGAGCACATTCCAGTGCTCTCTCTTCTGCTGCTTTGAGAATACTCTGTCTTCACCTTTTACAGTTTGATTTTAATCTACCTTTGATTCCAGTGATTCTGGGTGGTGAACTCAGGCCTGCCAAGGTGTGGGCATGCATACCCTTTATGTTTTGGGAGTTTCTGTTGTCAGTCTATCCCCCTGGAGATCTAAAATCCCTCTCATCAATGCTCCTGTTTAATGCTGTTTAATGCTGTTTAATGCTGTCCCAACCTTCTCATGTGCTTTATTTATTCCCATTACTTTACATCTTTTGGTCCTCCAATTCTGTATCTGTGTATAGCCTCTTCTTAAGCTCAGTAGTTCTTTGTTCTCTTTGAATTATTCTTCTGTTGTGGTCTTCTATATTATCTTTAACTTCATTTATTGTATCTGAGTCAGTGGGTGGTCTCACTGCAGTGGGAAATGCACAGTCACACACAGCGACACAATCCCACAAGGGCAGACCAGTCACGGACACAGCTCGAGATGCAGCCAGCACACAGCCAAGCCCGCCTGGTGGAGCAGCAGCTAGTCCAGCACTGCTCATCTCCTAGGAAGCTTTGCTGAAACAGGACAGAAAGCACAGTCCAGCCAGCTTGTCCACCTGTGACAGTGCTTAGGACCATTATCAACCTGAGCACTGCGCACTGCAAAAGGTTCCATGCACAGCAGAGTTCTCTGCACCAGCATCACCTGAGCCCGTGTGTAACACGTGGCCCTACAGTCGACTACGGCTACGGGCTCACCGGGCCAGAAGAGCTCCTCGGTGGCTTTATAATCTGGACAACCACAGTGGTCTATGCCGACATCGACCAGAAAGTCATTCTGCCGTGCACAACTCTAAGCTTGGATGTTTCGCACACACACTGGGACTCTCTGGAGAAGCCTGTCTGATGCATCCACCACAGACAACCCCACCTTCACAGACGGAGACCTACAGGGGCTGCCAAGGCCTGGGGAGGGTGAACGGGCAGTCACTGTGTATTTGCTACAGGGTTCTTCTGGGATCTCCACTGTTCTGGAATTAGACAGTGGTGATGGTTACGCATCCCTGTGGATGTCACCTCAATAATACACTCTAATATGATTACAATGGTGAACTTAAGATGTGTGAATTCTTCCCTGTTACTTTCACAAACAGGTTAACTGACTTACGAAGGAAGGAAGAGGAGGAGGTGAGCCCAGGGGGTCTGGAATTTTCTGTTCCCTCCACTTCATTCTCCTGGTACTGACCAGAGATGCGATGAGAGGGGCAGCAGCCCCAACTCTCCTTGCATTCAGGTCAGGTTGCAGATGGCTTCAGGGCCACCTCCAACCTCCCAAGGGGCCATTTCAGTGTACTTCAGTACATTCATGGTGTTGTGCATCCTCACCACTGTCTATCTGCAGAACAGTGTGGACCTCCAAAACAGACCCTCACCAGTCTCACAGGCTAATGTCTGGGGAAAGTCTATGGCCCATGTGAACTCAGGGGCCATGTGGAGACAACTCTGTGCCGGCACAGCCATCTGGCCCCTACAAGGGTGCAACATGCTGCGGCCCCTTCCATCTGGCCCTGGGGACCAGGGTCTCTCCCTGACCCAACAACTGGAACCCATGGCCAGCACTGCAGGCGGGCTCGAGCCTACAGTCTGCACATGGCTGAGGCTGCTCTTCCAGCCAACAGGCAGACTTGCCCCTGGACATTTTCCCTGTGGACTACAACAATCTCTGTAAGCGGAAAAGCAAGAGGTTTTCACACAGCGAATCTTTAGGCCACCGTGTGTGAAGGAGAAAAAGCACTTTAAACACTCAAACTCCAAGGCAGTTCCTCGGTAGGTGGCACAGTACAGGAGACAAGAGCAGACATGGGCTGGGGCCAGATCCTGAGCATGTGCAAGCAAACTACGTTCATGACCATTTGTGTAAATAATTACTTTTAATTTCTCTCTTGAAATAAAGCAGACATGAGCCATCTGGGCCCAGCAGATCAGTCTCTGGCTCATAAGAGGGAAACGGAGAGTAAAATCGCTATGAGGGATAGGCAAGAAGGGTCGACCATCCCAGGAGAGGTTCTCGGGTCAGTAGATTGCTGACTACGATGGAGACCAGGCTCAGGAAGAGCTGCGAGGCCCCCAGTCGGACTGCACTCTCTGGGAGCGGCTCCTCAATGGCAGTATCGGGCATTATGTCCCGCTCCAGGTTCGTGGGGCCTCCTTCATTGCAGAATATAGTACCGCAGCAGCGAACAAAATAATAAGCATTCGTGATAAATTTAATTCTTGGTAGTGGAGCAGGCTGATGAACAGAATACACAAATGAGCAGTTGAATGTACAGTTCTTGTAAATAAGCATTTCACGAGAGTTCAGTCCTACAAAAAATAACAATGAAAATCACTGACATCTGCATTTACTGCTTTAATGGTCGCAGCACACACTCCCACCCCACCTCCCATTCAACCGCAAGTAGCTCATGCATGCATTCTTCACTGCCAAATCATACAAGATTGCCTGGAATCCTGACCACGGGGGAACGTCCCCGTTCCTAGGTCCTGAAGACTCCAAGAACCCCACCTTCTGGAGATGCTTCTCTCTCCACACTGCCTCTACGTCTGCCTCAGGCCCTCCTGCAATGGGGTATGGTCATCTCCCCCACAGCTACACAAATGAAATGTGCTGTCCATTTCTGTCATGATGATTGCAGAACTCTAGAAGGTAAATGGAGGCCAGAAATCATGCTGTACTCAACGCTCAGAGACCCTGCAGATGTTTAACAGGAGTGCCCAAATTAACAGGACCTAATACTTTAAAAATTTTAAAAAAATTTAGTTGAAAGAGTTACAGAGAGGGAGAGAAAGAGAGATCTCCCTTCTGCTGGTTCACTCCTCAGATGGCCACAAAGGACAGCTCTGGGTCACGTCGAAGCCAGCAGCAGGAGCTACATCAGGTCACCGATGTGGATGGAAGGGCCCAAACACATGGTCTATCCTCCACTACTTTACCCAGGCTTCTGAAGGGAGCTGAATCAGAAGTGGAGCAGCCAGGAAACAAACCCAGGATGATAAGGGATGCTGGCATCACAGGCCGCAGCCTAACCTGCCGAGACAACGCCTGCCCCTAATGCTGATTTCTGCAGTTGGCGAGACTCTTCCAGGAGGAGGCGGCATCCTGAGGTGCTGCAGCACATCATGAGGCAGGAGCACAGGGCATGCAACTGTGTACCTCCATGTGGTGTCTTACAAAGCCCCAGGAAGCTGACACGGGGCTCCAACCTAGCCAACAATCAAATCAGACACCTCCAAAGGGCCTGACTCTAAGCATCATGTTTGGACTAAGGTTCCACCTGTTATATGTTAACATCAGACTTTAGGGACCAAGATGTGGTGTGTGTTCAGGGAACATCCAACACCCAAAGTAATACTTACATCACAGTATTCTGTCCCTGGCCGTCAAAACTTCATGTCCATCCTACAGTGCAAAATGCATTCATCCTATCCTCAAAGTCGCAATCACTTCATGTCACAGCATTGCTCAAAGTCCAAGTCCAAAGTCTCACCTGACACCCAAAGATAAATGCGGCAGCCGTGAGCCTGCACAGCTCCACGCTGCATCCCAGAGAGAGAGGCAAGAAAGGCACAGGTACACAGCTGCCATGATTCACAACCACGGGGTAAGCTGCCATGCATTTACTACTTTTACTTCAACAGGTGCTTTGCAGTTTCAGGACTGGAATCCTGCACACATCTGGTTAGATTTTTTGTAGGTAAAACTCTGGTAATACCTTGCAGAAGTCCGGGAGCTGCAACAATTACAGGGCTGATCTGGCGACAGTCAGACGTCTCAACAGTCTGACCACTGGATTCATGTGTTCCTGCATGCACACACTAATCTCTTCCCCCCCAACTGCCTTGTCCCGGATCGCCCACAAAACGAAGCTGCTGTCCACGACTATATATGCATCAAGTTACTAGAAGAACGTAAGCGATGCTACCTTTGGAGCCTTTCCACTCAGCAGCAGCCCTGGCCATCGGTCAGGCTGGGGTGAAGTCCATCCTTCGTTCCTTGCTAAGTGCAGCAGGTCCTTGTCTCCAGATGACGCTGAGTGAACACGCATGGGCTTGTTTCCGTGTAGCCTGGGGCTTTCAGTCCTCTGGAGAAAACACCCATGCAGCCAGGCTTGGGGCCGTGTGGCGGACGCTTCTGTAGAAAGGGAAGAGGCCGCACTGCCACGTGCAGTGACGCCATCACGTTCCACTCCCCCAGCAGGGACGCACGGTCTGGTTTCCGGGCACCCTCCCCAGCATTCGTATCACACTGGCATGAATTTCATCTTGGTCCCTCCGACGAGAGGCAGCCATGTGCCTTAACGTGCACCCTCCTAACAGCCAACGATGCTGAAAATCTGTTCCCGTGCCCACGGCCATTCGTGTCCTCACGTCAATGACACGTCTCTTCCTGTCCTTGCCCTGCCTCCTAGTCAGACTGGCTGCGTTGATGCTGCATTCTGACTGCTGTGTGGGTACAGGACGTTCATTCATTCCTGGATACGTGGTGTGCAGCTACTCTCTCCGACTCTGCGGCCTGTCTCTGTGTCCTTGTAACAGGGTCATTCACGGCAAAAAATTAAAAGAAAACACAGACTTCCAATTGGCTGAGGTCCAGCTTCACCACTTGTGCCTTTTGAGGACCACACTTCAGGGTCAGCTCCACGCGGCTTGCTGAGCACCAGAAGGATACGCGTTTCTCTTCCGTCTGGCTGTCAGAAAGCTGCTCAGTATGACTTCTGCATGTCACCCACAACGCATTCTGAGTGCTTCTGTGCAAGGTCTGAGGTCATCGCCCCTTCTGCTGCGGAAGAGCAAGGGCAGTCCGTCCTCCAAGGCCGAGTCTGTGTCTGTCCGTCATCTGCCCCTGAACTGCGCTCTGCTGTGTCCTGCAGGTCTGTGTGTCTCCCTGCCACAGATTCTCCCTGCTGTTGGCTGTGAGCACAGCGCTGCCTCGGATGCTCAGAGAGTTTGCCCTGCAGATTTCCCACTCAAGGCTCTGCAGGGCCTCTCAACGCTCCTGAAGCAGAAAACGTCCCGGCACTCCGGCACGGACAAACCTCCACAGAGGACGCCCAGACGTTCTTTGCCCCAGTGCATGTCAGAATTCACCAATGCAGAAGACGAAACTGTTAAATACAACCCTCACCACTTCCACGTGTGGGAGGAGCAGAGAAGGGGAAGTGGTGGGTGGGAGGCTGAGGGTCTGAGGGAGAGTCCAGAGCCAGATCCACCTGAAGCTGAGGACGCTGGGAAGTCCCAGCCTGCAGGGAAATCTCAGAGCCTTGCCCTCCGTCCTAACAAAGAGCCCACACAGAGCGTCTCATGTGGATGCTGCAACTGCTCCCTTATAGGCTGGCGGCTTCGCAACTGCTGGGGCCCTAGGAACTGCTGGCAGCTGGAAGGACCAGAGGTGGAGGTGATGGGGTGGACAGGAAGGATGCTCGTGAGAGGTCAGGCTAAGGTCCTGGGAGCCCATCGCTAAATTAAGCCACCTTGACCTTCCTGAGTCAGAGGCCCATCTCACAGCCACCTTGCAACCTCACTGAGTTCCTCTTGGTCTACTAGACCCCAGAGCCAGTCAGGGACAGAGAGCCTGAGAGAAAGCAGTCCCAGCCTGACTCATGAGCCGTCATCCCAAAATGGGAACACCAAACCCTTCAAAGACCCTGAGCAGGGCCCACGGTGGGCACACAGACCAGCAAAGCCAGACTCTGGGTCTTGGCCTTAGCCACAGATCCGCAGGTGCTCACGAGCCAACAGCAGTTCCTACAATGAAGAGGGGCTGGCACAGTGATTTTCTCTGCCCCACCCTGAGCCTTGCTGCCTGGGTGTGGTGACCATGGCACTGAGGGTCCAGGTGCATCCCCGCCTGCCACTGCTCAGGGAGACCCTCCCCAGGTGTCCCAAAATGGAATGGGCAGTGAGCTGTGGCACTGGCTGTCTACACATGACCAAGACAGACAAGGAAAGAGGCTGTGAGGCCCAGCAATGCTCCTTTCCCATGGAGAGGGGGCAGCTGTGTAGCCAGCCAGGTCTACCCACCTGGCACAGTACCTGTCCTTAATTAAAGACAGAGCCCACTGCCCCAGCAGGAAGCTGATCCTGCTACCTGGGAACACGCTCTCAGGATGGGAAGACAGCAGGGGCACAGGGCACAGACACACAAACAGCCTGGCCCAACCTCCTAAACTGCTGAGCCCACACAACTCATCCACAAAATTTGAGGACATAAAGAGGTACTTACGCATGGACACTGTCAGGCAGCGCCTAATGTGATCGGGGCAGGTTGTTCGTCCTACACAATTAAAGTTGTTTATTTCCAGACAGTTAAAGCATTTCATATCATTTCTCCCTGTGTAATGAGAAAGCAGACATCAGACTTCTCCTTGTGCCTTTGCCACCCACTACCAGCCCATTCTGCCTCCTCTCACAACAGGCTCTGACTCTTCCTCCAGGGCCTCCCCAGCCTGCAAGACCCGCACGGGCAGTCTGACTCTGTCCCACACCAGCTTCCCTGAGCAAAGACAGGCAGGCCCAGGAGCTCCCCTGCTCCCAGAGCCAGCCCTGGAGGAGTGCCCTAGGCGGCCATGTGTGACAGTGCCTTACCCTTCCAGTGAGAACACCTCCAGGAAGGCAGGAAACTGCCACAGTGCAGAGTCCTCTGGCTGTCACTGGACAAGCCACTGCTGCCTGTCGCTCATGGGAAAGTGCCACTCCCACACTGCCCCTCAAGTCCTGGTCAGCTGCATCTTGGGGAAAGCACCTCTCTCTCATGACCACCCTCTCCTAGCCAAGCACAATGTCCCACAATGACCTTGCACTCCCACCCCACCCCACAGCCCATTACATGGACAGTGCAGAGCCCAGTGGGCTTAGATAATTCAAATTCCAGGCCACCTATCCAAAGATCCCGTTCAATTCCAGGGAATTCTCATCCCCATCACCACAGATGGAAAGACACTTACAAAACCGTTCAATGGCATTACTGCCATTGCTCTCCAGCCCTGGTTCCCTGGAGGTAGTGACGCTGCTATCCACCCATGGTTCCCTGGAGGTAGTGATATTAGTTTCCACCCACAGTTCCCTGGAGGTAGTGACGTTGCTCTCCACCAGGGGGAACATCATGGTGAGAAGTAAGGCCAGGGGCAACATGGTTTCCTGCAGGAACTTGAACCTGGAGGTGAAGAGAGCAAGCACCAGGTTGGTGCTGGGGTCGGAGCTTCCCTGTGTCCCTGAGACAGGAGAGGGTGGACCTCAAGAGCAGCAGCAGTCCAGCTGCAGGCTTTACAGCTGCTGTCTAGGGAAGGCCTATGGACCCAGGACATGGAAGGGTCAGGATGAGGCCACTGCCACTCCACAGAACAGTGATTCAAGCAAGCCACACTTTACTCAAAGGTGCTTGTTAGCAAACGAGTGCATTAGAAAATCATCTTGAGACTATTAAAGAGAAAGAGGAAGAGACAGCAAAATTACCTTTTTAAAAGATGAAAACCAATATTAAATTGCAAATGTGTGAGAGGCAAGCACAGGTGACTGTGATGTGAACTCTTTCCATGGCATCATACTGCTAACACATAATGTGTGGCTGTTTCCCACAGGAACTGAAGTAGGCAGGCATACAGATTAAAATTTATTAGGTTTGTGAGCTGGAAGGCCATGCCTTCACCACGCCCTGTGATCTCATACCCCTACCGGCCACAACTGAGTGCCCACCAGTCAATCAGGTTAATTAGTCATTCCCCTCTGAAAGTGGATTAAAAGCCTGCGACAAGGTGCGTCCGGCCTTTTTTGCCCTTTTTCCTTGCCCTGGCCTCTTGCCAGCTGGGGGCCTCCTGGTCTGGATGCTCCTCCACATGGCTGGTCCCTGGTACTTGACGTGCTCCCAGATTTACCTCTCTCCTAAAGTAAAGCCCTCACTCACCCATGCATCTTTCGCACTGAATAAAAGCTTAAAATGTACCATGCTGCCTCCTTTATTTATGCCGGTATTCAGAATTCTTCTCTAAATGTTAGGCAAGAACCCACTTGGGCTTGTTAATATTGGGTGTTTATTAATAAGCATATGGGGATATCGTATGTCACTCCAAATTGCAATAACATATGTGGCACCCCAGATGGGATTTCTGGGGAACTTTAAGGGGCCACATTTCGTATACGTTTTACGGGGCCAAATTCCGATATCATATGGTGACCATGAAGAGACTTATAATATGTGGAATTTTTAAGAGATTGTACAACGTAGGTGGACTTCTTGTGGCTTCTGACCCTATCTCTCTGCCGGCACCCTTTCCCTCCTCCATCTGGGTTGATGTTTTTCCCTGCGCACCCAGCCGCGGGAACATGGGGCTCCAAAGCACCTGCCCTGGTAGGGATGCATGCGCGGACTCCGCAGGGGAAGGGCGCGTCACTTTCTCCGGCCCTGGTGCTGGCTGCGAGGCAGGGATAGGATGGCCAAACCTGAGGTACAAAGTGGCCCCCAGCTCAGTGCTAGATCGGGGCACTGCGGGTGCCTCCATGTGGCCTGCCAGTTTGTCTGCTGGAGGGCGACTCGCAGGGAGCTGCACCTGCGGCTGCCTGTGGATTGAGCTAGCCCTGCCCTGCATGAGTGCTTAGGAGCCCAGTGTGAGCGTGAGCGGCACAGAGACCCTGTGAAGTTTATGGCACACTGCCCAAGGCTGTTTGTGTCTGCTCAGCTCACAGCACCTCCACTTGTGGCTCATGCTAGTCCTGCCCTGCATGATTCCCCATAAAAGACTCTCAAAGCTACTGCTGTTCCCCGCTAACCTTGAAGTCCAGAAGGCCACAGAGGCCCAAAACCTGTTAGAGACTGCCTCCTTCAGGCTCACAGCTCATCCCAATTCACTTGTCCCACAACATACCTATACTTCCTGTCACAAATCCAGACGGCTACATCACCTAGAGCACGACCTCTGAGGTATTAATGCCACCACCCATCCCACAACCCAGTCGTGCCGACCCCAACGCTCTCCCCTCCCAGATGCCCCTACAGCTTCCTGTGTTCTGTCCTGGACCTAAAGGAAGTCTTCCTCACAACACCTCTCAACCCATCTCCCCACTCTTGGCCTTTAGCTGGGCTGACCTCAGACCAATCTCCACTTTCTGTCCCTCTAACCCACTGCATCAAGAGGGATTTGGACTCCCCCTCGCTAATCTCACTGGGTGTTCTGGCAGGAACAAACCACCTAGCGCAGCAACTGTCTCAACTCCAAGGTCAGGTGGACTCGCTGGCAGCCATGGTCCCTCAAACCGCTGTGCTCTAGAGCTCCTCGCCCTGAGAGAGAAGGCTTTGCCTCTTTGGAGTGAACAGTGCTGTTTTTACTCCAGGAAGTCGGGTGTGGCAAGAAAAGGAATCAAAGACATAAAAAATGCACTAATGAACTCTGTTCCCAAAACCAGACCACCTCGTTCTGGCCCCCATGCAGCACAGGCAATGTCTCCAATATCTCCAAGTGCTTTCGTTCCACCGTGGGTAGCGAATGTATTTTAGCACGCGTGACTGCTGTATCCTGAGGCATCATGGGGAACACACAAGACTGCTCCTGAACCAGTCTGCAGCAGTGCACAGATGCCCTGCCCCACACCAATGACCCTCACCAGCAGGAAGCAGCCCACGGGAGACCAGGCCCCATTTCCCTACCTACATTCAGGGTGAGGACTGAGGGAGGAAGGCCTTCCATGTGCTCTGACCTGTGGCCTGTGTGACTGAGGAAGCGACTCAGCCCCCAGCCCTGAGAGTCTTCTTCCCAAGACCTCTTCCACACAGCTTAAACTGACCGCCCGCACCCCTGGCCTTTCTCCTCACCCAGCTCAACTTCCCTGGACTGTGGGCCTCAGGAAAAAACCACCTCCCACAAGCCAGCTCAGCAGCACCCTCCCAGCATAGCCCTAAGCTGGCAGATGCTCCATAAACCCAGCCCCAAGCTCAGTTCTCCCTCTGCCAGGCGTTCGCCCTGTGTCCGAGCCAGCACTCAGCCACCTCTCCAGGTGTATTCCCTTGAATCCACTGGCGATGGCTGTGAGCCCGCACCCTGTGTCCCCTCTGCCCCACTCTCCTGTGCGTACAGAGTTGAGTGTGCAGCTCTTGCCTGGTCTGTCAGGCGTCTCTCAGTTCAGCTCTCGGTCCTTGGTGGGGAAGCCCGCCTGGCTCTCAGGTGTAATGGGGTCTTGCTTACCACAGGCTGCTGGCAGGGCAGCTCCATCAGACCCCTCCCGCTCTGTTCTGATGGCTGTGCCACCCGGTAAACCCTGCCACCAGACCATTGCTCTGTCTCCTACCGCAAAATCTTTCTTGCGTGAGGACGAGAACCTCTATTCCAGCCATGTCCTGTAAATGACAATGATTGTGAGAACAGCAAACAGAGGACCCAATACTAATGCTTTCAGAAAAGAAAAGCTATTACCAGAGATACAGAAGGTGTGAAAACAGTAGTGGGCGTCCTAGACTAGAAAAACCAAGTGGGAGTAACTTGCGTGCATTGACTCCACCCGTGTCCCACATCAAGTGCGTGGAGTCCATGCCGGGCTCCAGGTCCACAGCCCCCTTCCTGCTAACCTGCGTTCTGAACGACAATGGTGACGGCCCAGGTCCGCAGGCGCTGCCGCCCAGGGCAGCCAGCGGAATTCCTGAGGGAAGCCTGCCGGTCACCACCCGCAGAACAGAGACAGACAGGGAACTGGGAGGAAGCCGCAGACCACAGCGCTGGATCCTCACACGCGGGCTGCTGGGTTCACAGGGGAGGGAGAGAAACCCTCAGTGGGAGCAGCGGGACCGGCTGACCGGGAGGACACACCCAGGACGGACCCAGCCTGACAGAGCAGCAGTGGTGGGGAAGGAGCAGGGGTGGGGAAGAAGGACCTGGAGGGAGCCACCAGCCGGGACGCGCGGCCAGCACACGGCCTGAGCGCAGGTTCAGGCGCGAGGACGGAGCGGCCGCTGCTGGGTCGCGGGCGGCGACACGGACGTCAGGGCCACGGGCAGGCCGCGCGCCCGCCCTCAGGCGGCCTCTGCTGGCCACAGGGCCCCAGACAGCGAGCTGGGCGCGTTCGGAGACAGCAGAGCCGCGGGCCCACGCACTGCGGCTGCGCCCCGGGGCCCGGGAGCCCTGGACCTCAAGGCCCATTCCGGACGCTGGTGTCACTCGGGACCGACGCCGAGAAAACGTCACTTTGTCACCAGCGGCACCCCCGCCCCCGTAATTCCACGGGAGAACAGAGGGTGCGGGCAGGACGAGGGGTGGGGGGCTCACGAGGGGAGGGGAAGAGCTCCAGGGACCCTGGGAGGGGCTCAGGGGAGGAGGGGGAGGGCTCCGGGGACCCCGGGTGAAGGGGCTCAGGGGAGGAGGATGAAGGGCTCTGGGGACCCCGGGGTGGGGGCTCGGGGGGGGTGGAGGGGGAGGGCTCCGGGGACCCCGGGTGAACGAGCCAAGGGGAGGAGGTGGAGGAGGATGAAGGGCTCTGGGGACCCCGGGTGAAGGGGCCCAGGGGAGGAGGCGGAGGAGGGGGAGGGCTCCGGGGACCCCGGGTGAAGGGGCTCTGGGGAGGAGGATGAAGGGCTCTGGGGACCCCGGGGTGGGGGCTCACGGGGGGAGGGGGGGCTCTGGGGACCCTGCGGAAGGGGGCTCACGGGGGGAAGGGGAGGGCTCCGGGGACCCTGGGGGGGCCTCAGGGGAGGAGGGGGAGGGCTCTGGGGACCCCGAGTGAAGGGGCTCAGGGGAGGAGGTGGAGGAGGATGAAGGGCTCTGGGGACCCCGGGGGGGCTCGGGGGGGAGGGGGAGGGCTCCGGGGACCCCGGGGGCAGGGTCTCCCGCGGAAGGCTGGCTCCGGGATGTGAGGCGGGGGTCCAGGTCAGCCACAGCTACTGGCCCCCGGCGCCCCCGAATCGGGCCCTGCACAGACCCACCAGGCCCTGGGACACAGCAGCCACCTCCGCTGTCCGCGTGTCCGCCCCAGCGCCTGCAGCCACTGGGCCTCAAACGCCAGCCTCACCCGCCTTTCTGGAACCTTCTTCCACGGCCGCCACGTCGCCTCTCACTTGGGGACGCTGCGCCCGACCCCGACCCCGACCCCACACGCCTTTCGCCAGGTTCCTTCAGAGACACTGAGCCAAAAATACCAACCTGAAAAGCGCGCTCACCTCGGCCACTCACGCCTCAGGAGGCCCGGAAGGTTCTAGAAGCCTCAGGGCAGGCGGGGCAGGCCTCTTCTCCGGGGTGTCCCAGGAGCCCCGCCCACGGGACTGCCCCTGGCCGGCTAGGGCGCAGGCTGGTGGGGACCCACGTCACTCAGGTGTTGCCCCGCCCCTGCGCGGGCAGACGGAAGCTGATTCGCTCTCTGCCCGGCAGTCCAGCCCCTTCCCGCCGCACAGCCGCGGAGAAGGCCGGGCGGCTGCGTGCCCTGTGGGCGGTCGCTGGGCGGTGGCCCTGCCTGGGCTCCGGCCTTCGCTCTGGGCCCCGCGCCCTGAGCCGCCCTGGCCTGGGGACTCGGGCTTGGCCCGGAAGTTCCCGGGGACTCCCGCCGCCCCACCCGGAGCCTAGCCGCGCGCCCCCGCCCCCCTCCCGTGTCCGCAGGAGTCCCCGGTGTGGTCAGGCCGCTGCAGCCAGTGCCCAGACCCGCAGGTGTGGGAGTGACCACGCTCCGCGGCTTTGCTTCCCGCGGGGCTTGGTGCCTGCGATCTGTCCAGGGCCTGGCAGAGGTGACACGCAACGGTGGCCCTGCCACTGGCGGTTCCGGAAGGAACCGGATGCAGCCGGCCACGCCCGGCTAGAAGGGGCCCCAAGACAAGGCCACTTGCCGCGGCGCACTTGAATCTCTGCGTGGCCCTTCCGTGGGTTCCTTGTTCTGTTGGACGTTTTGGCTCAGCAGCGGCGGGCGGCCGCGTGCAGCCCGCTGCTGAAGGGATTGGGGTCCAGGTCTTCCCGCCGTTTCGCTGGGCGGGAGTCAGGACACACTCCTCCCAGGGGGTGCCCTCGGTGCAGGCAGACTGGGAGCCCAGCGGCTTCCTAGGCGACAGGGCCTGCGGGGAGACCCCGGGGCTCGCACAGCGCTCGCAGGCAGCGTTCCACAGGGTCGGCGAGGCCAGCAATGTCCAGAGTCCCCACGCAAGGGCCCGCACGCGGGGCCCAGGCCAAACTGCCCGCAGACTGCGGGGCTCCAGGGCGCACCATTTATTTAACCTTTGACCTTCGGCGGGCACACACCACCCAACAGACAAGCCCCCAGATGGCGGTCTCGGGGCGGGGTCCGGAGGCTCAAGGTGGGGGCTCCTCTGCCCGCTTGGGCCCTCGGACCTGGCGCCCCACACAGGGCCGGAGAAGTCCACGGCGGGGGTGAGCGCCCAGCTCCACAGCCTGTGCACAGGCCCCATCCGTTCCCCCTCCCACTGTCCCCCGCCTGTGGAGCGCAGGTGGGGGGGGGGGGGAGTGGGAGCTGGACGCCTGGGCGCAGGCGCGTGGAACCTTCTAGAAAGACGCCGTAGGCTCCATTAGGGTGGGGAGAGCAGCGCCCAGGCTACCGCAGAGGAGGTGCTTGGGGCGTGCGGGGCGTGGGCCGAGCCGGGAGGGGGCCCTGTGGAGGACCCCTGCCTGCGCGGGCTTCCCGGGACAGCGGGGCCGGGCTGCTATGGGCCTAGGGGGCGACGGGCAGGGGCAGGGTCCAGGCCCGCGCCGACCCCTCCGCCCCTCGGCAGGTCCTGGCACCGCAGACACGATGTTCCTGCTGGCTTTGCTGCTGGCCCTGGGCCTGCCCCAGGCGCGGCCCGCAGACAACAGGACGGAGAGGCAGGGTGAGTCCAGAGCCCGGGGACGGGGCGGGCACAGTGCAGGTGCCCAGTCGGGGCCCCGAGCGGCCTGGACCCGACCCCGGCCGGGCTCCCCGCAGCTTGGCCTTCCTGGGAGGGCGCTGTGTCTTGGCCAGGCGGCCTCTGGGGGCCCTGTGACCAGAGGGGAGTGGCGGGCTGCCCAGCGCCCTGTCCAGAGCCGGCCAGGCAGAGGGCTGCTGTTGGCGCCGGCTCTGGGCGTGGACATGGCCATGGCCAGGGAGCCGGGAGGTAGGACACGCGGGAGCTGGCGCCCACAGCCCCCGGGGTCAGCGGCCTGACAGTGGTGACTCTGTGGCGCCCCGTGAGGTGGGAGGTGGCTGGGTGCAGGCGTCTGTGTGGCTGCGGGGGACAGCGCCCTGGTCTTGTACCGACCGGGAAGGCAGCGGGGGCTCTGGGACGGGCGGGGACCCGTTGCATCCTGTGCCTGAGTGTGTGTCTGTCCGCAGACCCTGGTCTCTTGCGCTGTCACGTTTGCGAGAAGGAGAACGACTTTTCGTGCCAGAATGCGCAGGACTGCGCCCAGCGGGACACGTACTGCGCGCTGGCTGCCATCAGTAAGTGCGCGTGCGCAGGGCGTGGGCACGACTCTCTGCGGCTGGGCAGAGGCGCCCGGCCAGTGGCTGCTTGCGTTGGAAGAGCAGGGTTCTGAGAGGCCCGAGTGCAGGCCAGCATCTTGGAGCCCAGGGTCAGAGCAGGGCGCAGGGTCCCAGGGAGGCTGGGCTGCGGGGGGCAAGAGACCCTGTGTTCCTGGAGTTAGGAAAGAACGTGTAGGGAACAGAGAGGACACAGGAGGCGACTCAGCGACCCAGCGAGAAGCAGCAAATTGACAGAGGTGGGTGACCGGCTGCCCACATGCGCACACACCCAGCGCTGGCAGAGGCCCAGTCCTGGGGCTGGGTCTCACATACTTAGGGTGGGCCGAGAGGCCAGAGTGGGTTTGCAGCTCCCAGCTTTGGAACCTGGAAAAGAATGGAGGGGGTCGGGTGGGACCAACTCTGGCCTGAGACTCAGGTGGGGACTTGAAAGGGTGCTGCAGGGGTAGGGGCTAAATTCCCAGGTTTCAAAAGATGCAGGGGTTAGGGGTAAATTCTGATTCCATGTGCTGTCGGGCACGGAGCTGGAACGGCCGAGGCTTCTGTCTTGGTTCCATCGGTAATCACATGTCCAGCAGGAACCGGGGCCAGCCAGCCCTGGGAGCAGCCGCGGGCACCCGGGGGTGTGGGCCGCAGAAGGGAGCCGGGGAGCAAGTGCGTTGAGCAGCGTGGACACCAGCGCTCGGCCCCTGACCTCCCTGCGGCGCGTCCCGCTGGGGGAGGTCCCCCACCTTCTCCCCCACAGCGGGGTTCCCAGTCTGTCAGTGCACCCGTCCCGGCAGCCTTCTGTGTTCTGGAAGCTCGGCAAAGCCCCAAGGTGACGGCCAGGCCTCCGGGGTCCACGTGTGTGACGCCCTCTATCAGAGGAGGAGCTGGGGTGCTCAGCCCAGCACTGTCCGAGCGCAGCGCAGTGCAGCCTCCTGAGACCCAGCCCCACGCCCTGGGCAGGGCCCAGACTGTGGCCAGGAGTCCCTCGGCCCCGTGTGTCTGGGGGTCACAGAGGCCGTAGTGGGCCCAGGGTTCTCGGGGCCTGGGTGCAGGCAGCCTTTGGTTTCCCAGCAGAGACCTCAGATGCAGGCGCCTGTGCTGCCGGCCCTGCCAGCCCCTCTGCACCCGGCTCCCTCTCCCGAGGCAGCTCTGCACACGGAGCCCTGCCTGCTGCCTGGGGAGGGCCTGGAGGGCGGAGCAGTGAGGGACCTGGACGGGAGGGGACGGGGTGGGGGGAGGGCAGAGCCCTGGAGTCACTTGGTTTCTCTCTCTGTCTCTCTGTTAGAAATATTCCCACGTTTCTACTATGTTTCCAAGCAGTGCACCCCGTACTGCCCGCTGATTATCATACCCGCGGATTCTCCAGGCAGGTCGTTTGTGATTTTAAAGCCCCTGCCCTTCGTGTACATAAAGTGCTGTAAACATCCCTTGTGCAACGACAACGTGCCCAATGTCAACGAGACGGCGTTCCGGGAATACCCGGGGAGAGCAGGCGGGAGGCCACGCGGCCGTGCCGTGCTTTCCTTCCTCCCGGCGCTGGCCTTGGCCTCCGATGGCCTCAGGCTGCTGTGAGTGTGGGACGTGCCCAGGGCGGCCAGCTCTGGAGCGCCAGCTCACTGCGCACGGTCGCAACGTGTTGCATTAAACTTGCTTTGTGTTGGTCACCTCTTGGTCTGACTTCGAGGGCCCCCAGGACGGGTGGGTGGGAGCATTGGGCACAGGCCCGGGAGCGAGTCCACGTCTGCTGGTGGTCACTCTGTCGACAAGGCCTTGTCCTGGGAGCCGAGCTCCACGCCCGCTCCTCCCCCCCCAACACTTTGCCTCTGAGTATTGGTGGGGAGGGGCCTGTGAGGAGGAGGTGCCCAGGGCTGCTGCCCTTTCCGCTGTTCTGGGGGAGAGACAGACTCGAGGCTATGGCAGCCTAGAGGAAAGATCTCTTCAGGTGGAGCTCCTGGGACAGCGTGCTGGGCACCCCTCCCCGTGGGGGAGGCACCACCCCCGCCTCTCTCAGCACTTCCTGCCAGAGCCCCCGGAGCAGAGAAGGCGTTCCCCGGAGTGAGTCTGGACTTGGCCACCGCACAGGCGCGGGTTCACGATTCCCCTGCTTGGGCTCCGCCAGCGTCTGGAAGTTGGGCCCGGGAGACAGCAGCAAGGTCAGTGTCTTCCGTCTCCCAGAGGACTCCGCTCTCCAAAGTCAGCCGGGAAGCCAGACGCAAAGTTCTGCACAAACCGGGGCCTGTGTCTGCACAAAACCGCGGACCTTCCTCTCCTGTGCCCCCGCCCTGCCCAGCCTCCACCTGGTCTGCCTGCTGAGCAAGGAAGCTTCAGGAACCTTCCAGAAAGCATTTCTGTGGCAGTTCCAGTCGTGCACGCGGGCAGTACTGGCCAGGATCAGTGTCCCCGGTGCTCCAGCGAGCACATTCCTGGCCCAGCCCAGGCCCCCTGTACACAGCCTGCCCCGCGACAGCCACGCCCAGGACCTTTCAGCCCAGCCGCTGCCAGTCCACATCCCCGGGCCAGTGAGAGTGGACGCTCTGCCACAACGAGCAGAGACTGCATGGCCAGCTCACGTGGCAGCCCCTTCCGCAGTGGCTGTCATCTGTGGGGCAGCGACGGGAAGCCGAGCGTGGGGACGGCGGGGTCCTGGGTCATGTGAGGGGCACTCTGACGTCTGCGGGAGGGCCCAGGTTCCTGTGGGCCATGAAGTTCGTAGGAATGAAGCATGTGCTGTCCCCTGGGGGACACTTCCTGGAAGTCCCTGTGGAAGGAAGGAGCTGGGGTGGCGTTTAGAACAACTCCAGGCTCGGCACGACAGCTCTGTCATGAAAATGAGCCCTGGAGGCCTCGCGGAGCAAACGGGAAGGCAGGTCAAGAGCAAGGGCCAGACCGGAAGGAGCTGGCACCACCGGCCGAGTGGGGCAGAACCTGGGCGACGCCTCCTCCCAGCAGCCTGGAGAGCCGGAGGCAGGGGTCCACAGCACCTCAGGGGCGGGAAGGGCCAGGAAGTGGAGGGAATCTGTTTCCTGCTGTTTTCTCTGTGGAGCAGAAAACAGGAGTCTGTTCAGAGAGCAAGCGGCCCGGTGAGGCTGCGGGGTGAGGGGGGCTGTGGTCCCCAAAGACAGGAAGAGGAGAGGTGGTGGGGACGGGACACGGGGGACCCCAGCAGTGTGTTGGTCACGGCTGAGACCTGCAGGAGCTGTGGGTGGAGTTCCTTGGGCGCAGTCCTTGTACGGGAGCGAGAACAGCCGGTGGCTGAAGCCCCCTCCCTGGGAGTGAGCTGAGCCACAGGGCCCCGTGGCCCACAGAGATTTGCAGATGTCCTTGGGAAAGCAGTTGGCCATGAGTTGTGGAAATCTGAGTGCAGAGCGAAGGAAGTGACAGCAGGGGGCTGGAGCCCTCCTCAGAGAACGGCTCCCAGGGCGGGGACATATGAGCTTAACAGTCATTATCAAGTCCAAGTGATGACAGTGAACCACATTGTGGTCAATGAACAATGACCAAGTACAGTTCACTCCAGGAATGCAAGAATGGCTCAACCTTAGAACCAGATGATGGGCCAGGCTGTGGCGTAGCAGGTGAAGCTGCTGCCTGCACTGCCAGCATCCCATGAGGCCACCGGTTCGAGTCCCAGCTGCTCCACTTCCGATCCAACTCTGCTGTGTCCTGGGAAAGCAGAGGAAGATGGCCCAAGTCCTTGGGCCCCTGCACCCAATGGGAGACCTGGGAGAAGCTCCTGGCTCCTGACTCCTGGCTTCGGATCGGCGCAGCTCTAGGAGTTGAGGCCTTCTGAGGAGTGAACCAGTAGTTGGAAGATTCTCATTCTGTCTCTTGTTCTCGCTCTCTCTCCTGCCTTGGCCTCTGCCTCTGCCTCTCTGTAAATCTGCCTTTCAAAGAAAGAAAATCTTAAAAAAAAAAAAAAAAAACAAAACAAAACAAAAAAACTAGCACTCTGTAGCGAGAGAATAAAGCGGAGAGCCTCGTGAGACCCACAGCGCCGTGAGGGATGTTGCAAAGTCCTAGATAATGAGGATAGGCGGCCATTCGCGAAAGCTGAAGCCAGCACCGTTCTCTTGACGTCACTTTTTTCTTGGAAGTAGCTTGTAGACGTCTCCTCCCATTCTGTCGGCTGCCTTGCCGCTCAGCGGCCACTTTCTTCATCGGGATGTGTACACTGTGCTGTGCAGACCTCAGGTCCTTATAATCCCGTTTGTCTACTTTTGCTTCTGTTGCCTTTGCTTTGAGGTCTTATGCAAAAGAGCCATTGCCCCCACCGGTGTCGTGGAGTGATTCCCCTGTCTGTTTTCTGGGAATCCCATGGTTTCAGGTCTTACATCCTGAGTTGATGTTTGTGGACACTGTGGGAGGTAGGGCTGTGATCTCCATTCCACACGGGTATCCACGTTTGCTGGCATGGTGTGTTAGAAAGCCTCTCCTCTCTGCTCGGCACCCTCATGGACACTCAGTAGGCTGTGAGTGGGTTAGCTCCTGAATGCTCCATTCTGTCCACTGATGGGTGGGTCAGGTTCTCCGTCAGTCCCACACTGTTTTAACCACTGTGTCTTGAAAATAGGCATGGGATGCCTCCAGCTTTCTTCCGTTTTATTGGCTCAGGACCACTTGCTCTGTTCTGGATGTTTCATGATTCTCTGTGCTTGTAGGATTTCCTAGTTCTGTGAAGAGTGGCATTGGTATTTTGATGGGGTCTTATTGAATCCACAGATTGCTATAGGTAATACGGATGTTTTAGCAAAATCAGTTCGTTCTTCCAACCAATGTTCGTGGAATATTGTTCCATTTTTTGTGTCCTCTGAAGTTTATCCCGTCATATTTTCATTGTGGGTGTCTAAACTCATTCTGATGTTTCTGTGGTTACTGTAAATGGAATTGCATCCTTGAGTCCCCTGGGAGCAAGGCCAGGGGTGGTGTACAGAACTCCTGTCTTTGGTATATTGGCTGTGTATTCCGTGACTGTTCTAGTTGACTTACCAGTTGTAACAGTTTTTGGTGGCGGGGTTAGGGCATTCCATGTGCAAAGCCACAGCACCTGGGGACACTGTTGTGACTTCCCCCGTCCCTCCTCTGTGCTTCGCTTTCTCTCCATTCCCTAACAGCTCTTGCCGACACTTCCAGTACTAGGCTGAACCACCCTGGTGAAAGTGGGCGTCCTGTCTTGTTCCAAATCTGAGGCCAATGCTTTCTGCTTTCCCCCATTCACTAAGAAATTGGCAGTTTATTTGCCATATTCTGCGTTTGTAATTTTGAGATGTTTCTTGTATATATAATGCATTAAGATTTTTGTTTTGGGGCCAACACCATGGCATCGTGGCCTTAGTGTCTGCCTGTGGCACTGCACCCCTTATGGATGCCGGTTCAAGTCTTGGCTGCTCCTCTCCTGATCCAGCTCCCTGCTGATGGCGTGGGAGGGCCATGGAGGATTACCCACATGCTTGGGCCGCTGCACCCACGTGGGAGACCTGGAAGAAGTTCCTGAGTCCTGGCTTTGGATCGGCTCAGCTCTGGCCGTTGTGACCCTTGGAGGGGTGAACCAGTAAATAGCAGATCTTTCTCTCTGTCCCTCTCCCTCTGTAACTCTACCTCTTAAGTAAATGAACATAATTTTTAGAAATTTGTTTTATCATGAAGTGATCTTGAATCTTACCAAATGCTTTCTGAGCACTTCTGTGGTTTTTTAATTTTCATTGTGCTGGTGAAGCGTACGACATTTACTGATTCGTGGATGTTGAACACACTTTCCTCCTGAGGCAGATGCCGCACGGCCGTGCTGTGTGATCTTGTTGAGGTAGTGCTGCGTTTGGTTTCCAGTCATTTGTTGAGGATCTTTGCATCAGTACTCCTGGAGAATATCGATCCCTAGTTTTCCTTTTCCTTGTTTATTTGTGCTGTGTTCTCAGGGAAACCTTGCAGAACTCCATCCTTTTTGATTTCTTGGAGTAGTTTGAGAAGCATTAGAGTTAGTTCCCCTTTCAGTTTTGTAAAATGTGGTTGTAAAGCCACCCGGGTCTGGACTCGTCTCTGCTGGGGACTCAGTGGCTGCGTTCGCCTCGCTACTTGTTATCCCGCTATTCAGATCTCCCATGTCCTCTGGACTTAACCTTGGCTGTTGCAGGTGGATTCATTTCTGAGAGGAGGAGCGTGGTGGGGGCAAGAGGCACGGAGTCACCACACAGACCTGGGAGTCGGGGGGGGGGGGGCGGGAAGCAGGCCTGAAGCGAGCAGCCCGAAGACTCGTTTATTTCAGTTGCTACAGCAGCTTATATAGCCAAGGCAGCCAGTCTGGTCAAGGGGCGGTCTATGCCCTAACCAATCACAGCCTGTTGCCAGGCAGTTTCCCTTAAAGCCATCCAATCACAGCCTGTTGCCAGGCAGTTTCAGTTGTCAGCAGCCATCTTGGCATGACCTTCTCACCTTCTCATTCCACCACACTTGGCGAGCTGCATGTATCAGGAAGTCATGGTTCCTGTGGAACTGTCCGGAGCAGTTTCTTACAATGCTTTGGATTTCTGTGACGTCAGCTGTGAGATCTCCTCTTACTCCTCTCCTTTAACTTACCTCTCACTTTAGTATTCCAGGCTGTTCCCTTTTCTCTTTCTTGATCCTGTGAGGCTTTATCTGTGTCGTTAATCTTTCTAAAAAACAGCTGCTTGTTTTATTGATTTTTTGTTTGTTTTTTTTTTATAAATATTTATTTGAAAGAGTTACACAAAGAGAGGAGAGGCAGAGAGAGAGAGAGAGAGAGAGGTCTTCTATCTGCTGGTTCACTCCCCAATTCACCTCAACCGCTGGAGCTGGGCTGACCTGAAGCCAGGAGCCAGGAGCTTCTTCCGGGTCTCAACGCGCGGGTGCAGGGGCCCAAGCACTTGGGCCATCCTCTACTGCTTTCTCAGGCCACAGCAGAGAGCTGGATCGGAAGTGGAGCAGCTGGGTCTCAAACCAACGCCCATATGGGTTGCCAGCATTTCAGGCCAGGGCGTTAACCCGCTGCGCCACAGCACCGGCCCCGTTTGTTTTTTTAACTCCGTCTATTTTTGTTCTGATCCTTCTCCTTGCTTCCTGCTACTTTTGGGTTTGGTTTACCCTTGCTTTTCTACGTCCCTGAGATGCCTCATGGGATTGTTTGAAGTCTTTGTTTTCACAATCACTTCAGTCGCTGGGTCCCATTTTCCGGAAGTCGATGGAGTTTCCTCGAGGTGATTGACATCTTTGCCCAGGAGCCTGCAGCGCTCGGTTGCTCACCTCAGCTTGCGCACGAGGCGCAGCGACGGCTTCCCGGAGGGCCTCGCCGCCTGCAGGTGCGCCAGCCACTGTGCCCTCCAGGCCTGGATGCTGGTCCTCCCAGGTGGCCACTCCTCTGCCTGCTCTGCTGTGATGTCACCACTGGAAGGCACCCTGGAATCGGGTTTGCATCAAGCCTGAAGTTGGGTGTCTTGCTGCTGCTTCAACACAAAGGGTGTTGCCGGTGGGGATTCGGCAAGGGCCTCCACGAGGTATCGCATCCCTGCGAGCCTCCGCTGGGGCCAGCTCTGGCCAGGGCACCTCAGCAGTCAGCAGTCTGCCTCCCCATGTGCGGACTCGGCGTGTAGCTCCCTCTGCCCTCCCAAGTGGGCAATGCTGCTGGCCATATTGTGTTGCCAGGGTTGGGGTAGGGATGGAGTGGACGGTTGTGTGGCCACCAGTGTCACTGCACTGGGTCACACCGGAGCCCAGCATACCATGCAAGCACACAGCCAGGATCCTGGCCACACTGCTGCAGTGGTGTGCTCAGCCCAAGAGCACCAGGTGCTGCCACGCGGGATGCCAGTCCATCCACCTGGGGCCTCGGGCTCTGTGTGGGCGCTGACCTTGGGACAGGGGCCAGTGTTGGTCTTCAGTGAGCCAGCACCGAATTCCAAGGAGAATGCCTGTGCTCGGCCCCCGGCCACTCCCCCAGGGTGGGGCATCTTCCGCTGCACAGAGCCTCTGAGTGCCAGAGTGGTGGCAGCAGCAAGCCCTGGGCGCAGCGCCAGAGGCCCCATCGGCAGGCCTGGCCTGGGAGCAGGGGTGAGGACTCTGCCTGGCCAGGGTTTCCCTGCGGAGGACCTCGCTTGGTCTGCTCCAGCTTGGGACTGCGCCTACTTCTCCCCCCCCCCCCAGCAAGTGGTGTCTCCCCTGCGCTGCTCGGGGGACATGGGGGCATGCCGTTCCTCAGGGTGGCGCTCCAGCCAGGCAGTGTGGCCTCAGCTCTCATGTGAGCAGCTGTCCAGCTGGCTTTGCTGCGAGAGGAAAGCCCCTGTAGGGCCACACTCGGACCGTCTTGCCCCACCCCCATTTTGCTTCCGAATCTGCTGTGAGGAAGAGAGTCTCTCGAGGTTGGCAGGCTCTCCAGGGCGACCCTGCCCATCCGCGGCCAGCTCGTGTTCTCATGGGCTTTTTCCTCCAGAGCCCAAGTCCCACACACCTGCTGGGGACCACGCTGGTGGCTTCCAGGGGCCGGGCCAGGCCCACCGCTGAGGAGTCTTGTGTTTGCTCTCAGGAGGTGTTCAAGCCGAGTCCTCACAGGTCTGAGTCAGACACACGCGGAGCTCAGAGAACACAGCTCGAACTGGAGATGAAGCCCCAGGACGGAGCAGGACGTTAACCGACACGTGCAGAATCAGAGAAGTCCAGAAAGGACTGAGGTCCTGGGAGGCAGGTATCTGTTCTGTAGAAACCAAAGTCTTCGAACCATGTGGGAACTTAGCCTAAACGAGGCGGCTTTGCTCACAGCCCTGGAGTCCCCGGAGTGACACAGGCATCCCTGTCTCAGCTTCCGTGAGCAGGGGCTCAGCCAGGGGAGTGCTCCCCAGGACAGAAACAGGTGGACCCGGCTCCTGGAGTTTGCAGCTCTCTGCAAAGGGGACGCTGCCGACATGTCACGGTGAGGTGTGTGCAGAGGATTCTCCTCTGGGCTGGCTGGGAACAGCCACGCATGGCGAAAGGGACACATGTGCCACTGTCAGCAGTGAGTGTACTCTGGAGGTCGGGAGGAGCCCATGAGAGAATCGCTCATAAGTGTGGTGCCCCTGCATGGGGGGCAGCTGTGGCGTGCACTCCTGTGCCCAGGCGGTGGGCGGCACGGCCCCTCCACCACGGCCTCTGGCTGCATGCAGGCTTTGATGGATTCGTTTCTCGGTTACAGCTTGACAGCAGTGACAGCCTTCCCAGCAAGGACAGTCACTTCCGCTGGCCGCACCTCTGCCCGCCTCCACCAGAAGTGTCTGCAATTCCTGGCGGTGCGGCCGGGGCCTGGCCATGGCCGAGGGCACAGCCCCCCAAGGCGAGACAGAACCCCAGCCGAGGAGCTACAGTGCGGGCAGTCCAGAGCAAGGGCCCCTTGACCACTCACGGCTACCACTGCTGCGTGGCCTCAAGTGGGCTGCGGGACACTCTGCCCCACTGCAGTGGGACCCAGAAGGCTCAAGTGTCATTGCCCACAGCCTCCGGAGCCTGGGGTGCGGGCACGTTCTGGCTGCAGTAGGGGCCGGGGGTCAGCCACACGGGGATGGTGTAGGAGGAGAGGAGCGGGCTTGCAGCCGCAGGTCCAGGAGGGCAGGGCTCCCACGCACACAGCAAGGGGCTGTGGGCATGGACAGACTGGGCTGGGCGGAGCCACAGGCCTGGGCTCTGCGGGAGCCACGTGGAGCAGGGCTCAGCCAGTACCGGAGTCTGCACTTTGGTCTCTCTTTAGTGCAGTCAGCTCCTCCTGCCCCTGCTTCCTGGGGGACCCTCAGCTGGGGGCTGGGCCTGCAGACCACCCCCTCAGCGAGCACAGACGCTGGGCAGGTCCCTTGTGGGTCTCGTGCTGTCCCTGGGCAGCACGATGCAGACTGGCCTCACAGACAGCCTTGGAGCATGGTGCAATGGCCTGGCTCCCAGAATGCGCCAGCCCCGCCTGGCCCTGACATTCTCTGGGTCGTTCCTGCTCTGTCCTTGGGCCACTCTCGCCTGTGGCCCTGGGCCAGAACTTGTTTCTCTGCTCAGCCCACTCCAGGGAGGCGGGGATCAGGCCAGTCTGGAGCTGGCCTCTGAGGTCCACGGGGAACTGTGGGCACAGCTAAGGGGTGGAGGCCCCAACACCAAGCCCCTGGCCGTACCCTGAACGTGTGGCCCCACAGCTCCTGGCCTGGGAACCACGCATCGTGTCCTGGAGCCCACATGGGGCCCTGCCTTGGTCATGCTTCCCCAGGGCAGTAGTGAGCCCTCGGTGGTCATGCAGAGCACACTGAGCCTGCTCGCCATCAGCTTCCAGTTGCGCCCTCAGTAAGGGTTCAGCCACTTCAGGTGCTTCCCAGCATGGCGCCCCTGCTGCTCAAGTGTTTGCGTGGACTGAGACACTGGCTCTAACGTGCGTCAGAAAGCTCCATGCACAGCACACAAGTTCCTAGGGCACAGAGGGGCCTGGAGTCACAGCACACAGGTTCCTAGGGCACAGAGGGGCCTGGAGTCACAGCACACAGGTTCCTAGGGCACAAAGGGGCCTGGAGTCACAGCACACAGGTTCCTAGGGCACAAAGGGGCCTGGAGTCACAGCACACAGGTTCCTAGGGCACAGAGGGGCCTGGAGTCACAGCACACAGGTTCCTAGAGGGACAGAGGGGCCTGGAGTCACAGCACACAGGTTCCTAGAGGGACAGAGGGGCCTGGAGTCACAGCACACAGGTTCCTAGGGTACAGAGGGGTCCGGAGTCACAGCACACAGGTTCCTAGGGCACAGAGGGGCCTGGAGTCACAGCACACAGGTTCCTAGGGCACAAAGGGGCCTGGAGTCACAGCACACAGGTTCCTAGGGTACAGAGGGGCCTGGAGTCACAGCACACAGGTTCCTAGGGCACAAAGGGGCCTGGAGTCACAGCACACAGGTTCCTAGGGCACAGAGGGGCCTGGAGTCACAGCACACAGGTTCCTAGGGCACAAAGGGGCCTGGAGTCACAGCACACAGGTTCCTAGGGCACAAAGGGGCCTGGAGTCAGAGCACACAGGTTCCTAGAGGGACAGAGGGGCCTGGAGTCACAGCACACAGGTTCCTAGAGGGACAGAGGGGCCTGGAGTCAGAGCACACAGGTTCCTAGGGCACAGAGGGGCCTGGAGTCAGAGCACACAGGTTCCTAGGGCACAAAGGGGCCTGGAGTCACAGCACACAGGTTCCTAGGGCACAGAGGGGCCTGGAGTCACAGCACACAGGTTCCTAGGGCACAGAGGGGCCTGGAGTCACAGCACACAGGTTCCTAGGGCACAAAGGGGCCTGGAGTCAGAGCACACAGGTTCCTAGAGGGACAGAAGGGCCTGGAGTCACAGCACACAGGTTCCTAGGGCACAGAGGGGCCTGGAGTCACAGCACACAGGTTCCTAGGGCACAAAGGGGCCTGGAGTCACAGCACACAGGTTCCTAGGGCACAGAGGGGCCTGGAGTCACAGCACATAAGTTCCTAGGGCACAGAGGGGCCTGGAGTCACAGCACACAGGTTCCTAGGGCACAAAGGGGCCTGGAGTCACAGCACACAGGTTCCTAGGGCACAGAGGGGCCTGGAGTCACAGCACACAGGCTCCTAGGGCACAGAGGGGCCTGGAGTCACAGCACACAGGTTCCTAGGGCACAGAGGGGCCTGGAGTCACAGCACACAGGTTCCTAGAGGGACAGAAGGGCCTGGAGTCACAGCACACAGGTTCCTAGAGGGACAGAGGGGCCTGGAGTCACAGCACACAGGTTCCTAGGGCACAAAGGGGCCTGGAGTCACAGCACACAGGTTCCTAGGGTACAGAGGGGCCTGGAGTCACAGCACACAGGTTCCTAGGGCACAGAGGGGCCTGGAGTCACAGCACACAGGTTCCTAGGGCACAGAGGGGCCTGGAGTCACAGCACACAGGTTCCTAGAGGGACAGGCCCGGAGTCACAGCACAAGGTTGTATTTGTGACAGAGTGGCCTGGGCTCCCACATGTGTAGCACACAGGGTTGTGTAGGGGTACAAGCGTGGGCTCCCGCATGTGTCACACACAAGGTTGTGCAGGGCACAGAGTGGCCGGGATGGACATACACACATACACACAGGAACTTCTAAAGCTTTATTCGTGAACATTCACTGTGGCATGGCAGGTAACTGCACTGGCTCCCAGGTGGGAGGGTGCATGACTCTGGCTAAGCCACCTCTGCACTTGCCAGGCAGTGACATCACGGAGACTGTGAAGGTGCAGACGTGTGTGTATTCTGTCCAGTGCGAGTGATGTGACAACCTGCACTGCATGAAGACAGGGCTCCCCAGGTCTAGGTGAGGTGCACGTGACCTCTTGTGCCTGTGCAGCTGGAGAGGCCTGTGGGCTTCTGCTATTGCCCTTGTGTGGCCTGAGGGTACCTCGCAGGACCAGGGTGCGGAGCTGGGACAGCCAGAGTGGCAGCCAACCCTCAGCGGCATCGAGGTCTAAAGAGTTCATGGATGGCACAACTCTACTGAAGCCATGCATGGGGAAAGCAAACCTAAAACGAGCCCAGAGCAACACAGACACTGTGGCTGTTTCCCTGGAGAAAGTCCCCTCCTGCACAGCTGTCCATGTTCTGCACTGGGCCAGAACCTCCGGAATGGGCCCTGCCTTTGTTCACTGCCGCCTCCCTGTGCCTCCTCAGCTCCCCCTGACTTGTGCTCCTGTGACGACCAGTAGAGGGAGCAAGCAGGGCTCCCAGGAAAGCAGTCATCCCAGTTGAGTCAACTTTTTGTGTGGAGACACTTCACATACTAATTCCACCCATCACAAGCACGTGAGATCCAGGGTGTCAAGAGACCTCAGGACCTGACCATGGCACAACACTGAGGGCTGACCTTGAAGGCACACACAGGACATGAGGTCTGGGATGTGTGGCTGACCCCAGCAAGCCCCCTAGAGCCTTGGGTTTCTCATCTGAAAATGGAGACGTCTCACCAGCACTAAGGACCCCATACTGAGGGCTCGATCCCGGAAACACAGTGTGCAGTTGAGCTTCCTGGGACGGCAGGTACAGGGGGGAGCTGGACCCCTCCCATGACCCTCAAACCCTACATTGAATCTCAGCAGAGAAGGCAGGAGAAGGGGCAGGGGACAATGAGACACACAGGAAGGCCAGGGCTGGGTCTTAGGGTCCTTGGGCGGCCCCTAGAGCAGCCAGGCCGGGAGGGGAGAGGCCAAGGTCGGAGGATGCCACTGCAGGAAAGGAGCTGGGAGGGGCTGGGCGTGGGCAGCACCAGCCACCAGGACGGCCCGCAATGACCCTGGCCTTGCTAGCTAGCTGGCAAGCAGTGACCCTGGGGGCAGTGGATTTTTGCAGGGTGCTGTCTGGACAGCCATGGGGCCCAAGGGCAGAGGCACCAAGGTCCAGGAGAGGTGGCCCGGGGTCCCAGCACAGGGATCTGGTGGCAGGCAGGGAGTCTCGGTGGAGGGCTGACTAGTTGACAGGCCGAAAGGTGAGGAGGGGGTAGTTGGTGGGCTTCATGACAAAGCAGTACACCATGTTCACATCCTCCGGGGATAGCGTCTCCAGCAGGAAGCATTTCAGCACCTAGGACAGAGGCATGGCTGCCTGGGAACCACTCAGCAGCTCAGGCCTTGGCCTGCACCCCCCCAGAGCCTGGTTGAGCCTGCAGCTGCAGGATGGGGGGGCCTCCCCAGACCCCACCCACCCTCTGCACACCACACCCCTGCCCCTCCTGCCCCCAGTCCCCCATGCCAGCTCACGTGGTGCAGCAGGAGCAGCATCTCCACTTCTGCCAGGCGACGCCCCAGGCACTGGCGCACCCCAAAGCCAAACGCCAGGTGCTGGAAGCTCTGATGTGGGCCCCTGTCAAGCCAGCGCTGGGGGAAATAGCGCTCAGGCCTCGGGAATACAGCCGGATTGCGACCCAGCGCGTAGAGGAACACCTGGACGTGTGTCTGTGGACAGGTGTGGAGGGGAGGTCAGCTCTCTGCTGAGGGCAATGTGGGTGGGGCTCGGCTGCAGGGGGCGGAGTCACTCACCCCAGCTGGGATGTGGTGGTTCTGCAGCACCAGGTCTGAGCTGACTATCCGCTCCAAATTCAAACCCACAGGATAGAGCCTTGGATGGGGCACCAGCAGGGGGAATGAGGCTGTGCCAGCTCTCCTCCCACACACTGCCAAGCCCAGCTGTGTGCAAGTCCCCAGTGAGCAGAGGGCAGGGACGCGGGAGGGGCAGCCAGCACCTACCTCAAGGTCTCCTTGAGGGCAGCCCGCAGCAGGGGCAGGTCTGAGATGACCCTCTGGGGATGGGCAGAGATGCTGGCTGCAGCTGCCTGAGTCTCCTGGCGCAGGGCCTGCTGCAAGTCGGGGTTGCGAGCCAGCTCAAAGAGCGTCATCAGCAAGGGGAGAGAAGTCTGCAAGGGACGTGGACAGCACTCAGCCCTGGCAGCAGGCACGGCCCTTGGCTCGGCGATCTGTTCCTAGGCACCCCTCCCTGTGGGTGTGGATGTCCAGAGCAGGCGCAGCCCAGTGCCAGAACACAGCACCCAGCGCCCACCACGGGGCCTGCTGCTGAGTCCCTAGGGAACGTCGGCCCCATCCCAGCCAGGGACTGACTCCAACCAGTCCACCCCTTCTCTAGGGCCCAGAAGGGGAAGACCTCTCCTCCTCTCCTCATTACTAAGGGAGAGTTCTGGAGCCAGTGCCATTGGCCCCCTGGTCATGGGTCCAGGACACCCACAGTCCCTCAGCACTGGCCTCCCAGTGATAGCATGAAGTGCCCACCTCAGCCCTCAGTTAACCTGGGCCTGTCCAGGGCGGGGAGGGGCATTGGCAGCTCTGTGAGCCTCAGGGTCTCCCACCTGCCCCTTCATTCCTCAGAGCTCCTGCAGTGTCCTCACTCGGAAATGGTCTCCTTTGGTCCCTCCCTGCTGCCACTGGGTGTCCGTCCCTGCTCTGCCCTGGGGCTGTGCCGGGACACTCAGTGTACTGTGGGGGCCTCCATGCCCCCTGTCTGGCTTCCACCTATCTTGACTGGGACACAGTGAAGGGGCCTCCTCTTAGGGCCACCCCCTTCTGCCTCCTCTGACTCTGCGTCCCTCAAGCCTGCACCCTCGCTGGCCCCCTCCAGGCCCTGGGCTGCTGCATGCCCTGGTCCCCTGCCCTCCCCACCTGCCTCCCCTGGGCTCTCTGGACCCTGAGTTCCTCTCACACATTGGGCTCCACGTCCCCTCCTAGAACTTCTAGAACTGCCTTTAGGTGAGGAAATAGATTCTAGAAGTAGCAGACTTCACAGGGGCTGGAGGGTGGTCTTGCTTTGTAGAACACTGTCTGAGACTCAGGTGGACTTCTTGGGCTGTGGGTGGGCTTTTTCTGACTGACCGTGTCCACGCTGCCTGCTGTGAGTTCAAGAGAGTTGGCCTTGATGGCCTCAGGTGACAAGTCCGCATGCCTCAGCAGCTCGGCCACGATGCCACCGTAGTGCCCAGAGCAGTCTCCTGCCAGCTCCTGGGAGATGTTCTCAATGCGCTGTTCGGCTGTGGAGAAGGGGAAACATCCCAGACCCTCTTAGGAAGTGTCTCCCCCTCTGCCCCTCAGGCCCACTCTGTCCCCTGTATTCTGAGGCCCCCACTCCTGTGTAAGGTCTCAGATCAGCCAAACGCAGCTCCAGCTCTCAGGACTACAGACAGCCAAGGCACCCAGATCTGGCCTCGCCCTCCCGAAGTGGTGGGGATGAGAAATTGGGTCCCCGGGCCTCACCATACTGGGAAATGTGGTCCCAGGCCTCAAAGTGCTCCTTCCACGCCTTGGCGCTGGTCCAGCGAGACAGGCTTCTGCGCGGGAGTACGAGCTCCACAGTGGATCTGAACATGGCCTCCAGGGCATGCATGAAGTTCAGGCCGACAGGGGTTATTTTCTGGCCAAGGAGGCCCAGACGCTCCCCAAAAAGTGCAAAGTTGCTGGCTGCAGAGGGCACGGCACTGCTGTGGTGAGGCTTCCCTGGGCTCTCAGCGGCCAGAGTTCCCCGCATCCCTGCACCAACCTTCTATGGTGTAGTTCAAGATTCTGGGCCGGACGTCCATGGTGAGGCTCCCACGTGCGTTCTGCTGCACCTTCTCCTGCAGGACCTGTAAGAATTCCCTGGCCACCACGTCCACCATGGGGATGAACTTCGCCACAGCCTTTGGGGACAGTGTGACTGGGTTCAGCTTCAGACGATTGCTTCGCCATTCGGGTCCATTCCTGCAGGGCAGAGAGCAGAGCTTGGGAGGCAGCTCCAGCATGCAATGGCCCCTCCATGTCATGCTGCCCTCCTGGTGCCCAGGCAGAATCGGGGAGCAGGATTGGAGTAGGAGCTGACTGCAGGCACAGACTCAGGCTGCTGCTTGTCCTAGGGCGCCCCTGTCTCTCAGAGCTGCCTTCCTGGTTTCTGTAGGAAGCACCAGCCATTGCCTCCCCACCCAGATCTCTGTGACTGTCATGGAATCTTCCAGATTTATCTCTCGTGAACCCTGCGAAGATGTTGACTCAAGCTGTGGTTCATATCTTTCACTTCAGTTCTCAGTACAGGAACAGCTGTGAAACCTCAGTCCCAGGCCATGAGCAGCAGCTCTGCATGTGGCCTGCAAAATTGTGCAAAGACCTCAAGAGCCAGGGAGAGGGAAATGACCTGGTCCTGCACCTGTCATGGACATGTGCTTTTGGACGTGAACACAGAGGTGCAGACACACAGCAGGAACATGGTTGCTGTCCCTAGCCTTGTGTGTGCTGGCCTCTGGCTGAACTGACCCACATGGAACAGAAAGTGATGGCACATTTCCCCTCTTCATTGATTTCTCCTCTTGGAGGGGCCGGCACTGAAGCTCAGCACATTCACTAAACAACTGCACCCTTGAGGGACAGAGTCCCTTCTCATGCCGTAGGCAGATTCAGAAAGCATCAGCGGTCCTGTTAAGAGGACAGCTCAGGCTGATTCCTAGCCACGAACAATCTTAGCAACAACAAAAGTGATATGGAAAAGCAGTAATCATGAAATCCATGAACCTGAATGGGGAAACACCGGGTTTCCAGGGCTTCCCCATTGAGAGACTGAGTTACCAGCAACAACAAACATTTCAAGGCACACACGGAAATAGGACAGCATGGCTCCTACAAAGAAAAACTCACAGGACTTCCCCCCCCCCACCCCAAAAAAAAAAAAAAAAAAAAAAAAAAAAACCATGGCTGGCACAGAAAACCATAGCAGATTTTAAAGATACTCGAAGGTCTACAGGATAACACAGGAACAGTGAAGGAAAGGCTGATCCAAGAAAACACATGGACCAGCAAAGAGATGGAAAATCTATGAAGAATACAAAAGGCAAACATGGAGCTAAAAAGTAGGAAAACAGAAATAAAAAGTGCACTAGAGAGACTCATAGCAGTTCTGAGCCAGCAGAAGAAAGAATCCGAGAGCATTCCATGTAGGACCACGGAAATGTCCAGGACTAAGGGTTCTGAACGAGAAAAATACCCCGGAAAAGAGAATGTAGCCGAGCACGACATGGGATGCTCTCAGGTGCACCCCTGTCGGGGGGGGGGGGGTGAGGTCTGTGAAATCCAGGGAGCACGGCTGTAGAGAGGGTTCATGCAGGAATGACGGCTGTCACTTCGTGAATGGGGGAAAGGCGCAGGTGTGAGCACCCAGGAGGCTCAGTGATCTCCATGTGGATGAACCCACTGGTGCCACAGCAGACACAGGCAATCACGGTGCACCAAGAAGACCAGGGCAGAGTTCTGATGGCACCACACCAAAAACCACTTGGTTTTCCTTTTATAAAAATTTATTTATTTATTTATTTATTTATTTGACAGGTAGAGATATAGACAGTGAGAGAGAGAGACAGAGAGAAAAGTCTTCCTTCCTTTGGTTCACTCCCATAATGGCTGCCACGGCCAAGCTACACAGATCTGAAGCCAGGAGCCCGGTGCTTCCTCCTGGTCTCCGTGTGGGTGCAGGGGCCCAAGCACTTGATCACTCTCCACTGCCCTCTCGGGCCACAGTATACAGCTGGACTGGAAGAGTAGCAGCCGGGACTAGAACCCGGATCCAATATGGGAGACCTGGGCTGTAGGCAGAGGATTAACCAAGTGAGCCATAGCACCGGCCCCGCTTTTCCTTTTCCATAGGACCTGGGGTGACAGTGATCACACGTCATTGACATGAACACACACACCCACACAGGACCCCAATCACCTGTGCAAGACTCTCATGAGCACACAGGCACAGACATGCTCACATGACACACACAACACATAAACAAGCACACACACACACAGGCACACATGTGTAAACATTTCACCAGGAACAAACCCTCTCAAGATGCAAATACTGAAAGCAAGTGCAGGGAACCACACAAGTGTGAGACACACATGCACACACACACATGTGCATGCAGGCACTGGAGCACACCCACCCCGGTACTCCCTGCCACATGTCCTGAATGAAGGGCACTGGAAGAGGCATGGCCCTAAATCTCACAGTCAAGAGAAGTCCCTTCTGACGTGCTGTGGGCCGCTGTCCACAGTCAGATGTCCCTCTACCAGCAACTACGCCTGTCCTAATGCAAACCTCAGCAGCACATCTGTCCCCCATCTCTCTCCCTACCTGAGCAGGTGTGCCGCCCTTTGCAAAGTGAGAAACAGCAGCAGTGCAACCCCCCCCCCAGAGTGTGTGAGTTCTGAGCCAGAAGACCCATCAACCTGTGCATCCCCATCTCTCTCAGCCCAGGACCGTACCCACCGATGTGAGGACTGTGTTAAGTCTAGGAGACAAGGGCACCTTGGGGCAGGGCTGCAGTTCTGGGGGGCACTGGTCCTGGCACGGCCTGGCCTGGGCAATGACTCCCTTCCTTCAGGTGCTCCTGACCTATAGGAGGGAGAGCCGTCCACCTGCCAGAGAAAATGCCCGCTACACAGAGAGGATGCTCCAGGAGCCACGTGGTCATCGTTCCCCTCTCTCACCTGCAGGGGCCCTGGCCATTTCCCCAGCACACCCCACTCCCACAGCCACAGGACAGAGGGTCCCCCATGGGATGGCTCTGGGTGTGTGATGATCTGCCTGGCTCCACCCACACACACAGACCACAAGGCAGGTGCACTTGCTGTCAGCTCTGCTCTGCCTTCTCCCCAAGTCCTGGCCTTGGTTCCCACCCCCTCCTCATCCCGACTCGGCCCTCACAGCAAGAACACGCCACATTTCTGTCCACGATGCTGTCTGTAGGCCGCCCAGGGCTCTGGGTGCACACGCTGGGGGTGCCGGCTCTCCACCTGCTGCAGCCTCTCCACGTCCTCCGGCAGCATCACAGACACGAATTGTCGTCCCCCCAGGTCATGCCTGCAGGGCAAAGCACAGAGGCTGGCCGGGCCCTCTCCAGGTCACCCCCTGTGGGACCTCTTCCCCCCCATAGACCCACGGCTTCCCACAGGACATCCCTCCTGCTGTGCACCAGAAACCTCTCCACCCTTCGTGCCTCTGACTTCTGCCTGCTCAGCTGTGACCATAGTGTGCTTGGTCCTCCTGAAGAGCCCCCGTCCCCATCAGTGAGGACACTGCCCAGCTCCCCCATGCTGCTCCCTGCCTTCCTAAGGACGCACAGCACAGGCTGCCCTGGGCAATGGTGGTGCTGTGTGCCTGGCCAGGGCTGGGGCACATGATCGGGGAGCGTCTGTCCAGAGGCCAGCAAGGCCTTTACCTGAAAATGGGCCCCAGCTCCTGGAAGGTGCGATGCATCTCCAGGTGGATGTTCTCATACCCCTTCTCTCTCCAGATCTGCAGCATCCTCATCCACTGGGAGCTGGGACACTGGGGGATGGCTTCAAAGGGCAGCGCAGCCTTGGGAGACAGAGCCGCCCTGGTGCTCAGCGTCCTGGTGTCTCGCAGAGACAGCCAAGGCCCTGCCGTCCACACAGCTGTCCTTGCCCTGAATGTCATCCTGAGGCTCCCCGAGCCTGGTTCCGCCCCAGTCCTTTTATGTCACCTAGGAGTTTGCTGGCACACTGATTACGCATGGCTGAGTGTCCTTGAGTGATTCTTGAGGCCAGGGCTGGAGTTCTGGGTACAGACCCAAGGTACAGGAAGGAAAAGGCAGCGAGTGAGTGCCTCCTCCTCATCCCTCGTGGTGGGATGGGCAGGCGGGGGCAGGTGCAGCCTGCCCTACATCACGTGGTCACAGGAGCAATTCGGACGGGGCCCTTATCTCTCATGGACTCCTGAATAAATCTTCCCTTCCGGACAGGATCAATCAGAAAGTGAGGGCCCCGTTTGCACCATCACCCACACACGTTCTACCTAAAACTTTTTATTCATGTTTCTATTGAAAAACAAAAATGTGTGTGTGTTTCAAGTGACACTTGGTGTTTTGAAACAGTGGCGCCTGTGTCATGGCCACATTCCGCTAAGTGACGAGGGTCAGGTTACAGCCATCCTCCTTCTGCGGTGAGTAAGCATGATGTGGAATCTCGGTAATTTTCCACCATGCAGCACCGAGTTGGGCACGCAGTCTTCACGCCGCCTGGCTGCCTTCCGAGCCCATGCCTCCTGCAGAACCAGAGTTTGGGTCTGCAGCTCCCCCTTCCCCGCCGCCCACGCCCTTGCAGCCACCGTTCTGTGTTCCACTTCTATGCGCTCTATGGGGAGGGACATCTGTGGCCCCCGTCTTTCTGGGTCTGGCTTTCCTCACTTAATTCACGGTCCTCTGCTTCTCCCCAGCAGTTGCCAATGGCAGCACTCCCTTGTCGCTGCAGGCTGACGGTGCCCCTGTGGGCCGTCGTTCACCCATGCAGTGAGGGCTGGCGACTGGACCAACACAGCGGCACACGTGGGCTGCAGCTGCTCATCGCACCGACCCCACTGTGGGAGGGCTGGCCTGGGCCCCTCTGTCCTCCTGCTGTCATTGTATCTGCACCCCTCCATTGGCCCTGCAGCTTGGTGCCCTGTTTGGATGCTGGGCTGTCACCAGGAGCCAGGCGACAGCGCCCTGAGCGCAGCTTCCACAGACTGTAGGCCATTCGCTTACCTGTTCAGTGTGGTCATCTATGCCCAAGCACTCTTCAAATGCATTCTATTGTAACCCAGTTTGCATACCAGGAAATGCACATGAAGTGTACAGATAAATGAGCTTTTGTCATCACATTCATGACCAATGCTCAAATTAAGAAAATAGCTTAACTGGTCCCCCGAGAGTACAACCTATCCCCCATTTCTTTTCTTTTAACGTGTGAAGCAACAGTATATTGTGGTGTTTGCGGTATGATTCAGTGAAGCACTGGTTATGCACCAAGTGATGACATCCACATAACTTTCACACTCTATACATTAACCACCACAAAGAACAGAAAGCGTGGTACCTTCTTATCCTTTCTCCATGAGCAATTTCTAGCTCATTTGTCAAAGATTTGTTGTAGATTCACGAGCTAACTTCTGGGATTTCTACGCTGTCCCATTGGTCTCTGTGCCAGCACCAGGCTGCTGTTCATTCTAACAGCCCTGCCGTATGCCGTGAAATCCAATGTTGTGAGGCCGCTAGCTTTGTTTTTATATATGTCAGATTCACATCTGATTTTATGAATCTTGCTTTTCTCTCATTTTTGGTTAGTTGGGTCAATTCTTTATCAACCTTTTCAATTTTTAAAGAATTATTTTATTTGAAAGTCAGAGTTACACAGAGAAAGGAGGAGTAGCCAGGATGCGAAGCAATGCCCATATGGAATACCTGTACTGCAGGCTGGGGCTTCAACCCACTGCGCCACAGCGCCGGCCCCTCTATGTTTTTAAAAATGCTATTCATTTCATTGATATTTGTGTAGTTTTAAAATTTCTATTTTATTTTTTTTCCAACTTTTATTTTTTCTTTCCACATATTAATTGGGGGTTTGGTTTGTGTTTTTCAAGGTCCTTGAGATACAATGTTAGATCATTTATTTCACAGCTTTCCAATTCTTGATGTAGACCCTTATTGCTATAAACTTCCCTCTTAACACTGATGTTGCTGTCTCCCATAAGAATTTATGTGTTATATTTTCACTATAATTCATTCCAGGCATATTTTATTTCCCTTTTGATTTCTTCTATGACCATTGGTTAATTGAGGAGTATGTTGTTCGGTCTCCATGGTCTGTTTACTTCATGGAGTTTCTTTTGTGTTCATGTTCAGCTGATTCCATTGTCATGAGAACATTGTCATGAGAACACAGCTGATGGAACTCCTTTTTCTGGATTTGCTGAGACTTGTTTAATGGGCCAGTACACTGTCTGTGCTACAAACCTCCATGCACTGAAGGAACGAATGTGCTTCTCTGTGGATATTGATCGATTTCTTTGCTGATTGACTGATTAGCCCACTGACGACAGCGACGTGCTGAAGTCTCCCAGTGTTTTACTATTGGAGCTTATGTCTCCTTTCAGCTTCATTAAGATTTGTTTCATAGGATTGGGTGCCTAGGACTCACTGCGATTACATTTATTATAGTCACATCTCCTGTTGAAGTCATTCACTAATCATAAAATAACGAGCTTCTTGGTCTCTTTCAAGTTTTGTCTTAAACTCTGTTTTGTCTGATATGATTCTAGCTATAGCAGCTCAGTTTGATTTCCAAAGCACAGAATTTCTTTTTCCATCCTCTTCTTTCTGTCTTTGTGAATATGCCTTGGTGGGGTGTATTTCTTGTGGGCAGCATATACACGGGTCTTTCGTTTTTTATCCATTCAGCCAGTCTGTATCTTTTAGTTGGAAAATTTAGTCAATGGACGTGCCAGGTGATTAGAGATAAGTGATGACTTGTCCAGCATTCTCCCCAGACGTCCCTGTCGTCTGCTCTGTGTCTCCTTGGTTCTGTCCTAGCAGGTTCTCTGCCTTCACATTCTGTCATGAGGCCGCATGTCTGCATGAGCAGAGCCTTCCGTGCCAGGTAAGCAGAAGGGGCCAGTGACCTGCTCGCAGATCTGCAGAGCTGCCCCGGGTTCTGCACCTGCTGGGGTTTGGCACTGTTCCCGCCTGTGCTGAGGGCCTTCACGTGTGCTTGGAGGCCTGCGCATGTACAGCCGCTGAGCAGAGAGGTTGGAGGGGCACACGTGTCCAGACAGACCTGGCATCTCTGCTGACTCTAGCTCCCGCACCAGCCAGTCTGAGCAGACTCTGGCAGCACACTCTGCACGAGCCCCCAGGGCCCTCGAGCAAGACCACCGAGCAGCAAGCAGCCCTGGGGCACCACAGCCCCCTTGTCTCCCAGCTACCACGGGCACAGCTGCAGGCTGGCCTCAGAGCACCACCTCCATGTGGACATCAACGAAAGCGCTCCCAGGACACCACCACCACCACCACCCACCCTGCCGCTGCAGCCACCTCCTCCTGGCCCTGACATTCTCTGAGTCGGCCCTGCTCTGTCCTTGGGCCACTCTCGCCTGTGGCCCTGGGCCAGGAGTTCACCTCCCCACTCAGCACCCCCACCCCAGGAGGTGAGAATCAGGCCAGTCTGGAGCTGGCCTCTGGGGTCCACAGGGGACTGTGGGAACAGCTGAGGGGCAGAGGTCCCAGCACCAGCCCCCCACCCCAGCATTGCGCTGAGCAGGTGGCCCCGCAGCTCTTGACCAGGAATCACGCATTGTGTCCCGGAGCCCACGTGGGGCCCTGCCTCGGCCCTGCTCCCCCAGGGGCAGTAGTAGAGTGTGGGTGGGGCCTTGGCACCCAGTCCTACCCCTCGGGTCTACCAAGTGTTCCCTGGACTCTGCTCCCAGGAGAAAGGCTCAGACACAGCCTCCTGGGGCCCAGCCCCTCCTCAAAGCTGCAGCCCAGGGCCCGGCCCAGACCAGAGGGAGCAGACAGGCAGGGCAGGGCAGGGCAGGGCCCTCTGGGCTGCAGCTGAGCCCCACGCATGCCCTCCTGCCATGGCCAGGTCACCATTCTGCTAAGAGAGGAGGGGTCTCGGTGCCAGGGCAGGGTGGGGCCTCCCCAGGGTCCACTGTGGAGAAAGTGGGGACCCTCAGCTGACAGCAGACCCAGCACCCTTCAGGGACTTCTGTGAGCAACACTGGGCCAGCACACACCCTGCCTCCCTGGGTCTCTGCATCCACACTCCCTGTACCACCGGTTCTGGCCCCAACCCCAGGACTCAGCCTGCATCTTGCAATGGTGCAGAAATTCCCAGACCCCGGGCTCTGGGAGGCAGCCCAGCCTCAGCCAGGATCAGGCTGTCCCCGTTCCCCCTGCAGGAGCCTGAGTTCCAGTTTCTGCTGACCCTAAGGTGCAGCCACAACAGCCCAAAGGTGGCCTCCGTCCCCACAGGCAGGGCAGTGAGCTGGGGGGCCTTCCCGAGAGCCCAGACCCAGCTAAGTTCTGGGCATGAGATCTCCCATCATCCGGCAACTCCATTCCATGTATTGTACAGGAAACACTGCAGGACCCACGTCCACACTGCAGGATCCACGTCCACACTGCAGGATCCACGTCCACACTGCAAGACCCACGTCCACACTGCAGGACCCACGTCCACACTGCAGGATCCACGTCCACACTGCAAGACCCACGTCCACACTGCAGGACCCACGTCCACACTGCAAGACCCACGTCCACACTGCAGGGCCCACGTCCACACTGCAAGACCCACGTCCTCACTGCAGGACCCACGTCCACACTGCAAGACCCACGTCCACACTGCAGGACCCACGTCCACACTGCAGGACCCACGTCCACTCTGCAGGACCCACGTCCACACTGCAGGATCCACATCCACACTGCAAGACCCACGTCCACACTGCAGGATCCACGTCCACACTGCAGGACCCACATCCACACTGCAAGACCCACGTCCACACTGCAGGATCCATGTCCACTCTGCAGGACCCACGTCCACACTGCAGGATCCACATCCACACTGCAGGACCCACGTCCACACTGCAGGATCCACGTCCACACTGCAGGACCCACGTCCACACTTCAGGATCCACGTCCACACTGCAGGACCCACGTCCACACTGCAGGACCCACGTCCACACTGCAGGATCCACGTCCACACTGCAGGACCCACGTCCACACTTCAGGATCCACGTCCACACTGCAAGACCCACGTCCACACTGCAGGACCCACGTCCACACTTCAGGATCCACGTCCACACTGCAGGACCCACGTCCACACTGCAGGACCCACGTCCACACTGCAGGACCCACGTCCACTCTGCAGGACCCACGTCCACACTGCAGGATCCACATCCACACTGCAGGACCCACGTCCACACTTCAGGATCCACGTCCACACTGCAGGACCCACGTCCACACTGCAGGACCCACGTCCACAGAAGAACAAACGCCAGTCACAGACACCAAAGCAGCCACAGTGGTCTGCAGAAGCAAACTGGCCCTGCACTGGAAGACGCATGCAATGAAAGCATCATCCCCCGGGTGGCGCTGTGGCATGGTGAGCTAAGCTCCCACCTGCCGTGCCGGCATTCCACATGGGCACTGGGTCCAGTCCCAGCTATTCTTTTTCTATCCAGCTCTCTGCTATGGCCTGGGAAAGCAGTGGAAGACGGCACAGTCCTTGGGCCCCTGCACCCACGTGGGAGACCTGGAAGAGGCTCCTGGCTCCTGGCTCCAGATCAGCCAGCTCCGGCTGTTGTGGTCATTTGGGGAGTGAACCAGCAGATGGAAGATCTTCCTCTGTAACTCTACCTCTCAAATAAATAAATAAATCTTTCTTTAAAAAATCAACCTTAGGGAAACTGTCTAAGCTCCATGTGTTGCCTTCCAAATTCCCAGACAGGTCCGAGACTTGGACAAGATGATGCTGAAATTCACATTAAAATGGAAAGGCAGGGGATCCAAGATGGCTGAGGAGGGAAAAGGCCTGAAGGTTCTCACCACAGGGACATAACAGAAGAAAAGGAACTGCATCCAGGGGGACAGTTGGAGAGAAGTTTGCATGGAGATTCTACAAAAGGAAGAGAGACGGTGTGGCACAGCAGGGACGGTTCAATCACGCAGCAGTGAGCAGGACACCATCAGCGCCTTCCCATAGCTGGTGGCTGGAGGGGAGACCACCTTCTCAGAGCAAGATGCCAGGCAACAAGCAGGTAGGAAACACCATCTTAACAAGGCCAGCAGAGGCTACGGAAGCCTAGGCAAAACTGGAAGACGTTAGCAGAGGGATAAACGCATGCTCCCAGCTGACTTGGAGTCTGGCCTGGAGGGTTGGTGGGGGCAGGGTGCCCACTTCGGCACATGAAGCACTCCCTTCCCCTCACATTATCAAGGCAGAATGCCAACCTCGATCGGTTAGGAAGCTGGCTCCGGGAATGCCACGGCTCTTTCCGTGGATGGGGATGGCTCATGGGGCTGAGAGTGGATCCCACACTCCCGGTGACTGTGGGAATCCTGACTGTGCAAGAGGGCAGATGACAGGGTGGGGCTGAGTCTTTGGAAAATCACGGAGTCTGGATTCAGAGGCTCAGGGTTCTGCACTCACTCCGAGGAGCACACAGATCCTCGTGCAGCTCGTGCGCCTGTGTGTGTGAGGTGCCTGGGCACTGTGGGCTCACCCAGGGTGGTTGGTTCACCTTGGTAGAGAGAGGCTGATGCTGTGATCACTCCAGCTGACGATGGAGATCGACCACACCCAACTTGGGTGTCACCTGGACTCCTGTACCCAGCAAATTGATTTGATTATCTAGCTAATCAAATACAACAACACATCAGAAAAGAAATCATTCACACATCCAAGTGGGATTTATTCCCGGATGCATATGCAAGTCAATCAATGTGACACATCACAGTAACAGACTGAAGATAAAGACTGTATGATCATCTCAATAGATGCAGAGAAAACATTGATAAACTACAACATCTTCTCATGTTAAAAAAAAAAAAACCTTAAGCAAATTGGGTTTAGAAGGAATTGGGTATAGAAGGAATATTCCTCAACACAATAAAGTCAATATACAACAAACCCACAGCCAGCATCATACTGAATGGAGAAAAGTTGGGAACATTTCACAGAGATCCAGTACAGACAAGGATGAGTACTTTCACCACTGCTATTCAATACAGTTCTGGAAGTTTCAGCCAGAGCCATTAGGTGAGAAAAAGACATCAATGGGGTGCAAATTAGAAAGGAGAAAGTCAAACTATCCCTGTTGCAGATGACATGACTCTATATATAGGGGAAACCAAAAGGCTCCACTAAGAGGCTATTGGAACTTACAAGAGAGTTTGCTAAAGTAGCAGGATATAAAATCAACACACAAAAATCGACAGCCTTTGAATACACAGACAATGCAATGGCTGAGAAAGAACTTGTAAGATCAGCACCATTCACAATAGCTACCAAAAAACTTAAATACCTTTGAGTAAATTTTACCAAGGATGTGAAAGATCTCTGCAATGAAAATGCAAAACACTAAAGAAGAAATAGAAGACAAAAAAATGGTAAAACCTTCTTTGTTAACAGGGTTAATATATTAATATATTAATATTAATATCATCCAAATGTCCAAATGACCCAAAGCAATTTACAGATTCATCGCAATTCCAATCAAAATACCAAGGACATTCTTCTCAGATCCAGAAAAAAATTATGTTAAAATTCATATAGAAACACTAGAGATCCCAAATAGCTGAAGCGATCTTAAACAATAAAAATAAAGATGAATACACCAGAACACCAAATTGCAAAACATATTACAAGGCAGTCACAATCAAAAATAGCCTGGTATTGGCACAAATATAGACACGTAGGCCAACGGAACAGAGCAGAAACTCAAGAAATCAGTCATACACCTACAACCAAATGCACTTTGACCAAGAAGCTAAAATCAATCCCTGGAGAAATTACATTCTCTCCACAAACGGCACTGGGAAACTGTATATTGGCAGGCAGAAGTAGGAAACAAGATCCCTTCCTCACACCTTATACAAAAATCAACTCAAAATGGATCAAAGATCTAAATCGATGACCTAATACCATCACATTACTAGAGGAAAGCATCAAAGAAACTCTGGACGATATTGGCATAAGCAAAAAGGTCTTGGAAAAGACCTCAGAAGCACAGGCACTCAAAGCAAACACAGAAAAATGAGATTACATCAAGCTAAGAAACTTCTGCAACGCAAAGGACACACTCAACAAAGTGAAGTGGCAGATGACAGAGAAAATATTTGGGAGAAACTATTTGCAAACTATGAAAATGATAAAGGATTAATGTGCAGTATCAAAGAGCTGAAGAAACACACGAACAACAAAACAATCCAGTTAAGAAATGGGAAAATGACATGAATAGGCACTTTTCAAAAGATGAAATTAAAATGGCCAACAGACACATGGAACAATGTGGGAGACATGGGTGGCCTGGCATCACATGTGGTACAAGTGTACCACAAGGTTGTATATGTGTCAGAAAGGCATGGGCTCCAAAACACGTAGAACACAAGGTTGTGTAGGGGACATAGGAGTGTCGCCCACATGTGTAGCACACAAGTTTGTGTAGGGACAGAGTGGCCTGGATGGACACGCACACACACAGGAACTGGTAAAGCTTTACTAGTGAACTTTCACTGTGGCATGGCAGGACACTGCAAACGCTCACAGGTGGCAGCAGGGATTACTCTAAGCCACCTCTGCACTTGCCAGGCAACAACATCACAAATACTGTGAAGATGCAGACACCTGTGTGTATTCTGTCCAGTGTGGGTGATGCTGTAAAACCTGCACTGGGTGATTACAATGATCCCAGGTTTAGTTGATGTGCATGTGACCTCTTGTGCCAGTGGAGCTGGGTGGGCCTGCAGGCACCAGTAGGTCCAGGGCACACAGCTGGGATACCCAGAGTGACAGCCAATTTGGAGTGGCACAAAGGGCTACTGAGCCCATGGACAGACCACATCTGCTGATGCTATGCCTGAGAAAAGGAAACCTCAAAACTAGATCAAACGCCAGGACTGATGCCACAAGAGGGACATGGACACTGTGGCTCCTTCCCTGGAGAAAGTCCCCTCCTGCACAGCTGTCCATGTTCTGCACTGGGCCAGAACCTCCGGAATGGGCCCTGCATTTGCTCACTACCGCCTCCCTGTGCCTCCTCAGCTCCCCCTGACTTGTGCTCCCGTGACGACCAGTAGAGGGAGCAAGCGGGGCTCCCAGGAAAGCAGTCATCCCAGTTGAGTCAACTTTTTGTGTGGAGACACTTCACATACTAATTCCACCCATCACAAGCACGTGAGATCCAGGGTGTCAAGAGACCTCAGGACCTGACCATGGCACAGCACTGAGGGCTGACCTTGAAGGCACACACAGGACATGAGGTCTAGGATGTGTGGCTGACCCCAGCAAGCCCCCTAGAGCCTTGGGTTTCTCATCTGAAAATGGAGACGTCTCACCAGCACTAAGGACCCCATACTGAGGGCTCGATCCCGGAAACACAGTGTGCAGTTGAGCTTCCTGGGACGGCAGGTACAGGGGGGAGCTGGACCCCTCCCATGACCCTCAAACCCTACATTGAATCTCAGCAGAGAAGGCAGGAGAAGGGGCAGGGGACAATGAGACACACAGGAAGGCCAGGGCTGGGTCTTAGGGTCCTTGGGCGGCCCCTAGAGCAGCCAGGCCGGGAGGGGAGAGGCCAAGGTCGGAGGATGCCACTGCAGGAAAGGAGCTGGGAGGGGCTGGGCGTGGGCAGCACCAGCCACCAGGACGGCCCGCAATGACCCTGGCCTTGCTAGCTAGCTGGCAAGCAGTGACCCTGGGGGCAGTGGATTTTTGCAGGGTGCTGTCTGGACAGCCATGGGGCCCAAGAGCAGAGGCACCAAGGTCCAGGAGAGGTGGCCCGGGGTCCCAGCACAGGGATCTGGTGGCAGGCAGGGAGTCTCGGTGGAGGGCTGACTAGTTGACAGGCCGAAAGGTGAGGAGGGGGTAGTTGGTGGGCTTCATGACAAAGCAGTACACCATGCTCACATCCTCCAGGGATAGCGTCTCCAGCAGGAAGCATTTCAGCACCTAGGACAGAGGCATGGCTGCCTGGGAACCACTCAGCAGCTCAGGCCTTGGCCTGCACCCCCCCTAGAGCCTGGTTGAGCCTGCAGCTGCAGGATGGGGGGGCCTCCCCAGACCCCACCCACCCTCTGCACACCACACCCCTGCCCCTCCTGTCCCCAGTCCCCCATGCCAGCTCACGTGGTGCAGCAGGAGCAGCATCTCCACTTCTGCCAGGCGACGCCCCAGGCACTGGCGCACCCCAAAGCCAAACGCCAGGTGCTGGAAGCTCTGATGTGGGCCCCTGTCAAGCCAGCGCTGGGGGAAATAGCGCTCAGGCCTCGGGAATACGGCCGGATTGCGACCCAGCGCGTAGAGGAACACCTGGACGTGTGTCTGTGGACAGGTGTGGAGGGGAGGTCAGCTCTCTGCTGAGGGCAATGTGGGTGGGGCTCGGCTGCAGGGGGCGGAGTCACTCACCCCAGCTGGGATGTGGTGGTTCTGCAGCACCAGGTCTGAGCTGACTATCCGCTCCAAATTCACACCCACAGGATAGAGCCTTGGATGGGGCACCAGCAGGGGGAATGAGGCTGTGCCAGTTCTCCTCCCACACACTGCCAAGCCCAGCTGTGTGCAAGTCCCCAGTGAGCAGAGGGCAGGGACACGGGAGGGGCAGCCAGCACCTACCTCAAGGTCTCCTTGAGGGCAGCCCGCAGCAGGGGCAGGTCTGAGATGACCCTCTGGGGATGGGCAGAGATGCTGGCTGCAGCTGCCTGAGTCTCCTGGCGCAGGGCCTGCTGCAAGTCGGGGTTGCGAGCCAGCTCAAAGAGCGTCATCAGCAAGGGGAGAGAAGTCTGCAAGGGACGTGGACAGCACTCAGCCCTGGCAGCAGGCACGGCCCTTGGCTCGGCGATCTGTTCCTAGGCACCCCTCCCTGTGGGTGTGGATGTCCAGAGCAGGCGCAGCCCCAGTGCCAGAACACAGCACCCAGCGCCCACCACGGGGCCTGCTGCTGAGTCCCTAGGGAACGTCGGCCCCATCCCAGCCAGGGACTGACTCCAACCAGTCCACCCCTTCTCTAGGGCCCAGAAGGGGAAGACCTCTCCTCATTACTAAGGGAGAGTTCTGGAGCCAGTGCCATTGGCCCCCTGGTCATGGGTCCAGGACACCCACAGTCCCTCAGCACTGGCCTCCCAGTGATAGCATGAAGTGCCCACCTCAGCCCTCAGTTAACCTGGGCCTGTCCAGGGCGGGGAGGGGCATTGGCAGCTCTGTGAGCCTCAGGGTCTCCCACCTGCCCCTTCATTCCTCAGAGCTCCTGCAGTGTCCTCACTCGGAAATGGTCTCCTTTGGTCCCTCCCTGCTGCCACTGGGTGTCCGTCCCTGCTCTGCCCTGGGGCTGTGCCGGGACACTCAGTGTACTGTGGGGGCCTCCATGCCCCCTGTCTGGCTTCCACCTATCTTGACTGGGACACAGTGAAGGGGCCTCCTCTTAGGGCCACCCCCTTCTGCCTCCTCTGACTCTGCGTCCCTCAAGCCTGCACCCTCGCTGGCCCCCTCCAGGCCCTGGGCTGCTGCATGCCCTGGTCCCCTGCCCTCCCCACCTGCCTCCCCTGGGCTCTCTGGACCCTGAGTTCCTCTCACACATTGGGCTCCACGTCCCCTCCTAGAACTTCTAGAACTGCCTTTAGGTGAGGAAATAGATTCTAGAAGTAGCAGACTTCACAGGGGCTGGAGGGTGGTCTTGCTTTGTAGAACACTGTCTGAGACTCAGGTGGACTTCTTGGGCTGTGGATGGGGCTTTTTCTGACTGACCGTGTCCACGCTGCCTGCTGTGAGTTCAAGAGAGTTGGCCTTGATGGCCTCAGGTGACAAGTCCGCATGCCTCAGCAGCTCGGCCACGATGCCACTGTAGTGCCCAGAGCAGTCTCCTGCCAGCTCCTGGGAGATGTTCTCAATGCGCTGTTCGGCTGTGGAGAAGGGGAAACATCCCAGACCCTCTTAGGAAGTGTCTCCCCCTCTGCCCCTCAGGCCCACTCTGTCCCCTGTATTCTGAGGCCCCCACTCCTGTGTAAGGTCTCAGATCAGCCAAACGCAGCTCCAGCTCTCAGGACTACAGACAGCCAAGGCACCCAGATCTGGCCTCGCCCTCCCGAAGTGGTGGGGATGAGAAATTGGGTCCCCGGGCCTCACCATACTGGGAAATGTGGTCCCAGGCCTCAAAGTGCTCCTTCCACGCCTTGGCGCTGGTCCAGCGAGACAGGCTTCTGGGCAGGAACATGAGCTCCACAGTGGATCTGAACATGGCCTCCAGGGCATGCAAGAAGTTCAGGCTGACAGGGGTTATTTTCTGGCCAAGGAGGCCCAGACGCTCCCCAAAAAGTGCAAAGTTGCTGGCTGCAGAGGGCACGGCACTGCTGTGGTGAGGCTTCCCTGGGCTCTCAGCGGCCAGAGCTCCCCCCATCCCCGCACCAACCTTCTATGGTGTAGCTCAAGATTCTGGGCCGGACGTCCATGGTGAGGCTCCCACGTGCGTTCTGCTGCACCTTCTCCTGCAGGACCTGTAAGAATTCCCTGGCCACCACGTCCACCATGGGGATGAACTTCTCCACGGCCTTTGGTGACAGTATGACTGGGTTCAGCTTCAGACGATTGCTTCGCCATTCAGGTCCATTCCTGCAGGGCAGAGAGCAGAGCTTGGGAGGCAGCTCCAGCATGCAACGGCCCCTCCATGTCATGCTGCCCTCCTGGTGCCCAGGCAGAATCGGGGAGCAGGATTGGGGTAGGAGCTGACTGCAGGCACAGACTCAGGCTGCTGCTTGTCCTAGGGTGCCCCTGTCTCTCGGAGCTGCCTTCCTGGTTTCTGTAGGAAGCACCAGCCATTGCCTCCCCACCCCAGATCTCTGTGACTGTTATGGAATCTTCCAGATTTATCTCGTGAATTCCAGGCAAGATGTTGACTCAAGCTGTGGTTCATATCTTTCACTTCAGTTCTCAGTACAGGAACTGCTGTGAAAGCGCAGTTTCCAGCTCTGAGCAGCAGCTTGCAAGCATGCATTAGAAACATTCACAAGACCTGCAAGATCTGCAGGATAACACAGAAACAGTGAAGGAAAGGCTGATCCAAGAAAACACATGGACCAGCAAAGAGATGGAAAATCTATGAAGAATACAAAAGGCAAACATGGAGCTAAAAAGTAGGAAAACAGAAATAAAAAGTGCACTAGAGAGACTCATAGCAGTTCTGAGCCAGCAGAAGAAAGAATCCGAGAGCATTCCATGTAGGACCACGGAAATGTCCAGGACTAAGGGTTCTGAACGAGAAAAATACCCCGGAAAAGAGAATGTAGCCGAGCACGACATGGGATGCTCTCAGGTGCACCCCTGTCGGAGGGGGGGTGTGAGGTCTGTGAAATCCAGGGAGCACAGGTGTAGAGAGGGTTCATGCAGGAATGACGGCTGTCACTTCGTGAATGGGGGAAAGGCGCAGGTGTGAGCACCCAGGAGGCTCAGTGATCTCCATGTGGATGAACCCACTGGTGCCACAGCAGACACAGGCAATCACGGTGCACCAAGAAGACCAGGGCAGAGTTCTGATGGCACCGCACCAAAAGCCACTTGTCCTAAGCAGAGAGACTGAAGTAGGATAAGCAGAGATTTCTCATCAGAGAATTCTGGGAGCCAGGAGGACATAGGATGAAGCATTCACAGTGCCGACTTTGAACACAGACAACAGCCAACCTCCCCACAGGATCCTGTTTCCTGCAGAATTGCCCTTGCAATGTGCAGCAGGGAGTTAGAAATGTCCAGATGATTCATGAAATGTCTGTGGAACCTCTGTGGGTAGAAGTGAAGGGCACTAGGCAGGAAATCCCAGTGGCATGAAGACGTGAACACCTCCACAGTGATCAGTTCAGGGCCCATCCGCATGCTTTGCTATTTGAGAAATGGTGTTGACCTCCAGTTTTGCTGATGTGCACGATTCTACTGACAAATGCCCTTCATCAGTGATTAGTCTAATTGTATCACATTTTCTCTCTGCTGAGTCACTCCACATAATTCAAGACACTGTAAATACCATTGTTTCGTGGTTTGGGGCACACAGTGTATGAACATGTAAAGTTTTGAGATCAGCAACTGAACTGGGTGGAAAGAGGTTATTTAGGAGGCGTTTTTTCTGTGTTGCTGACACTGAGCAGGTGTGAACGTGAAAGGCAGTACACACAACAGCCAGACGAAAATGCCAGGAGAACATGCACAAACAGAAATGCAGAAGGAATCTCACTGTTTTCCTCAGACAGCAGAGGGTAAGGCAGGGCTTGTGGTGCACGGAGAACACGGGGCCTTGGGACAGCAATGGGCCCATGCCGCGAGGGGTGCAGCTCTGCCAACAAAGAGAGTGGTGGGCAGAATGCAGGGCGAGGTCACAAGGTTCATGCACACTCGGTCCGCAGGAGATCCAAATGCATTAAAACAGATGCATGAAAACACAGGCTACCCCAGCAGACATGAAACAGGGCAAGGCAGACCATATCCTATCAGCCCAGGTGGAGAGGCCCTAGCTGACGTCCCCCGCTCCATGGCATCCGCTTCCTGAGCACACTATTCTGCATCAGCACCACTCACTGCCTGTCCCTAAGGAGGATTCCCACCATCTGCATGGCTAAGATCCTCTAAGTCTCCCACAGACCCTGAACACACAACCCACAGCACAGGGAGTCCACAGGACTGGCAGGGACGCCCAGTCTCAGAAAGCCCAAGCTCATCGAAAGCTGTTTTCCTTTTCCACAGCACCTGTGGTGACAGTGATCACACGTCATTGACATGAACACACACACCCACACAGGACCCCAATCACCTGTGCAAGACTCTCACGAGCACACAGGCACAGACATGCTCACATGACACACACAACACATAAACAAGCACACACACACACAGGCACACATGTGTAAACATTTCACCAGGAACAAACCCTCTCAAGATGCAAATACTGAAAGCAAGTGCAGGGAACCACACAAGTGTGAGACACACATGCACACACACACATGTGCATGCAGGCACTGGAGCACACCCACCCCGGTACTCCCTGCCACATGTCCTGAATGAAGGGCACTGGAAGGGGCATGGCCCTAAATCTCACAGTCAAGAGAAGTCCCTTCTGACGTGCTGTGGGCCGCTGTCCACAGTCAGATGTCCCTCTACCAGCAACTACGCCTGTCCTAATGCAAACCTCAGAGGCACATCTGTCCCCCATCTCTCTCCCTACCTGAGCAGGTGTGCCGCCCTTTGCAAAGTGAGAAACAGCAGCAGTGCGACCCCCCCCCCGAGTGTGTGAGTTCTGAGCCAGAAGACCCATCAACCTGTGCATCCCCATCTCTCTCAGCCCAGGACCGTACCCACCGATGTGAGGACTGTGTTAAGTCTAGGAGACAAGGGCACCTTGGGGCAGGGCTGCAGTTCTGGGGGGCACTGGTCCTGGCACGGCCTGGCCTGGGCAATGACTCCCTTCCTTCAGGTGCTCCTGACCTATAGGAGGGAGAGCCGTCCACCTGCCAGAGAAAATGCCTGCTACACAGAGAGGATGCTCCAGGAGCCACGTGGTCATCGTTCCCCTCTCTCACCTGCAGGGGCCCTGGCCATTTCCCCAGCACACCCCACTCCCACAGCCACAGGACAGAGGGTCCCCCATGGGATGGCTCTGGGTGTGTGATGATCTGCCTGGCTCCACCCACACACACAGACCACAAGGCAGGTGCACTTGCTGTCAGCTCTGCTCTGCCTTCTCCCCAAGTCCTGGCCTTGGTTCCCACCCCCTCCTCATCCCGACTCGGCCCTCACAGCAAGAACACGCCACATTTCTGTCCACGATGCTGTCTGTAGGCCGCCCAGGGCTCTGGGTGCACACGCTGGGGGTGCCGGCTCTCCACCTGCTGCAGCCTCTCCACGTCCTCCGGCAGCATCACAGACACGAATTGTCGTCCCCCCAGGTCATGCCTGCAGGGCAAAGCACAGAGGCTGGCCGGGCCCTCTCCAGGTCACCCCCTGTGGGACCTCTTCCCCCCCATAGACCCACGGCTTCCCACAGGACATCCCTCCTGCTGTGCACCAGAAACCTCTCCACCCTTCGTGCCTCTGACTTCTGCCTGCTCAGCTGTGACCATAGTGTGCTTGGTCCTCCTGAAGAGCCCCCGTCCCCATCAGTGAGGACACTGCCCAGCTCCCCCATGCTGCTCCCTGCCTTCCTAAGGACGCACAGCACAGGCTGCCCTGGGCAATGGTGGTGCTGTGTGCCTGGCCAGGGCTGGGGCACATGATCGGGGAGCGTCTGTCCAGAGGCCAGCAAGGCCTTTACCTGAAAATGGGCCCCAGCTCCTGGAAGGTGCGATGCATCTCCAGGTGGATGTTCTCATACCCCTTCTCTCTCCAGATCTGCAGCATCCTCATCCACTGGGAGCTGGGACACTGGGGGATGGCTTCAAAGGGCAGCGCAGCCTTGGGAGACAGAGCCGCCCTGGTGCTCAGCGTCCTGGTGTCTCGCAGAGACAGCCAAGGCCCTGCCGTCCACACAGCTGTCCTTGCCCTGAATGTCATCCTGAGGCTCCCCGAGCCTGGTTCGATCACATTCCTTTTAAGTCGCCTGTGATCCTGCACTTGGGGACTGATCACGTCATGGGAGACACTGTCCCTGAATCCAAGCAGAAAACTCATGAAGTCATCAGGGCTGTGGGTTCCCAAGCTCAGCTGGAGACAGAATTGATTGGGCGTCCTACCCCATATCTGCTGTAGGGACGGGGGGAAAGGTCAGCCATGGGGTCCAGAGAGGGGGCTGACCACCTGCAGGGCAGAGGTTGGGGCCCCTAGTTCCTCCCCATGGGGGAGAGGATGAAGATGGATGAAGCCCTTATCTTATCATGAGATGAGAGGGGACCTTGCAGGCTTTTGATCGACTTTATTTATAGTTCACAGACTTTGATGAAGATAAATCTAAGAAATGATCACTGTCCTTGTCATTCTCCCTTTAAAAATCTCAAATCCTTCAATTGTGAATGAAGGAAATGTTTATTAATACAGGGAAAACAGGATTAATATTCATGGCATTCCACTGACCTCTTCTCCACTACTGTTATAACCTGTGCTGTGACTTCCTCCTCCATTTCCTGCTTCTGGAAGTGACTTTGGTTGTGGACTGGATCTTCAAGGTGTTGGGCATTGGTCTAATCACTGTCTGTTACACTGCACTCTGCTCTTTGCCTTCCTCTCCTAAAACCTCTCACAAAGCTTCTCAAAGGCTAAGACCTGCTTCTTTATCCCCAGCAAGAACAAAACACCAGGCCCAGACACAGGAGTTTCTAAAGTGAGACAGGATGAGGGAGAACTCACTGCTCAGTAGCCATTCATTCATTCAGCAAGTATTCAGCGCACTTCTTGACCAGTGTACATGCGAGGACTTGGGAAGGCCATTGCAGGAATTATACAAGATGTCTGTGTCCAGGGGGCTATTAACTAATGGAACATACAAGCCTGTAAGGGGTTCAAGTGCAAGTCCAGTCCAGGTTCTGGAGCCAGGAGTCCTGGCACTGTGAGCCCCCATGTTGAGCAAGCTGACTTCTAGACGATTTCTACATTTTTGGCTTGCTGAAAACTGAGCAGAGTAGAGAATTTCCCTGTATTCCTGCCCCACACATGTCCCACTCAACCCTCCACTATTGACACCCTGCATGACAGTGGCACATCTGTGACAGTCATGAGTCTAGATTGACATGTAATCATCACCAATGTCCTTGGTTTACCTAGGGTTTCCTCTTGACGTCGTCCCTTCTGTGGTTTGACAAATGCTGCATGGCCAGTGTCCATCCCTGTAGGACCACAGAGAACCATTCCACTGCTAAAATCTCCCCTGGGTCCTGATTAATTCCTCACACAGACCTGGAGCCAGTTCTCACACACTTTCACCTTCTCCAGAATGTTCTAGAATTGAAATCATGCAGTCTGTAGACTTTGTAGACTGGCTTCTTTCCCTTCCTCACCTGAATTTAAGTGTCCTCTAGATCTTCATGGGTGGAGGTATCATTGCTTTTAGGACAGAGTAAGATTCTATTCTCTGGATATATTACAGTTTATTCATCCATCCACCTACTGAAGAGTCTTTGGTTTCTTCCAAGTTTGGGAAACTCTTAATGAAGATGCTAACAGGTGGTTTTGTGAATATTAGTGTTCCATTAATTTGCATCAAGACCAGTAGCATGACTGTTGGATTTATAAGACAGTGGTTACTTTTGTCTTCCTAAGTGGTGTAGCCCTTCGCATTCCCACCAGCAGTGGACGAGTGTTTCTGTCACTCCAGGTCTGTACCAGCACTGGGTGTAGCCAGCGTTTTGTCTTTTTTCCTTTCTCATGGGTGTGTAACTGCAGCTTGCTGTCCTGCTAATTCATAGTGAACTCGTGATACATGGTGTTGAACCTCATTCCATGTGCTTGTATGGTGGATGTTCACTTTGCTCTTGCTAAGTTAATGGGGGTTCTTTATATATTTTGGTGTGTAACAGTCCATCAGATACAACTTTTGTAAATATTTTCTCTTGGTTGATGACTTACCTTCTGTTTCTCTTGACAAAGTCTTTGACAGAGTGAAAGATTTTCAATATTCATAAAGGCAGCATATCCTGTATCTTTCACATTCCAAGTCTTTGTTGTTGAACCTAAAAAGTCATCACCAAACCCAAAATCATGTACATTCTCCCTTATTTATCTTCTAAGAGTTTTGTAGTTTTACAATGTATCTTTAGGTCTATAATATAGATTTCCTTATGTTTTGTGATGGATGTGTTTGATTTTTGTGTTGTTTTTTCTTTTTTGTTTTGTTTTTGTTTTGCATGAGGATGTCTTGTTGTTTTGGCAGCATTTCTTGAAGATTCTTTTCTCCCTTATATTGCCTCTGCTACCTTTTCAAAAGCAGCTGATTGTACCTGTGAGTCTTTTGCGAGCTCTGTTCTGTCCCTTTGATCTCTTAGTCTATTCACACTGTCCTGGTTACTACGGCTTTGTAGAAAGCTGGAAGGTTTCAGTTGTCTTCCTCTGTTCTCTTTGGATACTGGCTTGATTCCTCTTGGGTTTTTTTCCTTAGAATCAGGTTGGTGATATTCAGAAAATAATTTCCTTCAAATCTATAGGTCAAGTTGAGATGAACTGAAACCTTGGGCAATAATGGGTCTTCTCCTCGATGAGCAGGGAATATCTTTCCATGACTTAGATCTTCCTTGATTCTTTCATGAGAGTTTTGTAGTCTTCCTCATATATATCCTAAATGTATTCTGTTAGATGTATACTTAAGCATTTCATTTTGTGGATATAGAGTATATGGTGTTGTGGTTCTAATTTCAGGTTCCACTTGTTCATTGCTAATATGTAGAATAAAAGTTGACTTTCTGATATTAACCTTCTATCTTATGACCTTTCTATAGTTACTTCTTACTTTTGGTAGATTTGTGGTTTCTTTCAGATCTTCTACACAAACAATCCCATCACCTTTAGGAAATTTGTATTTCTTGCCTACAAAATTATGTTTTGTTTCATTTCATTTTTTTTCTTATTGCATTAGCTAGGATTTACAGAACAATGTTGAAAACAGGGGTCGGATGAGGCCTCCTTCTGCTCTGTTCTTAACTGGAAAGCATCCAGTTCCTCACTATTAAGTGAGTGTCAGCCCTAGGGTTTTATAGATGTTCTTCATCAAGTTAATTCCTGAATTTTTAGTTTTCTGAGGATTATTATCATTCATGAGTACTGGATTTTATCAAATACCTCTTTGCATCTAATGACATGATCATGTGATTTTTACTTTTGTTTTACAGCTTTTGTGGGCTATATTAATTGATTTTCAAGTAGTGAACCAAATTCTCACATCCTGGATGAATCCTACTGGGTCATGATGTATCATTCTGTTGGGGTCAATTTGTCAGCATCTTGTTGAGAGTTTCTGCATCTTTGTGAGAGAAACTGGTCTGCAGTTTTCTTTTCCTGTACCTTCTAAGATTTATTTATTTATTTATTTATTTATTTATTTGAAAGAGTTACAAAGGGAGGGGGACAGAGATCGATGGATCTTCCATCCACTGGTTCACTCCCCAAATGGTCATAACAGCTGGAACTGGGTTGATCTGAAATCAGGAGCCAGGAGCTTTTTCTGGGTCTCCCATGTGGATCCAGGAGCCCATGGAATTGGGCCTTCTTCTACTGCTTTCCCAGGCCATAGCAGAGAGCTGGATCAGAAGTGGAGCAGCAGAGACTCGAACCATAACCCACATGGGATGCCAGCACTGCAGCCAGTGGCTTTACCTGCTATGGCACAGCACCAGCCCCTCCTTGTACCTTCTTTCTCTTGTTTTGGCATGGGGGTATACTGGCCTCACCGGATTGGCTAAGAAGTATTTTCTCCACTTCCATCTTCTGGAAGACATTGTGGAGAATTCATATCATCTCTGCTATAGACACTCAGTAGAATTCACAGCTTGCCTCATGTGGACCTGCTGCTTTCTGTTCATGTTATTAATTTTTGATTCAGTTTCTTTAATAGATATCGGCCTGCTCAGATAGAGTATTTCTTCTCCTGTGAGCTTTGGCTGACTGGACCATTTCACCCACATTCGTGGCAGGCCTTCTTTGCTGTGTTCCTTTGTTATAATCCAGTGTCGCTGGGATATGAAGATGCGTCCACATGGATGGCTAAGACCTGCTGCAGTCATTGCCCTGTTCTCTTCTTTCACACCATTGACAACTGCCCCCTGGGGAGTGTCCAGGGATAACACTAACAATATAATATTAGCACCAGCACAGATGTGGTTTGTTCCATAAATAATCTAAAGCAATTTCATCATTTAGTATCCCATCAAGAGCTTGAATTAAGAGAAAGAGTGCTAACTCTATTCTTTTTTTTTTTCCAAAAAAAGGAACTTAGTAAAATTTGAACACAAAGTTATGTTAGGAATGTTGCTAAATTCTCCCACCAAATTTCCTTTTTTAAAAAAAATTTATTTATTTATTTATTTGAAAGTCAGAGTTACACAAAGAGAGGAGAGGTACACAGAGAAAGAGGTCTTCCATCCACTGGTTCACTCCTTAAAACGCCACACCAGTTGGAGCTGGGCCAATCCAAAGCCAGGAGCTTCTTCCGGGTCTCCCACATGGGTGCTGAGGCCCAAGGACTTAGGCCATCTTCCACTGGTTTCCCAGGCCATAGCAGAGAGCTGAGAGCTGGACTGGAAGTGGTGCAAGTAGGACTTGAACTGGCACCCATATGGGATGCCAGCACTGCGGGCAGCAGCTTTACCAAGTACACCACAGCGCCAGCCCCACTAAATTTCTTAGGCCATGCTCCATCAAGTTACCTGCTATAGTTCTGGACTGTGAAATGTTCACCACGCGCATCAGGTGAGAGGTGCAGGTACACACAGGGAGAACCAAGGAGGGCAAGAGAGTCTCAGGAAAGCTGCCCATGCAGCAGGCTGTCAACCCCTCACCCCAACGGCAGGGAGAACATCTAGGGATACAGCACCCGGTGGTGTGGGCACTTACTGTGCTGCCCAAACATCACACAGGACCTTATCCCCAGAAATTCAAATCAAGCTGTCCAGTGCCAGCTGACTCTGTAAGCTGTGTCAAAGAGTATTTCCAATTCTTTTTTTCATACATATTATTTTTCTTGAAAACAGATATTAATGTCACAAAGTGAGGGGTTAGTAACAATTGTCGCTCCCCCTCTTCATGGAGGAACGACACTAAACCCTGCCTAGGCTTCATATCCGAGTCACGGCACCATTATGTCGCTCCCCCTCTTCGTGGAGGAACGACACTAAACCCTGCCTAGGCTTCATATCCGAGTCACGGCACCATTATGTCGCTCCCCCTCTTCACGGAGGAACGACACAGGACCCTGCGCTGTTCTTTTGTCTGCTCAGCCCTCCCCGGGTTTGCTGCTGGTTCTTCCCGGGTTGGCTACCGACCCTTCCACCTCCGTGGAAGGGCGGTTCCCCCTGCCACCTTCCCCACTTCCGCGGGGGAGCGGCACACCGCCGGCCGGCTCTCTCGGGGGCTGCTCAGGTGTTCCTTCAGATAGATGTTCCCCTTAGATGTTCCTGGTGCATGTTGTCTCTCTCCTCCTTTATAGTCCTCTTCCACCAATCCCAACTCTGCTACCCACACGCCGAGTACGCTGCTCTCCTCCAATCAGGAGCAGGTCCTGCTGTTTATTGGTTGAACTGGAGGCAGCTGTGTAGAAGCTGTTTCCTCCTCTCCCAGCGCCATATTGTGGGAGAGCAGATGCATAGAATAAGTCTTAATTCCAGTAACTTAGTCTAGTCCAAGTTGCTCCCCACAAACAATCATTATAATGCAGGGAAAGAAAGGTACAACAATATTTATATGTTACGATGCAGTAAAGCAGCATTTATCACCATGTACCAAATGACATGATAAGCACACGATTTTATACTCTATAGTACCTTCCACAAATAAGGGAAAACATGTGACATCTGTCTTCCGAGCCTGGCATATCTTACTCAGCATAATGATCTCCAGGTCCTTCCCTTTGTTCCAGACGTCTATATTTCACTTTTGTAGTGGTTGAGTGATATTCCACCGTGTAGATATGTTTACCACATTTTCCTTGTCCAATCATCAGCTGATGGAGATCTGTATTGATTCTGTCTTTGCTATTGTGATTGAGCTGCTCTAAACATGGGAGGGCAGGTGACTCTTTCATATGCTGATTTCACATCTTTTGGATATATTCCCAGCACACAGTAGATCTCTTTTTAGTTTTCTGAAGAATCCCCACAGTGTTTTCCATAATGGTTGTACCAGTATGCATTCCCACCAGCAGTGCATTAGGGTGCCCTTATTCCACAATTTCACCAGCATTTGGTTTGGGTTTTTTCTTTTTTATTTTTTTGGATAACAGCCATTCTGCTTTTTATTTGCATTTCCCAGATAGCTAATGATCCTAAGCATCCTTCCATGTGTCTGTTGTCCATTTGCATTTCATCCTTTGAAAAATGCCTGTTTGCATCCTTGCTCATTTCTTAACTGGAGCGTTTGTTTTGTTGTTGTGGAGTTTCTTAAGCTCCTTATACCTTCTGGGTACTTATCCTTTATCAGGATAGATTATAATAAAAAAAAAAAAAACACTGTGCCCACAAATGTGATAGGCAGTCAGCCAAAATTCACATGAGAACTTCCTCCCTTTCCATCAGGTGCCACTCCACCTTGTTAATTGCTTTCTTTGAAGTGCAGAAGCTTCATGGCTTGATGTAATCCCATCTGTCCATTTTTGCTTTGAGTGCCTGTGCTTCTGGGGACTCACCCGATCCAGCTCTCTGTTAATGAGCCTGGGAAAGCCGTAGAAGATGGTACAAGTACTTGGGCCCCTGCACCTGTGTGAGAGACCTGGAGGAAGCTCCTGACTCCTGGTTTCTGCCTGGCCCAGCTCCAGCCATTGTGGCCATTTGGGGAGTGAACCAGTTGATGGAAGACTTCTTTCTCTCTCTCTCTGCCTCTCTCTGTAACTCTACCACTCAAATAAAATATATAAAATCTTTAAAAATAAAAAAATCAGCTCTTTATTTCACTTTTGTATAGTTTTAAAATCTCTAGTTTGTTTATTTCTTAACTTTTGATTGATTTCATGTCTAATATTTCTGCTTGGTTCTCTTTTACTGTCTCTGTTCACTGAGTTTCTCATCCATGTCATGTACAGATGCCCTAATTTCATTTAATTGCTTCCTTGTATTTTCCCATAGCCTGGCAATCATTCCTTGCGATTTCTTGTCCGATTTCACCCATCTCCCTTTCTTCACAGTCCAATCACAACACATTGTTTGTTCCTTTGAAGGAGTCACTAACTCCCTTGCTTGTATTTGTTGTGCTTCTGTGCTGACTTTTGTATGTCTGGGGGCACCTTGTCTCTGGCCTCCGTGGTTACAGCAGAGGAGCCCGGGTATGGCTGTGGTAGACTCCGTGGTTACAGCAGAGGAGCCCGGGTATGGCTGTGGTAGACTCCGTGGTTACAGGAGAGGAGCCCTGGGTATGGCTGTGGTAGACTCCATGGTTACAGGAGAGGAGCCCGGGTATGGCTGTGGTAGACTCCGTGGTTACAGGAGAGGAGCCCGGGTATGGCTGTGGTAGACTCTGTGGTTACAGGAGAGGAGCCCGGGTATGGCTGTGGTAGACTCCGTGGTTACAGGAGAGGAGCCCCAGGTATGGCTGTGGTAGACTCCATGGTTACAGGAGAGGAGCCCGGGTATGGCTGTGGTAGACTCCGTGGTTACAGGAGAGGAGCCCGGGTATGGCTGTGGTAGACTCCGTGGTTACAGCAGAGGAGCCCCGGGTATGGCTATGGTAGACTGCTTTATCCTTAGTCCCACGTGGAGTTGTTGCACAGTCTCCAGTGCCTTCTGTGCAGTAGCAGGGACCTGGGCTGTTCCTGCGGCTCAGTGTGGCCCCTGAGTCCAGCTATGCAGGCATCCAGCAGCCTCCTCGGGTATGGGGAGCCAGGCGTGCCTGGCACCCAGAGTCCTGGCCAGTATCCACGCCGGGCACGGGGGCTGTGAAGTCAGAGTTGGCTCCGGGGCCGAGTGGATTGAGAGGCTGTCTGCCCCTGCTGCCCAGATCCAGATCATGCAGGCTGGAAGAGGCAGGACCTATGTCTGCCATCCACGAGCAGCCCGACATGTGGGCGGGACCTGCGGCAGGGAATCTGCACCAGTGGGAGCACCATCCCTGAGTGCTGGTTACTGGCCTGGGTCTGCCGCCGCTGCCTGGAGCTTGAACGCTGGTGAGCAGCAGTCCCAAACTCTGGCGGCTTCTGTGGGAGGGGCTGGCGCTTGGAGCCCTAAGCCCTGGGCTGGGCTGGGCTAGCGTGGATTCTCTAGGCCAGCGATCCCAGCCAGCTGTAGGACTGTCCTGTGCTAGCTCAGGGCAGAGCCTGGCGGTGAGGTGTGACTAGGCCAGGTGAGGTGCCTGGGGCTTGTACCTGCGCATGCACGGGGTGGGCCTGGGGAGATCCGAGTAGGGCGGGAGTCCCGAGCGGCCCGAGATGGGGCGTGGGGAGGGACTGCCGCGGTCAGACTCCCACCTTGTCCCTGTGCCAAGGTGAACCAGCTGGTTCACGGCTCAGCAGGAGCTCGCGCGGCCAGCAGACTTGCAGCCGGGCCCTGTGTGTGCGGCCCAGAGCCACGCGTGCTCCTCCCGGCGTGTGCAGGTGCACGGGAACACAGCCGCCCCGCCCCACGGCCCCTCGGCCCAGGGCTGCAGCTGCCAGCAGGGCTCAGCTGGAAGTCTGGGGCCCCGGAGGGCGGCGGGCAGGGCCAGGCCGCGGTGGGCAGGGCCAGGCCGCGGTGGGCAGGGCCCCGAGGGCGGCGGGCAGGGCCCCGGAGGGCGGCGGGCAGGGCCAGGCCGCGGCGGGCAGGGCCCCGAGGGCGGCGGGCGGGCAGGGCCCCGAGGGCGGCGGGCAGGGCGGCGGGCAGGACCAGGCCGCGGCGGGCAGGGCCCCGGAGGGCGGCGGGCAGGGCGGCGGGCGGGCAGGGTCCCGGAGGGCGGCGGGCAGGGCCCCGGAGGGCGGCGGGCAGGGCCGCGGGCGGGCAGGGCCCCGAGGGCGGCGGGCGGGCAGGGCCCCGGAGGGCGGCGGGCAGGGCCGCGGGCGGGCAGGGCCCCGAGGGCGGCGGGCGGGCAGGGCCCCGGAGGGCGGCGGGCAGGGCCGCGGGCGGGCAGGGCCCCGGAGGGCGGCGGGCAGGGCCAGGCCGCGGCGGGCAGGGCCCCGGAGGGCGGCGGGCAGGGCCAGGCCGCGGCGGGCAGGGCCCCGGAGGGCGGCGGGCAGGGCCCCGAGGGCGGCGGGCGGGCAGGGCCCCGGAGGGCGGCGGGCAGGGCCCCGGAGGGCGGCGGGCAGGGCCGCGGGCGGGCAGGGCCCCGGAGGGCGGCGGGCGGGCAGGGCCGCGGAGGGCGGCGGGCAGGGCCCCGGAGGGCGGCGGGCAGGGCCGCGGCGGGCCGCTCCCGTCGGAGCCCTGCGGGTTCCCCCTCCGCAGCCCAGGCGCCCGACTCACGGAGGCCCGGTCTGAGCCGCTCTGCTGCGCCCCGCGCTGCCCTCGGTGCTCGTCGGGACGGCCTCGGGGCACCTCCGTGGACCAGGCCAGCCCCGCGCGCCCGGCCGCCATCTCGAGTCAGCGCCAGTTCCGGTCGCGGGGGCCGCCGGGTGTTAGTGACGTCACCGGAACGTGGGCTGTCGTGAAACTCCACGCGTGAGAGCAGGACGCGTTTTCTTTAGGAGTGTTTTTCTCTCTAGCTACTCCGGAAACAGATGTGCTTGCAGACTGCGTTTGGGTTTCCAGTTCGCCGGGATCATTGTCTTCAGTGCAGTAAGAAAGTGATGGGCCGTGTGGTGACGTCACATTTAGAAACTTCTAGAGGCTAGAAAAGCAGTTAAGGCAACACCTTGAGGTCCCCGGGCCGGGGTGGCGCCGGTAGCATTTCCCGCGTGGAATCCACTTGTTCCGTTCGTGTTTCCAAATACACAGACGCTTCCACTGTGCGTTCAGAGTTCTTACTGAACTTGGGCAAATAGCCGCATAGCCATTTTAGTATTCTGTATTTGGTATCTCTTCACTTTAGTATTTTGGAGGAATCAAGCCAAGAGAAGACCGTAAACGCTTCTAAAGTATATTTTGCACAATTGCTGCAAGTTGTATGTAGCTTCAGAAAGAAGCGTCCTTGAATCCGAAAAGAAGAACAGTGAAGAACCGGCCATGTTTCAGTAACAGGGCGAAGCCCAGGCTCGCGTGGTTCCCTGAGTCGCAAGCATCACTGCGCACTCTGAGCTTTGCTAGCGCTCCGTGACCCATCAGTTGCCGTCCTCGAGTTCTAGAAACATTGACCTCTGCACAAACTTAGAGTTTTCAACAATCTACGGGGCTGGCCTTGTGGCCCTGTGGGCCCGGCTCTGCTGGCAACACCGGCATCCCATCTCAGGCCACCGCCTTGAGTCCTGGCTGCTTTGCGGGAGATCAGGCTCCCGCTGAAGGCCCTCCGAAGGCAGCCGGAGGTGGCCCACGCTGGGGCTCTGCCACTCACGAGGGAGAGGAGGAGCCCCTGGCTCCTGGCTCTGGGCTGGCCCTGCCTTGGCTGTTGCAGCCACCTGGGGAGTGAACCAGTGGATGGAAGATTCGCTCCCCCCGCCCCCGCCTCCATGACCCACCTTTCCCTTGTGCTTTCAAACAAGTGAATAAACAGATGCTTTCTTTTTAAAAAAATGAGAGTGAATGAACTAAAGAGAATGAACTAAAATATAACCAATAGGAATTCCTCAGGAGGGACCCTCTTTGCATGCTTTGGAATTTGGAATTCCTGTAAATTTTTTTTTGCTTTATTTTTATTGGCACATACACCTGTGCATACTTGTGGTGTACTGTGTAATAGTTCAATACCTGTATACAGTGTGACATGTTCAGTCAGCTTAAGCGTGCTGATCTTAAACGTTCCTCATTTTTGTGAAGAAACACTCTAAATCCTTTCCTCTGGACATTTAAGAGTATATGGTGTTGGCCAGCGCTGCGGCTCACTTGGCTAATCCTCCACCTGCGGTGCCGGCACCCCGGGTTCTAGTCCCAGTCTGGGCACCGGATTCTGTCCTGGTTGCCCCTCTTCCAGTCCAGCTCTCTGCTGTGGCCCGGGAGGACAGTGGAGGATGGCCCAAGTGCTTGAGCCCTGCACCCACATGGGAGACCAGGAGGAAGCACCTGGTTCCTGGTGCGCCAGCCGTAGCAGCCATTTGGGGAGTGAACCAACGTAAGGAACACCTTTCTCTCTGTCTCTCTCTCTCTCTCTCTCTCTCTCACTGTCTAACTCTGCCTGTCAAAAAAAAAAAAAAGAGTATATGGTGCATTGTCACTACGGTCGCCCCGCCCCCATGCAAGCAAACACAATACTTCTTCTTTCTTTCATTGGCAAAACTCTTCCCATCCCTCCCTTCCCCAACTCTCCCCAGCTTCAGGTAAATCTCATCCTGCTGTCAGCTTCTCTGAGATCAACACTTTTAGATGCCACATATGCATCAAACAGACAGAATTTGTTTTTCTGTGCCTGGCTTATTTCAGTTGGTGTCAAGATCTACACGTCCATCCACCTTGCAGGTGCAGGGTTTTGTGTTTTTATGGTTACATAATATCTCATTGTGTATCCAGGCCAGGTTGCATCCAGTCCTTGGTTGGTGGACGCTTAGGTTTTTCCATGTCCTGGATGTTGTTAAAAGAGGAGAGATACACCTGGGAGTGTAGACTGATTTCATTTCCTTCAGCTGTGTGACCAGCAGTAGCATTGCGGGATCATACAACGGTTCTGGTTTTCATTTTCTTTGTGTGTGTGTGTGTGTGTGTTTTGTGTGTGTGTGTGTTTTTGACAGGCAGAGTGGACAGTGAGAGAGAGAGAGACAGAGAGAAAGGTCTTCCTTTGCCGTTGGCTCACCTTCCAATGGCCGCCACGGCCGGCGTGCTGTGGCCAGCACACTGCGCTGATCCGAAGGCAGGAGCCAGGTGCTTCTCCTGGTCTCCCATGGGGTGCAGGGCCCAAGCACTTGGGCCATCCTCCACTGCACTCCCGGGCCACAGCAGAGAGCTGGCCTGGAAGAGGGGCAACCAGGACAGAATCCGGCGCCCTGACTGGGACTAGAACCCGGGGTGCTGGCACCACTAGGCGGAGGATTAGCCTGTTGAGCCACGGTGCCGGCCACTGGTTTTCATTTTCTGAGGAACGTTTCTATTGCTTTCCACAATGACTGCTGATTCGTATCCCCACTAACAATGGGCAGGGTTCCCTGACTACCACGTGTTCTCTCCTGCCTTTGTATATGGATTTTACACCCTGCAACTTGGCTCAGTTCTCTCAGTCAAACTTTGGTGGCGTCTGTCGGGTTTTTTATATAAAAGAAACCATGCTAGTGCAAACAAGGACAGTTTGACTTCTTCTCTTTCTTTGGCCGCATTGCTCGGGTGAGGACTTTCAGTACCACGTTGATCGAAAGGATGGAGAGTGAGCCTCCTTGTCTTGTTCCACATCTTAGAACAAATCTTCGGGGCCGGCGCTGTGGCATAGTGGGTTAACGCCCTAGCCTGAAGCGCCGGCATCCCATATGAGTGCCGGTTCAAGACCCAGATGCTCCTCTTCCGATCCAGCTCTCTGCTATGGCCTGGGAAAGCAATAGAAGATGGCCCAAGTCCTTGGGCCCCTGCACCCATGGGGGAGACCAGGAAGAAGCTCTTGGCTCCTGGCTTCAGACTGGTGCAGTTCTGGCCGTTGCGGCCAACTGGGGAGTGAACCATTGGATGGAAGACCTCTCTCTCTCTCTCTCTCTGCCTCTCCTCTCTCTGTGTAACTCTGACTTTCAAATAAATAAATAAATCTTTAAAAACAAAAAAAAAAGAACAAATTGTCTAGCTTTTCCCAATTCACTGGGGTGTTAGCCGTTGACTTCTTCTATATCCATATGGCCTTTATAAATTGAGACACGTTCCTTCTAGGCTGAAACTGGCCAGAGTTTTATCAGGGGGAATGTTGAATTTTTTCAGATCATATGGTTTTCATCCTGAGTTCGATTGATGTGCGGAATCACATTTATTGACTTATGTGTGTTGAATCATTTTGTATCCCTGAGTATGCTGAATAAACCTTATACTATGTTGTTAGATATGGTTTTCTAGTGTTTTCTTCATGATTTTTGCGTCTAAGTTCATCGGCTATATTGACCTGTGACTTTGTTTTTTCCATCCTGTCTGGCTCTGGTAGCAAGGTATTGCCGACAAATGGAATGCATCTGGAAGGATTCCCTCTGCTCCCATGTTTGGTGGTGGTTACTGAGGACTGGTACTAGGTTTTGACTACTTGGCAGAACCCAGCAGGGAAGCTGTCTGGTCCTGGGCTTTTCTCTGGTGGAGACATTCTATTCCTGACCCAAGTTCACGGATCCTCACAGCTCTGTTCAGTTTCTAGACCCTCATGATCCGGTCTTAGAAGGTAGCCGTCTCGGGGATCTGTCCATTCCTCTGGGTGATCACGTTGTGTGTGTATGTCTGTCCACGCAAATCTCTAGTGATCCTTGTGTTCCTGCGGTGTCAGCTGTGAATCTGTGTCTTCAGTGCCCACTTGGGCAATGTCATCTTTTTTTGTAAGCTGACTCTTCATTGAGATTTTGGGTTTTTAATCTCTTGGCTATTTCGTTCCTTCTGTGAATTTTGGGTTCCGTCTGTTCCTGTCTCTAGCCCCTTGCAGTGCGACAGCAGACGGTTTGGTATCTTTCTGCATTTTTATGTGAGCGTTGATCTCCACAGGCCGCTCCACAGGGCTTCTGCTGTGTCCTGCAGGCTGTGCTGCCTTGTGTCTCGGTCTTCATTGGCTGCTGAAGCTGTGTGGCTTCCTTCTCCTTCTCTCCCGGACCCGCGTGTGGCTCGGGGGTAGGGTATTTCATGCCCATGTGTTTGCATAGCTTACCAAATTATCTTATTATTGATTCTGCCTTATTGGCTTCTGGTCAGAAAAGACCCTCAATGTGATAGTGGTTTTGAAAAATTCATTGAGACCTGCCTTGTGCCCCAACCTGGAGAACACCCCACGTGCTGTTGGAAGAAGGAGCTTTTTGCACATCTTGATGGAGTGTTTGGGGGTGTCTGTCCCCTCCATCTGGTCTAGGATAGAGTTTAACTCTGCTGCTTCGTTGCTGATTTCTGTTGGTGTGATCTGTCCAAGGCTAAAAGTTTATTATTAAACTGCCTGCTGTCATTGCATCGGAGTCTCTCTCCACTTCGGTCTCCTGACATCTGCTTTCTGTGTCTGGGCGCTCTAGTATGGGGTGCTTGTGTTGACAGTTATTCACTCCTCTTGCTGAACTGACCCCCACCTCAATACACAGTGGTCTTCCTCACCTCTTTCTCTGCATTTGACTCAGCTTAGTTTATGTGATAGAACTAGAGCTGCTTCTGTTTTCTTTTCTGTTCCGTTCGATAGCATCTTTTTCCATCCCTTCACCTTCTGAAAAAAAAATTTTTTTTGAAAGACTGAGAGACAAAGAGAGACAGAGGCAGACCAGATCTTACGTCTGCTGCTTCATTCTCCCAAGCACCCACAAGAGCAGGCCTGGGGCAGGCCAAGCCGGGCAACTGGCACTCAGTCCAGGGCTCCTCCCCGAGTCTCCTCCAGCTCCAGCCTGTCTGTCCTTGCGAGCAGAGGCAGCTCCCTGGGAGACAGAGTGCGGTCTTCCTGCTGTTGCTCTTTCATCAGTTCAGTAGCTCATGTCTTGAGTTGCAGAACTGAGTTAATCCACCTTGGAGGCAAGTTCTGATAGGTAAGGACTTAGCACCACTGCTTTGTCCATTCGCTACTCTTGGTTTGTTTGTGATTCTTTCCTTCCTTTCTCCCTCTCTATGCCCTGTGGCTAAGTGACTTCCTCCAGTAATGTGTTTGAAACTTTGCTTACCGTTTATGAAGTTTCCATTACAGATTTTTACTTTGTGGTTACCACGAGGCTTACAGAAGGCATATGCTGGTTAACAAGCTATTCTCATATATTGTCAAAGCAATGTTGTGTCCCAGCTGCTCACTTCTAATCCAGCTCCCTGCTGATGGCTGGGAGAGCAGTAACAAATGGCCCAAGTGGGAGATTTTCTTTGTTTTTCTCTCTCTGTAACTCTCACTTTCAAATAAATTTTTTAAATCTTAAAAAGCCAATGCAATATTAATTGTAAAGATAGGAAAAGGAATAAAATGGAAGAGAAAATAGTAATGAGAAACTCTACACATGCAACTCCATTCTTCCCCAAATTTTGAATTTTGATGCCTACTTCTTAGAGCAATAATGTAATTATTCTATTTTTTAATGTTTTGCTTTGGGTCACATAATGATATGTGATAGGAAAAATTTGCCATACTAGAATATTTTTTAAAGATTTATTTATTGAAAAGGCAGAGTGATAGAGATATGGGGAGAGATGGAGACAGAGAGAGAGCCTCCACCTGTTGGTACACTTCCAAATGGACTCAACAGCCAAGGCGGAACCAGGCTGAAGTCGGGAGCCAGGAGCTGCTTCTGGGTCTCCCATGTCAATGGCACGGGCCCAGGCACCTGGGCCATCACCTGCTGCCTCCCGGGGAAAATTGGCAGGAAGCCAGATTAGAAGCAAAACAGCAGGGACTCAAACCAGCGCTTCCGTTTTGGATGCTGGTGTTGCAAACAGCACCTCACGCGCTGCACCACAGCGCCACCCCACGTTGAAGGCCCTGGGCTGGCCCGTGTGAGGACCCAGCGTGGCTTTTCCTCCTGGGTGTGAGTGCGCCATCCCTGCAGTCTGAAGAAATCCCGTTAGAATTCACCCGAGGGCAGGCGGGGCGGTGATAACTGCCCTCGGCTCTGTCCTCTGGAGGTCTTCATCTCTCCTTCCTTTCTGAGGTGTGGGTCTTCCGTGAACACCCTCGGTGAGCGGGCTTCCCCTCCAGAGCCGGGAAACTCGTCTACTCCTTCCTGGGCTGCACGGTATCTGCTGAGTCATGGCTGCAGATGGAGCCCATGTCTTTTGGTTTCTGCTGAGTCATGGCTGTCAGGTACGTGGAGCCCATGTCTGTTGGTTTCTTCCCCTTACTGCTCCCAGAATCCTCTGTGCCCTTGACCTTTTGGTGCGGATTTGATGTCACGGGGTAGACTTGCTGGAGCTGAACCTTGGCCTTTGGGTGCCTGGACAGTCCTTCCTTAGGACTGGGATGTTTGTTGTCTTTCAAAAGACCACAGCGCAGGCCTCTGCCTTTGCTGCTCACTGCTCGCACAGCTGTGTGTCCTCAGGCTTCCTGGGCCACGGGACACACTGCCCCCCTGCACAGGGACCGAGAGGATACAGTGTCCACGGGACACACTGCTCCCTGCACAGGGGCCCGGGAGGCTCCAGTGTCCACGGGACACTGCCCCCTGCACAGGGCCCGGGAGGATCCAGTGTCCACGGGACACACTGCCCCCTGCACAGGACCTGGGAGGCTCCAGTGTCCACGGGACACACTGCCCCCTGCACAGGGGACCAGGAGGATCCAGTGTCCACGGGACACACTGCCCCCTGCACAGGGGACCGGGAGGCTCCAGTGTCCACGGGACACACTGCCCCCTGCACAGGGGACCGGGAGGCTCCAGTGTCCACGGGACACACTGCCCCCTGCACAGGGGACCAGGAGGATCCAGTGTCCACGGGACACACTGCCCCCTGCACAGGGGACCGGGAGGCTCCAGTGTCCACGGGACACACTGCCCCCTGCACAGGGCCCGGGAGGATCCAGTGTCCACGGGACACACTGCCCCCTGCACAGGGGACCAGGAGGATCCAGTGTCCACGGGACACACTGCCCCCTGCACAGGACCTGGGAGGCTCCAGTGTCCATGGGACACACTGCCCCCTGCACAGGGGACCAGGAGGATCCAGTGTCCACGGGACACACTGCCCCCTGCACAGGGCCCGGGAGGCTCCAGTGTCCACGGGACACACTGCCCCCTGCACAGGGCCCGGGAGGATCCAGTGTCCACGGGACACACTGCCCCCTGCACAGGGCCCGGGAGGCTCCAGTGTCCACGGGACACTGCCCCCTGCACAGGGCCCGGGAGGATCCAGTGTCCACGGGACACACTGCCCCCTGCACAGGGGACCGGAGGGCTCCAGTGTCCACGGGACACACTGCCCCCTGCACAGGGCCCGGGAGGCTCCAGTGTCCACGGGACACACTGCCCCCTGCACAGGGCCCGGGAGGATCCAGTGTCCACGGGACACACTGCCCCCTGCACAGGGGACCAGGAGGATCCAGTGTCCACGGGACACACTGCCCCCTGCACAGGGCCCGGGAGGATCCAGTGTCCACGGGACACACTGCCCCCTGCACAGGGGACCGGGAGGCTCCAGTGTCCACGGGACACACTGCCCCCTGCACAGGGCCTGGGAAGATCCAGTGTCCACAGGACACACTGCCCCCTGCACAGGGGACCGGGAGGATCCAGTGTCCACGGGACACACTGCCCCCTGCACAGGACCTGGGAGGATGCAGTGTCCACGGGACACACTGCCCCCTGCACAGGACCTGGGAGGATGCAGTGTCCACGGGACACACTGCCCCCTGCACAAGGTCCTGGGGGGCTCCAGTGTCACTGCTGACAAGGACCGCAGAGCAGGGCCTCCGGAGCCTGGGGTGTGGGCACGTTCTGGCTGCAGTAGGGGCCGGGGGTCAGCCACACGGGGATGGTGTAGGAGGAGAGGAGCGGGCTTGCAACCGCAGGTCCAGGAGGGCAGGGCTCCCACGCACACAGCAAGGGGCTGTGGGCATGGACAGACTGGGCTGGGCGGAGCCACAGGCCTGGGCTCTGCAGGAGCCACGTGGAGCAGGGCTCAGCCAGTACCGGAGTCTGCACTTTGGTCTCTCTTTAGTGCAGTCAGCTCCTCCTGCCCCTGCTTCCTGGGGGACCCTCAGCTGGGGGCTGGGCCTGCAGACCACCCCCTCAACGAGCACAGACGCTGGGCAGGTCCCTTGTGGGTCTCATGCCCCAGGACGTCACAGCTGTCCCTGGGCAGCACGATGCAGACTGGCCTCACAGACAGCCTTGGAGCATGGTGCAATGGCCTGGCTCCCAGAATGCGCCAGCCCCGCCTGGCCCTGACATTCTCTGGGTCGGCCCCGCTCTGTCCTTGGGCCACTCTCGCCTGTGGCCCTGGGCCAGGACTTGTTTCTCCGCTCAGCCCACTCCAGGGAGGCGGGGATCAGGCCAGTCTGGAGCTGGCCTCTGAGGTCCACGGGGAACTGTGGGCACAGCTAAGGGGTGGAGGCCCCAACACCAAGCCCCTGGCCATACCCTGAATGTGTGGCCCCACAGCTCCTGGCCCGGGAACCACGCATCGTGTCCTGCAACCCTGGGGCCCTGCTCCCTGGGGGCAGCAGAGTGGGAGTGGGGTCCTGGCGCCCAGGACTGCCCACTCTGACATGGCCTCCTGGGGCCCGGCCCCTCCTCAGAGCTGCAGCCCAGGGCCTGGCCCAGCCCAGAGGGAGCAGACAGGGCGGGCAGGGCCCTCTGGTCTGCAACTGAGCCCATGCATGCCCTCCTGCCCTGGCCAGGTCTGCCATGCTGCTTGGAGAGGAGGGGTCTTGGTGTCAGGGCAGGGCGGGGCCTCACCAGGGTGCACGGTGGAGGAAAAGGGGCCCTCAGCTGACAGCAGACCAGCACCTGCGTCTCTGGGCCCACACTCCAAGCCTGCTCTTTCCTAGCCCCAGCCCCAGTGCCTTGAATGCAGCTGAAGTGTTCTAGAGGGATCCCTGTGTTGAGGGTGCCATCCACTGAACCCACACCCTTCTTCCCAGGCAGTGCCTAAGCCACACTCCCAACCAGCCCTGCCGTTTGTTTTGTAAGTCAGTGTGGACCAATGGGACCAGGGCAAAGCCCACAGGTTCCTCTCTGGGCCCCTGCAGGGTTTCCCCGTGGTGAGCAGGTTCCTCCCAGCTACCCGCTTGGCCTTGCTCTCCAGGTACTACTGGCCTGGGGGAAGGCAGACATCCTGACAGTTCCACTGGGCATGTCTGTGTGTCACAGTGGCAGGTGTGAACTCTCACAGGTGTGAACCCACCGTGGGCCTCCTACCTCGAGCAGGTGTGAACTCATGCAGGTGTGAACCCACCGTGGGCCCCCTACCTTGAGAAGGTGTGAAGTCACGCAGGTGTGAACCCACTATGGGCCTCCTGCCTTGGCAGGTATGAGCCCACGCAGGTGTGAACCCACCATGGGCCTCCTGCCTCAGCAGGTGTGAACCCACCGTGGGCCTCCTGCCTCAGCAGGTGTGAACTCTCACAGGTGTGAACCCACCGTGGGCCTCCTGCCTTGAGCAGGTGTGAACTCACGCAGGTGTGAACCTACCATGGGCCTCCTGCCTTGAGCAGGTGTGAACTCATGCAGGTGTGAACCCACCGTGGGCCTCCTGCCTCGGCAGCAGGTGTGAGCCCACACATCAGCCTACCGCCCCCTTCTCTGCTGTTGAATCTGAGCCGCTGGGCATGGCCATGCCGCCCTTCCTCACCTGTGGCTCCAGCCGTGGCCTGGGAGCTGCCTGGCCTGCGGGCCCCTCAGCCCTGCGGCATCTGCTGCACCTGTGTGTGTCTGGGGGCGGCTCAGCACCATTGGGGCTCACGCTGCTCTGACGTTCACGACGCCTGAAGCCAAGCTCTCGGGCAGCTGACATCCCCACAGAACCCAGTCCAGGCTTCTGCCCCCTGACCGTTCCTCTCCACTGCTGTGCCTTCCAGAGGCTCCTCCACCCCGCCCAAGGCCCCTTCCATATTGGATGCGTGTCTGGCGCCGCTCTGAGAAGCAGGTCACATGCCTCCTCACCCCCAGGGTGGCGTCCACCGAGGCCCCCGGGGAAGGAAGTCTCCCGTCCTCCTTCCCGGATGTCACAGGAGCAGCTCCCCGGCCCCCGCCTCGCTGTGGCACGGGGCCCCCTTGTCACTGAGGCCCACTTCACACCTGACCCGCTCGGAGCCTCCCACGGTTGCCGGGAGATCCCCAGTCGCCGCACCCGGGCTGCTGTGCCGGCCCAGCGTCTCTGGGCCCTGCTCCTGTCAGGCTCCCAGAGGCCGTGTGTCACTCTGTGCTCCAGGAAGCCGTTTGGGGAAGTCTGTGAGCAAATGCGACTGCTAGAAAGCACTGGTAGGACTTCTGCCTCACAATTTTTCTAAAACCTAAAGCTATTTTTTGGAGCATTTTATTTACTATTTGTTTGTTTATTTTTTATTTGAAAAGCAGAGCGAGTGTTCATCTCCTGCCGGATCTCCCCCCAGATGCCCACAACAGCCAAAGCTGGGCCAGGCTGCAGTCGGGAGCCTGGCCCTCCATGCGGGTCTCCCACGTGGGTGGCAGGGGCCCAAGCACTTGAGCCATCGTGTGCTGCCTCCCGGGCACATCAGCAGGGAGCTGGATGGGGGCGGGGCCAGGACTGGAGCCTGGATACTGTGATGCGGGAGGCAGGCGTCCCCGCTGAGCCCCACGCCCCCGCAGAGCAGCCGGAGCAGGGCCGGAATCAGGCAGCCCCTGCGCGCGTTGGCCACGATGTGCGTCTGACACCTGCCCGCGAGTCTCTCCAGAACCATCTTGGACTTCCCAGCTCTTGGTCTTCTGCACTCTGCACGCCCTCGGGGACCTGAGGCGGCCCGCCCACCTTCCACTTCTTCCCCTGGAGCCTCCTGCCTGGCGGGCACTGTGTCCTGCGCCTGTGGAGAAGGGGGCCCCCACCCCTGCCCGAGGAGCTTCCGCCCAGTAGGTCTGAGCCCGGGAACACGTGCCCACACCCCCGCTCCGAGGTTGTGAAAATGGCGAACGGGGACGCAGCCTCTGAATCCCTGCAACAGGGCTCCCGTCATCCCTAACAGCCTTGGTAAGCTCCCGAGGAAAGCCCTGGAGCCGAGTCGAGGCGTGCGGATGCACCAACCTCGCACAGGCCCCAGGCACCGCGCCACGCATGCTCGGGTTTGCGGGCCCGGCCACTCCACATCTGGCTCTCTGTGCCGCGCTCAGCCTGTTACACAGGACAGTCAGCTCTGCGCTGGGCGTGGGCTCACATCATCCGTGCTCCGGGTGTGGCCAAGGCGGGCGGGCGGTGGCCCAGGGCACCACGTGTGTCTCCAGCTCACGGCCTCGGCTGTCGGGACACAGCCTCGCTGCGAGCCAGGGTTCTCCAGGTGTCAACCATGACACCCACAAGGAGGAGGGAGGCGTGCGTCTGACACCTGCACTCTGAGCACCTGTGGGAACCTGAGACAGCCCAGCCCACCTTCCACTCCTTTCCCCGGAGCTTCCTGTGGGGCGGGCACAGTGCCCCACGCCGGTGAAGGGGTCCCCCACCCCCGCTCCAGAGAGTAAAGGCAGAGCCTCTGTGAACTCACTCCTTTGGGTCCGTGCACTGTCGGGAGACGGCCGGGTAGGGCCGGAACTGCGCGCAGGCAGGTGCAGCGGGTGTGTCCAGCGGCAGGAGTCCCAAACCAACAGGGAACAGCGAGACACATCCCCCACCACGGGACCGCCGCCGTGAGCGAGGGAAGTGAGCCCGGGTGAGGACGCGGGACAGGAAACTGCGGTGTGAGCAGAAGCTGACGTGGGAGGCCGGTCCCCACAGTTAGCAGTGGACGTGGGAAGCCCAAGGCCTGCCCCCTCCAGGCCCTGGCTGTGACAAGTCCCCCTGAGCCCTCAGCCCTGTGTGGCCTCAGTCCAGCAGCTGAAGCAGGAATGCTCCAGGCACCCCAAGTCCCCAGCAAACAAGGGTGCTGAGGGGACCAACACTTCTCCCAGGGACTGGCACCAGCTTCTGCCGACCGCCCCACGGCGGTCCACCGCTGCCCCGGCCCGGGCCTCCCAGCCAAGGGGCCCTCGGGCTGCCCTGGCCCTGGTGGCACCTGTCGAGGTCCTTGTGCTCGGGTGCCCAGCGTTTACTCAGCTGCTGTTTTTTTTTTTTAAAGATTATTTCTTTATTTGAAAGGCAGAATGACAGAGAGTCAGAGAGAGAGAGAGAGAGAGAGAGATCTTCTACCCATTGGTTCACTCCTCAAATGGCCACAACAGCCAGGGCTGGGCCCGGCCAAAGCCAGGAGCCCAGAGCTCCATCTGGGTCTCCCACATGGGTGCAGGGTCCACGCACTTGGCCCACCTTCTGCTGCTTCCCCAGGCCATTAGCAGGGAGCTGGATCAGAGGTGGAGCAGCCGGGATTTGAACTGGCGTCCATGTGGGATGCTGGCCTCGCAGGCGGTGGCGTAACCCACAATGCCAGCCGGGATTTGAACTGGCGTCCATGTGGGATGCCAGCCTTGCAGGCGGTGGTGTAACCCACAATGCCAGCCGGGACTTGAACTGGCGTCCATGTGGGATGCCGGCCTCGCAGGCGGTGGCGTAACCCACAATGCCAGCCCCATGGGAGTACTCAGTTTCATGACAGAATGAAGCTCGTGTCACCTCTTGTAAGCTACGCAGCAGGTACGGCAGAAAGGTGCCTGCTGTGTGGCCGTCACCTGGGACCGCAGCCAGCACACCTGTCCCCAGACAAGCAGGTTCAAGCGTCCTTGTGGCCCATGTTCTTAGGAGGAAGATGGAGAAAGGGGCAGGCGTGGGATAGGCCTGGTCCCCTGAGTCGATTCCAGAATGGGTGAGGCTGGCCACAGAGACCGGAGGGTGAGGGCGCTCGCACGTGGTCGCCACTGGGGAGTGCCGAGCCCTGCCACAGGAAGCCAGCCGTGCATTCGGGTTCCAGCCATTGCAGCTCAGTCCAGCAGGAGGATGGGCATCCTCAGGCTCCCGTGTGGTGTATGGGGGGCACTTCGACCCCCAGGCTGGGGGGGGCTCCGCCCAGCTCAGCTGCCACTCCAGTGCCTTCCCTGCCCACCCTGGACTGGCGCCCACCGGGGGGCCGGAGCCCTTCCTGGAGGCCCACTGCCCGGCACCCACATACTCGGACCCTGGCCGCAGCAAAAATCACAGCGTCGCTCACACCCACGGCAGCCCCGTGCGGCCAGGGTCCCTGGGTCCTCTGCTTCCTGCTGACTGAGCGGGCACACGACGCCTGGCACCGCGTCGGAAATGGCTGCGAGCCGGCGGCCGCCACTGACCGGCCAGGCAGGCTGCTGTGGGCGGAGGAGCTGGGGCAGCCCAGCGCTGCTGTCTCAGGCCCCTGACCGCGGCGGACAGCGCCCTTCTCCACGCCAGGCCAGCGCAAGCCGGGCAAGGGGATGGGGAGCAGGCAGGCGTCCCTCCAGGTGGAGGACAGGGAGCCCTCGCTGGGCGCCTGGCATTTCTCAGCCCCACCTCCCGCAGGCTCCTCCCCTCCCCAGCTGAACCTTGCACTGCCCCTGGCGAGTGCCCCCACCCCAGCTGCACCCCACGGGGCCCAGGGGACTCGGACCCGTGACCCACGAGACACAAAGCGTCCTGATATCTTTAGCACTGTGCTCAGGCGGGTGCTGTCGCGGGCTCGGGCTGGGCTGGCTCCGAGCGGACGCGGCTCTAAACCTCACGGAGGCCTCACTCCGAGGAACAGGCTGGGTGCTGCCCCACACCGGGCCGGGTCTCTGCGGAGGGGCAGGGCGGGGCGGTCGGCAGCCAGGCAGCCGGGCCGGGCGGCCGGGCTCTCAGCGCAGGGCCGCCCTTGGCCGATTCCAAGCTGTGACTGCTATTGCTGAGCAGAGATGCCCCTGACAACACAGACGTCCCTCTGCCTGTGGGAGACGCTGTAGACCCCACCCATCCACACACAGGCGCAGCGATAGCCCAGGCACCGATCTGCCTGCCTGCTGAGCCCCCCTTCCGAGCAAGGCCGAATGTCCTGGCCACCCTCTGCTCGCTGCACCTCCAGACCCACTGTCCCGCTAGCTGCTCCTTCCGGCCCTGCCCCTGCCCCCGCCCTGCCTGACCCAGCCTTGTCAACACATCAGGAGCTGTTGACCTTTGACCCGACATCACCTGGTGAGGAGAGCGCAGACACCTGCTGTGTGTGCAGCTGGGCACGGTCCAGACCGTGGGCCTGCAGGGGCCCCGGGCCCTTTGGGAGCTCTTCCAGGGGACGAGGGGTTCCAGGGTGATGAGGGGCAGCCCTGCAAAGCCACAGAAGAGGCAGGGAGTGCCCCAGCACGGTGGCTGCACCCCAGCACCCGGCTGCACCCCCTCCTGCAGTGCAGGGAAGGCTGGGCACGGCCAGGCAGGTGCTCAGTCCTGGGGGCTGCCACGCACAGCTGCTGCCCTCCCACTTCCCGCCCAGTGTCCCTGGGGGGACAGTGAGTCCAGGTGCCTCCACCCGACCTCACAGAAGGGCTGAGAAGCCTGCTGGGGGCTGCTATAGTGATGGATCCCCTCTGCCAGCCTTGGGGCGCAGCAGCCTGGAGCCCCCGGGGGAGGACCCGGCGCAGCTGAGCCTCCTGGAGGCCGTGGGCAGGCCTGGCCAGGAGGACGGCGCTCCCACTCTGGGCTGTGCGGGGCAAGCGGGACTCTCTGAACTGAGGGGCATGGAGGGGACGGTAGGGGGCGGGGGAAGGGTCTCTGCTTCAGAGATTCAGTGAGGGAGATGGGGTGAGTGTCCTCTCTGGGGCAGAGCCCGAGGCGGGGTGGGGAGGGGTCTGCCCCACTCCCTTCCCCAGCCCGGCTCCTCCAGGTTCCTCCCCCTCTGCCCAGCCCTCACCCACTCCCCCTCACCCCGTGCAGATGTCAGCCCCCAGGTTCCTGCACCCACCCCCACCCCACACCTGGCCCTTCTAAAGGACGTCACCTGCTCCCATGGGGGCCACACAGCCAGGCCCAGCCTGAGTGTGTCCCTTCCCCACCCCCACACCCAGCCACAGTCTTCCCAGAAGCAGACATGGAGTGAACTGGGGGCCACAGGGACAGGGGCAGGGGAGCGAGGAAGGCACAGAGGTTCCCGTTGCGGGGGTCAGGACGGGCTGGGCAGGGGCAGGGCTATCCTGACTAGGGAGTTGTGACCCCTTTCAGCACAGACGACCTTCCCCCACGCCCCGACACCCCACACCTGCCACCCTCTCCTGGACACTGCCTGGTGGGAGCCCATGCAGAGGCAAGAGGTCAGCACGGGGACACACGGGGAGAATGTGCCCGCCGGGGAGCCGGGGAGCCGGGGCCGGAGGTAGTCCTGGGCTCTGCCCCCGTAATAGGCGCTAAAGACAGACAGGACAGTGCCATGGCGCCCCGCGGTGGGCAGTATCCTGTGGGGACCTCGGTCCTGCCCAGCCCCACCCCACCGCTGCAGCCCTGGCCCACGCGGCCAGGCTGGTGTCCTGGTCCCCATCCTGGAGGCATCCCTGTGGCTCAGGTCTGAGAGCATGGGGATGGGGAGGCAGGCGGGCCAGCACCCTCGAGTACTGACCCACCACACCCGGTGTGCGAGTGGGACAGGAGGGACCATCAATGGGTCCCCCCACCTCCTCTCACACATACTGGAGGAGCCTGTAGACCCCTGCCCACCCCCACCCACCCCCAGGTCTTTTCCTCTCTCTGATTAATGCATCGCTGAGCACATCGTGGTATTTCAGCACGCAGCGTGTGCTGTGCCCAAGGCCAGACACAGCCCTGACCAGCAGTCACCGGTCCCCTCCAACAGCTGGCACTCGTCGGGTGGCTGTGCCCACAGGTGCGCTTGTTCCGTGGCCTGGCTGTGCACACAGGACTCCCGTGTGTCACTGCCAGACACGTGACGTGCCAGGGAGCCAGCCCGAGGGTGTGGGTCTCAGCTCGGGGCTCCGGGAGGGAGCGGCAGGGCAGGCACAGGCACAGGCAGAGCAGGGCCTGCTGAGGCGGGGGGGGGGCCCTGCTGTTAGGAAGGCCCTGGGGCTCCTGCCCTCCGTGCTGCACCCACCCCCACCCAGCTCCAAGACTGCAAAAGCGAGGGGCCCTGTGCCCCCTCCCTGCTGAGGGACAGGCAGGGACCTCTCCGTGGGGAAGCCCATGTCTCTCCACAGAGCCCAAGGGGAAGCAGGCTGAGCCGCGAGGAGAGAGCCCCACATGCACCACGGGTGGACGTCCACTCTGGGGGGGGACTTTTATTGAAAGTGGACCTGGTCCGTGAGGACTCACAAACCGATCAAGGCTGTCACACTGGGCTTGAGTCCAGTCTCCCAGGCGTCTGGAGCCCAGTGCTGACCCTGCCCCCTCCCGGAGCTCTCAGAGTCTGCAATGATTCACAGGCACTGAGTTCTGGTTGTGGTCGAATGGAATTCACAGGCGCTGAGTTCTGGCTGCGGTCGAAGCTTTTGCCCTGGCAGAGGCACGGGGCCCTTCTGGAACCACGAGCTGCAGCTTGGCGCTGGCTGCCCCTGCCCAGCTGTCACCAGCGCTGACCACACGGTGCCTCGGGCTGCATCTGTGCCATGTGGGCAGCGGCCTTCCTCCACAGGCTGGCCGGTTTCCAATCCCATTTACAGAGTTTCCATTCCAAACGACAGGTGCCCATTTGAGAGCCAGGCAAGGGGGGAGGAGCGGCGTCTGTTGGGGTCTCCTGCTCAGCTGACATGGTGGAGGAGGACTCCAGACTCTCTGAGGGTCCCCAGAGCCACAGTGAGGGTGTCCAGGGTGCCTGCCCGACCCTGGCATTAGCACCAGGTTTTGCAGGCGTGGTGCCTAACTGCGCTAGCCCCAGAGGCCAGCAGGGGGCAAACTCCCCCAAACAGCACCCTGGACAGCAGCCAGCACCGGCACAGGCGCTGCTGCGTCCAGGGTCTCCAGCCAGGCTCACGCTCTGCCCACTCTCTCTGGAATCCTTCCGAGGTGCCACGCCTGCGGTCACACAGCCAGTTGGTGGCACGAGGGGACCTGGTTAGTCCTGCAGCCTTGCACCTTCCAAGGGCCAAGGCCCTGCTACGTGCAGAGGTAGGCAACGCCGAGGCTGAGGGCCAGCAGCCCCCAGCGGGCCCTGGGGCTCCCAGCGCCGTTGCAGAGATCCGTGTTGCAGCAGGAAGCCCTGGAGTAAGCCAGGCTCTCTTGGTAGCCAGGGCAGGTGTAAGCGCAGGACTTGATAACAAACGTTCTCTGGCCAGGGGGACCTACAGAGGACAGGGTGGGGTGTTCACCGAGGCCATGACACCCACTCCTGCCCTTCAGCACATTCAGGTCTGCTGACAGCCTGCCCGGCCTCCACATCACTCCCCAGCCTTACAGGATGTACAGCAAGAGGTAACCACTATAGGGCTGGGGCTCAGAGAGTGACTAGGGCTTAGGGCTCTCAGAGACCAGAGAGTGACCAGGGCTCAGGGCTCAGTGTGCAGTCAGACTCAGGGCTCAAAGAGTGCTCATGGGTCAGGGCCCAGTGTGAGATCAAGGATCAGAGCCCAGAGAGTGACCAGAGCTCAGGGCTCAGTGTGTGATCAAGGATCAGAGCCCAGAGAGAGACCAGGGCTCAGGACTCAGTGTGCAGACTCAGGGATCAGTGTGAGATCAAGGATCAGAGCCCAGAGAGTGACCAGGGATCAGGGCTCAGTGTGCAGTCAGACTCAGGGCTCAAAGAGTGCTCATGGGTCAGGGCCCAGTGTGAGATCAAGGATCAGGGCCCAGAGAGTAACCAGGGCTCAGGGCTCAGTGTATGATCAAGGATCAGAGCCCAGAAATAGACCAGGGCTCAGGGCTCAGTGTGTGATCAAGGATCAGAGCCCAGAGAGAGACCAGGGATCAGGGCTCAGTGTGCAGACTCAGGGCTCAGTGTGTGATCAAGGATCAGGGCCCAGAGAGTGACCATGGATCAGGGCTCAGTGTGTGATCAAGGATCAGGGCCCAGAGAGTGACCATGCATCAGGGCTCAGTGTGTGATCAAGGATCAGAGCCCAGAAATAGACCAGGGATCAGGGCTCAGTGTGTGATCAAGCATCAGAGCCTAGAGAGAGACCAGGGATCAGGGCTCAGTGTGAGATCAAAGACCAGGGCCCAGAAAGTGACCAGGGCTCAGGGCTCAGTGTGCAGTCAGACTCAGGGCTCAAAGAGTGATCATGGGTCAGGGCCCAGTGTGAGATCAAGGATCAGAGCCCAGAGAGTAACCAGAGCTCAGGGCTCAGTGTGTGATCAAGGATCAGGGCCCAGAGAGTGACCAGGGCTCAGAGCTCAGTGTGAGATCAAGGATCAGAGCCCAGAAATAGACCAGGGCTCAGGGCTCAGTGTGTGATCAAGGATCAGGGCCCAGAGAGTGACCAGGTCTCAGAGCTCAGTGTGTGATCAAGGATCAGAGCCCAGAAATAGACCAGGGATCAGGGCTTAGTATGCAGACTCAGGGCTCAGTGTGAGATCAAGGATCAGAGCCCAGAGAGTGACCAGGGATCAGGGCTCAGTGTGTGATCAAAGACCAGGGCCCAGAGAGTGACCAGGGATCAGGGCTCAGTGTGTGATCAAGCATCAGAGCCCAGAGAGTGACCATGGATCAGGGCTCAGTGTGAGATCAAAGACCAGGGCCCAGAGAGTGACCAGGGCTCAGAACTCAGTGTGCAGACTCAAGGCTCAAAGAGTGCTCTTGGGTCAGGGCCCAGTGTGAGATCAAGGATCAGAGCCCAGATAGTGACCAGGGCTCAGGACTCAGTGTGCAGACTCAAGGCTCAAAGAGTGATCTTGGGTCACGGCCCGGTGTGAGATCAAGGATCAGGGCTGAGAGTGACCTGGGCTCAGGATTAGGGCTCAAGGTGTGACCAGGATCAGGGCTGAGCTTGTGACCAAGATGGGAGCTTGCTGTGTAAGCAGGGTTAAGTCTCAGTGTAGACAGGGACTCAGGGTTTGGTGTGAACAGGGATCAGAGCTGGGCCTGTGAGCAGGATTAGGGCTCAGCTGGCGAACGTCATCAGGGCTCAATGAATAGCCAGAGTCTGGGCTCTCACACCCCCTCTTTCTGCCTGATCACTTCCTGTGTGCCGGCACCACGGGGAGCCCGGCGTGTGGATGACCCCATCCACTCTCCTTAAGGACTTAGGATGGGGCAGCCACGAGGGCCAGGACAGGTGTGGCATTTGCTGAGAGCGTTGCTGGCCACGTCAGCGCCTGCTTCAGATGCAAGGCCTTCCCAGCCTCCCCCTCCACCATCAGCCCCCCGCCCGCTGGAGGCCTCAAGCACCAGCTCTGTGCACCGCCCACTGCCCCCACCCTGGGGGAGAGGTGCTTACTGTTCCATGTGGTCAGGCAGTAGCGGGTGGCGTCTTGGCAAGTGATGGGCTGGACACAGTTCCCCACCGCGGTGCACTCATGGCATCTCAGCGCCTGGGCTGAGGGAGGCGGGGCCAGGGGGTCAGAGGCCAAGCCCTGCCCCCAGCCCTGGCCTCCCACACAGCCACCCAGGTGTGCGTGTGATCTCGGAAGGCCCCAGCCCGTCCAGCCCCCACCGCTCCTCCCAGGCCCCGGGGAGGCAGCAGCACAGACCTGGCCTGTCCCTGCCTTCCGGAAGGGCCCAGCAGTGCCCAGTTTCCCCAGCAGAAAACCAAGGCTCTGGGCAGCTGGAGTTCCAGGCCACCAGGGATGCTGGGCCCCTGGGCCCCTCGCAGCCCGTGGAGGGCAGCTCCCCAGGACTGTACCAGCGCACCTGCACCTCTGCGGGAGTCAGGAGGGCAAAGAGGGGCCAGCATTGGGGTGCAGGGGTCTAAGCCACCACTTGGGACCCCCACGTCCCATATCAGAGCGCCGGTCCCAGCTCCTGCTCCTCCACTTCCAATCCAGCTCCCGGCTAACGCTCCTGGGAAGGCAGTAGGTGATGGCCCAAATGCCTGGGCCCCTGCCACCCCTGTGGAAGACCTGGTGGAGCTCCTGGCTCCTGGCTTCAGCCTGGCCCAGCCCTGGCTGTTGTGGCCATTTGGGGAGCGAAGCAGTGGGTGGAAGATTTGCCCCCATCTCTCTCTCTCACCTCTCCTTCTCCCTCTCCTTCTTCCTCTCCCTTTCCCTCTCTCTGGAGTTCTGCCTTTCAAATAAATAAATCTATTTTTTAAAAAATAGCAAAGAGGTGCAGGCAGCTCCGGGAGCCAGGTGAGGATTCAGGCTGTGGCCCTGCTCGCAGCCCCAGCCACGCTTGTGGGTGCCTGGAAGCCCTGCCTGCCTCTGCCGTCCAGGTCAGCCCAGGCCCTCAGGACAGCAGCCAGAGTCCTGATGCCCTCCGACTCACCTGGCTGTGCCAGCAGGAGCAGCGGCAGCAGCCACAGCAGCTGGGTCCTCATCCCTGGGCCGGGCCGGCGGCGGCGTTCAGTGTGGAGCACAGGTGTGCACAGGAGGAGCCCAGCTGGACTTTATAGGGCTCCAGTGGGGCCGGGCGGGGCTTCCGCGCTCACCTGCTCCCGGCCCAGCATCCACAGGTGCGTCATGCCTGAGGTATGCCCACAGCAGGACCTATCCCTGGGATCTGCCCAGCCCTGGTGCTCCAGGTCCCCCGTGAGCCACTCAGCCTTTGCTCCTGCTCCGTCCAGGGCTGGCTCTCTGTGTTTGCCGGGGCTGGACTACAGCAGCACTGGAAGCTGGGAGTCAGAGATGGCAGGTGTCGCAGGGCGGGTTCCTCCTGCATCTTCCCCCTGTATCCTCACAGGGCTACCCGACTGTGTGGGAGCAGCTGCGGGGCCGGGGACGCTGGGCTGGGGGCGGGACGGAGGCGGGAGGGGCTCTGGTTCTGTCACACAAATGAAAATGTGGAGAGCGGGAAACCTGACCTCTCTAGCTGCAAGGACCCCGGGGTGAGCTCTGGACCCCACTTTGTGGATGAGGAAACCAGGGGCCCAAGGGGAGAAGCGTCTGGCCAGGGTGAGGGCTGTCCTCCCCGAGGGGACGTGGCCTGACAGCCTCGAGGCCCCCAAGACAAGGTCCGCTTCCCTTGCCGGCTGTCACGCACCAGGGCCCAGCCACATCGATGCCCACTCGTGACTCTCCGCTCCCCAGCCTGCCACGTGTGACGCACTGGCTGGGACTCCCCGGAAAGCCCTGGAAGCTCACCATGCCCCACCCGCCCAGAGCTTGGCCAGCAGCCAGGTGCAGCCCAGCACCTCGATGCCGCCTCACCCCACCCTGCAGGCACACCTCACAGAATCCCTGCAGCCACCCCTGACCACAGCCCCTCTCCGACAGGCAGCCAAGCCTGGGGCCAGGTTTCCCTGGCAACCGTATCACTACCATGTTTGCCAAGTCAGGGGAGCAGGGGTCAGCCCTGAGCAACAGCAGAGCTGTGATAAGGACACCAGACAGCACCTTGGACAGACTCTGATGACCAGTCCCAGGGAGGAGCGTTTGTTTGGGCCGAGCTTGGTCTCTCCAGGCAACCCAGTGGGAGGGGGGACTTGCAGCCATCAGGGTGGGGCGCAGCACCAGCTGCCCCCTCCCTACCTGTCCTCTGAGGCGAGAGCCGCAGCTGTCACTCAGGACCCGAGGGGCCGGGTCCTCATCACCCACCTTGGCCACCCCAGGAGCCCACACATGGCTGCCCCAGGGTGAGAGCTGAGCGTGAGCCTCCCCTGGAAGCTGGGAGTCCTCGGTAGTGTGGGGTCTCAAAGGCAGGTGGATTTTATGAGTGCAGCTGCTGGCCAGGTGGGAGACGCATTTCTGGCGCCTTCTATTGTTTCTGCCTCCTGGGAGAAGGCTTTAAAGCGGAAGAGATGGACAGAATTGTTTCAAGAAAAGGGAGGGGAGTTATCTCCAGTGAGGAGACCACTTCAGCCTGCAGGTAGCAGCAGACGTGAGCACAGAGCAGACCATGCGAGTGCTCGGGCGCAGTAGCTCCTTTCCCTCATAGCCCCGCCTAGAGCTGCCTCTGGTGCTGCTGGTGACAGCGGTGTTGGTGACGGTGAGCATGGCAGTGGTCGTGGTGGTGGTGACAGCGGTGTTGGTGATGGTGAGCATGGCAGTGGTCGTGGTAGTGGTGATGGTGAGCATGGCAGTGGTCGTGGTGGTGGTGACAGCGGTGTTGGTGATGGTGAGCATGGCAGTGGTCGTGGTGGCGATAGTGCTGTGGGTGGTGATGATGGCAGTGGTGGTGGTGATGGTGGTGGTGGTGGTGATGGTGAACATGGCAGTGGTGGTGGTCGTGGTGGTAACAGTGACACTGATAGTGGTGTGGGTGGTGATGATGATGATGATGGCAGTGATGGTGGTGATGGTGACAATGGTGGTGGTGATGGCAGTGGTGGTGGTGATGGTAGTGAAGGTGACAATGGTGGTGGTGCTGGTGGTGGTGATGATAGTGAATGTGGTGACAATGATGGTGATGATGGTGAGAGTGGTTTGGGTAGTGATGATGATGGCAATGGTAGTGGTGGTGATGGTGGTACTGGTGACAGTGGTGTTGGTGGTGATGAGTATTGGTAGTGATGGTGTTGGTGAAGATGGTGATGATGGGTGTTGGTGGTGGTGATGGGTGATGGTATGACTAGTGGTGTTAGTGATGGTGGTGATGTGATGGTGGTGGTGGTGATGGAAGTGATGATGGTGGTGACAGTGGTGGTGGTGATGGTGACATTGGCTTAGGTAGTGATGACAATGGCAATGGTAGTGGTGGTGATGGTGGTACTGGTGGCAGTGGTTTTGGTGGTGGTGATGACAGTGATGATGGTGGTGATGGGTGTTGGTGGTGGTGATGGTGGTATTGCTGCTGATGGTGGTGGTGATGTGATGGTGTTGGTGGTGATGTGATGGTGGTGGTGGTGATGTGATGGTGGTGGTGGTGATGTGATGGTAGTGGTGGTGATGAGATGGTGGTGGTGGTATTGCTGAGGTGCTGGTGGTGATGTGATGGTGGTGGTGGGTGGTGGTGGTGGTGATGGTGGTGACAGTGGTGGTGGTGATGGTGACAGTGGTTTGGGTGGTGATGATGATGGTGGTGACAGTGGCAGCAGTGGTGACTTTGCTAGCAAACGTGGTGGCGAAGGTGGAGGAGACAGTGTTGCGGTATTTCCCGGAACAGGTCAACCCAAGTGGCAGTTAAGGCTCACCCTTCAGAATTCCACACACTTGCTCCAGCGCTAATTCACTGACCAGCTGTGGGGCGTGAATCACCTCAGTGTGCCCCACTGATGTCATCGGGGGGAGGCAATCACAGGACCCACCCAAGGTGACTGTGGCACCAAGTGAGATAACGAAGTGCTTAGCCCAGAAGGGGCACGAGCCCGCGACCCCGCCCTGGCTTCCTTCCTCACTGGTCCCAGAGAGGTCTCCAGATTCCCATGCACTCCCAGCCCTGTTCTAGCTCCGATGACCTTGCCACAAGCCACTGTTTGCCACCTCTACACACTTTCCGTGGTCCTCCTGCCCCAATGTGGGGGGCACTGCACAGCAACAGGCCCCGTCTCCTCTTGCATGGATTTCAGGGGGCACCACTGGAGCCTGTTGGCTCCGACCTCAGAGGCTCCTGCCCACAGCGTCCAACCCTGGCCACCACACCCCCACATCCTGCAGAACTGAGCACTTTGCTACCCTGCTTGCCCCGAGACCGTCCTTACCCAAACCAATGCAGAGCTGAGAAAACCCCGGCAAGCCAGACACCTCTGCGTTCCTCTGGTTCCTCTGAGCCCCGCTCACTGCCAACACCACCTTGTGCACCCTTCCTGCTGCTCAGGGTCCTGACCAGGGCACTGCCCACTGCAGACCCCCGACCACAGCCCCGCTGGCTCCTGCTGCTCCCTGCTCAAAGCCCTCCCCGAGATTCCTGGGCCAAGTGTGCTGCAGGCTTGAGGGCACTGTCCCTTTCTTGGTGACAGGGGAGCAGAGTGGCACTGACTGCTGGGTGACCTTGCACAGTTATTTCACTTCTCTGTGCCTCAGTTTCCCTCTCTGTGATGTGGATCTCATCACAGCGCCCACCACATAAAGTGTGGGACACGGGCAAACCCTCCCAGGGTAGCTGGCACGTCCAGCCCTCGTGAGAGCAGCCCCTGCCATCCCTCACCACGGCACCCCTGCCTGCCACAGACGGATGTTGAGGGTGTAAAAGGCCCACCCTCCCCCATGCCCTTGGCGGGGGTCTGGATGGGAGGGTCTTCCTGGGTCTATTGCATCCCTGGCTGGGTGGTCAGCAGCTCGGCCACATCCCCACACTCAGTTCAAAGCAGGTGGGCTTGGGACAGCCCTCTCGGGCCCCCAGGCCCAGGGTGGGCCCTCAGCATGGGGCACTGGGGTCTGCCCACCAGGGCGTGGGAGCCCCCATGTGGGGAGCCGCGGCCTTGGCCCCTGAATCACTCCAACACTCCAGTGACTCAGAGTCCCCAAAGCTGCCAAGACCCGGCCAGCCCAGTCTCCAGAGGCCAATAGCCCTCAGGCCCCGGTTGGACCCCACCCTGTTGCTCAGGCCCGGGCCCCTCCCCCAGGGCAGCACACCCAGAGGACTCTGGACCCGGTGCTGCCGCCGGCCTGGGGCACATGTGTCACGAGAAATGCCAGGGTAGGGGCCCGTCAGCGCAGCTGCTGAGATCAACTCTTCTCCCTGGGAACTCAGGGTGGGCTGGGGGTGGGGAGCGCTGCGGGCCGGAAGGTGGGAGGGACCAGGAGCGCCTCAGCCCCCAGAGCAGCACCCGCCTGAGCTGCAGACAGGCCGCACCTGCCAGTCTCCCTGTGGGACTCAGCCCTGCGCCCTGCCCCACCGCCTCCCTCTCCCAGCCCCCTCCTCCCGCCACTCCGCAGGAGGGGCCCCCAACTGTTTTCCAGGATTGCTCCCTGCGGCTGCCACCAAGCACCTGACACAACGCAGCGGTGGCGGCGGCGGGAGGGGCAGGCTCTTCACGAGAAAGAATTCAGGCGTGGGACAGAGGGCGGCGGTCAGCAAGGGGCAGGGGTAAGGTGGGACAGAGGGCGGCGGTCAGCAGGGGGGCAGGGGTACGGGCGTCGTCAGAACGGGGTGGGGGACAGAACCTGAGAGAGAGCGCCCCTCACTCAGACTGGGGACGGCGAGGCCCGTGGGTAGGTGGAGAGGGTGCACCCGGCGGGGCGGGCGGCAGAGCTGAGCGCGCAGTGGTCAGACTGCAGCTGATAAGGGAAGGGTCCAGGCCTTCCCGCCGTGCCCGCCTCCCCCTCCCCCCCAGGACAGAGGTGTGCTGAGTGTCAGTGAGTGGACTCCTCCCAGCGCTCCCTGCTCAGCGCTGTCAGACGGGGAGCCCCCTGGGCGGGCAGAGGAGCCTCCCTCGGGCGCCCGCCCTGGAGGAAGGATGTGATGGATTTATTGCTCCGTGTGGTCAGGCCGGGCCACCCGTGGGTGCTGAGAGAGGGCTGTCCGGGGAGCCTTCCCTGGGGGCGGCCGGGACCCTGTGCGTCATCGGGGTCAGGGCTGCGTCTGAGGCGGCTGCGTTCCCCTCCCCAGGCCCCTCACAGGCTGATTGCTGTTCCCACCCAACCCACTGGGGGGACACCACCCTTCCCAGCAGCACTGCGGCCAACAGGCCCGGCCTGCCCCGTGGGCTGTGCCACCCCATCCCCCAGCACCCGGCCTGCCCCGTGGGCTGTGCCACCCCATCCCCCAGCACCCGGCCTGCCCCCAGGGGCTGTGTCACCCCATCCCCCAGCACCCGGCCTGCCCCCAGGGGCTGTGCCACCCCATCCCCCAGCACCCGGCCTGCCCCCAGGGGCTGTGCCACCCCATCCCCCAGCACTCGGCCTGCCCCCAGGGGCTGTGCCACCCCATCCCCCAGCACCCGGCCTGCCCCGTGGGCTGTGCCACCCCATCCCCCAGCACCCGGCCTGCCCCGTGGGCTGTGTCACCCCATCCCCCAGCACCCGGCCTGCCCCGTGGGCTGTGCCACCCCATCCCCCAGCACCCGGCCTGCCCCCAGAGGCTGTGCCACCCCATCCCCCAGCACCCGGCCTGCCCCCAGGGGCTGTGCCACCCCCATCCCCCCAGCACCCGGCCTGCCCCGTGGGCTGTGCCACCCCATACCCCCAGCACCCGGCCTGCCCCGTGGGCTGTGCCACCCCATCCCCCCAGCACCCGGCCTGCCCCGTGGGCTGTGCCACCCCATCCCCCAGCACCCGGCCTGCCCCCAGGGGCTGTGCCACCCCATCCCCCAGCACCCGGCCTGCCCCGTGGGCTGTGCCACCCCATCCCCCAGCACCCGGCCTGCCCCGTGGGCTGTGCCACCACATCCCCCCAGCACCCGGCCTGCCCCGTGGGCTGTGCCACCCCATCCCCCAGCACCCGGCCTGCCCCGTGGGCTGTGCCACCCCATCCCCCAGCACCCGGCCTGCCCCCAGGGGCTGTGCCACCCCATCCCCCAGCACCCGGCCTGCCCCGTGGGCTGTGCCACCCCATCCCCCAGCACCCGGCCTGCCCCGTGGGCTGTGCCACCCCCATCCCCCCAGCACCCGGCCTGCCCCCTGGGGCTGTGCCACCCCATCCCCCAGCACCTGGCCTGCCCCGTGGGCTGTCACCCCATCCCCCACCCAGCGTCCAGCACTGGGATTCTCCGACTGCCACTCAGTCCCCACTACCATGTCCGTCTCCCGGGGAGACTGCCCGCTCAGTGGACATGTCAGGGCCTCCCAGGCCAGGAGCAGCCCGGGGCAGGGACAGCCCAGCTCAGAGAAGGGCACAGGTACCTGCGGTGGAGTGTGGTGAGCACTGAAGGGCGGGGCCGGCAGGTGAGAGTGGGGCGTCCAGGCCGGGCCTGTGGCTGCGGTGCCGATCATCTCCAGTTGGAGGGTATCCCCTGGGGTCTTGTGTGGCCGTGAAGGCTCCTCAGGAGACAGTCACAGCGACAGAGGCCCAGGCCGGGGCCAGGAATTCAGGTGAGCATGAGCGACGGCCCAAGGGCTCGGCCCCAGGCCAGACCCGGAGGAAGCTCCTGGCTCCCGGCTTCAGGCCAGCCCAGCGCCCTCTGTCGCGCGGCCACTTGGGGAGTGAACCAGCGGACGGAAGACCTCTCTCCTGCCTGTCAAATCAATACAAGAATCTTTTTTAAAAAAAATGCCCCCTCCTACTATCCGACCCACGTTGTTCTGGGAGACGCAGCTTCCGCACCGATGCGGGAAATGGACACGAAGCAGCCGGCCCGGCCCCTCCCTCAGCCCAGGCCTCCTGGAGGCAGCCCGACAGGATAGACTGATCAGGTCTGTGAGCGGGAGACCACACCCTCACCACGCCCCTGTGTGACCTCAGGCCCCTAGGGACCCCACCTGTGCGCCCACCTGCCAATTGGGCTACGTGGCCACGCCCCTTTGGAGGTGGACAAAGGCCTGGAGCACGGTGGGCCCGCCCGGCCCTGGACCCCTGTTCCCTGCGTGGCCTTTGCTGCCCAGGGTCCCTGCGCTCTGCCTTCACTCCGCTGAGCCGGGAGCCGCTCAGAACCAGTCGCCTGCTGCACGTGGCTCCCAGCCTGCTCTCGGCTCCGTGTGGCCTCAGCTCAATTTCCGGACTTTTCTGTCTCCATTAGACCAAGCCCTCACTCTCCTACGCATTTCCCTCACTAAATAAAAAAGCTTAAAAAAAAAAAAAAACTTACCATGCTGCCTGGTCTATTTGAGCCAGTATTCAGAATTCTTCTCTTAACCCACACTGCTTGTTGATTTCAGAAATACTGATAAGCAGGTCGGTTTCAGACCCACGCTGAGCCCAGCGGGCCAGCGGGGCTTGTCTGAGGATTCCGGACGCCGGGCAAGGCACCGGCTGCGTCCTGAGGCAGGGACGACAACCGCAGGTGGCAAGCAGCCACTGTGAGTTGTCCGCCCGGCCAGCGCCAACATGCAGCTGGCCCTGTCCTCCGGCCGCTTGGTCCCAACCCCACTTCCACTCCCTTCGAAAGCTCTCCTGCTAACCTGAGACGGATATGGCCTCGGACCCAGGACCCCCAGGCCTGACTCCCGGGCATCAGCGCTGCCAGCAGCCGGCAAGCGGCCCGGCCCACGTCTCCCGGCCGAGTGCCCTTGGCGCAGCTCCCTGTGATCCCTCGGCCGGGGGAGAGGTGGTGGCCACAGGCTGGGGTTTCCGGGACTTTCCAGGAGTTTCCAGCTTGCCCTTGAGCACCCTGCCCCCTCTGCCTCCTGCGGCAGTGTCGGTGAGGGGCGGGCCCCTCGTTCGAGGAAGGGGCTCCCACGTGCGGATCCCCTACCTGCAGGAGGCAGGCTGAGTGCCTGTGTCCCGTCCCTCTCAGGGGAGGATCCGGTCTGGAAGGGTCCTTGACGACGATTTCTCGGGGGAAACTGGGGGTCCGCAGCACTGTGACCACACCCTGGCTGACCGGGCTGCGACAGAAACGGAAGATGATAGCTCAGCGGGCTCCAGGCTCCCATGGCCATCTCCCGACGTGAGCCCCAGGGCTGAGCCACGGGCAGCCACAGGCTCACAAGCAGGGCCCCTAAAGCACCCCCGCCACCAGCGACGCCCTCGGCACGGGGACCCCGGGCCCACCCAGGCTGCGCTGCAGACGGATCAGCCTGGGCCCCCGCACCCAGCTTGCCCGTGTCTGATTCTCTAACGGCAGCCACAGGGTGAGCGGTGGCTCTGTGTGCCGTCTGGAATCCGCCTCGGCGCCGTGCGGGGAGAGGCAGCTCCCGCCATCCCTGGCCACTGCCCAGCCAGTGCTGGCCAGGGTGCAGCCTTCGGGGGGTCAGCGCCAAGCCACTCGGGACTGGAATGGGAGAATCAGCTCTGTGTGTGGAACACAAGACACGCTCCTGCAAACAGAGGCTGTGAAACCAAGCTGACACATGTCATGGCACACGTGTGCTGTGTGTGCACACATGGCAGGACGTGTCTACACCGTCTGTGTGTGCATGTGTGGTATGACATGTCTACACAGTGTGTGTGCACATGTGGTATGACATGTCTACACTGTGTGCGATATGACGTGTCTACACACTGTGTGCACATGTGATATGACATGTCTACACGGTTTCTGTGTAGTGCATGTGTGGTATGATGTGTCTACATGGTGTCTGTGTGTGCACTGTGGTATGACGTGTCTACACAGTATCTGTGTGTGCACATGTGGTATAATGTGTCTACATGGTATTTGTGTACACATGTTGTATGATGTGTCTACCTGGTGTCTGTGTGTGCACATGTTATGTGAAGCATCTACATGGTGTCTGTGCACGTGTGATATGACATGTCTACATGTCTGTGTGTACATGTTGTATGACATGTCCACATGGTCTCTGTGTGTGCATGTGTGGTATGACGTGTCTACATGGTCTCTGTGTGTGCATGTGTGGTATGACGTGTCTACACGGTCTCTGTGCATGTGTGTGTTGTATGATGTATCTGTTAGGCAGGAAGTCAGAAACTGAGCCTCTGTGCGTGTGAGACGGGCCTGAGAGCCAGCACCTACTGGGAAGCCCCAGAAGCCCAGCGTCTCCCACTTCAGAGTCCTGCCCAGACCCTGATGACCTCCCAGGTGCTCCCAGCCCTCCCCCCAGGGACAGCTCCCAGGAGAATGCTCTCCTCAGGACCAAAGGGGCTGCCTGACCCGGTAACCTGGGGCCCTGAAACCTTCTCAGACGCCCTAGGGGAGCCCCCCCACTCTGCCCAGGCCAGCAAATCTGGGGAGGAATTTGCTAATCTTCAGCTAAGGAACCCCATCCTTTGTCCTAGAGGAGAGGGGAGTGGTGGGCGTGGTAAACAGACTCCCTTAAAAACCCAGGGAGTGCAAGCAGACTCAGCCCTCTGCTCCCTGCTGAGCCCCCGCCTGGCCTGCCCGGGTGTGTTCTCTCCATCAACCACCAACCTCGCTCTCCCCAGTCCGAGTTGTTGCAGAAATCCGAGGTGGGAAGACTCCCTCCGTTCAAACAGGCACCAGAGACAGTGGAGGATCAAGCGGTTTATTACCCAGCAGGCTCAGCGGGACTCATTTCCCGAGGACTGAGCCCCAATCCCGTTTCTTACCGTATTTATAGGCTCATGAGCGTCACACCTTAGCTGCTACAGCACTGGTGGGTGTAAACTGCAGCCTGCGTGACTTAGGACCGCACTTCAGTGGCCGGTGGGCCTGGTGTGATGTAGAAGATCCCGGGGGCAGGTTTATTAGGACGGATATGACTGGAGTTACAGAAGCAGAACTCAGGAGGTCCTCTCTCCCTGGACAGGATCACAGGGCAGTGCTTCGCTAGTCAGCTGTGAGCAGCCACTTGTCAAGGTCTATGTGGGAGGAGGGGTCGCTTCTCTTTCTTTGTCTCTGGTTGCGGCCGCATTTACTCTACAGAGCGACTGTGCACTCTCTCTCTCTCTGTCCCCCCCCCCGTTCTGACGGATGCCCTGTCCCCAGTAAAGCCTCATCACCCCGCTCTCTGACTCACGTCTGAATTCTTTCTTGCGTGAGGACAAGAACCCCACGGCTTCCACGGCCTTCCCTCTGGTGACAGATCTACATGGTGACTGTGTGTCGCCTGTTGCATGTCATATGTATGTGTGCCATGTTCTGTTGTGTGTCTATATGTTACTTATGTGTGCACATGTATGTATGTGTGTTGTGTGTTCCATACCTATATGTGCACATGTTGCATGCCATGCCTGGTATCTACATGTTCACATGTTGTGTGTTGTGTTTGTGTTGTATCCGTGTGTGCACATGTGTGTGTCATATCTGCGCTATGTGGGCACATGGTCTGTGGCGGGCAGGTCTACATGTGATCCGTGTGTGCACAGTGTGTGTCGTGTCTGCACTATGTGGGCACATGGTCTGTGGTGGGTGTGTCTACATGTGATCCGTGTGTGCACAGTGTGTGTCGTGTCTGCACTATGTGAGCACATGGTCTGTGGTGGGTGTGTCTACATGTGATCTGTGTGTGCACAGTGTGTGCCGTGTCTGCACTATGTGGGCACATGGTCTGTGGCGGGCAGGTCTACATGTGATCCGTGTGTGCACAGTGTGTGCCGTGTCTGCGCTATCCATGTGTGCACGTGTTTTGCGCTGTGTCCACATGGAGGAAGCTCTGCACAGCTCTGCCCTATCTGCTCACAGATACGTGAGTCCCCACCAGTTAACTGTTAAGGCAGATCCCTCTAGTCCCAGGGCTGCTCTGCTGCCCGGTCACACCGCCCTGGCTGTGGAGATGACCCTGGCTTCACAGCGAGCAGGGCTTCTATGGGCTCGAAAAGAAACCTTCGGCCAGCGCCCCGGGATCAAAGTTCTAGATTCGGTCTCTGACTTTGGAGTTTGCCCTGCCCCCGGGGAGCCTGGGGGACGCCGTGTTGTCCAGGGTCTGGCAGAGCTGTGGCCCCAGGCCCTGCATCCCTGGGTGTGTGGGCGATGCAGAGGGCACGGGGTGGTGGGAAGTCTTGGGGCTGATGGCCTGGGGTGATGCCAGCCGTGGTGACAGTCACTTTGGGCTTCTTATTTTTTTAATTTTTTTTTTAATTTGAAAGGCAGAGTTACAGAGGGAGAGAGAGAGAGAGAGAGAGGTCTTCCATCTGCTGGTTCACTCCCCAGATGACCACAACAGCCAGGGCTGCGCCAGGCTGAAGCCAGGAGCCAGGAGCGCCATCCGGGTCTCCCACGTGGGTGCAGGGGCCCAGACACCCGGGGCCGTCCTCCGCTGCTGTCCCAGGCCGTGGCGGGAGCTGGATCGGGAGTGGAGCAGCGGGGCTCCAACAGTGCCCACATGCAGGGTGGCGGAGAAGGCTCCCCGCTCTCCTTAAACACAGGTCTCTGACGACTCGAACATTCACAAAGCGAGAGCCGCCGACTCGTCAGACTGAGCCGGGACTGGGACTCCAGAGAGCTCTTCCAGAGAATTCCAAATTACAGCCCTTGGGGAAGATACAGTTTTGTAAACAAAGATAAGAATGTTTATCTTCCTTTTCTTTCCACTTAATTGCTCCAAAGTTCAAAAGAAAAAGTTATGAGTGGGGGCTGGTGCTGTGGCATAGTGGGTAAAGCCACCGCCTGCAGTGCCAGCATCCCATATGGGCACCAGTTCAAGTCCTGATTGCTCTACTTCCCATCCAGCTCTCTGCTATGGCTGGGAAAGCAGTGGAGGATGGCCCAAGTCCTTGGGCCTCTACACCTGCATGGGAGACCGGGAAGAAGCTCCTGGCTCCTGGCTTCAGTCTGGCCCAACTCTGGCCATTGAGGCCGTTTGGGGAGTGAACCAGCGGATGGAAGACCTCTCTCTCTCTCTCTCCCCCCACTTCTCCCTCTCCCTCTCTGTAACTCTCTCTTTTCAAATAAATAAATAAATCTTTTTTAAACAAAAGGTACGAGTGTTGATTTTTGGAACACAGATTGTCACATGGCTCAGCAAGGAGCTGTTCCCGACAGGGTGCAGCTGGGGACGTTGGTACACACGAGGCGGGTGCAGAGCCCAAGCACCTGGGCCATCCTCCACTGCACTCCCTGGCCACAGCAGAGAGCTGGCCTGGAAGAGGGGCAACCGGGACAGAATCCGGTGCCCCGACCGGGACTAGAACCTGGGGTGCTGGCGCCGCAAGGCGGAGGATTAGCCTAGTGAGCCACGGCGCCGGCTTTTTTTTTTTTTTCCCCACAATTGCTTTTCCACACATGGGTGGAAGGACGCTGGGCTCAGTCTGTTTTGGCCTGGTGTGAACATGGCTGCTAGGAACGCCGGGTCACGCGGCTGGAGTGGACGCAGATGTTCGGTTCTCTTGGACTAGGGTTGGACTGGGTGGATGACGTTATAGACACTTGTGTGGGTTTTTTTTTTTCTATTTATTTATTTGATAGGCAGAGTTATAGACAGTGAGAGAGAGAGAGAGAGAGACAGAGAGAAAGGTCTTCCTTCCGTTGGTTCACCCCCCAAATCGCCACTACGGCCAGCGCTGCACCGACCCGAAGCCAGGAGCCAAGTGCTTCCTCCTGGTCTCCCACGCGGGTGCAGGGGCCCAAGCGTGGTTTTCTAAAGTGGCTGCACTATTCTGCATTCCCACCGGCCGTGGGTGAACACTCCAGAGCCTCCTCCTCGCCAACACGGCGCGGAGCATAGCCAGCCTTTGCCGTTTTCACTGCCGACACCGTTACACGCCGGAGGTCCTGGTGTTTCGCTCTGAGCTGTCAGCCTGGGGCCGGGTAGCTGCTGTGCGTGTTCTGAGATGCACCGGGTGTTTCTCAGAACTTCCTCCTCACCGAGAGTGGCTGGGGTGGCAGAGTGAGGGGCTCCCGGGGGGCCCTGGTCCAACCTGAGGTCCGGGTTGGGATCTGCTCGTCAGGGTGGGGGCTGGGAGTTGCCTCCTGCCTCTTCTGTGGGCTCCCCTAGAGCTTGGAGCCTGGCCTGGGACTCAACCCATCCGGGCTTCCTTCTGACTCTTCCCCGCAGACATCAGCCCCGTGACCCTCACTGCAGACCCAGCCATGTTCCAGAGGGAGCTGAGAGAACTCTACGTGCAGGTGGGCTGCCCCTGGCCTTGGCCGCTGACCCTCCGAGCTGCTCTTCACCGTTCACGCCAGACTCCCAGGCCTTCGCCCCAGCAGGGGCTAGAATGGGGCTTTCTCCTCCTGCCCTAACTGGCCTCTTAGCCCTTCCTGTGGCCCGCACCCCGGCTCGGGGCCTGCAGGTCTCTCGTTGTTGGAGCCCTTGTGACTGTGCTTGTCCCTGGCACACAGTAGGTGCTTATTGTTAGTGGACGAATGAAGGAGGCGAAAGGAGGAAGCATCGATGCCCATTTGCAGGTGGGGTGGTGGCCAGAGGAGCTGGGGTAGGTCGATTCAGACCCCAAAACCAGGGCAACACTGGGTCAGGCGCCCCATGGCCACCTGGGCTCCTTGGCCACCGCACCAAATGCCCTGGCTCAGCACCTGCCCTGTCCCTGCCCGCTGAGACCACCAGCTTCCTGAAGGCAGACTCCCAGGTGTGGGTCTAGTTCACGGCCATGGGCCTGTAACAGGCCCCGCACACGTGAGGGCTCACGCTCGTGGGCTGATGAGTTAAATAGGAAAGGGGCAGCTCCCAGGGCCCAGTGCCTACCCCTGGACACACAAGGCTACGCCCCGAGCCCCCGGCTCCCAGGGTTTCCATCCTCGCAGCGATAAACAAAACTGAGTGATCTGCTGTCCCTGGTCCCCAAGGTGGGGCGGGGGGGGGGGAGCTCTCCCCTTCACCAAGCCTCTCTGGAGCTCTGGAAGGGGTGTGGTTACAGTTTGATTGACAGGTGGGGGAGGCGGGGCCTCCAGCTGGTGAACTTTGTCCCTTGAGGCTCCCACATCAGGACAACCACACCCGCACTGTCCAGCTACCTGCGGTTGGGATTCTCGTCGCCGCCACTGAGTAACTGACAGCGGAGTCGGTGGCAGCTGCTGTTCAGCAGTTCAGAGCCCACGAGGGGTTCCCGTGGCTGGGCGGGGGGGCACGGAGGTCCTCACAGGCCCCAGGCCCTTTGTGTTGAGAGAGATCACAGTGGGGGTAAAGCCGCTGCCCGCAGTGCCGACCCCACGTGAGCACCGTTCGAGTCCTGGCTGCTCCACTTCTGATCCAGCTCTGTGCTGAGGGCTGGGAGAGGCAGCGGAGGACAGCCCAGGTGCTCGGGCCCCTGAGCCCACGTGGGAGACCTGGGTGCAGCTTCTGGTGCCTGGCATCAGCTTGACCCAGACCAGGCTGTTTTGGGCATTTGGGGAGAGACCCAGTGTCATGCCCGGTTTGATTATCCCCAGAGGCACCAAGGAGCCGATGCTGCTGTAAGACACGCGAGTTTTATTGCAAGGTTGGGCCTGGACTCCCAACCGTCACCGACGCGGCGGGTCTGATTGAGAGCCCCGACTTCAGTTAACGGGGTTTTTATAGGGTTTTCAGAGACATTCCATACGTTATAGCACCATGCAGCAAATCATCTCATCCCGCGGGAAATTCAAAGAACATCTCTTAGAATTGTAGTGCATCCTTACTCCTCATGTAGGATCTCTGTCCTTAGCGTGCTGTACATTGAGACTTCATGCTTTAACGAGTACTCAAACAGTATATTTCACTCTGTGTTTCTGTGGGGGTGCAAACTGTTGAAAGCTTTACTTAATGTATACTAAACTGATCTTCTGTAAAAAAAAAAAAAAAAAAAGAAGAAGAAGAAGAAATTAGCAATTCCCAACTTGACTCTCGCTGGGATTAAACATGACAATAGGTCTGATCTGATTTCATCATCATTTAAAAAATCATCTATTATTTTTCACTTTATGTTTCTGTGTGGGAGCAAACTGTTGAAATCTTTACTTAATGTATGCTAAACTGATCTTCTGTATATAAAGAGAATCGAAAATGAATCTTGATGTGAATGGCAGGGGAGAGGGAGTGGGAGAGGGGAGGGTTGCGGGTGGGAGGGACGTTATCGGGCGGGGGGAAGCCATTGTAATCCATAAGCTGTAGTTTGGAAATTTATATTCATTAAATAAAAGTTTTTTTTAAAAAAAAAAAAAGAATTGTAGTGCATCCAGCGGCGGGAATGGACCCAGTAAGGGTGGTTGGATGGCTTTGGGGCCGATGCTTTTTAAAATGGCTGGCTAAAGTACGGGGTCCGAGCCGCTAGGGTGTAGGTGCCAAACCTCAGGGTTCGGGGGTGTTAGCAATCACCTTCCCGGCCTGAGAAGACACCTGGAACTTCACGTATCTCCCTGCTCTCTGCTGATTGGCTGTTTCTAGGGGAACTCATTGCAAGGGGGGCTTATTTTGCTTCTTTCAGGAGCTTTTGGCTCAGGGTTCAGGGCCCGGTCAGGCCCGAGGTACAGGATGGGGGCCTCGTCTAAAAGACTGCGCCTTGATCCCCATTAGCAGATGGAAGGCCCGCTCGCTCTCTCTCTCTCTCTCTCTCTCTCTGATTCTTCCTCTCTCTGCTGCTCTGCCTTTCAAATAAATAAATCTTTCTTGAAAAATACAGCACACACTCCACCATAAGCAGCCGGCAGCTATGACCCTGGGACCTGGGACTTTACCCTAGAGACTAGAAGTCCTCAGCACACATGGAGAGCTGAGCGTGCTCACTGCACGTCACTCACCCGTCACTCGCCCGTCACTCGCCCGTCACTCTCCGTGCTCACACACTCCTCCCTCGCGCCGGGTGCCACGGCGCTTCCTGGTGGTGCCCGGCTCCCCAGCCCCTCGCCTGAGTTCGTCCTGACCATCGCTGGTGCTGCTCCCTCCTGGCCTCGCTCGTTCTCGTCCGGCCAACAGTGGCGCCTACTCCCCTGCTACCCTTCACATGTGACGGAGCCAAACCTTGGATCCAGCCAGGTGGGGTGGATGCCAGAGACGCTGGCCCCCTGTCTCTCCTTCATCACCCCGCCCGGACCCCTGAGGACCACCTCCCCGTCACCCACCCGTGGCCAAGCCCCAGGGACTGCTGGAGGAGAAGAGCCCGGGAGCTGGCACCCTGCAGATGGGCACTGGGGGGCCCTTGCCATGGAACTCTGCAGGAGCCGTGTGGGGCCCCGGGTCTCCTCCCTCCCAGGGTCCCATGGCCCAGGACTCTCCACGTTGTCTGACCCTGCCACCCCTCCCGCCTTTAGAAGCTCCGGGCTTTTTGCTCCTTTGGGGCGAATTTTCCACCATCTGCTCGACACCTTCCCTGGGAGGTGCCTGGTCCCCATGCCGCCTGCCTCTGACCCCCTGGCCCCCAAGTCCCCACTGTCCCCGCTGTGCCACCCCCACAGCCCAGGCTCCAACACCTGCAAGGCCCCATCTCACCCCCTACTCGGGTGCCGCTTTCTCCCTTGTCTGTTAAGGTGCTGTCATCCCGTATCCATGGTAACACCCAGAGAGGGGCCGGATGGGGTCCTGGGCTCTGCTTGGGTGTCATCCGCCCCTCCCCCCGGCTGCCAGCTTCCAGGATGATTTCCCTGGTTGGATGAAGCACTAAGCATGCTGCCGCCCGGCCCACCTGCTGGAGCTGAGGCCCGGGACCACAGGTGGCCAGCCCCTGCCCTCCCTCAGGGAAAGCCCCGGGTGCCATGGTCAGATTAGAGACGGGGACACCAGGTCTGGATCCTCCCACCTGGGGGCAGCGGGACACAGAGGATGCAGTTGAGACCCTGGGACCTCAGCTCCAGCCCGTCCATGGCAGAGCTGCCCCAGAGCCAGGACCCACTCCCCGTCTTCCTTCCGTCTCCCTAGGTGGGAAGAGGCCTGGCCAAGTGTGGGTCCCTCCCCACCCCTCCCCACGGTCCCACCAAGGGGGTCTCCAGACACACCAGGACCCCTTTGCTGGTTTTTCCTTTGCAGCTCTGTCTGTCCACATGGCCAGCTGGAGCGAGGAGAAACCTGGCCACGGAACGGGACCTTCCCCTTTGACCCTGTCCTGCAACTTGACACAGAAATGGACAGGGATTCCAGATCCCACCACCGTGGGGAGCTCTAGGCTCTGTTACGCCCCTGGGGAGCAGCAGGCCAACCGGAGCCAGCCCCAGTCCCCACTCTCTCATCTCCTTTTCACTCGCCGCCTTCCCCACCCTTGCAGGCACCAGGACCCCATGGCCACCCGCGCTGGGCAGCCAGAACAGGCAGGGCCCTGAAGCCCGTGATGGTGACAAAGGCAGGGAGGTGACGCCAGGGCATGGGGAGAACCCAGCCTGCTTCCGGGGACAGTCGGGAGCGGCCACCTGGAGTCATGGACCCCAGGCCCCGGGGGTAGGTCTCATCAGGCACCCCGCACAGCCGGCCAGCACAGAGCAGATGCCCAGCGGCGGCTGCGAGGGAGGGGCTGCAGGGCGGAACCACAGCCCAGACAGCCCAGGGCCAACCAGGGGCGGCCGACCAGGCGGGGACCTCTGCGGGAGCCCGCCCCTCCTGGGGAGCCCGCCTGGTGCCAGCCCTGGGTGGGCGTGGCCTCAGCTCCCAGAGGGAGGAGGTCTCCTTGGTCCCTCCGGCCCTCGTCTGAGCTGACGAGGCAGGGGCTGCCCTTAGGGACCTCAGGCTACCAACCTCCCCAGACCCCATCCAAGGGGCTCCACAGGCCACCCCTCCCTCTGTGCCGGGCCGGGGGTCTGGGGTCAGCCGGCCTGCCCTCTCCCAGGGCCTCCGTTGTCCCGTCTGAGAAATGGGGATAACAGTGCCTACCGCTCCGTGTCCGCGTGCAGAGAGGAGTCAGAGAGCGCCGAGGGACACCCAGGGGCAGAGCGGGAGCAGCAGCATGGACACGCAGAGGGGGGCCCCGCTCTGGCCACCGCGGCTTCGCCCAGGGGTCCAAGAACGAGCGAGCGAGCAGACTAGGCCGGCTTCTGGGGCGGGAAGCACAGACGAGAGAGGACTGGGGCAGGGCACTGCCTGGTGACAGGACAGAGGGGAGGGGGCTCTCGTGATGGGACGGAGGGGGAGGCCTTCCTGCTGCTCCCTCCCTCGGAATCCCGGAGCCCGTAAGCGGGGGGCGGGGAGGGCCAGGAACCAGCCGGGTGCACAGCGCACCCCGGAGACGCCGGCTGCCACAAGTGCTTAGGCCCCTGCACCCATGTGGGAGACCTGGAGAGCCCCAGGCTCCTGGCTCCCGCCTGGCCCAGCTGCTGCAGCCCTCTGGGGATTGAGCCAGTGAATGGAATAGCTCACACGCTCGCTCGCTCGCTCTCTCTGCCTTTCAAGTAATAATAAATAAGTCAACATTTTTAAAAACTGAATCTATGTTAGTTTGGGCTGGTCCAGCGTGCAATGTGCTATGGAGACCCCGGCTCTGGCCCCGACCCCGAGCAGCTGGGGCTCCCCCCGCTGCCCCTTCCCCTCCCACCTGCCACCCCAGCTTTCTGGATTCTTCTCTGCCCTCACACCCGCACTGCCACACTCACTGTGTCAGTCATGAACACACGTGTGCACACTGCTGTCACACACACACGTGTGCACGCTGCTGTGTCTGCCTGTCAGCCGCGCACACACGTGTACACGCTGCTATCAGCCATGCATACACACACGTGCACACTGCTGAGTCTGCGTCTGTCAGTCACACACACACGTGCCACTGGAGACAGCACAGACCTGAGCCCCGGCCCGTGCAGTCCAAGCCCCCACGGAGCCCGGCCCTGTCTGCTGGCGTGGTCACCCCGGCCATCAACCCCTCCGCCCGCCCCGTCCCCGGTGAGGCCACAGCCCCCCTCCTGCCCGCCCCATCCCCGGTGAGGTCACAGCTCCCAGAGCCCCCCTCCCTGGGTGGTCACAGCCCTCAGACCTCCTCCTCCCCGGGTGAGGTCACAGGCCCCCTCCTGCCTGCCCCGTCCCCGGGTGAGGTCACAGCCCTCAGACCTCCTCCTCCCTGGGTGAGGTCATAGCCCCCCTCCTCCCCTGTCCCCAGGTGAGGTCACAGCCCCCAGGGCACCCCCCCACCCATTTCTGGGTGAGTCACAGCCCCTGGCCCCCTCCCTCCCCAGGTAAGGTCACAGCAGGCTCCTGCATGGGTCACTCAGGGGAGGCTCTGGGGACAGAGGCTGGCCCGTCACTCCTCTGTGGCCCGCAGAGACACTGCCCGCCAGGCCCACACACTGCCTCTGCATTCCAGAACTTTCCAGAGGCATCTCCCACACTCCCGCAGGCCCACCCCCTCCCCTGAATTCGCCCCAGGTGGCCCCGCAGGCCCCCAGGCACAGGGCAGCCTCCCTGCTGAGGGGCCCAGGGCCCTCGCAGTCATGGCCTTGACCGGCTCCCTGCCCTGGCTGCAAGCCCTGGCAGTGCTGGGGCTGCTTCCCCGGCTCCCCTCCCTGGCAGAAGCCCTGGGTCTCCACGCCAGGCCAGGCCAGCGCTCCACCCGCTCTGCCGGGAAGGCATGGGGAGGATCCGGCCCGGCCGCTGCTATAGAACAGAGTGGGAGGGCTCGGGACTGAATGGCGGGGACCCCAGGGCTCAGAGGGGGCTCAGGGATGACGGGGGATCGGGACTCACATCTGGAGGACCACCGGCGTCTTTATCTGCCACTCACCAAGACCATCTGCTGTGCCTCCAAGGAGACGATCACTGTCCCGTTACAGGTCCACCAGCGAGACAGCGGGGCTGGGCCCTGGCCACTGCTGACCCTGCAGGCCCCTGCCTGCTACGGAGCCTGCCGCTTCCGGACAAGGTGCAGCTCCGCCTTGCTTTGATCCTGGCCTTGGCTTTCGTCCAAGCTGACCCTGGACGTGGGCCTTGCCTGCCCTGAGCACGGGAGCCCTCCTGTGTGTCGGCCCCAGCTGCTCCCTCCAGGACCACACGTGCAGGCTGAGCCTTGGCCAGGGGTTCTGGAAGGTGCCATGCCCAGTTCTGGGGTGGGTGAGTGGGAAGGGCCCCAGAACGCTGGGCAACAGGCACGGGGTCCAGCCTGACCACAGCCCTGGAGGCATGGCCGCTGGACGCCCGCAGCTCCGTGGGTGCAGGCTGCACAGGGCCTGGGCTCCAAGGCAGGAGGCCTGCATTCCTGCTGCCCGCACATCACTGGGCCGTCCCAGACGCATCAGCCGGGGCCATGTGAGGCCAGCAACGTGGCTGGGCTGGCCATGCCGGCGCAGCCATAGGCGGGACTCGGAATCCCCTGCATCTATCGCGGGCTAATTCCAAGTCCATAATTTTGCGTGGCCTGTGAATGATGCCATAAATATCCAAATGCCCTTGGCAGATAAAGGTTCCCCACCCTGCCCCGGGCTTGGGACAAACAGCTGGCTCACACACCCAGCAAGGATTTAGGCTCTGCCGGGCTGGGCCTCACGGGCCGCCCGCCCCTGTCCCACGCCCTCTCTCACCAGTGGTGCTGCTCCCTGGAGGCCGGGCTAGGTCTCCTCCCCTCACCTGCTGCTCTCTGCCCCCAGCCTGAGCTGCATGGTGTCCCTGCTGGGAGGCGGATGGAGCCGGCGCCACCACGGTCGCCGCATGCGTCTGGGCGGCAGGCTGCAGCAGTAGCAGGCCGGGTGGCTCGGTCCAGGAGACGAGGGAGCTGCAGGGGACCCGGCTCAGACAGAGAGGACGCAGGCCAGCGCAAGCACCAGCTGGCTGGCACGGCTGAACGCAGCTGTCTGTCCTGCACACGTCCCATCCCGCATCTGACGGTTAACAGTGGCAGGTGCACCAGAGCCCAGGGATGCAAGCTTGCACTCGCCTGGGTGCTTGGTTACCTGTGCATGGAAGACAGCACAGACCTGAGCCCCGGCCCGTGCAGTCCAAGCCCCCACGGAGCCCGGCCCTGTCTGCTGGCACGGTCACCCCGGCCATCAACCCCCCACTCCCCTGACTTCACTTCCCCTGCTGCCTGTGTGCTGTGTACACGGACTGCACGTGTTTGGGCTCTGGGTCCCTTTCCACTTCGCCTTGTAGGAATTGCACTTTTCACGCTGCAAAAAGTCTTTGCTAACGACGGGATGAAGGTGGACCTTTCCTGTCTGCGCTTCATGTTTTCAAGTGTTGTGCACACCACACACACACACACACATGTGCATACACACACACGCACACACACACGTGCATACACCCACACACACACACACGTGCATACACACACACACGCCCACGAGGCTGAAGCTTGGTCACCCCACCTGTGGGAGTCCTAGGCGTGGATAACACTACACACACACACACGTGCATACATCCCCCCACACACATGCACACCACACATGCATAAACACACACATGCACACACACGTGCATACACCCCACACACACACACGTGCATACACACACACACACAAGGTTGAAGCTTGGTCACCCCCTTGTGGGAGTCCCACGTGTGGATAACACCACACACACATGCATACACCCACACACACACACATGTGCATGCACCCCACACACACTGCACACGTGCACACGAGGCTGAAGCTTGGTCACCCCCTTGTGGGAGTCCTAGGCGTGGATAACAGTTCATGCACACATGCACACACACGTGCATACACCCCACACACATGTACATACACACACACACACTGCACACGTGCACACGAGGCTGAAGCTTGGTCACCCCCCTTGTGGGAGTCCCAGGTGTGGATAACACACACACATACACACACGTGCATACACCCCACACACACTGCACACGTGCACATGAGGCTGACACTTGGTCACCCCCCTTGTGGGAGTCCTAGTCTCCTAGTCTTCTGTCCTCTGGCTGCTTGCCTGCCTGCTATGCTCCCCTGGAGTCTGTGACCTCCTGCCCCCCCCCAGCTCCCCTGGGATTTATGGTCCGAAGCTTCCCGCCAGTTCTTCCCCGAGCCATCCCCTTTATGTGGCCTTCCCGCCACATAACGTATATGGTCTTTACGTTTAAATGAACCAATGAATGTGTTAGGTCCCAATACCTTGCCATATAGAGAGTGAGAAGGCAACCTACGTAGGAGATGGCCTGCACCCTTGCAAGGGTGAGGCTATAAAAACCTCTCTTATGCAAACAAAGGGGCCTTTTGCCTGTGCAGGGCTAAACTGCAGGGGGTCCCAGCCGGCTTTGCACACCCGCGACTGTGCCTTGTGCATTGACTGGGAAATTCGGACACAACACTGGAGCTCCGGGCCCCTGGCTCCTGGCCCAGAGCTGGCTGTTGCCGAGGAGTGAACCAGTGGATGAGGTCTCTCTCGCTCTCTCCCTCCCTCTCCCTCTCTCTCTTTCTGCCTTTGCCTCTGCCTCTCTGTAATCCTGCCTTTAAAATAAATAAATAAATCTTCAAAAAAAAAAAAAAAAAAGACGACAAAGGTTGAACCCAAATCTCCTCAAGCCCCTCCCACGAGATGGACGAGGAGCTAACGTTTCCAAACTCACTCCCAGGGCAGCGTGACCCCGACCCCGGCCAGGGGCATGATCAGAAAACCACAGGCAAACTCCCTGGTGAACCCTGCCACGGACATCCTCCGAAAGACACCCGCAGCCGGCAGCACAGGGACACTGGACGGTGGCCCCTGGGAGCCGCACGCACACACCCAGGAGGCTCCGTGTTCTAAGTGGGGTGAAAGCCGCCGGCCGAGGCAGCGCGGCTGGAGCGGGCGGCCACCAGGAGGGTGGAAGAAGCCAGGCGCACGAGGACCAACACGTTTATTTGGCCACAAGAAACGATGCACGAAACACACACCAAAAAGTCCCCATCGAAGCGCGCACCACCGGCTGAGTGGCTGCAGGAGCCAGCGCACCTCCAGCCTGGCTGCCCGCTGGGCTCGCTGGGCTGTGGCTGCCCGCTGGGCCTCAGTCAAAGCAGGTCCTGGCCGCCTCGTTCTCAGATTCCACCTTGCACCTCCTTGGCTCCCAGCCCGTTCTGTTTCCGTCTCCCTCCGAGCCTTACATGGGACCCAGCCAGTTCTTCCGGCTGCATCCTGGTCTAACCTTGAGTGCACTCAAATTGAGCGTGTGTCTGGCTCCAGTGCACTGCTGCCCTGAGCGTGTGCCTGCCCCGAGTGTGCACCTGGGCTAAGTGTGCACCTGCCCCGAGCGGGTGCCTGCCCCGAGTGTGCACCTGCCCTGAGTGTGTGCCTGTGTGTACCTGGTTTGAGTGCGCACCTGGGCTAAGTGTGCACCTGCCCCAAGTATGTGCCTGCCCTGAATGTGCGCCTGGGTTGAGTATGCTCCTGCCCCAAGTGTGCACCTGGGCTAAGTGTGCACCTGCCCCGAATATGTGCCTGTGTGCACCTGGTTTGAGTGTGCACCTGGGTTGAGTGTGCGCCCGGGTTGAGTGTGCCCCTGGGTTGAGTGTTCTCCTGCCCTGAGTGTGCGCCTGGGTCGAGTGTGCGCCTGCCCCCGGCGTGCGCCTGTCCCCGGGTCCACTCGGTACTGGGCTTGGTCCTGGTTCTCTGTCTCGGAACACCACACACCTGGTGTAAGAATCTGAACCTGTGGGTCTGGGCACCCACCCGACCAGGACAACCTGCAGGCCCCCAGTCCTGTCCGACATCCAGGGCCTGGGGTCTGGGGCACACCCCAGAGGCTGCCAGAAAACAGTCCCGCAGCTGCGGGTGAGGGCGCCTAGGGAGGGGCAGCCAGCCAGGCTCTCCTTGCTCTGTGGCCTTTGACCTCTAGCCCACCCTGACATGGGCCAGAGCCAGGAAAAGCACATGGGGCTGGGGGGGGGGGGGGTCCAGGCCCTGAGTCCCCACTTGCTGGGCTTGCTTCAAGCCCCTCCAAGAGGTTCTCTGGGCCAGTGACCTTGACCCCACGCACTGAGCCGGAACATGAGGCATGGAGCCGCAGGCTTCCCGCCTCCCTGCCCCATCCCTGCCCTGCTCCCCACTGCTCAGCCGAGCACCCCAAGGCTGAGCCCTGGTGCACCCAGCGCCCCTCCCCCATGGCACCGCGGCCACACCCCGCCTCCGGCTTCCCATCAGGGTAGCATCAGCGCGCTTTCCACGCCTGGCAGCTGGCAAGGACTCGCCCGTGGTGGGAGGGCATCCTCTCTGAGCCCACACAGGGGGACAGGCGGGGGTGCAGAATGACAGGGACAGGTGTCCGAGGAGGAGGAGGCCTGTGCCTGACCCACAGTGGATTTCTGCCTGGGGCAGCAGGGCAGGGAGGGGCCAGGGCTCTGTGGCTCCCCCAGGCCCCTGGGCGGAGCTGCTGGGGCCAGAGGGACTCTGGATCAGGGTGGAGGCCACGGCCCTGCATTCCTGCGGGGCGGGGCCAGTCCCTGCCCTGGACCCCGGGAAGTGGTTCCAGATGCCGGCTCCCGTGCTCCTGGAGGGAGCCTCAGCCCGCGGTCGCTGCCCCAGGAGCCATGAGGGGCGTCTGTGTCCTCCTGCTGGTACCCCTGCTGCGCCCTGAGCACGGTGAGCTGTGGGGTGCCCGGCCGGCCCAGGGCGGGGCGCCACCCCCACCCCGGGGCCCACCCTGGAAGTTCCCAGAAGCCGAGCAGAGCTCTGCAGCCAGGCTCCCACAGGGGTCTCACTCCCACCATCCGTGTCCCCGCCCCAGCCCTTGGCCGGCAATGCTGCGCCCGCACGGGTGTGGGTGACCCCGGCCAGTGCCCGCTCACCTCCGGTGAGGATGAGAGTCCTGTCTGCTACAAGGCCTGGCCAGGTTCTGGTGAGTTCCGCACGCCCGGGCATGGGGTGGGGGTCTCAGAAATCGCCCCCTCAGGGGTTCAGGGCCTGCTCAGAGGCTGCCCTGGCCTCACGGAAGGAGGGAGGTGCAGAGAGGGGAAGCCCAGGGACAGCAGAGGCCCTAGGCTTGGTGGGGGGTGGGGTCCTAGGCTTGGTGGGGGGTGGGGTCCTAGGCTTGGTGGGGGGCGGGGTCCTAGGCTTGGTGGGGGGCGAGGGTCCTAGGCTTGGTTGGGGGCGGGGTCCTAGGCTTGGTGGGGGCGGGGTCCTAGGCTTGGGCGGGGGGGGGGGGGGGGCTGACACCGCCTCTCGCCCGCAGGGACCAAGGTCACCCACAAGGGCTGTGCATCCTCCTGTGAGGTCATCTCGAAGACCAGCACAGGGCCCGCGGGGATGGTCCCACTGGGGCAGGATGCGGGCCATGGGGCCCCCCAGGCAGGGCCAGGCCCCAGGGCCCTGGTGACGCAGCTCCTGCTCAGCCTGGTGCCCCCCCTCCTCTGCACCCTGCTGTGAGGACCCTCCCTCTCACTCAGACACAGGGGGCCCCGCAGGGGACACGGGTGCCCGTCACCAAGCCCACCGGGCACCTGCTGCGGCTCCAGCTCCAGCCTGCTGGCTCGTACAGACACACACACGTGCACGCCCACTCAGCCCGTGAGCACCCGGCAAAGCATAGGCTGTGCTGGGACCTGTCCCACGGTGAGGTCCCGGGCACGGAGGCTGGGGAGGAGGCAGGCAGGTCCTGCCCCTCTGCGCTGACCCTGGGCCACGCCTGCCCAGAGCCAGCCCCAGCCACCCTGCACCCGCCATGGCCCTAAAAGCACCTCCCACTTCACCCCATGGACGAATCTCTGGCCAAGATGGACAGACCAAGAGGCTGGGCAGACGGCACCCGGAGAGCAGGGCCCACAGCCCAGGGCCCCAAGCAGCACCTGGTGAAATAAAACGCTTTCCGACCCCTGCCCGTGAGTGCCCGCCAGGCCCCCAGCGTCTCCAGGGCTTGTCCCTGCTCCCCATGTCCCTCCCAGGAGCCCACCTGGAGCCGCCCCACCGTGGGGGGGCAGCTGTCCAGGCCCCCCGGGGGTGGCAGCGTGGTGAGGACATGAGGGCAGGTGCAGGAGGCCAAAGAAGGTGTCTCCGGTCCAGCTCCTTCCCCCACGCGCCAGCCCCACCCTGGGCAGCCCACAGTCCCCAGTCTGGGAGCCCACAAGACCCCCGGTTTGGGCAGAGGTAGCCCCAGCATTGTCTCCGGGGCTGGAGTCTGCAGGGTCCGTGTTCCCACGGGAAACTGAGGCCCAGGGTGGGACAGAGCCGGGATTCCACTGGGAGACCACCGTCAGCAAGGGGGACCAGGCAAATCCTCCCAGCGCCTTCCTGGTCCCCAGACTGTGCCCCGACCCGGAGCAGGGGGCCAGGAGCCCAGGTGGCGACCTCAGGCCCTCCCACCCGGCATGACCCCAGACCCTGGACCCTGGCGATGAGGAGTGTGCAGTGCAGGTGCGGGTGGGGCGCCCAGCCTGCCCCAGACCCTGGGAGGTCAGGCTGGGCACTCCTGGCCCTCAGCTTCCCCGGGGCCGGGAGATCGCGGGGAGATGGGGGCGGCAGCCGGGACGTCTCACACCGGGAAGCTGCCTTCTCTCACGGCTTCCCAGACCCTCCCTGCGGCCCGGTCCTGGGTGCCCCAGACCCCGGCGTGAGGGGCGGGGGAGGTGCGCCGGCGTCCGCAGCGCCCTCACAGGTCGGGCCACAGCGCAGCCCGCAGCCCGCCGGGCTCCCGCGCGTGCCTCCCGCTGACCCCGCGCGTGTCTTGCGGGGAGCCTGGGGCGCCCCCTGCCGGGAACGCGGTGGCCCTGGAGACGCAGCCGGTAGCGCCTGGGCGGACACCGGCTGTGAGCTTCAGAAGCCGCGAAGGACATTCGTGCGGCTGATCTGTGAGCTCTGCGGAGCTGTGGGCGTCCGTCCTGGGCCCCCATGGCCGGCGTCGCAAATGCGCGGGGCAAAATGGACTCGACCGGATGTTGTGCCCCAGGGCTGGTGACGCGGCGTGGACACCTGTGGGGTGCAAGGGCATCACCTGCACGTCCCACCGGTTCACGCCGGGTCAGAGCATCCTCTGGCCACCAAGGGACGACTGCATGGCAAAAGGCAGCGCAGCGGGCAGTGTGGCCCGGGCATCCCACCCCAGCACCTGTTGGAGTCCCGGCTGCTCCGCTTCCCAGCCAGCTCCCTGCGTGCACCTGGAAAGAGCAGGGGATGGCCCACGAGCTCCGGACACCCACGTGGAGCCCCAGGCTCCTGGCTTCTGCCCGGCCCAACTTGGCTGTTAGGGCCATTTGGCACTGAACCAGTGGATGGAAGCCCCCCCCCACCCTCTACCTTTCAAATAAATAAATCTTTAAATTAAAATAAGTGTAGCCGGCCGGCCGTGCGTCTCGGAGCAGACACACTTCCGCACACGGAAGTCCAGGGAGCTGCTCAGCACCAGCACAACCGCTCCACAGGACCCCGCTTTTCCTGATGCGTGGCCATGCGCCCTGTTCCTGCACCCACAGCTGGCCCCCGTCAGCGCCCAGCCTCGCACTCACGCCCGGCCACCTCCTGCACGGACACAGAGCTCAGACAAGAAACTCTTTGGTGCTGCTCCCAGCAGCCGGGAGGTGGAAAGGCCCAGAGCCAGCACGGCTGAGCGGGGAGAACTGAGGCCGTCCAGGGATGCCGAGGAAGCCCCCAGGAGCCGCCTCCTCCCAGTGGGTGGCAGGGGTGGGACCCCCTCTGGGTCACAGAGCAAGGTGCAGGCACAGCCAGCCAAGGACCCCGACACCTGTCCCCGGCACCACACGCCATCTGCCAGGGAAGAGCTCTGGTACAGCCTGTCCCAGGAAGGGCGCTTTAAACTCTTCTACACACACACAATACACACAACCATATACATGCACACTTATACACACATGCACACATACATACACCCACATACACACTTCTACATATACACACAAACACATACGCACATACATGTATATGTCCATGTGCACAAACACACAATACACACAACCATATACATGCACGCATGCACGCATATACACACATGCACACATACATACACCCACATACACACTGCTACATATACACACAAACACACACGCACATACATGTATATGTAGATGCACACACAATACACACAACCATATACATGCACACTTATACACACATACATACACCCACATACACACTTCTACATATACACACAAATACATACGCACATACATGTATATGTACATGTACACACACAATATACACAACCATATACATGCACGCATGCACGCATATACACACATGCATACACCCACATACACACTTCTACGTATACACACAAACACATACGCACATACATGTATATGTACATGCACACAGACACACATACACACAACCATATACATGCACACTTATGCACACATGCACACATACATACACCCACATACACACTTCCACATATACACACAAACACATGCGCACATACATGTATATGTACATGCGCACAAACACACATACACACAACCATATACATGCACGCATGCACGCATATACACACGTGCACACATACATACACCCACATACACACTTCCACATATACACACACATATGCACATACACAACACATATATATATGCATACATATACACATACATGCACACAAACACACATATACACACAACCATATACACACATGCATGTATATACATGCACACACATATACACAACCATGTATGTATACATATACACATGCGTGCACATACATATATGCACACAGCCATATACACACAAACCGCATACATGCATGTGCAGATACATATATTATATACATACAACCATATACACATGCACAACATGCATATACATGCAGCCATATCGTGCACACACATATGAATGTACATACATACACATACATATGCACACATGTGCAACAATTTACACACATTCACACTCACGCACAGATATATACATACACACCTATACATACATACGCACATCTACGCACATGCATGCATATACATACATACACAAACCTACACACACCCATGCATGCACCCATGTACACACCTACATATGCCTAAATGCACACACACACACTTGCCCACACATGAACATCCCCTTCCACACAGTATATCTTGTTTGGACTGTTTTTTTCTTAAAAATTTATTTATTTGTTTGTTTTTAAGATTTATTTTATTCATTGAAAGACAGTTAGAGAGAGAGAGAGATGAGTCTCCCATCCGCTGGGCCACTCCCCAGGCAGCCGCAACAGCCGGAGCCAGGAGCTGCATCCGGGTCTCCCACGTGGGTGCAGGGGCCCAGGACAGGCCCAGGGCAGGGAGCTGCACCCTTGCTCGCTGGATTGCTGCTGTCGGGACTTTTTGTTGAATATACTTAAATGTGTCGCCCTAATATGGAAAAAGCACTTTCCCTCATTTACACACGAAGACATTTTCCTCTATTTCTTCTTAAAATTTGAGCCACCATCCCCTCCCTGGCACCCTGGGAGCCAGGACTGGGCTGCGCCCTGCTCGTGGGCACCTGCTCCGGGCGTGGCCAGCCTCCCTGGCCCTCCGCCCTGGCCTGCTGGCCGCGTCCCCTCTTGGGCCCATCCCTCGAGGCACGCCCAAGCCGCCATCATTTCAGAAGGTTCCCACGTAGAAACAAGTGATGCACACAGCCGCGAGTTCCCTTACGGGCGCTGCCGGCCGTGCTTGGAGGCCCGGAGTTCTGCACGAGGACCCCCAGAGCCCGGCACCGTCCCTCGTCGCTGGGTCCTGGTCCCCCAGGCTCACTTCAGGGCTCCAACACCACCCAGTCGGTCACAACGCCCAGTGCTGCCGCAGCCAGGCTCACGGAGGCTGACCACACACACACACACACACACACACACACAGCGGGGAGCAGGAAGCGCCCTGGACCCTCCCCTGTGCCCTCCAGGGAGCGCGGCGGCGGCTTGGGGCCAGGCAGCGGCAGCTCTGGGAAAGCGGATCCCCGCAGACACGGAGCTCTGAGCCTGACCCCAGCGTCCACCCTCCCTGGGCCTGCAGCACACCAAGGCCGGGGGCACTCCCCAGCCTGCACCCCAGACCCTGCGGCAGGACAGGACAGCTGGGCGGACGGAGGGCGCCAGACAGTGGTGCGTGGTGCGGTGCGTGGCATGTGTGAGAGCGAGCTGCCAGTGGTGTGCCTGTGTGCAGGTGGTGTGTGTCCTGCGTGTGGTGTGCACGTCTGATGTGGCGTGTGTGCAGTCACGTGTGTGATGTGTGCCCTGCGTGTGGTGTGCACGTCTGATGTGGCGTGTGTGATGTGTGTGCTGTGACGTGTGTGCACGTGTCCTGTGTGCAGGTGGTGTGTGTCCTGTGTGTGGTGTGCACGTCTGATGTGGCGTGTGTGATGTGTGTGCTGTGACGTGTGTGCACGTGTCCTGTGTGCAGGTGGTGTGTGTCCTGTGTGGGGTGTGCACGTCTGATGTGTCCTGTGTGTGATGTGCACGTCTGATGTGGCATGTGTGTGATGTGTGTGATGTGGCATGTGTGTGCACGTTCCTGTGTGCAGCATGTGTGTCCTGTGGCATGTGTGCAGTCACGTGTGTGATGTGTGCACGCATCACCTCCCACGTGCGCTGTACTCGCCCCAGCAGTGAGGAGGCAGGGCTGCTCGGGGAGGGAGACTGGAGCCAGGCGGGCGGAGCAGCCAGGCTGGGTGCGGCCGGCTGCCCTCTTGGTCCTGTTCCCCAGAACTGCTCCTGGCGGCTCCCCACCCTCTGGGTCTGGAGCGCAGCCCAGCCGGAGTCCAGAGTCGAGAGCGCAGGGCGGGGGCCCTGGAGCCTGCCGCCGCGCCCTCGGGATCTGGGCCCGCAGGACCCGGCGGGATGGGCGAAGACCCCTCTCCGCGTGTGTCCAGGCACGGCTGCACAGGTTCGCGGTGAAGCTGCGGGGCGAGGAGAACCTGGCGGGTCCCTGCCGCAGGCCCCGCACCATTCCAGAAGGAAGGAGGACGGGGTCTGGGTGGGGCCAGGGCAGGGGCGGGCCTGGGTGGGGGAGGGGAGCAAGGGCCAGCCCCCACCCCCGCAAAGGCGGCGCGGAGCTCAGGCGGAGGGAGACTTGGGGACGGTGGGGCGGGGCTGCGGCTCCCGGGCCGCGGGGAGCGGCGATGCGGGGCCTGGGCCGCGGGGCGGGGGCGACCCGGAGCCGCGAGAGTCCGGCCCTCGGCTTAGCGGAGCTTCGGTCGCGGTCTGCGGCTGTGAGCCACGCGCGGCCCCTACGTTGTCAGACGTCACATCGCTGTCACGGGGACGGCTCTGCCCCAGCACCGCAGGCGCGGGAGAGGGGGCGCCGCCTCCCTTGGCTGCCCTCGCCTGCCCCACAGCCCGGCCTGGGGGAGCCGGAACCTTCAGCGCCGCCTGGGCACGAGTGGCCCTGGGCAGTGGAGCGCACGCTGTACCTGAGTGCAAACAAGGGAGCGCCACACTCTTCCGATTTCACCTCCTTTATTGCCGGCGGTGGAGAGCGGGCTCATGCCCTAAAGAACTCTCGACCCCAAAGCCCAAAGCAGCAGGATTTATAAAGCCAGAAACCTGGGTCCGGCGCTGTGGTGTAGTGGGTAAAGCCGCTGCCTGCAGTGCCGGCCTCCCATATGGGCGCCAGTTCAAGTCCCAGCTGCTCCACTTCCGACACAGCTCTCTGCTGTGGCCTGGGAAAGCAGTAGAAGATGGCCCAGGTCCTTGGGCCCCTGCACCCACGTGGGAGACCCGGAAGAAGCTCCTGGCTCCTGGCTTCGGATCAGTGCAGCTCCGCCGTTGCAGCCAGTTGGGGAATGGACCAGCGGTTGGAAGACCTCTCTCTCTCTCTCGCTCTCGCTCTCGCTCTCGCTCTCTCTCTCTCTCTCTCTCTGTGCCTCTCCTTCTCTCTGACTTTCAAATAAATAAATCTTAAAAAAAAAAAAAAGGCAAAAGCCAAAAACCCGGGAGGAAAATACATGATTACAGTTACCGGGGTCAAGCTGACCTAAAACCTATTCGAAATTCAGATCAATTGTGGTCTTGACATTGCTGCAGGTCTTGCTTGACTCACATGTAGGACACAGACAAAGCTCCTTTCATCATCACCCCGGTGCAGCCTATCGGCTCCCAAGCTTGAGCGCTCGTGCCGGGGGTTCTGTGCTTTGCCAGGTGTGGCGTAGCAGACTGCTAGTGTCCCAGTGTCTTAGAGCATGGCTCCAGCCAGCGTCTCACGCGGTGGGGGAGGGCGTGCGCCCCAGAGTGGAGCCTCAGGTGCTGCAAAATGGAGCCGCTACTGTCAAGGAGTTACTTCACCCAGGCCCCTCTCTGGCCAGGGCCTGAGTCAGCTGCGAGTGGGATGAGGGCCACAGCCTCCTCCCCAGTCCTGGGACTGGGATTCCCCCCTGCCCTTGACCATGGTCCCAGCGCTCCCCCCAAGGAGTGTTCCCCAGGAGAACCCTGCTCAGCACCACAGGGTCCGGCATGATAACCCTGGGCGATAAAACCTGCAGGCCTTCCTCTACGGCAGGTGCCTCGGCCGCAGAAGCGCCAGCGCCGCCCACAGGACTGCACTGCCACTGCGTGTGCGTCAGAACTGCCCCGCTGCGGCTGGCGGCTGGGTCTAGCGCACCGGAAACCCGCGTGCCTCCTTCTCCCCACTCCGCCCACTGGGGAGAGCACCCAGACTCCCAGAGAAAGACAGCAATGGGGCTCACGGCCCATGTCCGTGTACAACCGCACTGCTGGGTTACAGACTGTCCTGGAGATTACAGCCAATGGGACTGTTGGCCAAACACCACACCCACCCTGCCAGACGGCGTGGGGTACATCGTCAGCAGGCGCTACTGTATCATTCCTGGGCCGCCATGTAACATGAGAATAGCCATCAAATCCGAGCACGTAGCCGCCTAAGGGAGACAGAGGCGAAAGCCAGAACTGCAGAGAGCCCTCTCCCTGGCATTCTGCAGGCGTAAGAAAAGACTTCCTGGTGTCTCGGCTCAGCACCTGTCTGTGCCACAGGTGAGCGTGGAGGAGGGAGCTTCCCGGGGCAGGCGGGGCGGGCGCTGGGACCACCTGGAAGGCTGTCAGGGTCTGGACAGGACTTGGAAGTGTAGCTGCTGGGCTACTTCCAAGGTGGGCAGGTGCTGCTTCCCTCCAGCCCCTCTCACCCACGCACAGGCTGGTTTCTACCTTCCTGCCTCACCGGCCCACTGCTCAGCGCTGTCAGACAGGGAAGCCCACCCGGCAGAGGAGCCGCCCCGCCCCAGGGTGCCTGCCTTGGAGGTCGGATGAGACGGGGTTATGGGGCGGACACTCATCTGGTGCTGAGGAGCGAGGACTCTCCTGGGAGCTTTCCTTGGGGGGAGGGCTGAGACCGCCTGGAAGGTTACCAGGGTCTGGGCGGGACTGAAGGGCAAGATCCTGGGCTGCCTCCAGGGTGAGCTTCTGCGATGCTTCCTCTCCCACTGGCCCTGACGCCCACACAGGCTGACGTCTAAACTGCTGCCTAACAGGTTCAAGTTCAAGTTCCAGCTCCACCTCTGAGTCCAGATGCCTGGAATGTGCGTCCTGGGAAGCGGTGACGGCTCAGTGTCTGGGCTCCTGGCTGCAGCCTGGCCCAGCCCTGGCCGTTGCAGACATTTAGGGAGTGAACCAGCGGATGGAAGACCTCTCTCTCTCTCTCTCTCTCTCTCTCTCCCTTTCAAGCAAATACATTTTGTAAAACAAACAAAAAAATTATCAGCAAAAAAAAAAAGTCTAACTAAATGTGGCCCAGAAGACACCTGCGGGGGCAGTGCTAGAACTGGCGCAGAGGGCAGCTGTGACACGCACACGCGTGATGGTCCCCACGGGCGCACCCCCAGCTGAGACACACACGCAGAATCTCCGTCTGTGACAGCAGACTCCGGCCCAGACGGCCGGACTGAGTTCCAGAACCCTCACCTGTGGGATGGAGGGAGGACCGGCTCCTGCATCGCAGGGTGCTTGTGGGATTATCCTGGGCTTCAGCTCCCAGGCAGCCGGCACATTTGGGGCCCGACCACGCCCCACGGGCCCTGGGTGCTCCCCCAGCTGGGCGTCGGGGGCTGTGGGTCCCAGAGGCGGAGCTTGTAAGTGTTGGCTTCCCAACACCCTGCAAGACACAGGGTCACAGGGTGGGGACAAAGCCTGCAGAGACTCCCAGCAGCCAGGGGCACCTGGGGGCTCTCAGTGGGTCTGGGGTTGTCAGTGGGTCTGGGGTCTGTCAATGGGGTCTGGGAGCCGTCAGTGGGTCTCAGGGCTCTCAGTGGGGTCTGGGGGTTGTCAGTGGGGTCTAGGGGCTATCACTGGGTCTGGGGGCTGTCAATGGGGTCTGGGGGCTGTCAGTGGATCTGGGGGTTGTCAGTGGGTCCGGGGGTTCTCAGTGGGGTCTAGGGGCTATCGCTGGGTCTGGAGGCTGTCGGTGGAGGCTGGGTGCAGACCACGTACTCTGAGACAGAAGGCAGGGTTTGGGCCACAGCCCAGCTAGGGCTCTGGGGGGAGGCTGGGGCCACCTTCCTCACATGAGGGGGCCGTCATGCTCCAGCCCTTGGCCCCTGGTGGTGGGAGCTCAGAGGTTCAGGCAGCACTGGCCTCCCCCAGCCCGTGAGTGCCTGTGGCAGGCAGGGCCAGGGGCAACTCTGCTGTCCACACAGTGCCCGTCCCCGGGGGCTCTGCTTCCGCAGCGCTAGGGCCCTTGCAGAGCCCAGAGCCGGTGACGTGGGAGGAGCACAGGGGTCCCAAGACTGCTGTGAGGCCTGAGTGGAGCCCAGGCCACCTTCAAAATAAAGCAGGCATGGCAGGGCCGAATCAGCCTGGCTCCTGGGCCTGCTCCCAAGGCCACACCACATGCTGAGCCTCTCCTGGGGCAGGGCAGCAGGTGGCAGTTGCACTCTGGCCACCAGAGGGCGCCCCAGAGCAGAGCTGGCCAGGGCAGGGTCCAGAAGGGAGCCTGGAGCCTGGAGGAGGAAGCTGGGGGGGGGGGGGGGACTTTTTCCCACCCAGCCTCCACCTCAGACGTCCTCCTGGGGGGCTTCGGGTGGGTCTTGACAGGCCAGGAGAGGTCACACTCGTTCCCCCGTGCGTGGGCTCCTCTCCGAGCTCAGTCCCCGCCCCTCGCTGTCCCCAGCCCCCAGCACCTGGCAGCACCCCCTTCCCTAGGACTCCCCTGTGGCTGCCACACAGGGGCCCAAGGAGGGGTGGGGTGGGGCGGGGCCTGCAGTCTCTGCCTGCTCCCCCCCCCCCGCCCCGCCTTCCCCACGCGAGCAGGTTCTGGCCACTGCAGTGGGCCTCAGGGGAGAGAGGACGGGCTCAGGGAGTCTGCCCAGACGTGGCGGGGGGGGGAGGGGACAGCGGCAGGAGCCACGCGGGGTGAAGCTGAGCCCATCCTCCCCGCCGAGACAAACCCCCCAAGACTCTGGTCACACACACCTGGACCCCTTGAGACCGCTTCCTGTGATGCAGCAGGTCCCAGGCGCCCGAGAAGCTGGCCTTCAGAGCCGGCCAGTAGAGCCGCCAGCACCTGGCCAAATCCCGGCCACTGCACCTGCACAAGCTCTCCCCGCCCCACCGCTGACACCTGTCTGCTGCCCAGACGGGTTTGCTCCAGGTAACCCGGCACCCCTGCATCACAGCACAACACCAGGAGCCCCCCCCCCAGCCCCACCCCTACAGCAACATCAGACTTCCCTCCGCATGCTGGCGAGAGGAACCCGGGCGGGCGTGTCCCGGCGTGGATGACTAATCACCAGAGAGTAGGAGACAGAGAAGCTGGGAGCTGCGGGGGGGGGGGGGGGGTGGCCGCCGGGGGGCGGTGCTTGTATGCCTTTGAGGTCGCCCAGAGCCGGCGCAGCAGCCACACCACAGCTCCCAGTCTTGAGGGAGCCTTTTCCAACTTGCTGTTGTCAGAACCCAAATCTCGTCGGCTGAAGAGGATCTGTCAGAGCGGCCTGCACCGTGCCGGCCGCAGCCCGGGCTGCTGCTGTCCCGGGCCCGCGGGCACTGCTCAGCCACAGCTGCCCCAGGGCGGGCGTCTGGCTCCCGAGGCCGCGTGCAACCTTGCTCACAGTCAGCACCGTCTGGAGCCGTGAAGGGCACGTTTCAGGAGGAAACGATTCAGCTTCTGCTTACTTATTTTCAAGATGTGCCTTTTAAAAGATCTGCTTATTTACACGAAAGCCAGTTACAGGGTAGAGGCAGAGGTGGAGAGATTTTCCAAATGCTGGTTTGCTCCCCAGATGGCCACACGATCAGGGCTGGGCCAGGCCGAAGCCAGGAGCTTCTTCCAGGTCTCCCAGGTGAGCTCAGGGGCCCGAGGACTTGGGCCATCTTCTACTGCTTTCCCAGGCCACAGCAGAGAGCTGGATCGGAAGTGGAGCGGCTGGGACTCGAACCGGCGCCCACACAGGATGTCGGCACTGCAGTTGGTGGCTTTACCCGCCGCGGCAACGCCTGGCCCTGTTTTAAATTGCAGAACTCTGAGAAGTCTCCTGTGCCTGCTCCGGTCTGGGAGAGGGCGTTGCCGGGACCCCCAGGACAAACCACTTCGCAAGAGACAGAGAAGGCAGGGACCAGAGTGCAGACGCCACCGCGGACTCCCGGCGCGGGCATCTCGGAGCCGCACGGAGACTCCTCTCCTGCCGTTCATCCACATCCATTCATCCACTCGCTCACGTTCTGGGCAGCCCAGGCCTAGAGCGGGAGACCCAGGCCAGGCGGGGAAAGACCTGGCCAGAGGGGCTTCCGGAAGACTCACCGGTGGCCAGCCCCTGCACTCCAGGAAGTGCTTAATTACACCTCCCAGGGGAGCGGCTGCTCCAGGGCAGGCAGCCTGGGCGGGTTGGGAGTTGGGATTGGGACATCGGCCAGGGAGCTGCGGGCCGGCCGGAGCAAGCATCCCGAGCAGGCACAGCGGCCGCAGGCGGGTCTGCGGGGCGCCCCTGCCCGTCCGTCCGGTCTGCCCCAGCACTTCCTTAGTCTGTGCCTGGGGGGTGGAGGGCGGGCGGGGCCGGAGGAGGGAGAGGCAGCCAGGCGGGTAAAATGGTTCTGTTTCAACCGGCACAGAGAGAGGAAGAGGAACAGGTGGGCTGCCCCAGAAGGTGGGGGCCTCACTGACTGGACCGGACCAGACAGCCTGGCGCAAGAGTGAGGCCGGGACTTCCCGCGGTCGAAGCCAGAGACTGAGCAGGTGCAGGCGTGGCCCACCTTCCCCAGGGACCAGACCCCGCCCGGGCAGAAAGAACAACACCAGGCACGGATTCCGGATTCCAAGGGCACCCACGCACAGGGCGGCGCAAGACAGGAAGCCGCAGCCGGAGGCCCCGCTCCCCGGCGGCCCAGCCCGACCCGACCACCTCACTTCTGAAGTCCCTTGAGGTGACCAAGACACCGCCAACTTTCCCAGCCACCACATCTGCCCTGGAAAGCTAGGCGGCCACAACACCCCGCCCCGGGCGTGCACACACACACCCGTAACTCCATGGTGGGAGGCAGTGCCGGCCAGGGTGCTAGCCCGCGGACAGCTGCCCCAGCTCCCAAGCTGTGCGGCCCGGGGTGAGGCCAGGCAGACCAGGCCACCCAGCAGGAAGCGGATGGCGAGGGGACGCCACCGGGGGCTGCCCAGATCCCTGGCCCGGCCGCCACTCAGGACACCGAGCCTCACTGAAGCCTGCCAGTCACAACATCACCCTCCCCCCGGAGCCGATTTTCCAACTCACAGGACCTGTGTTGCGTGGAGCTGCCCCATGTCACGAGGTGGAAGTCCCTGCAAGCCCCGGAGTACAGCTGTCCCTCTACCTGCCAATCAAAACGCCCCTGTCCCAGGGTGCGCCTGCTCCGCCAGGGGCCTGCACGTGTGGATCACGGATGATGGAACGTGTGCAGGGAACTCCCAGGTGGCTTCACGCCTCTGGGTGCCAGGAAAGAGCACAGGGACCAGGAGACAGGGCAGGAACTCCCGGCCAGCTCAGCTTTCTTCAGCGAATGGGGGGGGGGGGGGGCTCGCGCCAGGTGGAGACCCAGCAGAGAGCCCCCGCCCCGCCCCACCCCTCGCAGCCCAATGGCTTCTCCGGCATGGGGTGTGGGGGGTGGACTTGGGGGTCTGTGCTAAGGCTGCGCTGCCTGGGCTAGCGGCTGGCGTGGCTAGGGGCGGTGAGGACTGAGGCTTGGGAGGGGGGCTCAGACTGAACTCAGGACAGTGCGGGAAGCAGGCTGGACGCCTCACCGGGTGCTGCGTCCCGCGGTGCAGGCGGGGCGGGGCCGAGCCGGCAGCAGAGGCCACCTAGGAGGCCAGGATGGACCCAAGGCTCTTGTCCCTGCTCCATCCGCCCAGGCGTCACCCCCACCTCAGAAGAGGCCAGCTTTGGGGCGCTCGCTCCTTGTCCCGCTCCCTCCCCCTTTCGTGGGGACCAGGGCTGCAGGAGCCACTCAGGTGCCCCCCCACGGCCCCGGGCAGTCCTCAGGCCCTGTCCCGAGGGGTATTTCTCCATGTGGGGCGGCCCACGCTCACGCGTGAACGTGCACTCGCTCTCTCGGTGTTGAGTGAACCCTGATGCTATTTGTGCACCCTATACCCCCCTGCACTCAGAAATCTGACCTGGACCCACACCCCCCATAGAGCCCCCCTCCTGGGCACAGAGGCTCCCACCCCGCAGAGCTGAGGCGCCGGCGGGAGGCGCAGCCGCACACAGGTCCCTTGGCAGAGCAACGGGGACACAGGTCCTTGGAAGATGCGCCTGACCACACCCGGCAGGCGGGTGGGCTGGGCTCATGAAGAGGCACCGGGGCAGTCTCCAAGGGCACAAGGGACAGCTGCACCCAGAGGGGCCCAGGAGGGCGCCCACAGCCCCGACGCCAGGGACAGCCGCCATGGCCCAGGCGCCTCCTGTCCCTGGGAACAGCCAGGCAGCACCCCCACAGCTGCGGGACCCCCACCCACAGACAGCACCACAGCCGGCAGGGGCAGGAGCGTCCCACCTGGTGAGCTGGCATCAAAGGGGGGGCTCAGGGGGACGCCAACGGCGCAGCTCTGAAGACACACACACCACAGCACACACAACACACCACAGCACACACAGACCACACACAACACACCACAGCACACACACAACACACCACAGCACACACAGACCACACACAACACACCACAGCACAGACCACACACAACACACCACAGCACACACAGACCACACACAACACACCACAGCACTCAAAGACCACACAACACACCACAGAACACACAGACCACACACAACACACCACAGAACACACAGACCACATACAACATGCCACAGCACACACAGACCACACACAACATGCCACAGCACACACAGACCACATACAACACACCACACCACATACAACACACCACAGCACTCAAAGACCACATACAACACACCACAGCACAGACCACACACAACACACCACAGCACACACAGACCACACACAACACACCACAGCACACACACAACACACCACAGAACACACAGACCACACACAACACACCACAGCACACACACAACACACCACAGAACACACAGACCACACACAACACACCACGGAACACACAGACCACATACAACACACCACAGCACTCAAAGACCACACACAACACACCACAGCACACACAGACCACATACAACACACCACAGCACAGACCACACACAACACACCACAGCACACACAGACCACACACAACACACCACAGCACTCAAAGACCACACAACACACCACAGAACACACAGACCACACACAACACACCACAGAACACACAGACCACATACAACATGCCACAGCACACACAGACCACACACAACATGCCACAGCACACACAGACCACATACAACACACCACACCACATACAACACACCACAGCACTCAAAGACCACATACAACACACCACAGCACAGACCACACACAACACACCACAGCACACACAGACCACACACAACACACCACAGCACTCAAAGACCACACACAACACACCACAGCACACATAGACCACATACAACACACCACAGCACTCAAAGACCACACACAACACACCACAGCACACACAGACCACACACAACACGCCACAGAACACACAGACCACATACAACATGCCACAGCACACACAGACCACACACAACACGCCACAGCACATACAACACACCACAGCACACACAGACCACATACAACACACCACAGCACAGACCACACACAACACACCACAGCACACACAGACCACACACAACACACCACAGCACTCAAAGACCACACACAACACACCACAGCACACATAGACCACATACAACACACCACAGCACTCAAAGACCACATACAACACACCACAGCACACACAGACCACACACAACAGGCCACAGAACACACAGACCACAAACAACACACCACAGCACACACGACCACATACAACAAGCCACAGCACTCAAAGACCACATACAACACACTACAGCACACACGACCACATACAACAAGCCACAGCACTCAAAGACCACATACAACACACTACAGCACACACAGACCACATACAACACACCACAGCACAGACCACACACAACACACCACAGCACACACACAACACACCACAGCACACACAGACCACACACAACACACCACAGAACACACAGACCACATACAACACACCACAGCACACACACAACACACACAACACACCACACCACACACACCACAGCACACACACAACACATACAACACGCTATACATTCCATAGCACACAAACCACATACAACATGCTATAGCAGAGACCACATACAACACACCTCAGCACACACATAGACCACATACAACACACCACAGCACACACATAGACCACATACAACACACCACAGACCACATACAACATGCCATGGCACACACAGAACACACCACAGCACACACACAACACACACACCACACCACACCACACACACCACACCACACACACAACACATACAACACGCTATACATTCCATAGCACACAAACCACATACAACATGCCATAGCACAGAGACCACATACAACACACCTCAGCACACACAGACCACATACAACACACCACAGCACACACATAGACCAGATACAACATACCACAGACCACATACAACACACCATACCACACACACCACACCACACACAGACCACATACAACACACCACAGCACAGACCACACACAACACGCCACAGCACACACAGACCACATACAACACACCACAGACCACCTACAACACGCCAGGGCACACACAGACCACATACAACATGCCACAGCACACACGACCACATACAACAAGCCACAGCACACACAGACCACACGCAACACACCACAGCACACAGGGACCACATACAACACACCACAGCACACACAGACCACACACAACACACCACAGCACAGACCACACACAACACACCACAGCACACACAGACCACATACAACACACCTCAACACACAGACCACATACAACACACCACAGCACTCACAGACCAACACACCACAGCACACACAGACCACATACAATACGCCACAGCATGCACAAACCACATATAGCACACCACATACAACACATCACAGCACTCAGACCACACACAACACACCACAGAACACACAGACCACATACAACACGCCACAACACTCACAAACAGCATATAACACACTATACATACCATAGTACAGAAACCACATACAACACACACAGCACACAGAGACCACATACAACACACTATACATACCATAGTACACAAACCACATACAACATGCCACAGCACACAGCACACACACACCACACCACAGCACACACAGACCACACACAACACACCACAGCACAGACCACACACAACACACCACAGCACTCGCAGACCACATACAACACACCTCAGCACACACAGACCACATACAACACACCACAGCACTCACAGACCACATACAACACACCACAGCACACACAGACCACATACAACACGCTACCATACCATAGCATGCAAACCACATGCCACATACAACACACTACACTCACCACAGCCCACACCACACACAAACTACACACACGCTACCCATACCACATACACACCACACCATACACAAACCACACACAACATTACACACATGCCACAGCACACACACACAACATGCTACACACAGCACACACTTCACTGTGACCCCTCCCCTGCACCTGGGCTGAGTCCAGCCGCACCCTTCCTGCTCCAGGAAGAAGCCCCTTGCGGGGCCCTACCCGGGCGCCCCTGCCACAGACACCTGCCCTTGGGGTGAGCGCCCCCCGCAGCTGGACTGGAGCCGCGGGGCGCGTCCAGCCAGGGCCTGTCCACCCGCCCCACCGGAGGCCGCCCAGACCTGCTCAGATGGGGCCACCGAAGCCTCCGAACCCCGAGTCCCCGCCCTCCGGCGCCCATCCTTGTCCCATCTCCCCCCGCACCGAGGGGCGGCTGGGGAACCGCTGGGCCCAGAGGCTGATGAGCGCGGCCTCGCCGCCCCGCCGCCCCACACAGGGTCCCCGGCACGGGTCCGGGGGCCTCCGCACCCGCACCGCGCCCACGAGCAGCTCTGGTGCAGGCGGGTGTCCCCGGCTCCGCCGCCGGTCCCGCAGGGGTGGGCGGCCTGGCCCCCTCCGCGCTCCAGGCTTCCCGTCGGTCACGTGGAGCCCGGGCGGGGCGCGGACCCCTGCCCCCACCCGCGGAGAGCCCCGCCCCGCCCGGAGGCCCGCCCCGCCCTCAGCCGGCGCCGCGCTCGGCGAGCCTGGCAGTGCGGGGCAGCGGCGGTGCCGGCGCGAGGTGAGCCCGCGGGGCCGGGAGGCAGGGGCCGGGCCGGGGCAGGAGGACGGCCTGTGGGGTGCGCGGGAGCGGGCCTGGGGGAGGCGGGCTGCGGGGGGCGCGCGGGGCCCGAGCCTCCGCTCCCATCCCCCAGCCCTCCTCCCCGCGCGTTCTCCGAGATCTGGGGCAGCGCTGGCTCCCTCCGCTGCTGGCGGGCGGCGCCGACTCCAGGAACCGGGACTCGCGCGCAGGCCAGGGCAGCCTTCTCGCCTGGATTGTGGGCGCGGGGGACTTGGACCCCCGGGGGCAGCTGGACCGGTGCCCCGGAGCCGCGCGCGCTCTTTGTTCGGGCTTAGATTGCGCAGATGAGGAACCTGGGAGCCCTGGCTCCTGCGGGGCCACGTGGCCCCTTCCCACCGGGAGCCCTGGAGAGGGGCCCGCCTGTCCAGCTGCCCCCAGGTGCCTGACTTTCCCGGCCCTTGGGGAGCCAGCCCCTCTGCCCCAGGGTTGGCCTGGCTGGGCCCGGTTGGGTGGCTCCCAGTGGCCAGGTGGGGAGCCGGCCTGGCCTGTTTGTGGCCCTGTGACCAGGGCCTCCTTGGAGACCGCTCAGGGCTCCACACACCACAGCCTCACTTGAGGCAGGAGGAGGAGGAAGAGGCTGGGGCTCCCTCCCCCCTGCCTGCCTGGAAGCAGGGCCAGCCCCCAGCTGGGCTTGGCACTGTTCTTGGCCATCTGGGGTTCTGCTTGCAGCCCAAGAGGACGGTGGGGGATCAGGGCTGGGCAGGAGGGGCCCGGGGCCCATGCCGAGGGGCCTGGCCAGCTGCCCCCTCCCAGGTCCCTGCCCCTCCTTCCATCCAGAGCTGCCCAGCCTTTCCCACCAGCCCCAGCAGAAGGCAAGCACCAGCCTCCTCCCACACCAGGCTGTGCCCAAAATAGGAGCGCGCCCAGCTGGGCCTGGCCCACCTGCTCTCCCCTGCCCTGGCAGAGCAGCCCCCGCCCCACCTGGCTGCCCCCACCTGTGCCTGCTGCTTCTCTGAGCTGTTGACACCGTGCAAATGGGCCCCTCCCCCAGTGCTGCAGGGGGCGGGGTTGGGGTTGCCAGAGCTCTAGGCCGGAGGAGCTGGCCCAGGGAGTTGTCACCACTGCCCAACCCAGAACTGTTGCCAGAGGCCCCCAGGCTCAGCCCTCACCTGGCCTCAGTGCCCCCTAGGCTGGGGCGGGGCTGTCAGCCACGGTGAGGGAGGGCAGGGCCAGCAGTGAAGCCAGTGTGCCCTGCTCGGCTGCTGGACTCGGGCCGGCCACGGCGGAGAGCAGGGCCCTGCCTGAGCCGAGACCCCTGGCTAAGGAGCCGCGTCTCCACCCCAGGACAGCTGCTTGGTCGTGTGAGCCCCTGTGGACACTGCTCCCTCCAGCATGAAGGTCCTGCTGCCCGTGCTGCTGGTCGCCCTGCTGGGCGCGGAGCCAGGTAGGCGCCCCTGGGCCCCAGCCCTGGCCCTCCTGCTGGCTTCCTCTCCCTGGCCCAGCCGCCCGGTGGGTCCAGTCTGGGGTCATTTGTCCCTGCTCAGTGCCCTGCCCAGGGGAGAGCCGCCTGGAAGCACTGGGGTTCGGCGGCGGCCCCGGGCTTGACAGGTGCCTCCTCCCGCAGCCCAGCCCCTCATGTGCTTCACGTGCGCCAATCAGAAGAGCAACCTCTACTGCTTGAAGCCCAGCAGCTGCTCCGACTCGGACCAGTACTGCGTGACGGTGTCTGCCGCCGCCGGCATCGGTGAGTGCCGGCTGGGGTGGGGGCCGCCGCCGCCGCCGCCGCCCTCTCCCCTCACCAGCTCCTTTTCCCTCGCAGGGAACGTGGACCTGGGCTACACCCTCAACAAGTACTGCTCCCCCATCTGCCCCGGCCCGAGCATCAACCTCGGGGTGGCCTCCGTGGGCACCCACTGCTGCCAGAGCTCCCTGTGCAACATCAGCGCCGCGCCCCGCGGGCTGCAGGCCAGCGCCCCCCTGCTGGGCCTGGGGCTCCTGCTCAGCCTGCTCTCTGCCCTGCTGCGGCTGGGCCCCTGACCCCTCGGCCTGCCCCCCCCCCAGCTCAGGAAGAGAACCCAGCCCACCCCCGCCCCAGGGCCCCACAGGGTCTCCCCTTCCCCTGGAGCCCACTCCGCCGCCTGCCCAGCCTCCAGGTGGGTCAGCTGCTGGCCCTCTGGCTCAGTGACAGGAGCTTCGCACAGGACCAAGGAGGGGATGAGGGGCCCCGGGTCATGACCTTGTTCCCTGGACACACTGGGGGGCACACGTGCCAGGTGTGGCAGAGGCGTGTCTGGCTGTGTCCAGGCTGCCCAGGGAGGGGCCCCAGTGCAGGGCTCCAGCCCCACCCCAGCCCGCCCTGGAGCCCTGCTGCAGCTTCCAAGCCTCAAATAAACCAGTGTTCTCACCCCTCTCCTCTCCGAGTGGCTGCCTCTGTAGGGGGGGCCTCGGGTCTCTGTGCTGCAGGCCAGTCTGGGCCCCCTGCACCCAGGACGGGTGTGCCACACTGCCCTGCCCCGGCCAGCTGCGCCTTGAAGGCTGGGCGGTCACTGGGTTCCTGCAGGCCAGGGGTGCCGAGGCCAGCAGGGGCGCGGCAGTGGAGGAGTGGGCGTCCGTCCTCGGGCCTGGACACGGCCAGCACCTTCCCAGCCGCGTCCGCACGGGCGCTGTAGTGGGGCAGCTGAGGCCACTTCGGTCTGCACAGCACGCCCTGCAGCCACTGTCCTCTCCCTGGCCCCAGCAGGGAGCAAGGCGGCTCTGAGCCTGCTGGTGCCCGCTGGCCAAAGCCTCTGGGGCGCATGCTGGGGTCCTCTGCACCGAAGGAGCTGGGGCCAAGGCTGCGGCCGCCCCACCCCTGTGATCCCGAGTGGAAACACTGGAGGCCCGAGAGAGGAATCTTCTCCCAGACGCCCCCAGGGAAGGCGTCTCCACCGCTCTCCCCGGAGTCTACACAGCAAGGTGCAGGCGCCTTGGTGTGGAGACTGAGCCACGTGGGCCCTGTGTGAGGAGGCTGCACCCAGAGGCCTTGCCTGGAGCGTGGAGTCCGCTCCAGGGACACGAGGCGGGGGGACAGCGCCTGGCCCTGGTGGTGACTTGGGGCACGGTTAGACCAATGGTATTTCAGAGGCCCGCGGAGGTGAAGCTGTTCCCCCTCCTGGAGTCCCTCTGCCGGGGGTTAGAGGACAAAGTGCCTTTGGGACAGCGATCAGAGGCGGTGCTGACCCTCCCTGGGCCAGCAGCAGGTGGGTGGGGCAGAGGTGCCCCTGGAGGGGGAGTGGAGGGGAGGAAGAGGCGGGCCTGAGAGGCTGAGTTTTGATTTCCTGAAGCCTGGGGGAGGGGCTTCCCTGCACCAGCGCTGCCGGGGCCTGGGGCCTCCCCCTTGGCTCCCCGGGAACTTCAAGCTAGGACCTCCCGCCCTGCCCTGGCAGCCCAGGCCCCTCCCTCAGAGCAGCCCCGACTTCTGGCGTCTTCCCCATCTCCTCCTGGAAGATGGGAGACCCTTCTCTTCCCTCCTCCCTGCTCAGCCCCCACAGCAAGTGCCCTGGGAGGCCCCACCCCACCCCCGTGTGCAGAGACCACAGCAGGGCCTGGTGGCTGAGGCCTCTCCAGGGCCAGCAGGGAGCGCAGAGGCTGCTGGGGCGGGCAGTTGGGGGGCACAGCAGCACCGGGGGACAAACGGACAGCTGCCTCGGGGGCCGCGGGCTGCGTGCTACGGCTGTGCCCACGGCGTCGTGGGGGCTGTGGTGAGCTGGGGCACCAGCCTGGTGGGAGGCCCACCCTGTCTCTCTGATCTGTGACCCAGGGAGGGCTGGGCCCAGCCCAGAGGCCACCCACGTGCTGTGGAACCCTGAGGGCCAGGCCCCGTTAATGCGGGCAGGAGGGGGGTCCCTGGAGCTGAGCAGTGGGGCCGCTGGGCCCGTGCTCGTCTGGAATCAGGCAGGTCCCAGAGCCCCTGGATCCCCACTCTGGGGAGGCCCTGACAGAGGGCAGCACTGCCCGCCGCGTGGGGGGGACAGGTGAGGAGGGGGGCTGCAGGGAGCAGAGGGGGGAGGCCGTTTCTCCCCCTCTGCCGCCCTCGTCCACCATGCCGAGGGCAGGGGCCGAAAGCGGCGGACTGGAAAAGCAAAGCACAAGAAGCCACGCGACTCAGAGGCTGCGGCCAAGTCCCAGCCCAGGCCTGAGCTGCCGCTCCCAGCAGGTGCGCGCTCGGCTCCCGGGGTCCACACCTCTGCTCTCCCGGCTGGGGGAGCTCCCTTCCCTGCCCAGGCTCACAAGCGCAGGCACCTCGTCCCCTCCACTCCCCGACCCCTCCCTCCAGGCCGCACACCCTGCAGTGTGGCCCCAGGTTCAGTTCGTGCCGGCTGAGGGGAAGAAGCATCTCTGGCCTCCTCCTCGGCCTGGGGCCTGGGAAGGGCTGGGGGGCACCACCCTGGGCAGGAGGGGTCCTGAGGCAGGGGACGGGCCCCCTGGGGAGCGCCTGGAGGGGAGAATTTGCCCCGACCTTGGGGCCCCTGCAAGGCCATCCCTGGTTTCCTCTTGTAGGAAGAACCTGCCTCCCGCTACCGCCTGGGAGTCTGCAGGAAGTGGGGGGTGAGGGGTGAGGGGCCGCGTGCCTGTGGGGGAGGAATTCTCCCGCTGACTCACGGGGAGGTGTCTGGGCTCTGAGTTTCGTTTTCCCGGTGCGCAGGGGTTGAGGAGAGGAATCAGGCTGGAGGTCGGGTAGCCGTGCCTGGGAGGGGCGGGCCCAGCGCCGCTGCCTCCGAGCCACGGCTGCGCGGCCCGCAGGTGCCGTTGGGGAGCAGGGGCCTCTCCCTGCGTGTGGGCACCTGGAGCCCCCTAGGCCCCCCACGCAGGACCGAGTCAGCATTGGGTCCCACCCCTGGCAGACTCCGCGGCTTCCAGGCGATGACGGCCCCAGCGGCAGAGCTGGAGGCTTGGGGCTCAGAAGGCCCCGGCAGAGGGCTAAGCCGCTGCCTGCAGTCCCGGCGTCTCCGGCATCTGCTGGTTTGAGCCTGTGCTCCTCTTGGAACAAAGGGCTTCTTGGATGTAAATAGAGAAACTCCCATCTGTGTTCTCCCCTGAAGGTATCAGACTGGGGGAAGCCTGGAAGGATGGGCTGGACCCCCTGGAGAATCTTGGGGGGGGGTATTTGAATGCAGATAGCAGGCAGAGGGGCGGGGTTAACCTGGCAGGTCGGGTAGGAGGGGCAGGGCAGGATGGGAACACTGGGATGCCCCTGAAAGGGGCAACAAGTAGGTCTTTAAAAAAAAAAAAACCACTTGGCATCCAGCCCCCAGTCCTTTCCAGAATGTTCTGGGTCTGTTCGGGAGGGGTGGGTGTTTGGCACAGCTGTTCGGGTGTGGTTAGGACGCTCTGTCCTGTGTGCCAGCTCCACTCCCAATTCCAGTTTCCTCTCACGGTGAACCTGTTAGGAAGTCAGCTATGAGCTTATGTGTGTGTGACATAAAGGCCTAAAGAGAAGACGTCTATGTCCAGCATATGCATCTGCATCTCAAAGTCATCCCGATAACATTTCAGGGACAGCCCAGTTCCCATCCTGCCCTGCCCCTTCTACCTGGTGACCTGCCAGGTGGGGGTCCCCGCCCCTTCTGCCTGACAATCTTCCACAGTCTCCCAGATGCAGCCCAGTATCTGCATCTCAAACACCCTGCTCCGGATCCCCATTCTCCAGGGGGTCCTGCTCACCCTTCCTCTGAACCCAGGACAGAGCCAGCTAGGCTTCCTCCTGTCTGATACCTTCAGGGGAAAACTCAGAAGTTTTTCTATTTACATCCAAAAAGCCCTTTGTTCCAAGAGGAGCAGAGGTCCTTAAAAACCCCAGCCTCGACTGGACTGCACGCTCAGCCCTCTGCGTCTCCGCTGATCCACCCTCCTGGTCTGCCCAGGTGTACTCTCTCCACTCAACCATGTAACCTCGCCCCCCCCCCGCCCCCGCCCCTGCAGTCCAAGAGACTGCACTCTCTCAGGTCCTGTCTGGAGAGGTGCCCATCCATCCTTATGGATGTCCCTTCCCTAATAAACCTTGCTATTTTACCTCCCACTACTCTGTCTCACGTCTGAATTCTTTCCTGCGTGAAGACAAGAACCCTGCATTTCTCCGGTAACAAACCCTGTAACACTGGGAACACTGGCTGCGGTGGCTGAGCCCCTGCCCCCTTGGAGAGACCGATGAAGTTCCTGGCTCCTGGCTTTGGCCTGGCCCAGCCCTGGCTGTTGTGGGCACTGGGGAGTCAGCTTATAGGAGAGCTCTCTCTCTCTCACTCTCTCTCTCACTCACTCTCTCGCTCTCTCTCTCCCCCTCTCCCCCCTCCCTCTCTCTCCTCTCCTTTCTCTCTCTTTCTGCCAAGCATCTTTAAAGAGACTGAGAAGACACCTGCACAGCCAGCTTGTACTATGCCCTTATTATCCATTAATACTGCTAGAAAATATTATTATTTGAATGTAACCTAAAGTGTAACCACATTAGCTTGTTAGGCAACTAGTAGTAGTAATAAGCAATGCTAGGTGTCGTTGACTTTATAGTATGGATTATGTTAGATGTGGAGCTAAGTAGTCCAGTGATTGAATGACCCGCACCACTGCCCGTTCCTGGCACTCGCTATCGTATACTCCGCTTCCCTCCATCTGCCAGATGTGACCCTACCCTGACCGGGGTCCAGGAATGTACAGTAACTGCCTATGCCTGTAAGGTTCAAAGCTTCAGATAACAACCAGCCACTACCCCAGTCGGAGTCGGAGGTGATGTCGGGACTTATCAGAAGTGTCAACTTGATCTATAGCATTCCCTAAAGCCTGCTTGGACATGATAATAAAAGCTCTGTAAGAATCGGGCTCGGGGCTTCTGGGATGCATCCTCCCCTGGCGGCACTGAGAGGCCCGGGTTCGAACTCGTAATAAAAACGACCCTGCTATGTGCTTCAACTTCGGTCTCTGGTGGTGTGATTTTCGGGGGACCACGGGCTGTAGGCATAACAAATTTTGGGGGCTCGTCCCAGGATTCACCGAAGCCCACCCAGACTCCTCGTTGAAGGGTCGTGGAAGGACCCGTCCAGGTGAGTTTGCCGGCATCGTCTTTGTGTAGTCGACTGTATTATCTGAGTTGCCTATAGGTTCTGTATCTGGGCCGATGAAAAGTCCTGGCGGACGCGCTATAGGACTGGCGGCGGGGCCGCTGGGAGACGTTCCTCGGACCCCTTCTGGGACCATCAGTGCAAACTGTGGTCCCTCTGGTCGGGCAGAGACAGCCCAACGCGCCTGCGATCTGCATCTGTGTGTCCGTGTGGTCGCGTGTTCCGCCGAAAGCTTTCAGTTTGAGGCTGTTATTTTTCAGGTTACCACTTTTGGATGAGAAAAGAGAACAGCCACTCTACACGTTCCCGCTTTGTTCCTTTATCTGACTAACCTCACCTTCCTTCCAAAAATCCCCCTTTATAACCAGGGGTCGTAGGTCCACGATGGGGCAGACGCAGACCACCCCCTCACCATCATAATGGATCATTTCAGAGTCGTGAGGAATAGAGCTTCTAGTTTAAGCGTGGAAGTCAGGAAGGACACACTCCCACTCTCTGCAGGTCAGTGGCCAGCTTTTGGTGTTGGATGGCCTGCAGAGGACACTCTCGACCGGTCAGTCGTACGCAGGGTTAAAGAGAAAATCTTTCTCCCAGAACCGGATGGCTACCCAGATCAAATCCCCTACATTCTTGTCTGGCAAGATCTAATAGATAACCCGCCGGCCTGGCTGGTGCTTTTCCTCCCCGCAGCTAAAATTCTAGCCCTACAGCACACAGGAGCGGGCAAGTCCGCAAAACCCGCACCCTAAGGGAGGCCGCCGCTAAACCCCGAGCCACTAAACCCTCAGCCCCTCTTTACCCGGTCCTGCCTGACAGTTCAGATCCCCAACCCCTTGACCCTCCTCCATACCTTCTCCCTCATCCTAGGCCTGCAGAGCCGGTGAACGAGGGGGCACGGGCAGCCCCACTGGAGGGAGAGAAGCAGGGGCTGACTCAGGGGGGCCAGCAGAAAGGACGAGGGGTCACACCCAACGAGCGACGAGCCCGCGCCATCCCGACTCCACGGTGGCCCTACCGTTACGAGAAATCGGGCCGCCCGATGGCACCGGGAACCCCAGACTTCAGTATTGGCCCTTCTCCACCAGTGACCTCTATAATTGGAAGACTCAAAATGCCCGTTTTTCTGACAATCCCAAAGATTTGATTTCTCTTTTAGATAGCGTTATGTTTACTCATCAGCCCACCTGGGATGACTGCCAACAACTCCTCCAAATCCTGTTCACCACGGAGGAACGAGAACAAATCCAGTTAGAAGCCAGGAAATCGGTTCCTGGCGACGATGGTCAACCCACCGCCAACCCAGATTTAATCAGCGATGCTTTTCCTCTGACCAGACCCCCACAAGATGGCTGGGACTACACACGGCAGAAGGTAGGGCACGGCTGCGGGTTTATCGCCAGACTCTAATGGCGGGTCTCCGGGCAGCGGCACGCAAGCCCACTGATTTGGCCAAAGTATATGCAGTTAATCAAGGAAAGACAGAGTCCCCTTCAGGGTATTTAGAAAGATGAATGGAAGCCTTTGGACAGTTCACGCCTATGGATCCAGAGGCCCCCGAAAATCAAGCAGCCGTAGTTATGTCGTTTGTAAACCAGGCTGCTCCGGACAAGTTACAAAGATTAGAAGACCTGGAGGGAAAGAGCATCCAGGATTTACTCAGGATTGCTCAGAGGGTTTCTAATAACAGGGATGCCCCCGAAGAGAAGCAGGTGAGGGCAACAGAAAGGATGACGAGGGTACTGGTGCCGCAGTTCAAGGGAGGCAGCCGCAGGGGGATTCCACACGCCCAAAAGCACCCTATAAAAATTTAGATAAAGACCAGTGTGCCTATTGTAAGGAGGTTGGCCATCGGGTTAGAGACTGTCCGAAAAAAGAAAAGAGCCAAGCCAGGCCGATGGCAGGAGATGCCCTCCACGCAACCCCCTGCTGTACTAGTGACCCAAGATTCTGGACTGGGGGGATGGGGTTTGGATCCCCTCCCCGAACCTAGGGGAACTCTACAAGTGGAGGGGAATCCCGTCCAGTTTTTAGTAGACACGGGAGCCCAGCACTCAGTTCTCACCAGCCCCCGAGGGAAGCTACCAGCCACCTCTTCTTGGGTGCAAGGAGCCACAGGGATCAAAAAGTACCCGTGGACAACTAAAAGAACTGTGGACCTGGGGACCAACAGAGTGTCCCGTTCTTTCTTGGTCATCCCTGAAAGTCCATACCCCCTTCTGGGGAGAGACTTACTAACTAAAATTGGAGCCCAAATTTGCTTCCTACCTGATGGGCCAGAGGTGACGGATTCACAAGGTGGACCAGTTTCAATATTAACTCTGTCCCTGGAAGATGAGTACCGCATTCACCAACAACCTGAGGAGCCCGGACAAGGAATTGACCGGTGGGTCCAGCGCTTCCCGGAGGTGTGGGCTGAGACCGGGGGAATGGGACTGGCCGCCCACCGGCTGGCCATATACAGAGAGACAAAACCTGGAGCAGATCCGGTCCAGGTTCAACAATACCTATGCCCCTAGAAGCAAGAGTGGGAATTACACCCCACATTCAGCGCCTCCTAGACCAGGGAGTTCTGCGACTGTGCCAATCGGCCTGGAACACGCCTCTACTGCCAGTGCGTAAGCCCACCACAGGGGACTATCGGCCCGTACAGGACTTGAGGGAGGTTAACAAAAGAACTGTTGATATCCATCGAACAGTGCCAAACCCCTACACCCTTCTTAGTGCTCTCAGTCCCGAAAAACAATGGTATACTGTTTTAGATCTAAAGGATGCCTTTTTTAGCTTACCCCTAGCACCTAAGAGCCAAGAGCTTTCGCCTTCGAATGGACGGACCCAGAAAGAGGCATCAACGGACAGCTAACTTGGACACGGCTGCCACAAGGGTTTAAAAACTCTCCCACCCTATTTGATGAGGCTCTTCGTGAAGACCTGAGTGAGTACCGACAGACACACCTAACCCTCTCACAATCTGTAGATGACCTGCTGATAGCAGCACGGACCCCCGAGGAATGCGCCGAGGAACGGAGGGCCTCCTGCACACTTTGGGGAGCCTGGGCTACAGAGCACCCGCTCAAAAGGCCCAGCTCGGCGAGAGCGAGGTAACATACCTGGGGTACCTACTGAAAGGGGGGCAATGATGGCTGACCCCTGCACGCAAGCAGACTGTGCTCCGAGTCCCCCAACCGCAGCCGCAACGACAGGTTCGGGAGTTTTGGGGGTCAGCCGGGTTCTGCCGATTGTGGATTCCTGGATTCGCCGAACTGGCCAGACCTCTGTACTTAGCGGCCTGGATCAGCGACCTTTTCAGTGGACAGAGGAGGCCGAGCAGGCCTGTCACCGGATAAACACTGTGTTGCTTTCAGCCCCAGCATTGGGACTCCCCGTCGCCTCCAAGCCCCTCCAGCTGTTGGTGGGCGAAAACAAAGGAATAGCAAAGGGAGTTCTGACTCAACGCAGAGGCCCTTGGAAGCGGCCTGTTGCATATTTATCAAAAACACTTGATTCTGTAGCTGCTGGATGCCACCTTGCCTCAGAATAATAGCGGCTGCTGCTCTGATGGTCAGAGATGCAGACAAATGACCACGGGGCAGGGATGGACCACGGGGCAGGGATTGACCACGGGGCAGGGATGGACCACGGGGCAGGGATGGACCACGGGGCAGGGATTGACCACGGGCAGGGATTGACCACGGGGCAGGGATGGACCACGGGGCAGGGATTGACCACGGGGCAGGGATGGACCATGGGGCAGGGATGGACCACGGGGCAGGGATTGACCACGGGGCAGGGATGGACCACGGGGCAGGGATGGACCACGGGGCAGGGATTGACCACGGGGCAGGGATGGACCACGGGGCAGGGATTGACCACGGGGCAGGGATGGACCACGGGGCAGGGATGGACCACGGGGCAGGGATTGACCACGGGGCAGGGATGGACCACGGGGCAGGGATGGACCACGGGGCAGGGATTGACCACGGGGCAGGGATTGACCACGGGGCAGGGATGGACCACGGGGCAGGGACTGACCACGGGGCAGGGATGGACCACGGGGCAGGGATTGACCACGGGGCAGGGATTGACCACGGGGCAGGGATGGACCACGGGGCAGGGATGGACCACGGGGCGGGGATTGACCACGGGGCGGGGATTGCAGGTTACGACGCCCCATGCCATTGAGGGCCTGCTCAAGCAGCCTCCCGACAGGTGGCTCAGTAACGCCCGGTCACCCACTACCAAGGACTGTTACTAAATCCTCTCGGAATTTTCTTCCAGCCACCGACCGCCCGTAACCCCACCTCCCTGCTCCCTGACCCGGACCTGGAGGCCCCACTCCATGATTGTGCCGAGGTGTTAGCCCAGGTGCACGGAGTAAGACAAGACCTACGAGATCAGCCCTGCCCAACACTGAGGTTACCTGGTTTACCGACGGGAGCAGCTTCGTGCATCAAGGACAGAGGTGTGCGGGGCAGCGGTGGGCTCAGAGACTGAGGTAATACGGGCCGAGCCCCTGCCGGCAGACACCTCGGCACAGAGAGCGGAACTGATAGCCCTAACCCAGGCCTTAGAACTAGGACAGGGAAAAAGACGCACGGTCTACACTGATGGCCGGTACGCCTTTGCCGCCGCCCATATACGTGGGGCTATATATCGGGAAAGAGGTCTCCTGACCGCAGAGGGAAAAACCATAAAGAACAAAGGAGAAATCTTAGCTCTCCTAGCTGCTTTATGGGAGCCAAAAAGATTGGCAATTGTGCATTGCCCGGGCCACCAAAAACCTATAGACCCCGTGTCAAGGGGCAATTATTTTGCTGATCAGACTGCTAAGAAAATAGCTATGTCCCCAATTCAGGCCATAGTCGTGCAATTCCCTGATCCAGGACCAGGAACTTGCCTCCCACACCTGAGCACGCCGAAGAAGATCTGCAATGGGTAAAACACTCCCTGGGGCACAGCTTCTTGATGGGTGGTGGAGAGACTCTGAATGTCGCATCATACTCCCCGAAAAACTAGGAGAAAGAGTATTACAAAAAATCCACCACAGCACCCGCCTAGGCACCAGGAGGATGCAGGACTTACTGAGACAGATGAAACTACAAATAAAAGAGGCCCCCGGCAAAATTGACCAAACTGTTGCCAAATGCAAAGTCTGTCAACTCACAAATGCAGGAAAGAACGCTCAAACCCAGGAGCAGGACGGCGAGGGGACAAGCCGGGGTCCTACTGGGAAGTAGATTTCACCGAAGCAAAACCGGGAAAATATGGGTATAAATATTTACTAGTTTTCATAGACACCTTTTCAGGATGGGTCGAGGCCTTCCCTACAAAGAGCGAAATGGCTCACACAGTGGCTAAGAAGCTACTGGAGGACATCCTACCAGGTATGGACTCCCAGCGATGCCTGGTTCAGATAACGGACCTGCGTTCGTTTCTGAGGTGAGTCAGGGGTTGGCTTCCATACTAGGGGCGGATTGGAAATCACATTGTGCCTACAGGCCCCAAAGCTCAGGACAGGTAGAGAGGATGAATAGAACATTAAAAGAGACTAGCCGGCGCCGTGGCTCACTAGGCTAATCCTCCGCCTTGTGGCGCCAGCACACCAGGTTCTAGTCCCGGTTGGGGCGCCGGATTCTGTCCCAGTTGCCCCTCTTCCAGGCCAGCTCTCTGCTGTGGCCAGGGAGTGCAGTGGAGGATGGCCCAAGCGCTTGGGCCCTGCACCCCATGGGAGACCAGGAGAAGCACCTGGCTCCTGCCATCGGATCAGTGCAGTGCACCAGCCGCGACGGCCATTGGAGGGTGAACCAACGGCAAAGAAAGACCTTTCTCTCTGTCTCTCTCTCTCACTGTCCACTCTGCCTGTCAAAAAATAAAAAAAAAAGAGACTAACCAAATTGACCATGGAGACCAGCGCAAATTGGGTAGCCATCCTCCCCTACGCTCTGTACAGAGTCCGTAATTCCCCCTTTAAGCTGGGACTCACCCCATATGAAATACTATATGGTTGGCCACCTCCCATAATACCTGATCTAAAAGAAAACTTAGTTAAGCAAAGTGATAATGACTTTGAACTTCTGTTTTCGCTCCGAGCTTTACAGAAGATCCATGAAGAAGTGTGGCCCAAACTAAAAGACCTGTCCGGAACAGGGAGGGCCATCTCCGACAGCTCACAGCTACAGGCCAGGTGACTGGGTGCTAGTAAAGCGTCACCGGAGGGAAAACTTGGGACCCAGGTGGAAGGGACCCTTCCAGGTCATCCTAACGACTCCCACCGCTCTCAAGGTAGACGGAGTGTCCTCCTGGGTCCACCACGTCCACGCCAAACCGGCAAGCCTGTTCCCAGACATCATAACCCGCCCCCCCCCATGAACCGGCCTGGAGGGTCGACAAAACTCAAGCCAAGAACAATCCTCTGAAGCTTAAACTGCGCCGCGTTCCCCAGGCGGTAAAGCAGCAGAACAATGAGGCCTGACCTCATGATCCTACTAACGCTGTCTGCTGGGGGGAGTGACTTTGGACATCATTCCTTGCCGACCTCCTGGACCTTGGGTGTGTCGGGAAGAGTAGTCGACCGCTGTAATGGCACGGGACAGCCACGTTCACCGTACATCTCTGCACCCTGTGGCAGGAAGTGGACACGGGGCTGATCTCCAGGCCCGGAGTTAAGACATTTACCTCCCCAGCCGATCGGCATTGGAATCCCGGGGTGAAATTGGTGGGGTGCGGGCAAGCTGGTGTAGAGGCCAACCTACGACAAACTAAATGGCATGTCTGTCCTGCCGAAGCTTCCCCAGACTGTGGGGAGGGCAGGCGAATGTTACTGCTATCGGTGCGGATGTGAGACAATAGCCTCATGGTTGACTCCTAGGGACAAAAATCTGGAGATGGCCAGAGTGGGTGGGTCAAGTCCTCAAGTGGGAAAAAGAAACCCAATCCAAATTAAGGTAAAAACATGGCAAGAAATACAGAATTCCCAATAGGTTAAGGGAAAAACATGGGGACTGAGACTATATGTCGCCGGGTCTGACCAGGGCATTCGGTTTACAATCCAGTCGTGGTCTCAACCGAGCCACGCAATTGGGGTGGGGCCGAATAAGTTCCTTATTCCCGAGCCTGAGCCCTCGCCAACCCAAAGACCCAGACCCAAGCCAAGTCCTCCTCCCCTGGTGAAAAAGGGCAAGGACCGACCCACTATGACCAGCCGAGGCAAAGTTTCAAAATCAAGAGGCGCGCAAAGACAGGGCCCGACCTGCCTCAGCCAGTAACAGGAAAAAGTCAGAACCCCAACAATCTGGTCCGCTGCGGCGACTCTTAAATAGTGCTTAGACAGCCTTGAACGCTTCTCTCCCTAACTTAACTAATTCCTGCTGGCTGTGTTATCAGGCCTCGCCACCCTATTATGAGGCGACAGCTGTGACAAGTCTCTCTCTGGGACAACCCAAGAGGGCTGCCGCTGGCAGAGACAGATGGGATCTGGGACCACCTTGCAGGTCGTGCGGGGTCGTGGGACATGCATATCCACCACAGTTTCTGCTGGATCGATGCATAATCACACTGCCTCAGCCACGCCTCCCTGTTCTACCCAGCGCCAGGAAATACGTGGTGGGCCTGCGATGCTTCGGGAGTGACTCGTGTGTGTCAGAGACAGTGTTACAAAGCAATAATGAATGGTGCCTTCTAGTTAGATTGTACCCCCGAATAATATATCACCCCTATAAGGAACTCCTGTCCAGCCTAAGGCCCACCGCGTCACTCAGCAGAGAGCGCCGGGAGGGGCGACCGCTTTAATCACTGTAGCTGGCCTGTTAGGGCTGGCAGGGACAGGGCTGGGAGCCACTGCAGTAGCCATTAAGGAAGCCAGTATTCAGCTCTCCGACTGGCGATAGATGAAGACTTAGCGAGAACTGACCGCTCTATCGCTGGCTTAACCAAGTCTCTCCAATCCCTGTCGCAAGTTGTCCTCCAAAACAGGCGAGGACTGGACTTGCTGTTTCTACAGCAGGGAGGACTGTGTGCTGCCCTGGGGGAGGAGTGTTGTTTCTATGCCGACCACACGGGGTAGTGGAGGACTCCAGGGCTAAAGTACGCGAGGGGCTAGAAAAAAGAGAAAGGGAACAACAAGAAGGATGGTTTGAATCGTGGTTTAATTATTCTCCTTGGCTAACAACCTTATTATCGGCTATAACTGGCCCTCTACTTCTGTTAATAATAATCTTAACCATAGGCCTCTGTGTGATCAACGAACTAGTAACATTTGTTAAAGACAGAATAAACGCGGTTCAGCTTATGGTGCTGCGGACACAGTACCAACCCTTAGATGAACAGGAGTTATAAAGCTTAAGACCCGTAAAGGAGCCAAAATTGGCTCCAAATAAGCCTCACGTGAAAGGGGGGAATGAGAAGACACCTGCACAGCCAGCTTGTACTATGCCCTTATTATCCATTATAATACTGCTAGAAAATATTATTATTTTAATGTAACCTAAAGTGTAACCACATTAGCTTGTTAGGCAACTAGTAGTAATAATAAGCAATGCTAGGTGTCGTTGACTTTATAGTATGGATTATGTTAGATGTGGAGCTAAGTAGTCCAGTGATTGAATGACCCGCACCACTGCCTGTTCCTGTCACTCGCTATCGTATACTCCGCTTCCCTCCATCTGCCAGATGTGACCCTACCCTGACCGGGGTCCAGGAATGTACAGTAACTGCCTATGCCTGTAAGGTTCAAAGCTTCAGATAACAACCAGCCACTACCCCAGTCGGAGTCGGAGGTGATGTCGGGACTTATCAGAAGTGTCAACTTGATCTATAGCATTCCCTAAAACCTGCTTGGACATGATAATAAAAGCTCTGTAAGAATCAGGCTCGGGGCTTCTGGGATGCATCCTCTCCTGGCGGCACTGGGAGGCCCGGGTTCGAACTCGTAATAAAAACGACCCTGCTATGTGCTTCAACTTCGGTCTCTGGTGGTGTGATTTTCGGGGGACCACGGACTGCGGGCATAACAAGACATCCCTTCGGGAGAACCCGAGTCTGCCGCGGCGAGCCCCAGGCCTGCCCTCTTGGCCAGAAGAGGGGTCTGTGGAGGTTGACCAGCGGCTCCTGCCCTCGGGGCCCCAGGCTCCGCTCAGACACTGGTTCCCGACAGGAGACACCAGGGACACCTGCCGTGGGGGCTCCGCCCACAGCTCCACCTGCCGGTGAGCCCTGGTGCTGCAGGAAGACGGCTCAGCTCGTCCCCCGAGGAGAAGCTGGGACCCCCGGCGGGCAGGAAGCAGGGAGGAGGGGGTGATGAGGGCTTTGAGGGGCTCGCACCCCGGCAAGACCCAGAGACCCCTTAGACTCTGGTGCCCCGAGCCCGGAGATCCCCATTCCTCGGGAAATCTGTCCACAATCGGGAAAAGAAGGTCCACTTCCAACAAGCACGGGGGGGGGGGGGGGGGGGCAGCAGAGCAGCGAGAGCCCGTGAGAACTCGCAGCCACGGGGAAGACCACCCGTGGGTGCCCTGAAACCCCAGGAGACGCAGTGTGCCCGCAGTTCTAGGTCAAGGACAGCACTTATCTGCCTAGGTTTCAAAACACCCAACACACGGGGGGCGGCGGGCGGTGTAGCCATGAAGACCCCACCCCCCACCCCCGGCCTTGGGAATCCCCTTGTCCCACACCAGAGAGCCTGGCTTCAAGTCCTGGCTCTGCTCCCAGTCCCAGTTCCCGGCTAATTGGCACCCTGGGCGGCAGTGGGTGTGACAAGTGCTTGGGCCCCTGTCACTGCTGTGGGAGACCAGGTGGAGCTCCCAGTCCTGGCTTCAGCCTAGCCAAGTCCTGCATGTGTGCGTGCGTGTGTGTGGAGCCGCCGAGTTGTGGCCATTGGAGAGTGAACCAGCAGATGGACGTACGTTCTCTCTCTCTCTCTCTCTCTCTCTCTCTCTCTCCATCAAAAACAAATAAATGAGCAAAGCACAATTTGAGTGAACCAAAAGGAGAAAGTTCACGGTGGCACTGAGGCTGAGCGTCGCCTCCTGTGACGGATAGAACACCAGGACACCAGGCCGAGGGGCAGCAGAGAGGCCGGGAGGCGGGAGCCCAGCCGGCGGAACGGGCAGCCCCCGGGAGCGGCACCCCGGCCGGGTCCCAGCCGGGCCCACGTCGCCGCTGAGGAACGTCTCACACGGAGACCTGGGCCCTGCGGGGGGAGGCGGTGTGCTCCTGCAGGGCACAGCCCACGGGAGAAAGCAGAAGTGGACACCGGACACGGCCCAGGGCTGGGCAGACTCCTGTGTGTGGACACCAGCAGGGGTCCTGCGGGGCTGAAGGGAGCCCCTCCCCACCTCGGGAAGCTGAAGGGGGCGGTAGTGACCCGAGAAGAGCAGAGGCCAGGAAGATGACAGCGCACATGGCCACACGGAGACCTTGGTCCCCAGGGCAGGTTCCCGAAGCGGCCTCGAGACACAGGGCTGCTCCGTCCCGTCTCGCTCCCTGGGGCTGCAGCCGCGTCCTGCTGAGAGGCTTGGCGGGACCCACAGGATGCCCCGTCCACGCAGCACCCTGCGACCCCTCCCGGTCAGCTCCACTTGTGCGCGGGGCGCCCCGGGGCACAGCAGCCACGTGGTTGTGTCCGTGGACCTGAGGCTGCTCCAGCTCCAGCTGTCAAGGACGACCCCAGCTCCACTGCGTCAGCCTTGCTCTGTGTGGTTGATCTGATGACCCGGTGTGTAACCCTCCTGTGTGTGCCCATGGTGTGCCTGTGTGCCTGTGTACATGTGTGTATCCAGGAGTGCTTTCATGCATGTGTGTGCAGAATTGCATGTGTGTGCAGGAGTCATGTGTGTGCCGTGTGGTTTTCATGCATGTGTGTGCATGTGCAGGTACATGTGTGTGCGTGTGTGCAGGAGTGCATGTGTGTGCATGCATTAGGGGTGCACTGTGTCGCAGGATTGTGTGTGTACGTGTGTGCTTGTGCATGTGTGCTCAGGGTGCGTGTCTGTGCAGGAGTGCATGTGTGTACACGCATGTGTGTGCAGGGGTGCGTGCATGTGTGTGGACCAGGGAAACACATGACTGCAGTGCCTCGTCCTCAGACCAGCAAGGTCCCTGCTCCCCCCACCGGGAGCTGGGTGGCAGAGGAAGGGGATCCCGGTCCCGCCCAGGCCTCTCCCAAGAGCCCTCAGTCAGGCGTCTCCCTCTCTGCCTCCCAGCAGCCGCCCTAGTCCTTGTGTGGACAGGGGAGATAAGACAGGGCTGCCAGCCAGGACAGGTCTATCCAGAGCAAGCCTGGGAGGGAGGGAGGGGCCGAGAGAGCCCCCTGCGCACAGCAGGGAGCCCCTCCTCCACCCACCGGGGCTTGCACAGCACAAAGTGGCGTGAGCTTGGGCTGGCCCTGGACTCCTGCACTGGGCAGGGCTGATCCAGCGGATGGAGAACGCGGGGACCTGAGGGCCTGCTCCCAGTCCCCCAGGGCAGAAGCCAAACTGGACCTATGGCTCTCGTCCTTGCTGCCTCGGCCCTGACCCTGACAGTCACCCCCGCCCTCTGGGGCAAACACACAGGGTAAGTGCTGCTCTTGACGGGGCCTGGTGACCCTCCCGGGGCGAGGCCGGAGCCCCACCCTCATCTTGCAAAACCCTTGGGGATCCAGCGGCCCGGGAGCTGCCCAGACCCACTGCAGTGGGAAAGTGCCCACTCCGCCGCCTCAGCCGGAGCCCGGATTTGTCTGCCTCAATCTTCAGAATGACAGCCGATTCTGCCACCCCCGGCTTTGCCAGGGCGTCACCGCGCCGACCCCAGCTCGGCTGCCGGAGCCACCCCTGTGTTAGGGGCTGGGAGGTTCTGCAGCGGGTTGAGGCAAAACAGTATTGCAAACGGGAAAGCAGAGAAAAGGGGCAGGGGCCCGAGCAGAGGCTGGGCCCCAGCAGCGGGCGTGGGCAGCCAGGCCTGTTCCGGCTGCATTCCGGCTGTGTGTGGGAGGCGGGTGGAGGGCACGGGCGGGCGGCCCTGCTCTCCCACGCCAGGGCTTGTCAGTTGGTGTGCCCAGGCCCGCGGGCAGCCCTGAGACCCAGAGCCAGCAGATTCTTGGGCCAGGAAATGCCGTCCTGAGATCCTCGGGGTCCTTCTCGGAGCCCTAATGACGGCATCTTCCTTCGCCCCGTCTGTAACCACCACTGGTGCTGTGCATGAGAACACAATCGTCCACACAAGAATTTCAGGAGCCCTCCGGGGGTGGGCTCTGGAGAGGGAGCCTCGTCCTAGCTGATGCTGAGCCCCACGGTGGCGGGGCCTCCACCCGCAGACCCCTGACACCCCCAGGAGCCCGGGGGACCCTCAGTAGCACAGACCTGAGCATCCACACCACTAGTAAGCAAAAGACACACAGTGCGCTGTGCACGTGCCGGTCTGCTTCCGAGGCCATGTGCCTTCCCGCACTCAGTCACACACAAAACCACTTATGTCGGCCCCTCGTAACATGGAAGCTGCCTTAAACAGCCTCAGTGGCACCCACAGCTACAGCCGCCGTGTGCGTGCCCTGTGCCCACACAGCTACAGCCGCCGTGTGCGTGCCTGTGCCCACACAGCTACAGCCCCGTGTGCCTGCCTGTGCCCACACAGCTACAGCCACCGTGTGCGTGCCCTGTGCACCCACAGCTACAGCCCCGTGTGCCTGCCCTGTGCCCACACAGCTACAGCCGCCGTGTGCCTGCCCTGTGCCCACACAGCTACAGCCGCCGTGTGCCTGCCCTGTGCCCACACAGCTACAGCCGCCGTGTGCCTGCCCTGTGCCCACACAGCTACAGCCGCCGTGTGCCTGCCCTGTGCCCACACAGCTACAGCCGCCGTGTGCCTGCCCTGTGCCCACACAGCTACAGCCGCCGTGTGCCTGCCCTGTGCACCCACAGCTACAGCCGTCGTGTGCCTGCCCTGTGCCCACAGCTACAGCCGCCGTGTGCGTGCCCTGTGCACCCACAGCTACAGCCGCCGTGTGCGTGCCCTGTGCCCACACAGCTACAGCCGCCGTGTGCGTGCCTGTGCCCACACAGCTACAGCCGCCGTGTGCGTGCCCTGTGCACCCACAGCTACAGCCGTCGTGTGCCTGCCCTGTGCCCACAGCTACAGCTGCCGTGTGCGTGCCTGTGCCCACACAGCTACAGCCGCCGTGTGCGTGCCTGTGCCCACACAGCTACAGCCGCCGTGTGCCTGCCCTGTGCCCACACAGCTACAGCCGCCGTGTGCGTGCCTGTGCCCACACAGCTACAGCCGCCGTGTGCCTGCCCTGTGCCCACACAGCTACAGCCCCGTGTGCGTGCCTGTGCCCACACAGCTACAGCCGCCGTGTGCGTGCCCTGTGCCCACACAGCTACAGCCGCCGTGTGCGTGCCTGTGCCCACACAGCTACAGCCGCCGTGTGCGTGCCTGTGCCCACACAGCTACAGCCGCCGTGTGCGTGCCTGTGCCCACACAGCTACAGCCACCATGTGCGTGCCCTGTGCACCCACACAGCTACAGCCCCGTGTGCGTGCCTGTGCCCACACAGCTACAGCCCCGTGTGCCTGCCCTGTGCCCACACAGCTACAGCCGCCGTGTGCGTGCCTGTGCCCACACAGCTACAGCCGCCGTGTGCGTGCCTGTGCCCACACAGCTACAGCCGCCGTGTGCCTGCCCTGTGCCCACACAGCTACAGCCCCGTGTGCGTGCCCTGTGCCCACACAGCTACAGCCCCGTGTGCCTGCCCTGTGCCCACACAGCTACAGCCGCCGTGTGCCTGCCCTGTGCCCACACAGCTACAGCCGCCGTGTGCGTGCCTGTGCCCACACAGCTACAGCCGTCGTGTGCCTGCCCTGTGCCCACAGCTACAGCCGCCGTGTGCGTGCCTGTGCCCACACAGCTACAGCCGCCGTGTGCCTGCCCTGTGCCCACACAGCTACAGCCCCGTGTGCCTGCCCTGTGCCCACACAGCTACAGCCGCCATGTGCCTGCCCTGTGCCCACACAGCTACAGCCGCCGTGTGCGTGCCTGTGCCCACACAGCTACAGCCGCCGTGTGCCTGCCCTGTGCCCACAGCTACAGCCGCCGTGTGTGTGCCTGTGCCCACACAGCTACAGCCGCCGTGTGCGTGCCTGTGCCCACACAGCTACAGCCGCCGTGTGCGTGCCTGTGCCCACACAGGAGGCCCTGTGCCCAGGGACACCCCAGACAGGGAGGAAGACCCCGCGGGCCCATGCCCATGCCAACACCATGCAGGCTGGGCTCTCCGTGCTTTGCTGAGCTGCTTTGCCCAGCAGGGAGAGGCTGGGCTCAACCCTGCGCAGCAGCACTGGGTCCTCTGCGCAGTTGCTGGGAGGGCAGGGCTGGGCAGCCGGCAGGGGCTGGGGCGGCACCGCGACCGACCTCACATGGCTGGGAAAGGTTTGCAGCTTTGACAGGAGTAATCAGTCCTTGCCCTCTGTGCTTTTAAATCTACGTTTGTGTTGATATTTCTGTATTTATTTATTTGAAAGGCAGAGAAAGAGAGAGAGCGATCTTCCGTCCAATGATTCACTCCCCAAACAGCCGGCACCAGCTGGGGCTGGGCCATGCGGAAGCCAGGATCCAGGAGCTTCGGCCAGGTCTCCCTCATGGGTGGCAGGGGCCCAAGCCCCTGGGCCATCCGCCGCTGCCTCCCAGGGTGCGTGTTAGCAGGGAGCTGGATCGGAACCAGAGCCGCGTGCCCCAACACAGGCCACAGGCAGCCCCAGCAGAGCCGCCAGTGAGGGAAGAGGCTGGGCGGGGCCCGGGAGTCGGGAGAGAGACAGCCCTTGGGGGGCGGGCCAGTGGTGTGCACGGTGCTGACCCCCCCCTCAGCCAGCGAAGCCCTGGAGCCCCTAGCCCTGGCTGCAGTCCTGTCCAGGAACCCTCAGTGTGAACACAGCAGGGCCCCTTCCCGAGGGTCCTGCTGAGACACCCCCACACACACAGGCACTGCGGTGACGCCTGCTCCTGTGTGCCTTGCACAGTCGTGTGTGTCCACCCGGGTCCGGCTGCCCAGCCCAGGACCGAGACAAGCTCCACGGTGAGCGGGCCTCTGCCCTTGGATTTCCCACTTTCCCGGCCCCGCTGGCGCGCTGATGCGTGCGCGGACCCCTTCGGCACGCAGGCGGAGGAGACACAGAGGGGCGGATGGAGACCCAGACGGGCGGCCCGCACCTCAGGCTGCGGACTGGGAGACTCCAGGGCGTTGCTGGCCCCCACGCTGAGAGATGTGTGGCTGTCAGCTGAGTAAATCCTGGGCCGGAGCGAGGCGGAAGGAGGCTGGCTTCCTGGCTTCAGGCGCCCAGCTCGGGGCAGGCGGCGCGCAGTGCCAGGACAGCAGCTCCGCTGGGGCTGGGCATGGCGGCGCACCTGCCACCCAGGGCGCCTGCCTGCCCAGCACCAGCGCTCTCCTTCCCCAGGGGGCGGACCTCAGAACACAAAGACGAAACTGAGCGCCCAGCACTGCAGGAAGCCCGGTTTATTGGCCTTGGGGGAGGAGCTGGGGGGGAGGGGTGCCAGGTGTAGACAGAGGTGGCCCACTGCAGGGGAGGAGGGGGTTCTGGCCCACTGTGGGCTGGTGGACAGAGCCTGGCTTCCACCCCGCCCTGCGGTCTCACTAGGATCCTGTGGGAGGGAAGGAGGATCCCCTGGGTGAGAAAGTGGGGGGAGGGGGCCTAGCAGAGACTCCGCAGCCAAGCCCCTCCCCAGGCCCTGTACTGAGCGCCCCCTCCCCCGGCTCAGAGCCCATCCTCTCGTGGCTGCAGGCTAAGGGCAGAGGGCCGGGAGAAGGAAGGGGACGGGCAGGGCCATCAGAACAGGACCCAGAGGACAGACCCCAGGCTGCACAGAAGCCCCCAGGGCAGGGTCCAGGCGCTGTCCGCGGCCCGGGGCGCTGCGTTGCACAGGTCCCCCTTGCAGCAGGTCAGCCGGGAGGTGAAGTCCAGGATCTGCACGGGGACGCTGGTGTTCCTTGGGCATTGGGGAAGGCAGAACTTGTTCTCCTCTCTCACGGTCTGAAGCCCTGCAAACAGGGGTTGGAGGTGGGCACAAGGGAGCTGGGAGCCCCAGGGCAGGGCCTGGACGGTCGAGGAAGAGCCTGGCTGGGGACGCTGAGGGCGCCCAGGAAACCGGCGACACAGCAGGAAGGGCGGTCAGGCCCTCGGGCTGAGGTCTCGCCACGCAGCCCCAGCTGGCCAGCGAGCCCGGAGGACAGCTGGACACAGCCTTGGGGACGCATCTGCTGCTCGTGTCCCCAGGCCCCCTCCGTGGCCCAACTGCTGACTGCACCACGCCGGGGTCATTCCTTTAGCTGGCAGTTCCAGCCGCCAGAGGCAGTAACGTGGTCGTCGCGCACAGCCGGTCCCCTCCGTCATCGAGCAGGGAAGACCCTGGGGCTCTGGGACGGGAGCCACGGGGGCTGCCGGGAAGTGGGCACCAGGAAGGCGCTCAGTGGCCACGAAGGCCACGCGGGGCACCCAGCGGTCTGCTCTGGAAGCTGCAGCCCCCTGCCCCGCCCCACCTGCCGCACTCCAGCCCCCTCCCTGGGACTCGCTAGGCGCACGGCTTCCTCCCGGCCCTGGGCCTGCCCGCGGACTCACCCACAGTGGTGACCACTTCCTGGGTGACGCAGACCCCATCAGGATAGAGGCACAAGGCCGGGCCACAGGAGCTCGAGACAGAGGTCCCCAGGCACTGGTAGCAGCGCAGACCACGAGCTGAGAGAGGTCAAGGTCCGGTCAGGCCACCAGGCGCCTGGGTGCCACACGCAGCATGTGCGTGAGCCCAGCATGCCCACGGGTGCGGGGCCCCCACCATGCCTCCCAGCATCCCCTCCACGGGCCCCAGGAGAGACAGCAGGGGCCCAGCACCCAGGGCCACCCTGTAGCAAGAGCTGGACACTGCCCCCACGTTCCAGTCCAGCCCCAGAGCACCTGCTCACTACCCAAGGGCCACAGAGAGGTAACTGAGTACTTGCCCAGTCGCCACCTGGGCAGTGGGTACCACGATGCATCTGTTGAATGCATTGATGAGGAATGTGTGGATGGATGGGTAAGTGGATGGATGGGTGGAACATGGATGGATGGGTGGATGGCTGCGTGATGGATGGACGGGTGGCTGGGTGGATGATGGGTGGATGGGTGGGTGGGTGAATGGGTGGGTGGATGGATGATGGGTGGATGTGTTAGGCAGGAAGTCAGTTATGAGCTTATGTGTGTGTGACAAAGACCTCCGGAGAAGACTTCTACATCCAGCATCTGCATCTGCATCTCAAAGTCATCCCGATAACGTTTCAGGGACAGCCCAGTTCCCATCCTGCCCTGCCCCTCCTACCTGGTGACCTGCCAGGTGGGGGTCCCCGCCCCTTCTGCCCGACAATCTTCCACAGTCTCCCAGATGCAGCCCAGTATCTGCATCTCAGACACTCTGCTCCGGATCCCCATTCTCCAGGGGGGTCTTGCTCACCCTTCCTCTGAACCCAGGACAGAGCCAGCTAGGCTTCCTCCTGTCTGATACCTTCAAGGGGAAAACTCAGATAGGAGCTTCTTAATATTTACAGCCATAAAATTCTTTGTTTCAGGAGATGTGTGAAGACAGAGACCCATCTCCTTAAAAACCCCTGTTGGGCCTCAACCGGACTGCGCACTCAGCCCTCTGCCTCTCTGCTGAGCCGCCCGCCTGGTCTGGCCAGGTGTACTCTCTCCACTCAACCATGTAACCTCACTCCCCACCCCCCGCCCCAGTCTCTCAGGCTCTGTCTGGAGAGGTGCCCATCTGTCCTTACGGATGTCCCTTGCCTAATAAACCTTGCTATTTTACCTCCCACTACTCTGTCTCACGCCTGAATTCTTTCTTGCGCGAAGACAAGAACCCTGCAATTTCTCCAGTAACAGATGGATGATGGGTGAATGGATGGACGGGTGGATGGATGGATGATGGATGGGTGGGTGGATGGATGGATGGGTGGGTGGATGGACGGGTGGGTGGGTGGATGGATGGATGGGTGGATGGATGGGTGGATGGGCGGATGGATGGATGGGTGGATGGATGGATGGGTGGGCGGATGGATGGATGGGTGGATGGATGGATGGGTGGATGGGCGGATGGATGGATGGGTGGGTGGATGGGTGGATGGGCGGATGGATGGGTGGATGGATGGGTGGATGGATGGATGGACGGGTGGGTGGATGGATGGGTGGATGGATGGATGGGTGGATGGATGGGTGGATGGGCGGATGGATGGATGGGTGGGTGGATGGATGGGTGGATGGATAGATGATGAGTGGATGGATGGGTGGATGGATAGATGATGGGTGGATGGATGGACGGGTGGATGGATGGATGATGGATGGGTGGGTGGATGGATGGATGGGTGGGTGGGTGGATGGACGGGTGGGTGGGTGGATGGATGGATGGGTGGATGGATGGGTGGATGGGCGGATGGATGGATGGGTGGGTGGATGGATGGGTGGATGGATAGATGATGGGTGGATGGATGGGTGGGTGGGTGGATGGATGGGTGGATGGATGGATGATGAGTGGATGGATGGGTGGATGGATGATGGATGGGTGGATGGATGGATGGGTAGATGGGTAGATGATGGGTGGATGGATGGGTGACAGATGAGTGAGTGAGTGAATGAGTGTGGGGGCTAGGGAGGGCCTCTGTGAGGGGCGACCCTCTAGAATAGACGATGTGAGCCTCCCGCCATGCCCGGCCTCCGTAGTGCAGCCCGCTGTGGGGCTTTGTCTCGACTCCTGTGGCCTCTGGTGGTAGCAGGGCAGCCATTCTGTCTCAGTGCATGCCCAGAGAGAGCTGGAGCTGGTGGGCTTCAGGTGCCACTGCGGGAAGGGGCTCCGTGGACGGGCAGTCGAGCGTTGGTGTCCTCAGGGCAAGGGAGGGTGTGAGGCCGAGGCAGCTATGCTGTGCACAGACACCATGGGGGCTGAGCCAGGCGGCCCGGGGAGACCCAAAGACGAGGAAGGCCCAAGGAGGAGGGTGGGCAGAGTGTCCAGAGAGAAGGGGGGTGGGCAGACTGACCAGAGAGGAGAGGAGGGTGGGCAGACCATCTGGAGGGCAGCGGAGGGGTGGGCAGATCATCCAGAGAGGAGGGGGGTGGGCAGAGTGTCCACAGAGGAGGGGGTGGGCAGACCGTCCAGAGAGAAGGGGGAGTGGGCAGACTGACCAGAGAGGAGAGGAGGGTGGGCAGTGTCCAGAAAGGAGAGGAGGGGTGGGCAGACCGTCCGGAGGGGAGAGGAGGGTGGGCAGAGTGTCTGGAGGGTCGCAGAAATGCAGGGGGAGGCGGCGAAGCCAGGGCCACTGGAAAGGGCTCACGGCTGCAGGGCAGGTGACAGTTCCGGAAGCTCCTGCGCCCACTGCGCACAGCCCAGCAAAGCCTGGCTGGCCGGAGAGGCCGGCACAGCTGACCTTACAATCGCCGCAGCCCAGGCGCCTCCTTCCTGCCCTCGTGGCTCAGGACGCAGCGGCAGCAGACACAGCGGCACAGCCGGCACAGATGAGCACCACGTGCACCCCGAGCCCAGGAGGCAGCCCCGGCCGAGCCCTCCATGGGGCGGCAGCACCAGCGACCCCAGGAGGTGCGATTTCCCAGAAGCCTCTCCTTCAGGCAGACCCCTCACCTCTCTGTGCGCACAGCAAGGCCAGCAGCAGGACCACAGCAGACGGCTTCATGGCGGACTGCTCCTTCTGGGGGGTGGGGGCACACAGCCCTGAGGCCCGCAGCAGCCCCCAGCCACCCCTCCCTTCTGGGGGCTCCGTGGGTCCCAGACACAAGAACCTAGGCGTCTAGCTCCCTGCTCCACTGCCACCCCTCGGGCCCTTCCCCACTGAATCCTCCTGCCCACCCCCTCCCTGGTCCTGCGCCCCTCCCTGGGCACCCTTCCCCCAGCCGCCCGCCCTCACCTCCTCTCTCCAGCCGGATTACAGGGTGAGTGGCCCAGAAGAAATACCTACAGGAAGCAAGTGTGAGCATGGGAAGACAGCCCCACCCCTGACCCCTCGTTGGCACCCACACAGCCCTGGCTGCTAAGTTCTCATTTCCCAGAAGTGAACTCATTTCCCTCTACACAGGGGCTGGCCGTGTTCCCTGCCCCTAGCGTCACATCTGCACTTGGGACATTGGGAAACTCACACGTGAACTAAGGGGCCTGGAGAGGAGAAGTCTAGAATATTCTTACATAACCAAGGGTAAGTGGGAGCCGCTCGTGACGGTCTGTTGTAACTCAAAGACTGTGTGTGTGAGCCCTGTAGTAACCAGACGGAAGAAATCACAGTGCAAACAATGTGGGGCGGGGGAGTCGAGCACCCAGGGGACACAGAGGGGTGGGCAGAGGTGAACAGGAAGGGGCGGCCGGGGCCACAAGCTGAGCAGGCCCAGGAGCGAGGCCCCGCCTGTCGGCCTCGTGCTGCCCGGGGCAGGTTCCCCACCAAGACGATTCCAACGGGCCGGTGGACCGAGAGCGAGCCTGCTGCCCGCCCGGGACCCACGCGGAGCCCAAGCAGGGGGTGCAGAGAGGCGTCCCAAGGCAGCTGGCCTTGGATAGATAGTCGTTGCTTCTGTGGGTGTCAATCTCACTTCTGCAGGTTGCCTTTTGGAGCTCTGTGCGTGACCGCAGGTCAGGGGGAGACGTGGCGTTTGTCCCGTCAGGACCGGCTTGTTTCTCTCAGAAGGTTTTCCAGTTTCCTCCATGTTGTTGCCCATGACCGGATTTTGTGGTGTACATATCCCATCGTCTCGTTATCCAGTCTTCAGCTGAGTTAACAGTGTATGTATAAAGTTAATTGAAAATTGACCTTAGTAAAAAATAAAAGTCAGAATAAGAAAGGGCAGGGGTGGGGTGGGAGTGTGGGTGGGAGGCGGGCACGGTGGGAAGTCACCATGATGCCAGTTCTGACTGTGGAATGTAGGAAGTCTGTAACTGCAAAGCTGTGTAGTTCTGCATGTATTCCTATAGACTTCCTTCTAAGGGCACAGTTTAAAAACTTGCCATGGAACCCCAAATCCTCTTAAACTGAAGTGGTAAAAATAGCAGCTTAAGTGTTATAGAGATCATATGGATAAGATTAAGGGTCTGCTAATAACAATAGATAGAATTAAGAAGGAGGGAATGTCCAACACTGGGAGCAGGCCACACAGCCGACTCATAGAATGACAATCACTTTAACACTCTGACCTCAGAATCAGCCGTTAAGGCTTCCTGGTCTGGCTGAAAACCCATGAGAGCATTTGAGCCATGGAAAGCCAAGACACTGTGAGTGAGACCCCAGCAGAACGAAGTGCCATCAAAGAAAGAGGTACCTTCCTCTGATGCTTGGGCTGCCCTGCTGGGCAGGGTGGCCGTCGCCAGCTGGGCGAGGAGAGGGGAGTGATGGTGCCCCACAGAGAGCCCATGGGCCTTGGAGGAGAGGGCCATGCTAATGACCCTGCCCCAGGAGTTCCATAACATATCCCTGCATCCCTGTATTGAATTGTATACAGCTATCCTGTATCAACTGGAAAGTAAAGGGGAACATTAAAGACAGAGCCACTTACCTTATTCCCAAGAGGAACAGAACATTTTTAAAGGATTATTTATTTATCTATTTACCTATTTATTTAAAAGGGAGAGTTATGGGGCAGGAGAAGAGTGGGGGAGGGGAGAGCAAGAGGGAAGGAGAGAGGAGGAGGGGAGTGGAGGAGAAGATGGAGAGATGGGGGAAAGAGAGAGGGAGAGAGGAAGAGGGAGGGGGAGAAAGGGGGGAGAGGGAGAGAGGGAGAGGAAGACAGGGAGGGGGAGAAAGGGAGAGGGAGAGGGAGGGAGGGGGAGGGAGGGGGAGAGAGGAAGGGGGAGGGGATAGAGGGAGAAGGAGAGGGAGGGAGAGAGAGGGAGGGGGAGGGAGGGAAGGGGAGGGAGGGAAGGGGAGGAGGAGAGGGAGAGAATATTCATTTGCTGGTTCATTCTAATGGCCACAACAGCCAGGGTTAGGTCGGCCTGAAGCCAGTAAAGGAGACATTTCTGTATAGCTGCACAATGTGTGTTTTAAGCTGTTATTACAAAGAGCCCAAAAAGTTATTAAAAATTAAAAATTTGGCTACACCAGGAGGTGGCCGAAGTTTGCAGGAGCAGAGCCGGCTCAGCCAGGAGGGCGCAGAGCCCGCGCCGCCGGCAGAGGGCGCGCGGCGACCGCGGCCGGGGAGACAAGGACGGCAACGCGTGGGGATTTCCGCGCAGAACACGCCGCGCGCGGAAGCGTCCTCGAGGAAACGTGGACACGGGGCTCACTGGAAAGCGTCCCCACCGTGTTCCAAGAGCTGGCCGGCTGTCTGCGCCCGTTGGCAAAACAGACGCCCGCAGCTGGCGCTTAATACAGAGGAGGGGTCCTGGCCTCTGCCTCGGGCTTCCCGGTGGCGAGAGCACCTGCGAGGGGGGTCACAGGTCAGGGCAGGGGCCAGGCCCACTGTCCCATAACACCCGCTCTCAAGGGAACCACCCCGGCTCAGGGCCCCTGCCCTCAGCCCCGCCTCTTCCAGGGGCTACCACCTCCCCCCACGGCACTGCCTCCAGGCTCCCAGCACGGGGACCACAGCGGAAATCATGGACCCTAACTAAAGGAAGACTGAAGGGTCGGCGCTGGCATGGCAGGCAAAACCACCGCCTGCAACGCCAGCCTCCCATATGGGCACCGGTTCGAGTCCCGGCTGCTCCACCTCCCATCCAGCTCCCTGCTAATGGCCTGGGAGAGCAGTGGAGGATGGACCAAGTGCTTGGGCCCCTGCACCTGTGTAGGAGACCCGGAAGAAGCTCCTGACTCCTGGTTTCAGCCTGGCCCAGCCCTGGCCATTGCAGTCATCTGGGGAGTGAACCAGCAGATGGAAGATTCTCTCTCTCTCTCTCTCTCTCTCTCTGCCTTTCAAGTAAATAAAAAATAAATCTTTTACAAAGGGAATCCTGAAGACAGGAGGGCATCCCTGTGCCCCAGGCCAGCTGGGACAGTGCCGGGCACCCAGGACGCTGACGGGCAAGGTCAGCCAGCTGGCCAGGGGGCCGGGGCCGGGGCCGGGGCCGGGAGACCACAACCCAGCCTCTGGGGGCTGCCACACCCCTCTCCCATCCTGATGTCCAGGTAGCAGTGACCTAGACAACACGGTGCCCGCCTGTGGGACGGTTTTTGGGGACCTGGGACTGGCAGTCCTCGGAGATGCCTTCCCTTTGTCCACTGTCCCTGCGGCCAGCACACAGCAGGGAGGGCGGGTGGCCTGGGAGCCGCCTGGGAGTGAACCAGGGCAGCCTGGGCGCCACACGCGCAGCTCAGGGCCGGTGGGGGAATGAGCTCAATGTTGTGCGCGTGAAAGAGGGCAGGCGTGCCTCCCCCAGAGCCAGGGCTTGCAGTGATTCGTGGAGGGGCAGGCGCCACACTCGTCAGGGAGCCGGTGGTGTCGCCACGTGGTGTGGCTGCATCCCGTGGCAGGCGGGAGACCAAATGGTGGCCCGTGGTGCAGACCAAAGAGATACAGCGGCTGCCGGCTGGCACTGCAGGGAGGAGCTGAGGCGTCACACCAGGCTGAGGCAGGCCACACCCCTTCCCTGCACCCTTGCCTCCATCCCCTTCCGGGGTGGGAACTGAAGCCTCAGCCACGTCGCCCGCGAAGAGCCAGCGTCGCCGCAGCTGCGTCCCCTCCCCTCCCCTGGCACTCTTCAGGTCGCTATAACAAAGTTACCGTTTCAATAATAACATTGCCCATCCCACACCTGCGCCAATCTTCCGAGGCTTCGAGGCTTCCGAAGGAGAGCGAGGAGAGGGGCGGCACCCCAGCCCTTGAGCGCTCAGCAAAGCCCTGCCCGGACACCGCCCCATGCCTGCAGGTGCTGGAGCAGCCCTGGGCCCCGCGATGGCGGCACACTCCCCGCTGGCTTTGCTCTGCACGGATCTCGCTTCTCTGCTGCATCCTTGAGTGCTTTCTCACGTGCACACAAGCACTCCGACCCAGCCCAGCCGGGGCCAGCCCATGGCACCGGCTACAAGCGAGAAGCGAGCAAAACCAGATTCTGAAGCAGGACCCACAGCAGGGGGAAGCTGGACGTTCCAGGCCCGGGATTCAGAGCAGCCGTGATGACCATGGAGGGAGCAGGCGCCAGGGCTCTGCAGCGAGAAGGTGCCGGGACCCAGGGTGGAAATGAAGGCCGCCTTGAAAACTTATTTATTTGGAAGGGAGAGTGACAGATAGACGTCAAAGAGAGATGAGAGAGAGAGAGAGAGAGAGAGAGAGAGAGAGAGAGATCGCCCGTCTGCTGGTTCACTCCCTAAATAACTGCAACAGTCGGTTGGAGCCAGGCTGAAGCCAGGAGCCAGGAGCTTCCTCCAGGTCTCCCACACGAGCACAGGGGCCCAGGCACTTGGGCATCTTCCTGCTTTCCCAGGCCCTCAGCAGGGAATGGATCGGAAGCAAATCAGCCTGACTCGAACCAGCACGCTGCTACGGGGTGCTGGTGTCAGAGCGATCGCTTAACCAGCAGGACCACAAAGGGTGCCTTGGAGTGGACACAGGCGCTGGGCGCTTGGTGTGGACAAGGGAAGAGGAGAGCAAGCCAGCTGGAGATTTGCTCACAGGAGCTTCCCAAGCACGTGGCGCACAGACGTGAAAGAAAGGGACAGATGTGCAACCGCTCTGTACCGAGCTCCCGTGGTACCCGTGTGTGCCGAGCTCCCGTGGTACCTGTGTGTGCTGACCTCCCGTGGTACCCGTGTGCCGTGTGCTGAGCTCCCGTGGTACCTGTGTGCTGTGTACTGAGCTCCCGTGGTACCTGTGTACTGTGTGCTGACCTCCCGTGGTACCCGTGTGTGCCGTGTACCGAGCTCCCGTGGTACCTGTGTACTGTGTACTGAGCTCCCGTGGTACCTGTGTACTGTGTGCTGAGCTCCCGTGGTACCTGTGTACTGTGTACTGAGTTTCCGTGGTACCTGTGTGCTGTGCCCTGAGCTCCCGTGGTACCCGTGTACTGTGTACTGAGCTCCCGTGGTACCCGTGTGCTGTGTGCTGAGCTCCCGTGGTACCCGTGTACTGTGTGCTGAGCTCCCGTGGTACCCGTGTACTGTGTACTGAGCTCCCGTGGTACCTGTGTACTGTGTACTGAGCTCCCGTGGTACCCGTGTACTGTGTGCTGAGCTCCCGTGGTACCCGTGTACTGTGTGCTGAGCTCCCGTGGTACCCGTGTGCTGTGTGCTGAGCTCCCGTGGTACCCGTGTACTGTGTACTGAGCTCCCGTGGTACCTGTGTACTGTGTACTGAGCTCCCGTGGTACCCGTGTACTGTGTGCTGAGCTCCCGTGGTACCCGTGTACTGTGTACTGAGCTCCCGTGGTACCCGTGTACTGTGTACTGAGCTCCCGTGGTACCCGTGTACTGTGTGCTGAGCTCCTGTGGTACCTGTGTACTGTGTACTGAGCTCCCGTGGTACCCGTGTGTGCTGAGCTCCCGTGGTGCCTGTGTACTGTGTGCTGAGCTCCCGTGGTACCCGTGTACTGTGTACTGAGCTCCTGTGGTACCCGTGTGCCATGTGCTGAGTTCCCGTGGTACCCGTGTGCTGTGTACTGAGCTCCCGTGGTACCTGTGTGCTGTGTGCTTAGTTTTCGTGGTACCTGTGTGCCATGCACCAAGCTCCCGTGGTACCTGTATGCTATGTGCTGAGCTCCCGTGGTACCCGTGTACTGTGTACTGAGCTCCTGTGGTACCCGTGTGCCATGTGCTGAGCTCCCGTGGTACCTGTGTGCTGTGTACTGAGTTTCCGTGGTACCTGTGTCCCGTGTGCTGAGCTTCCGTGGCACCTGTGTGCCGTGCACCAAGCTCCCGTGGTACCCGTATGCCATGTGCTGAGCTCCCGTGGTACCCGTGTGCTGTGTACTGAGTTTCCGTGGTACCCGTATGCCATGTGCTGAGCTCCTGTGGTACCTGTATCCCGTGTGCTGAGTTTCCGTGGTACCCGTGTGCCATGCACCAAGCTCCCGTGGTACCCGTGTGCCGTGCACCAAGCTTCCGTGGTACCTGTATGCCATGTGCTGAGCTTCCGTGGTACCTGTGTGCTGTGCTCCTGTGGTCAACAGGCTGATGGAGCTGTGGCCAGCAGACGGCCACGCCACACAGCTCAAAAGAAAGCCTCCAGGGCCCCGCTGTGGCGGGCTGGGCCGCTGCCTGCGACGCCGGCATCCCACACGGCGCTGGTTCAAGTCCTGGCTGCCGCACTTCCGGTGCAGCTCCCTGCTGATGGCCTAGGGAGGCAGCCTAGGGATGGCCCAGGTGCTTGGGCCCCCGCACCCACGTGGGAGACCCCATTGAACTGCAGGCTCCCGGCTTTGGCCTGGCCCAGTCCCAGCCGTTGCATCCATTTGGGGAATGAAGCAGCGATGGATGATCTGTCTGTCTTCCTCTCTGCGAAACTCTGCCTTTCAAATAAACACTTCGGTCTTGCTGGGGCCAGGCTCCCCCCACCAGAGGGGCACAGCTGTGGCGGACGCCGGTCGCCGACCAGGAGTCTCCAGCAGATGGCGCAGGAACCACTGCAGAGGACAGTCACAGCTGGATGCCTTGGGAATTCGGGCCACGCGGGCCACCGCACGGGACCGCGGAAGAAGACGCGGACCAGCCCGCTTCGCTCCCTGTGCGGGCGGCCGGCGCCGGTCCGAGCCCGCTCTGGGCCCCGCGTCTGGCCGCCCACACCGCTGCGGGAAGCCTGCGTGACTCCCGTGTGGCTCCTGCTTCCCTCGGTTCCCCGCCGCGGACCCGCGAGGAGGCGGCCCTCGGACGGCTGCGGTCCCCGCCGCCCCACACCGGAGCCGTCCCGCTCCGGCCGCCGAGAGGCGGAGCCGGGGCCGGTGGTCGGGCGCCCAGGCCGGGCGTGCTGCGCTGGGCCAGCTGGGCTGCTGAGATGACGCACGTCGAGGGGCCTCCTCGGACGGCGGGTACTTCGGCTGGGCACTCCCAGGGCCTCCTCTCCGCCAAGCCGTGCGGAGCTGGCTCCCAGCCCCGCCTCTCCAGGGAAGCAGCACGCCGCCTCCGGTTTGCTGGAAGTTTTGTTTTTGTTTATTTGCAAGGCAGAGGGCAAGAGAGGTCATCATCCGCTGGTCCACGTCCCAAAGACCGGGTCCCCCGCTGCTGCCGCCCCCCTTTCATAACTCAGGAACTGCCCCCACGGGAGGTGGGCGTCGCAAGCCAAACGCCCACCCGGCACCAGCGTCCTCTGGGTGGGCACCGAGTCACTGCCCACCCCCGAGCCCCTCCTGCTTCAGAGAGGAGTGGGCACCCCCACGGGGCAGCTGGTTCTGGCCACCGGGGAGGCGGGGCCCAGGGCTGTGTCTGGCTGTCCAGGCTGGAACCCTGGACGCTCAGCCCTGCCACGCAGGACAGGGCCCCTCCTGGGGACGAAGGGACAGGGACTGCAGCGGGGGCAGGGCGGCTCCCACAGCCGCAGCCCCGGGGCCTCCCAGTGTGCCCTCGGTGCCGGCCCCTCTCTCTGGGTCCTCGCACGCCCCCCACGTGTGCCTGTGTCCCAGCGGCCCCTGGGGACACACTGGGGCAGACACGTGTGTGACGTCCCTTCCCCTTCATTGTGTCTCTTCAGACCTGGCCCCCCTCCCACACCGTGGGGTCCCGCCCGTCGCCACTGTCCGCTTGTGCCACTCACCTGCTTCCTCCCCACCCCCACCCCCACCCCCTAACTTACTCCTGCCCTCCAGGACTGATGCTGGACACACGTGGTCCTCAGGGGCGGGCTGGGTCCCGGGCTGCTGGCAAGAGGGACTGACGGCCCATGAGGGACGTGTGTCAGCAGCTGTGTCCCCGCTGCCTGTCCCTTCAGCCCCGCCTGACACCAGGACACAGGCCCGTGGAGGGGCGGGGCAGGGGATGTCTGCAGGGTCTGGGCCTTCTGCAAGCACAGGGCTGTCCTGGACAGCAGAGGCCGTTCGTAAAACGCACAAATGAGCAGAGGCTCTCCTGGCGGCGCTGGAACCCCAGGGTGCCCACGCGGCCCGGGGCCCCGGCACTCTGGGGGAGACCTGTGTGTGGCCCCCGCGGTGGTGCCACTGGGGCTGGCATCTTCGTGTTAAGCGTTTCTGGCGGCTTCTGCCGTTCACTGTGTGACGGCATTCCTGCCCCACTTTGGTTCTCCTCGCTGGTGGCTGAGCGGACATTGTTGGTGGGGCCCGAACGCTGAGGGCAGAGGGGATGCCGGGACAGAGGGGATGCCGGGACAGAGGGGTGCCGGGACAGAGGGCATGCCGGGACAGAGGGGATGCCGGGACAGAGGGGTGCCGGGGACAGAGGGGATGCCGGGACAGAGGGGGTGCCGGGACAGAGGGGGTGCCGGGACAGAGGGGTGCCGGGACAGAGAGGTGGTGGGACAGAGGGGATGCTGGGACAGAGGGGGTGCCGGGACAGAGGGGTGCCGGGACAGAGGGGATGCCGGGACAGAGGGGGTGCCGGGACAGAGGGGTGCCGGGACAGAGTGGGTGCCGGGACAGAGTGGGTGCCGGGACAGAGGGGGTGGTGGGACAGAGGGGTGGTGGGACAGAGGGGGTGCCGGGACAGAGGGGTGCTGGGGCACAGCGTTCCAAGCCTCCTTGGCGAGGAAGGCTCTGACGGATGATGGGGAGAGAGGGGGACAGGGCCGAGGGCTGCAGCTGCCCCCACATCGAAGCTAAGCCAGACCCCAGCTCCGTTCACCCGCCAGCCTCAGTGCTCAAGCCGTGGGGACCGGGGACCCAGGAGCAGCCCCTCCATGAGTGCCCCCTCTGGGCTGCAGTCCCATCCCTCCTGGGACCCTGGTCAGCAGCAGCAGCAGAGGTCCTCAACACAGGAGGGAAGGGGCAGGGCCTCTTCCCAGGCAGGGCCAGGACCCAAAGTGTGCAGGAAGCCGAGTTGGCAAGTCCATGCACTACCCAGGGCACCCCGGAACCCGAGCAACCGAGATGCTGAGCACTGCGCGGCTGACCTGACCCAGCCTGCAGGCCCCCAGGTGTGCCCAGGGGCGGTGGTTAGGGGCTGAGGGGTCCTCCACGCTCAGCAGGAGCACCAGGCTCCTCTGCAGCTCAGCAGTGCCAGAGGTCCTGCAGCAAAGCCCGTGTGGGCGGGGCTGGCCAGTGTGGGCGGGGCTGGGCGTAGCAGGCGGAGCCGCCACCTGTGGCGCTGCAGGTCCCAGTGTAAACGCGTAATTACTCTTACCCTGGCTCTTTGTCGCACGTGGAAGAATTTCCCAGTGGACAGCAGAGAGATTTGCATAGATTTATTAGAGTCAAAGACCCCCAGCATGCAGGGGGAGGGGCTTCCAAGAGAAGAAAAAGCAAAAAGCCCTGAAGCACTCGGCTTTTCCAGTAAAGGAAAAAATAACTTGACAATGAGATTGGCAATCAGCTACCAGGCCAGGCCAGAGCATGAAAGGGTCTGATGTAGATTCTCCGTCCTGCCCGGCCTGTGAGGGGTGGGCCAGGTAACCCTGTGAGCCCCGGAAGGGCTCCCTTGCTATTCTCATGGTAAATTTGGAGCAAGGAGGGCAGTCTGTTCTCGCTAAAGATACTCTTTGTGGGGACCTGCGCTGTGGTGCAGTGGGTTATCGCTCTGGGCTAAAGTGCCGGCATCCATATGGACACCAGTTCAAGTCCCGGCTGCTCCACTTCCCATCCAGCTCTCTGCTGTAGCCTGGGAAAGCAGTGGAAGATGGCCCAAGCGCCTGGGCTCTGCACCCACGTGGGAGACCCAAAGAAGCCCCTGGCTCTGGCTTCGGCCTGGCCCAGTCCTGGCTGTTAGCAGCCATTTGAGGAGTGAAACAGTGACTGTATTACCGGAGAAATGGCAGGGTTCTTGTCTTCACGCAAGAAAGAATTCAGGCGGGAGACAGTAGTGGGAGGTAAAATAGCAAGGTTTATTAGGGAAGGATGGATGGGCACCTCTCCAGACAGGTGGTGGGGGGGAAGGTTACCTGGTTGAGTGGAGAGAGTACACTTGGGCAGGCAGGCGGGCGGGTAGCTCAGCGGAGAGGCAGAGGGCTGAGCGCGCCGTCCGGTCAAGGCTGGGGGTTTTTAAGGAGATGGGTCTTGCTTCCCCACCTCTGCTCCTCTTGGAACAAAGGGCTTTTTGGATGCAAATAGAAAAACTTCTCTCTGAGTTTTCCCTTGAAGGTACATTTCCTCCTGAAACAAAGGACTCTATGGATGCAAATGTTATCAGACTGGAGGAAGGGTGAGCAGGACCCCTAGAATGCAGATGCTGGGCTGCACCTGGGAGATTGTGGAAGATTTGTTAGGGAGAAGGGGCGGGGACCCCCCCCCCACCTGGCAGGTTATCAGGTGGAAGGGGGCAGGGCAGGATGTGAACACTGGGCTGCCCCTGAAGCATTATCCGGATGACTGAGATGTAGACGCATATGCTGGACATATGGCCTGCCACACACACGTAAGCTCATATCTAACTTTCCTACCTAACACTGGAGTTTGTGAAGCCTGGCGTGGAGGTTCAACTACCTCCCCTCCTTTTCTCACCCGGGCATCCCGCATCAAGTCATTGAGCAGGCAGCGCAGTACAGAAGCAAGAAGCAATGGATACTCAGCATCCGCTAGTTCCAGATATAGATATATATATATATAATTTTTCATTTCAGCAGAAGTAACTCCTTGACAGTAGGGGCTCCATTTTGCAGCACCTGAGGCTCCACTCTGGGGCGCACGCCCTCCCCCACCGCGTGAGACACCGGCTGGAGCCATGCTCTAAGACACTGGGACACTAGCAGTCTGCTACGCCACACCTGGCAAAGCACAGAACCCCCGGCACGAGCGCTCAAGCTTGGGAGCCGATAGGCTGCACCGGGGTGATGATGAAAGGAGCTTTGTCTGTGTCCTACATGTGAGTCAAGCAAGACCTGCAGCAATGTCAAGACCACAATTGAAACTGTTAAGATTGTAACTGACATTGCCTAGATTATATTTGCTGTTAGTTTTGCATAGGATTTAGGTCAGTTTGACCCCAGTAACCACGTAGTCCCCTCCCAATGGTGTGGTTTTTGCCTTTAAAAACCCTGCTGTTGCGGTGACTCTTCCCAGTCACCGTCACCGCCGGAGAATTAGGCAGGCTGCCCGCAGCTTGCCTTGACCAAGGAGGGCAAGTGCGCCACCCGCCACTCAGCCTTCCCAAACCCGGGGGACAATCAGGCGTGGTGTGGAGCCCAGTCGAGGCAGGGTCTCACTGTATTGTAAAAGGGAGGTGTACACATAGCTGAGGTACAGAGCGGATGCGGGCAAGGGGTGGGCTGATGCGATGCGAAAGGGCCTTAGCCACTCCTATTGCACCACCTTAATGATCCGTAGGCAGAAGCGCCCTGGGGCTGGGGTGTTTGCCACCAGGGATTTGAAACTTAAAGTCAGGTTTTCAAAGTCCAGGCAGGCTCGGGAAGCTTCCTCTAGGCCTCCCCACATGCTGTGTTGGGCTTCGGGGTCCAGTGTTCTGTGGGGCACAAGCCTACTCAGCCGCCAGCAATCAAGGACTCTAAACGCATGAGTGTGCCCCCCCCACACACACCCTAACTCTGCCTTTCAAAGAACAAAGACGCGAGGCAGGGAGTACAGCAGCTTCCGGCCAGCAGGGCTTGGAGGTCCATGGGGCCCGGGACGGTCCTCTGCGGACAGTGAGAGGCCAGCATGCCCTTCTGTGTCCGAGGGGTGGGCTCTGGGCTGCGCCTGTGGGTGGGCTGGGATTTCCTGACCCAGGGGAGAGGAAGTGAGGCCTCCACCCCAGACAAGGGAGCGATGGAGCCCAGAGCAGGCAAATGTCCTGACCTGTTCCCTGTGACCCCGGCCCAGTTCCCCACGGGCGCCAGCCTCTCCGCTCCCCACAGCGCCCACGCGTCCGGGCAGGCGCCCCCTCGGTTCCAGCGTCCCCTAAGAGTGTCCGAGCCCCCCCAAGCGTGTCCCGAGGCCAGCAGCTCTGTAGCTGTGCTTATAGATGCTGTAAGGAGCCTAGCGCTGCTCTCCCACCGCCCAGCTCTCTGTAGCACACTCAGCCCCGTGGCCAGCTAGGGGCGGGGCCTGAGGGCCTCAGCTCAGAGCCCCCCTCCTGGTTTTTCCGATTTTCTGTAGTGAACTTGCAGGTCCAAGCTGTCACTGACGTCTGTCTTCTGTCGCCTGTAGAGTAACAAGTGAGCCCTCCAGAACCCTGGCTTCCTCTGGGGCAAGGCAGCGGGGCAGGGGTTAGGGAGGCTGTGCCTGGACAGCTGGGGTCAAAGGGCACAGCCGACCTGCACCAGGGAGCAGACCATGGAGCCTGGGCCTGCTGCTGGCCTGGGTCGGTCAGAGCAGAAATGACCTCAACCAGCTGCACCCTTGCTCAAGGCCAGCGCCGCCACCCCCACGAGGGGAGGGGCTGAGCCTGCAAGGAGTGGGGGTGGGGCAGCAGACCCTGTGGGAGGCTCCTGGGTGGTTGAGGCAGGCGGGCACCCCCCCAGCAGATGGGGGGTGGGTTCTCACGAGGAGCTCAGGACTTGTTTACCAGCAGGATGTTTACCCTGCTCCCTCGGGAGGCGGGAGGCGGGCTGCGGTCATGTGACCGGAGGTCTGGTTAGCTCTGCCCTAGACAATGCTGTGAACGGAAACCACCTCTGGGGCCAGCAAGAAAACCCGGCGGAGCGGGGGTTTTCGTACAGAGACCGGGTTTTCTTCTTACGGAGACTAAAGGCCAGGGGCAAGGCAGAGAGACGCTCCTCCCCCTCCCCGGAGGCCCCCCCAGCCCCTGCGTTGTCCGCCTCCCGCCCAGCAGGCAGCTTGAGGAGGGGCGCAGGGAGCCGCCGCCGCGGGCTGCGTGAGTAGCCATGGGGCAGGGCGTGAGCGTGGACAGCCACCAGTGCTCCGGAGTTCTACGGCAGCTCTTGAAGGCGCGAGGAGTCAGCGTGGCAGAAAAAGATCTCCAGGGCTTCCTGGCCGCGGTCCCCAAGTACAACCCGTGGTTCGCGGAGCACTCACGTCTAGATCTCCGGGAGTGGGAGAGGGTCGGGGAGACGCTAAAAGAGACGCGGGGCCGCGTACACAAGAACGCCCTGGCCGTGTGGACACAGGTGACGTTAGCCCTGGAGCCGCTGTGGGGGGACCCGGCCGGCCCAGACGAAGAGCAGGCGGTGCCCGGTGCGCCCGCCGCGCCCTCTGCGCCCTCTGCGCCCGCCGCGCCCGCCGCGCCCGCCGCGCCCGTGGAGACGCCTCTGCAGAGGGCGCTGCGGGAAGGCGCGCAGGACATGGACGTGGAGGACATGCTGGCCTTCCTCGACGCGGCGTGGCCAGCGCCCGGGACCGCTGTTGATTTCAGGATGATCAAGGCGCTGCGGGAGAGCGTGGCTGAGAACGGCCTCCGCGCCCCCTTCACCATCACCCTGGTGGAGGCTGTGTCTCGGTTCCCGCTCCCTCCTAACGACTGGTTTCAGCTGGCGCGGGCCTGTCTCAACTTTTGGGACTTTGCCATTTGGAAGAGCGAATACTCGGATCAGGCTCAGGGCCAAGCGAGCCGGAACAAGAGGCTAGGCGTGAACATCTCCTTGGACATGCTCACGGGGTCGGGCCCGTATCTGGGCCTCGCTGCTCAGGCCAGCATGCCGGCCCAGGCCTACCAGCAGATTGGAGAGTGTGCGCGCCGCGCCTGGTCGGCCTTGCCGGCCCAGGCACGGGCAGAGTTACCGGGCAGCTATGCAAAATGCCTTCAAGGCCCCAAGGAGCCGTTCTCGGACTTTGTGGACCGGCTGGCGCGGCGGTTACGGAGACAGGTGGGTAACCCCTCTGTTGAGGAGTTCCTGCTGGGGCACCTGGCGTACGAGAACGCCAACGGGGACTGCAGACGGGCTCTGGGGTCCCTGCCAGACACCCGGACGCTGCCCGAGATGATCCGCGCCTGCCAGGACGTCGGCACCACCACGCACCAGGCGCAGGTGTTCGCGGCTGCGCTCGCAGGGGCTCTGCGAGTTTGCTTCCAGTGTGGGAAGAGCGGCCACCTGCAAGCCCAGTGTAGACAGCCGTCCAAGACAGCGCCCGGGCCCCGCCGGCCCGCGCCTGCCGCGGCTCGGAAGTCCCCGAGACAGGGTGGGGCAGGCCCTGCACTGTGCCCTCGCTGTGAAAAAGGAAACCACTGGGCAAGTCAGTGTAGGTCACGGCTTCACAAAGACGGACGGCCCCTTCCGGAGCGGCAGGTGCAGGGGCCGCAGAGCCCACCCACGCGGGAGCCACCGCGGGGAGTGCCGGCCTCGGGGTGAGTACCACGCAGGAAGGCCTTCCTCCTGGGCCCGGGGACCCCCTGTGGACGAAGCCGCTGGTCCTTGAGGGGGCTGTGAGGCCGACTGTACAGCAGAAATCAAAAGGGTGGTCGCTCAAGTCAGGTGTATCAAATACCAAATTCTTCAGGGGATCGGCGAGCCCGACTTCTTACCAAGTAGAAACTTAGGGGAGGCAGAGGCTTTGGCAGCTGCGGTGTCCAGCGGGCACAACAGGTAGCCAGGGAGTGGCCCCAACACGCGGGCACAGCCTCTCCAGGCCTCCTTGGTACCAGGGCCAACGTCGGTGAGCCCACTCCCGTCCCGTGAGGGGAGACAGAGCGCCTGTCCGTGGGCACGAGGCGTCCTCGCTAACCGACAAGCAGTGGGGAAGGACAGGGGACGCCAGGTCAGAGCCGCAGACCCTGCTGGCGCGAAGCTGGAAAAGCTCCCAAAGCCACCCCCGCCGTGGGGAGGGGCGGCCTAGGGTCAGCAACGCTGCAGGCAGAGCTGCAGTTTGATTTTAGCTGCTGCCTGTTCGTGCCAACCTCCCTGGCCAGCCAGGTAACAAGTCAGCAGGTGCCCCCCTGAGGAGGTGCACACCTCCCTCCCTCCCTCCCGGCTCTTCCAGTGCCCCGTGGTGAGAGACAGGTGTGCACTCACACCTGGCCAGGCCTCAGTGCCTCAAGCCCATCCCTCCTGCAGTGGCCACACCTTCCCTGGCACTCCGATGCGGCGCTGTCCTGTGGTTTGGACCCTGTGTATCTCATCTGCTTGTTAGATCCACTTCCTCCGGGCTGGAAGCCGGGGTTCCCGATGGCCGTGCACAGGGAGCTGGCACTGCAGCCCAGGGCCAGCGCCCCGGGAATGGGGGCCCAGGCCAGCCACAGGCCCGGAACACAGCGGGAGCGTTCTCTGCGCAGCCAGGCGCACGCCTGCCTTCCCACTCACGCTCACGGTGCCTCCGTTCCTGTGTGCTCATGAGAACAGGTGACTGCTGTACCCGAGCCATCGCGCAGGAACACAAGGCCGCTCTTCTCCAGCCAATGGGATCCACAGCGTGGGCCCCGCCCCGCGTCAGCGCCCCCCTGGAGCAGGCAGCACCCACCCCACTCCCCACCTGCACTCGGTCGGGACCGGCCATTCCAGCCCCGTGCCCGCCAGCAGTGGAATCAGAATTTACCCCAACCCCTGCCTTCCTCCAAGAGAGCAGCTCAGCCTGCACCCTGTCCTGCTCCCCACCCCAGCCCGCACTCTTGCCCAGCTGCGAAAGCCCAGGAAAAGCCTGAAGCAGCAGCTCCCCTCTGCGCGCTGCCCCCCGCCCCTCCTGACCCCGGGCCGCAGCCCACTCAGCACCAGCTCTCTGCCACCTGTCCATTCTGTGTCCAGCTGTGAATTTACTTCTCTTTCTGAATAAATCTGTTTTGGCTATGAGTTTGTGTCCTGTTTCTCTGTTCTGCTCCCCTTTACAAAAGCAACAAATAGAAAAAAGGGGAGCCACCCCCACCCCCAAGCCATGGCTGTCCGCACACGCCACGGTGGGCCGCTGGACCGAGCCCGGGCATCTTGGAAAGATCCGGAGAGCGGTTCCGGCTCGGTCCTGGCCCCGTGGCAACCTTTGGTCCAGGTTGTCTTTCCAGAGAAACCCTCACACCAGCCTCGGAGGATCCCTCCAGAGAGGCAGAGGTGGACGTCCACCCAGGAGCTTGTCCGCCCCGTCGGCCAGTTCAACAGGACATCTGTCCGGAAGGGGGAGGGAGCACGAGGCCACAGCCAGACCAGGTCTTCCAGAATAGAGCCGGGAGGGGCTTGCTCCCAGGCGCCCGCAGGGTACACAGAGAGCCCCTTCCTCACGGCCCCACCAAGCGTGGGGGTCTGAGCTCCAGCTGAGCTGCCCAGAGGCAGAGCTTGGCTAGATGTGAGGTCACGGTGTGAGCTGGGAGGGGTTTGGGCTGAGGCTGAGGCTGGCCTCAGGGCCCTGCTGCTGAGCTGCGGAGAGAGCTTAGGAGGAGTGGGGCAAGCACAGGCTGATGGAGGGGCTCAGAGCGCAGTGTCCAGCAGTGTGGACAGGGCAGAGCTGGCCGAGGCAGGGCAGGGCTGTTAGCGGCAGGGGGCAGGGCTGTTGGCAGGGGCGTCTGGGTGTTAGGCAGGAAGTCAGAAACAGCCTCTGTGCGTGTGAGAAGGGCCTGAGGACCAGCACCTACTGGGAAGCCCCAGAAGCCCCGCGTCTCCCACTTCAGAGTCCTGCCCAGACCCTGATGACCTCCCAGGTGCTCCCAGCCCTCCCCCCAGGGACAGCTCCCAGGAGAATGCTCTCCTCAGGACCAAAGGGGCTGCCTGACCTGATAACAAGGGGGGCAATAAAACCTTCTCAGACGCCCTAGGGGAGCCCCCCCACTCTGCCCAAGCCAGCAAATCTGGGGGGGAATTTGCTAATTTTCAGCTGAGGAACCCCATCCTTTGTCCTGGAGGAGAGGGGAGGTGGTGGGGGTGGTAAACAGACTCCCTTAAAAACCCAGGGAGTGCAAGCAGACTCAGCCCTCTGCTCCCTGCTGAGCCCCCGCCTGGCCTGCCCGGGTGTGTTCTCTCCATCAACCACCAACCTCGCTCTCCCCAGTCCCAGAGTCCCAGTGACAAGGCGCTCTCTCTCTATCCCTTCCGTTCTGACGGATGCCCTGTGCCCAATAAAACCTTATCACCCCGCTCTCTGTCTCACGCCTGAATTCTTTCCTCATGAAGACAAGAACTCCAGGGCTTCCACAGCCTTCCCTCTGTAACATTTCTGGTGACCACAAACGGACACCACGCACAAGGGGATCCACACACGAAGGACCCACGAAGAGACCCACGAGGGAATTCACGAAGGGGTCAGGAAGGGATTGAAAGGAAGCGCCATCCAGCTCAGTACTCCTTCCCTCAAGCGGGACCGGATCTGTGGGAATGACCGTTGATCGTCCTGCGCCCCACAGCTCTCCGAGAACGTGGCGTCCCCCGGCCACAGTGTCGCCACGGCCAGAACTCCAGAGGGATTTAAGGAACAGGAGGGGAACTAGGAAAGGCAGTTGGCTGAGAGCCTGGGGACCCCCGAGCTCGCTCTGGCTTCCCGGCGGCCGGACTGCGACCCGAGGACCTCACCTCTCTTGGAGGGACGCCTGGCCACGCTGCCTACTGCTATGCGAGCGGGGCTTAGTCGGTCGAGGCTAATATCGGCCCTCCAGGTAAACTCCAACGACTGGAGAAACCGGGTGATCGTGAGCGATAGGAGGTTCTGAGCACTGCAGCAGCGCGCACACCCAACCCCACGGCCAGCCCTGCTAGGCCAGGCGAGCCGGTCTTCCCCGTAATGGGCACCACTACATCCCTGTGCTCTCTCCCAGCCATCGTGGCCTGCCGCACCCACGCGGGCTTGGCGAGGTGAGCACTCTCCAGGGCTGCCTTCCTCCTCTCCAGTTCCAGTCCAGTGCCCCGCCTCTCAGGAGGCGGAGGGGAAATGCCCCAGCTACTGCTGGCCTTGCGGGTTTCCCCGCCCACGTGAGGGAAGCCTCAGTCCACTCACGCTTTCCAACCCGACGGATGGGTGTTCTCTGCAGTTGATGGAGACTTGCTGCAGCCCTCGGCAGTCTCTGATCCTCCGCCTCTTGGTTCTGAGATGTGTTTGGGCCCGTGTGCTGATGCCCAGCTCCTCTGTGCTGCTGTCGCTGACTTAGCTGGGGAGAGCTGGCGTGTCCTGAAGGTTTCGTGTTTGTTGCCAGTACTGAGTCTGGATCGGGAGAACTGCAATGCAAAGTTGTGTACGTTATTTGTCTGCTTTTAATGTTGGAGAGAGTCCCTTAACTCTGATCAGATCTAGCCAGAGCCTTGGTAAACATGCTCAGGTTAAACGTGCTATTTTGGCTAAACGGTTTGACTCTCCGACAGTGTAAGTGCTACACCGAGTCTTCCGACTTTGAGGCTTCCAGTCGGATCCCTGGAACTCTCAAAGGATGAGACTCAGAATTTGTTAGAATACAGCTGTTTGAGTCGATTCAGATTATGCGAAGTACATTAAAATGATATAAACAACGGCAGACCTAGGCCGTAGTCATGTTACTGCTCTCCAGCTGGAGTACACGTGGGAGTAAACTCTGTGTGTACAAGCCTTTATGCTCACTACAGTAAGCCAGCACGGTGTGGTTCAAAATCCGGTTAATCCAAATGCCCTTCGGTTTGCGTGTTCCCTCGCTCAGTGTTACGTGTCTTCGATATGCTTTACGCTTGTTTCTTTAAAAGATGAAGATCTCTCAGAGCGTGTAAACATGCTAGTGTCCGTTTTGCTGTCCAGGAGGTGTTATCGTTATCAGTTACTTAAGAGCTTGGAAACGTGATTTTGACCTTCAAAATAATTCAGAGAATGCTGTGGTGTTCATTATCATCTCAGTGTCTAAAGCCATCTAGGAATCATCGCTAAGTAAAACTTGGGAAAATGCATTACGTGTAGCTTTCACGTCTTAAATGCTGTAAGGGAGACTGCTCGGGCTTGTTATTCTCATGGGTTGTTCACGCATGACAATTCAAGACCATGGGTTCAAGTTTCAGAAGGCGTGAGCAAGTCATAAAAGTTTTGTTACGCCCAGTTCAGTTGTCCCCAAAGACCGCCGAGGAGCCGATACCGCTGTGAAGGCACGAGAGTTTTACTGCAGGTCCGGGCCTGGTCTCTCAATCAACACCGACGCAGCGGGGCTGAATCGAGAGCCCCGACCCTTCAGTGAACAGGGTTTGTATAGGGTTTCAGAGACACTCCATACATCATGGTACCATTCAGCAAATCATCTCATCCCGCGGGAAATTCAAAGGACGTCTCCTAGAACTGATTAGTGCATCCAGTGGCGGGAACGGACCTACTAAAGGTGGTTGGATGGCTTTGGGGTTGATGCCTTTTGAACTGATTGGCCGAAGCATAGGGTCCCAGCTGCTGGGGTGTTCGTGCCCAACTGCAGGGTCTCAGGTAGCTATCAGTCACCTCATCTGCCCTGAGACACCAGGAACTCCAGGTATTTCTCTGTTACCTGTTACTCGGCTGTTGCTAGGAGAGTTTACTGCAAGGGGAGTCCATTTATTTACTTTTAGGAGCTTCTGGCTCAGAGTTCAGGGCCTGGTCAGGCCCAAGTTCCAAGATGGAGGCCTGATTAAAATAGTTACACCTTGATCCAGGCTCAGGTCTCACAGTTTGAGAAAAATAATAAGTTAGTAAATATCTGGAAATGGTCTCGAATGTAAATCGTTTTTTTTTTGTTTGTTTGTTTGTTTTTTGTTTTTTTTTTGGACAGGCAGAGTTAGACAGTAAGACAGAGAGAAAGGTCTTCCTTTTTCCATTGGTTCACCCCCCCCAAATGGCCGCTATGGCGGGCGCACCGCGCTGATCCGAAGGCAGGAGCCAGGTGCTTCTCCTGGTCTCCCATGGGGTGCAGGGCCCAAGCACTTGGGCCATCCTCCACTGCACTCCCGGGCCACAGCAGAGAGCTGGCCTGGAAGAGGGGCAACCGGGACAGAATCCAGCGCCCCGACAGGGACTAGAACTCAGGGTGCCGATGCCCCAGGCAGAGGATTAGCCTAGTGAGCCGCAGGCCGGCCCTTAAATGTTAAAATCTGCTTTTGTAAAACTGCAACGTCTCCTTTTAGGAGTGTCTGTTTAATTGGCTACTTTGTGCCATTTCTAGGTCCTGAAAGCTCTTTTTGACTCTGTTTAATTGTTCCAAGTTTCGCGGTGTTCCGTGTGCTAACTCTTATGTTCAAGGTTTTTTATTTCTGGTTTATTCAACAAGAGACATAGAATTTGTGTACTGCCGAAGTACTCTGTGTACTCTGCTGTCTCTGTTAAGTTCTGATTGATGAAAAGCGTTGACTGTTAAATGTTTAAGTTATGTTAAATATCATTATGAATAAATCTGGTCTAAAAGTGTTTTAATCGCCCTGGCTAAATGGATGGCTATCATTTCAGGATGTTAAGGAATTCTATTTTGCCCCGATACTCTAAGTTCTCTTGGCACCTTTAGCAGACTTTCTGAAAATCAAAGTTCTAAATTCTCTGGACTTTTGACATCTCTGAGGGCCCCTGAAGATTCAAAAGATGTATCCCTCATCTTGCAGAGATAATAACCAATCAGGCTGTTTAGATTAAAAGTGGCGCCAAGATGTGAAATGATGCTAAACTTCAGCTATAAACGTGTTTCTTTCTAGCTGCTGCAGTCTCTGGCTCAGAAGCCAGATCCTTTAAAGAGGGACTGACAAGTCTCCGTCCAGCTAACACTGAACAACCAGGCATTGCTAGTTCAAATGTATTGCTGGTTCAAATGTGGATCAAACGGGAGGTCTAGCCAAAAGGGAGAAAGTGTTCCAGAAGAGACTTAGACACGACAAGAGATGGTTATGCGGCAGATGCTAGAGCACTGGGTTCCAGGAGCCCAAGAAAGCTCTAATGTCCACAGGCTACACGGGGAAAACCCGGAAGCCCAAAACCTAAACTTATGGGTTCCACAGTAAGACTAGTTAAACCCGGAAACCCAGGCCCATAACCCACTGGCTACACGGTAAATACCGGAAGCCAAAGGATGGCAGAGACGTCTGCCACAACTTCTCCTCTGAGTCAGGCTATGCAGTAAGCACTGGTCCAACACCAGTTAAATCTGAAAGCCCGGGAAGTCAGGCTGGAGACCCGACTCGCTGCCTCACTCCTCTTTTCTCTTCAGAAGGGAGGTTGCTCCTGTTCTGCAGGACTCTCCACTGTGTGTCGGGTTTGATCCCCAGACCTTGTGTAAGGGATGACTGACTTTTCTGTACTAATGCCTGGCCACAGCACAGGGCCCCAAACAGCATAGCCAGAAAAAGAGGTCAAACTATGAACTAATGTGACAGCTGGATTGATTCTTCGGTGTACGCGGTGAAGGGGCAGAGCGCCCCTTCTGTGGGCAGCTGGGAGCAATCACCCTTTGGTAAATACTGAACGAACAGACGCAGACTCTGCGGCGGCCGGGTAAAAGGTTAACGAGGCACAGGGAGAGCGCAGGAGGAGGCCGTATGTTACTGTTACGCTTTTACAGGAAACAGATGTAGATGATCAGTCCTGCTCAAACCTTCATTTATCTTCCACTTGCCTTTGTTGTACTCTCGTAATCGATGATGGGTGACTGGGTAGTTAAAAGTCTTTTTCAATCAATTAAGCAGGAACGCTCTGTCCAGAATTGTCTGTAACCTGATAAGCGGCTGACGTAGGTTATCCTCTGTGCTTCTTTACACTACAGCCGGTCGTGTAAACACTGCTGGAATTTTAGAATAAACGAGCCTCGATCAGGATCTGTCTCGGCTCCATCCTTTGCGGCCTTGTCCCCATTCCCGCTCTCTGTTTCAGGAAACCCGGTGCTTTGTGCAGCGGGTCGGCACAAGTGGCGCCCGAACAGGGACCTGGAAATTAGAGAAGCAGGGAGGAACCTGAGAGTCACGAAGGCGCGACTCTAGGTCTGTGCTCTAGGTCTCTACTCTAGGTCTGTGCTCTAGGTCTGTGCTCTAGGTCTGTGCTCTAGGTCTCTACTCTAGGTCTCTGCTCTAGGTCTGTGCTCTAGGTCTGTGCTCTAGGTGTGTACTCTAGGTCTGTGCTCTAGGTCTGTGCTCTAGGTGTGTACTCTAGGTCTGTGCTCTAGGTCTGTACTCTAGGTCTGTACTCTAGGTCTGTACTCTAGGTCTGTGCTCTAGATCTGTGCTCTAGGTCTATACTCTAGGTCTGTACTCTAGGTCTGTGCTCTAGGTCTGTGCTCTAGGTCTCTACTCTCTAGGTCTGTACTCTAGGTCTCTACTCTAGGTCTGTACTCTAGGTCTGTGCTCTAGGTGTGTGCTCTAGGTGTGTGCTCTAGGTCTGTGCTCTAGGTCTATACAGACTCTAGGTCTATGCTCTAGGTCTGTACTCTAGGTCTGTGCTCTAGGTCTGTGCTCTAGGTCTGTGCTCTAGGTAGGTGCTCTAGGTCTGTACTCTAGGTCTGTGCTCTAGGTCTGTGCTCTAGGTCTGTGCTCTAGGTCTGTACTCTAGGTCTGCACTCTAGGTAGGTGCTCTAGGTCTGTGCTCTAGGTCTGTGCTCTAGGTCTGTGCTCTAGGTCTGTACTCTAGGTCTGCACTCTAGGTAGGTGCTCTAGGTCTGTGCTCTAGGTCTGTGCTCTAGGTCTGTACTCTAGGTGTGTGCTCTAGGTCTGTGCTCTAGGTCTCTACTCTAGGTCTGTGCTCTAGGTCTGTGCTCTAGGTCTGTGCTCTAGGTCTCTACTCTAGGTCTGTGCTCTAGGTCTGTGCTCTAGGTCTGTGCTCTAGGTCTGTACTCTAGGTCTCTACTCTAGGTCTGTGCTCTAGGTCTGTGCTCTAGGTCTGTACTCTAGGTCTGTACTCTAGGTCTGTGCTCTAGGTGTGTACTCTAGGTCTGTGCTCTAGGTCTCTACTCTAGGTCTGTGCTCTAGGTCTGTGCTCTAGGTCTCTACTCTAGGTCTGTGCTCTAGGTCTGTGCTCTAGGTCTGTGCTCTAGGTCTGTGCTCTAGGTGTGTACTCTAGGTCTGTGCTCTAGGTCTGTACTCTAGGTCTGTGCTCTAGGTCTGTGCTCTAGGTCTGTACTCTAGGTCTGTGCTCTAGGTCTGTGCTCTAGGTCTGCACTCTAGGTAGGTGCTCTAGGTCTGTACTCTAGGTCTGTGCTCTAGGTCTGTGCTCTAGGTGTGTACTCTAGGTCTGTGCTCTAGGTCTGTACTCTAGGTCTGTGCTCTAGGTCTGTGCTCTAGGTCTGCACTCTAGGTAGGTGCTCTAGGTCTGTACTCTAGGTCTGTACTCTAGGTCTGTGCTCTAGGTGTGTACTCTAGGTCTGTGCTCTAGGTCTGTGCTCTAGGTCTGTGCTCTAGGTGTGTGCTCTAGGTCTGTGCTCTAGGTCTGTACTCTAGGTCTGTGCTCTAGGTCTGTGCTCTAGGTCTGTGCTCTAGGTCTGTACTCTAGGTCTCTACTCTAGGTCTGTACTCTAGGTCTGTGCTCTAGGTGTGTGCTCTAGGTCTGTGCTCTAGGTGTGTGCTCTAGGTCTGTGCTCTAGGTCTATACAGACTCTAGGTCTATGCTCTAGGTCTGTACTCTAGGTCTGTGCTCTAGGTCTGTGCTCTAGGTCTGTGCTCTAGGTAGGTGCTCTAGGTCTGTACTCTAGGTCTGTGCTCTAGGTCTGTGCTCTAGGTCTGTGCTCTAGGTCTGTACTCTAGGTCTGCACTCTAGGTAGGTGCTCTAGGTCTGTGCTCTAGGTCTGTGCTCTAGGTCTGTGCTCTAGGTCTGTACTCTAGGTCTGCACTCTAGGTAGGTGCTCTAGGTCTGTGCTCTAGGTCTGTGCTCTAGGTCTGTACTCTAGGTGTGTGCTCTAGGTCTGTGCTCTAGGTCTCTACTCTAGGTCTGTGCTCTAGGTCTGTGCTCTAGGTCTGTGCTCTAGGTGTGTACTCTAGGTCTGTGCTCTAGGTCTGTGCTCTAGGTCTGTGCTCTAGGTCTGTACTCTAGGTCTCTACTCTAGGTCTGTGCTCTAGGTCTGTGCTCTAGGTCTGTACTCTAGGTCTGTACTCTAGGTCTGTGCTCTAGGTGTGTACTCTAGGTCTGTGCTCTAGGTCTCTACTCTAGGTCTGTGCTCTAGGTCTGTACTCTAGGTCTGTACTCTAGGTCTGTACTCTAGGTCTCTACTCTAGGTCTGTGCTCTAGGTCTGTGCTCTAGGTCTGTGCTCTAGGTCTGTACTCTAGGTGTGTACTCTAGGTCTGTGCTCTAGGTCTGTACTCTAGGTCTGTGCTCTAGGTCTGTGCTCTAGGTCTGTGCTCTAGGTCTGTACTCTAGGTCTGTACTCTAGGTCTGTGCTCTAGGTCTGTACTCTAGGTCTGTACTCTAGGTCTGTGCTCTAGGTGTGTACTCTAGGTCTGTGCTCTAGGTCTCTACTCTAGGTCTGTGCTCTAGGTCTGTGCTCTAGGTCTGTACTCTAGGTCTGTACTCTAGGTCTGTGCTCTAGGTGTGTACTCTAGGTCTGTGCTCTAGGTCTCTACTCTAGGTCTGTGCTCTAGGTCTGTACTCTAGGTCTGTACTCTAGGTCTGTACTCTAGGTCTCTACTCTAGGTCTGTGCTCTAGGTCTGTGCTCTAGGTCTGTACTCTAGGTGTGTACTCTAGGTCTGTGCTCTAGGTCTGTACTCTAGGTCTGTGCTCTAGGTCTGTGCTCTAGGTCTGTGCTCTAGGTCTGTGCTCTAGGTGTGTACTCTAGGTCTGTGCTCTAGGTCTGTACTCTAGGTCTGTGCTCTAGGTCTGTGCTCTAGGTCTGCACTCTAGGTAGGTGCTCTAGGTCTGTACTCTAGGTCTGTACTCTAGGTCTGTGCTCTAGGTGTGTACTCTAGGTCTGTGCTCTAGGTCTGTGCTCTAGGTCTGTGCTCTAGGTGTGTGCTCTAGGTCTGTGCTCTAGGTCTGTACTCTAGGTCTGTGCTCTAGGTCTGTGCTCTAGGTCTGTGCTCTAGGTCTCTACTCTAGGTCTGTGCTCTAGGTCTGTGCTCTAGGTCTATACTCTAGGTCTATACAGACTCCAGGTCTGTACTCTAGGTCTGTGTCTAGGTCTGTACTCTAGGTCTGTGCTCTAGGTCTATATTCTAGGTCTGTACTCTAGGTCTGTGCTCTAGGTCTGTGCTCTAGGTCTGTGCTCTAGGTAGGTGCTCTAGGTCTGTACTCTAGGTCTGTGCTCTAGGTCTGTGCTCTAGGTCTGTGCTCTAGGTCTGTACTCTAGGTCTGCACTCTAGGTAGGTGCTCTAGGTCTGTGCTCTAGGTCTGTGCTCTAGGTCTGTGCTCTAGGTCTGTACTCTAGGTCTGCACTCTAGGTAGGTGCTCTAGGTCTGTGCTCTAGGTCTGTGCTCTAGGTCTGTACTCTAGGTGTGTGCTCTAGGTCTGTGCTCTAGGTCTCTACTCTAGGTCTGTGCTCTAGGTCTGTGCTCTAGGTCTGTGCTCTAGGTGTGTACTCTAGGTCTGTGCTCTAGGTCTGTGCTCTAGGTCTGTGCTCTAGGTCTGTACTCTAGGTCTCTACTCTAGGTCTGTGCTCTAGGTCTGTGCTCTAGGTCTGTACTCTAGGTCTGTACTCTAGGTCTGTGCTCTAGGTGTGTACTCTAGGTCTGTGCTCTAGGTCTCTACTCTAGGTCTGTGCTCTAGGTCTGTACTCTAGGTCTGTACTCTAGGTCTGTACTCTAGGTCTCTACTCTAGGTCTGTGCTCTAGGTCTGTGCTCTAGGTCTGTGCTCTAGGTCTGTACTCTAGGTGTGTACTCTAGGTCTGTGCTCTAGGTCTGTACTCTAGGTCTGTGCTCTAGGTCTGTGCTCTAGGTCTGTGCTCTAGGTCTGTACTCTAGGTCTGTACTCTAGGTCTGTGCTCTAGGTCTGTACTCTAGGTCTGTACTCTAGGTCTGTGCTCTAGGTGTGTACTCTAGGTCTGTGCTCTAGGTCTCTACTCTAGGTCTGTGCTCTAGGTCTGTGCTCTAGGTCTGTACTCTAGGTCTGTACTCTAGGTCTGTGCTCTAGGTGTGTACTCTAGGTCTGTGCTCTAGGTCTCTACTCTAGGTCTGTGCTCTAGGTCTGTACTCTAGGTCTGTACTCTAGGTCTGTACTCTAGGTCTCTACTCTAGGTCTGTGCTCTAGGTCTGTGCTCTAGGTCTGTACTCTAGGTGTGTACTCTAGGTCTGTGCTCTAGGTCTGTACTCTAGGTCTGTGCTCTAGGTCTGTGCTCTAGGTCTGTGCTCTAGGTCTGTGCTCTAGGTGTGTACTCTAGGTCTGTGCTCTAGGTCTGTACTCTAGGTCTGTGCTCTAGGTCTGTGCTCTAGGTCTGCACTCTAGGTAGGTGCTCTAGGTCTGTACTCTAGGTCTGTACTCTAGGTCTGTGCTCTAGGTGTGTACTCTAGGTCTGTGCTCTAGGTCTGTGCTCTAGGTCTGTGCTCTAGGTGTGTGCTCTAGGTCTGTGCTCTAGGTCTGTACTCTAGGTCTGTGCTCTAGGTCTGTGCTCTAGGTCTGTGCTCTAGGTCTCTACTCTAGGTCTGTGCTCTAGGTCTGTGCTCTAGGTCTATACTCTAGGTCTATACAGACTCCAGGTCTGTACTCTAGGTCTGTGTCTAGGTCTGTACTCTAGGTCTGTGCTCTAGGTCTATATTCTAGGTCTGTACTCTAGGTCTGTGCTCTAGGTCTGTGCTCTAGGTGTGTGCTCTAGGTCTGTACAGACTCTAGGTCTGTGGGATTTGTGGTGAGCACCCGACACCAAATTGTGAAGTTCTTTTAGGCAGGCGCTATGGGACAAGCATTAGGAAAACCGCCGGTAGTGAAGGAGGTTAAGGCATCAGTACAGACGCGAGCACAGGGTTTAAAAGACGGCAATGGAGCAGTTTCCAGAGGCCACAGGATCGCAAGGCCGTGGTCTGCCGAGGAGGACTTGGAGATGAGGCGCACTGGGAGGAACTTGGCGAAGAGCTTAATTCTTGCTCACAAAAACGTGGACCTGATTCACTGCCCGCGTTAACCTGCTCCTTGTGGTCGCTAGTGAAGGACATTTTGACCCAACAAAGAGACAAGACTTTGCTCAAAGGAGCTCTCCGCTTCCTACATGAGAAAATTGAGGAGGCCAGAAGCAGTGATGGCGCGGATAACCGATCCTGCCATCTGCTGTATCTGTGGCCAGGCTTGCTCCCTCCACCCTCCCTTTGAATTTTTTATAAAAAATAATGAGAATAAAGATAATTCCTTTAATAGAAAGGGGGATGTTTGCCGGAACAACATAATGGGGCTTATTTATCCCGGTAAAAGAGTCGCTCAAACTCTCAGGGAAGCAGCCGAGCAGGTCAAGAGGGAGCCGGAACCTTTTCGGCGTTTTCCCTGTGGAAATATAAACAGAGAATGGGCAGGCCGTGCGCCGCCACCATCCAGCGCCTTTTAAAATTGAAAGATCTAAAATCTGCCTGTGATGCGAATGGTCCACTGCCCCTTACACACGGAGCCTGCCAGACGGTCTGGCTCAAGCTACTCCAGTGCCTGCTGATTGGAAGACAGTAGCCAGGGCCTGCCTCTCTGGAGCGGAGTTTTTACTGCAAAGGTAAGTCCAGGGAGGAGATCCGGGTGGGGGGGACGCTGCATTGCTTTCCGGAGAAGGTGACTACGAAGACATCCAAAAGCAGACAGCTCAGCCTATTGCAGTTTTCCAACAAACGGCCGCTGCGGCAAGGGCGCGAGGAATATTCTACCCTCTAAAGGTGAGTCCTTGTCTAAGACGGCCCAAGCGCCAGGCGAGCCCTGTGCAGGGGAAATCTTCGGGGACCAGATAGGTCTGGGCCTCACTCACCCAGCCAGGCCTTAAAGTCCATCCAGTAGCATTCAGCTTAGAGAGCCCTCCTGCCAGTTCCTAAAAGCAGGGCTTTCAGCTAACTCAGATAGTCCTGCACCTACTCGGACAGGCCCTCACTGAGGACTTACGGGGCCTATCTCTCGAGGGGGTGCACAGTAGTCCATAATGCAGATGGTTAAATGTGAATGACTTGTTAGTCTGTCTCCTTTCCCAGCCTGAGACTCTAGTCTTGTACATTGGCTTGACTTCCTAGCAAAACTAGCTCCTAGGTGTCCAGAGGAAAGCAAAGCATAGCTAGTCCATCAGAGTGTGAACTAGTCAACCCTTATCCTCACCCCTGGGGGAGAACCTGCCCCAGAGAGGATAGGGGCCATGCAGCAAATTCCCACCTCTGCAAACTCCAGGCAGCCCCAGCGTTTCCCTAACAGGTAACAGGTTCCTAGATACAGGGAATCAGCACAGTTCCTACTCCAAGCCCTGGACAGGGAGCCACAGCAGAGCGCCCTCCTTTGGGAAGAAGAAAGCACAGCTTTCATCCATTACAAAGCTGCCTTGACCGGGGCTCTCAAGGAGGGACTGCTGATTCAGTCCTTCAAGCAGGCAGGCCCTACCCCCGCCACCTGCTGCCCCAGAAAGTGCCCGAACCAGGGTCAAACTAAAGGGGTACGAAACCCTGTCCATGCTTTCCCGGACAAGGACAGACAACTCCAGGGCCAGGTCAGCCGTGGCTAAAATATCCGGCCTAGCATCACATCTGGTCATGGAAGCCCTGGTCATCGCCTCTCCTCGGCGACACTGCGGCCACATTCTTTCTGCTCTCTGCACACTACTGAGCCTTAACATCCTTGCTCTGTCTCTAACAGAAGACAAGCCATCCGGCTCCAGGTGCTTCTCAGACACGGCTCCAGCCTACCTAAGACAAGGTGACCCGTCCTCTGGACCACGCAGGACAATGCTTCCTGAGGCCACTCTCAAGCACCATGGGACAGACAGCGAGAGAAATACCCATATCCATCTCTACGCCCATTTGTCGGCTTCCAAAGTAGCTACAGTAGACGGAACTCTGCCCATTTATCCCCATAAAAGAATTATGGGTATTTTTTCTTGAGGGGATATGTTAGGCAGGAAGTCAGAAACTGAGCCTCTGTGCATGTGAGAAGGGCCTGAGGACCAGCACCTACTGGGAAGCCCCAGAAGCCCCGCGTCTCCCACTTTAGAGTCCTGCCCAGACCCTGATGACCTCCCAGGTGCTCCCAGCCCTCCCCCCAGGGACAGCTCCCAGGAGAATGCTCTCCTCAGGACCAAAGGGGCTGCCTGACCTGGTAACCTGGGGCCCTGAAACCTTCTCAGACGCCCTAGGGGAGCCCCCCAACTCTGCCCAGGCCAGCAAATCTGGGGGGGAATTTGCTAATTTTCAGCTGAGGGACCCCATCCTTTGTCCTGGAGGAGAGGGGAGGTGGTGGGGGTGGTAAACAGACTCCCTTAAAAACCCAGGGAGTGCAAGCAGACTCAGCCCTCTGCTCCCTGCTGAGCCCCCGCCTGGCCTGCCCGGGTGTGTTCTCTCCATCAACCACCAACCTCGCTCTCCCCAGTCCCAGTGACAAGGCGCTCTCTCTCTATCCCTTCGGTTCTGACGGATGCCCTGTCCCCAATAAATCCTTATCACCCCGCTCTCGGTCTCACGCCTGAATCCTTTCTTGCGTGAAGACAGGAACCCCATGTCTCCCACGGCCTTCCCTCCAGCGATATTTCCAGGGCCCAGCCAGAGCTCACTTAGCTGCGGGGAAGTCACCTGCAGGTGAGGGTCCACGCTTGTTCCCAGGCAGGGGAGTTGCTCCAGGCTCCCTCCCCCAGCCTGTCCCCTCCCCACGGGGCTCCTGCCTGCCCTGCGCTTCTCAGCCCAATCCCATTCAGCCGCACTGTTATCTAAGGGCCATAGCCCTTAGAGGTTCCATCTGGGGTGTCATGTTACCAGAATATGAGGTGCTGGCGAGGCCAAGGCCACTTTGGCTGGCTGACAAGGTCACAGCAGAAGGTCTGTCTCAGCGAGCGTGAGAACGACTTGGTGGCTTTAGGTTTGCTGGAAACTACACTCTGCATACAAAAGCCGGAGCTTCCTGGTGGTCCTGCTAATGATTGCTGTATTCCCGAGTGTAGGGAAGAACGCTTAGTCTCCTTATCCCCAAAATGTCCACAGCTTTGTAGAAGTTCAAACCAAATGCTAGTATAGGAGAAGGGGTGATGCTTTACCCAAGGTTGAGCTGTTTGTGGGAAAGAATTAAAAGGCAACAGGCTCCCTGGTGTATACGTCCCACCAGAATAAAGATGAATGCTATCAAAGTTTTATACAACAATGGTCAGGATGTCGAAACTGTGGCAGAGAGCTAAGTGAGCCTTAAATCAGTGCAGTAAAGGAATTACAGGGTCACAGACAGAACTGCAAAGAGGGGACCCATTTTTAGCAGGGCCTGCTTTGCACATCCGGGTTCCAGTAGGATTAGATTAGGAAGGTACTATCTAGCTGCTGTAGCCAGTTTCCGCATAGCTGGACAGCACTGCAGACCTTGGCGTGTGTGGGCAGCCTGTTGTCCCGCGCCTGTCTGTGGTTGTAGCCCATGCTCTGAGCATGCCCTTGGAAATCAAAGAAATTGGAACTAGATGCTGACATGGAGTCCAGGGGCAGCATAAAACACAGGCCAATGGCTGTGAGAAGATGGACAGCAGGCGTGTTACTGTGAGAAGCAGGGACCATTGTGTGACTTGTGCTACAATGAAGTAGGTGCCGCAGGGCCAGAGCCGCACCGTCAGCCTTGCTGTGTCTCTTGCTTCTTCCTGCGGGGCGCCGCCCACACCTTCGGGAACCCCTGGACCTGCTAGAGCCGGGCTCCGGCAAAGTGCTAAGCGTTGTACCATGTGCTTATTAATAAATTCCCGGTGTTACTGGGCCTGTGTGGGCTCTTGCCTCAGAGTCAGAGAAGAATTCTGAACACTGGCACAAATAACGAGGCAGCATGGTGAGCTCTGGGCTTTTTATTCAGTGGGAGAAGTGCCTAGGAGAGTGAGGCCGTGCGCCTAAACTAAGAGAGCAGGGAGAGTCTGGGAGTTAGGTTGGGGTCCACACCCAGCAGCAAGCAGGCCAAAAGCCACCATCAACAGCTGATCACCGGCAGTGGAGCAGAGGCAGAGAGCGACTTTGGGGCGCTCTTTGCCTTTTATGCGCTTTGCAAAGGGGCGTGGTTACGTGGTCCGGTGGGCAGATAGGGACTGAGACACACAGAGGGGTGGTGAAGGGCATGGTCTCCAGCTCACAGACCTAATCGGTTCTGTTCTAGGCCAGCCTGCATCACCATGACCCCTCTTGATCCCCCTCCCCTAGCTCCTCCCCCTTGAAGCCCCCTGACTCCCCCTCTGCCTTTCCAGACTGTGTGGAGCTGGGTGTGCTCAGGACTGGGCTGCCCCGAGGGCAGCCGCAGGTGGGAAGACCTGGTCTCAGGACTCCAGGCGCCTGCCTGTCCCTGAGCCAGAGCTGCCCCGGGGGCCTCCACGACTCCTCCCCGAGACACAGGTGCAGGACCGGTGTGGGCTGGGAGCCGGCTGGCCTGAGGGGCCCAGGACAAGGGGTTGGAGACAAGGTAGGTGGGGGGCGGAGGGGCGAGGCCGAGTCTGGGCAGCAGACAGAGCCGCGGGGCCAGGTGAAGCCACCACCCCCCACTCCCAGGCAGGGCCTGAGCGCCATGGAGGGACTCGTCGTGGTCCTGTGGGCGTCCCTGTTGCTGGCTGGGGCGATGGACCATGTGACAGTGAACCGCGCGACGACGCCAGGTAAATGAGGATCTCCCAGGTAAGGGGGACGGCGGCGGGGGTGGCAGGCAGCGGGGCTGGCCCTCACCACCGCACCTCTGCGCACAGCCCAGAACCTGAGCTGCTTCCAGTGTTTCAAGGTATCCGTCCCAGGCCACTGCTTGCCCACGCCCTGCGCCGCTGCTGACCGTGTGTGCGTATCCCATGAGGTGTTCTTCCAGGCGGGTGAGTCCCAGGAGCCTGCTCGGGCTGCCGGGTGTCTGCAACCCTGAGTAGGCGTGGCCTCTGCACTGTGGCCAGGCCTCCTGGAAGCATCCGGGAAACCGTGGTGGGCAGTCACCAAGGCCAGGCACTCCACGGCCACCAGGGGCTAACAGAGATATCGCCTCGCAAACCCTAGCTCCTGGGACCCAGGTGGGTGGCGCTGGCAGAGCTGCCTGCCACCGGCCTATGTCCACGCCCGCTGCAGCAGGCGCCAGTTGCCCCGGGAGGAACCTGAGCAGCGTGGGTGTCCAGGTGTTCCAGGAGCTCGGTGGGAGGGGCAGGCGGGCCATCTGGCGGCTCGGAGGGAGGCCCTGTGTCCTGCAGTGACAGCCTTGCCCCCTCAGCGGAGGGTGTCTTTTTCTTTTAGCCTTGGCTCCAGCCCAGTTCAGGGCCTTCTGTGCAGGGGTGGGGTGGGGCGGGGAGGCAGCTGCACAGGGCAGGGGTCCACTCCATGCACAGCAAGAGAAGGCCCCGTAATCCCACATTGCAGCCTGTTGCACTGGGTGATACAATGTAACAGGCTACCACACAGTATAAAAACACATTACAGCAGCAGGTGGGACAGGCACAGCCTCTGTCCTGGGCAGTCTCGGTGGTCAGGAGCACAGCTGGGCCACAAGCAGAAGGGGACAGTCGGAGAGGCCAAGCCCAGAGCTGGGCGTCCCCTCCACCACTTCCTGCCTCACTGCACCTCCGTGGCCAACGGAGCCCAGGCCATGCCCAGCTGCAGGGCTGCCCCAAGGGTCAGCAGTCCCCGAGCCCGTTTGCCATGCGGGGGATGGACATGACGGTGGGCAGCAGTGCCTTGCCCAGGAAGGGGCAGGAGAAGGTGGCCACGGGCTCCCCTTGCAGCGCCAGGCTCGGCTGCCCGCCTGGACAGTGCCCTCACGCTCTCCCCACCCCTGCAGCCTGGATCCCTCCTCCCTGGGGCCTTGGTCCTCCCTGGGCACTGGTGCCACCTGCTGTCTCCCCTCCGCAGAGTCCAGGGTGAGCGTCACCCTCAGCAAGCGCTGTGCTCCCCGGTGCCCCAGCAGCAGCCGGGTGTTTGTGTGGTCGCTGGGCCCGCAGGTGCAGGGCAGGATCTCCAGGCACTGCTGCTCCAAGAACCTCTGCAACAGGGCTCCCGCCGCAGGGCAGGGGCTCGGGGCCCAGCCGGGGGTGCTCCTGCTCCGTGTGGGCCTCAGCCTCCTGCTCGTGGCCCTGCTGGCCCACCCAGTGCCCCTTCCTCCAGCCACTGTCCTGCCCCACGCCTCTCACCCCTCAGCTTTGCCTGAAGGGTCACAGAAAGAGTCGCACCAGGGTCCCCCTCCAAGCGCACTGGGACCACCGCCCTCCCTCCCCCCATAGACGAACCCCTTGTTGCCCCACCACCCTGCCCCACAGCCCTGGGCCCCCCAGCTCTCAGCACAGGCCTCTGCCACTGGAGCTGCCAGCTATGGACAGAGCCAGCCAGCAGGGCCATAGCCACACTGAACACAGGGGCCGGCCTCCTGGCCCGGGACACACTAGGTGAGCACCGTCAGAGGCTCTGGGCGGGGTCCTGGGAGGGAAGGGGACTGCAGGGCTGGGGCCTCCAGGACGTGTCTGGGGGATTGGGCCACAGCCGGGGGGGGGGGGGGCTGACCATGTGGGGAGGGTGCAGCAGGCACCATGTCCGCGGGAGGCTGACCGTGAGGTCCTGCTGCCCCCACACCTGGCCGCTCGGGACGGCCCAGCTGCCCTACCTGTCCACGGTCTGTGCCCAAGCACCTGCCCCCGTGCACCCCTGCCCCCGCTCTGCAGCTGTCATTGTTCCTTCCTCAGCCAAGCTGGACCCAGCAGCCCCTTGGGAGATCCAGGATGACCCTGGCCTTGGCACCCCTGTTCCCAGGAGACCCCTGGAGAGCCCAAGACCTCCACGCCATCACCACAGCCACCAGCAGCTGAGCCGGACCCCTCCCTTCCACCTAGAGTTGGGAATTTTGTGAATTCAACCCCGTCCTCCCCCGTGTGGTCAGGCAGGGTGGCCACCGTCCACTGCTTCCCTCTCCCCAGGGTGGGGTCCCTGCTGGCCTGGGGCAGCCAGCAAGGCCAGCACCAAGGGCACAGGGGCTGGTGAGGGAAGGAGCAGCTGGGGGTGGGCCGGGTGCCTTCTAGGGGCCCCACCGCCTCTGTGTCAGCCCCTGTGCCCATTGGAGTGGGGACCCCGTTCCTCTCTGAGCAGGGACCAGGATTCCAGGACACCCCCCCCCTGTGCCCACAAAGTCCCCGCTGGAAATCAGAGACGGTGCTGGCCACATGGGCTCCGAGAGACCAGTGAAGCAGAGACGAAGCGAGTGAGGGAGTCGTGGGCAGTGACCGCCTGCCTCTCCGGGGAGCGGTGCCAAAGGGCTGGAGCCTGCCCCCTGCTGCCTGGGACAGTCTCTCTTGGTCACCTGGCCCGCAGACACTGGGGCAAGCAGGGGAGGTGGAGGAGCACAGGGTAACCGGCCAAGTCCAGCTCTTTCAGCTGCCGGGACCCAGAGTTTCCTGTACCCACCTTTCCAGCCGGTCACCGCCCGCTCACGCGCTGGGCAGGGCCGGGAGCGCAGGGCTCCTGCGTCCTGCAGGCGTCTTCTGTGTCCCCTTCCCCTCCCCCACCACTGCGTCCACAGCTTTGCCTCTCTGCATGCCCGGGGTGGACTCGGGGTCCCACCCAGTGGTGCACGTGCAGGGTCCCTCCATGTCGGGTGCATCTGTCTGTGCACCCCCAGGCTGGTTTCCATGGGTTTGCTCCCCAGGGGTCTCTGGGTGGCGGGGTTGGGAGGTGGCAGAGCCTGTCCTGGGGGGTGCCTAGAGCGAGGCGAGGGGGTTCTCTGGGGACCTGTTAGTTCCCACGAGAGATGTTCATGGGGGGACAGCGAGACCAGCCCCTTCCCGCTCCCTGGACTCCTTCCTCACTGCTGTGACTGCTCCCTGTCATGACGGCTCCCGCCATGCGACACGCTGAGCGGGCCCTCCCCAGGCCCTAGGAGACGTGGGGGCCGTGCTCCTGAACCCCCAAAGCTATGAGCCAAATCAGCTGTTTTCTGTATGCCTGGCGCAGCCCCAGCCCCACCCACGGGAGGCCCCGTAACAGGAGGTGGGGTGGAGCGTGAGCCAGCTGCTTTCTGATTCCCGGGCCGCGGGAGCCCCTGCCTGGATGGGTGTCTGGGGCCGTTCTCCCAGTCCCGTGCCATCTCGTTCGCAGCCCAGAAGTGCGGAATAAAGTCCTTCTTCATGGTGACGTTGTCCACATCTCGAAAGCCTCGGCGTCGAACCAGGCCACACAGGAGCCCAGGTCCGCCGGGCCTCCTCCAGGACCGTCGCGGTTTTGCACTTTAATCTGGGCCCCTGGCCCTCTGCAGTCGCTTTCGGCGGATATGGAGGTGTGTTCAGGTTCCCTCCCCTTGCACGCGGATTCCGCTACGCAGCCCTGTTAGCCAAAGCTCAGAGCCAGCCGCTGTGCGTCTGCACCTGGGCGCGCTCTTGCTTCGCTGCTATTCCCTGATCACGGGCCTCGTAGCAGGCCCGGAATTATTCCTCCAGGCAGCCTTGCTCAGCACTGCGGGGTGGGTCAGGCTCCCAGGACCAGCCCAGGCCAGTGACTGCACGCAGGCACTCTTGGGTCCAGCCAGAGCTGTCCTCGGGGCTGTGCATTAGTTTTAAGATTTATTATTTATTTGAAAGGCAGAGTGACAGAGCGACAGAGACCTTCTGTCACTGGTTCACTCCCCAGTTGGCCACAACATCCAGAGCTGCGCTGATGTGAAGCCAGGAGCTTCCTCGGGGTCTCCCACACGGGTGCAGGGGCCCAAGCACTTGTGCCATCTTCCAGTGCCTTCCCAAGCGATAGCAGAGAGCTGAATCAGAAGTGGAGCAGCCAGGACTCGAACCGGTGCCCATGTGGGACGCCAGTGTCATGGCTTTTCCCGCCACACCACAGTGCCAGCCCCAGGGACTGCGGTTTCTTCCTGCAAAAGAATGCAAAGCAAAATGGGCGTCAGGAAGAGGCACACGGGGCGAGGTGCGGAGGGAGCCAGTGCTAGCGGCCACAGCCATCTGCAGTGGGCTCTCAAAGGACACCCCGAGCCCCCCAGCTGCGAGTCCTGGGGGTGTGCGGGTCCCATCCGGCTGCTGCAGGTCGCTGCCACTCTGCCTGGCAGGTGTCAAAACCCCAGACCCTGAGAAGGAAGCAGGCGGCCAGCAGGGACCACGTGGCTCATGCCGAGCCTCGGGCACGGTGAGGCCCCGGTCAGTCGCCGCCCTGGGACTGTGGTCAGCCGACTGTGCACTGACTCACGTCTACACAGCTCACTGCAGTTCTGACTGGGACTGTGTTGGATCTAAAAGCCGAGTTGGGAGGAACAGACATTACAAGAATATGGAAACTTTCAAGCATTTGCTAGATGTATAACTAAGTATTTTTTAGTCTCTCTTTCTCTCTCTCTGGTGCCACTCAGTATTTATCTCAACCTCTGTTCCGGCGTTGCTGACCCCGTGGGCACACAGCCCGGGCGTCCTGCGTCCGCTGCTCCGTCACCCCTGGGCTGGTCCTTGCTTCTTTGGGAATTGGTTCATTTTTCACCTTCACCACCAGGAAACCCAGAGGGGAGGGGTGGGCGCCTCCCGCGCAGGAATGGGCCGGCTTCGCCACGCCCACGCCCACGCTGCTCACTGCTCACTCCCTCCCCATCTGCCCTTTCTTCTGCCCCACCCCCACCCCCACACACCTGTTTGAGTTCCCGACGTGACTCTAACTCCGAGACACATCTGGGGCTCGGCCGCCGGAGTTCACTCTGACCTTGCTCCTGTGGCCCTGCCGGGGAAGCCCTGTGGCCTCCGTGCCAGCATCCTGACTCTGCAGTGGAGCGGGGCTGAGGTTCCCCAGCGCCCTGGAGACGCGGCTCTGGGGAGCGTGGTAGAAGGTGTGAGCGGGGCTGAAGGAAAACCCAGAAGTCAGCTCAGTCAGGCGGGGGAGAGCCCTAGAGGCTGCCCAGCTCCTACAGCCCACCTCCCAGCCGGGCAGGGGGTCCGGGCCCCACCCCAGTGCCAGGGGAGCTGCCGGGCCAGATGCCACCACCCTGATAATGCAGAGGGAGGGGCCTCCACCTGCAAGGTCCCAGAGCGGCCGAGGCAAAGTGGCAGGAAGCGGTCACCGCACCCGCACCAGAACACCCGCGTGAGGGCAGGGGGCACCCAGTCTTGCTGAGCCGGCCCTACCCTGCCACCTCTGTTCTGCCAGCCTGGGGCGGGCACTCTGCACGGGCCAAGCTCCCCCACTCCCTCACCGCGGAACCCCTCCTCCCTGGGACCCGGCCCGCTGGCCACCTGATGCTGTCGGGGGGTCGGCCAGCGTGGGACGAGGACACAGAGCTTCTGAGCCTCTATGGCCGGCTCTCTGGCTTCTCCCTCGCGCCACTCCCCGGCTGAAGGAGTTGGTCTTTAGCAGGGGACGGTGGCATCATAAAGGGACAACGAGGACCTGCAGTGGGGGCGCAGAGGGGACAGTGCTGGCAACCGGGCTGTGGGGACTCCACTGGGGCCCTGCCCCCGACACTGCACCCAGTCTGGGGGAGGCTGTCTCCCCGCCTCGCCCTGCGCTGTCTGCCCACTGTGGCCGCAGGGGCGGGCCTGGCGGGAGCCTCGCTGGTGACCTGGGCTGGTCCCGAGCTCGGGATGGGCCGAGTGCAGCCTTTCGGTGTGTGGCCGACCGAAGAGCTTTCTGACCACGACTCCTATCTAGAAACCGTGCGGCTGTACACACACGGCCTCACTCTCACACATGTCCACGCGCTGTGTACACGTGTGTACACACACAGCAGGCACCCTACTCACACAATATGTGTGTGCACACACAGCAGGCACTCACACCCTCACGTGTGTGTGCACATACAGCAGGCACAGACACCCTCATGTGTGTGTGCACATACAGCAGGCACTCACACCCTCACATGTGTGTGCACATACACACAGCGGACACAGACACCCTCACATGTGTGTGCACACACATACAGCAGGCACAGACACCCTCACATGTGTGTGCACATACAGCAGGCACAGACACCCTCACATGTGTGTGCACACACAGCAGACACAGACACCCTCACATGTGTGTGCACACACATACAGCAGGCACTCACACCCTCACATGTATGTGCACACACATACAGCAGGCACTCACACCCTCACATGTGTGTGCGCATACATACAGCAGGCACTCACACCCTCATGTGTGTGCACGCACATACAGCAGGCGCTCACACCCTCATACACACATTTATGCACCTCTTGATGAGGAAGGGGCCTGGGGGCCGGCACCGCGAGGAGGGGACCTGGGGCCTGGGGGCCGGCACCGCGAAGAGGGGACCTGGGGCCTGGGGGCTGGCACCGCGGCTTTGACAGCTGGCACAGTGTTGTCTTCAGGATGGCGGCTGAGGCTCTCTGGGGAAAGAGAAAGCAAGAATGGGAAGTCAGCGCCCCCTGGTGGGACGTTGTGGGGACACCCCCAGATCCGGGCCAGCTGCTGGGGCACAAGAATCCCATTGGGGCTGTGCAGGGTCCAGGCTGGAGGCGGCAGAAGCCTGGGGCCAGGGCGGCTGTGGCTTCTCAGCACCGGGAGGTGGCAGGTGCGTCCCCACCACTAGACAGCGGCGCTTGTGGTCACGGGGTTGACGACCTGTTCCCCACCCCGGGGGGCCTCCTGGGAGATGGAACAAGGATAGAAGCCTCAGCCATTTTTTCAAGAGTCCAGTTCCGTCTCACACCCTGTGTTGGTCCCCACCCCACCCCTGCATTCTTCCCGGGGTTGGGAAGCCAGAGTGAAACCTGAAGAACCCGTATGGAGACGCTCAGCTCCACCGACTGCCCCCACCCCTGCCCCCACCCCCGCCCCGCCCCGCCCCTCCTGCGGGGCTCCAGGCCTCTCCACCTGTTTGGTTTGCCAGCAGGAGGGCAGCTGGCCGGCCTCCGCGGATTTCTTTTCTCTGAACAAATTCTGTCTCCTCTCTGCTCCGCTCCTGCCTTCGTGACACTGGGGGCGCAGGGAGCAGGGGTGGCACAGGGAACCGCTGCGCCCGTCCGCACACAGGCACCTGTCCCCCAGGTCAGGGACAGCAGTGCGAAGGCGGGGCCGGCAGCCCACTCGGCTAACTGACCGGCGGGGTCAGCCACCACAGCGGCCACCACAGTCCCGGAAGCCGTCTCCGCGGCCCTGCAGCTCCCGGTAGCGCAGGAACGCTGGGGGCCACCGCGCGCTCCCGCGGAAGGGCTGGACTCTGGGCCGGGGACAGGGACAGGGCTCGGCGGCCTGAGTGCCCTCACCGGCTCCAACCCTGCGCCCCTCGGCGCTCCCACGGCCAGCATGCAGGGCCCCGGCTCGGGGTGGCTCTCAGGCTGGGGGCGGGCGCCATGCCTCGTGTCCAAGCCCAGTCCCACGCACCTCCACGGGAGTACCGGAATGCGGGGCGAACCTTACATGGATGGGCACCTGCGTGGCGGGCGAGCGGGGCCGCGCGCTCCCCACAGGCTGCGGTGGCCGCCGGGCCACCAGCGATGGCCGCTCCGGTCCTGCCCTGTCTAGGTGTCCGCCCGCGCTGGGCAGCTGACAGCGTTCATGTCTGGATGCCGTGAATGAACGCAGGGAAACCAGGCTGAGAAGGGGTTTGAAGCCCTGGGTTGAAACTGAGCGGACGGAAGAGGAAATGTGCTCGGCCTTCGGAAAATGTGGAAAACCTGGAGCTGACCAGCCGGGCGGGGCCGGGAGGGAGGGGAGTGGGGCTGCGGGCAGGGCTGGGAGGGAGGGGCACGGGGGTCCCCACACTCTCACCGGCACGAGCTGCAGCCAGGGTGGGGCCCATGGGGCCCACCCCCACCCTTGGGGGGCCTGACCCGATCTGTCTGCACCCCGGGGCCGGGCCGGTAACAAGGCCCACACCAGAAGCTGTGACCGTCTTTGGGATCCTTGTAGGAAGGCAGAGACCCCACACCCGTCCTCCATGGCCAAGGCAGACACAGGAGTTCAGACAATGGGGCTGTACCCCAGCACAGAGCCCGAGCCTGGGGCATCCCAGGCAGGCTCTCCCCGGTGCTCCCCCTGGCTGTACCGACGCCGCCCACCATCAGCTGCTGCAGCTGCCGTCTCTGAGGCCCTGACGACACCCAAGTAGCGAGTCCTGAGCCATGGGTGGGTCCACGGTTCAGCCCTAGCGCCAGCACCTGCGGTGGACTTAGTCCTGCCCGCCGGCTAGCAACACTGTCGCCAGCCTGGGCCTGCCCCTCCACCAGGCTCCCCCGAGCCACATCGGGCTGGGGACGTCGTCCACACCAACACAGTGCAGAGAACAGACAGGTGTGGTCTGGGGAGCCCTGCAGCCCTGGGGATCCACGAGGCAGGGTCCACCCCAAGCCTCCATAGGAGCGTGGCCGGACCGCACCGTGACTCCTGCACCCAGACAACACATTATTCTGCCCTTAGGACCCTCAGACGCTGAGGCCTGGCCACTTTACCTGGGCCTGGAACCCTCTGCTCCCTAGGGGCTGCTCCCCTCCCCCAAGGGAAGGGCCCATCTCCTTTCAAAATCTCCTTTTAGCAACACTCGCCGCTGTGTGAAAGGCCGCGGCCTTGGCCTTCGCGGCTGGGGCTGCGTCTCCCCTGGAGACGGCATCTCCAGCCGAGCAGAGCAATCGGTCCCCAAGGCAACGCGCGCAAGGCCCTCCCTCCCTCCCGCGCAGGCTGGGCGCTGGGCACCGGCCGGGCAGGACGCAGGACGGGGCTCACTGTGCTTGGGGTGTCCTTGGCGCCCCGCTGCATGACGTGGAGCTGTGCTCGGCCCCCGTGCTCTGTGACAGCCTCTGGCCGCCGGGCTGCAAGGCCTCCATTCCCCCTTCTCAGTCCTGTAAGAGCCACCCGCGTGCTCCAGGTAGACGGCTGCGCAGTGGGCGGCTGACGGTCAGGTAGGAGTGATGGAAGGTGGAGAGCGCCGGCGGAGAGAACAGATGCAGGTCCCAGGGGAGGAGACGTCAGAGCCTTCTCTGGAGCCTGACACGCGTGTGTGAAACGAGTGCGTGTGCGGCAGCTCTGCGTGCTCCCGGGGGACTGGCTTCTCCCACGTCACTCCCAGTTTCGCGATGCCAGAATCCCTCCACTGGGCCCCAGGCCCTGCTGCTCATTCAGCGCCAGGCCCGTCCACAGTCCACCGCTCACTAACCCACCCCCGCTCGGCGTTCGCTCCCTGAGCGGTGCAGCTGTGCACTTCACACGCGTGTCTCCTGGTGCCCACGTGCAGGGCCTCCTCCTGGGTGGCAGGCCGACCCGGGAGGCGGAGATGCTGAGCCTTCCAGGACACAGCCCGCTGATCCCTGGGTTCCCGTCTGCACCCTGGCCAGGCTCAGAGACCCTGGGGTGGAGCACGTGGCCTCCGACACCCGCACCTCGCGTTGCCTAATGGGAACACCTGATATGGCACCGCCTGTGCGTCAGCCGTCCACGACCCGCTGCCAGGCCTCCGGAGGTGGGGCTGTCAGTCAGCTCCCTCGGCAGCCCCCGTCACTTCTGTCACTTCTGTCACTGGGAGATCTTTTCCCAGTCCCAGTTCATCCTTTGTGTTCTTGGAGAAGTGTTTTGACGAGTGAGCGTTTTTAATTCCGTGTTGTCAACTCTGTCACTTTGTTCCGATTTGTTTTGCTTGTCTCACCTAGGACGTGCTCCCGTCTCCAGTTCACACGGAAGCTCACTTTTCTCTTCTCTTTTAGTAAAATGAAAGCCGATTTTTATTTTATCATCAATAGCCATTCTTTAAACATGCACGTGCATACGTGATATCCTATGCACAGATCACGTTAGTTAATAAAGCTTAAACACACAACATACATCCTTACAGAAAAGGTCAAAATGCAAACTTAAAACTTTAAACAAAAGTCTTACTAATTTAAAAACGTTTGTGTTGGGTACCATTTGCACAACACAATTAATTTAAACATTTTCACTTTGGCTGCCCATGAAAAACGCGGCAGTAGGAAACAAAGTTGTTGAGGGCTTTCAAATAGCAGCATCGGCAGTTTTGCCATGCAGGAGAAGCAATATTAAATATTAGCTTTCAAAAAATCCACATTAAAAATATGTAGTCAAGTCACAGAATTTTTCTCAGTAGAGACCCCAGTGCAATGCATAATTAGCTGCCTCAGCTGGCCTTGTTGGAAGGACACTATCCCTTCAGAGTGTAACCTCACAGATCTGGGCACAGAAAAGAAGTCTTAAGAACAAGAACAGGACTAAAAAGAGGGGAGAGGGGCCGGCGCCGCAGCTCACTAGGCTAATCCTCCGCCTTGCGGCACCGGCACACCGGGTTCTAGTCCCGGTCGGGGCGCCGGATTCTGTCCCGGTTGCCCCTCTTCCAGGACAGCTCTCTGCTGTGGCCAGGGAGTGCAGTGGAGGATGGCCCAAGTGCTTGGACCCTGCACCCCATGGGAGACCAGGATAAGTACCTGGATCCTGCCATCGGATCAGCTCGGTGTGCCGGCCACAGCGCGCCGGACGCGGTGGCCATTGGAGGATGAACCAACGGCAAAGGAAGACCTTTCTCTCTGTCTCTCTCACTGTCCACTCTGCCTGTCAAAAAAAAAAAAAAAAAGAGAGAGAGAGAGAGAGAGAGGGGAGAGGGACAGAGGAGAGGACTAAAGCAAGAACAAAGGAGGGGGTCATCGCGGTCACTCGGGAACCGGCATCTCCGCCAGTCCGGCACTGTCTGTCCCCCGCAGGCGCCGGTTCCCGAGCTGGCACGCAGCACGGATTTAACCGGCTGGGAGGCCGCCTCGTCACTCAGGTGTGCTGTTGTGGACCTGAGACATTTAGAAGACCTGGGCCTCTGAGCTGCGACACCACCGTTCGTGTCAGCGCAGAGGCTTTGGCAAAGCTCCCGCGGTGCGCACGGCGGGCAGGATGCTAACGCCCGGCCCAGCAGCGCAGTTCCTTCACTTGTAACCTGCTTCTGGACGCCGGGGCTTCGAGCGTGACGCGAGCCTCGCTGCTTAGACAACCCGCGGTGTCCTGTGGGTAAACGTTTCCTGCGGTTTTCAGCATTGGCGTTGCCTCAGCATCAAGCAAAGACATCGGATTTGCTGATTCGTGATTTACTTCCGCTGGAACGTGGCGCGCCCCATCCGCCGCAGCGCTCGTCTGTGCTGGCTGAGAGCGCTCTGCACGGCAGGGTTCGCCACCTTCGGTTCATCAAACCGGAGTGTAAAGTGAAGCATTCCTGCAACCATCTAGCCTGAGCCAGCTCTCGCTCTACATGCCGGGTGGGAGAGCACGGGGGCTCGTCGGGGCTCCCCAGAGACCTGTGATGCTGCTTCTAACCTCTGAGAAATGCGTGCAGTTTCTTCGGTTTGCCTCCTAGCGAACGACGGCTCCCCACGCCTTCTCTTGCAACTTCTGCTGGACGCGGGATTTACTCACGCATTCCACGCCAGCTCCTCCGTGTCTTTAAGACTACATTCACCTGATCCCACATGCCCTTCTCAGACTCCGTAGGCTGGACATCTCCAGCCAGTGCTGGATTCTGTCGCCCTCTGTCCCCGGCTCGCTCCTCCAGGCTCCCAGCCCCGCTCCTCCGCCCTCCTCGAGCTAGGGGAGCCCCTCCGCACCTGCCCTGTGCTGGAGCCCCGATGAGCCAGGCAGCAGCGGGGAGGGCAAGAGACCCGGATGTACAGGGTACCGGCGAGGAGAGGGAGGGAGGATCCCAGCAAGGGAGGGCGCCCCGGACCTGACCAGCCCTGCGCATCTTATCTCCTCTTAAACATGTTTCAGCCATTGCTCCTGACCCTTAGGGCCCTGACCCTGGAGCTGGCTTCTGTGGATGGTGTGAGGTAGGGATCCGGTGTTGTCTTCACGTGGAGAGCACGGGCTGCCAAGGACCTGAGATGACCGCCTAAGGCTCTGTGGCTCCAGGTGTGAGCAGATCCCATTTCCCTGGGCGAGCTGTACTCCCACCAGGGCCACACCCCTCCACTGCTGTACCACACCCTCCACAGCTGCACCACACCCTCCACAGCTATACCACACCTCCACCACAGCTGTACCACACCCTCCACAGCTATACCACACCCTCCACAGCTGTACCACACCCCTCCACAGCTATACCACACCCCTCCACAGCTATACCACACCCCTCCACAGACATACCACACCCCTCCACAGCTATACCACACCCCACAGCTACACCACACCTCCACAGCTGTACCACACCTCCACCACAGCTGTACCACACCCTCCACAGCTGTACCACACCCTCCACCACAGCTGTACCACACCCTCCACCACAGCTATACCACACCCCACAGCTACACCACACCTCCACAGCTATACCACACCCTCCACAGCTATACCACACCCTCCACAGCTATACCACACCTCCACCACAACTGTACCACACCCTCCACCACAGCTATACCACACCCTCCACAGCTGTACCACACCTCCACCACAGCTATACCACACCCCACAGCTGTACCACACCCTCCACAGCTATATCACACCCTCCACAGCTATACCACACCCCACAGCTATACCACACCTCCACAGCTGTACCACACCCTCCACAGCTGTACCACACCCTCCACCACAGCTGTACCACACCCTCCACAGCTGTACCACACCCTCCACAGCTGTACCACACCCTCCACAGCTGTACCACACCCTCCACAGCTGTACCACACCTCCACAGCTATACCACACCCCCTCCACCCCTAGCTATCCGGCACGAGCCGTGATGCCACAGTGATCTTTCCTGGCTGCTACGCTTGGTCCTTGCGAGGGTGAGCCTTGAATAAGCCAGGAACCCACACAAGCCAATCGCTCCATTTAAATGGGGCAGTGACAGCATCTTCCACCTCCAACTCGAGCTGGGGTGGGAACGCAGGTGCTGTGTTGACCCAAGCCGTGCACCCGGGGTCTCAGGCCCGAGTCCCTCCCTAATGGGGCTCCCGGCCATCTGGGGTGAACACAAGTTTGGGACTGGGCTCTGAGGCTCTTAGGAGCAGCTCTGGTCAGCCAGAAATGGATGGACTAGGACATGTGGGCAGCAGCGCCTTGTGGCAAGGAGGCCATCACAACCACAGATGAAACCTGAGGTAGGTGACAAGGCCACCTGCCCGCCTCTCCAAGGGGTAAGGGGAACCTGCAGGCAGAGCTGCGCCCAGTACACGCATGTGCACACTCATACACATGCACACACACGTGTGCACAGAGAGCTGAGGGCTGGGTTGCCCAGGCAGAGCTGGGTGTGGAGTGTGCAGGCATGCACACACACATACAATCATACACACATGCATGTGCACACACACTCATACACACATACATGTGCACACATACTGATATGCACACGCACACACACACGTGTGCACACACAGAGAGCTGAGGGCTGGGTTGCCCGGGCAGAGCTGGGCGTGGAGTGTGCAGGCATGCACACACACATACAATCATACACACGCACACACACTCATACACACATACATGTGCACGCTCATACACACGCACACACATGGGTGCACACACAGAGAGCTGAGGGCTGGGTTGCCCAGGCAGAACTGGGCGTGGAGTATGCACGCATGCACACACACACTCATACACATGTGTGTGTGCACACATACTGATACACACACGCATGCACACACATGGGTGCACACACAGAGAGCTGAGCGCTGGGTTGCCCAGGCAGAGCTGGGCGTGGCATGTGTCCACACACACACACACACACACACAGGCAGAGCTGAGGGCTGCCCAGGGCAGGGCAGATCTGCTTGGCTGAGGAAGGGGATGGCGTGCGTCCTGGCCCTCCCCGGAGCCCTCAGCCGCAGGGGAGGTGGCACCGAGGCTGGCCTGGCTGAGCACCCGCCTTGCAGTAGAAACGGAAGGAACAGGAGACTGCTAAGAAAGCAGGGGGTGGGAAGCCATGGTAACCATGGCGACCACGGGAGCCCCAGGGTCTGGGGGGATGACTCCCATGGGAGCCCCAGGGCAGTCTGGGGGAATGACTGTGTCCCAGGGGAGCCCCAGGGCAGTCTGGGGGAATGACTGTGTCCCAGGGGAGCCCCAGGGCAGTCTGGGGGAATGACTGTGTCCCACGGGAGCCCCAGGGCAGTCTGGGGGAACGACTGTGTCCCACGGGAGCCCCAGGGCAGTCTGGGGGAATGACTGTCCCACGGGAGCCCCAGGGCAGTCTGGGGGAATGACTGTGTCCCACGGGAGCCCCAGGGCAGTCTGGGGGAACGACTGTGTCCCACGGGAGCCCCAGGGCAGTCTGGGGGAATGACTGTCCCACGGGAGCCCCAGGGCAGTCTGGGGGAATGACTGTGTCCCAGGGGAGCCCCAGGGCAGTCTGGGGGAATGACTGTGTCCCACGGGAGCCCCAGGGCAGTCTGGGGGAATGACTGTGTCCCACGGGAGCCCCAGGGCAGTCTGGGGGAATGACTGTGTCCCACGGGAGCCCCAGGGCAGTCTGGGGGAATGACTCCGTTCCTGATGAGGCTTTGCCCCCCAGCCTGCTCCTTGCGATGGACAGGTGCACCACACACACATGCACACATACACTCGTGGACAGGTTCCCCTCCAATCCTGCCCAGGCCAAGGCCACAAACCACACCGCCCGGCACTGCCCCAGGAGTCCACACCACCCAGCTGTGGCTCCTCGGGGCAGGGGCAGGGCCCAGTGCCCAGGAAGGGTTGCAGCGGGACCCCTCAGCCCAGCGTTTGCAGACAGTGGGGACCAGAGATGCTGATGGGGGCTTGGCGGGGGGCGGGGGGCTGCTCCTCCCCAGGCACACCCGCCTCTCCTAGACACAGTGTCCTGACCCACCCTCACCCATCATGCTCTGTGCGCACAGAACCACTTCCGGCCACAGGCCAGAGCCCCACCAGACCAGCCTGCCTTACCCCCAGTGCGGGGGCTCGGGGAGCCCGAGGTGTGAGCCCCACCCCAGCACGCAGCTCTGAGGGCAGCACCCCAGCCCGGCCCAGCCCCGCCTCCCAGGAAGGCCATGGCAGCTGACTTGGGCCCCCCCGCCCGGGGCCTCGCTCTCAGCTCCCCGTCTTCCAGCACGTAGCCCCCATGTCCCACGGTGCCCGGCTCAGTCCAGCCGGCCCAACCCTGGCCTCGCACGCGCCCCGTCCTCACCTGTGCCCTCAGCACCTGCCCACGCACCCCTCTGGGCTGGGCTGAGGCCCTCGGGAAGGCGAGTGGCCTATGTGTCTCGGGCCTCTGTCCCCAGCAGGCTGGGTCGCAGCATAAGGCTCACGGCCGGCCTTTGCCAAGGGTGACCTGACCCCGACCCCTCCCCTCCGCTGGCTGGCTGGGGACCCCTGGTGCTGCCTCGAGTGACCCCGGGGGGCCACGCCTCCTCCTGGCTCAGGCTGAGCAGGCTTTTGCGTCTCCTGCTGCCGTCTAGGGAGGAGGGAGCCCCCCGTGGGACAGGCCTGCAGCCCTGGGCGTGGGGTGGAGGCCCCTCGCGTTCCTGCCCACAGTGGAGCAAGGATTCCTGATGTGGGAGACAGCTCCCTGCTGCCCGGCCCTGCGCCTGCACATGCGTGCACACACACGCGCGCGCGCGTTCACGCACCCCGCACCCTCACCCACAGCCCCTGACTCCCTTCAGGGGCTGGCCCTGGGAGAGCCCACGCGCTGCCTCCCTGCCCGGGCCGAAAGGCTGAGAAGGCCGCGAGCGCGGGAGGCGAGAGTTTCTATGACGCAAATCCCCAGGCCACAGTGTCCACGAAAGACTCGAGGGAGGGGAACTTCCACCTGGCACAAACAAGCGCCCCGGAAGCACACCCAGGGGAGCCCCAGAGAGCAGAGCGCGCCCGGCGCGAAGGGGACGCGCGCTCCGGCCGAGCCGCCCACGCAGGAGCAGCGTCGCCAGCAGCAGGGAGGACGCGTGCGCAGAGGGGGCCTCCAGACCCCACCCCTGGCAGCGGCCGCTGATGGACGTGGCCGGCCAAAGCCCACGTGACTCAGCGCCCTGGGTGACAGGAGCCCGGGCTGCCCAGGACCGCACCACAGCCGCGCGGAAACAGGAGACAGCGCGCAGGGCAGGGGGCCGCGCCGGCTGGAAAGACCATGAGGGCACGTGGGCCAGCACTGGCACACTCTCACACTTGAACGTGCACGTGCACACACAGGCAGCCCCTCCTGTCTCCTACACTCTGCCCTGTCCCCAGAACCCAGCGCTTAGCTCAGGGAAAGCAGTGACAGGAACGCACACACATGTGACTGTGGGCGTAGCCGTCCCGGCTCCTGAGGGCCAGCTCTGCCCACCACGGGTGTGCTGCTGGAGCCACTGCCTGGCTCTTCATCAGGACCTCGGGGCGCAGGGCCTGGGCTCTGCCTGCGGCAGGGAGGGCTCCCCGTGCAGGAGCCGGGACAAGGGCCCGAGGCCCACGGGTGCCACCCTCGTGTCCTTCCTGCAGGTGCAGGGGCAGGGAGCCGGGGACTCTGTTCACCCGGCTGGAGTCAGGAAAGGCAGGAGTCCTCCGTAGCTCAGAACTCAGGTCCAGAGGGGGGTTCCACCCGCAGTCTGGGGGGGGGGGGCGCTGGGGCAGGGGCAGCAGAACCAGCTACAGACCCTGGGCTGGGAACTGGGGGGAAGGTGCCCCACCCCCGCTTCTGCCCACCTGCCTGCAGCAGAAGTGGCCAGCGGCTCCCCTCCAACCCGAAGGGCCGGCTCAGAGACGGTGCAGCCCTGGCCCAGGTCCCACACGGGGGGACCCCACCCACTGGGCAGCACACAGCACACACGGTCCAAGCCGCTGCCTCCCGGGGAAATGTCCCACACAGAACCCACGCCGTGACCCGAGCTCCCCGGCCAGTACCCCCTCCCCGCGCAGGATTAGGGTTAGTGTTAAGGTTAGAGTTAGGGGTAGGGTTGGGGATAGGGTTAGGGTTAAGGTTAGTGTTAGGGTCATGGAGTAATCTGAGCTCCCTAGGCAGTGCCCCGCCCCCTGCAGGGTTAGGGGTAGGGTAGGGTAGGGTTATGGAGTAATCTGAGCTCCCCCAGCAGTGCCCCCGCTGGGGCCCACACCGAGATCCTGAGCTCCCCGGACAAGGCTGTCAGAGGCCAGCGCAGACCGAGCTCGGTGGGAACGTGATCAGACTTCACAGTGCGGCCACTGGGATCTGGCTGTGGTTTCCAAGGAGAACGCATCACCAGGGTTCGCCACGGGGCGGGGGGGGGGGGGGGCAGCAACGGGCTCACGACGCCCCCTGGTCCTTCACGGGGGAAACGTGTGGCCGTGTCACCAGATGACAGAGGGCTGCTTCTGGGCGGAGTCTCACGGAACCTTGAACAAACTGCGCCTCTAAGGTGAACAAAGCTGGGCCCAAGCCCAACACACGCATCAACTCGGGGCAGCACCGGAGGAGGCCCGGGCTCCACGCCCGGGAGCCCCTGCGGAGGCCGCGGCAGCAGACACTGAGCTGTGGGGGCGGAGACAGAGCACCCACATCTCAGGGTGCTGGTCCTGTGCCTGGGCAGCTGAGAGCCTGTGACCACGCTTCCAGGAAAGCGAGTTCCTAACACAAGCGGCTCCGGCACCACGCTGCCACCCGAGTGCGTGTGTGCGGGCTGCCGGGAGTCCACTCTGCCACCGTGGCCATCAGGAGCCCCGCCCTGCAGCCTCTAGCCCCAGGGGCAAGCGGTAGGGCCGGGCCACCGTGCTGGGCCCCTGCCAGTGGACCGGGGGGATGCGCTGCCGGGGACAGCATCATGCTGGGCCTCCAGCTGCCTGCAGAGCCCAGGATTCACATTCACGCACACGGCGCAGGTGCACACGTGTACACACACATGCACTCACATGGCACACAGATGCACACGTGTATACATGCATGCACACACGTGCACACACACTCACACGAGCACACACGTGTATACACACATGCATGCACACACACTACACGGCACACAGATGCACACGTGTATACACATGCATGCACACACGCACTCACACGGCACACAGATGCACACGTTGTACACCCTCACACACATGCAGTCACACAGCAAACAGATGCACACATGTATACACACACGTGCACATGCACTCACAAGGCATATGGATGCACACGTGTATACACACAGGTGTGCACACACGTGCATGTGAACTCACACAGGCACACAGATGCACACATGTATACACATGTGCACTCACACGGCACACAGATGCACACGTGTATACACACAGGCGTGCACACATGTGCACGTGAACTCACACAGGCACAGACACACACGTGTATACACACCTGCACGCACACCCTCACGCACATGCAGTCACACGGGCACACAGATGCACACATGTATGCACACACGTGCAATGCACTCACACGGCACACAGATGCACACGTGTATACACACATGTGCACATGCACTCACATGGCACACAGATGCACACGTGTACACACGCATGCACGCACATGCACTCACACAACACAGATGCACACGTGTATACACACATGCGTGCACACATGTGCACGTGAACTCACACAGGCACACAGATGCACACATGTATACACACATGTGCACATGCACTCACATGGCACACAGACACACACGTGCATACACACATGCGTGCACACACGTGCATGTGAACTCACACAGGCACAGACGCACACGTGTATACACACCTGCACGCACACCCTCACACACATGCACATACACGTGTACAAATGTGTACACACACTCACCGCCTAAACCCCGCAGCGCCAGCTCCTGGGCCTACACCCGAGCAGAGCGCGTGGTCACCCGCTGGGCCCGATGAGGACCCGACCCGCACGCCCCTGCCTCCCACCCGTTCCCCAGGGCAGAGGAAATGGGCACTCACTCCCAGGGCTGTGTGACCGGGAGAAGCCAATGACGTCCGTCCCCAAGGCCCCTGATGGCCCTGGTGCCCAAGGCTGCCTCCCCAGTCCTCTCTCTCCTGGCCGCTTGAGGTCGCTGTCCCCTTGGCTGTCACTGTCCCCAGACGCTGGCCGCCCTCTCTGGGACCTAGGGCAGCCTCTGCCCTGGTGGGCTCCTCTTGCCCTCTCCCCCCTCCCAGCCCAGGACGTCTCCCTTGCTGTGGGGGAGGTGCCCCTCCTCAGCCTGGTGTGGAGCCAGGGCCAGCGAGGAGCCCGCAGAGGGGGGTTAGTGGCGCACAGGCCGGAGCCCCGAGGGCTTCCTGGCGCTCAGTCCTGGGAACCATTGCCCTCGTCCACCTGCAGAAATGAGCTGGGAAGGCCACGACCCCAGCCCCCCCCCCAGGTGCACCCAGAGGGGAGCCGTGAGGTCCCACTTCCCCGCCACGGACACCCAGAACTGCTGAGCAGTGGCTGCAGCGAGGGAGACACACAACCCCGGGTGCAGACGGACGGACACCCCAGCCCCCCCACTGCCGGTGCATGGAATCCCAGTGTGCACCTGGGCACACAGCTCCCAAAAGGTCAACCTAGACCACGGGAAGCAGGGAATTTTCGGAACAGAGGGGTCACCAGGGGCATTGCCACAGCAGAAGTTGGACTGGCCGAGAGGCAGCCAGTGACCGAGGGCCGTGCTGGCAGGTGCGGGGTGCGGGCTGTCCTGCGGGAGGGGCTCTTAGTCCATAGGAGAAGCCGGGTTATTTCAAAAAATGGACTTTTTTTTGACAGGCAAAGTGGACAGTGAGAGAGAGAGACAGAGAGAAAGGTCTTCCTTTGCCGTTGGTTCACCCTCCAATGGCCGCCGCGGCCGGCGCACCGCGCTGATCCGATGGCAGGAGCCAGGTGCTTCTCCTGGTCTCCCATGGGGTGCAGGGCCCAAGCACCTGGGCCATCCTCCACTGCACTCCTGGGCCACAGCAGAGGGCTGGCCTGGAAGAGGGGCAACCGGGACAGAATCCGGCGCCCCGACCAGGACTAGAACCCGGTGTGCCGGCGCCGCAAGGCGGAGGATTAGCCTAGTGAGCCGCGGCGCTGGCCAGAAAATGGACTTTGGGATGAGCCCCTGCCTGTTGCCCCAGGTGACCTGGCTCAGTGACTGAGGCAGGAGAGGGGGTGGCTGCTGCCTCAGGAGAGGGAGGAATCCTGGGAGGTGAGGGCGGGAACCAGCAGAGAACCACGGGACAGGTGTGGCGCACACAGCAGCCCCGGGGAGGACGCCCCAACAAGAGGCAGGGTGGGGACGGGGAAGGCGCCAGCCCCGCCGGGCCCTGGGCTGTGCACAGCAGCAGAGGGAGACGGTGCTGTGCAAGGAAGGGCACAGAAGGGCCAGCCGCTGGCCAGCACGGGCCCACGGGCGTCCACCTCCTCCCTAGGCAGATTTCCAGTGGCTCGGCCCCCACCCCTGGAAATCAGCATTACCCACACGGCTCCCCCGGCCCCGGGCAGGTGTAAGCACGGGGGGGTGGGGCTGGAACCCAAGGAACACTGAGCACACGGACGTAGCATCAGCCAGCGCCCAGCGAGCCTCCCACAGCCGCTACACCGGCAGGGGCAGGGGCAGGGGCAGGGCAGGCCCTTGGGGCACCCCTCTGATCTTGCGCTATCCTCCAAAGAGCTAGGGCACTCTCACTCCTTTCTGTGGTTTCCAGAACTTGCCCCCCCAGGAGGTTCAGCCCCAGCGAGGGAGGAGAGTGTGGCTCACCTCCCAGGACCTTCCAGGGGCTTCCCTCGGTTGCTTGGGGTCTTTGCCAGCCTCTCCTTCTGTCGTTGGGGAGGAGCCACAGCCCCCAGGGCCCCAGCACACACGCTGGGCTTCAGTGCAGGGGACACAGTGCAGGGCCGCCCAGCCAGTGGCAGAGGGACAGCAGAGGGTCCATGATGGACACGCGCCTTGGCTGTGTCCTCCAGCAGGGAGCCGGCACCCACCCCACGCTTCCATGAGCTCACTTCCCAGCCCCAGTTCCTCCCTGCTGCCTGGCACAGCCTCGAGGAGTGGCCCGGGCTGCCCAGCCACGGAGCCAAGGGCCCCATGGTGCCAGACATGGGGACTCATGGGCCCCAGAGCCACCAGAGCCCTGGTGGGCGCTGTGAACTCACAGCTGAAAACACAGACCCTCCGCAGGAGCAGGAAGGACCCTCAGGCAGCCCCCCCACCAGTAGTCTCCTTCTGCCCACCCACACTGGGGGACCGGCCCCTCATCCTCAGTGTGTGACAGCCCCAGGTGTCGGCGAGAGGCAAAGTCGGCCACGAGGCTCTGCGTGGGCTGACGCGGCTCTTAGCCAACAGGTCGCAGCGCAGCCACCGGCTGGAAGCCAGAAGCAACTGTGGAGTAGGGACATCTGTCCCCGTGTGCCCAACGGGGGCTCCCAGGTGACTGTGACAGGATGAGACAGCTGTGGCTCCTGTGTGCAAAACCAGTGGGGCGTGCTGCTCTGTGGGCACAGGTGAGTGTGCGGGTACAGGTGAGTGTGCAGGTACAGGTGAGTGTGCGGGTGCTCTGTGACACAGGTGAGCGTGCGGGTGCTCTGTGACACAGGTGAGTGTGCAGGTGCTCTGTGGGCACAGGTGAGTGTGCAGGTGCTCTGTGACACAGGTGAGTGTGCGGGTGCAGCTCTGTGGCACAGGTGAGTGTGCGGGTGCTCTGTGACACAGGTGAGTGTGCAGGTACTCTGTGACACAGGTGAGCGTGCGGGTGCAGCTCTGTGACACAGGTGAGTGTGCAGGTGCTCTGTGACACAGGTGAGCGTGCAGGTGCTCTGTGACACAGGTGAGCGTGCAGATGCTCTGTGACAGGTGAGTGTGCGGGTGCAGCTCTGTGACACAGGTGAGTGTGCGGGTGCTCTGTGACACAGGTGAGTGTGCAGGTGCTCTGTGACACAGGTGAGTGTGCAGCTCTGTGACACAGGTGAGCGTGCGAGTGCAGCTCTGTGGCACAGGTGAGTGTATGGGTGCTCTGTGACACAGGTGAGTGTGCGGGTGCTCTGTGACACAGGTGAGTGTGCGGGTGCAGCTCTGTGACACAGGTGAGTGTGCGGGTGCTCTGTGACACAGGTGAGCGTGCAGGTGTTCTGTGACAGGTGAGTGTGCGGGTGCAGCTCTGTGACACAGGTGAGTGTTCAGGTGCTCTGTGACACAGGTGAGTGTGCGGGTGCTCTGTGGGCACAGGTGAGTGTGCGGGTGCTCTATGACACAGGTGAGCGTGCGGGTGCTCTGTGACAGGTGAGTGTGCAGGTGCTCTGTGACACAGGTGAGTGTATGGGTGCTCTGTGACACAGGTGAGCGTGCGGGTGCTCTGTGACACAGGTGAGCGTGCGGGTGCTCTGTGAAACAGGTGAGCGTGCGGGTGCTCTGTGACACAGGTGAGCGTGCAGGTGCTCTGTGACAGGTGAGCGTGCGGGTGCTCTGTGACACAGGTGAGCGTGCAGGTGCTCTGTGACACAGGTGAGTGTGCAGGTGCTCTGTGACACAGGTGAGTGTGCGGGTGCTCTGTGACACAGGTGAGTGTGCGGGTGCAGCTCTGTGACACAGGTGAGTGTGCGGGTGCTCTGTGGGCACAGGTGAGTGTGCGGGTGCTCTGTGACACAGGTGAGTGTGTGGTGCTCTGTGACACAGGTGAGTGTGCGGGTGCTCTGTGACACAGGTGAGCGTGCAAGTGCTCTGTGACAGGTGAGTGTGCGGGTGCAGCTCTGTGACACAGGTGAGTGTGCTGGTGCTCTGTGACACAGGTGAGTGTGCGGGTGCTCTGTGGGCACAGGTGAGTGTGCGGGTGCTCTATGACACAGGTGAGCGTGCGGGTGCTCTGTGACAGGTGAGTGTGCAGGTGCTCTGTGACACAGGTGAGTGTATGGGTGCTCTGTGACACAGGTGAGCGTGCGGGTGCTCTGTGACACAGGTGAGCGTGCGGGTGCTCTGTGAAACAGGTGAGCGTGCGGGTGCTCTGTGACACAGGTGAGCGTGCAGGTGCTCTGTGACACAGGTGAGCGTGCGGGTGCTCTGTGACACAGGTGAGCGTGCAGGTGCTCTGTGACACAGGTGAGTGTGCAGGTGCTCTGTGACACAGGTGAGTTTGCGGGTGCTCTGTGGCACAGGTGAGTGTGCGGGTGCTCTGTGACACAGGTGAGCGTGCGGGTGCTCTGTGACACAGGTGAGTGTGCAGGTGCTCTGTGGGCACAGGTGAGTGTGCAGGTGCTCTGTGACACAGGTGAGTGTGCGGGTGCAGCTCTGTGGCACAGGTGAGTGTGCGGGTGCTCTGTGACACAGGTGAGTGTGCAGGTACTCTGTGACACAGGTGAGCGTGCGGGTGCAGCTCTGTGACACAGGTGAGTGTGCAGGTACTCTGTGACACAGGTGAGTGTGCGGGTGCAGCTCTGTGACACAGGTGAGTGTGCGGGTGCTCTGTGGGCACAGGTGAGTGTGCAGGTGCTCTGTGACACAGGTGAGCGTGCAGGTGCTCTGTGACACAGGTGAGCGTGCAGATGCTCTGTGACAGGTGAGTGTGCGGGTGCAGCTCTGTGACACAGGTGAGTGTGCGGGTGCTCTGTGACACAGGTGAGTGTGCAGGTGCTCTGTGACACAGGTGAGTGTGCAGGTACTCTGTGACACAGGTGAGTGTGCAGCTCTGTGACACAGGTGAGCGTGCGAGTGCAGCTCTGTGGCACAGGTGAGTGTATGGGTGCTCTGTGACACAGGTGAGTGTGCGGGTGCTCTGTGACACAGGTGAGTGTGCGGGTGCAGCTCTGTGACACAGGTGAGTGTGCGGGTGCTCTGTGACACAGGTGAGCGTGCAGGTGCTCTGTGACAGGTGAGTGTGCGGGTGCAGCTCTGTGACACAGGTGAGTGTGCAGGTGCTCTGTGACACAGGTGAGTGTGCGGGTGCTCTGTGGGCACAGGTGAGTGTGCGGGTGCTCTATGACACAGGTGAGCGTGCGGGTGCTCTGTGACAGGTGAGTGTGCAGGTGCTCTGTGACACAGGTGAGTGTATGGGTGCTCTGTGACACAGGTGAGCGTGCGGGTGCTCTGTGACACAGGTGAGCGTGCGGGTGCTCTGTGAAACAGGTGAGCGTGCGGGTGCTCTGTGACACAGGTGAGCGTGCAGGTGCTCTGTGACACAGGTGAGTGTGCGGGTGCTCTGTGACACAGGTGAGCGTGCAGGTGCTCTGTGACACAGGTGAGTGTGCAGGTGCTCTGTGACACAGGTGAGTGTGCGGGTGCTCTGTGACACAGGTGAGTGTGCGGGTGCAGCTCTGTGACACAGGTGAGTGTGCGGGTGCTCTGTGGGCACAGGTGAGTGTGCGGGTGCTCTGTGACACAGGTGAGTGTGTGGTGCTCTGTGACACAGGTGAGTGTGCGGGTGCTCTGTGACACAGGTGAGCGTGCAAGTGCTCTGTGACAGGTGAGTGTGCGGGTGCAGCTCTGTGACACAGGTGAGTGTGCTGGTGCTCTGTGACACAGGTGAGTGTGCGGGTGCTCTGTGGGCACAGGTGAGTGTGCGGGTGCTCTATGACACAGGTGAGCGTGCGGGTGCTCTGTGACAGGTGAGTGTGCAGGTGCTCTGTGACACAGGTGAGTGTATGGGTGCTCTGTGACACAGGTGAGCGTGCGGGTGCTCTGTGACACAGGTGAGCGTGCGGGTGCTCTGTGAAACAGGTGAGCGTGCGGGTGCTCTGTGACACAGGTGAGCGTGCAGGTGCTCTGTGACACAGGTGAGTGTGCGGGTGCTCTGTGACACAGGTGAGCGTGCAGGTGCTCTGTGACACAGGTGAGTGTGCAGGTGCTCTGTGACACAGGTGAGTGTGCGGGTGCTCTGTGGCACAGGTGAGTGTGCGGGTGCTCTGTGACACTGGTGAGTGTGCGGGTGCTCTGTGGGCACAGGTGAGTGTGCGGGTGCTCTGTGACACAGGTGAGTGTGCGGGTGCTCTGTGACACAGGTGAGCGTGCAGGTGCTCTGTGACAGGTGAGCGTGCAGATGCTCTGTGACACAGGTGAGCGTGCGGGTGCTCTGTGACAGGTGAGTGTGCAGGTGCTCTGTGACAGGTGAGTGTGCGGGTGCTCTGTGACACAGGTGAGCGTGCAGGAGCTCTGTGGGCACAGGTGAGCGTGCGGGTGCTCTGTGACACAGGTGAGCGTGCGAGTGCAGCTCTGTGGCACAGGTGAGTGTGCGGGTGCTCTGTGACACAGGTGAGCGTGCAGGTGCTCTGTGACACAGGTGAGCGTGCAGGTGCTCTGTGACACAGGTGAGCGTGCGGGTGCTCTGTGGGCACAGGTGAGCGTGCGGGTGCTCTGTGGGCACAGGTGAGCGTGCGGGTGCTCTGTGGCCACAGGTGAGTGTGCAGGTGCTCTGTGACACAGGTGAGCGTGCAGGTGCTCTGTGACACAGGTGAGCGTGCAGGTGCTCTGTGACACAGGTGAGTGTGCAGCTCTGTGACACAGGTGAGTGTGCGAGTGCAGCTCTGTGGCACAGGTGAGCGTGCGGGTGCTCTGTGAAGCAGGTGAGCGTGCGGGTGCTCTGTGACACAGGTGAGCGTGCGGGTGCTCTGTGGCCACAGGTGAGTGTGCAGGTGCTCTGTGACACAGGTGAGCGTGCAGGTGCTCTGTGACACAGGTGAGCGTGCAGGTGCTCTGTGACACAGGTGAGTGTGCAGCTCTGTGACACAGGTGAGTGTGCGAGTGCAGCTCTGTGGCACAGGTGAGCGTGTGGGTGCTCTGTGACACAGGTGAGTGTGTGGGTGCTCTGTGGGCACAGGTGAGCGTGCGGGTGCTCTGTGACACAGGTGAGCGTGCGGGTGCTCTGTGAAGCAGGTGAGCGTGCGGGTGCTCTGTGACACAGGTGAGTGTGCAGGTGCTCTGTGACACAGGTGAGTGTGCGGGTGCTCTGTGACACAGGTGAGTGTGCAGGTACTCTGTGACACAGGTGAGTGTGCAGCTCTGTGACACAGGTGAGCGTGCGAGTGCAGCTCTGTGGCACAGGTGAGCGTGTGGGTGCTCTGTGACACAGGTGAGTGTGCGGGTGCTCTGTGACACAGGTGAGTGTGCGGGTGCTCTGTGACACAGGTGAGTGTGCAGGAGCTCTGTGGGCACAGGTGAGTGTGCAGGTGCTCTGTGACACAGGTGAGTGTGCGGGTGCTCTGTGACACAGGTGAGCGTGCAGGAGCTCTGTGGGCACAGGTGAGTGTGCAGGTGCTCTGTGACACAGGTGAGTGTGCGGGTGCTCTGTGACACAGGTGAGTGTGCAGGTGCTCTGTGGCACAGGTGAGTGTGCGAGTGCAGCTCTGTGACACAGGTGAGTGTGCGGGTGCTCTGTGACACAGGTGAGTGTGTGGTGCTCTGTGACACAGGTGAGTGTGCAGGTGCTCTGTGACACAGGTGAGTGTGCAGGTGCTCTGTGGCACAGGTGAGTGTGCGAGTGCAGCTCTGTGACACAGGTGAGTGTGCGGGTGCTCTGTGACACAGGTGAGTGTGCGGGTGCAGCTCTGTGACACAGGTGAGTGTGCAGGTGCTCTGTGACACGGGTGAGTGTGCAGGTGCTCTGTGACACAGGTGAGCGTGCGGGTGCTCTGTGACACAGGTGAGCGTGTGGGTGCTCTGTGGCACAGGTGAGCATGTGGGTGCTCTGTGACACAGGTGTGTGCCCCCAGGGACCGTCTCGTGTGCCTTTCATGCTGCTCTTACAGAGGCTCCCAAGCCTCCGCAGCACCCAAAGGGCAGCTGCAGGCACGCCCACCCAGCACCCACACCCCGTGGCCTCAAGTGCAGGCAGCTGCCGGCCCTCCCCTCCCCTCCCCCAATCCCATCAGGGCCCTGCCCACCCCCACGCAGGCTCAGACCGCGGTCTCAGGACTCAGAAGAAACTTTATTCTCCACAGCAGAGGCCCTGGGAGCAGGCTGCTTGGCTCTGCCTGCCCGGCCTCCCCTCCCCGCAGGGACCCAGGAGTCCCAGCCCCCTGCCCTCACCCCGGGGCCTCCTGCCGGGGCGCAGGGTGTACTGTGATGCCCGCTGCCTGGGACGTGCAGCTGTGGACGGACAAAGAAGGCTCACGTCCTGGGCGGGCCAGAGCCGCGACCACAGAGGTGGGAGATGGGCTCCGACACCCGGAACGCCCGGAACGTCGGGGCCTCAGGGCCCAGCCCAGAGCAGGGCAGGCCCCAGGCTGAGGAGGAGCCCCCCGGCCAGGGCCCAGGGGCTGCGCCGTGCCCCGCCGGCCGCGTTGCACAAGTCCTTCTCACAGCACTCCACGTCGACCTTCAAGATCCCAGAGTTAATGAAGCCCATCAGGTAGTCTGAGAAAAAGTGCCGCTTCACGAAGCTGCAGGAGGAGGCGCACATCTTGTTCACGGAGTGGTCCTGCCTGCCTGGGGAGGGCGCCCGCAGCTGCAGCTCCACTCAAGGCCCCGGGTGAGCCAGAGCCCTCGACCAGGACCCCGGCCAGCCCAGGACCCCCGACCAGGACCCCTGCCAGCCCAGGACACACACACAGGACTCCAGCCAGCCCAGGACACACACACAGGACCCCGGCCAGCTCAGGACCCCCACCTAGGACCCCCTGCCAGCCCAGGACACACACACAGGACCCCGGCCAGCCCAGGACACCTTGTTCACGGAGTGGTCCTGCCTGCCTGGGGAGGGCGCCCACAGCTACAGCTCCACTCGAGGCCCCGGGTGAGCCAGGGCCCCCAGCTCCGGACCCCGGCCAGCCCAGGACACACACACAGGACCCCGGCCAGCCCAGGACACACACAGGACCCCAGCCAGCCCAGGACATACACACAGGACCCCGGCCAGCCCAGGACACACACACAGGACCCCGGCCAGCCCAGGACACACACACAGGACCCCGGCCAGCCCAGAACATACACACAGACCCCGGCCAGCCCAGAACATACACATAGGACCCCCTGCCAGCCCAGGACACCCTGTTAACGGAGTGGTCCTTCCTGCCTGGGGGAGGGCGCCCGCACCTGGAGCTCCACTCGAGGCCCCAGGTGAGCCCAGGACCCCCAGCTCCGGACCCTGGCCAGCCCAGGACACACACACAGGACCCCAGCCAGCCCAGGACACCTTGTTCACGGAGTGGTCCTTCCTGCCTGGGGGAGGGCGCCCACACCTGGAGCTCCACTAAGGCCCCAGGTGAGCCCAGGACCCCTGACCAGGACCCCGGCCAGCTCAGGACCCCCACCTAGGACCCCCTGCCAGTCCAGGACCTCCACCTAGGACCCCGGCCAGCTCAGGACCCCCACCTAGGACCCCCTGCCAGCCCAGGACACCTTGTTCACGGAGTGGTCCTTCCTGCCTGGGGGAGGGTGCCCGCACCTGGAGCTTCACTCGAGGCCTCCAACTGAGCCAGGGCTCCCAGCTCCGGACCCCGGCCAACCCAGGACCCCCGACCAGGACCCCGGCCAGCTCAGGACCCCTACCTAGGACCCCCTGCCAGCCCAGGACACACACACAAGACCCCCTGCCAGCCCAGGACCCCAACCAGCCCATGAACCCCAGCCAGTCCACAAACCCAGGCCAGTCCAGGACCCCCACCTAGGACCCCCTCCCTGCCAGCCCAGGACACACACACGAGAAGTGTAGCCAGTCAAGGACCCCTGTCCAGGACACCTACCCAAGAACCCCTGCCAGTGTGGGACCCCTGTCAGTCCAGGACCCCGCCCCCCAGGACCCCTAAGCCTGCTCAGAATCCCCACCCAGGAACCCATGCCAGCCCAGGACACGTGCGCAGGAACCCTGGCCAGTTCAAGACCCTCGCCTAGGACTGCCAGCCAGTCCAGGACCCCTGGCAAGCCCAGAACCCCCACCCAGGAACCCAGCCAGCTCAGGACCTCCAGGTCAGCTCAAGACCCCATCCAGCCCAGGACCCCCGAAAATCAGAGCCAAGGCTCTCCATCCACCCACGCTCTCTCAACTGCACAGGGCAGGCCACCAAGCAGCCAGGCCAAGCAAGGGACAAGCCAAGGAGGGACAAGCCGGGCAGTGCCCTGTCCCAGCCCCCCACCCAGGGCCCCACTTACTGCTGCTGGGGTCCGTGATGCGGACGCTGGCGCACACGGTGTCCGACGGCTGGCACTGCTTCGGGGTGCAATGGCTGGAGTTGGTGGTCAGGGTGCAGTCCTGGCACCACAGGCCCTGAGCTGGGCAGGCATGGGTGAAGGATGACCAGGCCGGCCAGCCCCTACCCCCGCCCCTCCCCACCTGTGGCAGATGCTCCAGGACAGCCTTGCCCCTCCCCCAGGGGGCTCAGGCTTCCGGAGTCAGGAGCCAGTAGCGCAGGATCACCCCTTCTGGGAGACCCAGGTACACTCCCTACCCTACAGGGCAGGGAGGAGGACGACCCCTCCCTGGACGCAAAGGCAGCTGGCCACACGAGTCTCCCACCTGCCCTGCCTCCTGCACGCTCCCACCCGGCCTCGCACACCCCCGGGGCTGAAGGGTTCCACGCCAGGAAGGACTTGGCTCTGAAAGGCGCTGGGGGAGAACCGCACAGCTGGGGCGGAGCGAGCGAGGGCCGGCCGGGGTCCGAAGGGGTCGCAGTGGTCCGCGAGGCGTGCGGAACCGTCGGAAGATGGCAGCCCGGCGCCCAACTCCCGCGCTCCCGGAGCGCCGGACACCTGCCTGGCCCCGCGGCCCGACTCACCGGGCGCCGAGCACAGCAGCGCGGCCAGCAGCGCCAGGCCGAGGCCCCTCATGGCTGCAGGCAACATGCTCCGGACAGGCCTAGGGGAGGCGCGGGGGCTGCGGGCAGGGGTCCTCTGGGGCGCAGGCCTGGCAGGGAAACGCCTCGGTCAGGAGACCAGCCCAACCCAAGGACCCTCCCCCTTCTCCGGCCTCAGAACGCACCCCGCCGGCGGAATCCGAGGCTGGGGGCGGCCCGGGGCGCGCAAAGCCCCGCGCCCGGCCCCTCCCCCGCCCCGGCATCCACCATCGCGCACCGCCGCCGCGGAGAAGGCGCCCGAGCTGCCGGGCGGTGGCAGCTCCGAGGCCCCCAGCGCGCACCGGGCACCTGTGGGGGCATCGGGAGTGGGAGGTGCGTCCGGACCCGAGGGGCAGGACGAGGGCGGCGCGGACCGCACCTGCCGATGGGGGAGGGGCGGCACCAGGTCCCCACTCCCACCCCTGGGCTGGGGGGCCGGGAACCCAGCGCCAAGCCCCCTCCCGCGGCCCGCCGCGCGCGCGCCAGGGCGCTCACCGCGGGTCAGGGCGTGGAGTGCGGAGCGCGGGGTCGGGGGGCGCACTCACATCCCTGGGGTGTCCGCACTCCGGGCTCGGGCGGCGGCGCGGCGCGGGGAGCGGTGCCCTTCGGTCTCCCTGCGGACCGGAACCCGCGCGCAGTCTTTCGGGGGCGCAGCCGCAGACGCGGACCCCGCGCGGGGGGCGGGGCGGCGCCGGGGCGGGGGCCGCGCGGGGGCGTGGGCGGCGGGAAGCGCCTGGGCGGGGGCGCTCGGGGCTCGCGGCCCAGCCGCAGGTCACCGCCCCGGGCCCGCCGCGCCCTTCCCCACCGCCTCCTCCCCCACCCGGGCACGGGCAGCGTCCCCCCGCCTCGCTTTGGCCGAGACCCGCCCCCCCCCCCCCCCCCGCCCCGTTGGAGCCGCTTGGAAGAGCGTTCACTGCGCGAGGAGGCGAATTGCACAAAGGCTCGGAGGGAGGCGGGGGAGCCGCAGACCCGGCTCGCGCGCCCCAGCCTCGTCTCCAGCTCAGGCTCTGCTCGGCGCCCACTGTGACCGCCACCCCTGCAGCGCCGGCCCGGGACGCGCCCCCGAGAGGGCGGGACCCCGAGCCGGGCGGCGCCCTCGGTCCCCGCGCCCGCCCGTCGGTGTCGCGGCTGTCCCGGGTCTCAGGAGACAGAAGACACGTGCCCTCCTGAGCCCGGCCTGAGACCAGGTCCTCCCTGAGCTGCGAGGGCCCTGCTGCCCCGGGCGCTCCGCAAACGTGGTGCGGGGAGGTGGGGGGTGAGCTCCCAGCCCAGGGGACACACAGAGACCAGGGACACAGAGACGGGGGGGGGGGGGGACGACACAGTGACCAGAGGGACACACACGGACCAGGGGACACAGACTGGGGACACGGAGACCCGGGCTGTGACCAGGGACACTCAGTGCTGGGGTGGCATAGCAGTGCTGGAGGCCCTGTGCCCTCACTGCCCGGGAGCGGTCACTGCCAAGGCCGGAGTGGACTGCAGAGTGCGGGAGGCCTGGCCTGGGGGGCGGGCGGAGGAGGCGCTGGCGCGGCTCCTGCACAGTTCCCAAAGTTGTGGAGGCTGTGGGAGAAGGATCTTAGTCCACCAGCGACCAAGGCAGTGAGACAGTGGAGCCAAAGCCTGCAGGTGCCGGCCAGCGCTGCGCCATGTGGGGCTGGGGGCTGGGTGCGGGCGTCCCGCCTGGCAGAGTCTGTGCAGGGCCTGGGAGCAGGCAGAGGCCACGGAGCACCGCCCTGGTGGGGCCTGCAAGGAACCCTGGGAGAGGAGTACTGCGTGACCGTGACTGTAGCAGTGACCCAGGCCAGGGGGCGGAGGTCTGTGCCTGGAGGCCTTGGTAGGGGCTGGGGCTGGGGGGAGTCGGCTCCCAGACCCCCGCGCCCCCCCCCCGCAGGTTGCTGAGCCCCCTCCTCGCCTCAGGGAGCTGCAGTGGAGGACTGGGGGAGCTCTGGCAGACCCTACCCGGCTGTGGGGAGGGGGCCCAGGCCAGCAGCAGCCGGAGCACCCAGCAGAGTGAGCCAGGCGACTCCAGTGAGAGTGCGAAATAAAAAGTGGCAAAACACCCAGAAAACAAGCCTCGGGATAAGACGGACACCGCTGGATTTAAATCTTTAACATTTTGAAATTGGAGGCATCAAATACAGACGTATCCTTAGTTACACAGGGCCTCGAGTGAGGAGGTCAAAGAAACCCGGAAAGAACCGAGCCCAGTGAAAGAAGCCGCCGCACCTGCACACGCGTGTGTGTGTGTGAGTTCCCGACGCTGGAGAAAGGCAGACGGGAAGTTGGGCCAAGGATGAGAGGTCACGCGTGTTGGCACTGGCGTCTGGGCTAGCGCTGGGACCCCCACCCCATGACCAAGTGCGGGGTTCAAGTCCTGGTTCTGCCTCCGACTCCAGCTTCCTGGCAGGCAGCAGGTGCGTGGGTCCCTGCCGCCCGCAGAGGGCCTCCGGCTAAGCCTGACCCAGCCCTGGCCTAAGTTAGAGACCCAGCAGACGGAGCGCTCTGAGCCGTCAGCCTCCGGAATCAGCACACTGTGCACACTGTGTCTTCCGTGATTGGTGACCATTTACACAAGGAAAATGTTCTAAAAGTAGACAGGTGTGGCTGCACGCTTCGTGAATAACCTAAACAGCACTGTGCGCCTTCGGTACCGTGAACTCCACCTTGGGAACGCCGCTGTGCGCGCAGACTCGGCTTAGCAGCTGAACAGAGGCTCCGTTAGCGGACAGGAAGTCGGCGGAAGTCACCGAGGGGCAGCTGGAGGGGCAGAGGTGGGACACCCGGGAGAACTTCCAAAAGCAGAGAGGGTGGCTTGCGGAGAGCGCGCGGCCTCCCCGGGACCCCGAGAGGACGCGGCGCCGGCGCCTTCGAGGGGCTTGGAGAAGTCAGCTGCGAGGCTTACACGCTCTTCTCCAAACGTGAGTGCAAAGCAAGCCGTCCAGGTAACGCTTAGAAAACAACTCGGGGGCAGGAAACCCAAGAGCCTACTTTAAAACCACAGGGCGGGCACTTAGCTGGCAGCTGAGACGCCCCTGTCCCACCGGGGACACCCGGGCTTCATGGCTGGCTGTGGCCCCTGACTCCAGCTTCCGGCCAGTGTGGATCCCGGCAGTGATGGCACAGGGACGGAGACCTGGGTGAACCACAGGATGGGGGATCTGAAGTGTGCCTCTCTCTCTCTCTCTCTCTCTCTCTCTCTCCCCCCTCCCTCCCTCCCCTGCCTTCCCCTGCCCTCCCCCTCTCATGAATAAGTAGGCAAAAGACCTGCAAAGACCTTTCTCAGAACACGTCCAAAGGGTCAACAGGTCGTGAGGAACAAGGCCACATCACAGCCACGGGGACAGTGCGGCCACGGTGCAGCCACGGGGACGGTGCAGCCGTGATGCAGCCACGGGTCTCCGTGCACCTGTTCCAGGGGCTGCCACTAGGAAGATGAGACAACGGGTGCTGCTGGGGTACAGGGCAGAGACCCCGGGCACTGCCAGTGGCCGTGTCCACTAGTGGAGCCGTTCTGGAAACCAAGGGCAGAGTTAGCGCGTGTGACCGAGTGCCGTGTGCACACGCGTGAGCATGGGCACAGACATACCACCACCGTGTGCACACACATGAGCGTGGGCACAGGCACGCCACCACCGGGTGCCCATCAGTGGGTGAGCAGGTAAAGGAAAGGTGGTAGGCAGATGACAAGATACTGCCCGGCCAGGGGCAGGATGCAGCCCCAAGTTCAGCCAGGCCCCTGGGGGTTTTGTGGGGCCTAAGCAGGGCCCAGGGCAGCCACAGGAGAGGCTGGGGAGGGGGAGGGGGCCCCAGGGCCCAGGGCAGTGACAGGAGAGGCTGGGGGAGGGGGAGGGGGCCCCAGGGCCCAGGGCAGTGACAGGAGAGGCTGGGGGAGGGGGAGGGGGCCCCAGGACTCAGGGCTCTAACCCTGACCCTAACCCTTGGCAAGCACCACTAATAATAATGTAATGCCTATTTCAAAGTTGCTAAGAGCAGATTTTAAAGTTTTATTTATTTGTCTTATTTGAAAGGCAGGCAAACAGAGACAGAGACCGAGGACTCTCCGCTGGCTCACTCTCCACATGGCCACAGCAGCCAGGGCGGGGCCGGGCTGCAGCCAGGAGCCTGGAGCCCAGCCCTGGTCTCCCATGTGGGTGCCAGGCCCCGCCTGCTTGAGCCATCACCTGCACTGCCCAGGAAGCTGGAACTTGAGCCCAGGCACGCTGACGTGGGAGGACTTCGAGCCAGCCAGCATCTCTTGCTTTGAAGATGTTTAAGTTTTTGTTTAGTTATCTGTTTATCTGTGTATGCATTCGAAAGGCGGCTGGGGCAGCGGGTGTGTGTGTGTGTGAGACCTTCCATCTGGTTCACTCCGCAAGATGGCTGCACAGCCAGGGCTGGGCCAGACCAAACCCAGGAGCCGGGAGCTCCATCTGGGGCCCCACGTGGGCGCAGGGGCTCCGGCACGTGGGCCGCCTTCTGCTGCTCCCCAGGCGCATTGGCTGGGAAGGCATGGAGCCAGGGTTCACACACGCACTGCCACAGGGCAGGCCGCTGTCCCCAGGTGCAGCTTAGCCTGGGCACCGGAACCCCCAACCCCAGCCGGGGTCCGAGCGCTGTGCTGGGTGCCTGCCCAGGAGAGCAGGGAGCACAGGTTCCTGGCATGGCGGAAGCCACGAGGCACAGACGCCGTCACTCTGGAACCCTGTCTCCCATCCCCGGCCTTCCCCTCACCTCCCATGGGTGGCTGGCCAAGGGTGCGGCAGAGGATGGCTTTGAGGTCTGTGACCAGAGAACACCAGGGGTGGGCGTGCGATCCGGACCCCGTGGGCTGACGTGTCCGAGGATCCAGGATCTGGCCGAGGAGCGGACGGCAGGTTCCCACCAGTGAGAGGTGGAGATGGGGGGAGTGGCGGGCCCTGGGGCGCCTCCCAGGCCCTGGCTGGGACCCTCAGGCTGGGAGGAGCCGCAGCCGAGGGACGTGAAGTTCTCTGTGAGATGTGAGGTCTGGCAGGAGAGCTCTGGAGAGGAAGACGGGGCCTTGCTGGCACAGGGGGCGCGCGAGGAAGAAGTGGGGACGGGGAAGGGGTCCAGCCCCCAGCAGCAGAGGACCCGAGGGTCTGGGAGGGCCGCCCGCCGGCCTGCCTGTCTGGGGCGCTGTCGGTCACCCACATGAGGTGGCCAGGTGGCTGGGGCCCCAGCAGGGAGGGGTTCCAGGCCTCCCCTCCCCCCCAGTCCGTCTCCTGAGGCCCCGCCTCCACCCCACCTTTGCCCTCTGACTCTGCCTCCTCTCAGCGTGCCCCAGGCTGCTGTGTGACTGCACAGAGCTGTGCCCCCTCTGTGTGGATAGGGACCAACCCTACCTGTACCATGCGCACCTGCCACCTCCCCCAGCCCTCTGTGTTGAGGCTCAAGGCCCAAAGCAGACCCAGGGCCCTCAGACTGCCCCACCTGCCACTTGGCCTTGTGGGAGCAGGTGGTGCCTCCCAGCACCGCCAGGGCACCCAGGCTCCTCCCCTGCCGTCTTGCTCATGTGATGGGCAGCCCCGACACCTGCACGCAGCTGGCCCTCTGGTGGCCCTGGGCACGCCGCGGAGGTCAGATCTCAGGGGCCCAGTCCTCCCCACGGCTCCACCTGTCCCAGAGCCCTTCACGCGCACCGCCCCTGTCCTGGCTTGTGGAGCTCAGCTCAGCACCCAGGGCTCCCAGGCCAGCCTGCCTGTCTCCGCCTTTGCCCCAGACCACAGCCTCGGCACAGATACCAGGAGGGAACACATCGCACTGTTTCAAAACCCCAGGTCTTGGGGCGATTTGCTACAGAGTGGAAGACAGCACAGGTAGCTGGGGCCTGGCCAGCCCTGGGCAGCCCTCGGTGGGGACCTGGCTCTCCCCCTCCCCGTCTCCCTCCCCTCCCCAGTGAGTCTGTGAGTGGTGAGTGGTTGCCAGGGCGACAGATTCCTTGCTGGTTCCAGGCTACACGGCCCGCCTCCCCAGTCACGTGGGTCAGTTTCACCCTATCAGGATTTTTGCAAACGAGAATAATCATGGTCATGACTAGCAGAGGGAAACGTTCTTGAATGTCCAGGTCGGGGGGCAGCCTCTGCGGGAGCAATCCCCCCAGCCTAACCTGGCCCCACACCTGTTCCCAGGGACAGGGGCTTCACTCCCCCGGGGGACGCTCTGACAAGTGCCCCGTGGTGCCTCCTCTCCAAGCTTGGGGCTCAGGGAACCCCACAGAACCAGCTGCCTCACCACCGCGCCACCGCCAGACCAGGGACAGGGTCTCGGGCGCCTCCCTCTCCAGGCTCATCCCACCAAGCCTCGGGAGCGCCACCGGGGGCAGGTGGTGGCTCGGCGGGGACACACGGCTTGAGACACCCCCGTCCCACACTGCAGGGCTGGGTCTGAGAGCAGGCCTGAGTTCCCGTCCCGGCTGCACTTCTCACTCCAGCTCCGGAGGTGGCTCCTGTGGCTGGGTCCCTGCCGGCCTCACGGGAGAGCCCAGTGGGTCCTCAGCTCTCAGCTTCGGCCTGGCCCAGCCCTGGCTGTTGCAGGCATTTGGGGAGTGAACCTGCAGATGAGAGATCTCTGTCTCTCTGACTTTGGAATACACAAAATAAAAACAAAAATGTAGGGAACGGCATTGTGGCGTCACAGGTTAAGCCACTGCCTGCGATGCCCGCATGCTACATGGGCACTGGTTCCTGTCCCAGCTGCTGCACTTCGGATCCCGCTCCCTGCTAACGCACCTGGGAAAGCAGCCGGTGATGGCCAAGTGCTGGGCCCTGCACCCGCGTGGGAGACCAGCATGCTTCTCCCAGCCCCTGGCTTTGGCCCAGCCCAGCCCTGGCTATAGCAGCCTTTCGGGAGTGAACCAGCAGGTGGGAGAGCTCTCCGTCTCTCTCTCTCTCTCTCTCTCTCTCTCCACTTTGCAACTAAATAGATTAATAAATCTTTATAAGACGTGAGTTTGGGGGCCAGCATTATGGCGTGACAGGGAAAGCCACCATCGGAAACGCTGGCGTCCCACACGGGCTCCAGTTCCGATCCAGCTCTCTGCTAATGCACCTGGGAGAGTGGTGAGGATGCCTCGAGTGCTTGGTCCTCCAAACCCAGATGGGAGACCCAGAGGAAGCTCCAGGTCCTGGCTTCCGACCAGCCCAGCTCTGGCCCTGCGGCCATCAGGGAGCAAATCAGCAAGTGGACTTCTCTCTCTCTCTCTGCCTCACTCTCCTTTTCAAATAAATAAATAAGGCTTTTTAAATATTTATTTATTTATTTGAAAGTCAGAGTTACACAGAGGCAGAGAGAGAGAGAGAGAGGTCTTCCATCCAATGGTTCACTCCCCAGTTAGCCACAATGGCCAGAGCTGGGCCAATCCGAAGCCAGGAGCCAGGAGCTTCTTCCAGGTCTCCCATGCAGGTGCAGGGGCCCAAGGACTTGGACCATCTTCTACTGCTTTCCCAGGCCGTAGCAGAGAGCTGGATTGGAAGTGGAGCAGCCAGGACTAGAACCATTGCCCTATGGGATTCTGGTACTGGCGGTGGTGGCTTTACCCACTATGCCACAGCGCCAGACCCCAAACTCACTTCTTAAAAAGACTTATTTACTGGGGCTGGCGCTGTGGCACAGCGGGTTAATTCCTTGGCCTGAAGTGCATCCCATATGGGTGCCGGTTTGAGACCCGGCTTCTCCACTTCTGATCCAGCTCTCTGCTATGGCCTGGGAAAGCAGCGGAAGACGGCGCAAGTCCTCGGGCCCCTGCACCTGCCTAGAAGACCGGAGGAAGCTCCTGGCTCCTGGCTTTGGCCTGTCCCTGTCCTGGCTGTTGTGGCCATCTGGGGAATAAACCAGCGGTTGGAAGACCTCTCTCTGTCTCTGTCTCTGTCTCTCCCTCTCTGTAACTCTGCCTCTCAAATAAATAACTAAAATCTTGAAATTAAAAAAAAAGTGTTTGCCTGTTCCCACGTCATGCAGCAGTCCCTGCATTGCTGGTCCCAGGCCCTGCACAGCTGGTCCTCGGCGTGTGGGGCCACACTGCACCCCGGCTGCGCCGCTCGCGCCCCGAGCCTTGGCGTGGCCCCGAGCCCCCGCTTCTGTCGGTCAGAAGGCAGAGCTGCCGGTTCCGGGTTCCGCTTCTTCAGAGGCAGGTGCCAGGCTCCCTCCACCGCAGGGGGCCATTTTGTAGGGAGAGGAAGGAGGGGGAGAGGGAGGAGGAGAGCAGGTCGACATCGGGGGCACCTGGGCACCTGCAGCGGCAGCCAGGGTAGCGCTAGGATACAGACACCACATGGGGAGGGAGATTGGCCCCGGGCACCCACTGGGGTAGCTGCGCCCCAAGACCAACTGCTGCTTTGCACATGGACGTCCCTAGCCTGGAGCAGCAGATTCCTCGCTGGCTGCCTGGTGGGGGGACACAGGTGAGACGCGGGCTTCGAGGTTCACGGGGTGGGGTGGGGGTGGGGGTGGATGCTTGGAAAGCCCTCTCCCGAGGGTGGGTCTGTTTCCCGAGCACCCCGCCGCCAGCCGCTGCTCCTGGCTCCATCCTCGGTGCCTCGGGGAGCCGAGGGCAGTGCTGGACACTCCCAGGGGACAGTGCCCAGAGCTGTGCCCTTGAACCTTGGGGACGTAAGCCTGGGTCCCAGGAGCGAGCTGAGGTTAGCTTTGCCCCCTCCACAGGCTCAAGAAGTGGCCACGTGCAGTGCTGGCTCTGTGCAACCCACGCCGGGTGACCCATGTCCTCAGGGGGCCTGGCCGTCCTCACGGGGGCCTGGCCGTCCTCACAGGGGCCTGGCCATCCTCGGGGGGGCCTGGCCACACTCACAGGGGCCTGGCCACACTCACGGGGGCCTGGCCACGCTCACTGGGACCTGGCCGTCCTCACGGGGGTCTGGCTGTCCTCAAGGGGGGCTGGCCTGGAGGGGAGGAGTGTGTGAGAGGTCCTGGTGCCTTCCCGGCCTCAGCTTACGGCTCAGTGGGCTCATGCCACCAGGAGCCCAATGGGCTGTGAGCAGCCTTGGGCGGGGTCTTCAGGGTCTCTGAGAAGCAGCCCCCCACAAAGAAGCAGACAAATTCCTGGCAGCCCTGTGAGGCCCCACAGGGGCTGAGTCTGGGGCGAAGCCGCTGGGACCAGCGCCAGCGCAGAGACCTGGGAGGGACCCCGGATGCTGCCCCCGAGCCCCCGCGGCCTCTTCCGACCCCCCGCCCTTGAAGGTTCCTCCTCTGCTTGGGTTTTTCTTTTTTAGAACATGATTTCATGTGAGCGGCAGAGAGGGAGACAGCGTCCCTTCCCCCGGGGCCACTCCCCAGATGGCCAGGGCCGAGCCAGCTGCAGCCAGGGCTGGGGGCTCCGCGTGGGCCTTGGGCCACCTGGTCCCACTGCTGGACGCTTCGTCCGCTGCCTCCGGGGTGAGCGTCAGCAGGACGCTGGAGCTGAAGCGGAACTGCGACTGGCACCAGGCCTGGGGCAGGGGTGCGGGCGCCCTCACCAGGCCCGGCACAGGGGTGTGGGCACCCTCGCCAGGCCCAGCACAGGGGTGCAGGCGCCCTCACCAGGCCCTAGACAAGGGTGCGGGCGCCCTCACCAGGCCCCAGACAGGGGTGCGGGCACCCTCACCAGGCCCGGCACAGGGGTGTGGGCACCCTCGCCAGGCCCAGCACAGGGGTGCGGGCGCCCTCACCAGGCCCCGGACAAGGGTGCGGGCACCCTCACCAGGCCCGGGACAGGGGTGCGAGTGCCCTCACCAGGCCCAGCACAGGGTGCGGGCACCCTCACCAGGCCCGGGACAGGGGTGCGAGTGCCCTCACCAGGCCCCGGACAAGGGTGCGGGCACCCTCACCAGGCCCCAGACAGGGGTGCGGGCGCCCTCGCCAGGCCCCAGACAGGGGTGCGGGCCCCCTCACCAGGCCCGGGACAGGGTGCGGGCACCCTCACCAGCGTCTGCGGCGCAGCCCGCGGTTCACTTCTGGAATCGCGCAGCTGTCCTGATTCCCCTAGCATCTCCCGGCCCCCGTGACGGGCTCACGGCCGGTTTCCAGCTTCTCTCGGGCCAGCGTCCGAGCGCAGCTTTCTCCAGGCCAGCACGTCCGTGCCCACGGCTCCCGTCTGCTGGGGTTCAGCCACACGGGCCTTCCGGTCGGCCCTGCTCCGGCATCGCGGCCAGCGGCCGGGGCCTGTGTCAAGGGCAGGGCCTCGGCTTCCGTCCTCTGCCGCCGGCTGGGCTCAGAGCCTTTCAGTCCCGCGCTCTCTGCCTGCCCTGTCTTCCCGGGTTCAGGAGCCCCTTCCGCACAGCTCCCGCCCACCCGCTCCAATCCGGAGCCCAGGCCCTCCATGCTCCTGCGGCCACCTCTGCCAGGCCACCTCTGCCAGGCCACCGACCCCCACTGCCTGCCCCTCCCCTCGCAAGGGGACACAAGCCCAGCGGGCTCGAGGCCTCCTGTTCACCCTGCGCCCGGGCAGCACGGGTGTCCCGTCCACAGCAGGGTGGACGCCCGCAGAGGGGGTGGACCCCGCAGAGGGGATGTGGACCCCACAGCGGGGGTGTGGACGCCCACAGAGGGGGTGTGGACTCCACAGAGGGGGTGGACGCCCACAGAGGGGGTGTGGACTCCACAGAGGGGGTGTGGATACCCGCAGAGGGGGTGGACAACCACAGAGGGTGTGGACGCCCACAGAGGGGGTGTGGACCCCACAGAGGGTGTGTGGATACCCGCAGAGGGGGTGTGGACCCCACAGAGGGGGTGTGGATGCCCACAGCAGGGTGGATGCCCACAGAGGGGGTGTGGACCCCACAGAGGGGGTGTGGACGCCCACAGAGGGGGTGTGAACCCCACAGAGGGGGTGTGGACCCCACAGAGGGTGTGTGGATACCCGCAGAGGGGGTGTGGACCCCACAGAGGGGGTGTGGATGCCCACAGCAGGGTGGATGCCCACAGAGGGGGTGTGGACCCCACAGAGGGGGTGTGGACGCCCACAGAGGGGGTGTGGACCCCACAGAGGGGGTGTGGACCCCACAGAGGGGGTGGACGCCCACAGAGGGGGTGTGGACGCCCACAGAGGGGGTGTGGATGCCCACAGAGGGGGCGTGGACCCCACAGAGGGGGTGGATGCCCACAGAGGGGGTGTGGATGCCCACAGAGGGGGTGTGGACACCCGCAGAGGGGGTAGATGCCCACAGAGGGGGTGGACTCCCACAGCGGGGGTGTGGACGCCCACAGAGGGGGTGTGGACACTCACAGAGGGGGTGTGGATGCCCACAGAGGGGGTGGATGCCCACAGAGGGGTGGACTCCCACAGAGGGGGTGGACGCCCACAGAGGGGGTGTGGACGCCCACAGAGGGGGTGTGGATGTCCACAGAGGGGGTGTGGACGCCCACAGAGGGGGTGGATGCCCACAGAGGGGGTGTGGATGCCCACAGAGGGGGCGTGGACACCTGCAGAGGGGGTGGATGCCAACAGAGGGGGTGGACTCCCACAGAGGTGGTGTGGACGCCCACAGAGGGGGTGGACATCCACAGAGGGGGTGTGGACACCCACAGAGGGGGTGGACTCCCACAGAGGGGGTGGACACCCACAGAGGGGGTGGGGACGCCCACAGAGGGGGTGGACTCCCACAGAGGGGGTGGATGTCCACAGAGGATGTGGACACCCACAGAGGAGATGTGGATGCCCACAGAGGGGGTGGACGCCCACAGAGGGGGTGTGGATGCCCACAGAGTGGGTGGACGCCCACAGAGAGGGTGTGGATGCCCACAGAGGGTGTGGACGCCCACAAAGGGGGTGTGAATGTCCACAGAGGGGGTGGACGCCCACAGAGGGGGTGTGGATGCCCACAGAGGGGGTGTGAATGCCCACAGTGGGGGTGGACTCCGCAGAATCTCAGCGCCCCACAGTGAGTGTGTGCAGCCAGCACCCAGCCCTGGGGTCTCTCATCACCCCCAAGGCCGTCTGCCTGGCCGCAGCGGGCCGGCCTCTCCTGTGGTCCCACTGCCCCAGCTACCTCCAAATCGGACCCTCCAGGTGAGGCTGCCAGGTGGCCCCCAGCCCAGGCCGCACAGCCCGTGTCTCCCTGTTTTCCAGGAGCCGCGGGGAAGGCGGTGCAGCGGGAGTCCCCGGGAGGAGGCGGGGAGACCTCCCTTCCCCCACAGGCTTAGCCCCGCCTCCGCTCTCCCTGGCTCGTGGGCCCCAAGCCTCAGCCCGCTTCCACACCGGCGCCACCCCTTCCCCAGAGAACCAGGCGCAGAGCCCCGCTCCGCCTCTCTGCTGCCCACCAGGGAGCGCTCGAGTGTGCTCACGCCCAGCAGCACCCAGGGGTCTCCCTGCAGCCCCGGCGCGTTGCCTTGGAGACGGCTCCGCAGCGGCCGCGCCGTGGTCCTGCGGGTCCGGGCCGCTTCCCCCCGCCCCGCACCCCGCCATCCGCACCTGGGTCCCTGCGCCGACAGTGGATGCTGGGCGTCTGGTGCGGGCGCCTCCCTCCTCGCTTCCCACGCGGGTCTTCCCGCGTGCGCTCTGCCAAGGACTTGAATTCTGCCGGCCCGGCTTCGCGAGGGGGCCGGACCCGCCCAGCCGCGGGCACAGGAGCCTCGGGGTGCAGGGAGCGTCCAGAGGAGCTACGCGTTGCTCCGATGTCCGCGCCTCCCGGGGGCTTTGCTGGCCGCGTGGTCAGGACCAGGGAGCTCGGGAACCGCGGGTTGCTGTGGCCCTGGCCCCAGGTAGGATGGGTCTGAGTGCATACGCAGGACTTCGAGTGTTCAGCACCCACGTGTGTGCACAGAGCTGAGGACAGCCCTGAGCCAGGGCTCTCCCGCTCCCTGGTCCCGCCGCGTGGAGCGCCCAGGGCCTCTTGCAGGAGGCCCAGCTGTATGCTGACAGGCACACCTGCTGTGCCGGGCCCTGGGGACAGGCGGGGGGGGGGGGTGGCTGGTGACCCACCCTCGGGAGGTGGTCTTTGACCAGGGTCTTCAGCAAAGCCGGGCTCGTCCCACCCTCCTCCCTGAGCCCAGCTGAAGCCCTGGCCCAGAAGAGACCCTCAGATACGGAACAGAGAGTGGGGCAGGGAGCTCGCTGGCCCACAAGCACAGGGGTCAGGCCGCCTGGCAGTGAACAAAGTAGGGACGGGGGTGGGGTGGGGGGGAGCGGCGCTAAGCTGTGCAGGTGGAGGAAGGGGGGCTGGGGCCCGGGGGGAGGGCTCAAGTGCCAGGACCCACACTGCCCCTCAGTGCCAGGACACACACTGCCCCTCATGCCAGGACCCACGCTGCCCCTCAGTGCCAGGACCCACGCTGCCCCTCACTGCCAGGACCCACACTGCCCCCTCAGTGCCAGGACCCATGCTACCCCCCACTGCCAGGACCCACGCTGCCCTTCACTGCCAGGACCCACGCTGCCCCTCAGTGCCAGGACCCACGCTGCCCCTCAGTGCCAGGACACATGCTGCCCCCTCACTGCCAGGACCCACGCTGCCCCTCACTGCCAGGACCCACGCTGCCCCTCAGTGCCAGGACCCACGCTGCCCCTCACTGCCAGGACCCACACTGCCCCTCACTGCCAGGACCCACGCTGCCCCTCACTGCCAGGACCCACGCTGCCCCTCAGTGCCAGGACCCACGCTGCCCCTCACTGCCAGGACCCACGCTGCCCCTCACTGCCAGGACCCACGCTGCCCCTCACTGCCAGGACCCACGCTGCCCCTCACTGCCAGGACCCACGCTGCCCCTCACTGCCAGGACACATGCTGCCCCTCAGTGCCAGGACCCACACTGCCCCTCACTGCCAGGACCCACGCTGCCCCTCACTGCCAGGACCCACGCTGCCCCTCACTGCCAGGACCCACGCTGCCCCTCACTGCCAGGACCCACGCTGCCCTTCACTGCCAGGACCCACACTGCCCCCACTGCCAGGACCCACGCTGCCCCTCACTGCCAGGACCCACGCTGCCCCTCAGTGCCAGGACCCACGCTGCCCCTCACTGCCAGGACCCACGCTGCCCCTCACTGCCAGGACCCATGCTACCCCCCACTGCCAGGACCCACGCTGCCCCCTCAGTGCCAGGACCCACGCTGCCCTTCACTGCCAGGACCCACGCTGCCCCTCAGTGCCAGGACCCACGCTGCCCTTCACTGCCAGGACACATGCTGCCCCTCAGTGCCAGGACCCACGCTGCCCCCACTGCCAGGACCCACGCTGCCCCTCACTGCCAGGACCCATGCTACCCCCCACTGCCAGGACCCACGCTGCCCTTCACTGCCAGGACCCACGCTGCCCCTCAGTGCCAGGACCCACGCTGCCCCTCAGTGCCAGGACCCACGCTGCCCCTCACTGCCAGGACACATGCTGCCCCTCAGTGCCAGGACCCACGCTGCCCCTCAGTGCCAGGACCCACGCTGCCCCTCAGTGCCAGGACCCACGCTGCCCCTCACTGCCAGGACCCACGCTGCCCCCTCAAGTGGTCCAGAGTGTGGCGGCCCATGTCCCTGCCCTGCTGGGGGCCTTACTGTTCTGCGTCCCTGGTGGACGCCCTGTGGCTTCTGCTAGGGCCGGCCCCCGCTTGTGTCTCCAGCACAGTTGTGCTAGGGGGACCCGGGCTGCACGCCCGTTAGCCACGGTGACCCAGTCACTCAGCTGCCACCGTGTGCTTCCCTTGTTGACAAAACACAGCAAACCCTCTGGGCGTGGGCCGGGTGCCCAGGCAGATGGGGTCCCACCATGGGCAGCCAGGTGTAGGGAAAGGCGGTGACCAAGCAGGCAAGGGCGGGATCGAGATGGAGTGAAGGGGTGACCGTCTGGCTGTGTGGTGACCAAGGTGACCGCCCTGGCCAGGTGCCGGAGACAGGGGGCAGCAAGAGCATCCTGGAGTAGACAGACATGAGCAGGTGGAGAGTGACGGGGGGCACCTTGAGAACAGGGGGAAGTGTGAGGGGTCTGGAGAGGGCAGTGGGCAGGAGACCCATGCGTTTGCTGAGGCCACCCCAGCTGCTGAAGGGAATGGAGTTGGGGCGATCAGGGGGCAGGTGCGGGGACCCAGGTGGGCTCTGCAGGGTCCTGCCGAGAGACTGTCGGGGTGGGGCCAGGTCTGGCCCTGGGGAGCCCTCCCAGACACCCCCGGCTCCCGCGGGCGGCCAGGTCGGGCGTGGTCTCCTCTCTGGGGGTCAGCTTCCACCTGTCTCTCCCTGTTGTGGTCTGAAACCTAACCTGCAAGGTGGTGGTCCTAGGACGGGGCTTCGTGTGATGAGTGAGGGGGTCCCCCTCATGAGTGGGACTCGTGCCCACATACAAGGCCCAGGACCTTGTTCGGCCCTTCCGGAACAAGCCCTCAGAACTCCCAGGCTGTCAGCCGGGGCAGCTATGAGGAATGGACAGAGACAGTCCCTCAGCCGAAGCATCCCCAACCCCTCCCCCACACTCCCAGACCCCCAGCCCCCTCCTGTCTCCCATGAACACCTGCCCTGTGTCCCCAGACGCCCAGCCTCCTCCTAGCCCCCATGAGCACCTGCCCTGTGCCCCCAGACCCCAGACCCTCCTGGCTCCATGAGCACCTGCCCTGTGTCCCCAGACCCCAGCCCCCTCCCTCCTGGCTCCATGAGCACCTGCCCTGTGCCCCCAGATGCCCAGCCTCCTCCTAGCCCCCATGAGCACCTGCCCTATGCCCCCAGGACCCCAGCCCCCTCCCTCCTGGCACCATGAGCACCTGCCCTATACCCCCAGACCCCCAGACCCCTCCCTCCTGGCCCCCATGAGCACCTGCCCTGTGCCCCCAGACCCCCAGCCCCCTCCTTCCTGGCACCATGAGCACCTGCCCTATGCCCCCAGCCCCCCAGCCCCCTCCCTCCAGGCCCCCATGAGCACCTGCCCTGTGCCCCCAGCCCCCCAGCCCCCTCCCTCCTGGCCCCCATGAGCACCTGCCCTATGCCCCCAGACCCCCAGCCCCCTCCTGGCCCCCATGAGCACCTGCCCTATGCCCCCAGCCCCCCAGCCCCCTCCCTCCAGGCCCCCATGAGCACCTGCCCTGTGCCCCCAGACCCCCAGCCCCTCCCTCCTGGCCCCCATGAGCACCTGCGCTGTGTCCCCAGCCCCCCAGCCTCCTCCTTCCTGGCCCCCATGAGCACCTGCCCTGTGTCCCCAGACCCCCAGACCCCTCCCTCCTGGCCCCCATGAGCACCTGCCCTGTGTCCCCAGCCCCCCAGCCTCCTCCTTCCTGGCCCCCATGAGCACCTGCCCTGTGCCCCCAGACCCCCAGCCCCCTCCCTCCTGGCCCCATGAGCACCTGCCCTGTGCCCCCAGACCCCCAGCCCCTCCCTCCTGGCCCCCATGAGCACCTGCCCTGTGCCCCCAGACCCCCAGCCCCCTCCCTCCTGGCCCCATGAGAACCTGCCCTGTGCCCCCAGACCCCCAGCCCCTCCCTCCAGGCCCCCATGAGCACCTGCCCTGTGCCCCCAGACCCCCAGCCCCCTCCTGGCCCCCATGAGCACCTGCCCTATGCCCCCAGCCCCCCAGCCCCCTCCTGGCCCCCATGAGCACCTGCCCTGTGCCTCCAGGACCCCAGCCCCTCCCTCCAGGCCCCCATGAGCACCTGCCCTGTGCCTCCAGGACCCCAGCCCCCTCCCTCCTGGCACCATGAGCACCTGCCCTGTGCCCCCAGACCCCCAGACCCCTCCCTCCTGGCCCCCATGAGCACCTGCCCTGTGCCCCCAGACCCCCAGCCCCCTCCTTCCTGGCACCATGAGCACCTGCCCTATGCCCCCAGACCCCCAGCCCCCTCCTGGCCCCCATGAGCACCTGCCCTGTGCCCCCAGACCCCCAGCCCCCTCCCTCCTGGCCCCCATGAGCACCTGCCCTGTGCCCCCAGACCCCCAGCCCCCTCCCTCCAGGTTTCCATGAGCACCTGCCCTGTGCCCCCAGACCCCCAGCCCTCTCCTGGCCCCATGAGCACCTGCCCTGCCCTGCCCTGGTCTGAGAGGCCTGAGATCCAGAGATAGTGCTGACCAGGTCCTGAGTGAGTGAGGAGCCCCCAGGGGGAGGCCCCCAGGAGCTCTGAGGAGCCGACACAGAGCCGGAGAGCAGCCCGGACACCGAAATCACCGGCAACTTGACCCCGGCCTCCAGCCTCAGAAGGGCTTTCCGCCGTACGGTCCCCCGCCCCCCCCCCATGCCTGCAGTGCTGTTTGCTGCATTTTCTTTGAGGATTCTCTGGATTTGTTTATTTGAAGGGCGGAGCAGCAGAGAGAGGGGGACAGAAATTGTCCATCGGCTGGTTCACACCCCAAATGCCCGCAGCAGCCACCTCCCGGGGCGTTAGCGGGAAGGGGGGCGGGCAGCAGAGCAGCTGGGGCCGGATCTGCAGTCAGGAGCGACGAGCGACGCCTCAGCCAGCTGCGCCGCCACATCAGGGCCCCGGGCGTCTGCTCCCCAAGGGGGCCGACAGGCTTGGGCGGGGGCGGGGAGCGAGGTGCCATCTGGAGCTGGTGCCAGCCAGCGGACGGCTCTGGGGTCCCAGAAAAGGAGCTTTCTCAGAAGTGGGCTCTGGGCGGTGCAGTCAGGGTGGGGCAGGGGTCTAGGCCCAGCGGATTCGGGGGCTGGGAGGGGGCGAATGCCCCCATGAGTGTGGGTGCGTCCCCCCCAGGGGCCTGGGCTCCGTGGGGAGGGCAGCCAGAGCCTGCGCCCCCACCCCGCCCACGCCTGCCTCCTTCTGTGCTCAGGGACAAAGGGGGCTTGGACCTGCCTGGCCCCTCATGGACCTGCCCCTTCCTGCCCCCCCCCCCCGCTCCCGGGAGGGGGTCTGACGCTGCTCTAAGAAGCCAGCCCGGCAGCCTGCCAGAGCCGGCTCAAAGCCCCTGAGTCAGCAGAGGGCCGGCTGCAGAGGGCGGGGAGCGCGGGAAGGGAGCCATGGCCCCCCACCCCCACCCCCGTGGCCTGCTCTCCTGGGGGTCCAAGCGTCCCCTCTCCAGTCTCACAGCTGACTCCGCCCCCGTCCCTTCCAGCCCTCCTGCGGGAGGGGACAGAGCAGGGGGCTCGCAGCCCAGACGAGGCCCCATCGGCTCCATGCCAGCACTGCCCCTGCCCCTGCACCCACCTCCACTCTCAGCCCCTGCCCAGCAGGAGGGAGTGCGAGTGCCCGCGGGTGTCCCCGGTGCCCGGCCAGCACCCAGCTCTGAGCCCGAGGCTGTTGCTGCCAGGAAGAGCAATGGGACTTCCACGGGAGCCGGGCACGGGAGGGAGCCGGGTGCTAACACTGGGCACAGGAGGGAGCCAGGCACGGGAGCCAGTTACGGCCAGGACCCCAAAGCCCGGGGGCTGCGGGCAGGGGGCGGGGGTGACCACACTGCTGACAAGGGCACTGGGCTCGGCATGGCTGGGGGTGGGGGGCAGCCTGGGCTGGGGAGGAGGCTGGGCCCAGGGCAAAGGCTGGGCAAACCCAGGCCCTGATGTGGCCCCTGGGGGACACTCAGGACCAGCGTCCGTGTCCGCCTGGGAGATGCATGGGGGGCCAGGTGTCTGCACTGTGTTGGGGACCCGGCTCCCCCAGCCTTGTGAGGCCTCGTCCCCACCCAGGGGCCACCACCCTCGGCCTGGCCAGATGGGACTCCAGGAAGGACAATGCGTGCCAGGCCTGGAAGGAGATAGGGTGCACAGAGCTGGGGGGCTGGGCTCTCATTTACCTGCGAGTGTTTGGCCCCCAGCGTTGTGGCCCAGCTGGGATCAGTGAGGCCATCTCTCCCCCTGGGCGAATCTCGGGCTCTGGCCGGGACTGGGCAGTGCCCCCCCCCCGGAGCTAAGGAGGAGCGTCCCCTCCCTACCCCCACAGGGTCAGCTGGCCCTGGCCAGGGCCGTGTAGAGGTGGCACCGCAGGTGTAGCCCCTGCCCCCCGCTGAGTTCCTGGGGTCTTCCTGGGAGCAGCTCCTGCAGTGCAGACCAGAGGGACTGGAGGGAGTGGGTGAGAGGCGCACGGGGGGGGCTGCCCAGGTGGACAGGACGCCCAGTGCTGACCACAACCACTTCCTTCCCCCCGCGGCCCCAGAGGTACTGGAGGGAAGCGGCGTCCCCGGGCTGGCGCCTGTAGCTGGGGGCCAAGTCGGGACCATTGTTTGCCGCTGCAGGGGTGGGGGCCGTGGGAAGCCCCAGCAGTGCCCTTCGTCCCACTCAGCGCAAGCCCAGAGCCCTGTGCGAGGACCCGGCTCGCTCGGACGGGATGAAGGCGCTCGGGGCTGTGCTCCTGGCCCTGTTGCTGTGCAGGCAGCCAGGTGTGGGGGCAGAGCCCGGGGAGGAAGAGGGGCCCCCCGGCCCCCAGCCTCAGGCTCAGCCTCTCCAGCATGGGTGGGGGTCGTGGCGCGGGGCGGGGGGGTCCGTCGGCTCTCCCGGCCTCAGCTTCCTGCCCTGTAACACAGCAAGGCTGAAGTGAGGGCCCACCGCAGCACCTGCTGGGGCTGGTGGCCACCGTGCAGGCCAGCAAGCCGGCTGCGCAGGGACAGAGCAGGCCCTGCCGGGGCGGGGGGGCGCCCGGGGGCAGAGGGGCGCGGCCCCGAGCGGTGTCCTCTGCGCCTGGGTAGCCGGGGTTCACAGGCGCCCCTGCACGGCCAGGGAGAGCGCGGGCGCAGGAGGACGAGGGCGAGGACGACGACGTGGGCCTGGACGGCTACAGCGACGATGACGAGGAAGAGGAAGAAGAGGCCCAGGCCAACGCCGGCAGCAGGGACACAGGTACCGTCCCCCCCCCCGCCCAGCACTGGCCAGCGGGGCTGATGTGACCGGCGACTGAGGGGCGCCTGGCACACCCCACTCCTCTCACTCAGGGGGAAGGGGCTGGGGGCCCGGAGCGGGGGCTGGGGAGGCCTGGGTTCCATTTGGAAAGAGCTCCTGGCCCTGGAGAGGGTGGGCAGGGCGAGGCGGGCAGAGCCGCAGGGCAGCCCTGGGCGGGGAGGAGCTGAGGGCTCTTCGTGGGGGCGTTCACCCTCCGCGATCCGCACAGCCCCGGCTCCTTCTCCCGGGCCCTGCACTGCCCCTCAGCGGGCAGGGGCCTCAGCCCGAGCCCCGTCCTGCAGGGCGGCTACAGTGCTACACCTGCCAGGCCCTGCAGAGGGAGGAGCGCTGCAGCCACACCCAGAGCTGCGCCCACAGCCAGGCCTCCTGCACCACCCTCATCGCCCACAGCAACACCGGTGAGCCGCGGCCCCGCCCCCACGAGGCCCCTGGGGAGCCGGGCCGGGCCTCAGCACCCCTCCCCCTCCCTCCCCAGAGTCGGGCCTGCTGACCACCTACTCGACGTGGTGCGCGGACACCTGCCAGCCCATCACCAAGACGGTGGAGGGGATGCAGATGACCAAGACCTGCTGCCAGTCCACCCTGTGCAACGTCCCGCCCTGGCACAGCCCCCACCCCCAGGAGCCGCCGGGCGGCAGCAGCCCCGGCCACCCGCAGGGGGCGGGGGCCGGCGGGCCCCTGAGCAGCCTGGCAAACGTGGGCGCAGCCCTGCTGCTCAGCCTCCTCGCCAGCCTTTGAGCAACAGGGACCTGGGTGCTGGCCCCCACCGCCGGCGCGGCCAGCCTGGCCCCCACCCGCCCCTCGGACCCCGCTGCCCCGTGGGAATAAACAGTACTGGCTCCTCGGCCCGCGCCTGCTTCCTCCGCTCCCCGCCCAGCCTGGCCGGTCAGCCACTCCCCGCTGCTGCGGCCCCCAGGGGCTCCCCAGGCAGAGAGATGCCCACCACAGCTGTGTGGTCTGGGAGGCTGCAGGGGCAGCCAGCAGGGGGCTGGGGTCCGCAAGGGAGGGGGACCGGGCATCAGCTGAGGTGGGGCTCAGCAGCCCCGTCCTGGTCCGGGGACCCTCCCCCAGGCCGGCAGCCAGGTTACCCCCTGCTCTTCCCCAGGGGCTCCAGGGAGGAGAGGCCTGGGCAGGAGGGAGCCCGGCCCCTGATGTCTCCTCTGGTGGGCCTGGGCCTCCGTTTCCCCGGCCGAGCAGTGGGGAGCAAGGCTCACAGCTGGGTGTCCCACAGGCCTTTCCTGCTGATGCCCGTCCAGCGGGCAGTGAGGCGCCTGCGCTGTGCACTGTCTCCCTTCCTTACTACTAAGAGCCTCACTGCCCAGCTTGGGGAGGGGGCTGGAGGCAGACCCCTCTGTGGAGGCGGCATGGTCTTTCTCCTTCCTGCTGGCTGAAACAATGGCTGGGGCCCAGCAGCCACCTTGTGCCAGGAGGCAGCATGCTGAGAATGGCAGGGCAGCCTGGGAGGAAGGGGCCCCGCATTGCCTGCCGCAGGGTGGCCCTGCAGGGGAGGGAAATACACTGCCAGGCTGAGTGTTCAGTCTGTGATACTCACACTCACACACACACACGCATGCATAGATGCACACACACTGCCAGGCTGAGTGTTCAGTCTGTGATACTCACACACACACACACACACACGCATGCATAGATGCACACACACTGCCAGGCTGAGTGTTCAGTCTGTGATACTCACACTCACACACACACACGCATGCATAGATGCACACACACTGCCAGGCTGAGTGTTCAGTCTGTGATACTCACACACACACACACACACACGCATGCATAGATGCACACACACTGCCAGGCTGAGTGTTCAGTCTGTGATACTCACACTCACACACACACACGCATGCATAGATGCACACACACTGCCAGGCTGAGTGTTCAGTCTGTGATACTCACACTCACACACACACACGCATGCATAGATGCACACACACTGCCAGGCTGAGTGTTCAGTCTGTGATACTCACACACACACACACACACGTGCAGGCATAGATGCACACACACTGCCAGGCTGAGTGTTCAGTCTGTGATACTCACACTCACACACACACACACGCATGCATAGATGCACACACACTGCCAGGCTGAGTGTTCAGTCTGTGATACTCACACATACACACACACACACACGCATGCATAGATGCACACACACTGCCAGGCTGAGTGTTCAGTCTGTGATACTCACACTCACACACACACACGCATGCATAGATGCACACACACTGCCAGGCTGAGTGTTCAGTCTGTGATACTCACACTCACACACACACACGCATGCATAGATGCACACACACTGCCAGGCTGAGTGTTCAGTCTGTGATACTCACACACACACACACACACGTGCAGGCATAGATGCACACACACTGCCAGGCTGAGTGTTCAGTCTGTGATACTCACACTCACACACACACACACACGCATGCATAGATGCACACACACTGCCAGGCTGAGTGTTCAGTCTGTGATACTCACACACACACACACACACACGCATGCATAGATGCACACACACTGCCAGGCTGAGTGTTCAGTCTGTGATACTCACACTCACACACACACACACGTGTAGGCATAGATGCACACAGTATGCACTCACACTGCCATGCACACAGACACATGCACACATATACATGCATACACACGTGTGCACTATAATGCACTTGCACACACACAGACACGCACACGCATGTACACACGCACACACAGCTCAGGGTCAGGCTGCCTGAGCTCCCGACCTCTGGAAGCTCTTTGTTGGCCCGGTCCCTCCGTGCAGGGCTGTGGTGAGCACGCCCTGTGTGCCCCGTGAATGTGAGCTGCTATGTCCCAGGACCCCTCCTCGCGCCACCTGTGCCCACACGAGCCCCTCAGGCCAGCAGGAGCCTCACCAACCACACCGCCCGGGCACACGGGGCACTACGGCCGCCCACCGGCCGCTGCCTGGCAGCCCTGTGCAGGTCTCAGGGACAGGCCCCTGCCCTGCCCCGCACACACCCCTGACCTTGCTGGGGCACCCAGGGAGGGAGCAGGGGCCTGGTGACAGCCTCTTCTCCCAGCGTCCCCGGAACCCTCTCCCAGGGAGGCCAGAAGCACAGCTGACCCCTCCCCAGGCCCTCGGAGCAGCGCCCCCAGCTGCCCCCAGAGCTCCGGGCAGGAGGAGGGACGCCGCTGAGCTGCCCAGGGTGGGCACCACCATGGCCCTCTTGGCCAAGGACAGGCGGCAGCTCAGGGTCTCACAGCGGGGCCACGGCCTGCCCAGGGGATCACAAGCCCAGGGCTGCGGGTCCAGGATGCCAGAGCTCGGGGCCGCACGGCAGAGGTGGGACTGGGGCCGGGTGCCGGCCAGGCCCGGGCTGGACTCCCACAGCGTGGGCCAGGCGGGTGTGACAGGGGCCGGCACAGGCTCCCAGTCAAGACAGCCCAGTGCTGCCGTCAGCCCCAGGAAGCAAGCAAGGAGCCCTGGGCGGGGGGCCGCACCCAGGCTGACGCAGAGCTGAGCAGGAAGGAGTCCACGTCTGTCTGCACTGGCCATGGCCACCCTGCGGCCCCTCCCCTCATCCACTGCAGGCCGTTAGCTCTCCCTCTGCCCCACGTCCGTCTGCACTGGCCATGGCCACCCTGCGGCCCCTCCCCTCGTCCACTGCAGGCCGTTCCCTCTGCCCCACGTCCGTCTGCACTGGCCATGGCCATCGCTGCGGCCCCTCCCCTTGTCCACTGCAGGCCGTCAACGCTCCCTCGTCCCCTCAGGTCACCCAGGAAACCTCCTAGGTCAGCCACAAAGTCCCCATGCCCTGGGAGGCGCATCCGTGGGTTCCAGAGGAGGTCCCAGCGCTGGGCCACCCTGCACCAGTCCCTGGACACCTGGGCCTGGGCCCAGCAGGAAGGGGGCGTGCTTGGGACCCGGTGGCCACAACGCTGGCGTCGCCCTTGGTCACGGGCAGCAGCGTCCCCCGGAGCGGCCTCGGCCCTGGCGCGAGGGCAGTGGAGACCCCCACTGCCCTGTCCAGGCCTTTTCCACGAAGTGGCTAGGAGCTCCAGAAGCCTTGCTTAGCGGGGACCTGGCCAGCTCGGACGACACCTGTTCCCCAGGGGACACGGGGCAGGGGCAAGGGACGCAGAGGTGGGGTCAGACCCGCAAGCAACTTCGGGACCGGTCGCCGCGCGGCCCGCCAGTCTGCGGAGCCCAGCCCTGCTCCGCGTCGCGGCAGAGCTCTGGCCCGAGGGGCGCCCTCAGCCCCAAGCCCCAGGCCCCGCCGGGCACCTGCTCCAGGGGCGGAGCCCGCAGCCGCAAAAGCCCCGCCCGCCGGCCCCGCCCCGCCGCGAACCACCGAGAGCCAGTCCTCCCGAGAGCCTAGAGCTCCCCAGAGCGGCCGCGCGGGGCGGGGGCGGGGGCGGGGCCCTGCATAGCTGAGTCTGGGGGCTGCGGCGGTGCGGGCTCGGCTTACCCGCGGGCCTGTGGAGACACGCCTGCGCACACGTCACGTGTCGTGGTGGCGCGGCCGGAGGGTCGGCCCTAGGCCTTCCAGACCCCCGTGCGGCGGGTGGCGAGGGTCCCGGCCCTGGCTGCGTGGTGCGTCTCGCTCTGAAAGGCGCCGAGCACGTTGGCCACGCGAGGGCTCCGGAGGGGTCAGGGTCGTGAGGTAGAACCGAGTCGAGATGAAGACATTCGTGTAAAGGGCAGAGGCAGGGAGAGACCCTGCGGCCATCTGGGCGGCGCCCGCGGGGCCGGGGACGGAGCTGCTCCGGGCATCTGCCGGGGACCCTTAGGAGCCCTGTACTCCTAGCAGCCGTCCACGCAGGCCAACCCAGCCTGCTAGGAGGCGGGGTACTGGGGCTAAGGGTGGCACAGGCAGGAGTGGGGGCACTGCCCCGCACGTGTTGCACACGCATCCAGCCGACACTGCGGCCCCGCCCCTAGGGAACAGGCAGAGCGGGGCTGCAGAGATGCCCGGTGCGCTGGGCGCAACAGGACCAGGAGGGGCTTCAGGGGTCAGCAGGGGTGGGGAGGCCCCAGGCTGCGGACTGGCCTCGGGGCGGCTGCTTGGCGCCGATCCAGGTGCAGCCTTCGCCGGACACCTGGCGAGCACTGCCCCAGAGCCTGGCATCCAGAACCTCCAGAGCCTGCTGGTCCCGCAGCTGAGGGGGCCCGCGCGACCCAGGGCCATGTGACCCAGGGACCCGTGCGACCCGGGGCCCGTGCGACCCAGGGCCATGTGACCCAGGCACCCGAGCGACCTAGGGCCCGTGCGACCCAGGGCCATGTGACCCAGGGACCCGTGCAACCCGGGGCCATGTGACCCAGGGACCCGTGCGACCCAGGGCCATGTGACCCAGGGACCCGTGCAACCCGGGGCCCGTGGGACCCAGGGACCCGTGCAACCCAGGGCCATGTGACCCAGGGACCCGTGCAACCCGGGGCCATGTGACCCAGGGACCCGTGCAACCCGGGGCCATGTGACCCAGGCACCCGAGCGACCTAGGGCCCGTGCGACCCAGGGCCATGTGACCCAGGGACCCGTGCAACCCGGGGCCCGTGCGACCCAGGGCCATGTGACCCAGGGACCCGTGCAACCCGGGGCCCGTGCGACCCAGGGACCCGTGCAACCCGGGGCCCGTGCGACCCAGGGACCCGTGCAACCCAGGGACCCGTGCAACCCGGGGCCCGTGCGACCCAGGGCCCGTGCAACCCGGGGCCATGTGACCCAGGGACCCGTGCAACCCGGGGCCCGTGCGACCCAGGGCCATGTGACCCAGGGACCCGTGCAACCCGGGGCCCGTGCGACCCAGGGCCCGTGCGACCCAGGGCCATGTGACCCAGGGACCCGTGCGACCCAGGGCCATGTGACCCAGGGACCCGTGCAACCCGGGGCCCGTGCGACCCAGGGCCATGTGACCCAGGGACCCGTGCAACCCGGGGCCCGTGCGACCCAGGGCCCGTGCGACCCAGGGCCATGTGACCCAGGGACCCGTGCGACCCAGGGCCATGTGACCCAGGCACCCGAGCGACCTAGGGCCCGTGCGACCCAGGGCCATGTGACCCAGGGACCCGTGCAACCCGGGGCCCGTGCGACCCAGGGACCCGTGCAACCCAGGGCCCGTGCGACTGAGGGCCATGTGACCCAGGGACCCGTGCGACCCAGGGCCATGTGACCCAGGGACCCGAGCGACCCAGGGCCCGTGCGACCCAGGGCCATGTGACCCAGGGACCCGTGCGACCCAGGGCATGTGACCCAGGGACCCGAGCGACCCAGGGCCCGTGCGACCCAGGGCCATGTGACCCAGGGACCCGTGCGACCCAGGGCCATGTGACCCAGGGACCCGTGCGACCCAGGGACCCGTGCGACCCAGGGCCATGTGACCCAGGGACCCGTGCGACCCGGGGCCCGTGCGACCCAGGGCCATGTGACCCAGGGACCCGAGCGACCTAGGGCCCGTGCGACCCAGGGCCATGTGACCCAGGACCCGTGAGACCCAGGGACCCGTGCGACCCAGGGCTGAGAGCCCGGCAGGCCTGCGCCACGATCTCGGCACACAGCCCCCCTCGTCCACCAGGACGGACAGCAGTGAGGCCTACCAGCCGAGCAGTGTGGACACTGGCCACCTGGCCGCGACCTTACCCCCTGGGCCCGGCTTGGACCTCGCCCGGGTGTTTCGCTTGGCCTAGGTTGGCCCTGACCTGCTCCTTTCCCTGTCCCTCCCACCCAGCCAGCTCCAAGTGACCCCCTCCCAAGCCAGCACAGTCAGCCCACGTCCGCACTGCCCTGGCGCTGGGAGCAAGCCCGGGGAGGACACTGTGTCCCCACCTCGCCCAGGGCCCTCAGTGGCCTGACAGCTGGAGGCGGGGCTGGGCCTGGACCGGTTTGGGGAGAGACCCTGCCTAGTCTGCGACCTTCCTTGGGACCCTGGACAGCTCCAGGGGGGCACCCTCCCCCAACCCAGACCCGAGGGCTGCGCCCCTCCAGCCTCGGGACCACCTGCTCTTCCACGTGTCCCCCAGGGAAGGCCACAAAGGCCAGGGGCTGACCGGCCAGCTGGTTTCCTGGGGATTTCCGCCTCTCCCGAGGGAAGCAGGTGTCTGTGGCTTCCTGCTCCGTGTTCTGGACCTGGGGGGCCGGCAGCCCAGCAGGAAATCCCTGAGGATGTGGACTCGGCCACTGGGTGGGGCCCTCCTGCACCCCCAGGCTTTGCAGAAGCCCTCAGACCTGGGGACAGGGCAGCGGCACTCGAGGCAGGGGACGGCCATGCCCGGGCTCGGGAACTTTCTGGAACAGGCACCAGCGGCTCCATGTCATGGAAGATGGCGTCAGAGCACCGGGGTGGGAAAGCCCAGCCAGGAAATGCCACGAAGGGGCCGAGGGGGCCGTCCCGGGGAAGAGAGCTGCTCAGGAACGCCTGGCTGGTGACCAGTGAGGGGACAAAGCACAGACTGGGAGAAGACCCAGGGGACAGAGGCGTTCCCAGCCGGCCCCTCCCCCAGGGAGCAACGGCGCCAGAGACGCCTCGCCAGGAGGCTGCGTGTGCAGGGGCCCGATGGTGCAGGGACACGGCACCGCACGCCTACATGAGGGCTGCAGCCAGAAACACCGACGGGGGGGGGGCATTTGGTGAAGTGGCCGAGGCTTGGGACGGATGCCTGCATCGCAGTCGGCAGTGCCGGGAGCCATTCCTGCTCCTCTACCCACCCAGCTCCCTGCTCAAGCCGCCCAAGCACATCGGTCTCTGCCAGCCATGGGGGAGACCTGATGGAGTTCAAGTCTCGTGGCTTCAGCTTGATCTGGTCCTGGCTGCTGTGGGCATTTGGGGAGCAAAGCAGCAGATGGACGGCCTCTGTTTCTGCCTATCAAATAAAAAAGATTTGTAACGTAGGTTAAGAAAAACTGCCTGCCCGTACTGAGAGCCAGTGCGGACGGGCCTCCCCCGGCCCCGCCCCTGGCCCCACCCCCGCCCCTGGCCCCACCCCCATAGACCTGGAGACTACAAAACACCCCAGACGTGGACTACACACCCCCCAGACGTGGACTACACACCCCAGACCTGGAACTACACACACCCCAGACCTGGACACTACACACCCCCAGACCTGGACACTAAAAACCCCCAGACCTGGACACTACACACCCCCAGACCTGGACACTACACACACCCAGACCTGGACTACACACCCCCAGACCTGGACACTACACACCCAGACCTGGACTACACACACCCAGACCTGGACACTACACACACACCCAGACCTGGACTACACCCCCCAGACCTGGACTACACACCCCCAGACCTGGACACCACACACCCCCACAGCATCGTTCACAGCAGCTCTCCTGGTACAGCCCCAAGTGGGGGCCAGGTGTCCTTCAGTGGGGGACCGGCCAAGGGGGCCAGGGTCCCAGCGGTACGTGCACATCGCGGGGCTCCCACAGGAGGCTACACCGACAGGTGCCAGACTGCCAGTGTGCCTGACGTCCCCTCCTCCCCTGTGAGCTGTCCAGCCTCTGTGAAGTGCGCCCCTGGTGCAGCTTGGGCAGAGGACACGCCGGGGACACCGGGTGGACCTCCCTGGCTGTCACCTATGGCAAGCTCACTGGACGCTTATGGGGAGTAGGGGCAGCAGGTGCCAGCAGCCTCACAGTCGGCTGCAGTCCATGCCAGAGGGAAGCCCCTGGCCGGGAGCCTGGAATGTTCTCCACATGGCTTCCCAGGCTGTCCGGGAATCTCAGAGCTGGGGCGGGGGGCACCGAGGGAGGACCCCAGGGAGGAGGAACGCGGTGTGAGGCGTCAAGCATCGCGCTGTATGGGGTCGCACGCATGGACTGCTGTCGCCCAGAGCGGGAAACCCGCCTGCTGTCTCCCACCTGTGGGCGCCACGTCCAAGCCAGCAGAGACAGCCGCACCTGCGGCTGCCTGCAGGGGCCACGCCCAGAGAGAGCCACGCCTCCCGCCGCCTGCAGGGCCACGCCCAGAGACAGCCACGCCTCCCGCCGCCTGCAGGGGCCACGCCCAGAGACAGCCACGCCTCCCGCTGCCTGCAGGGCCACGCCCCGAGATAGCCACGCCTCCCGCTGCCTGCAGGGCCACGCCCAGAGAGAGCCACGCCTCCCGCCGCCTGCAGGGCCACGCCCAGAGACAGCCACGCCTCCCGCCGCCTGCAGGGCCACGCCCAGAGACAGCCACGCCTCCCGCCGCCTGCAGGGGCCAGGCCCAGAGAGAGCCACGCCTCCCGCTGCCTGCAGGGCCACGCCCAGAGACAGCCACGCCTCCCGCCGCCTGCAGGGGCCAGGCCCAGGCACGGGGAGGCAGCGGTGACCCCTGCAGGTGGCGGCCACCCTCACGCTCCAAGGCTCTGCGGGAGCCACAGCGGATCAGGCAGGGAGCTAGCAGGTACATCGGAGCTGCAGGTACCTGGAAGCCACGCCCCGACGTGCACTTGTCAATCACTTGTCAATCAAACTTCACCTGGGCCCTGGGGGAGCAAGAGGCCCTCTCTGTCCACTTCCCCTCCGCCGCTCACGTGTGTGTGCAGCTTTCCTAGCGCCTGAATGCAATTTATAGACGCCAGCACCGAGAATTCCCTCTCGAGACGCGTGGCAAGGGCCTGGGCCCCTTCTCTCACACAGTCCCTGGGGTGCACGAAGGGCCGGGTGTCCGCGAGTGGGGGGCACACCCCGGCCCAGCGGCCCCAGTCGGCTGTCAGCCTGGGACCACCCCACCCTGCCGGGGCCGTCTCGGCACCGGCGGTGTTGGGAGGCCCGGGTAGACGCCGGAGAGGCTCCCTCAGCCCCCAGGTCCAGGGAGCCGCGGCCCACGCGCGAGACGTTCGGTCTCGAGCCCCCTCGCGGTCACGCGGTGCCCCCGAGGACACTCGTGGCAAGGGGCTGAACGCTTCGACTACATTTTCAGGGCGTCCGGCACAGTCCCCCGGGCGGGCTCAGGACAAAGAGTGGCGGGGAGCGCCCTCCACGCAGGCCGCCCACGCAGCGGCCGCAGCCTCGCCAACAGGCGCCAGCGAAGCCTCGCCACCACCGACACAGCCGAGGCCGCTGCTAGAGTGTCGCCGGAAGGGGCGTGGCGAGGAGGATCGGGCCGGTGGGCGGAGCGTATCCGGACTGAGCTCTCCCGAGGCACCACCACCGAGAGGGTGGGCTTGGCTGCTAGAGCGGCGCCGGAAGGGGCGGGCCGTTCCCGCGGGCTGCGGGGCCGGGGCGGGGAGAGCGCGCATCCCCGTCCCGCGCCGTCCTCCTACAGGTGCGGCGGAGGGCGAGGCGGCGCGCGGCGCGATGGACCGTGCCCCGCGGGCTGCGGCGTGCGGCGTGGCCGGGAGACCGGGCTCGTGAGGCGGGCCTGGTGCTGACGCGCACCCCCGCCGGCCCGGGGCGGCTCGGTCCCGGCGGGCTCGCTTCTCCGCGCGCGGAGGATGTGGGGAGTCGTGTCCCGAGGCGCCGTGTGCGGGGGAGGCGGCCGTCGGGACAGCGTGAGTGGCCGCGGGTCGTGAGGCCGCCCCGCGCGCGGGGTTCGCTCCGCCCGCCCGCAGCTCCCGGGGCTGGGGGCGGGGAGGAGGCGGCGATGCCCAGCAGGACTGAGTCTGCGGGGCGGTTGGGATGCCGCGGGGTGCGATCGCGCACGGAGACGGGAGGGGGCCGGGGTCTGCAGCAGCCCGTCCCCGGTGACAACCCCCGGTGTTTTAGCCAGGCTGTCACAGAGCACGGTGCAGGAGGAAGCATCCAGAAACTTCGCCCAGGGCGAGGGCTGGGCCTGGCGGGAGTGGGGCGCCCAGGACTGGGGGGGAGGCCGCAGGGCCCTTGCTGCGGGGGCGGGGGCACCCAGGGCTGGAGGGGCTGGGCCGGGGGCTCGCGGGAGTCTGCCGCAAACCTCCCGCTCCTGCTTCTCCCCGCAGACGGTGCTCGGTGCGGAGCCGGAGCCACGCGTCCGGAGCTGAGCGGGAGAGGCCGTGGGACCAGGGCGCCATGGACGGGCCTGCGGGCCGCAGAGGGAAGCCCCCGGCCCCGGAGGAGGCGGGCGCCGGCCAGATCGGGGAGAAGGCCCCCGCGGCGGCGGAGCCGCAGCCCAGCAGGGCGCCCGCGGGCCGTAGGCGCCGCGCGCAGCCGCCCCTGAGCCCCGAGGACGAGGAGCTGCTGTTCGCCGCCTTCGACGCGTCCTTCCAGGATGACTTTCAGGGCGTCCCCGTGTTCGTGCCTTTCCAGAGGAAGAAGCCCTACGAGTGCGGCGAGTGCGGGCGCGTCTTCAAGCACAAGACGGACCACGCGCGCCACCAGCGCGTGCACACCGGCGAGAAGCCGTTCCCGTGCGGCCAGTGCGGCAAGCGCTTCCGGCACAGCTCGGACGTCACCAAGCACCAGCGCGTGCACACCGGCGAGAAGCCGTTCCCGTGCGGCCAGTGCGGCCGCGCCTTCAACTGCGGCTCCAACCTCCTGAAACACCAGAAGACGCACACCGGGGAGCGGCCCTACGCGTGCGAGGAGTGCGGCCGGACCTTCGCCTACAGCTCCTGCCTCATCCGCCACCGCAAACGCCACCCGCACCTCCGCAAGAAGCACTGAGCCGGCTCACCGCCAGGGGGCGCCCTCCGCGCCGTGCCATGTCGCCGGAGGCTCGGCCCAGCTGCTGCCGCCCGGGACCGCGTGGGGTGCCCAGGAACACCCAGCCCTTCCACCTCCCTTTGAAGGCCCGGCCCCCGGACGCTCAGCTCTGCATGTTCCAGTGTCCACCCCGTGTGGCCTGGCTGGCGCTGGGGACCCGCTCTTGGGCCAGCTTCGGGGGCCCCGTTCAGCTGGCCTTAGTGACCATCCTGAGCTCAGTCCTCTGGCCCGTGCGCCAGTCCCCGGGCTCAGCTGTGTGCCAGACCTGGCCATCATCCCAGGTGGGCGGCCTGGCTTCCTGGGTGGACCACTTGGAACACGGGCTCCTCAAGGCCTTGACACTGCTGCTGGGAGATCTGTGGCCCGGCCACGTGCGGGGGTCCCAGGCTCGGCTAGCAGCTTCCACCTGCCTCCCCCTGCCCTGCAGACGGGCAGTGGGCACCTGCCCCTAGAGCAGCCCTCCACGCAGGTGAGCGCCCTCCATGTGCCCAAACCCAGGTGCACCTCACCACCGAGGTGGTCTGATTGGGGTCCCATAACAGCCCTCCATGCGCCCAATCCCAGGTGCACCTCACCACGGCCCCGCCCACCGAGGTGGTCTGGATGGGGTCCCGTGACTGCGGGCTGTGGCGTGTAGCAGGGAAGCAAGGTGACGTCACCCACCTGGAGGTAGGGTGGCTTTGACTTCACTTTGTTAGAGATTTGTTTAAAGAGTTACAGCGCAGGCTCCAGGAGACGGAGCGAGGGCTTCATCCGCTGGTACTTCCCAGATGGCGGCCATGCCCAGGGCTGGGCCAGGCCGGACGCAGGAGCCACCTTATCCAGGTCTCCCACGTGGGTGCAGGGCCTGAGGTGAAGCAGCCGGGAAGGGAACCGCTGCCCCTGCGGGCTACTGTTGGTACCCAAAAGGCCAACAGTGGCCTTAGGCTTGGGTGAAGTGCCGAGGTGGGCCTGGCCATCAAGCAGCGGTGCCGGGGGGCGGGGAGGCGCCCCGGCTGGCGAGAGGAGCCGGCTTCCTGTGCGGTGCGATACTGGGTTCACAGATCCTGAGTGTCGCAGCCTCTAGACACTGTGACCCTGCAGCACCTCCCCCGCGGGGACAACACCCAGCACAGCCGTCCCCACAGGGCCCCCGCCTGTCCCGGGGCCCACAGCAAAGCTCACATGGCCCCCCAGCCCAGGAGCCCGGCCATGGCCAGCGGCAGTCTTGGAGGGAGGCTCCTGGCCCCTCTTGTGCCCATTTTCCAGAGGGGAGTGCAGGTGAATCGGGAACGCGACTGCTGCTTCCCTCCCCCCAGGACACACAGTAACCTCCAACTAGACAGTAAAACTTGCCTGGGTCCCAGAAGCAAATGACAGCCTCCAGGGAGTTCAGCCTCCCCAGAGCCCAGCTTGTCACCTGCCGTGGCCAGGTGGTCAGCTCGGGGTGTCCCCACCCCCACAGAGAGCCTGCCTGGCCTGGCTGTGGTCAGCTCGGGGTGTCCCTGCCCAGCGCTCTAGAGAGCCTGCCTGGCCTGGCTGTGGTCAGCTCGGGGTGTCCCCGCCCAGCACAGAGAGCCTGCCTGGCCTGGCTGTGGTCAGCTTGCTGGGGTCCTGCTGGTCTTTGTCGGGAATGTTGGGTGTTCCACCTGGCACACTGGAGGCCCCCGGGCTTAGGGGGCAGCCAACTCCCAATCCTGTGAGACAGGAGCCTTGAAGCCCGCAGCCTCTGTGGCCTCTAAGAGAGCTGCCCCCTCCCACATCTGGTGGGCCTGGGGTCCCCATGGCGCTCACGCCTGCGCCCTGTGCTGCTACGGGCTCCCGGGGCTATGGTCAGTACCAGGCCGCACCTGGAGGCGCCTGGTGCCACAGGTGAACCCAGACCACGCTGCTCCTGCTCGGGCAGAGCACTGGGCAGGCAGGGGGCCTCCCAGGCCCGAAACGGAGCTTGGGGTGTTGGTGGGGGTCGTTCAGCCACAGGCATCTGCCAGTGTGACGCCCCGCCCACGGGGAGTGAGCCCAGGACGAACGCTGGGGCTTCTGGCCGGCCTGCAGCAGGACTGTCCACAGGTGGCCGTGGGTCAGCTCGTGCCTGTCCCACCCTGCCCCGCCCTCATTACTGAGGTCACACGGGTGTGTGCTTGGCCAGGCTGGCCGGGCTGCAGGCTGCCGGACACTCTCAGGGCGGGGTGAACGTTCTTTTAGTCTTAGCACTGTTGTTGCTGCTACTGCTGTTACGGTTTTAAACAGTTACGCGAAAGGCAGAAAGAGATCCCGATCTTCCATCTGCTGGGTCACTTCCCAAATGGCGGCAACAGCCAGGACTGGGCCAGGTCAAAGCCAGGAGCTCCACCCGGGGCCCCCGTGGGTGGGAAATAAGCCCACCCGAGACCACCTGCCCACCGAGGGATGGACTCGGAAGCAGGAGGAAGCAGAAAGCCAGGCGTTTGTGCCGCCCGCCGGGACGCTCGGGTTCGTTCCTTCCCTGGGTTCCCGCTTGGTTGAGAACTTTGCAGGTGGGAGGTGCTGGGATGTGCGGTGGGGGCAGACCTAGGCTGGGGGTGGGGTGGGGTGGAGAAGGTCATTGTGTCAGAGCCTGCCCGGTGCTCACCGTCACAGAACTGCTGATGGTTACAACGTGCCGAGCCAGCCCAGCGCATGGCCTGCTGGGACAGCCTAATGCCAGCGTGGGAGTGTCTCGGCGCCTGCCCAGTGGACCAGCGCTGCCTGAGCCGTAACCTAGCACAGCTCGCAGCTGTCTCCTGTGTGGGCTGCCGCAGAAGCCCCATGAACCTCTCTTCCACGCAGGGCTCACGGGACAGGCTCCCGGCTGCAGAAGGGGGACCGAGCCCCGGCCTGGACGCCGCAGCGTGGCTGGCGGCAGGTAAGTGGCCCGGTCCTCGCCAGCTGCCAGGAGGGCGGGCAGCGCTGTCATCTGCCGTCCTTGGTGGCCGGGGAAGGCGTGGGGAGTGCAAAGGGAGCTCTTGTCACAGGTCACCCGCTTGGCCCCCTTGGCACTGTGCCTCAGTGTCCCTGGTGTGGACGGGGTGCCAGCAGGGCCTCCACAGGGCTGCGAGGAGTGGGTGACCCAGCAGGCTCACACCCAGGGTCCCACAGATGCTAGCTCTTGTTTTATTTGAAAGGCAGAGACAAGAACAGACAGGCGGAGAGAAATCCTCCATCCACTGGTTCACTCCCCATATGCCCACAGTGGCCAGGGCTGGGCCAGGCCCGAGCCACCAGCCACACGGTGGCAGGGACCCCAGTCCTGCTGCCTCCCGGTGCACAGCAGGACGCTGGCTCAGAAGTGGAGTCAGAACGCGAATCCAGGCCCTCCACGCTGGTGTCTGAGCTCCTGCTGTGAGTCGGTGCCCTCAGGATCACGTGGCCATTCACGGGCGTGCAGTGGCCAACAGCCTGACGGCCAGGACGCCACCTCAGCGGCAACAGAAGGTGGACAAACTGCCCGGCCAGCCCGCAGCCGGTCTGGTGCCCTGAGCCCAGCGTCGAGACCTGAGCTCCGGCCCCTTAGAGTGACAGATTGTTACAGCCGGCGATACCCTGCTCGCCCTGCCCCTGCGGGTGACTCCGCGCACCGGCATCAGGGCCACAGGAAGAGCGCGGTGAACAGGAGGGATTGGGTAAACCATCTTCCGGGTTATTGCGGCTGATGCCGGTGAGAGGACGGACAGTGAGCAGGAGGCAGGTGGCCATTCAGAGTGAGGCGGGCCCCGTGTGAGCTGCCTTAGGTTCAGGGACCAGGAGGCACGGGGCTGAGCAAGGAGCCTGGAACTCCATCTGCCGCTCCCAGGCCCATGGGAGGAGCGGAGGTGAAGGCTCGGCCCCAGGCCTCGGAATTTCAATTACATAAATGAGACATAGGTATTTCATTGGTAGAAAGCCCTAAAACTTAATAAAGACATAAACTGTCCCCCAAAGTTAGAGTCAATGCAGGGGCCAGTGTGGTGGCTAATGAGCTAAGCCGCCGCCTGCAGCGCTGACATCCCATATGGGTGCAGGTTCGAGTCCTGGCTGCTCCACTTCCGATCCAGCTCTCTGCTGTGGCCTGGGAAAACAGTAGAAGATGGCCCAAGTCCTTGGGCCCCTGCACCTGCGTGGGAGACCCGGAGGAAGCTCCTGGCTTCAGGTCAGCCCAGCTCCAGCCATCGTGGCCATCTGGGGAGTGAACCAGTGGATAGAAGACCTCTCCTACCCCTCTCCATCTCCCTTTCTGGCCATAACTTTGCCTCTCAAATACATAAAATCTCTATAAAGATAAAGCTCAGACCTAGCGCAGCCAAGCGGGGTGCTGGGCAGGCTACACACAGGCGCCATAGAAGCGCGGGGCTCGTGCTGGGCCTCACATGTGTGGGCAGAGCGCGCAGGACGCGGCTGCGTGGTTCCCCTGTGTGCCAGAGCTCCCGCCCTGCCTCCCTCAGGTCCTGCTGTCTTCAGGCTGTCAGCAGATCCTGAGGACCCCCCAGCTGGTGAGACCCCCGCGGCGCCTGCAGCTCCGTCCCAGACGGGGCCCTGGGGTCCGGAGGCGCAGCGGCCACCCCTGCTGCGCCCCAGGAAGCGACAGCGGCCGCAGGGAGCCAACTCCAGCTCACAGGGTCCGGGAGAAACGTCGGAGCCTTCAGCCGGCGCCGGGTTCTCGCTGCAGGAAACCCTCGCAGCAACAGCCTGGACTCCACCTGGGCCGCGCCCCCACCGCTGGTCTGGCACTGCACAACCTCAGCCGGGGGGGCCTGACGGCACGGGACCCTGGGCCCAGCATCCCCAGCCCGGGGACCTGAGGGCACGGGACCCTGGGCCCAGCATCCCCAGCCCAGCGACCTGAGGGCACGGGACCCTGGGCCCAGCATCCCCAGCCCGGGGACCTGAGGGCACGGGACCCTGGGCCCAGCATCCCCAGCCCGGGGACCTGAGGGCACGGGACCCTGGGCCCAGCATTTCCTGAGCTCCGCCTCCCAGGAACCTGACTTCTGGGGGCTCAGCCCCTGCTCCACAGTGGCTGGGCCCGGTGCACACAGCAGCTGGGACTTGGGGGACCCACTGCTTCCTGGAGAGGTTGGGGACGCCGGGTGCACCTGCACTTTATCCCATCGTGGCCGCATGTCTTTCCCACGTGGACTCCAAGATGTGGTCGCCCCTTTGTACAGTGAGGTGGGCAGAGGCAGATGGGACTATGCCGGCGCCGTGGCCTTGGTTCCCGAGGGAGGCCGCTGCGGGGGTGGGGGAGTGAGTCTCGTGCCCCACCCCCGGCTGCTGTCTCCTGGGTGCCTCCCAGCAAACCAAGGAGGAGCACGTGACCCTCACCTTGACCCCAGTGGCCACCCCCAGGCGAGGTCCAGGGGAACGCTCACTCAGCCTCAGCATTGAAGATGCCCTCCCGCCCCGAGCGACAGAGCCCTGGGCTGCGGGAGCCGGGCGTGGGGCCGCCTGTAGCACCTGCTCCTGGCCTGGGTGTGTGGCTGGCGCTCCTGTGCCCAGTGCTCACCGCTTCCTGGAGTGGCCCAGCACCCTGGGGGCCCACCCTGGGGTCAACTGGCAGCAGCCAGTGTCGTGGCCGTGGTCTGGGTGCCGTGGCTAATGTCCCTAGTCTGATCCCGTCCCCCTGCTCTTCTCTGTCCCTGAAACGCCTCCGGCCGCCCACAGCTGGGAGCCTTCAGTGCTTGTATCTGCGTGGTGTTCCAGCCCTGCGCTGGGGCCGCGTCTCCGCTCGTGCAGTAAACGTCTGTGTGTGACCTGCGTGTGTTCCAGCCCCGTGCTGGCGGTGGGGTCCTGGGAGCTGTAGGCACCGTGAGCAGGTATTCACCAAGCAGCTCTGTGTCAACAAGAGGGACCCCTTCCCTGGCCCAGGCACCCAGGACCCCCAGAGGCCCCCTCTGAGCCGTCATCTGTCCTGGCCTTGCCCACTCAGCCTTCCTGCAGGGCAGTCGCTCCCAACAAGGGACGATTCCTGCCAGTGTGGCCCTTCGGTCGCCGCCTGTGGGAGCAGGCAAGCCGCCCGCTCAGCGGGGGCCGGGGCACCAGTCCCTTTGAGAGTGGGAGGCCCAATGGCCCCTTGCGCACCAGGTTGGGGCCGGCAGATATATCTGCAAGCCGAGTTTCAGAAGGAGCTGCTAGGCCACCAGCGACAGACCCCGCCCCACATCCCCCGGGGGTCAGCTCCCCCACATCTCCCCGGGGTCAGCTCCCCCACATCCCCCGGGGGTCAGCTCGGCGAAGCAGCAGGGACTCGAGCCCGTGTCGCTGGTGGAGGCTTCACCCGCTACGCCACAGCGCAGGGCTCCGATCGTTTCTTAAAAAGCAAAACCCGAACAAGCGGATCCAAGCCGGCAGAGTGCCGTCGTGCGGGGTAGGGGTCCCGCGTCCGGCTTCCCTCCTGCGAAACCAGGGCCCACGCGTGTGGTCGGGAGCCCCCGGCCCTGGGCGGGCACGATCGCCCCGCCCCTGCAGGACAGCACTCCTTCCCCGCAGCTTTGCGGGTCGCACGCGCGGGGAGGGGCGGGCACTGGAGCCCTGCTCCTGTCGCCACGGCGGCATTGTCACCCGCAGGCACGCACACATCTGAGACCCCTGGCCAGCCCGGGAGCCCCGGCTGCGTGCTCCCGCACATGCGGACTCCGCCCACTGAGGGCCCCGCTGCTGGCGTCCCAGGACCAGGCGCAGGGAGGGGGCCTGACCAGGGCCTAGCCTCTGTTCCCAGCGGGGCCGCCCAGGCAGGAGCGTGCACCTGCACCCGCTCCCCCGTGCGCCGACACAAACCCGGCAGGGCCCCAGGCGGCCCAGGAGTCCAGCGCAGGGCCGGGCTCTCCGCGTGCGCCTCTGCGGCGCCTTTCCTCCAGCTGCGAGCGGCCAGCGCCACCCTCCCTGACCGGCCCGGGTCTCGGGTCTCTTCCTCCCGGACGCCCCCTCCGCGGGGCGGGGGCACGGACGTCCCCTGGGTCCCGCCTACTCGGAAGAACGGGCTGGGGAAGTCCGGCAAGGAAGCAGGCACAGCCCTCCCGCAGTGTCCCGGCGAACTGCGGGCTGACCGAGGGGCTCTGCGGTCCAACGCACGACCACCACGGGCGCGGACCCGCAGACCTCTGCAGAGCCGCGCGCGCGGCGCTCGGTGCGGGTTGGACGGGCACCTTCCCCTGACAGCGGCTGATCCGGCCACCCGGCATCTCTCCACATTAACGGACCGCGGAGAGCGCAGCGCGGGGTCGCCCCGCGGCCGGCAGGCACCGAGCATCCGCGGCAGGTGCGCGTGCGCGGCCAGCGAGGCGCGCGGTCTTCCGAGCCCAGAGCGTCCCGGAAGCGCGCGCCGGGGCGGGGCAGCTGCACTTCCGGCCGGCGCGGTGGCCGCCTCCCGCTCCGAAGGTGAGTGGGCGCGGGCGGCGGCCGGGAGCCTGGGGCCGTCCAGTGCCGCCGTGCTTGGCCGCGGGCTGAGCCTGGGGCGAGGGTGGGCTCCTGGGCCTCGAGTGTCCGTCCCCGGGACGCCTTCCTCGCGGGAGCCGCGGAGGTCCCCACTTGGCAGGTGGGGGACTGAGCCCCGCAATCACTGCCCGCGGCCCCGCACCCCGGCGCGCGAAGCCGCGGGACTCTGCGGCCGAGCCTGAGGGGAGGGGCGTGCGCTCGCCGCCGCCCCCCGGCCAGGGCAGGGGTGCGTGGGCCCCTCGTGGACGCGCGCTCGCGAGCTGTGCCGGGGGTAACGCGTGCGCCCGCTGCCCCGAGGGAGAGGCCCGGCGCCGCCTCCAGGACCGCCTGGCCGAGCTCTTGTCGCGGCCCGGGCGGTGGGGGCGGGCGGTGTTCTCCGTGGGCTGGAAGCGCGCTCGTCCCCTGCGGAGACCCTGGCACACCTGCCCGCGCCTGGGAGCTGGGGCGGCGCCGGCGACGCCCTCGTCCACCTCGACGTTCGTTTCCCAGGTCCCCGTGTGCAGCTTCCGCGAGTCAGGCAGGATGGCATCCCTGGGACACACCGAGGAGCCCCCTCCTGTCCCATCCCCTGTCGCCAGTCTCTCGTCACCAGGGACACCCGGCACCCGGCACCGCGCAGCCCTGCGACATGGTACTCAGACGCGCGCAGCTTCCCGGGTGCTGGGGCTTCGCACCCCGGGCCAGGAGGGCTGGGGCCTGGGGCAGAGCGCCGAGGGGTGCTGCCGGGCTCCCCGGGGGCCAGTGGGAGAAAAAGTGGCCCCGAAACGGCGCACCTCCGAGGTTCTGTCCTAGAGCTAGGGCAGTAGCGCCCATAGTTCTTTTTAACTTGTTTGAAAGAAGCCAAGAGATCCGCCCGCCGGGTCACTCCCCACTCCCTGCGACAGCCGGGCTGAGCCAGCTGGAGCCGGGAGGCTGGAACTCATTCCTGGGCCCCCAGGCACCTGAGCCGCCACCTGCTGTACCCAGGCTCTGCGTTAGCGGGAGGCTGCAGTCGGGCGTGGAGCCTGGAATGAACCCAGGCTCTCGGGTACGGGCCCTGGTGGCCCAGAGTTCACGCCAGGCTGGCCTGAGGGACCGGACCTCGCTCCACCCATCCCTGGCTCTCAGAGGTCTGGGGCTCCTCAGGCTCCGTCCCCACCCCCCTCGTGAGCAGGACCACAGGCAGATGCTGGTCCCGTTACGGGAGGAGGGCATCGTGGCACTGGGGTGACCCTGAGGATTGCCAGGTGCTGTGGGCGACCTCCCAGAGGCCACACGTGGGCAGGCCAGGCAGGTCTCAGCTGCCTGCGCATCAGGAGTGGCTGGGGGGCCACAGATCCCTTAGCAATGACGACCCCAGCGCGGCGGCCACACTGGCAGGCTGTGGGACGCCTGGGGGCAGAGCCACCTGCTGGGCCCGCAGGCTCCCAGAGACAGCGAGCTCTGTGCTGTGTGCCAGCCAAGGTGGGGCCTTCGTGGGCTTGAGAGAAGACCCTGGCGCCCCGCCGGCGTCGCGGCCGTGGCCGAGGTTTGGGGAGGCTCTGCTCCTGGCTGTGTTGGCGGCATCGCTGTCTTGCCCCTCCAGAGCTGGAGTCGGGGTTCAGCTGGGCCGCTGTGGCCGGGCCTCCAGCTGCTGGGGCTCCTGTGCCTGCCCCCACCCCGGGAGAGGCCCCCCCGAGGGCCCAGGTGCGCCCCGGCCAAGGCAACACAGCGGGGAGAAGTGTCATGGCCGCCCCGTCTCCTGACCGCCCCAGCCCTCAGGGCTCTTGGGAGTGGGGCTGGGGTCCCTTCCTAGGCTCGGGGCCCCCATGGGGGGCACAGACGTGGCTGATGAGCAGAGGGACCACAGAGTGCCCCTCCACCCCCCACACAGGGCTGTGTGGGTTTTTTTTTCCTAAGATTTATTTATTTATTTGAAAGAGTTACACAGAGAGAGGAGAGGCAGAGAGAGAGAGGTCTTCCATCCGACGGGTCACTCCCCAATCGGCCACAACGGCCGGAGCTGTGCTGATCTGGAGCCGGGAGCCAGGAGCTTCTTCTGGGTCTCCCACCCGGATACAGGGGCCCAAGGACTCGGGCCATCTTCTACTGCTTTCCCAGGCCACAGCAGAGAGCTGGGTAGGAAGTGGAGCAGCCGGGACTTGGACCAGTGCCCACATGGGATGCCGGCACTGCAGGCGGCGGCTTTACCCGCTACGCCACAGCGCTGGCCCCTGTGTGGTTCTTGAAACAGGCCACGGAGCAGCTCTGAGCTGGGGTCTGAGAATCCGCGCCCAGCGTGTGGCCGGGGCTGCCCCACCCCACCCCAGCTCCATCTGCGCTGCCCGGCCTGGGTGCCAGGAGCCGCCCTCAGTTGGGTCAGGGCGGCTGAGCTAACAGCAAGGGGAGCCCCCATGCTGAGGGGCGTGTATGTCCTGGGGGAGCGGCCACATCGTGTGCCCTTGGGGTGATGGCTGAGCCGGGGCACAGACCCGCCCGTCAGTGATTGCCACACCAGGGTGACCGCTTCCTGTCCTGGGTGCTGTGCTGGGACTTGCCCAGCCGGCGGGCACTGGTGTGAGAGCAGGCCAGGCTCATCTCAGGCCAAGGGAGGGCCCACCATGGGGAGGGGTCAGTCCCCGGCCAGGGAAGCCGTGAGCAACGGCGCCGAGTCACTGCCCTGCCCTTCTGGGGGACACTAGGCTGTTGGGGTGCAGCTGGGCTGGTTCAGAGGAGGGAGGTCCCTCCAGCCGGTGGGGGTGAGTCACAGACCCCTGTCCCCCCAGGCTCCCCCCACCGCAGCCCTGAGGGGCCCTCCCAGCCGGCCGACCTGGACCCCTGCGGTGCAGAGCCAGTCAGAATCGGCAGCGACACCTGGCCAGGTGAGCGTGCCCCGCCCACGCAGCCCAGACCCCTCCTGTGGACCCCCCCCCCCCGGCCTCGTGGCCACCAGCTGGACGCAACAGAGCAGCAACCCCGGCCCCCCACCCCCACCTGCCATGGGCTGGGATCTCGCCCAGGGCAGCACTGCACCCCAAGACCAGCAACCAGGGGTCATTAGGGACCCTCAGGAAGTACCACCCCGGGGTGGGAGGCGGGGCTTAGGCTGCCACCAGGGCCGGGGCGGCCCTGGGCGTCCTCTGGAGCCTGGCCGCGTGTCCCTCTGCTCCCATGTCTGCCCGGGGCTCCCTCTGCTCACCGCTGCCCTTGGCCACTGCGCCTCCCTCGGCGTCCAGCCCTGTGCACCCCCGCCCTCTGCAGACCCCAGGCGGCTTCGCCCCACCCCGCGGGGGCCAGGGTGGTCGCACGGTCAGCCTCTGCCCTTTCTCCTTTCAGCCCCGGAGCCCGAGCAGGCCCCGCCCTCTCCGCGCGCCCACACTGCCCAGGACGCGGCTGGCCGGGGGGGAGGGGCGCTGCGGAGCCTCCTGCAGAGCCTCCCCCGCGGCCCCAGGTGCGCGGGCGCGTGGCGCAGGCCGCTGGGGCCGCGCGCGGAGGGCGGGGCGAAGCCGCACCGCTGCGAGGCCTGCGGCAAGAGCTTCCGGTACAGGTCGCTGCTGCAGAAGCACGAGCGCATCCACACGGGCGAGAAGCCGTACGCCTGCCCCGAGTGCGGCAAGGCGTTCCGCGGCTGGTCCGGCTTCATCCAGCACCGCCGCGTGCACACCGGCGAGAAGCCGTACGAGTGCGGCCAGTGCGGCCGCGCCTTCAGCCACAGCTCGCACTTCACGCAGCACCTGCGCACGCACAACGGCGAGAAGCCCTACAAGTGCGGCGACTGCGGCCAGGCCTTCAGCCAGAGCTCCAACCTGGTGCGCCACCAGCGGCTGCACACGGGCGAGAAGCCGTACGCCTGCCCCGAGTGCGGCAAGGCCTTCATCTGGAGCTCGGTGCTCATCGAGCACCAGCGCGTGCACACCGGCGAGAAGCCGTACGAGTGCGCGCAGTGCGGCAAGGCCTTCCGCGGCCGCTCGCACTTCTTCCGCCACCTGCGGGCCCACACCGGCGAGAAGCCGTTCGCCTGCGGCGCCTGCGGGAAGGCCTTCGGCCAGAGCTCGCAGCTCATCCAGCACCAGCGCGTCCACTCCCGCGAGTAGGCGGCGCCCCGAGCCCCAGTAAGTCCTCCTGAGGGGAGCCGGCTGTGCCCGCGCAAGGCCGGAGGGCTCCCGCGGGTCCCCCGCAGCCTGCCGCCCCGGCCCCAGGACGGGCGGGCGGCCAGGGGCCCGCACAGGCGCCGCGTGCCGCCTGCCCTCCGCCCTGGTCATGGGGCTCCTTTTCAGACAGCCGGTTCCTCCGGTCGGGTCGCGCCCCACCCCTTGCCCGCACACCTGGTGGGCTTCGGAAGAAGGGGTGCCCGGGTGGCTCCCAGCCCCTGCGCCAGACAGGAGCTCAGCTGGCTGCGAGTAACAGCGCCCTGTCCTGCTCCGGGGACCCCACCCCTCCAGAGGCTCCCCAGTGACACCCACAGCCCTGCGCCTGGCCCCAGGGCAGCCAGGTTACTGGTCCGGCTGGACGTGCAGGCCACCACCCTGCCTGTGTCTGGGTGCCCCGCCATGTCCAGTGTCGCCTGTGCCTAGGGCGCACATGACCCCAGGGATGTCCCCTGACTCGCACATGGGTGGTGACAGAAGCTGGGATCTCTGGCCTCACAGCCCCAGCCCTGACCTGCAGCCCTGAGACCCCAGCAGGCCTTGCTCCGGTGGGGACTGGAGGCCAGGCTGCGCGCTGGACATAGCCGCGGGGCTAGGGCTGTGGCTGTGGGGTCAGGCTCTGCCTGAGGACGAGGTCAGATGGCTGCCTGCCCTGCCTTAGTAACCACCGCGCGGTGCAGCCACACAGACACCATGCCTCTGTGGGAACTGTCCCCCCCCCGCCTCGAGCCCCACCCCAGCTGTGGGTGGCCCCAACGTCCTAGACCAACCTTGAAGAGGCCCCTGGACGCCTTGGGGGCGGGGCCTGGCAGCTGGCCTGGTTCAAGGTTGGGGCAAAATGGCCTAATGCGGGGGCCTTCAGACCCTCAGCCCGGGTGCTTCACAGGGCACTCGCTCTGTGGCTCCTTCCTGACCTGTGTCTGGTTTGTGCTGCCTGCCGGTCACGCTGGCCATGGGCCATGACCCTGTGCCCCCCACCCAGGAGCGCCAGGGGCAACCTGGCCCGGAACAGCCATGGCTGTCGGATGCGTGGAAGCCAGGCTCAGAGACTGAGGTTTATTTTTACTTGCAAAGCAGAGAGGGAGAGAGATCCTGTGATCCCTGTAACATCTGGGGGTGGGAACTCCACCCAGGACCCCCCAGGCATGCAGGGGCCCAGGCACTGGGGCCGTCTGCTGCTGGCCCCCAGGTGCATCCCAGGAGCCCATATGGGATGCCGGCCCCTGAACCAGCAGTGTGGTCAGGATGTGGGCTCAGCCGGCCGTGCCCACGCCTGCCCGCAGAGATCCTCACAGGTCCTGACCAGGAGGGCGCCTCCCTCTGCACCACGCCAGGCAGGGGTATCCTGGGGTAGGGGCGGAGCCAGGTGGACGTGGCCACGGTTCTGCTGTGCAGGGCCCCCCGAGCCCTGCAGGGTACACAGAGTGCCCGAGGCCACCCACGGGCAGCGGGAGCGCCCCTCATGCTTGGCTCTTACCAGTGTTAAACTGTATCTTCCGGTCCTGCGCCCACGTGGGAAACCTGGAAAAGGCTCCTGGCTCGGGCCACTGCGGCCATTCGGGTATTGAAGACCTTTCTCTCTGCCTCTCCCTCTCTGTAGCTCTACCTCACAAATAAAAAACAAACAAGAAACTATCTCTTGTCAAAGTGCAGGTGCATTGAGGCTCCCTCTGCCTACAATCCGCTTCCTGGGGCTTCCCCGAGGGTCATAGAGAGAGAAATCTCTTGACCATAGGTTCGCTCTCCAAATGCCTGCAAAAGCGGGGCTCTGTGGGGAGCAACTGGGAGCAACTCGGACTAGACTAAGTTACTGGAATTAAGACTTATTCTATGCATCTGCTCTCCCACAATATGGCGCTGGGAGAGGAGGAAACAGCTTCTACACAGCTGCCTCCAGTTCAACCAATAAACTGCAGGACCTGCTCCTGATTGGAGGAGAGCAGCGTACTCGGCGTGTGGGTAGCAGAGTTGGGATTGGTGAAGAGGACTATATAGGAGGAGAGAGACAACATGCACCAGGAACACCTGAAGAACACCTGTGCAGCCCCCGAGAGAGCCGGCCGGCGGTGTGCCGCTCCCCTGCGGAAGTGGGGAAAGCGGCCAGGGGGAACCGCCCTTCCACGGAGGTGGAAGGGATAGTAGCCAACCCGGGAAGAACCAGCAGCAAACCCGGGGAGGGCCGAGCAGACGAAAGAACAGCGCAGGGTCCTGTGTCGTTCCTCCACGAAGAGGGGGAGCGACATAATGGTGCCGTGACTCGGATAGGAAACCTAGGAGGGAAGAAACGGGAAGAAGTGGGAAAATACCGGAGAGAGAGACTAGCAAAGAGCCTAGGGAAAAGCCGGACGGAAAAGGTGCCGGAAGAAGCTATTGAAAGCCTAGGCATAGACTCGGATACAGACTGTGGGAAAGAAGTTAGGATTGAAAGCTAGGATTGAAAGTGAAAGCAAGAAGAAACTTAGACTCAGAAACGGACTGCAGGTTGAAAGTGAAAGTGAAACCTAAAAGAAACTTAGACTCGGATACGGACTGTGGGGAGAAGCCAGGAGAAATGAGAGGGGAATGTTGTTGGAAGAAAAGTTAGGAAACATACCGGGTAGAGAAAAATATGTTAGGGAGGATGAAGCCGCGAGGGCAGGCTGAAGTGGAGACATATGCTATCTTGGGATTCTTCAAGTCAGCCCGGGGAACAAAAGGCGAAAATCTGGAACCAGAGGCAGAGACGTGGGCCGCCAGGTTGGAATCCGTCAGATTAGCCCAGGGAGCAAAAGACGGGAAGCCAAACCGAAAGGCGCAGACGTGAGCTAGGTTGAATTCGCCAGGTTAGCCCGGGGAACTTAGACTGGATACCGGTGGCGGAAACGTGAGCTAGGCTGTGTGATTCGCGGAAGTCGCCACGTGCAGAGAGAGCACAGGGCGTGAATAGATAGGGAATGCGGGGCTGGCACGAAGGCCGTGGTGTGGGCGCGAAGGCCGTGGTGCGGGTGCGAAGGGCGTGGAGACCGCGGAGCGCGCGAAGCCGAGCTGCGCACCGAGAAGCAGCCTCGGGGCGGGCGCCGGGAAGCCGCGGGGATAAGAGAAATAGAAGTTTAGAAGTAAAATGAGAGAAATAGGAATGTTGGCAGATAGAAGTAAAATAGGAGAAATAGGAATGCCCGGAGATAGAGAAATAGAGAAAAATAAGGCCTCCCCACACCACAGCAATGAGAGAGCTTGGATTCGGTCTGCCTGATTAGTAAGACGATAAGCACCTGTGGGCGGCTGCAGGTCACCGAAGACAGGCACGTTATCAACACCAATAAGTCTCCCCACAAGACGGCAATGAGAAGGCTTGGATTCGGTTTGCCTGATTGCTAGGGCTTGTAAGCACCTGTGGGCAACTCTAGCGAGCAGAGCAGAGTGTGTGCCACGGGGCACCGAAGACAGGCGCGTATCAACGCCAAAAAATAAAAAGAAAGGGGGATCTGTGGGTAGCAACTGGGAGCAACTCGGACTAGACTAAGTTACTGAAATTAAGACTTATTCTATGCATCTGCTCTCCCACAATATGGCGCTGGGAGAGGAGGAAACAGCTTCTACACAGCTGCCTCCAGTTCAACCAATAAACAGCAGGACCTGCTCCTGATTGGAGGAGAGCAGCGTACTCGGCGTGTGGGTAGCAGAGTTCGGATTGGTGAAGAGGACTATAAAGGAGGAGAGAGACAACATGCACCAGGAACACCTGAGGAACATCTGAGCAGCCCCCGAGAGAGCCGGCCGTCGGTGTGCCGCTCCCCCGCGGAAGTGGGGAAAGTGGCAGGGGGCCCGCCCCTCCACGGAGGTGGAGGGACGGTAGCCAACCCAGGAAGAACCAGCAGCAAACCCGGGAAGGGCCGAGCAGACGAAAGAACAACGCAGGGTCCTGTGTCGTTCCTCCACGAAGACGGGGAGCGACAGGGCTCCATCTGGGTCTCCCGTGTGGGTGGCAGGGGCCCACCCGCTGAGCCGCCTCCGGCTGCCTCCCAGGGTGCGCATTAGCAGGAAGCTGGGTCAGGAGCAGAGGTGGACCCCAACCAGCAGCTCTGCCATGTGGCCGTTACCTGCCGGGCCACCACCCCCATGCCCCAGGGCGCTTGTCTTGTGGCTTCCCAGGACCCCTGTGAGTCTCGGGTGCTCCAGGCTTGTAGCCCTGGCCGGCCTCTCTCTCCAGTCTCAGCATCGCCCTGCTGTGGCCACTGGTTCTCGGACTCTGGGTTTTTCCAGGCATGGTGAGCGGTCACTGTACAGGAAGGGGTGGGAAGTGGGGAGCTCCAGGTTCCTGGCCGGCCTCTGGGGCTCGGGTGTGCTTCCAGGCCCTCGCCACCCCGTTCCCTTATGCCCAGGGAGCAGACCCCCCCTCCCGGGAGGCCGTGAGAGGGAGGTGTGCAGCTGCTGGGCACACCTGGAGGCCCGGCAGCCGCTGGGAGAGCCCCAGGCTGGACAGGGGAGCCCACGTCTCAGCTCGGGTCTGAGGCCGGGCTCCACAGCAGACAGGCTGCCTCCCCCCATCTCGCCCTAAAGCAGGCTGGACGGGACCACCCACCACGCTGACAGAACCCGAGGACGCTGGAACTCGCCCCTGGGTACCCGCACCCAGGCAGGGGACCTGCAGGTCACTCGTCACAGCACTGAGGTGCCATTGCACACCGGCTGAAGTCACTGCTTGGGACACCCGCAGCCCCGATGAGAGTCCCTGACCCCAGTCCTGGTTCCTTGCTTCCTGCCAGTGCCCCCGCCACCCACAAGGGAGGCCCGCAGGCAGCTGCTCCTCCTGGTTTGGCCCGGCATCTGGGGAGTGAACCAGCGGGTGGGCCATCTCCTTGCTCCCTGTGTCTGCACAGCTGAACCCCTGTTGGATCTCACTGACACCACCTGCTGCAATCCTCTGTCCTGATGCTGGGCAGAGCCCAAAGCTGCCCAAAGCTGCCCCGGGCACCTGTCCCAGCCACCAGCCAGGGAAGGGGCCAGCCCCAACGTCGGAACATCCCCCGGGGCTCCACGCAGTCCTGCAGGGACTGGGGCCCCCCAACACCAACCACCGGCCACGTGGCTGCTCAGCGGGCCATGAACGCGGCAGGAGGGAGGGCCGGGCGGGTGTCAGAAATGAACAGACTCCAGTGTTGCAACTCCCCAGCCCGTGATCTGCAGCTGGAAGGCCACACATCCCCCCCACCCCACCCCGGCTGCCGGCCCCGCGCCGGAGGCAGCAGGAAAAGGTTTACGGCAGAAATGGCCCGCAGGCGTGCAGGGAGCAGCCCAGGGCACGCCCCGCCCGCACCTCGGCCCGCGGGAGGCTGCGGACGCCCCGCCCGCACCTCGGCACCCCGCAAGCTGCTGCGGGACGCCCCGCCCGCACCTCGGCCCGCGGGAGGCTGCGGACGCCCCGCCCGCACCTCGGCCCCCGCAAGCGGCTGCGGACGCCCCGCCCGCACCTCGGCCCCCGCAAGCTGCTGCGGGACGCCCCGCCCGCACCTCGGCCCCCGCAAGCTGCCGCGGGACGCCCCGCCCGCACCTCGGCCCCCGCAAGCTGCTGCGGGACGCCCCCCCCCGCACCTCGGCCCCGCAGGCGGCGGCGGACACCCCGCCCGCACCTCGGCCCCCGCAAGCTGCTGCGGGACGCCCCGCCCGCACCTCGGCCCGCGGGAGGCTGCGGACGCCCCGCCCGCACCTCGGCCCCCGCAAGCGGCTGCGGACGCCCCGCCCGCACCTCGGCCCCCGCAAGCTGCCGCGGGACACCCAGCCCGCACGTCGGCCCCCGCAGGCGGCGGCGGACACCCAGCCCAGCCCGCCCCGCGCCCGCACGCGCTCGTCCCTCCCTCCCGTCCCTCCGCAGGGGCCGCGGGGCCACACTGGACGCCGGACTCGAGGGGGAAACCGGCAGCAGAGTCGCGGTCCTCCCGAGGCCCAGAGCGCCGCCGGAAGTGCCCGAGCCGCTAGGCGACGTCGACGGCGCTTCCGGCGCGGCCGAGCGGCAGGTGAGGGCCGGGCGGTGTCTCCTGCGCGAGGCGGAGGCGGGGGCCGGGCGTGCGGGGCGGGTGGGCGCGGCCGCGCGGGGTCTGCTCCGCGTCGGCTGCTGGGGCCGGGCGTCCGCGCCAGGACTCGAGCCCGCCGAGCGCAGCGCCGGTGCCCTCGCAGCCTTGCTCGTAAGCTGCTCGTTTTCAGAAATCGACTTTCTGAGAAAAAAAATCGCATTTTCTAAAAACCATTTTCATTTATCTGAAAATCGGAAAGAGAGAGAGAGAGAGAGAGACCCCTCAATGCCACAACAGCCGGGGTTGGCTCAGGCTGAAGCCAGAAGCCCAGACCCCATCCGGGTCTCCAGTGGGTGACGAGGCCCCGGGTCTCCCGGTGGGTGGCAGGGGCCCAGAACCCCACCGGGTCTCCCAGTGACGGGGCCCCGGGTGCTCCGTCCGGGTCTCCCGATGGGTGGCAGGGCTCACGTGCTCTGTCCGGGTCCCCGGTGGGTGACGGGGCCCACGTGCTCCGTCCGGGTCCCCGGTGGGTGACGGGGCCCACGTGCTCCGTCCGGGTCTCCCGGTGGGTGACGGGGTCCCACGTGCTCCGTCCGGGTCCCTGGTGGGTGACGGGGCCCACGTGCTCCATCCGGGTCCCTGGTGGGTGACGGGGCCCACGTGCTCCATCCGGGTCCCTGGTGGGTGACGGGGCCCACGTGCTCCATCTGGGTCCCTGGTGGGTGACGGGGCCCGGGTACTTGAGCCCTCACCTATGTCCTGGGGGGCAGGGGTGGGATCTCGGGCAGGCGCTGTGATGCGGGGTGGGGACACCCTGCACTGAAAATGAGGGGGGGTTTAAAAACCCGTCGCCCACTTGTTTTTCTCGCGTGTGCCAGTTTCTCGCGCTGTCTGGCGTGTAGAGGCCTTACCAGCTTCGGCTCTGGGATCTGGTAGCAAGTACTTGTTTCTGTTCTGGGCCTGGAGCTTGCTCGCGGAGCTGAGGAGGAGTCACTGCAGGGCCCGGCTCCCTCGGCCCTCCCGTGCAGGGCCCTCCTGCCCTCAGGGTCCCGTGTTCCCATCTCTTCCCCTAGCGGCGTCCGTTCCCGGCCGCTGGTCTGCGAGGAGGATGGAGGAGCAGGGCGGCCAGGCCTGGATCCCGGGCGCCACGGAGAGGGAGAGCTGATGGAGGCGCCTGCAGGTGAGGGGCGCGAGGGGCACCGGGCAGGGGGCCCCGCCTGCTGCGCTGCTCGGCTGCCCCGGCCCAGGCCTCGGCTCACGCACTCGCTGCACTGTGGGCCCTGGCCTCACTCTCCCCGGCCCCTCCCAGCCCGCTGGAGACGCCCAGGGCGCCTGCACCTGGCTCGGTTTGTCCAGGAGGGTTTGACGAGCGACGGGCGCCCTCCGGCCCCCCGGCCTCTCGGGCGCCCTCCCTTCTGGAGGTTAAGACCACGTTTGCCGGCTGTCACAGCCACGGGCCGGTCTGTGACTGAATCACTGCACAGCGAGTCCTCCCTTAGCCCAGAAATGCGGTCTGAAGTTTCTCCCGATCTTACTGGTGACTGCCGGTCAGCCGCGGGGGCCGAGTAGAAAAGGCGCCCCTGTACCCCACCCCGACTCGCCTGTGTCTCCCCGAATTCCCAGCACCCACTGGGGGACGGTGAGGAGGGAGCGGCCCAGGGGCGCAATCGCAGAGCCACTCTGGGGGCCTAGGCTGTGCCTGTCCCTCCCTTGTGGGGTCTGCGTCGTGTGCACATGCGGCCTGCGTCCGGGCCACACATCACCGCAGCAGGCGCTGGCGCTCGGCGTGGGGGGCAGGCAGGTGGCAGCACCTCACGTGGAGAGGAACGCGGGGCACCACGCCCGCGCTGACGCAGGCGGGTCGTCCTGCCGCAGGAGGCAGGGCAGCCCGAGGTGATCCTCAGGTCTCGCGGCCTGTGTGCGATGGCGGCTTCTGTCCCGGCAGTAGCCCTCGGGTCTCCTGGCCTCTGTGTGCGATGGCGGCCTCTGTGTGCGATGGCGGCCTCTGTCCCGGCAGCAGCCCTCGGGTCTCCTGGCCTCTGTGTGCGATGGCGGCCTCTGTCCCGGCAGCAGCCCTCGGGTCTCCTGGCCTCTGTGTGCGATGGCGGCCTCTGTGTGCGATGGCGGCCTCTGTCCCGGCAGCAGCCCTCGGGCCTCGCGGCCTCTGTGTGCGATGGCGGCCTCTGTCCCGGCAGCAGCCCTCGGGTCTCGCGGCCTCTGTGTGCGATGGCGGCCTCTGTCCCGGCAGCAGCCCTCGGGTCTCGCGGCCTCTGTGTGCGATGGCGGCCTCTGTCCCGGCAGCAGCCCTCGGGTCTCCTGGCCTCTGTGTGCGATGGCGGCCTCTGTCCCAGCAGCAGCCGGGTTCTTGGTTAGAAGTCACACAGCCACAGGTTCTGCTTTCGGGACTTCTGTCCACCCTGGTACGTGGGATCCGGGCCGGGCGAGCACTCGCGGAGGGCACTGCCCTGGCACTGTAGGGTGGTCCCCAGCACCTGGCCTGCGTGTTTTATGGTTCGGGCCCGTGGGGGTCTCCTGAGCCCGTGCAGGGGCTGCAGGATGCAGGGCCTGGGGGGGGGGGGGCGCGGACCTGAAGGCCGCTGCGGTCCTGGTGGACACCTGCCCCGTAACCAGACCTGTGGGGGAGTTCTGACCTCGCAGCTCTGCAGACAGGCAGGGGCCTCCATCCGAGCGCCGCCCCGGGCCCCTGCCGCAGCCTTGCCGCCACGCGCTCGGGGGCTACATTGAGCCCCCCGTGCCGCCGCCTCCCCAAAGCTCCTCAGTGGCCAGGATCTGCCCCGAGCCCACGAGGACCCGCACATGCGCTTGGCCCGCTGCCCGGCCCCCAGCCCCGGGCGGCGGCCCAGCGCTCAGGGTGAATTCTGAGCCTGGGGGCTGCGGGTGGAGCGAGCTGTCCCAGGGCCCCACGGGCTGAGGAGGAAGCTGGGGCGAGGCCGCGGCCCCACGCGCGCTCCTCCCCATCTCCGTGGCTCTCCAGGCAGATGGCGGAAGGAGGGCTTGCCCGGAACCTGTGTCCCCGGGCCGGTCCTCACAGGGAAGGAGTGCGGCCGGCTGTCCCCAGCCTGTCCCTGCCGGGAGCCCGCGAGGCAGGCCGGTGCAGTGCCTGCCGCCCCGCCCTCGCCACCGATGCCAACCTCACCCTCCCCTGCCTGCGCCTGCGATCGGGACGTGGCGTTTCCGCTCCTGACGCGGTGCACGTGTGTCTTCCAGCACAGGCCCCACGTGGCAGCCCGGCTGCCCGGCAGGCAGCTGCGAGCGTAGAGGAGACGCCCACGCTGGAGACCCCCGGCCTTTGTGAAGATGCGGAAGCTGGAGGGAGGCCCGGAGGGGCCCCGCAGGTGCCCGTGGGCGGTGAGAACGCGGCGGGGCAGACTGGCCGCGGAGGTGGTGCGGCCGGCTCCGACGTCCCCTTGAGCGCGGGCCCTGCGGCGGGGCCCGGAGGGCGGCCGTTCGCGTGCGGCGCCTGTGGGCGCAGCTTCGCATGCTGCTCGGCCGTGGCGAGGCACCAGCGCGCCCACGCCGGGGAGAAGCCCTACGAGTGCGGCGACTGCGGCAAGGCCTTCGTGCACAGCTCGCACGTGGTCCGGCACCAGCGCGTGCACAGCGGCGAGAAGCCGTACGTGTGCACGGAGTGCGGCAAGGCCTTCAGCCAGAGCTTCAACCTCATCCGCCACCAGCGGACGCACACCGGGGAGAAGCCGTACGCGTGTGCCGAGTGCGGCAAGGCCTTCGGGCAGCGCTCGGACGCCGCCAAGCACCAGCGGAGCCACACTGGGGAGCGGCTGTACGCGTGTCGGGAGTGCGGGAAGGCCTTCGTGCACAGCTCCAACGTGGTGCGGCACCAGCGCGTGCACCACGGGGAGAACCCGTACGCGTGCCCGGAGTGCGGCAAGGCCTTCAGCCAGAGCTCCAACCTCCTGCAGCACCAGCGCGTGCACACCGGGGAGCGGCCCTACGAGTGCGGCGACTGCGGCCGCGCCTTCAGCCGCAGCTCCTTCCTCAGCGAGCACCGCAGGATCCACACCGGGGAGAAGCCCCACGAGTGCGGGCACTGCGGCCGCGCCTTCCGGGCGCTCTCGGGCTTCTTCCGGCACCAGAGGCTGCACACGGGCGAGAAGCCCTTCCGCTGCACGGACTGCGGGAGGGCCTTCCGCCTGAGCTTCCACCTCATCCAGCACCGGCGCGTCCACGGCCCAGAGTGAGCCGCGTGGGCCGCACGCGCCGCCTCCGCGCGCACGGGGGGGGGGGGGCAGGAAGCCGCGTGGTTGGCCTTCTGCCGCTGTGGAACCTTGAGCGTGGCTGTGGCCCTGCTGGGGGTCGGCGGCAGCCGCAGGCTTCCCAGGGAAGGACCTGAGCACACCTGTCCCCGAGCTGGCAGGCACGAAGTTGTTTTTCTTTTTTTTTTTTTTTTTTTTTTTTCCCTAAAGATTATTTGAGAGGCAGAGAGAGAGGGACCGCGAAAGGTCTCCATCTGCTGGTTCACTCCCCAGACGGCCACGACGGCCGGAGCTGGGCCTGTCAGGAGCCAGGAGCTTCCTCCAGTCTCACGGACGCGGGCCGCGTTCCGCTTTCCCAGGCAGCAGCAGAGAGCGGGATTGGAAGAGCAGCCGGGACACACGTGGCTCTCCTGTGGGGCGCTGGCGCCCCCGGCGTCGGCCTGGCCTGCTACGCCGCGGCGCCGGCCCAGCGTGAATCTTCAGGACGGCGGCACTGCCGTCCTGCACCACACCTGAGAGGGTCCCAGCCAGTTCCCCAAGGCCAGGGAGCGGAGCAGGGGCTGCCCGGCCAGGCGCGGGAGGCTCCCGCCAGCAGGCGGCACCACGGGAGCGGGAAGGAGAGGCGTGACGGCAGGTTTGCTGCTGCCCTGGTCTGCAGGGCGCGCCCAGCGGGTCCCCCGGCGCCCAGAGCTGCGGGTGCACTCAGTGGTCGGAGGGCACCGGTCCGGAATACAGGTGTCAGCTGTTTTCCTGTACCGGGCAGTGAGCAGACCAGAAAGGGAACACATCAATGAAATTTATTCCCACCAGCAGCAACAGATGGAACACCCAGCCCTCAGTGTAGCCAAGGGAACGCTGGGAAGACCGAGGGAAAGCAAAGACCACTAACCGAGCGGAAAGCCCCCCCCCGACACAGCTCTCCCCAGACTGGGGAAGCTCCTGCAGCCCCCACCAGAGCCTCAGCTTACGTCTGCAGAAACTGAAAACCAGACCCCGGGGCCGGCACTGGTGTAGTGGGTTAAGCCTCCGCCTGCGGCACCAGCATCCCACATGGGCGCCGGTCCGAGTCCCGGCTGCTCCTCTTCCAAGCCAGCTCTCTGCTGTGGCCTGGGAAAGCAGTGGAAGATGGCCCAAGTCCTCGGGCCCCTGCACCCACATGGGAGACCTGGCTCCTGGCTTCGGGTCAGCCCAGCTCTGGCCGTTGCGGTCTGGTGGGGAGTGACCCAGCAGATGGAAGACTCCCCCGCCGGCCAGCTCTACCTCTCTCTGTAACTCTTTCAAATAAATAAACATAAATCTTAAAGAAATCGGGAGCAGGCACTCAAACACTTGTATATAAGCAGCCGCGGCAGCACAACCCACAGACGCCGACGGTGCCAGCAGCCCAGGCCCCCAAACCTCCATGGGGTTAGTGGCTGAGAACAGTGGTCTACTCAGGCAGGGGGGTGGTTTTTAACTGTTAAACTGATGAGGACAGATCCTACACTTGATCTTAGCAAAAGGCTAACTATTTATTTGTTTGAAAGGCAGTTTCAGGGAGGACAGAGAAAGGTATCTTCCATCCACTAGGTCACAACTCAGATGACCACAATGGCCAGGGCTGGGCCAGCCAGGAGCCAGCAGCTCCATCCCGTGTGGGTGCAGGGGCCCAAGCACTGAGTCCATCATCTGCTGCCTTCCCCGGCCATCAGCAGGGAGCCAGCCCTCACGTGGGATGTCAGCATCGGAAGTCGTAGCCTAACCCACTGCACCACAATGCTGGCTGGTATTTTGAGTGCCAGAACTGTGGCGTAGCTGGTTAAAATGCCATCTGCACCGCCGGCATCCCGCGTGGGCACTGGCTGCTCCACTTCTGATCCAGCTCCCTCCTGATACACCTGGGAAAGCAGCGGAGGATGGCCCAAGTCCTTGGGCCCCTGCACCTGCATGGGAGACCTGGGTGAAGCTCCTGGCCTCTGGCTTTGGCCTGGCCCAGTCCTGGCCATGGCAGCCATTTGGGGAGTGAACCAGAATGGAAGTTTCTCCGCCTGTCTCTCCCTTTCTAATTACTTCAAATAAATAATTTTTAAAAAAAAGTATTTTCAGCCATAAGCAGGGACACAGCTACGGGATGGCAGGGCCGGGGGCACGCGCAGTGGGACGCTGGGCAGCCGGGGCCGGCGCCGTGTGTCTCCCTGCACGCGCAGTGTCAAGAACAGGCAGAGCCATGGGCTGCGGCGGGGGCTGCTCCCGAGGTCAGAGTTCTGGCCCTGGACCCACTGCCACCTGGACGCCGACACGCAGCTCGCGGCTGGCCACGGCGGGACAGGTTACAGGGAGCTGGTGACCAGGGCTGCACGTGGCTCCCACGCCTGGGTCCCCGCCGCCGACTCCAGCTTCCTGCCGGTGCAGACCTGGAAAGCCGCCATGGTGACGCGGCCGCCGGGCTCTTGGCTCCAGGCCCGGGCCCCCACCCCGGCTGCTGCTGGTGTCTGGGTGTGAGCCAGCCGTTGGGAGTTTTCTGTCCCTCTCGCATACTAATTATTGTTAAGCGTCCTCCCTGCTCCAAGGCCAAGCTTGGTCCCTGAGTGGAACTTCTGAAAACCACACAGCTCAAACGGGCTGATTCTAGCGTCGACAGCTTCCCGATCATCCGACGCTCAGATCCCGCCGCCCAGCCTCGCGTCGACAGCAGCACGTTTTTCACAGGCAGAGTTGAACAGCTGCTGCATCCGGCAGGTTTTGTTGGGCATGGCGGGGGCTGGGTGCGCCGTGACCTGGAGGGAAAGCGGCCGTGTGTCCCCGAAACGGCCTCTGGCGGCTGTGTCGGTGCCAAGGAGTTACTACTGACCAGATGCTTTACTGAGGACAAGAGCACACGCGAGGGCCGTGGCACATGGGCAGCTCCCGCCTGAACTCCCGGAGCCGGGCTTCCTCTTGTCCCACCGCAGCTCTCGGAACCGACCTGCTCTCAACACCTGCGGTTCACTTCCGCTCCGGTGAGCGCAGGACCAGGACCAAGACGAGGCTCCGGCGTGTAGAGGCCACCGCCGGGCCAGCCGTGCCTGCGGGTCCTCCGAGAGGCAGGCGGCGGCGTCCTGGAGGATCTGCCGTGCCGCGGGTCACAGGTGAGTTACACGAGAGCAGGTCCACGCCATGGCCGACAGGACTGCTGCTGCACTAACAAGGCCGCCGGGAAGGACGGGACGCCTGGGGTGTCCGCAGCCGGGCCCGGCCGCCGCCGCACTGCTGACGCACTGGAGCCGCCCGGTGGGTGGCCGCAGCCTCTGTGTGCAAACCGGACAGCAGGCCCCGGGCCGGAGCAGGGAGCCCGCGTCGCGCCCCAGCGCCAGCTGCACTTCCCAGCCTGCTCCTCGCTAAGGCGCCCGTCGGGGAGACCCGGTGGAGCTGGCGCAGCTCTGGCTGTTGGAAGCGTTTGGGGGAGTGAATCGATGGGTGGGAGGTCTTCGTCACTCTGCCTTTTGAACAAATACATCTAAAAAAGTGAAAGGAAGGCTCTTTATATGAACAAAATACTCATAAAATGGTCTGTGTGTTTCCAGAGAGAACACAGGTATTGAAAACTTTAAAAATGAACCACGGGCAGGAAGTGCAGACACTGACCGGCCGCCCTGGGCTCCCTGGTTTCTGGCTGGGCCCCTTCCTGAACAGCCCAGCATCCCCTCTGCCTTTCGTCAAAACCTGAGGTGGGGGCAGGTGCCGGCGCGGCCATCAGGCCTGGTTCCCCCCCACACACCTGCCGCCTGCGCTCAGCCCTGCCGAGGCCGCAGGTGGTGGGCCAAGGCCCCCGCTCGTGGTGGAGCTCCAGCTCCTGGCCCCGGCCAGGAAATGCTGTGGGCGTTTGGGGCGTGAACCTGGAGGTGGACATCCGTCTCTGTCGTCTTTTGATCACGTATCTATCTGCTGCCCTCTTTTCAAATGAATAAATCCATCTTTTTAAAAACTAGGTTGCTGTACTACAAGGCAGAATCGGTCACGGGGCGTCCCCACCTCCTCCCCAGCCTGACGCCTGCGTCCCTGTCCCACTCGCCACCGTGATTCACAAACCAGCAAAGGGCAGCCTCTGCCCGCACCGAGAACCCGCAGCCCTCGTGGCCTCGCTGCGTGGTTCTGAGGGAGGTGACTCGACTCAGAGCAGGGCCAGTTGAGTCCACGTGCGAAACAGCGACAGGAGACTCCCACACCATGCTCAGCCACAGCGAAGGCCCTGTGTCCCTGAAGTCCCCACGGGGCCCACAGTCTGCATGTGTGTGCTGACATCTCAGGCTCTCTAGGAACGGGCGGGGCCAGTGAGGTCGCCTGCATGGGGACAGGACAGTTCCCACGCCACTTTCCTAGGTAGGGCTAGGCGGAAGACCAGCGGGCCACGGAGAGCTGGTAGGGGGCAGAGAAAGAGGCAGAGGCACGTGGGGACACAGGAGGGAAGCACCTGGCTCAGGCCGCGGCGGCGTGGTGCTGCTGGCAGGGCCCCAGTCAGCCTGCCTGCCACCCGCCGGGTCGCCGTGCCTGTCCCCGGCTGTTCCCACGCTGGCCGCCCCTCGGCACCTCCCTCCCTGCCTGGCCCTTTCCTCTCGGTGTGCCAAGCTCCCACACCCCCACACCGGGGCCCGCACCAGCCTCCAGGATGCAGATGCGGGTCCCCTCCTGTGGCCGCTCCTCCAGCTCATAGGGGCCAAGCAGCCTTGTTCTCAGCCCCCCCCCCGACCCCGCCCCCGCCCAGACCATGCCTGCAAAGTCCCCACCGACCTGGTCCTGCCGACCTCTGCACACTGGCCACAGGCAGTCACCAACTCCCGGGGATTCCCGAGCCCGCTGCTCCCAGCTGGCCATCTGGCCACCACGGCAGCCATCTCACACGCTGGCCCCAGGGACGGGGCAGCAAACGTGTCCAGGGGGATCTCGGCCCCTGAGCTGCACCAACAGCCCCAAACCCCGCCGCCCGCCTGCCCGCTGCGGACCACCCCACCTGCTCGGCTTCCTCCTGCTCCTGCTCCTCCCCCAGCCCAGCGGGAATCCCAGCCTGGCAGCTCCCCCAGGCTCGGCGGAGGCTGTGCCCCGGAGCGAGCTTCCCGCAGTGACGGCGCCCAGCCACTGCTGGCTGCCCACGCGCCAGCCCCAGCCTCCTTGCCACGGCGCTGCTCTCGGGATGGACCCAGGGACCAGAGAGACGCCCGCGCCAGGCCGCCCGGCCAGCTGCAAGCTCGCTCTGCCCCACCCACCGCCCGTCCCAGCGAGCTGCCCCTCCTCTTCCCCGAGGGTCCTGGAAGGTCCAGTCTTGCCTTGCCAAGGGGCCTTGAACTTTCTCTGTCTCCCCGTGGCTTCCTCCAGATGTTTGTTTACTTCCACCTACTTGAAAACCAGAGCGACAGACACACAGGGCTCCGATCGCTGGTTCACTCCCCGAGTGCCCACAATGGCCAGCAGTGGCCAGACTGAAGCCAGGAGCCTGCAACTCCCTTTGGGTGTCGCCTGTGGGAGGGGCCAAGCACGAGCGCCCTCGCCTGCTGCCTCCCAGGATGCAGCAGGAAGCATCGGCAGCGGGGTTGGGGGTTCGAGGCCAGGGGGGTCTTTGTGTGAGGCCCTCAGCCGTCGGCTGGAAGAGCCGGCGTCTCGACTGGAGACACTGGAGACCGGGCTGATGAGCGTGTCTGCTTATTAGCAGTCAGGCACAGATGTTTATAGTGGAGAACAAAGCTGGGGTAGGAACAGCAGTTCTGCAGAGCAGAAGGGGCCGCGTGCCGAAAGACCCCTACCAGTCGGCTTCACGCAGGCCACGCAGGCCCGTCTGGAATGTGGGAGTTGCTTATCGCCTCTCTGTTTATTGGTCACGAAGGCACAGCCACAAGGCTTCCAACAGGAAAGGGGAAGGGGGAACTGGGCCTGGGGCTCCTGCGCCGGCCAGCAGCCAGGCTGTGGGGTCCCGCCCACCTCCCTCACGGACAGCGCAGGCAGTCCCACGGGACCACCCACAGGCCAGGCCCTCTGCTGGCACCCGCCGGGCCACACGCCCACCCCTCCTCAGGACGGTTCCAGTGGTGCCGCTGGGAGCTGTGTCCTCAGTAGCCCTTTCTAGCCTTGTCCAGGCCTCCCACGGGGGTGACAGGAACCCAGTCACCTGAGCCACTAACTGCCTCCAGGGACTGCGTTAGCAGAAGCTGGGCCAGGAATGAAGCCCAGGTGGGCCCAGGTGGGACCCGGGCAGTTGCACCTCCAGGCCAAACACCCACCCCAGTGTTTCTCAACTTTTCCTCCGATAATACCCACGCCTGTCCCTCCTCTGGGACCGCGTGTGGCTGGGAGGGGGGCAGCCACGTGCGCGCTTTGCTGAAGGGGCTGGATGGTTGTCACCTGTGGGCCGTGTGACAAGCATCGCCTCCGCTGACTCCGGCCCCGGGTCCCTGGGTGCCGCCCCACACACCCTCGAGGACGCGCGCAGGAGGGCAGCTGGCCCGTCAGCTCGCGGTGGGCGGGCTCCACCTGCACGCAGGCACCCCGGCAGCGCCAGGTGAGGGCTCTGCCTGCAGGCCCCTCCCACTACGGAAGTGCACCTGCAAGCCAACGGGGCGACTCCGGGCCGCGCTCTGACCGCAGCTCGACCCCGACAGCCCACGCCCGAGTTCCCGGCGCCCCCGGGAAGGGAGGCCGGGAAAGCGACCCGTCCTGGCTGTGCTGGGCTCGGCACTGGCCCTCCTGGGCCATCCCGTGCCGCAGGTGGGGGAGCGGCGCGGGCGAGGCGCGGCGCCGGGCGATTCCTCTGGGGCTGGGGGCTCGACTGGGGGCCCGGCTGCGCCCAGCTGGGAGGCGGCCGCGCCCCCAGACCCGCGCTTGCGCAGTGCCGTCCGAGAGCCTGCGCAGGCTGCGGGGGCCCTGTCCCGCACAGAGACCCAGGCGGGTCCCGGAGGCCGGAGCGCGAGCGCGGGGGTGCCTCGCCCTGTGCCCTGCCATTTCCCTGCCGCCGGCTTCCCGAGGCTCCTGTGTGCAGGCCGAGACCCCCGCGACCCCCGCCCCCGACCGGGACCTGGGAACGCGTTCCTGCTCCCTGCTGGGATACCTGGATCGAATTCCGCGCCCGGCCCAGAGACGGGGCGGCCTCATTCGCTCCCTCTCTCTTCCTCAAGGCAACCACAAATTTTTTAAAAAGTACTTAACGGTGGGGCCGGTGGAGCGGGCATCCCACGGGGGCTCCCTGGGCGGGAACCCTGGCTCCAGCTTCAATCACGGCCGCCACCCGGGAGACGGGGTGGGGGGTGGGGGTGGGGGTGGAGTCCCAGCTCCTGGCCCAGCCCTGACATCGCGGCCACTTAGGGAGTGAGCCGCCCACGGGCCGTCTGCCTGCCTCTCAGTAAATAAATGAATAGTAGCAGGGGCCTGGCCTCCAGGAGGCGGCCTCCCAATGTCAGGCCGGCTGCTGACTTAGCAAGGCTTCCTGGGGGCCTGGCAGTGCGGGAGAGTGCACACACGTGCATGCACTGCGTGGGTGCACACGTGTGCGGGTGTGCGTGCACGCGTGCCTGTGTGTACACGCGTGTACACCAGTGTGTCTGCACGCAGTGTCCATGTGTGTGCAGTTTACGTGCGCGTTCACGTGTGTTCACGCATGCTCCTGCGTGTCTGTCGGCCACCTGCATTTTCGGTTTTGTGGGCTGCTCCTTTCCAGTACAAGTGGCTGTTGCCCTGGGCTACCGTCTCCACCAGGGCCGGGTAGCCAGCAGTTCCTCCACAGGGAGGCTGGAGGCCTGGCCCCGGGGCACTTGGGGGAGGGAGGAGGGGCAAGCCCGGGCCTCTGGCAGCAGCGGTGGTGCAGTGTGGACCCCGCGTTTTGCCGCCCGGCCAGCTCGGGGCCCCCACATTCCGGCCTCGGAAGTGCTGGTGGCGTCTGCTCTCCTGGCTGGGCCTGGGCTGCTGGCCGCCGGTGCCCGTTTTTCCTACTTAGCTTCGCTTCAAAATCCATTCTAGACGCCCTTCCATTCAGGGCACTAACTCCTCGTCTGTCACACGCGGTGCAATCCTTTATTTATTTACTCGTTTGAAAGGCAGAGGTAGAGACAGAGGTCTTCCACGGTTCACTCCCCAAATGGCAGCAAGGCCAGGGCTGAGCTGATCCGAAGCCAGGAGCCCAGAACTCCGCCCAAGTCTCCCGTGTGTGGCGTCTTCCGCTGCCTCCATCGAGCTTTCGTAGGGAGCTGGATCGCAAGTGGAGCGGCTGGGCCCCGGGCAGCTCTCATATGGGGTGTGGTGTTGCAGGTGGCGGCTTTACCGGCCACAGCACAACGCTGGCCCCTACTTTTTTAATGTATTTATTTATGTATTTGAGAGGTGAGCTACAGAGAGGGAGAAGCAGAGGAAGAGAGAGAGAGGTCTTCCATCTGCTGGTTCACTCCCCAAATGGCCGCAACAGCTGGGGGCTGGGCCAGGCTCCTGGGTGCAGGGTTCCAAGGACTTGGGCCATCCTCCACTGCCTTCCCAGGCCACGAGCAGGGAGCTGGATCAGAAGTGGAGCGGCCGAGACAGGGACCAGCGCCGCTGTGGGACGCCGCATTGAGGGGAGTGGCTCCCCCAGCCCAGAAGCTTCGGAACCCCGGGGCTAAACCTCCTGTGGTGCCCCACGGCACAGGCACAGGCACAGGCACAGGCACAGGCTTCCCACTGAAGCCCTCGCTCAGCTCCTCTCTCCACTTCCCTTTTAGGCGACTTAAGTGCCTGTTAACTCAGCCCCTACTGGGAGAGGGCTCCGGATCCCGAGCAGTTTCACTGGGACTTGTGGGTGGTGGTTTGCTAAGAAGCCAGCGGCGAGTGCACTGGCATCGCGGGGTCCCGTGCACGGCCCAGCAGCAGCCCCAGCCCCCCAGCGGCAGCCTAGCGGGGTTCACAGGACTGCCCACCCCGCAGCTGCCCCTCCTGCCCCGGGGGTGTTGCTTGCCTTCTTCCTCTTACGGATTTATTTATTATGTGGAAGGCAGAGCGACAGAGAATCTCCCAACTGACCTTCACGCCCCAGATGCCCACAACAGCCAGGGGCTGGGCGCCACCAGCCGGCTCTCCCACGTGGGTGCAACACCGCCGGCCACGCTCGGCTGCCGCCCACGCACCTCCCAGCAGGAAGCTGCACCCAAAGCGGGATCTGGAATGCGCGCGTCCCGGGCAGCAGCCCTGGTGGCCGAGGGACAGACCTGGCTACCTGAAGCCCCCAGGGCCCAGGTCAGTGCAGGGGCAGGGGGCTGGCGCGGCCCGATCGGCCAGCACTTTTCAGGCGCGCGGCCCGCGCCTCCTACCCGCCGTTGGAGTCTCCTCCCAGCGCGCTCAGACCGCAGGTCGCCCTGTCCACCTGCTGGGCCACACGGTCCCCCCCTACAGGCTGCCCCAGCCGCCCAGGAGCGCCCCTCGGGCCACACACTCTGGCCCGGTCGTGTCCCCGCGTCCAGGGGTCAGCCTAGGGTCAGCCATGGTGGCGGGGCTCATCCAAAGGAATCCGCAGATGCTTGAAACCCGGGGGTCCTGCCGGCCCAGGGGCCAGCGGCCAGCTGCCAGCGCGCCCCCCGGCCCAACCTGGTCACCCCCGTCACATCTCCCAGGCACTGCCCAGGCCTCCTGGGCACACGGGCGACCCTGAGGGCTGCTGAGAGCGCTGGGGTCTCCGCGCGGGCACAGAGGGCCGAGACGACCCGCGTGGAAGCCCCGCACAAAGGCGGCGGCGCCTGGACCACAGGCGGCATGGGGCGCTGGCCGAGGGTCCCTCGCGGCCGGTGCGAGTCAGGCGGAGGGTGCAAGGGGCCCCCAAGGCCACCGGGGAAGGATGCGCCCTGGCCAGGGGGCGTGAGGAGAGAGCCGTGCGGGAGGCCTGCGAGCCCGCGGGGCTCGGACGCGGGCGGGCCATGGTCGGGGCCTGCCCGCTCGGCCGGGTCTGGCCGCCCGCACCGCGCCCCCGAGCGCCCCCGCAGGACCCGAGCGGGACCCGCAGGCCCCAGCGATCAGAGGCCCGGGCGCGCAGGGGCGGCTATGGAAGGTTCTGGAAGCCTCACTGCGCGCGGCGCGCCCTAAAGAAAGCAGGCATTGTCCGCCGACAAAACCGTTTTAAGTCCCCACCGCTCACCGTCCCCTAGAGGGTCCCGTTGCCGGGGCAACGGCGAGACGTCCCGCACAGGCGCCAGCGGCCGGGACCCGACCTCCGCGCCCACCGCGACGCGGGGTTTCCCTGTCCCGCGGCGCCTGCGCATTGTCCGCGGTTGCCAGGGTAACCGAGTTCCCCGGGACTCCGCGGGCCGAGCGGGATGGGGGCTGGCCTCCGGGAGCCCGCCTCTTTTGTTCTCTGGTTGGTCGGTATTGCCGTCCGTCAAGCGGCGGCCGCCACCGATTGGGCAAAGGCAAGTTTCGCACGCCGGAGCCGCCCGCTCCCGGGGAGAGCTCTGTCCGCGGCGCGTGTGGCTGCGGCCGGGTGCGGGTCTCCGAAAGCGGGACCGGCTCCCGGGAGCGGCGATGATCCTGGAGGAGAAGCCGGAAGGCCCTGGCGCCGGCGAAGACATCGGCCGGCTGCAGGCGGCCGGCAGCGGCGGCCAGGTGGGCTTGGGGACTGGGTGGGGGTCCCGGACCCACCCTTTCCCCCCCGGGTAGGTCTCTCGGTCCTGGCCTTGGCGCTGCGGGAAGCTGAGGCCCGGCGGCCTCCCTGTTGGGAGCCACAGCCCTCGGGCAGGTGTGGGCTCAGGCCTGTGACCCGGCCCGACCCGCTCCCCGGGCGTTGAGCCGCGCCCTGCCCCCCCCCCCCCCGGAGCTGGGTGTCCCGTGGGGTCACCGCAGCTGGGCTGTTGGTCCCCGCGCCTCCTCGCCGACCCTCCCAAGCCCGTAGCCCGGACGCCGGTGTGTGTGCTGGGGCGGAGACCTGTTGAGGCCGCCTGGGACAGCGTCCGCTGCTTGCTTGCCGCGCGGCCCCGGGAGACGCCGCCCCGGCCCGGGGGCTCTCGGTCGCGCGCAGTCCCAGGACGTCGGGCTGTGCCGGGCCCCTGGGCTGGCTCCGGTCAGCTTCCTTGTCTGGGGCTCCGGTCTTCTGGGAGGGCGTCAGCCGGGGCTTGGGCTGCAGGCACGCAAGTGGCCAGGCGGTGCTGACCAGAGCCCCCGAGGGCCCAGTCCCTGTGCGCCACAGGTGCGTCTCCGCTCGGCGGCCGCCACGGCTGCGGGTGGCCGGCAGGGGGAGCGCTGGCCGTGCCCCGTGCTGGTTGCCAGCCTGGACACGGGGCAGGAGCCGTCTGCAGTGGCTTCGCTGGCCGCTGCGTCCTGACCACACCCTGGGATGACCGGGCGGGCAGGCCGGCCGGGGGCCCTGGGTGAGGTGGCTCAGCCCAGGCAGTCCCCGCAGACCGGGGCGATGGGCTGTGGCCCCCGGGGGGTCTGCAGTCACCAGCAGGTCAGTCCAAGGTTCCTCCGCCTGACTGCACGCCAGCGCTCCCTGGGCACACAGATTCTTGGGTCGGGGACAGGCACTGGGGCACAGCGGGTTACGCGGCTCTGCTCCTGGCCTCGCCCCTGCTGATGCCCCTGGGCAGCAGCAGACGGCCCAGTGCCTGGCTCCTGCACCCACGTGGGAGACCCGGCTGTGGACTCCCAGGCACCTCGCTCCAGCCTGGCCCAGCCCCTGCTGTGGGGGCATTTAGGGAGTAAGCCGGTGGACGGAGGACCTCTCTCTCTCTCTCTCCACACTTTCAAATAAATAAATAAATGTTTAAACTGAGAAACTCCAGACGTGGCCCAGCTAGGCCAGGCTGCGAGAGTGGGACCTGCCTGGAGGAACTCAGGAACCCGAGACACCCGCCCTGTGGGGGATCCCACAGCCACTGCACCCCCGGGACCCCCGTGGCCACACCCATGCCCTGTCCCCTCCCGCGTGGTGGCAGAGAGAGGGTTTCCACCGCCCCAGGCTCCCTCTGCCTTGGGCGGGCCTCAGGGCCGGGGCCTGCGGGGGCAGGGCTCTGGCCAGAGCCGACCGGGCTGGGGTGGGGGCTGGGGCTGGTGCTGCCTGACCTCCGCCCACACTTTCCTGCCGGCTGCCCGGCGGTCCCTGCGCTGGGGCTGGGCCTGGGCCGAGCAGCAGGGGTGTGGCGTGTTTGTGTCCGTGTTGTCCACACACACACACCCCTGTGGGGACACCCGGGGACCATGGTCCATCTGTCCTCTCCCAGTGCAGGGCAGGGACGGGCACTGTGGTGTCAGGGGCCCCCGCTCCTGCAGGGGCCACTCAGGCCGGTTGGTGCCTGCAGGGAGGGGAGGGACAGTGGCCGCCGCGCCCAGGAGGGCAGCCCTGTGGCCGGGGCCATGCCCAGCGCCCGTCTCGGCGGGGCTGGTGGCCCGAGCCCCTGGAACCCACAGGAACTGCAGCAGGACCGCTGGGCTGGGGCCAATAGCCTTGGCTGTGACGGCCCCTCTCCCCGGGGCGGCCCCGCCCGAGGACAGGCTGCCCCCTTCTGCGCGGGCGGGCGCTGGGCATGGCCTTGTCCACGCTGTCTGCCCGGGTAGGTCTGCTCTGGGACCAGAGGGTGACTGGAGGCCCCTGCCCTTCACAGCCCAGCCCAGCGCCCTCCTCCGGGAAGCCTTCCCTGACTGACACGCCTCTTGAGCTGGCCCTGGAGGTCGGCTCGGGCCATGGTCCGAGGTGGTGGCGGCACAGGAGCTTCCGTGGGGCCCCTGGGAGGTCCTGCAGGGAGGGGCCGAGCCCGGGGGTCTGAACTGGCCTGAACCAGCCGTGAGCCCACGTCTCCCCGTACAAGGCCAGCCGTGGGCTGGCTGGTGACCTGGCTGGGGAGACCCTGGCTGGCTCAGGTGAGGCTCCGCCACCTCGGGCGCCCAGCAGTGCTGGGAGGAAGCGCAGGAGGGGCCCGAGTGCCTTCAGGGCTGGCCCGGGCTCACGGCCAGCTCAGGGCTGTGCACCTGCCGCCTGCAGGCCCTGAGGGCACTGCCCTAGAGCCAGACCTGGCCAGGTGCCTGGGCTGCAGAGCCACAGCCACCTGTGGGAGGGCCTTGCCCTGGGCCTCAGAAGGGCCTGCAGGAAAGGTGGGCTTCCTGGAGGAGGCGCACCTTGCCTTGCCAGGCGGGCTGTGGACAGAGGCTAATGTGAGAAAGCGGGCGACCACAGCCCAGAGGGGCTGGGCCAGACTAAGGGGTCGGAGGGTGTGGGCGGCTCTGCGGCTGAGGGCGGCACTGGACCCTGAGCTGCGTGTCCAGGGGCTGGGTCTGTGGGGTTCTGTGGGTCTCCCAGGGCTGTGCACCCCCTGCCCTGGCCTGGCTGGGCCGGACAGCCGGGCTCCCAGGGCGGCCTGCGGGTGCGCTGTGACGCTGGGCTCTGTGGCCCCTGCAGGGCTGTGAGTCCCCGGCGCAGGCGCGGCGCAGCCGGCTGCAGAGCTACAGGGCCCGGATCCGGCAGCAGATGGAGAAGGAGCTGCAGATGCGCGCGGGCGCCGAGAACCTCTACCGGTGAGCCAGCGGTGAGCCAGGCACGGGCCGCCCAGCGGCTCAGCGGGCAGAGGGGGGCGGGCAGATGGCCGGCACTCGGCTCCCGCGCTGGCCCATGGGGCCGTGCCACTTCCTGGGCTGCGTGGGGGAGGCTGGGGGCCTCTCTGGGCCCAGGGCCCTGCCTTGGCCTCCACACGGCCCCGGGCCCCGCTGGGGCGGTCGTCTTTGAGCTGCTGCGGGGCACTGGAGGAGCCCTGCCCAGACCTGCGGTGCCACGGGGGGGGCACCACGGGGGGCTCGGGAGGCGCACAGCCCCCAGGAAGGAGGCCTGGTGGGCCCCGCTCACGGGTCGGCTCTGGGGCTGGGGCTCCCGACCCCACAGAGCCACCAGCAACAGCCAGGTCAGGGAGACGGTGGCCCTGGAGCTCGGCCGCGTCAACTCCAGCCTGCAGCTGCTGCAGGAGGAGCTGCAGGAGCTCGGCGGCCCCGACGAGGCCCAGCCTGGCAGGTGCGCGGCCGTGTGGGGCGGGGCTGGGGCGGGGCCCGAGGGGAGGGAGGGGTGGGGCTGAGTGGGGGCGGGGCCAAGTGGGGGGGCCGGGGCGCGACCCCCAGTGCTCAGGGAGGTTTCGGCGTCCAGGCACAGACGTCCGGCCTTAGGGTGCAGGGTCCACGCTTTTGGTCCTAGTGATGGCGTCACTGCCCCCATGATCCCCCTGGGCCTGAAGGAGACCAAGGAACTGGACTGGGCCACGCCCCTGCAGGTAGGAGCAGCCCTGGGCTGGGGGGGCCCTAGAGGGGGCCCTGCTCTGCCCTGAGCTCTGGGGGACCCTGTCCTGCCCTGAGCTCTGGGGGCCCCAGGGGGAGCCCTGCCCTGCCCTCTGGGGGCCCTGGGGAACCCTGCCCTACCCTGCCCTGGGCCCCGGGGGGCTGGGGGCCCTCACCTGCCCTGAGACTCCCCTTGAGCAGATGAGACCTGGAGCGGGGAGGGCTGACCTGGGCCCCCCAGGGTTGTGGCAGAAACGGCCAGTGTGTTGGTGCCCACGCCCAGGGCTTGGATGCGTGCCTGCCCTGGAATGGGGGTCACTGGCCTGGGCCCGCTGGAAGCCCCACTGGGCTCTCCCCATGAGGGTCTCTGGCTCACGCCAGCCCAGGTGAAAACCGCAGGCTCCCAGGGATCCTGCAGGGGCTTGGGACTGGGCCATGTCCTGCGGGGAAAGTGGCCCCCTGCGTGCCTTCAGGCGGCACCTACCGCCCGGTGGCTGTGGGGATTCCTAGGGGAGCGTGTGTGAGTCCCAGCCCCACTTCTGCCCCGGGGAGGGGGGCTGGGGCACCGCTGCTCTGTGACCCCGCCCCACCAGCCACCGGGCTCTGTGCCCACACCTGTCCCTCCCCCCAGGAGCTGATCTCTGCGCATTTTGGAGAGGATGGGGCTTCCTATGAGGCTGAGATCAGGGAGCTGGAGGGCCTGCGGCAGGTGGGCGGCCCTGGGTGCGGGCGGGGGGCTCAGCTGGGCGGGGCCCTGTGTCTGGGCGGGGCCGCGGGGGTACAGCGTGCGCCCTCTCCCCTCTCGGAGGCTCTGGTGCCGGGCCCTGGGTCCCTGCATGGCCTCGCCCAGGCTCCCTGGGTGGGTGAGAGTGGAGGGCTCCCGCCCCGCAGGCCATGCGGACCCCCAGCCGGGACGAGGCCGGCCTGGAGCTGCTCGCGGCCTACTACAATCAGCTCTGCTTCCTGGACGCCCGCTTCTCCGCGCCGGCCCGGAGCCTGGGGCCGGTCTTCCACTGGTGAGCGCTGGCCGCTGGGAGGGCCCCCGCTGGCCGGAGGGGGCGCGGCCTGACCTGCCCCTCCCCCGCAGGTACGACGCGCTCACGGGGCTCCCGGCGCAGCAGCGGGCGCTGGCCTTCGAGAAGGGCAGCGTGCTGTTCAACCTGGGCGCTCTGCACTCGCAGATCGCCGCCCGGCAGGACCGCCGCTGCGCCGAGGGCGCCAGGCTGGCCGGCCGGGCCTTCCAGAGCGCGGCTGGTGAGGCAGCCCCCGGGGCCAGGCGCGGCGGGCGGCCGCGGGCGCGCCCCTGTGAGCGCCGTCTCCCTCCGCAGGCGCCTTCTGCTTCCTGAGCGGGAACTTCTCGCAGGCGCCCAGCCCGGACATGAGCGCGGCCTCCCTCTGCGCGCTGGAGCGCCTCATGGCCGCCCAGGCCCAGGAGTGCGCCTTCGAGGGCCTCTCGCTCACCCCCGCGGCCGCCCACGACTGCCTGGCGCAGGAGGCCGCCCAGGTGAGGCCGGTCAGGGGCCCGGGGTCAGCGTCGCTTCCGGGGGGTGGGAGCACGGCAGGGAGGCCCGGGCCTTGCGGCCGCCTGGACCCCACCACTTGCCTGTCGACAGGTGGCGGCCGAGTACCGGCGCGTACAGGCGGCCATGGCCCAGCCGCCGGCCCACAGCTGCATCCCCGCCTCGTGGACTGCGCTGGTGCAGGTCAAGGCCGAGCACTTCCGCGCGCTGGCCCACTACCACGCGGCCGCGGGCCTCTGCGACGGCGCCCGTGAGTGCCCGCCCGTGCGCCCGCGCGCCCGCCTGCAGGCAGAGCCCGGTCCCGGGCTCACGGCCGCTCTGCCCACAGCGGCCGCCGCCGGATCGCCCCCGTCCAGCGAGCAGGTGTTCCCCGCGGAGCCCGAGGAACGCCGGCGGCTGGGTGAGGGGGTTGCGCCCCGGGTCCCCGAGGCGCGCTGAGCCCAGAGGGCGGGCCCGGGCTCCGCGTGTGACGGCGCTCTGCCCCCGCGCAGCCAAGGCTCACCTGAAGCGCTCCATCCTGGGCCAGGAGGAGGCCCTGCGGCTGCACGCGCTCTGCCGGGTGCTGCGCCAGGTGGACCTGCTGCAGGCGGCCGTGGCCCGCGCCCTGCGGCGCTCGCTGGCCCGCTACTCGCAGCTCGACCGCGAGGACGACTTCTCCGAGGTGGCCGAGGCCCCCGACATCCAGCGTGAGCAGCCAGGGCTGGGGGGTGCGACCCTGGGGGGGGGGGTGCGCCTGCACCGGTGCTCCCGGAGCTGCAGGCCTGGGGGGTCTCTGGGAGGGGTCCCAGTTCCGCCGCGCGGAGGTGCAGGTCGCCGCTCGTACGGAATCCCACACGCGCCTCGGCACCATGGGGGCAGCCTGGCGGACCGTGGGGAGGGACCGGGATGGGTCCGTGGGCAGGGCAGGCCGCCTCGGAGGGGCTCCCCCAGCTGAATCCAGGCCTGAGTTAGCTCCGCCTCGTCTTTCAGCTAAGACCCAGCAGAAGCCAGAGGTCAGGACGCCCAGCCTGACGGGGGGCAAGGGAACTGACCTCTTCCACCGGCTGGTGAGCCCACCCGGCGGCCGCCTCCCGTGCCCCGCCCACACGACCCGCCTCCCACCATGGCCCCGCCCACGGCACCACCTCCCTGTGACCACGCCCCTTCGGCCCCACCCCGACCATGGCCCCGCCCCCACGGCACCGCCTCCCAGCGTGGGCCCGCCTCCCGTGGCCCCACCCTCGCAGCGCTCCAGGCCCAGCTGTGCCAGTTTGGGGGGTGCGGCGCAGCCAGGCCTCTGATGGCTGACCGCCCACCCCCTAGGGACCCCTGTCCGTGTTCTCGGCTAGGAACCGGTGGCGGCTGGTGGGGCCCGTGCACCTGACCCGCGGAGAGGACGGATTCGGCCTCACGCTGCGGGGAGACTCGCCGGTGCTCGTCGCGGCGGTGGCCCCCGGGGGCCGGGCTGCGGTAAGGGGCCCCGCGGCCCGGGCTGGGGCAAGGCGCGCACTCCGGCTCATGGCTCTCTCTGCCCGCAGGAGGCCGGCCTGAAGGAGGGCGACTACATCGTGTCGGTGAACGGGCAGCCGTGCCGGTGGTGGAAGCACACGGAGGTGGTGGCGCAGCTGAGGGCGGCCGGCGAGGCCGGCGCCAGCCTGCAGGTGGTGTCGCTGCTGCCTGGCCCCACACTGCCTGCCGCGGTGAGCCAGGGGCTGGTCCCCGCCCTCCTTGTCCTGCGGGAGCCAGAGCTGCAGGTGCCCCGCCGGGGTGGCCCTCATCGGGGTGGCCCTCGCGGAGTGGCCCTCGCGGCTTGGCTTTCGGGCAGCACAGCCCCTCCCTGGGCTTCACCCCCCACACAGCTGTGCCCATCCCACTGCCCGGCTGTCCCCACCAGAGCCCCCAGCAGACCCACAGCCTGCCCGGCCAGCTGAGCTGACCAGCGTGTGTCTGTCCCAGCAGGGGGACCGGCGGCCAGCCCTGCCCCTGAGGAGCCAGCGGCAGCGTGGTGGAGAGCCGGCCCCAGCGCCGCCCAGCCCCCGGCGCCTCCTCGGCTGGAGCCGCACGGGCAAGGGGGGCAAGACCCGAGGCCCCGCCGTGCCCCGGGCCGCCACGGAGGCTGCGGTGCCCAGCCCTGAGCGCCCGGGGCAGCTGTGACCGGCGCCCCCCCCCCCAGGACCACCATTAAACACCACGGTGCACGAGGCTCTGAGTGCGGTGCCGGGGCTGCGGCCGCCTCACCCACACCCCGGGGTGGGAGCCTCCTCCCCCACACTCTGCCCTGTCCACCCATCCCGCGGGACCCCTGTACCCTGAGCTGCCCTGGGCACAGACCCACAGGCCCCAGCCCTGCCAAGCCAAGCTCCAGGCTCCCTCACAGAGCCAGGGGTGTCCACGGTGCCAGCCCCCCTGCTCAGGGACCCCACTGGGGCCCTTCCCTGCAGCCCCTCGTCCTCGCTTGTCCCCCCTTCTGCCGGGGAAATGGGTGGGTGGGGCGTGGGGCAGCTTTGCTCCACCCTGCGGGTCTACCCCGAATGCCAGGGCCGCTGCTCCAGCCCCTGGCTGTCTCATTCCCTTGCACCTGCGGTGGGCACAGGGGCTCCCCGACCTGCACCTGCTGCACCACAGGGGGCGCTGGCTGTCCTAGTCCAGGCCTTCGTGCAGCTGGAGGGAGGGGCTGGGGTGGGGCTCCCAAGGAGGGGCAGGGAGGGCAGTGAGCCGGGCCCTGCAGGTGCAGCGAGGGGCGAGGCTGGCCACCAGGGGGCAGCTGCTGCCCGATCAAGGCCGATCCTCAGGCAGCCCCGGTTGGGGAGGAGCAGCCTGAGACCCCTGCCGCCTTGTCCTCGCCTCTGGGTGAGGGTCTGTGCCTGGGGTGGGGGGCCAGGTGCACCTCCGCCCTCCTGGGAGAAGCCCCGTGTCAGCAGACCCTGATGAGTGCGGCTGCCTCCCGTCCCGGGCGCCCCAGGCCTGGACTCCCCGGGCTGTGCTCGGCTTCCTGCCTGTCACACCCGCCAGCCCACAGGCCGCTTTCCCTGTGCCTCCGTCCCTCGGGGCCGCCCCTGCCACCAGGGCTTGTCCCAGACCCTGTCCTCCCCCACACAGGGCAGCTGGCCATGGGGAGGGGTCTGCCTGTCCAGCTGCCCAGCGTCGCCCCTCCACCCAGATGGCGGAGCGGCTGTGGAAGCAGCGTCAGCCTGCGTCCTGCCAGGGGCCTGCCCAGCCCTGGGGCCGCACTGAGCATGCTTGGTGTCCCCTGGGGACTTGGCCACAAGAGCCTGCCTGGCCAAGGCCTTCCTGGATGGGCGGCTCTCAGGAGAGCGGGGTGCCCACCCGGCCCTGGCGCCGGAGCCCGCACGGGCCTGGCCGGGCCATGTCCCTGTCACTGTGGGTCACAGGCAAGGACCAGGCCAGTTTGCCCAGGGCGCCTGGAATCCCAGGGCAGATGTGCGCCTTGCGGGAGCAGGGGTCCCCTCCGAGCCAGGGCCCTGGGGGACGGGGAGGTGCCGTGGGCCGGGGAGGGCTGGGCGGCGGCGGCGGGGGAGCGAGGCCGCGGTCCTTTTTGCTTTGCCGACAGAAAACTGCCGGGAGGGAGAAGCGAGCTCCGTTTAGCTTGGGTCAGCAGAACAGACGGAGATTAATGTGGGAGAGGAAGCGCGGGCGGGGGCGCGGCAGGCGAGCCGGGGGCAGGTGTGAGGTGGGGTCCAGGGTGGGAGGGCCTCCCGCCCCCGCGTCCCCGTGCTGCTGCCCAGCCAGCCCTGCCCTGTCGGGGGAGGGGAGAAGGGTGCAGCCCACTCCCATACCCGGGCGCCCCGGGCAGCTGCAGTGCCCATGGGCCGCTGAGGCCGCCTCAGGGCCAGGGCTGGGTGTCCAGTGCAGTTGTCCCGTAAAGGGGGCCTGGGCTAGGTCCCCAGGGAAGGCGGGCAGCCGGCGGGCCGGGGCCACCTGGAGCTGCTGCTGCCTGGCCAGGCGGTCGGGGCCAGCCCAGTGCCCGGGCAGGGAGAGCGAGCAGCGGCTCTGGCCCTGGTTTCCCGGGTGAGGCCCACACGGCAGCCACCTGCCTGCTCCAGGCGTGAGGGGACAGGAGGGATCCGGGCCTGAAGCTGCCATCCAGGAGGGGACACCAGGCCCAAAGGCCGCGACCATCTGGACAGTCTGGGGTTGGAGCGTCCCCCGGCAGGCGCTGGGTGGACAGGAGCACCCCAAGCACCACCCAGACCCGGCCCCCCCGTGGGCGGGGCCAAAGCCAGGCAGGGAGGGCAGAGGTGCCCGGTGGAGCCCGGGCTTCTGTGTGGGGAGGTGCCCAGTGTGGCCCGAGCGTCCCCACCGGGGCTCGGGCGCCGTAACCGGAGATCCTGGGTCTCCCGGGGCAGAGGCCCACGGAGTTGCTGCCCTCCCTCCCCCATCTGAACACGGGCCCACAGCCAGTCCATCATGCAATGGCACAAGGGCCCCTCCCCAGTGTCGCCCCACCCTGCTACCAAGCTCCCTGGCTGCGGAGCGGGAGGGAGGGGCCTGGGTGGTGCTGGCCGTCCAGGGACCCCGGCATTGCCGAGGGCACATTGTCCAGGAAGCCGCTGGACACGGGCTCTGGGGCTGGCACCGGAGTGACACCCGGGTCACCCAGCCCTGGTGAGGGCGGTGGGCCTAGGAGCCCTGGGGGGGGGGTTCTGCAGGTGGGGACCCCCCACGGCAGCAGGGGCAGGAGCGGGGGAGGTGGGACCAGGGTTGGGTGAATCGAGGCGGGGAGCGGCCGCTGAGTCCGGGCTGCGGCTGCAGGACCTGGGGCAGAGAGGCCCGGCAGCTCCCCACCCAGGCTGGTTCCACTCGGGCGGGGTCACCAGGGCTGCCCAGAGCCAGCCTCTGCCACTGGGCCACGGGCCTGCACTGATTGGCAGCGGCTGGGCCCCTCCCCGCCCGAGGGTGAGCCAGACCTGCACTAAGGCAGAGTGACTTATCGAGCTGTCGGGGGAGCGCTTTAAGACAGAATTATAGGGGAGAGGAAAAAGATTTTTACCAAATTAATGAAAAATCAATCTGGCCTCAAAAATCCATTAGCCTTGGTACCGCGCGGCTGCCGGCGGAGACGCACAGTCCGACAGCGGCCGTTAACCGTTAACCACTGCGGCCCCTGCCCGCAGCCCGGGCCGTCCCCGCCCCCACCCGCCCCACAGCCTGGCCCTGTCCAGGAGTGCAGACCGAGGTGGCCAGCAGTGTGGACGGGAGGTGAGGTGTGTGCCGGCCGCTGTGGTGTCGCCGGCGGTGGTACAAGGCCTGGCCGAGGTGCTGGCTAGGGGAGTGACACAGTGGTGATGACCATGGGTGAGTGAGTGACCAGGGGATGAGGGGACAGGCCTGTGCCCTGCCCAGCCGCTCCCCACGGCGCTGCCCCCTGGGGTGCTCGCTCACCCACTCGGGGTCAGGGGCTCCTGAGTCTCCACGGGGGGTTGGGGCCTGACCCCCAGGAGGGTGGCTGCAGCTGTGGGGGTGGGGTGATGCTGTGAGAGGAGCTGGGGCAGTGGCCAGGGGACCCCCAGGCCAGGCCCCCCTCCCCTGGGAGTAGCCACAGCCAAGGAGGAAGGAGGGAGGCCGGGCTGGGAGGAGGGGCTCTCAGGGAGCCACAGCCCAGGTGGGGTCCCGTTGCCAAGGTGATAAGCACAAGGGGGCTGGGGGCTCCACTCCCAGGGCTGCAGCTCCCAGCCAGAGGCCAGGCAGCCAGAGGCCAGGCAGCCAGGGGCTGCAGGACAAGGCCGCCGGCCCACCCTGCCCCGCTAGGCCCACCCCACTCCGGATCCAGGCAGGCAGGTGGAGGCCGCGGTCTGACGGATCAAAGCCCAATTCATTAGCAGGGAGCGAAGCCGGCGAGGTCCATGGGGGCCGAGCCGTAGGCCCCTCCCGCATCGATCGGAGGCTGGCGGGCAGCCCACAGCAGCCAGCGCCCAGGGGTGGGGGCCGGCGGGCAGCCCACAGCAGCCAGCGCCCGGGGGTGGGGGGGCGGAGCCTGGCCTGCCCAGCCTCCACTCTCAGCCCTGCCCACTGACCCCGGCAGCGGCAGAGACCCCTGGGCCCCAGGTGCCCTGCGGGGTGGGACGGGAAGACTGCTCCGAACCCGCGCTCTCCCTGCGGGCCCCGCAGCACAGGCTGCCCCCAGGCCCCGCCAGGCCAGCGTCCATCTAATCAATGGGACGGATCTGCTGACCCAGGCCTGGCCCGGTCGATAGCAGCTCGGCGGTGCTGTGCTGTCCTCAGTCCCCAGTGGAGCCGGGTAGGGGCGGCGGCCCTGACCCTGCAGCTGCGCCAAGGCCCAGCTGTGGCACCTGGCCTCGGCGCTCTGCCCGTCTCCCCAGTGGGCCCCCAGCCACCATCCCCAAGGAAACGGTCTCCGCCCCAGCCGCCCCCAAGCCCCGTTCTCCAGGGACACCAAGGGCCCCCCAGGTGGCAGGAGAGAGGGGAGGGGTGTGGCTGGGACCCAGGCGGGGTGGGCTGTGCTGGAGCCACTGGGGCTGTCCCCCTGCGCGCTCCACACGTCGGCACCCGGATGCCAAACTGTCGGTCATGAAACACCCCTCCTGCAGCGGCTCTGGCCCCGTGTCCATCAGGGAGGCGCCCACGGTTCTTCCCCTCCACGCGCCTCCTCTCTGCCCAGGTGAGGGTCATGGCCCAGGCAGCGAGCAGTGGGTCGGTGGCTGGGCTGGGCCAGAGGAGCCTGGCAGGGAGGCCCCGCCCCACACAAGGGCTGGGAACTCTCAGGCCGGCCGGCCTGCATGGAGATCCCTGAAGTCGGACATCAGTCCCTTACCCCAGGGGCGGCCAGGGTTCTGACCAGCGACAGCACCTTGTACACCTCGGGGAGCCTCCCGGCCACGCTCCCATCCTCCACCAGGGGGAGCCTGAGGGAGGGGCTGAGACCCTGGGCCAGCCTGGGACTGCCCCCAGGGCTCCACACCTGTGACCCAGAGGGCGCCGACCCCGCCCCCTGCAGGGCGTTGAGAGGCTCCAACAAAGTGACCGCGTGGGGGGTGGCCTCCCCACTGCCTCCCAGAAAACACCTCCCTCAGGGGCCTGCGTCCGCCCCAGCCCCCGTCCCACGGTCCCCGTGGCCTGTCCTAGGGCCTGCTGTCCCCAGAGCAGGACCCTCAGCCCTTTCCCTCCACACGTCCTGGTTCCTGGAGACCCCTCCCTGCCCGCAGGGTCGGTCACTGCCCCCCCCGGGTGCAGGCTCGTGGGCAGCGCTGGCGCAGGGTCAGCAGCGAAGGTGAGCGCGCAGCCCCACCCGCCTCCGCCCCCCCACACTCACCCCTCCTCCCCAGCCCCTGGCTCTGCCGCCCAGGCCCTTCGTCGCTGGGTGATCTCCCCCAGGGCCAGCATCCCCTGGCATGGCAGGAGTGTGGGGACAGCAGGGAGCCCGCCTCGGGCCACACCCTCCCGCCTTGGGCCACGCCCTCCCGCCTCAGGCCACGCCCTCCCGCCTTGGGCCACGCCCTCCCGCCTCCTCCCTTGGCCTCAGGGGCGGGGTAGGGGCTCAGCGGGTCCTGTGGGCCCCCAAGCTCCTGAGCTGTGCTGAGTCAGAGCCGCCCGCCCTGGGAGCCCTGCTGGGGGCAGGCAGGGATCCCCAGCACCTGCTCCCCGGGTGGACACAGGGCCGCCCACCCCCAGCGCAGAGAGGCCAAGGCCGGCCCCCAGGACCTGTCAGCCACAGGCCCCTCCAACAGGTCTGGGCCACGCCCCCTTGTGCTCCGCCTGGAGGAAGGCAGGGCACTGCAGCACCCCAAGCCGGGCCAGCACCTCCACCTGCACCTGCACCTGCACCTGCACTGCTGGCCAAGCCCCGTGGGGGCTCCGCCTGAGCCGTCAGCTCTCCCACCCCTGAGTGGGCCCTGGGACCCAGTGTGCTCCCCCTACCCAGCTCTGGAGGGCACTGGGGAGAGCAGTCAGGCCGCAGGCTGCCCGGCAGGACTGGCTGCGTGGCGGGAGCTCGGGGCAGCTCTGGTCTCCCTTGGGTCGGTCACTGCAGGCCTGGCTGCTACCCCCAGGTGCTGCTGGGGGCGGCTGGGAGCCCTCTGGGCCCTTGGGAAGTGTCGCCCCCCCAGAGGCCCCCCATGGGCAGAGTCATTTATTGATGCGGCTGATTTATTTATAGGGCTCTCAGTGCAGGTGCTGGCCTGGCTGGGGCCCCACACTCAGGCCCACTCACAGGGAGGCAGCGCCCTCCCCCCGCAGGGGGAGCACTGGCTGCAGAGGCGTGGTCAGCCTCGGGTGCGAGGCCGCAGACCAGAAACCCAGCTGCACCTGCCGTGTGCACCTACGTGGGACACGCGGTCGGGGGGAAGAGGTTGAGGGCCGTGTGCACCCCAGCCGCCCCTGTGCCCCTGACAGTCTCAGGTGACACGGAGGACTCAGGTGCTCCTGGATTTCAGATCAGCATCGACTCCTTGTTAGGTGTCAGTAGATCCTGCCTGTGTGGTGTGAACACAGGAGGGTGTATGTGGTGTGAACACAGGAGGGTGTATGTGGTGTGAGAACAGGAGGGTGTGTGTGGTGTGAACACACAGGAGGGTGTGTGTGGTGTGAACACAGGAGGGTGTGTGTGGTGTGAGAACAGGAGGGCGTGTGTGGTGTGAACACAGGAGGGTGTGTGTGGTGTGAGAACAGGAGGGTGTGTGTGGTGTGAGAACAGGAGGGCGTGTGTGGTGTGAACACAGGAGGGTGTGTGTGGTGTGAACACAGGAGGGTGTGTGTGGTGTGAGAACAGGAGGGTGTGTGTGGTGTGAGAACAGGAGGGCGTGTGTGGTGTGAACACAGGAGGGTGTGTGTGGTGTGAACACAGGAGTGTGTGGTGTGAACACACAGGAGGGTGTGGTGTAAGCACAGGAGGGTGTGGTGTGAACACACAGGAGGGTGTGTGTGGTGTGAGCACACAGAAGGGCATGTGTGGTGTGAACACAGGAGGGCGTGTGTGGTGTGAGCACACAGGAGGGTGTGTGTGGTGTAAGCACAGGAGGGTGTGTGTGGTGTGAGCACACAGGAGGGTGTGTGTGGTGTGAGCACACAGGAGGGTGTGTGTGGTGTGAACACAGGAGGGTGTGTGTGGTGTGAACACAGGAGGGTGTGGTGTGGTGTAAGCACAGGAGGGTGTGTGTGGTGTGAGCACACAGGAGGGTGTGTGTGGTGTGAACACACAGCAGGGTGTGGTGTGAACACAGGAGGGCGTGTGTGGTGTGAACACAGGAGGGTGTGTGTGGTGTGAACACACAGGAGGGTGTGTGTGGTGTGAGAACAGGAGGGCGTGTGTGGTGTGAACACAGGAGTGTGTGGTGTGAGAACAGGAGGGTGTGTGTGGTGTGAATACACAAGAGGGTGTGGTGTAAGCACAGGAGGGTGTGGTGTTAACACACAGGAGGGCGTGTGTGGTGTGAACACACAGGAGGGTGTGGTGTAAGCACAGGAGGGTGTGGTGTGAACACACAGGAGGGCGTGTGTGTAGTGTGAGCACACAGGAGGGTGTGTGTGGTGTGAACACACAGCAGGGTGTGGTGTGAACACAGGAGGGCGTGTGTGGTGTGAACACAGGAGGGTGTGTGTGGTGTGAACACACAGCAGGGTGTGGTGTGAACACAGGAGGGCGTGTGTGGTGTGAACACAGGAGGGCGTGTGTGGTGTGAACACACAGGACAACGTGTGGCTCCGGCTCATCCCAGTGTAGCTCTGCCTTTTCCCACCTGGAATCCAGTGGTGCAGGGCCTCTCGGGTTCCTGTCCTGAGGCTCCTCCCTGCTGGGTGGACAGAGGCGTCAGCAAGGTCCCTGCAGACAGGAAAGGCCTCCCTGGCAGAGCCCATGGCCCCGTCCACTCCCTGCTCCCCGCTTGCCCCCTGGCCTCCAAGGTTAGTTTGGAAAGCCAGCGTTCACACTGACCGTTCATTTATCGACCCCGCTCACCGGGTCAATGGCCAAATTTATCGTCTCACAAGGCGGGCGGCATCGAGCCGAGGCGCCTGCACCCTCCCCCGCCAATACACGGTCTGCTGACCTTGGCCGGGGAAGGCAGTGGGCGGGGGTGCCCCCTCCAAGCATCCCTGCTGTGGCCACACCGGTCTACACACCTCCAGCCTGGCCCTGGCCGGCTAGCTGGAGGCTGGGGAGGACAGAGGCCCAGGACCTGCTGCGCCCAGCCCAGTGGGCCAGCCGAGGTGGGAGGCAGTCCCCAGCTGCCCCGGGCGTCCGTGGTGACCCTCTCTGCTCAGTGAGGCCCCAGGCCCCGCACGGACACCAGCTGGCCCCAGGGAGCGGCTGCCCCCCACCTGATCTGTGCCGGCCCGGGGAGAGAGGAGAGCAGGAGGGGCCGGGGCCCCGAGCCCTCACACCCAGGGCCGGGGGGGCCTGCAGGACCCAGCTCCCCACCGCCAGGAGCCCAGCATGCAGCCAGGAGCCGCCAGGGGGCGCACAGGCCGTGGGCGGGGCTGCCGCCTGTGCTCCCGGGGTCCACAGCCTCTGGCTCTCCTGCGCCGCCCCTCAGCACTTGGCTCGCCCATCCGTCACTGGACAGCAGTGCTGACTAAGCACCTGCTGTACGCCAGGCCCCGAGGAGCAGCCACGAAGCAGCGGCCGCGCCCCAGGCCCTGGGAGCTGCTCAGAGCGGGAGCTGTGGGGAATGGGCTGCACGGGGTATCAGGGCCACGTGGGGAAGAGGGGCCCAGGATGGTGCAAAGGCCCTGAGGCAGGAGCGGGGGGGAGGCAAGCAGAGCCAGAGGGGGTGGCGCTGGCGTGTCACCAGGCTCTGTGGGACCCGCGGGTCTGGGAGACAGGCTGGGAGCAGGTGCACACCGGGCCATGAGGAGGCTGTCCCAGGGAGAGGGGTGTTGGTGTCCATGGAAGAGGGGTCAGGGACAAGCAGCCGCCGGGAGCCTCCCCTCTGCTCTCCAGGCTGTGCTGCACCCTGAGGCCACCAGAGGGCGCCGCAGAGCCAGGGCAGGGGAGGCGGCCTGGGAGGCAGGGGCTGGTCTGTGCTGATTCGTCCGCCCAGCGGCAGTCGGTGGGCCCTGGTCAGCCGCACCGTTTAAGATGCCACCCTTGAGCTGGATGGTCAGCGAGCCAGCAGGGAGGAGCCATCCGTCAGCTCGTCGGGGGCAGGGCGAGGGCAGGGAGGGACGGAGGAGCGGGGCTTGTCCAGCCCTGCCTGGCCCCGCGGCCTCACCCACTCCCGATGCTCCTCGGCTGCCTCGGTCTCCCCACCGTCTCGGGGCAGGTGGCAGGTGTCGCTCCCCCTCTTCGCGGAGGAACGACACAGGACCCTGCGCTGTTCTTTCGTCTGCTCGGCCCTCCCCGGGTTTGCTGCTGGTTCTTCCCGGGTTGGCTACTATCCCTTCCACCTCCGTGGAAGGGCGGTTCCCCCTGGCCACATTCCCCACTTCCGCAGGGGAGCGGCACACCGCCGGCCGGCTCTTCTCGGGGGCTGCACAGGTGTTCCTTCAGCTAGATGTTCCCCTTAGATGTTCCTGGTGCATGCCGTCTCTCTCCTCCTTTATAGTCCTCCTCCGCCAATCCTAACTCGGCTGCCCACACGCCGAGTACGCTGCTCTCCTCCAATCAGGAGCAAGTCCTACAGCTTATTAGCTGAACTGGAGGCAGCTGTGTGGAAGCTGTTTACTTCTCTCCCAGCGCCATATTGTGGGAGAGCAGATGCATAGAATAAGTCTTAATTCCAGTAACTCAGTCCAGTCCGGATTGCTCCCCACAGCAGGTCAGCGGGGGTGGGGTCTGCGGCTAAGGCCTCCCTTCCAGGGCAGCTGTGGATCCGCAGGGAGACGCCCCCCACTGCGCAGCCGCCTGCCCTGGGCCCGCCTCTCTGCACTCCAGCCTGCACCGCGCTGCCTTTCCGCAGGGTCCGAGCGGGGTCCCCTCTCCATGCCACACTTGCAGGGCTCCTGGGGAACTGTGGCTCCTCGCGCCCCGAAAGCCCAGCGCAGCCGGAGCCGCCAGCAGGCTGAGCTGCGTCCGGAGCTCGGGCTGAGCACGCTGCCCGCATGGGGTTCCCCTGGACGCCCCCCCCCCCCGGAACCACAGCCACGAGGGGAAAATTCAGACTTTCCAAAGCCTCCTCCGTGGCTCTTCGTGGCTGGACACTGAGACTCCCGCTGAGTGCCAGCCCAGCGCCGGCCGCTCCGCCTCCGACCCAGCCCCCTGCTGGTGGCCTGGGAAGCAGCAGGGGTCGGCCCACATGCGTGGGGCCCTGCACCCACACAGAAGACCCGGGTGGACGTCCAGGTTCCCGGCTTCGGCCTGGCTCTGCCCTGGCCGTGCAGGTGCGGGCTTCGCGTGGGTGAGATTCGGGTGGGAGCCGGGTGTTGCAGGAAACCCTGCCTTGCTGGAGCCCCCACACCAGGGGGCCTTTGTGGACCTCGTGGCCTCTGGCCACGGCACGGGCCCCTGTGGCTGTCCAGCGAGCTGGGGTGGCCTGCGTTCTGTCTCCCGGCGGCTCCCCGTCCTGCCTGCAGGGACTCAGCCACTGTCCCCGGCCCTGCCTTCCTCGCTCCTGCTGCCCGCTGCAGGGCCTGCTCGCCGCCACGCCTGCACGCGTCCTTGGCCTGCTGGCCTGGCCTTCCTCCCGCCTCCTCCCTCCCCTGCCCCCCGTCCCCCCCCCAGTCTCCGTCCCTGCCCTGGGGCTCCAGTCCCCCCTGGAGGGTGGCAGGAAGCCCCTCCCAAATCCCCCAGCCCCAGGGGCCTGTGGGAGCCCAGCTGTGAGGGCAGAGGCTGGAGGGGCAGCGCTGCCTGGCTGTGTGAGACGCTGCCTCCCCCAGGAAGCCCACCCTCTGCCCCCTCGGCCAGCCCTGGTGACCCAGGCTCCCTGGCCAAGCAACCTGAGAAAGCACACCGCTCCCGGCGGGGATTCTGGTGGTCACCAAGTGTGCGCTGGCCACGGGGTGGACTCTGCTGTCCCCAGTGTGGAGCACAGGCCCGACCCCGGCCCGGGCTGCGTCCCCAGGGAGTCAGGGAGCCTTGAGCTGGCCTGGAGGGCTGTGGAAGCTTCCTGTGGGGGTGGGGCCAGGCCCAGCGGGGAGAGCTGTCACCCAGGTCTGGCCAGCGGATGCGGCTGGGGCTGGACACCCACCTCCGTCTCGGTGAGCAGCAGCCCAGGGCCCGGGAGAGTGGCCGCAGGCACAGGGCGGGAGTGCAGAAATGCCTGGGCCCCTGCGGAGGGGCTCCGGGACTCTGTGAGCACCTGGGCCCCAGGGGGAGGGGGCGTGGCCTCCGGCTGACCTCACAGGCCTTGGGGTCCAGGCCAGGGAGGGGGCGGGGGGGCAGGAGGGGCCTCTCCTGAGCCCTGTGCAGGGGCAGGAAGCCTGCGCAGCCAGGCCAGCCATGGGCCGGGGGCCCCCAGAAGCCAGGCAGGGCCCCCCACAGGAGCCCTGAGGCTGCGGCACAGGCAGCCTCGTGGGGTACAGTGGGGTACATGGGGTGCTGTGGGGTTCATGGGGTGCTGTGGGCTACATGGGGGACAGTGGGGGACATGGGGGACGTGGGGTAGGGGACACAGGGTGGGGCCTATGGGGGACATGGGGTGGGGGCCCGTGGGGGACACGGGGTGGGGGACGTGGGGTAGGGGACACGGGGTGGGGGACATGGGGGACATGGGGGCCCTGCACACCACAGGAGCAGACCCCACACATGCACAGGCCACAGGTGCAAGGAGACAGCTGTGCCCATGGTGTGGCCCTGCCTCAGCTCTCCTGCCCTTGCCGGGACAGCCTGGGGCACCGGTGGTGGCCGCTCGGTGTCACCTCTCTGCCTCTGTGCAGCACTGCGGCTGCTCCCGTCGTGCAGAGCCCAGGCCCCAGCGCTCCCCCAGTGGGGGTCTTGTGGGCACCAGCTGAGCCCCCCGCTGCTGCCATCTGTCAGGCCGCCACAGGACTGGCTGGTACACCCAGCCCTCCCCGGCCCCATGTCCCCAGACCCTGGTCCTGGTGACACCCGTGGGCCCCGGGAATGGGGCGAGGGAAGGTCCATGGGGAGAAGCAGCAGGTGCAGGGGTCCGGGCCCCACGGGCAGCCCACCCATCCCCCACCCTGGACCCCAGAGCTGTGTCCACCCCCACGGGCAGCCCACCCATCCCCCGCCCTGGACCCCAGAGCTGTGTCCACCCCCACGGGCAGCCCACCCATCCCCCGCCCTGGGCCCCAGAGCTGCGTCCACCCCTAACGCCACCCCTCCTGGCTGCCACGCTGAGCCCCATCAATGCTCAGGCTCGGCCAGCGCCGCAGCTCACTAGGCTAATCCTCCGCCTGTGGTAACCGCCACCCGGGGTTCTAGTCCCTGTCGGGGCGCTGGATTCTGTCCCGGTTGCCCCTCTTCCAGGCCAGCTCTCTGCTGTGGCCAGGGAGTGCAGTGGAGGATGGCCCAAGTGCTTGGGCCCTGCACCCCATGGGAGACCAGGAGAAGCACCTGGCTCCTGCCTTCGGATCGGCGTGGTGCGCCGGCCATGGTGGCCATCGGAGGGTGAACCAACGGCAAAGGAAGACCTTTCTCTCTGTCTCTCTCTCTCTCACTGTCCACTCTGCCTGTCCAAAAAAAATGCTCGGCTCTCCTGGGCCTCTGGAGCCCCTGGGCTGCCCCTCTGCAGGCCCCCTCCTCGCCCCGCAGAGCCTCACTGGGCAGGGCACAGTCACCTGCTCCGCCCAAGCCTCAGGGAACAGTGTCTCATCACCGCCCACTTCACAGATGGGCAAACTGAGGCTTCACAGAAAGGAGGGGGTGTGGCCCTCAAGGCGGAGGCCTCCTGGGACTGTCCCCACCCCAGAGTCTCCGCCTGCCCCCAGCCTCTTGCCCCACAGCTCAAGGCAGAGGCGCTGCCTAAGGCTCCCAGGGGTGGGGGCTGGGCCATGGAGGACCCTGGAGGGCAGAGCCAGCCCGGGCGGGGGAGGGTGCCCAGAGCCAAGGTTGCCCTTCACCCTCCTCCAGTCTCAATAAAGGCACTAATTAGCGTCCGCAGCTCCCAGTTAATTAGCTGCACGTGCTTAATTGTGACGGAGTGGGGGGGCCAGCGCCACTGGCCCCCACCCCAGGAGCTGGGGTTTATGGACCAGAAATGCAGCTCTGCCTCCTGCAGCCCTGGGTGTGCAGGGGTGGGGAGGGAGCCAGGGCGCACATAGGATCCCCACATCCTGAGCCCAGCCCCCCAGCCCCCCAGCTCCCCAGCCCACAGCCCCCAGCCCCCAGCTCCCCCAGCCCCCCCGACCCCCAGCTTCCCCAGGCCCCCCAACCCCCAGCCCCCAGCTCCCCCAGCTCCCCCAGCTCCCCCGACCCCCAGCCCCCAGCCCCCAGCCCCCAGCTCCCCCAGCCCCCAGCTCCCCCAGCTCCCCCAGCCCCCCCAGCCCCCAGCTCCCCCAGCTCCCCCAGCTCCCCCAGCCCCCAGCTCCCCCAGCTCCCCCAGCTCCCCCAGCCCACAGCCCACAGCCCCCAGCTCCCCCAGCTCCCCCAGCCCACAGCCCCCAGCCCCCAGCTCCCCCAGCTCCCCCAGCCCCCAGCTCCCCCAGCTCCCCCAGCTCCCCCAGCCCACAGCCCACAGCCCCCAGCTCCCCCAGCTCCCCCAGCTCCCCCAGCCCCCAGCTCCCCCAGCCCCCAGCCCCCAGCTCCCCCAGCTCCCCCAGCTCCCCCAGCTCCCCCAGCTCCCCCAGCCCCCAGCTCCCCCAGCTCCCCCAGCCCCCAGCTCCCCCAGCTCCCCCAGCCCCCAGCTCCCCCAGCCCCCCAGCTCCCCTCTCCACACCCCTGGCCGCCTGAAGGCACCACAGCAGGCGGGGCTCGCGGCCAGGAGCCGCCCAGGCGGAGGCCACCTCCCTGCCCGGCCCTGGCGCCTGGGCTGGCGGTGACGCCGGGAGCACTGCTGCCCAGACTCTGTGCTGCTCCCTCCCGAGCACCAACCTGGGTGCCTGGACCACGCCAGCCCAGACACCGTGACACCGCCCGGCTCGCTGCTGTGAGCGGGGAGTCAGCTGTCACTCGGCGTCCTCCCAGCTGGCTCACAAAGCTGGTGAGCTGCGGCCCACAGCGGGTAAGCAGTGGTGGCAGTGGTGATGGGGATGGCGGTGGTGGTGGTGGTGATGGTGGTGATGGTGGTGATGGTGATGGTGGTGATGCTGGTGATGGTCGTGGCAGTGATGGTGGTGATGGTGGTGGTGGTGGAGGTGGTGGTGATGGTGGTGGTGGTCGTGGCAGTGATGATGGTGGTGATGGTGGTGGTGGTGGTGATGGGCGTGGCAGTGATGATGGTGGTGGTGATGGTGATGGTGGCAGTGATGGTGGTGGTGATGGTGGTGGTGATGGTGGTGGTGGTGATGGTGGTGATGGTGGCAGTGATGATGGTGGTGGTGATGATAATGGTGGTGGTGGTGGTGATGGTGGTGGTGGTGGTGATGGGCGTGGCAGTGATGATGGTGGTGGTGATGGTGATGGTGGCAGTGATGGTGGTGATGGTGGTGGTGATGGTGGTGGTGGTGATGGTGGTGATGGTGGCAGTGATGATGGTGGTGGTGATGATAATGGTGGTGGTGGTGGTGATGGTGGTGGTGGTGGTGATGATAATGGTGATGATGGTGGTGGTGGTGATAATGGTGGTGGTGGTGATGGTGGTGATGGTGGTGGTGGTGATAATGGTGGTGGTGGTGATGGTGGTGGTGATGGTGGCAGTGATGATGGTGGTGGTGGTGGTGGTGGTGATGGTGGTGATGGGCGTGGCAGTGATGATGGTGGTGGTGATGGTGATGGTGGCAGTGATGATGGTGGTGGTGATGGTGGTGGTGATGGTGGTGGTGGTGATGGTGGTGATGGTGGCAGTGATGATGGTGGTGGTGATGGTGGTGGTGATGGTGGTGGTGATGGTGGTGGTGGTGATGGTGGTGATGGTGGCAGTGATGGTGGTAGTGATGATAATGGTGGTGGTGGTGGTGGTGGTGATGGTGGTGATGGTGGTGGTGATGATAATGGTGATGATGGTGGTGGTGGTGGTGGTGATGGTGATGAAGGCAAAGAACTCGGGATGACGTGGGTGACCGAGCCCGACCTCACCCTCTGGCTGGGGATCTTTAGAGTGTGACTGCCTGACCTCTGCCCTTCGCCTGGGCTGGCATATCTCAGGCACACAAAAGGGCTCCATCACTCCCAGGGACAGGCCCCAGAAGAGGCAGGTGGGGGCAGGTGGCTCTGAGGAAGCCAGGGCACAGGTCCCTGCAGGCGCCCACTGTGGCCAAGCAGCAGCCGGGCTGCGCCTTCCCCAAACTCCCTATACCCAGCCGACAGCCGCCTGTGGCACCACGCTGCGTGCCAGGCGCCCCTCAGGGAAGTCCCTGCCTGGAGCAGCAAGGGACAGGGCCCTCTGGGGAATCTTGGTGGTCCAGCCAGACCCGGGGGATCCGGGAGCAGCCCCAGGAGGAAGGAAGGGAGAGGCCCCCAGGGCTTGGGGAGCTGGCGCTTGGATGGTGGGCCTCCGGGGCCGAGTTCCCCATGCTGCAAAGTCGCGCTCGACCCCGGCCCCACAGGGCCACGGGAGGGTGAGGGCAGAGGGCAGAGGGCCGTGCGCCTCCCCGCCCTGGTGGGCGCGCGGAGTCAGATACAATTACTCACTCCGTGCATCATAATTACGGCAAATAGCCCATTAAAGAGAGATCATCATCAATATGATATTAGCAGACAGCGGGGTAAATGAGGAAAGAAAAGTGCTTACTCCCCCGCCGTCCCCTTAATGGGGACAAGGCTGCAGGCTCCGGCACCCCGGCTCACGACCAGGGGGTTGGGGAAGCAGGGGTCGGCTCACGACCCAGGAGACCCGGGGAAGAAGGGGTCTCAGCTTGTCCTCACCCCGCGGCCTCTGGCTCCGGAGCACCCTGGACAAGGCCCCCAGCGTATGGCACTGGAGTGCGGGGCCAGTGAGCCCGACCCCTCCTGGCCTCTGGACGTCTGGGGAAACAGCCTGGGCCAGGCTCCCAGGCAGGTGGCCTGAGGCTCTACATGATGACAGCGAGAAGTGGCCGTCCCAAACCGGGGCCCTGCCCCACAGATCCTCCAGCAGTGCCACAGCAGCCAGGAGGCACCAAGCAGGATAGCAGAGGAGGGAGCGCCCCACAGATGGGGCACGTGGGACACCCGTGACCCCTGTCAGACGCCTGTCCAGGTCCTGGCTTGTCCACTTCCAATCCAGCTGCCTGCTAAGGCACACACTGGGAAGCAGCAGTGTCAGCCCAGACACCTGAGCCCTGCTACCCACATGGGAGACCTGGATTGAGCGCAGGGCTCCTGGCTTCAGCCTGGCCCAGCCCTGGCTATTACAGGCATTTGAGGGTCTCCCTCCCCCTCTCACTCCCTCCCTCTCCCTTTCTGTTTCTCCACTTTCCAAATAAAAGTAAAATAATTAATTAAAATGTTTTTTAAAAAATGATTTCTGCAATAATTCAGGCATTTGAGAGGAGTTTGTGACCTACATGTAGAAAACTAAAAAACAAAACAAACAAACAAACAAAAAAACCCTGAGAGGCAATTATCAACCCCAGGAAAACCAAAGAGCTGCTCAGGAAAGGCGCTGAATCACAGCTGAACCACGACTGAACCACAGCTGGATCACGGCTGAACCACAGCTGGATCACAGCTGGATCACGGCTGGACCACAGCTGGATCACGGCTGAACCACAGCTGGATCACGACTGAACCACAGCTGAACCACAGCTGGATCACGGCTGAATCATGGCTGAACCACAGCTGAACCACAGCTGAAACATGGCTGAATCACGGCTGAACCACAGCTGGATCACAGCTGGATCATGGCTGGACCACAGTTGGATCACGGCTGAACCACAGCTGGATCACGACTGAACCACAGCTGAACCACAGCTGGATCACGGCTGAATCACGGCTGAACCACAGCTGGATCACGGCTGAACCACAGCTGAACCACAGCTGGATCACGGCTGAATCATGGCTGAACCACAGCTGGATCACGGCTAAACCACAGCTGAACCACAGCTGGATCACAGCTGGATCACGACTGAACCACAGCTGAACCACAGCTGGATCACGGCTGAATCATGGCTGAACCACAGCTGGATCACGGCTGAACCACAGCTGAACCACAGCTGAACCACGGCTGAAACACAGCTGGACCACAGCTGGATCACGGCTGAACCACAGCTGAACCACAGCTGGATCACGGCTGAACCACAGCTGGATCACGGCTGAACCACAGCTGAACCACGGCTGAACCACAACGTGTCACGGCAGCTACGATGCTGGTGCGGTGTATCACCCATCTAACACTTCAGTGTCCCAAATGCACAGATCGAGCACAGCAGCACAGCGGTGGTTGGGCGGTTTGGGGGGACCTGGAGTGGGGCTGGGCCCTGGGCAGGATGCTGCCCTTATGCTTTTGTCTCTGATGCTGTTGCATTTTTGAAATACTGACGTGCTAACGTCACTTTGAACAATGAAATTGGAAATGGCTGGCACCGGGATGAATGACCACAGCCTATTAACTGAGCAGTTTTCTGGACGGCCACAGAAAGACCCGAAACCAGTCTGCCCTGGCTATGGGGCTCAGGAAGCCCCGGACCCAGGACCCAGGACCCAGGCTCAGTGGCCACCCACGGTGTGCCAGGCCCTTCCTGGCTCTGGGGGCGGATGGTGGAGCAAACTTCGTGGCTGCAGTGTGTGTAGGGCGGGGGGCTTCTTGGAGGAGGCAGCATTGGCCCCAACACCCAAGAGGAGAGAAAGCCCTAGAGGGGGAGGGGAGGGAGGGTCTCAGGACCAGCTGGGCAGCCTGGGAGCAGAGGTGGGGGTGGGGCTGTCACAGAGGGGACAAGGGGACAAGGGCAGGAGGCAGAAGGGCTGGGAGGGGCCGGGCACCGCTCATGGCAGGGGCAGGCTCTGTAAGAACATGGGGGGAGCCAGGCTCTGTGAGGACATGGGGGGGGAGCCAGGCTGTGTGAGGGCATGGGGGGGGGGATTCAGGCTCTGTGAGGACATGGGGGGAGCCAGGCTCTGTGTGGACTTGGGGGGGATTCAGGCTCTGTGTGGACTTGGGGGGGATTCAGGCTCTGTGTGGACTTGTGGGGGATTCAGGCTCTGTGTGGACTTGTGGGGGAGCCAGGCTCTGTAAGAACATGGGGGGGATTCAGGCTCTGTGAGGGCATGGGGGGGGAGCCAGGCTCTGTGAGGACATGGTGGGGATTCAGGCTCTGTGTGGACTTGGGGGGGAGCCAGGCTCTGTAAGGACATGGTGGGGGGGGGCAGGCTCTGTGAGGGCATGGGGGGGGAGCCAGGCTCTGTGAGGACATGGTGGGGGGGGCAGGCTCTGTGAGGGCATGGGGGAGCAAGGCTCTGTGAGGACATGGTGGGGAGCCAGGCTGTGTGAGGACATGGAGGGGGATTCAGGCTCTGTGTGGACTTGTGGGGGAGCCAGGCTCTGTAAGGACATGGAGGGGGATTCAGGCTCTGTGAGGACATTGGGGGAGATTCAGGCTCTGTGAGGACATGGGGGGAGCCAGGCTCTGTGTGGACTTGTGGGGGAGCCAGGCTCTGTAAGGACATGGAGGGGGATTCAGGCTCTGTGTGGACTTGGGGGGGAGCCAGGCTGTGTGAGGACATGGAGGGGGATTCAGGCTCTGTGTGGACTTGTGGGGGAGCCAGGCTCTGTAAGGACATGGTGGGGGAGCCAGGCTCTGTGAGGACATGGTGGGGGGATTCAGGCTCTGTGAGGGCATGGGGGAGCAAGGCTCTGTGAGGACATGGTGGGGAGCCAGGCTGTGTGAGGACATGGAGGGGGATTCAGGCTCTGTGTGGACTTGTGGGGGAGCCAGGCTCTGTAAGGACATGGAGGGGGATTCAGGCTCTGTGAGGACATTGGGGGAGATTCAGGCTCTGTGAGGACATGGGGGGAGCCAGGCTCTGTGTGGACTTGTGGGGGAGCCAGGCTCTGTAAGGACATGGAGGGGGATTCAGGCTCTGTGTGGACTTGCGGGGGAGCCAGGCTGTGTGAGGACATGGAGGGGGATTCAGGCTCTGTGTGGACTTGGTGGGGAGCCAGGCTGTGTGAGGACATGGAGGGGGATTCAGGCTCTGTGTGGACTTGGGGGGGAGCCAGGCTGTGTGAGGGCATGGGGGGGGAGCCAGGCTCTGTGAGGACATTGGGGGGGATTCAGGCTCTGTGTGGACTTGGGGGGGAGCCAGGCTGTGTGAGGACATGGGGGGGTTTCAGGCTCTGTGAGGACATGGGAGGCTGGGGAGGAGCCTGCCACCCATTAGCTCCCTGGGGTCTTGTGGGTGGAGACAGCAGGCATCATCTCCTCCTCGCCTGGATTTGCCTGTCTTCTGCCTGCTGTCCAGGCCCTGCGGGTCAGCTCCCAGGGGGAGTGCGGGCTCACCCTCGCGTTCCCCGTGGGCAGGAGTGTGGGCTCGCCCTCGCGTTCCCGTGGGCGGGAGTGTGGGCTCACCCTCGCGTTCCTGTGGGTGCGAGTGTGGGCTCGCGTTCCCCGTGGGTGGGAGCATGGGCTCACCCTCGCATTGCAGTGGGTGGGAGCATGGGCTCACCCTCGCGTTCCCGTGGGCGGGAGTGTGGGCTCGCGTTCCCCGTGGACGGGAGTGTGGGCTCACCCTCGCGTTCTTGTGGGCGGGAGTGTGGGCTCACCCTCGCGTTCTTGTGGGTGGGAGTGTGGGCTCGCGTTCCCCGTGGGCGGGAGTGTGGGCTCACCCTCGTGTTCTTGTGGGTGGGAGCATGGGCTCACCCTCGCGTTCCCGTGGGCGGGAGTGTGGGCTCGCGTTCCCCGTGGGCGGGAGTGTGGGCTCACCCTCGTTCCTGTGGGTGCGAGTGTGGGCTCGCGTTCCCCGTGGGTGGGAGCATGGGCTCACCCTCGCATTGCAGTGGGCGGGAGTGTGGGCTCGCGTTCCCCGTGGGCGGGAGTGTGGGCTCGCGTTCCCCGTGGACGGGAGTGTGGGCTCACCCTCGCGTTCTTGTGGGCGGGAGTGTGGGCTCACCCTCGCGTTCTTGTGGGTGGGAGTGTGGGCTCGCGTTCCCCGTGGGCGGGAGTGTGGGCTCACCCTCGTGTTCTTGTGGGTGGGAGCATGGGCTCACCTTCGCATTGCAGTGGGCGGGAGCGTGGGCTCACCCTCGTGTTCCCGTGGGCGGGAGTGTGGGCTCACCCTCGTTCCTCGCCCTCCCAGGACCAGATCAGAGGCTGAAATCTGCATTTCCCCTCCCCCAGCTGGCTGAGATCCCGCAGCTGGGCTCTGGCCGCGCGCGCTGGAGCTGGACAGGTCACAGGAGTCGCCCTGACTTCTTCAAGGACAGCAAGGCACCCTGCTGGCTCCCCTTTCTCCTCCCTCCTGGAATGCAGATGTGGTGGCTGGAGTGGAAGCAGCCACCTGGACCACAGGCTGGCCCCTGAGGCATAGGCCAAAACAGGAAACACATTCCTCCCAGAGTGCTTTGTGCCGTCCCTGCCGCCCTCCGGACTTCAGCAAGGAGGAAACAACCTGCTTGTCCCTGTCCGCGTGGATCCGTCACCTGGGCTCCGCCACTCACTCTCCGTCCTCAGGAAAGTGGGGGCCGGAGGTGAGGGGCAGGTGGGTGTGGCCTCCTGCCCGACTCCCTCCCCCTGGGACTGGCTCAGCCAGGCCCTGGAATGTTCTGGGAGGGTAACGCATCTTCAATGGCACTGGATGGTGGGGGCAGATCTGACAGCTGCTGGTGCTGGCCAGAGGTCCCGGTGTCTGGGGATGTGCCGGGGGCTCACCGCGCACTCTCGCATGGCTCAGCATCCCTCCAGCCCCGACCCAGGGCCCCAGCGCTCCTGAGCGCAGCCTAACCCAGCTCTCCGGGCAGCGCCAAGGCTGTGCAGGTCTGGATGCACGCGCTGGGCTTTGCCCGCGGGGCAGGGCGCCCCGCCCCGCCCCCCGCAGCGGACAGGCCCCGCGGGAGCTGGGGCTGGCCCGGGGACCTTGGAGTCCCAGAAGCATGGCACGCGCTCCTGGAGAGACCCGGCCGCCGCCTCCAGTGAGCCTTCCCAGGCTGCCCAAGGACCGCCCCTCAGGCCTGCGGCGTGGAGCCTCAGCAGGACCCTGAGCGGTGGGCGCTGACCGAGGTCCGCCTGCCCCTCCCCGCCGAGGCCCCTCCTGCTCCAGCGTGGGGTGGGGCAGCCCCACGCGGGGTCCCCGAGTTCTCGGTGCCCCAGGGCTGGCCGCGCGCACCGCTCAGCCTCGCCTGGGCACAGAGCCCCGCGGGAAGGCGCGGCCGCATCGCAGTCGTCTTGCTGCCAACTCCGCGGGGTTTGCTGAAACGCGTTTTTCCACATAGGCGAGTCCCACGGACTTCGGGACGAACGGAGATGCTCTCCGTGAGCTCCCGGCAGGCAATAAACGCACCTTTTCCAGACGCAGATTCTCCAACTCCGGTCTTACGGTGGAGAGAACGGGGGCTGGGAGCCCGCGGGCCGGGGGCGTGAGCGCGAGCCGCACGCGGGGGCTGCAGGGGCGGGTGCGGGGCGCCACCCCCGCAGCGTCCCCCGCCGGGCCGCGCCCTCAGGGCGGCGGCCGAGGGTCGGGAAAGGGCTTCCCCGAGGGCGCGGGCGCACCGCACGAGGGGCCCCGCAGCCGGGAGGAGGCGCGGGAAAGCGGGCGGCGCCGGCACAGGAGCCCCGGCCGGCCCGAGGGCAGCGGCCTCACCCTGGGGTTTCTGTCCCGGCGCCCTGGGGTCCCGGCCCCGCTGGTGGCGGGGGGCGCCCGCGGGAGACGGTGGGAGGCTCGGCGGACCGTGGGGAGCGGCGGCGGCCAGGCTTGGGCGAAGGCAGCCGGGCTGCGGCTGGCGCTGGAGTCGCGGCGCAGGTCCCGCCCTGGCCGCCTGCGTCTTTCTCTGGCGGCCGCGCTCCCGGCGCTGCGTCCTGGGCTCTGAGTGCGAATCGGCCCCCAAGACGTCCTCGTCCTCCTTCCCCTCCGGTACGAACGCCCCCTCCCCCGGGATGCCCTCCGCCTCCTCCCCCAGCCACGGGCTAATTGGCTGTGACAGCTCCAGCCCCCGCTGATTAGCTGAGCCTGGAGCCCACCCTGCCACCCGTGCTGGTGCAGGGGCCCCCGAGTGTGCGGGGTGTCCAGGCCCCCCTTAATTCCCACCTCCCCACCCTCTCCCTCTTCCTGCTGACCGGGGCCTCTCGGGCCCTCACCCTCCCGAGGGGGCTCCCAGGCTCGGGGAGGAGCTGCCCGCCCTTCTGGGGAGGGTGGATCCCGACCGTGCTTCTGTGGCCCCTTCCCCACCCTCACCCACTGGCCCTTCCGCCCCCAGGGTCCTTACTGGGGCCCTGCCTGCTGGGGGCTGTCACTGCCTGCTTAGCCTGGGCAGGTGCTTAACCAGTGGCCTCCACTGCGGGACTGCGCGCCCCTCCCCCACTAGGGCCGCCCCGCCCAGGTCCAGGGTCAGGGGCGCTGGGGAGGTGGGGCCCTGGGGGCTGGAGCTGGGAGCGCAGGGCACCCTGGGGCCTCCCTGGCCCCGGCCCGACTCGGCGGCCTTCGGAACTGCTGAGCAGGCAGCCAGGGCCAGGGCTGACGTGAGGCTGGGAGGCCAGGGCGGGGGCAGGGCAGGGGAGCGCTGTGGACCCCACGCGCCAGGGCCCAGCCTCCATGGCAGGTGCCCCTTTGCCAGACCACACAGCTGCCGGGGGCCCAGGCGCACTGGGCTCAAGGCAGAGGCCAGCCTCATCCCTTGCCTGGCTCCCAGTCCCCAGGGCTGGGCCAGAGTGCCCCAGACTGGGCAGGGTGAGGGCCAGGAGCCCGGGGAACCCTCGCCCCGGTACCCACCTGTGTGGCATCCCCCGCAGGGCCCGGGAACTGTGCTGCCCTAGAGCAGGCGTGAGTCTGAGAGTATTTTTGTGCTACAAGGAGCTTCTTTTAATTCCATTTCTCCATTAACTGTCAGAAGCCCTCGGCGTGTGCATGGGTCCCCTGTGCGTGTCCAGGCCGTGTGCGCTGCGTGCACGTGCGCACGGCCCTGCTCCTCACCTTGTGCGGGCGCCGGGCGAGAGGACGCGCCGCCTTCCCTGGCTCCAGCCTCAGAACCCGTTATAAATAGGAGGCCAGGGACAAGGCCGTGGCGTGGGGTGCAGGGCCGTCCCAGGACGGACGGGGACAAGGCCGTGGCGTGGGGTGCAGGGCCGTCCCAGGACGGACGGGGACAAGGCCGTGGCGTGGGGTGCAGGGCCGTCCCAGGACGGACGGGGACAAGGCCGTGGCGTGGGGTGCAGGGCCGTCCCAGGACGGACGGGGACAAGGCCGTGGCGTGGGGTGCAGGGCCGTCCCAGGACGGACGGGGACAAGGCCGTGGTGTGGGGTGCAGGGCCGTCCCAGGACGGACGGGGCAGGCACAGGGCCCCAGCAGGCGCACCTGGACCAGGTCTCCGGGGTTTTCCTGCAGGGGAGCGGCAGGCGGCTTCGTGGTCCAGCCGGGTTCCGGGTCCGCGGAGGTCCCGGGCGCTGGGGAGCAGTCAGTCATCAGCTCCGGCCGCCCCAGCACAGACCCTGCGGGCAGCTGAGGCCAGGGCGTGGGACACAGAGTGGAGCCGGTGCTGCACAGGGCCCAGGTCCACAACCTGTCCCCTTGGTCCCCAAGACCTCGCGGCCCCTGCACAGCGCCACAGGCGTCCCCCTCCCTCCCAGGACACAGCAGGCTCAAGGCTCTTCAGTCTGCCCAGGACTCCCCGGGGAGGCGCTGGGGGCCGCGGGCGGCGGGAGTGGGGGCAGGGCCCACCCCGCAGCCCAGGAAGGCTCCTTTGCAAGAATGCCTGGGCTGGCCGTGAGCGCCAAGACAAGGGGACACCCAGGCCAGGCGCCCTCACGTCCTCTCGGGCCGTGCAGGGTCATCCCTCTACGACCAGCCCTCCTACACGGACACACGTGTGATACGGACACGCGTGCACAGTGCACACACCCCCTTGGGCTCTGTAGCCCTCCCGAGGGCCCCGGCTTTCACAGTGCCTCCTCCGCGGCCAGCCCTGCCCCAGCCAGGCCGGGCGTGGCAAACACAGTCCAGAGCCCTCCAGAGAGCCGGGCGGCCCTTCCCGCAGGCGGCCTGTGCAGGGCGAGCCCCCAGCTCCTGCCCTGAGTGCGGGCTCTGGGCGGGGCCGGGGGAGGCGGCTTCCCAGGGGGACCTGCTGGGTCCCGGAACAGAAGCAGCCGCGGGCCTGCTGCGTATCCCCCAGGGAGGCAGGGAAGAGACGGAAGACAGGAAGTGGAGCCGAATCCCCACTGCACCCCTGGGGGGTGCCCCTCTGAGCCCCACGGGGCACACCTGCCCACCAGGAGGCCCTGCCCAGACCCCTGCCCGCGCTGTGGGGCGGTGCCCGGCAGGGAGGGTGCGAGGTGCACCTGCACTTTGCTGCTCCCAGCCGGCTGGGGTGACCAGCTCCCCAGTGCAGTGCCCGCCGTCCTGGCTCCCCACCACCTGGAAACCCTGAACCAGTGGCAGCTGGTGCGGAGTCCCCCTCAGACTGGCGGGAACGAACCCGGCTCTGGAATCAGCCCCGCTCCTCCACCCCCCCACCCCGCTTCTGTCCCCCTGTGCTAGGCTGGGGTCGCACCCCCAGAGCCCAGACTCCCGGCCGCAGCCAAGCCCCGGTCTCGGGGGAAGCCTTGCCCCTTAACCGGGGTGCCAGTCCCGAGGACCCGGGCCGAGGCGAGGCCCACCCCGAAGAGCGGAGCCAATCGCGGTCCGGGAACGCAGCCCCACGCCCCTGCGCGCCTCCGCCGAGCCCAGGGCTCGTCCCCCGCAGCCTGGCCAGGGGGCTGGGGGGTGTGGCCGCCGGCTCGCTTTCCACCGGATCCGGGACCTCCTTTGATTTCTGTCCGGCCCGGGGGCGGGGAAAAAAGCGAAAGCCACAGAGACACCAGCCAGGCTGCAGCCACTGTTGGATCTCAACGGATTTATTTCTGTATTTCTTTCCCTTTCCTCGGTTTCGTAGCAAATGAAAAAAGGACCCAACAGAAACCAACACAAGCGAAGTTCCAACGAGCCGGTGACCGCCGCTTCGACGCGGGCGGACGCGGGACGCGCGGGTGCCCAGCGCCGGCTGGCGCGGGGAGCGGCCGGGCGCCCGCCCCCTGGACCGCCCCCACTCCCGCCAGCCCAGCAGCGGCCAGGCTTTTAAAATCGATCCCACAAACGAAACGAAACACAATTTAAATTAAAATAAAAACAAGTTCTCCACCCACCCCATGCCGGGAAGCTCGGGCTGAAGCTTCCCCTTAAATTTTTTTTTTCTTCTAGAAATAGTGTGCGTAACTTTCCCCTTCCACTCCTCTTTGGGGTTAAAATAACAAGACGTATTTCCCAGGAGTCCCAGGCGGTGCGGTGCATAGAGAAACGGCGGCGCGGGAGGCCGGGCCGGCTCCCAGCCCCGGGCCCGGGCGCGCCGCGGACCCCTCCCCACATCGCCAAGGCCGCCTCGCTTCTCCTCCGGGGAACGCCGAGCAGGGCGGGGACGGGCGGGCAGGCGACACATGCGGGACTGGCGGGCGTCCGAGGGCAGCCCCGGCCGGGGGGAGGAGGGGGCTCCGCCGGGGCTTCTTTCGCAGTCTCCAAGCAAAATAAATAAAAGACCCCGCCAAGTCGGGGCGGGGGGCCAGCGCCCGAGACGCGCTGCACGGAGCGACGGCGGGGCCGCGGGGCGCGCGCGGGCGCCCGGCCGGAGTGCGGGTCCCGCGCGAAGCCGTGCGGCGCCGGGGCCCGCGCTCACAGGAAGAAGTCGGACGCGCCCTTGGCGCCGCCGGGCCCGGCCTGCGGCGGCGAGGGCTCCCGCGCGAGGCCCGCCAGCTTCTCGTATTTCTCCTTGTACAGGTCCCGCTCCTTGGCCAGGCGCCCCACCTCCAGCCGCAGCTGCTCCACCTGGCCCTGCAGCTGGCACTTCTCGCTCTCCAGGATGTGCCGCTGCTGCACCCGCTTGAAGCGGCAGGACTGCGCGTAGCCGCGGTTCTTCAGCGTGCGCCGCTTCTGCTTCAGCCGCGTCACCTCCTCCTTGCTGAAGCCGCGCAGCTGCCGGTTCAGCTCGCGCACGGACATGGACACCAGCTGGTCGTCGGAGAAGCGCTCCTCCAGGCGCACGTGGTGGTGGTGGTGGTGGTGGTGCGCGGCGTGGTGGTGGTGGGGGTGCGCCGCGTGGTGCGGGCCGGCGCCCAGCGCGTCCGCGCCGCCCCCGCCGCCGCCGCCGCCGCCCGCGAAGCCCTGGCCCCGGAAGGCCTCGTAGGCCGCGGCGGCCGCCGGGTGGTGCGCGCCGTGCTGGCCGCTGCCGATGAGCGCTTCCACCGCGTCCTCGGGCGTCAGGTTGAGCGCCTCGGGGTTCAGGTGGGGCTGGTAGCCGCTCATCCAGTACAGATCCTCCGGCGCCGGCTTCCCCGCCGCGCCCCCGACGGCGCCTGGGCCCCCGCTCGGCGGCCCCGCCGCGCCCCCGGCCCCCGCGCCCGGGCTGGGCGCGCAGAAGCTGGGCGAGGACGGCACGGAGGAGCAGGGCGTGCTGAGCGGCGTCGAGGACAGCGAGCCGGGCGGCAGGCGGTGGCAGAAGCGCTCGGCCTCGGGCGGCTCCTTCTTCACCTCGAACTTCATCAGGTCGAAGTCGTTGACGTACTCGATGGCCAGCGGGCTGCTGGGCAGTTCGGCGCCCATCGCCAGCTCCGCGGCCATCGCCCGGGGCCCCAGCCTCGCCGCCGCGCCCGGCCGCGCCCCGTCGGGCGGCGGGGCGGGGGGGAGCCGCGGGCCCCTCCGCTCGCTCCCCCGGGCCGCGCGGCGCCCAGGGGCGCGGGGAGCAGCTCGCGCGGCCGACGCAGGGGCGGCGCGCAGGGGACGCCGCTCGGGGCAGGTGGCGCTCAGCCGCCGCCCCGCCCGCCCCTCCCGGCCGCCGCGCTCCGCCCGCGCCGCCGGCCGGCCCCGCCTCCCACGGCTGAGCGCCGAGCCACGCGCGCCCATTTATAGAGCCGGGCGTCCGGGCCCGCCTCCCCGGGAGGGGGCGTGCGCCCCCGGGCCAATCGGAGCCCCAGCCCCTCCGCCCTCATTTGCCTATCCCCATGGCAACCCGGGCCCAGCTGTCAATCTCCTACGGGAAACAGCTGTGAGAAGGGGCGGGGCGGGCCGCAAGCGGGAGGAGTGGGCAGCGCCCCCTAGTGGCGCCTCCGGGGACTGCAGGGCCGACGGCGCGCGGGGGGCACCTGGCGCGGGGTGCGGAGTCCGGCCCCAACCGGAGATCTCCAGGGCCCCGCGCCGCGGCCGGAGGCCGAAGCTGCCAAGGGAGCGGAGGGGCCACCGCGCCGAGGGTCCCTGTCGGCGCCTCCGTAACGAACAGGGCCTCCCTAGAGCAGGGAGCGGGCCGTGAGCCCGCGGAGGGGTCGGGGCCGCAGCCCGCCTGGAAGCCGCGGGTCGCCCCGCCGGGCCCCACGGGGCATCCCGACACCGCGGACGCCGCGCCCGGCTCCTGCTCCGGCTATTTTTAGCCCCGCGGTTCAGGCGGGTTCAGGAATTTCGTCAACAAAGTTGCTGGCACCTCTGCGCGCCGGGACCCACCGCGGCCAGCGGGGCGGGAGGGGCGCGGGGCCGGGGGAGGGGAAGGGGAGCGGGTGTAGAGGGGGCGTGGAGGGAAGAGGGGGTGCTGGGCCGGGGGGGGGAGAGAGCAGACGGGTGGAGGGGGTGCGGGGTCGGGAGAAGGGGCGCGCAGGTGGATGGGGCGGGGGCGGGGCGCAGTGCAGAGGAAGTGGGGTCGTGCGCGCGCGCCTGGGTGGCAGCGCTGGGACAGGATGCTGATCGGGAGGCAGCGCCCTGGCCGCGGGCCCCGTGGCTGCTGCCCGGCTTGGGACAATTGGGTCCCGAAGTCCCGGCGGCCTCCGTGGTGCTGGCCGGCTCTCACTCCCCACCTGCCCCCGCAAGCTCTGTGGCCTCAGGAGGGGCCCTGGCAGCCCTCTGCCCGGGCTCGCGCAGGGCGCCGAGGGCCTTGGCCTCCGTGGAGCGCATTTCAGAACTCCAGCTCCTCCCCCACGCAACCCGGGCCTGCGGGACCCTCCCCGACTCTGGACCTGGCCTCCCAGACAGCAGGTGTGCCCGGATTTCGGGAACTTCTCGGGGCCAGCAGCCCCACCCTCAGCTCTCGGCGCCCCCCGCAGCCAGGCCCTGCAGGGCTCCTGTCCCTGGTGCCTCTCCCTTGTCATCTGCACACTGCACCCAGGCCCAGCGGGAAGGGGACACCAAGGGCTCTGGAGGAAGCCCGCAGGCCCTGTGGGGGCTCCTCTGAGTTTGGCACGCACAGCTGGCTCTGGGGGGAAGGCAGTGAGGGTCCAGGCCCAGCCCGGGGCCTGCAGGATGCCCACTAAGCAGGGTAGAAAACAGCCAGGCTTCTGTGTTGGCCGTGTCCGTGTGGAACAGCCCGTTTTGTGCCCAATTCTGTGCTGCAGGCAGAGGTGCTGGGTCAGCACCCCACACCCTCCCAGGCTTCTCACCCCCACAGCTGCTCCTGGGTGCTGAGTGCACCCTCCAGTCTAGTGAACACCCGCTGTGAGCCAGGGTCCACGATGAGTGTCGCCTGTCGTGTGGGCTGCGGGATTTGTGCGGGGAGGGTGGGACCTGTCCCACGGTGACCCCACTGGGGATGTGGGGGATGGAGTGACTGACAGCTGTCAGGGGAGCCGTCAGCCACGCCCAGCAGAGGGCTAGTTGGCCATTCTCAGCAGGGTGGAAGGTTGGCTGGTGGCAGAGTGAGCAGGAAGCCACACCCACTGTGGTGGGGGCTGGGCTGGCAACAGACACCTTGTGCAGGTCCCCTGTGGGAGCAAATGACCCGAAACTGGGCTCATGCACTAGCGGGAGCGGGAGCAGTGGGGCCGGCCAGGCCGTGGTCTCACCGGGGGCCACGGGGCTCCTACGCAGGTCGGCCCTCCCAGGTGCCCCCCCCCCACCCCCGCTGGTGGTGGAGCCGCGTTCTTGAATCTGGAGGTCCAAGACCTGTCCTGCCCCTCCAGCTCCTGGCCACAGGTCCCCTGCAGGGACAGCCAGCTGAGGCTTCAGGCGAGTCACAGGTCGTTGCCATCACCGCTTGGTCTTGTCGCAGCTCCCGCCCAAGGCAGGGGCCGGGTGAGGGTGCAGAGGGCAGAGCCCAGAGCCAGCCAGGGTGACATGGGGGACAAGCCTGGGGCCTGGGGGCCACTCCTGCTCCCCGCCCCAGCCACCTCTGTGCACGGTCTGGCACCTGCCCGGGATAGGTGCCACGGGCAGGGCTGGTGGTCCTGCGGCGCAGCAGTGGGACCCTGTGTGCCACTGGGACACGCCCTTTTTATGGCATCTACTTCAGTGGGAAGTTGGCTCCTGCCTTCCCCAGGCCAAGGCTGCGCGCTCTGCATCGACCACCCACGGAGACAGGGGGACACTCCCAAGTGCTGGCCCAGGGCCTGCTGTGCCCAGCACACCTGCTCCCCTGCGGGGCACACCATGCTGGGGAAGGGGCTCAGGTGAGTCCAGCTGGCCTCCTGCTGCCCACCTGGCCACCCTTCTCCAGTCAGGACCCCCTCCAAGCACGTGGGGGCGCAGACCCCCACTGCCCCCAGCCCCCATGTCCCTCAGACCAGGAGCTGGGGGTGGGCCGCCAGTAAGTCCTCAGGATCTTACCAGGGGTGGGGGCTGCAGGGACGGGGGGGCAAGGGGACCAGGGGTGGGGGTGCAGAGAGCGGGGTACGGGGGGACCAGGGGTGGGGGCTCCAGGGACGGGGGGCAAGGGGACCAGGGGTGGGGGTGCAGAGAACGGGGTACGGGGGGACCAGGGGTGGGGGCTCCAGGGAGCTGGGGTACGGGGGGACCAGGGGTAGGGGTGCAGAGAGCGGGGTACGGGGGCACCAGGGGTGGGGCTCCAGGGAGCTGGGGTACGAGTGGACCAGGGGTGGGGGTGCAGAGAGCGGGGTACGGGGGCACCAGGGGTGGGGGCTCCAGGGAGCTGGGGTACAGGGGCACCAGGGGTGAGGGCTCCAGGGAGCTGGGGTACGGGGGCACCAGGGGTGGGGGCTCCAGGGAGCTGGGGTATGGGGGCACCAGGGGTGGGGGCTCTGGGGTATGGGGGGACCAGGGGTGGGGGCTCCAGGGAGCTGGGGTACGGGGGGGACCAGGGGTAAGATCCTGAGGACTCCCCCAGTCCGGCACTGGCCCACACCGCTCTGCCCCAGTGGACCTAGGACCCCAGGTCGGCACGTGCTCATGTCTTGGCAGGGCTGGCCACTCTCCGGCCAGGCACTGGGCAGCAGAGGGGGGTGGGGGCTGCCTGGGAGGACGCTGAGACAGAGGCCTGAAGGTCAGTGTCACCCCCACCCTGCAGGCTTCAGTGTGGCCATGGACAGCACAGGGCGGGACTGACTGGGCCTGCGACAGCTCCCCCAGCCATGTGGCAGCACTGGCAGTGGTGACAGGTGGAGCTGCCCCCTGTGAGTGTGGCCTGAGCCGCAGACCAGAGCCCTCCAGGTGGGCAGGCAGCTGTCACAGCCCACCTGCAGCAGAGGTGAGGGGCGGGCAGAGGGTCTGAGCGGACAGCTCTGCACCCCCACCCCTGGTCCCCTCATACCCCACTCCCTGCTGTGGCCCCACCCCTGGTCCCCCCGTACCCTGCTCCCTGCTGCAGCCCCACCCCTGGTCCCCCGTGCCCCGCTCCCTGCTGCAGCCCCACCCCTGGTCCCCCCATACCCCAGCTCTGCAGCCCCCACCCCTGGTCCCCCCGTACCCTGCTCCCTGCTGCAGCCCCACCCCTGGTCCCCCCATACCCCAGCTCTGCAGCCCCCACCCCTGGTCCCCCCGTACCCTGCTCCCTGCTGCAGCCCCACCCATGGTCCCCCCATACCCCAGCTCTGCAGCCCCCACCCCTGGTCCCCCCATACCCCAGCTCTGCAGCCCCACCCCTGGTCCCCCGTGCCCCGCTCCCTGCTGCAGCCCCACCCCTGGTCCCCCCGTACCCCAGCTCTGCACCCCCACCCCTGGTCCCCTCATACCCCACTCCCTGCTGCACCCCCACCCATGGTCCCCCCATACCCCAGCTCTGCACCCCCACCCCTGGTCCCCCTGTACCCTGCTCCCTGCTGCAGCCCCACCCCTGGTCCCCCCATACCCCAGCTCTGCAGCCCCCACCCCTGGTCCCCCCATACCCCCACTCCCTGCTGTAGCCCCCAGCCCCGGCCCCCTCGCCCCCAGCTCCCTGCAGCCCCCACCCCCGGCCCCCTCGCCCCCAGCTCCCTGCCGCAGCCCCAGCCCCGGCCCCCTCGCCCCCCAGCTCCCTACAGCCCCACCCCCAGCCCCCTCGCCCCCCAGCTCCCTACAGCCCCCACCCCCAGCCCCCTCGCCCCCAGCTCCCTGCAGCCCCCACCCCCGGCCCCCTCGCCCCCCAGCTCCCTACAGCCCCACCCCTAGCCCCCTCGCCCCCCAGCTCCCTACAGCCCCCACCCCCGGCCCCCTCGCCCCCAGCTCCCTGCAGCCCCCACCCCCGGCCCCCTCGCCCCCCAGCTCCCTACAGCCCCCACCCCTGGCCCCCTCGCCCCCAGCCCCCTGCAGCCACGTGCTGGCCTGCTCCATTCCTCTGAAGGCTTGCACCCTGGCTGGCACCAAGGGCCCCAGGAGCTGTGAGCAGGCTGCCAAGCTGGAACACAGGCCCTGCAAATGCTGGACACAATGTACCCAGCCCAGGCCCCTCGGGCCCAGTGGCCAGGCCCGCACACCGCCTGCTCACGGGCGGAGCTCTGGTCCTGCCAGGTGGGTCACAGCATCTGCTCGGGGGAGCCCCTGCCCTCAGCCGGGCATGCACCCCGTGGCTTGGGCGGCAGGGGCAGAGCTGCCCTCTCCCAGGGACCCGCCCCGGCCAGCGCAGCTCTTCAACCTCATCACTGCCGGGCTCCAGGCGGCAGGTGTGGCCGCACAGGGCAGTGGCCAGGGGGTGCAATGATGGCTGCACACGTAGGCCACTGGGGGGCCCTCCAAGGGTGCCACCGCGTTCTCAGACAGGGCCCCGTCAGGTCCCTCAGAACCCAAAGTGCCAACAGGGTGGGTGGAGCCAGGGTTGCCCCCACCTCCTGCTCGCCTGACCCCCCCCCCCCAGATGGTGCTGGCTCGGCCACAGGGGACTGCTCTGACCCCAGAGCATTTATGTGGGGCAGGGCGGGCGCCGGCGTGCGCAGTGGTGCGGCGGTGGCGGCCGGCACGGGGCGACCGAGTGCAGGACAGAGCCTTTATTGCTGGACACAAAGTACCTGCGAGGAGGCCGGGCAGCCAGGGCACGGCCACCCACGCCCACGGCAGGGGACGGGACGGGGCACCCTGAGGGGCAGGGGTGAGGAGGGAGGGGCACGGGGGCCGGCTGGGCAGGTGCCTGGCCCAAGGCAGGAAGACAAGGCCCTGGGCATACTGGCCACAGAAGGCTGAGCGTCAGGCAGGCAGGACGGTGCCCCTGCAGCCCTTCCTCAGGGTGGAGGGTGAGGTAGGTGCAGGCTGGTCCCGGGGCCCTCAGAGGCGCGGCTTGATGTGCAGAGGCCTCCCTGTGTGGAGAGGGCAAGGGTCAGGGCTGTGGCGACCCCCAGCCAGGTGCAGCATCCCCCCAACAGGCTTCTGCTCTGGGGCTCAGGATGGGCGGCCCGCAGGGTGGGGGACGCAGATAGCCCAGGCTAGGGAGGGGACCACAGCTGTGGACGGGAGCCTGCCCCCAGCGGCCTCCAGGACCTGGCATTCCCAGGGCCCACCCAGCCTGCTGCAGGCCTGGCCTGGCCAGCCATGGGCAAGGGAGCAGAGCGGCTACAAGGGCCTCTGCTGTGCCCAGGGCTTGTACGGCGGGGGTGGCGTGGCCATGCACACCCCGCACAGATGTGCACACTCACCCCTGGCCTATGCACACCCCGCACGGATGTACACACTCACCCCTGGCCTATGCACACTCCACACAGATGCACACACTCACCTCTGGGCCATGTACACCCACAATGTGCACACTCACCCCTGGCCTATGCACACCCTGCACAGATGTACACACTCACCCCTGGCCTATGCACACCCCACACAGATGCGCACAATCACCCCTGCCTATGCACACCCCACACAGATGTGCACTCTCACCCCTGGCCTATGCACACTCCACACAGATGCACACACTCACCTCTGGGCCATGTACACCCACAATGTGCACACTCACCCCTGGCCTATGCACACCCTGCACAGATGTGCACACTCACCCCTGGCCTATGCACACCCCGCACAGATGTACACACTCACCCCTGCCTATGCACACTCCACACAGATGCACACACTCACCTCTGGGCCATGTACACCCACAATGTGCACACTCACCCCTGGCCTATGCACACCCTGCACAGATGTACACACTCACCCCTGGCCTATGCACACCCTGCACAGATGTACACACTCACCCCTGGGCCTATGCACATCCCGCACAGATGTACACACTCACCCCTGGCCTATGCACACTCCACACAGATGCACACACTCACCTCTGGGCCATGTACACCCACAATGTGCACACTCACCCCTGGCCTATGCACACCCTGCACAGATGTACACACTCACCCCTGGCCTATGCACACCCTGCAGAGACGTACACACTCACCCCTGGGCCTATGCACACCCCGCACAGATGCGCACAATCACCCCGCCTATGCACACCCCACACAGATGTACACACTCACCCCTGGCCTATGCACACCCCGCACAGATGCGCACAATCACCCCTGCCTATGCACTCCACACAGATGTGCACTCTCACCCCTGCCTAGCACACAGGAGGGTGTGTGTGATGTGAGCACACAGAAGGGAGTGTGTGGTGTGAACACACAGGAGGGTGTGTGTGGTGTGAGCACACAGAAGGGAGTGTGTGGTGTGAACACACAGGATAATGTGTGTGGTGTAAGCACAGGAGTGTGTGGTGTGGTGTAAGCACAGGAGGGTGTGTGTGGTGTGAGCACAGGAGGGTGTGTGTAGTGTGAGCACAGGAGAGTGTGTGTGTGGTGTGAGCACACAGGAGGGTGTGTGTGTAGTGTGAGCACACAGGAGGGTGTGTGTGGTGTGAACACAGGAGTGTGTGGTGTGGTTTAAGCACAGGAGGGTGTGTGTGGTGTGAGCACAGGAGAGTGTGTGTGTGGTGTGAGCACACAGGAGGGTGTGTGTGGTGTGAACACAGGAGGGTGTGTGTGGTGTAAGCACAGGAGGGTGTGTGTGGTGTGAGCACAGGAGGGTGTGTGTGGTGTGAACACACAGCAGGGTGTGGTGTGAACACAGGAGGGTGTGTATGGTGTGAACACAGGAGGGCGTGTGTGGTGTGAACACAGATGCACACACACCCCTGCCTATGCAAACTCTGCACAGATGTGCACACTCACCCCTGGGCCATGTACACCCACAATGTGCACTCTCACCCCTGGCCTATGCACACCCCACACAGATACACACGCTCACCCTTGCCTATGCACACCCCACACAGATCCCACACTCACCCCCGGCCTATGCACACCCTGCACAGATGTGCACACACACCTCCTACTCAGGGGGGCTGTGGGAGCAGCTTGCTGGGTGGGGTGGGTGGGGCAGAGCGCGGGCCCCACACTGAGCAAGGCTGGCTCAGTGCTTCCTGCCTCACTCCCCAGTCGATTCAGGGGCCACCTCCCAGGTGCCACCCAGGCAGCCGAGCCCACCCCACCAGCTGGCCACCTTGGCAGGGCAGCCTACCTCTGCCCAGAGCACCCAGGCCCTGTGGGTGGGACCTGAGGGGGGAAGGAAGTTCTGACGGCCCTCAGCACCCACCCCGCCCCCAGCCCCCTCCCAGTCCTCACGGGCCCCTGCTGGTGCAAGGCACGAGGGCCTGGCCGCGGTGGCTGTGGCGAGCTCGGCAGGGCTGTGAGGGGGCTGCAGTAAGCACCTCCATTAGCGTGACGACCGTGAAATACGACAATAAAACGCCGGCCGTATGGCCGCGCATTTGCAGCCCGCCGAGCTGCGTGGGGTTTATCGTCACTCAGAGTGCGGAGAGCTGTAAAGTGTTCCCAGAGAGGGCCGTCTGCAGCCATAAAATCCTCCCTTCTCCCTAAACAAGGCTGAGCGGAGCCGTTCACCAGGCCCCAAATGTGCATCCCGCGAGCAGGAACATCTGCTCTCCACAGCAGCGCCTCTGATCGTCCAGAACAAATTAACACAAACGGCTGCCTCCTAATTAAATCAGCCCGGGCCGGGCTGCACCTCACGGCCCTGCCCACGGCCGGCCTGGCTCACAGGGCCCCACCTGCAGCTCCGATGCCTGGGCCGGGCCTGGGGCTGCCTACCTGAGTCCTTGGAGCGGGGGCTCCTGGGGGTCCGCGCCCGGGTCTGGCCTCCCGGGCTCGGCGAGGACTGCAGGGAGATGAAGGAAGGCAGCTTGTAGAGGCCCCCAGAGCTCGAAGCCACCGGCACGGCCGCCTCCTGGAGGTGCGGTTCCTCCTGGGAGGAGGGAGAGGGGGAGGAGGGGGGGGAGGAGGGGCAGGAGGAGGAGGAGGAGGAGGAGGAGGAGGAGGAGGAGGCGGCAGCCGCCTTGGGTGAGGAAGTGGAGGGAAAGGCCGAGGCTGACTTCCTTGGGGTCTGGGGAGGGGAGGCGGGGGCAGCCGTGGCAGCAGAGCTGGACGTCTGTGTGGGTGGACGCTGGCTGGCGGAGGGCTTCCTGCAGGACAGCAAAGGGCCCCAGGTGAGGGTGGCAGCCCGCCCCCACCTCCCCTCTGCCGGGGCCCCAGGGGGTTACGGGGCCTCTGCCTGAGGCACCCGGGCTCGGCCGGCTGGTGGCAATCCCAGCTCCACATGCACCCCGCCTCGCCTGCCCTGCCTGGGCTCCCACGCTCACACAGCAGGTCCCCTCTCCAGGCAATGGGTCATCAGAAGCTCCTACCCCCTCCAGGGGCTGGGGATGCCTTGGCTCAGTCTAGCCTCAGGGACCCGGGGGGGGGGGCACCACCCCAGGGGGTCCCATGTGCCCTGACACGCCGTTCCCACTGCACCATCACCTGGGCCCGTGGCCGGCCGAGGGCCTGCTCCTGGGGGTGGTGTCGCCGGGCCCCGGGGTGGGGGGCGCTGTCCGCCGGCCGTGGCGCTTCTTGTTGCGATGCAGTAGCTGGCACTGGGTGCCGCGGGGACAGGCGCCCCTGCGGGCGAAGTCGGGGCACAGCAGCGTGTGTTTCTTCTTGCACTGGGGAGAGGGGCGCAGTTGGGCGGCTGGCTGGCTGCTGCAGCCCCAGGCCAGGCCCGCCAGGCCTCAGGCTTCCTGCTGGGGGCTGACGTCACCAGCAGAGGCTCCGCCTGGGCTCCACACCTCCCACCTGCCCGAGATGCCCTCAGTGATCCCTGGGGCGCTGCGCAGGGATTGAGGGCAGGGGTGGGGCCAGCGCCAGGACTCCCAGAGCCTGTGCCACTGCCCGGGATTCCCCTCCTGACCATCCCTGTGCTAAGGGGGGTGGGGCCTGAGGCCTCCTCAGGATTCAGCCTCTGAGCCTTGGTCCAGGGTGGGGCAGGTCGGCCAAGGCCAGGCAGCACTGGGTCAGAGTTGGGCACTCGATACGCAGCACCTGTCATGGTGGCTAATTATACCCCGGGTAGGAAGGGCAGCAGCCGGCAGGTGCTCTGGGCAATAGTGGGGCCTCCGCTCCGTCCCAGGCCACTGGGAAACTTGAAGCCCATCCAAGGCCCCGGGGCCCAACCCAGGCTGCCTCCCATGCCTTCCCTTCCACCCCAAGGAGCCCACCTCTTGCCCGGGGCCTCTCCAGGACAGGGATACCCCTTCAGTCCCCTCTGCAGCTGGCTCCAGTAGGCAAGACTCCCAGGGGACAGCTGGCGTCCAGCCGGCCTGGGACACCCCAACTGCACCTCGCAGTAGCCTAGACAGCAAACCCTCCCTGGACACCCCAGACAGCCAACTGCCAACACCAGCCCCGGGGCCCCCGCCTGCTGGCACGGCCAGTGAAGACGATGTGGCAACAGCCCTGAGCCACTTGCTCCCAGCACCCGGTCCTGAGCCAGCAGGGATGGGGGTCTGTTCGGAACATGCGTCCTCCTGACCTGGAAGCTACCCACAGAGTGGCTCAAAGTCCTGGCCACTCACTGTGCCCCACGCCTCTGTGGGGTACAGTCAGCCTCACCCCTGCCCCAGCCACAAGGCAGGGGCCCCGTCCCATCCTCATTCCACGGCACAGAGCCTGGAGACCCAGGGCGGTGTGGACAGAGAGGACGGGCAGTGTGGAAGGAAGGACTCCCACCAGAGTGCACGAGTGTGCCTGCAAGCTACAGGGGGTGCGGGCGGCACGCTGGGCAGCACAGTGCCAGCAGGTCCCTCGGGGCTGCGTCTGCAGGTCCGACCACAGGCTGCTGAGCGGGGCAGTGGACGCCAAGTGACGGCTGCACAGCTGCAGCCCCAGAGCCCGCGGCCGCCGAGGGTGTGCAGGAAGCAGCACAACGTGTGGAGGCTGCACCTCTTCCCTGTGACGCCCGGAGCGTCAGCACGCTGAGCCTGGAAGCCACTGTTTCCTGTGAACGCCCACTGGCTCCTGGCAAGGGGACGCGACACGTGGGGCTCACACACACTTTCAGTGGATGGCGTGGGTCCGAGCTTGCGCCCCACAGAGCAGGACCCCAGGAACAAGACGAGGACATTTAAAAATTACCCAAGAGCTACGAGAAAGCAAAACCACGTTACAAAACAGCCCAAAAAAGCTGGACACGAGGCAAACCTCGGGCCTCAAGGCCCACGTTTCCTCCTGGGCTGCATTTCGCTGACAAAATGTCAAGGGCTGTCCAGCGAGTTCCCAGAACGTCCTCTCAAGATCTGAGAATCGGCCGGCGCCACGGCTCAATCGGCTAATCCTCCGCCTGCGGCTCCGGCACCCGGGGTTTTAGTCCCGGTTGCCCCTCTTCCAGGCCAGCTCTCTGCTGTGGCCCGGGAGTGCAGTGGAGGATGGCCCAAGTGCTTGGGCCCTGCACCAGCATGGGAGACCAGGAGAAGCACCTGGCTCCTGGCTTTGGATTGGCGCAGTGCCGGCCATAGCGGCCATTAGGGGAGTAAACCAACGGAAGGAAGACCTTTCTCTCTGTCTCTCTCACTATCTGTAACTCTCTCTCACTAACTCTGTCTGGCAAAAAAATAAAAAATAGAAAAATAAAAAAAAAATCTGGGAATCAAGATGATCGCAGTTCAGTGAGGCATCCAACACGAAACGGGGATGAGGCCACGTCCAGAGCCGAGTGACGGCCCGAGACAGCAGCACCGCAGCCCGCGGGTGGCCGAGGGCGCTCAGCGCAGCAGCCACGCTGCCGTCAGGGCCCTGCTCCGCTGCAGATTTTGGCTTCCTGCTGAAGCACACGCTGCCCCCACTCCTGCCGCCCTCGTGGGAGCCCCGCATTGAGTGCTGGGCTCCTGGCGCTCTCCCTCTCTCCGCCGCTTCAATCAATGAAGATAAAACTGCGGGACGCAGCTCAGCAGTGCTCACAGCCCTCAGCGCTCGCATCAGAAAGCACGGCGTCCCCAGCGCCACGGGAAAACAGCACGAGGAACCCAGGGAAAGCAGAGGGAAAGACCGCCAACGAGCCCGAGAGGGCCCCAGGCTGGTGCTCCGCCAACACGCGCACCTCTGCCGCCGCCATCAACTGGAGGGGCAGGCATTCCGTCGGGCAGCTAAGGTGCCTCTAGTGCCACTGCCCCACACAACCGACTGCTCCCGACCCAGCTTCCCACTGGCGCACGCCCTGGGAGGGAGCGCACCCTGCACACAGGGCCGAGCTCTTGGCCCAACCGCTGTGGGCATCTGAGGAGTCAATCAGCCGAAGGGAGAGCTCCGTCTGTCCCTCAAATAAATAACACATTTTAAAAGACTGACCCGGAGGCAGAGAAAAGGAATGCACGAGTGACACTGGGGGACAAGTGGGCGGCAGCAAGGCACCAGCCCCACACTTCACACCAGCAAAGGGGGAACACACACAGAACTGACAAGTGCCAGAAAAGATAAAACCCTAATATTCCTATGCCCACAAGGAATTCGAATGAGTAACTAATGAAAGTGGGGGCAGGTGTTGTGCTGTCGCAGCTCGTCGCCCGAGACACCAGCATTTCACGTGGGCGTTGGTTCAAAGCCCGGCTGCTCCACGCGAGACCCAGCTCTCTGCTGTGGCCTGGGAACGCAGCGGAAGGTGGCCCAAGCCCTTGGGCCCCTGCACCCACGTGGGAGACTGAAGAAGCTCCCGACTCCTGGCTTCAGCCTGGCCCAGCTCTGGCCGTTGTGGCCGTTTGGAGTGAACCAGTGGATGGAAGACTGAATTCTCTCTTACCTTTCATACATAAAAATAAAACTTTAAACATTTTTTGAATAAATAACATTTAAAAATGACAGCTCGCCAGCGCTGCGGCTCAGTAGGCTAATCCTCCGCCTTGCAGCACCGGCACACCAGGTTCTAGTCCCGGTCGGGGCGCCGGATTCTGTCCCAGTTGCCCCTCTTCCAGTCCAGCTCTCTGCTGTGGCCCGGGAAGGCAGTGGAGGATGGCCCAGGTGCTTGGGCCCTGCACCCCATGGGAGACCAGGAGAAGCACCTGGCTCCTGCCATCGGATCAGCACAGTGCGCCGGCCGCAGCGGCCATTGGAGGGTGAACCAACAGCAAAAGGAAGACCTTTCTCTCTCTCTCTCTCACTATCCACTCCGCCTGTCAAAAAAAAAAAAAAAAAAAATGACAGCTCGATATAAAGGAGAATCTGTAATCCCTAGAGCTGCCAAGGACGCAACATGGCGACGTGGAATGTGGGGCTGCCTGCCCCTGGGATTGTTCACGCAAAGACAGGCAATGAGCACGTCAGAAACCAAATACGGCCTTGACCTGGGGCTGGCCTGTGGTGTGGTGGGCTAGGCCTCCTCCTGCAGTGCCCCTACCCCATATGGGCACGGGTTCAAGTCCCAGCTGCTCCACTTCCGATCCAGCTCCCTGCTGTGGCCTGGGAAAGCAGTAGAAGATGGCCCAAGTCCTTGGCTCCTGTACTAACGTGGGAGACCTGAAAGAAGCTCTTAGCTCCTGGCTTCAGACCGGCCCAGCTCCGGCCATTGCAGCCATTTGCGGAGTGAACCAGTAGGTGGAAGACCTCTCTAACTCTGCCTCTCCAATAAATACATAAAATCTTAAAAAAAAAAAAATACTAAGAGCTTGGTTTGAAGGCTGAGAAAGGAGGAGGAGACAGCGCGTGCGGCCTGAGCTTGCCCTGTGCCCCGGCAGGAGTCTCCCAAGGCAGAAGCGGCTCCCACGCGGGAAGTGCAGCGGCAGGAACCCTGCAGGCCCTTCAGGCCAGCTCCACGAGGACGGGGCAGAGGTCCCGCACGGATCACAATGCGTACAGACACGAATCCACCACGGAACCGCGCCAGGTCCATCTCTGGAATGCACGGCTGGTTTAACACCAGAGAATCGGCACAGTCAAGGCTGACGGGCAGGCCGTGGGAGAAGAGGTTTAGTGAGATTCAAGCTCCACGCAAAATCCAGTCACGGGGTGGTTTATGCCATAGCCAATCTACAGAAAAGGAAGCACTAGGCCAAGGAGCACTCAAAGGACACTTTCTGGTGTTCCTCACAAGAACCTTCCAGAAAGCACAAAGCACTGTGGGAAGGCGGAAGCCCACTGCCACCAGCAACGCTAGAACCCGTGGTCCTGGACAGTGCGGCAGGGCAAGGCAAAGAAAACGAAGAAGGAAAGAAGATCGTTGGCCGGAAAGGTGCGATGCTTGTGTAGAAACACCCACGGACCTGTGGGCAACCAAGGTGCACACCCCTGAAAAGCAGGAAAACAAAATGTGAAGACGGGCATGCTATTTCCAATAGCAAGAGTGCCTGGAGCAGGGGAGTGGGCATTTGGCCCACCAGCTAGGACACTCGTATCCCACACCAGACGCCTGGACTTGGTCCCCAGCTCCTGGATCCAGCTCCCTCTAATGCAGGCCTGGGGAGGTGGCAGGGGAGGGCTCAAGTCACCCAGGTGGGAGACCCGGGTTCAGTCCTGGTCACTGTGGGCAAGTCGGGAGTGAGCCAGTGTGTCGGAGCTCTGCCTCTCTAAGTGTCCTTAAAGTGCTTGGAATACAGTTCTCAGGAGGTGAGCGAGACGTCGCTAAAGGACACTAACGGGGGGCTGGGGGAGGGGCGGCTATGGACAGACAGACACTGAGACTTGAACCAGCGCTTACGCCCAAAAGATGTATTTTTCTGTGGTCAGCGATGTGGTAAAAGCTGCCACCTGAAACACTCCCATATGGGCTCCAGCTCATATCCCGGCAACCCCACTTCTGATCCAGCTCTCTGCTGTGGCCTGGGAAAGCAGTGGAGGATGCCCAAGTGCTTGGGCCCTGCACCCATCGGGGATACCCCGGGAAGTTTTTGGCTGCAGCCTGGCCCAGCCCCAGCCGTTGTAGCCATCTGAGGAGTGAACCAGCAGATGGAAGACCTCTCTCTCCCTCTCTCTCTGTAACTCTGCCTTTCAAATAAATAAATCTTAAAACATAAGTAAAATAACGTTTGATTCTTCTAATGGTCAAGAAGAAAAGGCTGGACCTCCCAGGGCTGCCTGGAAGCGGTGGCCTGCGCCCCCTTCCCCCGGCTGCAGCTGCCCTCAGTGCAGCCCCTGCTCTGGGCCAGGGGCTGCAGAGCCAAGCTGTGTGCCAATGACTCAGCTGTCACCGGCTTTTGGACTGGTGCCAAGACAACGGTGTGTAACAGTGCTGATGCCCGGTGCCCCTGCCACACCCTCCCCACTCGGAGCACCCCATGAAGGGCGAGCCGCCGCCGGCCCCCACGGCCGCCCCAGGCCAGGACAAGCACTGTGGCGGATGCACAGGCCAGTGGCTTCTGCCTGGCAGCTGGTGTGGAGAGCAGGATTCAGAAGGGTCCAACAGGGGGCTCTCCTCACAGGCTCACAGGCAACAGCCCCAGGCCCGGCTCCACAGCGCCACCTCCTGACAGCCTCTTCCCACTGCCCAAAACCAGAGGACGCACAGACTGCTGGCTGCGTCCCACTGCCCGCCCCTGCCCCCACCTCAGGAATTTCTTCTGCTGCCTAAGTCTCCAGCCTGCGTTAGGGAGAGCGGCCATGTGCCCTGGAGCAGAAAGCAGACACCGTTCTCAGGGAACTGCCGGCCACATGCTCACGTCAACCAGTGTGGACAGCTGGGGGTAGTCACCTGCCAGGAACGGCGCAGAGCGTGGCAACTCTGGGATCCCTGCACCTTTCTGGCAAATCTAAACTTCAGCAGGGAACACGGTAAATGGCCACGTGCTTTGTGCTGGGCCCTGAGCAGTGGACAGCCACAGTGCAGCCTGCAGGGCCACTCGGCTACTGGGGCAGGGCTTGAACGCACTCCAAGGGCACAGGAGCCCCTGGGGGTGGGAGTCCTGCAGGGAGGGGGCAGAAGAGGGCGGGGCGAGAACTGGCTCTATTCAGGGCTGCTGTCAGACGCCCCGCCCAGCCCCAGACAGCTCTGAGAGCCCTACATCATGGGGAGGGGAGGGTGGGATGAGCTGGGAGGCCAGGGACTGAGCCCACAGGGGCCTAGGGTTCTGATGAGGGAGGCCCTATGGGCTGGCAAGGTCAAAAGGCTGGAAGCTGGGGCCAGTGCTATGGCGTGGCTGGTAAGTCAGCATCCCATATGGACACCAGTCCCAGTCCTGGCTGCTCCACTTCTGATCCAGCTCCCTGCTATGGCCTGGGAAAGCAGTGGATGGCCCACGTGCTTGGGCCCCTGTACCCAAGTGGGAGACCTGGAAGAAGCACCTGGCTCCTGGCTTCAGCCTAACCCTGTTCCAGCCACGATGGCCACTTGGGGAGTGAGCCAACAGATGGAAGATCTCTCTCCCTCTCCCTAACTCTGCCTTTCAAATAAATAAATCTTTAAAACAAAACAAAACAATGGCTGGAGGTTGTGGCAAAGTTGGGCCAGGTCTGCAGCTGGGGGAAGGGAAGGGGCGGGCAGGGGAGCTGGAGACGAGGCTGCGGTGCCAGCTGGGGTAGTGGTGGGTGACCCTCAGCCCTGGCTGCCTTGGCCTGGGCTGCTGTGTGCTGAGCCCCCGCTCTGAGCAGGGTGCCCCAGGGCTCAGGCTGGTGGAAGGCACTGGGATCCAGGCGGGACCCAGCCAGTGCCCAATTGCTGGGCAGAACCCATGCTCGGGGAGCTGCAGTGAGACCAAGTCGCCATGGAAACAGAGGCCACAGCAGGAGGAGGAAGGAGGCCGCTTTAGAGCGAGGCGCCAGCGCACCACTGCCTGCTGGGAAGGGCCCTGAGACGGAGGCAGCGCACGCCTCTCTCAGACGGGAAAGCAGCTCCCAACACAGCAAGGTCTGTGTAGCCACGGCAGGGCACCGCCTCACTGCAGCCAAGGACGTGGACATGCCCATGGGTGGACCAGGGCAGCCGCCCACTCCAGTGCAACCCCCAGGTGCACGGCGCACCCCACTTGGCTCACTGGGCATGACCCCAGCCAGGCTGCAGGCGTGAAAGGGTGTCGTGGAGGGCGTGTGGGTGTGGGAGAAGCAATGTGGACTCCACCCCAGCCCAGGCAGGGGCACCAGCAGAGGCTCTGTGGGAAGTGCCCTGCCCCACCAAGCAGTGGCAAGGAGACCCCGCCCACAGCATCAGCGGCAGAGCAATGGGCGGCACCTCCTGCTACGCCCCCAGTAACAGCCAGCACGTCTCAGCTCCCACGGAAAATGACTCCTCACTCCAAAAACCAGCGAGATCTCAAACTGACTGTACGTGAAACACTGCTCTCCACAGTGCAGCACACACCAGCCACACGCCAGCCACGGTGCTAGAGACAGACCTCAGCTCAGCACCAGACCGTGCTCTAGAAGCACCCACACACGCAACCGCAACACACTCCAACACGCAACCGCAACACACTCCACACATACAACCACAGGCACTCCACATCTACACACACAACTATAAACACACCTGACACATGCAACCACAAACACACCCGACACACAACCAAACACACCTGACACACGCAACCATAAACACACCTGACACATGCAACCATAAACACACCCAACACACACCATAAACACACCTGACACATGCAACCACAGACACACCTGACACACACAACCACAAACACACCCGACACACAATCATAAACACATCTGACACACGCAACCATAAACACACCCGACACACACCATAAACACACCTGACACATGCAACCACACACCTGACACACACAACCACAAACACACCCGACACACGCAACCACAAACACACCTGACACACGCAACCACAAACACACCTGACACATGCAACCACAAACACACCTGACACACAACCAAACACACCTGACACACGCAACCATAAACACACCTGACACATGCAACCATAAACACACCCAACACACACCATAAACACACCTGACACACGCAACCACAAACACACCTGACACACAACCACAAACACACCTGACACACGCAACCACAAACACACCTGACACACGCAACCATAAACACACCTGACACATGCAACCACAAACACACCTGACACACGCAACCACAAACACACCTGACACATGCAACCACAAACACACCCGACATGCAACCACAAACACACCCGACACATGCAACCACAAACACACCTGACACATGCAACCACAAACACACCTGACACATGCAACCACAAACACACCTGACACATGCAACCACAAACACACCCAACACACACCATAAACACACCCGACACATGCAACCACAAACACACCCGACACACAACCACAAACACACCCGACACACAACCAAACACACCTGACACATGCAACCACAAACACACCCAACACACACCAGCCACACACCAGCCACGGTGCTAGAGACAGACCTCAGCTCAGCACCAGACCGTGCTCTGGAAGCACCCACACACGCAACCGCAACATGCTCCACACACGCAACCGCAAACACGCTCCACACACGCAACCACAAACACACCTGACACATGCAACCACAGGCACTCCACATCCACACACACAACCACAAACACACCTGACACATGCAACCACAAACACACCTGACACACACAACCACAAACACACCTGACACACACAACCACAAACACACCTGACACATGCAACCACAAACACACCCGACACACAACCATAAACACACCTGACACACGCAACCACAAACACACCCGACACACAACCACAAGGCTTTGGCCTGGCCCAGTCCCGGTCACTGTGGCCATTTGGGGTGTGAACCAGTAGACAGAAGAAGAGCTCTCTTGCGCTCTCTCCTTCTCTCTCTGTAACTCTGCCTTTCAAATAAACAAATCTTAAAAAAAAAAAAAAGCCAGCAGCAGCAGCAGCTGGCAGATTCCCAATCAGACAGCAGAGAACCCCACACAGGTTCACTCGCAGAAGTCACAGAACGGATCCTCAGAGCAGGCAGAGAGAAGTTCACCTGTCGGGGAGGCCGACGACAGCGCAGGCCCGACCACACATCAGCGAGGACGGAAGCCGAGAGGACAACGACCAGCACGCGGAACCTGCACGGTGGACGGCCTTCGGGAAGGAGGAAGCACCGTGCTCCCAGGTGCGGGCACTGGGGGCTGCGTTGCCAGCAGGGCCGCCCGGACAGCAGCGAAGGAAGCGACAGAAGAAGGAAGAACAGAATTAGCAAAAACAGGAATAAACACACCAGACTTCCCTCTTCTTGAGTTTTCTAAGTTGTATTTGATGTTTGAGCAAAAATGCTAACAGCTTCTGTTACGGCTCTAAACGTGTGGGTCACACACTTAAGATAACTCTAAGTATCCTCGCTGTGGACGGGCACTGTCCTAACAGAGGGTTAGCGCCCACTGCGGATGCCGGCGTCCCCACCCCACACTGCAGCTCCGGCTCCCATCGGCCGCCCTGCTTCCCATCCCGCTCCCGCCGACACGTCTGGGAAGGCAGCGGACGACCGCCCAGGTTTGTGGGACCCTGCACCCATGAGGGAGACCAGGATGGAGCTTTAGGCTTCTGGCCACTGCGGCCATTTGGAGAATGAACCAGTAGATGGAAGATCTCTCTCTTTCTCTTTCAAAATAAATAAATCTTAAATAAATAAATGAGAGAGGGTAAACAGACATGAAATTAAGCTTTCTGTACTTAAACTGGTAAGATGGTAGGACTGGTAGACTTTGATAGCTTGTGAATATACAATTTAACACCCGGGATAATTACTTGAAGTTATGTAAAGATATCCCCCTCTTCTTGCTCTAATGCATAACAAATTATTTTATTGAGGATTTACTTATTTATTTGAAAGGCACTTATTTATTTATTTGAAACTTTAAAAGTTACAGAGAGAAGGCAAGAGGGAGGGAGGAGGGAGGGAGTGTAGGAGGGAGGGAGTGTAGGAGGGAGGGAGGGAGAGAGAGAGATAAATTGATCTTCCATCCACTGGTTCACTCTACAAATAGCAGCAAGGACCAGGTCAAAGCCTGAAGCCTGGAGCTTCATCCAGGGGCCCAAGCACTCAGGCCACCCTCCACTGCTTTTCCAGGCCATTAGCAGGAGGCTGGATGGGAATCAGAGCAGTGGAACACAAACCAGCGTCACAGGGGATGCTGGCTTCACAGACAGTGGCCTAACCTGCAGTGTCATAATGTTGGCCCCATGAATAAAAAAAATTTTGAAAAGAATACAGTAAAAAACCACTACAGATAATTCCAAATAACATTCTAAGCAATGCTGAAGTAATCCACAGAAAGCCAGTGGAAAAACAAGAACTGAAAACCAGAAAACAAGAACTCAAACAGCCTGAAACCCTAATATAGCCACAGCCACACTAAATGTAAATGGCCTAAACACAACAATTAAAGGACAGACGGCCAGGGCCGGGCGGCAGTGCTCAGCGTTTTGGTTAAACACCCGCACCCCCATCAGAGAGCCTGTGTTCAGGCCTGGCTCTGGCTCCGCTCCCTGCTCCTGCCATCCCCCAACCCCGAGGGAGACCTGGGTTGAGTTCCGGCTCCCACTCTGGTCTCAGGCCATCCTGGTTGTTGTAGGCATTTCGGGGGTGCACCAGCACAAGAGAGCTCTCTGTCTCTCTGTCTCCCAAATAAATGCATTTAAACATTTTAAAATAATTGAAGCTCCCACCTGAAGAACTCAGAGGGGACAAAAGGAACAAAGCAGAAATAAACATAAAGCGAAGAGTGGGAAGCAGTGAGCTCAGAAAAACACAGAGAAAAATCAGTGAGGAAGGAGCTGGTCCTGTGAAAAGATCGATAAAATTGATAAACCTCTAGCTGAAGAGATGGTTAAAAAGTCACGAATTTCCATTACTGGTATGAAACAGGGCTCCTACATACCCTGCAGACATCAGAAGGGGAACTGGAAATGGGTCAAACCATGCCGCGCACTTGGATCTGCAACTTAGATGAGCGAGATACACAGCCTGCCAACGCTGACTCAAGAAACACAGAAAACCCGAGCAGGCCCAGCTGCAGTGAGGCAGTGGGCAGACCCTCCTTGGAGGGGAGCTGAGGGCCGCGCAGTGTCATTGGTGACTCCTACTCAGAGAACGCACAGCGACTCTCAAGCTGCCCCAGACATGAGAGGACGGTCACTCTGCTGTGCATCCAACAACATCTGCATTGTCCTGATGCCAAAAGAAACCGCAGGACAAGCAGAGCTGAGACCAAGTCTTTCCCCAGCACTGCCGTCCCTGGAAAAACCTGAAGACCAAACAGCACCACACGGGCAGCTTTATTAAAAAGACATTTCTGGAATGCAAGGATGGTTTAACATACAAAAACCAGCCAGTGCAAACTGGCTATGATTTAAGGCAGCAGACAGACCACCTTAACAGAACAAAGGAGAAAAGCCCTGAAGGGCCACCTTGAGTGACAAAGCTCAGCACCCAGCACAGAGCAAGTCCCCAGCTGGTCACAGCTGATCAAAGATGACAACTTTCCCTCCAAGGCAAGGAAGAGGGATGCTCTCTCTTGCCACTTCTGTGCAACATAGTACTAGAAGCCTTTGTTTTGAAGCCTTTTTAAAAAAAGATTTATCTATTTATTTGAGAGAGAGAGAGAGAGAGAGAGACAGAGACAGAGAGGCCTTCCATCGCTGGTTTACTCTCCAAATGGCTGCAACGGCCGCAGCTGGGCTGATCCAAAGCCAGGAGTCAGGAGCTTCATCTGGGTCTCCCATGTGGGTGCAGGGGCCCAAGCACTTGGGTCATCTTCCACTGCTTTCCCCTACTATGCCACAGCGCTAGCACCTAGGAGTCCTACCCAGAGCAATTAGGCAAGAGAACAAAAGGCATCCAAACTGAAAAGGAAGTGACTCATCTGCTTACTCACAATGTAATCTTATATGCAGAAAACCCTGAAGGACCCACACAAAAAATGAATTAGCCCAACAAGAAGTGCTGAGGAAGGCATGCAGGAGTGGGAATGCGTGTGCACAGCTTGTAGGAACACAAAACCCCACAGCCACGGAGGAAAATGGTTCGGCGGTTCCTCAGAAAGCTATGCACAGGGGCTGTCACTGTGGCATGGTGGGTTAAGCCACCACCTATGATGCCAGCACCCCATTTCAGGGTGCCAGTTCCAGTCCTGGCTGCTCCACTCCCTGCTAATGCACCTGCAATGGCAGCAGATGTTGGCCCAAGGGCTTGGGCCCCTGGGAGTGAACCAGCAGACCAACAGATAGATCTCTTTCCCCCGCCTCTGTGCAATTGCTGTTCAAATAAATAAGCAAGTATTTAAAAAAAAACTAAACACAGAATTACCATCCACGCCAGCAATGCCACCCTAGGTGAACAACCCACGTGTCTACACAACTCAGCCCAAGCTCTGACACCCCCACCCCCACCCCAGGAGCGACCTGTGCTAAGCAGCGTGCTTCATACAACTCCGTCTACAAGAAGCGTCCAGGACAGGCAAGTTCTTGGAGAAAGCCAGTAGGTCCATGGCTGCCAGGGGCTGGAGTGGGAACAGAGTCATTGCTTAGCGCTCACAGTGCTTCTATCTGGGGTAAGGAAGCAGTGTCGGCTGGGTCGGCGCTGTGCTACAGCAGGTGAAGCCACCGCCCACAACGCCAGCGTCCCATATGGGCACTGAGTTGAATCCCGGCTGCTCCACTTCTGATCCAGCTCCCTGCTAATGTGCCTGGGAGAGCATGAGGACATGGCTCAAGTCCGTGAGCCCCTGCATGCACGTGGAAGGCCCACATGAAGCTACTGGCTGGATGGAAGATATGTCTCTCTGTCTCTCCTTCCCTCTCTGAAACTCTGCCTTTCAAAAAGAAATCTTCAAGAGATAGTGACAGCTGCATAATTCGGTGAGTGCAATTAATGTCACTGAATTATGGACCTTAGAAATGGTTACAATGGTGAACCTGTCACATAATTTTACACATATTCTATTATATTTATTGATTTTAAAAATTAATTTACTTTCCTTTTATTAGAAAGGCTAAGAGAGACAGATAGAAAGAGATCTTTCATCTGTTAGTTCACTCTACAAATGCCCAGGGCTGGGCCAGGCCGAAGCCAGGAGCCTGGACTCAGACTGCATCTCCCGTGGCGGCTGGGACCCAGGGTCCGAGCCATCACTGCTGCTCCCCCGGCTGCACCTCCGCAGGAAGCGGAGTCAGAAGTGGAGCCAAGACCCCCACGAGGCACCGAGGGTGCTGCAACTTCCCCAACATGCTCCTCCCCTAACTACAAGTCAATAATGTACTCACGCAAAAACTGTTGAACTGCACACCTTTTTAAACTTTCATATAGGAGAGACAGAGACCATTCCTCTCCACTGTTCACTCTCCAAGTGCCTACAACAGCCAGGACTAGGCCAGGCCAAATGGAAGCTGGGAGCTGGAACGCAACCCGTCGCTGACACGAATGGTGGGGACCCCGTTACCTGCGCCATCACCACCGCCTCCCGAGGTGGTGGAGGGGAGCTGGGCATGGAACCCTGGTACTCTGGCATGGACAGGCATCTGAAGCACTAGGCCAAACACCCACCCTGAACTGTGTACCTCCGATGGGTGAGTCTTATGCTGTGCAGACTGCACCTCAACAGAGCTGTGTGTGTGGGGTTTGCTTTTTGTTTAGGGTGAGAACAGCCAATCAGCACACAAGGTGCTCACCATCACTAGCCACCGGAGACCGTGACTAGGCCTGCAGCCGGACAGGGACGAGAGCTGGTGAGGTGTGGCCACAACGCAGCCCTCCCTGGCTCCCAGTGGGGCTGTGAGGGTGCAGCCTGGCAGGCGGCGGCTGCGGGGGCGGGCAGGCCATGCTCATTCAGGCTCTGGCCGCTCCAGGACCCAGCAGTCCCACTCCTTGCCACCTACCCTGGAGCAACGGAGACACACACATGTTGCAGACGCGTTCACAGCCGCATCAGTGACAGCCGCCTCAGACCAGAAATGGCCCAAATGTCCAGTCCCTGACCGTGGGAGGGTAAACAAACTGCCCAATGTGCAGGGCGGGGCGCAGCTCCCGTGCCAGGACAGACAGCAGCAACAGGACCAAGGGCCAGGGCGCACACTGCGGGGCACGTGGGGGACGGGGAACCCCGGGGACTGCACAGCATGGAAATGCACCCCAACAGAGCTGAGTCTTTTCAAGTAGGAAGGGGCTTGGGGCCCGGTGCTATGGCATAGCAGGTAAAAGCCACCACCTGCAGCGCTGGCATCCTATATGGGCGCTGGTTCACGCCCTGTCTGCTCCACTTCTGACCCAGCTCCCTGCTAACAGCATGAGAAAGCAGTGGAAGATGACCCAAGTCCTTGGGCCCCTGTACCCACGTGGGAGACCCAGAGGAAGCTCCTGGCTCCTGGTTCCAGCCGTTGCAACCGTTTGGGGAGCAAACCAGCAGATGGAGGACTCCTCTCTCTGCCTCTGCCTTTTAAATAAATAAGTAAATAAACCTTTAAAAAAAAAAAAAAAAAAGAATGAGGTTTGGGTGAGGCTCAGGCACAAAGGACACGAGGCCTGGTGGGCCTGCCCAGGAAGCCGCCTGTGACCACACTGGCCCTTCCAGGTAGGCGCCGCAGACTTCACACGGAGACAGAGGCGGGAGGCAAAGCGACGCACCCAGGGTCATGGAGCAGAGTGGCTGGGATGGGCTCCCTGGTTCTCAGCTCTCTGTTGGAAGCTGGCAGTCCATCCCCAGGGCCTCCTCCACCAGGCAGGCCACCTTCAGGCACTAAAGGCACAGGAGAGCCAGGCAGCTGCCTGCGGATAACGGAGGAGGAAGCACAACACTCACAGCATGGAAATGGAGTGAGTGGTAACTATGTCCCCCCTACACACACGCACACAGGCACACATGCAGCAGTCCTGTGGCAGTACCACGTGGCACACTGGGGGCAGTGCTCCCCACTGCACAGTGCACAGAGCACACAGCACCCACACCGAGAGCACACAGCACCCACGCCGAGAGCACACGGCACCCACGTGGAGAGCACACAGCACCCATGCTGAGAGCACACGGCACCCACACCAACAGCACACGGCACCCATGCTGAGAGCACATGGCACCCACACCAACAGCACACGGCACCCACACCAACAGCACACGGCACCCACACCGACAGCACACGGCACCCATGCTGAGAGCACATGGCACCCACACCAACAGCACACGGCACCCACGTGGAGAGTACACAGCACCCATGCTGAGAGCACACGGCACCCACACCAACAGCACACGGCACCCACACCGACAGCACACGGCACCCATGCTGAGAGCACATGGCACCCACACCAACAGCACATGGCACCCACGTGGAGAGTACACAGCACCCATGCTGAGAGCACACGGCACCCACACCAACAGCACACGGCACCCACACAGAGAGCACACGGCACCCACGCCGACAGCACACAGCACCCACACTGACGGCACACGGCACCCACACCGAGAGCACACGGCACCCACACAGAGAGCACATGGCACCCACACCGACAGCACATCGCACCCACACTGACAGCACACCGCACCCACACCGACAGCACACGGCACCCACACCAAGAGCACACGGCACCCACATTGACAGCACACGGCACCCACACCGACAGCACACGGCACCCACGCTGAGAGCACACGGCACCCACACCGAGAGCACACGGCACCCACATGGAGAGCACACAGCACCCATGCTGAGAGCACACGGCACCCACACCAACAGCACTCGGCACCCACACCGACAGCACAAGGCACCCACACCGACAGCACACGGCACCCACACCGAGAGCACACGGCACCCACATGGAGAGCACACAGCACCCATGCTGAGAGCACACGGCACCCACACCGACGGCACATGGCACCCACACCGAGAGCACACGGCACCCACATGGAGAGCACACAGCACCCATGCTGAGAGCACACGGCACCCACACCGACGGCACATGGCACCCACACCAAGAGCACTCGGCACCCACACCGACAGCACAAGGCACCCAAACCGACGGCACACGGCACCCACACCGACGGCACATGGCACCCACACCAACGGCACACGGCACCCACATCGACGGCACATGGCACCCACACCAACAGCACACGGCACCCATACTGAGAGCACAAAGCACCCACAGCGAGAGCACACAGCACCCACACTGACAGCACATGGCACCCACACCGACAGCACACGGCACCCACACCGACAGCACATGGCACCCATACCGAGAGCACAAAGCACCCACAGTGAGAGCACACAGCACCCACACTGACAGTGTACAGCACCCACACTGACAGCACATGGCACCCACACCGACAGCACACGGCACCCACAACGATGGCACATGGCACCCACACCAGGAGCACACGGCACCCACACTGACATTGCACAGCACCCACACTGCCAGCACACAGCACCCACACTGCCAGCACATGGCACCCACACCGACGGCACACGGCACCCACACCGACGGCACATGGCACCCACACCGACAGCACACGGCAGCCACACTGCGAAGTCCCGATGGAGCCAGGGCCCCTGCAGGAGCAGCCGCCCAGGACAGCACCCTGTTGTCCTAGCACAAGGATGTGCTCAGCGCACGCTGGCAGCCAGCAGCGAGGGTCGCAGGGGCCTCCCGCAGGCCAACCGGGCCACGCCACCCTCAGACCGAGGAGGGACCGCGAGAGGTGGGTGTCTGGCGCCCTGGCTTGGAGACCCAGCTCCACTTCCCACTCCTGCTGGGCAGACCCTGGGGGCCAGCAAGCGAGGGCTCTGGCGGTGGCCCCTGCCACCCACATGGGGGGCCTGGACTGAACTGGGCTGCGGCAGAACCTGCGGACCGAGCCCTCTGTCTGGTTCTCTCAAGTAAGTAAACGAGAGAACACAGAAGCAAAGGGAGCACTGGGCGCGCGGCCGCAGCCGGCACACACAAGCGAGTGCGGGCGAGCGCTCGGCACAGGGGCCCCGGGCAAGGCTGGCGGACAGAGGAGCACTGTCCGCAGACACCTGTGAGCTGGGATGGACATGGAGGGAGACATGGGGCACCGCGCTCTGGCTGCAGGACACCCCCACCGTGGCAAGGGGTGTGGGGTCACCTACCCCGCCCGAAGCCCTGCAGCCTGGGAGGGGAGAGGGGAGCAGCTGGCCTGGTGCTGCGGGGCCCCGGAAGGGGAGAGTGGAGATTCACTCGCCACCTCAATTATTCACAAGGAGAGGGAAGGCGCCTCTCTGGCCAGCCCCGCCCCGGCAGCAAGGTGAGCAGTTTCCCGATCCAGTGGAACAGCCGCAGCTCTCTGGGGCCCGTTGGAGGACGGCTGCTTCAGGCACAGGGTGACGACTCAGCACTTTCTCTGTTATTTAGAGAATGAAGTTAACCCTCCCAGGCCCAGGCTGCTGGATGCGGCCTGCTCAGCGCTTTCCCATGTATAATTACAAGCTGCCATCCATCATGCCGCCGCGACACAGCGCCGAGCGCGGAAAGGCACGCCGTAAGCACTTCCCCCACCAGGGCCCCACACGGCGCTGTGATATTTTCATTTAATTTGGAATATCTTAGGGCAGTCGTGCACGGCCATCGTTAGGGGCTGCTCCAGGACCCCGAGGCCTCCCTGCTGGGGTGCACAGGGAGAGGGAGATGCACCCCTCTAGAGCCCACTGACATCCCCTCACCCCAACACCAGGTACCATGGACTTCACCGGGGTACTGCCAGACTGGGGGCCATGAGGCAGGGCCCACACAGGCCCCCAGGAAGCCTGCCAGCCCCCCACAGGAGCACAGGAGCAGGAGCCCAGGTCGGCACAAGTGTGGAGGCTGTGACGGGGAGGGGCGGGGCTCCACAACAACCCCCGGGCTGCATGGGGCCGAGGCCCTCCAGTCACTCAAGGGGTGCTCTGCGCCCCCTCAGCTCCACGCAGGCCACCACCTGCCATCCCAGGGGATGGTCACCCTGGCTCTGCTGTCCCCTCACTGCATGGTCTGTTCTCAGCTGTCTCCTGGAGGCTGTGCAGCCCAGCCGCCCACTGGGCCTCTCCCTAAGAGGGCTCCAATCCCCCCCCACTCTGCTGTGCCCCGCCCTGGGCCACTGTAGGCGAGCCCGATGACGGCGCCACCTCGGGCTGCAGGGACTCTCAGCCGCCCGCGTCCCCCCCGGCCCCTCACCTTGGCGCCCAGCGGGCAGTAGCCTTTGAGGAAGTCGCTGCAGACCTCGGCCTTCCGGGACACGTACACGTGGCTGTAGGGGCAGCTGCTGTGGCTGCAGACGCCCCTCAGGAAGTAGGAGCACACGGGCATCTGGGGGGCGGAGGGGGTGAGCATGCAGGCCCCGCCCCACACTCCCACCCGCATCACAGCCGGACACCGGCCCACACACTGGCTGGACACCTCTCCTTGGCTCTCCTGCGTGTGGCACAGACACCCAAGGGTGGTCGGAGGAGCCAGGGGGCCTCCTGCTTCCCCAGGCAGCTGTGTCCAGGGCAGGGCGTGAGGCTGAGCACCCTGCAGCAGGGGCAGGCCCGTGTGGACTTCCCTGGAGGCCCCACCAGCTTGAGCCTGCCCAGGGCCCTGGGCCGGGGAGGGCCACATGGCTGCCTGGGCTGCTCCAAAGCCCCTCAAGTGGTGGGGACGGCGTCAGGGCTGGTGGTGGCAGCAGCCTGGGCAGGGCCTTCCTTCCCCGCCCCTGGTGAGCGCTGGCCACAGTCACTGCTTGTTCTCACCACGTGGGCTGGTGGGCTGAGACAGGGAGGCAGGAAGTCCTGACTTCTCCAGCACCTGCTCTGCCTGGCCCCGCTGTGGCCAGCAGCCTGTCCTGAGGTCTGGACCCACCGCCCTGCCTCTGCGTGGTCCCCCCAGACCCCCCAGCAGGCCTCCCAGAGGTCGTGCCCGGCCTGCAGGGGCCTGTCGGCCTGAGACTTTACAAAGCCCCTTCTGAGGAGGGAGGGGCTGGGCAGGGGGGAACCTGGCTGAGGCTGAGGAGCTGAGAGGGAAGGAGGGAGAAATCAAGGAAACAAAGGGTGATTTAAGGAGTGAGAGTTGATTTTTAATTGTCTTTTAACTGCAGCCGCAGAGGGAAGAGGGGCTGGGGGCCCGTTTGGGGCTGGCGGTGGTGCGGCTGTAGACAATTCCCTTAATGTGGTTTTTGATATAGAGCCCAAATTAGCTCTAATAAAAAGGGATAATAAAGCCAACTCTTACACCAAACGGGGCTCCTCCTGGCTGTCAGAGCAGGCCGTTATCGGGAGGAAACTGCATTCTCATTTCAATTAACCTTGTTTGAACCCCTCCACGTCCACACAAATAACAATAACATTAATTCAGGGCGCTGGCGCGGGGCGTCCACACCAGACAGCTTGGAGCGCGCTCCGGCGCTGGAGCTGCGGCTAATGAACCCGAAACTCGACGTGAATTTCCAAACTGCTCACAGCAGAGTTTCGGAGCGCTATTAGGGAGAAAAATGCTGATTCTCCCCAAGCTCCTCAAGGGGAAAAGCTGCGGCGGCAGCAGCGCCTCCCTAACCTCAGCCCCCTCCCCACACCGAGCCCAGGGGGCGGGGCCCACTGACCCCTGCAGGAAGCCTGCGTGGGCACAAAGCCTAGGAGCTGTGCAGGGCGGGAGTCCCCGCACCACGCCAGTGCTGCTGCGACCACAGGCCCTGCGGAGCTGTCCCCTCCACTCCCCCCGGGGGCCTCCTGCCCCCAGCACAGCTCCCCTCACCAGCCCCAGGCCAGAGAGGCAGGTGAGGCCTAAGACCCCCATGGGGCCAGCTCCCTGGAGCACGCGGGATGGGTGGAAGGGGCCTTGGGGAGGAAGACCGTGTGCAGGGCACTGCTTCCGGCAGTCACCGGGTGGGGTGGGGGCCCAGGAGGCACACAGCTCCTCAGAGACGTCCAGGGGCAGGGCTGCACCCAAGCCCAGGGAAAACCACAGGGTACCACCTGCCCAGGGCCCAGGGTCACTCACCTTCTCCTTGGACACTTGGTGGGAGAAGGGGCAGGTCCCATCCGTCTTCTTGCACGTGCCCCGCACAAACCTGTGGCCCAGGGAAAAGGGGGTTTGAGGAGGGCCTGGCGGAGACCGGGGCAGGGTCCCACAGGCCCCTGGCCCACCGGGAGGGCAGGCACCTGGTGCACACGGCCACCTTCTCAGGGTCGTGGATGTAGGGGCAGTGCTCGCCACGGTTGCACCTGCCGAAGCGGTTGTAGTACATGCAGTACTCCTTCTTCTTCTCCTTCTTCTGCTTCGCCTGCCGGATGATGGCCAGGCTGCGCTGGACCGCCCGGCTGTGGGCAGAGAGAGGCTTATGAGCCACAGGCTAAGCAGGGGGCAAGCCAACCACCCCACCCTAGGGGACGCACCTGGCTAGGGAGCGGCTACAGCTGCTGGGAGGGTCCAGTCGGCCTGTAGGGAGAGAGACTCGGTCACCCCAGGCTGCAGCCCCTGCCCACCCTGGCCTGCACGTGGCCAGAGTCGCACCCTTTCTCAGTGCTCCCCAGCCACCTCCCCGCCCCGCTGCAATGAGCTCCAGCACCACTGCCCCTCCAGGAAGCTGCACAGACCCCTCCTGTGGCTGGGCCAGGTACCCCCTGGGCTGTCCAGGCCTCTCTGGGGACGGTGAAGAGGCTGGGGGCAGGGCCAGCAGATCCCATGCAGGGCATGGACCTCCAGGAGACAGGTCTCAGGGGTTAAGGGCTGACACACCCGCCCTACCTCTCTGCCCCCAGTCAGCCAGGCTCCCTGAGACCACACGTGGAGCTAACCAGACATCCCCACCTGTGGGCGTCCCTCAGCCTTCAGATCCTCAGGGGGCAGTGGTGGCCTGCAGCACTCTCCAGGCCTCTCTTTGGCCACCTAGGAGCTGCCCTGCAGTGGCAGAGCCCAGAAGCTGGACCTGAGGGGGTGGCTTGGACCAGGGCAGCAGCCATAAGCCCACACAGCCCACAAGCCACATGTGGCCTAGCTTTGCAGGACAGTTGTCATGTGTGTGGGCGGGCCTCAGTGCTCAGGCTGTGTGACATGGACAAGGGCACTGGCCTGAAGGCTCCAGATCGTGCAGTGCTTTGTCCAGCGCTTCTCAGAGGCCCGAGCCGAAGCCAGGCAGGCCTTTCCGAGATGGCCAGCCAGGGCCAGAAGAGTGCTGCAGCGACGGGGGAGGATGCAAGGCCAGCTCGCAGCAGGCTCACAGCCTGGCCCCAGGCCCGCCAGGGGCAGGCGGGGTGGGGGGTGGGGGGCAGGGCCTGCTCGGATGGCTTGCCCAGGTTCCTCAAGTGCCCGCACGGCCCCTCCCAGACCAGATCCAATTTCCTGCTGAAATGGACACGCTGGTAAGAAGCAGAAGTGACATCACCCAGGAATCCTGGGGCCCTGAGGCCATGACACAGACACCCAGTTTTAAAACGGGCTATTCCAAGGCTGCCTGGATCTGACAGTGGATCCCTGCCCATCTGAGCACCATGAATCTGGAGGACACTGCTCCAAAGCTGCCTCTTCTCACCCCTCTCCCCAGGGCATCCTGGGCCACACGGCCCAGTGACGACACCATGCCTGTCCCAGGCTGCCCTGTGTCCCCAGGTGGGCACGCCCTGTGGTCCATCCAAACCCCAACTCCTTTGCCCCGCAGGCCGGAGCCTCACTTCCATGCTGTCCCAGACTGTCCCTCGTAGGGGTGCACAGCCCCTGCCTGCTGCCGAGTCGCTAGGACTAGGGGATCTGCTCTGCTGGGCGGGCTGGGAGGCCCGGCCTCCTCTCAGCCTGTGGCTTCCAGCCCAGAGAGGGTGGCTCCAGGACTAACCAGCAGCACCCACACTGGGGGGAGCAGGGGGCGGCAGGCACAGGGCACGGAGAAGGCAGCAATGGGCAGGGGTGGGGAGGGATGGGCAGCCCTTGTCCCCAGCTGATCGAGGCCCAGGTGGCACAGACAGGACCTCACACCTGCTGGCTTGGGCAAGTGACACACAACCAGACAGCTGTGGTGACACTGCGGCAGGGCAGGGCTCCATCTGCTCCCTGCCTGCAAGGGGGTGGGGTGCTCCCTCCCCTTTCTACGTTCTGCTTTTCAAAAACTGCCAGTGTGGCTGGGCTCACGGTGGGAGTTTTGACAAGAACAGGAGGCACCTTTTCAAATGCTTTGCAGCGTTAAAAAATGCACATAAAGTAGCTGGCTTGAGAGGTGTGAAGGCAGCAGCCTGGGAGCAGGCTGAGGGAACTTTCACTTCCTGGTCTTCCCAGAATAGACCGGCTCCCTCCAGCTGCCAGGCCACGGGGGGCCTCTCAACCACCAGGCAGGGGTGGGGAGCGGGAGGGGTCAGGCAGCCACGGGCAGGCCCGGGCCCAACCCGCACAGGCACAGGAAGCTGCACTCTGGAAGGAGAGGCAGAGGGGGCCGGGGGGAGGCAGGCCAGGCAGCTGTCAGGGTCTCCCTCGTGTGCCCTTCCCTGTGGCCCAGGAGGGTGGGCAGGGCAGAGGAGGGGAGGAGGCAGCAGGTCCCCTCGTTCAGGCACAGCACGGCTGCCCAGGTCGGCCCAGGTCGGCCCACGGTCGGTCCCACAGCTTGCAGCTGGGCTCCTGGTAGGCACCCAGGGCCCACGGGAGGGGTGCAGGGTCGAGGTAGGTGTACTGAGAGAAAAGCGCCTGGCTGCAGAGAGCCAGGGCAGGAAGCCAGGGGGAGGCGAGCCCCGCCCCTCCCAGGGAGACGTGCACTTTCTGGTTCAAGTTGAAGTTCTGCTGACATCGGGGCAGGAAATTTATTTCTTTAATTATTATTCATCTAAGTGGGCTGGGCATCAGCGGCCCACAGCTGGGAGCAGCAGTCGGGAGGGAGGCAGCTGGGGCCCTGCCTCTCCCCCCGCCCCACATTCCTCCCCAGCGAGGCGAGGGCTGAGCCCCAGGCCTGTCCCCGGAGGCTGCCAAGTGCGGTCAGCAGATAGCAGCTGGAGCCCTGCTTGGCAGCAGGTGGGGTCCTCGCTGGCGAGGGGAGGAGGTTCCTGGGCCCTGGGCCCCACAGTGTGCCAGAGGGGCAGGGGATGGGGACAGCTCTGAGGCCAGCTCCAGGGCCAGGCAGGCCGAGCGGAGGCAGAGCCAGCAGCTGAGTGCGGCAGGACAGAGTGTTCACACTGGTGACACAACAGCTCTGGGCCCCTGGGCTCAGCCAGTAGCCCGCGGAGGGCAGCCTGCAGACCTCGGCACTTGAGACCCAGGGCAGCGGGAGCGGGCGGCAATGTCCGGTGAGGAAGGGTGGCCCCACTCCCTTTCTCAGGACAGAAGCCTGGGCTCTCCCCACTTGGGGCGGGGGCATCAGTGACAAAGCCATATCCAAACTGCCAGTGCCCTACAGGCTCGTGGACACAGGAGGGCGTGAGGAGCGGGGTGGCGCGTGTCGCCCCACCGTGGAGCCCAGCGAGGGCCGGCGGACACGTCTCCAGGCTGCTGATGAGCTGCTCCCGCACTGGCCGCAGTCACACCAGCATGCGCTCTGCGGCCACACGGCAGGGCCGCTGGGACGGGGATGCAGCTGTCCGTGGGCGGTCGTCATTCTCTGAGTTGACACGGTTCTAGGGTCAGAGGTGACCACAGCAACCCCAACAGGGCAACGGGAGGCCTGAGCCTCAGTGCGGCTGCGGGAGGCCACAGCAGGTCTGCGCAGGGCCCGCTGAGCCCCCGGCTCTCCCGCCCAGCCCGGGGGTCTGATGGGGAAAGAGACAGCCAGGCTTCCCCTCAGATCCTCAAGCGGAGGAGGACTGTGCCTGCCAGTGCACCAGGGAGCCCTGGCCCTCAGCGCGGGCCTGGCTCATGCGGGACATGCGGAGTGCTGGGGATGGGGCCCAGCTGCCCCACTCCCAGCGGCAGACCAGAAACTGGGGGTGCTTCTGGCCGGGAGTTCTCTGCGCCCACCTCCAGCCTCCTCCCCAGCCCCCCGGGGGACGGGTGGGTGGGGTGGGCTGTCAGCTGCTCCCTCCTCGATGGACAAGGAAGGAGTGTGACTGGACTGAGATCAAAATAGCTTTCCAGTTAACGTGCAGCGAGCGAGGCCGCACTTCCTTCCCCGCCTCCTGACACAGCTGGCGAGGCGTCACCAATGCGATTAAGGGCGACGCGGCCCCAGGTGCTCACTCGTCCAGGCGTGCGCGCCATACCTGGCCCATCCTGCGTCCCAGAGCAGAGCACGGTGCTCGCACACAGCCCCCACAGAAGAATTGGCAGCTGCTCAGCCAAGCGCGAGGCGGGCGCCACGCTGGGCCCCTCCCAGGGGAGGCCGCTGCGTGCACGCAGGAGTGAAATCAATTCCCGGGCCGGGTCAGGAGCTGGGGGCCCGCAGCTGACGGCGCAGCCTCACCTGGGCGCAGGAGGGGCCTGCCGCCCGCGTCGCCCAGCCGGCCCGAGGTCTTGGAGAGCTTGTTGGCGGACACCTTGTAGAGGACGCCTCCGATGCAGCAGTAGCCTTTGTTCCCCCAGCGAGCAGAGCCTGCAGCTGTCGGACGCACGCGGTTCAGCGCGAGGGCCCTGGGGGGAGAGTGCGGGGCCCGTCACACACAGCCCAGCACAGACTGCAGGGACAGCTCTGGGCAGCCACCAGGATGCTGACCACGAGTCCCAGGACCAGGAGGCGGTGCCCCTGCCCCTTCCCCTTCCCGTGTGCACCTCCCTTGGACACAGTGGCCAGCTGGGCCGTGCACGGCTCAAGGCTGCCTGGGGCTCTATGCCCAGACTGGTAGACATCTGTTCCGACTCTGCCCAAGCACACACCGCCCTGCCCCCACCCCTCTCATCCACCACTTTGAGAGCCCACCCCTGACCCCAGGCAGCTGGCCTCAAGGTCAGAGGTCTAGAGGTCTAGAGGAGGCCGTAGGATCAGCCACGTAGGCAGTCCAGGTCAGAGGAGCAAAAATGGGGGTGAGCCTTGAGGCTTGACACCCTCACCACAAACTAGGAGACGGGCCCCACAGCCACTGTCCACGTCACTGGACAGGCTGTTAGAGCGAGGCGTCAGGAGGCCTAGGTCCAGACTAGCTTACGATATCATGACTGCCAACGGCACACAGGCCAGCCCAGGGGGGCAGTGCTGCTGTCAGGCTGCAGAGGTGTTTCTGTGTGCGGCTTGAGGTGGCAGGAAGGGGGAGGCTGTGGGTCCTGGCCTGGCGCATGGCCCCGCCCCTCCCTTCTGGCTCCTGAGCCTGCAGCCCACCCCATCCTGGGTCCTGGAGGAAGTGAGATGGGAAGTGGGCTCCTCCCCTGAGGAGCACCTGTGGCTGTAGGAGATCCCGTCCCAGCAGGCCAGAGCCAAAGCACGTGCACCCAGAGTCACATCTGCCAAGGAACCCCCTGGCACCGCCCATCACCACCAGCCCTGCTGCCTACGAGGGGTCACCCAGAAGAGGCAGCTGGGAGGGTTAGCCGTCCAGCTCTTGGGCTCAACTGCTGTCCCCACCAGTCAGCAACCTGGCCCCTAGGCCTTGGGCCCTCCATCTGCAAGCTGGAGATTCTCAGAGCCAGGGCCTCCCAGGGCCCATTAGAGAGATGCCGGGGCCGAAGCCGCGGCGTAAGCACAAGTGTACAGCGAGGGGGCGGAGGAAGGTGCTGCAGAGACTGCTGGAAGCACTTAACCCAGTTTCCTTTAATTAAAATTCGAGTTTGCAAACACCATCTTAGAGGGAGAGTCCCGCCAGGGCCCGGCTGCACGGCGCAGTCTGCCCAGCCACACTCCCAACCTGACTTGCCCTACAGGCTCCAGCCGGCAGCAGCGGCATGCAGCGGGCGTTCTGTGGCCCCGGGACCCTCCCAAGGAAGTCAGCTCAACTGCGGCCTCTGTGCACCCATGGGGCAATCTGTCCCGTGCTACCGCCAGGTAGGGTGTGACAGGACCAGGTCAGCGCTGCCTGTTCCTGCACCAGCACCAACCAACAGCACTTAGAGAACCCCCTCGGGGAGGGTCCTGACCCTGGCTAGGAGTTGCAGCCAGGACACCCAGCGTGGCCATAAATTCCACCGCCCCCAGTGCCCGCTGCCATGTTCACTCAGCCCGAGGCTGCCCCGGCCCCTGCTGCCCAGAGCCTTCAGTACACCTGCCCCCCGCACAGCAGTGCCCTTCACACACCAGCCTGGGGCTGGGGCTGGGGCTGGGGCAGGAGGGTGAGGAGCTGGAGGGTCCCCACCCCACAGCACTGGCCAGTGGCTGAGCCTCCAGCCACTGTAACTACCAACGCTAGAAGGCAGCTCTGGTCCTCACTGAGTGGCCACTGGGTGCAGGTCTGAGCCCAGTCTCGTGTACCCCAACTTGGGGTGCGAGCAGGTCCTGCCTTCCCCACACTGCCACAGGTGCCATGTCTGGTCCTGGCAACCACCATGAAGCTGAGAAGCATGAGGGGCAGAAGGCGGCCAGGCCAGGATCCAGTTTCCCTCTAGGGCCAGCCCCAGGATGTCTCAGGCAGTGGAAGGGAGGAAGCAGGCCCCAGGGCCCCAGGAACCCAGCCCTGAGATAACTCATCTACAGGGCTGTATGGCTGCGGGGTGACCATGCTTCTCTCCAGAGGTGCCCTGGGGATTGCCCAACCATGGGGTCATGTGAGTACCAAGCCAGGGGCTCCAACACCTGCTTCTCACCTACCCTTCACCCAGGGCATACACAGGCGAAGCCACAGACGCAGGAGGGCACCAGGGCCGGGCAGGCGCCGCAGGCCCTCTGCTGTGTGCTGAGAGAAGGTCCCGTCGGGCTCAGCACCCGCGGCCCGCACCCTGGTGTTCGAGGACCGCCACTGACAGCCGCTGTCCACGCCCAGTTCTCGGGGCTCAGAGGCGCATCTCAGGTGACATGTCCTCCCGTCCTCCCGACACTGCTGCTGACCCCGCACTTCTTCTCAGGGGAGAAGCACCTGCCCCCAGCCCCTCCCTCCACAAAGCACAACTCCCGTGCCGGGATGGCACTTACAGTCTGAGCACAGACCCAGGCGGGAGCCCTGGGCCAGCCCGGTGCATGGTGAGGGCAGGAAGAGCCCTGCGGTCTGAGCGGGTCTGGGACGCCTACCTGCCGCCCCCGGATCGCCCGCCCGCCCCTGCCCTCACGGCACTGGCCCTGCGGCTTCTCACTGCCAGGGGTGTCACAGCACGGCAGTCAATCGCCACCCTAATGGACAGGAGCCTTTGGAAACGAACTGTATTGAGAAGAGAGGGTAAAACTAATGAGATAATAGCGGGGCCAAGGACCCCGCGGGCCAGGCGCCCTCACGGCCGGCTCTGTAATTCCTTTTCTGCCGCCCGTCCGCACGTCTAAAGGCTTCTCCCGCCCGTCGGCAGGCCCACGCCGCCTGGAAATTTCATTAACGCTGGAAAATAGGAAAGGTATTAAGCGTGGATAATGAAGGCCGGGGAGGGAACAGTGCCTCAAGATGGTGTCCTTTCTCGCCTCTGTAATGGGAGGCATGAACCCTCCTTCAAGCCCATCTCTAATCCATTTGAAATACTACAGCAAATTATCTCTCCTTCAGCCCGAAAGCGGCCAGCCAATTTACTCCGAATAGAAGTGACAATGCCCTAGGATTTATCACCATAACCTTGACTACACCGGGGTGAGGCTGGGCCTCCCCTCTCCCCCTGGGGGGGCACGAAGGACGGGAGGGGGAGATAACATTTTAAAGGAAAGGCGGAAAGACACACACACCATAAAGCCAGCTCCGGAAAAGATGTGCGTCCATTGCCCAGGAGCAGCCAAACTTCTGGACTGTTTGAGGGGCAGTGGTGGACACCAGCTGGACAGGCCTGGCTCTTAAGGCCATTTGTCCACCTGGCCTGGGCAAGGCACTCCCAGATGAAGGCACTAGGGCCCAGCACCGGGGCAGGGGGGCAGACAGCAGGAGCGGGGTGGGGGGGCCTCCTTCCTGCCCACAGTGTGAGTGGGGCAGAAAGTGCCAGTGAAAAGGACATAGCAGGAGGGCACTGGGAGTCTGGCCAGGACAGCAGAGAAGTCCTCCGCGAGCCAGGGACCAGGCAGCCTGTCCCGGCCTGTCCCTGCTGGGTGAGCCCCTCGGCAGGGCCCAAGAGTGCTCTAAGCCCCGGCCTGAACTGCCCCTGCCCAAGGCGCACAGCAAGGCTCCAGGGCTGACCCTGGACACCACACTCTGTGCATTCCCTCAACAGTGTGCCCAGCGTGCCCTCTGTCCAGTCTGCACCTCAGTACAAGGCACGGATGCACACACCTATGCGACAGCAGACTGCCGGGGCAGAGGTGTGCACTGCAGACAAGTGAGGAGGCTCGGCTCACACACACGAGCGTGCGCCGTCCCTGGGGTGATGGCCTCAGCACTTGTGTTACGGGCAGCAGGAGCCTGCAGCTCAGCAGAAACGCATCTGACAGCGCCTCCCCTGCCCCCACCTCTCGGGCACATGCGCCCCCGGACTCTGGATGTGCTCCCTGCTGTGGGCAGAGGCACGCCTGCGCTCTGTGCCTGCGCCCTGTGCCGTCGCCAGCCAAGAGACTGGCCTGGGACTGGCCTGAGAGCGCGCGGCATCAGGGCCGCAACCAAGGCTGCCACGGGCGGAAACGCACGCAGAGTCCCCCCCTCAGAAGCGCCTCCGGCCACCTGCCTGTGCCTGTCGGAGTCCTCAAACCCCGCCGTGCCGCCCCTGTTCCCACGGCAACATCTCCAGGCCCCAGCGCGCCCTCCGTAGCCACTGCCCCAGGCACCCGCTCCCCAGCTCCAGGCACGGCAAGCTCCCACTCTGGGTGGGACACAGGCCAGGCATGGGGCACCACAGTGCTGCCAGGGGCAGAGAAGGGGCAGGAGGCGGGAAGGAAAGCCTCGCTCGGCAGATGCAGGGGCAGAGAGGGCAGCGAGGACCAGGGGAGGGAGGCAGGGGCTGTCCACGCCGGCCCCAACTGCTCCCTGCCCCTGCTGGCTCCGCCCTGGAGGGGACACAGGGACTGAAGGAAGAGGGACCTGGGCCGGAGCTGGGAGCCCGGCTGCTGGCCGTGGCAGGGTCAAGCCAGCGTGCCCAGGCCAGTGGTGAGCGTGCGGACAGCGGGCAGGCTGGCAGGGAGCATTTTTCAGGAAATGGAGCGCGATTTTCCGAAGCTTGGAGCCGGCGCGAGTGGGGAGTGCGCCGTCAGCACAAGAGAGCGGGGGAGGCGGCTCCGCGCCGCGGATCCCAAGTAGGTCAGGCGGAGCCGCTGCGCCGTGACAGGCACTAAACTGCTTAAGTGGGGCTTTCCACCGGAAACGCTGACGGCCGCTGGCCGCGCTCAGGAGGGCAGCGTGTGGGGGAGGGGCCTAGCAGGACAGCAGGATGGGGCTGAGAGACCGGCAGAGCAAAGGCTTGGGGGGAGGTGGCTGAGCAGGCCGAGAACTGGCACCAGCTGTGTGCCCAGGGCCCGGGCCTGCCTCTGACGCTGAGGCTGAGGCTCGGCGAGCTGGTGGACGTCGAGCCTCACCGTGGCGCGGCCACCTGACCTCGCAGGACCCTCCTCCAGCCACGTAACCTGCTCTTCTCGAGCCTGACCCTCCACAGGTCACAGGGTCCCAGACACTCCCAGGCAGAGGATCCTAACCGAGAGGGGCTGCAGCACCATGAGCGGGGGCGGCTCACCGTCCTTGGCGTGGCCACCTCACAGCAGCTGTACAGAGCCACACCGACAGCTGTCTTCCGGGACACACATCTGGCAGGTGGGCCACAGGCCTGGGGAGGAGCGGAGACCTCCAGGCTGCAGGTAACGAGAACAGCCGGCCCTGCAGCCTTGGGCTGGGAGCCTGCGCCCCTCAGCCCCCACAGGCCACAGCGAGGCTGCAGAGCCCACAGAGGTGCCGGGCAAGGGCGTGGGCGGGCCCTGTGTGTAACCGCTGCAGCCGGCACAGCTCCTAAAGCCCTGGACCGGGTATGGCTCCTCCCCAAGCAACCCCACCTCTCCCCAGGAATGAATAAAAGGGTGCAGGCACCACCTCCATGACAAACGTGTCCCACTGTGCGCGCTGGGGCTGTTTTATGTGCTCCCATCTATTCAATTGGTATTTCGATCAATGGCTGCATTACAAGCTTTCCCTTTAAGAGCCTAATAAACAACAAGATGGAAAGTAAAATTCTCCATAAAATGACACTTTTAAAAATCCATTTCAGCTGAAACTATTGGTGTTTTGTATGTCGCCTGCAAAAAAACAGGTATTACTGGGCTTAATGGCTCCAGGTCCACTTGGGACTGCAAAGGTCAGCTCGCTGGGCACAGGGCTGCGGCTGGCGGTGCAATGTGGCTGCCCTGGAGGGCCTGGCTGGTGGGGACTGGCCCACGGCCCCCTCAGATCACACCGTGACCTCCACTGGCTCCCTGCAAGAAGGGAGGGGCCCCGGAGACCCTCCCGGGAAAGACCAAGCGCCTCAGTGGAAACCCCTGGTCCCGGAGGGCAGGGCAGGCAGCTAACTGTGCAGCGACTAAGTGTGAAAATCGATGGCTCCCAAAGCATTGCAACGCCCAGGCAGAAGACAGAGAGAAGTAGCGACGGTCGGGGGCGCAGGCCGCGCTCCGCAGCGGGGTGCCCGGCCAGCGGCAGAGGCTGCTGACGAGGGAGTCAGGCGGAGAACCTGACCGAGGGACCCTGAGGCCCACCTGAAGAGCCAACCTCCAGGTGCGGATGAGACACGAGGCAAGGGGACCCGGAGCCGGGGCCTGGGCAGACCAGGGCCTCATTTCAACACACACTCTTCTCCCTACCCCTACCTGGGACCACAGGGGCAGGCACTGGACCTCAAGGATAAGATGCCTGCACCCACATTGTAGTGCGTGCACCCAGCTCCAGCCCCTGCTAATGCACACCTGGGGGCAGCCGAGGCAGCGCAGGTATTTGGGCCCTTGCCTCAAGTTCCAGGCTCCTGGCTTCAGCCCGGGGCAGACTCAGCCTTTGCAGACATTTGAGGGTGAACCAGATGCATGTATCAGCCTCTCAAATACGTAAAATTTAAAAAACAAAGAAAGGCGGTAGGGGTGGCTCACTGGCCTGAATAAAGGCCCAGTCTCCGGTTCAGGAAGCAAACAGCTGTTGGGCCAGGCGAGTATTTCTTAGGACACAAGGAGCACTACTCGTCAAAGCACCGTCTACAGTATGTAAAGAACGGCAGCAAATCAATAAAAAAGCAAATTAACACGCAAATGGGCAGGCCCGAGGCTCACTCCACTCCAGTGCACAGGTGCGGCAGGCGCTCGGCGTCACTGGCCGAGGCGACACCCTGCCTGCGACCTCAGCTGTCACCACGTCTGACCAGCACAGACTGGCCTCGGCACTGCTGGCCATGGCCGGGACAGGCCCCACGAGGCCTTCCCGTGGAGACTCGGCCCCTCTGCAGCTCCTGAGAGGCGGGCACCCTCATCACAGCCAGAGAGCAGCAGCCCCTGCTGGATGGAGCTGGGCTGGGCCCGCACAGCGACGGGGCAAGTGTGCCTGTGCGCTCCATGCTGGGGGCCTGAGGGCAGGGAGGCTGCAGGCAGCTTCTTGGTGTGCCCTGGCGTCCCTTCCTCCCACCCCGCAAGGATGGCCCCACGGAACTCTGAACGCTGGCTCTTGGAGCCCGTCTCACCCGGTGGCTGGCAGACGTGCTGTGATCCCTCAGAGGCCTGCAGCAGGGCCGGAGGGGCAGGGCAGGGACTTGGGGCCGGGAAGGCTGCTCTAAGCAACTCAGCGCACGCAGTCGTTAAGAAGGACTGCCAGGTCTACACGCACAGAAGAGCCAAACCTCGCGGAAGTCCTCACAAAGCTGAAACTGGGGAAGATGACAGGCAGGTGACGTCTCTAAACCCCAAAGCATCCGATGGAGCCCCAAGAAACCCGAGCCACAGACGGACGAGCAGGAAATGCAGACAGGGCTGACCTCGACCAGGAGTGAGCACTCTCCCTCACACGTCTGTCCAAGTGTGTGGCGACGGAGGCTCGCGCTGACCAGGCCTGCAGCATGGGCCACCCTGGAGCTGAGTCAGACCACCGTGAAGAGCAAATCCACACCAGACTTTAAGTGGGGTCAAGCTGCAGCTACCCAACCAGGAAGCCACGAGCCACCTCCTCCGAGAAGCCTTCTGGGCTGCAGGCTCTGGAGAAGGGGGTGTCCCATACAATTCGCTCCCCACTCCGCCATTCCCACTGACAGCCAGCAAGGATACCCAGCACCTGCAGCACCCAGCGGGCACAGGATGCTCGGCACGCAGGAGCTGAGAGGGGTGCCGGGGGGGGGGTGGGCGGCACTGTGCAGCCAACAGCAGGGAGGGGCTGGGGTCGTGAGGTTCTCACTCTTGCTGGAGCTCCTGCAACTGAGCTATGCAGGGCCGGGGGGGGGGGGGGGGGGCTGCTGGCTAGGCTCCGCCCACCCATCCCTGCAGCTCCAGGAACCAGGTGATGGGGGGGCGGGTCCTCGCCCTGCCCCGCCCCGCCCAGGACGGCCCACTGAGGGGACAGAGCAAGACCGTAATTTATGCTCCTGCCTGTGCTTTATGGCTTTCTTAATTCGGCTCCTGCTACTATTAATGTAGTTAATGCTGAGATTATATCTATTTTCTGGCGTCAGGCAGTGATTTACTCAAGCCATTTTTCCGGTGGAGGCTCCCACGCTGTTAAATCACGCGCCTTGCCAATTAAGTGCTGACTGGGGAAGTGGACGCGGTCCTAACAGACGTCCAACTGCAAATTAAACCGGGGCTCCTGACTCCGGGGAGTGGGCGGCTGCCACGGAAGCCCTGCTGACTCGGAGGAAATCGGGAAATCGGCGAGCCTGGGCCTCGAGCCGGGGGGCTTGGCAGGAGCTGGGGTCCCCGAGCCTGTCCGCACCACACCTGTGCCCCAGGCCAAGTGCTTCTCAAGGTACCCCCAGAGACCCGGCAGGGTGCGTGGCTAATGCTCAGAACACAAGGAGGAGGAGACCCCAACAAGGGCCTGTGCCCTCAGGCAGAGAGGGCGGGAGACAGGCCAGGAGAAAGACCCCACTCCCTCTTCTGCAGGCCTTGTGGAACCCTGTCCTGTCCCACCCAGCATCATCACATGTGGACTGGAGTGGGCACTAGACCCAAGCCAGAGAACCTGTACCCCACAGTGGGGCTCTGAGATAAGGCACAGCAAGTCCAACTGTGGCCCTAGGTGACCCTTGGGCTGTGGTCTGTGGTCCTCAGCGGGACGGGGTCCCCTCCAGACACCGCAGCTGTGGCGGGAGCCCCTCCCTCTGCATGCGGGGCGGGGCCGGCGGGCGGGTGATATATTTGAGGAGTTATGTGTGCTATTGATTATCTGAATGGTATTTTACTACACCCTCTAAAACCAGGGTAAAGTGGTGTTTAAAGCGGTGTTTAATTGTGTAAGGCATGCGGGCAAGCTGGGTGACAGGGACATTTACTGCTTCTTGTCGGGGATGTTCAGGGTTCCTGCTCCGGGCTCCAGGAATGCCCCACGGGGATGAGGGCGCTGATAGCGCCGTGGGCTCCGAAGGCTGTCAGCCTGGACAAAAGGGAGGTGTCCTCCAGCGCTGCCAGGAAGCACAGCCACTGCCCCGGGCTCCGCTGTGGGCCCGCGCAGAGGCCACCCTGCGGCCTGGCAGCAGCGCTCATGGCCACGCTGTGTTGGGACCTCCGGGCCCAGGGACCCTCTCTGTCCCAACACTTGTGCAGTTCCAGAGGCAGCAGAGGGCAGCGGGCTGGGTCTCATCTACGGGGCACAGATGTGGCCGCTCTGTCGTTCCACGCTGGCCGGCGTGTTGTTCTAGGCTGGAGGCCTACAGGCCAACTATGGAGAGGCAGCACAAAAATCCAGCAGATGCTAGCCTGCCTTGCCTAGGTCTGACTTGTGGGCAGCCGGGACAGGCTCTGTGGGAGGAGCCTAGGCAGTGGGGTGGGGCAGACTGGGTTGCAGGGTCATGACAGAGAGATGGGTGCAGGGTGCCTCGAGTGGAGCAGGGTTAGGGTGAGCGTGAGCCTCAGGCTGCGTTCCAAGGGGCACCACCTGAGCCCCCGGCCTGGCCACTGACTCCATTCCCAGCACCCACTCCTCTTGGCTGGGAAGCCCCCGGCCTCCTGGCACCTGGTGGTCCACCCTTGGGAGAATCCCCTCCCACCTGGTGAATGGGAGCAGTGCTGGAGGACAGCTCAGCATGGCGGCAGGGGAGGCGGAGAGAGAGAGGAGGGTGGGAGGTCCCAGCCTGGGATACAGCAGAGGGCACTGGGAACCTGCCCCTCCCTCCCATTTCTAGGGCCAAGACCTGACCGCAGTTCCCAGACTCCTGCTTGCTCCTTCCCTGCTCTCCGCAGAGCAGAGAAGACGCCGGCCCATGACCCCCAGGCTGTCTGATCCATGAAGCTCCTGGCCACAATACTCCCTGCACCATGCCAGCAGCCCAGAGGCCACCCGCTGTGGAGGCCATGGCACAACTGGGTACTGGAGGGGCTGTCATGGCAGGGGGTCACCGTGGAGGATGACCTGCTGGCCCCACTCCCGGGTGGCCTGAGCCCTGCATCCAGGACGGCCGCCTCCCGCCCTCTGGCCATGCTGGAGCTCCGCACCAGCAGCTGCCCACCCAGCCCCAGGGCCACCGGCTGGCTTCCCTCTGAGAAACGCCCAACGCAGGGCCCGCAGCAGGAGCCAGGTCTTTCCCACCCTGCTGTCAGGGCTGGGTTCTAAGATCCCTGCGAGAAAGGACAGACAGGGAGGCCCACAGCGCACAGCAGAGGGGCTGAGCCAGAAGCCAGCCCGAGACAGACACGTCGGGGACAGAGGCAGCCCGGGGGAGGCCTCTCAGACTTCCTGGTTGACACGGGGGGGGGGGGGGGGGCGGCCCTCCGCCCTCAGCCTCCCTGAGGCCAGCATGGCACGCGAGGGCTCAGGGCTCGGTCCCGCTGCCACAGGGCGGAGGAGGCTGAGCAGGAAAGCCCGTCCCCTCGCACAGAGAAAGAAAGAAGTACACGGAGGCGCACTTCGAACGGCTTCCAAATTAAGAGCTGCGTCCACGCTGTCAGGCCCCTGCTAGCAGCTTCGGCGGCACCTTCCGTGCAGAAGGCATTCAGCCCATTCATTAGAATGATGAAGGCGCAGGGAGCTAAAAATTGCACTCCTTCCTTAATGAGCAGCCGAAGGGATCGGTAAGCATAATTTCAGAGGCCAGTAATATTTTATATAATCGCCGAGTGGTTTAAATTGAAAACCCCCAACTGAATCAATATTTACTGCATTGAAACGAAATGAATAGTAATAAGTCACTAAGCTCCCTGTCCTGTTTCATAAAATAAAAAATTATAAAAATGAGCACCGGCACAGGGGGGCTATCACATTAACTTTTACAGCACTTGGGGAGCCGTAACCGCCTGTTCTCATAAAATAAAACCCTACAGAACCTGCCGGAAGAGACCTGCTCAGCACCACACACGCCAGCCAGGGTGGGCCTGAGACCCTGCCTGCAGCTGACCCCGCCTGGCACTGCACACGCCTCCCAGGCTCGGACCCCGGCGCTGCACACGCCTCCCAGGCTCGGACCCCGGCGCTGCACATGCCTCCCAGGCTCGGACCCCGGCGCTGCACACGCCTCCCAGGGCTCGGACCCCGGCGCGGCACACGTCTCCCAGGCTCGGACCCCCGGCGCTGCACACGCCTCCCAGGCTCGGACCCCGGCGCGGCACACGCCTCCCAGGGCTCGGACCCCTCCACAGCCACCCTCAGGAAACCACCTGTGCCCCTCTCTTCACCTGTCTTCTCCCACCACACGGGGTCTGACAGAGCCTGACCGAGGAACCCCAAAGGCGGCACAGGAGTGGCCCTGGACCTGTGAGGCTGGCAGAAAAGGGGGCGCCAGCAAATGTCCCCGAGGCACCAGGACCCTGTTCCACAGCAAGCCGCAGGCCGCGGCCCTCTCAAGGTCTGCCAAGGCTGGGGCTGGTGCTGCCGGCATCCCAAATAAATAAAATAAATCTTAAAAAAAAAAAAAAAAAGAAGAAGAAGAAGAAATGCTACGGCTTTGCTCGAGTGAGCACCAGGATACAAGCCCCGCCCGTGTGTGAGGGTGCACGTGTGCTCCTGTGTGTATGCACGCTCTCTCTGTGTGCAGGCATGTGTGGCACATGTGTTTTGCGCGTGTGTACACCTGTGTGCATGTGTGTACGCATGCGCCCTCAGACGTCCACTCTCCAGAGACAGAGGTGAGGGTAGCAGGTGGGGTCACATGCGGCAACGGGAACAAAGTCCCACAGGGCCACACGCCCTGCATCCCCACCAAACCTGTGGACAGGAAGCAAAGCTGCCATCCGCCAGGTGAGGCTCACTAGCAAGGGAAGAAGGAGGGCACAGAGCCCCCGAAAATCAAGTGCATCTACACAGAGGGAGGCTAGAAACTGAAACCACCAACTTAAGAAACGGAGACCATGAGTGGGTACTCTGGTGCAGGGGTGAACCTGCGCTCGGGCACCCACGTTCCAGATCAGAGTGGCTGGAGTGGGCTCCTGCTCCGCCCCCACTGCCAGTCCAACTTCCTGTTAACGTGCTTGCAAGGAAGTCCTCGACGGCCCAAGCACTTGGGCTCCTGCCACCCACGAGACTCAGACGGAGCTCCTGGCTCCTGACGTCGGGTTGGCCCATCCCGGCTGCTGTGGGCATGTGGGGAGTGAACCAGTGGATGGGAGATTTGTTTGTCTCTGTTTCTCTCCTCTGTTGTTCTGCTTCCCAAATAAATAAAATGAATAAACAAACTTTTTAAAAACATTCAAAGGTGTTGCAGAGAAAAGGAGAGAAGAAAAGCGGGAGATCTTCCATCCACTGGTTCACTCCCCAGAAAAGGCGGCACCATCCGGGTCTCCCGCATGGGAGCAGGGCTCCACGCACCCACGCCGTCCTCCAGTGCTTTCCCAGGAGCATTAGCAGGGAGCAGCCAGGACGCAAACCGGCCCCCACGGGGCACCCTGGCTGCCTTGTAGGCTGCAGCTTAACCTGCCTCATCCTGACTGGGCCAAGAAAGGCGTGAACAGATCTTTCACAAGAGAAGACAACACATGGCCTTAAATTAACCCATTTCGCTGAAGAATTGGTCATCAGGGAAATGCAAATGAAAACCACAGCAAGAGGCCACCACGGCTTGTGTAATGGGACCTCACGGGGCCTCACCACTGCAGGAAGAGGCTGAAGACACATCTCCCCCACGTCCCAGCAGTGCCTCCCTGAGGGGTAGCAGACACAGGGCCACACTGCAGGATATCCACAGCCCCCACGGCCTCCAAGGCGAGGAGAACACGCTGACCAACCGGGCAGCAGAGGAGCCGCCCCTTGGCAAGAACAGGATGTGAGCGACACACCACGCAAGGACACAGCACAGGCCGAGCAGGATGCCACGCAAGCGAGGCTGGGGACCTGAGAGGGGGACATGGACTCCGTGTAGATGGCTCTCGAGAACACGAAAACCAACGCCCAGCAGAAGCGCGAGCACGGCTGGCCCAGTTCTCACTGCCACATCACCCTGGCCTAACAGAAGGGCCGCGAGCCAGCGGGACCCCCCAGCCAGGAGGCTTGTGCCCCCAGCCAGCCAGCAGCTCCGACGCTGCCTCTGGGCTGCCGCAGACGGAGAGACGGAGCCGCTGCAGCAGGCGTCCCTGGCAGGAAGAGGGTCCCAAACATGAAGGGGGGAGGCAGGACGAACACACGCACAGACACGCAGCTCCCCTGCACTGGCTGAGGGACAGAGGCCCGGGCACACAGCAGAGTGCACACATCCCAAGCAAGGGCCTCAGTGCTGTGCACATGAGCCCAGCTGTGGAACCTGCCTCACCTCCTGCCCCAGCTTCTGGGGACCCCTCCCTTCCTGTGAGTGCTGTCCCCTCTGCCAGGAGAAGCCCCCCATGCCTGGCTGCCAGTGACGCAGGACCCTGGGCAGTGTGCCCACCCCACTCCATCACTGGCCTCCTGAGGGGCAGCTCCCTGAGGGTTCAGCCCCTTTCACACCCACAGCCCAAATGCCATCTCTGTAAGCCTGGCCAGAAGCCAGGGGCGCCCAGAACTGCCGCTGCAGACCGGCGCCTGAGGGTCTCTGCTCTGGGTCTCCTGACCTGGCGGACAGGCTCTGTGCACACCCACCTGTCAATCAGGGGTCCTGGGAGGCTGTGCAGGGAGGGGAGGAGGGTGTCAGGGGGGAGGGGGACCAGGCCATCCCCCTGCCACAGTACTAGGTACCCTAAGGTGAACAACAACTCTCCCAACTGCCAACTCCCAACCTGGCTGCCTGTCCTCCCCTCAGGCCTGCTGTGGGACAGCAGAGATCTGGGCCGGAGGTGCCCACACAGAGTGACAGGCGCATCCAGTGAGCAGGGGCAGGGAGGCACACAGGCACCAAGGCCTGTCTTGAGGAGCCCCCAACCTCTCACAGGACACAAGGCCGCCTTCCGGGGCACCTGCAGGCCAGCGCCCCCACGAGCCCAAAGCCACAAAAGCCACAGGACCCCACGAAGGCCCAGCAGGAGACGCGGGCAGAAGCAGAAGCAGGAGCAGGCCTGGAGGGCAGCCAGAGCCCCAGCCCTGCCCTGGGGGGGAGGATGGGCTGGGCCCCCAGAGCCAGGGGCCCTGCTCAGCCGCAGAGCTGCCAGGGGACCAGAAGTTGGAATCTTTACCAGAAAAATAGGCAGAAACAGGGACGGGCAAACAAGGAGAAGGAAGCAGTGGCTGTGTGCTGGCGCCCATGGGCTGGCCAGACCTACACCCACGGACGCAGGCTCCCTGCTCCAAGGTGTTCACACGCCCTGTCCTGCCCTGCCTCCTAGAAACTTCTAGATCTCTGAAGCTCTCAGCCTTCGAGGCCTCCGCCCGCTTGTGACAGCGCCCACTCAGAACACTGTCCCTCAGAACCAGCGTCCCTCCTGGCGTGAGCACCTCACAGCCACAGGAAGCTGGGCGTGGCCTGGGTGTCTCTCAGGCCCCAACAAGCAACACTACCCCGCCACACAGCCAGAGATGGGCGCTGGCTGCCTAGGCGAGAGCCCCAAGCTCTGGGGCTCAATGTCCAGGGAAAGGCCTAGCCCCAGGCCCACAGGCCCACAGGCCCCACCTTCCCCGTGCTTCTGCCTCCAGAGGGGCTTCTCTGGGCAAACCACAGAACCGTGCAGCCAGTGCGAGACTCGGGGGTCCCGGCCAACAGCACACCCTGCTGCAGGGTCTGCGTGGCTCCTGCCGGCCACCAGGCACCTGCTAAGGGATCCTAGCCCTACACACCGCCTCCCCCTCTGACCCCGGCTAGACTGAGCAGGCCCTGCACACAGCAGGGGGCGGGGAGCCTGAGTCAGGCCTTCCTGGGGAGCAGGGAGGACCCCCACGTCCCCGTGACAAGCAGACCCTTCAAGCCACCTCAGGAGATGGTGGGAAGCCCAGCTCCAGCTGGCTGCTGGGGCGCGCACCCTGCTGAGGCGCAGACAAGGACCTGCAGGTGGAGCCCAGAAGGCCCTGCCGGCCAGGAGGCAGCCTCAGGGCGGCGGGCTGACCGCGGGCTGACGGCGGGCTGCGGCAGGCAGCCTCCCCCACCCCCCGGAGGCTGCGTGTGCACTGCTCACTAAGGAGACACGCAGCTTCCGGAAGAGGCAGTGTGTGGGAACCGTGGCGGCGCGCAGCCGTGACAGCACCATTTGTAGTCGGGATGGAGGTGCCTCCCCGCGAGCCGGCAGGCGCAGCAGCTTCTGTTTATTTCGCACTTTCACGGCAAATGGATTTGGAAAAAGACAGGAAGTGGCAGGCAGGTTAGGGGACGAGTCCCGTTCCAGCTTCGGCTCAGATTAATGAACTGGCGGGCAGCCGACGCGGGTACAGGCACGCCACGAATCTCAACAATGAACAACCACCCGAGCCTCAGCCCGGGGCCCTGGGGCCCTCCCTGGACCTCCTGCCCTGCACCCCGGAGCCTCCGGCCAACACGACCTGCTGCAGCCGCAGGGACTGCCGTGGGGCTCAGGCAGTGTGCAAGGCACTGGGCCGTCCTGTCCACACTCTGCCCACGGCAGAGCAGCCGAGCCCCGGCCACACAGCACACGGCCAGCAGCGCCCCTGCCCCTGAGCAGCACCAACCCCGGCAGGGGCAGTCTGCACAGGCGGCACCAAGACGGCACCACCGACACCACCCTTGGAGGCCAGAGCCTCGCCCCTGCCTGCTTCTCTCTGCCCTGGTGCCCTGGCCTGCACATACGCTCACCTGGCCAGCACAGTGACTTCCAGCTGACCACTCTCAGAGCTGGCAGTAGGAAGGACGTGATCCCAAGGTGGCCGTGAGCTTCCCAATGAAGGCAAGGCCAGCTTGTGCCAGGAGAGGCAGCAGGACAACCTGGGGACAGCTGATGGCAGTGGCCACACTGCTGCCAGTCTCCAGCCCCCTTGCTGCCCGTGGGCTCTGAAGAAGTTTCTGGAACTTCCCAGAAAAGTGATTTGGCCTCACCACCTGCACTCTCTGCCCTCACCCCAGGATCAGACACCAGGACAACGGCCCCGGAACCCCAGCAGCGGCAGGGCAGCAGCAGACCAGGTCTCTGGGGGCCCTGCGGGAGTGGGGCTCCTTCACGGCCCCCTGCTCTAAGGCCGATGGCAACAGTCTGCAGAGGGGCTGACGGGAGGGCTGTGGGGGCACTGGAGAGGATCGAGACGGGGGGCAGGGCAGGGCGGAGGGGCCACAGGGGTCCTGCTCCCCCTCAGTCCTGGCAGACCGTGGCAAGGTCACCTGGCTGTTCGGGGTCCTGTGCTGAGCCCAGACCCCAGCTACACCTGTGCTCACAGCCCCCGGGAGCCAGCCCCGTCTGCCCCTCACAAGCAGGTTCCACCTGAGGGCCGGTCAAGCAACTGAGGCTCTGACAAGGAAGACGCTCGCCCAGGGCACAGCTCCCCACCCCACACCTCCTCCGGGGGACCATGCTCCAACCACAGCAAGTGCCTGTGGGTGGGCAGGAGCACCCTGTGTCCGTGTGGCGTTGGACCGCTGGGCCTACCCAGGCTTGCAGGACTGCTGGGGCCTGCCCGCCTGGAGAGAGGGGTGGGCTGTAGACCCCACAAGAGTCCTGGGTCCAGGGCTCAGGCTGGCTGCCTGGCGGGACAGCCCACTTTGTCTTCACAGCAGTCCACAGCCTGCAGTGGCCTGCTCCAGCCACAAGTCTGATCCCTCCCTCTGCCCAGGGAGGGCCGAGGGGCCTTCAGGGTTGCCACCACGGCCGAGGCGAGCCTGTCAGCCCCACTGGGCAGCTCTGGGCTGACCAGCTTGGCGTCAGCCCCAGAGACAAGCCTGGGCCCAGTGTGTGCGGCCAGCAGCAGGCTGGGAAGTTGGCAGGCAGCCACTCTGCTGAGAAGGCAGCCACACCAGGGTACAGGTGACCTTGGGCACGGCGGCTCAGCTCACTGCCACCACTCTTCCCAGGGCCTCCTAAGACCCACACCCCTCGCTCAGCACTCTCTTGTCCTCCTCCCGAAGAGTCTTAGACACCCGCTGAGGGGTAGACAGGACTGCTGTGAGCCGTCAAAAAGAGGAGGGCCAGTCCCACCCGTCCTGTTCCTACGTCCACGCTGGGGTGGGCTATATGCAGCGGCCACAAGACCCAAGCCTTCCACAGCATGGCTCAGCCGTGGCAGCGGGCTGCCCTGCGCCAGGCCCCAGGAACACAGCAGTCAGCCCGGCTGCACCCTCCCAGGACAATGTGCCTCAAGGGAGCAGCTGGGCTCCACACACACGCACGCTGGCTGAAGGTACAAAGTAGCCTGGCATCGGTCCTCAGAGCCCAGCCGCTTGCCTCCCTCCCCTAGGAGTCCTCCCCACTGGGGCCTGGGTACCCGTTTCTGTGCAACCCCACCAGGGACCTTCCTGGGCAGGCCCAGCTGGGCCCAAACCCCAGGCCTCCTCAGCCCTCAGAGGCCAGAGGGAGAGAGGCAGGGCTGGTGCAGCCATGCCCCCAGGAGGGGAGGCGTCGGCCGTACGGTGACGCGGGAGGCGAGGATCAATAAATCTGGGCCTCGTTCACGATGATCCGGGGCTCTTATTAAGTAAATTAATTTAAGTTAATTTAGCTCGATCATGACTCCCGATCACAGTGATTTACGGAGGGGGAAATTGCATTAGGAAAGGCCACGCTCACCACATAGAAGAACGGAAGAAAATTAGATCCACTTAGCAATGTGAATTAATATGGAAATAGCAGGTGTAAATTTAACCTTATCGAGAGAGTAAAAATTATCTTCATAAATTTGTAGAAATAGCCCCCAAGATGCTTATAAATCTATTTAAAACAAAAATATTACAAAAAGTGCAGTAAAATTAATTTAAAATATACTTGGAGCTATTGCCTCCAGAGAGTCAGCGGCAGGGCCCACTAGTGCCAGCATGAGGGGAGGCAGGCCTTAGGCACACGTCCGAGTGGCTTCGCCCACCAGGGGCCAGGCCAGGCTCTGTCCACACACCCCTGGTGGGTCCCCAGGACCACAGCAGGGTCACCAACCATGCAGCCCCCAGGAGCAGCCCCCCGTGTCTCTGGCCACGTCCCCTACAGCCAGGTCTGCTGGGGACCCAGTCAAGCAAATCAATCAAGAGGCAGCAGAGTCCCCATAGAGGGGGGCCCCAGGACACTCCCCTGATTCTCACACACAGCAGCTCAGCGTGCAGTCGGGCCACGCCCACTGCCCATACGGGGAAGCCCTGGCGGGGCAAGGAGGGACCGCACATCACTGCCTGGACAATCACTACGATGATGGCTTCCACCCAGCCTCTCTCCGCCAGCCAGTCCTGCCACAGACTCACTAGGGCGCCGACTGCCTGGACAGCTGCGGCTTCCCCAGCGCACCAGGGCCCACCAGCTAGCACACTTGCTAGGAACAGCAGAGGGCGTGTGCACAGGTGTGCGCACCACACACAGGCTGCTCAACAGACACCAGGCTGTGCTCCAGCCGACAAGCTGTGCACCACGCAAGCCCTGGTTCCTGCGGCCCTCAGGGCCCAACCTGCCCCGCCCCGGCCTGCCGAAGCCTGCACAAGGGCCTCCTACCTGGACTGGGAGAGCCGCCGGGCCCGCCAGGAAGGCGGGGACGAGGGGCAGGGCGGGGCGCTGGGGCACGTGGCGGGCGTCTTCTTCACGATGCGGTAGCGCGTCTTGATCACCTTGCTGGAGGGTGGAGTCCGCAGGGAGTGCAGGCTGCAGGCTGCAGAGAAAGCCGGCATGGGCACAGGTCAGTGGAAGGGGCGGGGCAGGGCAGGGCCGAGGTGGCGTCCACCTCCACCCCCTCCCCAGGCAGCATTCCGCATCCAGAATCGTGTGGCAGCTCAGGCTTCCAGAGCTGGCCTGTGCAGCCTCCAGGATGGTGGGCAGGGGCACGTGCTCACAGCCCCAAGGCAGGGCACGGTGATGCGGGGAAGCGCGAGCCCAGGAGAGCTGCAGGCCCGGGTGCCTGGGCTGTGCCACAGGCCTGAGCCCCATCAGGCACGTGGGGCTGGGCCCTGACTCCGGGAAGCTCCGGCCCCATGCCCCACCGCCTGCCCAGGCGGATGTCTGTACTTAATCACTGTTTTCATAACATTCTGCAGGGTGATAGCCACGACGGCTTTTCCTGGCTGAATGTTTCATGCAATTAGCAAGGATCTGTTTTGCCCGAGTTCCTTCCACTTGATAGCCAGCAATTTCTCTGTAGCTTCGAGGAATGCATCTAATTGCCCGACTTTCATAACATGCAGCTCTGACCGCCCAGATAATTAAAGCTAACACAGCAGGGGTGAGGCCCGCCTCTCCTGGCTGCTCACCTCCTGGCCCTGGACGGAGTCCCTATCCCCCGTGCCAGCACCACAGCCCCCATGGCATCTTGTCCCACCTATATCACCAGTAACGCGGGTTCCTAAGACCCTCTTAGAGCCCTCGACCTCCCAGCCAGGCCCCTCCTGGGGAGCTGCTGGGCCCAGCCTCTTGCGCAGCTGCACCGGCCTACACAGCACCCTCAGGGAGACCGGGGCGGGACGAGCCTGCCTGTGCTGTGGTACTGCTCACCCTAGAACGTGGCAGTGGGGGGCCGGGCTCGGCCTGCCCCCTCAACCACAGGGCACCCAGGTGGTCAACTGCAGCCACTTCTGACCAAGTCCCGCTCACCAGCCCCCCACCGGCTGCCACCATGCGATGCAGAGCCAGGAGCCAGAAGCCCAGGCCTGCCTGGGCCGTGCGCCTCCAAGCAAGGCAGGGACTGGGGGCCCCTGCTCCCCAGCACACCCGAGCACCAGGGAGCCCCCTCACCCCACAGTCACCTTCTCCCGACCTCGGGGGCCCGCCTTCCCTCCCAGGTGCCCCAGTCCCCCTCGGCCCCCGCAGAACTGGACTCCATGTTCTGCAAAGGTCCTCCCTGGGAGGGCAGCAGCCCCCGGGGCAAGGCCTGCCTGGGGATGAGCGTCAGCTCCAGCACACCCCTGTGCCCAGGTCAGGTCCATGAACCGCGGTGTTCTACTTGTTGGTACCTGCGTGTCACCTCTGGGAAACACCAGGTGCTTCCAGAAGCTCACAGGAAAACAGAATCAGGGACAGGTAAGGGGCCAGTCAAGAAGCCCAGATCAGGGCCAGCACCATGGCGCTCTAGGTTAATCTTCTGCCTGCGGTGCCAGCATCCCGTGTGGGCATCGGTTCTAGTCCCAGCTGCTCCACTTCCAGTCCAGCTCTCTACTGTGGCCCGGGAGGGCAGTAGAGGATGGCCCAGGTGCTTGGGCCCCTGTACCCACATGGGAGACCTGGAGGAAGCTCCTGGCTCCTGGCAGTTTCAGCCGTTGCGGCCATTTGGGGAGTGAACCAACGGAAGACCTTTCTCTCTGTCTCTCCCTCTCACTGTCTGTAACTCTACCTCTCAAATGAATAAATAAAATCTTAAAAAAAAAAAAAGAAGAAGAAGAAGAAGAAGAAGAAGAAGAAGAAGCCCATACCCCAGGGCCGGCACTGTGGCGCAGTGGGCTAAACTGCCAGCTGTGATTCTGGCATCCCACATCAGGGCACAGGTTCAAGTCCCGGCTACTCCACTTCCCATCCAGCACCTGCTAGTGTGTCTGGGAAAGCAACAGAAGGGGGCCCAGTGCTTGGGCCCTGCACCCACATAAGAGACCATGTGGGGCTCCCGGCTCCTGGCGCTAGCCTGGCCTAGTCCCAGCTGTTGTGGCCATTTGGGAGTGCGCCAGCAGACGAAGGATGTCTCTCTGTGTCACTATGTCTCTCGGGTAAATAAAAATAAATCTTAAAAAAATTTTCTCCACATCCCGCATCTGAGTGCCTGAGTCTGAGCCCTGGCTCCAGCTCCTGACGCGGCCTGCGGCTAAGACGGGCCCTGGGAGGCAGCAGCAATGCTCAGGCCCTGGAGATCGGGCTGAGGCCCTGGCTCCTGGCGTTGCCCAGCACAGCCCCAGCCACCGCAGCCTGCGGACGGGGAACCCACAGGTGGAAGCACTCTCTCTGTCCCCCTCTCTCTCTGCCTCTTAAGTAAAGATTTTTTAAAATATGGAATTAAAAAGTAAGATTATTTTAATGCGAAACAATTCTGAAATCTATGCATAGTCTTTTCTATTATTTTATTTATTTGAAAGGCAGAGTGAGAGACCGGCATCCACTAGTTCACTCCCCAGATGCCCACAATCCACGGCTGGGCCTGGTCAGAGCCAGGAGTCTCCACGTAGATGGAAGGATCCACATCCTTGAGCCGTCATCTGCTGCCTCCCGGGCTGCCCACCAGCAGAGACGGGACTCAAAGCCAGGCCCTCTGTCAGGCCATGTAGGCGGCCCAAGTGGCAGACGGATGCAGGATGCCACCCGCCTGCCCCAAAGGCTCCCAGCAGACCCTTCCTAACAGGCCTGTCATCAATGCCCAGCGCTACCCCCAGGGCAGGCCTCCCATCACACCGGGGACAGGGCCCCGGCCCACGACCCACTGCCGGGTCTCCTTTCCACACAGACACAGGGTGGGCTTCACGCTGTGGCCAGCCCTGGGGACACAGGTGGGGGCGGCGGCCCCTCCCAGGCTGGAGGCTCTGTGTAGATAATCATGCTATTTACATAGGATGTTGGTTAATTCCCTTCATCACAGGCTCCCGGGCTATAATTTCTTCTGCGCGTGATGTATTCCCCGTGGCATGCTTCGCCCAGACCAAGCCCCGGGAGCCTTTACTGCCGCCGTGGGCCCATGCCCGTTATCAGGCCCACACACACAGCCCTCTCCACCCGCCATCCAGAGGTCACTTCTAATGACTAATCGATCTCATTAGCTTTCCTAATTAAAAACTTTACTGCCGCAATGGAAGACAAACTACAAAAAAGCTGCTGGCGTCATATCTGCCGGGCCGCGAGCCCATCCATCAGCGACGCGCGCCCCTGCGCTGCGCTGGGCCCTCGGCCCCCCTCACCCGCACGCAGCCGGAGCCAGCCCAGGGCACCCCTGAGAGCGCAGCTGCGCCCTGCCTCCCACGCCCCAGGCACTGCCGGGGAGCCTGGCCCGGCTTCCCCTCCCCCTCATTCCAGATGGCGGAGCCGCTCGGGGCGTTCAGACTTCACGGAACTTCAGAGGGAGAGGAAGACGCGCACGGGATGGCTCCAGGCCCACAATGCTCCATCAGCGAGATGAGACCAGAGACGCTCGGTGCAAGCAGCAGCCTGCGGGGTGAGGCAGGGTCCTGGGGCCAGGTGAGCGAGTACCCCGCTGGCACTGCTCGGAGGCACCACCCCACCGGACTCCTGCCTCACTGCCAGGCCTCTTCCTCGGCACATGCCCGCCACACTGAGAGCTCAGGTGGCCATGCCCCTGTCACCAGATGCAGGAGGCTACCGGCGACGGGGGGATTAGAACAGCAGTGCTGGGCAGGACCACAGAAGTGCCCCTGCAGGAGTGACTGGGCCCGGCTTGGAGGCAGCAGGAAGAGCTAGGGTTCCAGGCAGAGGGACTGCAGCAGTGGAAGGGGACAGAGGGAATGCACGGGCACACACGCGGGACTGCAGAAGCAAGGGGACAGAGGGAATGCACGGGCACACACGGGGGACTGCAGAAGCAAGGGGACAGAGGGAATGCACGGGCACACACGGGGGACTGCAGAAGCAAGCGGACAGAGGGAATGCACAGGCACACACGCGGGACTGCAGAAGCAAGCGGACAGAGGGAATGCACGGGCACACACGGGGACTGCAGCAGCGGAAGGGGACAGAGGGAATGCACGGGCACACACAGGACTACAGCAGCGGAAGGGGACAGAGGGAATGCTCGGGCACACGCGGGACTGCAGCAGCGGAAGGGGACAGAGGGAATGCACGGGCACACACAGGACTACAGCAGCGGAAGGGGACAGAGGGAATGCTCGGGCACACGCGGGACTGCAGCAGCGGAAGGGGACAGAGGGAATGCACGGGCACACACAGGACTGCAGCAGCGGAAGGGGACAGAGGGAATGCACGGGCACACACGGGGACTGCAGCAGCGGAAGGGGACAGAGGGAATGCACGGGCACACACGCGGGACTACAGAAGCAAGGGACAGAGGGAATGCACGGGCACACACGGGGACTGCAGAAGCAAGGGGAGTGCTTCCGAAGCAGGAAGCGCTCCAGGTGAAGGCGTCCTGGTTTCTCCTCGGGGAGCAGGGGCAGCGAGCGGGGAGCAGGGGCAGTGAGTGGGGAGCAGGGGCAGCGAGCGGGGAGCTGGGGCCTGACTGGTGTTGCACGCTCAGCTCATCAGGAAGGCAGCAAGCACCTGCCATGCCCAGGACCCAGCTGAAGGCCCCTCCTGTGACAGCACTGTCCTGTCCCTCCCAATGTGGGCCAGGAGAGCACGGAGGGGCAAAGGCACGAGAGCTGGGGGTAGGTCTGGGAGGACCCCGGCCCAGGCGGGCAGGGAGCAGGCAGGAGCAAGGGGGCGCCCCAGCTCCGCGGCTGCGAGGCTGACAGTTGGCAGGTGGGGGTGAGGTGGAGGCCTCCCCACCAGGACCCCGCCTGGGACCCTGCAGCCATCAGGGCTCCTCCCCAGAGCAGGCGCGTGGCAGCCAGTCTCTGCCCCAGCAACTGCTGAACTGCACTCGGAGAAACGGCCGCAGAGATTGAAACAGAAGGTGCGGCACCCATCTCAGAGAGCCCGTGCCCCACATCCACACGTGACCCGTGTCTAAGCTGCCTGCCAGCGGCCCCACAGCTGGGCAGGGGCGGGGCAGGCAACGTGCTGCCCAAGCCAGGGGCTCCGCCCACACAGCAGAGACCCCAGCATCACGACGCCAGGGTAGAGGCCATGGCTCCTCCACGGTGGCCCCAAACTCAGCTCAGCCCCTGACCGCACAGCGAGGCCCTGGTTAAGAGTCAGCCCCATCTGAGCTGACCTGTGCCCCCACCACCCTGGGAGCTGGGCTGTCACCCCCAGTTCTGGCTGTGCACCAGACCGTGGAGGCAGCAAGGCCGGGGCAGACTCTAGGGGTGACATGTTCTCCACAGGACAGGCCCCCGGGTCGCGTGTCCTCTGGAGGCAGGCCAGTGGGATGGGCTCTGGCCTCCCACACAGACAAGGGTCCGTCCAGGCCAGCTGCCCATCCCTCTCCGTACCCGGCTCAGGTGGGCTTCTCCCGTCTGCAGCCCCCAGCTGCACCTGCCCCTCTGTGTCTGCCTGTGGCTGCACTACACAGCAGGGCCACTCATGTCCAGACACACACGTGTACGCTCACACACACTGCACCCGCACACGGTCACCTCCTGCCCCCCAGCTCAGGGCCACCCCTCCACCCCACACCCCTGCCCCCCCAGCTCAGGGCCACCCCCTCCACCCCACACCCCTGCCCCCCAGCTCAGGGCCACCCCCTCCACCCCACACCCCTGCCCCCCAGCTCAGGGCCACCCCTCCACCCCACACCCCTGCCCCCCCAGCTCAGGGCCACCCCCTCCACCCCACACTCCTGCCCCCAGCTCAGGGCCACCCCTCCACCCCACACCCCTGCCCCCCCAGCTCAGGGCCACCCCCTCCACCCCACACTCCTGCCCCCAGCTCAGGGCCACCCCCTCCACCCCACACTCCTGCCCCCCAGCTCAGGGCCACCCCCTCCACCCCACACTCCTGCCCCCAGCTCAGGGCCACCCCCTTTACCCCACACTCCTGCCCCCCAGCTCAGGGCCACCCCCTCCACCCCACACCCCTGCCCCCTCAGGTCAGCCAGGCTCCGAGACCAGGCACCTGCTCCCCTGGCAGAGCTCAGGGCCAGCCCACAGGACAGCCGCGCGATGGGACATCCCTGAAGCCCCTGGGCTCCTGTGTGCAGCAGTAGCAGCCCGGCCTCTGCCCCTCAGGGACGTAGCGCCACCCCTCTGGGCAGCCGCAGCATCTCTCCCCGTGTGGGCCAGTCCGGAGGTCCGGGAGGCTAGGGGAGACACGATGTGCAGGCCTCTGGCCCCAGTCCCGCCGACCCTGCGCCCTGGGGCACCGCTCTGCTCTGCCTGACTCAGCAGTCCCACAGCACTCCTGGGGCAGACCCCGAGAACAGGAGGCAGCGCGTGCCTGAGCCGCACCTGCCCACCGTGTGGGGTGTTCATCACGGCCGTCAGGCGGGTCAGCAGCAGGGACCCTGATTAGCAGTGATGAGCACCGAGGCCCAGGCTGCTCATGCGTGACCCCGACTCCCCGCAGGCGGCACAGCCGGCTGAGGGGCCTGCAGCTGTGACGGAGTAATCAAAGCAGACGCCTGGGGAAGCGCAGCCTCCCTGCCCACGCCTCCCAGGCCCTTCCGCTGTGCAGAGGAGAGGATCCACGATGGGCTGCCTCGCCGGGCTCTGGCAGCCTGCTGTCCCCTCGTGCCCCTGACACAAGACCCACGCGCCAGTCCCATGACAGACTGAAGGGCACATCAGCCCCTAGGGCAAGAATCAGAAGGCGACCGACGCCTAGGCAGGAGGGCAGGGCCCCAGATGACCAGGGGGACAGTCTCTCAGAAAGCACAGAGCAGGGCTCAAGGCCCACAGTCCCAGCCGGGAAATAAGGCTGGAGGCACTGCACAGCTGTCCCCCGAGATGTAGACACACGCCTGCCCGCCTCCACCGGTGCCGGCCCCACACTCTGCCTGTACCTCTCCACCTGTGCCTGCCCCACACTCTGCCTGCCCGCTTCCACCTGTGCCTGCCCCACACTCTGCCTGTACCTCTCCACCTGTGCCTGCCCCACACTCCGCCTGTACCTCTCCACCTGTGCCTGCCCCACACTCTGCCTGCCCGCTTCCACCTGTGCCTGCCCCACACTCTGCCTGTACCTCTCCACCTGTGCCGGCCCCACACTCTGCCTGTACCTCTCCACCTGTGCCTGCCCCACACTCTGCCTGTACCTCTCCACCTGTGCCTGCCCCACACTCTGCCTGTACCTCTCCACCTGTGCCTGCCCCACACTCTGCCTGTACCTCTCCACCTGTGCCTGCCCCACACTCCGCCTGTACCTCTCCACCTGTGCCTGCCCCACACTCTGCCTGCCCGCTTCCACCTGTGCCGGCCCCACACTCTGCCTGTACCTCTCCACCTGTGCCTGCCCCACACTCTGCCTGTACCTCTCCACCGGTGCCTGCCCCACACTCTGCCTGTACCTCTCCACCTGTGCCTGCCCCACACTCTGCCTGTACCTCTCCACCTGTGCCTGCCCCACACTCCGCCTGTACCTCTCCACCTGTGCCTGCCCCACACTCCGCCTGTACCTCTCCACCTGTGCCTGCCCCACACTCCGCCTGTACCTCTCCACCTGTGCCTGCCCCACACTCCGCCTGTACCTCTCCACCTGTGCCTGCCCCACACTCCGCCTGTACCTCTCCACCTGTGCCTGCCCCACACTCCGCCTGTACCTCTCCACCTGTGCCTGCCCCACACTCCGCCTGTACCTCTCCACCTGTGCCTGCCCCACACTCCGCCTGTACCTCTCCACCTGTGCCTGCCCCACACTCCGCCTGTACCTCTCCACCTGTGCCTGCCCCACACTCCGCCTGTACCTCTCCACCTGTGCCTGCCCACTCTGCCTGTACCTCTCCACCTGTGCCTGCCCTGCCACTCTGCCTGTACCTCTCCACCTGTGCCTGCCCTGCCACTCTGCCTGTACCTCTCCACCTGTGCCTGCCCCACACTCCGCCTGTACCTCTCCACCTGTGCCTGCCCCACACTCTGCCTGTACCTCTCCACCTGTGCCTGCCCCACACTCTGCCTGTACCTCTCCACCTGTGCCTGCCCCACACTCTGCCTGTACCTCTCCACCTGTGCCTGCCCCACACTCCGCCTGTACCTCTCCACCTGTGCCGGCCCCACACTCTGCCTGTACCTCTCCACCTGTGCCTGCCCCACAGTCCGCCTGTACCTCTCCACCTGTGCCTGCCCCACACTCTGCCTGTACCTCTCCACCTGTGCCTGCCCCACACTCTGCCTGTACCTCTCCACCTGTGCCTGCCCCACACTCTGCCTGTACCTCTCCACCTGTGCCTGCCCCACACTCCGCCTGTACCTCTCCACCTGTGCCTGCCCCACACTCTGCCTGTACCTCTCCACCTGTGCCGGCCCCACACTCTGCCTGTACCTCTCCACCTGTGCCTGCCCCACAGTCCGCCTGTACCTCTCCATCTGTGCCTGCCCCACACTCTGCCTGTACCTCTCCACCTGTGCCGGCCCCACACTCTGCCTGTACCTCTCCACCTGTGCCTGCCCCGCCACTCCGCCTGTACCTCTCCACCTGTGCCTGCCCCACACTCTGCCTGTACCTCTCCACCTGTGCCTGCCCCACACTCTGCCTGTACCTCTCCACCTGTGCCGGCCCCACACTCCGCCTGTACCTCTCCACCTGTGCCTGCCCCACACTCTGCCTGTACCTCTCCACCTGTGCCTGCCCCGCCACTCTGCCTGTACCTCTCCACCTGTGCCTGCCCCACACTCTGCCTGTACCTCTCCACCTGTGCCTGCCCCACACTCTGCCTGTACCTCTCCACCTGTGCCGGCCCCACACTCTGCCTGTACCTCTCCACCTGTGCCTGCCCCGCCACTCTGCCTGTACCTCTCCACCTGTGCCGGCCCCACACTCTGCCTGTACCTCTCCACCTGTGCCTGCCCCACACTCCGCCTGTACCTCTCCACCTGTGCCTGCTCCACACTCCGCCTGTACCTCTCCACCTGTGCCGGCCCCACACTCCGCCTGTACCTCTCCACCTGTGCCTGCCCTGCCACTCCGCCTGTACCTCTCCACCTGTGCCTGCCCCACAGTCCGCCTGTACCTCTCCACCTGTGCCTGCCCCACACTCTGCCTGCCCGCTTCCACCTGTGCCGGCCCCACACTCTGCCTGTACCTCTCCACCTGTGCCTGCCCCACACTCTGCCTGTACCTCTCCACCTGTGCCTGCCCCACACTCTGCCTGTACCTCTCCACCTGTGCCGGCCCCACACTCTGCCTGTACCTCTCCACCTGTGCCTGCCCCGCCACTCTGCCTGTACCTCTCCACCTGTGCCTGCTCCACACTCCGCCTGTACCTCTCCACCTGTGCCGGCCCCACACTCCGCCTGTACCTCTCCACCTGTGCCTGCCCCGCCACTCTGCCTGTACCTCTCCACCTGTGCCTGCCCACAGTCCGCCTGTACCTCTCCACCTGTGCCTGCCCCGCCACTCTGCCTGTACCTCTCCACCTGTGCCTGCACCCCCACCTGTAATCGCTACTCCTGTGCCTGCCCACCGTTCTGTGAGTGGGCCCAACTGTTACCGCGCTTGCACACAGCCGCACTGCCCACCTGGAGCCAGCTCCAGGACCTCCTCACACTCGATCCTCCAGCACCTGCCACCTGGCAGAGTCCAGCCCGTGCCCTGCAGGTGCAGGGCACACGGAGCTGCATTACTGGCACAAAGCCCCCACCCGCCTGCCGCCTGCCTTCACCTGTAAGGGGCTGCTCTGGGGCCTGCAGGGACGCGTCTGCCTTTCAAAGAAGCCTCAATGGCAGCTGAGGCAGGGGGCGGCTGCGGAGCGCCCTGCCCCTACGCTGGCGCAGCAGGAGCTGCCAGGCCCAGTTCTAACAAGCTTCAGATGTGGGATGACTGGAATCACAAGCATGAATTTTTATGAGCCTAATAAATCACTCCTCTTTTCCTGCACTTGATGATTCCCAGCAAGGTGTGGTCCCCGCGCCTGCCTTGAACCTGCACCCTGAGGCCACCAGGGGCCACTCGTGGCCGGCCCGGCCAACAGGCACCTCAGCGGTGGCGGGGCGCCACTCAGCAAGGCGGAGCACAGATGGCCAGGCCACAGGCCTGGGAAGGCCCCGCCAGGATACCTCGTCAGCACAACTCACCTGAACCCTCATGAGCGTCTCGGGAAACCCGCCGTCCTGCACAGGGTGGCTGCAGGCATGCTGGCCGCTGGGCGTGACTGCACCCTGGGAGGGGCCCAGCCAGGCCCGTCCTGGGGGCCTCGCAGCACTTCCAGCTGCGTGCGGGGTGGGCCGACCCCCTGCAGACGGTGCCCAGCACCATCAGAAACAGGATCCGCACCCCGACAGCCACTCACGGATTATCAGATCACAGCGGCAGTGCAGACAGGGCCGTAAGTCACCCTAAGCAGCCGTGTGCACCGCCGTCTGAGGCGTCCAGGCAGCTCAGAGATGACAAACGGCGCTGTCAGCCGCCAGGCCCCCGCACGGGATCCGTGTGCTCTGCTGCTCCGCGCTACCTAGTGTTTAATGACAACAGTGAGGCGGCCGCCGCCTTGGACTGTCAGAGCCCTATTAGGAGGAAGATTGAGACCCTGCTCTTCTTAAAGTCACTCAAGCAACGCCAGTTGCTAGTTCCTGTAATTACCGCACACGAGCATCGATCGCACAGCGACACCGACCCCCGCGGGGGACGACGGGTGCAGTTTGCTCAGTGACAGTCGCCACCGGCTGGGGGTGGGTCTTCCTTCCCCTCTCACGACTGCTCTGCCTCCAAGCAGGGAGGGAGAGAAGTCAGCCCGCACACCCCAGCCACGCGGAAGTACGGGCCTACAGGGGACAGGACGGTGGGCGGTGAGGGGCCTGCCCTCAGAAGGGGAGCACGGGCCTCAGGGGCAGTGGGTGTGGGAGGACAGCGCTCGGCCGCCTCACCCCCTCCCAGCGCCCCTTCAAAGAGGAGGGTAGTCCCCCAAGCTCACCCCACCCCCAGCTCAAGGTCACAGGCAGTCCCTGGCCCCTGCACCCCAAGGCTGGCATTCCCTGTCCTCTCCAGCCTCAGACGCCAAGCAGCACCTGAGACAGAGGCACTGTGATCACCCCGCTTCCCAGCTCTGGCCTGCAGGGCCACACCCCGTCTCCTGCCCCCCCCCCCCACCGCAGCCTCTGTCCTAAAACCTCAGTCGAGCCCTTGGGGGAGGACAGGGCCCCCCAGCACTCCACAGCAAGGTCTCGGCCCACCTGACCACACACCCTCACCCTCAGCTCCCTGCTCCCCTCAGGGACACACTCCTAACTTGTGTCCCCAGGCCTGGCCACCCCCTTGCCCGACCTGAACACCGGTGGGCATGAGCCAGCCAGGCCCCCAACACTGGCAGGCAGGACAACCTCAAAAACAGGGCCTGCCAGGGTCGGCACAGGCAGGGCTCCCGGGCCCTCCCTCCTGGGTCTCAGAAAGTGGCCGTTCCGGGCAGCAGGCAGCGCCGCGCGGAGTCCAGGCTGCACCTCTGGTGGGAACCCAGGAACCTGAACTGCTTGAGCCGCCAGGGGGTTCCACTGGGAAGCCCAACTAACCACAGCGTACCCCAGGGAGGCGCAGATCTGACCAGTACCCCGCAGCAGGCCCACAGAGCTCCCCCGCCCCAGCTGAGGCTGTGAGCTAATCCTGACTTTCACATGTCGGTCCCCAGAGGACATGGCCTGGGGCAGGAGCTTCCTGCTCACTGAGCCCGGCTGCCCTCGAGCCCCTGCACGCTTGCCCATCACAGGCACGGCGGGGGCCCTGCAGGGGCCTGGAAGTCACCTCATCCCAGACCCCGCGTGCCAGTCTCCCTCCAGGCCTCCCCAGCTGTGCTGGCAGCCCGAGGGGCGGAGCTGCAGAGCAGTGAGCAGGCCACGGGGTGGGGGGAGTCCCCAGAGCTGCCACTGGGTCCCTAGGGCAACCCAGTGGGGTCAGGCCAGAAGCGACTCAGCCGGAGCTGTGGACAGACTAGAGAAGGGCCCACATGGGCTGGGGATGGGGGTGTGGAGCCACACGTCAGGAACATTCTAGCCCCCGCTCCCAGGAGGCACTACCGTGCTTGCTGTGGCGTGTACACATGTGCGAGGAAAGAAGCAAGCAGACGGCACAGAGACCCCAGGCACAGGGCCAGGAATCCCCCGGCTACACACTGAGTCCCCAGACCCGACATGGAAAGCCACCCGCAACCAGCAACACCTGCCTCACGTCCCCCCAGTAACAGTGAGCCAAGAGTCCTGCGGGGCCACCGCAGCACCCAGAGGGGGAGGGGGAGAGCAGCGGGGTTCTCCCCTGTGAAGAGCTGGCCGGGGAGGGGAGAGGTGCGAGCAGGCAGGGCCTGGCCACAATACACTCAGCTGCCCTTCCCAGCCCAGAGGCAGCAGGCGAGCGCGAATGTGCTCACTGCGGCACCAAATCATGCCTCCTAACGACCAGCTGTGGCTGCGGCCGCCGTTTCTTGACAGGGAAGCCGAGGCAGAGAGAGGTGTGGCCAGAGGTCACAAGGCTCCTGAGTGCACCAACACCAGGCTCGGAGGGACAGAGCTCACCTTCTGCCCAGCGGGAGCCCCTGCGGCCCCTGGGACCAGCAACAGCACCTAGGGTTCTGGCCCCGGCTCCATGTCCACCCTCCCAGGAGCTCCCAGTGGGCCAAGTGAGGGACTGGCCAAGGGCAGGGAGCTCAGGCTGTGGCAGCACCATACGAGCCCCCTTCCTGCTTCATCACTGGGCCCAGGAATGAGCCACACACACACCCCCAGCACCACCCTCCTGGGGAAGCAGGCAGGCCGCATGCCCCTGCAGGTGGTGGGTCACTGCCTGGCACCCTCCTGCACCTGCTGCCGCCACCCTCACGCTGGCTCTGAGCGGTCCAGAACGCCTCCCCAGGAGGGCACAGGTGCAGCACAGGCAAGGGTGCTCTCACGGCTGCTGCAAGACGGGAGCTGCCTCGGGGGCTTCTCCAGCAGAGGCCTCTGCAGGGGTGAGGCGGGAGAGGGTTGCCTGGCCCGGCCTTCCCTCAGGATCTACACTTATCCCAGAACTGATCAAGTCTCTGCAAGTCTCTGCAGGCATCAGCACCGCCGCTGGAGGGGCCACCCTTAGGCCATGCGGGCCATGCTGAGCTCATGAAACCAGCACCCACAGACCGCACGGACTCGCAGCTGAGGCGCCGGTTAGCAAGCGCACACCGCACACCAGTGCCCGGGTTCACAGCCAGCTCTGGCTCCCAGGAGGCGGCAGCGAGGACTCCTGTCGCTGAGTCCCCGCCCCATGTGGGAGATCGGGATGGTGCTCCCAGCTTCAGCCCCAGATGTCATGGCATCCGGGACAAGGGCTTGCTGGCTGGCTTGCTTACTCTGCCTTTCAAAGGAGTACTTAAAGAAAAATGGAATCCACCATTCTCTGGTTTTGGCAAGATCCCAGTTCATATCGTTCCGCAGCCCCCAATCTAGGCCACCACATGCACCAAAGGCCTCAGAAGTGCTGGCAGAGACCCTGGAGCCGGAGTCCAGGGCTCAGGGCAGGGCTGTCCCTGGGGCTGTCTCTCAGCTGTTGTCCTGTCCAGAGGTGGACCACTGCGGGCCCTACCACCCACCTGACACAACCATCCACGGCCGCTCTGGGTGCAGGCAGACGGACATGAAGGCAACCTAGGGAAGAACCCTGAGCACAGGGTTTGGGGAGACACCTCCCCTGACTTCCCAGGGGGACATGAGGGGAGGCCGGCCACCGGAGGCTCTGCCAACAGCCGCATGATCTCACAGTAGCGGAGCCACAGTGTCTGCACCCCCACCTTGCTCCAGCAAGCCCTTTGCTGCCAGCAGCCGGGGCACTGGAGACATTCCCATAGCCACTTTCTTGAGAACTGGCCACTGACACCGCGGGCCCCCAGTGCAGGCTCTCTGCAGGCTGCCGCACCTGCGCCACACCCGCCACGCTGCTGCTGCAGCACCAGAAGGCGGCCGGACCCCAGCACAGATCCCAGCAGCTTGGCGTGCACCGTGAAGGGGAAACACAGCAGCTCTGGGAATCATTTAGAGTGAGTCGAGCCCCATAGAATGACAGCAGACGAGAGCCGGCCAGCGCTAAGGGCCCACAGGGCCGAGCACACAGGGGCCTCCCCGGGAGAACCTGCCTGGACTAGAACCCTCTCCTAGACACAGCCGGCCTTGCACGGGAGCCCGGGCTCAGGTCTGCTCCAGGCTGATGTCTGGGCGCAGCAGGCGACCCAGCTCTCTCGGGCAGTCCCCCGAGCTGGCTGGCTCTAACAGGCAGGGAGGCAACCATGGGAAGCACGAGCCACACCCCTCAGACGCCTGCGGCCCCTGGCCCTCCCCGCGTGTCCTGCAGTGAGCCAGGCCCAGCTGGGCTCGGGAGCCCTCCCCTCGGCACAGCTGCTCCGCACACAGCTCTGCAGCCCAAGGCCAGGCTGGGACTGCAGCAGTCACTGGGAGCCGCCCGGGCTGGGCCACTCCTGACTCCCAGAGCCCCTGCGAGTGCCCCTCTCTGCTGGGCGCCAGGCCACAGACAGCAGCAGGACAGCTAAGGCCATCGCACTGGACACACCCGCCAGTCCAGCTGGTCACAGGGCCCCATGTCTGGCCCCCACCTCAACAGCCGTGAGGGGGCAGGGCAAGGGTGACACAAGGACAAAGGGGGAGATCTGTCTCCCCTGCACTGGAGGCTGTGGCCTGGGACGAGACCGGCCAGCCTTCCGGAGCTGGACGCCCAGAGCGGTGGCACAGGCGGGGCCCAGGCTCCTCTCCAAGGCCAGTGCGCCTTCCTGCCACACCTGCAGACACTCCAGCAAACCAACAACCAGCCACCCAATGACCAGGAACAGCCGAATTCACAGCCACTGTACCCGGCTGTGATCTTTGGAAGTCCCATCTGTCCTGGGCACTGACACTCGCTCTCCAGCTCGCAAGGCCTGCACGCTGAGATGCGCCAGGTCATGCAGCGGACGCCCAGAAAGTGGCAGCGGGACCCAGCCATGGCCGCGGCTTCCCTGGCCCTCTGGGGCCCACAGGTCCCTCCAAGCAGGGCCCTGCCTGCTGCCAGCAGCAATCGAGTCCCTGGGCTCACCAGGGCAAGACCACAGCTGGAAGGAGTGGGACCACAGCGGGATCACAACAGACCACAGCAGACCACAGGGGGACCCAGCGGGACCACAGCAGACCACAGGGGGACCACAGCGGGACCACAGCAGACCACAGCGGGACCACAGCAGACCACAGCAGACCACAGCAGGACTACAGCAGGACCACAGCAGACCACAGGGGGACCATAGCGGGACCACCGCAGACCACAGCGGGACCACCGCAGACCACAGCAGGACCACAGGGGGACCACAGCGGGACCACAGCAGACCACAGGGGGACCACAGCGGACCACAGCGGGACTACAGCAGACCACAGCAGACCACAGGCCCCCCACCCCCAGGGCTCCTGTGACCTGTTGAGAAGCTCTGGCAGCTAAAAGACACATAACCCAGCCCTTTCCTCACATCTCTCCCTAGGCAGAGCCACACGAGGGGCCCAAAAGCCAGAGAAGGGGAGGGTCTCAGCTCAGAGCCAAGTAGGCGCCTCCTCAGGGGTTGCCATCCATGTCAACATGCTCCCAGTGGACTGCAATGGGCAGTGAGGAGAGCCAGCCAAGAGGGCATGGCCCTGGGGCCCCACGGGGGCGTGCACAGCCCCAGACAGCAGGCTCCGGGGAGGGGCCTCAGGTGCAGAGGCACGCCCGGCCAGGTCTCCTGCTGGCAGTGGCCCACACGACCAGGCAGCACTGGCCACCCTGGCCTGTGAGAGCAGCAGTGAGCAGCCTGTGTCCACCCCTGCCCACCATGGGTCAGCACCCTACCATCCCTAGCCAGGCTTGGCACCTGCACAGCCCCCTCCACACTCCCAGCAAGAGAGGCACCCCAAGCAGCATGCTCTGACCCTGAAGTCCAGGGCCTCCCTCAGTGTCGCTGAGGGGTCTGCTGGCTACACCTGAGGCCTGTCACCCACTGTCACTCAAGCCCACACAGCAGCCCTGCCCCAGGAGAAGCGCCTCACGCAGCCCCCACCGCCCTCAGCCCAGCATGGCTACAGCAGGATCTGCATCCTGACCAGGCATGGCTGCCTGAGGCCTCTCCCCTGGCCTCAAGCTGGAGTGAGGAGAAGCCGCAGGAGGCACTGACCGTCCACAAGGCCCACAGCAGCCCAAAGTGCCTGGACAACCGAGCAGCCCTCCCACCACTCACCCAGAAAGCTCGGGGGCCACAGGATCTGTCCTGTACACACAGGTCACCAGGACCCTGCACTCTGACCCTGCAGGTGGGGGAGTGGGCCACCAGCTATGGGGCGGGGGGAGAGGCTCCCACCCCCAGCTCTCCAGCATGCACGCCCCACTGGGCCAGCCCACCAGGCACTGGGGGTGGGCAGGGGGCCTGGGACCTGGGGCTGCAGGCTGGCTTAGCCTGCCCAGCACAGAGCCTCTCTCTGGGAAGGCCACCCTGGACACACGGCCCACAGCGGCCCTGACCCTTCAGGCTCTGTCCTGTCTGGCCTTCTGCAAAGTGTCCATCTGCAGTCTCTACCACCCAACAGACAAGCGGACCAGAGACCACGAGGAAGAAAGAGCAGGCGTTCAGCACGTGCTTAGGCTGCCGCATCCCCAGTCGGAGCTCCTGGGTCGCGTCCCGGCGCCTCGGCTTCCCATGAGCCACCTGCTAATACGCACCCTGGGATGGCTCAAGTGGTTGCGTCCCTGACACCCATGTGGAACCAGACAATGGAATGGATAGGGATCCAGGTAATTACGCCAACTTGAAAAAAAATAACTAACTACCGATGAGCCCAAGGGGTTAAAAGACGAGACTGCAGGGACAGGTGGCAGAGTGCCTGGCTGTGCCCAGACCCCGCCACAACTCCAACCCAGCTCCCTGTTACATACCTGGGAGGCAGGAGGTGATGGCCCAAGTACTGCGCCCTGCCTCCCACGCGGGAGACCTGGGTCTAGTTCCTGACTCCTGGCTACAACCTGGTCCGGGCCCCAGCTGTTGTGGACACGCGGGGACTGAACCAGTGGATGGAATATCTCCTTCTCTCTGTCTCTCCCTCTCTCTGTCACTCCCCGCCCCCTTTTTTTTTAAACAGGCAGAGTGGACAGTGAGAGAGACAGACAGAGAGAAAGGTCTTCCTTTGCCGTTGGTTCACCCTCCAATGGCCGCTGCACTGCGGCCGGCGCACCGCGCTGATCCGATGGCAGGAGCCAGGTGCTTCTCCTGGTCTCCCATGGGTGCAGGACCCAAGCACTTGGGCCATCCTCCACTGCACTCCCGGGCCACAGCAGAGAGCTGGACTGGAAGAGGAGCAACCGGGACAGAATCCGGTACCCCGACCGGGACTAGAACCCGGTGTGCCGGCGCCACAAGGCGGAGGATTAGCCAACTGAGCCGCGGCGCCGGCCCACTCTCCCTTTCAAGCAATCTTTTTAACACACACATACATACACACAAAGCTCATTCAGGTGCCGGTGCAGTGGCGTAGCAGTAAAGCTGCCAGCTGCAATGCCGGCATCCCATATGGGCGCCGGTTCAGGTCCTGGCTGCTCCACTTCTGATCCAGCTCTCTGCTGTAGCCTGGGAAAGCAGCAGAAGACGGCCCAAGTCCTTGGGCTCCTGTACCCACGTGGAAGACTGGGAAGATGCTCCTGGCTCCTGATCAGCACAGCTCTGGCCATTGCGGCCTGTTGGGGAGTAAGCCAGCAGATGGAAGACCTCTCTCTGCCTCTCCTCTCTCTGTGTAACTCTGACTTTCAAATAAACAAATAAATCTAATCTTAAAAAAAAAAAAAAAAAAAAAGACAAGGGAAAGGAGCCAGTGTTACAGTGCACCAGTTAATGGCGCCAGCATCCCAGCATGCGGTATGAGCACTGGCTCCAGTCCCGCTGCTCCACTTCTGATCCAGCTCCCTGCTAATGTGCCCGGGGAAAGCAGCAGAGGATGGCCCAAGTACAGGAGTTCCTGGCTCCTGGCTTCAGCCTGGCCCAGCCCTGATCACTGCAGCCATCTGGGGAGTGAACCGGAGGATGCAAGATTTCTCTCTCTCTCCCCCTTCCTCTTTCTCTGTCACTTGCCTTTTTTTTTTTTTTAAAGATTTATTTATTCATTTGAAAGGCAGAGCTACAGAGAGGCAGAGAGAGAGAGAAAGAGAGAGGTCTTCCATCTGCTGGTTCACTCCCCAGATGGCCGCAACAGCCGGAGCTGAGCTGATCTGAAGCCAGGAGCTTCTTTCGGGTCTCCCACGTGAGTGCAGGGGCCCAAAGACTTGGGCCATCTTCCCTGCTTTCCCAGGTGCATTAGCAAAGAGCTGGATTGGAAGTGGAGCAGCCGGGACTTGAACCAACGCCCATATGGGATGCTGGCACTGTCACAGTGCTGGCCCCCACTCTGCCATTCAAATAAATAAAAGAACAGAAATGTGAAGAAGATAGAACAGAGGGAAAGCACATGGGAAGATGGTAAACTCAATCCAGATATGTTCATTACTACACTAAATGTAAAAAGACTAATTTTTCAACACTGTTTTATTGATTTACTTACTTGAGTGGTAGAGACAGATTGCCCAGCCGCTGGGTCACTCCAACAGCCCCAGGGCAAGACGAAGCTGGGAGCAAGGAACTCAACCCAAGCGTCTCACCTACAAGGCAGGGACGGACCGCTGAGCCATCACCACGGCCTCCCGGGGTTTGCAGCAGCAGGACGCTGATGGTAGGAGCCAGGCATGCCCCAGGCACTCCCACATGGAAGGCAGGCATCTTTCCCTATCCTAACCACCAGGCCAATGACCACCCTAACTATTTCCTTAAAAGACAACTTCAGGGGCTAGGTGCCTGAAACACAGCACCACACGGGCACCAGTTCGTGTCCCGGAGGCTCCACTTCTGATCCAGTTCCCTGCTAAGCAGTGGAAGATGGCCCACGTGCTTGGGCCCCTGTACCTACGTGGGAGACCCGGAAGAAGCTCCTGGCTGCTGGCTTCAGATTGGCTAAGCTCTGGCCACTGCGGCCATTTGGAGAGTGAACCAGTGGATGGAAGACCTCTCTCTCCCTCTCTGTCTCTGTAACTCTGCCTTTCAAACAATAAATAAGTCTTTAAAAACAAAAAACAAAACAAACAAAAAAAAAAAAACAAAAACAAAAAAAAAGCCAGACTCCCCGCTCCATAAGCGACTTCAGCAGCCACTGCGGTCGCGCCAAGGCAGACGCACAGACTGACGGAGGCTGCCCACGAGCTGCGCCCTCAAGAAGCCTCGGCAGAGGCCAGAGGCTGGAGTCCAGAGCACAGGCACAGACACAGCATGGCTATGGGGTGGCCGTGCAGGGCGGCACTGGGCAAAGTGGCCAGAGCCAGACCACACGGCGGCCCCAGCCACGCGAACGCTCCCCGTTAAAAGCACTGCCTGCCCTGGAGACCGCGACGCGGGTGCCCCTCGTCACCTCTGGCCCAGGCCCACGTCAGCACACGGCAGGGCGGCAGGGCGGCAAGGTGGGCCTGGCTCTCTGGCTGCCACACCGCCCTCAGACACACTCGGGCTCTGAGTGCCACAGCAGGGCCAGAGTGCGGCCCAGCCCCACGCCCACACAGCTCCGAGAGCCAGCCCAAGACCTGCCTGCCTGGGGCCTGCAGTGCGATTCTGAGGGGACCACCGCACCCCTTCCACCACAGCCCAGGGCAGGAGGAGGCCCAGCTGGCCTGAACTTCCCTCAGCTGCCCTCGGCACGAGAGAACTCTGCCCGCAGTGCCAGGCCTGTCCACAGCACACCTTCCCAGGTCTGGCACCCCACACCCCCCCATGGGGGTCACGTCCCAGAGACCAACAGTGGGGCTGCCATCGCTGGCCCCAGGAGCCCCAGGGGAAAGGCCCTGGGAGCCCCTGGGAAGTCAACAGGCTGGGGGCCCTGAGCCAGGCCGCCTGGCCCCTGCTCCTCCTGGGCCACACAGAACGTCCAAGCTGGGAGCTGCTCAGGGGTCAGTCAGAACCGCCCAGCCTGGCTGCCAGGCCCAGGCAGGGCACACGGACCCCAGCTCCAAAGGCCACCCGAGCAAGACAGCAGTGAGAGCAGAGCCTGGCACAAGTGGGGGGCTGAGGACCCGCGGGGTAGAGCTCACAGCTCACAGCCCCCGCCCCCCGCAGCCAGGAAGGGCTTCTCCAGGCCCCCAGCACAGGTCTGCAGCTGCCCCAGCAAATGCTCAGACGCTGGGCCCTGGCACAGCTCGGGGATGGGCCAGCAGCCGGGCATTCCTCCAAGGAGCACACCTCCGTGGCAGCTGTGGCAGCCAGGGCTGCCCGGCGCCACCAAATTCCCACCAGGGGGCAGGAGGGTGGGCTGTGGGCAGCCGGGCCTCTGCACCGCCTTCCAGGAGACTGCTCTTAGCCCGCCTCCTTGCCCTCCTGGGTTTCACTTGGCACCCAGCTCCTGGGCCTGCCACCACGGGGGACTGGACCTGACCCCCTTCAGCGGTCTCTGCCTGCAGCTGGCCCGAGAGCAGGGGTCAAGTCCCCACTCAGAGAGTCCGGCCGCAGGGCTCCACTTGAGCCCAGGGTCCAAGGGCAGGAAGGGTGGGGGCCTCCTCGGCAGGGCCACGAGGAGGGAGGCAGGCTCCAGGGCCAGATGGCCTGCCTGCCAGTGCGGGGCCGACTGCGCCGACTTTCCCAACTCTGTGCCTCCTCGGTGAAACGCACCGAGCAACCGAGCATGGGTCTGGAGAAGCCGCTTCACGGCCATCTGGACTGGCTCCTCCCTCCCTGGGGCCCTGGGGCCCAGCATCCAGGTCAGCACCCATGGGGAGGGGCACCTGTGTCCAGCTGGGGGGCGGGGATAGCCATGGCCCCACCTGGGATCCAGGTCCCTGCACTCAGTGCAGAACCCCCCAGGTCCAGGTCCAGCCTCAGGAAGCCCTGTCCACAGCTGGACTCTCCCTGGTCTCCTGGAGACAGCCCACGTCTCCCAGCAAGAATCATCTCAGTGTGGCTGGGGCCTTGCTGTGCCGGCCATCGGCCACACACCCAGCACCAGGCAGGAGTGCGCTGGATGCTGGGTCAGCAAGGGAGGCCCAGGGCAGGAAGATCAGGCGCCCAGGGACAGCTACAGGCTGGGACGGGGCTTCCTCCCTGTCACAGCCCCACCGCACGCCACGGATGCCGGGGGAGCAGCACAGGTCCCCAGAGCAAGTGCACACCCCCGGAGCTCCAGCACACCCAGCCTGCCCCGGCTGTGGGGGCGGGGGAGGCAGAGTGGAGGGAGTGCCGCCCAGCAGCGCCAGGACCCCCGGGCGCCTGCATGAGGGGTTCAGCCGCAGGCTGGCCCCCAGCAGAGAAGGGGCCACTGTACTGGGCCCCTGGAGGCCACACCTCCCCTCCAGAGGTGGAGCTGCCCAGCACCCAGGATCACAGCTTCTCCGGGCGCTGCCGCCTCGCTCCCACACCCAGGTGTGAAACCCAGGAGCGGTGAGGAGAGCCACCAGGAGGCGGCAGGGACGCTGCGTCAGGCCAGTTCCCCGCGCTGGCCTCAGGCCTGCTGGTCCCGCCTGGGCGCAGACTCCCAATGTGGCCTACAGGGTGGGACGTGGGGCTGGCCTGGCACTGTGCCCAGGAAGCCCCTGACCGTTCGGCGGCACGTCCCCACCGTTGCAGCCTGGGGCATGTAGCAGACCACACGAACTCACACAGCCCGTGTCCCAGCACCCACTGCCAGGCCAGACTCCTGAGCGAGACCACCAGGGTGAGAGGGATCCTGTGGCTCAGGGGACGAGGGCGCTGCCCTCGACCAGTCTCCCAGGGCATGTGGTGGGAAGGAGCCTGTGCCACTCATGGCCAGGAGCACAGCGACTCACCCAACAAAGGGACCCGCACACACTGCCCCGGCTGGGGAACCCAGGGCCCCTGCCCCCACGGCAGCACCAGCTGGGGCCGTCCCGACACACCAGCTTCCGGGGGTGCCCCCAGGACCAGGTCGGCACGGCCAGGACAGCAAGCCGGCCGCCCAGAGCAGACCTGGGAGCTCAGAGGTCCTACAAACTGGCCCTGCAGGGCTGCAGCCCAGGGCGGGACAGGCAAGCCCCTGCTGACCATCCCGCCCCCCGGGGCCAGCACCGCTCTGCTCCCTTTGCCCTTGCAAGCACACACTGCCTCACGTGGCGGCACGCTGACCTCCAGCAGGGCGGCTCCAGCAAACCTCACCTCCCACCGAGGCCAGCTGGGCCTGACGACAGCGTCTGCCCCGGGCCGTCTGTGGGCCCTCGGGACGCACGGCGCTGGCCGGCCCGGGTTGGGTGAGGTGGCACCAGCCCACGCACCCACGGCAGCCTCCTTCCCTGCATCGAGCGCCCTGGCGTGCGTCTCAGCCCAGGCCATGCGCGTGCAGGAGGGCACAGGACCCTGGCCTGCAGCACCAGGCCATCGGGCAGAAAAGAGGGAACGCCCAGGGGTGGGACATGGGCTGACCAGCACCACCACAGATGCCCTCATGAGGGGCAGCGTGGACAGCTGACAGCCTTGAGAGGAAGAGGCCCGGCGCCTAGGCTCTATCTGGTCAGTGTGCGTGCTGACCCTCCCCTCAACATCCCAGCACAAGCCAAGTGCAGAGCCATGGTCAGAGCCGGGCCTGGGCACGAGGCGACAAAGGACCGCATGCACCAGCAGGGCCTGCGCTGCCACCCAACAGGGGACACCAGGGACCTGGGAGGGGGTGGGGAAGAACTTGGGAGGCAGCCATGAAGCGCGGAGGAAAAATAGGACAGCGGAGTGCACACACGCTTGCTGCCACAGCCAGCAGAGCCCACCCAGGAACTGGCAGGGGCTGCCAGAGGGTAGGACCAGTGCCCAGAGGGCCCCCGTGCCCAGGCGTCTTGACCAGGAGAGCTGGCCGACAGGCCGTGGGGTCCTGCACAGGGCGGCAGGTGTCGGGGAGGTGGGCAGCACTCACATGGAAGGGGCCCCCTGAGCACTGCCTCGGAGACTGGGACTCTGGGAACAGGCACCAGGTCCCAGGGGGCTAGTGCAGGGAGGCAGGGAGGCCTGGGGAGGTGAGAGAAGGCGGGGCTCCGGGGTGAGACCGGGGACAGCTCTCAGCGCACATGGTGACAGGGGCTATACCCGGCCAGACAAGGGCCCGTGGCCCACACCTGCCCTCCCTCCAGTGTCCTGGGGCAAGGACAGGTCCAGCCAGGGCTGGGACAGAGGCAGCTGACTCAAGTGAGAACCCGGCAGGTGCAGGTCTGGCGCCAGCTCACGGTCTACACATGAGACCACTGTGCAAAGCGGGTCCTCCTGTCCGCCACAGGTGGACCCCTGCTCACTCCCGCCCAGCCCTCCGCGTCGGAGCCTCCTGCAGGCCCGGTGTAGGTGGTGGAATGGGGGCAGCAGGACGGAAGTCTCCCCACATCGCCACCCACTGCAGCTCTTCTAGGGCTCGAGGAAGCCCCGACTAGGGCACAAGGGGGCAGCTGGAAGAGCGGGACAGCAGCCATTCAGCCAGTTGCCCCATGGTGGCCGAAGCCCCGCGCTGGGCCCAGGCTGTGGCCGGAGGAGGAGAACTTCAGAGCTGGCCCTGGACCCACAAGAGGCCAGCAGCAGTGGCGTCCCTGGTGTGAGCTCCACATGGACCACTTGGCACAATCGCACGTGTGGCAAATCCTACGCCAAGCATGAGACCCCCAGAAGGCTTCCCCCGCCTCTGCCCAAGTGCCTTCCCCGCGTCCGCCTGCTTAGACGGGTACAGATGACGCCGTCTGCCGCGGCGCTAGGCGGACACTCAGTGCCCAGGCTCCCAGCAGTGTCTTCCAGGAGAAAACGCAAGGAGCACACCGCTGGGGCGCCCCGGACCCCCGTCTGGTCCCCAGCCACAAGCCCACCGAGCTCGGGAGGGGGAGGCGGGAGAGGCAGGGAAAGGCCATGACTTTGGCACCCGCTCCGTCCCCAGGGCAGGCGGCCATGGGTGCTGAACAATGCAGTTTTGAATTCAATTAAAGCGATTATCTGCTGTGGCAAATAAATCGTGTACAGCAGCACCCCAGGCACTTCGCACCTCAGCCCCGCATCCCTCCGCTTCCTCCTGTTTACGCACTCGCAAATTAAACTGCTGATAATATGCGCCAAAATAAAAAATGAGCGCACCTTGTCCCGAGAAAATTGATTCTCCCTCCTCCTGAACTGGCGACTGCAGGTTTTATACACTGTTCCTGGTGGTCATTAGTAATTCAATTTTCTTTTTATTAGCCCCCTATCTGCTGAGCAACACAGCGGCAGAGCTGACCTCTTTCACACGGGTAAATGTTTAAAACCCTTTCCTGATTAATTTTGCCAGTTAAGAAAAAGAGGAGAAATGGCCCGGCTCTCGCCCATCACAATGAGTAAAGCTTAATGTTGATTGTGATGGAATTCCTAACGCCAGGGAAATTGATTGAGCGCGGCAATTATGCTGCCGTAGTAACTCAGGGGAGATGGGATCGCTCTCCCCTGGCCGTAGCCTTTTGGTTATTTAAAACAATCCAATTTGCAAGGATAATTATGTATTAGTGTTTTATCTGCCACTTGAAATGAGCAGGGGAGTTTCGATGCTGGCCCAGCATTAGCAGGTTATTGCTGCAAATTACTTGATATCTGCTTTCTTTCACATAAAGAGGAAATTAGGCAATCAATTACCACCAAAAAAAAAAAAAAAAGTGCACCGAGGGGATCAGAGGAGCAAGTGCGCCCTCTGCTGGCCGCCATGCCGCACAGCAGGGCTGCGGTGGGGACACAGGCGCAGCTGCAGGAGCGGCTCCTGGAAGCCCCTCCCTCTCCCACAACACAGCAGCCCCGGGTGGCAGAGCCCACACACCCCGGCAACTGGGACACTCCTCCCACAGGACGGAGCCAGGGCTCACCATCTGCTGGACGCAAAACAGGGAGGTGAGGGCCCCGGGCAGCCACAGAAGGGGGGCCCAGCTGGCTGGCAGCCACTCTAGCCAGGGTCCACACCCGCCTGGAGGAGCTGTGCAAGACCCAGGCCGCCGGGGCCCAGGGAGGGCCTTGCTCCCCAAGCACCCAGGCACAAAACGGACGCCTGTAAGGCAGAGGGCCAGCTCTGCCCACCAGGGCTCAGGACAGGCAGGCAGGCCGCAGGGCAGGGTCTTTGCAAGACGGAGCCTGGGGCAGCCTTACCGACTCCCCAGGATGAGCCAGCCCCCACCTGGGAAGCTGTCCAAGGTAACTCCTGACCTCGTGGAGGGGCGGTCCCTGGGCCTCCTGCCCAAGTGGCCACAGCAGGATCCAGGCCAGTGGCTCACACAGCTCTGCACACACCTTCCCAGGACTCCCTGCCCACTGGGGAGAGCGAGGCCCCCGCCCCGTCTGCCTGCTGGCTCCTCTGCTGGCCACTCCCAGGGCACGTCACGTCCCTGAGGACAGGGATGTGGGTCCAGCTCCCTGCTTGGCTCCGCAGCCAATCACCCTCCCTCCCTGCTGTGGCTACAACCCCCTTCCTCATCACATCCACCCCCCAGCTGCCAGGGTGCCTGGCCAAGGCTGTGTATGGCTGGGCAGCTGGGGCTGGTGACCTCAAACCTCAAACTCCTGCTCCCCGTGGGGCTCAGGGGGCACTCGTGGGCGCCCACGGCCCTGGAAACAGGCCAGCCTGGTACGAAGCAGGATGGTGGCCCCCACAGACCACAGACCCCCACAAGGACCCCCACAGCCGTCCCTCCCACCCAGCCCAGCCACGGTGCCTGCAAGTGCCCTGGACCTGTCACCCTGGATGAGGTCCACACTCGCCAGGGCCCCAAGCCCAGCCGCACAGCCCCTGCAGGCTCTCAGCACTGCGCGGGCCACACAGCACTGCGCACACAAGCACCAGTTCTCAGTCCGACTGCGCATGTCCTGACAGCCCACCTGCTCCAGACCTCACACCTGTCACCAGCCCCAACACCCAAAAGCCCGCCCACCCGCACACGCCCCCAGCTCTCCCTGGCAACCTCGGCCAGTGCCATCCCAGGGCTTCAGACCCCTCCCCACAGAGCCCCAGGCACAAGCCGGCCTGGAGGTGGCATCCCCAACGTGTCCTGGCCTCATCACTCATGGTCGGGGAGGGCAAGGTGGTCCCCACAGAGCCCCCACCTCCTCGAGGCTGGGGCCTCCCCAGGCCACGCCAGGGCCGCAGACCCACTCCTCTGAGCTGCTCACAGGGCCCCGGGTGACAGAAGGGAAGGGAAGCCAGCGCCTCCCAGGCCGGATCTGCGGCCGGGGCCCAGACCGGGAGGCCTCCTCAACGCAGGTCTGCATGGCCACCGCCCTCTCCCTCCCAAGAGGGGCGAGGCTCCGTGCCTGCCCCGCCGCACGCCCCGCCCCAGCCCAGCGTCCCTCCCCCGGCGTACCCTCTCTGGTGGGCAGGCGGCACAGCCGGTGCCTGGTGATCTGCAGCAGGCCCCTGTGGGGGGTCTTCTTCAGGACAGGGGTGCTCCTCCCGCGGACGGCCTGTCGGCGCCGCAGGCTGACAGGCGTCTTGGTGCCGACAGCTGAGGGGCTGCTCTTCTTGTCCCCAGGGAGGCTGTGGGGAGAACACGCAGGCAGCTGCCCACCCACCTGCCCCGCCTCCACTGGCCTCTGCGGCCAGCTGGGGAGCAGCCCCACCCACCACCCCAGGGGATCCTGCCACACACCCCAGGAAAGGATGGGGGGGGGCAGGACCTCCCGCCTCCTCCCCACCTCCCAGGCCAGCTGTCACCGACCCCGAGTGCTGCCCACCAGGCCAGCACTCCCAGAGCAGAGCGAGCCCCGCAGAGGGAGGCAGGGAGGGGCGGCTCCCACAGAGGGCAGCAGGGCAGGGGACTGCCCACCAGAGCCAAAGGCCAAGGCCAGACACAGGAGAGCCTTCCTGGGGGGAAGGCACTATCCCCGGCCCCAGACCACGCACTCCGGGCTACCGCGCATGGGTCGGGGACAGGAAGGGACGTGTGCCGGGGAGGCAGTGCCGGCCTGGCCACCTCACCCACCACGGGGCAGCTGGGATGCGAGGGAGTCGGCTGCCTCTGGGGCAACGGCCCCTGACGGTCAAAGCCAGGGAGGCTGCAGCCCCACAGCCCGCTCAGACGGCTGCCCCATTGTAGCCTGGACAGCGCCCTTCAGCGCAGGCCGCGCAGGGCCTGCGCCCGGGGCAGAGCAGCAAAGACCAGGTGCCCCTGGGCGCTGCTCGGAGCACAGCCACCCCAGCAGAGCTGGGGCCGCCGCTGCAGGCCAGGGGCAGGCAGCCCCGCACCCCACCACGTGCCCTGACCCCGCGGACCTGGGCAGAACAGGCCCAGCGGCCCTCCCATCAGGCTCACAGGAGAGAGGGAGGCCCGCTGGCCGTGCCGCCCCAGCTGTGGGCCTGACCGGAAGCGTGCAGTGGGAGGGAGCACAGGCTCAGGGGGGCAAGGCCTTCCCCCAAAACACCAGAGTCGGGGGCCCGGCCGTACCTGGTGCCGCTGCGCCGCCGGATGATCTTGGTGCGGCTCTTCACTTTGTAAGCCGAGAGCGAGGTCTCCCCGGGCGCCCCCGCCGGCCTTGCCCCCGGAGGGGACCCGGATGGCACGGGGGCGAGCAGGGAGGCGTGGTCCCTGCCGCCAGCCTCGGCCTGCCAGCGGAAGGAGGAGGAGGAGGAGGCGGAGGGGCTGGAGGCCTTCCACTTGTACTTGCTGGGGGAGGGCCCGGCCTTCGAGGCCGCAGCCGGCCTCCTGGCCTTGGCCTGGTCCGCCCGGAGCTGCGCCGGCTCTGTCGCGGCCGTGCCGCAGGGGGTCTTGCCCAGGTTTTCCACGGCTGCTCGGGGACTCAGGGCCCGCCGGGCGGCACGGGGGCTTTTGGCTGAGGCTGCGACCCATTTGTAGTTATTTTTCCGGAACTTGCTGGTTCGACAGGGTACCAGCAGCGAGGCCTCGCGGGCCTGCCTGGCTCCGGAAGCTGGCCTGGCTGGGCCCACGGTGGATCCTGAGGGGACCGGCTGAGCTGGGTGGCCGGCCCTCACTCTCCCGTGCCCCGGGAGCTGCGCGGCACAGCTGGCTGCAGAGTGAGGGGCACCTGTGCGGCCCAGGCCGGGGGCAGGGGCGTGTGCCTTGATGGCCACCGCGCTCTCGCTGACCGTCCGCCGGGGCCCGGGGGCGCTGCCACTCACACTGCCCACGGACCTCACGACCCGGGGCCTGCCCGGCTCCTTCTGGCAGACCAGGAGGGGGTCCTCCACGCTGCGGCCGCCCCTGCCTCTTGCTGGCCTGCAGGGCTGCAGCTGCCCCCCAGGGGGCTCCCCCTCGCCTTCCCGGGGCTGTTGGGCTCCCCAGGGGGTGTCCTCATCTCCCACGGAGCCCTGCAGGGGCACCGGGGCCCCAGCACAGCCGGCCTTCGACGGTGGCTTGATTTTGATGACCATGTTGTGATCTGAGCCAAGCTGGACCTGTCTCTCAAGGACGTCCTGCTGGGGCTCGGGGTCCGGCCTGGCCCCTGCTCCAAGGGCCGTCTGCACGTCGCGGTCACCGGACGGGTCAGAGGACCCGGGGGGCCAGTTCACCAGGGAGTATTTCTTGCGCCACGAAGGCCCCTGGTGTGTGAAGTCTCTCCGGCTGGGACGAGGGTAGCGGGTGCCAAAGGCCCTGTCCCCGTGGTAAGCGGGCGGCTGCCATCGGGGAGCAGCTGAGGTGCCCGGGGCAGGTGCGTTGCCGTGGAGGTTTTTGTAGTCGTCGATCAGACCTGGGAAGACAGAATCACAGCTCGGGTCACCCGCAGGGCCACGCCCGCCCTGGGGGCGCCAGACCCCGACTCACTGAGGGCTCCACCCTCAGCCCGACCCCTGCCGCACAACAGCCCCGTGTGCCCGCCTGCCGGGCCCATCTCTGAAGGGAAGCGGTCCCTGGGCAGCTGCCAGGCCTGGGCAGGAGGAGGCTGGGTCAGCCCAGACAGGGCCGGCGGCTGGGCGCCAGGGACGCGGGCCTGTCCCCTCCGGAGGGGGCGGGGCAGGGGCCGAGCGGCACCGCGGGCTTGCACTGAGCTGGGCGGAGGCCCGGCAGCCGCGGCCGCCCCCGCGGCTCTCCACTCGGCCCCAACAGTCTCCCTGAGCGCACAGCCTACTTTTAATTTTTTTCCAGTTTAGAAAGACCAACTTGGGTCGAAAGACATCAGCGAGCGGACGCTGAGGCCTGGGACCCGAGGCCGGGAGCGGCCCCGGGCGCGTGAGGGCAGACGGGCGAGGGGCGAGGGGCGCGGACGCGGCGGCGCCCCAGCCCGTTACTCAGCCACGCCGCCGCCGCGGCCCCGGGGAGCCCCGAAGGCCGCCGGACCAAGCCGGGGCGGGGAACCGACCAGCCGCGGCCCCGCTGGCTCGGCCCGACCGACGGCCCGCCCCCGCGCCGGCACCGGACGGCGGGCGGAGCGCGACCACCCCGAGGAGAGGACGGGGGCCGCCGTGAGGTGAGGGGGAAGCGGGGGACGCGCGCCCGGCCCCGGCCTGACCCACCCTGTAGGAGGCGGATCTGCCGCCGTAATTGCTCCTTTTCATCCATCTCCCGAGTCCGCGACGCCCGGCCAGGCCCCCGCGACGTCATTGCTGCGCGACCGCTTCCCCGCGGGCGGGGCCGGGCGGAGCCGGAACCGCCGAGGCGCGGGGCGGGGCCGCCAGGGGGCGCGCCGCCGCCTGGCAACGCCCACTGGGGGCGGGGATACGCACGCGCAGCGAGAGAGGCGGTTGCGTCACCAGGGAGCGCCGGGGCCTGGCCTCGCGCGTCCGGGCCGGCGCCGGGCCGGTGGGGCCCCGGGTCAGCGTCCAGGTGCGGGCACTTGGCGGGGGCACCGAGGCCTGGCGGGGACCTAGCGGCAGAAGGGCCGGCTGCAGTGGCTGGAGGCCAGGATGCCGTGTCGGGACTCCGGCTGCGGCCGCGGGGAGCGCAGTGGGGGCGAGCGCGTGGAAGCCGCAGGAGCCCGCAGCGAGCGCGGCTGCCGCGCGGAAGCGGGGGTTGGGGCCAGAGCGGGCCCGCACCCGAGAGCGGACGGCGGAGACGCGCCGGCGGCCGTGCGCAGAGCCCGTGGGCTGTCACAGCCGCGGGAGGGGCGAGGTGGCGCGGACGAGCGCCGAGTGCTGCGCGGTTTCGCGGGGCTGGGGGCTGGGGGTGACCGGATGCTGGCTTCGGACGTCCTGCTGGGCGAGACGACAGCGTTGTGACTGCAGTCGGTGCCCTTGAGTCGAACACCTCAAAGTGGCTGAAATGACAGCTTTTAGGATGTATATGTCTTTTTTAAAGATTTATTTATTTATTTAAAAGAGGTAGAGAGAGAGGTCTTCCACCCGCTGGTTCACTCCCCAGATGGCCGCAATGACCGGAGCTGGGCCAGGAGCCAGGAGCCTCTTCTGAGTCTCCCACGTGGGTGCAGGGGCCCAAGCACTTAGGCATCTTCCACTGCTTTCCCAGGCCGCAGCAGAGAGCTGGGTCGGAAATGGAGCTGCTGGGACCAGTGCCCACATGGGGTGCTGGCGCTGCCAATGGCGGCCTCACCCGCTAAGCCACAGCGCCGGCCCCATGTATGTGTCTTAGTACGGTTAAAAAAAAAAAGTGTCCAGGATGGGCGTTCAGGGTACGGAGTGTCAGGTGCCCAGGTGTTTACAGTATGGAGTGTCAGGTGTCCAAGTGTCCATGGTACGGAGTGTCGGGTGTCCAGGTGTTCACGGTATGGAGTGTCAGGTGTCTGTGGTACGGAGTATCAGGTTTTCAGGGTACGGAGTGTCAGGTGTCCAGGTGTCCACGGTACAGAGTGTCAGGTGCTCACAGTGCTGAGTGTCAGGTGTCCAGGACAGGTGTTCACGGTACGGAGTGTCAGGTATCCGGGTGTCCATGGTATGGAATGTCAGGTGTCCACGATACGGAGTGTCAGGTGCCTGGGACAGGTGTTCATGGTATAGACTGTCAGGTGTCCGGGTGTCCATGGTACGGAGTGTCAGGTGCCCGGGACAGGTGTTCACGGTAGAGTGTCAGGTGTCCATGGTACGGAGAGTCAGGTGCCCGGGACAGGTGTTCATGGTACAGAGTGTCAGGTGTCCATGGTACGGAGTGTCAGGTGCCCGGGACAGGTGTTCACGGTACAGAGTGTCAGGTGTCCATGGTACGGAGAGTCAGGTGCCCGGGACAGGTGTTCACGGTACAGAGTGTCAGGTGTCCATGGTACAGAGAGTCAGGTGCCTGGGACAGGTGTTCACGGTACAGAGTGTCAGGTGTCCATGGTACGGAGTGTCAGGTGCCCGGGACAGGTGTTCACGGTAGAGTGTCAGGTGTCCATGGTACGGAGAGTCAGGTGCCCGGGACAGGTGTTCACGGTACAGTGTGTCAGGTGTCCATGGTACGGAGTGTCAGGTGCCCGGGACAGGTGTTCACGGTACAGAGTGTCAGGTGTCCATGGTACAGAGAGTCAGGTGCCTGGGACAGGTGTTCACGGTACAGAGTGTCAGGTGTCCATGGTACAGAGAGTCAGGTGCCTGGGACAGGTGTTCACGGTACAGAGTGTCAGGTGTCCATGGTACGGAGTGTCAGGTGCCCGGGACAGGTGTTCACGGTAGAGTGTCAGGTGTCCATGGTACGGAGAGTCAGGTGCCCGGGACAGGTGTTCACGGTACAGTGTGTCAGGTGTCCATGGTACGGAGTGTCAGGTGCCCGGGACAGGTGTTCACGGTAGAGTGTCAGGTGTCCATGGTACAGAGAGTCAGGTGCCCAGGACAGGTGTTCACGGTACAGAGTGTCAGGTGTCCATGGTACGGAGTGTCAGGTGCCCGGGACAGGTGTTCACGGTACAGAGTGTCAGGTGTCCATGGTACGGAGAGTCAGGTGCCCGGGACAGGTGTTCATGGTACAGAGTGTCAGGTGTCCATGGTACAGAGTGTCAGGTGCCCGGGACAGGTGTTCACGGTACAGAGTGTCAGGTGCCCGGGACAGGTGTTCACGGTACAGAGTGTCAGGTGTCCATGGTACGGAGAGTCAGGTGCCCGGGACAGGTGTTCATGGTACAGAGTGTCAGGTGTCCATGGTACGGAGTGTCAGGTGCCCGGGACAGGTGTTCACGGTACAGAGTGTCAGGTGCCCGGGACAGGTGTTCACGGTACAGAGTGTCAGGTGTCCATGGTACGGAGTGTCAGGTGCCCGGGACAGGTGTTCATGGTACGGACTGTCAGGTGTCCGGGTTGTGGGGAGCAACTCGGACTAGACTAAGTTACTGGAATTAAGACTTACTCTATGCATCTGCTCTCCCACAATATGGCACTGGGAGAAGAGTAAACAACTTCTACACAGCTGCCTCCAGTTCGACCAATAACCTGCAGGAGCTGATCCTGCTCCTGATTGGAGGAGAGCAGCGTACTCGGCGTGTGGGTAGCAGAGTTGGGATTGGTGGAAGAGGACTATAAAGGAGGAGAGAGACAACATGCACCAGGAACATCTAAGGGGAACATCCGGATAACATCTGAGCAGCCCCCGAGAGAGCTGGCCGGCGGTGTGCCGCTCCCCCGTGGAAGTGGGGAAAGTGGCAGGGGGGCCCGCCCCTCCACGGAGGTGGAAGGATCGGCAGCCAACCCGGGAAGAACCAGCAGCAAACCCGGGGAGGGCCGAGCAGACAAAAGAACAGCGCAGGGTCCTGTGTCGTTCCTCCACGAATGGGGGAGTGACACGGGTGTCCATAGTATAGAGTGCCAGGTGCCCGGGACAGGTGTTCATGGTACAGAGTGTCAGTTGTCCATGGTATGGAGTGCCAGGTGCCGGGACAGGTGTTCATGGTACGGAGTGTCAGGTGTCCGGGCGTCCATGGTATGGATGTCAGGTGTCCATGGTACGGAGTGTCAGGTGCCCGGGACAGGTGTTCACGATACAGAGTGTCAGTTGTCCATGGTATGGAGTGCCAGGTGCCGGGACAGGTGTTCATGGTACGGAGTGTCAGGTGTCCGGGCGTCCATGGTATGGATGTCAGGTGTCCATGGTACGGAGTGTCAGGTGCCTGGGACAGGTGTTCACGATACAGAGTGTCAGGTGTCCACGGTATGGAGTGTCAGGTGCCTGGGACAGGTGTTCACGGTACAGAGTGTCAGGTGTCCACGGTATGGAGTGTCAGGTGCCGGGACAGGTGTTCACGGTACGGACTGTCAGGTGTCCGGGTGTCCATGGTATAGATGTCAGGTGTCCACGGTATGGAGTGCCAGGTGCCGGGACAGGCGTTCACGGTATGGACTGTCAGGTGTCCGGGTGTCCATGGTATAGATGTCAGGTGTCCACGGTATGGAGTGCCAGGTGCCGGGACAGGTGTTCACGGTACGGACTGTCAGGTGTCCGGGTGTCCATGGTATGGATGTCAGGTGTCCATGGTACGGAGAGTCAGGTGCCGGGACAGGTGTTCACGGTGCGGACTGTCAGGTGTCCGGGTGTCCATGGTATAGATGTCAGGTGTCCACGGTATGGAGTGCCAGGTGCCGGGACAGGTGTTCACGGTACGGACTGTCAGGTGTCCACGGTACGGAGAGTCAGGTGCCGGGACAGGTGTTCACGGTACGGACTGTCAGGTGTCCGGGTGTCCATGGTATGGATGTCAGGTGTCCACGGTACGGAGAGTCAGGTGCCGGGACAGGTGTTCACGGTACAGAGTGTCAGGTGTCCACGGTATGGAGAGTCAGGTGCCGGGACAGGTGTTCACGGTGCGGACTGTCAGGTGTCCGGGTGTCCATGGTATAGATGTCAGGTGTCCACGGTATGGAGTGCCAGGTGCCGGGACAGGTGTTCACGGTACAGAGTGTCAGGTGTCCACGGTATGGAGTGCCAGGTGCCGGGACAGGTGTTCACAGTGCGGACTGTCAGGTGTCCGGGTGTCCATGGTATGGATGTCAGGTGTCCACGGTCTGGAGTGTCAGGTGCCGGGACAGGTGTTCACGGTACGGACTGTCAGGTGTCCACGGTATGGAGTGCCGGGTGCCGGGACAGGTGTTCACGGTGCGAACTGTCAGGTGTCCGGGTGTCCATGGTATGGATGTCAGGTGTCCACGGTATGGAGTGTCAGGTGCCGGGACAGGTGTTCACGGTACGGACTGTCAGGTGTCCACGGTATGGAGAGTCAGGTGCCGGGACAGGTGTTCACGGTGCGGACTGTCAGGTGTCCGGGTGTCCATGGTATGGATGTCAGGTGTCCAGGACGGGCGTTCATGACACGGATGTCAGTGGAGATCCTTGAGGCTGACGGCGATGCAGTGTGGGAGCAGCGGGAGCCGAGTGTCCAGCCTCGCAGTGGAGCGCTGGGCCCACGTGGGAGTTCCTGGCTCCGGCGCCACGCCAGCAGGCCCTAGGAGGCGACGCTGATGGCTCAGGTGAGAAGCTGCCTGCCGGGCGGGACTGAGCTCCCAGCTCCTGCCGCGCCCAGTCCTGGCCGCTCTGGGCGTCGGGGAGTGAGCCAGCTCATAGGTGCTTCTCTCTCCTCTGTCTCAAAAGAAAAAAAGCCCAGGAAATGGGAAATACGTTAATCAATAAAATTTGCTTTTCCTCTCCAAATCAGTTGAATAGCTTAGCAAAGATAGTAAAAAGGTATCAGGCGTGCAGCTGTGGCGGCAACATGTGGGGCCCGACAGAGGGCGAGGCGTCCTCCTGGTCGCTGTGCGTGAGGGCGCAGCCCGGCCTCAGCCTCTGCCCCGCGAGCAGAGTGGCACGCTCGGGGCCAGGCTGCATGTGTCCCCCACATCATCTGAGACCCCCGCCCCGATGGTGGGGGAGGGGTCTCTGGGCGGTGCTGAGGTCCTGAGCCCTCTCAGGCCTGGCGCTGTCCTCCAACCAGAGCGCGGCCTCCGCCAGGAGCCAGCCACCACCTGGTCACTCCCCCCTCCCCCACCTGGAAGACCCCCCCAAGCCCACTTCTTTCTCCATGTGGCACTCCTGGCCACGGGGGAGGGGGTGGCCATGCAGACTCCGGAGCTGACCACCGAGGCCTGCCCCTCCCTTCTCCCCTCCTCGGGCTCGTGTTTTACAGATGTGTTTACGTGAAGGAGCAACAGAGGGATCGTCCGTCCACTGGTTCCCTGGGCCAGGCCAGAGCCCATAGGACCCTGTGCCGGGCTCCTTTGTGGGGGCACAGTCGGGCCATCCACCGCCTTCCCGGCCATCAGAACCAGCTCGGCAGGACACCGGCACCGCAGGCAGCGGCTTCGCCCGCTCCGCCACACCATCGGCCCCGCTCTGGCTTTCTCCACCCTGCAGCCCAAGCCCCCTTCTCCCTCCTGAGCTTCACAGCGGTCCCCGTGCCAGCCGGGCCTGGCCACACCCCGCTTCTCTGCAGCCCTGCTTCCTAAGGCTACCCCAGAACCCTCTGTGAGGGCTGGGCGAAGAGGCATGCATGCACTTGATTGACAGGCAGAGAGATCTCCCCCCACTGGCTCACTCCCCAGGGCTGGGCCCAGCCGGAACCGGGAACCAGGAACCCATCCTGGTCTCGCCCAGCACCTGGACCGTCTCCTGCCGCCCTGCTGATACCGGGTGCTCGTCAGTATTCTGACAGTGATAGGCGGTGTGGGCTCTTGCCAGGAATTCAGAGAATTCTGAATACGGCCCAAATAGCTCAGTGTGTAAGCTTTCTTATTCGGTGAGGGGAGCGAGGGCCCCGTCCGCAGCAGGGGGGTCTGGACACTGAGCTGCGTGCAGCGCCCCGTCCACAGCAGGGGTCTGGACACACGAGCCCAGCGCCCCGTCCACAGCAGCAGGGGTCTGGACACAGCCCAGCGCCCCGTCCACAACAGGGGGGGTCTGGACACAGAGCCCAGCGCCCCGTCCACAGCAGGGGTCTGGACACAGAGCCCAGCGCCCCGTCCACAGCAGGGGGGGTCTGGACACAGCCCAGCGCCCCGTCCACAGCAGGGGTCTGGACACAGAGCCCAGCGCCCTGTCCACAGCAGGGGGGGTCTGGACACAGCCCAGCGCCCCGTCCACAGCAGGGGTCTGGACACTGAGCTGCGTGCAGTGCCCCGTCCACAGCAGGGGTCTGGACACACCGAGCCCAGCGCCCCGTCCACAGCAGGGGTCTGGACACAGAGCCCAGCACCCGGTCCACAGCAGGGCGATCTGGATACTGAGCCGCGTGCAGCGCTCCGTCCACAGCAGGGGGGGTCTGGACACAGAGCCCAGCGCCCTGTCCACAGCAGGGGTCTGGACACAGAGCTGCGTGCAGCAGCCTTTGGCTCTGGGGAGCTGCTGGCAGCGAGGGTCTGTACTGGCAAAAAAGTCCCCGGCCCACCGTGTTCCAGGCCTGTTGTCCATGTCCAGCGGGGCGTGGTCATGTAGCCTGATTGGCAGGTGGGGTCAGGCAGGGGCATGAGCTCACACCCAGGTGTGGTCTTCCCGCTCACAAGCCTAGTCAGTTTTATCCTCTCTGCCTGCCTACGTCATTGCCCGGCACCGGAGCTGGGAGGTGGCCTGGGAGCAGCAGTCAGGACTCGAGTGGGGCAGGGTGGACGGGGTTGCCATGACGCGGTGCGCTAGCTGGAACACGCAGCCTGGATCGCTCCAGGAAGCCCTGGAGAGGCGTTTGGGGAGGCACCCAGTGGGTGGGAAATCCATACTTAAGTGAATAAACACATACTTTAAAAAAAAAAAAAAAGCCCACAGAGACTTTTCTGTACTGCTGGCCTCGTGCTCTGCACGGACGTTCGTGGGGGCGGTGGCACTAGGCCGAGATGCCCCGCAGCGACTGGCTTCCTTCCTGCTGGTCCAGGCTGTCACCTGCCCCCCCACTGGGACTCACACAGATAAACCCCCCTCTTCCTTGGGGAACCTGGCTTGCAGCATCGCCGCAGGCCCCGGGACCCAGTGCGGCCCCCAAAGCTGTAACCGGATCCTGGCAGTGACCGCCTCCCACAAAGCGAGCGGCCCTGCGTGCCTAGGGGACCCCCTGCCCCTCAGCCATCCCGCGCACGGCCTCAGGACGGGCGGGCGGGGGTGCGTGCTGGACCCCGCAGCCCGGCTCTGGCCCTGTAGCGTGGGGATGCCCTCTCGACCACGGCCCCGCCGCTGCGGAGGCCGTCCAGTGCGGCACCCTCCCGCCCGGGCACCCAGAGGGCTGTGGCTGCCGCGAACTTCCTCGGGCTCAGCGCCCACCCTGGTGCCACAACCATCCCACTCTGGCGACCCCACCCCCAACTCCACTGTGGTGGGGTCCCAGTGCACGCGGGCAGGGTCATGGCGTGGTCCCCAGCGGGCGGGAGCATGAAGCCGTGGGCCGCTGGCTGGAGCCCGCGTGCGCCCCGAGAGCTGCCCCCCCCCCCCGACTGTTCCTAGAAGCCAGCGCCCTGCCTGCTGCTCCGTTTCCCACAGCCGGCTCACATCCGCTCTCTCGCCCGGGGCTTTTTGTTTCGGGAACAAGAGATTGTATGAGCACTGCCAGTGTCCCCGCCACAGCTGCCCCCGTCCTACCAGCTGGTGGGCAGGCAGGACCACCGCGGGCCACACCCTCAGCTGCCCGAGCTCCTCCTACCGGGTGCCCACGAGGGAGCTAGCCCTCCAGAACAGTGAGACCGGCTGGCCCCACCCCGCCGGGGCCCCACACTCCAGGGCCCTTCAGCAAGGGGGAGGGGCATGCCCAGAGGGGTCCCCAGAGGAGTCCCCAGAGGAGACCTGGGAGCCCGTGGGTCTGCAAGGGCAGGGCAGTGCCCGGGAGCCCACCGCTGCGGGCCCCAGCTGCCCCCCCGGCCTCTAGCACCTGTGACTGACTCACGGCCGCAGAGCAGGGGGTGTCCACGTGGGGGCACTTTCTCACCAGCTTGGCGTTGCTACCAGGACCACCTATCGAAACAGCTTTATTAACATTGCTCACAGACTGCTGGCGGGGGAGGGGCAGACTTCACGAGAAAGAATTCAGGCGTGGGACAGAGGGCGGCGGTCAGCAGGGGGCAGGGGTACGGTGGGACAGAGGGCGGCGGTCAGCAGGGGGCAGGGGTACGGTGGGACAGAGGGCGGCGGTCAGCAGGGGGGCAGGGGTACGGTGGGACAGAGGGCGGCGGTCAGCAAGGGGCAGGGGTACGGTGGGACAGAGGGCGGCGGTCAGCAGGGGGGCAGGGGTACGGTGGGACAGAGGGTGACGGTCAGCAGGGGGCAGGGGTACGGTGGGACAGAGGGCGGCGGTCAGCAGGGGGGCAGGGGTACGGTGGGACAGAGGGCGGCGGTCAGCAGGGGGGCAGGGGTACGGTGGGACAGAGGGCGGCGGTCAGCAGGGGGCAGGGGTACGGTGGGACAGAGGGCGACGGTCAGCAGGGGGCAGGGGTACGGTGGGACAGAGGGCGACGGTCAGCAGGGGGCAGGGGTACGGTGGGACAGAGGGCGGCGGTCAGCAGGGGGCAGGGGTACGGTGGGACAGAGGGCGGCGGTCAGCAGGGGGCAGGGGTACGGTGGGACAGAGGGCGGCGGTCAGCAGGGGGCAGGGGTACGGTGGGACAGAGGGCGGCGGTCAGCAGGGGGCAGGGGTACGGTGGGACAGAGGGCGGCGGTCAGCAGGGGGGCAGGGGTACGGGCGTCGTCAGAACGGGGTGGGGGACAGAACCTGAGAGAGAGCGCCCGTCACTCAGCCTGGGGACGGCGAGGCCCGTGGGTAGGTGGAGAGGGTGCACCCGGCTGGGCGGGCGGCAGAGCTGAGCGCGCAGTGGTCAGACTGCAGCTGATAAGGGAAGGGTCCAGGCCTTCCTGCCGTGCCCGCCTCCCCCCCCCCCCAGGACAGAGGTGTGCTGAGTGTCAGTGAGTGGACTCCTCCCGGCGTTCCCTGCTCAGTGCTGTCAGACGGGGAGCCCCCTGGGCGGGCAGAGGAGCCTCCCTCGGGCGCCCGCCCTGGAGGAAGGACGTGACGGTTTTATTGCTCCGTGTGGTCAGGCCGGGCCACCCGTGGGTGCTGAGAGAGGGTTGTCCGGGGAGCCTTCCCTGGGGGAGGCCGGGACCCCGGGGAGTGGGCAGGACTTGGGGTGTGAAATCCTGGGCCGCTTCCCGTGAGCTTCCGAGCTGCCACCTCCTCTCTCTGACACTCCTTCCTCAGGCTGGCGTGCGCCAGCCTCTCCACAGACGGAGATCCCCCATGTGCCTGCTTCCTGAGTCACGCGCCTCGCCCGGCCCGTGGGCAAGCCTTGTCCAGGGCCCGGTGCTGCCGTGCGACCCGTGTGTTCCACCGTGGGTTTGCTGTGTTTTTTCACCCACACATCAGTTACTTCACGCTTTTGGGCGACGGCAGGGAACACTGGCTCACCAGGCCCACTGGAGCCCTGCCTTCGGTCCTTGCAGGCACTGCGGGCTCACAGGTGGCCAGCACCGCCCCCGCCAACTCGGGCCTCTTCCAGGGAGCACGCGCCACGCTTCCCTGATGACCGCAGTGCTGGCAGCTGTCTGAGTGCTTCCTGACCTTTGCACCTTGTGCACCTCCACTGTAGGCGTTTAAGAAAGTGAGCTGCCCGCAGAGGCCGCCAGGAACGGCAGGCAGCTGGGCGGCCGGGACAGGCACTTCCCCTCCAGGCCCAACTGGTTCCTGGGAGGAGGGGCGGGCCCCAGGGTGGTTTCCGGGAACCCAGTTTCACTTCCCAGGCTTACGCTCACTCTGCTGCTCCCATCTGAGCAGACGACTGGCCCCAGCCCACAAGACAGTCTCACTTCGCTCCCTGGGACCGAGCCTCTGCCCTCCGGTGCCCACAGTCACGGTCACGGTCAAGGTGAGCTGCACCCTGCCCGGCACTCGCTCGGCACTCTGGGTGGGGACAACCTCACTTCTGCACCCTCCCAGGTCACCCCGGGTCTCTGGAAAGCTGTCTGCCTGGGCAGGGCGCTGGGGTCGGCCTGCCCAGCACCCAGGCCCTCGCGGCAGTTGTAGGCATTGGCTTCCTCGAGGAGTGGCTGCCCCTCCGGGCTGGCCCAGGTTTCTTGTGTCCAGCTCTGGCCTGCTTTGGCCTCTGAACCCTGACGCCTCGGCCCCAGACAGGAGGCTCCTGGGGCTCCAGGCACAGAGGAGGCCCTGGAGGCTGGGGGTGGGGCCCAGGGACACTGCTGGGGCTTGCTGCTCGCCCGGTGCCAGGTCCCAGGAGGCGGGGGACTTCTGCTTCCTCCCCGGTCCTCTGAGCCCCTTGGCCAGGGAGGCAGCAGCCACAGGGGTCCGAGCACTGACCCCCGCGTGCTGGCTCTAAGCTTCTCAAGCTGACACGCGCTGCAGCCCCTGGCCCCCTCGCCCCAGCACAGTGCCCAGTGCCTGTCCCAGTGGCCTGAGCTGCCGAGGGCATGAGTGGAGCCGGCCTGGAGGCCCTCAGGGCCCCGTGGAGACAGGGACAGTGGAGGCAGGGTGGACGCGCTGCTGCCGCTCCTTCCTCTCCTTCTCCTTCTCCTTCTCCTTCTCCTTCTCCTTCTCCTTCTCCTTCTCCTTCTCCTTCTCCTTCTCCTTCTCCTTCTCCTTCTCCTTCTCCTTCTCCTTCTCCTTCTCCTTCTCCTTCTCCTTCTCCTTCTCCTTCTCCTTCTCCTTCTCCTTCTCCTTCTCCTTCTCCTTCTCCTTCTCCTTCTCCTTCTCCTTCTCCTTCTCCTTCTCCTTCTCCTTCTCCTTCTCCTTCTCCTTCTCCTTCTCCTTCTCCTTCTCCTTCTCCTTCTCCTTCTCCTTCTCCTTCTCCTTCTCCTTCTCCTTCTCCTTCTCCTTCTCCTTCTCCTTCTCCTTCTCCTTCTCCTTCTCCTTCTCCTTCTCCTTCTCCTTCTCCTTCTCCTTCTCCTTCTCCTTCTCCTTCTCCTTCTCCTTCTCCTTCTCCTTCTCCTTCTCCTTCTCCTTCTCCTTCTCCTTCTCCTTCTCCTTCTCCTTCTCCTTCTCCTTCTCCTTCTCCTTCTCCTTCTCCTTCTCCTTCTCCTTCTCCTTCTCCTTCTCCTTCTCCTTCTCCTTCTCCTTCTCCTTCTCCTTCTCCTTCTCCTTCTCCTTCTCCTTCTCCTTCTCCTTCTCCTTCTCCTTCTCCTTCTCCTTCTCCTTCTCCTTCTCCTTCTCCTTCTCCTTCTCCTTCTCCTTCTCCTTCTCCTTCTCCTTCTCCTTCTCCTTCTCCTTCTCCTTCTCCTTCTCCTTCTCCTTCTCCTTCTCCTTCTCCTTCTCCTTCTCCTTCTCCTTCTCCTTCTCCTTCTCCTTCTCCTTCTCCTTCTCCTTCTCCTTCTCCTTCTCCTTCTCCTTCTCCTTCTCCTTCTCCTTCTCCTTCTCCTTCTCCTTCTCCTTCTCCTTCTCCTTCTCCTTCTCCTTCTCCTTCTCCTTCTCCTTCTCCTTCTCCTTCTCCTTCTCCTTCTCCTTCTCCTTCTCCTTCTCCTTCTCCTTCTCCTTCTCCTTCTCCTTCTCCTTCTCCTTCTCCTTCTCCTTCTCCTTCTCCTTCTCCTTCTCCTTCTTCTTTTTTTTTTTTTTAAGATTTACTTGTAGCCGGCGCTGCGGCTCACTAGGCTAATCCTCCGCCTAGCGGCGCCGGCACACCAGGTTCTAGTCCCAGTCGGGGCGCCAGATTCTGTCCCGGTTGCCCCTCTTCCAGGCCAGCTCTCTGCTGTGGCCCAAGTCCTCGGGCCCTGCACCTGCATGGGAGACCAGGAGAAGCACCTGGCTCCTGCCTTTGGATCAGCGCGGTGTGCCGGCCTCAGCGGCCAATGGAGGGTGAACCAACGGCATAGGAAGACCTCTCTCTCACTGTCCACTCTGCCTGTAAAAAAAAAAAAAAATTTACTTGTTTACTTATTTATTTGAAAGTCAGAGTTACACAGAGAGAGGGAGAGGCAGAGAGAGAGAGAGAGAGAGAGAGAGGTCTTCCACCCGCTGCTTCACTCCCCAGATTGCCGCGACGGCCAACACTGAGCCAGGCCGTCGCCAGGAGCTTCTTCCGGGTCTCCCACACGGGTGCAGGGGCCCAAGCACGTGGGCCGTCCTCGCTGCTTCCGCAAGTGCATTAGCAGGGCGCTGGATCGGAAGCGAAGCAGCTGGCTGGCACCGGCGCCCATAGGGGATGCCGGTGCCTCAGACGGTGGCTTTACCCGGCCCCACCGCTTCCTTTGGCCCTGGGGAGCGGCCGGGGCAGGAGCCTCCCGCCAGCCAGAACGCCTCAGGACTGGCTGGCCACAGCTGCTCTGCAGCCATCTAAGTGCCAACCGCCGCCCCCGCCCCTTCCAGCCCTGCGGCACGTGCCCGACCCCCACTTCTGGGAAGCATGCCGTCGGCCTTCAAAAGCGTGGTCCGCAGCGTGCTCCGCGAGCTGGACAGCGGCGGGCAGCTCACCCCCGTGGACAGCCTCCACAGCTCCACCAGCTTCCGGCCCTACTGCCTGCTGGGCAGGAAGCCCTCCCGCTCCCTGTTCTGGAAGTCTCGGTACCTGTGCATCGACCTGTCAATCAAAGACATCCTGGAGCCGGAGGCCCCGGAGCCAGGTACCCAGCCTGGTGCTGGCGCCCGCAGAGCCTTAGGCGGGCTGGGGCCTGCGCCCAGCCGGCCCGGCACCGGCAGGCTGGCGGGGAGCAGTGCCCGGGGACAGGGCCTGGGATCTGCTCTTGCTGCAGGTGCGGAGTGCAGCGCCTGCTTCGACTTCGACGATGTCGTGGATGCACAGGTGCAGGGCAGCGTGGAGCTGGCCGGCCCCGGGCAGGGGAGGATCGCGGGCGAGGCTGCGGTCTCCGGCAGCAGCAGCAGCTCCATGAAAGTGTGCAGGCTGCGAGTGGGCACGAGCACCTTGGAGGCCATGGTCCGCGGCAGGTGAGTGCGGCGGCTCCGGGAAGGGGGCTGCAGAGTCACCGCAGCCTCCCCGGCCGGGACTAGAACCTGGGCGCCCTGGGCCCCGGGGGTCAGGCTGGGCTCCCCCCACCCGGCTGCTGTGAGAAGGCCATGGAGTGGACACAGGGCCACAGGTGACAGACGGCGATGGAGGGCAGCCAGGGAGCAGCCGAGTCGGGGGGTGGTGGGCATCTCCCCTGGAGCCCATCCCTCCCCCACATAGACACTCACAGGAGCACCAGACTGGTGTCCACAGACTGCTGGGTGCCCCGGGTCAGCGGGGGAGGCAAGAGTCCCGTGGCGTGGCTCCCCCGTGAGCTTCCTGGCCCTTGGGCCCCAGGCGCCTGCGGCAGCCGGAACCCAAAATCCTGCAGCAGCTGCGCCGTCGTGGGGACAACGTGTACGTGGTGACCGAGGCGCTGCAGACACAGCAGGAGGTGCAGGTCACCCAGGCCCGCAAGCAGGAGGGCTCAGGCCAGTTCACACTGTCCGGAGCCGTGCACTTGCAGGTGTGTGGCCAGCCCTGCCCCACCAGCCCCACCCGGGTGGGCTCTGCGGAGACCCCTCTGAGGGACACTCACAGCCAGGGCGTCCTGCAGCCCGTGTTGGCCCCCACCGGTGACAAGCCTGTCACCACCAAGCAGCCCACACCCACCCCCCTGACCGGAGCCCAGAGCCCAGCCTTAGCCCATGTCCACCCCGCAGGGCAAGGGCCAGGGCCACCTGAGCCGGAAGAAGATGGTCACCATCCCTGCGGGCAGCGTCCTTGCCTTCGGGGTGGCCCAGCTGGTCATTGGCTCTGACTGGGGTGAGCGGGGGCTGGGGGTGGCAGGAGGCGTCTGGCTGCACAGCCCGCTGGGCACGAGCCATCAGAGCAGGACCTGCGGTGGCAGGGGAGCCCCTGGTGGGGGTGCTGGGAGCTGCTGACCTGCCCTCCCTGTCATTCTCGCTGCCTCCCAGACATCCTCCTCCTCCCAGAGAAGAAGTGGAAGACGTTCCAGCCGCTCCCCCCAGGTGAGGCCCGAGCACCTCCCGGCCCAGCCTTCTTGGCCTCTGAGGCTTGGGACAGAGGGGCTGTTTGGCCCCATCTGCCTGCCAGGGTCAGAGGAGCAGAGAGGGACTGCGGGGGCCCAGGGGAGGCCTCTGCTGCTGCCCTCCCTGGCCCTTCCCCGTGTCCTGCCTGAGGCACGAGTCTTCCTGTGACGCAGGTGACAAGCCACGGAGCTCCAGCTACTCCCTTGTGCCACATTCTGGGTTTGAGGCAGGTCAGTGGCCCCTGCATGCTCCTGGAACCCCCACGGGGTCGGTGCCTCCTGACTAGGGCGTCCAGGGCCCTGCGGGCAGCCGGGCAGTGCCGCACTCGTTCCCTACAGATGCGCCGGCCGAGTGGCCGGTGCTCACGGAAGACTTCCAGGGCCTTCGGGCAGAGGTGGAGGCCAAGCTGCTGGAGCTGGAGTGCTGGGACAGGAGGCTGAGCCGGAAGCTGCTGGGGGGCCTGGCGCCCTTGCTGCGGGACCACCAGGCCCTGGGGGCCCTGGAGTCGCTGGTGAGCAGAGGGGAAGCCAGGCTGCGGGTGGGGCCTGCCCGGCTGCCCAGGCTCACAGCCCGTGCGTGCCCCCAGCTGGAGCAGGGCCTGGGCCGCGAGGAGCCGCAGCCCCAGGACGGCCCAGCCAGAGCCGTGTTCGAGTGCCTGCCACGTGCCTCCGGGGCACTGGTGATGGAGGTCGCCAACCCCATCTTCTACCTGGTCGGGGCACTGACCGGTGAGCCCCGGGGGCGCCAGAAGGGAGGGACCTGGGCTCTCCCGGCTGAGCTGGCAAGGACCCGTCTCCTCCCGGTCTCTCCCCAGTGCTGAGCGGAACTCAGCAGGAGCTGCTGGCCCGGGCGCTGGAGACAGGGGCCCTGGTGGGGCAGCTGGAGCTGGTGAGTGTGTGCGGGGTGCAGGGCACGGCTGGCCCGTGGGCGGTGGCCCCGGGCGGCTCTGGGAAGGGGTGCAGTGAGCAGACGCTGCGTCACCGGCTTACTCATGCCCCTGCCTGGCAGGTGGGGAGCTTCCTGGAGCAGAGTGTCCCCTGGGAGGAGCGCAGCACGGTGCCCCTGCCCCCCACGCTCCTGGGGAGCAGCTGGGGCGAGGACGCGGCCGCCTGGACCTTGCTGGAAGAGTGTGGCCACGAGCCACAGGCGGGCGCCCCGGAGGTGTGCTGGGAGCCGCAGGCCCAGGGCCCCACGTGTGCGCTCTACGCCTCCCTGGCACTGCTGGCCAGGCTGAGCCAGTAGCCCTGCCAGCCGGCATGGCTGGGCCAGCTCTCACGGTGCCTGGGAGCTGGCGGCACCCAGTAAACGCGGTGTGTGGAGCCAAGAGTGGTCACGGCCTGTCTGAGGGGCCCTGGGCAGGAGTGGGGGGACACGGGGGCTCACAGCAGGCACCAAGGGGCAGGGGGAGCCTGCCCTGTCCTCGCTCGGGCTTGGCCAGTCCAAGCCACCAGCCGCATGGCCGTGCTGGCTTGCCCGAGCCTCGGTGCTGCTGGGGACGGTGGTAACCCAGGCGCTGAGCCTGACCCCGCGGCCACGCGGGAGGGGAGTGGGCCCGCGGTGCCGCTGGGTTTGCCGACAAGGATCCCCGGCGGTACCCTGGGGTGCAGACAAGCCTGTGCTGGGAGGAGTGAGCGCCCACCGGCCTTGGAGCCCGGCTTCTTCTGTCCTGAGAGACACCCGGGAGCTCTCCTGCCCAGCCCCCGCCCTTCCTCCCTCTCTCCCTCACTGGGGGGTCTGGGGCTTCCTGGCCTCTCTGGCACCTCCCTGGGTGTTGAATCCCCTGGCACCATCAGCCCTGGAGGATATCCGGACGAACACACCAGGTCGTGCCCCTAGCTTCACAAAGAGCCAGCCCTGGGCACGGCGGCAGGGGCCCTGACCCCCGTCGGCTCTGTGCGTGCTGCACTCGGCACGCCCCTCCTATCCAGAGAGCCCCAGCCTGACCCCACACCCGGAACCGGCCTGACCTTTAGCCCCGCCACGGGGCCGACCCTTACCCTCGCCGGCCTGAGCGAACAGACACCCAGCCTTGGATCTACACACTTCCTTCATTTCGTAAGATGTATTTGCAGAGAGACCTCCCATCTGCTGGTTCACTGCTCAGAATGGTTGCAAAAGCCAGATCCGCGTCTCCCACGCGGGTGCAGGGGTCCAAGCACTTGGGCCATCTTCCTCTGCCTTCCCAGGCCACCAGCACCGAGACGGATGGGAAGTGGAGTGGCTGGGACTTGAACCAGCGCCCCGTGCGATAGCGGCCCTGTAAGCAGCTGTTTAACCACAACGCAGGCCCCGTCTGTTCGCTTAAAGTGCTTCACCCCTCCCAGGCCGTGCACACGTCCTGTGGGCAGGCGTTCCAGGTGGGACCCGGCCAGGGCCAGCGGCTGGGGGGGAGACTCCCGGCGGCGGGGGCTCCCCAGGGCCTCTCCCCGCGCGCTCAGCCAGGGCACAGGGTGCTGCCAGCAGTGTCCCGGCCTGGTCACCTGACCCCACGGTGTGGTCCTGGCCTGTGCTGTGCTGCTCAGTGCCACCTTTCAGAGGAGACCGCACTCAGGGAGGACCCACCAGGATAGGCGGGGGGTGGCCAGTAGGGTCCAGTGGGTGAGGGACAGCAGGTCAGCTCCTCTCAGGCGGGCACCTCAGGACGGCAGCGAGGAGTGGGTGACAAGGAGGCCCCAGCAGGCCACTGTGGCGCGGGAGTCCAGGAGCCGTACGGGTCAGCTGCCAGGCCCCAGGCTGGGGTGCCAGGCACATCCGAGGACCAGGAGAGCGAGCCTGGCTGGGGGTGGCCCCCTGCACGCAAGGGGCAGGGGCCGAGGGTGAAATGGCCCGGACAGAAGGCACCGCCTGGCCCTTGGTCACACGGCTGCCACGGCCCAGAGAAGGGTCCCAAGGCAGCAGACACCTGCATCCAGCCTCGGGCATTCCGCCGACGTGTCCCAGGTTAGGTACCGCGGGGACCTGGGCAGCCCCAGCGGTCAGCCAGGCTCCGGCGCTGGAAGGGGCTGTCGTCATAGACGGGCGGCTGTCGGGCAGGCTGGGCCCTGCGCCACCGGGCCAGGCGGAGCAGGAGGTGGCCCTGGGGCCGGCCTTGCGCCCGGGCCAGCAGCACTACCTGCTGGGCAGTCACGTGCGCCGCTGCGGCCACTGTGGGCAGTGGGTCGTTCTTCAGCTGGCCCAGGTCTGCAGGAAACCGTGTCTCAGGCAGGTGGGAGGGGAGCCCAGGACGGCGCAGCCGCCCATCCCCGCCCCCCACCTGTCACCTCCAGGACCCTGGGGAGCCAGCTCCTCACCCTGGAGCAGGGAGTCCAGTAGGTCCTGGGTGACACGGCTGGGGCTGGCATGATGGACGAGGAAGCCTGTGGAAGCAAACCTGTGAGTGGGGAGTGGGGCTCAGTGCCCAGGGCACGGGCGGAGACCCCACGTGGCCCAGGCCTGCCTCACCGGTGAGCACGGTGGCCGCCCGCCGCAAGGGGTCCTGGGGACTGCGCAGGTAGCCCTGGGCCTGGCTCAGGAAGTGGTGCACGTGGCTGGGGTGTCGCTGGACCTGGGGACAGAAGTGATTGGGGCGGGGGGGGGCATTCCTACATGGGGAGGTAGCACAGCTGAATCCAAAGGTCCCCCAGGAGCGGCCGGGAAGGGCAAGGTGCCAGGCTTCACCCCGCCAGTGTTGCCGGCAAAGCGGGCAGCCGGCCACGCCCCCATCACGAGCTCCCCCTACTGACCAGGCGGTGGCAGACGCGGTTTAGGGCCTCGGGGCTGTCGTAGTGGGCCACAGTGACCACCTCCTCCAGCAGGCCCCAGCGCAGGGCCTGGTCACAGCGGGCCAGCGTCCACTCTGAGCTCTGGCACAGGGCAAGGGGGCAGGGGTGTGGGCCCAGGAAGCGGCATCCGCCGCGGGGTCGGGGCGGAGGAGCCCTGGGGGCGTCCCTGCCCGGGACGGGGTAGGCGCTGACCTCAGCGGCGTCCCGGCTGGGGTCGTGCAGACGCAGCAGCAGAGGCACCAGACTCCGCAGCACCAGCTTCCGCAGGGGCCCGCGCAGCCCCACCTGAAGCCCGCCCCGGCCCCGACGCACCAGCGTCCCAAGGAGGCCCATCGCCGAGGCGCGCACCGAGTCCCGGGCCTGAGGGCGAGACCTGGTCACTTGGAGTGGCAGCCAAGGGTGGGAGGGGCGGCCGGAGCGCGGCCAGGAGGGTGGGGCTCCTGGCTGGGGGCGGCCCTGCCCGGGGCGCGACCCTGGGGAAGGGGCCGGCCCACGGCGCGCCGGGGAAGGGGTCGGGGTGGGAACGTCGGTGGGGCGGGGCCGGGGAGTGCGCCCGCAGTGAGGGGAAGCGCCCGTGGGGGCGTGGTGGGGGCAGGCGGGGCGGGGGCGGGGCGTTGCTCACGTCGTCCAGCAGCGGGGGGAGGCGCGAGCCCAGCTCGGAGCTCAGGAGCCGCACGGGTGCCCGCGGCCGCAACAGGAGCCTCCGCAGCGCGCCCAGCGCCGCGCACACGAGCCGCGCGTCGCCCTCGCCCAGCGCGCCCAGGAGCGCCGGCAGCAGCGTGCTCCCGTGCCGCACCTGCGGGGACAGCCCCGCCCGGCCCGTGCCGGCCCCGCCCTCACCTTCCCGCGATTGAGCGCCAGGTGGCCGAGGCCGAGCAGCCCCAGCCAGCGCACGGTGGGCTCGGGGTCTTGTTGCCAGGTTCGGAGCCGCTCCAGGATGGCCTCCTCCCGCAGCAGCTGTGCGGTGGGCCGGCTCTGCAGCAGCTGGGCCAGGGACGCGAGGTCAGCGCGCTCTGGGTCCCGGACAGTCCCCCGTCAGCCCTCCCCAGCCACTGGGGAGGCCGGCTCACCCCAGTGAAGAAGGCCATGGCCGTGAGGCGCTGCGGGACGTCGGCGCTGCGCAGCCGGGGCAGCAAGTCTGCGAAGAGGCCTCGCAGGTGGTGGTCGGCGTGCGCCACCATGGCACTGGGGTGGGGCGGGAGTGGGAGCTCTCCCTCCGCTTGGGCGCCTCACCCCTGGAGAAGGCCCTGCCCCGCCACCCTCCTGCCCCTGCCTCGTCCCCCGCCCCTAGCTCCGACCTGGCCGGCGGCGATCCTCTCCTCACCTGGCCAGCAGCAGGACGCCCTCCAGGTGGGTGTGGGCTCCCACCAGCCTCCTCCAACCTCCCGCCTGCTCCATGCATGTGACCACCATGCGGCCTCCATCCCCAGTGAGCAGGGCCTTCAAGGCCTCCACAGCGCAGCTGGAGGTGGGGGCGGTGGGCAAATAGCCAGTGAGGACCTAGAGGTCTCCGGCCCCGCCCCTCCTTGTCCAGGTGTCACCTCTCACCTGGCGTGGCTGTGCGGTGGCCCTCGGTGAGTCGGGGCCCAAACCTTAGGGGAGTCGGGGGAGCGCGCGCCCCGGGCCAGCTGGTGCAGCTGCGTGACCAGCGCGAGTAGCAGGTGTGGGTAGAAGCCCCGCGTGGCTCCCACACAGCCTGACACGGCCAGCATCTCCCCGAGCGCCCGCGTGGCCTGCAGAACAAGCCGCCGACTCAGCTGCGGGGAGCGCTCAGAGCTGCCTGGGGCGTCGGCGGGGCGGAGCGCCTGCCTAGGGCTGGGCGCGGGGTTTTCCGCGGCTCAGCCCGTGCCGCTCGCCCCGCATCAGCACCGGACTCTCCGGCCCCCGGAGGAGGCGCGGGCCACCTACCGCCAGCGCCTCCAGCTCGCTCCCCGTGGCGCGCTTCAGCGCCCACAGCAGTTGCACCAGCACCTGCCCGTTTACGCGCTGGTTCCGGCTTAGGCTTCGCCACAGGTCGGCCGCCGCCCTGGGGTGGGAGTGGGGGCTGGGGTGAGACCGGCGCCGGTGCCCAGGCTGCGGGGTGGAGGCAGCCACGAGGCGCCCCGCAGCGGCACGGCTCCAGATCGGCAGCCGCAGTGAAATAAACCTGGCATTAGATGACTTCTCCCCGGGGAATCCACCCAGGAGTCAACACCCCAGCTGGTCTCCCCGGCCGTCCGAGGTTGGGGGTGGGGGGAGGCCCTGCCTGCCGCCAGGCACCAAGCGGGAAGGCGGAAGGAAGCCGCCGCGTGGGGGCCGCGAGGGCGGATTACCGGTCTGGAGGCAAGGAGCGCGGCAGCAGTGCGCACACCACGTCTTGCGCGTGCTCCAGGGCCAGCGCGCTCAGCACCCGCACGGCCGCCCGCCGCGGCCTCCCCTCGGCCAGGCTGGGCACCTGCGCCAGCAGCCCACGCACCAGGGTGTGCACCTAGCGTGGGAGGGGGCAGAGGGCAGAGGTCAGCGACCAGGCCAGCTGGACCCTAGCACACTGCCCGCGGGGCCAGCATTCCACCGGGTCCCGCAGGCCTTTCTGAAGTGGGCGTGGCATCAGGCTGCGCTCCCACCCCCACGGTGGAGGGCCCCTGTCTGGGGTAGGAAGGGGCTGACCTGGTCGTCCAGGCGCTGCCCCCGGGCCTCCAGGGCCGAGGACAGGGTGAGCGCCGTGGCCTGGGTCCCCGCAAAGCCGGCCTCCTCCAAGCAGGCAGCCGTGTACAGCGCGAGGTCAGCGAGAGCCCCTTCATCCCAGGACCCCTTTGGGGAAGGGGATGCCGAGGACAGGCTGGGGCTGCAGGAAACCTCCGAGCTCTCCTGCTGTCCTCGCCTGCCCCTTTTCTGGCGTCCCGCAAAGTCCCGGCGCTCTGCAGCCCCCACCTCCAGCCCAAGGGAGCTGGCAGGCCACCCGTGACTCCCAGGCACAACCCTCTCAGCTCACCTGGTAGGGGCCCTCGGGGGCCGGCTCTTGGGTGCCGTGGGGGGAGCAGGGCTCACTGCCGACGCCGAGGGCTGATGCTCCACTTTCCTGCTCAGCCTCAGGGGTGGGGGTGGCAGCCTGGACCTCAGCTTCGGCTTCAAGCTCCTGGGGCTGAGGCTGGGGGCCTGTGGGAGGGGGTCCCGGGCTCTGCTCCTGGCTGGCCCGGATCCCTTCAGCCAGAGCTGTCAGACTTAGGGCCCCCACAGGGGCACCCCGGGCCCGGCCCCACACGCCCCCAGCCATGGCTGCCCAGCCAGCAGCACCTGTCTCTGCCTCTCCCAGGAAGTCGTGTCCAGACCTGACCTAGATGTGGCCTGGGGCGGGCCCATGGGCAGGCGTGGTGCGAGTGTGTGCTGGGGAACCAAGTGGGTGTGCCCCCCGTGGAGCCTGCTGTGGCCTTGCAAAGGCCAGTCCTGCCCAGGCTGCTGGACTGGAGTGGCCAGCCTGGCACCACCCACCAGCCCTCGGAAGGGGCAAGATCCCAGGGAGAGGGCAGACACAAAGAGGAGGAGGAGGAGGAGGAAGGGCCCTCAACCTGGGCTGCAAGCCCATCTTGGCCGAGGGGTCCAGGGGCCCAGGGGCCCAGTCCTGAGCAGAGGCCTCGCCAGGTCCAGCCCTGAGGAAGCAGTGAGGGCCGGCTATGCCTGTCCAGCCGCCTGCATTCCAGTCCAGCCAGATGTGTTGGGCACGAGCGTGACTGTGTGAACGGTCAGCGGCTTGTGCGTCTCTGACCTTGGGCAGCCTGGGGGTGGGGCCATCAAGGCGAGAGGAGCTGCTGCCCCTCGAGAGCTCCTGCAGGTGCCCACCGGCACCGCCGCAGCGCCTGCCATGGCCGGACCCTAGGAGCACACAGCCGAGGCTGATGCCCTGTGGCTGCCCGGGACGGGGTGCTCTCTCCAAACTCCCGCTCCCCAGGGTTGGCCTGACCAGCCCTCTGCCCTAAATCTCCACCTTCCATCCTCACCCAAGCACGCAGTGGGCCCTGCCCAGCCCTGAGCACTGGGGAGCCTGCTGATCTGGTCTGGCAGAATACCCAGGCAAGCAGAAGTGCTCCCGGAAGCACCCCGGATGGCTGGCATCCGCCATGTCCTGGCCCGCAGCCTCCACTTGCTGCCAAGCCCAGAACCCCTCTCCCACGCGTTCCTTCCGAAGCCCAGGTTGCCAAAGCCGGCGATCTCCAAGCTCACCACCAAGGTGGGGCCGGGCCATGCTCACTGGGCGCGGGGCTGACCTGGGACCCACTGAGCCAGCTCCTGGAGCCTGCGTGTCATCGTGCCCCATCCCCCTTCCCTAGGATGCTTGTTGGTCAGAAGCCGAGCTCCCAGGCCAGGGCCAGGGTGTACAGGGCAGGCAGCTGCAAAGTGGCAGTAGACGCCTTGGCTTGGGGGACTTGAGATGTCCCCACCGACACTGGACAGTGCCCTTGGCAGCTGTGGGAGCCTGGGCCCGCCTTGGCTCGGGGGACTGGAGATGTCTCCCCGACACTGGACAGTGCCCTTGGCAGATGTGGGAGCCTGGATTCGCATTGGCTTGGGGGACTTGAGATGTCCCCCCGACACTGGACAGTGCCCTTGGCAGATGTGGGAGCCTGGATTCGCTTTGGCTCGGGGGACTTGAGATGTCCCCACCGACACTGGACAGTGCCCTTGGCAGATGTGGGAGCCTGGATTTGCTTTGGCTCGGGGGACTTGAGATGTCCCCCTGACACTGGACAGTGCCCTTGGCAGATGTGGGAGCCTGGATTCACATTGATTGGTTCAGGGGACTTGAGATGTCCCCCCGACACTGGACAGTGCCCTTGGCAGATGTGGGAGCCTGGGCCATGCTTGGACCCTCTGTGAGACACACCCCTCCCCAGCCTGCCTCTAGCAGGGGCAGCTCTTCTGCAGTCATTCCCCAGGTTCAAAGCTCTCCCTCGACCATGGCTCTGGCCTGCTCCAGCGTCAGATCCGGCTCCCCACGGCTCAGCCTCCGGAGCCTGGGATGTGGCCGGGATGCCTTTCTGCACTCAGCCTGGGCCGTGTCTCCCCTCAGCCCAGCCCTGGAGACCTTGGGGGGGACGAGTGTGCGGCGGCTGGGAGAACAAATGACACGGGACACGTGGGGGCCAGCGAGCGATCGTGCTGTTTCCAGAAATCCCCCTCGCCTCCGACTTTCACGGGGAGCCCCTGGCGCTCAGACTGTCCACCAGGGCCTGAAGCTTTTCGGACAGCGCCACCTGCAGGAGGGGAGGAGAGGCTGTGGCTGGCTGTGGGGCGGAGGGCATACAGGGAGGCCGCAACCCACGGCCCTCGGCCCACCTGGTACAGCTCAGGGCCGTGCAGCCGCCTGTGTGCCGGGCCAAGGCGGCTCAGGGACAGCTGGGCGAAAGCTCGCGACTCGGCCAGGGACGGCAGCGGCTGGCACAGCTGCAGGAAGGGCAGGGTCAGGGGCCGGCTCCGGTGCGGCTCGGCTGAGCTCGGGGGGCGGGGGGGCAGTCACCTGTCCCTTCTGCACCCAGAGTTGCAGCAGTGGCTCCACCTGGGCTGGTGTCACCGTGCAGGGCTCCCGGGCCCCTCGAGGCCACACCCTCAGCTCCTGCCCAGCCTGGGGCGGCGGCTCTTCGGCCAACTGCAGCACGTCCGACAGCAGGGCCCCTGGGTGTGTGAGGGGCGAGAGCGACATGGTGAGGGGGGCTCAGGGCTCTTAAGGGGGACATGGAGGGTGGGAGGGGGCTCACCGTCAGCACCCAGGAGCCGGAAGGCAGTCTTGCTGCCCGGCAGCGTCTGCTTCTCAGGGTCCTCCGTGAGCTTCATTCGAGGCTGGCCCCCCACGGACACCAGCTGCAGGGACAGGCTGCTGCGACGACGGCTGGGCCCAGACCCCACCACCCCCCGCCCGCCGGCCGCCGGCCCCACCTTGTAGACGCAGCCCAGGGAAGGCTGTTGGGGGCAGGTGACCACGCTGGTGCCGATGCCGATGACGTTTACCTCACTGCCCTGGGAGAGGCGGGGTGACACTGAGGCCCGCCAGGACCCAGGCGGGGCCACCCTGTGCCTACGCCCCCGCACCCACCTCCTGGGCCAGCCGGGCCAGCTCCTCCTCGTCGACGTTGTTACTGACTGTGATGCACAGCCGCTCCAGCCAGGGCACCTGGAAACTGCAGCGCGGGAGACGGCGCAGCTCCTGAGTGACCCTGTCCCCCCCCCCCCCCGCCTCACCCACGCTCCTCTCCACCAGGGTCCCTCCCTGCCCCGCCCGCCCGGCCCAGCTCCCCAGGGGGTCTCCCAGCAGCCCCGAGCCCTGGTGGGGGGCACTCACTGAGCGGCAGTGGTCCGCAGGACCCCACGGACCTCCCGGGCCTGCTGAAGGAGGTCACCGCTGTCCAGCCTCACTCCCACTGCCCGGTAGCCCAGCTCCCCCAGGGCCAGGGCAACCGCCAGGAAGTTGGGGAGGCCGCTCCTGCAGGCACAGACGAGAGGCTGGGGGGCTGCAGCTGCCCAGCCGAGCCCACCCTGGGGGCAGGGTCTGTGGCTCACCTCCGCACGCTGTAGGAGTCCAGCAGGCCCTGGAAGGCCCGGGGAAAGGCCAGGGCGTAGGCCACGAAGGCGGCTCGCTCCCCGGGGTGCGGCTCCTGCACCCCCAGCTCCAGGTGGGCGCACACACGCGCCAGCCACACCTCCGCACGGGCAGCCAGGTCCACCCCAGGTCCCTCCCCAGCAGCTGGGGCCAACATCTGTGGAGAGGTGGTCAAGGCGGGATGGGCCCTGCCCGCTCCAGCTGGAGGGCAAAGGTGCCAGCTCCCCGAACAGTCCTGGCCCCTGTCCAGGCGGCAGCCACTGCGCGCACAGCTGGGCCTGGCCCAGCCCTCCCGGGGCATAGGCCGCCCTCGGGGTTTGCACTGCGATTGGGAAGGCGACTGACCGGGTCAGGGGGCACCTCATTGCCCGCAAAGGAGGTGACGAACGAGTGGGCCAGGGTCCCGGTCACGGGCACCCCCCGCAGCTGTCCGGCAAGCACATTGCTGCTGCTGTCGAAACCTGGGCAGGGAGTTGGGTGGGGTTGGGGGGCCGCCTCCCTCCCCAGCCACTGCTGCCCTCTCTCTCCTGGGGCTCTCACCGCCCAGGTAGCTGTAGGTGGAGGCCGTGAGGCCGCCGTCTGGGCCCTGAGCCCGCCGCAGACCCATCTCCATCAGCCGCTTCTCTGGTCCTGCGATCAGCCGAAGCCGTGCAGCACTGGTGGCCACGAGGCTGCAGGGAGCCGGGGTCAGGCAACCCAGGAAGCCACCCAGGTGGGCAGTTCCAAGCCCCGGAGCCCCACCTCCCCCAGGCCCTGCAAAGCAGGAGCGGCAGGACCCTCGCGCTTCCGGGGGCCCCACCTGGCGTAGCCCACCAGGCAGAGGAGCGGCGTCTCCAACAGCTGCACCACCAAGAGCGGCCCAGACACCCGCAGCAGCGGCACCTGCGGGGAGCCCGTCAGCTGCGCGCGCCACCCCCACCCCCCACTCAGGGTCGCCTCCTCCGCCCTCTGGCCCCGCACTCACGCCCGGGAAGGCGAGGGAGCCCTCGGGCAGGGCCCGCACCGTCACCCCGGAGCAATCGAGGGCCCGAAGGTGCTCGAAGAACGCGGGGTCCGTGTCTGGGGGCAGCGCCGAGGCCAGGAAGCGCACGTCTGCGGGCGACAAGGCGCCGACGCGGTGGGCGGGGGACGCGGGGACGCGAGGGGCGTGCGGCGCGGGAGCTCGGGAGCGCGGGCCGCGGCGGGTACCTGCGTCCCGCAGGCGGAAGGCGCGCAGCAAGCGCACGCAGTCGCGCAGCCCCGCGAACAGCGCGAAGGCGCCGCCGAAGGGGCAGCGGCGGAAGAAGAGCTCGAACTCGGCGGCGTCGCGCGCCCGGCCCGCGCGCCAGTAGCCCAGCGCCATGGTGACCTGGTAGAGGTCCGTGAGCAGCGGCCGCGCGGCGGCCAGCGCCTCCAGGTCCCCCTCGGCGGCCATGTCGCCCCGCTGCCCTCAGGCCGCCCGGCCCCGCCCCGGCGCCGCGTGACGCGCCCGGGCCAATCGCGCGCTCCGCGGACCCAAAGCCAAGGGGACTCCCAAGACACCTGGGAGCGACCTACCGCCCTTTCGGGCGAGGGGTGGAGCAGCCGGCACAGGTTCCCCAAGGGGCGGGAAGGGGCTGGGCCTCAGGACACACCGCGCCCAGGAAGTTGTGAGTGGCATTTGGCCACCACAGCTGGCACTATAGGTTCTTCGGGCCACTGGCCCAGGGTGGTGGCCTTGGCGGGGTCGCGCACTCCAGGCCCCGTGGGAAGTGCTGGGGGGCCGTTTGTCCCCCTGAGGCTGGCTAGGGCTCCTGGGGTCACTCACTCCACAATCACCGAAATGCCAACCTAGGTGAGCGGCCATGGGCCAGTGGGACCACAGCTGGCCGCACAGGCGGGGGGCCAGGTCCCTGCCAGGGAAGGGCCTTGTTTCCAGGGCTCCAGCACTAAGGACAGAGCGTGGACTGCATCCTGGGGGCCCTGCACAGGGCTCAGGCCCGGGCCATGTGATGCCAGGGGGCCGCAGCAGCGGTGGCACCAGGATGCCCCAGGCACCTCCCCGCCCACAGCCGCAGCTCCCGCGGGGCCAGGAGGCAAGGGCTGGCTAGATCTGGTCTTGGACTCCACCAGCTTGGACGCAGTCACGGGCAGGGGGCAGAGGCGGGGCCCTGCCAGCTGTGGGGAGGCGGCGAGGGGACAGCAGAGGCCTGGCAGGACACGCCACGGAATGACAGGACAGGAGCCAGAGTGCCAGAATCTTGTCTTTAATCACTGGAGGGCCCCCCCACGTCAGATCTTGTTGAACGCTGCAATGTCCACACTCTGCACCTGGGGACAGGCAGGGGCGGCGGTCAGGGCGGGGCGGCTCCTGGGGCGGGGGGGGGGGGGGGGGGGAGCCGGCCCTGCCCGCCCACCCGCCCCGCACTCACGTGCTCCTCGAACTTGGTGATCTCTTCCTCCAGCAGGTCGGTGCCCACCTTGTCGTCCTCCACCACACACTGGATCTGCAGCTTGCGGATGCCGTAGCCCACGGGCACCAGCTTGGAGGCCCCCCAGACCAGCCCGTCCAGCTGGACCGAGCGCACGCAGGCCTCCAGCCGGGCCATGTCGGTCTCGTCGTCCCACTGCGGGAGCGGGGGGGAAGCTGCTGGAGTCGGCCACCCTCCGAGGCCTCCCTGGGGCCCACTCTGAGGACACAGCCTGCTGCCTCCCAGCGCCTGGGCACAGTGGGACCACAGCTGGCCGCTCCGGCCAGGGGCCGGGGCAGCAAGCCTCGCTCCTAGCCCAGGGTTCCTACTCGTGACCGTGAAACCCCGCCAGGCGGCAGAGGGGCTGGCCCGGCCTTCCCGAAGCCCTCCCGGCCGCTGCTCACGGGTTTGACGTCTAGGAGGATGGAGGACTTGGCCACCAGCGCGGGCTTCCTGGCCTTCTTCTCGGCGTACTGCCGCAGCCGCTCCTCCCGCAGCCGCGCCGCCTCCTTGTCCTCTTCCTCGTCACTGCCAAACAGGTCGATGTCATCGTCCTCATCATCCTCTGCCGGGGCGGCCGCCTTCTTGGCCGGGGGCTCCACTTGGCGCATGGGAGACACGTGCTGCCGTGGGGGGAGGGGGAAGCTGAGGCCGGCCCAGCGCGGCCCCTCTGCTGGGTGGAAGAGTGGCAGACGGGGCCGCGCCAGCCCGCTGTGGGCGGCGGCGCTCACCTGGGTCTGTGGGGCTGAGGCCCGGTGGGTGGGCGAGCTCTTCTCCAGCGCGCTCAGGCGGGCCTCCAGCTTGGAGACGGCTCGCTGCAGATCCTGCACCACTGCAGGACAAGGGGTGCCGGTCAGTGGGCAGGGGCAGGCGGGCGGGGCGGCACCCCCCAGGCCCGGGCCTCACCGCCTCGCAGGTTTTGGTTCTCCACTTCCAGGCTGGCGATGCGGACGGCGAGCTCGCTGTGGTCCCCGCCAGGCCCGCTGGAGGCCCCTGGGCCCGAGCTCTGCAAGGCAGGAGGAAGGACCCTCAGAGCCACACCAGGCCCGGCCAGAGGGAGCGTGCAGCAGCTGGGGCGTGGGGGGCGGCGGGCCACAGCCCAGGTTGAATGCTGTGCGTCTGAGCTCACGAACAGGGTGTGAGATTTGACAGAGGCAGCGAGGTGAGGAGCCCAGGGGGAGGCCTCAGAGGACAGCCCCCCCGCCCACCCCAGTACACACATTTCTGTTGTTTAGGCCCCAGTCTGTGGTGCTTTGTTAGAACCGCGCAGCAAACCAGTCCCTAGTCCTAATGACGTCTCGGGCACCAGGATCTGCAGCGGTCCCTGCCCGGCCAGGGTGCGAGTCTGTGTGTGACCCCTGCTCACGGCGGCTGGGTCTGGTGGGGAGACAGCAGGCCCCAGGCAAGAGCAGGCGGGGCCGCCGTGGGTGCCGGCCCCTGGCCCAGGAGGCAGGCAGAGCAGCCCGCACCAGAACCCCACAGCCTGCGGACGTGCCGCCTCACGTGGCAGAAGGGACCCGGGCCTGTGTCACCTGGGGGCCCCCACCACGGGCAGGGAGAGCAGAGGCTGCTGTGAGGGCCGGCGGCCGCGGCTGGCAGCCACAGTGCGCTGTCGGGGCGGCGCTGCAGGTCCCTGCCACTGGGGCTGTCGCCAGCGGTGAGGAAAGGCGATGCGCCGAGTGCCTCCTTCAGTTATTGGCAGAAATTCGGATGTTAAGGCCGTGCCAGTGCGGAGATGCTGGCAGGCGAGAAACACCATCCCAGTGACCCTCGGGCCTCGCAGGCTGGGCGGGCTGCGCTGTGGCACAGCGGGGTAAGCCACCATCTGTGACGCCAGCGTCCCAGCGTCCAACCTGCTCCACTTCTGATCCAGCTCCCTGCTGATGGCCTGGGAGAGGCAGCGCAAGATGGCCCAGGTGCTCAAACGCCGGAACCCACGTGAAGCCCAGAGGGAGCCCCTGGCTCTGGCCTGGCTCAGCCCCAGCCGCTGCAGCCACGTGGGGAGTCAGCCAGGGAGTGGAGCTGTCCCCCTCTGTGACTGTTCACAGCCAACCAGTCTCGGAGACCACAGGTCACCCAAGGGCCTCTCAGCCGTCCTATGCCAGGGAGACCCCGGGTTCTCAGAATTGCGTGTGGGCGGAAACGGTGCCAGCTTGGACCACAAGGGAGAGAGGACGAAGTCAGAGAAGGCTGCAGACTCCCGGAGCCTGCTGCCGACAGGTGCCGGCTTCCGGACGGGACGGGTGGGCGTCTGAGCTGGCGGTCAAGATGCCTGGGTCCCACGCAGCGCCGGGGGCCGACCCCGGCTCCTGGCTCCTGCAGGCCAGGCAGCACCGAGGGCTCAGGGGTTGGCTCCTGGGAGACCTGATCGGGTACCTGGCTCCTGGCTTCAGCCCGGCCCAGCCCGGCGTGGTGCACACGCGGGGAGTGAACGAGTGGGGACGCTCTATCTAACTTCAGGCAGCGAAGGAAGAGTTTTCACCAAGAGCACTGACCCAGGTGCGGCCGGAGCCACCCGGGAGGTGCCCAGCCCCACGCCGTGTGCCCCGCCGGCTCTGAAATCGCCTGGGACTAAGACGTGAGTCAGCTCCGCCGGCAGCGAACGCCAGGACCCACTTCGCTCTCACGGGTCAGCTCCGAGACCAGGCAGCCCCTCGGCTGGGGCTCTGCCGCAGCAGGGGTGGCACAGGCACAGCTTCTGGGGGCACGGCCACATGACCTAACGGCTCCCCGTGCCCACGGATGCACAGCCTGGGTGCGGGAGCCACGGGAGCCAACTCCTGTCCACACAGCAGGCAGGGAGGAGCGTTCCCGCAGGCCCCCCGCCGGCCCCCTGCCGGCCCCGGCTGCGACCTGAGGCAGACGCTCGCTGCAGTGGCCCGGCTCTGCCCAGGGCCCACTCCTCAGACCCAGAAGAGGCTCCTGGCTTCAGCCTGGCCCAGCCCTGGCCGTTGCCCATCTAGGGAGTGCACCAGCAGTGAGCTGGAAGATCTCTGTGTCTGCCTTCAAATAAATCGATCTTAAAAAAAAAAAAAAAAAAAAAAAGCCCCCAAGGTGCCAGTGTCCCAAGCCCAGATCCTGTGACCCGCACCTGTGGCGGAAGGGGTAGGGCCGGGACCCCAGGCGGTCAGGTGGGCTGAGTGACAGTGAGTGGCGGCCGGGGTGCGGTCAGAGGGATGTGTGGACAGCAGAGCTGGTGTGATGAGACTGCCCACGGGGCCCAGGCTGAGGGACCTGCACAGGCGGGGCGGCCGGCTCTCCTGGGCCTGTCCCGTGAGAGTCCTTCCCAGCTTGGGGCCTGACAACTGTGCCGGCACGTGTGAGTTCTCAGCAGTTAGCCTGAGACAGCCAGGAGCAAACCAAGACCCCGCCCACCTCGGGCGCAGCCAGCCCCCTGCACTGCCCACCCTGCCCAGGACGTGGAGGCTGGGCAGGGCGGCGAGCCCCTCGGGGCCTCCGATCCAAGATGGCGCCGGCTGAAGCGGGCACCTGTGACACGGGGAGCAAGGCCGGAGGGAGGCCCAGCGGCAAGCAGCAAGGGCAGGCCCGGCGAGCGCTCAGCACAACACCGCCCCCCGGGCCGGGCCAGCGAGCAGCAAGGGCAGGCCGGGAGAGAACTCGGAGGTGAGGCCTGGGGAGACCCAGCATGGCCCGCACTGCACACTGTGTGGCCGTGGCCGAGCCTGAGCCCAAGGGCGCGGGCTGTGCGTACTCACTCCGGCCAGCGATTTCTGGATGTTCTCTCTGGCTCTCGCAATGTCGCGCAGGATCACGCTGGCGCCATTCTCCTGCGGGCAGGGCAGAGACACCAGTCTTTCTTTTTCATTAAAAGTTTCTTCATTAAAAAACCAAAAACCCCAAGAACCCTCACAGACAGCACAGTGACAGCTCAGGACCGTGAAAAGCAGAGGTGCCCCAGGCTGCGGCCCCAGAAGCCTGCAGAGCTGCGCTGGCCCCGCACCCACGAGCCAGCCAAGGCCACCCTTGCGGAGACCCCTCCCAGCTCACCTGGCGGGAGGGGCCGGGCACGGGCCCGTTCATGCGCTCATAGAAGCTCCGCTCTGCGTCGTCATACTTGAACTTGTCGAACCAGATCTTCTCGTGCACTAGGAAGTTCGTCGTCATCTTCCTGCTGGGGGGAGGGGGCCGGGTCAACGCGGCTAGGGTGAGGGGCCTGGACCGTCCGCAGCCCCACCCTCCCCACAAGCGGAGGACTGGCCAGCGCTGCCTCAGAGCCCCTGGGATGCCCCTCCCCGTCCAGCTGCAGCTGGACGTCCTGTCAGACCCCTGGCCTGGGGAGAGTCCACTGTGCCTGCACACCACCCACACACGTGTGTGCACATGCACAGCCCCCCCCCACGCAAAGCACATTCGGCGAGGCCAGAATCCTTCCTGCAGCCGTTACCATCTGCACCACCCCGTACAGCCCACCGCCCCGCCCAGCGCAGTGAGAACGGACCCCTCCCACCCTGCCACCAACTCCCAGGGCCACGGGCCCCTCACCAGGAAGCCGTCAGGGGCGTGGGCAGCATTCCCACCCCAAATCAAAGCCACCTTCTGAAACCAGCAAACCCAGCCCCCCCACCAGGCAGCACCCCTACCCAGACCCCGGCCCATCTGGCCAGGCTCCAGCCTGCTTCAGGCCTCCAAAGACAGCGGCCGGGCCGCATTCCCCGCCCTGGAGCAGGGCCCCTCTTGGCCCCCAACTCGCCTATCCCCTGGGATCTGAGATGCCCACCTTACCTCAAAGGTGGCTACGGGAGACCAGGTGAGCTGGGCGTGGACAGGACGCCAGGCAGGGCCTGCGTCTCATCCCAGGGGCTCCCCCTGCCCAGCCAGGGTGGAGGGAGTCACTCCTGGATGACCCCCACCCCCACCCCCAGGTCGACCCTGGACACAAGGACACAGCACCACCTCGCCCAGCCCACCGCTGCTTTCAACTTGGCTGGGTCCACCGGGGGAGGGACTGTGGTGGTCCCTGTGCCCACAACCCAGGCCAGGCCCCGCCCAGCTGGTTTCTCCTACTTGGGTCTCAGGCTGGACATGGACGGGCCCGAGCGGGGCCCAGGCCGGTGAGCCAGGGAGGCGGCTTCGAGCCGCCAGGCCATGCGCAGGGCCTCGGCGGCGTGGTGGCGGCACTCGGCGCTGTCGTAGGCAGGCTTGCTGAGCCAGGGGGCCTCTGCATCCTTGTGCAGGAAGTACCAGTAGGGCAAGGCCGAGGGGGCCTCCCCGTCAGCCCGCCGAGACCCAGGCCGCTTGCTTCCCAGGGCGTTGCGGCCGCGCCGGTCCCTGCGGCCACGCCGGGCGCCCTCGGCCTGGCTGGCTCGCTCCTGCAGGCGCACCTTCCCGGGAGGGTGGCCGTCAAACTGGGCCTCGTAGAAGCCCCTTTCAGCTGCGTCGTAGCGCGGCTTCTCCAGCCACACCTCCCGCACCATGGCCTGCAGGCTGCCCAGAGCGGGCTGGCGAGCCAGGGCCAGGTCGGGGGCCTCCTGGCCGCGGCTGCCCTCTGCAGCCAGCAGGAGGGCCTGCGACCACTCCACGAAGGCCCGCTCGGCCTGGTCGAAGGAAGACTTGTTGACCCAGACCCCCCAGGTCACATGGTGGCAGGCCACCAGGCTCCCGTGGGCGCAGGGCCCCCGCAGGGCCAGCGCAGGCAGCTGAGTGGCCTGAGCAGCCGCGTCGGCCAGCCGCTGGCGGTAGGAGGTCTCTGCCTGGTCGAAGAGCGGCTTGTCCAGCCACACGTGGTCAGCCGAGAGGCCCACGAGGGCCAGGTCCGCCTGGCCGAGCCAGCCCTTGGGGGAGCGCTTCCTCTTCTTCTGCAGCGGCTTCTGGCCGTCGCGGCTCGTCCTGGGCTCAGGCCTGCCGCCGGCGTCGGGGGCCTCTGCCTCGTCGGCGTCCTCGCCGCCCGCCTGGCCGGGCCCGTTCATGGCTGGCGCCTCGGCCGGGGGGTGCTGGGCGGCCTCGCGCTCACAGCAGCGCCGCTCGGCTCCCTCATACTTGTGCTTGTCCTCCCAGACGGTCTCCAGCGCACAGGAGGCCTTGCCGCTCCTCATCTTCCGGGGCAGCGTTAAAAAGCAAGCACAAGGAGGAGTTGTGGCGCGCCGGCGCGGCCTCCCGCGGACGGGCAGGGCAGGCAGCCCCGTGCGCAGCCGGGCGCAGGGCTGACACCCCAGCTCCCCGCCCCCCACAGGAGGGGCTCGGACACAACCGCAGACAGTGCCCTCCAGCACAGCTGCAGAGCTGGGGGAGGGGAGGCTGGCCACGGCCAGCACAGGGCAGCAGCCGGCCAGCCCGTGCCTGTGGAACCTGGGAGCCCCGGGACGCGGGGAGGCAGGGCTCGCTGCCCTGGCTGGGGACAAGCCCGCCGAGCAACGTCCCCTCAAGCGCCAGGCAACTCTAAGTGTCTGTGGGCCACAAGCGAGACCGGCAGCATGAGCTGAGCCGCACTGGCCACACAGGACACGGCCCTGCCCCTGCCCCAGGGACCAGGGTGGTGCTACAGGAGGGGTGCCTTGGCCAGACACCAAGCAGCACCCAGGGCGAGCCCCCAGCCTCTATGAGAGCCCTGAGCTCACTCACTGCTGGTCCCCAAGGACAGCTCTGTCTGGATTCTGTCCTGACGGCACCCTGGGTCCTGCCCACCGAAACCCGGGAGCTGACTCAGGAGGGGACCCCCACTCAGCAGGTGCACCCACACCACCGGGCCCTCACCCAGGGACAGCAGACCTTTCTCACCACTGACCTTAGCTGAGGACTTATCCCCCCTCCTACAGCTCAGCCCAGTGGCTAGGGGGGCCTGGCCGCCTAACCCCCACAAATACAGAGGGCCTTTGGGATGGCCCAGCCTCTGGGTCAGCACGGAGCTGCCCCCCCGCCAGGCCAGGGCAGCACTTACCAAGGCTAGGCTGGTGGGACAGAGGCAGGGCGGGGTAGGAGTGGGAGCAGGGCCCAGGCGGCAGGCATTGTGACATCACCCACTGTCCCGCAGGCCCTCCCACCCCCAGCCAGGGCCCCCTGGCACCAGCTGGGCCAGACCTCCCTGTGACCTCACACCTGGTCCCCAGCGCCCCCTGCAGAGGGGGCGTCACCCAGGGAAGGCAGCTGCTTCCAAGATGCCCACCGCCAGGGGTCAGGGCCGGAGAGACCAGGCACTCCGCCAGGCCACCTGGCACACAGGGGACCACGAGGTCCTGCCCAGCGCTGGCTGGGGCCGCATGTGTGGACGAGGTGGCCGGCCCCGGCCGCCGGGCCGTCTGGCTGGAGGAGGGAACAGGGCCCTGGCAGGTGGGTACTTACTTTCGCTGTGACCTCCTACGACAGCATGAAGGAAAAGCAGCAAGTTAGAGGCATCAGGAAGGCCACAAGCCACACGCAGCGACAGGCCAGGGCCGGCCTTCCGGTGCTGCTTGTCCAGAGGGAGAGGAATGGCGAGCGCCGGGCAGGACCAGGCGGCCAGCAAGCCCACCTGCTTAAGGCGGTGTGGCTCCTGTCGACTGGTGCCCGGGAAGGCCTTGGGAGACAAGCAGGGATCCCTGAGCTGCCTTCACCCAACTCCCGGGCGACCTGGGGCAAGGTGAGCCAGGCCCACAGGTGCCCTGGAGCTGCCAAGGGCCGGCAGAGCCTCGCACACCGACTGCCTGGCAGCCGCAGACACCAGGTCTCGTACTGCACTCGGCGAGAGCCTCCTCACAAAGCCAGGCGGCTCTGCAAAGGCCACAGGATCCAGTGCCGTGCTGAGCAACCAGGGCGCCCTGGGGGTCGCCGCCCCCACCCACCCAGGCACAGGGCTCTCCACCGACACCCGCATGCACCTGAGCCCACCCCGGAGCCCAGGTCGGGGCAGGCCCTTGCGCTGGGAGGCCATGGTCCTCCTCTGCGGACAAGGAGGCACACACAGCCTGCCGCGGTCCCCACAGCCCCGCACCGGCCAGGCAGTAGCACGGCAGCTGCCAGACAAGCAGTCGGGACACCAGGGCAGGACCCAGAGGGAAACGGCACAAGGGTCACCTCAGCCCTGTTCCTGGAAGCATGGACTCCCACCCTCCCCGGAGGCAGAGACAGTGCCTGCGGAGCCACGGGGGCCCACCGGGGAAACAAGACCGGGGTGTGTGTGTGTGTGTGTGTGTGTGTGTGTGTGCAGGTGGCTGGTGTGAGGGCCCAGCCGGCACCTGCTCTCCCCAACATGCTTGGAGCCTCTGGCCAGGCCACATCTGGCCTGCTGAGGGGGACACGGAGGCACTGGCCTCCTGCGCCAAAGCACGGCTACTGGATCCTGTGGCTGGGGCTCCACACGGCACAGGGGGCAGAACGCCACAGCCCCGCTGACTGCTCCAGGCCACTGTTATTTAAATAAGCCTTGCTTTGAAAAAGCAGCGCCCAGTCCCAGCCTGCGCCGGCAGCCTGACCGCTGGCCTCACCGGCCAGTGCTCCCTGGACAGCACCTGTGCAGGTGAGTGCCCGCCGGGGCCTGTTCCGGAGGCTTCAGAAAACTCCCGGAGAGGCACTTACTACAAATGATGGGTGGGTTTTTTGATGCGAAATTAAACTCCCTGAAACCCACGCCGCTTTTTCAATCACATTCTCTAAGTCCCTGAAGCTTCCCTGTGCGCAAAAAACCCTGGGATTCCACTTCGGCGAACTTTTAAACAGTTTATTTCCATCTAGTGAAAGTCAGAGCGAGCGCTTGTCCACTCGGCGGTGCAGCCCAGGTGCCTGCCCAGCCCGCAGAGCCACCCCCGACCCGCGGGGCCACCACACGCGTCCCTTCCACGACCTTGCTGCAGACGCACGCTGCAAGCTCCCACCCGCCAGCGAGGGCCCCAGGAGCGGCTCCCGCACCTCGCTCGCCGAGAGCACGGGAACAGAGGCTGAGTCGCGGCCGAATGCTCTGTGCTGTCCTGCACCCCGAGATAACGGAGCGAGCGCAGGCCCCCAGCCCGGGAAGGGAGCCCCTGCCGCCTCCCGGTGGACCGCGGGCTCCGCGCCACGCAGCAGGCCCGCAGCTCGCAGTCTGTGCGCGCGCCAGCTCTGCATGAGGCGGCACTTTCCCGAGACAGACAGGCGCCTGCACCCCGGCGTGGGCGAGGAGGACCCGTGGCCCCCTCCCCAGCAAGCTGCAGTCGGCACCGGCTGTCAGGCAGGGGCCACCCAAAGCTTGGCGACACCAACAGCTCTGTGCCTGCGGCGCGACCGCCCGGGACGCCAGTTCCGACAGAACCGCACAAGCGCCCGCTGCAGACCCCCTCCCCCGAGCGAGACCCCGGAGGCGGCTGCGGAGCGCCCGTTGCGCGAACGCGAAGAGAGAGGTCACCGTGGCGGCTGACCGGCGCCCCCAGCCCCGCCAGGCCGGCCGCGTGGCCCTGGCGCCCCGCCCCCTGCGCCCCGGCCCGCAGGCCCTCCGTGCATGCGGGGACTCGCGCGCCCCGGCCCCCGCCCCCGACAGCGCCGGCGGCCGCTCCGGGGCTTGCGGTACTCACACGCCAACCAAGGACGCGGCGACCGAACGGGGAAGGCTGGCGGGCGCGCGGAGGCTGCGGAAAGGGAGCACCTCCCAGGCCGCGCACGGGAAATGAAGCGCTGGGCGCTACCAAGCGCCGCGGGCCCGGGGCCGCAGGGGAGCACCGCTCTCACGCAAGCGCTTCCCGCGTCGGAGCGCTCGGCAAGAAGCTCCCCGAAACCGCACCGGCAGAAGCCCGTCGGGGCCTGCCCCGAGGCCACTCCTCCCGGGAAGGGGGTCGACGCCGACGGCCGGGAGCAGGGCAGCCCCCGGCCCGACGCCCCTCTGCCGCCGGCGCAGTGGAGTCGCCCGTCCGGGCGGGGCGGGGCAGCCGGGCCAGCGCGCCCGGAGTGACGCGCGACACAGCCAACGCGCAGGCGCCTCGCCGGCGGGGGGGCGGGGCGGCGGCGCGGGGCCGGCGCCAGCGCGCTTGCGCGCGCCGCCGAGCAGGCGAGACAAAGGGGAGGGCCCGGCGGTCCCGCCCCGCGCGCCCCGCCCCGAGCGGCCGGCGCGGGCGGGCGGGCGGGCGTGTGGCCCCCGGGCCGCCGCCGCCGCCGCCGCCGCTGCCATGCATCCCGCGGGCGCCCCTGCCGGCCCGGCCCCGCGCCCCGCCCCCGCCGCGGCCGCCGGGAAGATGGCCTTCCGCAAGGCCTACTCCATCAAGGACAAGCTGCAGGCCATCGAGCGCGTCAAGGGCGGCGAGCGGCAGGCCAGCGTGTGCCGCGACTTCGGCGTGCCCGGCGGCACGCTGCGCGGCTGGCTCAAGGACGAGCCGAAGCTGCGCTGGTTCCTGCAGCAGCTGGGCGGCGAGGTGGGCCGGCAGCGCAAGAAGATGCGGCTGGCCAACGAGGAGGAGATCGACCGCGCCGTGTACGCGTGGTTCCTGGCGCTGCGCGGCCGCGGCGTGCCGCTGTCGGGGCCCGCCATCCAGGCGCAGGCCGAGGCCTTCGCGCGCCAGATCCACGGCCCCGCGAGCACCTTCAAGGCCAGCCACGGCTGGTTCTGGCGCTGGCAGAAGCGCCACGGCATCTCCAGCCAGCGCCTGTACGGCGCGCGCACGCCCGCGCCCGCGCCCGCGCCCGCGCCGCCGGCCCCCGCCGAGGGCGGCTACGGCGACGAGCAGATCTACAACGCCGACGTCACCGGCCTCTACTGGCGGCTGCTCCCCGAGCGGGACGCGGGCCCGGGGGGCGACCGGGTCACCGTGCTGCTGGCCGCCAACCTCACGGGCAGCCACAAGCTGAAGCCGCTGGTCATCGGGCAGCTGCCCGACCCGCCCAGCCTGCGCCACCTCAACCGGGACCAGTTCCCGGCCTCCTACCGCTACAGCCCGGACGCGTGGCTCAGCCGCCCGCTGCTGCGGGGCTGGTTCTTCGAGGAGTTCGTCCCGGGCGTCCGGCGCTACCTGCGCCGCAGCTGCCTGCAGCAGAGGGCCGTGCTGCTGGTGGCTCACCCGCCCCGGGCGCCCGCCCCGGAGGAGGGCGAGGACCCGCCCAGGCGCTGCCGGCCCGAGCCGCTGCAGACCCCCGACGGCGCGGTGCGGGTGCTGTTCCTGTCGCGCGGCCGCGGGCGCGCGCGCATCCCCGCGCCTCTGGAGCAGGGCGTGGTGGCCGCCTTCAAGCAGCTGTACCAGCGCGAGCTGCTGCGGCTGGCCGTGTCCTGCGCGGGCGGCTCCCCGCTGGACTTCGCGCGCAGCTTCATGCTCAAGGACATGCTCCACCTGGCCGGCCTCTCGTGGGACCTGGTGCAGGCGGGCAGCATCGAACGCTGCTGGCTGCTGGGCCTGCGCGCCGCCTTCGAGCCGGGCCAGCAGCCCGCGCGCCTCGCCGAGGAGGCGGCCGAGCGCAGCCGGGCGCTCAGCGACCTCACGCACCTGGCCGCGCTGGCCCACAAGCGCCTGGCGCCCGAGGAGGTGGCCCAGTGGCTGCACCTGGACGACGACGGAGGCCTGCCGGACGCCTGCAGGGAGGAGCTGGGCCCCGCGGCCCCTGCGACCCCGGCCGGCCTGGCCTCCGACATGGGGGGCAGGGAGGAGGAGGAGGCGGCGGGCGACCCAGCAGGAGGAGGAGCCTCGGTGCCCACCGCTGGGGAGGCCGTCCGGGGCCTGGAGACAGCTCTGCGGTGGCTGGAGAGCCAGGACCCCAGGGAGGTGGGGCCGCTGCGGCTGGTGCAGCTGCGCTCGCTCATTGGGGTGGCGCGGAGGCTGGGGGGCCTGGGGCCGTCGGGGGCGCCTGATGATGGTGTGTGACCACACGGAGCAGGTGCCGTTGGTCCTGCTCCTGCCTCCACGCCTCTCCTCCGCCCGAGGCTAGCCCGCCCCAGGGGCTCTGCAGCTTCCAGGGACCCCAGCCTGCCTCGCTTGAAGGGGCTTGGCTGGTGAAGGGTGCACTGGTCTTGGAGCAGCTGGAAGAGAGGTCTGGGTCCAGGCGCCTCGCAGGGCGGGGGTGTGCTCTGGAGGGCAGCTGGCTGTGGCCCCTGTGGGGCCGAGGCCTCCGGGCTGGACCTGTGCATGGCTGCTCTCCCTCCCGCCAGCCACCAGACACTGGACAAGGGCCCAGAGCTGCAGGTGCGGGTCATCTTTGGGGGGCAGAGCCCTGGTTTTGTTACCGTTTTTATACGTCCAGCCCGTTCTTGGGGGCCCCTGTGGCCCAGCCTGGGAGGACGGCGCCCCGTGGTACAGCATAGTGAGGAGGGTGGGGCTCCCGTGGTGCAGCGCAGTGAGGGGGCGGGGCTCCCTGGTGCAGCGCAGTGAGGAAGGGTTCCTTTTCACTTGGATGCCCAGTTCTCCCTGAGCAAATTCTGTCCTGAACAGATGTCTCATTCCCCGGGCTGCAGGGCCTCTGCACCGGGCCCGTGACCTGCCCAGTGGCAAGACGGGCTCCTTGCCTGCGCGCCAGCCACAGCCCAGCCGACCACCAGAACAATCTGCAGTGCCTTAGTGCTGGCTGCATAGGCCCCTCCCCTGAGACCCCCACCTGCCCTGGAGCTGCCAAACGGGTGCTGGGGGGCGTGTCAGAACCTTGCAGGGGGTCAGGGACTGTCTTGCCAAGTTGTGGTCAGAGCCCCCAGGAGGGGCCTGCTTCAGCCACTCTGTCTGCCCCCCATGGGTCCCAGCCTGCAGACCTGGGGATGGGGGTGCAGCCACAGGGGGCATTGGTGGGGGGGGAGGGGCCGTGTGCTGGCCTGGCAGGGGTAGCTGGGGGCATACCCCCACAGCAGTCTCCACACATGTCCCAGAATAAACAGGTCCTTGAACTGCTGCCTGTCTCTGGTCTCAGAGTGAGGGACGGTGTTGGGTGGTAAAGGAAAGGGCCCAGCCTCTGGGCCTGCTGACCGCTGGCCACCTCCACGTCCAGCGTCCCGAGCCTGGGGCCCTGCAACAGCCTGGGCTCGGGCAGGCTGGGGCTGGCCCTGTCTCCAATCCGAGCGGCTGGGGCTGGGCTGGGCTGCAGGAGTTTAGTGTGTTCCATGCATCACCTCCTAAATGGCCCTGGGAGCTGGCAGCTCCCCTCAGCAGGGCTGTGTCCAGGTGAGGGCTGCACACCTGGGCCTTGCACACAGCCCAGTGGCCTCAGGAGCTGCGCCTCACCAACACTGCTCCCTGGTGAGCGTCTCTATCTCGTCAGAGCCAGCCCTCTCCTGGGTGCCCAGGCCCATGGTGGCTGTGTGTCCTCAGCCTCTAGATGGTCCCCGGGCAAGGCAGGTGCAGGCTGGGTGGGACCTGAATGTCAGGTGTGCGCCTGTGCTGGGTGGGATCTGTGTGACAGTGTGCGCCTGTGCTGGGCGGGATCTGTGTGTCAGTGTGTGCCTGTGCTGGGTGGGAATTGTGTGTCAGTCTGCGCCTGTGCTGGGCGGGATCTGTGTGACAGTGTGCGCCTGTGCTGGGTGGGACCTGAATGTCAGGTGTGCGCCTGCGCTGGGTGGGATCTGTGTGACAGTGTGCGCCTGTGCTGGGCGGGATCTGTGTGTCAGTGTTCGCCTGTGCTGGGCAGGATCTGTGTGTCAGTGTGCGCCTGTGCTGGGTGGGATCTGTGTGACAGTGTGTGCCTGTGCTGGGCGGGATCTGTGTGTCAGTGTGCGCCTGTGCTGGGCGGGATCTGTGTGTCAGTGTGCGCCTGTGCTGGGTGGGATCTGTGTGTCAGTGTGCGCCTGTGCTGGGCGGGATCTGTGTGTCAGTGTGCGCCTGTGCTGGGCGGGATCTGTGTGTCAGTGTGCGCCTGTGCTGGGCGGGATCTGTGTGACAGTGTGCGCCTGTGCTGGGTGGGATCTGTGTGTCAGTGTGCGCCTGTGCTGGGTGGGATCTGTGTGTCAGTGTGCGCCTGTGCTGGGTGGGATCTGTGTGTCAGTGTGCGCCTGTGCTGGGTGGGATCTGTGTGTCAGTGTGCGCCTGTGCTGGGTGGGATCTGTGTGTCAGTGTGTGCCTGTGCTGGGATCTGTGTGTCAGTGTGCGCCTGTGCTGGGTGGGATCTGTGTGTCAGTGTGCGCCTGTGCTGGGTGGGATCTGTGTGTCAGTGTGCGCCTGTGCTGGGTGGGATCTGTGTGTCAGTGTGCGCCTGTGCTGGGTGGGATCTGTGTGGCAGTGTGTGCCTGTGCTGGGTGGGAATTGTGTGACAGTGTGCGCCTGTGCTGGGTGGGATCTGTGTGTCAGTGTGTGCCTGTGCTGGGATCTGTGTGTCAGTGTGCGCCTGTGCTGGGCGGGATCTGTGTGTCAGTGTTCGCCTGTGCTGGGCGGGATCTGTGTGTCAGTGTGCGCCTGTGCTGGCTGGGATCTGTGTGACAGTGTGCGCCTGTGCTGGGTGGGATCTGTGTGTCAGTGTGCGCCTGTGCTGGGTGGGATCTGTGTGTCAGTGTGCGCCTGTGCTGGGTGGGATCTGTGTGTCAGTGTGCGCCTGTGCTGGGTGGGATCTGTGTGTCAGTGTGTGCCTGTGCTGGGTGGGATCTGTGTGACAGTGTGCGCCTGTGCTGGGTGGGATCTGTGTGTCAGTGTGTGCCTGTGCTGGGATCTGTGTGTCAGTGTGCGCCTGTGCTGGGTGGGATCTGTGTGGCAGTGTGTGCCTGTGCTGGGTGGGATCTGTGTGTCAGTGTGTGCCTGTGCTGGGTGGGATCTGTGTGACAGTGTGCGCCTGTGCTGGGTGGGATCTGTGTGTCAGTGTGCGCCTGTGCTTGGATCTGTGTGACAGTGTGCGCCTGTGCTGGGATCTGTGTGACAGCGTGCGCCTGTGCTGGACTGGGAAGCCCGACAGTATCCTCTTTCCAGTAAGGAGCAGGCTGCTGAGCCCACTGCCTGGCCGTGTGTGCAGCCCCAGAAGCTGGTCCCAGAGCCTGTGGTGGCACACGCCTGTTGGCAGGAAGCTCTGGTGGTGGCAGATACCCACCTCCGCTGGGCCTGTGAAGTGGCAGAGAAACCCAGCCGGGGGGTGGGAGCCCATGGTGTGTGTGGGTGGCGGTGCAGTGGCAATGACCCCCCCCCCCATCCTTGGCCACCTGCTGGTCCTGGGGACTCACAAGCCGACAGGCACCCTTGCGGCCCCGTGGGACATGCACGTGGCCATCTCCTCAGTGGGGGTGGCCACGGTCAGACCACTGGGCTGAAGATGGACAGGGGAAAGATGGGAGAGGAAGGGGAGGTCCCTGACCCCGTACACGCCCAGCGGGGCTCACTCATGGGGGCACAAGGGGGAGGCTTGACCCCAGCTGCACGCTGCAGAGGACGGGGGTGTGGGGTTCCTGCTGTGTGGACCTTGCTGATAGCCACCCAGAGGGCAAGGACACTACTAACAGGTTGAACAGGAGAGCTCGTAAGCACCTCTATTTTAAACTCTTAACTTGTGATCCGAAGGGCGGTTCTGGAACACAGCAAGGATGGGACATGAAACCGGGATTCGGAATGCCTGCGATCACACCCTCTGTCCACGCTGCTCAACGGTGTTGGCAGTGTGAGGCGAGGAAGGGCCTCAAAGACCCGCGGCCGGAGCCCGGTGCTCCCTCCCCCACACCCACCACTCAGGGAACAGTCCCGGCCCTGGGCTGTGGTCGGCTGGGCGGGGCTCCACACACGCTGGTCACAGCCAGGACCTCTGAAGCGTAGCTGCGCTGGTCGCCGGTGGTTGGCAGGGGCTGGCTCCGATTCAGCAGTGATCTCTCTGGGGGCAGGTGGTCCTCTGGTGGCTGTCCCCAGGGTCCCTGCGCGCAGGCGGCCTGCACCAGACCTGCAGAGCCCGGCCAGCGAGTGGGCCCTTGGCGGCAGGGCTGCCTGGGAACGGGGGTGGAGCTACGGGGTGCAGAGCGTGGGGGGGGGGGGTAGGACATCGCTCCTGTTCTCTGGATGCCAGGAGCCCTGTTTCGGGCGGGGGGTTAATTTGTGTAAGGTCACCCAGCCGGCAGATGGCCCAGCGGGGACCGCCCTCTCACGGCCAGCCTCAGGAGGCTGCTGGGGGGAGGTGAGGGCAGGGCAGGGAGGCCAGGGGAGCCCTGGGCAGTGTCCGGTGCCGGGGACCGAGCTGCAGGTGGCCAGCCGCTCATCGGGGCTGGCGGGAAGCTCCGGCTCCCCATGGCGGCCCCACCCCACAGCAGGCCATGGGCCCCTGGGTGGAGCCAAATGAGAAAGCTGGCCAGGCAGCGCCCCCGGACACTGGGAAATGCAAAGGGCCTGCGTCCAGACCAGGTGGCCGGCTGGGCTGCTGTCGCCTACAGCTGTGCTCACAGAAGGCAGCCCCCTGCACGGTGCCAGCTCTCAGGACCAGTGTCACCGATCACCAAGGGCTCACCAGGGGCCACCGCCCTGGAGCCTTCTGCCATGCGGGGGAGGGAGCCTGCCTGCTCAAAGCCTGGCCCCTTGCATTTCCCTGGGGCAGGGCACGGAGGGCTGCCGGCTTCACCCAGAGCCTACTTCCTGCTGAGCTCCTTGGCCCGGCAGGTGGCCGCCTCCACGGCACTCATGGTAGCCGCGCGCAGCCCGCCCTGCTCCAGAGCGTGCAGCCCGTAGATGGTGGTGCCCCCGGGCGTGAGCACGTCGGTGCGCAGCTGGGCCGGGAGTCGCCCCTCCTGCAGCAGCATCTTGGCTGTCCCCTGGAGGGAAGGGGGTGGTGATGCCTCAGCAGCCGCCCCCGGACCTGGGCCCGAGCTCCTGGGGCCTGCCGCGTCCCCGGGCCACCTCACTCACCAGCAGCGTCTGCGCAGCAATGCGGTGGGCCAGGCCGCTGGGCATGCCCATCTTGATGGCGCCTTCAGCCAGGGCCTCAGAGAACGTGCACGCCTGCGGCAGCGTGTGGGGGCAGGGGTCAAGGCCAGGGCTGTGCTGGCCCTGGTACCCAGCTCTGCACGCGTGCGCAAGGCCGCAGCCCAGGGCCCAGCAGGGGCCGCCCGTCGTTCCGTCCTGGGGGAGCAACCTGGAGGCCCCTGCAAAGAGGGCTAGCCTGCCGGGGTGGGGGGAGGGGAAGGGCGCGAACACTCACGAAGGCCACGCCGCTGCCGCTCAGGCCGGTGTGGATGTCCACGTAAGCCTCGGGTACCTCCTCGCACTGCCCGCAGGCTTCTAGAAGGTTCTGCAGGAGCCTGGCTTCACCGCTCCCAGCACAGCGGCCCAGGGCCATCACCATGGCCCCCTCCTGGACCATGCAGGGCAGGTTGGGTGAGACCCGCAGCACCCGGGTGTTCGGGGGCAGCAGCTGGTGGAGAGAGGGTGGAAGCAGGCAGCCCATGGGGCCAGGCCCTGTGGACAGACACCCAGTGGCCGTGGGCTCCATCCCCCATGCCCCAGGCCGGGCCCTCCCAGACAGACACCCAGCGGCCATAGGATCTGTCCCCCACGCCCCAGGCCGGGCCCTCCCAAACAGATACCCAGCGGCCGTGGGCTCTGTCCCCCACGCCCCAGGCCCGGCCCTCCCAGACAGACACCCAGCGGCCACAGGATCTGTCCCCCACGCCCCAGGCCGGGCCCTCCCAGACAGACACCCAGCGGCCGTGGGCTCTGTCCCCCATGCCCCAGGCCGGGCCCTGTGGACAGACACCCAGGGCCGCGGGCTCCGTCCCCCACGCCCCAGGCCGGGCCCTCCCAGACAGACACCCAGGGCCACAGGATCTGTCCCCCACGGCCCAGGCCAGGCCCTGTGGACAGACACCCAGGGCCACAGGCTCCATCCCCCATGTCCTGGGCACAGCAGCAGGAGTGCCCCTCACCCCAGCACCTAACCTAGCTGGGCCACTGGCTGCCCCCCACATCGGGCTAGCAGAGCCCCCCGGGGCAAGGCCTCACCTCCTCCAGGGTGCTAAGCGGGACCCCGGCAGCCACGGACACCAAGATGTGCTCCGTGGTGACCGCAGAGGCCAGCTCCGCCAGGACGCCAGGCAGGACGTGGGGCTTGGTGGCGAGGATGACGAGGGAACAGGTCTGCAGCACCTCCTGGTTCGAGTGGGTGGTCTGGCAGCCCAGAGCCTGCGTGGGGGACACCAGGACAGGAGCCGGGGCTGCGTGACCGGGGTGACCCCCTACGCCGCGGAAGGCTGCCTGCGTTCCCCCACGTGGCCACGGCCTGGCCTGCACGTGTCTGCACCAGCCCCGCCCACCACTGCAGCACACACGTGCACACCCCTGCACACCCCTGCTCAGGCCTCCAGGACCCTGCCCAACACTCTCAGCGTAGACACTCTCAGAACCTCAGCTCCAAAAGCCCCGCTCCCCGGCCCCGAGAAGCAGCTGAGGGACTGGGGTCGACAGGCGTCGCCCTGGGCCCCTGGGGGACCCCTCGTCCACTCACCCGGAAGTGGCAGAGGTTCCTGTCGGTCGGTGCACTGGCCATCACATGCTGCGCTTCCACCTTCCCTGGAGAGAATGGAGAAGGCAGAGGGGGCGGTGAGAGGGTGGGAGGAGTCTGCTCCCCCGGCCCCGCCCAGCCCTGGCCCCTAGAGACTGGGTGATGTCCCGCCCGCCTGGGGCGACACAGCAGGTGCACTGATTTCATGGGGCAGCCACCGCCCCCTGCCTGCTGCTGGACACAGGGGCCAGGAGCTTGGCCTGTCCAGTGAGCACACGGACCCCAGGGGCTTACTGGCCGGGGCAGTGGGGAGGGCAGCACAGTACGGTGGCCCAAAGGGAGCACCAGGCCAGGGAGTTGTCCTGGTTCTGAAGGCACCTGACCACAGAAGGCTCACTGGGGCCAAGCTTCCCTGGAAGGGGGTGGTGGTGCTGGGATGGCCACGTGGCAGGGAGCTGGGGAGACCGGGCTGAACAGGAAGACAGCCCATCAGCCCCTGGACACAGCCGGGCATCAGGTGGCCGCTTGGGCTCAACATCTGTGACAGCGGCTCCCGGAGCCCGTGGAGCCGGGGAGGCAGGTGATCCCCGAGACCTGCTGGGCGCTCTCCCGGCTGCTCCCCACTCCTCTGCGCCATGAGCTCTGGCTGACGAGGGCAGAAAGGCAAAGGTCGCCCCTCCCGGTGCCCGCGTGGCAGGTGCAGCTTTCCAAGCTCTGGGAGGGTGCGCGGGCGATGCCCCCTCCCCCCGCCCAGGAGACACCTGGCTGTCCGCATCTCCCGACAGACAGCCGCCGGGGATGCCCAACACCCTAGGGCCGCAGACGTCCACAGGACTGAGGGCGCACAGACGGAAAAACCAGCCTGGGGCTCAGGAGGGTGAACCTCACCCAGGCCGTGAGGCCAGGAAGCGGGCCACGCGGGCCAGCACCGTCTCCAGGAGCCGCCCACGTAACCGCACTTCCAAAAGCGGAGGAGACGGATGAAGCTAACCTAAGAGCGCTCTACGTGACAGCACGTCCAGGCACGGTGCGGAAGCGAGCCACGTCCTCGGCCTGCCTCTCCCCTCCTCTCCCCTCCTCTCCCCTCCCCTCCCTCCCCGCCCCTCTCCCCAGTCCTAGGTCTACAGAACCCGGGAGCGCCGCACTCCGCACGCCAGCCCGCGTGGCCGCGGACAGCCGGCTGTGCGCCCGGGAGCGCGGTCCGGAGGGGACCCGCGGGCGCCCTCCCGCCCCGAGCCCGCTACCTGCTCGGATGAGGCCCCGCGCGATGGCCTCCGCCATGCGGCCGGCGCCCACAAAGCCCACGCGCCGCGGAGCCGCCTCCGCCGCCATCGCCGCTGCCGGCACTGGGCCCGTCCCCCGCGGCTCATTGGCCGAGGTCGCCGGAGAGCCGCATCCACCCATTGGCTGAGCGCCGCGGGGGGCGGGGCGGGGCGGGGCGTCGCGGAGCAGGGCGCTCTCCGCCGCCGGTGGGTGGGTCCGGGCGACTGGGCTTCCAGGAAGGGCCACCCGCTCGGAGCTGGTGAAAGGCCCGCGCGCGCAGACCCGGGAGCCCCGAGCGCCCGCGTCAGCCGGCTCCCGGAGCCGGGGCCTCCCCGCTGCCCTGGGGCGCAGGAGCGCTGGGCGAGCCCGGGGCGGGCCTCTGCGTGCCTCAGCACATCTCGGGTTGTGGGGGTCTCACCCGCCACCCGGGCTGAGGCGGCGAAGGCGTTCTGTGGTCTCTGAGCCCCATGACGTCCGCCGCGCTCCGCACCGGCGAGCCCCACCCCCGCATCCCTTCCGAACCGCAAGGCAGCGGCCGGACGGGTGCACCTGTCCCTCACGCCGCGGTCCACTGGGCTGTGGCAGCAGTCCCTCCGCAGCCAACACGCACGCACACGCACCCACGAAGAGGCACGCGTGTGCGCATGCACGCATCCACAGAGGCACACCCACACAGGCACTCCTGGGCGCACACACACCCATCCACGCAGAGGCTCGCGTGGGCACCAACACACGTGACATGCCAGTCTCACCAGGATTCGAGAGCAAACAATGCCGGGGAGGGAGCGATGGGGACTGAGAGGCTGCTCCGGTCACTGCAGCCGGAAGGTGCAGATGCTGGACAGCTGGGCCCACAGTGCTGGCCCTCCCTGCTGCTCTGGTCTGGCTCTGCGCCTCTCCCCGCGTTCACACCGACTCTCGGAGGTCGACAGCTAAGGGAGGTGGGCAGAAGCTCTGACAGCCGGGGTTACGCTCCTGGCAGGCGGGCAGCAGACCAGGCCCAGGGAGAGGGTCCCTGGGAACCAGCGTTTGAGTGGGGACGGGAGAGTGGGGCAGAGGCTGCAGTGACATGGCCGGGAGGGACAGCAGGACACTGGGACCCTCCAGGGCTGCAGCCCAAGCACCCAGTTAGAGGGCGATGGAAGCAGTGGGCTTGGTTTTCTAGGAGATGGGATGGGTGGGGCCACGGGCTGACCCCCCCAGGGAACTGTGGTCTGGATGCTTTGTGCCAGTGTGAGGTCGCCCTGCCCACCTGCTGCCGTCCCTGCTGCCCCCTCTGTCCCTGCTCTCCTGGCTTCCTGGGACTGCGATGCCCTGGGACAAGGACTGAGGGACACGGCAGGGACCTGTAGCACCCAGCCCCGTGTCACACAGGAGCCGGCTGCCTTCGGTGAAATGAAACAGATAAGGGCCACCAGTCACAGCTGTGGGGACAGGACCCAGTGGCCCAATGCTAGCCGCCCCGGCAGTGGGCAGCTCCGCTCCTGGCCCCGCCGCCCCTGGCCATGGGCAGCTCCGCTCCTGTCCCAGCTGTCCCTGGCCGTGAGCAGCTCTGCTCCTGTCCCCGCTGCCCCTGTCCCCGCCGCCCCGGCCATGGGCAGCTCCACTCCTGTCCCAGCTGTCCCTGGCCGTGAGCAGCTCCGCTCCTGTCCCGCCACCCCTGGCTGTGGGCAGCTCCACTCCTGTCCCCGCCGCCCCTGGCCGTGGGCAGCTCCGCTCCCGTCCCAGCCGTCCCTGGCCGTGGGCAGCTCCGCTCCCGTCCCAGCCGTCCCTGGCCGTGGGCAGCTCCGCTCCCGTCCCAGCCGTCCCTGGCCGTGGGCAGCTCCGCTCCTGTCCCACACCATGTTGGCTGGAAGCCCATCAGCCACTTGTCACCTGCCAAGTGCATCCCTGGACCTCTGCTGGGCCCCTCCCACGGTTCCAGACCTGCCTGGCCCAAGGGGCATTCCCTGGACCCTCACATGGACAGGACCCACACCCACAACCCAGGTCCTGGGCTTCAAGGCCCATGAGCCAGAGAAGCCAGCACCCCGGCGCAGCAGGACTGGTGGTGGGAGACGGCTGAGAGGCAGTCAGGGACGGCTTCCTGGAGGAAGAGCCACTTCAGGGGAAACCTGCAAGGTGGGGAGGCCTGGGGCAGGAACTCTGGCTTCCCAGAGGGAAAGGGGTGGTGACAGATGCTAGAGGCTCAGCTGGGCCCAGGGGTGCAGGCGCCCAGGTGTGGGCTCGGGGGTGCAGGCATCCAGGTGTGGGCTCGGGGGGTGCAGGCGCCCAGGTGTGGGCTCGGGGGTGCAGGTGCCCAGGTGTGGGCCTGGGAGTGCGGGCACAGGTGTGGGCTTGGGGGTGCAGGCACCCAGGTGTGGGCTTGGGGGTGCGGGTACCCAAGTGTGAGCTTGGGGGTGCAGGCACCCAGGTGTGCGCTCGGGGGTGCAGGCACCCAGGTGTGGGCTCGGGGGTGCAGGCACCCAGGTGTGGGCTCGGGGGTGCAGGCACCCAGGTGTGGGCTCGGGGGTGCAGGCACAGGTATGGGCTCGGGGGTACAGGCACAGGTGTGGGCTCAGGGGTGAAGGCACAGGTATGGGCTCGGGGGTACAGGCACAGGTGTGGGCTCGGGGGTGCGGGCACCCAGGTGTGGGCTCGGGGGTACAGGCACAGGTGTGGGCTTGGGAGTGCGGGCACCCAGGTGTAGGCTCGGGGGTGCGGGCACAGGTGTGGGCTCGGGGGTGCAGGCACAGGTGTGGGCTTGGGAGTGCGGGCACCCAGGTGTAGGCTCGGGGGTGCGGGCACAGGTGTGGGCTCGGGTGTGCGGGCACCCAGGTGTAGGCTCAGGGGTGCGGGCACAGGTGTGGGCTCGGGTGTGCAGGCACCCAGGTGTGGGCTCGGGGGTATAGGCACAGCTGTGGGCTTTGGGGTGCAGGTACCCATGTGTGACTTGGGTGACCCAGGTCCGAGTTGGGTGCCCGGGACAGGGAAAGTCACCAATGCTGCCCAGGTAACACGGGAGACAGGAGCGTAGGTGAGGACAGCAAGGGGCTCCCGGGAGACCATGGCCAGGGATGGGCCCGGTCCTGGCGGCCCCCACACCAGGAAGGCTGTAGGCAGCAGGACCTGTGTCCACGCCCCAGCACCACCCCGCGGGGAGACTGGCTCAGCCTTCTGGACTCTGGTCTCCCCGCGGAGAACAGGGACTCCGGTGAGGGTGCTCGCCCCCTGGTGGCAGAGCTGACCTGCGCCGGCCAGGCTGAGGCCCCGGCCCCAGACACGGTTGCTTCCGAGCTGTCCAAAGCCCGGCCCCGCCCAGGCCATCCTGTGGCTTCCCAGAATCCAGACAGCGGGTCCTGTGAGGGCCTCAGGGCTGAGGCAGGGAGGCCGGGGCGGGCGGTCACCCAGGCCTGCCGTGCCCGCTCCTGCCTCCCGTCCTCACCCTCGCTCTCCACGCCTCCTGCCCGCGGAGGGCCAGCAGCCGTCCGGCTGGGCAGCACGGGGGGACCCGGCCGGGGGCGGCTGGGCACACAGCTGCCGAGGCCAGGCCTGTGAAATGCACTTTATTGGCAGCACGCTCAGGCCGGGCCTGCCCAGGCCTCGCCTTCCCTGAGGACAGACACGAAGCGGGCGTCCTGGCACGGGGGTGGAACCCCTGGGCTCTCGGCAGGGTCTGAGGCGGTGGCCCCGGCGCTGGCTTCACTTCCGGGCCTGCTCGTAGTTGTCGGTGAACCAAGCACAGGTCTCCTTCACGGCTGCAGGGGTGGGAGGGGCCCGAGGACACAGGGCCACTCTGAGCTGGGCTCCCCGGCCGCACAGGGAGGGGCTGCGGGGCCCGAGGGGAGGGCTCACCCTGCTTGAAAGGCGTGAACCGGAAGTCGGGCAGGTAGGCCCGGAGCTTGCCGTTGCTGGCCGTCTTCTTAAACTGCCCGTCAGACTTGCTGGCGTCGAACTGGGCGCCTGGTCAAGGCCACAGCCGAGAAGCATCCCCGCCCCCTGCCTTTCCTGGGGGCCTCGGGGAGCCGGGGGGGACCCCGTCCTGCTGCAGGGAGGGGCTCGGGGAGGACAGGGCGTCCATGCAGCTCCCCGCTGCAGCCAAAGGATACGGAGACTTCCCCCTGGAAGCCCATGGCCTCCACCACGGCCTCTGCAGCCTCAGCGATGGACACCTCCTCCTCCTCGCCCACTGCGCGGCCGGCCGCAGCGGGGTCAGGCCCGGGCCCAGCGCCGGGGCTCCCGCCCCTCCCAGGCCTCGTCAGGAGGCTGGGCTGGGCCTGCCCCGCCCCCACCCCGCCCCTGACGGTGATGGGCTGCATCTGCCCCGCTCCAAGTCAGGATGCTGGCCTGCACCTGCCCCGCCCCCGCCCCTACATGGTGATGGGCTTCACCTGCCCTGTCCCCTGACATGTGATGGGCTGTGCCTGCCCCGCCCCCTGACGGTGACGGGCTGCACCTGTCCCGCTCCGTATCAGGATGGTGGGCTGCGCCTGCCCCGCCCACACTATGCCCCCAACAGGGTGATGGGCGGCGCCAGCCTCCCCCAGCGCACCTGACAGGATGATGGGCTCCACTTCCTCGTATTCCCGCAGCACCCAGAGGAGCAGCCGCGCCAAGTCCTGGAGGCCAGACGGGAGGGTGGGAGCCGGCCCTGCTCATGGGGTACTACCGGGCCTCCCCCGACGGGCCCCCTGTGGCCGGTCCTGCCTCCCCGTGCGCCGGCAGCTCCCGTGGGGACCCCACAGACCAGGACCGCTCCTCCCGCCGCCCCGCGCGCCCCGTCCCTACGAACCAGCGAGTAGATGAACTGCCTCCGCGGCCTGCCGGTGCCCCACACGGTCAGCGCTGCGCCGCTGCCTGCGCGGAGGACACGGTCAGAGCAGAGCGCCCTCCGGCCGTGCTCGGGCCGCACGCCGCGCGCGCACTCACCCTTGGCCAGGTGCACCTTGTGGATGAGCCCGGGCAGCACGTGGCCGTCCTCGATGTTGAAGTTGTCGTGGGGCCCGAACACGTTGGTGGGGATGACGGCGGTGAAGGTGCAGCCGTGCTGCTGGAAGTAGGCCCTGCGGGGGCGGGGACGCAGCGTCTCGGCAGCCCGCCCGGCCCCCGCCCCAGACTGCGAACCCCACTCCTGGCCCAGCCCGCCCGGCCCCCGCCCGCGAACCCCGCTCCCGGCCCCCGCCCCAGACTGCGAACCCCACTCCTGGCCCAGCCCGCCAGGCCCCTGCCCCAGCCCGCGAACCCCGCTCCCACCCCCCGCCCCAGACTGCGAACCCCACTCCTGGCCCAGCCCGCCCGGCCCCCGCCCCAGCCCGCGAACCCCGCTCCCGGCCCCCGCCCCAGACTGAGAACCCCATTCCTGGCCCAGCCCGCCCGGCCCCCGCCCGCGAACCCCGCTCCCGGCCCCCGCCCCAGACTGCGAACCCCACTCCTGGCCCAGCCCCCGCCCCAGCCCGCGAACCCCGCTCCCACCCCCCGCCCGGACCTGTTCTGCACGTCAATCATCCTCTTGGCGTAGGCGTAGCCGAAGTTGCTGCTGTGGGGCGGCCCGTTGTGGATCTGCCGAGCGGAACGCGCGCTGAGGCCTCCCCTTCCCGGCCCCGCCCCGCCGGGCCCCGCCCCCGCCGGGCCCCGCCCCTCACCATGGTCTCGTCGATGGGGTAGGTGGTCTTGTCGGGGAAGATGCAGGTGGACAGGCAGGAGACCACCTTGCGGGCGCGCACCTCGAAGGCCGAGTGCAGCACGTTGTCGTTGATGTGCACGTTTTTCCTCTGCCGGGCAGGGGGCGGATCGAGACCCCGGCCCTTCCCCAACCCTCAGGGGTGGAGCCCTCGGACAGGAGTGGTCCCAGAGCCTCCCCGTGACCCCTCCAGTGCTGCTGGAGCGCCAGCCCTGGCTCCCTGGGGAGAGGAGAGGTACCCACCCCGTCCAGGGCTGCTGAGGTCAGAGCGGGAGTGGGGGGTGGTGGAAGGAGCCAAAGAGGCCCAATTTGTCCCTGGGGTGCCGTGGGACCCCCACTCCAGGGGGAGAAGGGGCCCCTCGGTGACCCTTGCACAGAGGAACCCACGCAGGCCTGGCTACCCAGCAGCACCAGGTCTTGGTCTGCCCACCCTCCCAGCACCCACATCCCTTCCCCAAGCTGGCCCCGAGATGGCCAGGGCATCTGGACTGTCTTAGCAGAGGGCGGAGGTGGCGGCCAGGCCACCTGCTTGGCACGCTGGGAGCAGGTGGGCCTGGGGCAGAATGTGGTCACTGGTGCAGGCCACGCAGGCCAGGCTGCTGCCCACAGGCAGGGGGGTCCGAGCCGCCGCGGGGGAAGGGTCCTTATACCACAGCCCTCCCCACCAGGGCACACAGCCCTCACGGCAGAGACTGGGGGTCAGCTCTGCAGCCCGTCCCACCTCTGCTCCCAGGGGGGAACCCGAAGCCCACCAGGAGCCTGCTGGGCCCCTCGCTCACCCAGAAGTCCAAGTTGTATTTAATGTTCCGGAAGAGGCCCCCCACCATGGCGGCAAGGTGGATGACGTGGGTGGGCCGCACTTTCTCAAACAGGGCTCGGGTCTGCGCCGCGTCCCTGGGGGAGCCGGGTGTCAGGGGCCCCACGGGGCCGCAGCAGGGGGGCATCCAGTGTGGACGGGAGCGAGGGCATCAGGCAGGGAGGGACCCAGGACGTCTGCCGGGCACACCCAGCCCAGGCCAGCCACCTGGCGGGCAGGTCCGGGACACGTGGCCACTGCCAGGCTCAGGGACAGGCCCAGCCCGGAGCTCGGTGGTGTGGAGCGGGCACGGAGGGGGGGGGGGTCCCCGGGGGTGGCTTCCTCACGTGAGATCCGCGTCCTTGGAAGAGACAAACACCCACTCCTCTCCGGGCAGGCCGGCTCCATCCGCTACCACCTTCTGAATGGCTTTGCCCACCAGCCCAGAGCCTCCGGTGACCAGGATCCGCGTGGACCCCTGGGGCTCACCCATGCTGGCTGCACCTGCAAGCCCGGAGGCTGTGAGGCCCCCTCCTGCCCCCTCTGTTCCCCGGGCGCTCGCGGCTTGCAGCCCTGCACGGGCCTCCAGGGTACGGACAGGAGGGAGGCAGGGGCGGCCCCCAGCTGCAGCCCCGCGCCCACCCGCTCCGGAGTGAACCGCAGAGCGCTCGCGAGCCTGATCCCTCCCGCACAGACCTCCGGACACTCCGCTGGGAGCGCCGCGCGACCCCACGGCCAATCCCGACCCGGGGTGCGCGAGTAGCTGTCACCGCGGCCGGGGTCCCGCGGTCGGCGCCGCCCCCAGGGGGCTCCCTGGCCCTCCCAGAGCACGCAGGGCCCGGGCCCGGGCTCGCCACGTCGCGCCCGCGAGGGTCCCCACGGCGTCCGGTGCAATCTCACCTGTCACCAGCCCCACCTGCCCGGCGGGTAGATCTGCTTCCGGCGCCTGGCGAGTCTCCGGCCACGCGCGCGGCCAGGGGGCGGGGCGGGGGCGGGACCGCGTCCTCTTCCCGCGGCACTCTGGGAAATGTAGTCCCTGAGCCGCGCGCCACTTGGGAAGTGTAGTCCGAGGCCGCGCAGGCACCTGGGAAGCTTAGCCTCACTCGGGAGGCTGGCGCTCCGGGTCCCAAGGCAGCAGGTGGCCACAGCGGCTAAATCCTGGCGGACACCGCGCCTGAGCCCTCACTGGGGACTCTGAAGGCACCGGACAGTCGGGAGCGGGGCCGCACGCGATTCTCGAGCGTCCCTCGCTGACCCTCCGATGTCCTGCTCGCCTCATATTCTCGGCCCACTCGGGGAGCCGGACCTCCGTGGTCCCGGGACGCCGAGGTTCGGCCGAGGTGGGAGCCGCGCCGCCCACGGACAGAGGCGCCTTTGCCGGCGCGGAGGCCTGACCGGTGCCGAGGGACCCCGCACCCACGCGCGCTCCAGTGCGCGCTCCCGGAGTCGCCGGCCACGCTCCCGTGCGGGCTTTCTGTCGCCGTGCGGTGTCTACCAGCTGTCACTCCCGCTGCGACAGCATCTCAGCACGCGAGTTGCTCGGGGGTGACACCGAGCCGTGTCTGGAAAGCGGTGGTTTCGGACGAATTTCCGCCGCGCAGTTGACGGTGCTGGTGAAGGGGCTGGCAGCTTTGTTAATACAGACAGGGTCCCTAAATTAGTAATTATGTTAATTAGCTGCTATAATGAACAATCGTGGGCGGGGCCTTTGGTGCCCGCCCGCCCGCGCGGGAGCAGGCAGCAGGTGCAGGCTGAAGGAGCCGGGTCCCCCGCGCACATGGGTGAGTCCTGGCTCCCAGCTTCCGCCCGGCGAGTTCAGCTGTTGGCGTTTGGAGAGGCCTCTCTGCCTCCCAGATAACCATGTTACCATGGGCGCATCATTTGCTCACTGGAAGGCCAAACCAGACGATGTTACATGCGTCACTGTCCCTCTCCCATGGGTGTGCGCTGGCTTGGAGCCGCTCGCTCTGCCGGGGCTGCGGACGGAAAGCGAGAAGCACGGCTCAGCGAGAGCTGGCCTCTGCGCCCCGGGGTCCCCTCGGGTGACTTGTCAGAGCACAGCAGCTCTCCCCAAAGCTGCAGCTGCAATTGAAATCTGGGGCGCGGGCAGCACAGCAGGCCGAGCCGCCACGGCGCGTCCCCGGGCAGCAGGCTTCCACCCGGCTCCCGCTCTGTGCCCGGGAAGGCACCACCACGTGGGAGACCTGGATGCAGTTCTGGGCTCCTGGCTTCCGCCCAGCTCCAGCCACAAGCGTTCGGGGAGTGAGCCAGCAGGTGGATGATCCAAGTTCTCTCCCTTTCCCTCTCCCTGAACTCTGCCTTTCAGATAAATCAGACTTTAAAGTAAAACCACCTCTCTAGAGAGCAGTTCACCAGCTGGCTGTGTGGACACTGCAGTGACACAGTGTAGACCGGGTGTAGACCTAACTGCCACCTGTTCTCAGCTGTCTCTGTGTGGACACTGCAGTGACACAGTGTGGAGACCGGTGTCACCAGCTGTTGTGGGGACAGTGCAGTGACACAGTGTAGACCGGGTGTCACCAGCTGTCTCTCTCCATGTGGACAGTGCAGTGATGCAGTGTAGACCGGGTGTCACTGAAGGGTTAAAAAGTTAAAAGCCGCTCCCCCCCCACCTCCTCTGGTGAACTTTCCTGACCTCGTTAGACTTGCTCTGCATAGCCATTCTCTATAAAGTTAATTAGTCAGTAAATTACCCCAATGTGAGCGTAACCTTAGTTTCACCTAAGTAAGATAGAAGAAGTCACCATATATCTCTTTGCCTCCTGGACCCCTGACCCCACCATGTGTCTCTTATCGCCATTCAGCTGCATTCCTAGGTATCATCAAGGCAGTTCCTGAAACCTTGTTATGTTTGTTGTGTGGCCCTCCCTTTTGGCAATAGGAGGCTTTTTGATACTCCCTGTATAGGCCATATGGTTCTTTGAAGTCTAATCAGGCCCTTACTCGATATCCTGTACTCCCTGTATTCATAAATCAACTGGTTGTAAAATCACTTAACTTGTATCAATTGTTTACTCTATACCTCTGTCTGATCTATGCAATGATTGATTTTCTTTGTTTAAACGTGTATAAAAACCCCAACCCAAGACTATTCTAGGCCGCTCGCCTGTACTGGGACGGGGGCCCTGACATGTCGGATCATCATTAAACTTTACCCTTTGTTAATTACATGAGAGAAGGTCTCTTGGAGCGTTTTTGGGGTGGCAAGAGCAATTCAACTCTAATTCAACTCTAACATCACCAGCTGTCTCCGTGTGGACAGTGCAGTGACACAGTATAGACTGATGTCACCAGCTGTCTCCATGTGGACAGTGCAGTGATGCAGTGTAGACCGGGTGTCACCAGCTGTTGTGGGGACAGTGCAGTGACAGAGTGTAGACCGGGTGTCACCAGCTGTCTCTCCGTGTGGACAGTGCAGTGACGCAGTGCAGTCCGGGTGTCACCAGCTGTCTCCATGTGGACAGTGCAGTGATGCAGTGTAGACCGGGTGTCACCAGCTGTCTCTCTCTGTGTGGACAGTGCAGTGACAGGAGTAGACCAGGTGCCATGTGCTGCCTTGGTGGTTGGTACAGTAGGCGGTATATCCGTCCACAGTTGCTGCTGCAAGACCCCTAGAGCCCTTGGGGTTTCCTGGGTGGTAGGGGTCTTTTCTGACTTATAGGGAGCTAGGGAGCCCCTGGTGACCACACCTGAGCTTATGCCGATGAGAGCCTTAAGGCAGAGCCCTGGGCAGCTCAGTGGCACAGGTCCACAGGCAGACAGCGTGGGCGCTACAGCTTCCAGCCCCACCCTCTGAGCTCAGCTGCATCAAGTGGGCCCAAAGGTCTGATGAGCTTCCCGGCGGGTGGGCCGCAGAGGTGCACCTGGTAGGAAATGCCGCTGGGGGTCCCGTCCCCCGTACCTGAGCTGCTGGGCCTGTCCTGAGTTGTATGCTTTGTAAGAAGCCAGGAGATGCCAGGAAAGCAACTGAGTTCTGTGAGCCACTCCAGTGGGTTCCTAACCTAGAGGAAGGTGTGGGATCACCTGGAGTTCAAGGAGGCGGGGTGGGGGGCAGCCTCATGGGACTGCACCTGCAGCCTGGGATTCCAGTGACCGTGTCAGAATGGAATGACACCGTGGGACCCAGCGTTGACTTTTCGTCACTGTGACAAGTGCCCAAGAGGAGCTACTTAGCAAGGGAGGAGGAGTCCTTTGGCTCACAATCGGACGGTCCCGCTAATCTGGCATCCTGTGAGGGTGGTGGGTGGCACAGATGGGGGGGACACATGCCAAGCCAGGAAGCAGAGAGACAGGGAGCAGCCGGGCTCTGGAACCAACCCTCTCAGGAGATCTCTGTTCAAAAGACACAGGGACACACCTCCAGCGTCCACAGCACTTTCCGCTGGGCCCCCTCCTAGACACCATGGCTATACCAAGTCTCCCCTTGGGTAAGGTTTGTCTCCCCAAAACACATGCAGCTGTTTCAACCGTGTCTTGGGCCCGCGTTGTGGTGCAGCAGGTTAAGCTGCCACGTATGATGCCAACATCCCATGTCTCAGGTGTGAGTGCCGGTTCCAGTCCCGGCTGCTCCACTTCCAATCCAGCTCCCTGGGAAGCAGCAGAGGATGGCCCGTGTGCTGGGGCCCCTGCACCCACATGGGAGACCAGGAGGGAGTTCCAGGCTCCTGGCTCCTGACTGTTGTCTAGCCCAGTTTCAGCTGTTGCGACCATTTAGGGAGAGACTCAGCTCGCTCGCTCTCTCTCTCTCTCTCTCTCTCTCTGTTTCTATCCCTCCCTCCCTCCCTTTCTCTGTCACTCTACCTTTCCAAAAAAGGAAAAAACAGTCTAAAATAACAAAGCAGGGGCCAGCACTGTGGTGTAGGGGGTAAAGCCACCGCCTGCCATGCCGGCATCCCGTATGGGTGCTGGTTCAAGTCCCAGCTGCTCTACTTCCAATCCAGCTCTCTGCTGTGGCCTGGGATAGCAGTAGAAGATGACCCAAGTCCTTGGGTCCTTGCACCCACGTAGGAGACCCAGAGGAAGCTCCTGGCTCCTGGCTTCGGATCGGTGCAGCTCCGGCTGTTGCAGCCAACTGGGGAGTGAACCATCGGATGGAAGACCTCTCCTCTCTCTCTCTCTCTCTCTCTCTCTCTCTCTCTCTCTCTCTCCCTCCCTCTCTCTGCCTCTCCTTCTCTCTCTGTGCAACTCTGATTTTCAAATAAATAAATAAATCTTGAAAAAATAAAATGAAATAACAAAGCAAAACCTGTAATGTACTGCTCATGGCTGGCTGACTCACTGTGGAGTTGTGGGGGGCACTGAGGGGTGGGTGCGGGAGTCTTGGGCGCTGGGCGCGCCCCCGGAGGCAGCTTCCCCAGCAGGTTTGGTGATTTGAGCTCCGGTGCTGCCTGGCTGTGCTCGCTGCTTCCTGCCTCCCCCAGACCCTGCAGCCTCGAACTGCGAGCTGACACAGACCTGTCCTTTCCAAAGAAGACCCTCTGGTGCTTTGGTTAGAGCACAGAGAGCAGCCCAGCACAGCAGCCACTCAAGCCACTGCCCGTCAGCACCAGCCCATTAGAGCCCGGTGTTAGCCGCGGGTCCCAAGCCTTTGGCACATGGCCTGTGGAAGCTTAGGCTGCTGCATGACCACGTGATTCCCAGCTGGGGTCCACGAGGACCGGCTGGTGACGAGGAGCACAGAAGTGTTCAGGGCGGAGGGGCAGGTCTCCCGGGTCTCCAGGGTCTCCCGTGTCTCCCGTGTCTCCCGTGTCTCCAGGGTCTCCAGGGTCTCCCGTGTCTCCCGTGTCTCCAGGGTCTCCCGTGTCTCCAGGGTCTCCAGGGTCTCCAGGGTCTCCCAAGTCTCCCGTGTCTCCCGTGTCTCCCGGGTCTCCCGGGTCTCCAGGGTCTCCCGTGTCTCCAGGGTCTCCAGGGTCTCCAGGGTCTCCCGGGTCTCCCACGTCTCCAGGGTCTCCCGTGTCTCCAGGGTCTCCAGGGTCTCCAGGGTCTCCCGGGTCTCCAGGGTCTCCAGGGTCTCCAGGGTCTCCCACGTCTCCAGGGTCTCCCAAGTCTCCCGTGTCTCCAGGGTCTCCAGGGTCTCCCGGGTCTCCCACGTCTCCAGGGTCTCCCGGGTCTCCAGGGTCTCCAGGGTTTCCAGGGTCTCCAGGGTCTCCAGGGTCTCCCGGGTCTCCCGGGTCTCCCAGGGTCTCCAGGGTCTCCCGGGTCTCCAGGGTCTCCAGGGTCTCCCGGGTCTCCAGGGTCTCCGGGTCTCCCGGGTCTCCCGGGTCTCCCGGGTCTCCGGGTCTCCCGGGTCTCCCGGGTCTCCCGGGTCTCCAGGGTCTCCAGGGTCTCCCGGGTCTCCAGGGTCTCCAGGGTCTCCAGGGTCTCCCGGGTCTCCAGGGTCTCCAGGGTCTCCAGGGTCTCCCGGGTCTCCTGGGTCTCCAGGGTCTCCAGGGTCTCCCAGACACAGCGCAAAGGTACCTGGCTAACCGAGCAGGCACAAGGCCTGCGGTGCACTTCCACCCTGAATCAGAGTGCCTGGTTCGAATCCTGGCTCTGCTCCTGACTCTAGTGCTGGTGTGCACCTTGGAGGCAGCAGGGGTGGCTCAAGTGCTGGAGTTGCTGCCATCCGCATGGGAGACCTGGGTGGAGCTCCAGGTTCCTGGCTTCGGCAGGGCCCAGCCCCAGCTGTTTCAGGCATTTGGGGGAGTGAATCAGAGGATGGAAGATCTTCCTGTCTCTCTGCCTTTCAAATAAAATGAAAAATATATATATTTTAAGATTTATTTATTTATTTAATTGAGAAGCAGTTACAGACAGAAAGAGGGAAAGACAGAGAGAGAGAGGTCTTCCTTCCGCTGGTTCATTCCCCAGACGGCCGTGACGGCTGGAGCTGGTGATCCGAAGCCAGGAGCCAGGAGCCAGGAGCTTCTTCTGGGTCTCCCACGTGGGTGCAGGGGCCTAAGCACTTGGGTCATCTTCCACTGCTTTCCCAGCAGAGAGCAGGATTGAAAGTACAGCAGCCAGGAGGCTTAGCCCACTATCCCACAGCGCTGGCCCCAATAAATATATTTAAAAATTTTTAAGGGCAGGAGGGTAGACGCAGTGCCAGAACAAGGGCCAGGCCGAGTCCCACCGTGTGTGGCCAGCAGCCATTCTGGCCGCCGTATGTCGGGCCCAGGCCAGTGTTAAGCGTTGGGCCCCCGTGTGGCGATGTCTCTTGGAGCCTGAGAACCAGTGGACCTGGGAAGCAGCCCTGGGGCCACTCTCTGTGGCTTGGCCACGAGCCGCTCGCTCTTGCTTTGGCCCCGTCTGACTTGGGTTTTCGCTCCTCGCTGCTGAGGGTTCTCACAGAGAGCGCGCGCGGGAGGTCATGGGGAGAGGGCGTGGCACGCTGCACCCCGGCACAGGGCTGAGCTCCCAGCACAGGCGAGGTGACGGCAGCCCTGGCCTGCAGCCCTGCCTAACTGCCCCCCGCTCTCGGTTTGCAGGGCTAGCCATGCGCCTGGACGAGAGGGCGGGGGGCAGCAGATGCTTGCCTTGGGGCTCTCTGAGGTTTCCTGTGGTAGAGCCTTCCTGACCCCAGGCCCCCTGGCCACACATGAGTGCCCTGAAGGCCCGGGGCTCCCTCACACACCTGTGCTAACCTCTCCTCCGGTCTCTCTTCATCACGATCTGCGGTGGGCTTGGGGACCGATTTTTTTTTTTTTAGAGATTTATTTTATTTATTTGAAAGGCAGAGTTATATAGAGAGAGAGAGAAGAGAGAGAGAGAAAGAGAGTGTGAGAGACAGAGATCTTCTATCCGCTGGCTCATTCCCACATGGCTACAACAGCCAGGCTGAAGCCAGGAGCCAGGGTCTCCTTCTGGGTTTCCCACATGGGTACAGAGGCCCAAGGGCTTGGGCCATCTTCCACTGCTTTCCCAGGCCACAGCAGAGAACCGGATCAGAAGAGGAGCAGCTGGGACTAGAACTGGCGGCCACGTGGGATGCTGGCACTGCAGGCAGCAGCTTAACCTGCTGTGCTACAGTGCTGGCCGAATGGATTTTTAACAGGTTTTCCTGATGACCCCATTGAGAACGTCTCAGGATAACCCTCATCCAGGGCCTGCCGGGACCCCTACGGCAGAGGGCTTGGCTGTTGCACGCTCTGAGGAAGCAGCGCTCTGTTGCCCAGGGTCTGCTCCGGGAGGCACGGGCGTCTTCACTGCTGGTTGCTTGGGGTTTTGACTGCGGGCGGGGTGGGGCTGGGAGGAGGGCTCCACCTGCAGGCCAGGGCTGGTACTGACTTGCCCAGCATCTTGCCCAGGTGTGAGCCACGAAAGGAGAGAGAGGGGCAAGGGGTCTTAGGATCGCCGCGGCCTCACTGTGGTCTCGTCCTGCTCCAGCGCGTGGCTTCAGAGGGCCCGGAAGCCGACATGGCACCCCTGCGCCTGCGCCCTCTGCCCCAGGGTGACCGTGTCCCTCCTGGAGGTGTCGACGACACCTGCGCTGCCCACAGGAAGCTGGGCACTGGAAGGGCACTGCGGGGAATTCCACTCGTGCGTTTTAGGAAGCAGACACTGACAGTTATGTTTTCAGAATGCAAGCCTCGGGGCCACGCCGTGGCAGAGCAGGCCCGGGAGTCCAGCTGCTCACTTCTGACCGGCTCCCTGCTGTGGCCTGGGAAAGCAGTGGAGGATGGCCCAGGTCCTTGGGCCCCTGCACCTGCGTGGGAGACCGGAGGAAGCGCCTGGCTCCTGATCGGCCCAGCTCTGGCCGTTGCAGCCACTGGGGAGTGAAGCAGTGGATGGAAGTCCTTTCTCTCTCTGCCTTTCAAGTAGCTACTGTGTTGAAGGAACCGCTGAGCCATAGCCAGCCCCTCTCTCTGCCTTTCAAATAATAAATAATCTTTTATAAAAAAAAGTCATGTATGGCATTAAAAGATTAATTAAAAAATAGTCTGTTAGGTACTGAAATGGGTCTCCCCGAAGTCCCCAAGCTGAAGCCTGAGTCCCAGAGGGGCTGTATCTGGGGCAGGCCATTTAACAGGGCCCTGGTCGGCTAGGATCTGTTCTCTCACAGCCGGGCGCGAGCAGGGAAAAGAGGCCGAACGTGGGTCCCGCGAGGGAGCAGCCGTCCCCAGCCAGGGGCAGGGCGCTCAGAAGCCAGCAACGCCAGCTGCTGGGACGTGGGATCCAGCCTCCAGGTTCAGGCGCCCGCACACAGGGTCCGGATGCTCACAACCCGAGGGGTCCTGCGTGGCCGGTGAGAGGCCACATGGGGCTGAGAACCCGGTCTGACACCAGATCTCCACTGAAGTCCCAAGGAGACTGCGCCTGACTTCAGAGCAGTGGGGGAGCCGGCGCTGGGGTACAGCGGGTAGTGAGGTGCCGCTTGCGAGCGCATCCCTTATCGGCCCCGGTTCAAGTCCCGGGTGCTCCACTTCCCACCCAGCTCCCCGCTACGGCCTGGGAAAAGCAGAGGAGGGCCCAAGCGTTGGGCCCTGTCCCCATGTGGGGGACCTGGATGAAGTCCAGGTCCCTGGCTTCAGTCTGTCCCAGCCCTGGCCATTGCGGCCATCCAGGGAGTGGCCCAGAGTCCGTTCGGCCGGTGTTGTGGCCCAGCAGGCCGGTCCCCGTGCACCCGGTCGACACTTCCAGAGTGTGCCTCAGCCGCGGGGCTGCCCGTGAGAGGAGGCAGACGGATCCCGGGTGCTCGCCCCGTGCCTTCCCGGAGCTGCGGAGACACGCGGGGGAGGGCGCGGCGGCTTCCACCGGCTTCCCCCGCCTGCTCGCGGGCCTGCAGGTGGCCCGGCGCGTGGGCAGCGGCTGGGGACGCAGCCGCCGTGAGCAGAGCGGACTTTGTGTACAACTCTGCGGGCAGGATTTAATCTATTTGTGGGGCAGAGTGACGGAGAGAGGCCTTCCGTGTGCTGGTCACTCCCGGGAGCCCCACGCTGGTCTCCCTGTGCACGGCTCGGCCGTCCCCCGCGGCCTCCCGCTGCGCCACACCGCAGGTAACACCCAGCGACCCCGAGGGCCGAGGGCCGATCCTGCGCTCCGCGGGAGCAAGGCGCGGCCGCAGCTGCGGCTCTCCGGACACCGGGTGCGGCCCTCCTCCGACTTCACTCCTCCAGGGCCAACGCCACGCCCAAACCTGCCCCGCCCCCGGCGCCGCCCGGCCGGCCGGAAGTGCGCGCCATCGAGAGGAAGGCCCGCCCCGGCGCTCCTAGAGCGGCGCCGGAAGTGGCCCGGGCGGGGCCTCGGCGACTTCCGTCCGCGGCGTGCGGGCGGTCCTGCGGTGGCCGTGCGGGCTTTGTCGGCAGGTGTCCGGGCTCGGGCGCCGGCGGGCCGCGCCGTCCTCTCGCCGCTGGGCGCCGGGTGAGTGGTGCGCCCCGGGGTCGGGCGGATGCCACCGAGAGGGCCGCCCGCAGGCGCCGGGAGCTGGGCCTCCGCAGCCGGAGTCCCGGGGGGCGGCTCGCGGCCCGCATGTCTCGGGCGAGCCCGCTGGGACCCGAGCTCGGGGTCCGCTGCCGGAAGCGCTTGCCGTGGGCCCGGGCCGGGCGCCCGGGTCTTTCGGCTCGGCGCCGTTCCCGGTCCCCGGGGGCTGCTGTCCTGCGCTGCGGAGCCGCCAGCCCCTGAGGCCGCCCGTGCTGGGGTCGGGGTGGCGCCCAGACGTGTCCTGCCGGTGTGCAGCGGCTCCCGCCTCCCGGCCCCGCTTCCCTGCAGGTTCGCTGCAGGGCGCCAGCGGCCTCCCGGGAGCCCACGCGTGGGCCGCGGCGTCCGGAGGCCTCCCTGGGGTGTCAGTGCGGGGCGCGTGCTGCCCTCCACCGCGTTCTCCGCCAGCGCTGTTCCCGGTGACCCCAGCAGCGCCCCTCTGTCCTTGACGAGCCTCGCCCGTGTGCGGCACTGAGCCTGTCCCGGAGTTAGGGCGGTGGGGGGTGGTGGGGAGGCCCGAGCTGGACACGGCGGAGAGGGGGAGGTCTGGGAGGGGCCGGCCCAGAACCGGCGTGCGCGGAGAAGCTGTCAAGGGGCCGGCCGGCTGGTGCTGGCTGCTTTAGGGTCACCGGAGGCCATGGTGGACGCTGGACTCTTCAGGAGGAGCTGGGGTGTCCTGGGGCAGAGCAGCACGCGGGAGCGGGGAGCCGGATGGCCTGGGGAGGAGGAGGCGCCGCCGCCGTGAGCAGACCGCCCGGCCACCCTCGTGGGCGGCTGTGAGGGCGCCTGCGTGGCGGCGCGTGCAGGTGCGCGGGCACTCAGCTCCCCTCGTGGAATGCCTGTCCAGGGCCGGCTCAGACCCTCTTGCTCTGCTTTGCTTTCCTTTTCTTTTTTAAAAAAATATTTATTTATTTATTTGAAAGGCAGCGTTACGCAGAGAGGGGTGGGGTCTTCCATCCGCTGGTTCACTCCCCACATGGCCACAGCGGCTGGAGCTGCGCCCATCTGGAGCCAGGAGCCAGGAGCTTCCTCCGGGTCTCCCACGTGGGTGCAGGGGCCCAGGCACCTGGCCCATCCTCCACTGCTATCCCAGGCCATAGCGGAGGGCTGGATCGGAAGAGGAGCAGCCGGGAATCAAACCGGTGGCCATCGGGACGCCGGCTCCGCAGGTGGAGGGTTAGCCTGCGCCACAGCACTGGCCCCCGGCGTGCGGATGCGGAAGCGGAGCCCCCAGCCTGCGCAGACCCCTCCCGCGCCGGTTCACAGGCAAGTTCTGTGTGCAGGGGCCGCGGCCAGATGGTGTTGAGATGTTCTCACGTCTTTATTCATTAAAGGAAAGGATGTTGGTTCACTTCTACCTGAATTTACAGAACAAAAGGAGGTAAACAGGAAGTATTGATTGTTGGCTTTCACATAAATGCTTCTTTAGAGCAAGGTAAATTCAGTTTTTTTATTTTCATTTATTTGAAAGAGTTATATAGCGAGATCTTCCACCCGCTAGTTCAGTCCCCAAATGGCTGCAGTGGCCAGGGCTGGGCCAGGCCAAAGCCAGGAGCTTAATTTGGGTCTCCCATGTGGGTGCAGGAGCCTGAGAACTTGGACCATCTTCTGCTTTCCACGGGCGCAGTAGCAGGGAGCTGGATCAGAAATAGAGCAACCGGGACTTGAACAGGTGCCCATGTGAGATGCTGACGTTGTAGGCCGCGGCTCAACCTGCTACACCACAACACAGACCCTGATAAATTCAATTTATAGAACTTCTTCCAAATGTAAAAAAACTAAAAAGTTAAAATGAAAATTGTGGGGTTGGCATTGTGGCGTAGCTGGTAAAGCTAACATCTATGGGGCCGGCATCCCATATGGATGCTGGTTCAAATCCTGACTGCTCCACTTTCAATCCAGCTCCCTGCTAATGGCCTGGGGGAAGCAGCCGAAGATGGCCCAAGTGCCAAAGTGCTTGGGTTCCTGCATCTATCTGGGAGAACCGCAAGAAGCTCCTGGCTTTGGCCTGGCCCAGCCCCAAGTATTTTGGCCATTTGGGGGAGTGATCCACTCAACAAATGACTACATTTCACAATGTCCCTTCAGTTGGGCACAGCCATGTGCCGAGCCGAAGAGATGGCACGGGATAACCACCCCCCAGCCAGGGTCTCTTCTTTCTCTCTCTAACTCTGCCTTTCAAAGAAATAAAATAACTTTAAAAAATGAATCATTAAGAGGCACATATGGTTTTGTTTTAGTATATATTTATTAGAGAGAGTGAGCTCTCATTTGCTGGTTCACTCCCCGGATGCCCATAACAGCTGGGGCCAGCTGGGCCGAAGCCAAGGGCTGGGAGCTCAGTCCACATCTCCTGTGTGGCAGTGGACCAGTGACTCGAGCCATCACCGCTCTTCCCAGGGCTTGCAGTAGCAGAAATCAAGAACCAGAGATAGGAATCAAACCCAGGCACTCCGTGTGGTATGTGGACATTTTTTAAAAAAATGTGTATTTATTTGAAGGGCAGAGTTACAGAGAGAGAATGAGACATAGAGAGGTCCCCCATCCGCTGGTTCACTCCTCAAATGGCTGCAATGGCCAGGGCAGGGCCAGGCTGAAGCCAGGAGCCAGGAGCCTCATCCAGGTCTCCCACGTGGGTGCAGGGGCCCAAAGGCTTGGGCCATCTGCTGCTGCTTTTTCTGGCCGTTAGCAGAGAGATGGGTTGGAAGTGGAGCAGCCGGGACTTGAACCTGTGCCCATATGGGATGCCAGTGCTGTAAGCAGCAGCTCAACTTTGTGTTCCACAGCCCCGCCCCCACCCCCTTTTTAATTCAGGAAAATGACAAGGCTTAAAATCACAGCTTAGTGCTCCAACAGGGTTCCAGCTGATCGCTAAGTAGAAAATCCTGTTGAAATGTCAGATTTGGGGCCGGCGCTGCGGCTCACCAGGCTGATCCTTCGCCTGCGGCACCGGCACCCTGGGTTCCAGTGCCAGTCGGGGCGCCGGATTCTGTCCCGGTTGCTCCTCTTCCAGGCCAGCTCTCTGCTATGGCCCGGGAGTGCAGTGGAGGATGGCCCAGGTGCTTGGGCCCTGCACCCGCCTGGGAGACCAGGAGAAGCACCTGGCTCAGCGTGGTACGGCGGCCATTGGAGGGTAAACCAACGGCAAAGGAAGACCTTTCTCTCTCTCTCTCACTGTCCACTCTGCCTGTCAAAAAAAAAAAAAAGTCAGATTTGGGAAGGGAAAGCCCCTTAGGGATGAGGAAGGGGGCTCGGGCTCAGGCGCACTGTGGCTCTGTCCCTGCTGGTTTAGTGGCTTTGGCTGGTCGACTTGTCTCAGCCTCCGCGTCTTTCTCTCTACAGCACTTCTGGTCGGGGTGATGCCTGTGTCAGGCTGGGGGGGTGTGAGGCGAGGTGGGCCGGCCGCCTGCACTGAGGTCCAGGCCCCGGGGCACTTGTCCCCCTTCCGTCCCCAGGTTCTGAACTGGTCAGCAGAGCCTGCTCTCTTCTTAAAATCTGCATTCCTTTTTTGTTTGAAAGTGGACACAGAGACAGAAAAACATATCTCTCATCTGTCGATTTCACAACAGCTGGGCCAGGCCAGGAGCCAGAACTCAGGCTGGGTCTCCCACGTGGTGGGTAGGGACGAGCCCCTTGAGCCCTGTCTTCTAGCGAGCACGTTAGCAGGAGACCGGCCTGGAGAGTGGAGCTGACTCGGGCCCAGGCACTCCGTTAGGGGACACGGCGCCATCCTCCTGAGACTCCTGGCAGGAAGGGTGGGGGCGGAGTGGGTGACCCTGGAAGCAGCCGCCTCCTGGGGAGGTGGGAGAGCTTGGGCCGCAGTGCCGGAGGTTCCCCCACAGGTGCCGTACTGGGCCTCGCTCCACTTGCTTGGCTGGGCGGCAGCCAGGACACTTGGGGCAGACCTTCCTGTTGAGCCAGCCCCTTGCCCGTGACAGTGATGCCCCAGCCAGGGGCAGTTGGTGTGTACTTGGAGAGTGCCGGGGCAAGTACACCCAGCCATGTGGCAGATGAGTAGGTTCAGTGGGCGACTGTCACTGTTTCTGAAAGTCGTGTGCGTGAATGTCCCTGTACAATCGGTTTAAGCAGGAGTCGGGTGGATGTGTGTGAACAGCTACATTGAATTACCAGAGGTTTTCGTTGTAGTCTATGTTTCTCTGTCGGCTGAGATATTTGTACAATGTGTTTGATGATTTTAGTCTCTAAGAATTGGAAAGATTCATAAAAGTAAAGCTATAAAACTGAACAATGGGGTCCTGATTTCATGAAGTGTTGACGCAGAAGGCTAGAATGGAGATGTTGACTGGTATTGGGTGGGGTTCAGGGGAGCTTGAAAGTAGTTTTCTAAGTTTTTTTGATTGTCTCGTTTTCCTCAGTGAGCATAATTTACCTTTAAATGTGAAAAAATAATTAAACTGCTTTTAAATGATTTATTTGAAAGATTGAGTTATAGAAAGAGGTAGAGCCGGAGGGGGGGGTCTTCCATTCCACTGGTTCACTCCCCAAATGACCGCGATGGCCAGAGCTGAGCCGATCTGAAGCCAGGAGCCAGGAGCTTCTTCTGGGTCTCCCACACAGGTGCAGGGGCCCCAGGACTTGAGCCATCTTCCACTGCTTTCTCAGGCCACAGCAGAGAGCTGGATCGGAAGAGGAGCTGCTGGGACTAGAACTCGTGTCTATATGGGAAGCTGGCGCTGCAGGCTGGGGTGTTAACCCACTGTGCCACAGCGCCGGCCCCTAAACTAGTTTCAGTAAACAGTAGAGAAGATTTTAAGCCAAGATAGAGGACCGTTAGCTCCATCCCCCTTGCAGTGGGTTCCACAGAGCACCCCGCACTCACTGAGAGGAGGGGGCGGGGTAGAGCTGCATTCGCTAGCGCGCTCTTCCGATGCCAGATGCCTGTGCTGGCTGGGACCAGGCCAGGCAGAGCCAGGCTCTGAGCGCTCTGCCGCGTCTGCCGTGTGAGTGCAGGGACTCGGCTACTTGGGCGCGCACCACTGCTTCCCAGGGTCTGCACGAGCGGAGGGCTGGAGTCAGGCCCAGGGCTGGGCCTCAGACGCGGGACGGGGCGTCCCGCTGGGGCCTTCAGTGCCAGCCCAAGCGATGCCCGCGCTCCCTCTCTCGCTGTCGGATTGGCGTGCAGACCGAGTGCGGTCTGGTGTCTGGGCCGCATGCAGTGTTCCGTGAGGCACGAGTTAAAGGTGCTCTACAGGGAGTTCCAAGAAGAGACGGACTTCTGGGTCTCAGGCTGGCGATGGCTCTCGGCCCTGGCTGCCCTGCCTCCCTAGCACCCTGGCTGGGGGGTGGTTATCCCGTCCCATCTCTTCGGCTCGGTCACATGGCTGCGCCCCACTGAGGGGACATTGCGAAGTGTACTCATTTGCTGGGTGGCCACTGGCTGTCCTACGGTGGGGCTTCTGTACTGGGCCACCCATGTCTTCTCACGTGGGACAGCCTCGCCTCGGGTGCTGCCTCTGGCCCAGGGCCCGGCATCTCTGGGTGCCCCGGGGCTTTCTCCATTGGGGATCAGTGCAGCCTCGCATGTGGCTGAGTTCAGACATGATCCGTGTCCCCTGCGTCCGGCAGTGGAGCCCAGCACTGGAGGATAGGAGAAGCCGGCGGCGGCTGGAATCCGGCCAAGCAGGAAGTCTCAGAGGTGCCACGAGGAAGCATTCCTGTGTCCCGTGGCTCCGCAGAAACGAGACGTCTGTCTGCCAGAAGACAAGCACGGGAATGTTCGTAGCGGTGTAGACGTGACGGCGCAAGCCAGGGTGACCCGGATGCCTGTGTCGCCGCAGAACACCGCATCCCAGTAAGAACAGCGCCGTTGGTGCGTCAGCACAGGTGTAAGGCGTCGTCAGGTGTGGAGGTGTTCTGAGTCAGCGCGGCTGGCACAGCCTTTGGAGTAGAGTAAAAGCCACTACGTTGTTTAAAACACTGAATTTGTTTTAATTTAGTTGTGGAAAAATGGGTCTGTGTCAAATCAAAAGCAGGCCCAAGAGGGAAATGCTGTGATTCTATTTAAGTAAAATTCAAACACAGGCCAGATCCCCCAAATAACAGCTCGTTGGTTCTGGGGGGAGCCCTGGTGGGGGAGCCTCTGGGTGACGAGCGATGGACAGGTGAGCGGGAAGGGTCCTCTCTCCTCCGCGACAGCTGCTTTGGTCAGCTGTCCTCTCTCCCCCACGATGGCTGTGGTGGTCAGCTGTCCTCTCTCCCCCACGACAGCTGTGGTGGTCAGCTGTCCTCTCTCCCCCATGACAGCTGTGGTGGTCAGCTGTCCTCTCTCCACCAGTGACAGCTGTAGTGGTCAGCTGTCCTCTCTCCCCCACGATGGCTGTGGTGGTCAGCTGTCCTCTCTCCCCCACAACAGCTGTGGTGGTCAGCTGTCCTCTCTCCAGCAGTGGCAGCTGTGGTGGTCAGCTGTCCTCTCTCCCCCACGACAGCTGCGGTGGTCAGCTGTCCTCTCTCCCCCACGACAGCTGCGGTGGTCAGCTGTCCTCTCTCCCCCACGACAGCTGTGGTGGTCAGCTGTCCTCTCTCCCCCACGACAGCTGTGGTGGTCAGCTGTCCTCTTTCCCCCACGATGGCTGCGGTGGTCAGCTGTCCTCTCTCCCCCACGATGGCTGTGGTGGTCAGCTGTCCTCTCTCCCCCACGACAGCTGTGGTGGAATGTGGGGCAGGTGTTTGGAGCAGTGGGTAAGTCACCACCTGGGACGCCCGTATCCACATCAGATTGCTTGGCCCAGGTACCGGCTGCGCCACTTTTTTCTAGGATTTTATTTACTTATTTGAGAGGTAGAGGGAGAGACAGAGGTCTGCCGTCCACTTGTTCACTCCCCAGATGGCTGCAACAGCTGGAGCTGTGCCGGTCCTCTGAAGCCAGGAGCCTCCTCTGGGTCCCCCATGTGGCTGCAGGCCCAAGCGCCTGGCCCATCCTCCCCGGCTTTCCCAGGCCCGGCAGAGAGCTGGACTGGAAGAGGAGCGGCTGCTCCACCTTTGATCCAGCTTCCTGCTAATGGGGGCCCTGAGAGGCAGGGGATGGTGGTTCAAGTGCTTGTGTCCCGGCCACGCGTGTGGGAGACTCGGGCTGAGTTCTGGGCTTCAGGCTTCACCTGTCCCAACCTTGGCTGTAGTGGGCATTTGGGGAGCAAACCAGCGGATGGAAGGTCTCTCCATCTATCTTTGTTGTTCTGCCTTTCAAATAAAATGAAAATAGGTTTTTAAAGTAAAATGTTTTTAAAATATATTTCGGGGCCGGCACTGTGGTACAGCAGGCTGAGCTGCCGTCTGCAGTACCAGCATCCCACCTGGCTGCTCCGCTTCCCACCCAGCTCCCTGCTGACGTGCCGTGGAAGAGGGCCCTAGAGCGTGGGTCCTTGCCCCCGAGTGGGAGACCCTCAGGCTGGCGAGACCGGGTAAAGCTCCTGGCTTCTGCCTGGCCCAGCCCTGACTGGTGTGGCCGTCTGGGGAGCGAACCAGCAGACGGACAGTCTCGCTGTCTCTCCTTCTCTCTGTAACTCTGACTTTCAGATAACTAAATGCATCTTTTAAAACTATTTATTTGAAAAGCAGAGACAGAAAGATCTTCGTCTGCTGGTCACTTCCCAGCTGCCCACAGCAGCCTCCTGAGAGGCCCTCCCTGCTTTGACGGGCTGACTCTGGACCCCAGCCCCTTAGGGTGCATTCCGGAAGCCAGGGAGCAGCCGGCCAGGCCGCCTCTGGCTCCCTCGGGCGCCGGCGCAGGTTGGCGCAGCCTGGTTGGCGGCACACCGTGGCCTTGGGTTCTCCCGCGTCCTTTCTGTGACCGGCACGAGCGTCTTCCTGGCTCGCCCGAGCCGGCCCCCACGCGTTGGGTTTACTGCGGTGACACTTGTGAGCCCGTGTCTGATGCAGACTGGCCCAGCGTTTCCTCCGTCGTTTGCCCTGCTCCTGCCTGGGCGTTTCTCACAGCAGGTTCAAGCCGGTTCAGAAGGCCGCTGCGCTGTGGCCCCAGGGCGACGGGTGTTCACGTCCCGGCAGCGCATGGTTGCTGGAGGGGAAGGGGCAGCTGCTAGCTCGGTCTGCGGCCTCGGCCCCGCCCCCGCCCCCGCCGTCCCGCACCTGTTTCCTCCCCTGCTGGCAGCCGGGCGCTCCGGGGACTCCGTTAGATGGGAGCCGTACTGCTGCTGTGGCGTGTGGCGTGTGGGGTGTGGGGTGTGTGTGCACGCAGAAGAAACGCGTATCAGATTGTCCACCTCATGCCAGAAGTTGTTGAGGCGTCGTTGGTACAAGACGGCCCCCCCCCCCAGCACTCACATTCCGGGGGGACTGGCAGGATTTGTGGTGCGTGCTTGTGTGTCCCTGTGTGCGCACACTGTTGATTCTAAGATACACATTGCTTCTTTCTTTTCTTTTTTCTTTTTAAGATTTATTTGAAAGGCAGAGAGAGAGAGAGAAAAAGTCTTCCATCTGCTGGCTCACTCCCCAAATGGCCGCAGCCGCTGGAGCTGGGCTGGGCTGGGCTCTGGTCTGAACCCAGGGGCCCAAGCACTTGGGCCATTTTCCTCCACTTTCCAGGCCATAGCAGAGAGCTGGCTTGGAAGTGGAGCAGCCGGGACTCGAACTGGCTCCCCTATGAGAGGAGCGGTGACTTTTACCTGCTACACCACAGCACTGGTCCCTCATGTTTTAATGTCTGAAATACCTGTTGCCTCTTAGTATTGGTGGACTATTTTATTTTTTAAAATTATGTACTTTGTTTGAAAGGCAGAGAGAGAGAGAGACATATCTTCCATCTGCTGATTCACCAGCCAACAATGTGCAACAGGCAGAGCTGGGCCAGGCCAAACCAGGAGCCAGGAACTCCGACTGGGTGTCAGGAGGCCAAGTATTTGAGCCAAGCCCTGCCGGCTCCTGGAGCACGCGTGGGGGGACGCTGGCGTGGGAGCAGCGGGGACTGGAACGCGGGCTCCTGACCGTTTCCCGGACAGTACACACGGTAGTGGTGAGTCAAGTGCTGAGGGCACCTTAGCTTAGGTCAATTATTTGTCAGGCGGCGAGGACCCCGGAGAAGTCAGGAGAGGGGAGTGCTGGGGAGCTAGGTGGGCGGAGGCTGACCCGGCGTGATGGCTCAGGAGTAGTATTTCCGGCAGAAAGACGAGAGGTGCAAAGGCCCGAGGCAGGCAGAGGCAGCAGCGGCCAGTGGCCGAGGAGAGGGTGAGGAGGAGTGGGCAGGCAGACCTGGCCCTCAGCAGAGGGTGTGGAGGAGGGAGGCCCTTCAGAGTCTGAGTGGCAAGTGACTTTCGACCTGTGCCTTCCAGCCTCATCCTGGCTCGGAAGGCGAGGGGGAGGGCCTGGGTGGGCTGGGGCTGTGAGACAGGGTCAGGCTGGCAGGAAGGAAAGGGGGCGTGGGGGCGTGTTGCAGCACCAGGATGTCTGCATCCCGAGTGGGAGTGCCGCGTGGGGGCTGCCGACTGCCTCCAGTTCCTCCAGGAGGCAGCGGGTGGCCAGCGCGTAGGGCCCCGCACCGACCCGGGAGACCGCGATTGAGCTCCGGGCTCCCAGCTTTGGCCTGGCCCAGCCCTGGCTGCTGCAGACGTTCGAGTAGTGACCCTCTCCTCCCTCCCCTTCTCATAGAGGAAAAGAAGCGCGTGAGCAGAGGGAGCTGGGTTCTTGTCTGTCTGTGGCTGCCCGTGGGATAAGGTTCTCACTGAGGGGAGGCGGGACAAGGGGCAGTGTGAGGAGGAAGGCGGAAGTGGGGCCTGTTGGGTGCGAATTGCTTCTGAGAACCCCTAGAAGCTGTCGGGAGGGCTGTGGGGGGGAGTGGGGTGTGTTCTCAGCAGGATGGAGTTCATGCCTGAAGCGGTGAGCTTCTGTCGGATAGCTGAGTCTTTTTTTTTTAATAAGATTTATTTATTTTATTTGAAAGTCAGAATTGCACATAGAAGGAGAAGCAGAGAGAGAGAGAGAGAGAGAGGTCTTCCAGCTGCTGGTTCACTCCCCAGTTGGCTGCAGTGGTCAGAGCTGCGCCAATCCAAAGCCAGGAGCCTGGAGCTTCTTCCAGTCTCCCGTGCGGGTCCGGCAGTAGAAGATGGCCCAGGTCTTCCACTGCCTTCCCAAGACACAGCAGGGAGCTGGATCAGAAGTGGAGCAGCCAGGACTCAAACCGGGGCCCATGTGGGATGCCGGCACTGCAGGCGTCGGCCCCAGATGAGTCTTCTTTACATAAAGATCTATTTATTTGAAAGGGAGAGCTACAGAAAGGGAGGGAGACAAAAAAGGCCTGCTCCTGGAGCGGCCCGCAGCACTCGGCCAGACCTGTGTAGCCAGGCGCGCCGCCGGCAGAGGCCGGGCCGCCAGGCCTCTTGTGCCGTGCCCCTGGGGTCTGGAAGGCACAGGGTGCTGTGAACTTAAGGCTGGCGGCACAGAGTTCCCACCAGCTGCTTCCTGGTTTGAAGCTCGCCGAGAGGGGGAGAGCGTGAGCCGCCGGAGCGGGGGCAGGAGCAGAAGCGGGAGGAGGTGGGGGAGACGCTCGCTCGGGCTGGAGCTCACCCGAGGGGTCAGCAGAGAAGACACTGCTCAGCCCTGGAGAAGAGGCGAGTTCCGATCCAGGCTCCAGAGGGACGCTTGGGCTTCCCCGGCCAGAGAGGGCCGGGCGCCGGGCTTCCCTCCTTTCCACCGGGAGGCAGGGACGGAGGGGAGGGCCCCAGGGAGGCGACAGGTGGCTGGTTGAGGGTGGGCGTGGGCGCTGCTTTCCCCTGGAGCTGCCTCCACGCCTGAGGTTGCTGTGTGGGCAGGCCTGAGGCAGGGCTCCCCACCCCTCAAGAGTGAGCCCGTGCAGTCCCCAGGGCCCAGGCGCCGGCGCCGGCAATGTTGTCCGCACTTTGACATTCAGTGGCTGTTGAAGGGTCTGCGTCAGTGAGGCAGTGGGCTGCAGCCCACCCCTTGGTCCCTGTGCCACTTACTCCTCAAGAAGGGCTGCCAGCTGCTGGACCCCTAGCTGACGGTGGTCGTGAGCCACATACACAGACCAGCAAACCCACATACAACGAGTCTGCACCAGTGTTGCCAACGGCAGCCCCCTGGAGCTGGCCATCTTCCTCGAGACGCCCCTGGGCTGTGCTGTGTACCCTGCAGTTCCGGGAGCTGCTGCCCATGGCCAGTGTCTCGGACACCTTCGAGGGCTGGGTGGATCCGGAACTGGGGGAAATGATTGTGATAGCCCTAGCAGGAAGTTTCACTCGGGAGTGTTTGGGAAGCAGGGGTACGAATGCCAGGTGTGCACCTGTGTCCACACACACGGCCTGCATCTGCCAATACGACAGGAGCGAGCGAGTTCCAGGGTGCCAGGCAGAGGCTGGGCTCAGTGTCCCTGAAGTTCACCATCCACAACCACCGAGTGTCCACTTCTGCGACCACTGCGGCCCCTGACCGTGGGTCGACACGGGGAGCCCGCCGAGACCTGGCCGGCGCGGGGCTGCAGCCCAGAAACTGTCCGCCAACCTCAAGGCTCGTTTCCAGACCGGCCCTACGACGACAGGGAAGGGAGAGCGTCAGAGAAGGCAGCGGCTTCTTTGGTAATCAGCTGGAGGTCGACAACTTGGCGCTTATCTGCGAGCTGCGGAAGGGGGGTTTAGGGAAGGTGATGCTGGTGAGGGTAAAGGAGACCAGGGACCCGTGTGCCCCTGGAGGAGGCCTGGCCTGCAGGATGACAATGTGGGTGCACCGAGACGGAGGACGGGGACCCGTGTGCCCCTGGAGGAGGCCTGGCCTGCAGGATGACGTGGTGCACCGAGACGGAGGACGGGGACCCGTGTGCCGCTGGAGGAGGCCTGGCCTGCAGGATGACGTGGTGCACCGAGACGGAGGACGGGGACCCATGTGCCCCTGGAGGAGGCCTGGCCTGCAGGATGACGACGTGGTGCACCGAGACGGAGGACGGGGACCCGTGTGCCCCTGGAGGAGACTGGCCTGCAGGATGACGACGTGGTGCACCGAGACGGAGGACGGGGACCCGTGTGCCCCTGGAGGAGACTGGCCTGCAGGATGACGACGTGGTGCACTGAGGACGGGGACCCGTGTGCCCCTGGAGGAGGCCTGGCCTGCAGGATGACAATGTGGGTGCACCGAGACGGAGGACGGGGACCCGTGTGCCCCTGGAGGAGACTGGCCTGCAGGATGACGACGTGGTGCACCGAGACGGAGGACGGGGACCCGTGTGCCCCTGGAGGAGGCCTGGCCTGCAGGATGACGACGTGGTGCACCGAGACGGAGGACGGGGACCCGTGTGTCCCTGGAGGAGACTGGCCTGCAGGATGACGACGTGGTGCACCGAGATGGAGGACGGGGACCCGTGTGCCCCTGGAGGAGGCCTGGCCTGCAGGATGGCGACGTGGTGCACCGAGACGGAGGACGGGGACCCGTGTGCCCCTGGAGGAGGCTGGCCTGCAGGATGACGACGTGGTGCACCGAGACGGAGGACGGGGACCCGTGTGCCGCTGGAGGAGGCCTGGCCTGCAGGATGGCGACGTGGTGCACCGAGGCCGAGGAGAAGGTTCTGCTCCGGCCGCAGGCACCGCTTCCTCACGCGGTTATGCTGCTGCCTCCAGAGCCCGGATCCAGGGCTCGCTGGGGTGCAGTTTGCGTGGGGTCGGCTCGATGGTCCGCATCCAGAAGTCTGGTCGTTCGGACCAAGCCCAAGCCCGGTTCTGCGCTGTGGAGGTCATCTCGGCGCTCATGTCCGTGCAGGAGAAAGGAATCGTCCGCTGGCATCTGTGCTGCTGGACAACGGGGCCGCTGTGAGCTGGCCGGCGTCGGGACGTGCGGGAGGGGCTCTGCGGTGGGGTCACCGCAGCCACGTTCCGTGGCACACCCGACCACAGATCCAGGAAGTGCTGCGCAGGCTCAGTCGACTGGTGGCCATGGGCGTGCTGCTCTACGAGGCGCTCTGGCCACGCCCCCCTGAGGCCAAGAACGAGGCCCACCTCTTTGAGGCCATCCTGGATGATGAAGTCGTCTACCCGACCTGGACACCATGGGATCCTCCGTCTTTCATGGCCGAAAACCCCACGATGTGCTTGGGCAGCCTGATGCGGGGACGTGAGCGAGCCGTCGTGCGACACCCTTTCCTTAAGGAGATGGACTGGGCCCAGCTGAACCATCGCCAGCTCGCCCCGCCCTTCAGACCCGGAAGTAAATCCCGAGAGGACGTCGGTAATTTTGACCCTGGCTGTTGCTGTTGCTGTGGAGGACGAGTTCTTTCAATGATGGTCTGTCCCTGTGGGTCGTGTGGGGTGCCTGTGGCAGACTGTATGTTCCAGGGTTTCAGGAAGGAATTAAATCCTGTGATGTGTACGCTGGACAGTTATAGTCTTTATGGTCCAGGAGACACCAAGGACCAGCATGGCTGACTTGACCGCCTTTATCACATTACTAGCCTTTTCTGCAGATCAGGCTGTTGCAGATACAGCCTTTGAGTAAGTATCTACCACCACATGGGCAAACTGAAGTTTACCAAAGGAGTTCATGTGAGTGGTGTCCGCTTGCCAGAGCTTATGAGGAGCAAGGCCTCGCGGGTTCACTCCTGCTTGCTGCAGTGGGCCTAACGGGGCGAGGGGTGCACAACTCTTGCAAGAGTGCACTAGGTGTTTGCATTGGCTCATTGTTAGCTCCGGGAAAAGCAATTTTATGTTGCTTGCTGACATGTGAAATTTTTGGTGTAGAATACGGGCTTGTCTAGGTGTCCAATGGAAGCCATGTTGCAGGAGATAAGACGATCAGCTGTTTCGTTGCCTTGGAAAATAAAGCCAGGTAACCCAGTATGTGATCTTACGTGTGAGATATACCATGGGTGTTTTCTGTTCTTAGTTAGCTCTTTAAGTGTTGTGAACATCTGGTCAGTTGGCTTATTGGTCAGGTTAAAGACTGCAAAAGGGGTCCTCTTTGCTACCTGTACTGAGTATTTGCTGTCCGAAAATATATTTACCGGCCCATCCTGGCTAAGGAGTAGAACCTTGACTGTTACCCTTATTTCTCCCAACTGTGCTGATCCCCTGTGGGGTTCTACATGGATCTTTTCTTCTTCTGTTGAGGGTTTGATCACTATTCCAAACAGTGACATGTTGGCATCCGTAAACGCACACGGTGCCATGGGTATAGGTTGATTAGCAGGGAAAGCATGTGTTGGATAGTTTATTTCTAAGGTTTGTAGTGTCTGGAGTAGCCTGTCCGCTGGCAGGTGATTGTCAACCCGTCCTGGGAAATTTATCATTAAAGTTTGAAAGAGCGTGCTGTTCTGCATCAATGTCAACAGTTCTAATTGTGATAGTGGTAGGACCACTATGTCTGGCTCTGTGTTAAATATCTTATTGGCATAGTATCTTAAGTCCCATCATAAGGGTGGCATCTACTTTGTTAACTATTTTACAATACTCGCTCCAGGCTATGTGCACCCAAAAAAGTGGTCCGTGTTGTTGCCAAATAACTCCTAAGGGGGTCCTGAGGGTAGATATGGTTATGGCAGATAGAGGCACCTGAGGGTCATATCTAAAGGATTTTAAATTTGACAACTGAGTGTTGATCTTTCCTATAGTGGCTTCGGTGGCTGATGTCAGTGTGATTTTTGAAGAAGGGCTGTTCCCCTTAGTAAATCGTATAGCGGCCTGAGCTCTGCAGGTGTTAGGGGGAGGGAGGGCTTCAGACAATTGATTTGGCCGCATAGTTGCTGAAGTTCATTAAGTGAGTATTTATGCTTGACTTTTAGGTTTGGGCCCATTGGAGATATATGGGAGGAGATTTGATAACCCAAGAATTGAAAGGGAGGAAAATGGTGTACCCTTTCTGTGGCAATAGACAAACCCAGGAATTGTAAATGTCTTACTGTCTCACTTAGGCATTCAGAGTTGCTGCATTCTCGTGAGCAAATAAAACATCATCCACATAATGTACGACCAAGCACTGATCTGTAAGTGTGCTGGTGGCATGAGAAACGCATCTTTGGCAAATGGCAGGGCTATTTTTCATGCCGTGTGGGAGTACTGTCCACTGGAATCTTCTTGCAGAGAGCTGGAAATTGGGCCCCCAGACTGTAAAGGCGAAGTAGGCCTTATCCTGCTCTGCGATGGGAATGGGAAAGAAGCCATCTTTGATATCAGTGGTAACTATGTGGAATCTGTTAGGAATGGCCCCTGGAGGGGGAATGCCAGCCTGGAATGTTCCCATCTTTTTTATGATTTTGTTGATGGCTCTCAAGTCCTGTAGTAGCCTGTATTTTCCCTGTTTCTTTGGTATCACAAAAATGGGCATGTTGTGAGGGCTAGTAGGGGGCTCTATGTGTCCCTTTTCCAATTGTTCCTGTACCAGTTCTCTAAGGATGCCAAGTTTGGGTTGTATTATTGGCCACTGCTCTACCCAGATGTTTCCTGTTTTTTCCCACTCAATGGGGATTGGGCCTCCTTTTGTATGAGGAGAGCAGTGGCCCCTAGAATTGGGGGTGAATCTTACTTGTAGGTTCTCCATTAAAGGTGTTGGCTTGTGGAGATTTGTGATCCGTAGTAAGGACCACTTGCATTTATGAGAACGCATCTCTCCCCCATAAGGTCGTGGAAACCTCAGCAATTAGTGGAAAGATGGTTCCCGTATCTCCATTGTCATCTCACCACGTTACAGGCATGATGACCTGATCAGCCAATTTTAATCCTCCAATGCCTTGTAGGTTGGGCCCGGGCGCTGTCTTCCAATGTTGCATTTTTCTTGAGTCCCTAGCTTTTAAGACAGTGGCATCTGCCCCCATATCAATTAAACTCACAAAGTCAATGTCATCTAAATATAAGGTCAATTTTGGCCTCAGATTAAAGATAGGCATCGACCAGTTAATGGTGGTGGGACTCCCTCTTACTTGCTGGGCTGAGGGCCGCCCCACTGGGAGTTTAAGGGCTTGGTCTTGCAATCATTTGCCCAATGAAAGCCTTTTTTACATCTGGGACACAGCGTTTTGGGCTTGCCCCATCTGTCAGCGTTTGGGCAGTTTCGCCGTAGGTGTCCCGTTTCCTGACATCCCCAACAAACTGGAGGGTCATTAGACTTGCTTGTGTTCAGTTTGTTAATGGCCGCAGTCAGGGCCTGTATGGGTGTTTCAGCAGGGTTTACCTCCTTTGTGGCTACTATCCACTTAGAAAGGTCTTCATTACGGACTGGGGCGATTGCTGCTTTTGCCTCTTAGGTAGTATCCAAGCTAATTGTTTGACCAGATTGTCTTGATTGGGGCCAGGTGGTAATCTTTTCTCCACTACCTCCAAGACTCTGGCAAGGAAATTGGGAAACCATTAGCCTGGGCCTTGAACTAGGTTTCTAAAGAGCTGACTATAGTTAGGATTTATATTTTTTAAGGCTCTAAGTGCCAAATCTCTGACCTGATCAAAATAGGCAACTAGTCCAATGTGGGCCTGTCGTGGGGATAGATGCAGGTGCCGCGGCCTGTAAGCACATCAGAGGTTACTATTCCATGGGCAGCATTATTCCTCGCCACAGGTTCAGCCTCTTCCTCATAGGAGGCTTTCCCCTGTAGAACTGTGGTCTGGACAGACATGCTTTGAGCAGTACAACCCAGTCAGAATGCGTTTGAAGGTTACCGCCCATTGTGTGAGCACCTGTTCAAAGCAGGGAGAGTCAGGGCCTGACTCTTGAGACGCCTTTTTAGCACAGTAAGGTTATTCACGGGCGTTGGAATCCAGGGCCTGACTTCTGCGTCCGCGCCGACATTAGCGGCAAACGTGCGTGTGGGATGGGGCCTAGCGGCTGCCCTGAGAGTCTGGGGTGCCTGGGACTGCCACAAATGTGGGGATCCTCACTGGGTGCGGATGGGATGACCTCGCATGGGTTATTGCCTCGAGGTCGTCTAAGTTCATCCCATGGGTATGTGGGGGGTGGCTGACCAGGCATTGCTGTGTTGTCTGCTGTCAGGTCATTTCCACCGTCAGAGCTCTCTCCCTAAATCATCAACTGTTGTCTGTGAGACAGGGACCTGGAGTGTCAGGCTCTTATCACACAGATTCACTATGTTTGGTCATCTGCATGCGCTTCTGAGAGGGGGGTATCTTTCCCATGTTTGAGCACTTAAGAGCGGCGCACCACGCCAACTCTAGCCAAAGGAAAGACGCACAGCACTGCTGCCATAACAAAGCAAATTCCTAGCACCTCTGGTGTTGATGGCATTCTGCAGGGGTCCCCTACCTTAGACAAACAGATAGTGGTGTATCAGGTCGTACGTATGTCCTGTGCTTAGTGGGGGACTTCCCTGATTCATTAGGTCAAGGCCGTAGGCCCACACGGTGTCTCCGGAGCGTCACCTCTCTCAGTGAGGGAAGATGACTTGGTTCCGAATTCTGGGATGATCAGTCCCTTCTGTGAATTCGCTGAGCGAACTGGAAGTAAAAGGAGGAGCCGAGAAGCGGCGTGCACTTCTGGGCGGTGTGTGCCTAACCTGGGGTTGCTTAGACTGAGGACAAGGAAAGGGGCGTAGGAGGGGTTCTGTGCTCACCCTCACAGAACCGAACAGCACACAGAACACTGAGGGGCCCTCTTGCCGAAATCCAGGGGGGACCTTGCTGAGTCCGACACACTGTCTCTCTCTGTCACATTGGCGCACCAGATGTTGCTGTGGATTCATTCTGAGAGGAGGAGCGTGGTGGGGGCAAGAGGTGCGGTGTTACCACACAGACCCCGGGAGTCGGGGGTGGGGGGGGGGCAGGCCTGAGGCGAGCAGCCCGCAGACTCGTGTATTTCAGTTGCTACAGCAGCTTATATAGCCAAGGCAGCCAATCCAGTCAAGGGGCGGTCTATGCCCTAACCAATCACAGCCTGTTCTCAGGCAGTTTCCAAAGCCATCCAATCCCAGCCTGTTGCCAGTCAGGCTCCGTTGTCATGTGGTTTCCGAAGCCATACAGTCACGGCCTGTTGTCAGCGGCCATCTTGGCATGACCTTCTCACCTTCTCATTCCACCACACCTGACTTCATAAAGGAGGAGCATCTCCCGATGATTAACCAGGACGCGTTCAGAAACTTCCTGCCCATCTGCAGAACTGCAGCCGGAGGCTCGCGGGGAGTCGGGTGGCGGGAGACCCAGCAGGGACTTCTGCAGCCTCAGCCCTCAAACCAGCAACCGCACCGCCGAGGAGCACGCAGAGAACTCTCAAGGGCGGAGCTTCAAGACAGCGCCCAGTTCAAGTCCAGACGGAGCCATGGTGCTGCATTGACACTGCTCAGCCTGGGAGGTTCCCTGGCTTTTTCGGGATGTTAACAGGAGACAGAGGGAGAGAGATCCGTTAGGTCCCAGGAATTCTGAGAAAGCAGGATTTTATTTTACTTTAAAAGACAAATCAAGATTTCTGTGGACCACTCTGCTCTTCAGGCTGAGACCCGCTGCTGCCTGCCGTCTGCGAAGTTGCGCATCGCTCTTGAATTGCAAGGCCACTCGAAGGCCACGCATGGCTTTCCAGGTGACGTGGTTTTCTCTGAAGCGTCACAACTGCTCTGGCGGCACTTTCATGTCCTGGCTCTCAGTGAATCGATGTTTATCGAGTGTCCAGGGACAGGTGGCACAGTCCCCGATAGTGTGAACGGTGGATTCGCGTTCCTGAAGCTTGCTTGCTTTCAAGATTCCGTGCATTTGCCCGAGTGGTGTTTGCCTGCTGTGAAAAGCGCCTGCACGTGGCGCTGTCTTCTCTGTGCACACGGAACGTGTTTTTCAACGAAGGGTCCCTGCCACAGCTGCACCGTCCGCAGGTGAGCTGCGGCTTGTGCTGCCTGTTCACCTGGGCTGTCCCAGCAGGTGCGCAGTGCTGCGGACTCAGCAGTGAGCTGCACACCACGCCTGTCCGTGACCAGACTGACGACGCATACATTAGCCATTTATCTAGTTACGTTGTAAGAGACAAAGAAGTTAATAATTAGAAATAGGTCTTGTAAATGGGGCCCGCATCAGAGGCAGGCCTTATAATATGTAACCACATGTGCTGTTGGAGAGTTTTATCTGGCTGAAAATAAATACATTTTGTAACAGAAAAAAGAGAGAGGGACAGACAGATCTTCCATCTCCCCAGTTTGGGTCACTCCCCAAAGGCCACAATGACCAGGGCTGGACCAGGCCAAAGCTAGGAGCCAGGAACTCTAGGTCCCCCACATGGGTGGAAGGGGCCAAGTTCTGGGGCCATCTGCTGCGGCTTCCCAGGCACCCAGCAGGAAGCTGGATTGAAAGTGGAGCAGCCAGGACTGGAACTGGTGCCCAGTGTGGAATGCTGACATCACTAGCAGTGGCTTAACCTGCTGTGCGTTGGCCCTGAAAGTGAATCTTAACGAAATAAAATGGGTGAGCTTTGGGCTGGTGCTGTGGCTTCATGGGCTAAGCCTCCACCTGTGGCACCAGCATCCCATATGGATGTTGGTCATGGGCACCAGTTCGAATCCCAGCTGTTCCTTTTGTGAGCCAGCTCTCTGCTGTGGCCTAGGAAAGCAGTGGAAGGTGGCCCAAGACCTTGGGCCCCTGCACCCACATGGGAGACCCGGAGGAGGCTCCTGGCTCCTGGCTTCAGATCGGCTCAGCTCTGGCCGTTGCAGCCATTTGGGGAGTGAACCAGCAGATGGAATACCTCTTTCTGTCTCTCCCTCTGTAAATCTACCTCTCAAATAAATAAATAAAATTGTAAAACAAACAAAAACAATGGGTGTGGTTGTCTCGGTGAGTGTAGGAGAGGTCTGAGGTCTGAGCCCTGGGGCACAGCAGCCAGGGCAGTGCCAGGGGACATGGCGGGGGGCAGTCCCTGGGCTGGATGAGCAGGGGACTGTCCCAGACTCCACAGGGAGCCTGAGCAAGGAGGGAGGCGGAGGCCGTGGAGAGGCTGCTGGTGGTGGTCGGATGTGCCGGGAGTGAGGACCTGCCTGGGGCTCGGCCTCGGCAGGGAGCAGGTGGAGGAAGCCAGCCTGGGTGACAGTCTCCCTGCGGAGGACAGTAATGGGGTAGTTGACAAGGAGAAGGCAGGCCCAGGAAGCTGTTTCTAAGGTGAGTGGGGCTAGAGTTTCTGCCCACTGATTGGGATGGTGGTGGGCAGGCAGTGAGTTCATGATGGAGGGCGGGTTCTCATGCACAGGTAGCAATAGCGACTTTAGGTCAAGGTCATGTCACGTGAGAGGGAGGCAGAAGATGGCACAGATCAGGTGGGCTTGTAGAAGTGGAAAGAACTCGGTTCTCTTGCCGTTGGGTCTCACTGGGTCAAGACGAGGTCATCAGCTGAGAGGGAGAGTGGAGTGTTGGGCATTTGGGCACAGCGGTTAAGATGCTTGGGACGCACTCACACCTTGTTGGCTCTCCTGGCCTTGAGTCCTGGCTCCCTTCAGGTTTCAGCCTGCCGATACCCAGGGAGGCGGCAGTGATGGCTCCAGTACTTGGGTTCCTGCCATTCCCATGAGACATGAATTATGTTCCAGTGCCCTGGTTTCAGCCTGGCCAAGCCCCGGCTGTTCCAGGCATTCGGGGAGTGAACCAGCAAAGGAAAGATCTTGTCTTTCTCTGCCTTTCAAATTACAAAATTGTGCTGGCAGCTCCTGGGCCCGATTAGGCAAGGGGTTATCCATGTAAAGGAGTCCAGTCGGGTGAACACAGGTGTGGGAGCAAGCTTCCTGTGGCTGGAGCGGGGTTCCCTAAACGTGAGATAGACGAGGGAAAGGACCAGGGAGTTGGGGTTCCATGCAAGCCGCTGTGTCCTGGCTGGGGGGCTGCCTGGTCTGTGAACTGTTGCTCAGTATGGAAGTGCACGGAGTCCGAGAGAGCGCCAAGTGGAAGCGAGGTTGTCTGCGACAGGCGGCACAGCTCTCCGTGCGGAGGAGGGCCCGGAGCTGGAGTCCGGCCTCCCGCAGGCTGGTCTCTTACTCCTTCTCCTCGTCGGACGCGCCGATCCTTCACCTGGTGCGTGCAGCAGGGGTCCCTGCCTCTGTCCACGAGTGTGGAAGGGGTCGGTAGTTGGTTGATATTCCCCATACCCTTACTTTATGTGCCACACTGCCCCTCTTTCTCACTGGTCTGTTGAAGTTGTTTCCAGAGGCATGGACTTTCCGGAATTCGTGCAAGGTCCACTCTTTTTCCAGCCCTGCCTCAGGGCCTTCCTCCCTGCAGCAGGGACGGAACGTCTTCCCTTAGCTGCGGGCATTGGCTCCAGGACCCTCCCCAGATACTCGGATCCTTGGGTGCCCCAGTGCTTACATGCAGTCTGCACACTCCCGGTGGTCTCACTCTCGGGTTACTTACAGTGCCTAATAAAACGTAGACACTGGGGGCTGGCGCTGTGGCTTAGCGGGTAAAGCCGCTGCCTTCAGTGCCGGCATCCCATATAGTCGCCAGTTTGAGTCCCGGCTGCTCCACTTCTGATCCAGCTCTCTGCTGTGGCCTGGGAAAGCAGCAGAAGATGGCACAAGTACTTGGGCTCCTGCACTCATGTGGGAGACCCTGAAGAAACTCCTGGCTCCTGGCTTTGGATCAGCCCAGCTCTGGTCATTGCAGCCATTTGGGGAGTGACCCAGTAGATGGAAAATCAATCAATCAATCTCTCTCTCTCTCCCTCTTGCTCCCTCTCCCTCTTTCTGTAACTCTGCCTTTCAAATAAATCTTTTAAAAAAATGCAGGCACTGTATAGAGAGCTGTTACACTGTACTGTGTAGGGAATAGGGGCCTGACAAAGAACACGCTTAGCACAGACACAGTTTTCTTTTCCTGTGAAGAATGATCCAGAGGTGGTCGAATGTGCAGGTGCAGAGGGCTGACTAAAATGAGTGCGGGGCCCAGCCTGGGTGCTGAGCTGCGGGGGGGAGGAGGAGGACCCGACGGAACGAGAGATGGCGGAGAGGTGGTATTGATAGCTTGCTTCTTTAGAGATGGATGTCTTGATTGTGGGTGGAATCCTTGCTGTGTCCTTGAGGCTGGCGTGCGCTGGTGTCTGACGCCGTGGGGGCTCCATCGGGCGGCTGGGAGGAGCAGGCGTTTCGCCCTCACTTCTGCGACGAGTGTCTCTCTGCGCTTTTGAGAAGCTCCTGTCGTGTACAAAGGGAAAGATGTCTCCTCTCCTCTTGTTTCAGATCTGGCACAGGAGCTGGTGAGCAGCGCTGACCTCACGGCCTGTCTCTGAAGATGAACGTTTGCGTGCGATGCTGTCAGACAAGCTTATGGTGATGGAGCCCCCTGCCCCTGCGTCTGACGTCACGTTAGGAGAGCTTTTGGGAAACCCGGAAGGGCAGAGCCTGGCAGGTTCCCCCTCTCAGGAAGAGGAATTCAAGCAGGTGACAGTGACGCATTGGAAGATCCAGACGGGGGGTCCGGCCTCAGCGTGTGGGGAGTCAGGGCGGGGCCCTCTGCTGAACCCCGACCTGCTGCTACTCCCACCAGAGCTCGTGGGCGGGGGCGCCCATCCTTGCGATGTCTGTGGCGAAAGCTTCACGTTTGGCTCGGACCTTGTTAGGCATCAGACTTCTCACACTGGGGAGAAGCCTCACACGTGCGATCAGTGTGGGAAAGGCTTTGGGCAGCGTGCACTCCTGACAGAGCACCAGAGGCTCCACGCCGGGAAGAGACCTTGCGTGTGTCACCTGTGTGGGGACCGCTTCGCTCACTACGCAGACCTCACCGAGCACCAGCGAGCACACGCCGGGGAAAAGCCCTTCAAGTGTGCACAGTGTGGGAAAGCCTTCGGGCACAGCTCGGACCTGATCCGCCACCAGCGTGTTCACACCAGGGAAAGACCGTTTGAGTGCAAGGAGTGTGGGAAAGGCTTCAGTCAGAGCTCGCTGCTTATTCGCCATCAGAGGATTCACACCGGGGAGAGGCCCTACGAGTGCAACGAATGCGGGAAGTCCTTCATCCGCAGCTCCAGCCTCATCCGGCATTACCAGATCCACACGGAGGTGAAGCAGTACGAGTGCAAGGAGTGCGGCAAGGCCTTCCGCCACCGCTCGGACCTCATCGAGCACCAGCGGATCCACACTGGGGAGAGGCCCTTTGAGTGCAACGAGTGTGGGAAAGCCTTCATCCGGAGCTCCAAGCTTATCCAGCACCAGAGAATTCATACGGGGGAAAGGCCTTACGTCTGCAACGAGTGTGGGAAGCGCTTCAGCCAGACGTCGAACTTCACCCAGCACCAGAGGATTCACACTGGAGAGAAACTCTACGAGTGCAGCGAATGTGGCAAAGCCTTCTTCCTGAGCTCCTACCTTATCCGACACCAGAAGATCCACACTGGAGAGCGGGTGTACGAGTGCAAAGAGTGTGGGAAGGCTTTTCTCCAGAAAGCCCACCTCACCGAGCACCAGAAGATCCACACCGGGGACAGGCCCTTCGAGTGCAAGGACTGCGGGAAGGCGTTCATCCAGAGCTCCAAGCTGCTGCTGCACCAGATCATCCACACCGGAGAGAAGCCCTACGTGTGCAGCTACTGCGGGAAGGGCTTCATCCAGAGGTCGAACTTCCTGCAGCACCAGAAGGTCCACACCGAGGAGAAGCTCTACGAATGCCGTCAGTTTGAGAAGGACTTGAACTCACCGCCAGGCTTCCAGCACAGTCCTGATGCCCAGCAGGAGGGCCTTCCCGTGAGCACGGCCCCGCTGTGTTTGGGGGAGCGGCCCGTGGGCCAGGAGGACCCCCCAGGTGACCTGTGACACTGTCACTGTCCTGTGCAGTGAGAATGCTTGCGAGTCCGTGCAGCTGGGGTCCCTGTGGCTTCTGAGATTTGGATGTGCAAAGCGTCCCAGATCCCCGCCGGGCTGCTCTTGGAGTGGGCATTCAGTGTGCGGCACCTGGGACCCGGGTCCTCCCCTCCTCGGCCCCACACACCCTCAGGAGAGGCAGTGGGGGCAGGGGCGGGAAGGTCTGGAGGGAAGGTTTCTGTGTCTGTTCACCCTCCGTCCCAGAGCTATGCATCTTCTTAAAGGAGTGCTGCCTGCAAGACTGCGCCCTGGGAGGTCGGGTCGGAGAAGGATTCTCTCGTGTGTGGAACAGTGGTTGGGTCCTGTTACCCTTGGACTCAGCTCCAGGCCCCGGACCTGCTCCTGACATGTTCAGCTGATTGTCCATCAGATTCCCCCGTGCTCCGCGCTGTTCCCTGCGCCCACCTGGGTCCTCCCGCTCACTGCTCAGGTTCGTCTCGGGCGCCACGTGTGGCACTGTGTTCTCAGGCCTGGCCCGGCAGCCGGCTTCTGTGCTAATGCTTGCTCGCCTCGTCGCTCGCTCGGCGTGCTTTGCTGCCAGAACTGTGTGTGCTGTCTCGTATCTGCGGTTCCTTGGGGACAGTGAGCACATTCAATCGCTTCTGTGTCCCCAGCGTCTAGCACATGGCAAAGTCCCCCCAAAAACAAGAAACCGCGAACCCGCGTGTCACTGGCGTTTCTCCCTCTTTGTCCTTTCTGTCTGCTGTGCTTCGTGTTGGCCGATTCTGCCGACTGCTCCTCCCCAGCTCAGAAGCTCGGCGCTTGCTGGGCCTGCTGGCTCTGCGGGTGCTTCCCTTCGCGTGCCCAGACCTGGGGCTGGGCGCAGTGACCTGCGTGGCCTGTGGCGTTCTCACCACCAAGGGGCATGCAGTCCCACGCCCTGGGTAACGTCTTTCCCAGTGTTTCCAGCCCTGTCCCGGCTCCCGGCTCCGGGTGACATTCGCTTGAACATGTGTTGGTGTCTGTAAAGAGAGGTTCCAAGCAGCGGGGAAACTGACCAGTAAGACGCTGTTGATCTCAGGTCCCTCAGAGTGAAGCAGGGAGCACAGAAAGACCTGGGCCGGGGAGTTAGCTTTTTAAATCCGAGTATGTTCCTAGGTGAGGGGTCACCAAGCTGAGGTGGCTTCCTGAGAGGCCAGGGGACCCCTGGAGAAGAGAGAGCCCTCGGAGAGGAGATCTGCACCAACAGTGGCCTGGCCCCGTGGTCAGAGCAGGCGGGTTAACACAGTGGGGAACCAGCTAGCAAACTGTGAGTCTTTGCCTCTGAATTTGTGTCTGAATTTCAGCCAAAACATCCAGTTTGGAAATTATAGAAATCGATTTTTTGCCCAGGAGCACGTATCCTGGTCTTAATAAATTCCCACAACTCTAGAAACCTGGAGGGGCAGATAACTGAGCACACACAGAACACCATTTCTTGGAAACTGCTGGAGGTACTGCATGTGGTGAGGGATCAACAAACATATTTCACGTGGTCAGTTTGGAGAAATTGCCACAGCCTTACAACTGCCACACAGTCAAGGAAATAGTGCTCTGACATCAAGGTGGTCCCTCTGCCGTCTCCTGGTCAGTGTCACTTTCGCCGCGTTAACCACTTCCATCGGTCCTAGCTTTGGTTCTAGCAGCTCCTGACGCGGTCAGGTAGGGCGTCCTCTGTCTCCTGACGCACTTTGTCATGTGTTTAGAATCAGCCGGGCTTGGTGACTCAGTAGTTCTCCTTGCTGAGTAGTGTGCATCTTATGGATCAGCTGTCCTTTGTTCGTCCTCCCATGTGGAAATTTGGGTTTCTAGTTTGGGCTCTAAGAATAAAACAGCTGTAAGCATTGTGTAAGGGGATCTGTTTGCACATGTCTTTATTTCTTATCGGATTTCTGTTAAATGTCTGGTCCATTCAGGCGGCCATAACAAAACACCATACACTAGGTGCCTATAAACAACAGTTCTCAAGGCTGGGAAGCTGAAGATCAAGATGGTGGCCAGTTTGGTTTCTGGTCATGGCCCATCCCTTCCTACGGGATGTCTTCTCACGGTGACCTCATGTGGCAGAAGGCAACTGGGAAACCTCAGCCCTCATTCACAGGGGCCCCCATCCCATTCACCGAGGTTCTCTCCTTGTGATCTGATTACTTTCCAACAGCTCCAGCTCCTGACACCATCACTTTGGGCAGTAGGATCTAAAGATACAAATTTTCGGGGGAACATACTCAGCCCATTGCAATAAGTGCATTGGTTTTGTAAAACTTAATTTCTTTAAAAGGCAGAATGAGAGTGAGGTCTTCGATTTGGTTCACTTCCTAAAAGCTTGGGTCTAGCTCAGGTGAAAGCCAGGAGCCTGGGCCTCCATACAGGTCTTCCATGCGGGTGGCAGTGACCCGGGTACTTTGGCCATCAACCACTGTCTTCCCAGGTGCATTAGCAGGAAGCTGGATGGAAGCCGAGTAGTCAGGACCTGGCACTCTGATACGGTGTACAGGCATCCAGTTGGCCGCTGAGCCTGCTGTGCACAGCCCACCCTAATAAGAAATTGCCACGCAGCTCTGCATAGTGGGCATCCTGTTTAACACCCCTGCCCCAGTAGATGAGTGTTCCAGTTGCTCCGCATCCTTCCCAGCACTTGGTGTTGTCATTCTTAACGTTTAAGTCATGCTAGTCCATGATGTTGCTTTGTGTTTGCGTGCAAATGATGCTGCTGGACCCCTCTGCCTGCTGCTGTTCAGTGTGTTCTGTGGTGTGTCTTTTTGCTTCTGCCCCTATTGAGTGGGCTGCTTCTGACTGACTTGAAAGAGTCCTTTCCATGTTCTAGATGAAAAATTCCAAATCTATGTTATCATTATTTCCTTTTAGCCTTTAGTTTGCCTTTCATTTTATTAGGAGTATCTTGAAGATCAGTTTTAAACAATTTTTTAGGGTATTTATTTGAAAGAGTTACGAGACTGGGAGAGGGAGAAATAGAGACATCTTCATTCACTGGTTCACTCCCCAAATGGCCTCAACAGCCGGAGCTGGGCCAGGTCGAAGCCAGGAGCTTCCTCCAGGTCTCTCATGTGGGTGCAGGGACCCAAGCTCTTGGGCTGTCCTCCCACTGCCTTCCCAGGTGCACCAGCCAGGAGCTGGACTGAAGTGGAGCAGCTGAGACTTGAACTGGTGCCCATATGGGATGCCAGCATTGGAGGTGGCAGCTTTACCCACTACACCACAGCACAAATTAGAACAAACTAATTCTGATTAGGTCCAATTTATCAAAGACTTTTTATAATGGCTTTTGGTTCTAAGAAACATTTCCCTTCTCAGAAGATAATATTTACTCTCATGTTTTTGGTCTGGACTTTTTAGAATACTAGCTTTCATATGGAGGTCTCTGACCGTTTTGTTTGTTTGTTTGTTTGTTTTTAATAGAAAGGTCTTTTTCTGTTGGTTCACCCCCAAGTGGCCACTATGGCTGGCGCACTGTGCCAATCCGAAGCCAGGAGCCAGGTGCTTCCTCCTGGTCTCCCATGCGGGTGCAGGACCCAAGGACATGGGCCATCCTCCACTGCACTCCCGGGCCACAGCAGAGAGCTGGACTGGAAGAGGGGCAACCGGGACAGAATCCGGCGCCCTGACTGGGACTGGAACCCAGTGTGCCAGTGCCGCAGGCAGAGGATTAGCCACAGCGCCGGCCTCTGACCTGTTTTAAGTAAGAGTATGAGTTGCTATGAGGGTCAACTTTTTCAGAAATGGGCCCAAGCTGTGGTGTAGTGAGCTAAGCCTCTGCCTGCAGAGCTGGCATCCTATATAGGTGCTGATTCTAGTCCTGGCTGCTCCTCTGCTGATCCAGTTCCCTGCTGTGGCCTGGGAAAGCAGTAGAAGATGGCTCAAGTCCTGGGGCCCCTGCACCCACATGGGAGACCCAGAGGAAGCTCCTGGCTTCAGATTGGCCCAGCTCTGGCTGTTGCAGCCGTTTGGGGAGTGAACCAGCGGATGGAAGACCTCTCTCTCTATATATATAAATCTACCTCTCAAATAAATAAATAAAATTTTTAAAAAGTGTTTCAGAAAAACTTGGGATACAAGAACCAAGTGCCAAAGGCAGAAGGGGCTCAGGAATAAAGTAAGGGGACAAATCCAAGGTTACATGGAATGTTCACTGAGGTGTTCGCAGAGGCATGGTCTGGGGTCACCACAAAACAAGGGTTGCAGGAGACAAAGGATTTCACGGACAGGTGGCCTGTGGCTGATAGAATGCACCTGGATGTTTTAAAGTTTACAGCTCGGGCACCAAATGGACAGTGCTTACTGTGCTTACTGTAGGGCTAGGGGTAACCGCCAGGGTTACCTAAAGGGCAAGACGGTGTTTAAGTCCAGAATGGCAGCAGCCATGTCCAGCCGACTCCACCACATGCATTTTCTATCCATGTGAATGACTGACTGTTTCAATACCATTCCTTGAAGGACCATGCTTTCCCGAAGAGTAAACCTCAAGTTCTGGCCATATGAGTGGTCATGATGGACCGTATCTGTTCTATATGTAATCTTTACCACACTATGAACCTATGTTGATTATTGTAGTTTTATGAGTACTGAAGTCAGAGTGCTTCAATTTTTTCTTTTTTTTAAGAACTATTCTAGTTCCTTTGCATTTCTATGTTGAGTTTTTGTGTCAAGTTGTCAATGTCTACCCAAGAAAACCTCCTGGGATTTATAAACCGATTTAGGGACAATTGACATTTTAGCAATTCCAAGTTTTACTGTTCTTGAACTTGGTATATTATTTGATTTGTCTAATTCTACTCCATTTTCTTCAGTGTACAGGTCTGTCTCTTGTTAGATATTTCATTTCTGGGACCAGCAATGTGGCATAGTGGATTAAGACACCACCTGTAGTGTCAGTAGCCCATATGGGCACCAGTTCCAGTCCTGGATGCTCTGCTTCTGATCCAAGTCCCTGCTAATGGCCTGGGAAAGCAGCAGAAGATGGTTCAAGTGTTTGGGCCCCTGCCACCCACATGGGAGACCCAGTGAAGCTCCTGGTTCCTGGCTTTAGCCTGTTCCAGCTTTGGCCACTGCGAGTATTTGGGGAACAAACCAAAGTATGGAAAGATGTCTGTGGGGCCAGCACTGTGGCGTAGCAGGTAAAGCTGCTGCCTGTGGTACCAGCGTCCCATATGGCCACTGGTTCGAGTCCTGGCTGCTCTACTTCCAACTCAGCTGTCTGCTATGGCCTAGGAAAGCAATAGAAGGTAGCCCAAATCCTTGGGCCTCGGCACCCCCCAGGAGCATCTCTGGCTCCTGGCTTTGCATTGGCCCAGCTCTGCCCATTGCAGCCATTTGGGGAGTGAACCAGCGGATGGAAGACTGACTCTCTCTTTCAAATACGTAAATATTTTTAAAAAAAATCTGTCTCGCCCACCCTCTGTGTAGCTCTCCTCTTTATTAAAAAAAAAAAAAAAAAAAAAAGGGAGGAGGAGGCCAGGAACAGCCAAGACTCGAACTGAACCAGCGTCCATATGGGATGCCAGTGTTGTAGGCAGTGGCTTTACCTGCTATGCCACAACACCAGCCCTGTAAATACATCTTAAAAAAATTTTGTTTCATCTTAAAAAGCTGTTGCAAATGATACAGTTGTTTTTTTTTTTTTTTTTTTTTTTTTTTTTTTGACAGGCAGAGTGGACAGTGAGAGAGAGAGACAGAGAGAAAGGTCTTCCTTTGCCGTTGTTTCACCCTCCAATGTACACCGCGGTCGGCGCACTGCAGCCGGCGCACCGTGCTGATCCGATGGAAGGAGCCAGGTACTTCTCCTGGTCTCCCATGGAGTGCAGGGCCCAAGCACTTGGGCCATCCTCCACTGCACTCCCGGGCCACAGCAGAGAGCTGGCCTGGAAGAGGGGCAACCGGGACAGATTCCGGCACCGCGACCAGGACTAGAACCTGGTGTGCCAGCGCTGCAAGGTGGAGGATTAGCCTAGTGAGCCGCGGCACCGGCGGATACAGGTTTTTTAAAAAGCTATTTCCAACTATTATTGCTGGTATAGAAATGCACTTCTGTGGTGACCCGGTGTCCAGCAGTGTCAGTAGCTCCTTCCTATATTCTTTACCATGTTTACATAGATGATCATGTCATCTGCCAATCAGAACTTTATTTCTTCTTTGTCAGTTCATATGGACTTTGTTCCTTTTTCTTGCTTACTGTACTAAGCACGGCCTCTTGTAGGGTTTTCAGTACATACTGCTTTGGTTTTGTTTTGTTATCTGGGTAATGTTGCTGTCAAGAGTCATGAATTATTTTATCCACATGTATGTCCTGAAGTTTTTTATTTCTTCCTGTTTGATCCATTTCGCTAGTGAAATCCTGGGGTTCCTTTGTGGAAAGTTTTTTTTTTTTTTAATTACGGGTAATAGCCAGAATTTAAAATTTCTGCTTGGGGCTGGTGTTGTGCCACACAGGGTTAAGCGACTACCTTCGACGCCAGGATCCCGTGTCAGAATAACAGTTTGGGTCCCAGCTGCTCTGCTTCCAATCCGGCTCCCTGCTAATGCACCTGGGAAAGCAGCAGAAGACGGCCTGAGTGCTTCCATGCACACGAATCCTCTCACAATGAGATGGCCAGAGCTTACCTGATGGCTTTCCCATGTCACATGCAGAGGGTTTCTCTCGTGGAATTCTGTGTTCACGGAGGTGTGGTTGCTAATTGAGGGGTGGCTTTCGCTTATTATGCTCAGGACCCTGCCGTGTGTCCCCAGTGCTGGTGAAGGCGCTCTCCAGCATGTGCGTGGGGTTTTTCTGCAGTGTGAATTCTCATATACTTTGGAATGACTGAAGTAGAATTAATGGCTTTTCCACATTCATTATACACGTAGGGTCTCAGGTGTGAATTCTCTTGTGCTGTATAGTGTCTGGACTTTAGCAAAAAATTTCCCACAGTCACTACGTCAAATGTGTTTTGTCCAGTACGGTTTCTCTGAGGTCAGAAAGGTTTACAGAAGGCATTCTAATGGCACGAGTTCTCATCTTCCTTCACATTCGTAAGGCCTCTCAGTGAGTCCTCTGATGAGCACATTGAGGTTTTCCTTGGAACTGACATCCCATATGGGCACCGGTTTGAGTCCCGGCTCCTCCATTTCCGATCCAGCTCTATGCTATGGTCTGGGAAAGCAGCAAAGGATGGCCCAATGCTTGGGCCCCTGCACCCACATGGGAGACCTGGATGATGCTCCTGGGTTTGGATCAGCCCAGCTCTGGCCATTGCAGCCATTCAGAGAGTGAACTAGCAGATAGAAGATCTCTCTAACTCTACCCTCCAAATAAATAAATAAATCTTAACAAAAATCAACTACCCAGTGGTAGAGAAATCCACTTGCTAGCTGCCCAGCAAAAGGATTTTGGATTCACGGGGAAGTGCTCCCTAGTCATCCCCACAGTGCCCGGTTCTAAAGGAAACTTCTGTGGGACCAAGTCCACCTCTCCATCCACTCCTGTGCTGAGGGTGACTCTTGCCACTTGTAGTGGGCCGTTGATGCCTTGCTGTCATCAACCTTGTTTTTTAAAATTGTCACCTGTACACTCTAGCTCCAATCTCATTTCCTACTCACAGCTCAACGTGTGGCTTCTCCCAACACTTCTGAAAATCTCCATGACAAGGCAACCAGATCCAAGTGGACTGGACAGTCTCCAGTCTCTCTTTCATTTGGTTTCTTGTTGAGTATGCCCAATGCTTTCTTTGGCAGGGGAGGGGGGAGCTGGCTCAGCTACATTATTCGCTGGAATTTATGATCTTGGGCGTCTGGACCTCAGATGCTTCATCTGAGGAAGAATGAACATAAATCTCGTGTCTATGCCTGGCGTTATGGGACAGCAGGTTAAGACCCTGCTCTCGGGCCTGGCATCCCATAGCAGACGGCTGGTTTGAATCCCAGCTGCTCTGCTTCCAATCCAGTTCCCTGCTAATGCCCCTGGAAGGGCAGCAGAAGGTGGCCCAAGTGCTTGGTCCCTGCACCCATGGCAGATCCAGGTGCAGTTCCTGACTCCTGGCCCAGCCCTGGCTGTTGTGGCCATTTGGGGAGTGAACCTGCAGGTGGAAGAGGTCTGCCTTTCAAGTAAGTAAATACACATGCACACACACACACGTCTTATCCTACAGGGGGTGGTGAATGTTAAGTGACATGACGTGTGTGAATCCTATCATCATCAAGCGTGTTTCTCCTGCCCTTGCTGAGCAAGCTGTCTGCAGTTCTCGTCGACCCTGCTGCGCCTGGCACTGCCCACCCAGTGTTCCTGGACTGCCCTGTCTCTGTCTACCCACACTAGAAGGCCCCCCTGAGGCAGGAGCCCCAGACTCTGCTCCTCATAGCTCATTCTGCACGACGTCGTCTTTGTTTTTTGTATAACTTACCAGCTTTTGTCTCCTAAGCCAGAACTGAATTTCCTCCAATGCAGGGACTCTGACTGCCTCATTAACTGCAGCTCTCTGAGTGTCTGGGGGTGAGGCTGGCAGGGGCTGACCCTCCCCCACTGGGGCAGCTTTGTTCAGGGAGAATTTGGCCAATTCTAGTTCATTCTTCCCCAGTCAACCTTACTCTGTGCTGCCTGACCTGGAGCAGGTTTTTCCCTTGAACTGTTGAGCAGCATCTTTAATTTCCCCTCAGGACAGTGTCCAACCTTGGCCAGCTTTCCCCTGGTGCTGGCTTGTGTTACCTGCTCACACTTGGGTCCTGGAGAGCCTAGTCAGTGGATGTCAACTCCTGAGTGTATCGGAATCGGTCAAGGAGTGGGCCCTGACTTGCCTGGAGGGGACACGCCAGGGCAGCACACACAGGGGGTGGAGTCCCTAAGGAAAGATGGACACGTGTGTTAGGGGAGTGGTCATCTTGCTGCTCACCCCCTCTGGCCACCGCCAACTCAGGAGGGCACTTTTTCCACCTGTTCCTGCCGACTCCACGCCGGGGACCCCTTTGCTGCAGCTGAAAGGGCAGCCCAGGTTGGGAGAGAAGAGGCTGAGCTAGGGAGGGAAAATGGGGTCCAGGAACTGTGGGTGGTGCACACTCAGTAGGTAGGTGCCACTCGGGCTGTGCACCCCAGGAGGAGCCACAGTGGGTGAGGGAGCTGTCGAGAGCCACGGGACGCCGCGCCGAGGGAGCCAGTCTCTTCCCTTCCATCTCTCCCTCCCCGGGTTCGTGTCTTCCAACAAAGGGTGCCTGGTTCCTAAGGCCCCCTTGCCACCGTCTTCATCTTGCCAGGACCACCACAAGGCAGACTTCTTCCAAGCTGCGTCCCTAGCCGCGAGCACCGTCAGGGCAGGGTAGGAGCAGCTGCCAGCAAGCAGCGCGGGGCACCTCGGGTTGCGGCCGCCTCGCAGGTGCTCGCCCGCGCAGCAGAGGGGCGTGCTCCGTGCCCCTCGCCCCTCCTTCCCATGCAGCTGCAGGTGTCGGCTCCAGACCCATGTCCAGATGCTCCCACGCGAAGCACATGGCCACCCCGCGCCACGGGGTCCCCACGTGCATCCGCCTCAGGAAGCGCAGCCGGCCCAGGCCTGAGTCAGGGCACGCCCTGCTGCAGGTGTTGGCGCCCAGCACCCAGCGCCTGGGGCCTCGGCGAGGGGTCGGAGTGGACACAGGCTTCGACCGCCCCTGGGCCCGCACCAGCATCGGGGAGGCGCGTGGGGAGGGCGGGCACGTGGCGCTGTGTCAGGCAGGCAGATGCTGAGTGGGCAGGGGCCCCACCCGTGACTGCGGGCCTTGCGGTTTCTCGTGCGGTTAGTCTCCCGGCGAAACCAGAGCCCTCTAGTTGACGGCCACGTGCGCAGAGAGAGAGGCCAAAGGAATGCAACGGCCAGACGTCAGTCACGCATGCAGTCACCGCCGCATCGGGTCAGCTCCGCTCCCACGTGAGGCAGCGCAGTCCCAAATCGTGAGGAAGCGGTGCCGCGCGCACTGTCGCCCGGCTGGCCCCACGGAACGGCGATGACCGCTGCGCCGCTGCCCCCACGTCCGGCCCTCAGACTGTTGCCGTTCACTGCTCCCTTGCGGGGAGGAGTGGTGACGCGTGGGCGGCGGCTCTGGGCGGGAGGGCGTCCGGGGGCCGCTCCCGCTCCGTCCCGCGTTAGCGCGAGGCCCGCAAGTGGGCCCGCGGAGCTCGGAGCCGCCGCTGGGCGCGCCTGAGAGGCCGCGACGCTAGCGCTCCGCGGGCGGGAAAGTGAGGCTGTGAGGGGCGGGGCTGAGGGGCGGGGCTCTGAGGGACGGGGATGTGAGGAGGGGGCTCTGAGGAGGGGCTCTGAGGGACGGCGATATGAGGAGGGGGCTCTGAGGAGGGGCTCTGAGGAGGGGGCTCTGAGGAGGGGGCTCTGAGGAGGGGGCTCTGAGGGACGGGGATGTGAGGAGGGGGCTCTGAGGGGCGGGGCTCTGAGGAGGGGGCTCTGAGGGACGGGGATGTGAGGGGCGGGGATGTGAGGAGGGGCTCTGAGGAGGGGCTCTGAGGGGCGGGGCTCTGAGGAGGGGGCTGTGAGGGGCGGGGCTGTGAGGAGGGGGCTCTGAGGAGGGGGCTCTGAGGGGCGGGGCTGTGAGGAGGGGCTCTGAGGAGGGGCTCTGAGGGACGGCGATATGAGGAGGGGCTCTGAGGAGGGGGCTCTGAGGGTCGGGGCTCTGAGGAGGGGCTCTGAGGAGGGGGCTCTGAGGGGCGGGGATGTGAGGAGGGGGCTCTGAGGGGCGGGGATGTGAGGAGGGGGCTCTGAGGGGCGGGGATGTGAGGGACGGGGATGTGAGGAGGGGGCTCTGAGGAGGGGGCTCTGAGGAGGGGCTCTGAGGGGCGGCGATGTGAGGAGGGGGCTCTGAGGGGCGGGGCTCTGAGGGGCCGGGATCTGAGGAGGGGGCTTTGAGGAGGGGGCTCTGAGGGGCGGGGATGTGAGGAGGGGGCTCTGAGGGGCGGGGATGTGAGGAGGGGGCTCTGAGGGGCGGGGATGTGAGGAAGGGGCTCTGAGGAGGGGGCTCTGAGGAGGGGCTCTGAGGGGCGGCGATGTGAGGGACGGGGATGTGAGGAGGGGCTCTGAGGGGCGGCGATGTGAGGGACGGGGATGTGAGGAGGGGGCTCTGAGGGGCGGGGATGTGAGGAGGGGGCTCTGAGGAGGGGGATCTGAGGGGGGATCTGAGGAGGGGGCTCTGAGGGGCGGGGCTCTGAGGAGGGGCTCTGAGGGACGGCGATATGAGGAGGGGGCTCTGAGGAGGGGGCTCTGAGGGGCGGGGCTCTGAGGGACGGCGATATGAGGAGGGGCTCTGAGGAGGGGGCTCTGAGGGTCGGGGCTCTGAGGGGCGGGGCTCTGAGGAGGGGCTCTGAGGGGCGGCGATGTGAGGGACGGGGATGTGAGGAGGGGGCTCTGAGGGGCGGGGATGTGAGGAGGGGGCTCTGAGGAGGGGGATCTGAGGGGGGATCTGAGGAGGGGGCTCTGAGGAGGGGGCTCTGAGGGGCGGGGCTCTGAGGAGGGGCTCTGAGGGACGGCGATATGAGGAGGGGGCTCTGAGGAGGGGGCTCTGAGGAGGGGCTCTGAGGGACGGCGATATGAGGAGGGGCTCTGAGGAGGGGGCTCTGAGGGTCGGGGCTCTGAGGGGCGGGGCTCTGAGGAGCGGGGCTCTGAGGAGGGGGCTCTGAGGGGCGGGGCTCTGAGGAGGGGGCTCTGAGGGACGGGGATGTGAGGAGGGGGCTCTGAGGGGCGGGGATGTGAGGAGGGGACTCTGAGGGGCGGGGATGTGAGGGACGGGGATGTGAGGAGGGGGCTCTGAGGAGGGGGCTCTGAGGAGGGGCTCTGAGGGGCGCCGATGTGAGGAGGGGGCTCTGAGGAGGGGGCTCTGAGGGACGGGGCTCTGAGGAGGGGGCTCTGAGGGACGGGGATGTGAGGAGGGGGCTCTGAGGGGCGGGGATGTGAGGGACGGGGATGTGAGGAGGGGGCTCTGAGGAGGGGCTCTGAGGGGCGGCGATGTGAGGAGGGGGCTCTGAGGAGGGGGCTCTGAGGGACGGGGATGTGAGGAGGGGCTCTGAGGGGCGGGGATGTGAGGAGGGGGCTCTGAGGAGGGGGATCTGAGGGGGGATCTGAGGAGGGGGCTCTGAGGGGCGGGGCTCTGAGGAGGGGCTCTGAGGGACGGCGATATGAGGAGGGGCTCTGAGGAGGGGGCTCTGAGGGTCGGGGCTCTGAGGGGCGGGGCTCTGAGGAGCGGGGCTCTGAGGAGGGGGCTCTGAGGGACGGGGCTCTGAGGAGGGGGCTCTGAGGGGCGGGGCTGTGAGGAGGGGGCTCTGAGGGGCGGGGCTCTGAGGAGGGGGCTCTGAGGGACGGGGATGTGAGGAGGGGGCTCTGAGGGACGGGGCTCTGAGGAGGGGGCTCTGAGGGACGGGGCTCTGAGGAGGGGGCTCTGAGGGGCGGGGCTCTGAGGAGGGGGCTCTGAGGGGCGGGGATGTGAGGAGGGGGCTCTGAGGGACGGGGATGTGAGGAGGGGGCTCTGAGGGACGGGGCTCTGAGGAGGGGGCTCTGAGGGACGGGGATGTGAGGAGGGGGCTCTGAGGGGCGGGGATGTGAGGAGGGGACTCTGAGGGGCGGGGATGTGAGGGACGGGGATGTGAGGAGGGGGCTCTGAGGAGGGGCTCTGAGGGGCGGCGATGTGAGGAGGGGGCTCTGAGGAGGGGGCTCTGAGGGACGGGGATGTGAGGAGGGGCTCTGAGGGGCGGGGATGTGAGGAGGGGGCTCTGAGGAGGGGGATCTGAGGGGGGATCTGAGGAGGGGGCTCTGAGGGGCGGGGCTCTGAGGAGGGGCTCTGAGGGACGGCGATATGAGGAGGGGCTCTGAGGAGGGGGCTCTGAGGGTCGGGGCTCTGAGGGGCGGGGCTCTGAGGGGCGGGGCTCTGAGGAGCGGGGCTCTGAGGAGGGGGCTCTGAGGGACGGGGCTCTGAGGAGGGGGCTCTGAGGGGCGGGGCTGTGAGGAGGGGGCTCTGAGGGGCGGGGATGTGAGGAGGGGGCTCTGAGGGACGGGGATGTGAGGAGGGGGCTCTGAGGGACGGGGCTCTGAGGAGGGGGCTCTGAGGGACGGGGCTCTGAGGAGGGGGCTCTGAGGGGCGGGGCTCTGAGGAGGGGGCTCTGAGGGGCGGGGATGTGAGGAGGGGGCTCTGAGGGACGGGGATGTGAGGAGGGGGCTCTGAGGGACGGGGCTCTGAGGAGGGGGCTCTGAGGGACGGGGATGTGAGGAGGGGGCTCTGAGGGGCGGGGATGTGAGGAGGGGACTCTGAGGGGCGGGGATGTGAGGGACGGGGATGTGAGGAGGGGGCTCTGAGGAGGGGCTCTGAGGGGCGGCGATGTGAGGAGGGGGCTCTGAGGAGGGGGCTCTGAGGGACGGGGATGTGAGGAGGGGCTCTGAGGGGCGGGGATGTGAGGAGGGGGCTCTGAGGGGCGGGGATGTGAGGAGGGGGCTCTGAGGGGCGGGGATGTGAGGAAGGGGCTCTGAGGAGGGGGCTCTGAGGAGGGGCTCTGAGGGGCGGCGATGTGAGGGACGGGGATGTGAGGAGGGGGCTCTGAGGGGCGGGGATGTGAGGGACGGGGCTCTGAGGAGGGGCTCTGAGGGGCGGCGATGTGAGGGACGGGGATGTGAGGAGGGGGCTCTGAGGGGCGGCGATGTGAGGGACGGGGATGTGAGGAGGGGGCTCTGAGGGGCGGCGATGTGAGGGACGGGGATGTGAGGAGGGGGCTCTGAGGGGCGGGGATGTGAGGAGGGGGCTCTGAGGAGGGGGATCTGAGGGGGGATCTGAGGAGGGGGCTCTGAGGGGCGGGGCTCTGAGGAGGGGCTCTGAGGGACGGGGATGTGAGGAGGGGGCTCTGAGGGGCGGGGATGTGAGGAGGGGCTCTGAGGGACGGCGATATGAGGAGGGGGCTCTGAGGAGGGGGCTCTGAGGGGCGGGGCTCTGAGGGACGGCGATATGAGGAGGGGCTCTGAGGAGGGGGCTCTGAGGGTCGGGGCTCTGAGGAGGGGCTCTGAGGGGCGGGGCTCTGAGGAGCGGGGCTCTGAGGGGCGGGGATGTGAGGAAGGGGCTCTGAGGAGGGGGCTCTGAGGAGGGGCTCTGAGGGGCGGCGATGTGAGGGACGGGGATGTGAGGGGGGCTCTGAGGAGGGGGATCTGAGGGGCGGGGATGTGAGGAGGGGGCTCTGAGGAGGGGGATCTGAGGGGCGGGGCTCTGAGGGACGGGGATGTGAGGAGGGGTCTCTGAGGGGCGGGGCTCTGAGGAGGGGCTCTGAGGAGGGGGCTTGAGGGACGGGGCTCTGAGGAGGGGGCTCTGAGGGGCGGGGCTCTGAGGAGGGGGCTCTGAGGGACGGGGATGTGAGGAGGGGGCTCTGAGGGGCGGGGATGTGAGGAGGGGGCTCTGAATGGCGGGGCTCTGAGGAGGGGGCTCTGAGGGACGGGGATGTGAGGAGGGGCTCTGAGGAGGGGGCTCTGAGGAGGGGCTCTGAGGGACGGGGATGTGAGGAGGGGGCTGTGAGGGACTGGACTCAGGAGGGGGCTCTGAGGAGGGGCTCTGAGGGGCGGGGCTCTGAGGGACCGGGATGTGAGGCGGGGTCTGTGAGGGACGGGGCTGTGAGGGGCGGGGCTCTGAGTTACCGGACTGTGAGGGGCGGGGCTCTGAGTTACCGGGCTCTGAGGGGCGGGGCTCTGAGTTACCGGGCTCCGAGGGGCGGGGCTGTGAGGGGCGTGGTCTCAGGGGCGGGGCTCTGAGGTGGCGCAGCGTGGCCCTGGAGGTCCTGCCGGCCACCGCGGCTCCACCTGGGGGCACGATGGAGGGAGGTGGGGAAGTAGAGCCCGCGGTGCTGCTCCGGCCCCTGCTGCCCCCGGAGCCGCAGGAGCCCGGGGAGCCGCTCCCGCGTCCCTCTGGGCCCGTGCGGTCAGGAGGGCGGGCGCCTGCTCCCGCACCACTCGGCCGAGTCCCTCCCTGTCAGCTTCCTCCCTGCCAAGCAGCGCCGCAGTGGTGACCCGCCCTGCTCTGTCCCGCTCCGTGCCCAAGGGCAGCGCCTCTGGGATCACCAGTCCTCCCTTCGGTCCTGCCTCTTTCTGGTCAGCTCAGCAGAACCTGCTCCGGCTGACCGCGGGATGGACACCTTGACCTGCGCTGCGACCTTGTGCTGTGACGTCACAACAGCCCACGTGGCCGTCTGAGAACTCGACGGACACACAGATGCGGCCCCCACAACCACGTGCCTTCGCAAGAGAGGAGAGCCCGCGGACATCACGGCAGCGGGACAGCCGGGCGCCACAGCTCAGCGTCGCCGCCGTCCCACCCCCGCTCCGGCCGGGGCAGGTCCCGCCGGGGCCCCGGGCTGCCCGAGGGGCGAGGAACGGACACGGCGGGAGCAGCCCGCGGCCCAGAAGCCGCCCTGGCGCTGGTGGCCGGAGCGCGCGACAGCCGCGCGCGGTCAGCCGGGGCGTGCACCAGCGAGGGGCGCTCAGCCGCTTCCGGCTGCTGGAGAACGACTTCCGGTCGGCAAGTTTGTGAAAGGGAGCGGCTGCGACGCCGGGGGACGCGGCCGGTGAGCGCCCCCCGCCTCAGGTGGCGCCCCTGCCCCACCGTCCCCCGGCGGCCTGCAGCCAAGCAGAGCCCTTGGCGCTGCGGCCTCCCCGCGTGCCCGGCTGGCGCCGCGCTGCCCTTCAGCCCCCAGCCCACCTCTGCCCGCGCCGCGTGGGTCCGCCGAGGCTGGACTCTCCCTGGGCTGCCCTCGCGGTTCAGGAACAACCTCCACGGCTGTGTCGCGCCTCCGCCTGCGCGGCCTCAGGGAGATCCGGACCCCTGAACGGCGTGCCCAGCCGCCGCCCCTCGCTGTGTTATGCCCGCAGTCCGTGGTCCCCCGAAAATCACACCACCAGAGACGGAAGTTGAAGCCAGCTAGCAGGGCCTCCCAGTGCCTCCAGGAGAGGAAGCCCCGAGCCCGATTCTTACAGAGCTTTTATTATCATGTCCAAGCAGGCTTTAGGGGAATGCTATAGATCAAGTTGACACTTCTGATAACGACAACGCTGACTCCAGGGTAGGGGCTGGTTGTTATCTAAAGCTTTAAACCTCCCTTTACATTCCTGGACCCGGGTCAGGGTAGGGTCACATCTGGCCAGATGGAGGGAAGGGGAGTGTATGATCGCGAGTGCCAGGAACGGGCAGTGGTGCGGGTAAAATAATGATAATATTTTAGTAAAAGCCGGTTGTGCAGTGTCTTCTCAGCTGCTCCCCGATGCCCGTGCACCGGGCCCTCCAAGGCGGTGTCCTGTGCAGTGTCCCATCCAGGAGCCTCTTCACCTTGGCCACCATCCTGCCTACCCCTGTCCCAGCTGCCTTCTGGGGTGGGGGGAGGTCCGGGTGGTGGGCTCGTCGCTGTCTCCCCCTCACCCCCATGCTGTCTTGCTGCCCTCGATCTCACCATGAAGGGGTCTTTAAAAATTATGTTATTGTTTTTAAAAGGTTTACTTATTTATTATTTGAAAGGCAGAGTTAGAGTTGTGGGGGAGGCTGAATCCGGAGAGGCCTAGAGGAAGCTTCCCGAGCCTGCCAGGAATTTGAAAACCTGTCTTTAAGTTTCAAATCCCTGGTGGCAAACACCCCAGCCCCAGGGCGCTTCTGCCTACGGATCATTAAGGTGGTGCAATAGGAGTGGCTAAGACCCTCTTGCATTGCATCACCCACCCCTTGCCCGCATCCGCTCTGTACCTCAGCTATGTGTACACCTCCCTTTTACAATACAGTGAGACCCTGCCTCACTGGGCTCCACACCGCGCCTGATTGTCCCCCAGGTTTTGGGAAGGCTGAGTGGTGGGTGGCGGGTGGCGCACTTGCCCTCCTCGGTCAAGGCAAGCTGCGGGCAGCCTGCCTAATTCTCCGGCGGTGACGGTGGCGAGGAACAGTCACCGCACAGAGTCAGAGGCAGAGAGTGAAAGAGGTCTTCCATCCAAGGCCTATCCAAAACTGGAAGCGAGGAGCTTCTTCCAGGTCTCCCACACGGATTTAGGGGCCCAAGGACTTGGCCATCTTCTACTGCTTTCCCAGGCCACAGCAGAGAGCTGGGTCAGAAGTGGAGCAGCTGGGACTCAAAACTGGTGCCCATATGGGATGCCAGCACGTCTACCTACTGTGCCACAGCGCCAGCCCCAAAATTTGTTATTTTAAAAATGATTTACCTGGGGGCCAGGGCTGTGGTGCAGTGGGTTAACACCCTGGCCTGAAGCACAGGCATCCCATATGGGCGCTGGTTCTAATCCCTGCTGCTCCTCTGGCGATCCAGCTCCCTGCTGTGGCCTGGGAAAGCAATAGAGGATGGCCCAAGTCCTTGGGCCCCTGCACCCACGGGGGAGACCCGGAAGAAGCTCCTGGCTCCTGGCTTCAGATGGGCACAGCTTCGGCCATTGTGGCCGACTGGGGAGTGAACCAGCTGAAGAGCCACTCCTCTCCGTCCCAGATGAAGTAACCTTTGTCCTACTTAGTGAGTTAGTTCTTAGAAGTACCCTTTGCCCCACTTGGTGTGCTAGCTCCTAGAAAGAGCCCCAGGCACCAGCTGTCACTTGAGATGTGGTTCCAGCAGGAGCCCCGCCTCGAGGCTTTGCGATAACTCCTAGTTGCAGAGCTCCTTCTGGCGAGCAGCAGATGTCCCACCCTAAAGTCTTACAGCGACTCCTGCGATAGCCAGAAACATTTTCCCGCCACTAACCCCCTCATTTAAATCCTCCAATCAGTGTGTGAATCGTGTGTGTATCATTTAAACCCTCCAATTAGCGTGTAAATTGTGTGTATTAAGTAAATTGTGTGGTTTTTCCCTTTAAAAATGCTCGTTAACAACTGTTCGGAGCTGCTTCTTTGGATGGCTTTGTGCTGTCGAGAGGCCTGTCTGCGCAGATGTTGAATAAATCCTCTTGCGTGTTGCATCTACTGGTTTGGAATCTGAGTCTTTGGGGTGCGCATTTCGACGTGTCGGGATCCTAGTTCAGGAACCCAACACAGCGGATGGAAGACCTCTCTCTCTGTCTCTCCTCTCTCTGTAACTCTGTCTTTCAAATAAATAAAATAAATCTTTAAAAAAAGAGATTTATCTAAACAATTGAGAGACTACTTCCAACTACTGCAAGTTCACTCCTCAAATGCCCACCACAGGGCTGGACCAGGCTGGAGCTGGGGGCAGAAGTGCCTTCTGGGTCTCTCAGGTGGGTGCAGGCAGCCGATGTTGAGCTGTCCTCTGCCTCCGGGGATGCACACCCCAGCAGGCAGCTGACGAGGGACTCACCCTCAGGCACTGTGGTGTGGAATTGGGGTGTCCCAGGCAGGGTCGTTGCAAGGCCTGCCTCTGATCTTATTAAAATGCAGTGTATCACAGTATTCTCCCATATTACACTCTTTACTGCATTCCCTATTTTTTTTTTAAGATTTATTTTATTTATTTGGAAGAGTTACAGAGAGAGGTAGAGACAGAGAGAGAGAGGCCTTCCACCTGCTGGTTCACTCCCTAAATGACCACAATGGCCAGAGCTGAGCTGATCCGAAGCCAGGAGCCAGGAGCTTCTTCTGGGTCTCCCACACAGATGCAGGAGCCCAAGGAGTTACACACACAGAAAGAGAGGCAGAGAGAGAGAGAGAGGTCTTCTATCTGCTGGTTCACTCCCCAAATTGCTGCAACGGCTGGAGCTGCACCTATCTGAAGCCAGGAGCCAGGAGCTTCTTCTAGGTCTCCCACATGGACACAGGGGCCCAAGGACTTAGGCCATCCTCCCTGCCTTCCCAGGCCACAGCAGAGAGCTGGATCAGAAGTGGAGCAGCCAGAACTCGAACCAGTGCCCATATGGGATGCTGGCACTGCAGGTGGCGGCTTTACCAGCTCCGCCACAGAGCCAGCCCCAGGGACAGGTGTTGTACACGGCACTCGGCTGTCCCCATTTACACGGCACTCGGCTGTCCCCATTTACTGGGAGTGATACTAGCCCCTCCCCACCACCTCTGGACTTCCACCCAATCATCTGGTGACTTGGTGGTTTGGAGCCAACCCACGTGTGTGTGTGTGTGTGTGTGTGTACACGTGTGTGTAGCTGCGTCTCTTCACTGGGTAGGTGGGGGCTCCTGGGCCAGGGGGGCTGCTCAGTCTGGCTGCTCCCTCTCTCTCTTCGTTGCCTCCCTAGGTTGGCTGCTCCAGCACCTCCGTTTCCCTAGGCAGGACAGCCACCTGTCCTCTGGATATATCCCAGGTAAATCAGCTGTCACTGAGCCAGGCCCTGGCCCAGGCACGCCAGGGGCCAGCAGGGGTGTCCTCTGGTGACCCTTCACCCTCTGCCAGCCGTGTTGTTGCTAGTTCTCTTCCATATGGCAGAGCAAAAAAAAAAAAAAAAAAAAAAAAAAAGGAAATTGGATTGCTTTGCATGAGGAGCAGCACAGACGTTAGGCGGTCTGGAAAGTGCGCCTGGTCTCAGGTGCTGTCTTAGTCGCTGGAGCTCAGGAACAAAGTGCCAGACGGTGGCTTAGCCCCTGACAGCTGCTTTCTCTGTTCTGCCACCTTTATGCTGTGGCCTCACGTGTGTGGGGACCCCAGGGAGCCCTGTGGCCACTCCTGGAGGGACATCCTGGTTCATTAGCAGCCCCTCTCCAACCGCAGCCGCAGCCGCAGCCGCAGCCGCAGCCACAGCCGCAGCCGCAGCCACGCTGGGGTGGTGCCCGGAGCAAGCGCTTCCCAGTCCTGTGGCCGTGGGTTTCTTGGGTTTCCTCCTTGGAGACCTCCCCCGCCCCGAGAAGGCTTGGGTGTCCGTTCTCCACGCGCTCTCTGTGTCCCAGGAGCCAGTGACCTTCGAGGACGTGGCGTCCGCTTCTCCAGGGCAGAGTGGGAGTGTCCGGATCCTGGCCAGAGGGCTCTCCGCCGGGACGTGATGCTAGATCCCTTCAGGCTCGGCTGTGCCAGGTAAAGGCTGCACGCCAGCCTCTGGAGCCCTCTGAGCCCAGCGGAGGGGCTCGGGAGCTGGGAGTCCGGCCCGGGGGCAGCTCCATCTTCCCTCCCAGACCCTGCCAGGCCCTCGGTGGACATGGCACCGGCAGGTGGACAGCATCCAGACCCCTCGTTGGCCTCTCTGTGGCAGCTTCTTCAGGGATACCCTGAGGGCTGGCCTGGCCACTGGTCTACTTTATGCTGACCCCAAGCTGCTGGTCTGAGCTCCGACCTTCGCTTTGGCTCTATGCAAACACAATGCTTTTTCTTTCTTTGAGAAGGGTTTTGTGGCTGCAAACCAGCCCTCCTCTCTTCCCTGGAACAGTGGAATGAGCCATGGGTTTCCCTCCTCCCCCGCAGAGGGAGAGTGGACAGCAAATGGCCCATGAATTAGAGAGAGACACACGGCTGGCAGCCCCGCTCCGAGGCCTGCCGCGGGGTGACGCGGGAAGCTGTGCTCTGTGGCCGGGCACTGTCCTGTCGAGCTCCTTGTGGGCGGGTGCCTGCCCCTGCCCCTGCTAGCCACCTTGGGGCCCCAGGTGAGGTTGCAGGTGTGAGGCTTCCTCCAGGTGAGGACAGGCCTCTCCCCGGTGCGCGCTGGCTGCTCTCTGCGAAGGTTCCACTTCTGCTCGAAGGCCTTCCCACAGTCACTGCAGGCGTAGGGCCTGTGCTCCATGTGCACCTTGCCGTGCTGGGCCAGGCGGTCCTTGAGGCCGAAGGCCTGGCCACACAGCTCACAGCTGAAGGGCCTCTCGTGGGTGTGACCCCTCTGGTGGCGCAGCAGGTTTGACGCCCACCTGAAGGCCTGGCCGAACTCGAGGCACTCCAAGGACCTGGCGCCCATGGGCGGCAAGCTGGCGGTGGCCGCGCATGCGCCCTGGCACCGCAGGGTTCCCGCCAGCCCCTGTCCCGGGCGGCGTGGGCCCGCTGGTGTGTTCTGCGGCAGCTCCGGGGAGCCGCGCGCTACCCTGGCTCAGGACAAAGCTCTCCCTGAAGCCACCTCCTTCCCCGGCGCTTCCTTGCACGTGGACTTTCTCGCGGGCCCACGGGGGCTGATCACTGGCTCTCCTGTGGTCAAGGGATGTCCTCGTCCCTGCAGAGGAAAACCGACAGCTCCCGGAGGCTGGGGCCTGTCCGTGGGAGGCGGCAGGGCAGGAAGGGAAGCTGCCGGAGCCACAGCCAGGGAGAGGAGGGAGCATGCTGGCCTTCAGAAAGAGCGGGGAAGCCGAGCACGGCTCTCAGCACACCGCGCCGGAATAAAGCCACGTCTCATTCTGCTCCTCCCTGAGCCCTGTGGCGCCATCAGCAAGCTCAAACCTCCGAGTGGGAAACCAAGGAATTGAGACCCACACCCACGCAGGCAGGGCCGTGTGCTCTGGCCTAGGGGTAGGAGGGATGCCGGGTCGCTGTAAATGGCACCCGGGGTCTGTGTGTGCTTCCCGCTGTAGTCGCAGAGACCGGCCGGGGCGACCAGGGCGCATCCTCTCACCCTGCCCCTGCCTTGGGGCCAAGGAGAGCCTCAGCCACCACCGGAGGAGCCTGCACCTGGCAAAGAGGTCTACGCGTGCGAGCGCTGCGGGCAAGGCTTTCGCTACCTCGGCTTCCTCACTCGGCATCAGAGAACTCACAGGCATGGGGACCCGTGGAGGCCCCTGCATGTCAGGCCCTGGGGAGGAGCTCCCGGGAGCAGCCACTCCGTTCGGCCTGGAAAATCCAGCTAGAATCACACAGAGCCAGGGTGCCCAGTCCCTGGGAGGCCACAGGACCACCCTCTGCTCTGGGCCCCCATGCAGCAGGCCCTCCCGATGGGCCCAGGCACTTAGTCTGCCCCGACTGTTCCTTGCCTGCACCCTGATTTCTTTACTCCCCGGCTCTTTGTCACTCTGTGTCGCCCCCTTTGCTCTCCTCTGTCTGGTTCAGGGACCCTTCTGCCACCTGCAGTGGTTAGAAAACTGCGTTCTTGTTGAAGGATTGGGAAAGACCTGAATTAGCGACCCTGTGGCCAGCATGCTCCATGCGTCGGGAAGCGCCCAAGGTGTGGCAGCACAGGGCCAGGACAGTCCCATGAGTGAGGACAGTCGCACATGTGTGTGAGGACCGCGTCTGGGGGAGTCGTGTGTGTGTGTGTGTGTGTGTGTGTGTATGAAAACTGTATAGTGTGTGAGAACCCCGTCTAGGGGGACAGTCATGCATGTGTGTAAGGACCACGTCTGGGGGACTGTCATCCGTGTGTGTGTGTGAGAGACAACCGCATCTCAGGGGACAGTCACACGTCTGTGAGGACCGAGTCTTGGGGACAGTCATGCATGTGTGTGAGGGCCACATCTCGGGGAGAGTTGGGGGTGTGTGAGGACCGTGTCTCGGGGACAGTCGCACACATGTGAGGATGGCATCTCGGGACACTTGTGCACGTGTAAGGACCACGTCTCGGGGTGCCGTTCCTCTGTACAGCCTCTTGAACAGGAAGTGACTCCTGGATGTTGGGTCTCCTGCCTCTGTGGCTCGTATTCATGACCACATGGATCTGCCCAAGTCTCTGGTCATGGGCACCCTGCCTGGGGGTCTTTGCACCAGGCAGAGTGGCACGGCAGTGCCCTGCTGAGGGCCGGAGGCCCGCTGGCGCCTCTGGGAGCTGTGGGGGAGGGCACTGGGGACTCAGCCTGGCTCGTGAGGCCAGACGCTTCTCCCCAGCCCTGCGTGTGCACTGGGCTGCAGGCCCTAGGGACAGGGCCTGCTCAGCCCTGGGCCCCTTACTTTTAGGGTCTTTTCTTTCCATATGCAGGACCCCCAGGGCAGCTGCAAGTGTGCTGATGCTGGGGTAGGTCTGAGCCATGCGCTCGCTCCACAGCTGGAGATTGGACGCTGGCCACGCCTCTCAAAGCGGTGCATCTGATGGGGTCTTTGAGCTGCAAGGCCAGGAAGTGGCGGAGTGCAGCGGCCCCTCCCTGCGGGGTTGATGGAGCCAAGGCTTTCACCCCTGGGTTCCAGGTTATCCACAGCTGGTGAATTTGCTTGTTTTTAAAGAATTCCCTAACATGTGCACAGAGCGGTGGAATTAGAAATGAGTTTCCCACTCTGGGGAAGCTGCGAGCCACGTTCCTGGGGAGGGCACAGGCTGCAGGACCCCAGTCTGAGCACACTAAAGGTGAGAGGTCATCTTGAGCCCGCCTGGCAAGTGGGACCATGGAGTGGGTGCTGTGGGCAGGGTGCAGTAGACGGGTGTGGACTGGGACCAGGCGGTGTTCAGGAAGTGGTTGGGGATGACACGGTGGCTAGGTTTTAAAGAGTCCTTATTCAGATGCGTTTGGACATCTCTATGGGGGAATGACATGGGAGTCTGGGATTTGCCATTATATTCTAATAAAGGAGAAAGACGATATTGGCAAAATGTTTAATGGTTGTCAAAGCTAGATGGTGCGTATGTTGAGATCTCCCTAGTGCTCCTCATTTTATAGCATTGTTGCACAACCTCACGAGTCCATACTGAAGGCTGCGCAACAGCGTCTGGTTCTGGAGGTGTGAGGCGGCCTCTGCCTGCACTGACTGCGGGGACCACCAGGACGGGTACCACTGGAATCGGAGCGGCCAGAGGCGTGCAACCAGGCAGCCAACACGCTCTGTTTCTGGCGAGGGCTCTACGTGGCTTCCAGTGGTGGGGCAGCAAGTCTGTTGTGGGACCGCACGCCCATGACGTCATCTAAACTTAGTGTCCCCCAAGGCCCTGGGTCCAGGCTTCAACACGATTTAGGGGGTGCAGTCCAGTCCACGGAAGCCTCTCGGTCAGTCCTTTTCCCGCAGGCCCTGCTGTTCCCACAGGCAGGGCCCGGTGCTTGGGCACCAAGGATGACACGAAGTCTGGAATTCTCTGCGTTTTATTTTTAGAGAGAGTGAGCTGCCATTCACGGTTCACCTCCCGAATGCCCACAACAGCCGGGGCTGCCAGGCCGTCTGGCTTCTCTGCCCTCTTAGCAGGGAGCTGGTGCAGGTGTTTTCCTCCTGGGCATTTCTTTCAGGGGGCAGTGGCCGGGCAGACATTTCTTTCAGGGAGCAGGCCCAGAGCGGTCTGCTTGTTAGCTTCCTGCTCTGCTGGCGCTGGCAGCGTGTCCCAGGCGGAGCGACAGGAGGGCACCCGGCCGGCGTCCTCAGGGCAGGGGAGCCTGGTCAGCAGCCGTGGCTCCCCCGACACCCATGACCTGCATTTCTCTGTGGCAGAAAATACAGCAGGACCCTTGCAGGCATAGTTGGTGTTTCCGTGGGACCCACAGGGAACGGAGCCATGCCTGTGACCTGGCATCCACCCTGTCCCAGGGCCGCCTGCTGGTCTGGCTGGCGCATCTGTGCTCAGCACATTCCTGCAGGGTCGGGGAGGCCCAGCAAAGGGAGGTGGCAGGCAGGTGCAGCTGAGGGCCCAGGAGCACGAGTCACATGACGGCTGTGACCTGGCCCAGAGGGGAGGCCCACAGCTCTAGGAGGGTCACATGATGGCTGTGTCCTGGCCCAGAGGGGAGGGCCCACAGCTCTAGGAGGGTCACATGATGGCTGTGACCTGGCCCAGAGGGGAGGCCCACAGCTCTAGGGGGTCACATGACGGCTGTGACCTGGCCCAGAGGGGAGGGCCACAGCTCTAGGGGGTCACATGACGGCTGTGACCTGGCCCAGAGGGGAGGGCCCACAGCTCTAGGAGGGTCACATGATGGCTGTGACCTGGCCCAGAGGGGAGGGCCCACAGCTCTAGGGGGTCACATGACGGCTGTGACCTGGCCCAGAGGGGAGGGCCACAGCTCTAGGGGGTCACATGATGGCTGTGACCTGGCCCAGAGGGGAGGGCCCACAGCTCTAGGAGGGTCACATGATGGCTGTGACCTGGCCCAGAGGGGAGGGCCCACAGCTCTAGGGGGTCACATGATGGCTGTGACCTAGCCCAGAGGGGAGGCCCACAGCTCTAGGAGGGTCACATGATGGCTGTGACCTGGCCCAGAGGGGAGGGCCCACAGCTCTAGGGGGTCACATGATGGCTGTGACCTAGCCCAGAGGGGAGGCCCACAGCTCTAGGAGGGTCACATGATGGCTGTGACCTGGCCCAGAGGGGAGGCCCACAGCTCTAGGGGGTCACATGATGGCTGTGACCTGGCCCAGAGGGGAGGCCCACAGCTCTAGGGGGTCACATGATGGCTGTGACCTGGCCCAGAGGGGAGGGCCCACAGCTCTAGGGGGTCACATGATGGCTGTGACCTGGCCCAGAGGGGAGGGCCCACAGCTCTAGGAGGGTCACATGATGGCTGTGACCTGGCCCTGAGGGGAGGGCCCACAGCTCTAGGAGGGTCACATGATGGCTGTGACCTGGCCCAGAGGGGAGGGCCCACAGCTCTAGGAGGGTCACATGATGGCTGTGACCTGGCCCAGAGGGGAGGGCCCACAGCTCTAGGAGGGTCACATGATGGCTGTGACCTGGCCCAGAGGGGAGGCCCACAGCTCTGTGGAGAGCAGAGCACAGCACAGCAGGCCAGCCCAGCTCTCCCTGCACTCTGGAGCCACGCCATTGGCTTTGGGGAGCAGACGCCAGCTCAGTAAAGATACCGGTCCTTTTCTGGTGACAGGGCCTCAAGCCATCTGTTCCGGGGGTTTGCTGTACCTGCCGTCCTCAAGGAAGGCCTGTGTGGCCTGGGCTGGCAGGCCCGGCAGCGTGTGGGCAGCTCCTTCCAGAGCAGGTGGGCCCAGTATGTGACTCCTCAGGCTCGGAGGCGCGGGCCCACCAAATGGAGTACACACCGGGCGGGCTTTGGACATCGGCGCAGAAAGCCTTGCCCGGTGTCATCCGAGAGCCCGAGGAAGCCTCCCTGTCACCCGCGCTGGCCACCTGCTCAGAATGAGAGGGTTGGCAGGACGGGGCAGCTGACAGGAGGGCGGGGCCACCAGGCACGTGCCCGCCCTGCCCACGTGCCCAGTGAGACGGCGCAGCCCGTGTCCACCTGCAGTGCAGATCGTGCCCGCCCCCGCCCACGTGCCCACTGAGACGGCACAGCCCGTGTCCACCTGCAGTGCAGATGGCCACGCCCCCGCCCACGTGCCCACTGAGACGGCACAGCCCGTGTCCACCTGCAGTGCAGATGGCCACGCCCCCGCCCACGTGCCCACTGAGACGGCACAGCCCGTGTCCACCTGCAGTGCAGATGGCCACGCCCCCACCCACGTGCCCACTGAGACGGCACAGCCCGTGTCCACCTGCAGTGCAGATGGCCACGCCCCCACCCACGTGCCCACTGAGACGGCACAGCCCGTGTCCACCTGCAGTGCAGATGGCCACTGCAGCAACGCTTTCCGATGTCTCGGGCACCAGCGTCCCTGACTGGCGTTTTTAGGAGCTTGCTGATTGGCTGGTCCTGGGCCTCTGAGCGTGCGCATTAACAGAGCACGCCATAAGGTGCGTCTCGCGCTCACAGATGGCCGCGACGCGTCCTCGGAGGTGACGGGCGGTGAGAGGGCCCGTTCCCGTCTGTCTGAGTCAGTCTGCTCGTGCTGTTGTCAGGTCTGGCTGTAGCCAGTTCTGAGTTTTATCAGGGACCCTAAAAAGACAGCTCAGCCTGTTTTTGGCAAAGACAACTATTATGGGATAGCAAGTTGCTATGCAACAGGCAGGTGAGTGATGGGCTGCTAATGTGTTAGGCAGTTAAGGGAACTGCTGTTGAGCTGGTCATTCACCGCTGGTGGTTCAGTGCCACATCAGAGTGGCTGGGTCACCGGCCCCAAAGCTCTCCAAGCAGCCGCGGTGCCTGCACAGACCTCAGCTCCTGGGCCAGGCTCTCCCCAGCACACCTACACAGGACCGCCCCGTGCTGGGCCCACCCCACATGGCAGAGAGGAGCCCGGGGCACCACGCGTGTGCTCTTCCTCATCTTTGCCGCTGCCCCACCCTGTCCCGTGGCACCTCTGGAGCCCCTGGGTCAGCGCCCTGGGTCTGATCTGATCTGTGGCACAAAGTGGGGTGGACCGGGGCTCGGATTCCCTGCCCAGTGAACCGGGCACCTTGTGTCCAGAGAGCCAAGCGCACGCCGTCTGACTACGGGGGCCTCCCTGGGACACACGGCTGCCCGCCAGCCCTGCTCCAACTCTCACTTGCTGCGCCCTCATCCGCTTCCTCAGTCAGCCTGTGCACCCTCCACACTCCTGCTCTTTCGTGTTTTTAAAACATTTTATTTGAGGGCCGGCGCCGCGGCTCACTAGGCTAATCCTCCGCCTTGCGGCGCCGGCACACCGGGTTCTAGTCCCGGTCGGGGTGCCGGATTCTGTCCCGGTTGCCCCTCTTCCAGGCCAGCCCTCTGCTGTGGCCAGGGAGTGCAGTGGAGGATGGCCCAAGTGCTTGGGCCCTGCACCCCATGGGAGACCAGGAGAATCACCTGGCTCCTGCCATCGGATCAGCTCTGTGCGCCGGCTGCAGCGCGCCGGCCATGGCGGCCATTGGAGGGTGAACCAGCGGCAAAAGGAAGACCTTTCTCTCTCTCTCTCTCTCTCTCACTGTCTACTCTGCCTGTCAAAAAAACAAAAAAACAAAAACAAAAAAAAGTATATATAAAAAAAAAAACATTTTATTTGAAAGGTGGAGTGACAGAAGTGGGGGCGGGAGAGATCCCACCTGCTGGTGCACTTCTCAAAGGCCTGAGACAGCCCAGGCTGGGCCAGGCAGACATCAGGAGCCAAGATCTCCATCCAGGCTTCCATGTCAGGGGCTGCGACCCAAGTACCTGGGCCACCATCTGCTGTTTCCCAGATGCATGAGCAGGGGCTGGACTCGGACCAGAGGTGAGACTGCAGCCCAGGGCCTCTGCTAGGGGATGCAGGCGGCCAGGCCTTAACCGCTGTGCTAGGAGGCCTGCTCGGTTTTGCTTTGTTTTGGACACCTTCGTGGGGGCCGGCGCGGTGGCACAGCAGGAAAAGCCACCCTCTGCAGCACGGCATCCCATACTGGCACTGATCTGAGTCCGGCCACTGTGCTTCCGGGCCAGATCCCTGCTAATGGCTTGGGAAAGAGGTAAAAGATGGCCCAGGAAGCTCCTGGCCCAGCACTGGGTGTTGTGGCCATTTGGGGAGTGAACCAGCAGATGGAAGACCTTTCTTTCTCTCCTGCTGTCTCTAACTCTCGCCCTTTTAAATAAATAGCAAATCTTAAAAAGTTAACAGGGACTGGCGTTGTGGCCCAGCAGGTCAGGCGGTTCGAGTCCTGGCTGCTCCGCTTTCTACCTGCCTCCTGCTAATGGAAAAGCAGCGGATGACGGCACAGGTGCTGCAGCCCTGCCTCACGTGGGAGACCACGACGCAGCTCCCGGCTCCTGACTTCCACCTGGCCCCGGGAGTGTCTGGGGGAGTAAATCAGCAGACACAAGACATTCTCTCCTCTCTCTTTCACATAATTTTTTAAAGATTTATTTTACTTATTTGAAAGGCACAGTTAGAGCTTCCATCTGCTGGTTCACTCCCCAAATGGCTGCAATGGCCAGGGCTGTGCTAGGCTGAAGGGTCTCCCGTGGGGGCCCAGGGGCACAAGCACTAAGGCCATCCTCTGCTGCTTTCCCAGGTCATTAGCAGGGAGCTGCATTGGAAATGGAGCAGCAGGCAAAAGAACCTGTGCCTATATGGGATGCACGCGGAGACTTTACCTGCTACGCTGCAATGCTGGCCCCTAAATGAATCTTTTAACAAAGTAAAGGGACTTCAGGGTGGCGCTGTGGCGCAGCAGGTTAAAGCCCTGGCCTGCAGCGCCGGCGTCTCAAATGGGCGCCAGTTCTAGTCCCGGCTGCTCCTCTTCTGATCCAGCTCTATGCTATGGCCTGGGAAAGCAGTGGAGGATGGCCCAAGTCCTTGAGCCCCTGCACCCACGTGGGAGACCCAGAAGAAGCTCCTGGCTCCTGGCTTCGGATCGGCGCAGCTCCGGCTGTTGTGGCCAATTGGGGAGTGAACCAGTGGATGGAAGACCTCTCTCTCTCTCTCTCTGTAACTCTGTCTTTCAAATAAATAAAATAAAACTTAAAAAAAAAAAAGGAAAGGAATTTCCTACTTACAGCAGCTGTAGGCATACTGGAAAGCTGAGCACAAAGTGTGGCCCCGTCCCCTTGGCACCCCTCTGCACCCCTCGGCACCCCGCCTCCTGCCCTGCGCCTTTGCTAGGGCGGAACCCAAAGTCACCTCACGCAGCTTTCCCGGACCAGCCTGGCTCACTAAGGTATTGGCTTTCTCAAAGGCAGACTCCAGAGCGTCCATCAGCTGGGTCACTCCCTGGACGCCCCGTGGGCGCCTGCGGGTCAGGGCAGGGACGGAGGAGCTGTGGCCACCCGCGAGGGCCCCCCTTGGCGGCATCAGAGACAGTGCGTCTGCAGGGGTCCTTCCAGCGGGGCCTTCGTTCACGGACCCCCCTGAGGGCGCGGCCCCGGCCAGCGTGCTCCCTCAGCACGTGGTGCCAGGCCCGGCCCAGGCCCGCGGCGGCCGCCGACCCCTTTGCAGCGAGGCGACGTGACCGTGACTGGAAGCTGCGCCTCGGGAGCCCGCCCTGCAGGGTGGCAACCCACGCGGAAGCTCAGCGCCCTGGAACTCAGTGCCCTGGCAGCACTAGCTTCTGGAGGGTCAGGCTCCCGCAGGGACAGCCTGGTACCGGCCTTGCACGGTGACGCGTGACAGGCCCTGGGGAGAGGGTGGCGGCCACAGAGGACCCTGGGACCGGAGGCAGCCTTGTATGTGTGCTGTGTCGCCTGCAGTGCCCGCATCCCATATGGGTTTGAGTCCTGGCGGCTCCGCTTCCGACCCAGCTCCTTGCTGATGGCCTGGGAGGTAGTGGAGGATGGCCCAAGTGCGTGGGCCCCTGCATCAAGCCAGATAAAGCTCCTGGCTCGGGTCTGGCCCAGGCCTGGCCATTTGTGGCCATTTGGGGAGTGAACCAGCGGATGGAAGCCCTGTCTATGTAACTCAAATCTTAAAAAGAGAGAAAGCAAGCAGTGCTGCTTCGAGGCAAATGTCCTGCACCTGAACGAACGCAGGAGAGTCTATGTGTCCAACAAAGGCCTGGTGAGCAGGCTGGACGGGCCTGCAGCTTCAGCCCGAGCCCAGGCGGCTGCGGGACGGCCACACACAGAACACACAGGGGTGCACCTGGCATCCGAAGGGAGGCGCCACTCACAAAACTCCCTCTAAGGTGAAAATCACATCGAAATTTAAAATTACCAGGGCTGGCAGTGCGGCACAGTGGGTTAAGCCATAGCCTGGGACACCGGCATCCTATATGGGTACTGGTTCCAATTCTGGCTGCTCCACTTCCCACCCAGCTCCCTGCTAATGGCCTGGGAAGGCAGTGGAAGATGACCCAAGTGCTTGGGCCCCTGCACCCATGTGGAGAGCCAGATGGAGCTCCTGGCTCCTGGCTTTGATCTGGCCCAGCCCTGGCCGTTGTGGACATTTGGGGAGTGAACCAGCGAATGGAAGATCTCTCTCTCTCTCTGGAACTCAGAGAGAGTAAATAAATCTTTTAAAAAGTTGAAAAGCAAAACTGGTGGTGCAGAGAACCAGGCCCGTTCCCTTCCTGGGACCCCACCTCCGGCTAAGGCCCTGGCTGGAAGAGCGAGTACAGTGGACCCTGGAAGGTGTGCGGCTCAAGGCAGGACACGTGAGCAGCGGGCAGTGAGCAGACAGGCCGCAGCGGTGCGGGCCACACTTTTATTAAACAGCCGACCTTCCAGCGTCCCGACTGCTGGCCGCCCTGGAGTTCAGACGCCCTCCGGGGTAGGGTGTCCGGTCCCGGCGTCAGAGTGCAGGGTCCCCTCTGACGATGGTGTGTGCAGAGCCGGGTCCCCGGACAGGCGCACGGAGAGCCTGGGTCTGGACTCCACTGGGGGGAGGGGGTCCGGATAGGCTGTGTGCATAGAGGACCAAGAGGACAGGTGGGAGCCCTCCTGGGACCGCGTCGGCGACGTCGTGTGGGAGCTGGTGCGCGAGGGAACCGCGGATGGGGATTGTGAAGCCACGTGGGACCGCCTCTGGGGCAGGGCCTGGGGAGCCCCACCGGACGGCGTCAGCGATGGGGCCCGCGAGGCCGTGTGCAACAGGGTCCGTGTGCGCTGCGGCGTGAGGGACAGGGCCCGGGAGGCCACGCGGGGCCGGCTCAGGGACGGGGCCCGCGAGGCCGCGCGGGGCCGGCTCAGGGACTGGGCCCGCGAGGCCACGCGCGCCGGCGTCGCCGATGGGTCCTCGGGCCGCGAAGGGGTCAAGGACGGGGCCCGAGAGGCGGCACGCGAGGCGCCTCGGGAGGCGGGGGGCGAGCCGGGGCGCGAGGCGGGCGGCCAGGGCGGCTGCCAGAGCGGGGGGCCCCCGGAGCCCCGGCGCAGCCAGCCGTGCACCCTCGCCATGTTCCGCGTGTCCTCGTGCTCGCGCCGCAGCTGCTCGCGCTGCTCCAGCAGCTGGCGCCGCGTGTCGTGCAGCAGCTGCGCGCGGTGCAGCAGCCGCAGCAGCTCCTGCCGCAGGCGCCCGTTGTCCGCCTTGAGCGCCTGCGTGTGCGCCACGAGAGCGCGCGCCGCCTCCCGCTCCGCGCGCCGGCCCAGGGACTGCACGCGCTGGCGCGCCTCGCGCTCGAAGCCCGTCTTGTCCTCCAGGAAGCGCCGCTTGACGCGGTGCAGCACCTGCGTGTGCTCCACGCGCATGTGCAGGAGCTCGCGCTCCAACGCCCGGATCCGCGCCAGCTGCTCCAGCTGCAGCTCCTGCGACGGCGCGAGCAGGTCAGCGCGGGGGTGCGGCGGGCGCCCCCGCCGCCCGCCCCGCCCCGCCGCGCCGCCCGCGGGCGCGCGCACTGGCCTTGTAGGGCTGCAGCTCCTGCACCTGCCGAGCCATCTGCGCCGCGCGCGCCTCCATCTCCTGCAGCTGCGCGCGCACCCCTTCCTCGCGCCCCTGGTACAGCGACGCCAGCTGGGCGCGCTGCCAGTGCACCTGCGCCAGGTCGGCGCGGTGCTGCTCCTCCAGCCGCACGATCGCGTGGGCGCAGCGCTGCGCGCGCGCGCTCACGTAGCTAGCGTACAGCCGGTTCTCCTCGCGCAGGCGCAGGGCCTCGCGGTCCAGGAAGGCGTTCTCCTGCAGCACGCGGTCCACGCGCGTCTCGCAGGCCTCCAGCTGCTCCGAGAGCTGCGTGTACTCGCGCTGCAGGTACTGCGCGCGCTCCGACAGCTGCTGCTCGCCGCCTTCGCCTGCCGCGCCCGGCCGGCGCCCCGCGATCGGCCCGCGCTTCTTGGGCGCCATGGGCTGGGGTCTGGGGCACGAGGAGTCGTGGGAGCCCCGTCGCCGCCCACTCGCTCCACAGCCCGGATGTTCCGGGCCCCGGGGCCAGGGCTGGGATGCGTCTCAGGGCCTCCGAGAGCCAGGGTCCACAGGGATCGAGGTCGGGGGCAACGTCGCCAACCTTCGGTCGTGGGGCCGCGTCCAACCTTGGCTGCCCGTCCGGCCCGGGGCGCCCGAAGTCCTCGCACCGCGGCCGTCCTGCGGCACGTCTCCATGGAGACGGAACTCGGCCGCCCTCCCCTCCCCACCCCGGGGGTTCGGCCAACGACTCCCTCGCCTCCGCGGGACTCTCCGCGTGCCTCCCTCCGGCCCGCTCGGGTCTCGTCCGCATGGTCCTGTGGGCGATGCCGGTGTCAGGACGGTGCACGGCCCCAAGCGTCCCCTGGCCCCGGGATCCTGGCTTTGCCCGCGTAGGAATTGAGGTTCCCGAGCGGTTGTCTCTGGGGTCCTCACCCGGCGCTGGCACCCCCCACCCCATGCCGGGCCGTGCCCCCGCGCGGCTTCTCCCACTGCTCGGGTGGCCGGAGCGGGTGAGCGGGCCTCGGGGACCTGGCTGACGCCGCGTGGGCTCACCTGGTTGGCTGTCCGCCTGGGTCTGCGCAGGTTTGTCCAGCCCTGTCCGAGCGTTGGTTTCACAGCCTCTGCTGGACTGGCCGTGATGAGCGCCTGACCGAAGGTGTGCTGGTGTGCCGGTGACCGAAGGTGAGCCCCTGTGCCAATGTTTGGAGACTGTCGATTCTCACTCCGTCGACGTCACAGCGAGGACTTCCGGGGCAGGCGCCCAGCTTATGGTCCACTTCAACCCCAGTCCCTGCTCCTGCGCACCCTGGAGGCGGCTGCGGAGGCTCAGGTCACTGGGTGCCCACCAGTGGAGTTCACATATGCGGGTTTTAATGTGAAGGTGGCGCCGACTTCTCACAGACCGGAAAGCAATCAGTGGGTCCCCCTGCCCTGTCCACCTGCCCTGGCTCCCTGGGGTCTGCTCACCTGGAGCTTCTATGCCTGCACCCACCCAGAACCACCTCCTCTGCCTGGCCTGGAGACCCAGGGTGCCTCCCCCAGCCCCAGACTCTCCGTGTGTCAGGATGGGCTGTGTGCTATGCCCACCATGCCCCAGCAGCCACAGGGCACATAGATTGGAAGCCAGGTACACCCTCGGCTCTCCCCTCTCCTGCTGTGAGTCTGGGGTCACACCTCCTGGGCTGAGCTGGGAGGAGGGCCAAGCCGTCTCCGGCCGTGCCGGCGCCTGCACGTGCGGGCTGCAGCAAGGTGTGGCTTTGGGCCTGCCACTGGAGCACTGCCCACGAGACCCTGGCGGCCACTGGCTCTGCAGGATTCCAGGCGGCCCACTGGCTGTTCCTGCCCTGAACACCCACCTATTCACTCCCTCAGACTTGGGGTGTGGGATGGGCCCTGCGCCTGACCCTGGGTGAGCATTCCCAGGCTCCTCCCCTCCCACTGCACAGAGAAACTGAGCCATAGAGTGACTTGCTCAAGGCTGCCTGGGAACAGTGGGGCTGACGTGGGCGGGCCTTGGCGGGCTCCTCCCACTTCTGCACCTAGCCTCTTGCAGTCTTCTCCTGTCCCTGCCTGTGCCCTTGGACAAGGGGACAAGGTCAAAGGCGACCTGGGGCCCCCATGTGGCTCCGTGTGCAGAGCTGGGAGTGGGTCGTGGTGATACCTGGCACTGTCCCTGTCTCAGTTCTGGGCAGGAGCCGGGTCCACAGGGCAGCCTGACGCTGACCAGTGGTCACAGGAAGTGACCCTGGGGGGCTCTCGACATGACGAAATGTGCCAACCCCACCCTAACCTCGTCCCTAATTAGAGCCTAGAGCACAGGGGACGATGGCAGGACTGTGAAGGAGGGAGGTCTAGCAGAGCCCATCCACCCGCCATGTCCTCTGGCTGGGGTCAAGCCCTGGAGGTCCCAGCCTGGTTGCTCTCTGCACCCTGGGCCTGACCTGAGCCTCTCCCCTTCTCCACACCCCTGCAGGCCTCCCTCACCGTGACTCCCACCCCCACCCCCAGCAGGCAGCTGGGCTGGATGCCAGACCATGGCCACCTGCCTCAGACGACGTGGCCGACGTGGCCGGCACAGCGAGGGTCCCGGCTTCACAGTGTGGCTTCCGGGGCCAGGATGAGGCCTGAGCCGGGGGGTCCTGGGAGGGCGCCTAGAACACCCTGTGACTCCGGCCTTCTCCCGCGGTCAGGGGTACTGGGGGCTTTGCTGTTAGTCGCCCCCGGCCAGGGCAGCCCTCATTGGAGGTCTCAAAACAGCCCGAACTCCACGGGCTCTGTGGCTACCGAGGCCGCTGCTGTCCACTTGCAGCTGCTGCCCGAGGTGGCAGGGACGGCAGTGTGTCTGACTGCAGTGTCCAAGGTCAAGGGCGCTGGCTCTCCCGGTCTGCCCCAGCCCAGCTCTCAGGCTCTCCCCACGCACATCCACAGGCTGGCACGCCCCCCTCGGCCTCTCTGCTCTTTGTGCCCTGGTTTGCTGTTGAGTGTTTCTGGGGTGAATGTGTCAGGTGCACCGGGAGGCGCTGTCGCGGTGGCCCTGACCTGAAGCACTGTCCTTGCGTCGGTAACTCCCCTCGGCTCCCATCAGCCCGGCCAGGTTCTGTCCCATTTATTCAAAGACCTAGCTTGTAGCTTAGCTGTTTTTTCTCACGTCTCTCTGTTTCGATTATTCCTACTCTGAACTTCTTTCCTTCTTTCTGCCTAGGTTGGGCCTAATTTTCTCTCCTTTTCGGGCTCCTAAGGTGCAGGCGGCCGCAGCGCCCATGCACTCCGGCATGGCGCCTCGGCACCGGATTCTGGTGTGCCTGGTGCTGTCTCTGACTCACTGACTCTTCAGAAGGTGTAGTTGATGTCTACACCCCTGGGGGTTTCTAAATAGCTCTGGTCTGTCGTCCTTTCTCAAATGTTTATTTGAGAGGCAGAGGCAGAGATGGGCTGACAGTCCCAAACACTGGTTCACCCCCCCCACCCCACATGCCCTCAACAGCCAGGAACTCCATCTGGGTCTCCCACGTGGGTGACAGGGCCCAAGTACTGGGGCTGCCATTGGTTGGCTCCCCGGTGCGCGTTAGCAGGACGCTGGACTGCTGCAGAGCCAGGCACCGTGCCACGGGGCGCAGGTCTCCCAGCCTGCACACCAGGGCCCACCCCGTGACTTATTTTCAACCCAATTCTGTGGGGCCAGAGAACATCATCTGCGTGATTTCTATTCTTTTAAAGTTGTTGAGCTTTGCTTTACCGTGCTTAGAACATGGTTTATTTTGGTGGACACCAATGGGTGGAAGATCTCTGTCTCTCCCTCTCTCTGTGTCACTCTGCCTTTCAGATAAAATAAATCTTAGACATGGGGCCGGCCCTGTGGCGGAGTACGCTAAGCCTCTGCCTGCAGCACCGGCATCCCATACGGCGCCAGTTCTAGTCCCGGCTGCTCCTCTTCCGATCCAGCTCCCTGCTAATGCGCCTGGGGAAAGCAGTAGAAGATGGCCCACGGGCTTGGGCCCCTGCACCCACGGGGGAGACCTGGAAGAGGCTCCTGGCTCCTGGCTTTGGCCTGGCCCAGCTCTCACCATGTGCCCACTTGGGGAATGAACGAGCATTTCTCTCCTAACTCTCTCAAATAAACAAATAAAAAAAAAAAATAAGCCTGATGTAACTTAAAGGAGAAATAAAGCCACAGTTACAACTGAGATTGTATGCTTATGTTTGAATAAGTGAAGGTGTGACGTCACGGCTTGCAGCTTGGCCTGGCTGCGTGGGCTTCCCTGCCGCCGCCAGTCTGTACCCCACGCGTCCCTGGCGGCCCCGGCCAGCGCCCCCACGCGAGCCGCCTCGGCCCCGCCGAAGCGCAGCACCCAGGATTGGCCCCCGGCTCTCTCACGGGTGGCGGGAGCCTGCCACGTCCCGGCGCCGAGTCGCCCTGTCCCTCTAGGGCCGGCGGGGAGCCCGGGCTCGCCCAGTCCTCTTTCTCGCACCGGTTCCACGCGCTCCCTTTGGCGCCCCGCGCGCGCCCGACGCCCAGGGGCTCCGGGTGCCCGCTCGCCACAGGCTCTTCCTCCGCGTCCTCCCCCAGCTTTGCCTCCTGCCTGGGCTCTGCCTGCCTCGGGGCGGCCGGGGGCGGCGCGCGCGGGCGAGGGCGCACGGCGGCTCCCGGCGCGGGCCCGGGGAGGGGCCCGGCCGCGGGGGCGCAGGCGCACCGCGGGCTCCGCGCGCCCGGGTCGCCGGGCAACGCACCGCAACAGCGGCGCCGCCATGTGCGCCGCCGAGGTGGACGCTCACATAGCGCGGAGATTCCGGCTGCAGCGGCGGCTGGGCAAGGGGGTGAGCTCTTGCCGCCGGCGCGGGGGTCCCCGCGGGCGCGGGGCTGCGTCCGCCGGGCCGCCCGGAGCGCGGAGAGCGCGAGCAGCAGCTGGAGGAGCTGCCGCCGAGCCGGCATGCCTACCGCGGGCCTCCCCGCTGGCCACCGCCCCTCCTGGGCAGCTCCTCCCGGGCCCTCCCACTCCCCCCGAGGCTGAGCCGCGCGGGCCCTCTGCCCTCAAGGCAGCCGTGCGCCCCCCCAGGCCTACGGCATTGTTTGGAAGGCAGTGGACCGGAGCACCGGCGAGGTCGTGGCCATCAAGAAGATCTTCGATGCCTTCAGAGACCAGACGGATGCCCAGGTGGGCGAGCCGGACTCGGGGCAGACTCGGGCAGGCGGGGGCCAGCCCGGGGCTCCTGCTGTCTCTGGGCCAGTGCGCGCCTGGGCCCTTCAGGAGGTGGCCAGCTCCTTGCCTTGCCCATCTGCCCGCACGCCTGTGTTTGTCTCCTCAGAGGACCTTCCGGGAGATCGTGCTCCTGCAGGTGGGTGGCCGGCCTCCTGCCTGTCCGCCTTCTCCAGATGCAGTTCTCTAGACAAGGGGCAGGGCGGAGCTGGCCTTGACCCCGGGCACAGCCGCGGCCTCTCCGCAGGAGTTTGGAGGCCACCCCAACATCATCCGCCTGCTGGACGTGATCCGAGCCGAGAACGACAGGGACATCTACCTGGTGTTTGAGTCTATGGGTGAGCGAGGCCTTGGTCAGCCGCGGCCCCGAGTGGCCGGCGCTCCTACCTCGTGCTCGCCGCCTGTGCACAAGCAGGCAGCTGGCAGGTGTCCACCCGCAGGGCCCCCGCCTGCACAAGCTCCCCCTTGTCCACGGTCCACCGCTGCATTCCTTTCTCACCCCGCAAACCAGGACAGGAAGTACTAATGTGACCCCACACTTTCGTCTCCGTGCCCAGCGTGGGAGTGCTGAGGCCCCGGCCCTGAGGGTGGCGCTGGGGCCAGGGGACGCGGGCTGTGGGCCAGACCTGCCCCTGCTGCCCACGGCTGACCTGCGCCCCCCCCCGCCCCAGACACGGACCTGCACGCGGTCATTGAGAAGGGCACGCTGTTGAAAGACATCCACAAACGCTACATCTTCTACCAGCTCCTGCGGGCCACGCAGTTCCTCCACTCGGGCCACGTCGTCCACCGGGACCAGAAGGTGCGGCCCCACGCGACTTCCCCACCCCGCGGCCCCCAGCCCTTGTGCGCACCCACGGGGCCGCCTCCTCCCTGCAGCCATCCAACGTCCTGCTGGACGCCAACTGCCTGGTGAAGCTCTGCGACTTTGGCCTGGCCCGGTCGCTGAGCAGTGTCCCCGAGGGGCCCGAGGGCCAGCCGCTGACGGAGTACGTGGCCACACGCTGGTACCGGGCGCCGGAGGTGCTGCTGTCCTCACACTGGTAAACCCCCCGCCTCCTCCCCGGGGCCGCCTCGCCTGGCCAGCACCTCCACCTGCGCCTCTGCCTCTCCCTTTCCCGCCCCAGGTACACCCCGGGGGTGGACATGTGGAGCCTGGGCTGCATCCTGGGGGAGATGCTGCGAGGGCGGCCCCTGTTCCCAGGCACGTCCACGCTGCACCAGCTGCAGCTGATCCTGGAGGCCGTCCCCCCGCCCTCCGAGGAGGGTGAGCGTGGGCCGGGGGCCGCGGGTGGCCACGCCTGGGTCACCAGGACTGTCCAAGGGCCCAGGAGGACAGAGGACAGGGCCAGCTTGAGGATGGAGGGCCCAGGGAGGAGCCACCGGGGCCAGCTGGGGAGCGACAGGGCCTGGGGCCCGCCCAGGGTTGTGGGGGTGTCGGGGGTGGGGCGGCTGCTGTGCTGAGGCTTGGAGGAAGGTAGGGCTGGGCTGGGCAGCTCTACAGGTCACTGGTCACTGGGGGCGTGGCAAGGGGTGGGGGCCCTGATCTCGCCCGGTGCTTGCTTCCTGGGGTCCACACAGCAAAGAGGCAGTGTATGGAGTGGGAGCATGAGTGCCCCAGGTGTGAGGCTCCCGGGAGTTGGGCTATGAAGGTGCCGGGGCGGGTACACGCACGGGCGGGCACAGGCTCGCCTGGGGGTCTGAGCCCCACCAGACAGGGCAGCCACTGCTGCACTCCAGGGCCCCAGACCCCCTCAGCCACCCCCCGACCCCAGCCAGGGCCCCAGATCACACCACTTTGTGCCGCCCACCCCCAGACCTCCTGGCTCTCGGCTCAAACTACAGTTCCTTGGTCCTGCACCATCTGGGGTCCCGGTGAGTGGGGTCTGCTTGTGTGGCTTTGTCTTGCCCTGCTGTCCTGAGGGGGCCCCGAGCCCAGCAACTCTGCTAGCCAGGGAGGAGACCCCTGCCCCAGCCCAGTCTCGGAGGTCTCCACACTCCCAGGCTGCCCACAGCTTGGTCTTAGGGGTCCTCCCAGACTGGAAAGTGGAAGTGGCCAAGGTTTGGGGGCCTCCCCAGTCGCCAGGGGTGGGCATCTGGGGAGGGCCCGCGGGTTGGGCCCTGGACAGGACACATGGGGCCACCCACAGGCCTCGGCAGCTGCTGGACGCCCTTCTGCCGCCGGACACCCCGCCGCAGGCCCTGGATCTCCTCCGGCGACTGCTGGTGTTCGCCCCGGACAAGCGCCTGAGCGCCGCGCAGGCCCTGCAGCACCCCTACGTGCAGAGGTGCGGCGGGGGGGGGGGGGCGGGAGGCGTGACCGCGGCCATGGTTCCCTGCCCCGACCCCCGGGCGTGCCTCTGCTCCACGCAGGTTCCACTGCCCCGGCCAGGAGTGGACACGGGACGCGGCCTTTCAGCTTCCGGTGCCCGCAGGGGTCCAGCTCTCTGCGACTGAGTATCGCAACCGGCTCTATCAGGTGCTCCGCCCACGACCCCCATCGTCCCATCCACTCCGGGCTCCCGCCTCCCGTAGTGACCCCCACGCACACCGTGCGCCCTGACACCCCTCCTCCCGCAGATGCTGCTGGAGCGCAGGGGCAGCGGCGGCCTGGGGGGCGCAGCCCCTGAACCCGGAGCGGCCCCGCAGGAGCCGGGACGCAGGCATCGGAGTAGCGGCGGGCGCGCGCCCGAGCGCGGTGCGTGCTGCCGTCCCCGCCGCGTCCCCAGCGGCTTGCGCGGCCCCTGCCCTGACAGCGGCTCTGTCTGCCCCGCAGAGGCCCCCCGCGCCGCCACGAGCAAGTCCCGGCAGCGCCCCGCACCCCTGCTCCAACTTCCACCCCCAGGGAGGCGGGCTCGGCCCCCTGCGCCGGCGGCGGAGGCCCCCTTGGCACCAGCGGGGGTGGTAAGTCGTGCGGCGGGCGCCGGCGGCGCCTCCCATTGCGCCCTGGGTGCCGCTCTGGCTGCTCCTTCCCAGGGGAGGCCGGCGCCCTCCCTGACCTCGCAGGCTGTGGCCCAGGCGGCCAACCGGGCCCTGATCCGCAGCGACCAGACGCGGGTCAGTGGGCTGCGGGCCGCTGGCAGGCTCCGCGGGAGCCGGGGCCCAGGCCCTCCTGCTCCACCTCTGCTCTCCCCGGCGCGCTCCCGACCACTGCCCGGAGCGCAGGCCCCTCCCAGGGATGCCCCGGAGCCTCGGCCGGGCCGCAGGATGCTGGGCAGCACCTCCGCGCTACAGGGCGCCCAGGGCGCTGCCAGGGCTGCGCTCGGGGGCTACTCCCAGGCATATGGCACAGTCTGCCGCTCGGCACTGGACTGCCTGCCCCTGCTTCCCCGCCCTGCACCTGAGCCGCCACGCGGGAACTCCCGGACCTGCTCAGTGCTTCTTCCCAACCCAGTCCCGGCCCCCCTCCAATAAAGTCATGTCCCCCGACTTTCATCCTCTGCCTTCCCCGGACCCCAGCGCCCCTCCCGTGGGCCTCCCCTCGCCCGCTGAAGCTGTCACCGTGGCCCCTGTCTGCCCAGCGCCCAGCGCGGGGCTTCCCTCAGGGTGAAGGCGCCAAGGCTGGCTGATGTCCGAAGGGGCCCCTGCCACCTCCACATCCCCGCCTGGAGCTACTGGGGGTTCCAGGCTGTCCCAGGCTGTCCCGGGCTGTCCCCGGGCTGTCCCCGGGCTGTCCCCAGGGCAGGGACCTGTGGGACACTGAGCCGGAGGAAAAGCAAGGAGCCAGGGGACTACCCCGTCCAGCCCACCCTCCAGTCTCCACCTGGCCCTGCCTTTCCCACAGCCTGTGCCTGGCACTGCCTGGACGGGCCTCACGGGGCTCCAGGCCACCAACTCCGGCCACCGCCAGGCAGGAGGCCTGGCCAGAGCTCTGGCTGGAGCTGTGGGGGCCCAGTGCCCATGGGGGCCCCTGAACCTCGCCTCACCCTGGCCAGAGGAGCTGCAGCCCCCGTGGTGGCCAGGCCAGGCGGCCGGGAGCCCAGAGCTCCGCTGTGTCCTAAAGGCCTCCAGGCCCTGTCAGGAAATGAGGGGAGCGAGGGGAGCTGGCCACACAGAGCCTAGGAGGGAGTAGGCGGGCAGGGGCAGGGGCAGGGATGGAGCAGCAAGGGGGGAGGGAGCAGTTTGCTGCCTGAGGCACAGCCCCGAGCTGATGGCCCAGCAGCACAGCTGTGGCTGTGATAGGCCAGGGAACGGCCGGCAACGGGGCGGGCTGGGCAGGGGGCTTCTTGCTCTGAGACCAGATGACAGCAGTGTGTGCCCCCCGGAGGGCTGGGGCAGCGGAGGCTTTGCCTGGGCTGGAAGGCTGAGCGGCGCTGTTGGAGGGACGGCTGGTGCTCCCACAGGGTGCTGGGAAGGCCACAAGGTTGCAGGTTGCCTACAGCCGCAGGCAGGGAAACATCTGGGAACTTGTGGGCACCAGACTGGGCTCAGCAAGGTGTGGAGGCTGCCGGCAGGAGGCCCTGGGCTCCCTGGAGGCTCTCCACGCCTTGGGCCCATGCCCAGTCTGCTCTGGACGCTGGCACAGGACACACGGGCATGTCGCCCAGGAACCTTCCCGGGGGACCTCTTCCACACGGCCAAAAGCCGCTGCTGTCATCCGTGCCTGGGTGGGGGCTTTGGTGTCAGAGAGGGAGCCGCTGCCCAAGCCCACCACCCAGCCCTCGCTTCGGCAGCGCATATACCAAGCCCAACACCCGCCCTGCTCCACTGCTGGAGCCCGGATTCTGCCTTAATTTCGTGGCCTTTTTCTTTTAATTAGCAATAATCACGCCTCGGATAAACCTCACTGGCTACGATACTGCCACTGCGCAAAGCTGGGTGGCCTTTTTCTTTTAAAAAACTTTGCATTTATTGGAGAGGCTGGCGTGGTGGAGACCGGGCTGGGTCTCCCGCAGGGGTGGCAGGAACCCACCCACTCAGACCCTTACCGCTGCCTTCCCTTCAGGAACCCGAGCCAGGTGCTGATCGCAGGCATCCTAACCATCGCGTTAAGCACTCGGCTGCACGCCTGCCCGGGCTTGTGGACATACTTTTCCCCTGGGAATTTCTTATACTTTAAAAAGTTGAAAAGCAATACAAAACAGAAAGCAATCTTGCAATGCTGCACTGTGTAACCATGGGGCGCCTCCTAAGCATTTGGTGCCAAGATGTGTCATTCCAAATCCAGTAAAGTTACTCTGTGAGCTTAGGGACAAAAGGCACAAGAAAGGCGAAGCAGAACCTTGCCCGGGGTCCGCGTGCTGCTCACACCAGGGACAGGGAGACGGGTGCGGGCAGGGCTCCTGCACAGCCCGCCTGCTGGCCCACACCCAGCCTCTCCCCTGGGACACTTCAAGAGGCTGGGGCCGCCATTGTCTGTCCAGATCACGTTTTATTGCGCCGCAACGCCCAGTGCGCCTGCTCCTTTTGCCGGCACCGTGGGCAGCCCCTTGAGGGTCTCCAGCACCTCTTTTCCCAGTGGCCCACCCCACCCAGCACCCATCACACAAGGGGCAGCCTTTGTCGCAGCAAGAGGCCGGGCCACCCAGAAAGACGCTGGAGGCAGTGAGGGGACCGGGGAGCCAACGGAATCAACGGAAGAGGCCCGAGGCTGGGCCGTGGCAGCGAGGGGGCACAGAGCCGGGGGCAGTGAGGGGAGCCCTGAGAACACAAGCCCTGTGGAGAGGGGGACTGAGGTACGGAGGGGTCCCTGAGGACGGAGGCCCGGGAGGGACGAGCCCCAGGAGAGACGCTGCAGGGGGAAAGGCACCAGGCAGTGCGGGGTCCCCAGCCCCCGGCGGAGAGGCCACCCACCGAGCGCCAGGCGGGCACCGGCTTGAGGACAGGGCGCTCCCTGCACCCCGGCCGCGCCGCAGGGCCGCGAGCTCACTTCTTGCCTTTGAGCGTGCCCAGGATCTTGGGCATGAACTTGCCCACCTTGCTGTCCCTGGCGTCGTCCTCCGCCGGGCCCTGCGCGGGCCCCGGGCCGCCCGCCTCCTCCCTCTTGCAGAACACCTCGAAGCGGCTGTACACCCGCTTCTCCTTGCGCATGCTCTCCATGCGCCGCAGGAGCCGGTCGCGCTCCTCCGCGCTGGCGGGCAGCGTGCGGCTCAGCCGGCCCTGCGCGCCCAGGCTGTCCGAGCGGAAGATGGCCGAGCACTTGTCCTTGTCGGACATGTCGGGGGCCAGGCCGCCGGCGGTCGGGCGGCGGCCGAGCTCAGGGCTGCTGTGGGCCGCGCCTGGGCCCGGGGCCGGGGCTCCACGGTGCTTCTGGCCGTGGGCGCTGATCTGCTCCAGGATGGCCTTGGTGTCGTCCCGCAGGTTGCTGCTGTACAAGGCGTTGGCCGTGGCCGAGGCCAGGCGCGCCCGCGGGCCCTTCTCGTCGCCCGCAGCAGCCTCTGTGCTGTCACCCCGGCCCAGGGACGGCCGCCGGGGGCTCTCGGGCTGCCCGTTCTCTTGCGGCGCCGGCGCCGGGGAGCCGCCCTCGTCCTCGGCCCGCCGCTCGCCCTTGGGGCTCAGCAGCTGCCTGAGGCGCAGGGAGCCCTTGCGCAGGACTTCCATGGGGCCGCCCGCAGCCTCTTCCAGGGGCCCCACCTTTGGAGCGTCCCCAGAGAAGCTGAGGGTGAGGCTGCCCCTGCGCTCAGGCACCGGGGGCACGGGGCTGGCCCTGCGCTCAGGCACCGGGGGCACGGGGCTGCCCTTCCGCTCCGGGTAGGCGGCGGTGGGGCTGCCCTTCCGCTCCGGGTAGGCGGCGGTGGGGCTCCCTTTCTGCTCAGGATGGGGGGCCTGGTGTGCACCTGGCCCCTCTGGTGGGGGGCTGCCACGCCCCTGCGGGGAGGTGGAGCGGCCGTGGGCAGAGAGGAAGCGGGAGGGCAGGCGGTCTGCGCCGCCGCGGCCCAGCGTGTCCAGCAGCTGAGTAGCCGTGACCGCTGCGGAGCCCGGTTGCCGCTCGGACTCCTGGTGCAGCCGCTGGGCGAACGAGTCGCGCAGGTCAAGCAGACAGCTCTCAAGGCTGCGGCGCTCGCCCCCAGCCACCTCTTCCCGCCACGCCTGGGACACGACAGCCTTGCTGTGGCTGGCCACGGTGACAGCGCCGCCAGCGTCGCGCGCCGGGCCCTTGTACTTCTCCAGCAGCTCGGCGACCTTGGCAGAGGCGGCGGAGCGCACGGCCTCGCCGCCAGGCCCCACGGTCTCGCTGACCGTCTGCTCCTTGTGCATCACCTGCACTTTCTCCGTGGTGGCCGCGGCGGTGCCCCCTGCGCCCTCGGCCTGCGACGCAAAGATCAGCGAGGACCGCAGCCTCGAGCTGCGCTGGATGAGCGGGTTGAGGCGGGAGCGGAAGGAGTCCTGCGTGGCCGGGGCCACCTCCTCGGCGCCCTCGTGCTCGGAACTGTCCCCGCCGCCGCCGCCCCCGCCGCCGCCAGAACCTGGCGCCAGGCCCCTGGGCGCCAAGGCTGCAGGGACGCGGAAGGCCGCCGGGAGCGGGTCTCGGCCGCCGGGCGCCAGCACGTCGTCGTCGTAGTCCTCAGCGTCCATGGGCGTGGGCAGGCCCTCGTCGCCGGCGCTGTCACTGTGGCAGCCGCTCAGGTAGGACGCCAGGCGCCAGTGCCGCAGCCCGGCGCGTCCCTCGTGCCCGCCCCTGCGCTCCGGCTCCGGCTCGGTGCTGGCGTCCAGGCCCTGCTTCGCAGCGGACTGGCACGGGAAGCGCTGGCTCAGATTGGGGCGCGGTGCCCCGCCGGGTTCCAGGCCGCGGGGCCCCGGCCCGAAGGCGGGGTCGGAGCCATGGCGCACTTCTCGCGAGGCGCTGGACGGCACGTACTCCAGCCGCTGGTGCCCGTCCGGGCCGAGCTCCGGGAAGCGCGGCCCCGCGCCCAGGGCCAGGTCCTCGTGGTCGGGGAAGCCCGGGCGGCCAGCGCGCAGCTTCTCGAACAGGCCCTGCGGGCGCGTGGGCGCGCACTGCGGGTCCCACTGGTAGTGCTGCTGGTAGAGCTGGTCGCGGTGGAAGTGGCTGGTCTGGAAGCGGAAGTCGTCGCCGTGGCTGAGGAACGTGTGCCGCGACACCTGCCGCGCCGCCGCGAAGTTCTCCACGGCGCCCGCGCCGTCAGCCGCCGCGAAGCTGTGCCGCTTGAAGGCGTCCACCTCCAGGTGCCGCGCCTGGAAGAAGCCCCGCGCGCCCCCCAGCTCGGCGCCCGGCCGCAGGCCCGAGTGCGGCTCCAGCGCGCCCCCGGGCATCCTCAGCGGCTCCTCGCGGCGGAAGGGCGACAGGAAATGCCGGTCGGGGTCCAGGAAGGAGGGGAAGCCCAGGCCCTCCTCCCGGGGCGGCGGGAACAGGAGGTGCGCGCGCTTGGGGAAGGAGAAGGGGGTCGGTGCTCCGACTCCAGGGACCCCCATGAGCGGCCCGGCCCCAGCATAGGGGGCCAGGGCGTAGGCGTCCATGCGGGCCAGGGCCCCGGCCGAGGGCACCAGCGGCTCCGACTGCGCGAAGAGGATGCGGAACTCCTCGTCGAAGCTGGAGACCAGCTCGCCCTGGAACACGTGCGCCAGGCTGCGGTGGATCTTCTCGAAGGACCACATGAAGCTGTGGGAGGGCCAAGGCCGCGGTCAGAGGAGGCCGGGCCGGGCCGGGGCCGGGGCCGGGGCGTGGGGAGGGGCTGCGGCAGGGGGCCGCGCGTGCGCACCTGTAGCTGCCGCTCATCACCACGGCGCAGTCCACCAGCAGGAACTTCTCCTTCACGTGGCCTTTGAAGGACTTCCCGGTGCGGCAGTAGTAGGTGGGGCCTGCCACTGTGCGCACGCGCAGGAACTGCAGCGGAGAAGGGGAGCCCCGGGGGTCGCAGGGGCTTTTCCAGGCGGGGCGGCCCCCCCACGCCGCCACTCGCATCCCCACGGGACGCCCCCCCGCGTCACTCACGTCCACGTGGTGCAGGTTGACCCGGCACTTGTCTGCCATGTCCAGGAAGTGGTGTGCGTTCATCTCGTCCAGCAGGATGTAGACGGGCACGCGGCGCGCCGCGGCCTCCAGCACCTCAGCCAGCAGGTCCACGTCGGTGAACATGTCCATCACCACGGCCACCACCTGCGGGGGTGCGGCAGGGCCCAGCGCCGCTCGTACTCTGGGGGCGGGGTCACCCCAGGAGAGGGGCCCGCGCCCCTGGGCCTGCAGTCCTGCCAGCCCCAAGGCCTAAGGCCCAGATGGGAGCAGGGCGGCCGTCCCAGAACCAGCCTGAGCCGTGAGCGGCTGGCAGTGACCAACCCTTTCGGGGGCGCGGCAGGGGCAGCCGGTCTGGCCTCAGCCCGCCTCCATGTGGTCACGCGTGCACTTTGCCCTCACTGCCCGCCGCCTCCCGCTTCAGGCTACGGCCACATCCGCCCTCCCCCACGGCCCGGCGCCCCCACCGGCACCTGCTGGGCGGAGCGGATCATCCTGCGGGCCTCATCCTTGATGCTGGGGCTGTCCGGCGGTGGCGGCTGCACCAGCGTGGTCACCTCGGTGCCCTGGAAGCCGAAGGTTAGGGGCCAGCCCAGGTCGAGCTCGGGCACAGCCTGGTCCGAGTTCACAGGCCAGTAGGTGCCTGAGGAGCCGTCCATGTCCACATCCGGAGGGGTGCCCTCGGGGGGCTCCCGGGCAGCGTGCTGGGGGGGCCGCAGGTGACGGCTCACGTGCTCCAGCTCCTCGGGGCACAGGAAGTCGGGGGCCCCCTCGGACGCCAGGAAGCGGCTGTAGGCCTCTGGCCCGCCCTCGGCCAGCGCGTCCACTGCCAGGCGGTAGTACTCCTTGTAATGGGGAGGCAGGTACCCGGGCGCCAGCGGGTTATCCCCCTGCGAGGAGCTCTGCGAGCGACGCGCCATGTTGGGGCCAGGGGCCTGGAAGGGCAGGGACACACGTTAGGAGGGGCAGGGGCGCAGGGCCCACCCCCACCCCTCCCACGTGGCATAGGTTGGGGGAGGGGCTGCCAGCCCAGGCCTGGGGTGGGGGGCTGAGTCAGGTTCACGGCTGTGCTGGGCACAGGCACCCCAGCCCCTCTCCTCTGCTCCCACCAGCACCCCGGCCCAGGCTGGGGCCCCTCGCTCTGTATGGACTTAACTATTTCATGACTGTGGTTCAAAGACAAAATTAGAAGCCAGGCCAGAGTCGCCGTCACCATATTCGTTTTCCTTCTAAGACAGCACGTTCACGCGTGCTGCCCGGGCTGTGGGCGCCCTGAGCAGGCCACTGTGTCTCTGCCCAGCACCTGCCCTGGACCCTGGGCAGGCCACCGCGCCCCTGGCTGCCACCCGTGCTGGGCAGCACTTCCCGGGACTGATGTGACACACAGGGCTGGGACGGCCTTCAGCCAGGAATGACAACCTTAATTCCTTCCCACAGCCCCTGGCCACGCTTCCCCCTCATCCTCAGGGCTTCGCGCTGACCTCCCAGCCCTCCGTGCCCTGACCGCTAGCCGCTGTCCCCACCCACCACTAACCTCTGTTGCTGCTCTCTCCTATGGCACTGGCCCTTCCCACACCCATGAACGAGCTGCCCTGGCCGCAGCCCTGTCCCCACCAGGCGTGGCCAGGCCCTGTGGCAGCAGGCACTCTCAACCCCGGTCACCACCCGGCTCCACTCAGGAGGAAGCCGGAGCCTTTGGCCGTGGCCTTGGTGCCCGTCCTGAGGCCTGCACTGCCATGCCCCCCGCCCAGCCTGCCCCCCAGTGGGCGCTGGGAAGTCCTGGGTGGGGCCCTGTGGTGGACTTCCGGGCTGATCTTCATCTGACTGCCCAGACACACTGCTGGCCCAGGGACTGCACCCCCATCCCCTCAGGTGCGGGGCACAGGCGGGGACCCTGATCTGCCCAGACAGGTGCTAGACTACTGGTCCTGGCTGGGGACCGGGCTCTGCTCAGGGTGCCCGGGCCATGTGGCCGGGGCGGGCGCTGGCTGGCCAGACGGCACTGGAGCCGCAGGCACGCACTTGCCTGGGAACGGCAGGCTCAGGACTGGGCACCATGCTGCCCGCTGTCCTGCCCGGCATCCCCGACTGCTGGGCACGGTGTGGCGATGGGTGCGGGGGGTGCTCCTGTGTACCCTGGAGTCCGCCAGCCCCGGAGGCTACCTGGCCCAGATACCCAGGAAAGCTGTCCTGGCTTTGCCTGGGGGTGCCCTTGGGACAAGGGTGAGGCAGGGTCCCGGCTGTGGCAGAAGCATGAGGCGGATGCGGGGAGGGGGGTCCCAGGGTGTCTGACTGTCCCTGGGCCTCGCTGTATCTGGCAGGGCAGTGTCTGACCACTCGGGACTGGGGGAGACACTTTTGTCCCACAGAACCACACAGCTGTGAGGCTGTGCGGGGTCACCGTGGTCGAGTGTCCCCATGTGGGCTGCTGACCAGGCCCAGTGACTGCACCTGCTCCCCTCCCTGGGCCGGGGGCTGGCCATGGCCACTGCCCAGCCAGCACCAGGCAGCCCTGCATTTGACTGCCAGCTGCCTGCACTGAAGGAGGGAGGGGCAACGACGCCAGACCACTGACTCAGCGGGAGTGCCCCTGGCCGCTGCCCTCTGACCCGAGGCCATGCAGTCTCCAGGGCCCTCAGCGTGGACTTGAAGGACCCGGATCCTCCCCAGGGCCCTAACTGTGGACTTGAAGGACCCGGATCCTCCCCAGGGCCCTAACTGTGGACTTGAAGGACCCGGATCCTCCCCAGGGCCCTAACTGTGGACTTGAAGGACCCGGATCCTCCCCATCTGGGCAGGAAGTGCGCCAAGCCACCGGAAGGAGGATCCTACAGGAAGGCGCCCCAGCTCTTCCACAAAGCGGGGTGACCCCTGCCGCAGTACCCTGGGAGGGCAGGAGGACGTGGACGCGTCAGCTGCCGGGAGGTGGGGTCGGGCGGCCGGGACTCAGGCCGGAAGTAGGCGAGCGCACCCCAGGACTGGAGGTGGTGGCCCAGGCCAGGTGTCCACCCACGCTAATCAGGGGATCCGGGGCCAGTGCTCTCGTTGCGGCCCACGCGCCGTGTGCCGAGCAGCCTGCACCCTCCCTGGACTCCAGCTGGGCCACAGGGCGGGCGCGGGCAGGCCCCGTGCCGACCCCCACCCCTTCCCACTCTGCGCTTCCTGGGCCGGCGTGTGAGGGCGCGAGAGGCCGCGGCCGCCCCCGCCCCGCAGCCCGCGCGCCGCCGGCCCCTCTCCCCGCGCACGCGGGCGCGGGCCACCGGCCCCTCCCCGCCCCGAGTCTCTCGGCAGGGGCTCAGGTGAGGCAGCGCCGGGGGGCTCCGGCCTCCCGCCCCGCCCCGCCCGAGCCGAGGGAGGGGGCCCTACCTGGCCAGGTGTGCGGGGTCTCGGCACAGGGGCAGCAGGAGCCGACCGCCGCCCAGCGGCCTCGCGGTCCGGTCGGTCCGGCAGCCACTCCCTGCGCGGCCCGCCCGGCCTGATTCACGCGCCCGCCCCCGCCCCGCCCGCCGCTCCTGCCTCCTGCCTGCCCGGGCAGCACCTGGGGGCGGGGCGGCCCCACCCGCGACGCGCCCGCATTCCTGCGCCCGACGCCCGCCCCGGCCCGCGCCCCCGGCCCCGCCCCAGGCCCGCGTCCACGACCCCCAACCCCGCCCCGGCCGCGTCCCGGAGCCGCGCGCCCGGGGACCCCCGCCGCCCCTACTTCAAGGACCCCACGCCCACGGGGACCATTTCTTAACTGAGGGCTCAAAGTCCCTATCACTGACCCCTGACCCTCGCCCCGGAAGTCGGGGTGACTCGGAAGTTCCGGCTCGGTCGCTAGGGAACGCCCAGCCCGAGTCGGGGGGCGGAGCCTGCGGCCGCAGAGGCGCTTTGTGGGGGCAGGTGAGACAGGTGAGGCCGCGGGGCGGCGCCAGGCCCGAGGGCTCCCCGAGCACCGGGGTCACCGCACGCCTCGGCCTCCCGCAGTGACGCGCACCGACCCAGACGCCACCGCTGTCGCGCACAGGTGGCTGAGACCCTGCGCTCGCAGTCCCGGGCCGTTCCTCGTCCTGCCCGATCCCGCGCCTCGGCCCCGCGCAGTCCGCCCCACGCTCCCCACAGGCACGCAGGACGTGGCACAAGGGGGGGGCGACGCCGACCCCTGCACATTGGTGCCGCGACCCGCGTGACTGTGGGTTCCGATGACCTCACACCCATCCCCATCCCCCGCGCCAAGCCCCAGGTAGCCAGGTGCACGCTGACACGCCCACTCGACACCACGGAGATCCCTGGAAGGCCTCACGTAGGGGCGCGACCTTCCTGTATCCAAGCCCCGACCCCCGCCTGGGACCCCTGCACACACGCGGAGCCCCCCACACAGACACCCACCCCCAGCTGGCGCGGGAGCCCTCGGCTGCTCCAGGCCCCAGCCTCCTGTCCACCTGTCCTCCTGTCCACCACCTGCCTGAACCCTTCTGCCAGGATTGAGCCACCTCTTGACCTCCTGTCCGCACACGCCCCACCAGCCGCAGAACTTAGGGTCCCTGACCTCCCCAAGTCTGCTTTCAGGGTCATCTCCAGTCTCACGGGTTCCTTCCCCAGAGCAAACACCACAGGTACCCAGGCTGGGCCAGACCAGTACTGGGCAGTGGTGCTGCAGGGGGTTCCTCATGTAGGGCTCTGGAGTGGGGCGGGGGAGCTGAGGCCTGGCGCTGGAGCCTGGGTGGGAGGGGTGGGGGGAGGAGCTCGGGAGTGGTGCTGGAGCCAGTGTGGGAGGAGTCTGGGGGGAGAGCTGGGGCCAATGTGGGAGGGGCCTGGGGGGGAGATGTGGGGCCAGGGTAGGAGGGGTCTAGGTGGGGAGAGCTGGGGTCAGGGTAGGAGGGGTCTGGGGGGGAGAGCTGGGGCCAGGGTAGGAGGGGTCTGGGGGGGGAGAGTTGGGGTCAGGGTAGGAGGGGTCTAGGTGTGGAGAGCTGGGGTCAGGGTAGGAGGGGTCTGGGAGGGGAGAGCTGGGGCCAGGGTAGGAGGGGTCTGGGGGGGGAGAGCTGGGGCCAGGGTAGGAGGGGTCTGGGGGGGAGAGCTGGAGTCAGGGTAGGAGGGGTCTGGGGGGAGAGCTGGGATCAGGGTAGGAGGGTTCTGGGGGGGGAGAGCTGGGGCCAGGGTAGGAGGGGTCTCGGGGGGAGATGTGGAGTCAGGGTAGGAGGGGTCTGGGAGGGGAGAGCTGGGGTCAGGGTAGGAGGGGTCTGGGGGGAGAGCTGGGGTCAGGGTAGGAGAGGTCTGGGAGGGGAGAGCTGGGGTCAGGGTAGGAGGGGTCTGGTGGGGAGAGCTGGGGCCAGGGTAGGAGGGGTCTGGGAGGGGAGAGCTGGGGCCAGGGTAGGAGGGGTCTAGGGGGGAGAGCTGGGGCCAGGGTAGGAGGGGTCTGGGGGGGGAGAGTTGGGGTCAGGGTAGGAGGGGTCTAGGTGTGGAGAGCTGGGGTCAGGGTAGGAGGGGTCTGGGAGGGGAGAGCTGGGGCCAGGGTAGGAGGGTTCTGGGGGGGAGAGCTGGGGCCAGGGTAGGAGGGGTCTGGGGCGGAGAGCTGGGGTCAGGGTAGGAGAGGTCTGGGGGGGAGAGCTGGGGTCAGGGTAGGAGGGGTCTAGGTGGGGAGAGCTGGGGTCAGGGTAAGAGGGGTCTAGGTGGGGAGAGCTGGGGCCAGGGTAGGAGGGGTCTGGGGGGGAGAGCTGGGGTCAGGGTAGGAGGGGTCTGGGGGGGAGAGCTGGGGCCAGGGTAGGAGAGGTCTGGGAGGGGAGAGCTGGGGCCAGGGTAGGAGGGGTCTGGGGGGGAGAGCTGGGGCCAGAGTAGGAGGGGTCTGGGAGGGGAGAGCTGGGGTCAGGTTAGGAGGGGTCTGGGGGGGAGAGCTGGGGCCAGGGTAGGAGGGGTCTGGGGGGGAGAGCTGGGGCCAGAGTAGGAGGGGTCTGGGAGGGGAGAGCTGGGGTCAGGTTAGGCGGGGTCTGGGGGGAGAGCTGGGGCCAGGGTAGGAGGGGTCTGGGGGGGAGATGTGGGGCCAGGGTAGGAGGGGTCTGGGAGGGGAGAGCTGGGGCCAGGGTAGGAGGGGTCTGGGGGGGAGAGCTGGGGCCAGGGTAGGAGGGGTCTAGGTGTGGAGAGCTGGGGTCAGGGTAGGAGGGGTCTGGGAGGGGAGAGCTGGGGCCAGGGTAGGAGGGGTCTGGGGGGGAGAGCTGGGGCCAGAGTAGGAGGGGTCTGGGAGGGGAGAGCTGGGGTCAGTTTAGGAGGGGTCTGGGGGGAGAGCTGGGGCCAGGGTAGGAGGGGTCTGGGGGGGAGATGTGAGGCCAGGGTAGGAGGGGTCTGGGGGGAGAGCGGGAACAAGGAGCTGGGGCCAGGGTAGGAGGGGTCTGGGGGGGAGAGCTGGGGCCAGGGTAGGAGGGGTCTGGGGGGAGAGCTGGGGCCAGGGTAGGAGGGGTCTGGGGGGGAGAGCTGGGGCCAGGGTAGGAGGGGTCTGGGGGGAGAGCTGGGGCCAGGGTAGGAGGGGTCTGGGGGGGAGAGCTGGGGCCAGGGTAGGAGGGGTCTGGGGGGAGAGCTGGGGCCAGGGTAGGAGGGGTCTGGGGGGGAGAGCTGGGGCCAGGGTAGGAGGGGTCTGGGGGGAGAGCTGGGGCCAGGGTAGGAGGGGTCTGGGGGGGAGAGCTGGGGCCAGGGTAGGAGGGGTCTGGGGGGAGAGCTGGGGCCAGGGTAGGAGGGGTCTGGGGGGGAGAGCTGGGGCCAGGGTAGGAGGGGTCTGGGGGGAGAGCTGGGGCCAGGGTAGGAGGGGTCTGGGGGGAGAGCTGGGGCCAGGGTAGGAGGGGTCTGGGGGGGGAGAGCTGGGGCCAGGGTAGGAGGGGTCTGGGGGGGAGAGCTGGGGCCAGGGTAGGAGGGGTCTGGGGGGAGAGCTGGGGCCAGGGTAGGAGGGGTCTGGGTGGGGAGAGCTGGGGCCAGGGTAGGAGGGGTCTGGGGGGAGAGCTGGGGTCAGGGTAGGAGGGGTCTGGGAGGGGAGAGCTGTGGTCAGGGTAGGAGGGGTCTGGGGGGAGAGCTGGGGTCAGGGTAGGAGGGGTCTGGGGGGGAGAGCTGTGGTCAGGGTAGGAGGGGTCTGGGGGGAGAGCTGGGGTCAGGGTAGGAGGGGTCTGTGGGGAGAACGGGGACGTGGAGCTGGGGCCAGGGTGGGAGGGGTGGTGGGGGAGCTGGGCGTGGAGCTGGGGCCAGGGTTGGGTCAGCCTGGTGCCCTCGTGGCCCCTGTGGTCTGGAGAGGGTGACCTGTACTGGGCAGCAGACCCCGGAAGCCAGCGGGGTGGGCTAAGCCCAGAGTGTGGGAGCGAACTCTGGGGCTGAGGGGGACGAGCTGTTACCCAAGGCCTTGCCCAGCTGCTGGGCACCCCTGGGAAGCCATGGGGGGGCCTGTCCCCCTGCCCCGACCTCGGCCACGCTGAGCACCCCCTCCCTGGCCTTCCCTTCCCACTCCAGGAGAATGAACGGTAAGAAGGGAGGGGCCGTGGCTGCGCCAGGGACATGGCGGACACTCCTGCCTGGGCCGGAGCCGAGAGCCACTGCTGGTGAGTGTGGCCTCTGACCTCCAGGGCACAGCCACCAGGCACTGGCCTGGGAGACCCCTGGACATCTCCCCACGGCACCTTGTCTGGAGCCCCTTCCCGGAACGTGGCCTCAGTGGGTGTCCGAGTTGGGTTGACTGTGACAGCCCCCGAGGTGGGGTGGGCCTGGGCAGTGCTCGGAGGAGCCCAGCTTTGTCGTATGCATTGTCCAGGCGGCGGCTCCCGGCCTCTGCCGCTCGGGCCTGCCCTGGGCTCTCCCCAGACGCAGCCCTCGTGCAGGGGCCTGGCTTGAGCCCTGCCCCTAGAGAGCTCCCAGAGTCCCAGGGTCTGGTGGCGACTGCGCCTCACCTCGGGCAGGGTTAGGTCCCAGCTCCCCAAAATAGCCCCAGCGGCGTCTGAGGCCGCCCCTCCTGGAATGAGGTAATGAGTGCAGGTGCCGCGTACTGCTTCCGCCACCCCAAGCCCTGGGCATGTGAGCAGCAATAAACAGGCAGGGCGGGCGGACCAGGAAGCACTCACAGCCTCCGACCGGCCTGCCCTGCCCCCTCCCCCGGCCCCCCACAAGGGGCACCGCGCTCCCCGGCTCGGCGTCTTCCACCCACCAAGCTTTGGTCTGCGCTGCCTTGCGACGGGCACAGCCTCCCTTGCCAAGCGTGTGAACAAGCCGTGGGCGCCCCCCGCTGGAGCCCCCCCGCGCCCCTGCCCGCCAGGCCTTACCTGGCTCTGGGTCTGCAGCACCTCCAGGCCGGCACTGCGCAGCTGCTCCAGGGCCACGGCCAGCTGCAGCCCCTCCATGTGCACCCAGGCCTGCTCCTCCTGCAGCTGCTGCAGCCACAGCTGCTCCTCCTGCCACAGCTGGCTCTGCAGCTGCACCTGCCGCCGCCTCTCCTCCAGCAGCAGCTGCTCCTGGGCCAGGCACAGCTGGACCTCGTGGAGCCGCAGCAGCTCGGGGCCCAGGGACGGCAAGGGGCCCCCCGCTCCACAGCCCTCCATCTGCTCAGCCGGGACTGGCACCCACTCGGACCCCAGGGCGGCGGCCTGCTCTGGCCTCACGGCTGCCTGGGGCTGCTCTGGCCCGGCTGCCCTGGGGTATCCTTGGGGAGCCAGCTGGATGCTGGTCACGTGCCCTGGAGGGGCCAGCCCCGTCTCACCCTGAGGGCCCTCTGTGGCAGGGGGCGGGAGCTCGGCCTCTGTGCCCTGCCGCCCTGCCGCCCGCTGGGCCCTGCCCGCCCTCCTGGCTCGGGGTTTGCGAGCCCGGCCTCGTTTGCCAGACATGGCCCTTCCGCCAGGTGTCCGCTCCCAGGGCCCCAGCTCGGCGGCCGCGCGCCTCCGTCGGCTAGCTCAGCGGGCACCTGCGGAAGGCCCCAGAGGGCTGCTGGCTCCCGTGCCAGGCTCCTGTAGTCCCCGCGCGCCCGCCTTGCCCCTCGGTCGTGCCCGCAGCCCGGCGGCTCTGGGCCCTGGCTCTGCCTGTGGCCCTCACGGGCCCCACTCGGCAGGGCCGGGCCACGCCAGCAAGTTTATGGGGACTCGGCGGCGCGGTGGCTCACCCGCCGAGAAGGCTGACTAACGTGCTGACACAGGGCCCGGGGGTTCTCGGGCCACAGGCCTCACAGGCCAGCCTGGGAGGGAGACAGAGTGGAGGCGGCTCTCGCAGCCAGACGGTGGTGCGCAGCCACGCCGTGCCCGGGCCTGCCCTGGGCGGCGCCGAGGCCCCCACCCCGCCCCACCGGCTCCCCTGCCCCACCCCTGGTCGCGGGAAACTCAAACTGTGTCCTAGTCCCACGGACCACGGACACTCAGACTCTCCCTGGCCACAGCCTAGCCCATCCGCTGGCCATGGGCGGCTCCAGCCTGGCTTGCCCCGAGCCCTGTGTGGACCAAGCCCAGGTGGACACTCCAAGGAGCCCCACAGGGCTCGAGCTTGTGGGGGACTTGAGAGGAAGGCCCTGGCCCCAGCGTGGTGGCCTGTGGCGAGGGCCTGGCGGCAGTGCCGGAAGCGGAGACAGGGCCCCCAGCCTGCTTTCCTGCGCCATGCCAGATGGCTGGAGGCTGGGGGCCAGGCAAGGGGCCTCCCACGACCATCCTGGGTGGGGGTCCCGGGGCTGGGGGGTGCAAGGCCAGCCCCCCCCAGGCTTCCTGTCTGGAAGGCAGACTCCAAAGGCCCCCTCCCGAGCGTTTCCCCAGCCCGGGGCTGGGTGCTGACTCACAGCGACGCCCAGGGTCCTGCCCAGCCGCCAGCTCTGCCACACTGGCTGGACGGGTTCGCCTGGTCCAGCCCTGCCCGGCGCACACCCCCTCCTGCCCAGACCTTGCCCCAGAGGCCTCAGGAGAAGGTGGACAGACGCCTCCCAGGACAGCACTGAGTTGGACACACGGAAGCAGGAGGCACCTGGGGTGGGGGTGGCACAGGTGCTGGGCAGGGGGCAGGGTGTGGGTGAGGCTGACCAGCAGGGTCCCCTGCCTGGGGCTGCAGCACGCCCGCTGTCTCCCTCACCCGAGGGCCTGCAGGAGGACGCGGTGGGGCCCCATAAATGATTCCTGAGGTCGTCAGGCGGGGGGTCTCCCAGCCCGGCCACCCTGACTGTCTCGCCCCTCCCCAGGGCAGCCCGGAGAGAGGCATCAGCCGCCCAGGAATACGAGTCAGCAAGTGAGGGCGCCTGTGCCCGGCGAGAGCCCCCCGGCCGCTGCAGGTGAGGACACAGCCGCCAGGAGGGCCAGCTGGCAGGAGGGGCTGCCCTGGCCAAGGACACGGTGTGCCACGCATATACGCAGGTGTATGGCATGTGCCCCACCTGTACTCAGGCATGTGTGCATATGTGCCACACACGTACTCAGGCATGTGGCATATGTGCCACACACGTACTCAGGTGTGTGTGTGCCCACACATGTACTCGGGCAGTGTGTGCCCACACATGTACCCAGGTGTGTGTGTGCATGTGCCCACATGTGTGTGCCCTGGGTGCACACAAGTGTACTTCAGTGCGGGTGTGTGTGTTCATGCCCATGCGTGCGTACGTAACACGTGTGCATACATATGCGTGTGTGCACTGGTGTGTGTGTTCCTGCATGTCTGTGCTCAGTGTGTGCATGTGTTTATGCATACGCATGCACGTGCCCTGTACGCACACGTGTGTACTCCAGTTGGTGTATGTTCATGCCCATGTGTACCTATGTACCACGTGTGCACACACATGTGTCCGTGCCCTGTGTGCGCTCTGGTGTGTGCGTGTTCCTGCATGTGTGTGCATGTCTGTGCCCAGTGTGTGCATGTTTATGCATGCGCATGCACGCGCCCTGCTGCACACATGTGTGCCGTGGTGCACGTGTGTGCGTGTGCACGTGTGCTTGCAGAGCAGGCCTGTGGCACGCTGGGAGCCGCGGTTCCCCCGTTGCTGCGGGTCCACTCTCGGAGAGTTCTGAGGAGTGCGGCCGGGGAGCTGTCCCACAGAGCCGAGGACCGAGGAGAGCACAGGGCGTGGGCGGGCGCGGGAAGCAGGTGTCTGTTTTAGGGGGGCCCAGGCAGAGGGGAGGTGCTCGTGCGTGTGCTGGGTGCGGGGTGCTTTACCCTGATACGGCTTGCGCTCCTGGGGTGCGCCAAGCCGAGGTGACCTTTGGCCACTTTCTGACCGTCTGTGCGGGCCTCGCTCTTGGGCGGGCTCTGGGGCCCGCGTGGCTCCCTGGCATGCGAGGAGAGCCTGGGCGCAGCGAGTCACGGCAAAGACTTGCGAGTGGCTCCCTCCCTGCGGCTCCGCGTCCCGGCACCCACGGGGTCGCCGTCCCTTCCCCTGCGGTGGCCGGGGCTGCTGCCCTCTGGTGGCAGGAAAGGGAGCGGCCCGCGGGGCAGGGCAGGGGCGGGCTCCGCTCCGCGTGGGGCTCCGGCTCCGCGGCCTCCGGGGCGCTGCCGGCCCCCGACGCCGGGACCTGTGTCTAGCTCATCCTCCTCGCCTGCTCAGCTGTGCTGGAACCCGGCCCGGCTGTCCACAAACTCCAGCCAGCTGGCGGCCTTCTCCTCCAGGCCCCGCCCCGCCCGGCCTGGCCCCGACCGCTGGCTTCCTTGGCGGACCTGGTGGGGGTCAGTCCAGCGTGTGTGCCGCAGCTGGGCATTGGAAGCCGCCGCAGCGCAGCCGCCCGTGCGCCCTCCCCCCAGGGGCCGGGATAAGGAGCGGGAGCAGGCTGTGCCTCCAGGAGCCGTCCCTGCAGGTCCCTCTGCGCTCTGCGGCGGTGCTGGGGTCTGAGTGCCTGTTTCTGCAGCGCTGGCCTGGGGGGGGGGGTGGACGCCTCCCGGGAGCCCCCAGCCCTTCTTGCTGTGGATTGCGATGTCCCGTTCAGGGGTGCGTGAGGACTGTTCCCGTTTACGGGGCCCCCGGGGTCCTGTTCGAGTCAGGGTGGCCGTCTGCCATTTGAATGTCCCTTCTCTGGAGTGAAAATGTTCACAGAGCCCTCTCCCACACGGGGCTCCCGTGGCTGCCCGCCGAGCAGGACCCAGAACCTCCGTCCTCCCTCCGCCCGCCTGCACTGGGGAGGGCCCTGTGGCCAGCGCCCTTAGCCCCTCCCCCCAGGGACCGGGGTGTGGACAGCCCTGGGGCCTCCTCCGCCTTCCCATCTCTCCCGGGACAGGAGCTGTGCAGCAGGGGTCTGTGGTTCCTGCCTGGCGAGGGTGGGCTGCTTTGGGTGCTCCCAACAGCCGCTGGGCAGTAGGCGGTGACGGGGCCAGGGCAGAGGCCCCCGCGCGTCCTTGCTTGGGCAGCCTGCTCTGGTTGCCTGTGGCCCCGCCTGGCCCACGTGGTTCCCGTGTCTCCCGCTGAGGGGGGACCCCGCCCCTGCTGTTCTCTCCGGCCGGCTCGCTGTCTCATGGAGGAGGGCCCTCGCTGCGCGGTCCAGGGAGCTGTGTGAGCTCTGTCGGCAGCCAGGTACAGAGTGGACCCACTGGACATGGACTTGGCCACAGCACTGTCCACCTCATGGCCTCCACTCTGAGGGCCGAGGACCACGATGGTCCTGCCACTTGGCTGAATTCATTTCTTAGTTATAACAGTTTTTTAAAAACGATCTATTTTATTTGAAAGCCACAGTGACAGAGAGAGGGTAAGACAGAAAGAAAGAAACTGATCTTCATCCACTGGTTCACTCCCCAAATGGCCACAGGAGCTGGGCCGGCCCAGGCCACAGCCAGGAGCTCCATCGGGTCTCGGACGTGGGTGCAGGGGCCGCAACCCTTGGGCCTTCTGCTGCCCTCCCAGGCCATCGCAGGGAGCTGGGTGGGAAGTGGGGCGGCCTGGACGTGAGCCGGCGCCCATCTGGGGTGCTGGTGCCCTCCAGGACATGTGCCACAGCGCTGGCGCCATATAACAATTTTTATTTACTCACTTTTTTTTTTTTACAGGCAGAGTGGACAGTGAGAGAGAGAGACAGAGAGAAAGGTCTTCCTTTGCCGTTGGTTCACCCTCCAATGGCCGCTGCGGCCGGCGCACCACGCTGATCCGATGGCAGGAGCCAGGTGCTTCTCCTGGTCTCCCATGGGGTGCAGGGCCCAAGCACCTGGGCCATCCTCCACTGCACTCCCTGGCCACAGCAGAGGGCTGGCCTGGAAGAGGGGCAACCGGGACAGAATCCGGCGCCCCGACCGGGACTAGAACCCGGTGTGCTGGCGCCGCAAGGTGGAGGATTAGCCTAGTGAGCCGTGGTGCCGGCCTATTTACTCACTTTTAAAAATATTTATTTTATTTATTTGAAAGGCAGAGTTACAGATAGGAGACACACACACACACACACACACACAGAGAGAGAGAGAGAGAGAGAGAGAGAGGTCTTCCACCCACGGGTTCACTCCCCAGATGGCCGCAACAGCTGGGGCTGGGACAGGCCAAAGCCAGGAACCTGGAGCTCCGTCCTGGTCCCCATGCAGGTGCAGGGCCCAAGCACTTGGGGCATCTTCTGCTGCTTTCCCAGGCCACAGCAGAGAGCTGGATCGGAAATGGAGCAGCCAGGACTCGAACCGGCGCCCATATGGGATGCTGGCGCTGCAGTCAGTGGCTTAACCTGCTGCGCCACAGCGCCGGGCCCTCTTCATTAATTTATGACAATTTTTGGTGGATCTTTAGGGTTTCCGCGTGTCAAACCATGCAGCCCGGGGCAGGCGTTTGGCAGGTGGTTACAATGGCTCCCTCTTGGGAGAGCCTGGGTTTGGGTCCTGGCTCCTCAGCACCGGGCGTTCCTCCCGCCGCTGCAGTCCTGCCAGCCTCGCAGTCTCTTTGAAGAACCCACGTGGGTTCTCCCGCCCTCCCGCCGCCTCCCGCACGCTCCCCTGGGCTCAGTCACTTCCCTGCGGCGTCGGGTTCTGTTTCTGCTTCCTCCACTTCTGCGGGCTGGGGATCTTTCCCGAGCTGTGCGTCTCCGCTGCCCTGGGCAGTCTGGGGGTGAGGGGTTTCCCACCGCCACATCTGCGGGCTCTCAGCTTCCTGTCACTGCCACGTCTCGCACTGTCCTGTGGTCGCAGAGCACTTCGCCAGGTGCCCACCTTGGTCACCTGCAGCCGTCCCGACCTCCATCTCTGCAGCTGACTTCGGTCGGCCATGCGGGACCGTGCTGGGGTGTGCAGAGTGTGTGGCGTGTGCGTGGCCGTTCGTGGCTGTGTGTGGCCCTGTGGAGCCATGCGGGCGTTCGTGGCTGTGCCAGGTGTGCTGGGCATTTGTGACAGTGCACGGCTGCGCGTGGCTGAGCCGACTGTCCTGCCGGCGTCTGCCTTTGCCTCCTCCGACGAGGAGCTCACGCCGGGCGTTTGCATTTGGTCCTGCGCGTCCTGCGTTGCTGTGGTCTTCTGTGTCCCTCGCAGTCACGTTTGAGTGTCTTTCTCGTCCCCTTCTCTGTGTGCCCCCAGCGGTTTTCTCTGTGGTCGCCGTGGCTGTCGGTGGCTGAGGGCGCGGAAGTCAGGTGGCACCGTGGGTCAGGCTGGCCCCCGCCGCCGTGGGGAACAGAAGGCGGGTGGGGGTGGCCGGGCGGGTGCTGCGCGTCCTGGTCCGTCCCCCGCCGGCCCTCAGCTTCCCACCCCCTGAGAACGGCTTGATCTCTCCCGCATTTTGCAGGACAGTTCTGCTGCACATAGAATTTTTGGTTGGCAGGTTTTGTGTTTTTTTTTTTTCTATTTTTCTTTTTTTATTAATTTATTTATTTGAAGGGGGGTGATATCTCCCATCTGCCGGTTCATCCCCCAAAAACCTGCAGAGGCCGAAGCTGGGCCAAGCCAAAGGTGGCCTGAGGAGGAGAGGGCTCTGGGCTGAGCCACCCTGCCCCTGCCCCCACCCCTGCCCCTCTTGGCTCTCAGGATTCCCGCAGATGTCTCGCCGTGCACGTGTGGGGTTGTGCAGCTGCCCCACACTCAGCTCCCGTTCGGGGGAGGTTCCCCGCCATGATTTGCTGGCCTCTCTCTGCCCCTGTCTCTCCCTCCTCCCCTTCTGAGGCTCCTCCAGTGCTGGTCCCAGGGCCGAGTCCATTCCCCCGTTCTGACTCCAGGTGCACTGCCTCTGGGGTCCTGGGCCCCAGCGAGGCTGCGCCTTGGGGTTGTGATTGCCACCCTGATGCTCCCGCCCAGCCCCTGGGAAGTCGTCTTCCCGCGCCTGCGTCCTGTGAGCACCTCCCGGGCCGGTCTCCCGCTGTCGGCAGCTGGGATCTGAGTCTGAAGACGTGCTACAGGGTTCCTGCTAATTTGTTTGAAGATTTATTTGACAGCATTTCAGACAGGAGAGAGAGAGACAGATCTTCCACCCTGGGGTTTGCTTCCCAAACCCCTGCATCCCAGTGGTGCGTGTGGAGGTCTCATCCCAGAGCCGAGAGGCGAGAAGGGCCCACGTGGGACGCCGGCACTGCAGGCGGTGGCTTGACCTGCTACGACACAGCGCCGACCCCTCCCTAGTTTTACTTTAAAAAATTATTTGGGGACCAGCGGTGTGGTGCTGCAGGTTAAGCTGGTGCCTGCATTTCTAGTCCTGGCTGTTCCTCTTCCGATCCAGCTCTCTGCTGTGGCTGGGAAAGCAGTGGGAGATGCCCAAGTCCCTGGGCCCCTGCACCCGCGTGGGAGACCTGGAAAAGGCTCCTGGCTCCTGGCTTTGGATCAGCGCAGCTCCGACCCTTGTGGCCAACTGGGGAGTGAACCAGCAGATGGAAGACCTCTCTCTCTCTCTCTCTCTCTCTCTCTCTCTCTCTCCCTCCCTCCCTCCCTCCCTCCCTCTCCCTCTCCCCTCTCTGTGTAACTCTGACTTTCAAAGGCAGCGTTACACAGAGAGGAGAGGTAGAGAGAGAGAGAGGTCTTCCATCCACTGGTTCACTCCCCAGATGGCTGCAACAGCCAGGGCTGGGCCAGGCTGCAGCCAGGAGCCCAGAACTCTGCGGGGGTCTCCCGGTGGCTGGCAGGGGTCCCAGTACTTGAAGCCCTGGTGGGGCAGGAACCCAGGGCCCTGACGTGGGCATTGGAAGCAGCAGCTTAACGACTGCTCACACAGCCACCCCAACTGTTTTTCAAATCCTTGTCTTTCACTCAGAATTCTTTTCCATTTACATGTAATGCAGTCAATTATTTGTGTTTTGAATACAACAAAATACTTTGTTGGTATTTGCCTAATACTTCTCTGCCTACTTGGGGTTCCTTTCTTATACATTTTTGACTTATTAAAATATTTTTATTATTCTGCTTTTTAATGTGGTTGGCAGTTGGGTATCTCTTGCTTCAGGACAAATTAGCACAAACACAGCAACTCAGAGAGCCCTCATTTAGGGGCTGGCGCTGTGTCGTAGTGGGCTGAGCCTCTGCCTGCAGCACGGACATCCTGTATGGCGCCGGTTCAAGTCCTGGCTGCTCCACTTCTGATCCAGCTCGCTGCATATGTGCCTTTTTTTTTAAAAAAATTATTTATTTGAAAGTCAGAGTTACACAGAGAGAGAAGGAGAGGCAGAGAGAGAGAGAGAGAGAGAGAGAGAGAGAGAGGTCTTCCATCCTCTGGTTCACTCCCCAATTGGCTGCAATGGCCAGAGCTGCGCTGATCCGAAGCCAGGAGCCAGGAGCTTCTTCTGGGTCTCCCACGCGGGTGCAGGGCCCAAGCACTTGGGCCATCCTCCACTGCCCTCCTGGGCCACAGCAGAGCTGGATCAGAAGTGGAGCAGCTGGGACACGAATCGGTGCCCATATAGGATGCTGGCGCTGCAGGTGGCGGCTTTACCTGCTACGCCACAGCGTAAAGTCGGCGTTGGGGGGCACTGGTGATGCACGGGTCCCAGCCAGAGGGCCTGGGCTAGGGCTGCTCCTGCCCACCAGGGAGGCAGCAGTGAGGGCTGGAGGCCCCTGCTCCCCAGCGGAGGCCTGGCTGCTGCTGCCCTTTGGGGAGTGAGCCGTGGAGGGGCCTCTCTGTCTCTGCCTCTCAAATAGATTTTTTAAAATGGCGATGCAGCCAGGGCTGGGTGAGATGGAACCAGGAGCTCCCGGCGGGTCTCCCTGGAGATATCCCCAGCTGCCCGCGGTGTAGCGGGCGGTGCCCGGCGCCGGTTCGCGGGTCCAGGGGCGTTGGGAGCCCCGTGCGCCAGGTCGGTTCTAGCTGGTGCGGGTCTCTCGGGTCCCTGGCGCAGCGTGCAGCCTGGGCCTCGGCTCGACCGACCGTGGGGACCGCGGATCGCCACCCGCCCTCGCCGGGCAGCTCCGCCCCAGCCCCTCCCGGCCCCGGCCGGCGTTTTCAGGCCCAGCGGCTCGGCCTGGCCGGGCGGGAAGGCGGGGGCCTGGGGGTCAGCGCACCGGGGCCGTCCACACGCGCCCTCTCACCCCCAGAGCCCACCGCCGAGGACCGCGCGGCCATGGTCATCCAGGGCGCCCTGCGGCAGCACCTGGCGAGGAGGGAGCTGGCCCGGCGCAAGCGGCAGCGCCAGGAGTACGAGGAGCGGATGGAGAAGCTGCAGAGGGAGGTGAGCGGGCCGGGGGCCCCACTCCGGGGCAGGCCGGGGGCTGGGGACGGTGGGCGGGACTCGGGGCTGGGGGCGGGGACCCAGGCCTGTGGGCGGTGGGCGGGAACCTGGGGCTGGGGGCTGGGGACGGTGGGCGGGGACCCGGGGCTGTGGGCGGGGACTCCAGGCTGTGGGAGGGGACACGGGGCTGAGGGCTGGGGACGGTGGGAGGGGCCCGGGGCTGGGGACGGTGGGCGGGTACCGGAGCTGGGGACGGTGGGCGGGGACCTGGAACTGTGGGCGGGGATTCCGGGGCTGCGGGCGGGACCGGGACTGGGGCTGTGGGCGGGGACTCCGGGCTGTGGGCGGGGAACCGGGGCTGGGGGCTGGGGACGGTGGGAGGGACGCGGGGCTGAGGACGGTGGGCAGGGACCTGGGGCTGGGGACGGGACCCGGGGCCGGGGGCTGGGACGGTGGGTGGGACCCGGGGCTGGGGGCGGGGATTCCGGGGCTGCAGGCGGGACCGGGGCTGTGGGCGGGGACTCCAGGCTGTGGGCGGGGAACCGGGGCTTGGAGGTGGGGACGGTGGGAGGGACGCGGGGCTAGGGGCTGGGGACGGTGGGGGACCTGGGACGGTGGGTGGGACCCGGGGCTGGGGGCGGGGACCCAGGGCTGGGGACCGTGGCTGCGGGCGGGGACCCCGGGGCTGTGGGCGGGGATTCCAGGGCTGTGGGCGGGGACCCCGGGGCTGCGGGCGGGGACCCCGGGGCTGTGGGCGGGGACCCCGGGGCTGCGGGCGGGGACCCCGGGGCTGTGGGCGGGGACCCCGGGGCTGCGGGCGGGGATTCCGGGGCTGCGGGCGGGGACCCCGGGGCTGCGGGCGGGGACTCCGGGGCTGCGGGCGGGGACCCCGGGACTGCGGGCGGGGATTCCGGGGCTGCGGGCGGGGACCCCGGGCTGTGGGCGGGGACCCCGGGGCTGTGGGCGGGGACCCCGGGGCTGCGGGCGGGGATTCCGGGGCTGCGGGCGGGGACCCCGGGGCTGCGGGCGGGGACTCCGGGGCTGCGGGCGGGGACCCCGGGACTGCGGGCGGGGATTCCGGGGCTGCGGGTGGGGACCCCGGGCTGTGGGCGGGGATTCCGGGGCTGCGGGCGGGGACCCCGGGGCTGTGGGCGGGGACCCCGGGGCTGCGGGCGGGGATTCCGGGGCTGTGGGCGGGGACCCCGGGGCTGCGGGCGGGGACCCCGGGGCTGTGGGCGGGGATTCCGGGGCTGCGGGCGGGGATTCCGGGGCTGCGGGCGGGGACCCCGGGCTGTGGGCGGGGATTCCGGGGCTGCGGGCGGGGACCCCGGGGCTGCGGGCGGGGATTCCGGGGCTGCGGGCGGGGACTCCGGGGCTGCGGGCGGGGACCCCGGGGCTGCGGGCGGGGATTCCGGGGCTGCGGGCGGGGACCCCGGGGCTGTGGGCGGGGACTCCGGGGCTGCGGGCGGGGACCCCGGGGCTGTGGGCGGGGACTCCGGGGCTGCGGGCGGGACCCCGGGGCTGTGGGCGGGGACCCCGGGGCTGCGGGCGGGGACTCCGGGGCTGCGGGCGGGACCCCAGGCCTGGGCTCGGCCACCCGGGTGGTGCCCCGCAGGCCTTCGTTGCGGCGGTGCTGCGGGAGCAGGCGGCGGCTCGGCGGCGGCGCGAGCAGGAGGAAGCGGCGCAGCGCGAGCGGCGGGAGGAGCTGCAGCGCCGCGGCCGCCTGCTGGACGCCGCCTTCGACGGGGACGTGGGGGAGATGCGCGCGGTGCTGGAGGAGGTGGGCGGGCGTACGGGGTGGGCGGGGCGGTGCTGGAGGAGGTGGGCGGTGCTGGAGGAGGCGGGCGGGGCGCGCGGGTGGGCGGGGCGGTGCTGGAGGAGGCGGGCGGGGCGCGCGGGTGAGAGCGGCCGCCGGCGCAGGTGGAGCAGCTGCTGACTCGCGAGGGCGTGGGCCACGACGAGGAGGGCGCGGCGCGGCGGCTGCAGCGGCGCGTGGCGCTCGTGGAGTGCGAGGACCGCCACGGGAACACGCCGCTGTCCGAGGCGGCCGCGGGCGGGCAGCCGCGGGCCATCCAGCTGCTGGCTGAGCTGGGCGCCAACCCCAACAGCAAGGTGCGTGCGGGGAGCCGGGCCGGGCCGCGCGGCCGGGGCCTCGCTCACCAGCCATTCCCGCAGGGCGCCTTCGGCCGGACGCCGCTGTACCGCGCGGCCTTCGGGGGGCACCTGGAGGCCGTGCAGCTGCTGCTGCGGCTCGGCGCAGACCCGCGGGTGCACGCGGACGACGGCAGCACCCCCGAGCAGGTGCGGGGCCCCCTGAGCCGCAGCCCGGCCGAGAGCCTGTAGAGCCTCCACCCTCGTCTCCTTTAAGCCGCCTGAGAACCGGGTTCTCCACGAACTCCCAAGCCCGTCTGGGCGCACTCGGGCCAGCACGCGGGGAGGACGGAGACCGGGACCCCCACAGAGGAGCGAGCCTCGTCCTGCCCGGCAGGCTCTCGTGAGGTCGGCCCGAGTGGGGCACGGGGGAAGCCCGGAGTCCAGGACACTTAGGACACGTGGGAGAAGACCCCAGTCACAAACCCCGCTCGGCTGGGCCTCATCAGTGGCCAAACTTCCCCTCGATTGACTTACTGGAAAGGTGGAGTGGCACCGAGAGGGGGGGCGGAGACGTCTGTGCACTGGCTCCCGCCCGGTCGGCTGTCAGGGCCCCAAGTGCTTGCTGTCCCACGTGGGAGACCTGGAGTGAGATTCCAGCTCCTGGCCTCTACCTGGCCCAGCCTGGGCTGCTGCAGACGTCTGGGGAGGGAACTGGGGGACGACCTCTCTCTGTCTCTGCCTTTCAAATAAGATGAAAATGTTTTCTGTTTAAATAACTGGCCTGGGACCAGTGCTGTGGTGCCGGCATCCCATTTGAGCGCCAGTTGGAGTCCCGGCTGCTCCACTTCTGATCCAGCTCCCTGCTGTGGCCTGGGAAAGCAGTGGAGGATGGCCCGAGTGCTTGGGCCCCTGCACCCACGTGGGAGACCCTGATGGAGCTCCTGGCTTCAGCCTGGCCCCGCCCTGGCCGCTGTGGCCCCTGGGGGAGTGAACCACTGCATGGAAGATCTCTCTTTCTCTGCCTTTCAAATAAGTAAATCTTTAAATCAATACCACGATAAGAAGCAAAGAAGCCAAGCCACGGGCAAGAGAAAGGCCCGCAGGTGACAGATCTGAGGCTGCCCTGGGCCTGCCCCCCCCCCCCCCCCCCCCCCGCCACCCTACAGCCAAGGGGGCTGCAGAGCTGTAATGGCAGCAGACGAACACAGGAGGGGGCTGCTGAGCCAGGCACACGCCTGGCCCGGGACACTGACTCCCTGCCGGCCCCCCCCCCCCCGTGTGGCCCCCGCTCTGGGAAGGCTGGGGCAGCAGCCGTGGTTCTGTGTGGCCCTGCGTCACTCCTGGGCACTTACCCCAGGAAGATGAAGCCATGTGCACAAGACGTGTGGCAGGCGTCCACAGCAGCTCGCCTGGGCGCAGCCTGGCGCCTTCCCCGGGGGCCGGCTCAGCGGCAGAGCCGATCAGACCCGAAACGTGTCAGGCTGACCACGGAGCAGCAGGAGCTCTCCAGAAACACGGAGGGAAGATGTCGGGAACCCTCCTGAGATGGAAACACAGGGCCCAGGCAGAACCAGGCGCAGCGGCGACGTGGGACCTGCGTCTGGGCACGGGGGCTGGGCCACCTGCCACGCTGGAGTCCTGAGAGCTGCTGGCCTGTGCTTGGGCCCCTGTGCCTACATGGGAGACCAGATGGAGCTCCAGGCTCGGCCCGGCCCAGGCCCAGCCACGGCAGCCGTTTGGAGAGTGAGCACTGGATGAAGACTGACCCATCTCCAACCCTGCCTTTCAGATAAATAAAATCAATCTTAAAGAGGATACAGACATCAGGCAAAAAAATCACAAATGACCCCAAGAAGCCGGATGTGAACGGAGAGGCCGTGACTCCCAGCTCCGCAGGCTGAGCGCTGGGCTGGGCTCCGTGCCGGGGCCCCGGGCAGAGCTGGGCAGTGCCCGGAGGCCAGGGACACTCCAGAGCCACGCAGATGGGGGAGGGTGCTGGGCGGAGCCCCGGCAGCTCCCACGCGGGGACCCGGCCACCCAGGGGCCTCCGTCTGCTCCGGCCCGGCCTAACCTCAAAACCCAAGGGCTAAAGCCTTCCCAGGCACGTAACCCGGAACAAATGCAGGGGCATCCATGTCCAGCAAGGCGGAAGGCACGTGTGCAGGCTGCAAGGTGCAGGAGTGACCCAACGCCGCACAGCCAGAGAGGCCCAGAGACACATCTCCACGCACTGGCTCCTGCTCCCATGGCCGAAACTGCTGGGCTGGGCCCGAGCTCCGTCCGGGCCCCCCACGTGGGTGCAGGGCCATCACTGGCCTCCCAGGTGCGCCGTGGGGAGCCCGGGCGCCTGCCCCTGGGTTGGCTGCCTGGCTTGCGCCTCGCTCGCGCACATCTTTGTTTTCTTTGGTAGAATGGAACTCCCAGCACAGGCGACGTCTGGCTGGGTGGTCTGGCAGAGCTGGGGCCCAGGCAGGCGTCCACCCTGCCTTGGAGGGGGCCTTTGAGACCCTCCGCTCCCCTCCCCCCTCCGGCACCAGGCCGGGGCGGGCTTTGGTGTCCTGTGTCTGGGCCTGGTGTGGGCGACTTCGTGAGGTCCAGCCTCTGCTGCCTGCTGGCCCTGCTGGCTGCCACTGCTTCGGGGGGCGGGGTGGGGGCAGCTCTGGATTCCGGCCATGGGCAGGAGCCTGGGGGAGGTGGACCCCTGGAGGCCCTGCCACGGGAGCTGGTGGCTGCATGGACTGTCGAGGGCTCAGCTTTGGGGCCGCTGCGTGGGGTCCCTGCGGCAGCGTGCGCGCCCCCGAGGCGGGTGAGGCACGGGACCAAGCACCCCGGCGACACGCACGCGCTGTCCGCAGGTGACCTCTCTGGAGCCCGTGGCCGGCGTGCTGCGCTCCTGGGATCTGAGCCTCACGGAAGCCATGCTGCAGAACATGGACGCCGAACACCAGCGCCGGGCGCGCGAGACCCAGACGCAGCAGCAGGCGGAGGCCACGCGGTGCGGGGACGCTCGGGCGGGGGCGCGGTGCCGACGGGGAGCCCTCTGACCCTGCCCGTCCCGCCCCCCAGCATGGCCCTCCAGGTGCAGCGGCTGGCCCAGGAGCAGCAGCGCTGTCACAAGGAGGTGAGCGGGCCGCGTGCCCCGGGGAGGGGCGCGGCGGGGGAGGGGCGGCGGGGCTCACGGGGGCGCCCCCAGCTGCAGCAGGCCTACTGCGAACTCAGCCGGAGGATCGCCGAGCTCGACGCGTGCGAACGCCGGCGCGCGGTCAGCACGGAGCCCTCGGCACAGGTGCGCCCCTACGCCCCACCCCCCGCGCCCCCGGGGGACCGGTCCCTCCCGCAGCTGGCGGGGGTGGGGCGCGGCTTTGGGCCTGGCTGCTCCGAGCCGAGCCGGCCGTGGCGCCCCCTCCAGGCCGTCAAGGACGCCGAGGCGCGCGTGGACAGGCTGCGGCAGCAGGCTCAGACGGCCGAGGAGACGCTGGCGCTGGCCAGGCTGGAGCTTCGGGAGCAGGCCCAGGAGGGTGGGCGGGGTCAGCCCTGGCCGCGGGGAGGCGAGGCCCGGGGCGGGCTTGGCGCGGGCGCCGCTAGCTGTCCCCGACCCCCCAGACGAGGCGATGGCGCCCGGGCTGCGGTGCCAGATCACCGAGCTGCACGACGTGCTGCTGAAAGACGTGGGCGACCGCATCAGCGCCGACGGCCGGTCAGTGCTGCGGGGCGTGGGGGGCTGGTGAGCCCGCGAGGACGGCCGGCGCCGAGCCGCTCGTCGCCCCCAGGTGGCCTCTCGTCATCGACCCCTCGGGCCAGGCGGCCACCTTCCTGCGCTACCAGGACACCAACTACCTGGACACGGTGAACCCCGAGCACCTGCGCCCGGAGAGGATCCGCCTGGCGCTGCTGGGGGCGCTCAGGTGAGGCGCGGGGCCGGCGGGCGTGGCGCCCAGGGGAGGCGGGGCGGCCCTGCCCACGCCCCGCCCCGCCCCGCCCGGCCCCGCAGGTACGGGAAGCCGCTGGTCTTCGACCTGCGCGACCTGGACCTGTTTGCGGCCGTGCTGCGGCAGCTGGACGCGGTGCAGCCGGGCCTGGCGCAAGCGCTGCTGAGCCGCGGGCTGCTGGAGCAGGAGCGCTACCTGTCGCTGCGGCGCCCCGCCGACGGCCCCGAGTACAGCCCCGCGCGGTTCCAGGAGGCGCGCCTGCACCGCTTCCGCCTCCTCTTCGTCACGCGCGCCCGCTGGCCGCCGGCCGAGCAGCTGCAGGCGCTGCTCCCGGTGCGAGTGCAGCCGCCCCGGGGCCTCGAACAAGCCCCAGCCCCGCCAGCCCCACCCTGCAGAGCGGCGGACGGAGGCGCGGGGGCTAAAACGTAGTCAACTTTATTCTCCTTAAACCACAAAATAGAGTCTTTGGTTGTACAAACGTCACTAGTTACAGTGTGGCCGGGCGCGCGCGCCCCTACGAAGGCACGGGGCCTAGGCCCCGGCGTCCCGGCCGCAGCGGGCGGCGGCCACTGCACGGCGTCGTGTCCTCGGCGCCGGCCGGGGCCCTGCCCAGCAGCACCAGGGCCACCTCTCCGTCCTCCTCCTGCGGGCTGGGGCTGGGGGACGGCTCCAGGCAGCTCAGCTCCTCCAGGCCGGGCGACTGCGGCGGGGAGAGGGCGGTCAGGGCGGCGAGGGACCTGCGGGGAGCCACTGGCGCGCGCGGGGCCAGAGTGCAGGGACGGTGCGCAAGGGGGCAAGCAGGGCGAGCGCGCGCAGGGCTGCGGGGCGGGGCGCGCCGCGCGGCCGCGGTACCTGGAGCGCATAGACAGGTCTGGAAGAAGGCAGGGCTGCGAACGCCCTGTAGTCAAACTTCTTTCCAGACAGGGGCTGGAGAGGACAGCGCGAGGGGGGAGAGGCAGAGAGAGTACGCGCAGGAGGCGAGGGCCGCGGGGCGGGGTCCGCACCCCCACCCCCAGGCCGGAGCGGCGCGGGCGAGGGTGGCGGCTGCGGGCTCCTCACCAGGCGTCCAGGGGCCGGGCTGCGCTGGGGGCCGAGGTCTGCGGGGCGAGAAGCGAGAAGCGGGCGTTGGGAGCCGTCCCTGCGGCGGACCGGGTCCCCGGCTCCCCCACCCCCGGGCACACGGACCTTCCGGTGGGGTGGGAGACGGTGTGGGCGCGGGGGACGGGGCCTCGGCCAGGCGCTCCAGGGGCCCCCGCTTGCCGCGGCCGTCCTGGGACCGGCTGAGGACCATCTGCGCGCGCAGGGCGTCCTGCTCCAGCGACTTCATCCTGGCCGCCCGCCACAGCGCCCGCTTCTCCGCCTCCAGGGCGCGACGCTCGGCCGGGGACAAGGCGCGCTCGGGCGCCGGCGGCTCCCCCAGCTCCGGGCTCTGCATGCGCAGCCGCTCCTGCTGGCGCCGCTCGGCTTTGGCTGTGCGCACCGGGGCGCCGCCGCCTCCCAGGGCAGCGGGGCCAGTCGGGCTGGGCCTGGGAGAGGGGCAGGGTGCGGTGAGGGCGCAGGGCGCGTGCGCGCCTCGAGCCCTCCGGCCGGGGACAGACGGGAGGTCCTCACCCTCCAGTGGGGCCCGGGCCGGCCCAGGGCGGTTCGTCTTCCGGCTCCGGCTCCTCCTCCGGGGCCTCGGCGTCCAGGGCGAGCCCCGCAGCGGCCTCCTCGCGCAGCATCTGAGCTCTCTTCCGCTGCAGCTTGCGGGCTGGCGGGGGCGGGGCAGTCAGACCGGGCGGGGCCAGCCCAGACCCAGGCCGCGCCCGCCCCGCCCCCGCCTCACCTTCCTCCTCCTGCATCTTCCGCAGGTCGTCGGCACCCACCAGGGACACGCGCTTGGGGGGGCCTTCAGCCTGGGGCATGCGCAGCTCCAGCTCGAAGTATTTCTGCCGCTCGCGGAAAGACAGCTGCTCGGGCGAGGCCAAGGTCCCGGGCGCGGGGGGCTGCGGGAGCCAGAGCAGGGCCTTGGACCCGGCACGCCCGCCCCCCCCCCCCCCCCCCCGGGCCGTGCAGGGGAAGGGCTCCCCGCATACCTGGGCGGGGCCGTCCTCGGGCGGGTGCGGGCTGGGCACCGCGGCGAAGGCCCTGTACGCCTGCTTCACGTTGGCAGGCAGCTCGTCGGGGGAGGGGGGCTGCGGGGGGTCGGTTTTAACTGCTGGGGGGGCAGCTGTCCCAGCTGCAGGCACCTCCCGGCCGCCAGCTGTCCCTGCCAACTGCCTCTGACCCCACCGCCACCCTGCCACCCCCACGCCGAGTGGGACGGGGCACTCACAGAGCTGGGACTGCTGCCCCTCTGGGTTGGGGAGCCCCTGGGCCAGGCCCGAGCCAACGGCTGGATGACCCCTGGCTCAGTCTGCAGAGGGCAGTGCGGAGGAGACAGGGAGAAAGGCGGGAGCCGGCTGGGGGCAGTGTTGAGCCAGCAGAGGGGAGGGCGTGGGCAGCCAGGGCCACCCCTGCCCCCAGCTCTGGCCGGGAAGGTATCCACCGGCCTTGTCCTCAGCCGGATGACGGTGGCAGCGGGGAGCAGGGCCCAGTCTCCCCACGCCACCTCCCCAGGGGCTGCACCCAGTGAGCACCGGGACTGGGGACACTCACCTGCTGGCTGCCGGGAGAGCAGGCGGCCTCGGCCATCTTCCCTCCCGTCGTGCTGGACGGTACCTGCAGGGGCTGGGGGCAGTGTGCGGTGAGGGCTGGGTGGCACCGAAGCCACTCCTCAGGCGCCAGCTGACCACCCCCAAACGGGACTAGTGACCAGAAAGGGCTCAGGCCAAAGGTGGGGTCTGGGGTCCTGCCTCGGCTCAGGAGGTTGGAGGCCCAGGCAGAGAGAGCCAGGACGAGACATGCGTGTCGGGGGACAGCTGCTGCCCCGCGCCTATGCCAGCTGCCTAGGAGGGGGCTGGCTGCAGGGCCTCCCGGCTCAGCCACCTCCACCCATGCACTGAGGTGACCCACACCGGTCACCCAAGCTTTGCCTGTCCTGGCCAGAGACGCCAGCCACCCCCCCACAGCCCCAGGGCACTCACACTCCTGCTGGGTCTCCCGGTGGCGGCCAGCTGGGCGAGCCTCGGGGAAGGCTATTTATGCCTCTTGGGGGAGAATAAGAGCCCCCACACCCAGCCCAGCTGCCCGAGCCAGCCCCGCCCCTGCCTCCCCCCCCCCCCCCCGCAGCTGCTCCTCTGCCTGCAGAGGCTGGGCCTGGGCCCCACGTCCACGGCTGCTAGGTGAGGACGCGGGCAGGGGCCCTGTCCAGGCACTGGTCCTGGCGGCGGGGGCCTGGGGCCCGGCAGACCACTGCCCCATGGGCCGTGTGGGGCAGGAGGGATGGGACACTCACGGTGGCCTGCAAGGCCTCGGGCCCCCACGGCGGGCTGGGTGCGGGCAGCTCCTTCTCCTGCACAGAACACGCAGGGCTGGCAGCGGCCGCAGCAGGCGTCCTGACCTTGCCCTCAGGGCTCAGCTCCCGGTCGATGGACGAGATGCTCTCCAGGCTGTTCCGGTGGCCCATGCCGGCCGCAAAGGGGTTGGCAATGACCCCCGGGGACACCTGAGGACGGAGGGCCGAGGTGGGCATGGCGGCCGCCGGGTCCCACCCCCAGGGCAGACTCGGGACTGGGCCTTCAGCCGGAAGTTCACTGCACCGTGGTCCCCCACCGTGCAGGCTGGACCACGTCTGCGGCGTGAGCCCCAAGGAAAGGCCTGCCCGGCTGCCCACTGCCCACTGCCCGGCGACAGGCAGGACGGCGGCTGGGAGGACCTGGGAACACGCCCACCCCACAGGGCAGGCTCAGCGCCTGTCCTCACCACGCATGCGCACTGGTGTTGTCTTTTTCAAAGACGTGTTTGTGTATCTGAAAGGCAGAGACGGGGAGAGATCTCTCCCATCGGCTGGTCCACTCAGGTTAAAGCCAGGAGCCACACAGCCCACCCGGTGAGAGACAGAGAGAAAGGTCTTCCTTCCACTGCTTAACCCCCCAAATGACCGCTAGTCGGCGCTGTGCCAATCCGAAGCCAGGAGCTTCCTCCTGGTCTCCCATGGGGTGCAGGGCCCAAGCACCTGGGCCATCCTCCACTGCACTCCCTGGCCACAGCAGAGAGCTGGCCTGGAAGAGGGGCAACCGGGACAGAATCCGGCGCCCCGACCGGGACTAGAACCCGGGGTGCCGGCGCCGCCGGCAAGATCCACTTCTGATTCCAGCTTCCTGCTGGCGTGCACCCGGGGAGGCAGCAGGCCGTGGCTGGTTCTGACCCGGTTCTGACCCGGCCGCTGTGGGCACCTGAGGGACTGACCCTGCGGATGGACGACCCCTGCCTCTCACAAGTGAAAATACTGACAGGATCGAGATGAGGGGTAAGGGCACGGCCAAGTGACTGCAGGAGCACACACTGAAGGTGGGGAGTCCTGCGGAGCAGACGAGGCGGGGCTGAAGGTCTAGGGCATCGGCAGGTGCCACAGCCGAGGCGGCACGTCACGCCGTAGGTACGAACGAGCGGCAGCCAAGCAGAGAGCAGAGCACCAGGAGCGCGAGCCGACAGCTCGAACCCCAGCACGGCAGGGCAGCGGCGGGAAGCATACTGTGCCGGCTCCCCTGCAGCTCTGGCCACCACGAGGCCCTGAGGCCCCGCCCCGGCCAGCAGCAGGGCACACACCCAGGCTGGACCTCCGGACACCTAGCAGCGCCCGTGCTCCCGGAAGCGGGCGCTTCCACGACCAGGTCAGGGTGCTCAGCAAAGCCGGGTCCCGGCCCAGCCCCTTCCGGGGGCCAGGATGAGGCAGAACGCGGCACGCCTGGTGACGAGGACCAGCCGTCACGGAACCGGAACCGGGCGGCAGGGCCGTCACAGGGGCACTGTGGGCTAAGCCTCTGCCTGTGGCCCCAGCATCCCACGTGGGCGCCGGTCCGAGTCCTGGCTGCTCCTCTTTCAATCCAGCTCTCTAATGGCTGGGAAGGCAGAAGATGCCCACGGGCTTGGGCCCCTGCACCCACGTGGAGGACCTGGAGGAGGCTCCTGGCTGCTGGCTTTGGCCTGGCCCAGCCCTGGTCATTTTGGCCATTTGGGGAGTGAGCCAGCGGAGAGAAGATCGTCTCTCCTCTCTCTCCCCCTCCGCCCCTTCTGTAACTGTCTTTTTTTTTTTTTTTTTTTTTTGACAGGCAGAGTAGACAGTGAGAGAGAGAGAGAGAGAGAGAAAGGTCTTCCTTTGCCGTTGGTTCACCCTCCAATGGCCGCCGCTGCCGGCGCGCTGCGCACTGATCCGATGGCAGGAGCCAGGAGCCAGGTGCTTTTCCTGGTCTCCCATGGGGTGCAGGGCCCAAGCACTTGGGCCATCCTCCACTGCACTCCCTGGCCACAGCAGAGAGCTGGCCTGGAAGGGGGGCAACCGGGACAGAATCCGGCACCCCGACCAGGACTAGAACCCTGTGTGCCGGCGCCGCAGGCGGAGGATTAGCCTAGTGAGCCGCGGCGCCGGCCTGTAACTGCCTTTCAAATACATACATCTTTTAAAGTCTATTTTAGTATCTGCTCGTATTTATCCAAAGGGGAGGCAGAGCGAGGCAGGTTCCTCGTGGGCAGCGCTGTCGTGCTGACCCCGGGAGTGCGTGACGGTCCCTAACAGCTGTGCGTGGGACCCACACTGTCCCTCCGTGCTCGGTGCCGGTGCCGGTGCCAGGGACGGGCCAGCGCCGCCCCTTGCGGTCGTTAAGGAACCAGAGAGGAAGGCTGAGTGGACGCGAGGACACGGCATGGAATCCAGAAGGCTGAAACCATCATGGGGAGCCACTCGGAGAAGCCCGAGAGACAGCCGGGGCAGCCAAGGCAACACCGGCCCGGGCCTGCGTGCCCTGCCTCTGTGGGGGCCAGGCGGGGCAGGGACGCCCATGGCACGCGGTGGCCGGGTAAACACTTGTCAGGATAGAGAAGACCCCCGTCTCAGGCTGGGCGTGTGGCACAGCCGGCATGGGGGATGCCGGCACCCGTTTCAGAACACCTGGTTCAACTCCCAGCTGCTCCGCTTCTGATCTGGCTCCGACCCTGCACCCACGTGGGAGACCCAGAGGAAGCTCCTGGCTCTGGCCCGGCCCAGCCCCGGCTGTTGCGGCCATTTGGGGAGTGAACCAGCGGACGGAGCCCCCTCGCTTGGAGTAAATAAGCAAACCTGGTGGAGCTGGCCCCTTCCGCAGGAGACGCCGCAGAGCGGAACAAGCCCTGCGGGAGGAAAGCCGCCCTTCTCGTCCCGGCAAAGCCACCGAGGCCGAGGACACCACACACCGAGAGGGCGCTGTCGCCCGGCCCGGGGCCCGCGGCGCCCAGTCAGCCCGGTCCAGAAACAAAGCCTGGACCCAGGCGTGCAGAGCACTGCACACCCACGGCTCCTGGCCCCGGGACCACGTAATGCGGCCAGGGTCAGGGGCTCCACTCGCGGGCAGTGTGGAGGCAGACAAGGTGAGTGTGAGAGGCGGGCGCACCCCAAGTTCACGAGACCTGCACACACCCGAGGCTCTGGGTCTCCCTGGTCCAGCACCCTCACTGCCAGGCCCATCAGAAACGCGAGGGCAGCTCCCCGGTGCCGGTCCCCTGCCTGTGGAAGCCCCGCCCACACCGGAGCACGGACACGCCCAGCCAGGCATGGGCACAGCAGCGCCCGCTTCCCGAGGGGCCAGAGCCCCGTAAAGAGACAGACCGTGGAGCTGCAGGGACCGGAAGTTCTGAACACACGCCTGGGAGCAGGGCAGCAGGCCAGGCCCCTTCCCGCACCCCCCGGGACGGCGGGGGGCGAGGGCCAGCCTGTGGCCCGAGCACAGGGCACTGCGTGGTGCACGGGGCCTTAGCAAGCAGAACACAGCCCCTGTGCTCCAACAGTGAGGCCCCAGGTGTCTCTGGCTGGTGTCCAGCAGGCAGTCACCCGCCAGGACCCACGAGAGCCAGCTGAGGTAGAGCCACTGTGAGGAGGGGAAGCCGTGCACGGCCACGTGCCCTGGGACCAGTGGGCTCCCCGAGGCAGCTCCGGGAGGGCGAAGACGGCCGAGAGCAGGATGCTGCCGCCACCCCTGCTCCCCGGGGCCCCTCCCCGCACCCCTGGCTCGGCTAATGCTCTAGGCTTGCGTGAGAGGTCAGCCGGACAGAGGCCACCAGGAAGAGTGAGCTCCTGGCCCAGGGATGAGCTGGGGGAGCAGGAGGCGGCCCCTCGCACACTTGCGCCCCAGTCCCCAGAGCCCGAGGCTGTGGGGACAGCACTGACCTCCAGGGCCGCGGCGGAGCTGGCGTGGAAGCCGTCGCAGACGAGCACGGTGAGGGTGTCGCCCACGCCTCGCAGCAGCTGCACGGCCTCGGCGTGCGTCAGGCCCAGCAGGCTCTGCTGGTCCACCTCCAGCAGCCGCAGCCCCACACACAGCCGCCCGTCGCGTCCGGCCGCCCCCGTGGGGCTCACCTGCGGGGAGACCGACACGGGAGGCCTGGCGCCGGCGGGGCCCGGGGGCCCGGGGGGCCGGGGCCGGCCGGGCAGGGCCTCCCTCACCTTGGATATGAAGATGCCCTCGTCCGTGGGGTCCCAGGGGTTGCCCGCGTGGCCCTTGGCGCCCCCGCGGATGCTGATGCCCAGCTTCTCCCCGGGGGCCTTGCGGATGCACAGCTCCCGCATGCCGGGCGGCGGCGGGTCCCTGCGCACCAGCAGGCACAGCTCCAGGCAGGGCCGCAGCAGCGCGCTCACCGCCTCCTGATGCGTGGCTTCCCGCACGTCCTGGCCGTTCACCGCCAAGATGCGGTCCCCGACCCGCAGGCCACTGCGCGCAGCCAGGCCCCGCGGGAGAACCTGTGGGGGGACGGCCTCGTCCGCTGGGCTGGGCTGCGCCGGCCACGCCCCACACCCACCGTGGGTCCCGCCCACCCTGAACCCTACCTTGGATATGAACACGCCAGGCTCCTGGATGCCAAAGGGGTGGCTCGAGTGGTCAGAGCCCCCTACGATGCTGAGCCCCAGCGGGCCCCCGGCTCGTGGAAGGCGGACCTCCTGGACACACGGGGGCCTTGGTAAGGGCGCGGGGAGGGGGCCTCCACGGGGCTACATCCAGGCCTGAGGGGGCGGAACTCGGGGCCCACGCCCCCGGGGTGGGCGGCTCACCTCCACAGGGTACGGTCCTTCCAGCAGGCTCGGGGCCAGCCTCGGCTGCCCAAGCTCCCCAGGGGCGGCCGTGGGGGTGGGCAGCAGGGGCCCCCCGGCCTCCCGCTCCAGCAGCAGGGCAATGGTGGGGGAGGCAGCGGTGAGCAGGGAGACCGCGTGGTCGTGCCTGGCCTCCGTCATGTCCACTCCATTGATCTGCGTGAGGGCACTGGGGTCACGCGGGCCCCCAAGGGGACAGGACGAGGAGCACCGATGGCCGCCCCCAGCCTCCCCGGGCGCCCCACTCACCGAGAGGACGCGGTCACCGACCTGCAGGGTGCCCGCGCGCTGGGCAGCACCCCCCTCGGCGATGCGGGAAATGAAGATGCCCTGTGGGGAGCAGGGGGCCTCGTGAGGCGGCTCGGGCGCCAGCGCAGCGCCTGCCCAGCCCGCGGCTCCGCCGGGCGCCTCACCCCGTCGCCGGCGCGGTACGGCGTGGAGCCCTTGCCCCCGGCGATGCTGAAGCCCAGCCCCTTCTCGCTGCGGACCAGGCAGGCCGCATGGCGCTGGCGCTGTCGCAGGGCTCCGGGGGCCTCCCGCGAGCCCCCGCCACGCCGCTCCCGCTCCCGGGGGCTGTAGTCATCCTCGGGCCGCAGGGGCGCGACGGTCACCGCGTTCTCCGGCTCCACCATGCGCTCCCGCCACACCCGCATCTGCACGGTGGCGCCCGCCCCCCGCAGCGCCTCCACCGCCTCGTGGTGCTCCGCCTCCTGCAGGGCCACGCCGTTCACCTGCGGGGGTGGGGGCAGAGCCACTGCGGCCACGCTGCGTGCGCCAAGGCAGCCCCCGCCGGCCCCAGCCCTCCTCCAGGGGAAAGCCGGGAGGCAGCCAGGCCGGGTCCCCAGGCCGGGTCCCCACGCCGCCCAGCGCCGCCCCGCTCGCCTCCCCGCAGGAAGGCTGAGGCCTCTCCTGAGCTGCTGGCCACCCACGTGCTCAGGGCGGGGACCAAACCCCTACACCTGCTCGGGCCTGACCCCCTCCAAGCCAGCCCCGGGGCTGCCGTGCCCCACACCACCCACGCAGACGGGTTCTCCCAGGGGCTGGCCGCTGGGCCGCCACGGCCTCCCCCGTGGTCGCGGGCCCAAGTCTCTCCGTCCGTGGCTCACCTCGAGGAGCTTGTCGCCCACTCGGACGCCGGCCCTGGCCGCGGGCCCCTCCTCGGACACCCGAGAGATGAAGATGCCCTGCGGGACAGGCAGGTGGGTGCTTGCCCGCCCTCCTCATCCCGGCCCCGCCCACTAGAAGCCCTCGGCTGTGAGCTGGCTGCGGGCCTGGGCGCACTGCCTCCCCCAGCCAGCGCCTCTGGCCACACAGCAGCGGGGGGCGGGCCGCCTCACCTCGTCGTCCCCCTTGTAGGGAGTGGAGCCCTTGCCCCCCGCGATGCTGATGCCCAGGCCCCCGGTCTGCCGCACGATGGTGAGAGTGAGCTGCAAGCAGAGGGCTGGCTCAGGGGGCTGCGGAAGCCCCTCGGAGCCCCGGGGTGCGCGAGGGCGAGGCGAGAGCCCGCAGCCCAGGAGGCGAGGCCGGCGGAGCGGGTACAGACCTCCTCCTCCTCAATGCGGGCGGGCTCTATCAGCAGGTTATTGGCCTGGTCGAACGACACGCCCTGTCAGGACGGCACCAGCAAGGCAGAGCGGGTCAGCCACCGCCAGCCCCACCACCACCTCACCCGGCCCAGCCGCGAGCACACACCAAGCCCCATAGCCCAGGCCGGCCCAGCCCCGAGCGACGCTCCAGGACCCGCAGCTGTCGGCTCAGGGGAGGGCAGCACCAGCACAGGGAGGATCCTGCAGCGTGGCTCTCGGGGTTGGGAGCTGGCCCACGGCCCACAGCCCGCGGCAGGGGGTCAGGCAGAAGCTGCGTGTGTCCTGGGGTCAGCGCCAGCGCGAGCCCTGGGAACAGGCTGGGGCCGGGACCCACCTTCACGGAGGGCACGCAGGGCCCCGCCTCCTTGTCCTCTTCCTCGCTGGCGGCCCCGCCCTCCTCCTCCGCTTCAGCCTCCTCCTCCTCCTCCTCCTCCTCCTCCTCGGCCCCGTTCTCCTCCTCCTCCTCCTCCTCCTCCTCCTCCTCCTCCTCCTCCCCCTGCGCCCGAGGCGCCCGGGGCGCACGGGGGCCGTCGTGCCAGTCGCCAGGCAGGGCGGGGCCCTGGCCGTCCGGCTGCGCCCCCCGCAGCAGGGCCACCACGGCCTCCGGCTGCGGCAGCTTGCAGATCTTGAAGTGCTTCTTGTAGTGGGGCGTGTCTTTGCGGATGAGCCGCTGCCGCCCGCCCGGCAGGGGCCAGGGCGCCTCCAGCTGCCCCTCCGGGCTGTCGGCGTCCTCGGCGAAGTGCACTGTGGGCTGCGTGGGCAGCAGGGTGAGGGGCGGCCTGGCCTGGCCCCACCCCCCGCAGGCGGCAGTGTGACGGGCGGCTCTGCGGCTGGAGACGCGCCCCCCTCACGCCAGCGCAGGCCGGCCAGGGCCCCGCCCTCACCTCCTCGTACTCCTCCTCCGGGTCGTCCTGGGGGCTCGGGCCCTGCACGGTCAGCGCGTCCCCGGGCTCTCCCGCGGAGGCCGTGCTGGCGGCCGCGCCGGAGTCCTCGCTCAGCCCCGACTCGCTGCTCAGCCTCTTCTCCTGCGGGCGGCAGGGCGGGCATGGGGAGCGGCCTCCCGCACCGGGGTCCACCCCACACCCCTCCCGCACCCGGGGTCCTCCCCACGCCCCTCCCGCACCGGGGTCCACCCCACACCCCTCCCGCACCCGGGTCCTCCCCACGCCCCTCCCACACCCGGGTCCTCCCCACACCCCTCCCGCACCGGGGTCCACCCCACGCCCCTCCCGCACCCGGGGTCCTCCCCACACCCCTCCCGCACCGGGGTCCACCCCACACCCCTCCCGCACCCGGGTCCTCCCCACGCCCCTCCCACACCCGGGGTCCTCCCCACGCCCCTCCCGCACCGGGCTCCACCCCACACCCCTCCCGCACCCGGGGTCCACCCCACACCCCTCCCGCACCCGGGTCCTCCCCACACCCCTCCCGCACCTGGGTCCACCCCACGCCCCTCCCGCACCCGGGGTCCACCCCACGCCCCTCCCGTACCCGGGGTCCACCCCACACCCCTCCTGCACCCGGGGTCCTCCCCACACCCCTCCCGCACCGGGGTCCACCCCACACCCCTCCCGCACCCGGGGTCCTCCCCACGCCCCTCCCGCACCCGGGGTCCACCCCACGCCCCTCCCGCACCGGGCTCCACCCCACACCCCTCCTGCACCCGGGGTCCTCCCCACACCCCTCCCGCACCGGGGTCCACCCCACGCCCCTCCCGCACCCGGGGTCCACCCCACGCCCCTCCCGCACTGGGGTCCACCCCACACCCTCTGTGCACCGCGCCCTTGCCCTGCAGGCCCCCTGCCCCCCCGCAGCGTGGTGCCAGCTGCTGCCCCTCCCACCTCCTCCGGGGGCTCAGGCCGGCAGGGCGCCTCGGCCCGGCGCTCCTCCATGCCCCGCTTCATCACCTTCAGCTCGCTGGGGTGGGGTGTGGCCCGGCGCTGCAGGCCCTGCGGGAGGACGGGGTGAGGGAGGGAAGCAGGGCGGCGGGCAGGTGGCGGGGCGGGCGCTCGGTGTCCGGCCCCCCCCCCCGTACCCGCTTTTCGGCAGCGGCCTCCTCGGCGTCCTCGCCGCCCGCGGGGCTGTCCAGGAACTGGATGACGCTGGCACGGCTCGGGGGGACGTCGCTCCAGCTCTCGGAGGGGCTGCCCTGCTGCCCGGGGTCCTCTGAGGGAGGCAGGGGTCAGGTCCAGGCCCCCCCGAGGCCACGCCCGCGCTGGGCGGAGCCGGGCCCCGGCGACCTACCGAGGCCAGGCAGCGGCTGCTGCGGGAGCAGGTAGCAGGTGAGCACCTTCTCGCCGGTCTGGGCGTCGTCCTCGGTCTGGAAGCGCAGCATGGGCTGCGCCTGGTTCTCGGCCAGCCACAGGGCCTTGAGGTTGAGGTGGGTGAGCGCCAGCGGCAGACTCCGCAGCCTGGAGGCGGCAGGCGCGGTGAGCGGCTGCGCCCCGACGGGGCGGGGGCGGGGGCGGGGGGGGGGCGGCACTCACCGGTTCCCGGCCACGTCCAGCACGTGCAGCTCGGCGGTGTGGGCCAGCTCGGGCGGCAGGGCGGCCAGGCGGTTGTCCCTCAGGGAGAGGACGCTGAGCGCCACGCAGCCCCCGATCTCAGGCGGCAGTGCCTCCAGGTGGTTCCGGTCCACGTTGAGGTTGGTCAGCTTGGTCAGCCTCCCCAGAGAGCGGGGCAGAGCCTGGGTGGGCAAGGCGAGGCCAGCGGTTGCAGGAGCCGGGAGCCCCCCAGGGCAGACGAAGGAGGACAGAGCCCCCGACCCCTGCTACCCAGCAGGCCGAGACCCACCACCACGGCGGGGCCGGCGCTGTGTGCAGTGGGTTAAGCGGCCACCCTCGGTGCGAGCGCCAGCTCCGTCCTGGCTGCTGTCTCCACCCAGCTCCCTGCTGTGGCCTGGGAGAGCGGTGGACAACGGCCCGAGGGCTGGGGCCCCTGCACCCGAATGGGAGACCCAGATGGGGCAGCTGGCTCCGGCCTGCCCGGCCCTGGCCACGACAGCCACTTGGGGAGTGAACCAGCAGACAGAAGCCCTCCACCTCCACCTCCCCTTCATTCTCCCTTCCAGACAAATCTTTGAAACCAGGACAAGACCGCCCACCGCCGACGCCCAGCCAGGCCGTCTGCAACCCAGGACCTGAAGGGCTCCCAGCTCCGCCCTCCCCAAAGCCCCGCTGTCCCAGGGCTCCCTGTCCCTGTCCCCCACAGGGTCGCCCTATCCGTCCCCACGGCCTGGGCACCCCCTGCTCTGCACAGGAGGTGCCTCCCCCTTCCCGGGGCCACGGGAGATGAGACCACAGCGTGGCAGGGGCCCCAGTCTGCTCCACCCTCGTTCCTGCCTTCCCCCACCCCTGCCCCGCGGCCCCCACCCCTGCCCCAGCCAGGGAAGCTTCCTCTTCAGACCCAAACGCCTCCCTCCCTCGCAGCTCGAGCCAGGCCAGCTCAGCCCGCCGCGTGGGCCCACACGGGGTCCCCACCCTCAGGGTCGTGTGCCGCGCACCCCGCAGCTCCCAGCCGCAAAAGCAACACCCGGGAGCAGCACCGGCCCGGCACGGGGCCTACCGTCAGGAGGTTCTCGGTGAGGATCAGCTCGGACAGGTTCTCGCAGTCTCCGATGGCCTCGGTCACTTCGCACAGCCGGTTCTGGTCCACCTTCAGGATGGACAGCTGCTTCAGCTGGCCTGGCGTGAGGGGGACGCAGAGGGGGCTGGGGGGGGGGCCGAGGCCAACCCTGGGCACCCCCCCACCGTGCAAGACACACGAGACCCCCACTCCTCTGAGGGCTGCCGAGGGCCACCGACCCGCTCCCACGACGCCTGGGCCCCCGTCCTGCTTGCCCAACCCAGGACTGGCGGGGCCACGCCTCCTCGGAGGGCACGCACCAGGCCGCACAGGACCGGCACCGGATCTGGGCATGGGTTCTCTTCGGGCCCTCCCTGCTACCGGGGCGAGGCCCAGGCCCCCCCGAGCCCTCCAGCACCAGAGCCACCCCCGGCCGGCACTGACCGATGCCGTCGGGAAGCCGCTGCAGCAGGTTCTGGGAGAGTAGCAGGTCGGTGAGCAGCGCCAGGCCCCCCAGCTCCACGGGCAGCTCCTCCAGCCGGTTCTCCGACACGTCCAGGCACACCAGGCGCCGCAGGTTCCCCAGCTCCTGGGGGGGGGGGGCGCCGGTTAGCCAGCGGGCAGAGACGCGGGGCGCCGGGGTGCCGCCCGCACTCACCGGGGGCAGCGCCGACAGCTGGTTCCGGTCCAGCCACAGCTCCCGCAGGTTGGGCAGCGCCCCTAGCGTGTCGGGCTGCGGGAAGAGAGCGGGAGGGGAGGGAGGCTCGGCCCGCCCGCCCCTGCCCCGCCCCGCCCCCCAAGGCCCCGCCTCAGGCCCCGCCCGCACCAGCACTTCCAGGTCGTTGCCTCCCAGATCCAGCTGCTCCAGCTTGACCAGGAAAGACAGCGACCTGCGGAGGAGACGCGGCTGAGCGCCTGCCCGCGGGCCGGCCCCACCCAGCCCGGGGCGGCGCACTCACGCCGGCAAGGACTTCAGCAGGTTCTCCCGGAGCTCCAGGGTCACCAGGTTGGCCAGGCTGCGCGAGAAGCCGGGGGCGGGAGTGAGAAGGGTGAGGAAGTGAGGAAGGCAGAGGCGGGCCCCGGGGGTGGCCACTCACCTGCCCACGTCCCCGGGCAGTGCCTGCAGGGACACGTCATTCAGGGCCAGGTGAGCCAGGCTGCGCAGCTGCGTGAAGCCCTCGGGGAGCCTGGGGGGGGCGCAGGGCCTCAGACGCAGGGCGCGGGCCGCCCGCAGCCCCGGCCCTCCGGCCGCCGGCCCGCCCCGCCCCCGGCCGCGGCCCACCTGGACAGGGGGTTCCCGCTGAAGTCGGCGATCTCCAGGGCCTTGCAGAACTTGATGCTCTCGGGGATCTCGGGGATGTCTGCGAGAGGCCCCGACAGTTGCTCTGGCCCCGCCCCGCCCCGCCCCCAGCCCCGGCCTGCCCGCCCCGCCCCGCCCCGCCCCCGCCCACCGTTGCGGGAGACGTCCAGCTCCACCAGCTGCATGAAGTTGGCCACCTCAGGGGGCAGCCGCTGGATCTCGTTGTCACTCAGGCCCAGCTTGCGCAGGTTCAGCAGCCGGAAGAAGGGCTGTGGGCAGGGGGTGTGGCTGGGGGATGGGCTCTGGGGCAGAGCAGCCCCCCCAGCAAGAGCTCTGGACGCGGGGGAGGGAGCACCCACGGGCCCGCCCACAGACTCCTGCGGGGCTGCGCCACGCCTCCCACCGGCTCAGAGCTGCCCGCTGCCCACTGGACGGCCCGTCCCCCGCCTCCGTGCGCGTGGGGACCCCAGCCTGGAGACCAGCCCTCTGGGGTCCTCTGGCACGCCCAAGCCACACCTCAGCAGATCCACGCTGAGAACCGGGCAGAGACCACACACGCACGCACACACACACACACACACACGTACACACGCAGAGGCGCGCGCCGGCCCGCAAAGCGGCGCAGGGGGACCCCGGGCGCGCACCGACGCCCAAGGAGGCAGGGCTGTCACGCCAGGTTCCCCGGCACAGCCACACCCTCCGTGGCACCAGTCCCCGGCGCTCAGCACCCAGCCCCTGGGAAGGAAATCCCTCATAACCTGCTTCCTCCGGCTCCGCCGGAGCGGCCCGGGAGAAGGAAAACAAGCCGACCGGAAGAACGGGAGCGCCGGCCGGGACCTCGGAGGGCCCCCGACCCGTCCCCGCGCCGGGAGGGGCAGCGGCAGCGCCGCCCGCCGGCCTCGCCCGCGGCGAGGCACCTGCCGCCCGCCGGCGCGGCGCAGGTGCGGGCTCACCTTGGGCAGCTCGCGCAGCTGGTTGGCGTCGAGCAGCAGCTCCTCCAGGCTGCGGCTGTAGCGGTAGATCTCCTCGGGCACGGCCTGCAGCGAGCAGTGCCGCTTGTCCACCGACTCCACGTGCCGGTTGCAGCGCCACAGCGGGATGCACTTGAGCATGGTGCGGGCTCGGCGGCGCTCGGCGGGCTCGGGGCGGGGGGCGGGGCCCGGCCCGCATGGGCGCCGGGCGGGGGGCGGGCCGGCGCCGGGGTCCGGCCGGGGCGGCTCTGGGCCCGGCCGGCGCTCCCGGCTCTCGGGCCGCGGGGCCGGCGCGGAGGCGGCCGGGACTCGACTCTCAGGCGGCCAGGAAGCGCCGGCGGCTCCGCATCCCGCCCGCCCGCCCGCCCGCTCAAGCACAGCTCGGCTCGGCCCGCCCGCTCGTCCGCCCGCCGCCGGAACCACCGCCGCCGCTGCTGCCCGCCGACTGCCCCGCCGTCGCGCGGCCCGCCGGGAAGCCGAGTCCCGCCCTCGCCGCCCGAACTACAACCCCCAGAAGGCACCGCGCCGCCTCCGAGGACCTCGCGCACAGCCTGCCGGGAAGCCGGCTCCAGCCCGAACGCGGAGGCCCCGGGGAGCTCCGTAGCGCCCCGCCCCGCCCCCCAGGCCTGCCGCGAGCCCCGGCGGCTGCCCCCAGGTCCACAGCACGGCCGGACCGACGCGCGCGCACTCCCGGTCGCCTCCCTCCTCCTCAGCCCCAGGCCCCTCGCGCCCACCCCGTGCGGCTGCAGACCCGCGGTCGGCGTGGCTCCCTGCACGCACGTCCGCACGCGCGCGCACCAGCGCCGGCCCCCGGAACGATGCGGGACACAGGCACGTCGAGAGCCAGCAGCTCCTGCTCCTTTATCCACACTACAGACGGGGCGGGCAGCGCCCCCGGCCCGGGGACACGACTGTCACAGAGAACCCAGACAGGGAGGCAGAGCGAGTCCGGGGGGGGGGCCGCGGTCAGGCCGAGAGGTCGCTGTTGTCGAAGCGCTCCTGGTCGTACACCTCGGCCACCACCTTGCGGCCGGCGAACCAGCGGCCGTTGAGGGCCTGGATGGCCTTGTGAGTCTCGGAGGCCACGGAGAACTCCACGAAGATCTTCACGATGATCTCGGCGTCCTCCTCCTCGCCCTGCTTCTCCTGGTAGATGATCACGCGGTTGACGGCCCCGAACTTGCCGCACTCCTCCGTCACCTCCCCCTCCAGGTCGTCGTCGATGTCCTTGGGGTCCACCATGTTCCGCAGAACCATCACCGTGGACTGTGGGGGGCAGAGCGCGCAGCGCTGAGCGTCGGCCCCGCCCCCGCCCGCGCGCCGGCCCCGCCCCGGCCCGCCCCCTGCCCCGCCCACCTCCTGCTTGCGCAGCAGCTTCTGCATCACCATGTGGCGCGCGCTGCTGCCCGAGATGCTCATGTGCTCCTGCTCGCTCAGCATCTCGGGCCGCTCGGACTCGGGGAACAGCTCCTCCTCCTCCTTCTCCTTCTTGGGCTCCAGCAGTCCCAGGGTGGGGGGGCTGGCCAGGATCGGGTTCACCACGCCCACGGAGGGGATGGTGACAGGAATGGGAGGACGGGCCGGGGTCACACCTGCAGCAACACCAGCCGGGTCCAGCAGTCACCCCTCCCCCAGTGCGCGACGGCCGGCCGGGCCGCGGGAGGAGGGGACCCTGCCCCGCGCAGACCCACCTGTGATGACTCCCGGCGCCTGTGCAGCCATGACAGCCTGCGGCAACGCCCCCAGGGGCTGGGCCAGCGTGAGGGCTGGGGACACCAGTCCAGGTGTAGCCAAGGAACCCAGCACTGCCGCTCCAGCCACGGCTTCCTGCAACCCAAAAGGCCACCACGCTCAGCCCTGTCACCTCCACTCAGCACCCCTACAGGCCAGACCCCAAGTAGCCGGTGGGGTGGGGGCACTGCCCCGCCCGTGTCACCGCAGGTCCCTACCTGAGCTGTGATTTTGGCCGTGGCTGCAGCTGCGGCCACAGCAGCAGCAGGCGGGAGACCTCCAGGTGTGGCAGGTGTCAGCAGGGGCATGGGGGGTGTGACGGCCTTGCCCACCCGCAAGTACTGGCCGCCCAGGTCGAAGAGGTTCATGGAGGACACGGCGTCCTGGGACGACTGTGCCTTCTCGTACTCTGCAGGGCAGGGGCGCCGTGAGGGGGCAGCCTCGGCACGGGGCGCCCGCTGCCGCCGCCGCCGCCGCCCCCAGCTCACCAATGAAGCCGTAGCCCTTGTGCTTGCCGGTGGTGGGGTCCCGGGCCAGCGTGCAGGACTTGATCTTGCCGAAGGCCTCAAACACACTCTTGATGTCGTCGTCTGACAGGTCCTGGTGCACGGAGGCCACGTAGATGCGGTTGAAGGCGCGCGCCTCCTCAGCCAGCTGGTCGATGATGGGCTGGGCCTGCCCAATGTTGCTGGGCCTGCCCACCTGGGGAGGGGGCGGGGGGGCCAGAGGCACCTGTCAGCCCGGCCGCCCGGCGCTGCTCCGCGCCGTGGGGGCCCGGCCCCTGCCCTCACCTTGATGTTCCTGCCCCCCAGCATCACGGAGTTCATCTGCTCCAAGGCCAGCTGTGCGGCTTCGGGGACCTCGTACTCCACAAAGGCAAAGCCCTAGGCACAGGGGAGCACGCGTGAGGCTCGCGCCGGGGCGGCGGGGCGGGGCGGGGCGGGCCGCGCCTGTCACCTTGTGCTTCATGGTGACAGAGTCCCAGGACATGTCGATGCTCTTGATGGGGCCAAACGGGGCGAAGGCCTGGCGGATCGTGTCCTCCCCCAGCTCGTAGTAGATGGAGCCCACGTAGACCCGACACATGATGGCCAGCGCCCGCTGCCGCTGAGCCGCCATCTGCAGCAGGACAGGGGAGACAGCCACCGGCTGGTCAGGGGTGCAGGAGGCCTGGCGGCCCACTCCCCTCCTGGCCCACCCCCGGCACTACTGTGGGGAGGGCTGCCCACACGACAGCGAGGTGCAGGCTCGGCCCCTGTAGTCAGGGCGAGGGGGTCAGGAGGACCCCACCCCCAGGAAGGAAGAGCAGGCCCAGGGTGGCCACGGTGCCTCCCAGCTCGCCCACCCCAGCAGACTGCAGCAGTAAGCCGGCGGGTGGGTGGGGGCGGGGCTGTGCGCCCTCCCACCCAGCCCACCCTCCAGTCTGGGGGCCAGGGAGCCCAGGCTGAGCTGGGAGGGCCTCCCGCTGCCCCGGCCAAGCAGGCAGAGGAGGAGTCCAGGTGGAGGGACCCACTGTCTGGAGGGCAGAAGAGAAGACAGGGCAGCGCTGCCCAGAAGAGGCCCGGGGGAGGTCAGAGGTCAGAGGCCCGGACAGGGGCTCCCTGGAGAGACAGGAGGGGCAGCAGCTTGTGCGGGGCTGACTCTGGGGGGGGGGGGGCCTCGATGCTCTACACGCACACTCCCTCCCCTCCACAGAAAAGAGCCACCTACAGCCCGTGCGACAGCCACGGGAGCTGGCCACAGCAAGGCTGCTGGCGTGGCCCCTGGGAGCAGCATGGGTAGCAGACCCCAGCGGAAAAGCCCTGGGATCTCTGTCGCTGGGGAGGACACAGGCCTGTGGCTGTGAGCTGGACCGTGCCGAGGGCCCTCCCACCTCACGTGGGCGTGCCAGGCAGGGGCGCCAGAGCCAGAGGCAGCGGGCTGCAAACCAGAGGCCAGCGAGCCAGAGCCCGCCCCGCCCAGCAGCGAGGCTCTCCTCTCACCCTCACAAAGGGGCCAGTGGGGCCAGAGACACCGGCCAGCCCAGCGCTGGCCGAGCCTCCCCTCCCTCAGACGGGGCCTTCCCTCAAACTAGGAAGTCCCTGAAAATGGGGCTGCTGCCCTCTGACCCGGCCTCAGGCTCCCGCTCAGACCAAGGACCTGCCGGTGCAGCCACGCCCCTCCCAGCGGACTCCCCGTCTCCCCTCAGGTCAGAGTTGCCCAAGACAGGGTCTCGTCTCCTCTTCACTGTGGGGTTCCCCAGCCACGGAGGGCACGCTGCTGTCTCCTGCCACGCCTCCCCCACCTGGGGCTCTCAGAGAGGCCTCGCCGAGAGCCCTGCACACAGCCCAGAGTCGGGGCCAAGCTGCACCCTTGCCCTCCCTCGAGGGGGGCCTGGCCGCCGCCTCAGCCTCCGAGAAAGGGAGGGGGCGTCTCCTTCCCCAGTCCCTCCGCAGGCCTGGCCATGGCCTCTGCCTCCTCCTCCCCCCGGCCTCGTGGCCTCTGCCCCTTGTTGAGAGCCAGGCCCTAGGCTCAAGTCCCCGGCCTCTGCCCTTCCCTCACTCGCTTGCTGGGGGCCCCCCAACTCCGCCCTCCATCCGTCCTCCCTCCATGATGGGGCCATGGGTTAGGACCCCTCTCTCCTCAGGGGCCTGACCCCAACCCAAGAGCCCGGGCAGCCTGGATACTGACGGAGCTGGCGGCACGGTGGACGGGCCTGGCGCCGGCAGCTGCCCTCCGCTCCGCAGTTACCTGGCCGGTTAGTTTTAAGGCGGGCCCTCAGAGCAGACGGAGGCCTCCCCTGGGGGCGGTCCCGGGGTGGGCGCCCACACACTGGCCCGCCGCGCCTGGCGCTCTGCTGCGCTCGTCCTGAGCTGGCGGGCAGGGCCGGCTAGGGCGCAAGGTCCCCAGCGCGCGGGCCGCACTGCCCCCCCTAGCCTGACTAAGGACAGAGCCCCGGCAGAAGTGAGCAAGTCTATTGACCGATTGCAAAGGTGAGAGAGGATCTCCAAAGCCCATTGTCACTGCTGCCATCTGAAAGACAGTAAACACAGAGTTCAGTCTGTTGGAGCCGAGCAGGCCCGCTCTCGTCAGCACCTCACGCAGGCGGCCGCAGGCCCAGTCCCCCTGCCTGGGAGGCCCACCTGCCTTCCCATGCTGCCGCCGCCTAGCTGGCCGCTGGCGCCTGCCCACGGGGGCGTCCGGGCCCCGGAGCCCTGCCCGCAGCCTCGCCGGAGGAGAGGGACGCACGGATAAGAGTGAACAGCCGGGCTTCCCGGCAGCGTGCACGTCTGAGGGCGGGGAGGGGGTGGGAGGCACGAGGCCCAGGAACCGCTGGCCTCTGACTGCGAAGCCTCTGGCCGTACGCTTAGGGCAGAGTCTGGGAGGCACCCCCAGACCGTCCCCTGGCCCCGGGCCCTAGCCCCGATAGTCTGGACTCGCTGCAGGGGTGGGAGCCTGACCGCCTGATCCAAGGCCGCAGGGGCAGGAGGGTGCACAGCCCGCACGCCGCCACCGCAGCCGTGCAGCCTGAGGGGAGCACTGGGGAGCCCCCGGCGACAGGGAGGGGCGGTGGAGGGGACAGGAGGAGCTACAGAGGAGGACCCCGAGGGTCCCGAGAGTCCTTGCGCATGTGAGAACCGTTCACACCTTCTGGGGAGGAGGAAGAGAGCGAAGAGGAGGCGGCGTGGGCGGCGGGGTGCGGGCGGGGCGCGCTCACCTGCAGGTTGGTGAGCTGCTGCTGCTGGTGGGCGATGGTCTGCTTCACCAGCACGCTCTTGATGCTCTGCTCCATGGCGTACTTCTTGGCCTGCGGGAGACAGCGGTGAGGAGCACTGGGGGCCCCGCCCGCGGGGAGGGCCGGCCCCGCCCGCCCCCGGCAGAGCCCCCCAGGAAGACACACGCTCACCTTCTGGAGGGCCTCCTGCTGCTCGGGCGTCAGGGGAGGCAGCCCCAGCTTGGCGGCTGTGCTCTGCCCGTTCTCCATCTTGATGGCTTCTGTGCCCTGGAGGGCGGGGACTGGTTCAGCAGCAGCCTGAGGCCCCTCACGGCCCCCGCCCCTCCAGGGCCAGGCCCAGCACCTGCTGTCCCCTGCCTGGCGGGGATGCGGGTCTCCCCCAGGGATTCCGGGCCAACCCAGCACCAGGGTGGGTCCAGGCAGCAGGAGAGGGGGAGCCCCTTGCTGCCAGTCCCCCTGCCCCCGGGGAAAGCGGTCAGGCTCCGAACATCCCAGAACTGCCGGATCCTGGGCTGCCTGGCACCCAGGCTTCTCAGCCTTGTCAGAGTGAGTCCCCGAAAGGGACATGAACTTGGCTTCCAGGGCCAATGGAGGAACAGTGCAGGCAAAGCGCTCCCCATCGCAGCCCCTCCCTCTGCCCAAGAGCCCCAGAGGTGCCAAGCACCTGCACAGGCCATGCCTGCCACTGGGAGGCACCAGGCAGGGTGGACACTGCCCAGGGACAGGGCGGCTGGGCTGGGCTGCAGACCCCAGCGGAAGCCATGAGCATCGTGTTTCCCGGCCCTTGGCAAGGGAAGACCGTGGGCGTCCAGCAGGGTCGTGGTAAAGTGCGCACAGGGAGCACAGGGCAGGTCTGCCTGTCCACAGCTCCAAACCACAGACTCCACAGGCTCGAGAGGGGCGGGGAGGAGTGCAAAGCTAGGATCCAGGCTGGGCTGCAGACCCAGACCCCGAGAACCCCATCCTGGTGAGCCCCAAGGCCTATCAGAGGTCGGCGCCAGTCTGGTTCACACTGGCCTGTCCTGGCCGCTCTCCCAGCTGGCCCCAAGCCCATGTCTCCTTAGTGGGAGAGGGCAGAGCAGGCTGTCACCATGGTAATCAATGCCAGCCCTCTCAGCCCCCTAGAAACTCCTCAATCTCCTCTTTGTCTTGAGAAACAAAAGGCCCTTCTCCCACCAACCAATGGCCGGCTGGGGGAAAGGCTGCATACCACACCCCCCGTGCCTGGGGGGCGGGAGAGCCTAGCTCCAAGGGGCCACCTCGAGAGGCTGCTGGGGCCTTCGGGATGGGGCAGCACAAAGAACCAAGCACCCAGCTGCAGGGCCGAGCTCTGCTCCCAAGGCCCACCTGCACCCACCCTGGAGCGAGGGGCCCAGGCGGGGAGCGGGCGGGGCGGGGCGGTCCCAGCCAGCCCTGTCCTTTCTCCAATACCCTATCTTGTGCTCCTTTTGTAAACTCACAAAGCGCTACAATGAGGCTTGCGCTTCTCGCTCGCATTCTACACCTTCCACACAGCATGACAGCCCTGCTGGCCAGTCCCAGGAGCCCCACCCAGCCAGACCACTGGCCCGGGAGAAGCAGGCTGGGGCTGGGCGGGGCCAGGGCAGCACAGGCTCAGGACATGGCCCACAGTCCCACAGTCCCACAGGCAGATGGCAAAGCCGCGCCCCCGGGGCTCCTGACCCACGCCCCACCACGGCTCTCTGGTTAGGGTGTGTAGGCCGGCCAGCCGGCAGGCAGACGGAGGCCCAGGGAGAGGACGCCCAAGGTCAGTACCTGCGGAGGTTTCCATTTGTCTCCCGCTGCCACCACTGCCGCCGCCGCCGCCGGCTCAGACCCCCCTGCTTGCTGGCCATTGACCTGCTGTAGGCAAAGAAGGACACGTTGTCATGGATGGTCACACGGCCCCACCCACCCCAGCCCCCTCCTCTGCCCACACTAATGGCTGAGCTCCCCGTGGACAAAGGAGGCCAGGCGGAGACATAGGAAGAGATCAGCTCTGGCCTGATCCCTGAATTATTCTCAACGCTACCTCCACCCCACACTGCCCATTCCTCACACCCACAGCAGCCCAGGCCCTGGCCCAAGTGGCATCTGGGACAGGCCTGAGCTGGCAGCGAGGAGGAAGAGGGGAACAGCGTGCACTCCCACCCCCGTCTCCCAGCAGCGGGCAGTGGCAGGTGCCCAGCTGTCTCCCCCACGCCCTCCCCAGGCGGCAGGGCTGGACTACAGCTCGGCATCAGTCCCGCTGCTTCCACAGGTTCTGGCCAGGCCTAGGCCTGAGCTGAAGAGCCCCCCCCCCCCCCCCCCCCCCGCCAACAGCGCAAGGCTTCTCTCTCCGCAGCCACACTGCTCAGGGCTGCCTAACTCCTCGGAGCGCAGCTCCAGGCCTGCTCCTCCGCACTGGACAGAGCCCTAGCCAGGCAGGTAGGAGGAGGGGCAGCTCCCGCCAGATGAGCGGTGTGCGGGAGGCTGGGCAGGACCGCACAGCGCAGTGTTCTCACCCTCTCAGCTCCCACCCCTGCAGCTGGCTGACCTGGCACGGGCCGCGCCGGGGACCCAGCCTGCTGGGGAAGGAGCGCCTGGCACTGCTCTGGATGTCAGCCCCACGCATGCCGGGGAACAGCCCTGAGGGCAGGCCTCCCCAGAGCGGGGACACAGGCTCAACGCCCACGGAAGACATGGTTTCAGGAAGTGACCGTGGGGGCACCGTCCTGTCCTGCCTTCCTGCCCTCCGAACGCACGGCCCAGGACGACATCCACGACAGAAGGAAGTCCTCCGGCCCCGGGGAGCAGGGCTGGGCTAACCGCTCCCTCAGAGTGGCCATCGTCACAGCCACACGCGTCGGCACTGGGCAGGGGCCCCTCCGAGAAGCAGGGCAGCCCAGGCACTGGTGTCCAGGCCTCAGGCTCCCGGCTGCCTCAGACACTGAGCGCCTCACCTCCGGAGCGCACAGCACCTGGAGCCACGTTAGGCTCAGCGGCAGGCGTCTGAAGTACTGGCTAAGACAACCACATCCAGGGCCCATGCTGTGGCACAGCGGGTTAAAGCAGCGGCCCGCAGTGCCGGCGGCTCCACTTCCCACCCAGCTCTCAGCTGTGGCCTGGGAAAGTAACAGAAGATGGCCCAGGTGCCTGGGCCCCTGCACCCACGTGGAAGACCCGGAAGAAGCTCCTGGCTTCGAATCAGCCCAGCTCTGGCTGCTGTGGCCATCTGGGGAGTGACCCAGCAGATGGAAGACCTCTCTCTCTCCGTAACCCGGTTTTTCAAATAAATACAATATATCTTGGTGGGCGGGAGACCTCTACACCCCATCCAAGAGTGCCTGGACTGGACTCTGGGCCCTGGCTCCCAGTTCCAGCTTCCTGCTAACAGACGGCCTGAGAGGCGTCCCGGGAGGGTACAGCAGTCAGCCCGTCCCCTCCATGGGAGACCTGGGATTCAGCCCCAGCGCTCAGCTCCGGCCTGGTGCAGCCCGGGCTGTTCCGGGCACTTGAGGAAGGATCAAAGGAGGAGAGCTCTGTCTGTCTGCCCCGCAAATAAAAACAAAAGACATGTTTATTTTGGTAGAAAAAATCCTGAAATCCATGCATAGGGTTTTCATGATGTGCACTTTCATAAACATTAAAAAAAAGAAAAAAACTTTGTACAAAGGATTTCAAAAATTTTCTGTACCAAAACACCTTACGTTTTAACTTGAACTTCACTTTCAAGCAGTTTCTTGAGGTGCCCACCCCTCAGTGCGTCCTGCGCAAACCCTAGGATCGGCAGTGTGGAGCCCTCAGAGTCGGACCCAGGGCGCGCTGGCGGCTGCCTCCCCGTCCTGTGCCGGGAGCGCCCACGGCCGGCTCTGCGCTGGCTGCACACACACACAGCAGGAGACACCTCTCGCAGGAGCCCCCTGGCCAACTGCCGGCAGACAAAGCCAGCTGCACCTAAGCTGACTGCCGAGGCTAACGAACCCCAAGAAGAAAACAGCCATGGACAGCAAGCGCGTGGCCCCGCGCCAGGCCACAGCCAGGGGCTCTCCTCTGGGAGGCACCCAATGGGCCGGGTCTCCCAAGTCTCCAGGAAGAGAGGATAAAATTGTGCCCAAGAAGGAACCCAAGGTCAACGGCCCCAACTGGGAACAGGTCAGGCAATCAGAGCTGCAAAGCTCAGAGCAGGGAGCCAAGGACACAGCTGCCGGGGGACCCTGCCCGCTGGGAGGGGGCTGGGCTGTAGGTGCCGGGGACCCTGCCCGCTGGGAGGGGGCTGGGCTGCAGGTGCCGGGGACCCTGCCCGCTGGGAGGGGGCTGGGCTGCAGGTGCCGGGGACCCTGCCCGCTGGGAGGGGGCTGGGCTGCAGGTGCCGGGGACCCTGCCCGCTGGGAGGGGGCTGCAGGTGCCGGGGACCCTGCCCGCTGGGAGGGGGCTGGGCTGCAGGTGCCGGGGACCCTGCCCGCTGGGAGGGGACTGGGCTGCAGGTGCCGGGGACCCTGCCCGCTGGGAGGGGACTGGGCTGCAGGTGCCGGGGACCCTGCCCGCTGGGAGGGGGCTGGGCTGCAGGTGCCGGGGACCCTGCCCGCTGGGAGGGGGCTGGGCTGCAGGTGCCGGGGACCCTGCCCGCTGGGAGGGGGCTGCAGGTGCCGGGGACCCTGCCCGCTGGGAGGGGGCTGGGCTGCAGGTGCCGGGGACCCTGCCCGCTGGGAGGGGGCTGGGCTGCAGGTGCCGGGGACCCTGCCCGCTGGGAGGAGGCTGGGCTGCAGGTGCCGGGGACCCTGCCCGCTGGGAGGGGGCTGGGCTGCAGGTGCCGGGGACCCTGCCCGCTGGGAGGGGGCTGCAGGTGCCGGGGACCCTGCCCGCTGGGAGGGGGCTGGGCTGCAGGTGCCGGGGACCCTGCCCGCTGGGAGGGGGCTGGGCTGCAGGTGCCGGGGACCCTGCCCGCTGGGAGGGGACTGGGCTGCAGGTTCCGGGGACCCTGCCCGCTGGGAGGGGGCTGCAGGTGCCGGGGACCCTGCCCGCTGGGAGGGGGCTGGGCTGTAGGTGCCGGGGACCCTGCCCGCTGGGAGGGGGCTGGGCTGCAGGTGCCGGGGACCCTGCCCGCTGGGAGGGGGCTGGGCTGCAGGTGCCGGGGACCCTGCCCGCTGGGAGGGGACTGGGCTGCAGGTGCCGGGGACCCTGCCCGCTGGGAGGGGGCTGGGCTGCAGGTGCCGGGGACCCTGCCCGCTGGGAGGGGGCTGGGCTGCAGGTGCCGGGGACCCTGCCCGCTGGGAGGGGGCTGGGCTGCAGGTGCCGGGGACCCTGCCCGCTGGGAGGGGGCTGGGCTGCAGGTGCCGGGGACCCTGCCCGCTGGGAGGGGGCTGGGCTGCAGGTGCCGGGGACCCTGCCCTTCTGGGAGGGGGCTGCAGGTGCCGGGGACCCTGCCCGCTGGGAGGGGGCTGGGCTGCAGGTGCCGGGGACCCTGCCCGCTGGGAGGAGGCTGGGCTGCAGGTGCCGGGGACCCTGCCCGCTGGGAGGGGGCTGCAGGTGCCGGGGACCCTGCCCGCTGGGAGGGGGCTGGGCTGCAGGTGCCGGGGACCCTGCCCGCTGGGAGGGGGCTGGGCTGCAGGTGCCGGGGACCCTGCCCGCTGGGAGGAGGCTGGGCTGCAGGTGCCGGGGACCCTGCCCGCTGGGAGGGGGCTGGGCTGCAGGTGCCGGGGACCCTGCCCGCTGGGAGGGGGCTGGGCTGCAGGTGCCGGGGACCCTGCCCGCTGGGAGGGGGCTGGGCTGCAGGTGCCGGGGACCCTGCCCTTCTGGGAGGGGGCTGCAGGTGCCGGGGACCCTGCCCGCTGGGAGGGGGCTGGGCTGCAGGTGCCGGGGACCCTGCCCGCTGGGAGGAGGCTGGGCTGCAGGTGCCGGGGACCCTGCCCGCTGGGAGGGGGACTGGGCTGCAGGTGCCGGGGACCCTGCCCGCTGGGAGGGGGCTGGGCTGCAGGTGCCGGGGACCCTGCCCGCTGGGACAGGGCTGGGCTGCAGGTACCGGGGACCCTGCCCGCTGGGAGGGGGCTGGGCTGCAGGTGCCGGGGACCCTGCCCGCTGGGAGGGGGCTGCAGCACCACGCCGGAAGCGCACCCAGAGGACGCCTTTCTGCAACCCCCTGCATTCGGCCCCAAGACCCGCGCCAGCCAAATCCGCCCCCGGCGGCACGCTCCCTCCCTGCCGGAAGCCGGCGCAGACAACAGGAGGAGCGCGGCAGCTCTCGCTGGCCTCCCGAGCATGACAGCTGACAACAGGCCTGGCGGGGGCGGGGCGCCCCCTCGACCGCGGCGCCGGGCCCCGGGGCGCCCCCTGCTCGGGCTTCCCCCTCAACAGCGCCAAGCTCCCGCGGGGCCGGGCGGGGCGGGCCGGGGCGGGGACGCACGGCAGGGGCTGCGGCGCAGACGGGTCTGCGAGGGGAGGCAGCCCCACGGGCGCGGCGGCCGGGACAAAGCGAGGGCGCAGCCGGCACGTCCGCCCTCCCCGCGCGGGGCAACAGCACCGCCTTCCCCAGGCGCGCGCGGACGCCCGCCCCCCGCCGGCGCGCCCCGGGTCCCCGCCCCGTCCGGAGGCCGGAAGCCGACGGCCGCGGCCGGAAGCGGTGGCCGCGGACCGGCCGCCGGCGCGCGCCTGCCCCGCCCCCGCCCCGCACGACTCGAGGCCGCGGGGGCCCCTGGGAGGGCCGTGAGGACCGCCGCACCCCGGCAGGCCGTCCGCGCCCGGGCCGAGCCGGCGACCTGCTCCCGCCGACCGAGGGCCGCCTGCCCTCTCGCGGGCTCACTTACGAGGGCTATGGTCGCCGTCGCCATCTTGCGTCCGTCGCGGCCGCCGCGCGCGCCACACGGTGCTGCTGCCTCCGCAGTCTCGCGCGATCTGGGTCCGGCGCGCGGCGCTCTCGCGATAACAGAGCCTTGAGCGACCGACGTGGAAGGAGAGGGACCGCGCTTCCGGGGCGGGGCGAGGGAGGCGACGCCCCCTGGAGGGGGCTGGCCTGGGCAGGAGCGCGCGAGGCGGGGCCTAGGCGGGAGCGCGCGAGGCGGGGCCTGGGCCGGGAGCGCGCGCGCCGGGGCGGAGGCGCGCGGCCGTGGCCCCCCTCGGCCTCTGGCCGCTGCGGTTTCCCTGCTGGCCGCGGGCGTGTCTACACGGCCTCTCGGAGCAGGCTCACGGGACAGACGCTCGGATTTGGGGACGTGTTTGCGCCGCTGTCCCTCACAGGGACCCCCAGAGTGGCCATGCATTTTACAGCGTCCCCTGCCCCGCGCTGAGGGAGAAGACCCCTCCGGCCGGCCGCCCCCACCCCCCCGACGCCCCGAAATGAAAGGAAACGCTTTGTTGAAAAGAGCCGGGAGGGCCCCACAGTGGTCACCGTGCCCGGGCCCACACCGGTCAGTGTGAGGGTTGTGCAGCCAGGGGCCGCTGGACAAAGCAGATCTTCCTGGCCTCCAGCTCCCGCCAGCGCGTGGCTGATTGAGCTCCCAGAGAGGGCGGCCCTGAATCCCTGCCCCACAGCCAGGCCCCTGCACCCTGCACCCAGCCCCACAGCCAGGCCACTGCACCCAGCCCCAGCCCCACAGCCAGGCCCCCTGCACCCAGCCCCACAGCCAGGCCCCTGCACCCCAGCCCCACAGCCAGGCCCCTGCACCCTGCACCCAGCCCCAGCCCCACAGCCAGGCCCCCTGCACCCCAGCCCCACAGCCAGGCCCTCTGTACCCTGCACCCAGCCCCACAGCCAGGCCCCCTGCACCCTTCACCCCAGTCCCAGCCCCAAAGCTAGGCCCCTGCACCCAGCCCCACAGCCAGGCCCCCTGCACCCCAGCCCCAGCCCCACAGCCAGGCCCCTGCACCCCAGCCCCAGCCCCACAGCCAGGCCCCTGTACCCCAGCCCCACAGCCAGGCCCCCTGCACCCCAGCCCCACAGCCAGGCCCCCTGCACCCCAGCCCCACAGCCAGGCCCCCTGCACCATTCACCCCAGTCCCAGCCCCACAGCCAGGCCCCCTGCACCCTTCACCCCAATCCCAGCCCCACAGCCAGACCCCTGCACCCCAGCCCCACAGCCAGGCCCCCTGCACCCCAGCCCCACAGCCAGGCCCCCTGCACCCAGCCCCACAGCCAGGCCCCCTGCACCATTCACCCCAGTCCCAGCCCCACAGCCAGGCCCCCTGCACCATTCACCCCAGTCCCAGCCCCACAGCCAGGCCCCTGCACCCCAGCCCCACAGCCAGGACCCTGCCCCCTGCACCCAGCCCCACAGCCAGACCCCTGCACCCTGCACCCTGCCCCACAGCCAGGCCCCTGCACCCAGCCCCACAGCCAGGCCCCTGTACCCCAGCCCTAGCCCCATCCCCACAGCCAGGCCCCTGTACCCAGCCCCAGCCCGAGCCCCACAGCCAGGCCCCTGCACCCAGCCCCAGCCCCAGCCCCACAGCCAGGCCCCTGCACCCAGCCCCAGCCCCAGCCCCAGCCCCACAGCCAGGCCCCTGCACCCAGCCCCAGCCCCAGTCCCACAGCCAGGCCCCTGCACCCAGCCCCAGCCCCACAGCCAGGCCCCTGACAGAGCCATCCGGATTGCTTGGAGGAGGATCCTCAGCCCAGCTCCCGGCTGGAGAGAGGAGGCTGGGTCACGTGGTCGTCTACACTCTGAGGCCTTCCACAGTGACTACACCAGTGTGCATCCCCACCAACAGTGGACTAGGGGACCTTTCTCCCCACATCCTGGCCAGCATCTGTGTTCACTTCTGTAGAAGCCATTCTGGGACGAGGTGAAACCCTGTTGTGGTTTTGATGTGCATTTCCCTGATGGCCAGTGATCCTGAGCATTTTATCAGGAATCTGTTGGCCTCGAGTTTCCTCTCTTGAGAAATGCGGACACCCCCCCCCCCCCGGCCCCGCACTTTGGCATAACAGGTTAAAGACCTGGCCTGCAGCACCAGCATCGCATATAGACGCTGGTTTGAGTCCCGGCTGCTCCTCTTCCAATCCAGCTCTCTGCTATGGCCTGGGAAAGCAGTAGAAGATGGCCCACGTCCTTGGGCCCCTGCACCCATGTGGGAGACCCGGAAGAAGCTCCTGGCTCCTGGCTTTGGATCGGCGCAGCTCCGGCTGTTGTGGCCATTTGAGGAGTGAACCAGAGGTTGGGAGACCTTTCTCTGTAACTCTCTTTCAAATAAATAAAATAAATCTTACAAAAAAAAAAAAAAAAAAAGAAAGAAAAAAAGAAAGAAAAAGAAAAAGGAAAAATTCCTATTCAAGTCATTTGCCCATTTTTTTTTTTAAAGATTTATTTATTTACTTGAAAGGAGTTACACAGAGAGAGAAAGAGAGGCAGAGAGGGAGAGAGGAAGAGAGAGAGGTCTTCCATCCTCTGGTTCACTCCCCAGATGGCCACAACGGCCGGAGCTGTGCTGATCCGAAGCCAGGAGCCAGGAGCTACCTCCAGGTCTCCCACACGGGTGCAGAAGCCCAAGCACGTGGGCCATCTTCCACTGCTTTCCCAGGCCACAGCAGAGAGCTGGATCAGAAGTAGAGCAGCCGGAACTCGAACCAGCACCCATATGGGATGCCAGTGCTGCAGGCGGCGGCTTTACCCGCCCCTTTACCCATTTCTTAAATTGATTGTTGTTGTTAATCCTATCAGTTGCAGAGTATGCAAATAACTTCTCCAATTCTGTTCATTTTTTTTTTTTTCACGTTTCTGAGTGTTTCTTTTGGAGTGCGGACGCGCCTTGGCTTGACATAATCCCATTTGTCAGTCTTGGCTGGTCTGTGCCTCTGGGGTGTTTTCCGAGAAACCTGCCTCTAGCAAAGTCTTGCAGGGCCTCCCCAATGTTCTCCGGTAATCTGGTGGTGTCAGGTCATAGATTTAGACTTCTGATCCATGCTGAGTGGGTTTTTGTGTGAGGTGGAAGGTAGGGGTCAGGCTTCTTGCTTCTGAACGTGGAGATCGGTCTTCCCAGCACCACTTGTTGAAGAGACCGGCAATCCCCTCCTGGGATTTACCCGGAGGAAATGGAATCAGCGTAAGAAAGAGATCTGATCCCCACGCCCACGGCAGCTCAGCTCACCGACATCCATCAGCTGATGGCTGGATAAAGAAATCAGGAGTTGGCCGGTGCCGCGGCTCACTAGGCTAATCCTCCGCCTTGCGGCGCCAGCACACCGGGTTCTAGTCCCGGTTGGGGCGCCGGATTCTGTCCCGGTTGCCCCTCTTCCAGGCCAGCTCTCTGCTGTGGCCCGGGAGTGCAGTGGAGGATGGCCCAGGTGCTTGGGCCCTGCACCCCATGGGAGACCAGGAGAAGCACCTGGCTCCTGCCTTTGGATCAGCGCGGTGCGCCGGCTGCGGCGGCCATTGGAGGGTGAACTAACTGCAAAAGGAAGACCTTTCTGTCTCTCTCTCTCTGTCCACTCTGCCTGTCAAAAAAAAAAAAAAAAAAAAAAAATCAGGAGTGCGACTCAGGTAAAAAAAAAAAAGTAATCTTGCCTTTTGCAAGGAAATGGCTACAACCAGAAACCGTTATACTCAGTGAAACACGCCAGGCCCAGACAGACAGACGCGGTACGCTTCCCCAGCTGTGGTACTAACAGAGTACCTGGAATGCAACGTGTTGGAGAGAAACGGACATTCTGAGACTCCATGATTGTTTACAGCCCTTGTCTCGACTGTTGAGGAGCAGGGCTTTGTCTTCATACTGAGTGTAGGGTTAACCTTATGAGTATAAAGTAAACTGAATACAGATCTTTGTAAAACTTAAGAGTGGGAATGGGAGAGGGAGGAGGAGGAAGGGTGGGAGCTGGGCAGGACGGAGGGTGGGGTGGGGATGTCACTGTTCCTGAACCTGTATATAGGAAATACAAGAAACTCCTATAGCTTAGGTAAATTTTTTAAAGATTTATTTATTTATTTGAAAGAGTTACACAGGGAGAGGAGAGGGAGGGAGGGAGAGAGAGAGAATCTTCCATCTGCTGGTTCACTCCTCAATTGGCCGCAACAGCCGGAGCTGTGCCAATCTGAAGCCAGGAGTCAGGAGCTTCTTCCGGGTCTCCCACGTGGGTGCAGGGGCCCAAGGACTTGGACCATCTTCTGCTGCTTTCCCAGGCCACAGCTGGATCGGAAGTGGAGCAGCTGGGTCTCGAACCGGCACCCATATGGGATGCCGGCGCTTCAGGCCAGGGCGTTAACCCACTCTGCCACAGCGCCGGCCCCTACCTTATGTAAAATTAAGAAAAGCGGGGCCAGCACTGTGGTGCAGAAGGCTAAGCATCCACCTGCAGTGCCGGCCTCCCATACGGGTGCCCATCCAAGTCCCGCTGTTCCATCTCCGACCCAGCTCCCTGCTGTGGCCTGGGAAAGCAGTAGAGGATGGCCCGAGTCCTTGGGCCCCCGCACGTGCGTGGGAGACTTGGAGAGAGCTCCTGGCTCCAGATTTCTCTCCCTCTCTCTCTCTGTAACTCTGCCTTGCAAATAAATAAATAAATAAACTTTTACCAAAAAAAAAAAAAAAAAAAAGCCAAGCTGGCACTGTCTGGAATGGCCGCAGGCCGGCCAGCCGAGAGGCCCCCCGCCACTGGGAGTCCCAAGTCCAGGCAGCCGCACAGCCAGGGCTGCGGGGCTCGGAGGCAACGCAGGTGGGGTGAGGCCCCAGAGCCGCAGTGCAATGACCTTCAGCACGCCGTGAACACCTCCACACAGCTGGAATCTTCCAGAACACAGTGCCAGCAGCAACCCCGGCCGGTCCTCCTCACCAGGCATCCACTCCAGCGCCACCCTCTGCTGGCCGTGGTGGGCCTGGTCACCTGCAGTGACCCTTACAGTAGCCGCTCGGTGGGCACCCGGGCCTGTTTCCACAGGTGAGGAAGCACGCGTGGGCACCAGGCTCCAGCTGCCCACAGACCCTGGCGGCAGCAGTGACCGCCGCCCCGGACGCGGGAGGCTGCACTGCGTCTCAGTGCCTGCTCCAGCCCCAGGCATTGCGGCCATCTGGGCAGTGACCCAGCGGATGGAAGACCTCTCTCTGTCTCTCTCTCTCTTTCTGTAACCCTGCCTCTCAAATAAATAAATAATAGTAAAAAAAAAGATAAGTTCTACATCTCAGTAGTGTCCGGAAATAAGGAAAGTGGAGCCGACAAGGAAAGAATTCAGGAAAACCTTCTACAGCCATTCTGAGGTGCTGAGCAATCGGGACCCCCGGGAGAGCAGCCCTGTGCAAAGGTTGGGACGTGGAAGGAAACAGCACGGCACGCCCAGATCCTGGGGAGAGGTGGTCCCAGCCAGCACGCTGCCTGGCCGCTCGGCTGAGGGCAGAGTGAGGCCCGCAGGCCGCCCTGTGCCTGCCAGCCACACTGCCTGGCACACCTGGAGGGAGTTCCTGCTCCAACAGAGAGAGAGGGCAGGCGGCCAGGGGACCCCCACGGCCACGGCCATGTCCACCACTTCAGGGCACCTGACCGCTGACTGGGGATGCAGGCGCTGACAAAGTCCAGGACGCTGAGTTCCCTGGAGGGACCTTGGTGGAGGAGCCACCGCTGGAGCAGGTGGGGCAGGTGGGGTGAGGACAGGGCCCGCCGCCCCCCTGCAGAGGACGCTGCCTGGGGACACGGGATACAGAAAAACCAGCCAGTGTGGTGGCGCAGGGAAGGCTGCCACCTGCAGCGCCCGCACCCCATCCGAGCGCTGGTTCGCGTCCCGGCTGTCCCACTTCGATGCTGCTCCCTGCTGTGGCCTGGGAAAGCAGTGGAGGATGGCCCAGGTCCCTGGGCCCCTGCGCCCGTGGGAGACCCGAGGAAGCTACTGGCTTCCGCCTGGCCCAGCCCTGGTCATTGTAGCCATTTGGGGAGTGAACCAGTGGATGGAAGACCTCTCCCTCTGCCTTTCAAACAATAAATCAATCTTTTTAAGAGAAAGCAGCCAGGCAGCAGGGCTAAAAGCGCGCTGTGGTTTTGAGGAAAGTGGTTGCAAGTGCCTGAAGAAACGGTGAGAAGCTGAGCTGGGGGGGCTGCATTATAAATGGGGGGGCTGGGCGGTAAATGGCTGTGAGGGGCTGCACGGTAAACAGCTGTGGGGGGGGGGGGCTGCGCGGTAAACGGCTGTTTGCCTCAAGAACCGGTTCCGCTTTCAGGCACGTGGTGTCACCCTGAGCAGACAAAACTGAAAATGCAACGCTCAGCAGAGGCGATGGCTCGGACGCTTGGAAAATTCCGTTTAATCACGGTCCGCTGTCGCCAGCTCGCTCAGCCGGGACCTGGGCCGTGTGAGTGCTGTTAGACCCCGACCCAGCTGCAGGCGCGGGACGGCGGCCGTGTCGTGAGCAGTACTGGAATGTGTACAACGGGGGCACCGTAAGGCACGGAGACTCGAGACACCTTTGTTCTCAGGGCTGGCCTTCGGCTGGGGTCAGCCCCTAGCCCTCGGCTGACCAGGCACAAGGCTTTCTCAGGTGTGACCGACGCCGAGGGCCGAGAGGGCTGTCGTCCCGGGCGCCGTGGGAGACAGGAGCACCTCCCTGAGGCACAGGAGGGGTACTGGGGCAGACTCAAGCTCCTGGCGCTGGCCTCGAGGGCGGGGAAGGGCCGAGGCAGCCTCTGGCAGCCGACCGCCGCCCTGGTTGCAGCCAGCAGGAAGCGCCCACCACGGCAGGGCTGTGAGCTCAACCCACCCCGGCTCTGGTGGTGGGCCCGGGTCAGCCCGCCCACCCACCCGGCTGTAGCAAAGGCTGCCGTCTTGGGCCAGTGCACGCGGCCTCACGGTGGCACCAACAGGCGCAGTGGTCAGCCTTCCTCGTGGGGAGTGGACAGGCCTGGGAAGCGATCCAGGCAGGAGTGGGGGAGGCGTCCCCGGGCCGGCACCGGACTGCGCAAGGCTGACCCAGCACTTGGGTGACATGGGCCAGAGCCAGGCACCCATGTCCTGGTGGCTCCCGGCTGCCCAGGGAGGAGGGCATGAGTTTGGCCCGATGGCGGGGCTGCCGGGACAGCAGGTGGTGGACTCTGGGCAGGTGTGGGCTGGAGGGGACCTAGGTTTCGGGCACTGAAGCTTGGACTCCGGGCTCTCCCCGCTGCTTCTCCCTCCAGGTCCGGCCCTGCCCACTGCCCAGCGCCCTGCCTGACACCTGCAGGTTTGGGGGGGGAGGGGTGTGCGTGTTCTGCCGTGCAGGCCCAGTGCCCAGTCACGGGCCAGGTGTCCTCCCGAGGGCCTCCCGGCCAGAAGACCCGCGGACATAGCAGGGTGACCGTGGAGACGCAAGGGGCCCCGCCACCCCCACCCCACCCGGGGCCCACAGGGCTGCCTTCGGCAGTGCCCATGGGGCGCGCGCCCAGGCCAGGGGCTCGGCCCTAGGCTCCGCGGTGCTTGCGGAGGGTGCTCTCCAGGAAGGCGGCCAGCTTCGCCCGGTCATCCTGCGAGGGAGGGAGGCTTGGCGGGCACGCCGGCAGGCCCGCCCTGCGCCGCCCCCCGCCCGCCCGGGCGCCGCCCGCCCCGCGCACCTCGCGGACGAAGCCGTAGTGCACGAGCTGGGCGGCCAGGTCCTGGGCTTTGTCAGCTGCGGGACAGGCGGGGACCCCGGCGTGAGGTCACGGCCGCGCCCGCAGCGCCCGCCCGCCGCCCGGGGTCTCCGCGCAGCCTACTTGGGAGCAGGTCATAGGTCAGCTGCCGGTGCAGCCGGTCCTCCAGCACCAGGAGCAGCGTGAGCTGCGGGCGGGAGCTGCGGTCGGCGCGGCGGACTGGGGCCCCGCCCCCGCCGGCCCCTGCCGTCAGGCCCCGCCCCTCCCAGGCTCCGCTCCTCCCATCAAGCTCCAGCCCCTCCCCAGCCCCCCCCCCCCCCCGCTCCTCCCAGGCCTCACCTCTGCCCCTTCCCTACCATCGGGCCTGACCCCTCACAACCCAGGCCCCGCCCCTTGCCGGCCCACCCCTCCCAGGCCTCCCCCTTACCATCGGGCTCCTCCCCCAGGCCCCGCCCCTCGCCCCTGCCCCCCCCCCCACCATCGGGCCTGCCCCTCCCCTCCCGGGCTCCGCTCCTCCCATCAAGCGCCCGCCCCCGCTCACATGCCAGCGCGCCTTGTCCTCGCTCCTCTCCAGGTTACACTGCATCTGGATCACCTGCAGGCGGGAGGCCGAAACTCAGCGGCCAGCAGGACGGGCTGACGCTGCCCGAGGGCCCAGAGGGGCGGCAGAGACCGGAAACGGGGCTGTTTGCCGGGGGAACGGGGCGTCCTTGCCCCTGCTCTCTGCCGGAGCCGATGCCGGGGCTGGCGGCGTGGGGGCGGGGCGGGGCCGGGCAGGGGCTTCTGCGGGTGGACAGTGGTGCTGTCAGCAGATGCTAGCGGCCCTGGCTGGTCCGAAAGCTGGGTGGAGGGGAAGGGAGGTGGCCGGGCCTCTGCAGCCCTGCAGGTGTGGTGGTGAAGGGGGGACAGAGGAGGCTGCTTGGAGCAAGGTGGGGGAAGGGTCTTCAGGGGTGCCTCTGGTGAAACAGCCCTTGGAGCCCCGCCTCCGCGGGGGCTGGCCCTGGCCACAGGCAGCCTGGGGATGGGGCTGTGGGGGCCCCAGGGAAAACGGGGTGCACTACAGCGGCAAGACTCACCTTTCTGGTCTCTGAGTCGAAGGGTTCTGGCGTTGGGGTCTTGGCCTTCTGGGCCTCCTCGGGCTGTGGGGCCAGCGCCCGGGGCAGCCCCAGGGGCCGAGCGGCCGCGAAGTTCATCAGCGGGTAGATCCCGTTCCTGGGGTACAGCAGGCGGTAGCTGGGGCTCGGGCCTGACGGCCACCTGCTCCCCGGCCTCAAGCCAGCTCCCTCACCTGACATCTTCCAGGAATTTGTCCAGCTCCAGGAAGGACACCTCCGAGTACCTGGCACGGGGGAGGGAGTGCGTAAGCGGTGGCCGTCCAGGGCTCTCCGGAGAGGGGCCTCTCTGGCTGCGGCCGCTCACCGCCACTGCACGGGGGGCCGGGGGGGCCGGGGGACCTCCGCCATGACGGCGTGCAGATCCAGCGCCTTGGTCTTGTCCTCCACCATGTTCTCCGGCATGAGGTCTGCGGGCCGCAGGATACACGGGCGGGCTGAGCCCCAGTCCTGGGGGACGCTGCCGCGCCAGGACGCCAGGCCCAGCTGGCCGGCCACTCACACTGGTGCTGGATGAAGCAGTGGGCCGCCAGGAGCTTCAGCGAGTGCACCTCAAACAGCACGCGGTGGAACAGCAGGCTGTGGGCCGAGGGCCGGCGGGCAGGGTCCCGGGCCAGGCAGGACAGGATGAACTCCTGAGGGCGTGGGAGGAGGCCTCCTGAAACCCCGCACCCCAGGGTGCAGCCCCTCTCGCCTCAGAGTCCCAGCGGGAGCCCTGGGCGGGAATACCCAGGGAAAGGCACCCCGAGGGCAGCCAAGCCAGCCCCGACTCTGAGCGGGAGGGCACCGGCACCGCGGGCAGTGACTGCCATTATCCGGGCACACAGGCGGGCCCTACCCACAGCCCGGCCCTGCTCAGGCTCTGCCTCAGGGGCTGCATGGACCGGGCCGCCCCAGCTCCCCAGGAGCCCCTGGGGCCGCAGAGCTAACCCTTGGCCTCCGACCCGAAAGGCTTGCGCCCTACACTTGCTTTGCCCACCCTGCCCCCATCCACCTGGAGCCCCAGGTCTGGAAGCTTGGAGGTCTCGGGGCTGGGCAGACGGCGTGACGCTGTGGCTCCCTCTCTGAGCCAGCCTCGGGTCTGGGGGGGGGGGGGGGAGGTCCAGTGCGCCACGTGCCAAGGCTGTCTCTAGTGCCCTTGGCTTCACAGCGCTGATCCCCTAGGGTCCTAGGCCCCAAACCCGCCTGGGGCCCCAGCAAGGTCCTCCTCGCCGGTGGGCTTTGTGCAAGTGGTTGGCACACCCCTCGGCGGCAGCCGCAGGCCCAGAGCCCGGGCAGGCTGCTCACCCGCATGTTGGGGTCGCTCAGGGAATGCCGGGCCTGAGCCACGGCCTCCTCGGTGACCCGGGCGTCCCCGTTGGCCTGGATCTCCAGCACAGCCATCTGGGCGTGGAGAGGACAGCGGTGAGGCGGAGGCCGCCCGGCACGGAGGGGCGGGGAGCCAGGGCCAGTACCTCCAGCGCGCACATCCCGAAGGAGAAGATGTCCACGGCGGTGCCGTCGGCCACCTCTGAAAGGGAGACGCGAGGCCGGGCAGCCGGGCAGGGCCGGGCAGGGCCCGCGAGGCGCGCGCCGAGCCCCCGGACCCACCTCCGTACTCCGGGGGGAAGAAGTGCAGGTTCCGAAGCTGCTCGCGCTCCGCCAGGACCGGGCTGCGCAGATCGTCCGGGAGGGCTGCAGGGGAGCGCGGGCACTGAGCGGACGCAACCTGGCCGCAGCCAAGGCTACCCCGAGCCCCACGCACCGTTGGAGAAGATGCGGTACCACACTGCACCGGCACCGGCGGGGAGAGAGAGGCGTCAGCGCGAGGCCGCGGCGTCCACGGTCCCCGCCCGGCCCTGCCCCCGCCGCCGCGTCCGCGCCCGCGCCTGCACCCGCACCGGAGCCGATCTTGACCAGGCCGTTGTGCTGGATGAAGATGGTGTCGCTGGTCAGGTTGCCGTGAATGATCGGGGGGCTGCAGGCGTGCAGGAAGCTGCGGACGCGGGGCAGGGAGAGGCCGCGTGGTCAGGCTGCGCCCGGCCGGCGTGGGGCGCGGGCGCGCAGGCGCAGGCTCACCTGAGCGCCGACAGGATCTGCGTGCACCAGCGCTTCCAGGCCTAGCGGCGACGCACGACGCCATCGGGTGGGCTGGGGGGGGCGGCCGGGCCTGCGCAGCCCGCCCCCCCCCGCGCCCACCCCCACCCTGACCCCTGGCCCGCCCCCTCCCCCATACCCGGGCGTTCATGGCCTTGTGATTCTTCTTGGTCTTTTTCAGGAACTGCTTGAGGCTGCCCGACGACACGTACTCCGTGATGAAGACCACCTGCGTGGCGGGCGGGCTCGCGGCGGGTCCCACGGCCCGCGCCTCGCCCGCCGCGCCTCGCCCGCACCCCACCGCGGCTCACCCGCGCGCGGGTCTCCGAGGCGTCCAGCCAGTAGCGGTGCAGCTTCACGATGTTAGGGTGGTCGACGAGCGCCAGCTGCTCGAACATGGTCAGGATCTTCTCCTGGACAGGGGGCGCGGTCAGGAGCAGCGAGGGGCGGCCCGGGGCGCGGCGCGGCGGGGCCGGGTCTCACCTCGTGGGCCGCGAAGGCCTTCCTGTCGCCGAAGTGCAGCTCGTTCCACACCACCTCCACCCCCTCCTCCGCGTCCATGGCCAGGAACGTGCTCTGGATCCCGGGCATGTTCCCCTGGTTCACCTGGGCGGGGCAGCGCGCGCCGCGGGTGGGACCGGGCCCTGCGCGCGCCCGTCCCGCAGCCCCGCGCGCTCGTGGCTGGGTCCCCCAGGAGCGGTGGGCCGCATGCCAGGGCCGGATTCCGGGGACGCACGGTGGTCCAGGGAGAAGACCGGTCCTCGGAGGCCCGGGGCTTCTCTCCAGGGCGCGCGCGTCGGGCCCGCGGCGTCCGAGGCCGCCAGCGTCGCCCGCCCGCGCCCACCTGCTCCCGCCGCTTCTGCCAGCGGCCGCACGGGCTCTCCTCCAGGATCTCGCTCTCGTCCTCGCTCTCGTCCTCTCGCTCCCTCTCACGGCCCCTCCTCGGCGTCGGCTCCGGGGCCGCCATGGCTGGGCGGGCAGGCACCGCCCTTCTCGCGCCCCAGCCCCGCGTCCCGCGCCCCGGCCCCCGCCCAGCCCCGCGCCCGCCCCGGCCGAGCCGAGCCGAGCCGCCGCCGCCGCCTGAAGCCCCCACCCGCGCTCGGGAATCCGGAGGCGCGGGCGCGCGGCGGGCCGGGGGGAGGAGCCGGAGGGCAGCGCCCGCGCCCGGCCCACTCTGCGGCTCCGCCCCACCCAAGGCTGCCCCATCCCTGGCCGCTCCGTCAGAGCCTGGCCCCTAACCGCCCGAGGCCTCGTTCGGCTGCCCTGGGCCCGGGGCGCTCCGGCTATGGGCAGGAGAGACCCCAGCGCCAGCCTGAGCCTCCTAGGCCGGGGCTTCCCTGGGGCGCAGCGCGGTCGGGAACCACCCACGACCACCTTGCTGCCCCGCATCCCTACGCCGCCACTGCCGTGCCCAGTGGGAGCACACTCCGCTGAGGTGGGGAGGTCCGGTGGTCCCCCAACCTGCACCACGTGGGAGACCCGGATGGAGCTCCTGGCTCCTGGTCTCTGCCTGACCCAGACCTGGCTGTTGTGGCCATTTGGGTTGGGAACCAGAGGATGGAAGTGTGTGTGTGTGTGTGTGTGCCTGTCTGTCACTCTGCCTTTTAGATAAAATGTCTTAAAAAAGAAAAGAAAAGAAAAACTCATCTCAACATGCACCCCCTCCCACACACACACATCTGCCGACTCCCTCCCTGGGGGCTGGGGTGCCTGCTTCCTCTCCGGCTGAAACTAGCTGAACTGCTGGGCTCCCCGAACCCTGGCATCTGACCCTTTCCCACGTCCACTGCTGTCACCGTTCTGACCAGCCTGTGCCCCACACCTCCTAAAGAACTGGCCCCGACCGGCTCCCAGGAACACCTCTTGGTGTGTCTGCGTTCCCCCCAGAGGCCTGGGGCCTTGCAGTGAGAACCTGTCCCTGTAGAAGCCCTGGGCATGAGGCCCGTGGAGCCTGCCCGGCTGGCCGCAGCCCAGGCCTCAGGAGACCAAGCCTCATCTGTCCGCATGGCCGCGCCGGATGGTACCTGTGGGGGCTCTCCTGCCCGCTCTGCCCTGTGTCCCCGGCCACGGTGAGGTACCCCTTCCAGTGTAACCGCTCTGAGTTCTGAGAGTCTGCTGGCTCGTGGAAGGCCAGGACGGTCTGGGGCCTCCTGCTGGTCTCTTCTCTCTCCCAACCAGGAGGGCCGGGCCGTTGGTCCTGCCGCACCCACCCCCACTGCTCCCACCTGCTCTCGGAGAGCCCACCCCAACCTCCCCGGGCCCCAGCAGCTGAGTCCTGCTGGACAGCTCTGCCCATTGCAGGCTCAGCCAGACCCGAGGAGGCTGGCAGGCTCCCGGCCCCGGGGCAGGTCCAGCCAGGGCGCTGTGTGGCTGAGGGTGCACTCCAGAGTTGGGTGCTTGTCACGGGAGACCTGGCCCACCCATCTTGCCAGGAGTCATGTCCTGGAGAGCAGAGGTACCCCCCCTGAGGTTGGGGGGAGGGTGTCGTGTGCAGCTGTGTCTGGGGCTTTGCCCTGCGGAGAGTGGTGCTCACCCTAAACAGAGAACAGAGCCCCAGAGGAGGCCCGCCCTGGAGCCAGCCCTGACCCAGGCCTGTCCTGTGCTGGCAGTGTTGTGGCACCCCGCCCTTGCAGACAGAGGAGTGGGCACTGTGGCATGTGTGTGGGGTCCCCTGTGCCCTCTCCTGACTTCTCTGGCCCGGGGGTGTGGGATTGCCAGATGGCATGAGACTCGCCACTCCCAGAGGGGAGGACTGGGAGAAGGGCCTTGTGGGGGAGATCCTGGAGGGGCAGCGCTGGACAAAGGGCTGCCCATGCCATGTAGGGGCTGACCCGGCGCCCAGCAGCAGGCCAGGAAACCACACGGACCAGCAAAAGCTGTGAAAATGGAACTGACCGTGAGACCACTGCCCCCAGAGGGCCGGGCACAGCTCCAGGCCTGGACCTGGCCAAGGCAGGTGCTGGCCACAACCCAGGGCACCTCCTCTCAGCAGGGGGTTAACAGGACCCAGAGTCCCACATTCTGTGTGTTTATAACATCCAAGGTAAGCCCCAAGTGACTCAGCATCCAGGACTGGAAGTCTGCCCAGGGCTGAGGGGAGCAGGCCGGGCCAGTGCGAGCCTGGACCGCGGGGGGGCCCTCCACGAGCCTGCCTGTGCTGGGATCTGGAGGAGGGACCTGCAGAGGGACCACTGGCCACGAGGGGACGCAGCCCGGACTTTGAGCTGCACAGTAAACCTGTTTTCTTTACAAAAGGTGACCGGTGGCAGTTAGAGAGCGTGGCGTAACACCCAAGGCAGACAGGCAATCTCAGTGAGAGCCGCATGAAATGCCAGAAAAACACAGTGCTTGAAATAATAAATCCACCGTCTCAGCAGCCGAGTGGGGGCCCGAGGGGCGTCGGGGAAGGGGAAAGCGGCCCAGAGAGATGGCTCAGCTGGCAGGAAAGTGAGGGCGGTGGCGGCAGGCTCGGGGAGCCCGCAGCTGGACTCAAACACCAGCCAGCAGGGCTCCTGCCTGCGGGGGGCCAGGGCTCAGCACAGCAAGCAGGGCCTTAGACAGTCACGTGAAAACTCGCTCCCGTGTGGGCGTGAGAGCTCCCATCCTACAAACAGGACAGAGCCCACGCCAACGACGGCAGCCGCGCGATGAGTGCCGGGAGCGGACCACACAGACCCGAGCCTGCACCGCCTGTCGGCCCGGCCAGGGCACGGAGGCTCGAAGACCTGGTAGGGAGAGCAGAGTGTGTGTCACCCCACCACAGGCAGGCTCTCAGGACGGGGTGCCACGGTGCTAACGTTCCAGCTTTAATCTCCACATTAAGGATGTAAAGGTTTGGGTGATGAGCTTTCAAACCCCTGAAAACAAAGACAAACTTTATTGTATGCACGAACTTCGTTTTGCAAAATGCTCCAAACCAAAATGAGGCCAGCCAGGACAGAACAGGGCTCCGAACAGCCAAGGGACAGGACAATTTGGAGATGTGAAAAAAGGCAAAGAACTGAAAAAAGTACAAGGGGAAAAAATACACACAAGACGGCAGACACCGAGCAAAACAAAATGAGGAGAAAGCCGAACGCCGCGGAACACAGGAGCGGGTGCTGAGGGAACCCAAGGGCACTCACACCAGGGTGAGGGCCAGAAACAGAAGCCCGGTGTCAGGGTCGGGCACGCAGCGCTCCAGCAGCTGCAGGTAGGTGAGGTTCTCGTGCGTGTTGGGGTCGAAGAAGCCCTTGGTGTCGTCGCTCGGGTCCTGCAGCACGCGGTTCATCTCCTCGTCGAAGTAGCCGCGCTCGTAGGCCACGCCCACCGGCAGGCGGTGGCTGTGCACGGGGTCGATGATGCCGCCCGTGGCGATCTGCGCCTCCAGCAGCCGGATGCCGTGGTCGCGCACGATCAGGTCCCTCTGCATGGCCTGGAAGAGCGAGATCTGCTCGCCCGTGTAGGGGTCGGTGTAGCCCGTGACGGCGCGCTCGGCCGACAGCAGCTTCTCCCGCAGCTCGCCGCCCACCACGCCCTCGGCCACCGCCTCCTCCACCGACAGCCTGCGGTCGCGCGCCGGGTCCACGACGAAGCCGGTGGCCGCCTGCGCCTCCAGCAGCACCAGGGCGGTGCCGGGCCGCAGCACGCCCTGGCGCATGGCCTGGTAGATGCTCATCTTCTGCGGGGCGCCGGGCCGGGCCCCGGACGGCGGCAGCAGGACGCCCGCGATGCAGCCGGTGCCCTGCAGGTAGCGCCTGACCGAGTGCATCTCCGTCACCTCCTGCGGGGTCTTGGTGCCCTGCGCCAGCTCCCGCAGCGTGTCGGCGCCCAGGATGCCGGAGGCGCGCAGCTCGGCGGCGGACACCTGGCGCCGCAGCCCGCGGAAGGACACCTTGCTGAGCCGCTCCTCCGCCTCCTCCACCGCCCGCACCAGCGCGGCCACCAGGTCGGGCAGGCCCAGGGTGCCGGCCGCGTGCTGCGCCAGCAGCTCCCGCCGCCGGGCCTCGCTCACGTAGGCGGAGAACAGCACCTCCCACACGGACACCTGCCGGCCCCGGAACTGCCCGCGCTGCAGCTCCATGGTGGCCGCGCGCAGGGTCTGTTCCTGGCCGCTGCGGCTGGGGGGCGAGGCCGGAGGCCCCGAGCCGCCCTCGCCGCCCTCGCCGCCCTCGCCGCCCTCGCCGCCGCCCACCGGCTCCTCCTCGGCCTCCTCGATGATGGTGGTCAGCCTGCGGGTCAGCGCGGGCAAGGCCAGCGCCCCCGAGCCGAACTGGGCCATCAGGTGCTCACGCACGGCCGCGCTCACGTAGCTGGACTCCAACACGTCCAGCACGGGCACCGCGGGCCCCCGCAGGCGGCCCACCTTCACCTCCATGGTGGCCGCTCGCAGGGCGCCGCGAGGGTCCGAGCCGGGGCCCCCGGCGTCGGGCCCGGCCGGCAGAGAGCTGAGCGCCGAGCCCACCTCCTGCGCCGTGAGCGCGCCCGCCTGGTACCTGCGCAGCAGGTCCTGCCGCAGGCTCTCGGGCACCTCGCGGTAGAACAGGAGCTCCCACACGGACAGGCTCTGGCCGCGCAGGGCGCCCGCGGCGGGCGTCACGCGCGCGTCGCGCAGGGCGGCGCGCAGCTCCTCGCTCAGCTGGTGCACGGCCGAGCCCCGGGCGGCCAGCTGCAGCATGTACAGCCCGGTGTCGGGGTCGGGCACGCAGCGGCGCAGCAGCTGCAGGTAGGTGAGGTTCTCGTGCGTGTTGGGGTCGAAGAAGCCCTTGGTGTCGTCGTCCGGGTCCCCCAGCACGCGGCTCAGGTCCTCGTCGAAGTAGCCGCGCTCGTAGGCCACGCCCACCGGCAGGCGGTGGCTGTGCACGGGGTCGATGATGCCGCCCGTGGCGATCTGCGCCTCCAGCAGCCGGATGCCGTGGTCGCGCACGATCAGGTCCCTCTGCATGGCCTGGAAGAGCGAGATCTGCTCGCCCGTGTAGGGGTCGGTGTAGCCCGTGACGGCGCGCTCGGCCGACAGCAGCTTCTCCCGCAGCTCGCCGCCCACCACGCCCTCGGCCACCGCCTCCTCCACCGACAGCCTGCGGTCGCGCGCCGGGTCCACGACGAAGCCGGTGGCCGCCTGCGCCTCCAGCAGCACCAGGGCGGTGCCGGGCCGCAGCACGCCCTGGCGCATGGCCTGGTAGATGCTCATCTTCTGCGGGGCGCCGGGCCGGGCCCCGGACGGCGGCAGCAGGACGCCCGCGATGCAGCCGGTGCCCTGCAGGTAGCGCCTGACCGAATCCATCTCCGTCACCTCCTGCGGGGTCTTGGTGCCCTGCGCCAGCTCCCGCAGCGTGTCGGCGCCCAGGATGCCGGAGGCGCGCAGCTCGGCGGCGGACACCTGGCGCCGCAGCCCGCGGAAGGACACCTTGCTGAGCCGCTCCTCCGCCTCCTCCACCGCCCGCACCAGCGCGGCCACCAGGTCGGGCAGGCCCAGGGTGCCGGCCGCGTGCTGCGCCAGCAGCTCCCGCCGCCGGGCCTCGCTCACGTAGGCGGAGAACAGCACCTCCCACACGGACACCTGCCGGCCCCGGAACTGCCCGCGCTGCAGCTCCATGGTGGCCGCGCGCAGGGTCTGTTCCTGGCCGCTGCGGCTGGGGGGCGAGGCCGGAGGCCCCGAGCCGCCCTCGCCGCCCTCGCCGCCCTCGCCGCCCTCGCCGCCGCCCACCGGCTCCTCCTCGGCCTCCTCGATGATGGTGGTCAGCCTGCGGGTCAGCGCGGGCAAGGCCAGCGCCCCCGAGCCGAACTGGGCCATCAGGTGCTCACGCACGGCCGCGCTCACGTAGCTGGACTCCAACACGTCCAGCACGGGCACCGCGGGCCCCCGCAGGCGGCCCACCTTCACCTCCATGGTGGCCGCTCGCAGGGCGCCGCGAGGGTCCGAGCCGGGGCCCCCGGCGTCGGGCCCGGCCGGCAGAGAGCTGAGCGCCGAGCCCACCTCCTGCGCCGTGAGCGCGCCCGCCTGGTACCTGCGCAGCAGGTCCTGCCGCAGGCTCTCGGGCACCTCGCGGTAGAACAGGAGCTCCCACACGGACAGGCTCTGGCCGCGCAGGGCGCCCGCGGCGGGCGTCACGCGCGCGTCGCGCAGGGCGGCGCGCAGCTCCTCGCTCAGCTGGTGCACGGCCGAGCCCCGGGCGGCCAGCTGCAGCATGTACAGCCCGGTGTCGGGGTCGGGCACGCAGCGGCGCAGCAGCTGCAGGTAGGTGAGGTTCTCGTGCGTGTTGGGGTCGAAGAAGCCCTTGGTGTCGTCGTCCGGGTCCCCCAGCACGCGGCTCAGGTCCTCGTCGAAGTAGCCGCGCTCGTAGGCCACGCCCACCGGCAGGCGGTGGCTGTGCACGGGGTCGATGATGCCGCCCGTGGCGATCTGCGCCTCCAGCAGCCGGATGCCGTGGTCGCGCACGATCAGGCCCCTCTGCATGGCCTGGAAGAGCGAGATCTGCTCGCCCGTGTAGGGGTCGGTGTAGCCCGTGACGGCGCGCTCGGCCGACAGCAGCTTCTCCCGCAGCTCGCCGCCCACCACGCCCTCGGCCACCGCCTCCTCCACCGACAGCCTGCGGTCGCGCGCCGGGTCCACGACGAAGCCGGTGGCCGCCTGCGCCTCCAGCAGCACCAGGGCGGTGCCGGGCCGCAGCACGCCCTGGCGCATGGCCTGGTAGATGCTCATCTTCTGCGGGGCGCCGGGCCGGGCCCCGGACGGCGGCAGCAGGACGCCCGCGATGCAGCCGGTGCCCTGCAGGTAGCGCCTGACCGAATCCATCTCCGTCACCTCCTGCGGGGTCTTGGTGCCCTGCGCCAGCTCCCGCAGCGTGTCGGCGCCCAGGATGCCGGAGGCGCGCAGCTCGGCGGCGGACACCTGGCGCCGCAGCCCGCGGAAGGACACCTTGCTGAGCCGCTCCTCCGCCTCCTCCACCGCCCGCACCAGCGCGGCCACCAGGTCGGGCAGGCCCAGGGTGCCGGCCGCGTGCTGCGCCAGCAGCTCCCGCCGCCGGGCCTCGCTCACGTAGGCGGAGAACAGCACCTCCCACACGGACACCTGCCGGCCCCGGAACTGCCCGCGCTGCAGCTCCATGGTGGCCGCGCGCAGGGTCTGTTCCTGGCCGCTGCGGCTGGGGGGCGAGGCCGGAGGCCCCGAGCCGCCCTCGCCGCCCTCGCCGCCCTCGCCGCCCTCGCCGCCGCCCACCGGCTCCTCCTCGGCCTCCTCGATGATGGTGGTCAGCCTGCGGGTCAGCGCGGGCAAGGCCAGCGCCCCCGAGCCGAACTGGGCCATCAGGTGCTCACGCACGGCCGCGCTCACGTAGCTGGACTCCAACACGTCCAGCACGGGCACCGCGGGCCCCCGCAGGCGGCCCACCTTCACCTCCATGGTGGCCGCTCGCAGGGCGCCGCGAGGGTCCGAGCCGGGGCCCCCGGCGTCGGGCCCGGCCGGCAGAGAGCTGAGCGCCGAGCCCACCTCCTGCGCCGTGAGCGCGCCCGCCTGGTACCTGCGCAGCAGGTCCTGCCGCAGGCTCTCGGGCACCTCGCGGTAGAACAGGAGCTCCCACACGGACAGGCTCTGGCCGCGCAGGGCGCCCGCGGCGGGCGTCACGCGCGCGTCGCGCAGGGCGGCGCGCAGCTCCTCGCTCAGCTGGTGCACGGCCGAGCCCCGGGCGGCCAGCTGCAGCATGTACAGCCCGGTGTCGGGGTCGGGCACGCAGCGGCGCAGCAGCTGCAGGTAGGTGAGGTTCTCGTGCGTGTTGGGGTCGAAGAAGCCCTTGGTGTCGTCGTCCGGGTCCCCCAGCACGCGGCTCAGGTCCTCGTCGAAGTAGCCGCGCTCGTAGGCCACGCCCACCGGCAGGCGGTGGCTGTGCACGGGGTCGATGATGCCGCCCGTGGCGATCTGCGCCTCCAGCAGCCGGATGCCGTGGTCGCGCACGATCAGGCCCCTCTGCATGGCCTGGAAGAGCGAGATCTGCTCGCCCGTGTAGGGGTCGGTGTAGCCCGTGACGGCGCGCTCGGCCGACAGCAGCTTCTCCCGCAGCTCGCCGCCCACCACGCCCTCGGCCACCGCCTCCTCCACCGACAGCCTGCGGTCGCGCGCCGGGTCCACGACGAAGCCGGTGGCCGCCTGCGCCTCCAGCAGCACCAGGGCGGTGCCGGGCCGCAGCACGCCCTGGCGCATGGCCTGGTAGATGCTCATCTTCTGCGGGGCGCCGGGCCGGGCCCCGGACGGCGGCAGCAGGACGCCCGCGATGCAGCCGGTGCCCTGCAGGTAGCGCCTGACCGAATCCATCTCCGTCACCTCCTGCGGGGTCTTGGTGCCCTGCGCCAGCTCCCGCAGCGTGTCGGCGCCCAGGATGCCGGAGGCGCGCAGCTCGGCGGCGGACACCTGGCGCCGCAGCCCGCGGAAGGACACCTTGCTGAGCCGCTCCTCCGCCTCCTCCACCGCCCGCACCAGCGCGGCCACCAGGTCGGGCAGGCCCAGGGTGCCGGCCGCGTGCTGCGCCAGCAGCTCCCGCCGCCGGGCCTCGCTCACGTAGGCGGAGAACAGCACCTCCCACACGGACACCTGCCGGCCCCGGAACTGCCCGCGCTGCAGCTCCATGGTGGCCGCGCGCAGGGTCTGTTCCTGGCCGCTGCGGCTGGGGGGCGAGGCCGGAGGCCCCGAGCCGCCCTCGCCGCCCTCGCCGCCCTCGCCGCCCTCGCCGCCGCCCACCGGCTCCTCCTCGGCCTCCTCGATGATGGTGGTCAGCCTGCGGGTCAGCGCGGGCAAGGCCAGCGCCCCCGAGCCGAACTGGGCCATCAGGTGCTCACGCACGGCCGCGCTCACGTAGCTGGACTCCAACACGTCCAGCACGGGCACCGCGGGCCCCCGCAGGCGGCCCACCTTCACCTCCATGGTGGCCGCTCGCAGGGCGCCGCGAGGGTCCGAGCCGGGGCCCCCGGCGTCGGGCCCGGCCGGCAGAGAGCTGAGCGCCGAGCCCACCTCCTGCGCCGTGAGCGCGCCCGCCTGGTACCTGCGCAGCAGGTCCTGCCGCAGGCTCTCGGGCACCTCGCGGTAGAACAGGAGCTCCCACACGGACAGGCTCTGGCCGCGCAGGGCGCCCGCGGCGGGCGTCACGCGCGCGTCGCGCAGGGCGGCGCGCAGCTCCTCGCTCAGCTGGTGCACGGCCGAGCCCCGGGCGGCCAGCTGCAGCATGTACAGCCCGGTGTCGGGGTCGGGCACGCAGCGGCGCAGCAGCTGCAGGTAGGTGAGGTTCTCGTGCGTGTTGGGGTCGAAGAAGCCCTTGGTGTCGTCGTCCGGGTCCCCCAGCACGCGGCTCAGGTCCTCGTCGAAGTAGCCGCGCTCGTAGGCCACGCCCACCGGCAGGCGGTGGCTGTGCACGGGGTCGATGATGCCGCCCGTGGCGATCTGCGCCTCCAGCAGCCGGATGCCGTGGTCGCGCACGATCAGGTCCCTCTGCATGGCCTGGAAGAGCGAGATCTGCTCGCCCGTGTAGGGGTCGGTGTAGCCCGTGACGGCGCGCTCGGCCGACAGCAGCTTCTCCCGCAGCTCGCCGCCCACCACGCCCTCGGCCACCGCCTCCTCCACCGACAGCCTGCGGTCGCGCGCCGGGTCCACGACGAAGCCGGTGGCCGCCTGCGCCTCCAGCAGCACCAGGGCGGTGCCGGGCCGCAGCACGCCCTGGCGCATGGCCTGGTAGATGCTCATCTTCTGCGGGGCGCCGGGCCGGGCCCCGGACGGCGGCAGCAGGACGCCCGCGATGCAGCCGGTGCCCTGCAGGTAGCGCCGCACGGCCTCGCTGTCCTGCAGCTGCTGCACGGTGCGCGTGCCGGCCTGCAGCTCCTGCAGCGTCTCTTGGCTGATCACGGCTGCCTGCAGAAGCTCGGCGGCTGTGACCTGCTTCCTGATGCCTGTGAACCACAGCTGCTGGCTGCCCGCCTCCTTCTCCTCGATCAGCTGCAGAACGGCATCCCTGACCCTGCCCAGCGCCTCGGCGGTGTGGGTCCTGTACAGCCGCACCAGCTCCCGCTTCCTCTCCTCGGTCACGTACTCCGAGTTCAGCAGCTCCCACACGGAGCGCCTCTGGCCTCTGTACTTTCCCACCGTGATGTGCACCTGCTCCTCCTGCAGAGCCCTCCTGGTTGCCTCGTCCACGTACTCAGCGTGCTCTGGGCCCTGGACCACAGGGAACAGCGCCCAGCCTGTCTCCTGCTGGGTCCGGCACCGCTCCTGCAGCTCCTGGTATGTGACTTTCTCCTGCGTGTTGGGGTCCAGAAACCTCTTCTTCATGCGCTTCTGGTCTGCCACCAGCGGGTACACGTCCTCTTGCAGGCAGCCGCGCCTGTAGGCCGTGTCCAGCGGGAGCCGGTGGTGGTGCAGAGGGTCCAGGACACCCCCTGTGGCCAGCTGCACCTCCAGCAGCCTCAGGGCTTCCTCCTTCTGCACGAGCTGCTTCTTCATGGCCTGGAACAGGGGGATGGTGTCCCCGGTATCCGGGTCCACGTAGCCTTTGGCGGCCTGCTCGGCGTTCAGGAGGCTCTCCCGCAATTCCTGTGCTACCAGGCCGGCAGCCAGGGCCTCGTCCACGGAGAGCCTCTGGTGGGTGCAGGGGTCCAGCAGGAACCCGGTGGCGGCCTGGGCCTCCAGCAGCTGAGCCGCGATGCCTGCAGGGATGAGCTCTTTCCTGCTGGCGTCATGGAAGCTCAAGACGGCCTGGGTGGTGGGGACGGTGACCCCGGCAATGCAGCCGCGGCCCTCCAGGAAGGTCTTCACGCCCTCCAGGCTGCTGAGGGCCTGCTCGCCGCTCTCCCCACTGCGAAGTGTGTCCAGGGTCTTTTTGTCGATGATGCCGGCGTTGAATAATTCTGCCGCCGTCACCTGCCCCCCCGGGGCTGCCACCGTGATTCCTTGGCTCTGTGTCTCCGTCTCCTCTACGGCGGCGGTGATGATCTCCAGCAGCTGTTCCAGGCTCAGGCTCTGGGCCCGGTACTGCTGCACAAGTTCCCGCTTCCTCTCCTCGGAGAAGTACACAGAGGACAGCAGGTCCCAGAAGGACAGAGTCTGGCCGGCAAACCTGCCCACACGCACCGGCAGCGTTCGGGACAGCAGAGCCCGCCTGGTGGCCTCGTCGATGTAGGAGTAGGTTTCTCCCTTCTTCACGATTTGTAGCAGGTGCAGGCCCGTGTCGGGGTCGGGCACGCAGCGCTCCAGCAGCTGCAGGTAGGTGAGGTTCTCGTGCGTGTTGGGGTCGAAGAAGCCCTTGGTGTCGTCGCTCGGGTCCTGCAGCACGCGGTTCATCTCCTCGTCGAAGTAGCCGCGCTCGTAGGCCACGCCCACCGGCAGGCGGTGGCTGTGCACGGGGTCGATGATGCCGCCCGTGGCGATCTGCGCCTCCAGCAGCCGGATGCCGTGGTCGCGCACGATCAGGTCCTTCTGCATGGCCTGGAAGAGCGAGATCTGCTCGCCCGTGTAGGGGTCGGTGTAGCCCGTGACGGCGCGCTCGGCCGACAGCAGCTTCATGTAGGTTTCCCTGCCGAACATCCCCGCTTCGAAGGCCTGCTCCACGGTCAGCTTCCGGTTCTCCACGGGGTCGATGATGAAGCCGGTGGCCGCCTGCGCCTCCAGCAGCACCAGGGCCGTGCCGGGCCGCAGGATGTGCCGCCTCAGGGCCTCGGGGATGCTCAGCTTCTCCCTGGTGCTCTGGATGAGGACCCCGGCAATGAAGTTGCCACCTTCCAGGGACTGCCGCACGCTGCGCATCTGGGTCACCTCCTGCACCGTCTTCTTCCCCTCCTTCAGCTCGTCCAGCGTCTTCTTATCGATCAGCTGGGACCTGAACAGGTCCCTGGCCGACACCTGCTTCCGGAGCCCCCTGAAGGTGGCCTCCTGGGGCTGCTTCTCCGCGGCCTCCACCAGGGCCGTGACCGCGCTGACCACCTGCCGCAGGGCTGCTGCCCGGCCGGACCGACAGAGGGCGGCCAGCTCCCGCCGCCTGTCGGCGCCCACGTACTCGGAGTGCAGCAGGTCCCAGAGCGAGACGCTGTGCCCCTGGAACCTCCCCAGGCTGACGGCCACCTTCATGGCCCTCAGCGCCACGGCGGTGTGCTCGTCCACCTCCAGAGCGGCGGCCTGGGGGAGCGGCAGCAGCCACAGGCCGGTGTCAGCATCCAGCTCGCACCGCTCCTTGAGCTGCTGGTACGTCACCTCGGCCCGGGTGTTGGGGTCAAAGAAGAACTTTCTGCCCTCGTCCGTGGCAGTCAGTTCCCGATGCGTCTGCTCATCCACGAGGCCCAGTTTGCAGGCCCCTGCCAGGGGCAGGTGCACCCCGTGGACGGTGTCCATCACGCCCCCCGTGGCCAGCTGCACCTGCAGGAGAGGGAGGCCCTCGCTCTGGGGCACGAGCCCCTTCTCCATGGCCTGCCACAGGGACAGGGTGCCCCCGGAGTAGGGGTCCGCGTACCCAGCCACAGCCTGCTCGGCCTGCCTGAGCCGCTCGCTCATCTCCCTGTCCACGAGGCCGGCCCTCACTGCATTGTCCACCGACAGTCTCTGGTTAGTCTCGGGGTCCACGAGGGAGCCGGATGCCACCTGGGCCTCCAGTAGCCTCTGGCCCAGGCCCGGGGGCAGGAGCCCGTCCCTCACAGCCTGGGCGATGCTGGCCTTGGCCCCTGAGGGCTGCAGCCGCACGCCGGCCACACAGCCTGTGCCCCACAGGCAGGCCCGCATGGCAGGCTGCTCGGCCACCTCCGAGGGCGACTGTGTGCCCCGTGCCAGCGCCTCCAGGGTCTCCTGGGTGATGACCTCGGCGTCCCGCAGCCAGGCGGCAGGGACCTCGCCCCGCGGGCCGGGCAGCGCGACATGGGTGTGGGCCAGGAGCTCTGCCCCCTGCACCCAGCTGCGCACGGTGGCCTGCAGCTGCGGCACGGGGGTCCGCCCCACCCGCACGTCCTCCAGCAGGGCCCTGCGCTGCTCCTCGGTGAAGTGGCACGAGCTCAGGAGGTCCCAGAGGGAGCGGCCGTCCTCCGTCCCCGGCGTGGCCCGCAGGGTCTCCTGCAGCTGCGCGTCACTGGGGAGGGCGGGCGCACCCTCCAGCAGCGGCAGCAGGTGCAGGCCGGAGGCCTCGTCCGGCAAGCACTGTTCCAGCAGCTGGGCGTAGCTGGTCCGGCCTTGGCCGTCTGCGGTGGGGAAGGTCTCAGGTGAGCCGGACAGGGCCGTGCCGGTCTCCTCATCGATGCAGCCGCGCTGGACGGCCACGGGCAGGGGTAGGTGGTGGTGGCCTCTGGGGTCGACGACGCCCCCCGTGGCCACCTGGGCCTCCAGGAGGCGGGTGGCCTGCTCCACGGGGACGAGGCCCTTCTTCATGGCCTGGAACAGGGACACCCGCTTGCCAGAGAAGGGGTCCCTGAAGCCGACGATGGCGTCCTCGGCCCACCTCAGCCTGCCGTACAGCTCAGGCCCCACCACCCCCCTGCGCACAGCCTCGTCCACTGACAGGCTCTCCCGGCTGCAGGGGTCCCTGACAGCCCCCGTGGCCGCCTGGGCCTCCAGCAAGGGCAGGGCCACACTGGGCGCCAGGAGCTTCTGCTCCATGGCCTGGTACAGGCTGAGGTGCCGGCCGGAGGGCTGCAGCAGCACGCCCCCCACGACGCCCGAGCCCCGCAGGCACCTGCGCACACTGTCCACGCGGAGCAGGGCCTCGGGGCTGACCGCCCCCTCCAGCACCTGGTCCAGGAGCTCCTCGTCGATGACGCCGGCCTCCAGCAGCTGGTGGGCGGGGACCTGGCCCCGCAGCGCAGGCAGAGTGACGCCCGCCCAGCGCCGCGCCTCCGTCTCCAGCAGCCGTGCCACCTGCTGCAGCGTGAGCCTGCGCAGCCGGTACTGCCGCAGCAGCTGCCGCCGCCGGGCCTCACTGAAGAGCTCCGAGTTGACGAGCTCCCAGGCAGACACCGCCCGCCCCTGGAAGCGCCCGTGCTTCATGGGCAGCAGCAGGCTCTGGAGGGCCTGCCGGGTGGCCCCGTCCACCAGCTGGGGCTGCCGGCCGCTGAGCGGCAGCAGGCGCAGGCCCGTCTCGGGGTCCTCCACGCAGCGCTCCAGCAGCTGCAGGTAGGTGAGGTTCTCGTGCGTGTTGGGGTCGAAGAAGCCCTTGGTGTCGTCGTCCGGGTCCAGCAGGACAGAGTTCATCTCCTCGTCGAAGTAGCCGCGCTCGTAGGCCACGCCCACCGGCAGGCGGTGGCTGTGCACCGGGTCAACGATGCCGCCCGTGGCGATCTGCGCCTCCAGCAGCCGGATGCCGTGGTCACGCACGATCAGGTCCTTCTGCATGGCCTGGAAGAGCGAGATCTGCTCGCCCGTGTAGGGGTCGGTGTAGCCCGTGACGGCGCGCTCGGCCGACAGCAGCTTGGCGAACACGTCGGGCCCGATGACGCCGGCCCTTAGCGCCTCCTCCACGGAGTACCTCTTGTTTTCTTTCGGCTCGATGACAAAGCCGGTGGCTGCCTGTGCCTCCAGGAGGACGAGGGCAGTACCCGGCCTGAGGAGCCCCCTGCCGCGGGCCTCGTAGATGCTGAGCCGCTCCTGGGTGCTGGGCAGCAGCAGGCCAGCGATGCAGCCGGTGCCCTGCAGGTACCTCCGCACCGAGTCCAGGCTGCCCACCGCCTGGGCCGTGGTCTGCCCCCGCTGCAGCTGCTCATACAGGTCCCGGCTGATGATCTCGGCCGTCAGCAGGTCCCCCGGGGTCACGGCGTCCCGCAGCCCGGCGAAGGTGACCCTGGCGGCGGCCTGCTCGGCGCCGGCCTTCAGCTCGGCCGCCAGCTCCTCCATGGAGAGGGCCCCTGCCTGGTACCGCTGGGTCAGCGATACCCTCTGCTCTGCGGAGACGGCCTCGGAGAAGAGCAGCTCCCAGAGGGACACGGGCCGGCCCCGGAGCTTCCCCACGGACACCTCGGTGCTGGCCGTGCTCAGGGCCTGCCGCGTGCGGTGCTCGAGAAACGGGCGTGCGGGGGACTCTTCTCCACGGGGCTCCCCCGAGAGGGGCAGGAAGGCCAGCCCCGTCTCGGGGTCGGTGACGCAGCGGGCCAGCAGCTGCCCGTAGCTCAGGCTGTCGTGCGTGCAGGGGTCTGAGAAGCCAGCGGCCTGCGGGAGGTGCCGCCGTGTCTCCTCGTCCAGACAACCACAGCGCAGGGCGGCCTCCAGGGGCAGCCGGAGTCTGCGGGCCGGACACACCAGCCCACCCGTGGCCAGCTGGGCGTCCAGGAGGCGCAGAGCCAGCGGCCTGTCCACCAGCCCCTTCTGCATGGCCTGGAAGAGAGAGACTCGGGAGCCACTGAAGGGGTCGTGGTAGCCGGTCACCGCGTGCTCTGCCGCCAGGAGCCGGTGGTGGAGCTCCGGGCCGACCAGGCCTGCCCTGACCGCCTCCTCCACCCACAGCTGGCGGCCCGTGGCGGGGTCCACCAGGGTGCAGGTGGCGGCCTGTGCCTCCAGGAGTGGGAGCACGGCGCCCAGAGGGAGCAGGTGCTCGGAGGCAGCCTGGAAGAAGCCCTTCGTGTGGCCTGTGGGCAGCAGGACGACCCCCACCACACCACCGGTGCCCTCCAGGTATCGCCTCACCTCGGGCCGGGCGCCCACCTCCCCCACGGCCAGCCTGCCCTCCTGCAGGCCCTGGACCGCCTCCTGGTCCAGGATTCCCGCCTCCAGCAGCTCGCCGGCACTCACTGCCCTGCCCAGCGTGTGGAAGGTGACCCTCAGGGGCAGCAGTGCCAGCCCCGAGCCAGGGGCCTGCACACACCTGCTCAGCAGTGTGCCGTATGGCAGCCGCTCCAGGGTGTTGGGATCCAGGAAGCCTGGGGCGCCGGTGCCCGGCTCCGGCTGCAGCTCCGGCTCCACCAGGCCCTGCCACGTCTCCTGGTCCAGGAAGCCCTGCTGGCAGGCTAGGTCCGGGGCCACTCGGACGCCCCGAGCAGGGTCTATGAGGCCACCTGTGGCCAGCTGGGCATCCAGCCAGCTCCACCCCAGGGCCCTGTCCACAACCTCCTTCCCAATGGCCTGGAAGAGGGCCAGCTTCCCGCCCCCGTAGGGGTCAGGATAGCCGGTGACCGCGCGCTCCGCGGCCAGCAGCCTCTCCTTCAGCTCCAGCCCCACCAGGCCCTGCCGGAGGGCTTCGGACACGGGGAGCAGCTGGCCCCTGCTGGGGTCCACCAGGCCCCCTGTGGCCGCCTGTGCCTCCAGCAGAGCTAGCCCAAGCCCGGCAGGCAGCAGGCCCTGCTTCATGGCCGCGTAGACGCTCTGCACCTGGCCCGAGGCCTCCGCATACACCCCAGCGATGCTCCTGGCCTCTGCAGAGCTGGTGCCGGGCTCTGGGCCAGGCTTCATGGTCCTGGGGACGCCGGCCGGCTCGGTGCCCCCACTGGTGAGGATGTCAAGAGGAGGAGAGGCGAGGCCGTTCATTGCCGGTGCCTGGTCCTGGAGAGCTCACCAAGCCGCACTCGTGTCCTGCAGGGACAGAAGCCTCGGTCAGAGACCCTGGATGGCCAGGGTGGCTGGGAGGGGACACTGTCCCAGGGTTAATCCCCGCCCCTCTGCGCAGGATGAGCCCTGGGACCACCTCCAAATGCCCAGGGTGGAGGGGTCCTGGGCAGCCACGTCTGCTCGCGGGAACAGCTCCCCCCTGGGGCACGAGCCCCACTCAGTGGGTGCTCCCCAGCCCTGCAGGCCCCTGTGCGGGCAGCGAGGGGTCCTCAGGGGGCCCAGAGGGCGTGAGCACAGGGGCCGGGTGAGGGGCTCTCTCTGTCTCGGGGGAAGCAGGGGTCTGTGTGTCCACGCCACCCTGGGTCCCCCTCTGGCCCGCCCTGCTGAGCGCCTTGCCCCGCCCCTCAGCCTCAGCGTCTGCCTCCTGCCCTCCCCTGGGTGGTCTCACGGGTCAGCAGCACCTGCCTCCTTCCACCTTCCCCACGTGGCGGCCACCCTGCAGGAGGCCTCTGCCTGGGACCCAGGCTCCCTGACAGCCCCACCCCCGGGCCCCTCCTCCGCCTGCCCTCACCCACGCGTGCCCTGGAGGGCCCTGGTCCTACGCTGAGGCTGCTCCGTCAGCCTCGCCTCCCCACCTGACTTCCTGCCCCTTTCCAGCGGGCTGCACTGGTGCCCTAGACAGCTCCTGCGAAGGCAGCCTTATTTGGAAACAGGATCCCTGCTGACCTAAGCGAGGTGAGGTCACAGCCTTGTAACACGGCCCTGGGAGGATGCAGGCGGAGTAGGCGGCTGACGCAGGCACCAGGGGCAGCCGCGGCAGGCAGGATCCTGCCCCGGCCCCACCCGCACCTGCGTTTCAGACGTGTGGCCCTGGCATCCGTTCCCTGGGCCTTCACGCCCGTTCCGCGTCTCTGCGGCCCCTTCCTGGGCTCGCCGGCTCCTTGCACCTGCCTCCGCCCCTCGGAACCCCTTGCGGACCCCTCTCGGCCCACATCCAGTCCTGCTGGAAGCTTCCGTCCACCGGGAGCCTGCCTGCACCCTTGCCCCTCAGCTCCCAGGGTCTCGGGCGACGCGGGCCCCGCCTCCCCGCAGCACCCAACTCCTGCCCCCAGCTCGCAGGCAGTCTGGACCTGGGGGAGCTCCTCCCCGTGGTGGTCCTGCTCGGCTGTTGTTTACCCGTCAAAGCAGAGACCCCCCAGCAGCTTTCAGCCCCCAGAATCTGCAGCTTGAGCTCAGAACCAGGCATCCAGCTGGACACAGGCACCCTCTGGGCGATCTCAGGGGTCCCACACCCTCGCAGACTGACACAGGGGCCAGCCTGGCCTCTCTCCCTGGCCCCACAAGGGCCACCGCAGCTCCACGCCAGGCGACCCACTCCTGCCTTCTTGCTCCTGCGTGCCTGGGCCGGCTCCTACCCGGCCACCCCACTGCCCTCTGCCCTCCCAGCAACACACCAGTCTGGAATGTGCTCAGGGTGACGGGCCAGGGCAGGGGCTTTGGTGGCACAGGGACAAGCCGGGGCCTGATGTCCCCTGGACCCGGGGGTGGCCAGCCTGCCAGACGTCCTCTGGGGCTGTAGGTCTCAGCCCCAGCTCAGGAGAGCCATGGCTAGTGCCGCCCTGCAGCCCCAGGGCACCCCCTCCTGGGCAGCCAATGGCCACACCTGCAGCCCACCCCTTCCCAGCAAGATCTCACCCCTCCCTGGCACAGATCTGGTCCTGAGCCCTCCCCAGGCGTCTTGCCCTGCTACTCAGAGTCCTGGCCATTGGTGCTAGGACCAAGCAGCCTCCTCAGCGTGGCTGGGGTCGGTGGTCACCTGGAGGGCGTGGCCCTGTGGCTCTGCTCTCCAAAGGGGGGCATACTCGGGATGCAAACCCTGGCTGGCTAGAGATGCGGGAGTGGGGGGCGTGCTGCAGGGCCAGGGTGGGGGCCTCACCAAAGGCAGGGCCCCAGTGGCACTGGGGGGCACCCTGACACCTGGCTCCATGTACCCCCAAGTCCCTGCCCCTGTCGGAGCGCCCCCCTCAGGCCAGAGCCCCTTCTACAGCACCTGCCCTGAGGGGTCTGCTGCCACTGACAGGTCCCCAGAACCCAGCCTGGGACCCCCAACCCGGAAGGGCTGCAGGAGCCCAGCACGGGAGCCTGAAGCCCAGGGTTGGGACGGCCACCGTGGGAGGGACCCAGCAGGTGGGAGCCTGGAGGTGACCGGCAGCCAAGGCAGGGACCCCCGGCCACCACAGAGGGTTCCGGGAACAGCTGCCAGACGAAGCTGGGGCGGCCGTAAGGGTGACCCGACCTGAGCAAGAGGCACGGACACGGTTCTCAGGCCAAGGTCCCCCAGCCTAGCCCCGGGTCCAGAGCAGACACCAAGAAGGACCCCTCCCCCCGCTGCCAGGGAGTGTGGCCACAGGAGCAGGGACCACGTGGCGGAGCGCCTGGAGGCCCCCCGGGGCCCTGGGCCAGGCTGGCTCGCAGTGGGGCCGTGGGCCTCTCCGTAGCCCCCTCCCTTGACCTTAAGTGTCTGTGTGGGGTGGGCGGTGTCCTTGGGAGTTCCCTGGCCTTAGCAGAAACGCCGCCCGGTGAGGAAAGCCAGGAGCAGAGCCGTGCAGCTCACCGCGGGCCACTGGCCACAGCGTGCGTGCCGCCCGGAGGCTGCTGGCCTCTCAGGATGACCCACAAGGCCCAGCTCCCAGGGAGCACCCCAGATGGCTTTTCCCAGAAGGGCCACATGGGTGCAGGAACGGAGGTCTGGGGTGACCAGCAGTGACTGCCCAACACCCCTGGCGATCCACAGCTCTGTGCCAGGGACATGACCAGCCCCACGGAGCCAAGGGCCTCTGGCCACTTTCACCAGGGACGAAAGGCAGACAGGGGTCACTGTGGGGTCACAGCTGACCGCTAGGAGAAGGCATGGCCGCCTCGTTTGGGGTGGGCATGGGCCCCGGTGGCTAGCAGTACCTGCCCTCCCAGTGCCCGTAGTTCTGCTGGCCTGGGAGGGACCTTCAGGGAGGAGGGCCAGGCCAGGTCCCAGGGAGCCTCCCCCAGGTGTGCAGAGGGGGACTGTGGTGGACTGGTGACAGCAGGGGCAGTGGGTGCCTGCAGCAGCCCCCGGAGGCTGGTTCAGGGGTGTGGCTGTGGCGCTGGTGGGCACAGGCCCAGACCAGCCCTCAGGGACCAGGGGGACACAACGGGCCAGCACCCGCCTCGCCCACCGCACCTCCTCCCTCCCTGTTGTGGGGGCCACGGTCTCACACTCTGCTCCGAGAACCCAGCCTGGGCACGTGGCTACCCACTGCACAGGGCCTGCCCTCCCGGTGAGCCCGTGTGACTCACACCGGACACTGTCCAGGTCTGAGGCATGAGCCGGGGACAGGACTGCCCCTTGATCTCCGGCCAGGATGTGGTGGGGGGAGAGGGCAAGAGTCTCCTGCCCAGCACAGGCACTGCAGGCCATGCAGGGCAGCGGTGGCCAGGAAGGGGTCCAGGGCTCTGGAGAAGGCCAGAGCTCAGGGCAGGTGGGGGAGGAAGTGCGCAGGGGGCTGGGGAGGAGGCGGGGGCTGCACGGAAGGGCAGGCGGCCCCTCCAGTCTGGGACAAGGAGCAGGCATTTGCTGCGGGCCCACGTGGGCCAGGTCCAAAGGGAACCAGGAGGCTGGGCAGCGGGCCCAGAACCCCACCCACCTGCTCCCTGGCCCTGCAGACAGACCAGAGCCGGGGGCAGGACGGCAGGTAGGGACAGAAACAGGGTGCCCCCGCCTCTGCCTCTACCTCGGAAGGCCTGGAGCGCACCCTGCGTGGGGCCGCGGGCCGCGCCAGTGCTCCGGATGGGTCCGCCCCGTCCCCTTCCTGCAGTCCCCCCGCCCCGCCCCCCCTAACTCATCCCACCCGGAAAGCTGGGTCAGCGAGATCTCCGCCAGGCCTCAGCCTCCTCTCGCGCCGGGCGCAAGGGCTCCGCGCCGGCCCCGAGCCCCGGGCCCCGGGCCGGCTGCGCCCCGCACCCGCCGGCGCGCAGGTGTTTCGGTTTCGCCCGGTGGCCGCCCCGCCCCCGGCCCGCGTCCGCACCTGCACCTTTGCGCACCTGCCGAACGCTCCTCAGTCCGCAGTGGCTCCGCGCCCGCGCCGCCCGCCTTTAACTCGGAGCAGGCCCCTCCCGCGGCGGCTCCGCCTTCCTCTGGGGGCCGGGGCGCGGCGGCCGCCAGGTCGAGGACGCCAGCGGGGTGGGGCGGGCAGGTACCGGGAACTCGGGCGCGCCGGGCGACTGTGAGCACCCCCGGGCTAGGAGGGGCTGCCGAGCGCCAGGGACCCTCCCCTCGACCCCCCCGCCCCCCGCAGAGTCACCGCGAAGGAACGCGGCAGGCGCTGGGGCGGGGGCGGGGGCGGTCACCTGCTGTATAGGGCCGCGGCCGGGAGCAGGGACTTCCCGCCTAAGGGCTGGGCGCGCAGATCCGCGGCCCCTGCTCTCTGCTGCCTGCAGGGCCCCTGGGGCCGGTGTCCTGGCGGCGTGGCCTCAGCCAGCAGCTGGCAAGTGGGGGGTGCGTTAATGGTCACAGAAGGTTCCTGGCCCCCACCCCACCCCGTTCAGACCAGGGCCTCAGCCTCGCCCCCTCTGAAGGTCCTGAGGCCCTGGCCACTCCCTGGCCCTATGTCCAGTCCCAGCCCTCACGCCTTGCCAGCCAGCTGCCTCCAGCACACGTGTGAGGGCATTTCAAGGCCACCCTCGCCACACTGGAGTGCTGGGCTGCTGGGGAGGCTCTATGGCTGCACCCTCCCCCGAACTCACCCCCACACCTGCTCACTAGGGCCAGCTGCGTGCTCGCCCCTAATGTGTCCCCACTCTGGCCAAACAGTGAGGTTGCTGCTGGCCACAGTGGCGACCTTGGGTGTGGGGCCACTTCCTCCAGGAGCAGCTGACCGGGTGCGTCCCCCCCAGCCCTGCTACCATGGCTGTCAGGTACTGGGGGCCCAGGGCCCTCACCACGCCATTGCAGTGGTGTCGCTGGCAGGCTGAGCCCGGGTGTGTGCCAGCCCCTTGGAGGACGCCGAGCCCTCCTGGTGGGTCTGGGGTGGGTGGTGCCCGTCTTCGATCACGTGCTCTGGAGTGGGCGGGACACCTGCCACTGGCCCTGCCCCAGCTGCGCCCACTGTCCTTGACCTCCAGGCTCCTCTCTCTGGGCTCCAACTTCCTGCAGCTCCAGTTCTGTCCACCATGACGTCCAGCCTGCCTCTGCTGGGGCCTGCCCCTGAGGCACGCCTGGGCAGCTTCCACTGCCAGGGCCCTGGGCGGCCCCGGTCAGCGCCCCTTAGATCCAGGGCCTCCGCTAAGCAGCGCCCTCACCGGGGCTGCACCACCTGCACAGCAGGGAGGGGAGGCAAGCAAGGGGGCCCCATGGCCACTGCCGCACCTGCCTGGGGGTAGAGGGGCTCTCGGAGGGCAGGTCCGAGGAAGGGCATCCCAGGGCACCCTGTGCAGGCTGTAGCTGCTGACAGCCTGTGGGGCCCAGGAGCAGCAATGTCTCCCACAGGGTGCGTGGTCCAGAGAGGTGTGGGCAGGTGTGGGAGGTGCAGGTGTGGGGGAGGGGCAGGTGTGCTCTCACTGGGCCCTCACTGTGTCCCCGCACAGGCTAGGGCTTGGGCACTGGTGTGCCAGGGGCACTGCTGCAGGTCCAGCAGGGCTAGGAGGGGCTGCCGAGCGCCAGGGACCCTCCCCTCACCCCCCGACCCGCAGAGTCACCACCAAGGAACGCGGCAGGCGCTGGGGTGGGGGCGGGGCGGTCACCTGCTGCAGAGTTCTGGTGCTGGGGACACTGAGGTGGTGGGAGGCGTGGAAATCCTGAGGTTGATTCCAGAAATCTGCCCCGGCCGCCCCGCCCCCACTTCCTTCCTCTTCACCCCCCTCCCCCACCCGGTGTTCTCTACCTCCAGGGGACCCAGTATGTACCCCACCCATGGTCACCCCTCTTCCCTAAAGACTCTGGGTGATGCCCCCCAACTGTCCCAGGCACCTGTAACCCTGCTGCCCTGGCCACAGTCCCTCCTTGGTCACTGCCAGCTCCACCGGATCTACGTGGTGGCCCCCATGTGGCCTTCAGCCCAGTGTCCCATCAGGGGCTCCAGCTCTGCCCAGGACACTGCCAGGCAGTTCCATTCCTGGAGGGACGCTGTAGGGCTGCTGTCCACTCTGCCTGCCGGCGCTCCACGGGGAGGGAGCCGGCATCGCCTCGGGCAGCCTGCGAGCAGAAAGCCCTTAGGAACCCAGCAGCTGCCCCTGCCCTGCAGGGTACGGGCTGCAGCCCGCCCGGGTGCAGTGGGGAGACCTCTAGGGGAGGGAGGCAAGGTGGGCACGGACCCCTGAGGTGGGCCCTCGAGCCTTGACGCACACAGCTCCCTCCTGCAGGACACCCCCCCCAACACCACTGTCAGCCCCACGGCTGAGCTTGCTCCTCGGTGGCCCTGGAGGGGCGGCCGGGGATCAGTGTGGACATCAGGGGCTGAGAGACACGGGCGTCGTGGGCAACGGGAGGAACCCTGGGCTGGAGGCCTGAAATTCGTCTCCTGCAGACAGCACAGAGGCAGGGCTGTGGGGTGACTCGAGCCCCCAGCAGCGCCTGCAGTGCGGACGGGTCAGGCTGAGTGACCAGGCTGAACGGCCGGTCTCCCTGGGGCAGCTGCCCCTCGGGGGAGCCCCAGCTGGGGACCAAGCCCCCGGGCACCAACTCCTCCCGCCGCGCCCCCTCGGCCTCCCCCAGCTCCTGTCCCACTCTGTGCAGCTCCGCCAAGCCGTGCCCGCTGCAGCGCCGCTCCACCTGCAGTGCCTGCGCCCCTGGCAGGTGCGGGAGCAGCAGCCAGGGCACGCAGAGCTGGGCACGGGGTGGAGGTGGCCCTGCCCACTCTCCCACCACTGCCCCTCTTGGGGGTCACCAGCCATGGGGACCTTAGCAGGTGCCTGCATTGCGCTGGCTCCCCAGCCCCCGGCACTGCGCACCTGTGCTCCTGAGGCTGGAGTGCCACACCTGGGCTGGCCAGGCCTCACCTGCGTGGCCTCCGTCACCGCTGTCTGTCACCTCCGAGGCACAGGACCCCGCAGGCCCAGGAGTTCTCTAGTGGGAGCAGACCTGGGTGCTGCCCGGCGAGGCCACCGAGCGGCTTCTCTCTCCCCGGGCAGGCCAACCTGGAGGCCAGGTTCCCATGGTGGACACAGCAAGGCCTACAGTGAGGGCAGGACGCCAAGGGGCGCCTGCAGGGAGGGGCCCCAGGGGCCTGTCGCCCTGTGCGAGCCTGCTGCTGGAGCCCCACCTGGGACTCACCTGCTGGGGTCCCCGCTGTGGGTCCTGGCCTGGGCAGACCGGAGCTGGCCTGGAGCTCGCCTTTGTCCGCAGCCCTGAACCGGCCAGTCTCGGGCCGTCGGCTGGAGCCCAGCCTGTCCTGCCAGTCGGCTCAGGGTCTTCCTCCAGATCTTTCCTGGGAGATGGGGTGGGCTGCGGCTCCTCGCGCCTCCTCCTCGGCTCCCACTGCCCACAGGCCCTGAGCAGCCCCCGGGCATCGCTGTGGGGGAGGCTGTGCTGGTAGTGACACCAGGCCCGCCCTAGTGGAGAGGGGGGCCTTGCATGCGCCCTGGGATCAGGGTGGGGCCCATAGGCAGGTGCAGACCCCTGGACCCCGGCTGGCTTCCCCTCCTCCCACAGCCTCCGTCTTCCTGTGCCCGTCCCACCCCCTTGGGGCTCAGACACAGCCCCCCCACAACCGGAGGTTACCTCCTGCCCCAGACTGGTCCCAGGAGCTTCCACACCTGGCCACACCTACCCCACCCAGGCCTGGAACGAACCTGCTCCTCCTCCAGACAGGAAACCCCCTCCTCCCAGGCCCGGGGGGAGAGGGAGGGTGAGGGGCGCCCATCCCCAAGGTGCATGGTGTGCTTTGTGGTCAGGTGGTCCCCTGCTGGGCCCTCCCGGGAGCCATCCTGCCTTGGTGGGGCAGGGGCAGGGGAGCCCAGGACCCGGCCTCCAGACGGGCTGGGGTGTGACGGGTCCCTTGGCTGCCTGGCAACGGCTCCCCGCCCTTCAGGCCCGCCTCCAGCCTGTGACCACCCGGCCCACCCCTGCCCTGCTGGCCTGTTGCTCCGTTGCCCTGGGGACTGTGCATCGGAAAATGCTGGGTGAGGTGGGCAGGAGGACAGGTCAGGGCAGGCTGTGGGTGCAGGGCGGATGCTGGGGGCAGACGCCTCTCCTGGGAGGGGTTTCTGCGTCCCACACCCTGTCCTGCCTGTTCCCTGTTCTCAGTCCCCACCCCAGGCCCGGGAGCACGGAGTGTGGGGTCCCCACAGGAGCCTCAGTGGGTGGGGAGACCCGCCCGCCCTGGCACCGACCTGTGCCCTGGCGCCCGGCTGTGGGGACACCCTCCGGAGGCCCCAGGACCAGCGCCATGGCGGGCACCCGGCCTTCTTCCAGCCTGCATGCCCCCTCCCCACCCTGTCCTAGGCCTGCACCCTGGACAGGTCCTGCTGGGTCAGCCCGGCTGTGGCCGGGGAGCAGAGGCCCCGCGAGGCTGGGCACTTCCAGTTCTCCTGCTGCCCCTGGCTCCTCCCGCACCCCTGCCCAGCAGGACCCTCAGGCCCTGTGGCCCCCTGCCCAAGAGCCCCTCCCATCCATGACTGGCAACGTGGCTGCCCACAGCAGGCTAGGAGACAACAGTGCTGGGGCCTACGGCCGTGCAGCCCAGGCCACCTTCTCTGTGTCCATTCGTCTCAAGTTCAAGTGGACACACTGGGCACCCGTGCAGAGGCCCCACCTCACCTGGTGCCTCCCATCTTAGCTGAGGACCGGGGTCTGGTCCGGGTTCCCTCCCAGCCTGTAGTGGCCACGGCCCAGGGGGCCAGCAACTGCGTCAGCACTGGTGGAGCCAGACGGCAGCGTCCCCATGGGAGTGACTCCCTGGCGGAGTCACAGTGGCCAAGGCCGGCCTGGCGGGGAGGGGCCCGGAGCTCTGCAGCAGGGCCGTGGCGCAGAGAAGGGAAGCACGCGGGCCCTGTCGGCAGGGAGACCCAGCCGCCCCAGCCTGTGCCTTTGCAACAGCCATCAGCGGGGCACCTGCCCCACAGCCCCCTCGGGGAGACGGCCACAGAAACCGGCTCCCGCTGGCCTGGAGCACGGAAAACAACCAGAGGACTGGGGGGGGGGGGCACCTCGCGCCCCTTGCCCAGGCTCTAGAGCAGGCCGCCTGCTGTCCTGGCTCCATTGTTGAGTGCCAGGCCCGGGACCTAAACCCGGAACCTCATTTGGCAACAGGGTTTCACAGCCCAGTGAAGCCAAGGAGGAGCTGCCGCTGCAGGCCGGGCCGCCCAGGGCGGCTGCACCCGCCGGGGCTGGGAGAGACGCGAGGCGTCGCCGCGCGGCAGGGAGAGCAGCCCTGCCCTGGGCCACCGCCACCACCAGCTCAAGTTTCTGCTCTCAGAGCCGCCCAGTGTGCCGGGGTCGGACCTGGGGGCGGCGGCCTGATGCCCTGTGGTCTGGAGGACCTGGGGGCGGCGGCCTGATGCCCTGTGGTCTGGGGAAGGAGGGGGCCGGCGGCCTGATGCCCTGTGGTCTGGGGGGGGGGAGGCCGGTGGCCTGATGCCCTGTGGTCTGGGGGAGGAGGCCAGCGGCCTGATGCCCTGTGGTCTGGGCGGGGGGAGGCCAGCGGCCTGATGCCCTGTGGTCTGGGGGAGGAGGCCAGCAGCCTGATGCCCTGTGGTCTGGGGGGGGGGGGCGGCGGCCTGATGCCCTGTGGTCTGGGGGAGGAGGGGGCCGGCAGCCTGATGCCCTGTGGTCTGGGGTCGGACCTGGGGGCGGCGGCCTGATGCCCTGTGGTCTGGGGGGGGCGGCGGCCTGATGCCCTGTGGTCTGGGGGAGGAAGGGGCCGGCTCAGCCCTGCGGGTGGGACTTGGGCAGGAGGGGCCCTTGGCGAGTGTCTGACGGTGCTGGACTCGGGGGCCACCCGGTGGTCAGCCACGTGTGCCGAGGGCCCAGCCCGGGCCTCCACCTCCTCCCCACGCTTTGTAAAACGTCTCATTTCCTGAGGAGCAGAGACAGACAGATGGACGGACGGACAGACAGACTTCCCATCGCTGGCTCTGCCTGCCTCCTAAAGCCTGCAGCTCAGGGCTGGGAGCGGTCAGGCAGGAGGGGACACAGGGACCCCAGTCCTGCAGGATCTCTGCTGCCGCCCAGGGCGTGCAGGAGCAGGGAGCTGGAGTCTGGGACTCAGGGCGGGCACTGACCCCTGGAGGCGGCCACCTCAACCCTCAGGCCCCACGCCCCCGACCCCGGCCGTCCGCTCCAGGCGACTCCCTTGGCGCGTGACTCGGCACCTGACGCAGTGCAGCCCTTCCTGGTGCCTGGGCAGCTTCCACGGCCACCACTGGCGACAACCTCGGTGGCACCCTGGGGACAGCCGGGCTGCACAGCCCTGGGGTCGTCTCGTGGCAGAGACTGAACCTGCACTGTTACCCCTCCCAGGAATGGGGGTCCCGTCTGCCCTCTCCCCGTGGCAATGCCAGATGCGAGAGGGATTTGCCACAGGGGCTCCCCATGGCCTAACCTAAACCACAGGCCTGCTTCTGGTGGGGAAGGCGGTGGGGCGGGCGCACGGCTGGCATCGGTGCAGAGGTTAAGCCGCCTTTTGGGACCCACACCCGTATCAGAGCGGGGGCTCCATCCCGCTACGCCACTTTCCATGGGCGTCCTGGGTACACACCTGCGAGGCATCGGTGGTGGCCCGAGAAGACGTCCCCACACCTGTGCCGCTCACGTGGGAGACCCGGATGGAGCTCCTGGCTCCTGGCTCCAGCCTGGCCCATCTGGGGAGTGCGCCAGCAGATGGATGCTCTCGCTCTCTCTCTCTGGAGCCGCCTGGTACAGCCACAGCTAAGGTGCCACCCTGGCAGTCACTCTGTAAGGTGGACATCGGTGGGCGGTGTCGTGTCCCCCGTAGGGGAACCCCTGGGTCTGGGAGTGGAGGCGGCAGGCGGGAGACAGAGCCAGGGTCCTTGTCCCTAAAGCTTCAGGTACCAGCAGGTCACTGGGGACCTCTCGGGCCCGGCTGTGCGGGGCGGGTGCGGGAGCTGGCCAGCAGCACCCAGAGCACCTGGCACCTGCTGCTGCTTCTGGGCCTGAGCAGTGCAGCCACCACAAGGCCTGGCCGTCCTGAGAGGGTGGGTGACCAGGGACCCAGACACCGAGGGCCGGGGTCAGCCCCGGATGCAGCCGTCCTGAGAGGGTGGGTGACCAGGGACCCAGACACCGAGGGGGGGGGGTCACCTGGACGCGGCTGTCCTGAGAAGGGTGGGTGACCAGGGACCCAGACACCGAGGGGGGGGTCAGCCCTGGACGTGGCCGTCCTGAGAGGGTGGGTGACCAGGGACCCAGACACCGAGGGGCAGAGTCACGTGGACGCGGCTGTCCTGAGAAGGTGGGTGACCAGGGACCCAGACACCGAGGGGGGGGGTCAGCCCTGGACGTGGCCATCCTGAGAGAGTGGGTGACCAGGGACCCAGACACCGAGGGCCGGGGTCAGCCCTGGATGCAGCCGTCCTGAGAGGGTGGGTGACCAGGGACCCAGACACCGAGGGCCGGGGTCACCTGGATGCGGCCCGGGCTGGTCAGAAGGCCAGGGCGGGGCGGAGCGGTGGGGCGGAGGCCGGGCTGCGGCCCGGGGAACAGGCAGCCGCAGCAGGGGCTGTAGCTGTCCTTATCTTCCCCGGAAATCTGGCAGCCCTGGCAGCCCGATTCGGAGGAATCCGTGGAATGAGCTTGGTATGAGGAGTGAGTGCATCTGAGGGGCCTTGTGGGCCGCGGCAAAGGCCGTCCAGCCCCAGGGCCCTGGCCGCTCCCGGCTGCTCGGCACGCAGGCTCTGGGAGCCACTGGGCCTGGGAACCCAGACAGACAAAAGCCACTGCAGGGGAGGGGAGGACCCAGTAATTCTGCCCCAGAGCGACACCCACATGCGTGTGAGCCGCCTCCCCCTCCCCCTCCCCCTCCCCCCCTGCTTCCCCTCCCACGCCCTCTCACCTAGATCCCAGCCAGGCCCCACAGCGGGCACGCGGGCGGCACCCGATAGGTTCTTGCCTCTGTCCAGACGAGAGCCAGGCACACAGCAGGCACACAATTAATGCTGAATTAATCCAATCCAACCCAGGTGTGGCGGCACCTGGGCAAGAAGACCTGGGCCAGCCTCTCGAGGGGCTGCGGGCTCTGGCCTCCCTCCACGCACACCGGGGCTTCACCCTCCGAGGTGACCGGGCTCTCCCGGACCCCGTCAGGGCGGTGCCTTTGAGGACCTGGTCTCAGGATGGGCAAAGGCGCCAGGCTGCTCCCGGCCAGGACGGCCTGTGGAGGCTCGGGGACTCTGGCCCCGGCTCCGGCTTTTTCCGGCCGCTGCCCTCCTGCCTCTGGCCTCCCGAGCCCCCTCCAAGCCCCTCCCAATCCCGCAGGCCTTCCAGTCTTTTCCAACAGATTGTCTTGTGCCTGAGTCTCTGTAGCTTACAACCGGGGCCCCCACCCCCCAGAGGCCCCGGCCGTGGCCGGCGTAGGGCATTCCTGGGGAGGTGGGGGTGAGTTAGAGCTGAGCCCCAGCCGTCAGTCATCGCGTTCGTCCCCTCCTTTGCCACTGGAAACCGAAAAACAAGACAGACGTCAGGGGGTGCCTGTCACAGCCCCCGTGTCCCCTCTGCTGAACTGAGGCCCCCGGGCCCCCAGCCTCACCCCCATGCCCCAGGTGACAGGCAAGGTGTCCTCTGTCTGTGCCAGCAGGTGCATTCTCGCAGCCCCCACCCCACCCCCAGCTGTTGCACACCTGCCCTGGCCTCCCACGTGTCTGTCCATCCACCTAAGCACTGGCCGTCCCTGAGCAGCCCCCCTCAGGGTCTGCGGACAGCAGGCAGGGGGCCTGAGACGCTGGGGCTGGGCGCAGATCCCCCTGCCTCTCCAGGCCCCTCTGGCCGGGTGCAGCTGTCTGCAGCTGGGGCCGAGATCCGGTTGGGGTAGAGTCGTCTGCCGCCTCCCAGCTCCACCCGCTCCTGCCCGCAGCCCAGCCCTGGGCTCTGCTGGTGCCTGGTGCCCACGCACACCTTCACGGCCAGCGAGCGGTAACTCCCAGCTTCCCTGCCGTGTGGTTCGCCTCTACCAGGGCCCAGCGGCAGCCGCCCTGGTGCTCTGAAGGGTTCTGAGTCTGCACAGATCCCTCTGCCCAGGGACCGGAGCCGGCTGGGCCCAAGCTGCCTGCCCTGAGCCCCGTTCAGAGGAGCCGGCCCGAGAGGCTTACAGGATGCCTGCCGTGCAGCCAGGCTCGTGTGCGGGGGGCATTCTCTCCCTGAAATGGACCCACGGCCAGTGGGCCTTGGAAGCAGACTCGACGGACAGCTGTCCAAGACTCGGGCTCCGTCTGCTTCTGGTCTGACATTCTCAGCTTTGCTTCAACCCTCATGGCCACAGAAAGGCCGCCGGGGCAGCTGTGGTCTGCAGCGTGCATGGCAATGTGTCTGCACTGTGCACGGCTGTGTGTCTGCACTGTACACGGCCGTGTGTCTGCACTGTGCATGGCCGTGTGTCTGCTGTGTGCATGGCCGTGTGTCTGCAGCGTGCATGGCCGTGTGTCTGCAGCGTGCATGGCTGTGTGTCTGCACTGTGCACAGCCGTGTGTCTGCAGCGTGCATGGCCGTGTGTCTGCAGCGTGCACAGCCGTGTGTCTGCAGCGTGCACGGCCGTGTGTCTGCAGCGTGCATGGCCGTGTGTCTGCAGCGTGCATGGCCGTGTGTCTGCTGTGTGCATGGCCGTGTGTCTGCACTGTACACGGCCGTGTGTCTGCAGCGTGCACGGCCGTGTGTCTGCAGCGTGCATGGCCGTGTGTCTGCAGCGTGCACAGCCGTGTGTCTGCACTGTACATGGCCGTGTGTCTGCACTGTACACGGCCGTGTGTCTGCAGCGTGCACGGCCGTGTGTCTGCCGCGCACCTGCGTGCACCCGACACCTGGGGGTCTTCCTGAAGTGGTGTCACAGGTGCCCCCTGCCCTCACAGCAGGGACACGGAGTCATCACCCCCACCCATGCCCGCTTCTCACCCAATGCTGGTGGGCGCACATTGTGTCCCCCAAGAGCTGTGCTGAGGCCTAGCTCTGCACCCCAGAATGTGAACTTGTACGGTGGCTGAGAGGAGGTCACAGTGGACGGGGGACGGGCCTGGCCACTGTGCCTGGTGACAGAGGCGGTGAGGACGCGCTGCATGGGTCCACACAAGCCCGGGGCACCCTAGGGAGCTGGCCAAGAGCCCACAGGGAACCAACGCGGTGACACCGTGATCTCGACAGCTGGGCAGCACGTGAGCCGGAAGCCGGGTGCTGAGAGGACACGAAGGACATGGGGAAGGAAGCCACGGGAGCCAGGGGGACACCGGGCAAGGCCAAGAACTCCTGCCGGCCGGGCCTTGCTGCTGCTGGCAGCGGCTGGCGCTGCGGGGGTGGAGGGGAACAAAGCCCGTCAGTCAGGGGAGAAACAGAACCGGCTTCCCGGCGCTGGGAGGCCGGGGGTGGCAGCCTGGCAGAGAGGCTCAGAGGCAAGCGCCCAGGCTGGCGGCCCACCGGCCGGCTCCAGGGAGCAGCGCTGGCAGCAGGACAATGGGGCATTGTTGTACGGCTGTGGGGCCGCAGGCTGCGGGGGCCTGAGCTCCTCACTGGCTCCCCACGTCCACCGCGGAGGGGCCGCCAGGGGTGCTCGGCCACAGCAAGCGAGAGGGGCAGAGAACGCGCCCTGGGGAGGCAGAAATAGCCCAGCCTGCTCCGGAGGAACGCGGGCCGGGCGGGATGAGAGCAGGACAGGGGCCGGCGCTGTGGCGTAGATGGTAGGGCCGGCGCTCTGGCGTAGATGGTAAGGCCGCCGCCCGCAGCACGGCATCCCACATGGGAGCCGGTTTGAGTCCCGGCTGCTCCACTTCTGATCCAGCTCTCTGCTGTGGCCTGGGAAAGCAGTAGAAGATGGCCCAAGTGCTTGGGCCCCTGCACCCGCGTGGGAGACCCGGAAGAAGCTCCTGGCTCCTGATTGGCACAGCTCCGGCCGTTGTGGCCATTCGGGCAGTGGACCAGTGGAAGGAAACCCCCCATATATATGTATGTATGTATGTGTATATATATACATGAGGACGCGCTGCAGGGGTCTGCGCAAGCTCTATGTAACTCTGCCTTTCAAATAAATAAAAAATAAATCTTAAAAAAAGGGGAAATCTAGGCATGGCTTTCTCATAAAACATATTTCCCACAGACTTTTTGAAGACCCCTTGTATCCATGGGTTTTTGAAAAATGTTTTATGATTTGTTTATTTGTTTATTTGAAAGGCAGAGTTACAGAGAGATCTCCCATTCATTGGTTCACTCCCCAAATGGCCACAATGGCCAGGGCTGGGCCAGGCCAAAGCCAGGAGCGGGAGCTCCATCCGGGTCTCCCAGGTACTTGGGCATCCTCCGCTGCGCTCCCAGGTGCGCCAGAGGGAGCCGGGTCGGAAGTGGAGCAGCCGGCACTCAGGCCGGTGCTCATACGCGACGCCAGCACCGCACACCGTGGTTGTGTCACAACGCCATTCCTTTCAAAGAATTTTTTTAAGATTTATTTTTATTTGTTTGAGAGGCAGAGCTACAGGGTGGGGGGGAGAGAGGGAGAGAGAGAGAGAAAGAGAGAGAGAGAGAGAGAGAGAGAGAGAGAGAGAGGTCCTCCAACTGCTGGCTCACTCCCCAGATGGCCGCAATGACCAGGGCTGGGGCGGGGAGGCCAGGAGCCAGGAGCTTCCACGTGGGGGCGGGGCCCAAGCACTTGGTCCTTGCTCCACTGCCTTCCCAGGCGCATTAGCAGGGAGCTGGATCGGAAGTGGGGCCACCGGGACTTGACCAGCGCCCGTCCAGGACGCTGGCACTGCAGGCTGGGGCTTTACTCCACTGCACCACAGCGCCAGTCCCCCTTTCAAAATTTTGCCTCAAGGCAAACTGATCTCCAATCTCCCATAACCCAGCGAAGCACCCTGGTCTGCGTCTACCCCCGCCGGAGCCAGGTGGGGCCAGGTGGGGCGGGATCCCCTGCGGCCACATCTCACGGTGCACGCGGGGCGCAGGGAGCTCGGGCTCCTTCGTGAGAGCAGGAGGAAGCCTCACGCAGACTCTGCTCCGAGCTCGCAAGCATGCTGCCTTACGTTCAGAAACCGCTAACGGAAGTCCCGGGGGGCCGCAGCTGCCTGCCGCCGGTGCCGCCCACCACGGTTCCCAGGGCTTGGCCGCAGGCATGGCCAGGGTGTTGTCCGGCCTTGCATTTTCCCTGCAGAGCCCAGGACCCTGCACGGCCTTAACTGGGCACCAGGACGGCGATGGTGCCTCCAGGGTGCACAGGTGGGGGAGGGGCCGGCCCCTGGTGGGCCCCAGGCGTCGGAACTCTGAAGCCAGCCATGGGCCACGCACACCGCACCATCTGAGGCGCCCGGGCCCCAGACACTCTCAGCCCGGTTCAGTTTGTGCAGAGGCTGGAGGCGCTGGCTCCGTCTACACACGAAGACCCACGGATCCACCATCAAACGCCTGTTTCCTCCCGGCACCTTACCTGGCGCTGACAGGCAACGGGAGAGCTGGGCCATTGTTCACAGCCGCGGCTCCCAGGCTGCGCCATGCTGGCAGTCGCGGCAAATTCTGGAAGGAAACACGGGACACGGAGCGGTGAAGGGCCCGAGGGTGGGGGGCGACGCCGGCCGACTGGGGCGAGGGCTCCGCGCAAGGGTGCCTGCCGCCGGGCCCTCTCTCTGTCTCCCTGCTTCTCAGATGCCAGCAGAGCCCTGTGGGGAGAGAGACGGTGGTCTCGCTGTCCACCAGAGCAGCAACGGCTCCCGCCCGACTGTCCCTGCGTGGCCACACCGGCAGGCGCCTGCAACGCACGCCGCGCGCCTTTCTGGAATTTTCCAGGCAGTTTTCAGAGTGCAGCGGCATGGGCGGCGCAGGTGGAGGAGGACGGCTTCGTGCGTGTCCCAGAGACCATAAAACCAACGGGCTTCCCGCAGCGCTCGCGGCCCCGTAAGGCCCGGCCACCCTGCTCTGTGCAGCCGCGCCCTGGTCCTGCCCCTCATCCCAGCACTTGGGTCACTTCGGGCCCTTTGATCTGTTCTCCTTGAGCCGTTTCGCTACTTGAAAGGATTTGCCAGGCGCCTGCCTAATCCGCCCGAATTCAGCCATGGGTGTGCCGCCGCGCCCTGGCCAAGTCCCTGACTTGGGCTGGGCCGCAGCAGGCCGCCTCCAGCGCCGTTCGCCCCTGGTGGCTGGGGCTGGCTCCCTTCCCCATCACTCCTCTTGCAAACCAGCCCGTTCTTGCCTAACCCTCTCGCTCGCCATCACCCACATGAGATTCACCCCCGTAAGGCGCACAGCGGCCACCGCCCGTGACACCGCATCCTCCGCTGTAGACCCCGCTCCCTGCCTACGCACCTGCAACGCACAGGAATGGGCCCAAGACCTGCGTGCCTGCCACCCACACGGGAGGCCTGGATGGCGCCCCTGGCTCCTGGCTTCAGCCCGGCCAGCCCTGGTGTAGAGAAAATAGGGCCGCAACCAGAGACAAGTGAGGGGGTCAGCCGTGGTCACCCCCGGTGACTCCCTGCTCACGTGCAGGGAGGGGATGGCCCAGGCTCCGCCTTCCCAAGCTCCAGTCCTAAATCTGTCCTCGAAACCTGCCCCGGGCGTCTCTGTCGTGAACACGCCGGACCCCCGACCACAGGAAGGCTGCCGTACAAACCAGCAGCGCTGAGACGCCTAAGGTGTGACGCCGCTGAGCCTGCAAATGTCAGGTGGGAGCAGCCTGTGAGGGGCCTGGGGAGGGGAACGCAGCCGCCTCAGACGCAGCCTGACCCCGATGACGCACAGGGTCCCGGCTGCCCCCAGGGAAGGCTCCCCGGACAGCCCTCTCTCAGCACCCACGGGTGGCCCGGCCTGACCACACGGAGCAATAAATCCGTCACGTCCTTCCTCCAGGGCGGGCGCCCGAGGGAGGCTCCTCTGCCCGCCCAGGGGGCTCCCCGTCTGACAGCACTGAGCAGGGAACGCCGGGAGGAGTCCACTCACTGACACTCAGCACACCTCTGTCCTGGGGGGGGGGAGGGGCACGGCGGGAAGGCCTGGACCCTTCCCTTATCAGCCGCAGTCTGACCACTGCGCGCTCAGCTCTGCCGCCCGCCCCGCCGGGTGCACCCT